>NC_090814.1:106644753-109589420 GCF_000390325.3 Nicotiana tomentosiformis | reverse complement strand
GAACATGAAATTAAAGGATGCTACCTCTGCCTCTCAAGCATCGGCTGAGTTTACAGAACATGCAGGCCTAGCTGCCAGAGCTGTTGTAGAACTTTCAAGGCAATATTGTGTTGATGATGGTGGTTCATGCCACTAAGGTTTCAAGGATGAAATGTTGGAACATGGGCAATCATTTCATGGATATGGTAATTTTTCTGTTGGCAGGCAGAATTGGAACATGAAATTTAAGGATGCTACCTCTGCTGCTCAAGCAGCGGCTGAGTTTGAAGAACATGCAAGCCTAGCTGCCAGAGATGTTGTAGAACTTTAAATGCAATATTGTGTTGATGATGATGGTTCATGCCACTTTGGTTTCAAGGATGAAAAGTTGGAACATGGGCAATCATTTCCTGGAGATGGTAATGGTAAATTTTCAGTTGGCAGGAAGAATTGGAACCTGAAATTAAAGGATGCTACCTCTGCTATTCAAGCAGCGGCAGAGTTTACAGAACATGCAGGCCTAACTGCCAGAGCTGTTGTAGAACTTTCAAGGCAATATTGTGTTGATGATTGTGGTTCATGCCACTTAGGTTTCAAGGTTGAAAGGTTGGAACATGGGCAATCACTTCCTGGAGATGGTAATGGTAATTTTTCTATTGGCAGGTAGAATTGGAACATGAAATTTAAGGATGCTACCTCTGCTGCTCAAGCAGCAGCTGAGTTTGCAGAACATGCAAGCCTAGCTGCCAGAGCTGTTGTAGAACTTTCAAGGCAATATTATGTTGATGATGGTAGTTCATGCCACTTAGGTTTCAAGGATGAAAGGTTGGAACATGGGCAATCATTTCATGGATATGGTAATTTTTCAGTTGGCAGGCAGAATTGGAACATGAAATTAAAGGATGCTACCTCTGCTGCTCAAGCAACGGCTGAGTTTGCAGAACATGCAAGCCTAGCTGCCAGAGCTGTTGTAGAACTTTAAATGCAATATTGTGTTGATGATGGTGGTTCATGCCACTTAGGTTTCAAGGATGAAAGGTTGGAACATGGGCAATCATTTCCTGGAGATGGTAATGGTAATTGTTTCTTTTGGCAGGCATAATTGGTACATGAAATTTAAGGATGCTACCTCTGCTGCTCAAGTAGAGGTTGAGTTTGTATAACATTCAAGCTTAGCTGCCAGATCTGTTGTAGAACTTTAAAGGCAATATTGTGTTGATGATGGTGGTTCATGCCACTTAAGTTTCAAGGATGAAAGGTTGGGCAATCATTTCCTGGAGATGGTAATTTTTCTGTTGGCAAGAAGAATTGGAACATGAAATTTAAGGATGGTACCTCTGCTGCTCAAGCAGCGGCTGAGTTTGCAGAACATGCAAGCCTAGCTGCCAGAGCTGTTGTAGATCTTTCAAGGCAATATTGTGTTGATGATGGTGGTTCATGCTACTTAGGTTTAAAATATGAAAGGCTAGAACATGGGAAATCATTTTCTTGGGATGGTATTGGTAATTTTTCTGTTGCCAGGCAGAATTGGAACATGAAATTTAAGGATGCTACCTCAGATGCTCAAGCAGCGACTGAGTTTGCAGAACATACAAGCCTAGCTGCAGAGATATAGTAGAACTTTCAATGCAATATTGTGTTGATGATGTTGGTCATGCCACTTAGGTTTCAAGGATGAAAGGTTGGAACATGGGCAATCATTTCTTGGAGATGGTAAATTTTCTATTGGCAGGCCGAATTAGAACATGAAATTTAAGGATGCTACCTCAGCTGCTCAAGCAGCGACTGAGTTTGCAGAACATGGTGGCCTAGCTGCCAGAGCTGTTGTAGAACTTTCAAGGAAATATTGTGTTGATGATGGTATTTCATGCAACTTAGGTTTCAAGGATGAAAGATTGGAACAAGGGCAATCATTTCCTGGAGATGGTAATGGTAATTTTTCTATTAGCAGGCAGAATTGGAACATGAAATTTATGATGCTACCTCTGCTGCTGAAGCAACGGCTGAGTTTGCAGAACATGCAAGCCTAGCTGCCAGAGCTGTTGTAGAACTTTCAAGGCAATATTGTGTTGATGATGGTGGTTCATGCCACTTAGGTTTCAAGGTTGAAAGGTTGGAATATGGGCAATCATTTGCTGGAGGTGGTAGTAGTAATTTTTCGGTTGGCAAGCAGAATTGGAACATGAAATTTAAGGATGCTACCTCTATTTCTCAAGCAGCGGCTGATTTTGTAGAACATGCAAGCCTAGCTGCCAGAGCTGTTGGCAATCATTTCCTAGAGATGGTAATGGTAATATTTCTTTTGTCAGGTAGAATTGGAACATGAAATTTAAGGATTCTACCTCTGTTGCTCAAGCAGCAGCTGATTTTACAGAACATGCAAGCCTAGCAGCCAGAGCTACTGTAGAACTTTCAAGGCAATACTGTATTGATGTTGGTGGTTCATGCCACTTAGGTTTCAAAGATGAAAGGTTGGAACATGGGCAATCATTTCCTGGAGATGGTAATTGTAATTTTTCTGTTTGTAGGTAGAATTTGACAATGAAATTTAAGGATGCTACCTCTGCTGCTCAAGTAGCGGCTGAGTTTGTAGAACATGCAGGCCTAGCTGCCAGAGCTGTTGTAGAACGTTCCAGGCAATATTGTGTTGATGATGGTGGTTCATGCCACTTAGGTTTCAAGGATGAAAGGTTCGAACATGGGCAATTATTTCCTCGAGATGGTAATGGTAATTTTTCTGTTGGCAGGCAGAATTGGAACATGAAATTTAAGGATGCTACCTCTGCTGCTCAAGCAGTAGCTGAGTCTGCAGAACATGCAAACCTAGCTTCCAGAGCTGTTGTAGAACTTTCAAGGCAATATTGTGTTGATGATGGTGGTTCATGCCACTTAGGTTTCAAAGATAAAAGGTTGGAACATGGGCAATCATATCCTGGAGATGGTAATTGTAATTTTTCTGTTGGCAGGTAGAATTGGAACATGAAATTTAAGGATGCTACCTCTGCCGCTCAAGCAGCGGTTGAGTTTACAGAACATGCAAGCCTAGCTGCCAGAGCTGTTGTAGAACTTTCAAGGTAGTATTGTGTTGATGTTGGTTGTTCGTGCCACTTAGGTTTCAAGGATGAAAGGTTGGAACATGGGCAATCATTTCATGGATATAGTAATTTTTCTGTTGGCAGACAGATTTGGAACATGAAATTTAAGGATGCTACCTCTGCTGCTCAAGCAGCGGCTGAGTTTGCAGAACATGCAAGCCTAGCTGCCAGAGCTGTTGTAGAACTTTAAAGGCAATAGTGTGTTGATAATAGTGGTTCATACCACTTAGGTTTCAATGATGAAAGGTTGGAACATGGGCAATCATTTCCTGGAGATGGTAATGGTAATTGTTTTGTTGGCAGGCAGAATTGGAACATGAAATTTAAGGATGCTACCTCTGCAGCTCAAGCAGCGGCTGAGTTTGCAGAACATGCAAGCCTAGCAGCCAGAGCTATTATAGAACTTTCAAGGCAATATTGTGTTGATGATGGTGGTTCATGCCACTTAGGTTTCAAGGATGAAAGGTTGGAACATGGGAAATCATTTCCTTGAGATGGTAATTGTAATTTTTCTGTTGGCAGGCAGAATTAAAACATGAAATTTAAGGAAGCTACCTCTGCTGCTCAAGCAGCGGCTGAGTTTGCAGAACATGAAAGCCTAGCTGCCAGAGCTGTTGTAGAACTTTCAAGGCAATATTATGTTGATGATGGAGGTTCATGCCACTTAGGTTTCAAGGATGAAAGGTTGGAACATGGGCAATCATTTCCTGGAGATGGTAATGGTAATTGTTTCTTTTGGCAGGCATAATTGGAACATGAAATTTAAGGATGCTACCTCTACTCCTCAAGTAGAGGCTGACTTTGCATAACATTCAAGCTTTGTTGCCAGATCTGTTGTAGAACTTTAAAGGCAATATTGTGTTGATGATCGTGGTTCATGCCACTTAGGTTTCAAGGATGAAAGGTTGGGCAATCATTTCCTGGAGATGGTAATTTTTCTGTTGGCAAGCAGAATTGGAACATGAAATTTAAGGATGGTACCTCTGCTGCTCAAGCAGCGGCTGAGTTTGCAAAACATGCAAGCCTAGTTTCCAGAGCTATTGTAGATCTTTCAACGCAATATTGTGTTGATGATGGTGCTTCATGCCACTTAGGTTTCAAAGATGAAAGGCTAGAACATGGGCAATCATTTCCTGGAGATGGTAATGGTAATTTTTCTGTTGCCAGGCATAATTGGAACATGAAATTTAAGGATGCTACCTCTGCTGCTCAAGCAGTGGCTGAGTTTGCAGAACATGCAAGCCCATCTGCCCGAGCTGTTGTAGAACTTTCAAGGCAATATTGTGTTGATGATGGTGATTCATGCCACTTAGGTTTCAAGGATGAAAGGTTGGAACATGGGCAATCATTTCCTAGAGATGGTAATGGTAATATTTCTATTGGCAGGCAGAATTGGAACATGAAATTTAAGGATGCTACCTCTGCTGCTCAAGCAGCGACTGAGTTTGCAGAACATGCAAGCCTAGCTGCCAGAGATATAGTAGAACTTTCAATGCAATATTGTGTTGATGATGGTGGTTCATGCCACTTAGGATTCAAGGATGAAAGGTTGAAACATGGGCAATCATTTCCTGGAGATGGTAAATTTTCTATTGGCAGGCAGAATTAGAACATGAAATTTAAGGATGCTACCTATTTTGCTCAAGCAGCGCCTATGTTTGCAGAACATGGTGGCCTAGCTGCCAGAGCTGTTGTAGAACATTCAAGGAAATATTGTGTTGGTGATGGTGGTTCATGCCACTTAGGTTTCAAGGATGAAAGATTGGAACATGGGCAATCATTTCCTGGAGATGGTAATGGTAATTTTTCTGTTGGCAGGCAGAATTGGAACATGAAATTTATGATGCTACCTCTGCTGCTCAAGCAACGGCTAAGTTTGCAGAACATGCAAGCCTAGCTGCCAGAGCTGTTGTAGAACTTTCAAGGCAATATTATGTTGATGATGGTAGTTCATGCCACTTAGGTTTCAAGGATGAAAGGTTGGAACATGGGCAATCATTTCCTAGAGGTGGTAGTAGTAATTTTTCTGTTGTCAGGCAAAATTGGAACATGAAATTTAAGGATGCTACCTCTGTTGCTCAAGCAGCGGCTGATTTTGCAGAACATGCAAGCCTAGCTACCAGAGCTGTTGTAGAACTTTCAAGGCAATATTGTGTTGAGGATGGTGGTTCATGCTACTCAGGTTTCAAGGATAAAAGGTTGGAACATGGGCAATCATTTCTTGGAGATGGTAATTTTTCTGTTGGCAAGCAGAATTGGAACATGAAATTTAAGGATGCTACCTCTGCTGCTCAAGCAGCAGCTGAGTTTGCAGAATATGCAAGCCTAGCTGCCAGAGTTGTTATAGAACTTTCAAGGCAATATTATGTTGAGGAATGGTGGTTCATGCCACTTAGGTTTCAAGGATGAAAGGTTGGAACATGGGCAATCATTTCCTGGAGATGGTAATGGTAATTTTTCTACTGGCAGGCAGAATTGGAACATGAAATTTATGATGCTACCTATGCTGCTCAAGCAGCGGCTGAGTTTGCAGAACATGCAAGCCTAGCTGGCAGAGCTGTTGTAGAACTTTCAAGGCAATATTATGTTGATGATGGTGGTTCATGCTACTTAGGTTTCAAGGATGAAAGGTTGGAACATGGGCAATCATTTCCTAGAGATGGTAATGGTAATATTTTTGTTGGCAAGCAGAATTGGAACATGAAATTTATGATGCTACCTCTGCTGCTCAAGCAACGGCTGAGTTTGCAGAACATGGAAGCCTAACTGCCAGAGCTGTTGTAGAACTTTCAAGGAAATATTGTGTTGATGATGGTGGTTCATGCCACTTAGGTTTCAAGGTTGAAAGGGTGGAACATGGGCAATCATTTCCTGGAGATGGTAATGTTAATTTTTCTGTTGGCAGGTAGAATTGGAACATGAAATTTAAGGATGCTACCTCTGCTGCTCAAGCAGCGGCTGAGTTTGCAAAACATGCAGGCCTAGCTGCCAGAGCTGTTGTAGAACTTTCAAGGGAATATTGTGTTGAGGATGGTGGTTAATGCCATTTAGGTTTCAAGGATGAAAGGTTGGAACATGGGCAATCATTTCCTGGAGATTGTAATTTTTCTGTTGGCAAGCAGAATTGGAACATGAAATTTAAGGATGCTACCTCTGCCGCTCAAGCAGCAGCTGAGTTTGCAGAATATACAAGCCTATCTGCCAGAGCTGTTGTAGAACTTTCTAGGCAATATTGTGTTGATGATGCTGGTTCATGCCACTTAGGTTTCAAGGATGAAAGGTTGGAACATGGGCAATCATTTCCTAGAGATGGTAATGGTAATTTTTCTGTTGGCAGGCAGAATTGGAACATGAAATTTAAAGATGCTACCTCTGCTGCTCAAGCAGCGGCTGAGTTTGCAGAACATGCAGGCCTAGCTGCCAGAGCTGTTGTAGAACTTTCAAGGCAATATTGTGTTGATGATGGTGGTTCATGCCACTTAGGTTTCAAGGATCAAAGGTTGAAACATGGTCAATCATTTCCTGGAGATGGTAATTTTTCTGTTGGCAGGTAGAATTGGAACATGAAATTTAAGGATGCTACCTCTGCTGCTCAAGCAGCGCCTGAGTTTGCAGAACATGCAAGCCTAGCTGCCAGAGCTGTTGTAGAACGTTCAAGGCAATATTATGTTAATGATGGTAGTTCATGCCACTTAGGTTTCAAGGATGAAAGATTGGAACATGGGCAATCATTTCCTGGAGGTGGTAGTAGTAATTTTTCTGTTGGCAGGCAGAATTGGAACATGAAATTTAAGGATGCTACCTCTGTTGCTCAAGCCGCGGCTAATTTTGTAGAACATGCAAGCCTAGCTGCCAGAGCTGTTCTAGAACTTTCAAGGCAATATTGTGTTGATGATGGTGGTTCATGCCACTTAGGTTTCAAGGATGAAAGGTTGGAACATGGGCAATCATTTCCTGGAGATGGTAATTGTAATTTTTCTGTTTGTAGGTAGAATTTGACAATGAAATTTAAGGATGCTACCTCTGCTGCTCAAGTAGCGGCTGAGTTTGTAGAACATTCAAGCCTAGTTGCCAGAGTTGTTGTAGAACTTTCAAGGCAATATTGTGTTGATGATGGTGGTTCATGCCACTTAGGTTTCAAGGATGAAAGGTTGGAACATGGGAATCATTTCCTAGAGATGGTAATGGTAATTTTTCTGCTGGCAGGCAGAATTGGAACATGAAATTTATGATACTACCTCTGCTGCTCAAGCAACGGCTGAGTTTGCAGAACATGCAAGCGTAGCTGCCAGAGCTGTTGTAGAACTTTCAAGGCAATATTATGTTGATGAGGTTGGTTCATGCCACTTATGTTTCAAGGTTGAAAGGTTAGAACATGGTCAATCATTTCCTGGAGATGGTAATGGAAATTTTTCTGTTGGCAGGAAGAATTGAAACATGAAATTTAAGGATGCTACCTCTGCTGCTCAAGCAGCAACTAAGTTTGCAGAACATGCAAGCCTAGCTGCCAGAGTGTTGTAGAACTTTCAAGGCAATATTATGTTGATGATTGTGGTTCATGCCACTTAGCTTTCAAGGATGAAAGGTTGGAACATGGGCAATCATTTCCTAGAGATGGTAATGGTAATTTTTCTGCTGGCAGACAGAATTGGAACATGAAATTTATGATGCTACCTCTGCTGCTCAAGCAACGGTTGAGTTTGCAGAACATGCAAGCCTAGCTGCCAGAGCTATTGTAGAACTTTCAAGGCAATATTGTGTTGATGATGCTGGTTCATGCCACTTAGGTTTCAAGGATGAAAGGTTGGAATATGGGCAATCATTTCCTAGAGATGGTAATGGTAATTGTTCTGTTGGTAGGCAGAATTAGAACATGAAATTCAAGAATGCTACCTCTGCTGCTCAAGCAGTGGCTGAGTTTGCAGAAAATGCAGGCCTAGCTGCCAGAGCTATTGTAGAACTTTCAAGGCAATATTGTGTTGATGATGGTGGTTCATGCCACTTTGGTTTCAAGGATCAAAGGTTGGAACATGGTGAATCATTTCCTGGAGATGGTAATTTTTCTGTTGGCAAGCAGAATTGGAACACGAAATTTAAGGATGCTACCTCTGCCGCTCAAGCAGCAGCTGAGTTTGCAGAATCTGCAAGCCTAGCTGCCAGAGCTGTTGTAGAACTTTCAAGGCAATATTATATTGATGATGGTGGTTCATGCCACTTAGCTTTCAAGGATGAAAGGTTGGAACATGGGCAATTATTTCCTAGAGATGATAATGGTAATTTTTCTGTTGGTAGGCAGAATTAGAACATGAAATTTAAGGATGCTACCTCTACTGCTCAAGCAGCGGCTGAGTTTGCAGAACATGCAGGCCTAGCTGCCAGAGCTGTTGTAGAACTTTCAAGGCAATATTATGTTGATGATGGTGGTTCATGCCACTTAGGTTTCAAGGATCAAAGGTTGGAACACGGTCAATAATTTCTTAGAGATGGTAATTTTTCTGTTGGCAAGCAGAATTGGAACATGAAATTTAAGGATGCTACCTCTGCTGCTCAAGCAGCAGCTGAGTTTGCAGAATATACAAGCCTATCTGCCAGAGCTGTTGTAGAACTTTCAAGGCAATATTATGTTGATGATGGTGGTTCATGCCACTTAGGTTTCAAGGATGAAAGGTTGGAACATGGGCAATTATTTCCTAGAGATGGTAATGGTAATTTTTCTGCTGGCAGGCAGAATTGGAACATGAAATTTATGATGCTACCTCTGCTGCTCAAGCAGCGGTTGAGTTTGCAGAACATGCAAGCCTAGCTGCCAGAGCTATTGTAGAACTTTCAAGGCAATATTATGTTGATGATGGTGGTTCATGCCACTTAGGTTTCAAGGATCAAAGGTTGGAACATGGTCAATAATTTCTTGGAGATGGTAATTTTTCTGTTGGCAAGCACAATTGGAACATGAAATTTAAGGATGCTACCTCTGCTGCTCAAGCAGTAGCTGAGTTTGCAGAACATGCAAGCCTAGCTGCCAGAGTTGTTGTAGAACTTTCAAGGCAATATTATGTTGATGATGGTGGTTCATGCCACTTAGGTTTCAAGGATGAAAGGTTGGAACATGGGCAATCATTTCCTAGAGATGGTAATGGTAATTTTTCTGTTGGTAGGAAGAATTAGAACATGAAATTTAAGGATGCTACCTCTACTGCTCAAGCAGCGGCTGAGTTTGCAGAACATGCAAGCCTAGCTGCCAGAGCTATTGTAGAACTTTCAAGGCAATATTATGTTGATGATGGTGGTTCATGCCACTTAGGTTTCAAGGATCAAAGGTTGGAACATGGTCAATAATTTCTTGGAGATGGTAATTTTTCTGTTGGCAAGCAGAATTGGAACATAAAATTTAAGGATGCTACCTCTGCTGCTCAAGCAGCAGCTGAGTTTGCAAAACATGCAAGCCTAGCTGCCAGAGTTGTTGTAGAACTTTCAAGGCAATATTATATTGATGATGGTGGTTCATGCCACTTAGGTTTCAAGGATGAAAGGTTGGAACATGGGCAATCATTTCCTAGAGATGGTAATGGTAATATTTTTGTTGGCAAGCAGAATTGGAACATGAAATTTATGATGCTACCTCTGCTGCTCAAGCAACGGCTGAGTTTGCAGAACATGCAAGCCTAACTGCCAGAGCTGTTGTAAAACTTTCAAGGAAATATTGTGTTGATGATGGTGGTTCATGCCACTTAGGTTTCAAGGTTGAAAGGGTGGAACATGGGCAATCATTTCCTGGAGATGGTAATGTTAATTTTTCTGTTGGCAGGTAGAATTGGAACATGAAATTTAAGGATGCTACCTCTGCTGCTCAAGCAGCGGCTGAGTTTGCAAAACATGCAGGCCTAGCTGCCAGAGCTATTGTAGAACTTTAGAGGCAATATTGTGTTGAGGATGGTGGTTAATGCCATTTAGGTTTCAAGGATGAAAGGTTGGAACATGGGCAATCATTTCCTGGAGATTGTAATTTTTCTGTTGGCAAGCAGAATTGGAACATGAAATTTAAGGATGCTACCTCTGCCGCTCAAGCAGCAGCTGAGTTTGCAGAATATGCAAGCCTATCTGCCAGAGCTGTTGTAGAACTTTCTAGGCAATATTGTGTTGATGATGCTGGTTCATGCCACTTAGGTTTCAAGGATGAAAGGTTGGAACATGGGCAATCATTTCCTAGAGATGGTAATGGTAATTTTTCTGTTGGCAGGCAGAATTGGAACATGAAATTTAAGGATGCTACCTCTGCTGCTCAAGCAGCGGCTGAGTTTGCAGAACATGCAGGCCTAGCTGCCAGAGCTGTTGTAGAACTTTCAAGGCAATATTGTGTTGATGATGGTGGTTCATGCCACTTAGGTTTCAAGGATCAAAGGTTGAAACATGGTCAATCATTTCCTGGAGATGGTAATTTTTCTGTTGGCAGGTAGAATTGGAACATGAAATTTAAGGATGCTACCTCTGCTGCTCAAGCAGCGCCTGAGTTTGCAGAACATGCAAGCCTAGCTGCCAGAGCTGTTGTAGAACGTTCAAGGCAATATTATGTTAATGATGGTAGTTCATGCCACTTAGGTTTCAAGGATGAAAGATTGGAACATGGGCAATCATTTCCTGGAGGTGGTAGTAGTAATTTTTCTGTTGGCAGGCAGAATTGGAACATGAAATTTAAGGATGCTACCTCTGTTGCTCAAGCCGCGGCTAATTTTGTAGAACATGCAAGCCTAGCTGCCAGAGCTGTTCTAGAACTTTCAAGGCAATATTGTGTTGATGATGGTGGTTCATGCCACTTAGGTTTCAAGGATGAAAGGTTGGAACATGGGCAATCATTTCCTGGAGATGGTAATTGTAATTTTTCTATTTGTAGGTAGAATTTGACAATGAAATTTAAGGATGCTACCTCTGCTGCTCAAGTAGCGGCTGAGTTTGCAGAACATTCAAGCCTAGCTGCCAGAGTTGTTGTAGAACTTTCAAGGCAATATTATGTTGATGATGGTGGTTCATGCCACTTAGGTTTCAAGGATGAAAGGTTGGAACATGGGAATCATTTCCTAGAGATGGTAATGGTAATTTTTCTGCTGGCAGGCAGAATTGGAACATGAAATTTATGATGCTACCTCTGCTGCTCAAGCAACGACTGAGTTTGTAGAACATGCAAGCCTAACTGCTAGAGCTGTTGTAGAACTTTCAAGGCAATATTATGTTGATGAGGTTGGTTCATGCCACTTAGGTTTCAACGTTGAAAGGTTAGAACATGGTCAATCATTTCCTGGAGATGGCAATGGAAATTTTTCTATTGGCAGGTAGAATTGGAACATGAAATTTAAGGATGCTACCTCTGCTGCTCAAGCAGCAACTAAGTTTGCAGAACATGCAAGCCTAGCTGCCAGAGTTGTTGTAGAACTTTCAAGGCAATATTATGTTGATGATGGTGGTTCATGCCACTTAGGTTTCAAGGATGAAAGGTTGGAACATGGGCAATCATTTCCTAGAGATGGTAATGGTAATTTTTCTGTTGGTAGGCAGAATTAGAACATGAAATTTAAGGATGCTACCTCTACTGCTCAAGCAGCGGCTGAGTTTGCAGAACATGCAGGCCTAGCTGCCAGAGCTGTTGTAGAACTTTCAAGGCAATATTATGTTGATGATGGTGGTTCATGCCACTTAGGTTTCAAGGATCAAAGGTTGGAACATGGTCAATAATTTCTTGGAGATGGTAATTTTTCTGTTGGCAAGCAGAATTGGAACATGAAATTTAAGGATGCTACCTCTGCTACTCAAGCAGCAGCTGAGTTTGCAGAACATGCAAGCCTAGCTGCCAGAGTTGTTGTAGAACTTTCAAGGCAATATTATATTGATGATGGTGGTTCATGCCACTTAGGTTTCAAGGATGAAAGGTTGGAACATGGGCAATCATTTCCTAGAGATGGTAATGGTAATATTTTTGTTGGCAAGCAGAATTGGAACATGAAATTTATGATGCAACCTCTGCTGCTCAAGCAACGGCTGAGTTTGCAGAACATGCAAGCCTAACTGCCAGAGCTGTTGTAGAACTTTCAAGGAAATATTGTGTTGAGGATGGTGGTTCATTCCACTTAGGTTTCAAGGTTGAAAGGGTGGAACATGGGCAATCATTTCCTGGAGATGGTAATGTTAATTTTTCTGTTAGCAGGTAGAATTGGAACATGAAATTTAAGGATGCTACCTCTGCTGCTCAAGCAGCGGCTGAGTTTGCAAAACATGCAGGCCTAGCTGCCAGAGCTGTTGTAGAACTTTTAAGGCAATATTGTGTTGAGGATGGTGGTTAATGCCATTTAGGTTTCAAGGATGAAAGGTTGGAACATGGGCAATCATTTCCTGGAGATTGTAATTTTTCTGTTGGCAAGCAGAATTGGAACATGAAATTTAAGGATGTTACCTCTGCCACTCAAGCAGCAGCTGAGTTTGCAGAATATGCAAGCCTATCTGCCAGAGCTGTTGTAGAACTTTCTAGGCAATATTGTGTTGATGATGCTGGTTCATGCCACTTAGGTTTCAAGGATGAAAGGTTGGAACATGGGCAATCATTTCCTAGAGATGGTAATGGTAATTTTTCTGTTGGCAGGCAGAATTGGAACATGAAATTTAAGGATGCTACCTCTGCTGCTCAAGCAGCGGCTGAGTTTGCAGAACATGCAGGCCTAGCTGCCAGAGCTGTTGTAGAACTTTCAAGGCAATATTATGTTGATGATGGTGGTTCATGCCACTTAGGTTTCAAGGATCAAAGGTTGAAACATGGTCAATCATTTCCTGGAGATGGTAATTTTTCTGTTGGCAGGTAGAATTGGAACATGAAATTTAAGGATGCTACCTCTGCTGCTCAAGCAGCGCCTGAGTTTGCAGAACATGCAAGCCTAGCTGCCAGAGCTGTTGTAGAACGTTTAAGGCAATATTATGTTAATGATGGTAGTTCATGCCACTTAGGTTTCAAGGATGAAAGATTGGAACATGGGCAATCATTTCCTGGAGGTGGTAGTAGTAATTTTTCTGTTGGCAGGCAGAATTGGAACATGAAATTTAAGGATGCTACCTCTGTTGCTCAAGCCGCGGCTAATTTTGTAGAACATGCAAGCCTAGCTGCCAGAGCTGTTCTAGAACTTTCAAGGCAATATTGTGTTGATGATGGTGGTTCATGCCACTTAGGTTTCAAGGATGAAAGGTTGGAACATGGGCAATCATTTCCTGGAGATGGTAATTGTAATTTTTCTATTTGTAGGTAGAATTTGACAATGAAATTTAAGGATGCTACCTCTGCTGCTCAAGTAGCGGCTGAGTTTGCAGAACATTCAAGCCTAGCTGCCAGAGTTGTTGTAGAACTTTCAAGGCAATATTATGTTGATGATGGTGGTTCATGCCACTTAGATTTCAAGGATGAAAGGTTGGAACATGGGAATCATTTCCTAGAGATGGTAATGGTAATTTTTCTGCTGGCAGGCAGAATTGGAACATGAAATTTATGATGCTACCTCTGCTGCTCAAGCAACGGCTGAGTTTGCAGAACATGCAAGCCTAGCTGCCAGAGCTGTTGTAGAACTTTCAAGGCAATATTATGTTGATGAGGTTGGTTCATGCCACTTAGGTTTCAACGTTGAAAGGTTAGAACATGGTCAATCATTTCCTGGAGATGGTAATGGAAATTTTTCTGTTGGCAGGTAGAATTGGAACATGAAATTTAAGGATTCCACCTCTGCTGCTCAAGCAGCAACTAAGTTTGCAGAACATGCAAGCCTAGCTGCCAGAGTGTTGTAGAACTTTCAAGGCAATATTATGTTGATGATGGTGGTTCATGCCACTTAGCTTTCAAGGATGAAAGGTTGGAACATGGGCAATCATTTCCTAGAGATGGTAATGGTAATTTTTCTGCTGGCAGACAGAATTGGAACATGAAATTTATGATGCTACCTCTGCTGCTCAAGCAACGGTTGAGTTTGCAGAACATGCAAGCCTAGCTGCCAGAGCTATTGTAGAACTTTCAAGGCAATATTGTGTTGATGATGCTGGTTCATGCCACTTAGGTTTCAAGGATGAAAGGTTGGAACATGGGCAATCATTTCCTAGAGATGGTAATGGTAATTTTTCTGTTGGTAGGCAGAATTAGAACATGAAATTCAAGAATGCTACCTCTGCTGCTCAAGCAGTAGCTGAGTTTGCAGAAAATGCAGGCCTAGCTGCCAGAGCTATTGTAGAACTTTCAAGGCAATATTGTGTTGATGATGGTGGTTCATGCCACTTAGGTTTCAAGGATCAAAGGTTGGAACATGGTGAATCATTTCCTGGAGATGGTAATTTTTCTGTTGGCAAGCAGAATTGGAACATGAAATTTAAGGATGCTACCTCTGCCGCTCAAGCAGCAGCTGAGTTTGCAGAATCTGCAAGCCTAGCTGCCAGAGCTGTTGTAGAACTTTCAAGGCAATATTGTGTTGATGATGCTGGTTCATGCCACTTAGGTTTCAAGGATGAAAGGTTGGAACATGGGCAATTATTTCCTAGAGATGATAATGGTAATTTTTCTGTTGGTAGGCAGAATTAGAACATGAAATTTAAGGATGCTACCTCTACTGCTCAAGCAGCGGCTGAGTTTGCAGAACATGCAGGCCTAGCTGCCAGAGCTGTTGTAGAACTTTCAAGGCAATATTATGTTGATGATGGTGGTTCATGCCACTTAGGTTTCAAGGATCAAAGGTTGGAACATGGTCAATAATTTCTTGGAGATGGTAATTTTTCTGTTGGCAAGCAGAATTGGAACATGAAATTTAAGGATGCTACCTCTGCTACTCAAGCAGCAGCTGAGTTTGCAGAACATGCAAGCCTAGCTGCCAGAGTTATTGTAGAACTTTCAAGGCAATATTATATTGATGATGGTGGTTCATGCCACTTAGGTTTCAAGGATGAAAGGTTGGAACATGGGCAATCATTTCCTAGAGATGGTAATGGTAATATTTTTGTTGGCAAGCAGAATTGGAACATGAAATTTATGATGCAACCTCTGCTGCTCAAGCAACGGCTGAGTTTGCAGAACATGCAAGCCTAACTGCCAGAGCTGTTGTAGAACTTTCAAGGAAATATTGTGTTGATGATGGTGGTTCATTCCACTTAGGTTTCAAGGTTGAAAGGGTGGAACATGGGCAATCATTTCCTGGAGATGGTAATGTTAATTTTTCTGTTGGCAGGTAGAATTGGAACATGAAATTTAAGGATGCTACCTCTGCTGCTCAAGCAGCGGCTGAGTTTGCAAAACATGCAGGCCTAGCTGCCAGAGCTGTTGTAGAACTTTCAAGGCAATATTGTGTTGAGGATGGTGGTTAATGCCATTTAGGTTTCAAGGATGAAAGGTTGGAACATGGGCAATCATTTCCTGGAGATTGTAATTTTTCTGTTGGCAAGCAGAATTGGAACATGAAATTTAAGGATGCTACCTCTGCCGCTCAAGCAGCAGCTGAGTTTGCAGAACATGCAAGCCTATCTGCCAGAGCTGTTGTAGAACTTTCTAGGCAATATTGTGTTGATGATGCTGGTTCATGCCACTTAGGTTTCAAGGATGAAAGGTTGGAACATGGGCAATCATTTCCTAGAGATGGTAATGGTAATTTTTCTGTTGGCAGGCAGAATTGGAACATGAAATTTAAGGATGCTACCTCTGTTGCTCAAGCAGCGGCTGAGTTTGCAGAACATGCAGGCCTAGCTGCCAGAGCTGTTGTAGAACTTTCAAGGCAATATTGTGTTGATGATGGTGGTTCATGCCACTTAGGTTTCAAGGATCAAAGGTTGAAACATGGTCAATCATTTCCTGGAGATGGTAATTTTTCTGTTGGCAGGTAGAATTGGAACATGAAATTTAAGGATGCTACCTCTGCTGCTCAAGCAGCGCCTGAGTTTGCAGAACATGCAAGCCTAGCTGCCAGAGCTGTTGTAGAACGTTTAAGGCAATATTATGTTAATGATGGTAGTTCATGCCACTTAGGTTTCAAGGATGAAAGATTGGAACATGGGCAATCATTTCCTGGAGGTGGTAGTAGTAATTTTTCTATTGGCAGGCAGAATTGGAACATGAAATTTAAGGATGCTACCTCTGTTGCTCAAGCAACGGCTGAGTTTGCAGAACATGCAAGCCTAGCTGCCAGAGCTGTTGTAGAACTTTCAAGGCAATATTGTGTTGATGAGGTTGGTTCATGCCACTTAGGTTTCAAGGTTGAAAGGTTAGAACATGGTCAATCATTTCCTGGAGATGGTAATGGTAATTTTTCTGTTGGCAGGTAGAATTGGAACATGAAATTTAAGGATGCTACCTCTGCTGCTCAAGCAGCAACTAAGTTTGCAGAACATGCAAGCCTAGCTGCCAGAGTGTTGTAGAACTTTCAAGGCAATATTATGTTGATGATGGTGGTTCATGCCACTTAGCTTTCAAGGATGAAAGGTTGGAACATGGGCAATCATTTCCTAGAGATGGTAATGGTAATTTTTCTGCTGGCAGACAGAATTGGAACATGAAATTTATGATGCTACCTCTGCTGCTCAAGCAACGGTTGAGTTTGCAGAACATGCAAGCCTAGCTGCCAGAGCTATTGTAGAACTTTCAAGGCAATATTGTGTTGATGATGCTGGTTCATGCCACTTAGGTTTCAAGGATGAAAGGTTGGAACATGGGCAATCATTTCCTAGAGATGGTAATGGTATGTTTTCTGTTGGTAGGCAGAATTAGAACATGAAATTCAATAATGCTACCTCTGTTGCTCAAGCAGTAGCTGAGTTTGCAGAAAATGCAGGCCTAGCTGCCAGAGCTATTGTAGAACTTTCAAGGCAATATTGTGTTGATGATGGTGGTTCATGCCACTTAGGTTTCAAGGATCAAAGGTTGGAACATGGTGAATCATTTCCTGGAGATGGTAATTTTTCTGTTGGCAAGCAGAATTGGAACATGAAATTTAAGGATGCTACCTCTGCCGCTCAAGCAGCAGCTGAGTTTGCAGAATCTGCAAGCCTAGCTGCCAGAGCTGTTGTAGAACTTTTAAGGCAATATTGTGTTGATGATGCTGGTTCATGCCACTTAGGTTTCAAGGATGAAAGGTTGGAACATGGGCAATTATTTCCTAGAGATGATAATGGTAATTTTTCTGTTGGTAGGCAGAATTAGAACATGAAATTTAAGGATGCTACCTCTACTGCTCAAGCAGCGGCTGAGTTTGCAGAACATGCAGGCCTAGCTGCCAGAGCTGTTGTAGAACTTTCAAGGCAATATTATGTTGATGATGGTGGTTCATGCCACTTAGGTTTCAAGGATCAAAGGTTGGAACATGGTCAATAATTTCTTGGAGATGGTAATTTTTCTGTTGGCAAGCAGAATTGGAACATGAAATTTAAGGATGCTACCTCTGCTACTCAAGCAGCAGCTGAGTTTGCAGAACATGCAAGCCTAGCTGCCAGAGTTGTTGTAGAACTTTCAAGGCAATATTATATTGATGATGGTGGTTCATGCCACTTAGGTTTCAAGGATGAAAGGTTGGAACATGGGCAATCATTTCCTAGAGATGGTAATGGTAATATTTTTGTTGGCAAGCAGAATTGGAACATGAAATTTATGATGCAACCTCTGCTGCTCAAGCAACGGCTGAGTTTGCAGAACATGCAAGCCTAACTGCCAGAGCTGTTGTAGAACTTTCAAGGAAATATTGTGTTGATGATGGTGGTTCATTCCACTTAGGTTTCAAGGTTGAAAGGGTGGAACATGGGCAATCATTTCCTGGAGATGGTAATGTTAATTTTTCTGTTGGCAGGTAGAATTGGAACATGAAATTTAAGGATGCTACCTCTGCTGCTCAAGCAGCGGCTGAGTTTGCAAAACATGCAGGCCTAGCTGCCAGAGCTGTTGTAGAACTTTCAAGGCAATATTGTGTTGAGGATGGTGGTTAATGCCATTTAGGTTTCAAGGATGAAAGGTTGGAACATGGGCAATCATTTCCTGGAGATTGTAATTTTTCTGTTGGCAAGCAGAATTGGAACATGAAATTTAAGGATGTTACCTCTGCCACTCAAGCAGCAGCTGAGTTTGCAGAATATGCAAGCCTATCTGCCAGAGCTGTTGTAGAACTTTCTAGGCAATATTGTGTTGATGATGCTGGTTCATGCCACTTAGGTTTCAAGGATGAAAGGTTGGAACATGGGCAATCATTTCCTAGAGATGGTAATGGTAATTTTTCTGTTGGCAGGCAGAATTGGAACATGAAATTTAAGGATGCTACCTCTGCTGCTCAAGCAGCGGCTGAGTTTGCAGAACATGCAGGCCTAGCTGCCAGAGCTGTTGTAGAACTTTCAAGGCAATATTGTGTTGATGATGGTGGTTCATGCCACTTAGGTTTCAAGGATCAAAGGTTGAAACATGGTCAATCATTTCCTGGAGATGGTAATTTTTCTGTTGGCAGGTAGAATTGGAACATGAAATTTAAGGATGCTACCTCTGCTGCGCAAGCAGCGCCTGAGTTTGCAGAACATGCAAGCCTAGCTGCCAGAGCTGTTGTAGAACGTTTAAGGCAATATTATGTTAATGATGGTAGTTCATGCCACTTAGGCTTCAAGGATGAAAGATTGGAACATGGGCAATCATTTCCTGGAGGTGGTAGTAGTAATTTTTCTGTTGGCAGGCAGAATTGGAACATGAAATTTAAGGATGCTACCTCTGTTGCTCAAGCCGCGGCTAATTTTGTAGAACATGCAAGCCTAGCTGCCAGAGCTGTTCTAGAACTTTCAAGGCAATATTGTGTTGATGATGGTGGTTCATGCCACTTAGGTTTCAAGGATGAAAGGTTGGAACATGGGCAATCATTTCCTGGAGATGGTAATTGTAATTTTTCTGTTGGCAGGTAGAATTGGAACATAAAATTTAAGGATGCTACCTCTGCTGCTCAAGTAGCGGGTGAGTTTGCAGAACATTCAAGCCTAGCTGCCAGAGTTGTTGTAGAACTTTCAAGGCAATATTATGTTGATGATGGTGGTTCATGCCACTTAGATTTCAAGGATGAAAGGTTGGAACATGGGCAATCATTTCCTAGAGATGGTAATGGTAATTTTTCTGCTGGCAGACAGAATTGGAACATGAAATTTATGATGCTACCTCTGCTGCTCAAGCAACGGTTGAGTTTGCAGAACATGCAAGCCTAGCTGCCAGAGCTATTGTAGAACTTTCAAGGCAATATTGTGTTGATGATGCTGGTTCATGCCACTTAGGTTTCAAGGATGAAAGGTTGGAACATGGGCAATCATTTCCTAGAGATGGTAATGGTAATTTTTCTGTTGGTAGGCAGAATTAGAACATGAAATTCAAGAATGCTACCTCTGCTGCTCAAGCAGTGAGCTGAGTTTGCAGAAAATGCAGGCCTAGCTGCCAGAGCTATTGTAGAACTTTCAAGGCAATATTGTGTTGATGATGGTGGTTCATGCCACTTAGGTTTCAAGGATCAAAGGTTGGAACATGGTGAATCATTTCCTGGAGATGGTAATTTTTCTGTTGGCAAGCAGAATTGGAACATAAAATTTAAGGATGCTACCTCTGCCGCTCAAGCAGCAGCTGAGTTTGCAGAATCTGCAAGCCTAGCTGCCAGAGCTGTTGTAGAACTTTTAAGGCAATATTGTGTTGATGATGCTGGTTCATGCCACTTAGGTTTCAAGGATGAAAGGTTGGAACATGGGCAATTATTTCCTAGAGATGATAATGGTAATTTTTCTGTTGGTAGGCAGAATTAGAACATGAAATTTAAGGATGCTACCTCTACTGCTCAAGCAGCGGCTGAGTTTGCAGAACATGCAGGCCTAGCTGCCAGAGCTGTTGTAGAACTTTCAAGGCAATATTATGTTGATGATGGTGGTTCATGCCACTTAGGTTTCAAGGATCAAAGGTTGGAACATGGTCAATAATTTCTTGGAGATGGTAATTTTTCTGTTGGCAAGCAGAATTGGAACATGAAATTTAAGGATGCTACCTCTGCTGCTCAAGCAGCAGCTGAGTTTGCAGAACATGCAAGCCTAGCTGCCAGAGTTGTTGTAGAACTTTCAAGGCAATATTATGTTGATGATGGTGGTTCATGCCACTTAGGTTTCAAGGATGAAAGGTTGGAACATGGGCAATCATTTCCTAGAGATGGTAATGGTAATTTTTCTGCTGGCAGGCAGAATTGGAACATGAAATTTATGATGCTACCTCTGCTGCTCAAGCAGCGGCTGAGTTTGCAGAACATGCAAGCCTAGCTGCCAGAGCTGTTGTAGAACTTTCAAGGCAATATTATGTTGATGATGGTGGTTCATGCCACTTAGGTTTCATGGATGAAAGGTTGGAACATGGGCAATCATTTCCTGGAGATGGTAATGGTAATTTTTCTGCTGGCAGGCAGAATTGGAACATGAAATTTTTGATGCTACCTCGGCTGCTCAAGCAACGGCTGAGTTTGCAGAACATGCAAGCCTAGCTGCCAGATCTGTTATAGAACTTTCAAGGCAATATTGTGTTGATGATGTTGGTTCATGCCACTTAGATTTTAAGGTTGAAAGGTTGGAACACGGGCAATCATTTCCTGGAGATGGTAATGGTAATTTTTCTGTTGGCAGGTAGAATTGGAATATGAAATTTAAGGATGCTACCTCTGCTGCTCAAGCAGCAACTGAGTTTGCAGAACATGCAAGCCTAGCTGCCAGAGTGTTGTAGAACTTTCAAGGCAATATTGTGTTGATGATGGTGGTTCATGCCACTTAGGTTTCAAGGATGAAAGGTTGGAACATGGGAATCATTTCCTAGAGATGGTAATGGTAATTTTTCTGCTGGCAGGCAGAATTGGAACATGAAATTTATGATGCTACCTCTGCTGCTCAAGCAACGGCTGAGTTTGCAGAACATGCAAGCCTAGCTGCCAGAGCTGTTGTAGAACTTTCAAGGTAATATTGTGTTGATGATGTTGGTTCATGCCACTTAGGTTTCAAGGTTAAAAGGTTAGAACATGGTCAATCATTTCCTGGAGATGGTAATGGTAATTTTTCTGTTGGCAGGTAGAATTGGAACATGAAATTTAAGGATGCTACCTCTGCTGCTCAAGCAGCGGTTGAGTTTGCAGAACATGCAAGCCTAGCTGCCAGAGCTGTTGTAGAACTTTCAAGGCAATATTATGTTGATGGTGGTGGTTCATGCCACTTAGGTTTCAAGGATGAAAGGTTGGAACATAGGCAATCATTTCCTGGAGATGGTAATGGTAATTTTTCTGCTGGCAGGCAGAATTGGAACATGAAATTTTTGATGCTACCTCTGCTGCTCAAGCAACGGCTGAGTTTGCAGAACATGCAAGCCTAGCTGCCAGAGCTGTTATAGAACTTTCAAGGCAATATTGTGTTGATGATGTTCGTTCATGCCACTTAGGTTTCAAGGTTGAAAGGTTGGAACATGGGCAATCATTTCCTGGAGATGGTAATGGTAATTTTTCTGCTGGCAGGCAGAATTGGAACATGAAATTTTTGATGCTACCTCTGCTGCTCAAGCAACGGCTGAGTTTGCAGAACATGCAAGCCTAGCTGCCAGAGCTGTTATAGAACTTTCAAGGCAATATTGTGTTGATGATGTTCGTTCAGGCCACTTAGGTTTCAAGGTTGAAAGGTTGGAACATGGGCAATCATTTCCTGGAGATGGTAATGGTAATTTTTCTGTTGGCAGGTAGAATTGGAACATGAAATTTAAGGATGCTACCTCTGCTGCTCAAGCAGCGGCTGAGTTTGGAGAAAATGCAGGCCTAGCTGCCAGAGCTGTTGTAGAACTTTCAAGGCAATATTGTGTTGATAATGGTGGTTCATGCCACTTAGGTTTCAAGGATCAAAGGTTGGAACATGGTCAATCATTTCCTGGAGATGGTAATTTTTCTGTTGGCAAGCAGAATTGGAACATGAAATTTAAGGATGCTACCTCTGCCGCTCAAGCAGCGGCTGAGTTTGCAGAAAATGCAGGCCTAGCTGCCAGAGCTGTTGTAGAACTTTCAAGGCAATATTGTGTTGATGATGTTGGTTCATGCCACTTAGGTTTCAAGGTTGAAAGGTTAGAACATGGCCAATCATTTCCTGGAGATGGTAATGGTAATTTTTCTATTGGTAGGTAGAATTGGAACATGAAATTTAAGGATGCTACCTCTGCTGCTCAAGCAGCAACTGAGTTTGCAGAACATGCAAGCCTAGTAGCCAGAGTGTTGTAGAACTTTCAAGGCAATATTATGTTGATGATGGTGGCCCATGCCACTTAGGTTTCAAGGATGCAAGGTTGGAACATGGGCAATCATTTCCTAGAGATGGTAATGGTAATTTTTCTGCTGGCAGGCAGAATTGGAACATGAAATTTATGATGCTACCTCTGCTGCTCAAGCAATGGCTGAGTTTGCAGAACATGCAAGCCTAGCTGCCAGAGCTGTCGTAGAACTTTCAAGGCAATATTGTGTTGATGATGTTGGTTCATGCCACTTAGGTTTCAAGGTTGTAAGGTTGGAACATGGGCAATCATTTCCTGGAGATGGTAATGGTAATTTTTCTGTTGGCAGGTAGAATTGGAACATGAAATTTAAGGATGCTACCTCTGCTGCTCAAGCAGCGGCTGAGTTTGCAGAACATGCAGGCCTAACTGCCAGAGCTGTTGTAGAACTTTCAAGGCAATATTGTGTTGAGGATTGTGGTTCATCCCACTTAGGTTTCAAGGATGAAAGGTTGGAACATGGGCAATCATTTCCTGGAGATGGTAATTTTTCTGTTGGCAAGCATAATTTGAACATGAAATTTAAGGATGCTACTTCTGCCGCTCAAGCAGTAGCTGAGTTCGCAGAATATGCAAGCCTAGCTGCCAGAGCTATTGTAGAACTTTCAAGGCAATATTGTGTTGATGATGCTGGTTCATGCCACTTAGGTTTCAAGGATGAAAGGTTGGAACATGGGCAATCATTTCCTAGAGATGGTAATGGTAATTTTTCTGTTGGTAGGCAGAATTAGAACATAAAATTTAAGAAGCTACCTCTGCTGCTCAAGCAGCGGCTGAGTTTGCAGAAAATGCAGGCCTAGCTGCCAGAGCTGTTGTAGAACTTTCAAGGCAATATTGTGTTGATGATGGTGGTTCATGCTACTTAGGTTTCAAGGATCAAAGGTTGGAACATGGTGAATCATTTCCTGGAGATGGTAATTTTTCTGTTGGCAAGCAGAATTGGAACATGAAATTTAAGGATGCTACCTCTGCCGCTCAAGCAGCAGCTGAGTTTGCAGAATCTTCAAGTCTAGCTGCCAGAGCTGTCGTAGAACTTTCAAGGCAATATTGTGTTGATGATGCTGGTTCATGCCACTTAGGTTTTAAGGATGAAAGGTTGGAACATGGGCTATCATTTCCTAGAGATGGTAATGGTAATTTTTCTGTTGGTAGGCAGAATTAGAACATGAAATTTAAGGATGCTACCTCTGCTGCTCAAGCAGCGGCTGAGTTTGCAGAACAATTAGGCCTAGCTGCCAGAGCTGTTGTAGAACTTTCAAGGCAATATTATGTTGATGATGGCGGTTCATGCCACTTAGGTTTCAAGGATCAAAGGTTGGAACATGGTCAATAATTTCTTGGAGATGGTAATTTTTCTGTTGGCAAGCAGAATTGGAACATGAAATTTAAGGATGCTACCTTTGCCGCTCAAGCAGCAGCTGAGTTTGCAGAATCTGCAAGCCTAGCTGCCAGAGCTGTTATAGAACTTTCAAAGCAATATTATGTTGATGATGGTGGTTCATGCCACTTAGGTTTCAAGGATGAAAGGTTGGAACATGGGCAATCATTTCCTAGAGATGGTAATGGTAATTTTTCTGCTGGCAGGCAGAATTGGAACATGAAATTTATGATGCTACCTCTGCTGCTCAAGCAGCGGTTGAGTTTGCAGAACATGCAAGCCTGGCTGCCAGATCTGTTGTAGAACTTTCAAGGAAATATTATGTTGATGATGGTGGTTCATGCCACTTAGGTTTCAAGGATGAAAGGTTGGAACATGGGCAATCATTCCCTGGAGATGGTAATGGTAATTTTTCTGCTGGCAGGCAGAATTGGAACATGAAATTTTTTATGCTACCTCTGCTGCTCAAGCAACGGCTGAGTTTGCAGAACATGCAAGCCTAGCTGCCAGAGCTGTTATAGAACTTTCAAGGCAATATTGTGTTGATGATGTTCGTTCATGCCACTTAGGTTTCAAGGTTGAAAGGTTGGAACATGGTCAATCATTTCCTGGAGATGGTAATGGTAATTTTTCTGTTGGCAGGTAGAATTGGAACATGAAATTTAAGCATGCTACCTCTGCTGCTCAAGCAGCGGCTGAGTTTGCAGAAAATGCAGGCCTAGCTGCCAGAACTGTTGTAGAACTTTCAAGGCAATATTGTGTTGATGATGGTGGTCCATGCCACTTAGGTTTCAAGGATCGAAGGTTGGAACATGGTCAATCATTTCTTGGAGATGGTAATTTTTCTATTGGCAAGCGGAATTGGAACATGAAATTTAAGGATGCTACTTCTGCCGCTCAAGCAGCAGCTGAGTTTGCAGAACATGCAAGCCTAGCTGCCAGAGCTGTTGTAGAACTTTCAAGGCAATATTGTGTTGATGATGTTGGTTCATGCCACTTAGGTTTCAAGGTTGAAAGGTTAGAACATGGCCAATCATTTCCTGGAGATGGTAATGGTAATTTTTCTGTTGGTAGGTAGAATTGGAACATGAAATTTAAGGATGCTACCTCTGCTGCTCAAGCAGCAACTGAGTTTGCAGAACATGCAAACCTAGCTGCCAGAGCTGTTGTAGAACTTTCAAGGCAATATTGTGTTGATGATGGTGGTTTATGCCACTTAGGTTTCAAGGATCAAAGGTTGGAACATGGTCAATCATTTCCTGGAGATGGTAATTTTTCTGTTGGCAAGCAGAATTGGAACATGAAATTTAAGGATGCTACCTCTGCTGCTCAAGCAGCAGCTGAGTTTGCAGAACATGCAAGCCTAGCTGCCAGAGCTGTTGTAGAACTTTCAAGGCAATATCGTGTTGATGATGGTGGTTCATGCCACTTAGGTTTCAAGGATGAAAGGTTGGAACATGGGCAATCATTTCCTGGAGATGGTAATGGTAATTTTTCTGTTGGTAGGTAGAATTAGAACATGAAATTTAAGGATGCTACCTCTGCTGCTCAAGCAGCGGTTGAGTTTGCAGAACATGCAGGCCTAGCTGCCAGAGCTGTTGTAGAACTTTCAAGGCAATATTGTGTTGATGATGGTGGTTCATGCCACTTAGGTTTCAAGGATCAAAGGTTGGAACATGGTCAATTATTTCCTGGAGATGGTAATTTTTCTGTTGGCAAGCAGAATTGGAACATGAAATTTAAGGATGCTACCTCTGCTGCTCAAGTAGCAGCTAAGTTTGCAGAACATGCAAGCCTAGCTGCCAGAGTTGTTGTAGAACTTTCAAGGCAATATTATGTTGATGATGGAGGTTCATGCCACTTAGGTTTCAAGGTTAAAAGGTTAGAACATGGTCAATCATTTCCTGGAGATGGTAATGGTAATTTTTCTGTTGGAAGGTAGAATTGGAACATGAAATTTAAGGATGCTACCTCTGCTGCTCAAGCAGCGGTTGAGTTTGCAGAACATGCAAGCCTGGCTGCCAGATCTGTTGTAGAACTTTCAAGGCAATATTATGTTGATGATGGTGGTTCATGCCACTTAGGTTTCAAGGATGAAAGGTTGGAACATGGGCAATCATTTCCTGGAGATGGTAATGGTAATTTTTCTGCTGGCAGGCAGAATTGGAACATGAAATTTTTGATGCTACATCTGCTGCTCAAGCAACGGCTGAGTTTGCAGAACATGCAAGCCTAGCTGCCAGAGCTGTTATAGAACTTTCAAGGCAATATTGTGTTGATGATGTTCGTTCATGCCACTTAGGTTTCAAGGTTGAAAGGTTGGAACATGGTCAATCATTTCCTGGAGATGGTAATGGTAATTTTTCTGTTGGCAGGTAGAATTGGAACATGAAATTTAAGGATGCTACCTCTGCTGCTCAAGCAGCGGCTGAGTTTGCAGAAAATGCAGGCCTAGCTGCCAGAGCTGTTGTAGAACTTTCAAGGCAATATTGTATTGATGATGGTGGTCCATGCCACTTAGGTTTCAAGGATCGAAGGTTGGAACATGGTCAATCATTTCCTGGAGATGGTAATTTTTCTATTGGCAAGCGGAATTGGAACATGAAATTTAAGGATGCTACCTCTGCTGCTCAAGCAGCAACTGAGTTTGCAGAACATGCAAGCCTAGCTGCCAGAGCTGTTGTAGAACTTTCAAGGCAATATTATGTTGATGATGGTGGTTCATGCCACTTAGGTTTCAAGGATGAAAGGTTGGAACATGGGCAATCATTTCCTGGAGATGGTAATGGTAATTTTTCTGCTGGCAGGCAAAATTGGAACATAAAATTTATGATGCTACCTCTGCTGCTCAAGCAATGGCTGAGTTTGCAGAACATGCAAGCCTAGCTGCCAGAGCTGTTGTAGAACTTTCAAGGCAATATTGTGTTGATGATGTTGGTTCATGCCACTTAGGTATCAAGGTTGTAAGGTTGGAACATGGGCAATCATTTCCTGGAGATGGTAATTGTAATTTTTCTGTTGGTAGGTAGAATTGGAACATGAAATTTAAGGATGCTACCTCTGCTGCTCAAGCAGCGGCTGAGTTTGCAGAACATGCAGGCCTAACTGCCAGAGCTGTTGTAGAACTTTCAAGGCAATATTGTGTTGAGGATTGTGGTTCATCCCACTTAGGTTTCAAGGATGAAAGATTGGAACATGGGCAATCATTTCCTGGAGATGGTAATTTTTCTGTTGGCAAGCAGAATTGGAACATGAAATTTAAGGATGCTACTTCTGCCGCTCAAGCAGCAGCTGAGTTTGCAGAATATGCAAGCCTAGCTGCCAGAGCTATTGTAGAACTTTCAAGGCAATATTGTGTTGATGATGCTGGTTCATGCCACTTAGGTTTCAAGGATGAAAGGTTGGAACATGGGCAATCATTTCCTAGAGATGGTAATGGTAATGTTTCTGTTGGTAGGCAGAATTAGAACATGAAATTTAAGAATGCTACCTCTGCTGCTCAAGCAGCGGTTGAGTTTGCAGAAAATGCAGGCCTAGCTGCCAGAGCTGTTGTAGAACTTTCAAGGCAATATTGTGTTGATGATGGTGGTTCATGCCACTTAGGTTTCAAGGATCAAAGGTTGGAACATGGTCAATCATTTCCTGGAGATGGTAATTTTTCTGTTGGCAAGCAGAATTGGAACATGAAATTTAAGGATGCTACCTCTGCCGCTCAAGCAGCAGCTGAGTTTGCAGAATCTGCAAGCCTAGCTGCCAGAGCTGTTGTAGAACTTTCAAGGCAATATCGTGTTGATGATGCTGGTTCATGCCACTTAGGTTTCAAGGATGAAAGGTTGGAACATGGGCAATCATTTCCTAGAGATGGTAATGGTAATTTTTCTGTTGGTAGGTAGAATTAGAACATGAAATTTAAGGATGCTACCTCTGCTGCTCAAGCAGCGGTTGAGTTTGCAGAACATGCAGGCCTAGCTGCCAGAGCTGTTGTAGAACTTTCAAGGCAATATTGTGTTGATGATGGTGGTTCATGCCACTTAGGTTTCAAGGATCAAAGGTTGGAACATGGTCAATCATTTCCTGGAGATGGTAATTTTTCTGTTGGCAAGCAGAATTGGAACATGAAATTTAAGGATGCTACCTCTGCTGCTCAAGTAGCAGCTGAGTTTGCAGAACATGCAAACCTAGTTGCCAGAGCTGTTGTAGAACTTTCAAGGCAATACTGTGTTGATGATGGTGGTTCATGCCACTTAGGTTTCAAGGATGAATGGTTGGAACATGGGCAATCATTTCCTGGAGATGGTAATTCTAATTTTTCTGTTGGCAGGTAGAATTAGAACATGAAATTTATGATGCTACCTATGCAGCTCAAGCAACGGCTGAGTTTGCAGAACATGCAAGCCTAGCTACCAGAGCTGTTGTAGAACTTTCAAGGCAATATTGTGTTGATGATGGTGGTTCATGGCACTTAGGTTTCAAGGTTGAAATATTGGAACATGGGCAATCATTTCCTGGAGATGGCAATGGTAATTTTTCTGTTGGCAGGTAGAATTGGAACATGAAATTTAAGGATGCTACCTCTGCTGCTCAAGCAATGGCTGAGTTTACAAAACATGCAAGCCTAGCTGCCAGAGCTGTTGTAGAACTTTCAAAGCTATATTATGTTGATAATGGTAGTTCATGCCACTTAGGTTTCAAAGATGAAAGGTTGGAACATGGGCAATCATTTCCTGGAGGTGGTAGTAGTAATTTTTCTGTTGGCAGGCAAAATTGGAACATGAAATTTAAGGATGCTACCTCTGTTGCTTAAGGAGCGGCTGATTTTGCAAAACATGCAAGCCTAGCTGCCACAGTTGTTGTAGAACTTTCAAGGCAATAATGTGTTGATCATGGTGGTTCATGCCACTTACGTTTCAAAGATGAAAGGTTGGAACATGGGCAATCATTTCCTGGAGATGGTAATTGTAATTTTTCTGTTGGCAGGTAGAATTGGAACATGAAATTTAAGGATGCTACCTTTTATGCTCAAGCAGCGGCTGAGTTTGCAGAACATGCAAGCCTAGCTGCCAGAGTTATAGTAGAACTTTCAATGCAATATTGTGTTAATGATGGTGGTTCATGCCACTTAGGTTTCAAGGATGAAAGGTTGGAACATGGGCAATCATTTACTGGAGATGGTAATGGTAATTTTTCTGTTGGCAGGCAGAATTGAAACATGAAATTTAAGGATGCTACCTCTGCTGCTCAAGCAGCGGCTGAGTTTGCAGAACATGCAAACCTAGTTGCCAGAGCTGTTGTAGAACTTTCAAGGCAATATTGTGTTGATGATGGTGGTTCATGCCACTTAGGTTTCAAAGTTGAATGGTTGGAACATGGGCAATCATTTCCTCGAGATGGTAATTGTAACTTTTCTGTTGGCAGGTACAATTGGAACATGAAATTTAAGGATGCTACCTCTGCTGCTCAAGCAGCGGCTGAGTTTGCAGAACATGCAAGCCTAGCTGCCAGAGCTGTTGTAGAACTTCCAAGGCAATATTGTGTTGATAATGGTGGTTCATGCCACTAAGGTTTCAAGGATGAAAGATTGGAACATGGGCAATCATTTCCTGTAGATGGTAATGGTAATTTTTCTGTTGGCAGGCAGAATTGGAACATGAAATTTATGATGCTACCTCTGCTGCTCAAGCAACGGCTGAGTTTGCAGAACATGCAAGCCTAGCTGCCAGAGCTGTTGTAGAACTTTCAAGGAAATATTGTGTTGATGATGGTGGTTCATGCCACTTAGGTTTCAAGGATGAAAGGTTGGAACATGGGCAATCATTTCCTGGAGATGGTAATGGTAATTTTTCAGTTTGCAGGCAGAATTGGAACATGAAATTTAAGGATTCTACCTCTGCTGCTCAAGCAGCGGCTGAGTTTGCAGAACATGCAAACCAAGCTGCGAGAGATGTTGTAGAACTTTCAAGGCAATATTGTGTTGATGATGGTGGTTCATGCCACTTAGGTTTCAAGGATGAAAGGTTGGACCAAGGGCAATCATTTCCTAGAGATGGTAATGGTAATATTTCTGTTGGCAGGCAGAATTGGAACATGAAATTTAAGGATGCTACCTCTGCCGCTCAAGCAGCGACTGAGTTTGCAGAACATGCAAGCCTAGCTGCCAGAGATATTGTAGAACTTTCAATGCAATATTGTGTTGATAATGGTGGTTCATGCCACTTAGGTTTCAAGGATGAAAGGTTGGAACATGGGCAATCATTTCCTGGAGATGGTAAATTTTCTATTGGCAGGTAGAATTAGAACATGAAATTTAAGGATGCTACCTTTGCTGCTCAAGCAGCGCCTGAGTTTGCAGAACATAGTGGCCTGGCTGCTAGAGTTGTTGTAGAACTTTTAAGGAAATATTGTGTTGATGATGGTGGTTCATGCCACTCAGGTTTCAAGGATGAAAGATTGGAACATGGGCAATCATTTCCTGGAGATGGTAATGGTAATTGTTCTGTTGGCGGGAAGAATTGGAACATGAAATTTATGATGCTACCTCTGCTGCTCAAGCAACGGCTGAGTTTGCAGAACATGCAAGCCTAGCTGCCAGAGCTGTTGTAGAACTTTCAAGGCAATATTGTGTTGATAATGGTGGTTCATGCCACTAAGGTTTCAAAGATGAAAGGTTGGAACATGGGCAATCATTTCCTGGAGATGGTAATGGTAATATTTCTATTGGCAGGCAGAATTGGAACATGAAATTTAAGGATGCTACCTCTGCTGCTCAAGTAGCGACTGAGTTTGCAGAACATGCAAGCCTAGCTGCCAGAGCTGTTGTAGAACTTTCAAGGAAATATTGTGTTGATGATGGTGGTCCATGCCACTTAGGTTTCAAGGATGAAAGATTGGAACATAGGCAATCATTTCCTAGAGATGGTAATGGTAATTTTTCTGTTGGCAGGCAGAATTGGAACATGAAATTTATGATGCTACCTCTGCTGCTCAAGCAACGGCTGAGTTTGCAGAACATACAAGCCTAGCTGCCAGAGCTGTTGTATAACTTTCAAGGCAATATTGTTTTGATGATGGTGGTTCATGCCACTTAGGTTTCAAGGATGTAAGGTTGGAACATGGGCAATCATTTCCTAGAGATGGTAATGGTAATTTTTCAGTTTGCAGGCAGAATTGGAACATGAAATTTAAGGATGCTACCTCTGCTGCTCAAGCAGCGGCTGAGTTTGCAGAACCTGCAAACCTAGCTGCCAGAGCTGTTGTAGAACTTTCAAGGCAATTTATGTTGATGATGGTGGTTCATGCCACTTAGGTTTCAAGGATGAAAGGTTGGAACAAGGGCAATCATTTCCTAGAGATGGTAATGGTAATATTTCTGTTGGCAGGCAGAATTGGAACATGAAATTTAAGGATGCTACCTCTGCTGCTCAAGCAGCGACTGAGTTTGCAGAACATGCAAGCCTTAGCTGCCAGAGATATAGTAGAACTTTCAATGCAATATTGTGTTGATGATGGTGGTTCTTGCCACTTAGGTTTCAAGGATGAAAGGTTGGAACATGGGCAATCATTTCCTGGAGATGGTAAATTTTTTGGCAGGCAGAATTAGAACATGAAATTTAAGGATGCTACCTCTGTTGCTCAAGGAGCGCCTGATTTTGCAGAACATGGTGGCCTAGCTGCCAGAGCTGTTGTAGAACTTTCAAGGAAATATTGTGTTGATGATGGTGGTTCATGCCACTTATGTTTCAAGGATGAAAGATTGGAACATGGGCAATCATTTCCTAGAGATGGTAATGGTAATTTTTCTGTTGGCAGGCAGAATTGGAACATGAAATTTATGATGCTACCTCTGCTGCTCAAGCAACGGCTGAGTTTGCAGAACATGCAAGCCTAGCTACCAGAGCTGTTGTAGAACTTTCAAGGCAATATTGTGTTGATAATGGTGGTTCATGCCACTAAGGTTTCGAAGATGAAAGGTTGGAACATGGGCAATCATTTCCTGGAGATGGTAATGGTAATATTTCTATTGGGAGGCAGAATTGGAACATGAAATTTAAGGATGCTACCTCTGCTGCTCAAGTAGTGACTGAGTTTGCAGAACATGCAAGCCTAGCTGCCACAGTTGTTGTAGAACTTTCAAAGCAATAATGTGTTGATCATGGTGGTTCATGCCACTTACGTTTCAAAGATGAAAGGTTGGAACATGGGCAATCATTTCCTGCAGATGGTAATTGTAATTTTTCTGTTGGCAGGTAGAATTGGAACATGAAATTTAAGGATGCTACCTTTTATGCTCAAGCAGCGGCTGAGTTTGCAGAACATGCAAGCCTAGCTGCCAGAGTTATAGTAGAACTTTCAATGCAATATTGTGTTAATGATGGTGGTTCATGCCACTTAGGTTTCAAGGATGAAAGGTTGGAACATGGGCAATCATTTACTGGAGATGGTAATGGTAATTTTTCTGTTGGCAGGCAGAATTAGAACATGAAATTTAAGGATGCTACCTCTGCTGCTTAAGGAGCGCCTGATTTTGCAGAACATGGTGGCCTAGCTGCCAGAGCTGTTGTAGAACTTTCAAGGAAATATTGTGTTGATGATGGTGGTTCATGCCACTTAGGTTTCAAGGATGAAAGATTGGAACATGGGCAATCATTTCCTAGAGATGGTAATGGTAATTTTTCTGTTGGCAGGCAGAATTGGAACATGAAATTTATGATGCTACCTCTGCTGCTCAAGCAACGGCTGAGTTTGCAGAACATGCAAGCCTAGCTACCAGAGCTGTTGTAGAACTTTCAAGGCAATATTGTGTTGATAATGGTGGTTCATGCCACTAAGGTTTCAAAGATGAAAGGTTGGAACATGGGCAATCATTTCCTGGAGGTGGTAGTAGTAATTTTTCTGTTGGCAGGCAGAATTGGAACATGAAATTTAAGGATGCTACCTCTGTTGCTCAAGGAGCGGCTGATTTTGCAAAACATGCAAGCCTAGCTGCCACAGTTGTTGTAGAACTTTCAAGGCAATAATGTGTTGATCATGGTGGTTCATGCCACTTACGTTTCAAAGATGAAAGGTTGGAACATGGGCAATCATTTCCTGGAGATGGTAATTGTAATTTTTCTGTTGGCAGGTAGAATTGGAACATGAAAGTTAAGGATGCTACCTTTTATGCTCAAGCAGCAGCTGAGTTTGCAGAACATGCAAGCCTAGCTGCCAGAGTTATAGTAGAACTTTCAATGCAATATTGTGTTAAGGATGGTGGTTCATGCCACTTAGGTTTCAAGGATGAAAGGTTGGAACATGGGCAATCATTTACCGGAGATGGTAATGGTAATTTTTCTGTTGGCAGGCAGAATTGAAACATGAAATTTAAGGATGCTACCTCTGCTGCTCAAGCAGCGGCTGAGTTTGCAGAACATGCAAACCTAGTTGCCAGAGCTGTTGTAGAACTTTCAAGGCAATATTGTGTTGATGATGGTGGTTCATGCCACTTAGGTTTCAAAGATGAATGGTTGGAACATGGGCAATCATTTCCTGGAGATGGTAATTGTAATTTTTCTGTTGGCAGGTACAATTGGAACATGAAATTTAAGGATGCTACCTCTGCTGCTCAAGCAGCGGCTGAGTTTGCAGAACATGCAAGCCTAGCTGCCAGAGCTGTTGTAGAACTTCCAAGGCAATATTGTGTTGATAATGGTAGTTCATGCCACTAAGGTTTCAAGGATGAAAGATTGGAACATGGGCAATCATTTCCTGTAGATGGTAATGGTAATTTTTCTGTTGGCAGGCAGAATTGGAACATGAAATTTATGATGCTACCTCTGCTGCTCAAGTAACGGCTGAGTTTGCAGAACATGCAAGCCTAGCTGCCAGAGCTGTTGTAGAACTTTCAAGGAAATATTGTGTTGATGATGGTGGTTCATGCCACTTAGGTTTCAAGGATGAAAGGTTGGAACATGGGCAATCATTTCCTGGAGATGGTAATGGTAATTTTTCAGTTTGCAGGCAGAATTGGAACATGAAATTTAAGGATTCTACCTCTGCTGCTCAAGCAGTGGCTGAGTTTGCAGAACATGCAAACCAAGCTGCGAGAGATGTTGTAGAACTTTCAAGGCAATATTGTGTTGATGATGGTGGTTCATGCCACTTAGGTTTCAAGGATGAAAGGTTGGAACAAGGGCAATCATTTCCTAGAGATGGTAATGGTAATATTTCTGTTGGCAGGCAGAATTGTAACATGAAATTTAAGGATGCTACCTCTGCCGCTCAAGCAGCGACTGAGTTTGCAGAACATGCAAGCCTAGCTGCCAGAGATATTGTAGAACTTTCAATGCAATATTGTGTTGATAATGGTGGTTCATGCCACTTAGGTTTCAAGGATGAAAGGTTGGAACATGGGCAATCATTTCCTGGAGATGGTAAATTTTCTATTGGCAGGTAGAATTAGAACCTGAAATTTAAGGATGCTACCTTTGCTGCTCAAGCAGCGCCTGAGTTTGCAGAACATAGTGGCCTAGCTGCCAGAGTTGTTGTAGAACTTTTAAGGAAATATTGTGTTGATGATGGTGGTTCATGCCACTCAGGTTTCAAGGATGAAAGATTGGAACATGGGCAATCATTTCCTGGAGATGGTAATGGTAATTGTTCTGTTGGCGGGAAGAATTGGAACATGAAATTTATGATGCTACCTCTGCTGCTCAAGCAACGGCTGAGTTTGCAGAACATGCAAGCCTAGCTGCCAGAGCTGTTGTAGAACTTTCAAGGCAATATTGTGTTGATAATGGTGGTTCATGCCACTAAGGTTTCAAAGATGAAAGTTTGGAACATGGGCAATCATTTCCTGGAGATGGTAATGGTAATATTTCTATTGGCAGGCAGAATTGGAACATGAAATTTAAGGATGCTACCTCTGCTGCTCAAGTAGCGACTGAGTTTGCAGAACATGTAAGCCTAGCTGCCAGAGCTGTTGTAGAACTTTCAAGGAAATATTGTGTTGATGATGGTGGTTCATGCCACTTAGGTTTCAAGGATGAAAGATTGGAACATAGGCAATCATTTCCTAGAGATGGTAATGGTAATTTTTCTGTTGGCAGGCAGAATTGGAACATGAAATTTATGATGCTACCTCTGCTGCTCAAGCAACGGCTGAGTTTGCAGAACATGCAAGCCTAGCTGCCAGAGCTGTTGTAGAACTTTCAAGGCAATATTGTTTTGATGATGGTGGTTTATGCCACTTAGGTTTCAAGGATGTAAGGTTGGAACATGGGCAATCATTTCCTGGAGATGGTAATGGTAATTTTTTAGTTTGCAGGCAGAATTGGAACATGAAATTTAAGGATGCTACCTCTGCTGCTCAAGCAGCGGCTGAGTTTGCAGAACATGCAAACCTAGCTGCCAGAGCTGTTGTAGAACTTTCAAGGCAATTTATGTTGATGATGGTGGTTCATGCCACTTAGGTTTCAAGGATGAAAGGTTGGAACAAGGGCAATCATTTCTTAGAGATGGTAATGGTAATATTTCTGTTGGCAGGCAGAATTGGAACATGAAATTTAAGTATGCTACCTCTGCTGCTCAAGCAGCGACTGAGTTTGCAGAACATGCAAGCCTAGCTGCCAGAGATATAGTAGAACTTTCAATGCAATATTGTGTTGATGATGGTGGTTCTTGCCACTTAGGTTTCAAGGATGAAAGATTGGAACATGGGCAATCATTTCCTGGAGATGGTAAATTTTTTGGCAGGCAGAATTAGAACATGAAATTTAAGGATGCTACCTCTGCTGCTTAAGGAGCGCCTGATTTTGCAGAACATGGTGGCCTAGCTGCCAGAGCTGTTGTAGAACTTTCAAGGAAATATTGTGTTGATGATGGTGGTTCATGCCACTTAGGTTTCAAGGATGAAAGATTGGAACATGGGCAATCATTTCCTAGAGATGGTAATGGTAATTTTTCTGTTGGCAGGCAGAATTGGAACATGAAATTTATGATGCTACCTCTGCTGCTCAAGCAACGGCTGAGTTTGCAGAACATGCAAGCCTAGCTACCAGAGCTGTTGTAGAACTTTCAAGGCAATATTGTGTTGATAATGGTGGTTCATGCCACTAAGGTTTCAAAGATGAAAGGTTGGAACATGGGCAATCATTTCCTGGAGATGGTAATGGTAATATTTCTATTAGCAGGCAGAATTGGAACATGAAATTTAAGGATGCTACCTCTACTGCTCAAGTAGCGACTGAGTTTGCAGAACATGCAAGCCTAGCTGCCAGAGCTGTTGTAGAACTTTCAAGGCAATATTGTGTTGATAATGGTGGTTCATGCCACTTAGGTTTCAAGGATGAAAGGTTGGAACACGGGCAATCATTTCCTGGAGATGGTAAATTTTCTATTGGCAGGTAGAATTAGAACATGAAATTTAAGGATGCTACCTTTGCTGCTCAAACAACGCCTGAGTTTGCAGAACATAGTGGCCTAGCTGCCAGAGTTGTTGTAGAACTTTTAAGGAAATATTGTGTTGATGATGGTGGTTCATGCCACTCAGGTTTCAAGGATGAAAGATTGGAACATGGGCAATCATTTCCTGGAGATGGTAATGGTAATTGTTCTGTTCGCGGGAAGAATTGGAACATGAAATTTATGATGCTACCTATGTTGCTCAAGCAACGGCTGAGTTTGCAGAACATGCAAGCCTAGCTGCCAGAGCTGTTGTAGAACTTTCAAGGCAATATTGTGTTGATAATGGTGGTTCATGCCACTAAGGTTTCAAAGATGAAAGGTTGGAACATGGGCAATCATTTCCTGGAGATGGTAATGGTAATATTTCTATTGGCAGGCAGAATTGGAACATGAAATTTAAGGATGCTACCTCTGCTGCTCAAGTAGCGACTGAGTTTGCAGAACATGCAAGCCTAGCTGCCAGAGCTGTTGTAGAAATTTCAAGGAAATATTGTGTTGATGATGGTGGTTCATGCCACTTAGGTTTCAAGGATGAAATATTGGAACATAGGCAATCATTTCCTAGAGATGGTAATGGTAATTTTTCTGTTGGCAGGCAGAATTGGAACATGAAATTTCTGATGCTACCTCTGCTGCTCAAGCAACGGCTGAGTTTGCAGAACATGCAAGCCTAGATGCCAGAGATATAGTAGAACTTTCAAGGCAATTTATGTTGATGATGGTGGTTCATGCCACTTAGGTTTCAAGGATAAAAGGTTGGAACAAGGGCAATCATTTCCTAGAGATGGTAATGGTAATATTTCTGTTGGCAGGCAGAATTGGAACATGAAATTTAAGGATGCTACCTCTGCTGCTCAAGCAGCGACTGAGTTTGCAGAACATGCAAGCCTAGCTGCCAGAGATATAGTAGAACTTTCAATGCAATATTGTGTTGATGATGGTGGTTCTTGCCACTTAGGTTTCAAGGATGAAAGGTTGGAACATGGGCAATCATTTCCTGGAGATGGTAAATTTTTTGGCAGGCAGAATTAGAACATGAAAATTAAGGATGCTACCTCTGCTGCTTAAGGAGCGCCTGATTTTGCAGAACATGGTGGCCTAGCTTCCAGAGATGTTGTAGAACTTTCAAAGAAATATTGTGTTGATGATGGTGGTTCATGCCACTTAGGTTTCAAGGATGAAAGATTGGAACATGGGCAATCATTTCCTAGAGAAGGTAATGGTAATTTTTCTGTTGGCAGGCAGAATTGGAACATGAAATTTATGATGCTACCTCTGCTGCTCAAGCAACGGCTGAGTTTGCAGAACATGCAAGCCTAGCTGCCAGAGCTGTTGTAGAACTTTCAAGGCAATATTGTGTTGATGATGGTGGTTCATGCAACTTAGGTTTCAAGGATGTAAGGTTGGAACATGGGCAATCATTTCCTGGAGATGGTAATGGTAATTTTTCAGTTTGCAGGCAGAATTGGAACATGAAATTTAAGGATGCTACCTCTGCTGCTCAAGCAGTGGCTGAGTTTGCAGAACATGCAAACCTAGCTGCCAGAGCTGTTGTAGAACTTTCAAGGCAATTTATGTTGATGATGGTCGTTCATGCCACTTAGGTTTCAAGGATGAAAGGTTGGAACAAGGGCAATCATTTCCTAGAGATGGTAATGGTAATATTTCTGTTGGCAGGCAGAATTGGAACATGAAATTTAAGGATGCTACCTCTGCTGCTCAAGCAGCGACTGAGTTTGCAGAACATGCAAGCCTAGCTGCCAGAGATATAGTAGAACTTTCAATGCAATATTGTGTTGATGATGGTGGTTCATGCCACTTAGGTTTCAAGGATGAAAGGTTGGAACTTGGGCAATCATTTCCTGGAGATGGTAAATTTTCTATTGGCAGGCAGAATTAGAACATGAAATTTAAGGATGCTACCTCTGCTGCTCAAGCAGCGCCTGAGTTTTCAGAACATGGTGGCCTAGCTGCTAGAGCTATTGTAGAACTTTCAAGGAAATATTGTGTTGACGATGGTGGTTCATGCAACTCAGGTTTCAAGGATGAAAGATTGGAACTTGGGCAATCATTTCCTGGAGATGGTAATGGTAATTGTTCTGTTGGCGGGCAGAATTGGAACATGAAATTTATGATGCTACCTCTGCTGCTCAAGCAACGGGTGAGTTTGCAGAACATGCAAGCCTAGCTGCCAGAGCTATTATAGAACTTTCAAGGCAATATTGTGTTGATGATGGTGGTTCATGACACTTAGGTTTCAAGGTTGAAAGGTTGGAACATGGGCAATCATAAACTGGAGATGGTAATGGTAATTTTTCTGTTGGCAGGTAGAATTTGAACACAAAATTTAAGGATGCTACCTCTGCTGCTCAAGCAGCGGCTGAGTTTGCAGAACATGCAAGCCTAGCTGCCAGAGCTGTTGTAGAACTTTCAAGCCAATATTATGTTGATGGTGGTAGTTCATGCCACTTAGTTTTCAAGGATGAAAGGTTGGAACATGGGCAATCATTTCCTGGAGATGGTAATTGTAATTTTTCTGTTGGCAGGTAGAATTGGAACATGAAATTTAAGGATGCTACCTCTGCTGCTCAAGCAGCGGCTGAGTTTGCAGAACATGCAGGCTTAGATGCCAGAGCTGTTATAGAACTTTCACGGCAATATTGTGTTGAGGATGGTGGTTCATGCCACTTAGGTTTCAAGGATGAAAGGTTGGAACATGGGCAATCATTTCCTGGAGATGGTAATTTTTCTGTTGGCAAGAAGAATTGGAACATGAAATTTAAGGATGCTACCTCTGCTGCTCAAGCAGCAGCAGAGTTTGCAGAATATGCAAGCCTAGCTGCCAGAGCTATTGTAGAACTTTCAAGGCAATATTGTGTTGATGATGCTGGTTCATGCCATTTAGGTTTCAAGGATGAAAGGTTGGAACATGGGCAATCATTTCCAAGAGATGGTAATGGTAATATTTTTGTTGGCAGGCAGAATTGGAATATGAAATTTAAGGATGCTACCTCTGCTGCTCAAGCAGCGACTGAGTTTGCAGAAAATGCAAGCCTAACTGCCAAAGATATAGTAGAACCTTTAATGCAATATTGTGTTGATGATGGTGGTTCATGCCACTTAGGTTTCAAGGATGAAAGGTTGGAACATGGGCAATCATTTCCTGGAGATGGTAAATTTTCTACTGGCAGGCAGAATTAGAACATGAAATTTAAGGATGCTACCTCTGCTGCTCAAGCAGCGGCTGATTTTGCAGAACATGGTGGCCTAGCTGCCAGAGCTGTTGTAGAACTTTCAAGGAAATATTGTGTTGATGATGGTGGTTCATGCCACTTAGGTTTCAAGGATGAAAGGTTGGAACATGGGCAATCATTTCCTGGAGATGGTAATGGTAATTTTTCTACTGGCAGGCAGAATTGGAACATGAAATTTATGATGCTACCTCTGCTGCTCAAGCAGCGGCTGAGTTTGCAGAACATGCAAGCCTAGCTGCCAGAGCTGTTGTAGAACTTTCAAAGCAATATTGTGTTGATGATGGTGGTTCATGCCACTTAGGTTTCAAGGATGAAAGGTTGGAACATGGGCAATCATATCCTGGAGATGGTAACGGTAATATTTTTGTTGGCAGGCAGAATTGGAACATGAAATTTATGATGCTACCTCTGCTGCTCAAGCAACGGCTGAGTTTGCAGAACATGCAAGCCTAGCTGCCAGAGATGTTGTAGAACTTTCAAGGCAATATTGTATTGATGATGGTGGTTCATGCCACTTAGGTTTCAAAGATGAAAGGTTGGAACATGGGCAATCATTTCCTGGAGATGGTAGTTGTAATTTTTCTGTTGGCAGGTAGAATTGGAACATGAAATTTAAGGATGCTATCTCTGCTGCTCAAGCAGTGGCTGAGTTTGCAGAACATGCAAGCCTAGCTGCCAGAGCTGTTGTAGAACTTTCAAGGCAATATTGTGCTGATGATGGTGGTTCATGCCACTTAGGTTTCAAGGATGAAAGGTTGGAACATGGGCAATCATATCCTGGAGATGGTAATGGTAATTTTTCTGCTGGCAGGCAGAATTGGAACATGAAATTTATGATGCTACCTCTGCTGCTCAAGCAGCCGCTGAGTTTGCAGAACATGCAAGCATAGCTGCCAGAGCAGTTGTAGAACTTTCAAAGCAATATTGTGTTGATGATGGTGGTTCATGCCACTTAGGTTTCAAGGATGAAAGGTTGGAACATGAGCAATCATTTCCTGGAGATGGTAATGGTAATTTTTCTTTTGGCAGGCAGAATTGGAACATGAAATTTATGATGCTACCTCTGCTGCTCAAGCAACGGCTGAGTTTGCAGAACATGCAAGCCTAGCTGCCAGAGATGTTGTAGAACTTTCAAGGCAATATTGTGTTGATGATGGTGGTTCATGACACTTAGGTTTCAAGGTTGAAAGGTTGGAACATGGGCAATCATAAACTGGAGATGGTAATGGTAATTTTTCTGTTGGCAGGTAGAATTTGAACACAAAATTTAAGGATGCTACCTCTGCTGCTCAAGCAGCGGCTGAGTTTGCAGAACATGCAAGCCTAGCTGCCAGAGCTGTTGTAGAACTTTCAAGCCAATATTATGTTGATGGTGGTAGTTCATGCCACTTAGTTTTCAAGGATGAAAGGTTGGAACATGGGCAATCATTTCCTGGAGATGGTAATTGTAATTTTTCTGTTGGCAGGCAGAATTGGAACATGAAATTTATGATGCTACCTCTGCTGCTCAAGCAACGGCTGAGTTTGCAGAACATGCAAGCCTAGCTGCCAGAGCTGTTGTAGAACTTTCAAGGAAATATTGTGTTGATGATGGTGGTTCATGCCACTTAGGTTTCAAGGATGAAAGGTTGGAACATGGGCAATCATTTCCTGGAGATGGTAATGGTAATTTTTCAGTTTGCAGGCAGAATTGGAACATGAAATTTAAGGATTCTACCTCTGCTGCTCAAGCAGCGGTTGATTTTGCAGAAGATGCAAACCTATCTGCGAGAGATGTTGTAAAACTTTCAAGGCAATATTGTGTTGATGATGGTGGTTCATGCCACTTAGGTTTCAAGGATGAAAGGTTGGAACAAGGGCAATCATTTCCTAGAGATGGTAATGGTAATATTTCTGTTGGCAGGCAGAATTGGAACATGAAATTTAAGGATGCTACCTCTGCTGCTAAAGCAGCGACTGAGTTTGCAGAACATGCAAGCCTAGCTGCAAGAGATATAGTAGAACTTTCAATGCAATATTGTGTTGATAATGGTGGTTCATGCCACTTAGGTTTCAAGGATGAAAGGTTGGAACATGGGTAATCATTTCCTGGAGATGGTAAATTTTCTATTGGCTGGCAGAATTAGAACATGAAATTTAAGGATGCTACCTCTGCTGCTCAAGCAGCGCCTGAGTTTGCAGAACATAGTGGCCTAGCTGCCAGAGCTGTTGTAGAACTTTCAAGAAAATATTGTGTTGATAATGGTGGTTCATGGCACTTAGGTTTCAAGGTTGAAAGGTTGGAACATGGGCAATCATTTCCTGGAGATGGTAATGGTAATTTTTCTGTTGGCAGGCAGAATTGGAACATGAAATTTAAGGATGCTACCTCTGCTGCTCAAGCAGCGGCTGAGTTTGCAGAACATGCAAGCCTAGCTGCCAGAGCTGTTGTAGAACTTTCAAGGAAATATTGTGGTGATGATGGTGGTTCATGGCACTTAGGTTTCAAGGTTGAAAGGTTGGAACATGGGCAATCATTTCCTGGAGATGGTAATGGTAATTTTTCTATTGGCAGGCAGAATTGGAACATGAAATTTAAGGATGCTACCTCTGCTGCTCAAGCAGCGGCTGAGTTTGCAGAACATGCAAGCCTAGCTGCCAGAGCTGTTGTAGAACTTCCAAGGCAATGTTGTGTTGATAATGGTGGTTCATGCCACTAAGGTTTCAAGGATGAAAGATTGGAACATGGGCAATCATTTCCTGTAGATGGTAATGGTAATTTTTCTGTTGGCAGGTAGAATTGGAACATGAAATTTATGATGCTACCTCTGCTGCTCAAGCAACGGCTGAGTTTGCAGAACATGCAAGCCTAGCTACCAGAGCTGTTGTAGAACTTTCAAGGCAATATTGTGTTGATAATGGTGGTTCATGCCACTAAGGTTTCAAAGATGAATGGTTGGAACATGGGCAATCATTTCCTGGAGATGGTAATGGTAATATTTCTATTAGCAGGCAGAATTGGAACATGAAATTTAAGGATGCTACCTCTACTGCTCAAGTAGCGACTGAGTTTGCAGAACATGCAAGCCTAGCTGCCAGAGCTGTTGTAGAACTTTCAAGGCAATATTGTGTTGATAATTGTGGTTCATGCCACTAAGGTTTCAAAGATGAAAGGTTGGAACATGGGCAATCATTTCCTGGAGATGGTAATGGTAATATTTCTATTGGAAGGCAGAATTGGAACATGAAATTTAAGGATGCTACCTCTGCTGCTCAAGTAGCGACTGAGTTTGCAGAACATGCAAGCCTAGCTGCCAGAGTTGTTGTAGAACTTACAAGGAAATATTGTGTTGATGATGGTGGTTCATGCCACTTAGGTTTCAAGGATGAAAGGTTGGAACATGGGCAATCATTTCCTGGAGATGGTAAATTTTCTATTGGCAGGCAGAATTAGAACATGAAATTTAAGGATGCTACCTCTGCTGCTTAAGCAGCGCCTGATTTTGCAGAACATGGTGGCCTAGCTGCCAGAGCTGTTGTAGAACTTTCAAGGAAATATTGTGTTGATGATGGTGGTTCATGCCACTAACGTTTCAAGGATGAAAGATTGGAACATGGGCAATCATTTCCTAGAGATGGTAATGGTAATTTTTCTATTGGCAGGCAGAATTGGAACATGAAATTTATGATGCTACCTCTGCTGCTCAAGCAACGGCTGAGTTTGCAGAACATGCAAGCCTAGCTGCCAGAGCTGTTGTAGAACTTTCAAGGCAATATTGTGTTGATGATGGTGGTTCATGCAACTTAGGTTTCAAGGATGTAAGGTTGGAACATGGGCAATCATTTCCTGGAGATGGTAATGGTAATTTTTCAGTTTGCAGGCAGAATTGGAACATGAAATTTAAGGATGCTACCTCTGCTGCTCAAGCAGCGGCTGAGTTTGCAGAACATGCAAACCTAGCTGCCAGAGCTGTTGTAGAACTTTCAAGGCAATTTATGTTGATGATGGTGGTTCATGCCACTTAGGTTTCAAGGATGAAAGGTTGGAACAAGGGCAATCATTTCCTAGAGATGGTAATGGTAATATTTCTGTTGGCAGGCAGAATTGGAACATGAAATTTAAGGATGCTACCTCTGCTGCTCAAGCAGCGACTGAGTTTGCAGAACATGCAAGCCTAGCTGCCAGAGATATAGTAGAACTTTCAATGCAATATTGTGTTGATGATGGTGGTTCATGCCACTTAGGTTTCAAGGATGAAAGGTTGGAACTTGGGCAATCATTTCCTGGAGATAGTAAATTTTCTATTGGCAGGCAGAATTAGAACATGAAATTTAAGGATGCTACCTCTGCTGCTCAAGCAGCGCCTGAGTTTGCAGAACATGGTGGCCTAGCTGCTAGAGCTATTGTAGAACTTTTAAGGAAATATTGTGTTGACGATGGTGGTTCATGCAACTCAGGTTTCAAGGATGAAAGATTGGAACTTGGGCAATCATTTCCTGGAGATGGTAATGGTAATTGTTCTGTTGGCGGGCAGAATTGGAACATGAAATTTATGATGCTACCTCTGCTGCTCAAGCAACGGGTGAGTTTGCAGAACATGCAAGCCTAGCTGCCAGACCTATTATAGAACTTTCAAGGCAATATTGTGTTGATGATGGTGGTTCATGACACTTAGGTTTCAAGGTTGAAAGGTTGGAACATGGGCAATCATAAACTGGAGATGGTAATGGTAATTTTTCTGTTGGCAGGTAGAATTTGAACACAAAATTTAAGGATGCTACCTCTGCTGCTCAAGCAGCGGCTGAGTTTGCAGAACATGCAAGCCTAGCTGCCAGAGCTGTTGTAGAACTTTCAAGCCAATATTATGTTGATGGTGGTAGTTCATGCCACTTAGTTTTCAAGGATGAAAGGTTGGAACATGGGCAATCATTTCCTGGAGATGGTAATTGTAATTTTTCTGTTGGCAGGTAGAATTGGAACATGAAATTTAAGGATGCTACCTCTGCTGCTCAAGCAGCGGCTGAGTTTGCAGAACATGCAGGCTTAGATGCCAGAGCTGTTATAGAACTTTCACGGCAATATTGTGTTGAGGATGGTGGTTCATGCCACTTAGGTTTCAAGGATGAAAGGTTGGAACATGGGCAATCATTTCCTGGAGATGGTAATTTTTCTGTTGGCAAGAAGAATTGGAACATGAAATTTAAGGATGCTACCTCTGCTGCTCAAGCAGCAGCAGAGGTTGCAGAATATGCAAGCCTAGCTGCCAGAGCTATTGTAGAACTTTCAAGGCAATATTGTGTTGATGATGCTGGTTCATGCCATTTAGGTTTCAAGGATGAAAGGTTGGAACATGGGCAATCATTTCCAAGAGATGGTAATGGTAATATTTTTGTTGGCAGGCAGAATTGGAATATGAAATTTAAGGATGCTACCTCTGCTGCTCAAGCAGCGACTGAGTTTGCAGAAAATGCAAGCCTAACTGCCAAAGATATAGTAGAACTTTTAATGCAATATTGTGTTGATGATGGTGGTTCATGCCACTTAGGTTTCAAGGATGAAAGGTTGGAACATGGGCAATCATTTCCTGGAGATGGTAAATTTTCTACTGGCAGGCAGAATTAGAACATGAAATTTAAGGATGCTACCTCTGCTGCTCAAGCAGCGGCTGATTTTGCAGAACATGGTGGCCTAGCTGCCAGAGCTGTTGTAGAACTTTCAAGGAAATATTGTGTTGATGATGGTGGTTCATGCCACTTAGGTTTCAAGGATGAAAGGTTGGAACATGGGCAATCATTTCCTGGAGATAGTAATGGTAATTTTTCTGCTGGCAGGCAGAATTGGAACATGAAATTTATGATGCTACCTCTGCTGCTCAAGCAGCGGCTGAGTTTGCAGAACATGCAAGCCTAGCTGCCAGAGCTGTTGTAGAACTTTCAAAGCAATATTGTGTTGATGATGGTGGTTCATGCCACTTAGGTTTCAAGGATGAAAGGTTGGAACATGGGCAATCATATCCTGGAGATGGTAACGGTAATATTTTTGTTGGCAGGCAGAATTGGAACATGAAATTTATGATGCTACCTCTGCTGCTCAAGCAACGGCTGAGTTTGCAGAACATGCAAGCCTAGCTGCCAGAGATGTTGTAGAACTTTCAAGGCAATATTGTGTTGATGATGGTGGTTCATGCCACTTAGGTTTCAAAGATGAAAGGTTGGAACATGGGCAATCATTTCCTGGAGATGGTAGTTGTAATTTTTCTGTTGGCAGGTAGAATTGGAACATGAAATTTAAGGATGCTATCTCTGCTGCTCAAGCAGTGGCTGAGTTTGCAGAACATGCAAGCCTAGCTGCCAGAGATGTTGTAGAACTTTCAAGGCAATATTGTGCTGATGATGGTGGTTCATGCCACTTAGGTTTCAAGGATGAAAGGTTGGAACATGGGCAATCATTTCCTGGAGATGGTAATGGTAATTTTTCTGCTGGCAGGCAGAATTGGAACATGAAATTTATGATGCTACCTCTGCTGCTCAAGCAGCCGCTGAGTTTGCAGAACATGCAAGCATAGCTGCCAGAGCTGTTGTAGAGCTTTCAAAGCAATATTGTGTTGATGATGGTGGTTCATGCCACTTAGGTTTCAAGGATGAAAGGTTGGAACATGAGCAATCATTTCCTGGAGATGGTAATGGTAATTTTTGTTTTGGCAGGCAGAATTGGAACATGAAATTTATGATGCTACCTCTGCTGCTCAAGCAACGGCTGAGTTTGCAGAACATGCAAGCCTAGCTGCCAGAGATGTTGTAGAACTTTCAAGGCAATATTGTGTTGATGATGGTGGTTCATGCCACTTAGGTTTCAAAGATGAAAGGTTGGAACATGGGTAATCATTTCCTGGAGATGGTAGTTGTAATTTTTCTGTTGGCAGGTAGAATTGGAACATGAAATTTAAGGATGCTACCTCTGCTGCTCAAGCAGTGGCTGAGTTTGCAGAACATGCAAGCCTAGCTGCCAGAGCTGTTGTAGAACTTCCAAGGCAATATTGTGTTGATAATGGTGGTTCATGCCACTAAGGTTTCAAGGATGAAAGATTGGAACATGGGCAATCATTTCCTGTAGATGGTAATGGTAATTTTTCTGTTGGCAGGCAGAATTGGAACATGAAATTTATGATGCTACCTCTGCTGCTCAAGCAACGGCTGAGTTTGCAGAACATGCAAGCCTAGCTGCCAGAGCTGTTGTAGAACTTTCAAAGAAATATTGTGTTGATGATGGTGGTTCATGCCACTTAGGTTTCAAGGATGAAAGGTTGGAACATGGGCAATCATTTCCTGGAGATGGTAATGGTAATTTTTCAGTTTGCAGGCAGAATTGGAACATGAAATTTAAGGATTCTACCTCTGCTGCTCAAGCAGCGGTTGATTTTGCAGAAGATGCAAACCTATCTGCGAGAGATGTTGTAAAACTTTCAAGGCAATATTGTGTTGATGGTGGTGGTTCATGCCACTTAGGTTTCAAGGATGAAAGGTTGGAACAAGGGCAATCATTTCCTAGAGATGGTAATGGTAATATTTCTGTTGGCAGGCAGAATTGGAACATGAAATTTAAGGATGCTACCTCTGCTGCTAAAGCAGCGACTGAGTTTGCAGAACATGCAAGCCTAGCTGCAAGAGATATAGTAGAACTTTCAATGCAATATTGTGTTGATAATGGTGGTTCATGCCACTTAGGTTTCAAGGATGAAAGGTTGGAACATGGGCAATCATTTCCTGGAGATGGTAAATTTTCTATTGGCTGGCAGAATTAGAACACGAAATTTAAGGATGCTACCTCTGCTGCTCAAGCAGCGCCTGAGTTTGCAGAACATAGTGGCCTAGCTGCCAGAGCTGTTGTAGAACTTTCAAGAAAATATTGTGTTGATAATGGTGGTTCATGGCACTTAGGTTTCAAGGTTGAAAGGTTGGAACATGGGCAATCATTTCCTGGAGATGGTAATGGTAATTTTTCTGTTGGCAGGCAGAATTGGAACATGAAATTTAAGGATGCTACCTCTGCTGCTCAAGCAGCGGCTGAGTTTGCAGAACATGCAAGCCTAGCTGCCAGAGCTGTTGTAGAACTTTCAAGGAAATATTGTGGTGATTATGGTGGTTCATGGCACTTAGGTTTCAAGGTTGAAAGGTTGGAACATGGGCAATCATTTCCTAGAGATGGTAATGGTAATTTTTCTATTGGCAGGCAGAATTGGAACATGAAATTTAAGGATGGTACCTCTGCTGCTCAAGCAGCGGCTGAGTTTGCAGAACATGCAAGCCTAGCTGCCAGAGCTGTTGTAGAACTTTCAAGGAAATATTGTGGTGATGATGGTGGTTCATGGCACTTAGGTTTCAAGGTTGAAAGGTTGGAACATGGGCAATCATTTCCTGGAGATGGTAATGGTAATTTTTCTATTGGCAGGCAGAATTGGAACATGAAATTTAAGGATGCTACCTCTGCTGCTCAAGCAGCGGCTGAGTTTGCAGAACATGCAAGCCTAGCTGCCAGAGCTGTTGTAGAACTTCCAAGGCAATGTTGTGTTGATAATGGTGGTTCATGCCACTAAGGTTTCAAGGATGAAAGATTGGAACATGGGCAATCATTTCCTGTAGATGGTAATGGTAATTTTTCTGTTGGCAGGTAGAATTGGAACATGAAATTTATGATGCTACCTCTGCTGCTCAAGCAACGGCTGAGTTTGCAGAACATGCAAGCCTAGCTACCAGAGCTGTTGTAGAACTTTCAAGGCAATATTGTGTTGATAATGGTGGTTCATGCCACTTAGGTTTCAAGGATGAAAGGTTGGAACAAGGGCAATCATTTCCTAGAGATGGTTATGGTAATATTTCTGTTGGCAGGCAGAATTGGAACATGAAATTTAAGGATGCTACCTCTGCTGCTCAAGCAGCGACTGAGTTTGCAGAACATGCAAGCCTAGCTGCCAGAGATATAGTAGAACTTTCAATGCAATATTGTGTTGATGATGGTGGTTCATGCCACTTAGGTTTCAAGGATGAAAGGTTGGAACATGGGCAATCATTTCCTGGCATGCAGAATTAGAACATGAAATTTAAGGATGCTACCTCTGCTGCTCAAGCAGCGACTGAGTTTGTAGAACATGCAAACCTAGCGGCCAGAGCTGTTGTAGAACTTTCAAGGCAATATTGTGTTGATGATGGTCGTTCATGCCGCTTAGGTTTAAAAGATGAAAGGTTGGAACATGGGCAATCATTTCCTGGAGATGGTAATTGTAATTTTTCTGTTGGCAGGTAGAATTGGAACATTGAAATTTAAGGATGCGACCTCTGCTGCTCAAGCAGCGGCTGAGTTTGCAGAACATGCAAGCCTAGCTGCCAGAGCTATTGTAGAACTTTCAAGGCAATATTGTTTTGATAATACTGGTTCATGCCACTTAGGTTTCAAGGATGAAAGGTTGGAACATGGGCAATCATTTCCTGGAGATGGTAATGGTAATTTTTCTGTTGGCAGGCAGAATTGGAACATGAAATTTAAGGATGCTACCTCTGCTGCTCAAGTAGCGGCTGAGTTTGCAAAACATGCAAGCCTAGCTGCCAGAGCTGTTGTAGAACTTTCAAGGCAATATTGTGTTGATTATGGTGGTTCATGGCACTTAGGTTTCAAGGTTGAAAGGTTGGAACATGGGCAATCATTTCCTGGAGGTGGTAGTAGTAATTTTTCTGTTGGCAGGCAGAATTGGAACATGAAATTTAAGGATGCTACCTCTGTTGCTCAAGCAGCGGCTGATTTTGCAGAACATGGTGGCCTAGCTGCCAGAGCTGTTGTAGAACTTTTAATGCAATATTGTGTTGATGATGGTGGTTCATGCCACTTAGGTTTCAAGGATGAAAGGTTGGAACATGGGCAATCATTTCCTGGAGATGGTAAATTTTCTATTGGCAGGCAGAATTAGAACATGAAATTTAAGGATGCTACCTCTGCTGCTCAAGCAGCGACTGAGTTTGCAGAACATGGTGGCCTAGCTGCCAGAGCTGTTGTAGAACTTTCAAGGAAATATTGTATTGATGATGGTGGTTCATGGCACTTAGGTTTCAAGGTTGAAAGGTTGGAACATGGGCAATCATTTCCTGGAGATGGTAATGGTAATTTTTTTGTTGGCAGGCAGAATTGGAACATGAAATTTAAGGATGCTACCTCTGCTGCTCAAGCAGCGGCTGAGTTTGCAGAACATGCAAGCCTAGCTGCCAGAGCTGTTGTAGAACTTTCAAGGAAATATTGTGTTGATGATGGTGGTTCATGGCACTTAGGTTTCAAGGTTGAAAGGTTGGAACATGGGCAATCATTTCCTGGAGATGGTAATGGTAATTTTTCTGTTGGCAGGCAGAATTGGAACATGAAATTTAAGGATGCTACCTCTGCTGCTCAAGTAGCGGCTGAGTTTGCAAAACATGCAAGCCTAGCTGCCAGAGCTGTTGTAGAACTTCCAAGGCAATGTTGTGTTGATAATGGTGGTTCATGCCACTAAGGTTTCAAGGATGAAAGATTGGAACATGGGCAATCATTTCCTGTAGATGGTAATGGTAATTTTTCTGTTGGCAGGTAGAATTGGAACATGAAATTTATGATGCTACCTCTGCTGCTCAAGCAACGGCTGAGTTTGCAGAACATGCAAGCCTAGCTGCCAGAGCTGTTGTAGAACTTTCAAGGCAATATTGTGTTGATGATGGTGGTTCATGCCACTTAGGTTTCAAGGATGAAAGGTTGGAACATGGGCAATCATTTCCTGGAGATGGTAATGGTAATTTTTCAGTTTGCAGGCAGAATTGGAACATGAAATTTAAGGATGCTACCTCTGCTGCTCAAGCAGCGGCTGAGTTTGCAGAACATACAAACCTAGCTGCGAGAGATGTTGTAGAACTTTCAAGGCAATATTGTGTTGATTATGGTGGTTCATGCCACTTAGGTTTCAAGGATGAAAGGTTGGAACAAGGCCAATCATTTCCTAGAGATGGTAATGGTAATATTTCTGTTGGCAGGCAGAATTGGAACATGAAATTTAAGGATGCTACCTCTGCTGCTCAAGTAGCGACTGAGTTTGCAGAACATGCAAGCCTAGATGCCAGAGATATAGTAGAACTTTCAATGCAATATTGTGTTGATGATGGTGGTTCATGCCACTTAGGTTTCAAGGATGAAAGGTTGGAACATGGGCAATCATTTCCTGGAGGTGGTAGTAGTAATTTTTCTGTTGGCAGGCAGAATTGGAACATGAAATTTAAAGATGCTACCTCTGTTGCTCAAGCAGCGGCTGATTTTGCAGAACATGCAAGCCTAGCTGCCAGAGCTGTTGTAGAACTTTCAAGGAAATATTGTGTTGATGATGGTGGTTCATGCCACTTAGGTTTCAAAGATGAAAGGTTGGAACATGGGCAATCATTTCCTGGAGATGGTAATTGTAATTTTTCTATTGGCAGGTAGAATTGGAACATGAAATATAAGGATGCTACCTCTGCTGCTCAAGCAGCGGCTGAGTTTGCAGAACATGCAGGTCTAGCTGCCAGAGCTGTTGTAGAACTTTTAAGGCAATATTGTGTTAAGGAGTGTGGTTCATGCCACTTAGGTTTCAAGGATGAAAGGTTGGAACATGGGCAGTCATTTCCTGGAGATGGTAATTTTTCTGTTGGCAGGCAGAATTAGAACATGAAATTTATGGATGCTACCTCTGCTGCTCAAGCGGCAGCTGAGTTTGCAGAACATGCAAGCCTAGCTGCCAGAGCTATTGTAGAACTTTCAAGGCAATATTGTGTTGATAATGCTGGTTCATGCCACTTAGGTTTCAAGGATGAAAGGTTGGAACATGGGCAATCATTTCCTAGAGATGGTAATGGTAATTCTTCAGTTGGCAGGCAGAATTGGAACATTAAATTTAAGGATGCTACCTCTGCTGCTCAAGTAACGGCTGAGTTTGCAGAACATGCATGCCTAGCTGCCAGAGCTGTTGTAGAACTTTCAAGGCAATATTGTGTTGATTATGGTGGTTCATGGCACTTACGTTTCAAGGTTGAAAGGTTGGAACATGGGCAATCATTTCCTGGAGGTGGTAGTAGTAATTTTTCTGTTGGCAGGCAGAATTGGAACATGAAATTTAAGGATGCTACCTCTGTTGCTCAAGCAGCGGCAGATTTTGTAGAACATGCAAGCCTAGCTGCCAGAGCTGTTGTAGAACTTTAAAGGCAATATTGTGTTGATGATGCTGGTTCATGCCACTTAGGTTTCAAGGATGAAAGGTTGGAACATGGGCAATCATTTCCTAGAGATGGTAATGGTAATATTTTTGTTGGCAGGCAGAATTGGAACATGAAATTTAAGGATGCTACCTTCGCTGCTCAAGCAGCGACTGAGTTTGCAGAACCTGCAAGCCTAGCTGCAAGAGATATAGTGGAACTTTTAATGCAATATTGTGTTGATGATAGTGGTTCATGCCACTTAGGTTTCAAGGATGAAAGGTTGGAACATGGGCAATCATTTCCTGGAGATGGTAAATTTTCTATTGGCAGGCAGAATTAGAACATGAAATTTAAGGATGCTACCTCTGCTGCTCAAGCAGCGACTGAGTTTGCAGAACATGGTGGCCTAGCTGCCAGAGCTGTTGTAGAACTTTCAAGGAAATATTATATTGATGATGGTGGTTCATGGCACTTAGGTTTCAAGGTTGAAAGGTTGGAACATGGGCAATCATTTCCTGGAGATGGTAATGGTAATTTTTCTGTTGGCAGGCAGAATTGGAACATGAAATTTAAGGATGCTACCTCTACTGCTCAAGCAGCGGCTGAGTTTGCAGAACATGCAAGCCTAGCTGCCAGAGCTGTTGTAGAACTTTCAAGGCAATATTATGTTGATGATGGTGGTTCATGTCACTTAGGTTTCAAAGGTTGAAAGGTTGGAACATGGGCAATCATTTCCTGGAGATGGTAATGGTAATTTTTCTGTTGGCAGGCAGAATTGGAAAATGAAATTTAAGGATGCTACCTCTGCTGCTCAAGTAGCGGCTGAGTTTGCAAAACATGCAAGCCTAGCTGCCAGAGCTGTTGTAGAACTTCCAAGGCAATGTTGTGTTGATAATGGTGGTTCATGCCACTAAGGTTTCAAGGATGAAAGATTGAAACATGGGCAATCATTTCCTGTAGATGGTAATGATAATTTTTCTGTTGGCAGGTAGAATTGGAACATGAAATTTATGATGCTACCTCTGCTGATCAAGCAACGGCTGAGTTTGCAGAACATGCAAGCCTAGCTGCCAGAGCTGTTGTAGAACTTCCAAGGCAATATTGTGTTGATGATGGTGGTTCATGCCACTTAGGTTTCAAGGATGAAAGGTTGGAACATGGGCAATCATTTCCTGGAGATGGTAATGGTAATTTTTCAGTTTACAGGCAGAATTGGAACATGAAATTTAAGGATGCTACCTCTGCTGCTCAAGCAGCGGCTGAGTTTGCAGAACATGCAAACCTAGCTGCGAGAGATGTTGTAGAACTTTCAAGGCAATATTGTGTTGATTATGGTGGTTCATGCCACTTAGGTTTCAAGGATGAAAGGTTGGAACAAGGCCAATCATTTCCTAGAGATGGTAATGGTAATATTTTTGTTGGCAGGCAGAATTGGAACATGAAATTTAAGGATGCTACCTCTGCTGCTCAAGCAACGACTGAGTTTGCAGAACATGCAAGCCTAGATGCCAGAGATATAGTAGAACTTTCAATGCAATATTGTGTTGATGATGGTGGTTCATGCCGCTTAGGTTTCAAGGATGAAAGGTTGGAACATGGGCAATCATTTCCTGGATGTGGTAGTAGTAATTTTTCTGTTGGCAGGCAGAATTGGAACATGAAATTTAAAGATGCTACCTCTGTTGCTCAAGCAGCGGCTGATTTTGCAGAACATGCAAGCCTAGCTGCCAGAGCTGTTGTAGAACTTTCAAGGCAATATTGTGTTGATGATGGTGGTTCATGCCACTTAGGTTTCAAGGATGAAAGGTTGGAACATGGGCAATCATTTACTGGAGATGGTAATGGCAATTTTTCTATTGGCAGGCAGAATTGGACCATGAAAATTAAGGATGCTACCTCTGCTGCTCAAGCAGCGGCTGAGTTTGCAGAACATGCAAACCTAGCTGCCAGAGCTGTTGTAGAACTTTCAAGGCAATATTCTGTTGATGATGGTGGGTCATGCCACTTAGGTTTCAAAGATGAAAGGTTGGAACATGGGCAATCATTTCCTGGAGATGGTAATTGTAATTTTTCTGTTGGCAGGTAGAATTGGAACATGAAATTTAAGGATGTTACCTCTGCTGCTCAAGCAGCGGCTAAGTTTGCAGAACATGCAAGCCTAGCTGCCAGAGCTGTTGTAGAACTTTCAAGGCAATATTGTGTTGATGATGGTGGTTCATGCTACTTAGGTTTCAAGGATGAAAGTTTGGAACATGGGCAATCATTTACTGGAGATGGTAATGGTAATTTTTCTATTGGCAGGCAGAATTGGAACATGAAATTTAAGGATGCTATCTCCACTACTCAAGCAGTGGCTGAGTTTGCAGAACATGCAAACCTAGCTGCGAGAGTTGTTGTAGAACTTTCAAGGCAATATTGTGTTGATGATGGTCGTTCATGCCACTTAGGTTTCAAAGATGAAAGGTTGGAACATGGGAAATCATTTCCTGGAGATGGTAATTGTAATTTTTCTGTTGGCAGGTAGAATTGGAACATGAAATTTAAGGATGCTACCTGTGCTGCTCAAGCAGCGGCTGAGTTTGCAGAATATGCAAGCCTAGCTGCCAGAGCTGTTGTAGAACTTTCAAGGCAATATTGTTTTGATGATGGTGGTTCATGCCACTTAGGTTTCAAGGATGAAAGGTTGGAACCTGGGCAATCATTTACTGGAGATGGTAATGGTAATTTTTCTGTTGGCAGGCAGAATTGGAACATGAAATTTAAGGATGCTACCTCTGCTGCTCAAGCAACGGCTGAGTTTGCAGAACATGCAAACCTACCTGCCTGAGCTGTTGTAGAACTTTCAAGGCAATATTGTGTTGATGATGGTGGTTCATGCCACTTAGGTTTCAAGGATGAAAGGTTGGAACATGGGCAATCATTTCCTAGAGATGGTAATGGTAATATTTATGTTGGCAGGCAGAATTGGAACATGAAATTTAAGGATTCTACCTCTGCTGCTCTAGTAGCGACTGCGTTTGCAGAACATGCAAGCCTAGCAGCCAGAGATATAGTAGAACTTTCAACATAATATTGTGTTGATGATGGTGGTTTATGCCACTTAGGTTTCAAGGATGAAAGGTTGGAACATGGGCAATCATTTCCTGGAGATGGTAATTTTTATGTTGGCAGGCAGAATTGGAACATGAAATTTATGATGCTACCTCTGCTTCTCACGCAACGGCTGAGTTTGCAGAACATGCAAGCCTAGCTGCCAGAGCTGTTGTAGAACTTTCAAGGAAATATTGTGTTGATGATGGTGGTTCATGCCACTTACATTTCAAGGTTGAAAGGTTGGAACATGGGCAATCATTTCCTGGAGATGGTAATGGTAATATTTCTGTTGGCAGGTAGAATTGGAACATGAAATTTAAGGATGCTACCTCTGCTGCTCAAGTAGCGGCTGAGTTTGCAGAATATGCAAGCCTAGCTGCCAGAGCTGTTGTAGAACTTTCAAGGCAATATTATGCTGATGATGGTAGTTCATGCCACTTAGGTTTCAAGGATGAAAGGTTGGAACATGGGCAATCATTTCCTGGAGGTGGTAGTAGTAATTTTTCTGTTGGCAGCCAGAATTGGAACATGAAATATAAGGATGCTACCTCTGTTGCTCAAGCAGCGGCTGATTTTGCAGAACATGCAAGCCTAGCTGCCAGAGCTGTTGTAGAACTTTCAAGGCAATATTGTTTTCATGATGGTGGTTCATGCCACTTAGGTTTCAAAGATCAAAGGTTGGAACATGGGCAATCATTTCCTGGAGATGGTAATTGTAATTTTTCTGTTGGCAGGTAGAATTGGAACATGAAATTTAAGGATGCTACCTCTGCTGCTCAAGCAGCGGCTGAGTTTGCAGAATATGCAGGCCTAGCTACCAGAGCTCTTGTAGAACTTTCAAGGCAATATTGTGTTGAGGAGTGTGGTTCATGCCACTTAGGTTTCAAGGATGAAAGGTTGGAACATGGGCAATCATTTACTGGAGATGGTAATGGTAATTTTTCTGTTGGCAGGTAGAATTGGAACATGAAATTTATGATGCTACCTCTACTGCTCAAGCAGCGACTGAGTTTGCAGAACATGCAAGCCTAGCTGCCAGAGCTGTTGTAGAATTTTCAAGGCAATATTGTGTTGATGATGGTGGTTCATGCCACTTAGGTTTCAAAGATGAAAGGTTGGAACATGGGCAATCATTTCCTGGAGATGGTAATTGTAATATTTCTGTTGGCAGGTAGAATTGGAACATGAAATTTAAGGATGCTACCTGTGCTGCTCAAGCAGCGGCTGAGTTTGCAGAACATGCAGGCCTAGCTGCCAGAGCTGTTGTAGAACTTTCAAGGCAATATTGTTTTTATGATGGTGGTTCATGCCACTTAGGTTTCAAGGATGAAAGGTTGGAACCTGGGCAATCATTTACTGGAGATGGTAATGGTAATTTTTCTGTTGGCAGGCAGAATTGGAACATGAAATTTAAGGATGCTACCTCTGCTGCTCAAGCAGCGCCTGAGTTTGCAGAACATGCAAACCTAGCTGCCAGAGCTGTTGTAGAACTTTCAAGGCAATATTGTGTTGATAATGGTGGTTCATGCCACTTAGGTTTCAAGGATGAAAGATTGGAACATGGGCAATCATTTCCTGGAGATGGTAATGGTTATTTTTCTGTTGGCAGGCAGAATTGGAACATGAAATTTATGATGCTACCTCTGTTGCTCACGCAACGGCTGAGTTTGCAGAACATGCAAGCCTAGTTGCAAGAGATGTTATAGAACTTTCAAGGCAATATTATGTTGATGATGGTAGTTCATGGCACTTAGGTTTCAAGGTTGAAGGGTTGGAACATGGGCAATCATTTCCTGGAGATGGTAATGGTAATGTTTCTGTTGGCAGGTAGAATTGGAACATGAAATTTAAGGATGCTACCTCTGATGCTCAAGCAGCGGCTGAGTTTGCAGAACATGCAAGCCTAGCTGCCAGAGCTGTTGTAGAACTTTCAAGGCAATATTATGTTGATGATGGTAGTTCATGCCACTTAGGTTTCAAGGATGAAAGATTGGAACATGGGCAATCATTTCCTGGAGGTGGTAGTAGTAATTTTTCTGTTGGCAGGCAGAATTGGAACATGAAATTTAAAGATGCTACCTCTGTTGCTCAAGCAGCGGCTGATTTTGCAGAACATGCAAGCCTAGCTGCCAGAGCTGTTGTAGAACTTTCAAGGCAATATTGTGTTGATGATGGTGGTTCATGCCACTTAGGTTTCAAAGATGAAAGGTTGGAACATGGGCAATCATTTCCTGGAGATGGTAATTGTAATTTTTCTGTTGGCAGGCAAAATTGGAACATGAAATTTATGGATGCTACCTCTTCTGCTCAAGCAGCAGCTGAGTTTGCAGAATATGCAAGCCTAGCTGCCAGAGCTGTTGTAGAACTTTCAAGGCAATATTGTGTTGATGATGCTGGTTCATGCTGCTTAGGTTTCAAGGATGAAAGGTTGGAACATGGGCAATCATTTCCAAGAGATGGTAATGGTAATATTTTTGTTGGCAGGCAGAGTTGGAACATGAAATTTAAGGATGCTACCTCTGCTGCTCAAGCAGCGACTGAGTTTGCAGAACATGCAAGCCTAGCTGCAAGAGCTGTTGTAGAACTTTCAAGGCAATATTTGTGTTGATGATGGTGGTTCATGCCACTTAGGTTTCAAGGATGAAAGGTTGGAACATGGGCAATCATTTACTGGAGATGGTAATGGTAATTTTTCTATTGGCAGGCAGAATTGGAGCATGAAATTTAAGGATGCTACCTCTGCTGCTCAAGCAGCGGCTGAGTTTGCAGAACATGCAAACCTAGCTGCCAGAGCTGTTGTAGAACTTTCAAGGCAATATTGTGTTGATGATGGTGGTTCATGCCACTTAGGTTTCAAAGATGAAAGGTTGGAACATGGGCAATCATTTCCTGGAGATGGTAATTGTAATTTTTCTGTTGGCAGGCAGAATTAGAACATGAAATTTAAGGATGCTACCTCTGCTGCTCAAGCAGCGCCTGAGTTTGCAGAACATGGTGGCCTAGTTGCCAGAGCTGTTGTAGAACTTTCAAGGAAATATTGTGTTAATGATGGTGGTTCATGCCACTTAGGTTTCAAGGATGAAAGATTGGAACACGGGCAATCATTTCCTGGAGATGGTAATGGTAATTTTTCTGTTGGCAGGCAGAATTGGAACATGAAATTTATGATGCTACCTCTGCTGCTCACGCATCGGCTGAGTTTGCAGAACATGCAAGCCTAGCTGCCAGAGATGTTGTAGAACTTTCAAGGCAATATTGTGTTGAGGAGTGTGGTTCATGCCACTTAGGTTTCAAGGATGAAAGGTTGGAACATGGGCAATCATTTCCTGGAGATGGTAATTTTTCTGTTGGCAGGCAGAATTGGAACATGAAATTTAAGGATGCTACCTCTGCTGCTCAAGCAGCAGCTGAGTTTGAAGAATATGCAAGCCTAGCTGCCAGAGCTGTTGTAGAACTTTCAAGGCAATATTGTGTTGATGATGCTGCTTCATGCCACTTAGGTTTCAAGGATGAAAGGTTGGAAAATGGGCAATCATTTGCTAGAGATGGTAATTTTTCTGTTGGTAGGAAGAATTGGAACATGAAATTTAAGGATGCTACCTCTGCTGCTCAAGCAGCGACTGAGTTTGCAGAATATGCAAGCCTAGCTGCCAGAGCTGTTGTAGAACTTTCAAGGCAATATTGTGTTAATGATGGTGGTTCATGCCACTTATGTTTCAAGGATGAAAGGTTGGAACATGGGCAATCATATACTGGAGATGGTAATGGTAATTTTTCTATTGGCAGGCAGAATTGGAACATGAAATTTAAGGATGCTACCTCTGCTGCTCAAGCAGCGGCTGAGTTTGCAGAACATGCAAGCCTAGCTGCCAGAGCTGTTGTAGAACTTTCAAGGAAATATTGTGTTGATGATGGTGGTTCATGCCACTTAGGTTTCAAGGATGAAAGGTTGGAACATGGGCATTCATTTCCTGGAGATGGTAATGGTAATTTTTCTGTTGGTAGGCAGAATTGGAATATGAAATTTAAGGATGCTACCTCTGCTGCTCAAGCAGCGGCTGACTTTGCAGAACATGCAAGCCTAGCTGCCAGAGCTGTTGTAGAACTTTCAAGGCAAATTTGTGTTGATGATGGTGGTTCATGCCACTTAGGTTTCAAGGATGAAAGGTTGGAACATGGGCAATCATTTCCTGGAGATGGTAATGGTAATTCTTCAGTTGGCAGGCAGAATTGGAACATGAAATTTAAGGATGCTACCTCTGCTGCTCAAGCAGCGGCTGAGTTTGCAGAACATGCAGGCCTAGTTGCCAGAGGTGTTGTAGAACTTTCAAGGCAATATTGTGTTGATGATGGTGGTTCATGCCACTTAGGTTTCAAGGAGGAAAGGTTGGAACATGGGCAATCATTTCCTAGAGATGGTAATGGTAATATTTCTGTTGGCAGGCAGAATTAGAACATGAAATTTAAGGATGCTACCTCTGCTGCTCAAGCAGCGACTGTGTTTAGAGAACATGCAAGCCTAGCTGCCAGAGATATAATAGAACTTTCAATGCAATTTTGTGTTGATGATGGTGGTTCATGCCACTTAGGTTTCAAGGATGAAAGGTTGGAACATGGGCAATCATTTCCTGGAGATGGTAATTTTTCTGTTGGCAAGCAGAATTGGAACATGAAATTTAAGGATGCTACCTCTGCTGCTCAAGCAGCAGCTGAGTTTGCAGAATATGCAAGCCTAGCTGCCAGAGCTGTTGTAGAACTTTCAAGGCAATATTGTGTTGATGATGCTGGTTCATGCCACTTAGGTTTCAAGGATGAAAGGTTGTAACATGGGCAATCATTTCCTAGAGATGGTAATGGTAATATTTTTGTTGGCAGGCAGAATTGGAACATGAAATTTAAGGATGCTACCTCTGCTGCTATAGCAGCGACTGAGTTTGCAGAACATGCAAGCCTAGCTGTTAGAGATATAGTAGAACTTTTAATGCAATATTGTGTTGATGATGGTGGTTCATGCCACTTAGGTTTCAAGGATGAAAGGTTGGAACATGGGCAATCATTTCCTGGAGATGGTAAATTTTCTATTGAAAGGCAGAATTAGAACATGAAATTTAAAGATGCTACCTCTGCTGCTCAAGCAGCGATTGAGTTTGTAGAACATGGTGGCCTAGCTGCCAGAGCTGTTGTAGAACATTCAAGGAAATATTGTGTTGATGATGGTGGTTCATGCCACTTAGGTTTCAAGGATGAAAGGTTAGAACATGGGAAATCATTTCTTGGAGATGGTAATGGTAATTATTTTCTGTTGGCAGGAAGATTTGGAACATGAAATTTATGATGCTACCTCTGCTACTCAAGCAGTGGCTGAGTTTGCAAAACATGCAAGCCTAGCTGCCAGAGCTGTTATAGAACTTTCAAGGCAATATTGTGTTGATGATGGTGGTTCATGCCACTTAGGTTTCAAGGATGAAAGGTTGGAACATGGGCAATCATTTCCTGGAGATAGTAATGGTAATTTTTCTGTTGGCAGGTAGAATTGGTACATGAAATTTATGATACTACCTCTGCTGCTCAAGCAACGGCTGAGTTTGCAGAACATGCAAGCCTAGCTGCCAGAGCTGTTGTAGAACTTTCAAGGCAATATTGTGTTGATGATGGTGGTTCATGCCACTTAGGTTTCAAAGATGAAAGGTTGGAACATGGGCAATCATTTCCTACAGATGGTAATTATAATTTTTCTGTTGGCGGGTAGAATTGGAACATGAAATTTAAGGATTCTACCTCTACTGATCAAGCAGCGGCTGAGTTTGCAGAACATGCAGGCCTAGCTGCCAGAGCTTTTGTAGAACTTTCAAGGCAATATTGTGTTGATGATGGTGGTTCATGCCACTTAGGTTTCAAGGATGAAAGGTTGGAACATGGGCAATCATTTCCTGGAGATTGAAATGGTTATTTTTCAGTTGGTAGGCAGAATTGGAACATGAAATTTAAGGATGATACCTCTGCTACTCAAGCAGCGGCTGAGTTTGCAGAACATACAAACCTAGCAGCCAGAGCTGTTGTAGAACTTTAAAGGCAATATTGTGTTGATGATGGTGGTTCATGCCACTTAGGTTTCAAGGATGAAAGGTTGGAACATGGGCAATCATTTCCTAGAGATGGTAATGGTAATATTTTTGATGGCAGGCAGAATTGGAACATGAAATTTAAGGATGCTACCTCTGCTACTCAAGCAGCGACTGAGTTTGCAGAACATGCAAGTCTAGCTGCCAGAGATATAGTAGAACTTTTAATGCAATATTGTGTTGATGATGGTGGTTCATGCCACTTAGGTTTCAAGGATGAAAGGTTGGAACATGGGCAATCATTTCCTGGAGATGGTAAATTTTCTATTGGCAGGCAGAATTAGAACATTAAATTTAAAGATGCTAACTCTGTTGCTCAAGTAACGACTGAGTTTGCAGACCATGGTGGCCTAGCTGCCAGAGCTGTTGTAGAACTTTCAAGCAAATATTATGTTGATGATGGTGGTTCATGCCACTTAGGTTTCAAGGATGAAAGGTTGGAACATGGGTAATCATTTCCTGGAGATGGTAATGGTAATTTTTCTGCTGGCAGGCAGAATTGGAACATGAAATTTATGATGCTACCTCTGCTGCTCAAGCAGCGGCTGAGTTTGCAGAACATGCAAGCCTAGCTGCCAGAGCTGTTGTAGAACTTTCAAGGCAATATGGTGTTGATGATGGTGGTTCATGCCACTTTGGTTTAAAGGATGAAAGGTTGGAACATGCGCAATCATTTCCTGGAAATGGTAATGGTAATTTTTCTGTTGACAGGTAGAATTGGAACATGAAATTTAAGGATGCTACCTCTGGTGCTCAAGCAGCGGCTGAGTTTGCAGAACATGCAAGCCTAACTGCAAGAGCTATTGTAGAACTTTCAAGGTTGTATTTTATTGATGATAGTGGTTCATGCCACTTAGTTTTCAATTAAGAATGGTTGGAACATGGGCAATTACTTCCTGGAGATGGTAATGGTAATTTTTCTGTTGGCAGGCAGAATTGGAACATGAAATTTATGATGCTACCTCTGCTGCTCAAGCAACGGCTGAGTTTGCAGAATATGCAAGCCTAGCTGCCAGAGCTGTTGTAGAACTTTCAAGGCCCTAGCTGCTAGAGCTGTTGTAGAACTTTCAAGGCAATATTGTGTTAATAATAGTGGTTCATGCCACTTAGGTTTCAAGGATGTAAGGTTGGAACATGGGCAATCATTTCCTGGAGATGGTAAATTTTCTATTGGCAGGCAGAATTAGAACATGAAATTTAAAGATGCTACCTCTGCTGCTCAAGCAGCGATTGAGTTTGCAGAACATGGTGGCCTAGCTGCCAGAGCTGTTGTAGAACATTCAAGGAAATATTGTGTTGATAATGGTGGTTCATGCCACTTAGGTTTCAAGGATGAAAGGTTGGAACATGGGAAATCATTTCCTGGAGATGGTAATGGTAATTATTTTCTGTTGGCAGGAAGAATTGGAACATGAAATTTATGATGCTACTTCTGCTGCTCAAGTAGTGGCTGAGTTTGCAGAACATGCAAGCCTAGCTGCCAGAGCTGTTATAGAACTTTCAAGGCAATATTGTGTTGATAATAGTGGTTCATGCCACTTAGGTTTCAAGGATGAAAGGTTGGAACATGGGCAATCATTTCCTGGAGATGGTAATGGTAATTTTTCAGTTGGCAGGCAGAGTTGAAACATGAAATTTAAGGATGCTACCTCTGCTGCTCAAGCAGCGGTTGAGTTTGCAGAACATGCAAACCTAGCTTCCATAGCTGTTGTAGAACTTTCAAGGCAATATTGTGTTGATGATGGTGGTTCATGCCACTTAGGTTTCAAGGATGAAAGGTTGGAACATGGGCAATCATTTCCTAGAGATGGTAATTGAAATTTTTCTGTTGGCAGGTAGAATTGGAACATGAAATTTAAGGATGCTACCTCTGCTGCTCAAGTAGCGGTTGAGTTTGCAGAATATGCAAACCTAGCTGCCAGAGCTGTTGTAGAACTTTCAAGGCAATATTGTGTTGATGATGGTGGTTCATGCCACTTAGGTTTCAAAGATGAAAGGTTGGAACATGGGCAATCATTTCCTAGAGATGGTAATTGTAATTTTTCTGTTGGCAGGTAGAATTGGAACATGAAATTTAAGGATGCTACCTCTGCTACTCAAGCAGCGACAGAGTTTGCAGAACATGCAAGCCTAGCTGCCAGAGATATAGTAGAACTTTTAATGCAATATTGTGTCGATGATGGTGGTTCATGCCACTTAGGTTTCAAGGATGAAAGGTTGGAACATGGGCAATCATTTCCTGGAGATGGTAAATTTTCTATTGGCAGGCAGAATTAGAACATGAAATTTAAAGATGCTACCTCTGTTGCTCAAGTAACGACTGAGTTTGCAGACCATGGTGGCCTAGCTGCCAGAGCTGTTGTAGAACTTTCAAGCAAATATTATGTTGATGATGGTGGTTCATGCCACTTAGGTTTCAAGGATGAAAGGTTGGAACATGGGTAATCATTTCCTGGAGATGGTAATGGTAATTTTTCTGCTAGCAGGCAGAATTGGAACATGAAATTTATGATGCTACCTCTGCTGCTCAAGCAGCGGCTGAGTTTGCACAACATGCAAGCCTAGCTGCCAGAGCTGTTGTAGAACTTTCAAGACAATATTGTGTTGATGATGGTGGTTCATGCCACTTTGGTTTAAAGGATGAAAGGTTGGAACATGCGCAATCATTTCCTGGAAATGGTAATGGTAATTTTTCTGTTGACAGGTAGAATTGGAACTTGAAATTTAAGGATGCTACGTCTGCTGCTCAAGCAGTGGCTGAGTTTGCAGAACATGCAAGCCTAACTGCAAGAGCTGTTGTAGAACTTTCAAGGTTATATTGTGTTGATGATAGTGGTTCATGCCACTTAGTTTTCAATGATGAATGGGTGGAACATGTGCAACTATTTCCTGGAGATGGTAATGGTAATTTTTCTGTTGGCAGGCAGAATTGGAACATGAAATTTATGATGCTACCTCTGCTGCTCAAGCGACGGCTGAGTTTGCAGAACATGCAAGCCTAGTTGCCAGAGCTGTTGTAGAACTTTCAAGGAAATATTGTGTTGATGATGGTGGTTCATGCCACTTAGGTTTCAAAGATGAAAGGTTGGAACATGGGCAATCATTTCCTGGAGATGGTAATTGTAATTTTTCTGTTGGCAGGTAGAATTGGAACATGAAATTTAAGGATGCTACCTCTGCTGCTCAAGTAGCAGCTGAGTTTGCAGAACATGCAGGCCTAGCTGCCAGAGCTTTTGTAGAACTTTCAAGGCAATATTGTGTTGATGATGGTGGTTCATGCCACTTAGGTTTCAAGGATGAAAGGTTGGAACATGGGAAATCATTTCCTGGAGATGGTAATGGTTATTTTTCAGTTGGCAGGCAGAATTGGAACATGAAATTTAAGGATGCTACCTCTGCTGCTCAAGCAGCGGCTGAGTTTGCAGAACATAGAAACCTAGCTGCCAGAGCTGTTGTAGAACTTTCAAGGCAATATTGGGTTGATGATGGTGGTTCATGCCACTTAGGTTTCAAAGATGAAAGGTTGGAACATGGGAAATCATTTCCTGGAGATGGTAATTGTAATTTTTCTATTGGCAGGTGGAATAGGAACATGAAATTTAAGGATACTACCTCTGCTGCTCAAGCAGTGGCTGAGTTTGCAGAACATGCAAGCCTAGCTGCCAGAGCTGTTATAGAACTTTCAAGGCAATATTGTGTTGATAATAGTGGTTCATGCCACTTAGGTTTCAAGGATGAAAGGTTGGAACATGGGCAATCATTTCCTGGAGATGGTAATGGTAATTTTTCAGTTGGCAGGCAGAGTTGAAACATGAAATTTAAGGATGCTACCTCTGCTGCTCAAGCAGCGGTTGAGTTTGCAGAACATGCAAACCTAGCTTCCATAGCTGTTGTAGAACTTTCAAGGCAATATTGTGTTGATGATGGTGGTTCATGCCACTTAGGTTTCAAGGATGAAAGGTTGGAACATGGGCAATCATTTCCTAGAGATGGTAATTGAAATTTTTCTGTTGGCAGGTAGAATTGGAACATGAAATTTAAGGATGCTACCTCTGCTGCTCAAGTAGCGGTTGAGTTTGCAGAATATGCAAACCTAGCTGCCAGAGCTGTTGTAGAACTTTCAAGGCAATATTGTGTTGATGATGGTGGTTCATGCCACTTAGGTTTCAAAGATGAAAGGTTGGAACATGGGCAATCATTTCCTAGAGATGGTAATTGTAATTTTTCTGTTGGCAGGTAGAATTGGAACATGAAATTTAAGGATGCTACCTCTGTTGCTCAAGCAGCGGTTGAGTTTGCAGAATATGCAAACCTAGCTGCCAGAGCTGTTGTAGAACTTTCAAGGAAATATTGTGTTGATGATGGTGGTTCATGCCACTTAGGTTTCAAGGATGAAAGGTTAGGACATGGGCAATCATTTCCTAGAGATGGTAATTGTAATTTTTCTGTTGGCAGGTAGAATTGGAACATGAAATTTAAGGATGCTACCTCTGCTGCTCAAGCAGCGGTTGAGTTTGCAGAATATGTAAACCTAGCTGCCAGAGCTGTTGTAGAACTTTCAAGGCAATATTGTGTTGATGATGGTGGTTCATGCCACTTAGTTTTCAATGATGAAAGGTTGGAACATAGGCAATCATTTCCTGGAGATGGTAATTGTAATTTTTCTGTTGGCAGGTAGAATTGGAACATGAAATTTAAGGATGCTACCTCTGCTGCTCAAGCAGCGGCTGAGTTTGTAGAATATGCAAGCCTAGCTGCCAGAGCTGTTGTAGAACTTTCAAGGCAATATTGTGTTGATAATAGTGGTTCATGCCACTTAGGTTTCAAGGTTGAAAGGTTGGAACATGGGCAATCATTTCCTGGAGATGGTAATGGTAATTCTTCAGTTGGCAGGCACAATTGGAACATGAAATTTAAGGATGCTACCTCTACTGCTCAAGCAGAGGCTGAGTTTGCAGAACATGCAAACCTAGCTGCCAGAGCTGTTGTAGAACTTTTAAGGCAATATTATGTTGATGATGGTGGTTCATGCCACTTAGGTTTCAAGTATGAAAGGTTGGAACATGGGCAATCATTTCCTAGAGATGGTAATTGTAATTTTTCTGTTGGCAGGTAGAATTGGAACATGAAATTTAAGGATGCTACCTCTGCTGCTCAAGCAGCGGTTGAGTTTGCAGAATATGCAAACCTAGCTGCCAGAGCTGTTGTAGAACTTTCAAGGCAATATTGTGTTGATGATGGTGGTTCATGCCACTTAGGTTTCAAAGATGAAAGGTTGGAACATGGGCAATCATTTCCTAGAGATGGTAATTATAATTTTTTTGTTGGCAGGTAGAATTGGAACATGAAATTTAAGGATGCTACCTCTGCTGCTCAAGCAGCGGCTGAGTTTGCAGAACATGCAAGCCTAGCTGCCAGAGCTGTTGTAGAACTTTCAAGGCAATATTTTGTTGATAATAGTGGTTCATGCCACTTAGGTTTCTAGGATGAAAGGTTGGAACATGGGCAATCATTTCCTGGAGATGGTAATGGTAATTCTTCAGTTGGCAGGCAGAATTGGAACATGAAATTTAAGGATGCTACCGCTGCTGCTCAAGCAGCGGTTGAGTTTATAGAACATGCAAACCTAGCTGCCATAGCTGTTGTAGAACTTTCAAGGCAATATTATGTTGATGATGGTGGTTCATGCCACTTAGGTTTCAAAGATGAAAGGTTGGAACATGGGCAGTCATTTCCTGCAGATGGTAATTGTAATTTTTCTGTTGGCAGGTAGAATTGGAACATGAAATTTAAGGATGCTACCTCTGTTGCTCAAGCAACGATTGAGTTTGCAGAACATGCAAACCTAGCTGCCAGATCTGTTGTAGAACTTTTAAGGCAATATTATGTTGATGATGGTGGTTCATGCCACTTAGGTTTCAAGGATGAAAGGTTGGAACATGGGCAATCATTTCCTAGTGATGGTAATGGTAATTTTTCAGTTGGAAGGCAGAATTGGAACATGAAATTTAAGGATGCTACCTCTGCTGCTCAAGCAGCGGTTGAGTTTGCAGAACATGCAAACCTAGCTTCCATAGCTGTTGTAGAACTTTCAAAGCAATATTGTGTTGATGATGGTGGTTCATGCCACTTAGGTTTCAAGGATGAAAGGTTGGAACATGGGAAATCATTTCCTGGAGATGGTAATTGTAATTTTTCTATTGGCAGGTGGAATAGGAACATGAAATTTAAGGATACTACCTCTGCTGCTCAAGCAGTGGCTGAGTTTGCAGAACATGCAAACCTAGCTGCCAGAGCTGTTATAGAACTTTCAAGGCAATATTGTGTTGATGATGGTGGTTCATGCCACTTAGGTTTCAAGGATGAAAGGTTGGAACATGGGCAATCATTTCCTAGAGATGGTAATGGTAATTTTTCAGTTGGCAGGCAGAGTTGAAACATGAAATTTAAGGATGCTACCTCTGCTGCTCAAGCAGCGGTTGAGTTTGCAGAACATGCAAACCTAGCTTCCATAGCTGTTGTAGAACTTTCAAAGCAATATTGTGTTGATGATGGTGGTTCATGCCACTTAGGTTTCAAGGATGAAAGGTTGGAACATGGGCAATCATTTCCTAGAGATGGTAATTGAAATTTTTCTGTTGGCAGGTAGAATTGGAACATGAAATTTAAGGATGCTACCTCTGCTGCTCAAGTAGCGGTTGAGTTTGCAGAATATGCAAACCTAGCTGCCAGAGCTGTTGTAGAACTTTCAAGGCAATATTGTGTTGATGATGGCGGTTCATGCCACTTAGGTTTCAAAGATGAAAGGTTGGAACATGGGCAATCATTTCCTAGAGATGGTAATTGTAATTTCTCTGTTGGCAGGTAGAATTGGAACATGAAATTTAAGGATGCTACCTCTGCTGCTCAAGCAGCGGTTGAGTTTGCAGAATATGCAAACCTAGCTGCCAGAGCTGTTGTAGAACTTTCAAGGCAATATTGTGTTGAAAATGGTGGTTCATGCCACTTAGGTTTCAAGGATGAAAGGTTGGGACATGGGCAATCATTTCCTAGAGATGGTAATTGTAATTTTTCTGTTGGCAGGTAGAATTGGAACATGAAATTTAAGGATGCTACCTCTGCTGCTCAAGCAGCGGTTGAGTTTGCAGAATATGTAAACCTAGCTGCCAGAGCTGTTGTAGAACTTTCAAGGCAATATTGTGTTGATGATGGTGGTTCATGCCACTTAGGTTTCAATGATGAAAGGTTGGAACATAGGCAATCATTTCCTGGAGATGGTAATTGTAATTTTTCTGTTGGCAGGTAGAATTGGAACATGAAATTTAAGGATGCTACCTCTGCTGCTCAAGCAGCGGCTGAGTTTGTAGAATATGCAAGCCTAGCTGCCAGAGCTGTTGTAGAACTTTCAAGGCAATATTGTGTTGATAATAGTGGTTCATGCCACTTAGGTTTCAAGGATGAAAGGTTGGAACATGGGCAATCATTTCCTGGAGATGGTAATGGTAATTCTTCAGTTGGCAGGCAGAATTGGAACATGAAATTTAAGGATGCTACCTCTACTGCTCAAGCAGAGGCTGAGTTTGCAGAACATGCAAACCTAGCTGCCAGAGCTGTTGTAGAACTTTTAAGGCAATATTATGTTGATGATGGTGGTTCATGCCACTTAGGTTTCAAGGATGAATGGTTGGAACATGGGCAATCATTTCCTAGAGATGGTAATTGTAATTTTTCTGTTGGCAGGTAGAATTGGAACATGAAATTTAAGGATGCTACCTCTGCTGCTCAAGCAGCGGTTGAGTTTGCAGAATATGCAAACCTAGCTGCCAGAGCTGTTGTAGAACTTTCAAGGCAATATTGTGTTGATGATGGTGGTTCATGCCACTTAGGTTTCAAAGATGAAAGGTTGGAACATGGGCAATCATTTCCTAGAGATGGTAATTGTAATTTTTCTGTTGGCAGGTAGAATTGGAACATGAAATTTAAGGATGCTACCTCTGCTGCTCAAGCAGCGGCTGAGTTTGCAGAACATGCAAGCCTAGCTGCCAGAGCTGTTGTAGAACTTTCAAGGCAATATTGTGTTGATAATAGTGGTTCATGCCACTTAGGTTTCTAGGATGAAAGGTTGGAACATGGGCAATCATTTCCTGGAGATGGTAATGGTAATTCTTCAGTTGGCAGGCAGAATTGGAACATGAAATTTAAGGATGCTACCGCTGCTGCTCAAGCAGCGGTTGAGTTTATAGAACATGCAAACCTAGCTGCCATAGCTGTTGTAGAACTTTCAAGGCAATATTATGTTGATGATGGTGGTTCATGCCACTTAGGTTTCAAAGATGAAAGGTTGGAACATGGGCAGTCATTTCCTGGAGATGGTAATTGTAATTTTTCTGTTGGCAGGTAGAATTGGAACATGAAATTTAAGGATTCTACCTCTGCTGCTCAAGCAACGATTGAGTTTGCAGAACATGCAAACCTAGCTGCCAGAGCTGTTGTAGAACTTTCAAGGCAATATTGTGTTGATGATGGTAGTTCATGCCACTTGGGTTTCAAAGATGAAAGGTTGGAACATGGGCAATCATTTCCTGGAGATGGTAATTGTAATTTTTCTGTTGGTAGGTAGAATTGGAACATGAAATTTAAGGATGCTACCTCTGCTGCTCAAGCAGGGGCTGAGTTTGCAGAACATGCAAGCCTAGCTGCCAGAGCTGTTGTAGAACTTTCAAGGCAATATTGTGTTGATAATAGTGGTTCATGCCACTTAGGTTTCAAGGATGAAAGGTTGGAACACGGGCAATCATTTCCTGGAGATGGTAATGGTAATTCTTCAGTTGGCAAGCAAAATTGGAACATGAAATTTAAGGATGCTACCTCTGCTGCTCAAGCGGAGGCTGAGTTTGTAGAACATGCAAACCTAGCTGCCAGAGTTGTTGTAGAACATTCAAGGCAATATTGTGTTGATGATGGTGGTTCATGCAACTTAGGTTTCAAGGATGAAAGGTTGGAACATGGGCAATCATTTCCTGGAGATGGTAATGGTAATTTTTCTGCTGGCAGGCAGAATTGGAACATGAAATTTATGATGCTACCTCTGCTGCTCAAGCAGCGGCTGAGTTTGCAGAACATGCAAGCCTAGCTGCCAGAGCTGTTGTAGAACTTTTAATGCAATATTATGTTGATGATGGTGGTTCATGCCACTTAGGTTTCAAGGATGAAAGGTTGGAACATGGGCAATCATTTCCTGGAGATGGTAATTTTTCTGTTGGCAAGCAGAATTGGAATATGAAATTTAAGGATGCTACCTCTGTTGCTCAAGCAGCAGCTGAGTTTGAAGAATATGCAAGCCTAGCTGCCAGAGCTGTTGTAGAACTTTTAAGGCAATATTGTGTTGATGATGCTGGTTCATTCCACTTAGGTTTAAAGGATGAAAGATTGGAACATGCGCAATCATTTCCTGGAGATGGTAATGGGAATTTTTCTGTTGTCAGGCAGAATTAGAACATGAAATTTATGATGCTACCTCTGATGCTCAAGCAACGGCTGAGTTTGCAGAACATGCAAGCCTAGCTGCCAGAGCTGTTGTAGAACTTTCAAGGCAATATTGTGTTGATGATGGTGGTTCATGCCACTTAGGTTTCAAGGATGAAAGGTTGGAACATGGGCAATCATTTCCTGGAGATGGTAATGGTAATTCTTCAGTTGGCAGGCAGAATTGGAACATGAAATTTAAGGATGCTACCTCTACTGCTCAAGCAGAGGCTGAGTTTGCAGAACATGCAAACCTAGCTGCCAGAGCTGTTGTAGAACTTTCAAGGCAATATTGTGTTGATGATGGTGGTTCATGCCACTTAGGTTTCATGGATGAAATGTTAAAACATGGGCAATCATTTCCTAGAGATGGTAATGTAATTTTTCTGTTGGCAGGTAGAATTGGAACATGAAATTTAAGGATGCTACCTCTGCTACTCAAGCAGCGGTTGAGTTTATAGAACATGCAAACCTAGCTGCCATAGCTGTTGTAGAACTTTCAAGGCAATATTATGTTGATGATGGTGGTTCATGCCACTTAGGTTTCAAAGATAAAAGGTTGGAACATGGGCAGTCATTTCCTGGAGATGGTAATTGTAATTTTTCTGTTGGCAGGTAGAATTGGAACATGAAATTTAAGGATGCTACCTCTGCTGCTCAAGCAACGATTGAGTTTGCCAAACATGCAAACCTAGCTGCCAGAGCTGTTGTAGAACTTTCAAGGCAATATTGTGTTGATGATGGTAGTTCATGCCACTTGGGTTTCAAAGATGAAAGGTTGGAACATGGGCAATCATTTCCTGGAGATGGTAATTGTAATTTTTCTGTTGGTAGGTAGAATTGGAACATGAAATTTAAGGATGCTACCTCTGCTGCTCAAGCAGGGGCTGAGTTTGCAGAACATGCAAGCCTAGCTGCCAGAGCTGTTGTAGAACTTTCAAGGCAATATTGTATTGATAATAGTGGTTCATGCCACTTAGGTTTCAAGGATGAAAGGTTGGAACATGGGCAATCATTTCCTGGAGATGGTAATGGTAATTCTTCAGTTGGCAAGCAAAATTGGAACATGAAATTTAAGGATGCTACCTCTGCTGCTCAAGCAGAGGCTGAGTTTGTAGAACATGCAAACCTAGCTGCCAGAGCTGTTGTAGAACATTCAAGGCAATATTGTGTTGATGATGGTGGTTCATGCCACTTAGGTTTCAAGGATGAAAGGTTGGAACATGGGCAATCATTTCCTGGAGATGGTAATGGTAATTTTTCTGCTGGCAGGCAGAATTGGAACATGAAATTTATGATGCTACCTCTGCTGCTCAAGCAGCGGCTGAGTTTGCAGAACATGCAAGCCTAGCTGCCAGAGCTGTTGTAGAACTTTTAATGCAATATTATGTTGATGATGGTGGTTCATGCCACTTAGGTTTCAAGGATGAAAGGTTGGAACATGGGCAATCATTTCCTGGAGATGGTAATTTTTCTGTTGGCAAGCAGAATTGGAATATGAAATTTAAGGATGCTACCTCTGCTGCTCAAGCAGCAGCTGAGTTTGAAGAATATGCAAGCCTAGCTGCCAGAGCTGTTGTAGAACTTTTAAGGCAATATTGTGTTGATGATGCTGGTTCATTCCACTTAGGTTTAAAGGATGAAAGATTGGAACATGCGCAATCATTTCCTGGAGATGGTAATGGGAATTTTTCTGTTGTCAGGCAGAATTAGAACATGAAATTTATGATGCTACCTCTGATGCTCAAGCAACGGCTGAGTTTGCAGAACATGCAAGCCTAGCTGCCAGAGCTGTTGTAGAACTTTCAAGGCAATATTGTGTTGATGATGGTGGTTCATGCCACTTAGGTTTCAAGGATGAAAGGTTGGAACATGGGCAATCATTTCCTGGAGATGGTAATGGTAATTCTTCAGTTGGCAGGCAGAATTGGAACATGAAATTTAAGGATGCTACCTCTACTGCTCAAGTAGAGGCTGAGTTTGCAGAACATGCAAACCTAGCTGCCAGAGCTGTTGTAGAACTTTCAAGGCAATATTGTGTTGATGATGGTGGTTCATGCCACTTAGGTTTCAAGGATGAAAGGTTAAAACATGGGCAATCATTTCCTAGAGATGGTAATGTAATTTTTCTGTTGGCAGGTAGAATTGGAACATGAAATTTAAGGATGCAACCTCTGCTACTCAAGCAGCGGTTGAGTTTATAGAACATGCAAACCTAGCTGCCATAGCTGTTGTAGAACTTTCTAGGCAATATTATGTTGATGATGGTGGTTCATGCCACTTAGGTTTCAAAGATGAAAGGTTGGAACATGGGCAGTCATTTCCTGGAGATGGTAATTGTAATTTTTCTGTTGGCAGGTAGAATTGGAACATGAAATTTAAGGATGCTACCTCTGCTGCTCAAGCAACGATTGAGTTTGCCAAACATGCAAACCTAGCTGCCAGAGCTGTTGTAGAACTTTCAAGGCAATATTGTGTTGATGATGGTGGTTCATGCCACTTGGGTTTCAAAGATGAAAGGTTGGAACATGGGCAATCATTTCCTGGAGATGGTAATGGTAATTTTTCTGCTGGCAGGCAGAATTGGAACATGAAATTTATGATGCTACCTCTGCTGCTCAAGCAGCGGCTGAGTTTGCAGAACATGCAAGCCTAGCTGCCAGAGCTGTTGTAGAACTTTTAATGCAATATTATGTTGATGATGGTGGTTCATGCCACTTAGGTTTCAAGGATGAAAGGTTGGAACATGGGCAATCATTTCCTGGAGATGGTAATTTTTCTGTTGGCAAGCAGAATTGGAACATGAAATTTAAGGATGCTACCTCTGCTTCTCAAGCAGCAGCTGAGTTTGCAGAATATGCAAGCCTAGCTGCCAGAGCTGTTGTAGAACTTTTAAGGCAATATTGTGTTGATGATGCTGGTTCATTCCACTTAGGTTTAAAGGATTAGATTGGAACATGCGCAATCATTTCCTGGAGATGGTAATGGGAATTTTTCTGTTGTCAGGCAGAATTGGAACATGAAATTTATGATGCTACCTCTGATGCTCAAGCAACGGCTGAGTTTGCAGAACATGCAAGCCTAGCTGTCAGAGCTGTTGTAGAACTTTCAAGGCAATATTGTGTTGATGATGGTGGTTCATGCCACTTAGGTTTCAAGGATGAAAGGTTGGAACATGGGCAATCATTTCCTGGAGATGGTAATGGTAATTCTTCAGTTGGCAGGCAGAATTGGAACATGAAATTTAAGGATGCTACCTCTACTGCTCAAGCAGAGGCTGAGTTTGCAGAACATGCAAACCTAGCTGCCAGAGCTGTTGTAGAACTTTCAAGGCAATATTGTATTGATGATGGTGGTTCATGCCACTTAGGTTTCAAGGATGAAAGGTTAAAACATGGGCAATCATTTCCTAGAGATGGTAATTGTAATTTTTCTGTTGGCAGGTAGAATTGGAACATGAAATTTAAGGATGCTACCTCTGCTACTCAAGCAGCGGCTGAGTTTGCTGAACATGCAAGCCTAGCTGCCAGAGCTATTGTAGAACTTTCAAGGCAATATTGTGTTGATAATAGTGGTTCATGCCACTTAGGTTTCTAGGATGAAAGGTTGGAACATGGGCAATCATTTCCTGGAGATGGTAATGGTAATTCTTCAGTTGGCAGGCAGAATTGGAACATGAAATTTAAGGTTGCTACCTCTACTGCTCAAGCAGAGGCTGAGTTTGCAGAAAATGGAAACCTAGCTGCCAGAGCTGTTGTAGAACTTTCAAGGCAATATTGTGTTGATGATGGTTGTTCATGCCCCAAGGATGAAAGGTTGGAACATGGGCAATCATTTCCTAGAGATGGTAATGGTAATATTTCTGTTGGCAGGCGGAATTGGAACATGAAATTTAAGGATGCTACCTCTGCTGCTCAAGCAGCGGTTGAGTTTGCAGAACATGCAAACCTAGCTGCCAGAGCTGTTGTAGAACTTTCAAGGCAATATTGTGTTGATGATGGTGGTTCATGCCACTTAGGTTTCAAAGATGAAAGGTTGGAACATGGGCAGTCATTTCCTGGAGATGGTAATTGTAATTTTTCTGTTGGCAGGTAGAATTGGAACATGAAATTTAAGGATGCTACCTCTGCTGCTCAAGCAGCGATTGATTTTGCAGAACATGCAAACCTAGCTGCCAGAGCTGTTGTAGAACTTTCAAGGCAATATTGTGTTGATGATGGTGGTTCATGCCACTTAGGTTTCAAAGATGAAAGGTTGGAACATGGGCAATCATTTCCTGGAGATGGTAATTGTAATTTTTCTGTTGGCAGGTAGAATTGGAACATGAAATTTAAGGATGCTACCTCTGCTGCTCAAGCAACGGCTGAGTTTGCAGAACATGCAAGCCTAGCTGCCAGAGCTGTTGTAGAACATTCAAGGCAATATTGTGTTGATAATAGTGGTTCATGCCACTTAGGTTTCAAGGATGAAAGGTTGGAACATGGGCAATCATTTTCTGGAGATGGTAATGGTAATTCTTCAGTTGGCAGGCAAAATTGGAACATGAAATTTAAGGATGCTACCTCTGCTGCTCAAGCAGAGGCTGAGTTTGCAGAACATGCAAACCTAGCTGCCAGAGCTGTTATAGAACTTTCAAGGCAATATTGTGTTGATGATGGTGGTTCATGCCACTTAGGTTTCAAGGATGAAAGGTTGGAACATGGGCAATCATTTCCTAGAGATGGTAATGGTAATATTTCTGTTGGCAGGTAGAATTGGAACATGAAATATAAGGATGCTACCTCTGCTTCTCAAGCAGCGACTGGGTTTGCAGAACATGCAAGCCTACTTTCCAGAGATATAGTGGAACTTTTAATGCGATATTATGTTGATGATGGTGGTTCATGACACTTAGGTTTCAAGGATGAAAGGTTGGAACATGGGCAATCATTTCCTGGAGATGGTAATTTTTCTATTGGCAAGCAGAATTGGAACATGAAATTTAAGGATGCTACCTCTGCTGCTCAAGCAGCAGCTGAGTTTGCAGAATATGCAAGCCTAGCTGCCACAGCTGTTGTAGAACTTTCAAGGCAATATTTTGTTGATGATGCTGGTTCATGCCACTTAGGTTTAAAGGATGAAAGGTTGGAACATGCGCAATAATTTCCTGGAGATGGTAATGGTAATTTTTCTGTTGTCAGGCAGAATTGGAACATGAAATTTATGATGCTACCTCTGCTGCTCAAGCAACGGCTGAGTTTGCAGAACATGCAAGCCTAGCTGCCAGAGCTGTTGTAGAACTTTCAAGGCAATATTGTGTTGATGATGGTGGTTCATGCCACTTAGGTTTCAAGGATGAAAGGTTGGAACATGGGCAATCATTTCCTGGAGATGGTAATGGTAATTTTTCTGTTGGCAGGTAGAATTGGAACATGAAATTTAAGGATGCTACCTCTGCTGCTCAAGCAGAGGCTGAGTTTGCAGAACATGCAAACCTAGCTGCCAGAGCTGTTGTAGAACTTTCAAGGCAATATTGTGTTGATCATGATGGTTCATGCCACTTAGGTTTCAAGGATGAAAGGTTGGAACATGGGCAATCATTTCCTAGAGATGGTAATGGTAATATTTCTGTTGGCAGGCAGAATTGGAACATGAAATTTAAGGATGTTACCTCTGCTGCTCAAGCAGCGACTGAGTTTGCAGAACATGCAAGCCTAGCTGCCAGAGATACAGTAGAACATTCAATGCAATATTGTGTTGATGATGGTGGTTCATGCCACTTAGGTTTCAAGGATGAAAGGTTGGAACATGGGCAATCATTTTCTGGAGATGGTAATTTTTCTATTTGCAAGCGGAATTGGAACATGAAATTTAAGGATGCTACCTCTGCTGCTCAAGCAGCAGCTGAGTTTGCAGAATATGCAAGCCTAGCTGCCAGAGCTATTGTAGAACTTTCAAGGCAATATTGTGTTGATGATGCTGGTTCATGCCACCTAGGTTTAAAGGATAAAGGGTTGGAACATGCGCAATCATTTCCTGGAGATGGTAATGGTAATTTTTCTGTTGGCAGGCAGAATTGGAACATGAAATTTATGATGCTACCTCTGCTGCTCAAGCAACGGCTGAGTTTGCAGAACATGCAAGCCTAGCTGCCAGAGCTGTTGTAGAACTTTCAAGGCAATATTGTGTTGATGATGGTGGTTCATGCCACTTAGGTTTCAAAGATGAAAGGTTGGAACATGGGCAATCATTTGCTGGAGATGGTAATTGTAATTTTTCTGTTGGGAGGTAGAATTGGAACATGAAATTTAAGGATGCTACCTCTGCTGCTCAAGCAGCGACTGAGTTTGCAGAACATGCAGGCCTAGCTGCCAGAGCTTTTGTAGAACTTTCAAGGCAATATTGTGTTGATGATGGTGGTTCATGCCACTTAGGTTTCAAGGATGAAAGGTTGGAACATAGGCAATCATTTCCTGGAGATGGTAATGGTTATTTTTCAGTTGGCAGGCAGAATTGGAACATGAAATTTAAGGATGCTACCTCTGCTGCTCAAGCAGCGGCTGAGTTTGCAGAACATACAAACCTAGCTGCCAGAGCTGTTGTAGAACTTTCAAGGCAATATTGTGTTGATGATGGTGGTTCATGCCACTTAGGTTTACAAGATGAAAGGTTGGAACATGGGCAATCATTTCCTGGAGATGGTAATTGTAATTTTTCTGTTGGCAGGTGGAATAGGAACATGAAATTTAAGGATGCTACCTCTACTGCTCAAGCAGCGGCTGAGTTTTCAGAACATGCAAGCCTAGCTGCCAGAGCTGTTGTAGAACTTTCAAGGCAATATTGTGTTGATGATGGTGGTTCATGCCACTTAGGTTTCAATGTTGAAAGGTTGGAATATGGGCAATCAATTCCTGGAGATGGTAATGGTAAATTTTCTGTTGGCAGGCAGAATTGGAATATGAAATTTAAGGATGCTACCTCTGCTACTCAAGCAGTGGTTGAGTTTGCAGAACATGCAAACCTAACTGCCAGAGCTGTTGTAGAACTTTCAAGGCAATATTGTGTTGATGATGGTGGTTCATGCCACTTAGGTTTCAAAGATGAATGGTTGGAACATAGCAATCATTTCCTAGAGATGGTAATTATAATTTTTCTGTTGGCAGGTAGAATTGGAACATGAAATTTAAGGATGCTACCTCTGCTGCTCAAGCAGCGGTTGAGTTTGCAGAACATGCAAACCTAGCTGCCAGAGCTGTTGTAGAACTTTCAAGGCAATATTGTGTTGATGATGGTGGTTCATGCCACTTAGGTTTCAAAGATGAAAGGTTGGAACATGGGCAGTCATTTCCTGGAGATGGAAATTGTAATTTTTCTGTTGGCAGGTAGAATTGGAACATGAAATTTAAGGATGCTACCTCTGCTACTCAAGCAGCGGTTGAGTTTGCAGAACATGCAAACCTAGCTGCCAGAGCTGTTGTAGAACTTTCAAGGCAATATTGTGTTGATGATGGTGGTTCATGCCACTTAGGTTTCAAAGATGAAAGGTTGGAACATGGGCAATCATTTCCTGGAGATGGTAATTGTAATTTTTCTGTTGGCAGGTAGAATTGGAACATGAAATTTAAGGATGCTACCTCTGCTGCTCAAGCAGCGGCTGAGTTTGCAGAACATGCAAGCCTAGCTGCCAGAGCTGTTGTAGAACTTTCAAGGCAATATTGTGTTGATAATAGTGCTTCATGCCACTTAGGTTTCAAGGATGAAAGGTTGGAACATGGGCAATCATTTCCTGGAGATGGTAATGGTAATTCTTCAGTTGGCAGGCAGAATTGGAACATGAAATTTAAGGATGCTACCTCTGCTGCTCAAGCAGAGGCTGAGTTTGCAGAACATGCAAACCTAGCAGCCAGAGTTGTTGTAGAACTTTCAAGGCAATATTGTGTTGATGATGGTGGTTCATGCTACTTAGGTTTCAAGGATGAAAGGTTGGAACATGGGCAATCATTTCCTAGAGATGGTAATGGTAATATTTCTGTTGGCAAGCAGAATTGGAACATGAAATTTAAGGATGCTACCTCTGCTGCTCAAGCAGCGATTGAGTTTGCAGAACATGCAAGCCTAGTGACCAGAGATATAGTAGAACTTTCAATGCAATATTGTGCTGATGATGGTGGTTCATGTCACTTAGGTTTCAAGGATGAAAGGTTGGAACATGGGCAATCATTTTCTGGAGATGGTAATTTTTCTGTGGCAAGCAGAATTGGAACATGAAATTTAAGGATGCTACCTCTGCTGCTCAAGCAGAAGCTGAGTTTGCAGAATATGCAAGCCTAGCTGCCAGAGCTGTTGTAGAACTTTCAAGGCAATATTGTGTTGATGATGCTGGTTCATGCCACTTAGGTTTCAAGGATGAAAGGTTGGAACATGGGCAATCATTTCCTGGAGATGGTAAATTTTCTATTGGCAGGTAGAATTAGAACATGAAATTTACAGATGCTACCTCTGCTGCTCAAGCAGCGACTAAGTTTGCAGAACATGGTGGCCTAGCTGCCAGAGCTGTTGTAGAACTTTCAAGGAAATATTGTGTTGATGATGGTGGTTCATGCCACTTAGGTTTCAAGGATGAAAGGTTGGAACATGGGCAATCATTTCCTGGAGATGGTAATTGTAATTTTTTTGTTGGCAGGAAGAATTGCAACATGAAATTTATGATGCTACCTCTGCTGCTCAAGCAGAAGCTGAGTTTGCATAACATGCAAGCCTAGCTGCCAGAGCTGTTGTAGAACTTTCAAGGCAATATTGTGTTGATGATGGTGGTTCATGTCACTTAGTTTTCAAGGATGAAAGGTTGGAACATGGGCAATCATTTCCTGGAGATGGTAATTTTTCTGTGGCAAGCAGAATTAGAACATGAAATTTAAGGATGCTACCTCTGCTGCTCAAGCAGAAGCTGAGTTTGCAGAATATGCAAGCCTAGCTGCCAGAGCTGTTGTAGAACTTTCAAGGCAATATTGTGTTGATGATGCTGGTTCATGCCACTTAGGTTTCAAGGATGAAAGGTTGGAACATGGGCAATCATTTCCTAGAGATGGTAATGGTAATATTTTTGTTGGCAGGCAGAATTGGAACATGAAATTTAAGGATGCTACCTCTGCTGCTCTAGCAGCGACTGAGTTTGCAGAACATGCAAGCCTAGCTACCAGAGATATAGTTGAACTTTTAATGCAATATTGTGTTGATGATGGTGGTTCATGCCACTTAGGTTTCAAGGATGAAAGGTTGGAACATGGGCAATCATTTCCTGGAGATGGTAAATTTTCTATTGGCAGGCAGAATTAGAACATGAAATTTAAAGATGCTACCTCTGCTGCTCAAGCAGCGACTGAGTTTGCAGAACATGGTGGCCTAGCTGCCAGAGCTGTTGTAGAACTTTCAAGGAAATATTGTGTTGATGATGGTGGTTCATGCCACTTAGGTTTCAAGGATGAAAGGTTGGAACATGGGCAATGATGTTTGGCATATTTTGATATGTGTTGATGTTACTTTACCCATGTTTTAACCACTTCTTGATGTTATTTAATCTTTAAAATGCCCAACATGGTGTAATTATTGGTTTGATGACTAATTAAATTATGTGTGACGATTTAAGGTGTTCGGAGTGCAAAATATGAAGAAAAGGTGGTTTAGCTAGAGGAAGAAGGGTTGGATGCATCGCATCCAACCTAGGAAAACATCATCCTGCGTGCAACCTTAGCAGTGAAGTTGGGCCATAGCATTCGCCATCGCGTGCGAAACCGGGAAGTAGAAGAGAAGGCTGCATGCGTCGCGTCCACCCTCGCATGCAAAGCTGAGAAATAGAGGACAAGGTGGATGCGTCGCATCCACCTTAGCATCAATCCCTGAAGCCGATTTGGACTAGGAATAGGAGAGCTTTGGCCCACGACTTTTGTACGCAATAAATAAGCCAAAAACGCCTCTTTTAGGTCATCTAACATATTGGGAAGAGGGAAAAAGCCACGACAAAGCTGTGGAGGCCGGAATTCATCAAGTTTCATCTTTCTCCTACCAAACTTAGTAATTTTTATGTTTCTTTGTATGATTTGTTGTTTGGCTACCATGTCTATATGGAGCTAAACTTCACGTTCTAGGGTTGTGGTTCTTTCATGACTATTGTTATTCGGATATTGATTTTGACTTCTTGATTTATCATATTAGTTTATTTATTCAATCTTGCATTTAATTATTTAATTGCTTGATCACCAATTGAATATTATCTACGAATCTAGAATTGAACTCGAAAGTGGGAATTCTATATTGCATATAGGATTGAGTAGGGCAAGTTCTTGAACTCGGGCATCGGGGAACGGATTCGTAGTTAGGATAGATATATACCTAATTGCCTTGCTTGGTTGATTTACAGGAATTATAAATGCGTTCTTGTTGATTCTAACTCCATAGACATATAGGCGTTAGGTTAGCTTGAATAGGCGAGTAAGAACTCGACAGATTCTTATGAGCATTAACCCTGTCAACCAATAAGCTAGATAAATCAGTCGGTCAATTAAATTGAAGAATACAATAGGATTGTTAGATAGCCCATAACCCTAGATCGTTTTCATTACATTGATATCATAAAAATCTGCTCTTTCTCTGTTCAAAGTTTATTATTTATATTTTTCTTATTTAATTAGTTGGAATAAAATATTTTTAGATTTAATTCTTGTTTAGATAATTAGGATAGTCTAATTTAGTTAATAGCTAATCATAAGTCCTCGTGGGTTCGACATCCGACTTTTAGTCACTTTATTACTCGACGACCGCGTATACTTGCGTGAGTGTGTTTGGTCGCAACAAGTTTTTGGCGCCGTTGCTGGGGACTTAGAAATTTGTTATTTTTCTAGATTAGACATTTTTTTATCTATTCATGTTTTTTTTATTATTTTATTTTAGTTAGTATTTTTTATTTATTTTAGCATGGCATCTTGGAATAAAAATTATTCGAATAATGGTTATTCTTATTTTGATGATCCTTGTCCATATTGTGGAGGACCCCACTGGTGGAAAAATTGTCAGAATGTTCCCAGGAGCGAGTTGTGCGCACAATCTCAATCCTTTGAGTGGAATATTTGTAATATGTGTGGTGGTCAAGATGGCCATTGGGATGGTTGTCCTAATTTTGTTCATCCTTCTCTGAGCCCTTATTATGATCTTTCTAATGATATTTCTGAGTTTGATAGGGGCAATGAAGTGCAGGATATGGAGCCTGATGCATATATTAGGGATATTCTGAGGCAAGTAGCAGAGCAACAGGATGAACTCAAAAAAGATATGAAAAGAATGAGGGCAGCAATCACAAGAATGAAGGCCAATATGGAAGAATTGAATGAAGAGAGCGAGTACCAGCAAGAGAAAATTTTTGAAAAAGAGGAGATTTTGAGCCAAACTTGGCTGGCAGAACAGGCTGAAAAGTTAGAAATATATGAAGCTCAACATGAGGAACTTACTGATGGGATGAGACACTTTATAGAGGGAAGATCTAAACTGGGACAAGGGATCTATAAATTTGTCACTACTATTCACGACTTGCAAGATAAATTAAATGCAAAGGTTGTTGCGTCTATCGCCCAACAAAATAGTAATGAGTTGTCAGAAGCTGAAAAGGAGCTTATACGCCAAATTGAGGAGCTAAAAGTGGAGAGCCAATCATTCGAGCATATTTCTGTTGATGATGCCCATGTTGAGAAAAGTACACTAGAGCCATGCGAGGTAGCAGATAATGTTATATTTGAAGACTCTAATGTGTGCACATATGAGGATATAAATAGTAATACAATTCTAAAGTTGGGGCGTGTTGGTCCTCATTCTAAACATTTTTCGACATTGTATTTGGATGATGACATGGAAATCGAGTCATCTAAGCCTTTGGAGGAGTCAATGGAAGAGGAACATGATGCCTATATTTTTGAATTTGTCATGCCAAAAAGCAAAAAATACATTCCTCATCTAAAGGCCGAGAAGTGTAGAGTGAAAAATTTATTACTTGGCCTGGTTATCTTTGTAGCCCCACCACTGGAGCATAGCCGCAAACTGGATGCCATGTTAGGGGCTCAATTCATAAGTTCGAGGTGGAGGCAAAAAGTGGTTCACGTCGTGCCGCTACGTTAAATCAGGCGCTTGTTGGGAGGCAACCCAGCGTTACTGCTTTCTTTTATTTTTGTTTACTTTTTATTTTATTTTATTTTTATTATTTTGTAGTATTTATTTTTGTTTTGTAGGATTATGAGCATAGGAAGCAAAGCCATTAGAAGAGTGCAAAAGTGAGCTAGATGGTGAGGACTAAGTGTGGGGTGCCCACACAAAGGACGATGTCTGGGGGAAGTCTGAGTACCTCGTGAGCCGCTATTGCTTCGGCCTTTGGCCTACCAGGGAGTCTCGTTTACCCTCTTATTATTTATAATGTGCATTGAGGACATTGCAAAATTTTAAGTGTGGGGTGAGGAGATCGTTTGGATGAGTTTCTGTGCTATTTTAGCTTAGTTGTAGTACTCATTCTTAAGTGTAGTAGCTTTTGTGAAAAAAAAAAAAGAAAAAAGAAATTAAAAAAAAAAAAACGAAAAAGTAGAAAAATTGGACTTTTCCCGACGATTGATCTCCTAGACAGTTTTCTTGAGGGATTAAAGTCTAAACAAAAATTCAAAATATATCTTTTAGCTTTCTTTAGGTAGTAATAATCCCCTGTGGTTTTTCTTTGTGCCTCGGTTCTTTTCCATGGGATGTAGTTTGAACCGAGTAATTTTTTTCTTTCCGAGTAGATTAGGAATTTAGGGAATAAAAGGAGCAAGAATGATGAACCTAGGCGCCCTTGACTTGTTTGATAGTAACATATTTATACTTTCGCATGTGTAGTATCTTCTGTATGATTTGAATTTATTGATGATGCCTTGTTAAATTGGATAGCATGTTTTGTGACGCCTATGTCTCGTTTACATGACTTATGTTCACCTTGTGTTTAATACTTAATATCTCGTGGCTCCGTGAATACTTGCATTGCTTGAGAGTCGGAATGTAACCGTCCTTAATGAGTCATGTGCCATGTGTGGTGAGGTTTTTGTGTTGTCCATGTATTGTACTTGTGTCTAGAACTTGCCCGGTATGTGAGTTGAAGCGAAATTTTAGGTGATGCTCGGTTTGAAAAATGATTTTAGGCTTTCTTTGATCTCTTTGAGCTTATTGCTTATCACAAATAAAATCTATCCCTAGTTAACCCTTTTGAGCCTGTAGACCTTTTATTTGGTACCCACATTACAAGCCTATACCCTTTTTATTCTTAATTGACATTGTTTTGATCCTTTTACCTCTTAAGACACTTTAATTGTGAAATGAGCGCTAAAAGAAGTAAGAAGGGACTAAGTGTGGGGTGGCTTTTGAGTGGAACCAATAAAAGGAAGAAAGGTGCACTTGTTTTGTAAAATAATATACTACTAGCGAAAATTGAAAAAAATAGTTGAAAAAAAAAAAAAGAAAAATATAAATGAATAAATTGTTGTCTTGTTCTTGCTAGTGGGTATGAATTAAAGTAGTGCTTAAAGAAAGAGGAAATATTGTTTGGAGTGATATTATTGGTGAAATTGAAAGGGTGTTGAAGAATTCGCGCTTAAGTTATTTGATGATGTGTTAAAGTGCTTAGGAGGGTGAGTCACTATTCCTTAAATATATCCTACCCGTCCCTTAGCCCACATTACAACCATGAAAAAGTCCTAATTGATTTTAGATCGAGCGAGCTTACATTAGTAGAGATTTACATTAAGGGCAAGCCTATGGTACCAACTACATGCATGTGACTTCTTTTGTGAGAGTGAGCGATTTTCTTTGTGAGCATGAGATTCGAATGTGTGGATTGATTTTACTCTCTCTGCTTTTGTTGTGAGGGCACATGGTTTCACGAGGGATAGGTAACGTTATTAGACTTCTCTATGATGTTGGTTGTTCAAGCCATGAGTGCATTGTGACATTGAGTCGGTTTTTGAGGTTAGGATTGTTGTGAGCATGTTGTCTTTGTTCGAATATGTTTAAAGAATGGCATAAGTAAAGGGAAGGGTATGTGATGCATAGCCTAGAGCCTAATTGTTGCAAATAACCACGGTCATAGGTGCAGTGTGCTTTGAATGATAAGAGCTTAATTTTGTTTCGTCTACTATAGGATGGTTTGTTCGAGGACGAACAAAGGTTTAAGTGTGGGGTAGTGATGTTTGGCATATTTCGATATGTGTTGATGTTACTTTACCCATGTTTTAACCACTTCTTGATGTTATTTAATCTTTAAAATGCCCAACATGGTGTAATTATTGGTTTGATGACTAATTAAATTATGTGTGACGATTTAAGGTGTTCGGAGTGCAAAATATGAAGAAAAGGTGGTTTAGCTAGAGGAAGAAGGGTTGGATGCGTCGCATCCAACCTAGAAAAACATCATCCTGCGTGCAACCTTAGCAGTGAAGTTGGGCCATAGCATTCGCCATCGCGTGCGAAACTGGGAAGTAGAAGAGAAGGCTGGATGCGTCGCGTCCACCCTCGCATGCAAAGCTGAGAAATAGAGGACAAGGTGGATGCGTCGCATCCACCTTAGCATCAATCCCTGAAGCCGATTTGGACTAGGAATAGGAGAGCTTTGGCCCACGACTTTTGTACGCAATAAATAAGCCAAAAACGCCTCTTTTAGGTCATCTAACATATTGGGAAGAGGGAAAAAGCCACGACAAAGCTGTGGAGGCCGGAATTCATCAAGTTTCATCTTTCTCCTACCAAACTTAGTAATTTTTATGTTTCTTTGTATGATTTGTTGTTTGGCTACCATGTCTATGTGGAGCTAAACTTCACGTTCTAGGGTTGTGGTTCTTTCATGACTATTGTTATTCGGATATTGATTTTGACTTCTTGATTTATCATATTAGTTTATTTATTCAATCTTGCATTTAATTATTTAATTGCTTGATCACCAATTGAATATTATCTACGAATCTAGAATTGAACTCGAAAGTGGGAATTCTATATTGCATATAGGATTGAGTAGGGCAAGTTCTTGAACTCGGGCATCGGGGAACGGATTCGTAGTTAGGATAGATATATACCTAATTGCCTTGCTTGGTTGATTTACAGGAATTATAAATGCGTTCTTGTTGATTCTAACTCCATAGACATATAGGCGTTAGGTTAGCTTGAATAGGCGAGTAAGAACTCGACAGATTCTTATGAGCATTAACCCTGTCAACCAATAAGCTAGATAAATCAGTCGGTCAATTAAATTGAAGAATACAATAGGATTGTTAGATAGCCCATAACCCTAGATCGTTTTCATTACATTGATATCATAAAAATCTGCTCTTTCTCTGTTCACAGTTTATTATTTATATTTTTCTTATTTCATTAGTTGGAATAAAATATTTTTAGATTTAATTCTTGTTTAGATAATAAGGATAGTCTAATTTAGTTAATAGTTAATTATAAGTCCTCGTGAGTTCGATATCCGACTTTTAGTCACTTTATTACTTGACGACCGCGTATACTTGCGTGAGTGTGTTTGGTCGCAACAGGCAATCATTTCCTGGAGATGGTAATTGTAATTTTTTTGTTGGCAGGAAGAATTGCAACATGAAATTTATGATGCTACCTCTGCTGCTCAAGCAGCGGCTAAGTTTGCAGAACATGCAAGCCTAGCTGCCAGAGCTGTTGTAGAACTTTCAAGGCAATTTGTGTTGATAATAGTGCTTCATGCCACTTAGGTTTCAAGGATGAAAGGTTGGAACATGGGCAATCATTTCCTGGAGATGGTAATGGTAATTCTTCAGTTGGCAGGCAGAATTGGAACATGAAATTTAAGGATGCTACCTCTGCTGCTCAAGCAACGGCTGAGTTTGCAGAACATGCAAGCCTAGCAGCCAGAGCTGTTGTAAAACTTTCAAGGCAATATTGTGTTGATGATGGTAGTTCATGCCGCTTAGGTTTCAAGGATGAAAGGTTGGAACATGGGCAATCATTTCCTAGAGATGGTAATGGTAATATTTCTGTTGGCAGGAAGAATTGGAACATGAAATTTAAGGATGCTACCTCTGCTGCTCAAGCAGCGACTGAGTTTTCAGAACATGCAAGCCTAGTTGCCAGAGATATAGTAGAACTTTCAATGCAATATTGTGTTGATGATGGTGGTTCATGTCACTTAGGTTTCAAGGATGAAAGGTTGGAACATGGGCAATCATTTCCGGGAGATGGTAATTTTTCTATGGCAAGCAGAATTGGAACATGAAATTGAAGGATGCTACCTCTGCTGCTCAAGCAGAAGCTGAGTTTACAGAATATGCAAGCCTAGCTGCCAGAGCTGTTGTAGAACTTTCAAGGCAATATTATGTTGATGATGCTTGTTCATGCCACTTAGGTTTCAAGGATGAAAGGTTGGAACATGGGCAATCATTTCCTAGAGATGGTAATGGTAATATTTTTGTTGGCAGGCAGAATTGGAACATGAAATTTAAGGATGCTACCTCTGCTGCTCTAGCAGCGACTGAGTTTACAGAACATGCAAGCCTAGCTGCCAGAGATATAGTAGAACTTTTAATGCAATATTGTGTTGATGATAGTGGTTCATGCCACTTAGGTTTCAAGGATGAAAGGTTGGAACATGGGCAATCATTTCCTGGAGATGGTAAATTTTCTATTGGCAGGCAGAATTAGAACATGAAATTTAAAGATGCTACCTCTGCTGCTCAAGCAGCGACTGAGTTTGCAGAACATGGTGGCCTACCTGCCAGAGCTGTTGTAGAACTTTCAAGGAAATATTGTGTTGATGATGGTTGTTCATGCCACTTAGGTTTCAAGGATGAAAGGTTGGAACATGGGCAATCATTTCCTGGAGATGGTAATTGTAATTTTTTTGTTGGCAGGAAGAATTGTAACATGAAATTTAAGGTGCTACCTCTGCCGCTCTAGCAGCGACTGAGTTTACAGAACATGCAAGCCTAGCAGCCAGAGATATAGTAGAACTTTTAATGCAATATTGTGTTGATGATAGTGGTTCATGCCACTTAGGTTTCAAGGATGAAAGGTTGGAACATGGGCAATCATTTCCTGGAGATGGTAAATTTTCTATTGGCAGGCAGAATTAGAACATGAAATTTAAAGATGCTACCTCTGCTGCTCAAGCAGCGACTGAGTTTGCAGAACATGGTGGCCTACCTGCCAGAGCTGTTGCAGAACTTTCAAGGAAATATTGTGTTTATGTTGGTGGTTCATGTCACTTAGGTTTCAAGGATGAAGGGTTGGAACATGGGCAATCATTTCCTGGAGATGGTAATTTTTCTGTGGCAAGCAGAATTAGAACATGAAATTTAAGGATGCTACCTCTGCTGCTCAAGCAGAAGCTGAGTTTGCAGAATATGCAAGCCTAGTTGCCAGAGCTGTTGTAGAACTTTCAAGGCAATATTGTGTTGATGATGCTGGTTCATGCCACTTAGGTTTCAAGGATGAAAGGTTGGAACATGGGCAATCATTTCCTGGAGATTGTAAATTTTCTATTGGCAGGCAGAATTAGAACATGAAATTTAAAGATGCTACCTCTGCTGCTCAAGCAGCGACTAAGTTTGCAGAACATGGTGGCCTAGCTGCCAGAGCTGTTGTAGAACTTTCAAGGAAATATTGTGTTGATGATGGTTGTTCATGCCACTTAGGTTTCAAGGATGAAAGGTTGGAACATGGGCAATCATTTCCTGGAGATGGTAATTGTAATTTTTTTGTTGGCAGGAAGAATTGTAACATGAAATTTAAGGTGCTACCTCTGCCGCTCTAGCAGCGACTGAGTTTACAGAACATGCAAGCCTAGCAGCCAGAGATATAGTAGAACTTTTAATGCAATATTGTGTTGATGATAGTGGTTCATGCCACTTAGGTTTCAAGGATGAAAGGTTGGAACATGGGCAATCATTTCCTGGAGATGGTAAATTTTCTATTGGCAGGCAGAATTAGAACATGAAATTTAAAGATGCTACCTCTGCTGCTCAAGCAGCGACTGAGTTTGCAGAACATGGTGGCCTACCTGCCAGAGCTGTTGCAGAACTTTCAAGGAAATATTGTGTTTATGTTGGTGGTTCATGTCACTTAGGTTTCAAGGATGAAAGGTTGGAATATGGGCAATCATTTCCTGGAGATGGTAATTTTTCTGTGGCAAGCAGAATTAGAACATGAAATTTAAGGATGCTACCTCTGCTGCTCAAGCAGAAGCTGAGTTTGCAGAATATGCAAGCCTAGTTGCCAGAGCTGTTGTAGAACTTTCAAGGCAATATTGTGTTGATGATGCTGGTTCATGCCACTTAGGTTTCAAGGATGAAAGGTTGGAAAATGGGCAATCATTTCCTAGAGATGGTAATGGTAATATTTTTGTTGGCAGGCAGAATTGGAACATGAAATTTAAGGATGCTACCTCTGCTACTCAAGAAGCGGCTGAGTTTGCAGAACATGCAAGCCTAGGTGCCAGAGCTGTTGTAGAACTTTCAAGGAAATATTGTGTTGATGATGGTGGTTCATGCCACTTAGGTTTCAAGGATGAAAGGTTGGAACATGGGCAATCATTTCCTGGAGATGGTAATGGTAATTCTTCAGTTGGCAGGCATAATTGGAACATGAAATTTAAGGATGCTACCTCTACTGCTCAAGCAGAGGCTGAGTTTGCAGAACATGCAAACCTAGCTGCCAGAGCTTTTGTAGAACTTTCAAGGCAATATTGTGTTGATGATGGTGGTTCATGCCACTTAGGTTTCAAAGATGAATGGTTGGAACATAGCAATCATTTCCTGGAGATGGTAATTGTAATTTTTCTGTTGGCAGGTAGAATTGGAACATGAAATTTAAGGATGCTATCTCTGCTGCTCAAGCAGCGGCTGAGTTTGCAGAACATGGTGGCCTAGCTACCAGAGCTGTTGTAGAACTTTCAAGGATATATTGTGTTGATGTTGGTGGTTCATGCCACTTAGGTTTCAAGGATGAAAGGTTGGAACTTGGGCAATCATTTCCTGGAGATGGTAATGGTAATTTTTCTGCTGGCAGGCAGAATTGGAACATGAAATTTATGATGCTACCTCTGCTGCTCAAGCAGCGGCTGAGTTTGCAGAACATGCAAGCCTAGCTGCCAGAGCTGTTGTAGAACTTTCAAGGCAATATTGTGTTGATGATGGTGGTTCATGCCACTTAGGTTTCAAGGATGAAAGGTTGGAACATGGGCAATAATTTCCTGGAGATGGTAAATTTTCTATTGGAAGGCAGAATTAGAACATGAAATTTAAAGATGCTACCTCTGCTGCTCAAGCAGTGACTGAGTTTGCAGAACATGGTGGCCTAGCTGCCAGAGCTGTTGTAGAACTTTCAAGGAAATATTGTGTTGATGATGGTGGTTCATGCCACTTAGGTTTCAAGGATGAAAGGTTGGAACATGGGCAATCATTTCCTGGAGATGGTAAATTTTCTATTGGAAGGCAGAATTAGAAAATGAAATTTAAAGATGCTACCTCTGCTGCTCAAGCAGTGACTGAGTTTGCAGAACATGGTGGCCTAGCTGCCAGAGCTGTTGTAGAACTTTAAAGGCAATATTGTGTTGATGATGGTGGTTCATGCCACTTAGGTTTCAAGGATGAAAGGTTAAAACATGGGCAATAATTTCCTAGAGATGGTAATGTAATTTTTCTGTTGGCAGGTAGAATTGGAACATGAAATTTAAGGATGCTACCTCTGCTACTCAAGCAGCGGTTGAGTTTATAGAACATGCAAACCTAGCTGCCATAGCTGTTGTAGAACTTTCAAGGCAATATTATGTTGATGATGGTGGTTCATGCCACTTAGGTTTCAAAGATGAAAGGTTGGAACATGGGCAGTCATTTCCTGGAGATGGTAATTGTAATTTTTCTGTTGGCAGGTAGAATTGGAACATGAAATTTAAGGATGCTACCTCTGCTGCTCAAGCAACGATTGAGTTTGCCGAACATGCAAACCTAGCTGCCAGAGCTGTTGTAGAACTTTCAAGGCAATATTGTGTTGATGATGGTAGTTCATGCCACTTGGGTTTCAAAGATGAAAGGTTGGAACATGGGCAATCATTTCCTGGAGATGGTAATTGTAATTTTTCTGTTGGTAGGTAGAATTGGAACATGAAATTTAAGGATGCTACCTCTGCTGCTCAAGCAGGGGCTGAGTTTGCAGAACATGCAAGCCTAGCTGCCAGAGCTGTTGTAGAACTTTCAAGGCAATATTGTGTTGATAATAGTAGTTCATGCCACTTAGGTTTCAAGGATGAAAGGTTGGAACATGGGCAATCATTTCCTAGAGATGGTAATGGTAATATTTCTGTTGGCAGGAAGAATTGGAACATGAAATTTAAGGATGCTACCTCTGCTGCTGAAGCAGCGACTGAGTTTTCAGAACATGCAAGCCTAGTTGCCAGAGATATAGTAGAACTTTCAATGCAATATTGTGTTGATGATGGTGGTTCATGTCACTTAGGTTTCAAGGATGAAAGGTTGGAACATGGGCAATCATTTCCGGAAGATGGTAATTTTTCTATGGCAAGCAGAATTGGAACATGAAATTGAAGGATGCTACCTCTGCTGCTCAAGCAGAAGCTGAGTTTACAGAATATGCAAGCCTAGCTGCCAGAGCTGTTGTAGAACTTTCAAGGCAATATTGTGTTGATAATAGTGGTTCATGCCACTTAGGTTTCAAGGATGAAAGGTTGGAAAATGGGCAATCATTTCCTGGAGATGGTAATGGTAATTCTTCAGTTGGCAAGCAAAATTGGAACATGAAATTTAAGGATGCTACCTCTGCTGCTCAAGCAGAGGCTGAGTTTGTAGAACATGCAAACCTAGCTGCCAGAGCTGTTGTAGAACATTCAAGGCAATATTGTGTTGATGATGGTGGTTCATGCCACTTAGGTTTCAAGGATGAAAGGTTGGAACATGGGCAATCATTTCCTGGAGATGGTAATGGTAATTTTTCTGCTGGCAGGCAGAATTGGAACATGAAATTTATGATGCTACCTCTGCTGCTCAAGCAGCGGCTGAGTTTGCAGAACATGCAAGCCTAGCTGCCAGAGCTGTTGTAGAACTTTTAATGCAATATTATGTTGATGATGGTGGTTCATGCCACTTAGGTTTCAAGGATGAAAGGTTGGAACATGGGCAATCATTTCCTGGAGATGGTAATTTTTCTGTTGGCAGGCAGAATTGGAACATGAAATTTAAGGATGCTACCTCTGCTGCTCAAGAAGCAGCTGAGTTTGCAGAATATGCAAGCCTAGCTGCCAGAGCTGTTGTAGAACTTTTAAGGCAATATTGTGTTGATGATGCTGGTTCATTCCACTTAGGTTTAAAGGATGAAAGATTGGAACATGCACAATCATTTCCTGGAGATGGTAATGGGAATTTTTCTGTTGTCAGGCAGAATTGGAACATGAAATTTATGATGCTACCTCTGATGCTCAAGCAACGGCTGAGTTTGCAGAACATGCAAGCCTAGCTGCCAGAGCTGTTGTAGAACTTTCAAGGCAATATTGTGTTGATGATGGTGGTTCATGCCACTTAGGTTTCAAGGATGAAAGGTTGGAACATGGGCAATCATTTCCTGGAGATGGTAATGGTAATTCTTCAGTTGGCAGGCAGAATTGGAACATGAAATTTAAGGATGCTACCTCTACTGCTCAAGCAGAGGCTGAGTTTGCAGAACATGCAAACCTAGCTGCCAGAGCTGTTGTAGAACTTTCAAGGCAATATTGTGTTGATGATGGTGGTTCATGCCACTTAGGTTTCAAGGATGAAAGGTTAAAACATGGGCAATCATTTCCTAGAGATGGTAATTGTAATTTTTCTGTTGGCAGGTAGAATTGGAACATGAAATTTAAGGATGCTACCTCTGCTACTCAAGCAGCGGCTGAGTTTGCTGAACATGCAAGCCTAGCTGCCAGAGCTATTGTAGAACTTTCAAGGCAATATTGTGTTGATAATAGTGGTTCATGCCACTTAGGTTTCTAGGATGAAAGGTTGGAACAAGGGCAATCATTTCCTGGAGATGGTAATGGTAATTCTTCAGTTGGCAGGCAGAATTGGAACATGAAATTTAAGGATGCTACCTCTACTGCTCAAGCAGAGGCTGAGTTTGCAGAAAATGGAAACCTAGCTGCCAGAGCTGTTGTAGAACTTTCAAGGCAATATTGTGTTGATGATGGTGGTTCATGCCACTTAGGTTTCAAGGATGAAAGGTTGGAACATGGGCAATCATTTCCTAGAGATGGTAATGGTAATATTTCTGTTGGCAGGCGGAATTGGAACATGAAATTTAAGAATGCTACCTCTGCTGCTCAAGCAGCGGTTGAGTTTGCCGAACATGCAAACCTAGCTGCCAGAGCTGTTGTAGAACTTTCAAGGCAATATTGTGTTGATGATGGTGGTTCATGCCACTTAGGTTTCAAAGATGAAAGGTTGGAACATGGGCAGTCATTTCCTGGAGATGGTAATTGTAATTTTTCTGTTGGCAGGTAGAATTGGAACATGAAATTTAAGGATGCTACCTCTGCTGCTCAAGCAGCGATTGATTTTGCAGAACATGCAAACCTAGCTGCCAGAGCTATTGTAGAACTTTCAAGGCAATATTGTGTTGATGATGGTGGTTCATGCCACTTAGGTTTCAAAGATGAAAGGTTGGAACATGGGCAATCATTTCCTGGAGATGGTAATTGTAATTTTTCTGTTGGTAGGTAGAATTGGAACATGAAATTTAAGGATGCTACCTCTGCTGCTCAAGCAGGGGCTGAGTTTGCAGAACATGCAAGCCTAGCTGCCAGAGCTGTTGTAGAACTTTCAAGGCAATATTGTTTTGATAATAGTGGTTCATGCCACTTAGGTTTCAAGGATGAAAGGTTGGAACATGGGCAATCATTTCCTGGAGATGGTAATGGTAATTCTTCAGTTGGCAAGCAAAATTGGAACATGAAATTTAAGGATGCTACCTCTGCTGCTCAAGCAACGGCTGAGTTTGCAGAACATACAAGCCTAGCTGCTAGAGATACAGTAGAACATTCAATGCAATATTGTGTTGATGATGGTGGTTCATGCCACTTAGGTTTCAAGGATGAAAGGTTGGAACATGGGCAATCATTTCCTGGAGATGGTAATTTTTCTATTTGCAAGTGGAATTGGAACATGAAATTTAAGGATGCTACCTCTGCTGCTCAAGCAGCAGCTGAGTTTGCAGAATATGCAAGCCTAGCTGCCAGAGCTATTGTAGAACTTTCAAAGCAATATTGTGTTGATGATGCTGGTTCATGCCACTTAGGTTTAAAGGATGAAGGGTTGGAACATGCGCAATCATTTCCTGGAGATGGTAATGGTAATTTTTCTGTTGGCAGGCAGAATTGGAACATGAAATTTATGATGCTACCTCTGCTGCTCAAGCAACGGCTGAGTTTGCAGAACATGCAAGCCTAGCTGCCAGAGCTGTTGTAGAACTTTCAAGGCAATATTGTGTTGATGATGGTGGTTCATGCCACTTAGGTTTCAAAGATGAAAGGTTGGAACAAGGGCAATCATTTGCTGGAGATGGTAATTGTAATTTTTCTGTTGGGAGGTAGAATTGGAACATGAAATTTAAGGATGCTACCTCTGCTGCTCAAGTAGCGGCTGAGTTTGCAGAACATGCAGGCCTAGCTGCCAGAGCTTTTGTAGAACTTTCAAGGCAATATTGTGTTGATGATGGTGGTTCATGCCACTTAGGTTTCAAGGATGAAAGGTTGGAACATAGGCAATCATTTCCTGGAGATGGTAATGGTTATTTTTCAGTTGGCAGGCAGAATTGGAACATGAAATTTAAGGATGCTACCTCTGCTGCTCAAGCAACGGCTGAGTTTGCAGAACATACAAAACTAGCTGCCAGAGCTGTTGTAGAACTTTCAAGGCAATATTGTGTTGATGATGGTGGTTCATGCCACTTAGGTTTACAAGATGAAAGGTTGGAACATGGGCAATCATTTCCTGGAGATGGTACTTGTAATTTTTCTGTTGGCAGGTGGAATAGGAACATGAAATTTAAGGATGCTACCTCTACTGCTCAAGCAGCGGCTGAGTTTGCAGAACATGCAAGCCTAGCTGCCAGAGCTGTTGTAGAACTTTCAAGGCAATATTGTGTTGATGATGGTGGTTCATGCCACTTAGGTTTCAATGTTGAAAGGTTGGAATATGGGCAATCAATTCCTGGAGATGGTAATGGTAAATTTTCTGTTGGCAGGCAGAATTGGAATATGAAATTTAAGGATGCTACCTCTGCTACTCAAGCAGCGGTTGAGTTTGCAGAACATGCAAACCTAACTGCCAGAGCTGTTGTAGAACTTTCAAGGCAATATTGTGTTGATGATGGTGGTTCATGCCACTTAGGTTTCAAAGATGAATGGTTGGAACATAGCAATCATTTCCTGGAGATGGTAATTATAATTTTTCTGTTGGCAGGTAGAATTGGAACATGAAATTTAAGGATGCTACCTCTGCTGCTCAAGCAGCGGTTGAGTTTGCAGAACATGCAAACCTAGCTGCCAGAGCTGTTGTAGAACTTTCAAGGCAATATTGTGTTGATGATGGTGGTTCATGCCACTTAGGTTTCAAAGATGAAAGGTTGGAACATGGGCAGTCATTTCCTGGAGATGGAAATTGTAATTTTTCTGTTGGCAGGTAGAATTGGAACATGAAATTTAAGGATGCTACCTCTGCTACTCAAGCAGCGGTTGAGTTTGCAGAACATGCAAACCTAGCTGCCAGAGCTGTTGTAGAACTTTCAAGGCAATATTGTGTTGATGATGGTGGTTCATGCCACTTAGGTTTCAAAGATGAATGGTTGGAACATAGCAATCATTTCCTGGAGATAGTAATTGTAATTTTTTTGTTGGCAGGTAGAATTGGAACATGAAATTTAAGGATGCTACCTCTGCTGCTCAAGCAGCGGCTGAGTTTGCAGAACATGCAAGCCTAGCTGCCAGAGCTGTTGTAGAACTTTCAAGGCAATATTGTGTTGATAATAGTGCTTCATGCCACTTAGGTTTCAAGGATGAAAGGTTGGAACATGGGCAATCATTTCCTGGAGATGGTAATGGTAATTCTTCAGTTGGCAGGCAGAATTGGAACATGAAATTTAAGGATGCTACCTCTGCTGCTCAAGCAGAGGCTGAGTTTGCAGAACATGCAAACCTAGCAGCCAGAGCTGTTGTAGAACTTTCAAGGCAATATTGTGTTGATGATGGTGGTTCATGCTACTTAGGTTTCAAGGATGAAAGGTTGGAACATGGGCAATCATTTCCTAGAGATGGTAATGGTAATATTTCTGTTGGCAAGCAGAATTGGAACATGAAATTTAAGGATGCTACCTCTGCTGCTCAAGCAGCGATTGAGTTTGCAGAACATGCAAGCCTAGTGACCAGAGATATAGTAGAACTTTCAATGCAATATTGTGCTGATGATGGTGGTTCATGTCACTTAGGTTTCAAGGATGAAAGGTTGGAACATGGGCAATCATTTCCTGGAGATGGTAATTTTTCTGTGGCAAGCAGAATTGGAACATGAAATTTAAGGATGCTACCTCTGCTGCTCAAGCAGAAGCTGAGTTTGCAGAATATGCAAGCCTAGTTGCCAGAGCTGTTGTAGAACTTTCAAGGCAATATTGTGTTGATGATGCTGGTTCATGCCACTTAGGTTTCAAGGATGAAAGGTTGGAACATGGGCAATCATTTCCTGGAGATGGTAAATTTTCTATTGGCAGGTAGAATTAGAACATGAAATTTACAGATGCTACCTCTGCTGCTCAAGCAGCGACTAAGTTTGCAGAACATGGTGGCCTAGCTGCCAGAGCTGTTGTAGAACTTTCAAGGAAATATTGTGTTGATGATGGTGGTTCATGCCACTTAGGTTTCAAGGATGAAAGGTTGGAACATGGGCAATCATTTCCTGGAGATGGTAATTGTAATTTTTTTGTTGGCAGGAAGAATTGCAACATGAAATTTATGATGCTACCTCTGCTGCTCAAGCAGCGGCTGAGTTTGCAGAACATGCAAGCCTAGCTGCCAGAGCTGTTGTAGAACTTTCAAGGCAATATTGTGTTGATGATGGTGGTTCATGCCACTTAGGTTTCAAGGATGAAAGGTTGGAACAGGGGTAATCGTTTCCTGGAGATGGTAATGGTAATTTTTCTTTTGGCAGGCAGAATTGGAACATGAAATTTATGATGCTACCTCTGCTGCTCAAGCAACGGCTGAATTTGCAGAACATGCAAGCCTAGCTGCCAGAGCTGTTGTAGAACTTTCAAGGCAATATTGTGTTGATGATGGTAGTTCATGCCACTTAGGTTTCAAGGATGAAAGGTTGGAACATGGGCAATCATTTCCTAGAGATGGTAATGGTAATATTTCTGTTGGCAGGCAGAATTGGAACATGAAATTTAAGGATGCTACCTCTGCTGCTCAAGCAGCGACTGAGTTTGCAGAACATGCAAGCCTAGTTGCCAGAGATATAGTAGAACTTTCAATGCAATATTGTGTTGATGATGGTGGTTCATGCCACTTAGGTTTCAAGGATGAAAGGTTGGAACATGGCCAATCATTTCCTGGAGATGGTAATGGTAATTCTTCAGTTGGCAGGCAGAATTGGAACATGAAATTTAAGGATGCTACCTCTACTGCTCAAGCAGAGGCTGAGTTTGCAGAACATGCAAACCTAGCTGCCAGAGCTGTTGTAGAACTTTCAAGGCAATATTGTGTTGATGATGGTGGTTCATGCCACTTAGGTTTCAAGGATGAAAGGTTAAAACATGGGCAATCATTTCCTAGAGATGGTAATTGTAATTTTTCTGTTGGCAGGTAGAATTGGAACATGAAATTTAAGGATGCTACCTCTGCTACTCAAGCAGTGGCTGAGTTTGCAGAACATGCAAGCCTAGCTGCCAGAGCTGTTGTAGAACTTTCAAGGCAATATTGTGTTGATAATAGTGGTTCATGCCACTTAGGTTTCTAGGATGAAAGGTTGGAACATGGGCAATCATTTCCTGGAGATGGTAATGGTAATTCTTCAGTTGGCAGGCAGAATTGGAACATGAAATTTAAGGATGCTACCTCTACTGCTCAAGCAGAGGCTGAGTTTGCAGAAAATGGAAACCTAGCTGCCAGAGCTGTTGTAGAACTTTCAAGGCAATATTGTGTTGATGATGGTGGTTCATGCCACTTAGGTTTCAAGGATGAAAGGTTGGAACATGGGCAATCATTTCCTAGAGATGGTAATGGTAATATTTCTGTTGGCAGGCGGAATTGGAACATGAAATTTAAGGATGCTACCTCTGCTGCTCAAGCAGCGGTTGAGTTTGCAGAACATGCAAACCTAGCTGCCAGAGCTGTTGTAGAACTTTCAAGGCAATATTGTGTTGATGATGGTGGTTCATGCCACTTAGGTTTCAAAGATGAAAGGTTGGAACATGGGCAGTCATTTCCTGGAGATGGTAATTGTAATTTTTCTGTTGGCAGGTAGAATTGGAACATGAAATTTAAGGATGCTACCTCTGCTGCTCAAGCAGCGATTGATTTTGCAGAACATGCAAACCTAGCTGCCAGAGCTGTTGTAGAACTTTGAAGGCAATATTGTGTTGATGATGGTGGTTCATGCCACTTAGGTTTCAAAGATGAAAGGTTGGAACATGGGCAATCATTTCCTGGAGATGGTAATTGTAATTTTTTTGTTGGCAGGCAGAATTGGAACATGAAATTTAAGGATGCTACCTCTGCTGCTCAAGCAACGGCTGAGTTTGCAGAACATGCAAGCCTAGTTGCCAGAGCTTTTGTAGAACATTCAAGGCAATATTGTGTTTATAATAGTGGTTCATGCCACTTAGGTTTCAAGGATGAAAGGTTGGAACATGGGCAATCATTTCCTGGAGATGGTAATTTTTCTGTTGGCAAGCAGAATTGGAACATGAAATTTAAGGATGCTACCTCTGCTGCTCAAGCAGCAGCTGAGTTTGCAGAATATGCAAGCCTAGCTGCCACAGCTGTTGTAGAACTTTCAAGGCAATATTTTGTTGATGATGCTGGTTCATGCCACTTAGGTTTAAAGGATGAAAGGTTGGAACATGCGCAATAATTTCCTGGAGATGGTAATGGTAATTTTTCTGTTGTCAGGCAGAATTGGAACATGAAATTTATGATGCTACCTCTGCTGCTCAAGCAACGGCTGAGTTTGCAGAACATGCAAGCCTAGCTGCCAGAGCTGTTGTAGAACTTTCAAGGCAATATTGTGTTGATGATGGTGGTTCATGCCACTTAGGTTTCAAGGATGAAAGGTTGGAACATGGGCAATCATTTCCTGGAGATGGTAATGGTAATTTTTCTGTTGGCAGGTAGAATTGGAACATGAAATTTAAGGATGCTACCTCTGCTGCTCAAGCAGAGGCTGAGTTTGCAGAACATGCAAACCTAGCTGCCAGAGCTGTTGTAGAACTTTCAAGGCAATATTGTGTTGATCATGATGGTTCATGCCACTTAGGTTTCAAGGATGAAAGGTTGGAACATGGGCAATCATTTCCTAGAGATGGTAATGGTAATATTTCTGTTGGCAGGCAAAATTGGAACATGAAATTTAAGGATGCTACCTCTGCTGCTCAAGCAGCGACTGAGTTTGCAGAATATGCAAGCCTAGCTGCCAGAGATACAGTAGAACATTCAATGCAATATTGTGTTGATGATGGTGGTTCATGCCACTTAGGGTTTCAAGGATGAAAGGTTGGAACATGGGCAATCATTTCCTGGAGATGGTAATTTTTCTATTTGCAAGCGGAATTGGAACATGAAATTTAAGGATGCTACCTCTGCTGCTCAAGCAGCAGCTGAGTTTGCAGAATATGCAAGCCTAGCTGCCAGAGCTATTGTAGAACTTTCAAAGCAATATTGTGTTGATGATGCTGGTTCATGCCACTTAGGTTTAAAGGATGAAGGGTTGGAACATGCGCAATCATTTCCTGGAGATGGTAATGGTAATTTTTCTGTTGGCAGGCAGAATTGGAACATGAAATTTATGATGCTACCTCTGCTGCTCAAGCAACGGCTGAGTTTGCAGAACATGCAAGCCTAGCTGCCAGAGCTGTTGTAGAACTTTCAAGGCAATATTGTGTTGATGATGGTGGTTCATGCCACTTAGGTTTCAAAGATGAAAGGTTGGAACATGGGCAATCATTTGCTGGAGATGGTAATTGTAATTTTTCTGTTGGGAGGTAGAATTGGAACATGAAATTTAAGGATGCTACCTCTGCTGCTCAAGCAGCGGCTGAGTTTGCAGAACATGCAGGCCTAGCTGCCAGAGCTTTTGTAGAACTTTCAAGGCAATATTGTGTTGATGATGGTGGTTCATGCCACTTAGGTTTCAAGGATGAAAGGTTGGAACATAGGCAATCATTTCCTGGAGATGGTAATGGTTATTTTTCAGTTGGCAGGCAGAATTGGAACATGAAATTTAAGGATGCTACCTCTGCTGCTCAAGCAGCGGCTGAGTTTGCAGAACATACAAACCTAGATGCCAGAGCTGTTGTAGAACTTTCAAGGCAATATTGTGTTGATGATGGTGGTTCATGCCACTTAGGTTTACAAGATGAAAGGTTGGAACATGGGCAATCATTTCCTGGAGATGGTAATTGTAATTTTTCTGTTGGCAGGTGGAATAGGAACATGAAATTTAAGGATGCTACCTCTACTGCTCAAGCAGCGGCTGAGTTTGCAGAACATGCAAGCCTAGCTGCCAGAGCTGTTGTAGAACTTTCAAGGCAATATTGGGTTGATGATGGTGGTTCATGCCACTTAGGTTTCAATGTTGAAAGGTTAGAATATGGGCAATCAATTCCTGGAGATGGTAATGGTAAATTTTCTGTTGGCAGGCAGAATTGGAATATGAAATTTAAGGATGCTACCTCTGCTACTCAAGCAGCGGTTGAGTTTGCAGAACATGCAAACCTAACTGCCAGAGCTGTTGTAGAACTTTCAAGGCAATATTGTGTTGATGATGGTGGTTCATGCCACTTAGGTTTCAAAGATGAATGGTTGGAACATAGCAATCATTTCCTGGAGATGGTAATTATAATTTTTCTGTTGGCAGGTAGAATTGGAACATGAAATTTAAGGATGCTACCTCTGCTGCTCAAGCAGCGGTTGAGTTTGCAGAACATGCAAACCTAGCTGCCAGAGCTGTTGTAGAACTTTCAAGGCAATATTGTGTTGATGATGGTGGTTCATGCCACTTAGGTTTCAAAGATGAAAGGTTGGAACATGGGCAGTCATTTCCTGGAGATGGAAATTGTAATTTTTCTGTTGGCAGGTAGAATTGGAACATGAAATTTAAGGATGCTACCTCTGCTACTCAAGCAGCGGTTGAGTTTGCAGAACATGCAAACCTAGCAGCCAGAGCTGTTGTAGAACTTTCAAGGCAATATTGTATTGATGATGGTGGTTCATGCTACTTAGGTTTCAAGGATGAAAGGTTGGAACATGGGCAATCATTTCCTAGAGATGGTAATGGTAATATTTCTGTTGGCAAGCAGAATTGGAACATGAAATTTAAGGATGCTACCTCTGCTGCTCAAGCAGCGATTGAGTTTGCAGAACATGCAAGCCTAGTGACCAGAGATATAGTAGAACTTTCAATGCAATATTGTGCTGATGATGGTGGTTCATGTCACTTAGGTTTCAAGGATGAAAGGTTGGAACATGGGCAATCATTTCCTGGAGATTGTAATTTTTCTGTGGCAAGCAGAATTGGAACATGAAATTTAAGGATGCTACCTGTGCTGCTCAAGCAGAAGCTGAGTTTGCAGAATATGCAAGCCTAGTTGCCAGAGCTGTTGTAGAACTTTCAAGGCAATATTGTGTTGATGATGCTGGTTCATGCCACTTAGGTTTCAAGGATGAAAGGTTGGAACATGGGCAATCATTTCCTGGAGATGGTAAATTTTCTATTGGCAGGTAGAATTAGAACATGAAATTTACAGATGCTACCTCTGCTGCTCAAGCAGCGACTAAGTTTGCAGAACATGCAAGCCTAGCTGCCAGAGCTGTTGTAGAACTTTCAAGGCAATATTGTGTTGATGATGGTGGTTCATGCCACTTAGGTTTCAAGGATGAAAGGTTGGAACAGGGGTAATCGTTTCCTGGAGATGGTAATGGTAATTTTTCTTTTGGCAGGCAGAATTGGAACATGAAATTTATGATGCTACCTCTGCTGCTCAAGCAACGGCTGAATTTGCAGAACATGCAAGCCTAGCTGCCAGAGCTGTTGTAGAACTTTCAAGGCAATATTGTGTTGATGATGGTAGTTCATGCCACTTAGGTTTCAAGGATGAAAGGTTGGAACATGGGCAATCATTTCCTAGAGATGGTAATGGTAATATTTCTGTTGGCAGGCAGAATTGGAACATGAAATTTAAGGATGCTACCTCTGCTGCTCAAGCAGCGGCTGAGTTTGCAGAACATGCAAGCCTAGTTGCCAGAGATATAGTAGAACTTTCAATGCAATATTGTGTTGATGATGGTGGTTCATGTCACTTAGGTTTCAAGGATGAAAGGTTGGAACATGGGCAATCATTTCCTGGAGATGGTAATTTTTCTGTGGCAAGCAGAATTAGAACATGAAATTTAAGGATGCTACCTCTGCTGCTCAAGCAGAAGCTGAGTTTGCAGAATATGCAAGCCTAGCTGCCAGAGCTGTTGTAGAACTTTCAAGGCAATATTGTGTTGATGATGCTGGTTCATGCCACTTAGGTTTCAAGGATGAAAGGTTGGAACATGGGCAATCATTTCCTAGAGATGGTAATGTTAATATTTTTGTTGGCAGGCAGAATTGGAACATGAAATTTAAGGATGCTACCTCTGCTGCTCTAGCAGCGACTGAGTTTGCAGAACATGCAAGCCTAGCTGCCAGAGATATAGTAGAACTTTTAATGCAATATTGTGTTGATGATGGTGGTTCATGCCACTTAGGTTTCAAGGATGAAAGGTTGGAACATGGGCAATCATTTCCTGGAGATGGTAAATTTTCTATTGGCAGGCAGAATTAGAACATGAAATTTAAAGATGCTACCTCTGCTGCTCAAGCAGCGGCTGAGTTTGCAGAACATGGTGGCCTAGCTGCCAGAGCTGTTGTAGAACTTTCAAGGAAATATTGTGTTGATGATGGTGGTTCATGCCACTTAGGTTTCAAGGATGAAAGGTTGGAACATGGGCAATCATTTCCTGGAGATGGTAATTGTAATTTTTTTGTTGGCAGGAAGAATTGCAACATGAAATTTATGATGCTACCTCTGCTGCTCAAGCAGCGGCTGAGTTTGCAGAACATGCAAGCCTAGCTGCCAGAGCTGTTGTAGAACTTTCAAGGCAATATTGTGTTGATAATAGTGCTTCATGCCACTTAGGTTTCAAGGATGAAAGGTTGGAACATGGGCAATCATTTCCTGGAGATAGTAATGGTAATTCTTCAGTTGGCAGGCAGAATTGGAACATGAAATTTAAGGATGCTACCTCTGCTGCTCAAGCAACGGCTGAGTTTGCAGAACATGCAAGCCTAGCAGCCAGAGCTGTTGTAAAACTTTCAAGGCAATATTGTGTTGATGATGGTAGTTCATGCCACTTAGGTTTCAAGGATGAAAGGTTGGAACATGGGCAATCATTTCCTAGAGATGGTAATGGTAATATTTCTGTTGGCAGGAAGAATTGGAACATGAATTTTAAGGATGCTACCTCTGCTGCTCAAGCAGCAACTGAGTTTTCAGAACATGCAAGCCTAGTTGCCAGAGATATAGTAGAACTTTCAATGCAATATTGTGTTGATGATGGTGGTTCATGTCACTTAGGTTTCAAGGATGAAAGGTTGGAACATGGGAAATCATTTCCTGGAGATGGTAATTTTTCTGTGGAAAGCAGAATTGGAACATGAAATTGAAGGATGCTACCTCTGCTGCTCAAGCAGAAGCTGAGTTTGCAGAATATGCAAGCCTAGCTGCCAGAGCTGTTGTAGAACTTTCAAGGCAATATTATGTTGATGATGCTGGTTCATGCCACTTAGGTTTCAAGGATGAAAGGTTGGAACATGGGCAATCATTTCCTGGAGATGGTAATGGTAATTTTTCTGTTGGCTGGCAGAATTGGAACATGAAATTTAAGGATGCTACCTCTACTGCTCTAGCAGCGACTGAGTTTACAGAACATGCAAGCCTAGCTGCCAGAGATATAGTAGAACTTTTAATGCAATATTGTGTTGATGATAGTGGTTCATGCCACTTAGGTTTCAAGGATGAAAGGTTGGAACATGGGCAATCATTTCCTGGAGATGGTAAATTTTCTATTGGTAGGCAGAATTAGAACATGAAATTTAAAGATGCTACCTCTGCTGCTCAAGCAGCGACTGAGTTTGCAGAACATGGTGGCCTACCTGCCAGAGCTGTTGTAGAACTTTCAAGGAAATATTGTGTTTATGTTGGTGGTTCATGTCACTTAGGTTTCAAGGATGAAAGGTTGGAACATGGGCAATCATTTCCTGGAGATGGTAATTTTTCTGTGGCAAGCAGAATTAGAACATGAAATTTAAGGATGCTACCTCTGCTGCTCAAGCAGAAGCTGAGTTTGCCGAATATGCAAGCCTAGCTGCCAGAGCTGTTGTAGAACTTTCAAGGCAATATTGTGTTGATGATGCTGGTTCATGCCACTTAGGTTTCAAGGATGAAAGGTTGGAAAATGGGCAATCATTTCCTAGAGATGGTAATGGTAATATTTTTGTTGGCAGGCAGAATTGGAACATGAAATTTAAGGATGCTACCTCTGCTGCTCTAGCAGCGACTGAGTTTGCAGAACATGCAAGCCTAGCTGCCAGAGATATAGTAGAACTTTTAATGCAATATTGTGTTGATGATGGTGGTTCATGCCACTTAGGTTTCAAGGATGAAAGGTTGGAACATGGGCAATCATTTCCTGGAGATTGTAAATTTTCTATTGGCAGGCAGAATTAGAACATGAAATTTAAAGATGCTACCTCTGCTGCTCAAGCAGCGACTAAGTTTGCAGAACATGGTGGCCTAGCTGCCAGAGCTGTTGTAGAACTTTCAAGGAAATATTGTGTTGATGATGGTTGTTCATGCCACTTAGGTTTCAAGGATGAAAGGTTGGAACATGGGCAATCATTTCCTGGAGATGGTAATTGTAATTTTTTTGTTGGCAGGAAGAATTGTAACATGAAATTTATGATGCTACCTCTGCTGCTCAAGCAGCGGCTGAGTTTGCAGAACATGCAAGCCTAGCTGCCAGAGCTGTTGTAGAACTTTCAAGGCAATATTGTGTTGATGATGGTGGTTCATTGCCACTTAGGTTTCAAAGATGAAAGGTTGGAACATGGGCAATCATTTCCTGGAGATGGTAATTGTAATTTTTCTGTTGGCAGGTAGAATTGGAATATGAAATTTAAGGATGCTACCTCTGCTGCTCAAGCAACGGCTGAGTTTGCAGAACATGTAGGCCTAGCTGCCAGAGCTGTTGTAGAACTTTCAAGGCAATATTGTGTTGATGATGGTGGTTCATGCCACTTAGGTTTCAAAGATGAAAGGTTGGAACATGGGCAATCATTTCCTGGAGATGGTAATTGTAATTTTTCTGTTGGCAGGTAGAATTGGAACATGAAATTTAAGGATGCTACCTCTGCTGCTCAAGCAGCGGCTGAGTTTGCAGAACATGTAGGCCTAGCTGCCAAAGCTATTGTAGAACATTAGAGGCAATATTGTGCTGATGATGGTGGTTCATGCCACTTAGGTTTCAAGGATGAAAGGTTGGAACATGGGCAATCATTTACTGGAGATGGTAATGGTAATTTTTCTGTTGGCAGGCAGAATTAGAACATTTAATTTAAGGATACTACCTCTGCTGCTCAAGCAGCGGCTGAGTTTGCAGAACATGGTGGCCTAGCTACCAGAGCTGTTGTAGAACTTTCAAGGAAATATTGTGTTGATGTTGGTGGTTCATGCCACTTAGGTTTCAAGGATGAAAGGTTGGAACATGGGCAATCATTTCCTGGAGATGGTAATTGTAATTTTTCTGTTGGCAGGTAGAATTAGAACATGAAATTTATGATGCTATCTCTGCTGCTCAAGCAGCGGTTGAGTTTGCAGAACATGGTGGCCTAGCTACCAGAGCTGTTGTAGAACTTTCAAGGCAATATTGTGTTGATGATGGTGGTTCATACCACTTAGGTTTCAAGGATGAAAGGTTGGAACATGGGCAATCATTTCCTGGAGATGGTAATGGTAATTTTTCTGCTGGCAGGCAGAATTGGAACATGAAATTTATGATGCTACCTCTGCTGCTCAAGCAGCGGCTGAGTTTGCAGAACATGCAAGCCTAGCTGCCAGAGCTGTTGTAGAACTTTCAAGGCAATATTGTGTTGATGATGGTGGTTCATGCCACTTAGGTTTCAAGGATGAAAGGTTGGAACATGGGCAATCATTTCCTGGAGATGGTAAATTTTCTATTGGAAGGCAGAATTAGAACATGAAATTTAAAGATGCTACCTCTGCTGCTCAAGCAGTGACTGAGTTTGCAGAACATGGTGGCCTAGCTGCCAGAGCTGTTGTAGAACTTTCAAGGAAATATTGTGTTTATGTTGGTGGTTCATGCCACTTAGGTTTCAAGGATGAAAGGTTGGAACATGGGCAATCATTTCCTGGAGAAGGTAATGGTAATTTTTCTGCTGGCAGGCAGAATTGGAACATGAAATTTATGATGCTACCTCTGCTGCTCAAGCAGCGGCTGAGTTTGCAGAACATGCAAGCCTAGCTGCCAGAGCTGTTGTAGAACTTTCAAGGCAATATTGTGTTGATGATGGTGGTTCATGCCACTTAGGTTTCAAGGATGAAAGGTTGGAACATGGGCAATCATTTCCTGGAGATGGTAATGGTAATTTTTCTGTTGGCAGGCAGAATTGGAACATGAAATTTATGGATGCTACCTCTGCTGCTCAAGCAGCGGCTGAGTTTGCAGAACATGCAAGCCTAGCTGCAAGAGCTGTTGTAGAACTTTCAAGGCAATATTGTGTTGATGATGGTGGTTCATGCCACTTAGGTTTCAAAGATGAAAGGTAGGAACATGGGCAATCATTTCCTGGAGATGGTAATTGTAATTTTTCTGTTGGCAGGTAGAATTGGAACATGAAATTTAAGGATGCTACCTCTGCTGCTCAAGCAGCGGCTGAGTTTGCAGAACATGCAGGCCTAGCTGCCAGAGCTATTGTAGAACTTTCAAGGCAATATTGTGTTGATGATGGTGGTTCATGCCACTTAGGTTTCAAGGATGAAAGGTTGGAACATGGGCAATCATTTCATGTAGATGGTAATGGTTATTTTTCAGTTGGCAGGCAGAATTGTAACATGAAATTTAAGGATGCTACCTATGCTACTCAAGCAGCGGCTGAGTTTGCAGAACATGCAAACCTTGCTGCCAGAGCTGTTGTAGAACTTTCAAGGCAATATTGTGTTTATGATGGTGGTTCATGCCACTTAGGTTTCTAGGATGAAAGGTTGGAACATGGGCAATCATTTACTGGAGATGGTAATTGTAATTTTTCTGTTGGCAGGTAGAATTGGAACATGAAATTTAAGGATGCTACCTCTGCTGCTCAAGCAGCGGCTGAGTTTGCAGAACATGCAAGCCTAGCTGCCAGAGCTGTTGTAAAACTTTCAAGGCAATATTGTGTTGATAATAGTGGTTCATGCCAATTAGGTTTTAAGGATGAAAGGTTGGAACATGGGCAATTATTTCCTGGAGATGGTAATGGTAATTTTTCAATTGGCAGGCAGAATTGGAACATTAAATTTAAGGATGCTACCTCTGCTGCTGAAGCAGTGGTTGAGTTTGCAGAACACGCAAACCTAGCTGCCAGAGCTGTTGTAGAAATTTCAAGGCAATATTGTGTTGATGATGGTGGTTCATTCCACTTAGGTTTCAAAGATGAAAGGTTGGAACATGGGCAGTCATTTCCTGGAGATGGTAATTGTGATTTTTCTGTTGGCAGGTAGAATTGGAACATGAAATTTAAGGATGCTACCTCTGCTGCTCAAGCAGCGGCTGAGTTTGCAGAAAATGCAAGCCTAGATGCCAGAGTTGTTGTAGAACTTTCAAGGAAATATTGTGTTGATAATGGTGGTTCATGCCACTTAGGTTTCAAGGATGAAAGGTTGGAACATAGGCAATCATTTCCTGGAGATAGTAATGGTAATTTTTCAGTTGGCAAGCAGAATTGGAACATGAAATTTAAGGATGCTACCTCTGCTGCTCAAGCAACGGCTGAGTTTGCAGAACATGCAAACCAAGCTGCCAGAGCTGTTGTTGAACTTTCAAGGCAATATTGTGTTGATGATGGTGGTTCATGCCACTTAGGTTTCAAGGATGAAAGGTTGGAACATGGGCAATCATTTCCTGGAGAAGGTAATGGTAATTTTTCTGCTGGCAGGCAGAATTGGAACATGAAATTTATGATGCTACCTCTGCTGCTCAAGCAGTGGCTGAGTTTGCAGAACATGCAAGCCTAGCTGCCAGAGCTGTTGTAGAACTTTCAAGGCAATATTGTGTTGATGATGGTGGTTCATGCCACTTAGGTTTCAAAGATGAAAGGTTGGAACATGGGCAATCATTTCCTGGAGATGGTAATGGTAATTTTTCGGTTGGCAGGCAGAATTGGAACATGAAATTTAAGGATGCTACCTCTGTTGCTCAAGCAGCGGCTGAGTTTGCAGAACATGCAAGCCTAGCTGCAAGAGCTGTTGTAGAACTTTCAAGGCAATATTGTGTTGATGATGGTGGTTCATGCCACTTAGGTTTCAAGGATGAAAGGTTGTAACATGGGCAATCATTTCCTGGAGATGGTAATGGTAATTTTTCAGTTAGCAGGCAGAATTGGAACATGAAATTTAAGGATGCTACCTCTGCTGCTCAAGCAGCGGCTGAGTTTGCAGAATATGCAAACCAAGCTGCCAGAGCTGTTGTAGAACTTTCAAGGCAATATTGTGTTGATGATGGTGGTTCATGCCACTTAGGTTTCAAAGATGAAAGGTTGGAACATGGGCAATCATTTCCTGTAGATGGTAATGGTTATTTTTCAGTTGGCAGGCAGAATTGTAACATGAAATTTAAGGATGCTACCTATGCTACTCAAGCAGCGGCTGAGTTTGCAGAACATGCAAACCTTGCTGCCAGAGCTGTTGTAGAACTTTCAAGGCAATATTGTGTTGATGATGATGGTTCATGCCACTTAGGTTTCAAGGATGAAAGGTTGGAACATGGGCAATCATTTACTGGAGATGGTAATTGTAATTTTTCTGTTGGCAGGTAGAATTGGAACATGAAATTTAAGGATGCTACCTCTGCTGCTCAAGCAGCGGCTGAGTTTGCAGAACATGCAAGCCTAGCTGCCAGAGCTGTTGTAAAACTTTCAAGGCAATATTGTGTTGATAATAGTGGTTCATGCCAATTAGGTTTTAAGGATGAAAGGTTGGAACATGGGCAATTATTTCCTGGAGATGGTAATGGTAATTTTTCAATTGGCAGGCAGAATTGGAACATTAAATTTAAGGATGCTACCTCTGCTGCTGAAGCAGTGGTTGAGTTTGCAGAATATGCAAACCTAGCTGCCAGAGGTGTTGTAGAAATTTCAAGGCAATATTGTGTTGATGATGGTGGTTCATGCCACTTAGGTTTCAAAGATGAAAGGTTGGAACATGGGCAGTCATTTCCTGGAGATGGTAATTGTAATTTTTCTGTTGGCAGGTAGAATTGGAACATGAAATTTAAGGATGCTACCTCTGCTGCTCAAGCAGCGGCTGAGTTTGCAGAAAGTGCAAGCCTAGATGCCAGAGTTGTTGTAGAACTTTCAAGGAAATATTGTGTTGATAATGGTGGTTCATGCCACTTAGGTTTCAAGGATGAAAGGTTGGAACATAGGCAATCATTTCCTGGAGATGGTAATGGTAATTTTTCAGTTGGCAAGCAGAATTGGAACATGAAATTTAAGGATGCTACCTCTGCTGCTCAAGCAACGGCTGAGTTTGCAGAACATGCAAACCTAGCTGCCAGAGCTGTTGTTGAACTTTCAAGGCAATATTGTGTTGATGATGGTGGTTCATGCCACTTAGGTTTCAAGGATGAAAGGTTGGAACATAGGCAATCATTTACTGGAGATGGTAATGGTAATTTTTCTGTTGGCAGGCAGAATTGGAACATGAAATTTAAGGATACTACCTCTGCTGCTCAAGCAGCGGCTGAGTTCTCAGAACATGCAAACCTAGCTGCCAGAGCTGTTGTAGAACTTCCAAGGCAATATTGTGTTGATGATGGTGGTTCATGCCACTTAGGTTTCAAAGATGAAAGGTTGGAACATGGGCAATCATTTCCTGGAGATGGTAATTGTAATTTTTCTGTTGGCAGGTAGAATTGGAACATGAAATTTAAGGATGCTACCTCTGTTGCTCAAGCAGCGGCTGAGTTTGCAGAACATGCAAGCCTAGCTGCCAGAGCTGTTGTAGAACTTTCAAGGCAATATTGTGTTGATAATAGTGGTTCATGCCACTTAGGTTTCAAGGATGAAAGGTTGGAACATGGGCAATCATTTCCTGGAGATGGTAATGGTAATTTTTCAGTTAGCAGGCAGAATTGGAACATGAAATTTAAGGATGCTACCTCTGCTGCTCAAGCAGCGGCTGAGTTTGCAGAACATGCAAGCCTAGCTGCAAGAGCTGTTGTAGAACTTTCAAGGCAATATTGTGTTGATAATAGTGGTTCATGCCACTTAGGTTTCAAGGATGAAAGGTTGTAACATGGGCAATCATTTCCTGGAGATGGTAATGGTAATTTTTCAGTTAGCAGGCAGAATTGGAACATGAAATTTAAGGATGCTACCTCTGCTGCTCAAGCAGCGGCTGAGTTTGCAAAATATGCAAACCAAGCTGCCAGAGCTGTTGTAGAACTTTCAAGGCAATATCGTGTTGATGATGGTGGTTCATGCCACTTAGGTTTCAAAGATGAAAGGTTGGAACATGGGCAATCATTTCCTGGAGATGGTAATTGTAATTTTTCTGTTGGCATGTAGAATTGGAACATGAAATTTAAGGATGCTACCTCTGCTGCTCAAGCAGCGGCTGAGTTTGCAGAACATGCAGGGCTAGCTGCCAGAGCTGTTATAGAACTTTCAAGGCAATATTGTGTTGATGATGGTGGTTCATGCCACTTAGGTGTTACAACCCAAATTCGCATATCATAGATCACGCCGTAAGGTAGTCGACGTAAATCCAAGAAGAGATTATCTTTGAGATGATAATAAGTTAATCCTATTGGTCTTAAACGATACAAGGGTGTATAAGAGTGGTTAACAAGTATTTGAAGTTAAGCTAATCAAGGATGTTGTAACCCGTATTTTCGGATAACACTAGAGGTGATTAACTGTCCCAAGAGGTCTTGTTTTAATGTATTTGAATCATATAATATCCGCATCATAAGTCTTGAAGTCAAGCGAGTTATGAAATAAAAGTCGATAAAAGTTGTCGCAACTTAGGTTTATAATTTTACTTAAACTTTAGGTCAAATGTTACTGCATTTTACTCCCAATATGCTTGGAATTATGGGGTGATCTACCTATCAAATTGAAGATCTATGAGTCTAGTTTCCAACGCATTAAACCGTTCGTCGATACGATCTCGGAATTGAGAGATATTCGCGTTTTCGCGAGAGTGCGCCAAGCTGCTCTCTATGGGGCCCACAAAGGCGGTTTAAGACATTTGGACATATATAAGATAACTCAACCCCGTTTTAAGTCATTATTTTTCAGTATATTCAGACCTTATAACCCTAAAAACATTCTCTCAAGGTTCTCTCATGATCCAAGACCCAAACAAAGGGCAAACAACACAAATCAAATGTCGGGAATCCCGTGGTGCTAGTAAGTTTCTTGTTTTTCTTGTTGTTGCTGATTTTTGTGTTGTTCCAGCTCGTGTGGGAGGTTGTTTTAAGTGTTTTATGTCCTGTAAATACACCTTCAAGTTTTTAATATCAACCCTAGGTGATTTCAAGTCTTCTAAAGTAATTCTAGTGCCGAAAAACCCGAATTAATTGCTAGTTTCGCTTCCTTGTTCTTGTGGCAGAATTGAAGGGATATTTCGTGGAAAATTAAGGTCAAATTGGAGTTGTTCTTTCTGTTTAAAGGTAAGGAACCTCTTACTCGATATATATTTAAGATTATCCAAGTTGCAGCTAAGTCGTTGAAGCTAGAACTTGTGAAATATATATATCGAAAAGCTTGGTAGTAATGTTGTTGGTTGGTGGACTGTTTTGGAGGCTCAATATGATTATTAATGATGTTGTTTGGGCTGTTTGGTGATTGTATTGACTTGTGGGAAGTCATATAAATAGGGGAGGTGCTGTCCGTTTCATCGTAAAATAGGTTGTGGTCGATACATAATAGTTACGACGCTTAAACGATAATGATAGTGTCATTTGTCTTATTGTAGACTAAGGAGTCGTGATATTTGCATAGCTTGAGGTTGGGCAGTATATACAAGGTATGTGAGTCTATCCCCTTCATTCTTTTGCACGACTCCAATTGTACATAATGTAATGAACGAGCTCCCAAAGATACTCTACTCTTAGAAGCTAGCAGTACTTACATTGCTGCCCTTCTTATGAAACGATTGATATTGATGTTACTTCTCTTATTCTTATATTATCAATGTTGTTGGTAGTTCCTGATTCTTATAAGATTCTTGATGAAGAGTTAATCCTAATAACGTGTACGAAGGATACCGACCTTACGTCACTCCGAAAGGTTCAAATTATGATTCCAACGAGTCCAGCATGCATCATATATATGTATCTATTTTACTCTACCGAGCCGCGCTATAGTCGGCCGGGTATGGCACCTATTGTGCAACCACTGATCAGTTGGGTTTTACCGAGCTCCACGTGGCCGGGTACGATTCTACCGAGCCCTATGATGGCCGGGTACGTTTTACCGAGCCTATTATGGCCGGGTACGATATGATGATGATGATGCCCACAAAGGCATATGTTTTAAACGTTTACGTATATATATATATATATATGTATGTATCATGTATTTCATGTCAGTAGCCCTCAGAGGTACCCAGATGTCACAGGTTGTATATTCCCTATCACTGTTTACATTATTGTTCTTACTTATGCTATTCTGCCTTACATACTCAGTACTTTATTCGTACTGACGTCCTTTTTATTTGTGGACGCTGCATGTCGTGCTGCAGGTCCTGATAGATGGGTAGACGCAGCTCCCCCATCACAGTAGGCTATCCGGTTCAGCGTTATTGGCATGATCCTTTCTCCGGACTTGCCGTGGTCTTGGTATGCATTTTTGTTATAGACATTATGGGTATGTCGGGGCCCTGTTCCGGCAATGTTGTAGCACTTATGTTCATTTAGAGGCTCATAGACAGGTGTCGACTTATGTATGGTTTAGAATGCCTTTTCGGCTGATTTTTGTTGTATAGTCTTTCATGGCATCATGATAGCTCGTACCTTATATATAGTTTCTTGACAGTCTTGTCGTCCCATGTTACGTATGTTCATGACATTATCTTTCATTGTTGGATGTTCATGATCCATGTCTTTCATTTATATTGGTCTTGTCGGCCCTTAAAGATAATAAGGAAGGTTAGAAAATGTACGTTGGTGCTCGGCAAGTATGGCCCGGGTGCTAGTCATGACCCTCCAGTTGGGTCGTGACAAACTTGGTATCAGAGCCAAGTCTGTCCTAGGGGTTGTCTATGAGCCGTGTCTAGTAGAGTTTTGATTATGGATGTGTAGCGCGCCACATTTATAATCAGGAGGCTACGTGACATCTAGGGTTGTTACCTTCTTCCTGAATCTAGATCGTGCGTAGAGTTGAGTCGTAAGTGTTCATATCTAATATTCACCTTGTTTTCTTTTAGCGATGCCTTCGACTAGGAAGCAAGCGATTAGTAAACGGCTTGATACAGCTGTAGGAGAGGGTAACATTCAGGTGCCTCCAGCCAGAGCAGGCCAAAGTGAGCCTCAGAGTGAGATGCCGTCTCATACCTCTCTGTCTCCTCCAGAGGATATTAGGAGGCACCCAGTACATCCAGTTCCTCCGTCTGGCACTACAGACCACGATATGCGCAGTGCGGTGCAGTTGTTGAGTAGATTAGTAGCTGCTCAGGCTCAGAGGTAGAATACTGGTGCTGCTGATTAACCGGTTAGTGCGAGAGTTCATGATTTTATTAATCTAGACCCTCCAGTGTTTACCGGATCAAACCCCAAGGAGGACCCGCAAACATTTATTGATCAGGTTCATTGTACATTGCGGGTTATGCATGCTAGTGATACAGAGGCAGTAGAGTTGGCTTCTTATCGGTTACAGGATTTAGCGATTTTATGGTATGATAGTTGGGAGAGATCTAGGGGTCCGAACGCTCCTCCAGCCGTGTGGAAGGAATTTTCTGAGGCCTTTCTTCGTCACTACTTACCAGCTGAGATACGATGAGCTAGAGCTGATAAGTTCTTGAACCTTCGACAGGGTAATATGAGTGCATGAGAGTATAGTATATAGTTTGATTCTTTATCAAGGTATACTCCCCATATGGTGGCCGAGATGAGTGATAGGGTGACCACATCTGATAAATGAGTGCACAACAGCCTCCTTGGTAGAGGGCATGGATATTTCCCGTATTCAGGCTTATGCCCAGACCCTTCATGATCATAAGTTATATGCTAAGCTCTCTAAATGTGAATTCTTGCTGAACTCAGTAGCATTCCTTGGCCATGTGATATCTGATGCGGGTATTAGTGTCGACACTCAGAAGATCGATGCAGTGAAGAATTGGCCGAGACCTACAACACCGTCAGAAGTCCGCAGCTTCCTGGGGCTAGCAGGATATTATAGGCGGTTTGTAGAAGGGTTTTCCTCTATATCAGCACCATTGACTAAGTTAACACAGAAAACTAAGTTCTAGTGGTCTGATGCTTGTGAACATAGTTTTCAGGATCTAAAGAATCGATTGACATCCGCGCCAGTGCTCACTCTCCCAGAAGGAACAGAAGGTTATGTGGTATATTGTGATGCCTCAGGTATAGGTTTGGGGTGCGTATTGATGCAATGTGGGAAGGTGATTGCTTATGCATCAAGACAATTGAAGAAGCATGAAAAGAATTACCCGACTCATGATTTGGAATTGGCTGCAGTAATATATGCTTTGAAGATATGGCGGCACTACTTATACGGCGTCCATGTTGACATCTACACAGATCACAAGAGTTTACAATACATCTTCAAGCAGAAGGAGTTGAATTTGAGGCAGCGTAGGTGTCTTGAATTACTGAAAGACTACGACATCGAGATATTGCACCATCCTGGTAAAGCCAATGTTGTGGCAGACGCTCTCAGCCGTAAGTGAATGGGAAGCTTAATACATATTGAGGCAGGTAGACAAGGGTTGACCAAAGAGCTTCACCTGCTGGCCAATATGAGAATCAGATTGTTGGACTCTGATGACGGAGGTGTTACTGTACAGAATACAGCAGAATCATCTTTGGTAGCCGAGGTAAAAGCACGGCAATATGAAGATCCTACCTTAGTAAGATTGAGAGAGGGAATTCAGCAGTGTAAGATTACAGCTTTCAAGATCGGAGGAGATGGGACACTAAGATACCAGGGCCGATTATGTGTACCTAGTGTGGCAGGGTTGCGAGAGAAGATTATGATTGAGATTCACCAGTCCCGATATTCTATCCATCCTGGCTCGACAAAGATGTATCATGACGTTAAGGAGCAGTATTGGTGGGATAACATGAAGAAGTCTATTGCAGAATTTGTAGCCCAGTGTCCTAATTATCAACAAGTAAAGATCGAGCATCAGAAACCCAGTGGATTGATTCAGAATATAGAGATTCCGACCTACAAATGGGAGGTGATTAATATGGACTTCATTATTGGATTACCTCGCTCTTATCATAAGTTTGACTCCATCTGGGTGATAGTTGATCGACTTACAAAATCTGCCCATTTTCTACCAGTTAAGACAACTTACACGGCTGAAGATTATGCGAAGTTGTATATCAAGGAGATTGTTAGGCTTCATGGTGTGCCGGTATCTATTATATCAGACCGAGGAGCTCAATTTACGGCTAACTTTTGGAGGTCTTTTCAGAAGGGTTTAGGCACACAAGTAAATCTCAGCACTGCATTCCATCCGCAGACTGATGGACAGGCTGAACGTACCATCCAGATGCTTGAAGATATGCTACGAGCATGTGTTCTAGATTTCAAGGGGAATTGGGATGACCATCTGGCACTTATAGAATTTGCCTACAATAATAGCTATCATTCCAGTATTAAAATGGCCCCGTATGAGGCACTGTACGGGAGGAGATGTAGATCACCAGTTGGATGGTTCGAAGTCGGTGAGACAGAATTATATGGGCCAGATTTGATTCACCAAGCCATTGAGAAGGTGAAAGTGATACAAGAGCGACTGAGGACGGCACAAAGCAGGCAAAAGTCTTATTCCGACGTCCGACGTCGTGATATGGAATTTAAGGTTGGTGATTGGGTTTTCCTGAAGATCTCGCCGATGAAGGGTGTTATGCGTTTTGGGAAGAAGGGTAAGTTGAGTCCGCGGTATATTGGGCCGTACAAAATTCTTCGACGAATTGGACAGGTTGCTTACGAGTTAGAATTGCCATCTGAATTGGAATTTGTCCACCCGGTATTCCATGTATCTATGTTGAGGAAATGTATTGGAGACCCTTCTCGGGTCATCCCTATCAAAGATGTACAAGTTACAAAGGATCTATCATATGATGAAGTGCCAGTGGCTATATTAGATCGACAAGTCCGCAAGCTGAGAACAAAGGATGTAGCTTCCGTGAAAGTATTATGGAGGAACAAGAATATAGAAGAAATGACATGGGAAGCAGAAGAGGAGATGAAGTCTAAATACCCTTACCTATTCCAGAGTGAAGATAACGAGGATGCCGGGGGAAAGAAGGACGCATTATAAGGTGAAACGGCTCTATGAGATAAGCAATAGCTTGTGAATACTCTTTTTTTAATACAAAATGGTGATATGCAGATAATGTACATATCCATTATGCTTTGTATAGTCTTGTATGGCCATAGGTTGGGTTTAACTGCTTGCAAGTTTGGCTAGTGTCCATTTTATAAGGGAAACTCAGCCGGAAATCTCCGTCGGAATCCACGATGAGTTAGACACCCCATAAACCCTTACATTCGAGGACGAATGTTCCTAAGGGGGAGAGGATGTTACAACCCAAATTCGCATATCATAGATCACGCCGTAAGGTAGTCGACGTAAATCCAAGAAGAGATTATCTTTGAGATGATAATAAGTTAATCCTATTGGTCTTAAACGATACAAGGGTGTATAAGAGTGGTTAACAAGTATTTGAAGTTAAGCTAATCAAGGATGTTGTAACCCGTATTTTCGGATAACACTAGAGGTGATTAACTGTCCCAAGAGGTCTTGTTTTAATGTATTTGAATCATATAATATCCGCATCATAAGTCTTGAAGTCAAGCGAGTTATGAAATAAAAGTCGATAAAAGTTGTCGCAACTTAGGTTTATAATTTTACTTAAACTTTAGGTCAAATGTTACTGCATTTTACTCCCAATATGCTTGGAATTATGGGGTGATCTACCTATCAAATTGAAGATCTATGAGTCTAGTTTCCAACGCATTAAACCGTTCGTCGATACGATCTCGGAATTGAGAGATATTCGCGTTTTCGCGAGAGTGCGCCAAGCTGCTCTCTATGGGGCCCACAAAGGCGGTTTAAGACATTTGGACATATATAAGATAACTCAACCCCGTTTTAAGTCATTATTTTTCAGTATATTCAGACCTTATAACCCTAAAAACATTCTCTCAAGGTTCTCTCATGATCCAAGACCCAAACAAAGGGCAAACAACACAAATCAAATGTCGGGAATCCCGTGGTGCTAGTAAGTTTCTTGTTTTTCTTGTTGTTGCTGATTTTTGTGTTGTTCCAGCTCGTGTGGGAGGTTGTTTTAAGTGTTTTATGTCCTGTAAATACACCTTCAAGTTTTTAATATCAACCCTAGGTGATTTCAAGTCTTCTAAAGTAATTCTAGTGCCGAAAAACCCGAATTAATTGCTAGTTTCGCTTCCTTGTTCTTGTGGCAGAATTGAAGGGATATTTCGTGGAAAATTAAGGTCAAATTGGAGTTGTTCTTTCTGTTTAAAGGTAAGGAACCTCTTACTCGATATATATTTAAGATTATCCAAGTTGCAGCTAAGTCGTTGAAGCTAGAACTTGTGAAATATATATATCGAAAAGCTTGGTAGTAATGTTGTTGGTTGGTGGACTGTTTTGGAGGCTCAATATGATTATTAATGATGTTGTTTGGGCTGTTTGGTGATTGTATTGACTTGTGGGAAGTCATATAAATAGGGGAGGTGCTGTCCGTTTCATCGTAAAATAGGTTGTGGTCGATACATAATAGTTACGACGCTTAAACGATAATGATAGTGTCATTTGTCTTATTGTAGACTAAGGAGTCGTGATATTTGCATAGCTTGAGGTTGGGCAGTATATACAAGGTATGTGAGTCTATCCCCTTCATTCTTTTGCACGACTCCAATTGTACATAATGTAATGAACGAGCTCCCAAAGATACTCTACTCTTAGAAGCTAGCAGTACTTACATTGCTGCCCTTCTTATGAAACGATTGATATTGATGTTACTTCTCTTATTCTTATATTATCAATGTTGTTGGTAGTTCCTGATTCTTATAAGATTCTTGATGAAGAGTTAATCCTAATAACGTGTACGAAGGATACCGACCTTACGTCACTCCGAAAGGTTCAAATTATGATTCCAACGAGTCCAGCATGCATCATATATATGTATCTATTTTACTCTACCGAGCCGCGCTATAGTCGGCCGGGTATGGCACCTATTGTGCAACCACTGATCAGTTGGGTTTTACCGAGCTCCACGTGGCCGGGTACGATTCTACCGAGCCCTATGATGGCCGGGTACGTTTTACCGAGCCTATTATGGCCGGGTACGATATGATGATGATGATGCCCACAAAGGCATATGTTTTAAATGTTTATGTATATATATATATATATATATATATATGTATGTATCATGTATTTCATGTCAGTAGCCCTCAGAGGTACCCAGATGTCACAGGTTGTATATTCCCTATCACTGTTTACATTATTGTTCTTACTTATGCTATTCTGCCTTACATACTCAGTACTTTATTCGTACTGACGTCCTTTTTATTTGTGGACGCTGCATGTCGTGCTGCAGGTCCTGATAGATGGGTAGACGCAGCTCCCCCATCACAGTAGGCTATCCGGTTCAGCGTTATTGGCATGATCCTTTCTCCGGACTTGCCGTGGTCTTGGTATGCATTTTTGTTATAGACATTATGGGTATGTCGGGGCCCTGTTCCGGCAATGTTGTAGCACTTATGTTCATTTAGAGGCTCATAGACAGGTGTCGACTTATGTATGGTTTAGAATGCCTTTTCGGCTGATTTTTGTTGTATAGTCTTTCATGGCATCATGATAGCTCGTACCTTATATATAGTTTCTTGACAGTCTTGTCGTCCCATGTTACGTATGTTCATGACATTATCTTTCATTGTTGGATGTTCATGATCCATGTCTTTCATTTATATTGGTCTTGTCGGCCCTTAAAGATAATAAGGAAGGTTAGAAAATGTACGTTGGTGCTCGGCAAGTATGGCCCGGGTGCTAGTCATGACCCTCCAGTTGGGTCGTGACATTAGGTTTCAAGGATGAATGGTTGGAACATGGGCAAACATTTACTGGAGATGGTAATGGTAATTTTTCTGTTGGCAGGCAGAATTGGAACATAAAATTTAAGGATACTACCTCTGCTGCTCAAGCAGTGGCTGAGTTTGCAGAACATGCAAACCTAGCTACCAGAGCTGTTGTAGAACTTTCAAGGCAATATTGTGTTGATGATGGTGGTTCATGCCACTTAGATTTCAAAGATGAAAGGTTGGAACATGGGCAATCATTCCCTGGAGATGGTAATTGTAATTTTTCTGTTGGCAGGTAGAATTGGAACATGAAATTTAAGGATGCTACCTCTGCTGCTCAAGCAGCGGCTGAGTTTGCAGAACATGCAAGCCTAGCTGCCAGAGCTGTTGTAGAACTTTCAAGGCAATATTGTGTTGATGATGGTGGTTCATGCCACTTAGGTTTCAAAGATGAAAGGTTGGAACATGGGCAATCATTTCCTGGAGATGGTAATTGTAATTTTTCTGTTGGCAGGTAGAATTGGAACATGAAATTTAAGGATGCTACCTCTGCTGCTCAAGCAGCAGCTGAGTTTGCAGAACATGCAGGCCTAGCTGCCAGAGCTTTTGTAGAACTTTCAAGGCAATATTGTGTTGATGATGGTGGTTCATGCCACTTAGGTTTCAAGGATGAAAGGTTGGAACATGGGAAATCATTTCCTGGAGATGGTAATGTTTATTTTTCAGTTGGCAGGAAGAATTGGAACATGAAATTTAAGGATGCTACCTCTGCTACTCAAGCAGTGGCTGAGTTTGCAGAACATGCAAACCTAGCTGCCAGAGCTGTTGTAGAACTTTCAAGGCAATATTGTGTTGATGATGGTGGTTCATGCCACTTAGGTTTCAAAGATGAAAGGTTGGAACATGGGCAATCATTTGCTGGAGATGGTAATTGTAATTTTTCTGTTGGCATGTAGAATTGGAACATGAAATTTAAGGATGCTACCTCTGCTGCTCAAGCAGCGGCTGAGTTTGCAGAACATGCAGGGCTAGCTGCCAGAGCTGTTATAGAACTTGCAAGGCAATATTGTGTTGATGATGGTGGTTCATGCCACTTAGGTTTCAAGGATGAATGGTTGGAACATGGGCAAACATTTACTGGAGATGGTAATGGTAATTTTTCTGTTGGCAGGCAGAATTGGAACATGAAATTTAAGGATACTACCTCTGCTGCTCAAGCAGCGGCTGAGTTTGCTGAACATGCAAACCTAGCTACCAGAGCTGTTGTAGAACTTTCAAGGCAATATTGTGTTGATGATGGTGGTTCATGCCACTTAGGTTTCAAAGATGAAAGGTTGGAACATGGGCAATAATTCCGTAGAGATGGTAATTGTAATTTTTCTGTTGGCAGGTAGAATTGGAACATGAAATTTAAGGATGCTACCTCTGCTACTCAAGCAGCGGCTGAGTTTGCAGAACATGCAAGCCTAGCTGCCAGAGCTGTTGTAGAACTTTCAAGGCAATATTGTGTTGATAATAGTGGTTCATGCCACTTAGGTTTCAAGGATGAAAGGTTGGAACATGGGCAATCATTTCCTGGAGATGGTAATGGTAATTTTTCAGTTGGCAGGCAGAATTGGAACATGAAATTTAAGGATGCTACCACTGCTGCTCAAGCAGCGGCTGAGTTTGCAGAACATGCAAGCCTAGCTGCCAGAGCTGTTGTAGAACTTTCAAGGCTATATTGTGTTGATGATGGTGGTTCATGCCACTTAGGTTTCAAAGATGAAAGGTTGGAACATGGGCAATCATTTCCTGGAGATAGTAATTGTAATTTTTCTGTTGGCAGGAAGAATTGGAACATGAAATTTAAGGATGCTACCTCTGCTGCTCAAGCAGCAGCTGAGTTTGCAGAACATGCAGGCCTAGCTGCCAGAGCTTTTATAGAACTTTCAAGGCAATATTGTGTTGATGATGGTGGTTCATGCCACTTAGGTTTCAAGGATGAAAGGTTGGAACATTGGAAATCATTTCCTGGAGATGGTAATGTTTATTTTTCAGTTGGCAGGAAGAATTGGAACATGAAATTTAAGGATGCTACCTCTGCTACTCAAGCAGTGGCTGAGTTTGCAGAACATGCAAACCTAGATGCCAGAGCTGTTGTAGAACTTTCAAGGCAATATTGTGTTGATGATGGTGGTTCATGCCACTTAGGTTTCAAGGATGAAAGGTTGGAACATGGGCAATCATTTGCTGGAGATGGTAATTGTAATTTTTCTGTTGGCAGGTAGAATTGGAACATGAAATTTAAGGATGCTACCTCTGCTGCTCAAGCAGCGGCTGAGTTTGCAGAACATGCAGGCCTAGCTGCCAGAGCTGTTGTAGAACTTTCAAGGCAATATTGTGTTGATGATGGTGGTTCATGCCACTTAGGTTTCAAGGATGAAAGGTTGGAACATGGGCAATCATTTACTGGAGTTGGTAATGGTAATTTTTCTGTTGGCAGGCAGAATTGGAACATGAAATTTAAGGATACTACCACTACTGCTCAAGTAGTGGCTGAGTTTGCAGAACATGCAAACCTAGCTGCCAGAGTTGTTGTAGAACTTTCAAGGCAATATTGTGTTGATGATGGTGGTTCATGCCACTTAGGTTTCAAGGATGAAAGGTTGGAACATGGGCAATCATTTACTGGAGATAGTAATTGCAATATTTCTGTTGGCAGGTAGAATTGGAACATGAAATTTAAGGATGCTACCTCTGTTGCTCAAGCAGCGGATGAGTTTGCAGAATATGCAAGCCTAGCTGCCAGAGCTGTTGTAGAACTTCCAAGGCAATATTGTGTTGATGATGGTGGTTCATGCCACTTAGGTTTCAAAGATGAAAGGTTGGAACATGGGCAATCATTTCCTGGAGATGGTAATTGTAATTTTTCTGTTGGCAGGTAGAATTGGAACATGAAATTTAAGGATGCTACCTCTGTTGCTCAAGCAGCGGCTGAGTTTGCAGAATATGCAAGCCTAGCTGCCAGAGCTGTTGTAGAACTTTCAAGGCAATATTGTGTTGATAATAGTGGTTCATGCCACTTAGGTTTCAAGGATGAAAGGTTGGAACATGGGCAGTCATTTCCTGGAGATAGTAATTGTAATTTTTCTGTTGGCAGGTAGAATTGGAAAATGAAATTTAAGGATGCCACCTCTGCTGCTCCAGCAGCGGCTGAGTTTGCAGAACATGCAGGCCTAGCTTCCAGAGCTGTTATAGAACTTTCAAGGCAATATTGTGTTGATGATGGTGGTTCATGCCACATAGCTTTCAAGGATGAAAGGTTGGAACATGGGCAATCATTTCCTTGAGATGGTAATGGTAATTTTTCTGTTGGCAGGTAGAATTGGAACATGAAATTTAAGGATGCTACCTCTGCTGCTCAAGCAGCGGCTGAGTTTGCAGAACATGCAAGCCTAGCTGCCAGAGCTGTTGTAGAACTTCCAAGGCAATATTGTGTTGATGATGGTGGTTCATGCCACTTAGGTTTCAAGGATGAAAGGTTGGAACATGGGCAATCATTTCCTGGAGATGGTTATGGTAATTTTTCAGTTGGCAGGCAGAATTGGAACATGAAATTTAAGTATGCTACCTCTGCTGCTCAAGCAACGGCTGAGTTTGCAAAACATGCAAACCTAGCTGCCAGAGCTGTTGTAGAACTTTCAAGGCAATATTGTGTTGATGATGGTGGTTCATGCCACTTAGGTTTCAAAGATGAAAGGTTGGAACATGGGCAATCATTTCCTGGAGATGGTAATTGTAATTTTTCTGTTGGCAGGTAGAATTGGAACATGAAATTTAAGGATGCTACCTCTACTGCTCAAGCAGCGGCTGAGTTTGCAGAACATGCAGGCCTAGCTGCCAGAGCTGTTATAGAACTTTCAAGACAATATTGTGTTGATGATGGTGGTTCATGCCACTTAGGTTTCAAGGATGAATGGTTGGAACATGGGCAATCATTTACTGGAGATGGTAATGGTAATTTTTCTGTTGGCAGGCAGAATTGGAACATGAAATTTAAGGATACTACCTCTGCTGCTCAAGCAGTGGCTGAGTTTGCAGAACATGCAAGCCTAGCTGCCAGAGCTGTTGTAGAACTTTCAAGGCAATATTGTGTTGATGATGGTGGTTCATGCCACTTAGGTTTCAAGGATGAAAGGTTGGAACATGGGCAATCATTTCCTAGAGATGGTAATGGTAATTTTTCTGTTGGCAGGTAGAATTGGAACATGAAATTTAAGGATGCTGCCTCTGCTGCTCAAGCAGCGGCTGAGTTTGCAGAACATGCAAGCTTAGCTGCCAGAGCTATTGTAGAACTTTAAAGGCAATATTGTGTTGATGATGGTAGTTCATGCCACTTAGGTTTCAAGGATGAAAGGTTGGAACATGGGCAATCATTTCCTGGAGATGGTAATGGTAATTTTTCTGTTGGCAGGCAGAATTGGAACATGAAATTTATGGATGCTACCTCTGCTGCTCAAGCAGCGGCTGAGTTTGCAGAACATGCAAGCCTATCTGCCAGAGCTGTTGTAGAACTTTCAAGGCAAATATTGTGTTGATGATGGTGGTTCATGCCACTTAGGTTTCAAGGATGAAAGGTTGGAACATGGGAAATCATTTCCTGGAGATGGTAAATTTTCTATTGGCACGCAGAATTAGAACATGAAATTTAAGGATGCTACCTCTGCTGCTCAAGCAGCGGCTGAGTTTGCAGAACATGGTGGCCTAGCTGCCAGAGCTGTTGTAGAACTTACAATGAAATATTGTGTTGATAATGGTGGTTCATGCCACTTAGGTTTCAAGGATGAATGGTTGGAACATGGTAAATCAATTCCTGGAGATGGTAATGGTAATTTTTCTGTTGGCAGGCAGAATTGGAACATGAAATTTATGATGCTACCTCTGCTGCTCAAGTAGCAGCTGAGTTTGCAGAACAAGCAAGCCTAGCTACCAGAGCTGTTGTAGAACTTTCAAGGCAATATTGGGTTGATGATGGTGGTTCATGCCACATAGGTTTCAAGGATGAAAGATTGGAACATGGGCAATCATTTCCTAGAGATGGTAATGGTAATTTTTCTGTTGGCAGGTAGAATTGGAACATGAAATTTAAGGATGCTGCCTCTGCTGCTCAAGCAGCGGCTGAGTTTGCAGAACATGCAAGCTTAGCTGCCAGAGCTATTGTAGAACTTTCAAGGTATTATTGTGTTGATTATGGTAGTTCATGCCACTTACGTTTCAAGGATGAAAGGTTGGAACATGGGCAATCATTTCCTGGAGATGGTAATGGTAATTTTTCTGTTGGCAGGCAGAATTAGAACATGAAATTTATGATGCTACCTCTGCTGCTCAAGCAGCGGCTGAGTTTGCAGAACTTGCAAGCCTAGCTACCAGAGCTGTTGTAGAACTTTCAAGGAAATATTGTGTTGATGATGGTGGTTCATGCCACTTAGGTTTCAAGGATGAAAGGTTGGAACATGGGCAATCATTTCCTGGAGATGGTAATGGTAATTTTTCTGTTGGCAGGTAGAATTGGAACATGAAATTTATGATGCTACCTCTGCTGCTCAAGCAGCGGCTGAGTTTGCAGAACATGCAAGTCTAGCTACCAGAGCTGTTGTAGAACTTTCAAGGCAATATTGTATTGATGATGGTGGTTCATGCCACTTAGGTTTCAAGGATGAAAGGTTGGAACATGGACAATCATTTCCTGGAGATGGTAATGGTAATTTTTCTGTTGGCAGGTAGAATTGGAACATGAAATTTAAGGATGCTACCTCTGCTGCTCAAGCAGCGGCTGAGTTTGCAGAACATGCAAGCCTAGCTGCCAGAGCTGTTGTAGAACTTTCAAGGCAATATTATGTTGATGATGGTAGTTCATGCCACTTAGGTTTCAAGTATGAAAGGTTGGAACATGGGCAATCATTTCCTGGAGGTGGTAGTAGTAATTTTTCTGTTGGCAGGCAGAATTGGAACATGAAATTTAAGGATGCTACCTCTGCTGCTCAAGCAGCGGCTGAGTTTGCAGAACATGCAAGCCTAGCTGCCAGAGCTGTTGTAGAACTTTCAAGGCAATATTGTGTTTATGATGGTGGTTCATGCCACTTACGTTTCAAGGATGAAAGGTTGGAACATGGGCAATCATTTCCTGGAGATGGTAATTGTAATTTTTCTGTTGGCAGGTAGAATTGGAACATGAAATTTAAGGATGCTACCTCTGCTGCTCAAGCAGCGGCTGAGTTTGCAGAACATGGTGGCCTAGCTGCCACAGCTGTTGTAGAACATTCAAGGAAATATTGTGTTGATGATGGTGGTTCATGCCACTTAGGTTTCAAGGATGAAAGGTTAGAACATGGCAATCATTTCCAGGAGATGGTAATGGTAATTTTTCTGTTGGCAGGCAAAATTTGAACATGAAATTTACGATGCTACCTCTGCTGCTCAAGCAGCGGCTGAGTTTGCAGAACATGCAAGCCTAGCTACCAGAGCTATTGTAGAACTTTCAAGGAAATATTGTGTTGATGATGGTGGTTCATGCCACTTAGGTTTCAAGGATAAAAGGTTGAAACATGGGCAGTCATTTCCTGGAAATGGTAATGGTAATTTTTCTGTTGGCGGGTAGAATTGGAACATGAAATTTAAGGATGCTACCTCTGCTGCTCAAGCAGCGGCTGAGTTTGCAGAACATGCAGGCCTAGCTCAAGAGCTGTTGTAGAACTTTCAAGGCAATACTGTGTTGATGATGGTAGTTCATGCCACTTAGGTTTCAAGGATGAAAGGTTGGAACATGGGCAATCATTTCCTGGAGATGGTAAATTTTTTATTGACAGGCAGAATTGGAACATGAAATTTAAGGATGCTTCCTCTGCTGCTTAAGCAGCGGCTGAGTTTGCAGAACATGCAAGCCTAGCTGCCAGAGCTGTTGTAGCACTTTCAAGGCAATATTGTGTTGATGATGGTGGTTCATGCCACTTAGGTTTCAAGGATGAAAGATTGGAACATGGGCAATCATTTCCTGGAGATGGTAATTGTAATTTTTCTGTTGGCAGGTAGAATTGGAACATGAAATTTAAGGATGCTACCTCTGCTGCTCAAGCAGCGGCTGAGTTTGCAGAACATGCAGGCCTAGCTCAAGAGCTGTTGTATAACTTTCAAGGAAATATTGTGTTGATGATGGTGGTTCATGCCACTTAAAGTTTCAAGGATAAAAGGTTGGAACATGGGCAGTCATTTCCTGGAGATGGTAATGGTAATTTTTCTGTTGGCAGGTAGAATTGGAACATGAAATTTAAGAATGCTACCTCTGCTGCTCAAGCAATGGCTGAGTTTGCAGAACATGCAGGCCTAGCTCAAGAGCTGTTGTAGAACTTTCAAGGAAATACTGTGTTGATGATGGTGGTTCATGCCACTTAGGTTTCAATGATGAAATGTTGGAACATGGGCAATCATTTCCTGGAGATGGTAAATTTTTTATTGACAGGCAGAATTGGAACATGAAATTTAAGGATGATACCTCTGCTGCTTAAGCAGCGGCTGAGTTTGCAGAACATGCAAGCCTATCTGCCAGAGCTGTTGTAGAACTTTCAAGGAAATATTGTGTTGATGATGGTGGTTCATGCCACTTAGGTTTCAAGGATGAAAGGTTGGAACATGGGCAATCATTTCCTGGAGATGGTAATGGTAATTTTTCTGTTGGCAGGTAGAATTGGAACATGAAATTTAAGGATGCTACCTCTGCTGCTCAAGCAGCGGCTGAGTTTGCAGAACATGCAGGCCTAGCTCAAGAGCTGTTGTATAACTTTAAAGGAAATATTGTGTTGATGATGGTGGTTCATGCCACTTAGGTTTCAAGGATAAAAGGTTGGAACATGGGCAGTCATTTCCTGGAGATGGTAATGGTAATTTTTCTGTTGGGCAGGTAGAATTGGAACATGAAATTTATGATGCTACCTCTGCTGCTCAAGCAGCGGCTGAGTTTGCAGAACATGCAAGTCTAGCTACCAGAGCTGTTGTAGAACTTTCAAGGCAATATTGTGTTGATGATGGTAGTTCATGCCACTTAGGTTTCAAGGATGAAAGGTTGGAACATGGACAATCATTTCCTGGATATGGTAATGGTAATTTTTCTGTTGGCAGGTAGAATTGGAACATGAAATTTAAGGATGCTACCTCTGCTGCTCAAGCAGCGGCTGAGTTTGCAGAACATGCAAGCCTAGCTGCCAGAGCTATTGTAGAACTTTCAAGGCAATATTATGTTGATGATGGTAGTTCATGGCACTTTTGTTTCAAGGATGAAAGGTTGGAACATGGGCAATCATTTCCTGGAGGTGGTAGTAGTAATTTTTCTGTTGGCAGGCAGAATTGGAACATGAAATTTAAGGATGCTACCTCTGCTGCTCAAGCAGCGGCTGAGTTTGCAGAACATGCAAGCCTAGCTGCCAGAGCTGTTGTAGAACTTTCAAGGCAATATTGTGTTTATGATGGTGGTTCATGCCACTTACGTTTCAAGGATGAAAGGTTGGAACATGGGCAATCATTTCCTGGAGATGGTAATTGTAATTTTTCTGTTGGCAGGTAGAATTGGAACATGAAATTTAAGGATGCTACCTCTGCTGCTCAAGCAGCGGCAGAGTTTGCAGAACATGGTGGCCTAGCTGCCACAGCTGTTGTAGAACATTCAAGGAAATATTGTGTTGATGATGGTGGTTCATGCCACTTAGGTTTCAAGGATGAAAGGTTAGAACATGGCAATCATTTCCTTGGAGATGGTAATGGTAATTTTTCTGTTGGCAGGCAGAATTTGAACATGAAATTTACGATGCTACCTCTGCTGCTCAAGCAGCGGCTAAGTTTGCAGAACATGCAAGCCTAGCTACCAGAGCTGTTGTAGAACTTTCAAGGAAATATTGTGTTGATGATGGTGGTTCATGCCACTTAGGTTTCAAGGATGAAAGGTTGGAACATGGGCAATCATTTCCTGGAGATGGTAATGGTAATTTTTCTGTTGGCAGGTAGAATTGGAACATGAAATTTAAGGATGCTACCTCTGCTGCTCAAGCAGCGGCTGAGTTTGCAGAACATGCAAGCCTAGCTCTAGAGCTGTTGTATAACTTTCAAGGAAATATTGTGTTGATGATGGTGGTTCATGCCACTTAGATTTCAAGGATAAAAGGTTGAAACATGGGCAGCCATTTCCTGGAAATGGTAATGGTAATTTTTCTGTTGGCGGGTAGAATTGGAACATGAAATTTAAGGATGCTACCTCTGCTGCTCAAGCAGCGGCTGAGTTTGCAGAACATGCAGGTCTAGCTCAAGAGCTGTTGTAGAACTTTCAAGGCAATACTGTGTTAATGATGGTGGTTCATGCCACTTAGGTTTCAAGGATGAAAGGTTGGAACATGGGCAATCATTTCTGGAGATGGTAAATTATTTATTGACAGGCAGAATTGGAACATGAAATTTAAGGATGCTACCTCTGCTGCTTAAGCAGCGGCTGAGTTTGCAGAACATGCAAGCCTAGCTACCAGAGCTGTTGTAGAACTTTCAAGGAAATATTGTGTTGATGATGGTGGTTCATGCCACTTAGGTTTCAAGGATGAAAGGTTGGAACATGGGCAATCATTTCCTGGAGATGGTAATGGTAGTTTTTCTGTTGGCAGGTAGAATTGGAACATGAAATTTAAGGATGCTACCTCTGCTGCTCAAGCAGCGGCTGAGTTTGCAGAACATGCAGGCCTAGCTCTAGAGCTGTTGTATAACTTTCAAGGAAATATTGTGTTGATGATGGTGGTTCATGCCACTTAGGTTTCAAGGATAAAAGGTTGAAACATGGGCAGTCATTTCCTGGAAATGGTAATGGTAATTTTTCTGTTGGCGGGTAGAATTGGAACACGAAATTTAAGGATGCTACCTCTGCTGCTCAAGCAGCGGCTGAGTTTGCAGAACATGCAGGTCTAGCTCAAGAGCTGTTGTAGAACTTTCAAGGCAATACTGTGTTAATGATGGTGGTTCATGCCACTTAGGTTTCAAGGATGAAAGGTTGGAACATGGGCAATCATTTCCTGGAGATGGTGAATTTTTTATTGACAGGCAGAATTGGAACATGAAATTTAAGGATGCTACCTCTGCTGCTAAGCAGCGGCTGAGTTTGCAGAACATGCAAGCCTAGCTGCCAGAGCTGTTGTAGCACTTTCAAGGCAATATTGTGTTGATGATGGTGGTTCATGCCACTTAGGTTTCAAGGATGAAAGATTGGAAGATGGGCAATCATTTCCTGGAGATGGTAATTGTAATTTTTCTGTTGGCAGGTAGAATTGGAACATGAAATTAAAGGATGCTACCTCTGCTGCTCAAGCAGCGGCTGAGTTTGCAGAACATGCAGGCCTAGCTCAAGAGCTGTTGTATAACTTTCAAGGAAATATTGTGTTGATGATGGTGGTTCATGCCACTTAAAGTTTCAAGGATAAAAGGTTGGAACATGGGCAGTCATTTCCTGGAGATGGTAATGGTAATTTTTCTGTTGGCAGGTAGAATTGGAACATGAAATTTAAGGATGCTACCTCTGCTGCTCAAGCAACGGCTGAGTTTGCAGAACATGCAGGCCTAGCTCAAGAGCTGTTGTAGAACTTTCAAGGCAATACTGTGTTGATGATGGTGGTTCATGCCACTTAGGTTTCAATGATGAAATGTTGGAACATGGGCAATCATCTCCTGGAGATGGTAAATTTTTTATTGACAGGCAGAATTGGAACATGAAATTTAAGGATGCTACCTCTGCTGCTTAAGCAGTGGCTGAGTTTGCAGAACATGCAAGCCTATCTGCCAGAGCTGTTGTAGAACTTTCAAGGAAATATTGTGTTGATGATGGTGGTTCATGCCACTTAGGTTTCAAGGATGAAAGGTTGGAACATGGGCAATCATTTCCTGGAGATGGTAATTGTAATTTTTCTGTTGGCAGGTAGAATTGGAACATGAAATTTAAGGATGTTACCTCTGCTGCTCAAGCAGTGGCTGAGTTTGCAGAACATGGTGGCCTAGCTGCCACAGCTGTTGTAGAACATTCAAGGAAATATTGTGTTGATGATGGTGGTTCATGCCACTTAGGTTTCAAGGATGAAAGGTTAGAACATGGCAATCATTTCCTGGAGATGGTAATGGTAATTTTTCTGTTGGCAGGCAGAATTTGAACATGAAATTTACGATGCTACCTCTGCTGCTCAAGCAGCGGCTAAGTTTGCAGAACATGCAAGCCTAGCTACCAGAGCTGTTGTAGAACTTTCAAGGAAATATTGTGTTGATGATGGTGGTTCATGCCACTTAGGTTTCAAGGATGAAAGGTTGGAACATGGGCAATCATTTCCTGGAGATGGTAATGGTAATTTTTCTGTTGGCAGGTAGAATTGGAACATGAAATTTAAGGATGCTACCTCTGCTGCTCAAGCAGCGGCTGAGTTTGCAGAACATGCAGGCCTAGCTCTAGAGCTGTTGTATAACTTTCAAGGAAATATTGTGTTGATGATGGTGGTTCATGCCACTTAGGTTTCAAGGATAAAAGGTTGAAACATGGGCAGCCATTTCCTGGAAATGGTAATGGTAATTTTTCTGTTGGCGGGTAGAATTGGAACATGAAATTTAAGGATGCTACCTCTGCTGCTCAAGCAGCGGCTGAGTTTGCAGAACATGCAGGTCTAGCTCAAGAGCTGTTGTAGAACTTTCAAGGCAATACTGTGTTAATGATGGTGGTTCATGCCACTTAGGTTTCAGGATGAAAGGTTGGAACATGGGCAATCATTTCCTGGAGATGGTAAATTTTTTATTGACAGGCAGAATTGGAACATGAAATTTAAGGATGCTACCTCTGCTGCTTAAGCAGCGGCTGAGTTTGCAGAACATGCAAGCCTAGCTGCCAGAGCTGTTGTAGCACTTTCAAGGCAATATTGTGTTGATGATGGTGGTTCATGCCACTTAGGTTTCAAGGATGAAAGATTGGAACATGGGCAATCATTTCCTGGAGATGGTAATTGTAATTTTTCTGTTGGCAGGTAGAATTGGAACATGAAAATTAAAGGATGCTACCTCTGCTGCTCAAGCAGCGGCTGAGTTTGCAGAACATGCAGGCCTAGCTCAAGAGCTGTTGTATAACTTTCAAGGAAATATTGTGTTGATGATGGTGGTTCATGCCACTTAAAGTTTCAAGGATAAAAGGTTGGAACATGGGCAGTCATTTCCTGGAGATGGTAATGGTAATTTTTCTGTTGGCAGGTAGAATTGGAACATGAAATTTAAGGATGCTACCTCTGCTGCTCAAGCAACGGCTGAGTTTGCAGAACATGCAGGCCTAGCTCAAGAGCTGTTGTAGAACTTTCAAGGCAATACTGTGTTGATGATGGTAGTTCATGCCACTTAGGTTTCAATGATGAAATGTTGGAACATGGGCAATCATTTCCTGGAGATGGTAAATTTTTTATTGACAGGCAGAATTGGAACATGAAATTTAAGGATGCTACCTCTGCTGCTTAAGCAGTGGCTGAGTTTGCAGAACATGCAAGCCTATCTGCCAGAGCTGTTGTAGAACTTTCAAGGAAATATTGTGTTGATGATGGTGGTTCATGCCACTTAGGTTTCAAGGATGAAAGGTTGGAACATGGGCAATCATTTCCTGGAGATGGTAATGGTAATTTTTCTGTTGGCAGGTAGAATTGGAACATGAAATTTAAGGATGCTACCTCTGCTGCTCAAGCAGCGGCTGAGTTTGCAGAACATGCAGGCCTAGCTCAAGAGCTGTTGTATAACTTTAAAGGAAATATTGTGTTGATGATGGTGGTTCATGCCACTTAGGTTTCAAGGATAAAAGGTTGGAACATGGGCAGTCATTTCCTGGAGATGGTAATGGTAATTTTTCTGTTGGCAGGTAGAATTGGAACATGAAATTTAAGGATGCTACCTCTGCTGCTCACGCAGCGGCTGAGTTTGCAGAACATGCAGGCCTAGCTCAAGAGCTGTTGTAGAACTTTCAAGGCAATACTGTGTTGATGATGGTGGTTCACGCCACTTAGGTTTCAAGGATGAAAGGTTGGAACATGGGCAATCATTTCCTGGAGATGGTAAATTTTTTGTTGACAGGCAAAATTGGAACATGAAATTTAAGGATGCTACCTCTGCTGCTTAAGCAGCGGCTGAGTTTGCAGAACATGCAAGCCTAGCTGCCAGAGCTGTTGTAGAACTTTCAAGGAAATATTGTGTTGATGATGGTGGTTCATGCCACTTAGGTTTCAAGGATGAAAGGTTGGAACATGGGCAATCATTTCCTTGAAATGGTAATGGTAATTTTTCTGTTGGCAGGTAGAATTGGAACATGAAATTTATGATGCTACCTCTGCTGCTCAAGCAGCGGCTGAGTTTGCAGAACATGCAAGTCTAGCTACCATAGCTATTGTAGAACTTTCAAGGCAATATTGTGTTGATGATGGTGGTTCATGCCACTTAGGTTTCAAGGATGAAAGGTTGGAATATGGACAATCATTTCCTGGAGATGGTAATGGTAATTTTTTTGTTGGCAGGTAGAATTGGAACATGAAATTTAAGGATGCTACCTCTGATGCTCAAGCAGCGGCTGAGTTTGCAGAACATGCAAGCCTAGCTGCCAGAGCTATTGTAGAACTTTCAAGGCAATATTATGTTGATGATGGTAGTTCATGGCACTTTGGTTTCAAGGATGAAAGGTTGGAATTTGGGCAATCATTTCCTGGAGGTGGTAGTAGTAATTTTTCTGTTGGCAGGCAGAATTGGAACATGAAATTTAAGGATGCTACCTCTGCTGCTCAAGCAGCGGCTGAGTTTTCAGAACATGCAAGCCTAGCTGCCAGAGCTGTTGTAGAACTTTCAAGGCAATATTGTGTTTATGATGGTGGTTCATGCCACTTACGTTTCAAGGATGAAAGGTTGGAACATGGGCAATCATTTCCTGGAGATGGTAATTGTAATTTTTCTGTTGGCAGGTAGAATTGGAACATGAAATTTAAGGATGCTACCTCTGCTGCTCAAGCAGCGGTTGAGTTTGCATAACATGGTGGCCTAGCTGCCACAGTTGTTGTAGAACATTCAAGGAAATATTGTGTTGATGATGGTGGTTCATGCCACTTAGGTTTCAAGGATGAAAGGTTAGAACATGGGCAATCATTTCCTGGAGATGGTAATGGTAATTTTTCTGTTGGCAGGCAGAATTTGAACATGAAATTTACGATGCTACCTCTGCTGCTCAAGCAGCGGCTGAGTTTGCAGAACATGCAAGCCTAGCTACCAGAGTTGTTGTAGAACTTTCAAGGAAATATTGTGTTGATGATGGTGGTTCATGCCACTTAGGTTTCAAGGATGAAAGGTTGGAACATGGGCAATCATTTCCTGGAGATGGTAATGGTAATTTTTCTGTTGGCAGGTAGAATTGGAACATGAAATTTAAGGATGCTACCTCTGCTGCTCAAGCAGCGGCTGAGTTTGCAGAACATGCAGGCCTAGCTCAAGAGCTGTTGTATAACTTTAAAGGAAATATTGTGTTGATGATGGTGGTTCATGCCACTTAGGTTTCAAGGATAAAAGGTTGGAACATGGGCAGTCATTTCCTGGAGATGGTAATGGTAATTTTTCTGTTGGCAGGTAGAATTGGAACATGAAATTTAAGGATGCTACCTCTGCTGCTCACGCAGCGGCTGAGTTTGCAGAACATGCAGGCCTAGCTCAAGAGCTGTTGTAGAACTTTCAAGGCAATACTGTGTTGATGATGGTGGTTCACGCCACTTAGGTTTCAAGGATGAAAGGTTGGAACATGGGCAATCATTTCCTGGAGATGGTAAATTTTTTGTTGACAGGCAAAATTGGAACATGAAATTTAAGGATGCTACCTCTGCTGCTTAAGCAGCGGCTGAGTTTGCAGAACATGCAAGCCTAGCTGCCAGAGCTGTTGTAGAACTTTCAAGGAAATATTGTGTTGATGATGGTGGTTCATGCCACTTAGGTTTCAAGGATGAAAGGTTGGAACATGGGCAATCATTTCCTTGAGATGGTAATGGTAATTTTTCTGTTGGCAGGTAGAATTGGAACATGAAATTTATGATGCTACCTCTGCTGCTCAAGCAGCGGCTGAGTTTGCAGAACATGCAAGTCTAGCTACCATAGCTATTGTAGAACTTTCAAGGCAATATTGTGTTGATGATGGTGGTTCATGCCACTTAGGTTTCAAGGATGAAAGGTTGGAATATGGACAATCATTTCCTGGAGATGGTAATGGTAATTTTTTTGTTGGCAGGTAGAATTGGAACATGAAATTTAAGGATGCTACCTCTGATGCTCAAGCAGCGGCTGAGTTTGCAGAACATGCAAGCCTAGCTGCCAGAGCTATTGTAGAACTTTCAAGGCAATATTATGTTGATGATGGTAGTTCATGGCACTTTGGTTTCAAGGATGAAAGGTTGGAATTTGGGCAATCATTTCCTGGAGGTGGTAGTAGTAATTTTTCTGTTGGCAGGCAGAATTGGAACATGAAATTTAAGGATGCTACCTCTGCTGCTCAAGCAGCGGCTGAGTTTGCAGAACATGCAAGCCTAGCTGCCAGAGCTGTTGTAGAACTTTAAAGGCAATAGTGTGTTGATGATGGTGGTTCATGCCACTTAGGTTTCAAGGATGAAAGGTTGGAACATGGGCAATCATTTCCTGAAGATGGTAATGGTAATTTTTCTGTTGGCAGGCAGAATTGGAACATGAAATTTAAGGATACTACCTCTGCTGCTCAAGCAGCGGCTAAGTTTGCAGAACATGCAAGCCTAGCTGCCAGAGCTATTGTAGAACTTTCAAGGCAATATTATGTTGATTATGGTAGTTCATGCCACTTAGGTTTCAAGGATGAAAGGTTGGAAGATGGGCAATCATTTCCTGGAGATAGTAATGGTAATTTTTCTGTTGGCAGGCAGAATTGGAACATGAAATTTATGATGCTACCTCTGCTGCTCAAGCAGCGGCTGAGTTTGCAGAACATGCAAGCCTAGCTACCAGAGCTGTTGTAAAACTTTCAAGGCAATATTTTGTTGATGATGGTGGTTCATGCCACTTAGGTTTCAAGGATGAAAGGTTGGAACATGGGCAATCATTTCCTGGAGATGGTAATGGTAATTTTTCTGCTGGCAGGTAGAATTGGAACATGAAATTTAAGGATGCTACCTCTGCTGCTCAAGCAGCGGCTGAGTTTGCAGAACATGCAAGCCTAGCTGCCAGAGCTGTTGTAGATCTTTCAAGGCAATATTATGTTGATGATGGTAGTTCATGGCACTTAGGTTTCAAGGATGAAAGGTTGGAACATGGGCAATCATTTCCTGGAGGTGGTAGTAGTAATTTTTCTGTTGGCAGGCAGAATTGGAACATGAAATTTAAGGATGCTACCTCTGTTGCTCATGCATCGGCTGATTTTGCAGAACATGCAAGCCTAGCTGCCAGAGCTGTTGTAGAACTTTCAAGGCAATATTGTGTTGATGATGGTGGTTCATGCCACTTAGGTTTCAAAGATGAAAGTTTGGAACATGGGCAATAATTTCCTGGAGATGGTAATTGTAATTTTCCTGTTGGCAGGTAGAATTAGAACATGAAATTTAAGGATGCTACCTCTGCTGCTCAAGAAGCGGCTGAGTTTGCAGAACATGCAGGCCTAGCTGCCAGAGCTGTTGTAGAACTTTCAAGGCAATATTGTGTTGATGATGGAGGTTCATGCCACTTAGGTTTCAAGGATGAAAGGTTGGAACATGGGCAATCATTTACTAGAGATGGTAATGGTAATTTTTCTATTGGCAGGCAGAATTGTAACATGAAATTTAAGGATGCTACCTCTGCTGCTCAAGCAGCGGTTGAGTTTGCAGAACATGCAAACCTAGCTGCCAGAGCTGTTGTAGAACTTTCAAGGCAATATTGTGTTGATGATGGTGGTTCATGCCACTTAGATTTCAATGATGAAAGGTTGGAACATAGGCAATCATTTCCTGGAGATGGTAATTGTATTGTTTTTGTTGGCAGGTAGAATTGGAACATGAAATTTAAGGATGCTACCTCTGCTGCTCAAGCAGCGGCTGAGTTTGCAGAACATGCAAGCCTAGCTGCCAGAGCTGTTGTAGAACTTTCAAGGCAATATTGTGTTGATAATGGTGGTTCATGCCACTTAGGTTTCAAGGATGAAATGTTGGAACATGGGCAATCATTTCCTGGTGATGGTAATGGTAATTTTTCAGTTGGCAGGCAGAATTGGAACATGAAATTAAAGGATGCTACCTCTGCCGCTCAAGCAGCGGCTGAGTTTACAGAACATGCAGGCCTAGCTGCCAGAGCTGTTGTAGAACTTTCAAGGCAATATTGTGTTGATGATGGTGGTTCATTCCACTTATGTTTCAAGGATGAAAGGTTGGAACATGGGCAATCATTTCCTGGAGATGGTAATGGTAATTTTTCTGCTGGCAGGTAGAATTGGAACATGAAATTTAAGGATGCTACCTCTGCTGCTCAAGCAGCAGCTGAGTTTGCAGAACATGCAAGCCTAGCTGCCAGAGCTGTTGTAGATCTTTCAAGGCAATATTATGTTGATGATGGTAGTTCATGGCACTTAGGTTTCAAGGATGAAAGGTTGGAACATGGGCAATCATTTCCTGGAGGTGGTAGTAGTAATTTTTCTGTTGGCAGGCAGAATTGGAACATGAAATTTAAGGATGCTACCTCTGTTGCTCAAGCAGCGGCTGAGTTTGCAGAACATGCAAGCCTAGCTGCCAGAGCTGTTGTAGAACTTTCAAGGCAATATTGTGTTTATGATGGTGGTTCATGCCACTTACGTTTCAAGGATGAAAGGTTGGAACATGGGCAATCATTTCCTGGAGATGGTAATTGTAATTTTTCTGTTGGCAGGTAGAATTGGAACATGAAATTTAAGGATGCTACCTCTGCTGCTCAAGCAGCGGTTGAGTTTGCATAACATGGTGGCCTAGCTGCCACAGCTGTTGTAGAACATTCAAGGAAATATTGTGTTGATGATGGTGGTTCATGCCACTTAGGTTTCAAGGATGAAAGGTTAGAACATGGGCAATCATTTCCTGGAGATGGTAATGGTAATTTTTCTGTTGGCAGGCAGAATTTGAACATGAAATTTACGATGCTACCTCTGCTGCTCAAGCAGCGGCTGAGTTTGCAGAACATGCAAGCCTAGCTACCAGAGTTGTTGTAGAACTTTCAAGGAAATATTGTGTTGATGATGCTGGTTCATGCCACTTAGGTTTCAAGGATGAAAGGTTGGAACATGGGCAATCATTTCCTGGAGATGGTAATGGTAATTTTTCTGTTGGCAGGTAGAATTGGAACATGAAATTTAAGGATGTTACCTCTGCTGCTCAAGCAACGGCTGAGTTTGCAGAACATGCAGGCCTAGCTCAAGAGCTGTTGTATAACTTTTAAGGAAATATTGTGTTGATGATGGTGGTTCATGCCACTTAGGTTTCAAGGATAAAAGGTTGGAACATGGGCAGTCATTTCCTGGAGATGGTAATGGTAATTTTTCTGTTGGCAGGTAGAATTGGAACATGAAATTTAAGGATGCTACCTCTGCTGCTCAAGCAGCGGCTGAGTTTGCAGAACATGCAGGCCTAGCTCAAGAGCCTGTTGTAGAACTTTCAAGGCAATACTGTGTTGATGATGGTGGTTCATGCCACTTAGGTTTCAAGGATGAAAGGTTGGAACATGGGCAATCATTTCCTGGAGATGGTAAATTTTTTATTGACAGGCAGAATTGGAACATGAAATTTAAGGTTGCTACCTCTGCTGCTTAAGCAGCGGCTGAGTTTGCAGAACATGCAAGCCTAGCTGCCAGAGCTGTTGTAGCACTTTCAAGGCAATATTGTGTTGATGATGGTGGTTCAAGCCACTTAGGTTTCAAGGATGAAAGATTGGAACATGGGCAATCATTTCCTGGAGATGGTAATTGTAATTTTTCTGTTGGCAGGTAGAATTGGAACATGAAATTTAAGGATGCTACCTCTGCTGCTCAAGCAGCGGCTGAGTTTGCAGAACATGCAAGCCTAGCTGCCAGAGCTGTTGTAGAACTTTAAAGGCAATAGTGTGTTGATGATGGTGGTTCATGCCACTTAGGTTTCAAGGATGAAAGGTTGGAACATGGGCAATCATTTCCTGAAGATGGTAATGGTAATTTTTCTGTTGGCATGCAGAATTGGAACATGAAATTTAAGGATACTACCTCTACTGCTCAAGCAGCGGCTAAGTTTGCAGAACATGCAAGCCTAGCTGCCAGAGCTATTGTAGAACTTTCAAGGCAATATTATGTTGATTATGGTAGTTCATGCCACTTAGGTTTCAAGGATGAAAGGTTGGAAGATGGGCAATCATTTCCTGGAGATAGTAATGGTAATTTTTCTGTTGGCAGGCAGAATTGGAACATGAAATTTATGATGCTACCTCTGCTGCTCAAGCAGCGGCTGAGTTTGCAGAACATGCAAGCCTAGCTACCAGAGCTGTTGTAAAACTTTCAAGGCAATATTTTGTTGATGATGGTGGTTCATGCCACTTAGGTTTCAAGGATGAAAGGTTGGAACATGGGCAATCATTTCCTGGAGATGGTAATGGTAATTTTTCTGCTGGCAGGTAGAATTGGAACATGAAATTTAAGGATGCTACCTCTGCTGCTCAAGCAGCGGCTGAGTTTGCAGAACATGCAAGCCTAGCTGCCAGAGCTGTTGTAGATCTTTCAAGGCAATATTATGTTGATGATGGTAGTTCATGGCACTTAGGTTTCAAGGATGAAAGGTTGGAACATGGGCAATCATTTCCTGGAGGTGGTAGTAGTAATTTTTCTGTTGGCAGGCAGAATTGGAACATGAAATTTAAGGATGCTACCTCTGTTGCTCATGCATCGGCTGATTTTGCAGAACATGCAAGCCTAGCTGCCAGAGCTGTTGTAGAACTTTCAAGGCAATATTGTGTTGATGATGGTGGTTCATGCCACTTAGGTTTCAAAGATGAAAGTTTGGAACATGGGCAATAATTTCCTGGAGATGGTAATTGTAATTTTCCTGTTGGCAGGTAGAATTAGAACATGAAATTTAAGGATGCTACCTCTGCTGCTCAAGAAGCGGCTGAGTTTGCAGAACATGCAGGCCTAGCTGCCAGAGCTGTTGTAGAACTTTCAAGGCAATATTGTGTTGATGATGGAGGTTCATGCCACTTAGGTTTCAAGGATGAAAGGTTGGAACATGGGCAATCATTTACTAGAGATGGTAATGGTAATTTTTCTATTGGCAGGCAGAATTGTAACATGAAATTTAAGGATGCTACCTCTGCTGCTCAAGCAGCGGTTGAGTTTGCAGAACATGCAAACCTAGCTGCCAGAGCTGTTGTAGAACTTTCAAGGCAATATTGTGTTGATGATGGTGGTTCATGCCACTTAGGTTTCAATGATGAAAGGTTGGAACATAGGCAATCATTTCCTGGAGATGGTAATTGTATTGTTTTTGTCGGCAGGTAGAATTGGAACATGAAATTTAAGGATGCTACCTCTGCTGCTCAAGCAGCGGCTGAGTTTGCAGAACATGCAAGCCTAGCTGCCAGAGCTGTTGTAGAACTTTCAAGGCAATATTGTGTTGATAATGGTGGTTCATGCCACTTAGGTTTCAAGGATGAAATGTTGGAACATGGGCAATCATTTCCTGGTGATGGTAATGGTAATTTTTCAGTTGGCAGGCAGAATTGGAACATGAAATTTAAGGATGCTACCTCTGCCGCTCAAGCAGCGCCTGAGTTTACAGAACATGCAGGCCTAGCTGCCAGAGCTGTTGTAGAACTTTCAAGGCAATATTGTGTTGATGATGGTGGTTCATTCCACTTATGTTTCAAGGATGAAAGGTTGGAACATGGGCAATCATTTCCTGGAGATGGTAATGGTAATTTTTCTGCTGGCAGGTAGAATTGGAACATGAAATTTAAGGATGCTACCTCTGCTGCTCAAGCAGCAGCTGAGTTTGCAGAACATGCAAGCCTAGCTGCCAGAGCTGTTGTAGATCTTTCAAGGCAATATTATGTTGATGATGGTAGTTCATGGCACTTAGGTTTCAAGGATGAAAGGTTGGAACATGGGCAATCATTTCCTGGAGGTGGTAGTAGTAATTTTTCTGTTGGCAGGCAGAATTGGAACATGAAATTTAAGGATGCTACCTCTGTTGCTCATGCATCGGCTGATTTTGCAGAACATGCAAGCCTAGCTGCCAGAGCTATTGTAGAACTTTCAAGGCAATATTGTGTTGATGATGGTGGTTCATGCCACTTAGGTTTCAAAGATGAAAGGTTGGAACATGGGCAATCATTTCCTGGAGATGGTAATTGTAATTTTCCTGTTGGCAGGTAGAATTAGAACATGAAATTTAAGGATGCTACCTCTGCTGCTCAAGAAGCGGCTGAGTTTGCAGAACATGCAGGCCTAGCTGCCAGAGCTGTTGTAGAACTTTCAAGGCAATATTGTGTTGATGATGGAGGTTCATGCCACTTAGGTTTCAAGGATGAAAGGTTGGAACATGGGCAATCATTTACTAGAGATGGTAATGGTAATTTTTCTATTGGCAGGCAGAATTGTAACATGAAATTTAAGGATGCTACCTCTGCTGCTCAAGCAGCGGTTGAGTTTGCAGAACATGCAAACCTAGCTGCCAGAGCTGTTGTAGAACTTTCAAGGCAATATTGTGTTGATGATGGTGGTTCATGCCACTTAGGTTTCAATGATGAAAGGTTGGAACATAGGCAATCATTTCCTGGAGATGGTAATTGTATTGTTTCTGTTGGCAGGTAGAATTGGAACATGAAATTTAAGGATGCTACCTCTGCTGCTCAAGCAGCGGCTGAGTTTGCAGAACATGCAAGCCTAGCTGCCAGAGCTGTTGTAGAACTTTCAAGGCAATATTGTGTTGATAATGGTGGTTCATGCCACTTAGGTTTCAAGGATGAAATGTTGGAACATGGGCAATCATTTCCTGGTGATGGTAATGGTAATTTTTCAGTTGGCAGGCAGAATTGGAACATGAAATTAAAGGATGCTACCTCTGCCGCTCAAGCAGCGGCTGAGTTTACAGAACATGCAGGCCTAGCTGCCAGAGCTGTTGTAGAACTTTCAAGGCAATATTGTGTTGATGATGGTGGTTCATGCCACTTATGTTTCAAGGATGAAAGGTTGGAACATGGGCAATCATTTCCTGGAGATGGTAATGGTAATTTTTCTGCTGGCAGGTAGAATTGGAACATGAAATTTAAGGATGCTACCTCTGCTGCTCAAGCAGCAGCTGAGTTTGCAGAACATGCAAGCCTAGCTGCCAGAGCTGTTGTAGATCTTTCAAGGCAATATTATGTTGATGATGGTAGTTCATGGCACTTAGGTTTCAAGGATGAAAGGTTGGAACATGGGCAATCATTTCCTGGAGGTGGTAGTAGTAATTTTTCTGTTGGCAGGCAGAATTGGAACATGAAATTTAAGGATGCTACCTCTGTTGCTCATGCATCGGCTGATTTTGCAGAACATGCAAGCCTAGCTGCCAGAGCTGTTGTAGAACTTTCAAGGCAATATTGTGTTGATGATGGTGGTTCATGCCACTTAGGTTTCAAAGATGAAAGGTTGGAACATGGGCAATCATTTCCTGGAGATGGTAATTGTAATTTTCCTGTTGGCAGGTAGAATTAGAACATGAAATTTAAGGATGCTACCTCTGCTGCTCAAGAAGCGGCTGAGTTTGCAGAACATGCAGGCCTAGCTGCCAGAGCTGTTGTAGAACTTTCAAGGCAATATTGTGTTGATGATGGAGGTTCATGCCACTTAGGTTTCAAGGATGAAAGGTTGGAACATGGGCAATCATTTACTAGAGATGGTAATGGTAATTTTTCTATTGGCAGGCAGAATTGTAACATGAAATTTAAGGATGCTACCTCTGCTGCTCAAGCAGCGGTTGAGTTTGCAGAACATGCAAACCTAGCTGCCAGAGCTGTTGTAGAACTTTCAAGGCAATATTGTGTTGATGATGGTGGTTCATGCCACTTAGGTTTCAATGATGAAAGGTTGGAACATAGGCAATCATTTCCTGGAGATGGTAATTGTATTGTTTCTATTGGCAGGTAGAATTGGAACATGAAATTTAAGGATGCTACCTCTGCTGCTCAAGCAGCGGCTGAGTTTGCAGAACATGCAAGCCTAGCTGCCAGAGCTGTTGTAGAACTTTCAAGGCAATATTGTGTTGATAATGGTGGTTCATGCCACTTAGGTTTCAAGGATGAAATGTTGGAACATGGGCAATCATTTCCTGGTGATGGTAATGGTAATTTTTCAGTTGGCAGGCAGAATTGGAACATGAAATTAAAGGATGCTACCTCTGCCGCTCAAGCAGCGGCTGAGTTTACAGAACATGCAGGCCTAGCTGCCAGAGCTGTTGTAGAACTTTCAAGGCAATATTGTGTTGATGATGGTGGTTCATGCCACTTATGTTTCAAGGATGAAAGGTTGGAACATGGGCAATCATTTCCTGGAGATGGTAATTGTAATTTTTCTATTGGCAGGTAGAATTAGAACATGAAATTTAAGGATGCTACCTCTGCTGCTCCAGCAGTGGCTGAGTTTGCAGAACATGCAAGCCTAGCTGCCAGAGCTGTTGTAGAATTTCAAGGCAATATTGTGTTGATAATAGTGGTTCATGCCACTTAGGTTTCAATGATGAAAGGTTGGATCATAGGCAATCATTTCCTGGACATGGTAATTGTAATTTTTCTGTTGGCAGGTAGAATTGGAACATGAAATTTAAGGATGGTACCACTGCTGCTCAAGCAGCGGCTGAGTTTGCAGAACATGCAAGCCTAGCTGCCAGAGCTGTTGTAGAACTTTCAAGGAAATATTGTGTTGATAATAGTGGTTCATGCCACTTAGGTTTCAAGGATTAAAGGTTGGAACATGGGCAATAATTTCCTGGTGATGGTAATGGTAATTTTTCAGTTGGCAGGCAGAATTGGAACATGAAATTAAAGGATGCTACCTCTGCCGCTCAAGCAGCGGCTGAGTTTACAGAACATGCAGGCCTAGCTGCCAGAGCTGTTGTAGAACTTTCAAGGCAATATTGTGTTGATGTCGGTGGTTCATGCCACTTAGGTTTCAAGGATGAAAGGTTGGAACATGGGCAATCATTTCCTGGAGATGGTAAATTTTCTATTGGCAGGCAGAATTAGAACATGAAATTTAAGGATGCTACCTCTGCTGCTCAAGCAGCGGCTGAGTTTGCAGAACATGGTGGCCTAGCTGCCAGAGCTGTTGTAGAACTTTCAAGGCAATATTGTGTTGATGATGGTGGTTCATGCCACTTAGGTTTCAAGGATGAAAGGTTAGAACATGGGCAATCATGTCCTGGAGATGGTAATGGTAATTTTTCTGTTGGCAGGAAGTGCATGTTCTGCAAACTCAGCCGCTGCTTGAGCAGCAGAGGTAGCATCCTTAAATTTCATGTTCCAATTTTGCCTGCCAACTGAAAAATTACCATTACCATCTTCATGAAATGATTGCCCATGTTCCAACCTTTCATCCTTGAAACCTAAGTGGCATGAACCACCATTATTAACACAATATTGCCTTGAAAGTTCTACAACAGCTCTGGCAGCTAGGCTTGCATGTTCTGCAAACTCAGCTGCTGCTTGAGCAGCAGAGGTAGCATCCTTAAATTTCATGTTCCAATTCTACCTGCCAACAGAAAAATTACAATTACCATCTCTAGGAAATGATTGCCCATGTTCCAACCTTTCATATTTGAAACCTAAGTGGCATGAACCACCATCATCAACACAAAATTGCCTTGAAAGTTCTACAACATCTCTGGCAGCTAGGTTTGCAGTTTTCTGCAAACTCTGCCGCTGCTTGAGCAGCAGAGGTAGCATTCTTAAATTTCATGTTCAAATTCTGCCTCCCAACAGAAAAATTATCATATCCATGAAATGATTGCCCATGTTCCAACCTTTCATCTTTGAAACCTAAGTTGCATGAACCACCATTATCAACACAATATTGCCTTGAAAGTTCTACAATAGCTCTGGCAGCTAGGCTTGCATGTTCTGCAAACTCAGCCGCTACTTGAGCAGCAGAGGTAGCATCCTTAAATTTCATGTTCCAATTCTACCTCCCAACAGAAAAATTACAATTACCATCTCCAGGAAATGATTGCCCATGTTCCAACCTTTCATATTTGAAACCTAAGTGGCATGAACCACCATCATCAACACAATATTGCCTTGAAAGTTCTACAACAGCTCTGGCAGCTAGGTTTGCATGTTCTGCAAACTCAGCCGCTGCTTGAGCAGCAGAGTTAGCATCCTTAAATTTCGTGTTCCAATTTTGCCTGCCAACTGAAAAATTACCATTACCATCTCCATGAAATGATTGCCCATGTTCCAACCTTTCATCCTTGAAACCTAAGTGGCATGAACCACCATTATCAACACAATATTGCCTTGAAAGTTCTACAACGGCTCTGGCAGCTAGGCTTGCATGTTCTGCAAACTCAGCCGCTGCTTGAGCAGCAGAGGTAGCATCCTTAAATTTCATGTTCCAATTCTACCTGCCAACAGAAAAATTACAATTACCATCTCCAGGAAATGATTGCCCATGTTCCAACCTTTCATATTTGAAACCTAAGTGGCATGAACCACCATCATCAACACAATATTGCCTTGAAAGTTTTACAACAGCTCTGGTAGCTAGGCTTGCATGTTCTACAAACTCAGCCGCTGCTTGAGCAGCAGAGATAGCATCCTTAAATTTCATGTTCCAATTCTGCCTGCCAAAAGAAAAATTACCATTACTATCTCCAGGAAATGATTGCCCATCTTCCAACATTTCATCCTTGAAACCTAAGTGGCATGAACTACCATAATCAACATAATATTGCCTTGAAAGTTCTACAATAGCTCTGGCAGCTAGGCTTGCATGTTCTGCAAACTTAGCCGCTGCTTGAGCAGCAGAGGTAGCATCCTTAAATTTCATGTTCCAATTCTGCCTGCCAACAGAAAAATTACCATTACCATCTTCAGGAAATGATTGCCCATGTTCCAACCTTTCATCCTTGAAACCTAAGTGGCATGAACCACCATAATCAACACACAATTGCCTTTAAAGTTCTACAACAGCTCTGGCAACTAGGCTTGCATGTTCTGCAAACTTAGCCGCTGCTTGAGCAGCAGAGGTAGCATCCTTAAATTTCATGTTCCAATTCTGCCTGCCAACAGAAAAATTACCATTACCATCTTCAGGAAATGATTGCCCATGTTCCAACCTTTCATCCTTGAAACCTAAGTGGCATGAACCACCATCATCAACACACTATTGCCTTTAAAGTTCTACAACAGCTCTGGCAACTAGGCTTGCATGTTCTGCAAACTCAGCCGCTGCTTGAGCAGCAGAGGTAGCATCCTTAAATTTCATGTTCCAATTCTACCTGCCAACAGAAAAATTACAATTACCATCTCCAGGAAATGATTGCCCATGTTCAAACCTTTCATATTTGAAACCTAAGTGGCATGAACCACCATCATCAACACAAAATTGCCTTGAAAGTTCTACAACATCTCTGGCAGCTAGGTTTGCATGTTCTGCAAACTCTGCCGCTGCTTGAGCAGCAGAGGTAGCATCCTTAAATTTCATGTTCCAATTCTGCCTGCCAACAGAAAAATTACCATATCCATGAAATGATTGCCCATGTTCCAACCTTTCATCCTTGAAACCTAAGTGGCATGAACCACCATTATCAACACAATATTGCCTTGAAAGTTCTACAATAGCTCTGGCAGCTAGGCTTGCATGTTCTGCAAACTCAGCCGCTGCTTGAGCAGCAGAGGTAGCATCCTTAAATTTCATGTTCCAATTCTACCTCCCAACAGAAAAATTACAATTACCATCTCCAGGAAATGATTGCCCATGTTCCAACCTTTCATATTTGAAACCTAAGTGGCATGAACCACCATCATCAACACAATATTGCCTTGAAAGTTCTACAACAGCTCTGGCAGCTAGGTTTGCATGTTCTGCAAACTCAGCCGCTGCTTGAGCAGCAGAGTTAGCATCCTTAAATTTCATGTTCCAATTTTGCCTGCCAACTGAAAAATTACCATTACCATCTCCATGAAATGATTGCCCATGTTCCAACCTTTCATCCTTGAAACCTAAGTGGCATGAACCACCATTATCAACACAATATTGCCTTGAAAGTTCTACAACAGCTCTGGCAGCTAGGCTTGCATGTTCTGCAAACTCAGCCGCTGCTTGAGCAGCAGAGGTAGCATCCTTAAATTTCATGTTCCAATTCTACCTGCCAACAGAAAAATTACAGTTACCATCTCTAGGAAATGATTGCCCATGTTCCAACCTTTCATATTTGAAATCTAAGTGGCATGAACCACCATCATCAACACAAACTTGCCTTGAAAGTTCTACAACATCTCTGGCAGCTAGGTTTGCATGTTCTGCAAACTCTGCCGCTGCTTGAGCAGCAGAGGTAGCATCCTTAAATTTCATGTTCCAATTCTGCCTGCCAACAGAAAAATTACCATATCCATGAAATGATTGCCCATGTTCCAACCTTTCATCCTTGAAACCTAAGTGGCATGAACCACCATTATCAACACAATATTGCCTTGAAAGTTCTACAATAGCTCTGGCAGCTAGGCTTGCATGTTCTGCAAACTCAGCCGCTTCTTGAGCAGCAGAGGTAGCATCCTAAAATTTCATATTCCAATTCTTCCTGCCAACAGAAAAATTACAATTACCATCTCCAGGAAATGATTGCCCATGTTCCAACCTTTCATCCTTGAAACCTAAGTGGCATGAACCACCATCATCAACACAATATTGCCTTGAAAGTTCTACAACAGCTCTGGCAGCTAGGTTTGCATGTTCTGCAAACTCAGCCGCTGCTTGAGCAGCAGAGTTAGCATCCTTAAATTTCATGTTCCAATTTTGCCTGCTAAACTGAAAAATTACCATTACCATCTCCATGAAATGATTGCCCATGTTCCAACCTTTCATCCTTGAAACCTAAGTGGCATGAACCACCATTATCAACACAATATTGCCTTGAAAGTTCTACAACGGCTCTGGCAGCTAGGCTTGCATGTTCTGCAAACTCAGCCGCTGCTTGAGCAGCAGAGGTAGCATCCTTAAATTTCATGTTCCAATTCTACCTGCCAACAGAAAAATTACAATTACCATCTCCAGGAAATGATTGCCCATGTTCCAACCTTTCATATTTGAAACCTAAGTGGCATGAACCACCATCATCAACACAATATTGCCTTGAAAGTTTTACAACAGCTCTGGTAGCTAGGCTTGCATGTTCTACAAACTCAGCCGCTGCTTGAGCAGCAGAGATAGCATCCTTAAATTTCATGTTCCAATTCTTCCTGCCAACAGAAAAATTACCATTACTATCTCCAGGAAATGATTGCCCATCTTCCAACATTTCATCCTTGAAACCTAAGTGGCATGAACTACCATAATTAACATAATATTGCCTTGAAAGTTCTACAATAGCTCTGGCAGCTAGGCTTGCATGTTCTGCAAACTTAGCCGCTGCTTGAGCAACAGAGGTAGCATCCTTAAATTTCATGTTCCAATTCTGCCTGCCAACAGAAAAATTACCATTACCATCTTCAGGAAATGATTGCCCATGTTCCAACCTTTCATCCTTGAAACCTAAGTGGCATGAACCACCATCATCAACACACTATTGCCTTTAAAGTTCTACAACAGCTCTGGCAGCTAGGCTTGCATGTTCTGCAAACTCAGCCGCTGCTTGAGCAGCAGAGGTAGCATCCTTAAATTTCATGTTCCAATTCTACCTGCCAACAGAAAAATTACAATTACCATCTCCAGGAAATGATTGCCCATGTTCAAACCTTTCATATTTGAAACCTAAGTGGCATGAACCACCATCATCAACACAAAATTGCCTTGAAAGTTCTACAACATCTCTGGCAGCTAGGTTTGCATGTTCTGCAAACTCTGCCGCTGCTTGAGCAGCAGAGGTAGCATCCTTATATTTCATGTTCCAATTCTGCCTGCCAACAGAAAAATTACCATATCCATGAAATGATTGCCCATGTTCCAACCTTTCATCCTTGAAACCTAAGTGGCATGAACCACCATTATCAACACAATATTGCCTTGAAGGTTCTACAATAGCTCTGGCAGCTAGGCTTGCATGTTCTGCAAACTCAGCCGCTGCTTGAGCAGCAGAGGTAGCATCCTTAAATTTCATGTTCCAATTCTACCTCCCAACAGAAAAATTACAATTACCATCTCCAGGAAATGATTGCCCATGTTCCAACCTTTCATATTTGAAACCTAAGTGGCATGAACCACCATCATCAACACAATATTGCCTTGAAAGTTCTACAACAGCTCTGGCAGCTAGGTTTGCATGTTCTGCAAACTCAGCCGCTGCTTGAGCAGCAGAGTTAGCATCCTTAAATTTCATGTTCCAATTTTGCCTACCAACTGAAAAATTACCATTACCATCTCCATGAAATGATTGCCCATGTTCCAACCTTTCATCCTTGAAACCTAAGTGGCATGAACCACCATTATCAACACAATATTGCCTTGAAAGTTCTACAACAGCTCTGGCAGCTAGGCTTGCATGTTCTGCAAACTCAGCCGCTGCTTGAGCAGCAGAGGTAGCATCCTTAAATTTCATGTTCCAATTCTACCTGCCAACAGAAAAATTACAATTACCATCTCCAGGAAATGATTGCCCATGTTCCAACCTTTCATATTTGAAACCTAAGTGGCATGAACCACCATCATCAACACAATATTGCCTTGAAAGTTTTACAACAGCTCTGGTAGCTAGGCTTGCATGTTCTACAAACTCAGCCGCTGCTTGAGCAGCAGAGATAGCATCCTTAAATTTCATGTTCCAATTCTGCCTGCCAACAGAAAAATTACCATTACTATCTCCAGGAAATGATTGCCCATCTTCCAACATTTCATCCTTGAAACCTAAGTGGCATGAACTACCATAATCAACATAATATTGCCTTGAAAGTTCTACAATAGCTCTGGCAGCTAGGCTTGCATGTTCTGCAAACTTAGCCGCTGCTTGAGCAGCAGAGGTAGCATCCTTAAATTTCATGTTCCAATTCTGCCTGCCAACAGAAAAATTACCATTACCATCTTCAGGAAATGATTGCCCATGTTCCAACCTTTCATCCTTGAAACCTAAGTGGCATGAACCACCATCATCAACACACTATTGCCTTTAAAGTTCTACAACAGCTCTGGCAACTAGGCTTGCATGTTCTGCAAACTCAGCCGCTGCTTGAGCAGCAGAGGTAGCATCCTTAAATTTCATGTTCCAATTCTACCTGCCAACAGAAAAATTACAATTACCATCTCCAGGAAATGATTGCCCATGTTCAAACCTTTCATATTTGAAACCTAAGTGGCATGAACCACCATCATCAACACAAAATTGCCTTGAAAGTTCTACAACATCTCTGGCAGCTAGGTTTGCATGTTCTGCAAACTCTGCCGCTGCTTGAGCAGCAGAGGTAGCATCCTTATATTTTATGTTCCAATTCTGCCGGCCAACAGAAAAATTACCATATCCATGAAATGATTGCCCATGTTCGAACCTTTCATCCTTGAAACCTAAGTGGCATGAACCACCATCATCAACACAAAATTGCCTTGAAAGTTCTACAACATCTCTGGCAGCTAGGTTTGCATGTTCTGCAAACTCTGCCGCTGCTTGAGCAGCAGAGGTAGCATCCTTATATTTTATGTTCCAATTCTGCCGGCCAACAGAAAAATTACCATATCCATGAAATGATTGCCCATGTTCCAACCTTTCATCCTTGAAACCTAAGTGGCATGAACCACCATCATCAACACACTATTGCCTTTAAAGTTCTACAACAGCTCTGGCAACTAGGCTTGCATGTTCTGCAAACTCAGCCGCTGCTTGAGCAGCAGAGGTAGCATCCTTAAATTTCATGTTCCAATTCTACCTGCCAACAGAAAAATTACAATTACCATCTCCAGGAAATGATTGCCCATGTTCCAACCTTTCATATTTGAAACCTAAGTGGCATGAACCACCATCATCAACACAAAATTGCCTTGAAAGTTCTACAACAGCTCTGGTAGCTAGGTTTGCATGTTCTGCAAACTCTGCCGCTGCTTGAGCAGCAGAGGTAGCATCCTTAAATTTCATGTTCCAATATTGCCTGCCAACTGAAAAATTACCATTACCATCTCCAGGAAATGATTGCCCATGTTCCAACCTTTCATCCTTGAAACCTAAGTGGCATGAACCACCATTATCAACACAATATTGCCTTGAAAGTTCTACAACAGCTCTGGCAGCTAGGCTTGCATGTTCTGCAAACTCAGCCGCTGCTTGAGCAGCAGAGGTAGCATCCTTAAATTTCATGTTCCAATTCTGCCTGCCAATAGAAAAATTACCATTACCATCTCCAGGGAATGATTGCCCATGTTCCAACCTTTCATCCTTGAAACCTAAGTGGCATGAACCACCATTATCAACATAATATTGCCTTGAAAGTTCTACAATAGCTCTGGCAGCTAGGCTTGCATGCTCTGCAAACTCAGCCGCTGCTTGAGCAGTAGAGGTAGCATCCTTAAATTTCATGTTCCAATTCTACCTGCCAACAGAAAAATTACCATTACCATCTCCTGTAAATGATTGCCCATGTTCCAACCTTTCATCCTTGAAACCTAAGTGGCATGAACCACCATCATCAACAACATATTGCCTTGAAAGTTCTACAACAGCTCTGGCAACTAGGTTTGCATGTTTTGCAAACTCAGCCGCTGCTTGAGCAGCAGAGGTAGCATCCTTAAATTTCATGTTCCAATTCTACCTGCCAACAGAAAAATTACCATTACCATATGCATGAAATGATTGCCCATGTTCCATCCTTTCATCCTTGAAACCTAAGTGGCATGAACCACCATTATCAACACAATATTGCCTTGAAAGTTCTACAACAGCTCTGGCAGCTAGGCTTGCATGTTCTGCAAACTTAGTAGCAGAGGTAGCATCCTTAAATTTCATGTTCCAATTCTGCCTGCCAACTAAAAATTTACCATTACCATCTCCAGTAAATCATTGCCCATGTTCCTACCTTTCATCTTTGAAACCTAAGTGGCATGAACCACCATCATCAACACAATATTGCATTGAAAGTTCTACAACAGCTCTGTCAGCTAGGCTTGCATGTTCTGCAAAATCAGCCGTTGCTTGAGCAACAGAGGTAGCATCCTTAAATTTCATGTTCCAATTCTGCCTGCCAACAGAAAAATTACTACAACCACCTCCAGGAAATGATTGTCCGTGTTCCAACCTTTCATCCTTGAAACCTAAGTGGTATGAACTACCATCATTAACATAATTTTGCCTTGAAAGTTCTAACACAGCTCTGGCAGCTAGGCTTGCATGATCTGCAAAGTCAGCCGTAGCTTGAGCAGCAGAGGTAGCATCCTTAAATTTCATGTTCCAATTCTACCTGCCAACAGAAAAATTACCATTACCATCTCCAGTAAATGATTGCCCATGTTCCAACCTTTCATCCTTGAAACCTAAGTGGCATGAACCACCATAATCAACACACTATTGCCTTTAAAGTTCTACAACAGCTCTGGCAGCTAGGCTTGCATGTTCTGCAAACTCAGCCGCTGCTTGAGCAGCAGAGGTAGCATCCTTAAATTTCATGTTCCAATTCTGCCTGCCATCTGAAAAATTACCATTACTATCTCCAGGGAATGATTGCCCATGTTCCAACCTTTCATCCTTGAAACCTAAGTGGCATGAACCACCATTATCAACATAATATTGCCTTGAAAGTTCTACAATAGCTCTGGCAGCTAGGCTTGCATGCTCTGCAAACTCAGCCGCTGCATGAGCAGTAGAGGTAGCATCCTAAATTTCATGTTCCAATTCTACCTGACAACAGAAAAATTACCATTACCATCTCCTGTAAATGATTGCCCATGTTCCAACCTTTCATCCTTGAAACCTAAGTGGCATGAACCACCATCATCAACAACATATTGCCTTGAAAGTTCTACAACAGCTCTGGCAACTAGGTTTGCATGTTTTGCAAACTCAGCCGCTGCTTGAGCAGCAGAGGTAGCATCCTTAAATTTCATGTTCCAATTCTACCTGCCAACAGAAAAATTACCATTACCATATGCATGAAATGATTGCCCATGTTCCATCCTTTCATCCTTGAAACCTAAGTGGCATGAACCACCATTATCAACACAATATTGCCTTGAAAGTTCTACAACAGCTCTGGCAGCTAGGCTTGCATGTTCTGCAAACTTAGTAGCAGAGGTAGCATCCTTAAATTTCATGTTCCAATTCTGCCTGCCAACTAAAAATTTACCATTACCATCTCCAGTAAATCATTGCCCATGTTCCTACATTTTCATCTTTGAAACCTAAGTGGCATGAACCACCATCATCAACACAATATTGCATTGAAAGTTCTACAACAGCTCTGTCAGCTAGGCTTGCATGTTCTGCAAAATCAGCCGTTGCTTGAGCAACAGAGGTAGCATCCTTAAATTTCATGTTCCAATTCTGCCTGCCAACAGAAAAATTACTACAACCACCTCCAGGAAATGATTGCCCGTGTTCCAACCTTTCATCCTTGAAACCTAAGTGGTATGAACTACCATCATTAACATAATTTTGCCTTGAAAGTTCTAACACAGCTCTGGCAGCTAGGCTTGCATGATCTGCAAAGTCAGCCGTAGCTTGAGCAGCAGAGGTAGCATCCTTAAATTTCATGTTCCAATTCTACCTGCCAACAAATAAATTACCATTACCATCTCCAGTAAATGATTGCCTATGTTCCAACCTTTCATCCTTGAAACCTAAGTGGCATGAACCACCATAATCAACACACTATTGCCTTTAAAGTTCTACAACAGCTCTGGCAGCTAGGCTTGCATGTTCTGCAAACTCAGCCGCTGCTTGAGCAGCAGAGGTAGCATCCTTAAATTTCATGTTCCAATTCTGCCTGCCATCAGAAAAATTACCATCTCCAGGAAATGATTGCCCATGTTCCATCCTTTCATCCTTGAAACCTAAGTGGCATGAACCACCAACATCAACACAATATTTCCTTGAAAGTTCTACAACAGCTCTGGCAGCTAGGCCACCATGTTCTGCAAACTCAGCCGCTGCTTGAGCAGCAGAGGTAGCATCCTTAAATTTCATGTTCTAATTCTGCCTGGCAATAGAAAATTTACCATCTCCAGGAAATGATTGCCCATGTTCCAACCTTTCATCTTTGAAACCTAAGTGGCATGAACCACCATCATCAACACAATATTGCCTTTAAAGTTCTACAACAGCTCTGGCAGCTAGGCTTGCATGTTCTTCAAACTCAGCCGCTGCTTGAGCAGCAGAGGTAGCATCCTTAAATTTCATGTTCCAATTCTGCCTGCCAACAGAAAAATTACCATATCCATGAAATGATTGCCCATGTTCCAACCTTTCATCCTTGAAACCTAAGTGGCATGAACCACCATTATCAACACAATATTGCCTTGAAAGTTCTACAACAGCTCTGGCAGCTAGGCTTGCATGTTCTGCAAACTCAGCAGCAGAGGTAGCATCCTTAAATTTCATGTTCCAATTCTGCCTGCCAACTGAAAAATTACCATTACCATCTCCAGTAAATCATTGCCCATGTTCCAACCTTTCATCTTTGAAACCTAAGTGGCATGAACCACCATCATCATCACAATATTGCATTGAAAGTTCTACAACAGCTCTGTCAGTTAGGCTTGCATGTTCTGCAAAATCAGCCGCTGCTTGAGCAACAGAGGTAGCATCCTTAAATTTCATGTTCCAATTCTGCCTGCCAACAGAAAAATTACTACAACCACCTCCAGGAAATGATTGCCCATGTTCAAACCTTTCATCCTTGAAACCTAAGTGGTATGAACTACCATCATTAACATAATATTGCCTTGAAAGTTCTAACACAGCTCTGGCAGCTAGGCTTGCATGATCTGCAAAGTCAGCCGTAGCTTGAGCAGCAGAGGTAGCATCCTTAAATTTCATGTTCCAATTCTACCTGCCAACAGAAAAATTACCATTACCATCTCCAGGAAATGATTGCCCATGTTCCAACCTTTCATCCTTGAAACCTAAGTGGCATGAACCACCATAATCAACACACTATTGCCTTTAAAGTTCTACAACAGCTCTGACAGCTAGGCTTGCATGTTCTGCAAACTCAGCCGCTTCTTGAGCAGCAGAGGTAGCATCCTTAAATTTCATGTTCCAATTCTGCCTGCCATCAGAAAAATTACCATTACCATATCCATGAAATGATTGCCCATGTTCCAACCTTTCATCCTTGAAACCTAAGTGGCATGAACCACCATTATCAACATAATATTGCCTTGAAAGTTCTACAATAGCTCTGGCAGCTAGGCTTGCATGTTCTGCAAACTCAGCCGCTGCTTGAGCAGTAGAGGTAGCATCCTTAAATTTCATGTTCCAATTCTGCTTGCCAATAGAAAAATTACAATTACATCTCCAGGAAATGATTGCCCATGTTCCAACCTTTCATCCTTGAAACCTAAGTGGCATGAACCACCAACATCAACACAATATTGCCTTGAAAGTTCTACAACAGCTCTGGCAGCTAGGCTTGCATGTTCTGCAAATTCAGCCGCTGCTTGAGCAGCAGAGGTAGCATCCTTAAATTTCATGTTCCAATTCTGCCTGCCAACAGAAAAATTACCATTACCATCTCCAGGAAATGATTGCCCATGTTCCAACCTTTCATCTTTGAAACCTAAGTGGCATGAACCACCATCATCAACACAATATTGCCTTTAAAGTTCTACAACAGCTCTGGCAGCTAGGCTTGCATGTTCTGCAAACTCAGCCGCTGCTTGAGCAGCAGAGGTAGCATCCTTAAATTTCATGTTCCAATTCTGCCTGCCAACAGAAATATTACCATTACCATCTCCAGGAAATGATTGCCTATGTTCCAACCTTTCATCTTTGAAACCTAAGTGGCATGAACCACCATCATCAACACAATATTGCATTGAAAGTTCTACAACAGCTCTGTCAGCTAGGCTTGCATGTTCTGCAAAATCAGCCGCTGCTTGAGCAACAGAGGTAGCATCCTTAAATTTCATGTTCCAATTCTGCCTGCCAACAGAAAAATTACTACTACCACCTCCAGGAAATGATTGCCCATGTTCCAACCTTTCATCCTTGAAACCTAAGTGGTATGAACTACCATCATTAACATAATATTGCCTTGAAAGTTCTAACACAGCTCTGGCAGCTAGGCTTGCATGATCTGCAAAGTCAGCCGTAGCTTGAGCAGCAGAGGTAGCATCCTTAAATTTCATGTTCCAATTCTACCTGCCAACAGAAAAATTACCATTACCATCTCCAGTATATGATTGCCCATGTTCCAACCTTTCATCCTTGAAACCTAAGTGGCATGAACCACCATCATCAACACAATATTGCTTTGAAAGTTCTACAACAGCTCTGGCAGCTAGGCTTGCATGTTCTGCAAACTCAGCCGCTGCTTGAGCAGCAGAGGTAGCATCATAAATTTCATGTTCCAATTCTGCCTGCCAACTGAAAAATTACCATTACCATCTCCAGGGAATGATTGCCCATGTTCCAACCTTTCATCCTTGAAACCTAAGTGGCATGAACCACCATTATCAACATAATATTGCCTTGAAAGTTCTACAATAGCTCTGGCAGCTAGGCTTGCATGCTCTGTAAACTCAGCCGCTGCTTGAGCAGTAGAGGTAGCATCCTTAAATTTCATGTTCCAATTCTACCTGCCAACAGAAAAATTACCATTACCATCTCCAGGAAATGATTGCCCATGTTCCAACCTTTCATCCTTGAAACCTAAGTGGCATGAACCACCATCATCAACACAATATTGCCTTGAAAGTTCTACAACAGCTCTGGCAGCTAGGCCACCATGTTCTGCAAACTCAGCCGCTGCTTGAGCAGCAGAGGTAGCATCCTTAAATTTCATGTTCTAATTCTGCCTGGCAATAGAAAATTTACCATCTCCAGGAAATGATTGCCCATGTTCCAACCTTTCATATTTGAAACCTAAGTGGCATGAACCACCATCATCAACACAAAATTGCCTTTAAAGTTCTACAACAGCTCTGGCAGCTAGGCTTGCATGTTCTTCAAACTCAGCCGCTGCTTGAGCAGCAGAGGTAGCATCCTTAAATTTCATGTTCCAATTCTGCCTGCCAACAGAAAAATTACCATTATCCATGAAATGATTGCCCATGTTCCAACCTTTCATCCTTGAAACCTAAGTGGCATGAACCACCATTATCAACACAATATTGCCTTGAAAGTTCTACAATAGCTCTGGCAGCTAGGCTTGCATGTTCTGCAAACTCAGCAGCAGAGGTAGCATCCTTAAATTTCATGTTCCAATTCTGCCTGCCAACTGAAAAATTACCATTACCATCTCCAGTAAATCATTGCCCATGTTCCAACCTTTCATCTTTGAAACCTAAGTGGCATGAACCACCATCATCATCACAATATTGCATTGAAAGTTCTACAACAGCTCTGTCAGTTAGGCTTGCATGTTCTGCAAAATCAGCCGCTGCTTGAGCAACAGAGGTAGCATCCTTAAATTTCATGTTCCAATTCTGCCTGCCAACAGAAAAATTACTACAACCACCTCCAGGAAATGATTGCCCATGTTCCAACCTTTCATCCTTGAAACCTAAGTGGTATGAACTACCATCATTAACATAATATTGCCTTGAAAGTTCTAACACAGCTCTGGCAGCTAGGCTTGCATGATCTGCAAAGTCAGCCGTAGCTTGAGCAGCAGAGGTAGCATCCTTAAATTTCATGTTCCAATTCTACCTGCCAACAGAAAAATTACCATTACCATCTCCAGGAAATGATTGCCCATGTTCCAACCTTTCATCCTTGAAACCTAAGTGGCATGAACCACCATAATCAACACACTATTGCCTTTAAAGTTCTACAACAGCTCTGACAGCTAGGCTTGCATGTTCTGCAAACTCAGCCGCTGCTTGAGCAGCAGAGGTAGCATCCTTAAATTTCATGTTCCAATTCTGCCTGCCATCAGAAAAATTACCATCTCCAGGAAATGATTGCCCATGTTCCAACCTTTCATCCTTGAAACCTAAGTGGCATGAACCACCAACATCAACATAATATTTCCTTGAAAGTTCTACAACAGCTCTGGCAGCTAGGCCACCATGTTCTGCAAACTCAGCCGCTGCTTGAGCAGCAGAAGTAGCATCCTTAAATTTCATGTTCTAATTCTGCCTGGCAATAGAAAATTTACCATCTCCAGGAAATGATTGCCCATGTTCCAACCTTTCATCCTTGAAACCTAAGTGGCATGAACTACCATAATCAACATAATATTGCCTTGAAAGTTCTACAACAGCTCTGGCAGCTAGGCTTGCATGTTCTGCAAACTTAGCCGCTGCTTGAGCAGCAGAGGTAGCATCCTTAAATTTCATGTTCCAATTCTGCCTGCCAACAGAAAAATTACCATTACCATCTCCAGGAAATGATTGCCCATGTTCCAACCTTTCATCCTTGAAACCTAAGTGGCATGAACCACCATCATCAACACACTATTGCCTTTAAAGTTCTACAATAGCTCTGGCAGCTAGGTTTGCATGTTCTGCAAACTCAGCCGCTGCTTGAGCAGCAGAGGCAGCATCCTTAAATTTCATGTTCCAATTCTGCCTGCCAACAGAAAAATTACCATTACCATCTCCAGGAAATGATTGCCCATGTTCCAACCTTCCATCCTTGAAACCTAAGTGGCATGAACCACCATCATCAACACACTATTGCCTTTAAAGTTCTACAACAGCTCTGGCAGCTAGGCTTGCATGTTCTTCAAACTCAGCCGCTGCTTGAGCAGCAGAGGTAGCATCCTTAAATTTCATGTTCCAATTCTGCCTGCCAACAGAAAAATTACAATTACCATCTCCAGGAAATGATTGCCCATGTTCCAACCTTTCATATTTGAAACCTAAGTGGCATGAACCACCATCATCAACACAAAATTGCCTTGAAAGTTCTACAACAGCTCTGGCAGCTAGGTTTGCATGTTCTGCAAACTCTGCCGCTGCTTGAGCAGCAGAGGTAGCATCCTTAAATTTCATGTTCCAATATTGCCTGCCAACTGAAAAATTACCATTACCATCTCCAGGAAATGATTGCCCATGTTCCAACCTTTCATCCTTGAAACCTAAGTGGCATGAACCACCATTATCAACACAATATTGCTTTGAAAGTTCTACAACAGCTCTGGCAGCTAGGCTTGCATGTTCTGCAAACTCAGCCGCTGCTTGAGCAGCAGAGGTAGCATCCTTAAATTTCATGTTCCAATTCTGCCTGCCAACTGAAAAATTACCATTACCATCTCCAGGGAATGATTGCCCATGTTCCAACCTTTCATCCTTGAAACCTAAGTGGCATGAACCACCATTATCAACATAATATTGCCTTGAAAGTTCTACAACAGCTCTGGCAGCTAGGCTTGCATGTTCTGCAAACTCAGCCGCTGCTTGAGCAGTAGAGGTAGCATCCTTAAATTTCATGTTCCAATTCTACCTGCCAACAGAAAAATTACCATTACCATCTCCTGTAAATGATTGCCCATGTTCCAACCTTTCATCCTTGAAACCTAAGTGGCATGAACCACCATCATCAACAACATATTGCCTTGAAAGTTCTACAACAGCTCTGGCAACTATGTTTGCATGTTTTGCAAACTCAGCCGCTGCTTGAGCAGCAGAGGTAGCATCCTTAAATTTCATGTTCCAATTCTACCTGCCAACAGAAAAATTACCATTACCATATGCATGAAATGATTGCCCATGTTCCATCCTTTCATCCTTGAAACCTAAGTGGCATGAACCACCATTATCAACACAATATTGCCTTGAAAGTTCTACAACAGCTCTGGCAGCTAGGCTTGCATGTTCTGCAAACTTAAACTCAGCAGCAGAGGTAGCATCCTTAAATTTCATGTTCCAATTCTGCCTGCCAACTGAAAAATTACCATTACCATCTCCAGTAAATCATTGCCCATGTTCCAACCTTTCATCTTTGAAACCTAAGTGGCATGAACCACCATCATCATCACAATATTGCATTGAAAGTTCTACAACAGCTCTGTCAGTTAGGCTTGCATGTTCTGCAAAATCAGCCGCTGCTTGAGCAACAGAGGTAGCATCCTTAAATTTCATGTTCCAATTCTGCCTGCCAACAGAAAAATTACTACAACCACCTCCAGGAAATGATTGCCCATGTTCCAACCTTTCATCCTTGAAACCTAAGTGGTATGAACTACCATCATTAACATAATATTGCCTTGAAAGTTCTAACACAGCTCTGGCAGCTAGGCTTGCATGATCTGCAAAGTCAGCCGTAGCTTGAGCAGCAGAGGTAGCATCCTTAAATTTCATGTTCCAATTCTACCTGCCAACAGAAAAATTACCATTACCATCTCCAGGAAATGATTGCCCATGTTCCAACCTTTCATCCTTGAAACCTAAGTGGCATGAACCACCATAATCAACACACTATTGCCTTTAAAGTTCTACAACAGCTCTGACAGCTAGGCTTGCATGTTCTGCAAACTCAGCCGCTGCTTGAGCAGCAGAGGTAGCATCCTTAAATTTCATGTTCCAATTCTGCCTGCCATCAGAAAAATTACCATCTCCAGGAAATGATTGCCCATGTTCCAACCTTTCATCCTTGAAACCTAAGTGGCATGAACCACCAACATCAACACAATATTTCCTTGAAAGTTCTACAACAGCTCTGGCAGCTAGGCCACCATGTTCTGCAAACTCAGCCGCTGCTTGAGCAGCAGAAGTAGCATCCTTAAATTTCATGTTCTAATTCTGCCTGGCAATAGAAAATTTACCATCTCCAGGAAATGATTGCCCATGTTCCAACCTTTCATCCTTGAAACCTAAGTGGCATGAACTACCATAATCAACATAATATTGCCTTGAAAGTTCTACAACAGCTCTGGCAGCTAGGCTTGCATGTTCTGCAAACTTAGCCGCTGCTTGAGCAGCAGAGGTAGCATCCTTAAATTTCATGTTCCAATTCTGCCTGCCAACAGAAAAATTACCATTACCATCTCCAGGAAATGATTGCCCATGTTCCAACCTTTCATCCTTGAAACCTAAGTGGCATGAACCACCATCATCAACACACTATTGCCTTTAAAGTTCTACAATAGCTCTGGCAGCTAGGTTTGCATGTTCTGCAAACTCAGCCGCTGCTTGAGCAGCAGAGGCAGCATCCTTAAATTTCATGTTCCAATTCTGCCTGCCAACAGAAAAATTACCATTACCATCTCCAGGAAATGATTGCCCATGTTCCAACCTTCCATCCTTGAAACCTAAGTGGCATGAACCACCATCATCAACACACTATTGCCTTTAAAGTTCTACAACAGCTCTGGCAGCTAGGCTTGCATGTTCTTCAAACTCAGCCGCTGCTTGAGCAGCAGAGGTAGCATCCTTAAATTTCATGTTCCAATTCTGCCTGCCAACAGAAAAATTACCATTACCATCTCCAGGAAATGATTGCCCATGTTCCAACCTTTCATCCTTGAAACCTAAGTGGCATGAACCACCATCATCAACACAATATTGCCTTGAAAGTTCTACAACAGCTCTGGCAGCTAGGCTTGCATGTTCTGCAAACTCAGCCGCTGCTTGAGCAGCAGAGGTAGCATCCTTAAATTTCATGTTCCAATTCTACCTGCCAACAGAAAAATTACCATTACCATCTCCAGGAAATGATTGCCCATGTTCCAACCTTTCATCCTTGAAACCTAAGTGGCATGAACCACCATTATCAACACAATATTGCCTTGAAAGTTCTACAACAGCTCTGGCAGCTAGGCTTGCATGTTCTGCAAACTCAGCCGCTGCTTGAGCAGCAGAGGTAGCATCCTTAAATTTCATGTTCCAATTCTGCCTGCCAACAGAAAAATTACCATTACCATCTCCAGGAAATGATTGCCCATGTTCCAACCTTTCATCCTTGAAACCTAAGTGGCATGAACCACCATCATCAACACAATATTGCCTTGAAAGTTCTACAACAGCTCTGGCAGCTAGGCTTGCATGTTCTGCAAACTCAGCCGCTGCTTGAGCAGCAGAGGTAGCATCCTTAAATTTCATGTTCCAATTCTGCCTGCCAACAGAAAAATTACCATTACCATCTCCAGGAAATGATTGCCCATGTTCCAACCTTTCATCCTTGAAACCTAAGTGGCATGAACCACCATCATCAACACACTATTGCCTTTAAAGTTCTACAATAGCTCTGGCAGCTAGGTTTGCATGTTCTGCAAACTCAGCCGCTGCTTGAGCAGCAGAGGTAGCATCCTTAAATTTCATGTTCCAATTTTGCCTGCCAACTGAAAAATTACCATTACCATCTCCATGAAATGATTGCCCATGTTCCAACCTTTCATCCTTGAAACCTAAGTGGCATGAACCACCATTATCAACACAATATTGCCTTGAAAGTTCTACAACAGCTCTGGCAGCTAGGCTTGCATGTTCTGCAAACTCAGCAAACTCAGCAGCAGAGGTAGCATCCTTAAATTTCATGTTCCAATTCTGCCTGCCAACTGAAAAATTACCATTACCATCTCCAGTAAATCATTGCCCATGTTCCAACCTTTCATCTTTGAAACCTAAGTGGCATGAACCACCATCATCATCACAATATTGCATTGAAAGTTCTACAACAGCTCTGTCAGTTAGGCTTGCATGTTCTGCAAAATCAGCCGCTGCTTGAGCAACAGAGGTAGCATCCTTAAATTTCATGTTCCAATTCTGCCTGCCAACAGAAAAATTACTACAACCACCTCCAGGAAATGATTGCCCATGTTCCAACCTTTCATCCTTGAAACCTAAGTGGTATGAACTACCATCATTAACATAATATTGCCTTGAAAGTTCTAACACAGCTCTGGCAGCTAGGCTTGCATGATCTGCAAAGTCAGCCGTAGCTTGAGCAGCAGAGGTAGCATCCTTAAATTTCATGTTCCAATTCTACCTGCCAACAGAAAAATTACCATTACCATCTCCAGGAAATGATTGCCCATGTTCCAACCTTTCATCCTTGAAACCTAAGTGGCATGAACCACCATAATCAACACACTATTGCCTTTAAAGTTCTACAACAGCTCTGACAGCTAGGCTTGCATGTTCTGCAAACTCAGCCGCTGCTTGAGCAGCAGAGGTAGCATCCTTAAATTTCATGTTCCAATTCTGCCTGCCATCAGAAAAATTACCATCTCCAGGAAATGATTGCCCATGTTCCAACCTTTCATCCTTGAAACCTAAGTGGCATGAACCACCATCATCAACAAAATATTGCCTTGAAAGTTCTACAACAGCTCTGGCAGCTAGGCTTGCATGTTCTGCAAACTCAGCCGCTGCTTGAGCAGCAGAGGTAGCATCCTTAAATTTCATGTTCCAATTCTGCCTGGCAATAGAAAATTTACCATCTCCAGGAAATGATTGCCCATGTTCCAACCTTTCATCCTTGAAACCTAAGTGGCATGAACTACCATAATCAACATAATATTGCCTTGAAAGTTCTACAACAGCTCTGGCAGCTAGGCTTGCATGTTCTGCAAACTTAGCCGCTGCTTGAGCAGCAGAGGTAGCATCCTTAAATTTCATGTTCCAATTCTGCCTGCCAACAGAAAAATTACCATTACCATCTCCAGGAAATGATTGCCCATGTTCCAACCTTTCATCCTTGAAACCTAAGTGGCATGAACCACCATCATCAACACACTATTGCCTTTAAAGTTCTACAATAGCTCTGGCAGCTAGGCTTGCATGTTCTGCAAACTCAGCCGCTGCTTGAGCAGCAGAGGTAGCATCCTTAAATTTCATGTTCCAATTCTGCCTGCCAACAGAAAAATTACCATTACCATCTCCAGGAAATGATTGCCCATGTTCCAACCTTCCATCCTTGAAACCTAAGTGGCATGAACCACCATCATCAACACACTATTGCCTTTAAAGTTCTACAACAGCTCTGGCAGCTAGGCTTGCATGTTCTTCAAACTCAGCCGCTGCTTGAGCAGCAGAGGTAGCATCCTTAAATTTCATGTTCCAATTCTGCCTGCCAACAGAAAAATTACAATTACCATCTCCAGGAAATGATTGCCCATGTTCCAACCTTTCATATTTGAAACCTAAGTGGCATGAACCACCATCATCAACACAAAATTGCCTTGAAAGTTCTACAACAGCTCTGGCAGCTAGGTTTGCATGTTCTGCAAACTCTGCCGCTGCTTGAGCAGCAGAGGTAGCATCCTTAAATTTCATGTTCCAATATTGCCTGCCAACTGAAAAATTACCATTACCATCTCCAGGAAATGATTGCCCATGTTCCAACCTTTCATCCTTGAAACCTAAGTGGCATGAACCACCATTATCAACACAATATTGCTTTGAAAGTTCTACAACAGCTCTGGCAGCTAGGCTTGCATGTTCTGCAAACTCAGCCGCTGCTTGAGCAGCAGAGGTAGCATCCTTAAATTTCATGTTCCAATTCTGCCTGCCAACTGAAAAATTACCATTACCATCTCCAGGGAATGATTGCCCATGTTCCAACCTTTCATCCTTGAAACCTAAGTGGCATGAACCACCATTATCAACATAATATTGCCTTGAAAGTTCTACAATAGCTCTGGCAGCTAGGCTTGCATGCTCTGCAAACTCAGCCGCTGCTTGAGCAGTAGAGGTAGCATCCTTAAATTTCATGTTCCAATTCTACCTGCCAACAGAAAAATTACCATTACCATCTCCTGTAAATGATTGCCCATGTTCCAACCTTTCATCCTTGAAACCTAAGTGGCATGAACCACCATCATCAACAACATATTGCCTTGAAAGTTCTACAACAGCTCTGGCAACTATGTTTGCATGTTTTGCAAACTCAGCCGCTGCTTGAGCAGCAGAGGTAGCGTCCTTAAATTTCATGTTCCAATTCTACCTGCCAACAGAAAAATTACCATTACCATATGCATGAAATGATTGCCCATGTTCCATCCTTTCATCCTTGAAACCTAAGTGGCATGAACCACCATTATCAACACAATATTGCCTTGAAAGTTCTACAACAGCTCTGGCAGCTAGGCTTGCATGTTCTGCAAACTCAGCAGCAGAGGTAGCATCCTTAAATTTCATGTTCCAATTCTGCCTGCCAACTGAAAAATTACCATTACCATCTCCAGTAAATCATTGCCCATGTTCCAACCTTTCATCTTTGAAACCTAAGTGGCATGAACCACCATCATCATCACAATATTGCATTGAAAGTTCTACAACAGCTCTGTCAGTTAGGCTTGCATGTTCTGCAAAATCAGCCGCTGCTTGAGCAACAGAGGTAGCATCCTTAAATTTCATGTTCCAATTCTGCCTGCCAACAGAAAAATTACTACAACCACCTCCAGGAAATGATTGCCCATGTTCCAACCTTTCATCCTTGAAACCTAAGTGGTATGAACTACCATCATTAACATAATATTGCCTTGAAAGTTCTAACACAGCTCTGGCAGCTAGGCTTGCATGATCTGCAAAGTCAGCCGTAGCTTGAGCAGCAGAGGTAGCATCCTTAAATTTCATGTTCCAATTCTACCTGCCAACAGAAAAATTACCATTACCATCTCCAGGAAATGATTGCCCATGTTCCAACCTTTCATCCTTGAAACCTAAGTGGCATGAACCACCATAATCAACACACTATTGCCTTTAAAGTTCTACAACAGCTCTGACAGCTAGGCTTGCATGTTCTGCAAACTCAGCCACTGCTTGAGCAGCAGAGGTAGCATCCTTAAATTTCATGTTCCAATTCTGCCTGCCATCAGAAAAATTACCATCTCCAGGAAATGATTGCCCATGTTCCAACCTTTCATCCTTGAAACCTAAGTGGCATGAACCACCAACATCAACAAAATATTTCCTTGAAAGTTCTACAACAGCTCTGGCAGCTAGGCCACCATGTTCTGCAAACTCAGCCGCTGCTTGAGCAGCAGAAGTAGCATCCTTAAATTTCATGTTCTAATTCTGCCTGGCAATAGAAAATTTACCATCTCCAGGAAATGATTGCCCATGTTCCAACCTTTCATCCTTGAAACCTAAGTGGCATGAACTACCATAATCAACATAATATTGCCTTGAAAGTTCTACAACAGCTCTGGCAGCTAGGCTTGCATGTTCTGCAAACTTAGCCGCTGCTTGAGCAGCAGAGGTAGCATCCTTAAATTTCATGTTCCAATTCTGCCTGCCAACAGAAAAATTACCATTACCATCTCCAGGAAATGATTGCCCATGTTCCAACCTTTCATCCTTGAAACCTAAGTGGCATGAACCACCATCATCAACACACTATTGCCTTTAAAGTTCTACAATAGCTCTGGCAGCTAGGTTTGCATGTTCTGCAAACTCAGCCGCTGCTTGAGCAGCAGAGGCAGCATCCTTAAATTTCATGTTCCAATTCTGCCTGCCAACAGAAAAATTACCATTACCATCTCCAGGAAATGATTGCCCATGTTCCAACCTTCCATCCTTGAAACCTAAGTGGCATGAACCACCATCATCAACACACTATTGCCTTTAAAGTTCTACAACAGCTCTGGCAGCTAGGCTTGCATGTTCTTCAAACTCAGCCGCTGCTTGAGCAGCAGAGGTAGCATCCTTAAATTTCATGTTCCAATTCTGCCTGCCAACAGAAAAATTACAATTACCATCTCCAGGAAATGATTGCCCATGTTCCAACCTTTCATATTTGAAACCTAAGTGGCATGAACCACCATCATCAACACAAAATTGCCTTGAAAGTTCTACAACAGCTCTGGCAGCTAGGTTTGCATGTTCTGCAAACTCTGCCGCTGCTTGAGCAGCAGAGGTAGCATCCTTAAATTTCATGTTCCAATATTGCCTGCCAACTGAAAAATTACCATTACCATCTCCAGGAAATGATTGCCCATGTTCCAACCTTTCATCCTTGAAACCTAAGTGGCATGAACCACCATTATCAACACAATATTGCTTTGAAAGTTCTATAACAGCTCTGGCAGCTAGGCTTGCATGTTCTGCAAACTCAGCCGCTGCTTGAGCAGCAGAGGTAGCATCCTTAAATTTCATGTTCCAATTCTGCCTGCCAACTGAAAAATTACCATTACCATCTCCAGGGAATGATTGCCCATGTTCCAACCTTTCATCCTTGAAACCTAAGTGGCATGAACCACCATTATCAACATAATATTGCCTTGAAAGTTCTACAATAGCTCTGGCAGCTAGGCTTGCATGCTCTGCAAACTCAGCCGCTGCTTGAGCAGTAGAGGTAGCATCCTTAAATTTCATGTTCCAATTCTACCTGCCAACAGAAAAATTACCATTACCATCTCCTGTAAATGATTGCCCATGTTCCAACCTTTCATCCTTGAAACCTAAGTGGCATGAACCACCATCATCAACAACATATTGCCTTGAAAGTTCTACAACAGCTCTGGCAACTATGTTTGCATGTTTTGCAAACTCAGCCGCTGCTTGAGCAGCAGAGGTAGCATCCTTAAATTTCATGTTCCAATTCTACCTGCCAACAGAAAAATTACCATTACCATATGCATGAAATGATTGCCCATGTTCCATCCTTTCATCCTTGAAACCTAAGTGGCATGAACCACCATTATCAACACAATATTGCCTTGAAAGTTCTACAACAGCTCTGGCAGCTAGGCTTGCATGTTCTGCAAACTCAGCAGCAGAGGTAGCATCCTTAAATTTCATGTTCCAATTCTGCCTGCCAACTGAAAAATTACCATTACCATCTCCAGTAAATCATTGCCCATGTTCCAACCTTTCATCTTTGAAACCTAAGTGGCATGAACCACCATCATCATCACAATATTGCATTGAAAGTTCTACAACAGCTCTGTCAGTTAGGCTTGCATGTTCTGCAAAATCAGCCGCTGCTTGAGCAACAGAGGTAGCATCCTTAAATTTCATGTTCCAATTCTGCCTGCCAACAGAAAAATTACTACAACCACCTCCAGGAAATGATTGCCCATGTTCCAACCTTTCATCCTTGAAACCTAAGTGGTATGAACTACCATCATTAACATAATATTGCCTTGAAAGTTCTAACACAGCTCTGGCAGCTAGGCTTGCATGATCTGCAAAGTCAGCCGTAGCTTGAGCAGCAGAGGTAGCATCCTTAAATTTCATGTTCCAATTCTACCTGCCAACAGAAAAATTACCATTACCATCTCCAGGAAATGATTGCCCATGTTCCAACCTTTCATCCTTGAAACCTAAGTGGCATGAACCACCATAATCAACACACTATTGCCTTTAAAGTTCTACAACAGCTCTGACAGCTAGGCTTGCATGTTCTGCAAACTCAGCCGCTGCTTGAGCAGCAGAGGTAGCATCCTTAAATTTCATGTTCCAATTCTGCCTGCCATCAGAAAAATTACCATCTCCAGGAAATGATTGCCCATGTTCCAACCTTTCATCCTTGAAACCTAAGTGGCATGAACCACCAACATCAACACAATATTTCCTTGAAAGTTCTACAACAGCTCTGGCAGCTAGCCCACCATGTTCTGCAAACTCAGCCGCTGCTTGAGCAGCAGAAGTAGCATCCTTAAATTTCATGTTCTAATTCTGCCTGGCAATAGAAAATTTACCATCTCCAGGAAATGATTGCCCATGTTCCAACCTTTCATCCTTGAAACCTAAGTGGCATGAACTACCATAATCAACATAATATTGCCTTGAAAGTTCTACAACAGCTCTGGCAGCTAGGCTTGCATGTTCTGCAAACTTAGCCGCTGCTTGAGCAGCAGAGGTAGCATCCTTAAATTTCATGTTCCAATTCTGCCTGCCAACAGAAAAATTACCATTACCATCTCCAGGAAATGATTGCCCATGTTCCAACCTTTCATCCTTGAAACCTAAGTGGCATGAACCACCATCATCAACACACTATTGCCTTTAAAGTTCTACAATAGCTCTGGCAGCTAGGTTTGCATGTTCTGCAAACTCAGCCGCTGCTTGAGCAGCAGAGGCAGCATCCTTAAATTTCATGTTCCAATTCTGCCTGCCAACAGAAAAATTACCATTACCATCTCCAGGAAATGATTGCCCATGTTCCAACCTTCCATCCTTGAAACCTAAGTGGCATGAACCACCATCATCAACACACTATTGCCTTTAAAGTTCTACAACAGCTCTGGCAGCTAGGCTTGCATGTTCTTCAAACTCAGCCACTGCTTGAGCAGCAGAGGTAGCATCCTTAAATTTCATGTTCCAATTCTGCCTGCCAACAGAAAAATTACAATTACCATCTCCAGGAAATGATTGCCCATGTTCCAACCTTTCATATTTGAAACCTAAGTGGCATGAACCACCATCATCAACACAAAATTGCCTTGAAAGTTCTACAACAGCTCTGGCAGCTAGGTTTGCATGTTCTGCAAACTCTGCCGCTGCTTGAGCAGCAGAGGTAGCATCCTTAAATTTCATGTTCCAATATTGCCTGCCAACTGAAAAATTACCATTACCATCTCCAGGAAATGATTGCCCATGTTCCAACCTTTCATCCTTGAAACCTAAGTGGCATGAACCACCATAATCAACATAATATTGCCTTGAAAGTTCTACAACAGCTCTGGCAGCTAGGCTTGCATGTTCTGCAAACTTAGCCGCTGCTTGAGCAGCAGAGGTAGCATCCTTAAATTTCATGTTCCAATTCTGCCTGCCAACAGAAAAATTACCATTACCATCTCCAGGAAATGATTGCCCATGTTCCAACCTTTCATCCTTGAAACCTAAGTGGCATGAACCACCATCATCAACACACTATTGCCTTTAAAGTTCTACAATAGCTCTGGCAGCTAGGTTTGCATGTTCTGCAAACTCAGCCGCTGCTTGAGCAGCAGAGGCAGCATCCTTAAATTTCATGTTCCAATTCTGCCTGCCAACAGAAAAATTACCATTACCATCTCCAGGAAATGATTGCCCATGTTCCAACCTTCCATCCTTGAAACCTAAGTGGCATGAACCACCATCATCAACACACTATTGCCTTTAAAGTTCTACAACAGCTCTGGCAGCTAGGCTTGCATGTTCTTCAAACTCAGCCGCTGCTTGAGCAGCAGAGGTAGCATCCTTTAATTTCATGTTCCAATTCTGCCTGCCAACAGAAAAATTACCATATCCATGAAATGATTGCCCATGTTCCAACCTTTCATCCTTGAAACCTAAGTGGCATGAACCACCATTATCAACACAATATTGCCTTGAAAGTTCTACAATAGCTCTGGCAGCTAGGCTTGCATGTTCTGCAAACTTAGCCGCTGCTTGAGCAGCAGAGGTAGCATCCTTAAATTTCATGTTCCAATTCTACCTGCCAACAGAAAAATTACAATTACCATCTCCAGGAAATGATTGCCCATGTTCCAACCTTTCATATTTGAAACCTATGTGGCATGAACCAACATCATCAACACAATATTGCCTTGAAAGTTCTACAACAGCTCTGGCAGCTAGGCTTGCATGTTCTGCAAACTCAGCCGCTGCTTGAGCAGCAGAGGTAGCATCCTTAAATTTCATGTTCCAATTCTGCCTGCCAACAGAAAAATTACCATTACCATCTCCAGGAAATGATTGCCCATGTTCCAACCTTTCATCCTTGAAACCTAAGTGGCATGAACCACCATCATCAACACACTATTGCCTTGAAAGTTCTACAACAGCTCTGGCAGCTAGGCTTGCATGTTCTGCAAACTCAGCCGCTGCTTGAGCAGCAGAGGTAGCATCCTTAAATTTCATGTTCCAATTCTGCCTGCCAACAGAAAAATTACCATTACCATCTCCATGAAATGATTGCCCATGTTCCATCCTTTCATCCTTGAAACCTAAGTGGCATGAACCACCATTATCAACACAATATTGCCTTGAAAGTTCTACAACAGCTCTGGCAGCTAGGCTTGCATGTTCTGCAAACTCAGCAGCCAGAGGTAGCATCCTTAAATTTCATGTTCCAATTCTGCCTGCCAACTGAAAAATTACCATTACCATCTCCAGTAAATCATTGCCCATGTTCCAACCTTTCATCTTTGAAACCTAAGTGGCATGAACCACCATCATCATCACAATATTGCATTGAAAGTTCTACAACAGCTCTGTCAGTTAGGCTTGCATGTTCTGCAAAATCAGCCGCTGCTTGAGCAACAGAGGTAGCATCCTTAAATTTCATGTTCCAATTCTGCCTGCCAACAGAAAAATTACTACAACCACCTCCAGGAAATGATTGCCCATGTTCCAACCTTTCATCCTTGAAACCTAAGTGGTATGAACTACCATCATTAACATAATATTGCCTTGAAAGTTCTAACACAGCTCTGGCAGCTAGGCTTGCATGATCTGCAAAGTCAGCCGTAGCTTGAGCAGCAGAGGTAGCATCCTTAAATTTCATGTTCCAATTCTACCTGCCAACAGAAAAATTACCATTACCATCTCCAGGAAATGATTGCCCATGTTCCAACCTTTCATCCTTGAAACCTAAGTGGCATGAACCACCATAATCAACACACTATTGCCTTTAAAGTTCTACAACAGCTCTGACAGCTAGGCTTGCATGTTCTGCAAACTCAGCCGCTGCTTGAGCAGCAGAGGTAGCATCCTTAAATTTCATGTTCCAATTCTGCCTGCCATCAGAAAAATTACCATCTCCAGGAAATGATTGCCCATGTTCCAACCTTTCATCCTTGAAACCTAAGTGGCATGAACCACCAACATCAACACAATATTTCCTTGAAAGTTCTACAACAGCTCTGGCAGCTAGCCCACCATGTTCTGCAAACTCAGCCGCTGCTTGAGCAGCAGAAGTAGCATCCTTAAATTTCATGTTCTAATTCTGCCTGGCAATAGAAAATTTACCATCTCCAGGAAATGATTGCCCATGTTCCAACCTTTCATCCTTGAAACCTAAGTGGCATGAACTACCATAATCAACATAATATTGCCTTGAAAGTTCTACAACAGCTCTGGCAGCTAGGCTTGCATGTTCTGCAAACTTAGCCGCTGCTTGAGCAGCAGAGGTAGCATCCTTAAATTTCATGTTCCAATTCTGCCTGCCAACAGAAAAATTACCATTACCATCTCCAGGAAATGATTGCCCATGTTCCAACCTTTCATCCTTGAAACCTAAGTGGCATGAACCACCATCATCAACACACTATTGCCTTTAAAGTTCTACAATAGCTCTGGCAGCTAGGTTTGCATGTTCTGCAAACTCAGCCGCTGCTTGAGCAGCAGAGGCAGCATCCTTAAATTTCATGTTCCAATTCTGCCTGCCAACAGAAAAATTACCATTACCATCTCCAGGAAATGATTGCCCATGTTCCAACCTTCCATCCTTGAAACCTAAGTGGCATGAACCACCATCATCAACACACTATTGCCTTTAAAGTCCTACAACAGCTCTGGCAGCTAGGCTTGCATGTTCTTCAAACTCAGCCGCTGCTTGAGCAGCAGAGGTAGCATCCTTTAATTTCATGTTCCAATTCTGCCTGCCAACAGAAAAATTACCATATCCATGAAATGATTGCCCATGTTCCAACCTTTCATCCTTGAAACCTAAGTGGCATGAACCACCATTATCAACACAATATTGCCTTGAAAGTTCTACAATAGCTCTGGCAGCTAGGCTTGCATGTTCTGCAAACTTAGCCGCTGCTTGAGCAGCAGAGGTAGCATCCTTAAATTTCATGTTCCAATTCTACCTGCCAACAGAAAAATTACAATTACCATCTCCAGGAAATGATTGCCCATGTTCCAACCTTTCATATTTGAAACCTATGTGGCATGAACCAACATCATCAACACAATATTGCCTTGAAAGTTCTACAACAGCTCTGGCAGCTAGGCTTGCATGTTCTGCAAACTTAGCCGCTGCTTGAGCAGCAGAGGTAGCATCCTTAAATTTCATGTTCCAATTCTGCCTGCCAACAGAAAAATTACCATTACCATCTCCAGGAAATGATTGCCCATGTTCCAACCTTTCATCCTTGAAACCTAAGTGGCATGAACCACCATCATCAACACACTATTGCCTTTAAAGTTCTACAATAGCTCTGGCAGCTAGGTTTGCATGTTCTGCAAACTCAGCCGCTGCTTGAGCAGCAGAGGCAGCATCCTTAAATTTCATGTTCCAATTCTGCCTGCCAACAGAAAAATTACCATTACCATCTCCAGGAAATGATTGCCCATGTTCCAACCTTCCATCCTTGAAACCTAAGTGGCATGAACCACCATCATCAACACACTATTGCCTTTAAAGTTCTACAACAGCTCTGGCAGCTAGGCTTGCATGTTCTTCAAACTCAGCCGCTACTTGAGCAGCAGAGGTAGCATCCTTAAATTTCATGTTCCAATTCTGCCTGCCAACAGAAAATATTACCATATCCATGAAATGATTGCCCATGTTCCAACCTTTCATCCTTGAAACCTAAGTGGCATGAACCACCATTATCAACACAATATTGCCTTGAAAGTTCTACAATAGCTCTGGCAGCTAGGCTTGCATGTTCTGCAAACTTAGCCGCTGCTTGAGCAGCAGAGGTAGCATCCTTAAATTTCATGTTCCAATTCTACCTGCCAACAGAAAAATTACAATTACCATCTCCAGGAAATGATTGCCCATGTTCCAACCTTTCATATTTGAAACCTAAGTGGCATGAACCACCATCATCAACACAATATTGCCTTGAAAGTTCTACAACAGCTCTGGCAGCTAGGTTTGCATGTTCTGCAAACTCAGCCGCTGCTTGAGCAGCAGAGGTAGCATCCTTAAATTTCATGTTCCAATTTTGCCTGCCAACTGAAAAATTACCATTACCATCTCCATGAAATGATTGCCCATGTTCCAACCTTTCATCCTTGAAACCTAAGTGGCATGAACCACCATTATCAACACAATATTGCCTTGAAAGTTCTACAACAGCTCTGGCAGCTAGGCTTGCATGTTCTGCAAACTCAGCCGCTGCTTGAGCAGCAGAGGTAGCATCCTTAAATTTCATGTTCCAATTCTACCTGCCAACAGAAAAATTACCATTACCATCTCCAGGAAATGATTGCCCATGTTCCAACCTTTCATATTTGAAACCTAAGTGGCATGAACCACCATCATCAACACAATATTGCCTTGAAAGTTCTACAACAGCTCTGGCAGCTAGGTTTGCATGTTCTGCAAACTCAGCCGCTGCTTGAGCAGCAGAGGTAGCATCCTTAAATTTCATGTTCCAATTCTGCCTGCCAACAGAAAAATTACAATTACCATATCCATGAAATGATTGCCCATGTTCCAACCTTTCATCCTTGAAACCTAAGTGGCATGAACCACCATTATCAACACAATATTGCCTTGAAAGTTCTACAATAGCTCTGGCAGCTAGGCTTGCATGTTCTGCAAACTTAGCCGCTGCTTGAGCAGCAGAGGTAGCATCCTTAAATTTCATGTTCCAATTCTACCTGCCAACAGAAAAATTACAATTACCATCTCCAGGAAATGATTGCCCATGTTCCAACCTTTCATATTTGAAACCTAAGTGGCATGAACCACCATCATCAACACAATATTGCCTTGAAAGTTCTACAACAGCTCTGGCAGCTAGGTTTGCATGTTCTGCAAACTCAGCCGCTGCTTGAGCAGTAGAGGTAGCATCCTTAAATTTCATGTTCCAATTTTGCCTGCCAACTGAAAAATTACCATTACCATCTCCAGGAAATGATTGCCCATGTTCCAACCTTTCATCCTTGAAACCTAAGTGGCATGAACCACCATCATCAACACACTATTGCCTTGAAAGTTCTACAACAGCTCTGGCAGCTAGGCTTTGCATGTTCTGCAAACTCAGCCGCTGCTTGAGCAGCAGAGGTAGCATCCTTAAATTTCATGTTCCAATTCTGCCTGCCAACAGAAAAATTACCATTACCATCTCCAGGAAATGATTGCCCATGTTCCAACCTTCCATCCTTGAAACCTAAGTGGCATGAACCACCATCATCAACACACTATTGCCTTTAAAGTTCTACAACAGCTCTGGCAGCTAGGCTTGCATGTTCTTCAAACTCAGCCGCTGCTTGAGCAGCAGAGGTAGCATCCTTAAATTTCATGTTCCAATTCTGCCTGCCAACAGAAAAATTACCATTACCATCTCCATGAAATGATTGCCCATGTTCCAACCTTTCATCCTTGAAACCTAAGTGGCATGAACCACCATTATCAACACAATATTGCCTTGAAAGTTCTACAACAGCTCTGGCAGCTAGGCTTGCATGTTCTGCAAACTCAGCCGCTGCTTGAGCAGCAGAGGTAGCATCCTTAAATTTCATGTTCCAATTCTACCTGCCAACAGAAAAATTACAATTACCATCTCCAGGAAATGATTGCCCATGTTCCAACCTTTCATCTTTGAAACCTAAGTGGCATGAACCACCATCATCAACACAATATTGCCTTGAAAGTTCTACAACAGCTCTGGCAGCTAGGTTTGCATGTTCTGCAAACTCAGCCGCTGCTTGAGCAGCAGAGGTAGCATCCTTAAATTTCATGTTCCAATTCTGCCTGCCAACAAGAAAAATTACCATTACCATCTCCATGAAATGATTGCCCATGTTCCAACCTTTCATCCTTGAAACCTAAGTGGCATGAACCACCATCATCAACACAATATTGCCTTGAAAGTTCTACAACAGCTCTGGCAGCTAGGTTTGCATGTTCTGCAAACTCTGCCGCTGCTTGAGCAGTAGAGGTAGCATCCTTAAATTTCATGTTCCAATTCTGCCTGCCAACTGAAAAATTACCATTACCATCTACAGGGAATGATTGACCATGTTCCAACCTTTCATCCTTGAAACCTAAGTGGCATGAACCACCATTATCAACATAATATTGCCTTGAAAGTTCTACAACAGCTCTGGCAGCTAGGCTTGCATGTTCTGCAAACTCAGCCGCTGCTTGAGCAGTAGAGGTAGCATCCTTAAATTTCATGTTCCAATTCTACCTGCCAACAGAAAAATTACCATTACCATCTCCTGTAAATGATTGCCCATGTTCCAACCTTTCATCCTTGAAACCTAAGTGGCATGAACCACCATCATCAACAACATATTGCCTTGAAAGTTCTACAACAGCTCTGGCAACTAGGTTTGCATATTTTGCAAACTCAGCCGCTGCTTGAGCAGCAGAGGTAGCATCCTTAAATTTCATGTTCCAATTCTACCTGCCAACAGAAAAATTACCATTACCATATGCATGAAATGATTGCCCATGTTCCATCCTTTCATCCTTGAAACCTAAGTGGCATGAACCACCATTATGAACACAATATTGCCTTGAAAGTTCTACAACAGCTCTGGCAGCTAGGCTTGCATGTTCTGCAAACTCAGCAGCAGAGGTAGCATCCTTAAATTTCATGTTCCAATTCTGCCTGCCAACTGAAAAATTACCATTACCATCTCCAGGAATTCATTGCCCATGTTCCAACCTTTCATCTTTGAAACCTAAGTGGCATGAACCACCATCATCAACACAATATTGCCTTGAAAGTTCTACAACAGCTCTGGCAGCTAGGCTTGCATGTTCTGCAAAATCAGCCGCTGCTTGAGCAACAGAGGTAGCATCCTTAAATTTCATGTTAAAATTCTGCCTGCCAACAGAAAAATTACTACAACCAACTCCAGGAAATGATTGCCCATGTTCCAACCTTTCATCCTTGAAACCTAAGTGGTATGAACTACCATCATTAACATAATATTGCCTTGAAAGTTCTAACACAGCTCTGGCAGCTAGGCTTGCATGATCAGCAAAGTCAGCCGCAGCTTGAGCAGCAGAGGTAGCATCCTTAAATTTCATGTTCCAATTCTACCTGCCAACAGAAAAATTACCATTACCATATCCAGGAAATGATTGCCCATGTTCCAACCTTTCATCCTTGAAACCTAAGTGGCATGAACCACCATCATCAACACACTATTGCCTTTAAAGTTCTACAACAGCTCTGGCAGCTAGGCTTGCATGTTCTGCAAACTCACCCGCTGCTTGAGCAACAGAGGTAGCATCCTCAAATTTCATGTTCCAATTCTGCCTGCCAACAGAAAAATTACCATCTCCAGGAAATGATTGCCCATGTTCCAACCTTTCATCCTTGAAACCTAAGTGGCATGAACCACCGACATCAACACAATATTGCCTTGAAAGTTCTACAACAGCTCTGGCAGCTAGGCCTGCATGCTCTGTAAACTCAGCCGCTGCTTGAGCGGCAGAGGTAGCATCCTTTAATTTCATGTTCTAATTCTGCCTGCCAACTGAAAAATAACCATTACCTTCACCAGGAAATTATTGCCCATGTTCCAACCTTTCATCCTTGAAAACTAAGTGGCATGAACCACTATTATCAACACAATATTCCCTTGAAAGTTCTACCACAGCTCTGGCAGCTAGGCTTGCATGTTCTGCAAACTCAGCCGCTGCTTGAGCAGCAGAGGTAGCATCCTTAAATTTCATGTTCCAATTCTACCTGCCAACAGAAAAATTACCATTACCATGTCCAGGAAATGATTGCCTATGTTCCAACCTTTCATCATTGAAAACTAAGTGGCATGAACCACCATCATCAACACAATATTGCCTTGAAAGTTCTACAACAGCTCTGGCAGCTAGGTTTGCATGTTCTGCAAACTCAGCCGCTGCTTGAGCAACAGAGGTAGCATCCTTAAATTTCATGTTCCAATTCTGCGTGCCAACAGAAAAATTACCATTACCATCTCCAGTAAATGATTGCCCATGTTCAAACCTTTCATTCTTGAAACCTAAGTGGCATGAACCACCATCATCAACACAATATTGCCTTGAAAGTTCTACAACAGCTTTGGCAGCTAGGCCTGCATGTTCTGCAAACTCAGCCGCTGCTGGAGCAGCAGAGGTAGCATCCTTAAATTTCATGTTCTAATTCTACCTGCTAATAGAAAAATTACAATTACCATCTCCAGGAAATGATTGCCCATGTTCCAACCTTTCATCCTTGAAACGTAAGTGGCATGAACCACCATCATCAACACAATATTGCCTTGAAAGTTCTACAACAGCTCTGGCAGCTAGGCCTGCATGTTCTGTAAACTCAGCCGCTGCTTGAGCGGCAGAGGTAGCATCCTTTAATTTCATGTTCCAATTCTGCCTGCCAGATGAAAAATTACCATTACCATCACCAGGAAATGATTGCCCATGTTCCAACCTTTCATCCTCGAAACCTAAGTGGCATGAACCACCATCATCAACACAATATTACCTTGAAAGTTCTACAACAGCTCTGGCAGCTAGTTTTGCATGTTCGGCAAACTCAGCCGCTGCTTGAGCAGCAGAGGTAGCATCCTTAAATTTCATGTTCCAATTCTGCCTGCCAACAGAAAAATTACCATTACCATCGCCAGTAAATGATTGCCTATGTTCCAACTTTCATCCTTGAAACCTACGTGGCATGAACCACCATCATCAACACAATATTGCCTTGAAAGTTCTACAACAGCTCTGGTAGCTAGGCCTGCATGTTCTGCAAACTCAGCCGCTGCTTGAGTAGCAGAGGTAGCATCCTTAAGGTTCATGTTCCAATTCTACCTGCCAACAGAAAAATTACAATTACCATCTCCAAGAAATGATTGCCCATGTTCCAACCATTCATCTTTGAAACCTAAGTGGCATGAAAAACCATCATCAACACAATATTGCCTTGAAAGATCTACAATAGCTCTGGCAGCTAAGCTTGCATGTTCTGCAAAATCAGCCGCTGCTTGAGCAACTCAGGTAGCATCCTTAAATTTCATGTTCCAATTCTGCCTGCCAACAGAAATATTACTATTACCACCTCCAGGAAATGATTGCCCATGTTCCAACCTTTCATCCTTGAAACCTAAGTAGCATGAACCACCATCATCAACACAATATTGCCGTGAAAGTTCTACAACAGCTCTGGCAGCTAGGCTTGCATGTTCTGCAAACTCAGCCGCTGCTTGAGCAGCAGAGGTAGCATCCTTAAATTTCATGTTTCAATTCTACCTGCCAACAAAAGAATTACAATTACCATCTCCAGGAAATGATTGCCCATGTTCCAACCTTTCATCTTTGAAACCTAAGTGGCATGAACCACCATCATCAACACAATATTGCCTTGAAAGTTCTACAACAGATCTGGCAGCTAGGTTTGCATGTTCTGCAAACTCAGCCGCTGCTTGAGCAGCAGAGGTAGCATCCTTAAATTTCATGTTCCAATTCTGCCTGCCAACAGAAAAATTACCATTACCATCGCCAGTAAATGATTGCCCATGTTCCAACCTTTCATCCTTGAAACCTAAGTGGCATGAACCACCATCATCAACACAATATTGCCTTGAAAGTTCTACAACAGCTCTGGCAGCTAGGCCTGCATTTCTGCAAACTCAACCGCTGCTTGAGTAGCAGAGGTTGCATTCTTAAAGTTCATGTTCCAATTCTACCTGCCAACAGAAAAATTACAATTACCATCTCTAGGAAATGATTGCCCATGTTCCAACCTTTCATCTTTGAAACCTAAGTGGCATGAAAAACCATCATCAACACAATATTGCCTTGAAAGTTCTAGAATAGCTCTGGCAGCTAAGCTTGCATGTTCTGCAAAATCAGCTGCTGCTTGAGCAACAGAGGTAGCATCCTTAAATTTCATGTTCCAATTCTGCCTGCCAACAGAAATATTACTACTACCACCTCCAGGAAATGATTGCCCATGTTCCAACCTTTCATACTTGAAACCTAAGTGGCATGAACTACCATCATCAACATAATATTGCCTTGAAAGTTCTACAACAGCTCTGGCAGCTAGGCTTGCATGTTCTGCAAAATCAGCCGCTGCTTGAGCAGCAGAGGTAGCATCCTTAAATTTCATGTTCCAATTGTGCCCGCCAACAGAAAGATTACTACTACCACCTCCAGGAAATAATTGCCCATGTTCCAACCATTCATCCTTGAAACCTAAGTGGCATGAACTACCATCATCTTTGTAATGAAATTATTCTAATTATTTCTGATATACATTCTAATACATATTCTATATCTTGGGTTCTTTGATATTCTTCTATATTATTTTTTACTAGGTTTGTTAGTAAATCTATATTATCTGTAATTTGTTGCCAATATTGTAGATATATATGATTCATCATGTGTTATCAAAATATAGGTCTAATTCATATAAATCTATTTCCGGTATAATTAATTCTGTCCAATTTTGGTTCATTAGTTCTGTTATTTCAATTTTAAGTAATTTCTCGTAGATTATTCTTCTTACATCATTATTGATATTTCTTAGTATATATAGTATAAGTATTTTATAATTAAGATCATCATCTATTAAATAAGTGTTCATTTTATCATATGATTTGCTAAACATATTCCCTTTAATCTCTATGTCTATTATAATTATTCATCATATTATAATAAGTTATTTTAATCATCTTTTCTGGTCACTACCATGACTTTTTGCTTCAATCAGTTACCCTAACAGTGCTTCAACTTCGTTTACTCCCCTAAACGGCTTCTCTGCCTACCAGTTTCAACCTTAGGATGCATAGTCTGGGTTTACCTACTCTTAGCATATTTTCATGGCAAACTTTCTCAAGATGATTTCTATAACAGTACTATTATATGATGTATGATTATAATCTACATGTAAGAGATTATCAGGAATATACTAGTTTAGCTACCCATAGTTATAATATGACATACCTATTTTTGTAGATTCTCGGTAACTCCCTGTTGATCCATAGCTTTCATATCTTCTTGTTTATCCATAGCTTCTTGATTCTTAGCTTTCCTGTATTTTTATCTTTGAGTATATTAGAGAGAGGAGAGAAGAGAGAGATTTGGTTGCTAAGTTGTAGCCTGTTTTTTTTATTGATAATTGAAAGGCTTATTTAAATATTACAAAAGTGACTGTTCATGAACGACCTTTGCTGTTCATGAAACTGACTCTTGACTCTTACTATTCATGAACGACCTTTACTGTTCATGAGACTGACTCTTGACTCTTACTATTCATGAACGACCTTTACTGTTCATGAGACTGACTCTTACTATTTGTAAAGTAAAAGACTATTTACTTTACGACTTTTACATTAAAGAAAAGAAAAAGAAAAGAATCTAGTAATTCTTTCACTTTATCTTGTCTGCCATAGCTTTTTGTCGCCTAGTTTGTCGTCTTCTTCTTCAGTAATCTTCTTCTTTGTTTATTCCAGTTGTACGTCTGGAACGATATTATCTTCTCCTTTGCATTTTGAGCATATGTGGTCTGGATATTTGTGACTGATTAGCTTGCAATATCTTGTTAATAATTCTGGAGAAATGAAATTCGTCCTTATAGCTCTTGTGGTTGTAGGTTGTTCTGGCTTTAAAAAACTTAAGACCCACTGTCTTAGTTCTTCCATATCTGCTTCTCGTATTTCTCTGCAATTTGAATATATCATTGTTTGTTCTCTTGAATAATAACTCCAAATAGCATTCTGATTTAGGTAGTTGTTTGCTAGTTCATTTAGTATAGTAGATATTCCAATAATTCTTTTATTTGCATAAAAGTCTGGAATATTTATTTTTTCTATCTCTTCTTGTTCTTCTATTTTTTCTGGTACGAGCATTTCCCTTGTAAGTCCGATCTTGATAACTTGTATGATAGGCTTTATCTCTTCATATAATATCTCTGCTGTAGCTAAATAAAATCGTATATAGAATAATGTTCCTTTAGTTATTCTTTTGTACTGCATAAATGCTCTGTGTAACTCTGGTATGGTAGCTATCTCCTGTCCTATTTGTGTATATACGGTATCTAGTAATCCGTAATTGTAGCAAGTGGCTACTAGTTTTGCATTTGTATTTGGTAGTGCTATTAGTTTATTGTATCCTGTTAGATAATGGGTAATATAATCTTCATTTGGATCTTGGGTTTTTGTTTAGAAAGTTTTGTATTTTATATATGTTGTCTATGTATGTACGGGTTATATGGTTGTATGTCTTTTTGGTTTGGTTCAAACTTTCTTTGTAGGTATTTATCTGTGGTGGTAGGAATATTTCGTTCTGGGTATTTTGGATATTTTTTTGTATGAACGGTTTTGAAAATAAATTGTTCATATTTATATTTATGTGTCTAGGTTTAATTTCTTCCTTCTTCTTTGCAGATAAACTGCTAGCTGTGCTGCTCCCTGCAACTGCATTTAACAAACTGTTATGAGTTTTTAGGTGTTTCTCAACGTCACCTTCTAGCTCTGGAATTTTAGAGACTTCCGATCGTCTTATCTCCGCATTTTTTGAGTCATGCTGCTGACTACTAGCTGTTTTCTTTATTAGCTGTATCTCTTCGTCCATACTTTCCACTTTCTTACAAAGTGTAGTCATGGCTAAGAGTAGATTTTTCATTGTATTATCTGGTTCAGTTTGGGTAGCTTTGGCTTGATAAGTAATCTGCAACAACATTCTTGTTAGTAGTGATAATTTCAATTGTAAATGTAAAGTTTAATATATTTAATACCAGCCTGCGTATTTCTTTTGTTGTAACTGAATCTTGTACTTTTCTGGTTATCCACCATTTTACTTGGGTATTAGCTGTTCTTACAATAAATCTGTTGTAAACTATATATGGTTCAAATGCTAACAAACATTTATATAATGCAAATAGTTCTTTTCTATTTATTTCCCACTTTTCTTGTGGTTCTGTATAAGATCCTGAATAATATCTGCAATGGTGTTCTATTTTTTCTTTATCATATTTATATTTAAGAACTCCTCCATAACTATGATTACTCGAATCTGTTTCTACAATATAAGTAAATTTCTTATTTTCATCTGGGAAGTATAACTTTGGTAGTTTTTTACACAATATCTTAATTTTCCTTATTTGTTCCTTATCTTTTTCATCGAACCCATATTCTACATCCTTTTTTAGTTTTTTCTGTAGAGGTTTTAGGTTTTCTGCTAATTTTGGTATATATTCTCTTACTTGGTTTACTAATCCTAAAAATGATTGTAATTTCTTTTTTGTATCTATGTTTTCATCAAGATTGATTATTTTTTGTACTATGTGTGTTTGCATTTTTATTTCATTTTTATCTATTTGTATTCCTAAAAATTCTATCTGATTTTTCATAATTTCTGCTTTGGTTTTACTTAAGCTTATACCTGAGTTTTCTATAATATGTATAAATTTTTCTAATAATTTTATATGTTCATCTTGTGTTCTTGAATATAGTAATATATCATCTATATATACTATGCAATTTTCTAGTTGGTTAAAATAATTATCCATAAAATGTTGGTACCTTCCTGGTGCATTCTTATAACCAAATGGTAAAACATTCCATTCATAAAATCCTTGTGGTACTGTAAATGCTGTTAGTTTTTTAGATTCATCTTCTAATTTTAGATGGTAAAATCCTGATTTACAGTCGAATTTACTAAAGTAATTATATCCTTGGATTTGTCTTATTTTTAATATCTTGTTAGGTATTGGATAATTATATGTTTTAGTTTTTGCATTTAAATTTCGGTAATCTATAACCATCCTACTTTTTCCTCTTTTTTGTTCATTATGTTTATTTACTATAAATGCTGGACTTGTGTGTTTGCTATTACTTTCTTGTATATACTTGTTATCTAATAATTCTTTTATATGCATTTTAAATTCTTCTAAATCATCAAAGTTATATTTTAAGGGTTTTTGTGTTATTATGCTATTTTCTTCTATTAGTTCTATTTTTATTTTTGTCTTATGTTTATCCCAACCTTTTAGAGGATTATCATTATATAATTTTTCTAATTCCTTCTGGATTATTTTTACTTTGTCTATTGTAAATATAATAATTTCTAATTGGGTAGTTGTATTTTTACTTATATTTTCTAATTTTTGTGTGATTTTTTCATTTCCTCGTATCCATTCTGTAGTTTTTCGTTGTTTATTATTTACTCTTTTTGCTCCTACTTTATTTTTACATGGTGTGGTAAACCACCAGTGTGTTCTTGTTATTATATGTGGGTATAGTTTATCTAAAAATGGTATTCCTAGTAACATATCTTTTGTAGTGAATTCAAAGTTATATATTTCTTCTATAGTTAATATTTTATCCCATATTTGTAATTTTACATGCTTGGCTTTGTAGTTAATCATACTACCTTCATTATTAAATTCTGTTACTACCATAGGTGTTTTTAATTTTTTCCATTTATCTGTTGGTAAACAATTATATTTACATATATTAGCTTCTGCTCCTGTATCTATCATTGGTGTATAGTATCTATTATAATATCCTTCTACTATGATTTTTGCGAGTATATATATTTTCATTCTTCTGTTCTTTTTATTATTATTTTCTTATCTTTGTATGTTATGGTTAATTGCTTATCTCCTAGACTATATGGTTTTACCTTTTCTAACCATTTTATTCCTAGTGTAATATTTTCGTTTTCATTTTCTTGACATATTTTAAATTGTATCGTTAAAGGTATTCCTCCAATAATTATTTCTTTTTCTGTTATTTCTTCATTTATTATTAATTCTTTAGGTAATTCAGGGCATAATTGTTCAGTAGTTATTATTTCAGTTTCTGTTACTAATTCTCTTGCAATATAGTTTTCTTCTTGTCCTGTATTTATTAATATTTGATATTTTCTTTGTTCCATGATTCCAGTTATATAGTAGTGGTATGTATTTATTTTTTCTTTTGTGTTTTTTATTAAATTTTTTGGGATTATATATTCTCTTCTTGATGTACTTATTCTTGATGATGTTGGTATTTCATAATTTAATTGGTTTGGTATACTTGATGTACTTAATCTTTCTTTTACTATTTCTAAATCTTCTTCCATATCAATTTCTTTATAACTATATTCATTATTGTCAATAACTGTAACTATTCTTTCAAACGGGTTTTCTATTTTATTTTTTGCTGCTATTTTATGTTTTGTTGTTAAGACGTATAGATTTTTACATCTAGCTGTAAATATCTTACTTCCAGGTGTTAATTCTATTCCTGACATTTTCCAGTATAATACTAATGATTTATCTATATTCCTATCGTTTATTGCTATTGAATAATTGGCACTTATTATGAATTTGAATTTTTGATATATGAGATTTCCTTTTATTGCACTTATTATGCTTTTTTCTATAGGTTGAATTATTCTATCATCTGCTAAATATATTTCTATAGGGGTATCTATTCCTTCCCTAAAACATGCTTTTATTAGTATTTCAGTTCCTCCTAGGTGTACATATTTAATTGGGTTTTTTGCTTTTATATCTTGTATTTCTTTGTTTATTATTCTTTTGTTTATTATTGGTATTTTAGCTTTTCCTTTTGTATATTTATAGTCAATTATATGTTCTTTTTGGCTAACCACATAATATTCTTCTTTTTGTCTTTTAAACCAATTTTTTATCGTAGGTACTTCAAATATTTTTTTCAACACTAAGGTCTAATTCTTTTCCTTTTATTTGTTCAAATATACTATTATCAAATATAATCTTTTGTTCTGAGGATTCTTCATCTTTATATTCTTCTCGTGTTATTATTTTTATTTCTTTTTCAGTCATTAGACTTCATCATCTTCATTAGTTATTTCATTTTCCATTTCATCTTCTATATCTGATATTTCATATATACTATCTTCACTATCTAGTTCATAATCTATATATTCCATCTGCATATATTCTTTATCATCAATTATGATTTCGGTTATTTGCTTTTTCTTTGGGTTTCTTGGTGCTTTACAATCTTTAGCTATGTGTCCTAATTTTTCACAGTTATAGCAAGTACATTCTGTTAGTTTCTTTTTTGGTCTAAATGATCTCTTATTCTGGTAATTTTTTACATAATATCTTTTTCTTGGTCTTTTATTTTTATATTTTGATTTATATTTTTTATATTTCTTTGTTTTCCATTTTTTATTATATATATTATCTGTACATCCAAATTGTGGTGCTGCTTTGTTTTTACAACATCTTAGGTTTTTTATTAATGTTTTTTCTATTTTTGCTTCTTCTTTATATTTTTCACATATTTGTACAAACCATTGTTGTAGAAATTTTATTCTAGCTCCTAAAGTATCTGTTAATCCTGCTTCATTCCAGTCTTTTATTATTTTAGAATTAAAAGGTTCTGATAATTTTGTGAAATATAGTTTTCTTATTTCTTTGCTCTCTTCTGTATTATATGTTCCTTTATAATAATATTCTCTAAATGCACAAGTATATTCGTCTATATAGCACATATTACATATTGCTAGTTTTGTTATTAAATTTCTATTTGTTTGTTTCTCTTTATTTTGTTCTTCAATTTCTGTAGTCATACTACTAAATTCGTTTCTTATGGCTATTTCATATTTGTATAATATTTCTATATTTGTTGTTGCTATTTCACCATTAAATTTTTTATTACTTCTTAAAGTATCTATACTTTCCTTAGTTAGGTTGTGTAACCATAATTTTACTGTTCCTATGAGTGTTCTTTCTATATATCCTGGTGTTTCTGTCATTCCTATTTTATTGTCTATCAATTGTTTAGATAAATATCCTATCCATAGTTGGATTGTTTTATTTATATCTGCTACGCAATCTAAATCTAAAAAGTTATATTGTTCTGATATTGGTTTTGGTGTCCATTTTTTATTTAATCTACTATCCCATAGTGTATTATATCTATCATGTTGTTCATAGTTAGCTGTATAATAATTTGGGTATAATCCTTTTGGATTTTTTACACCTGATGTACTAGGTTTTTCTTCCATTTTTACATCTCCTGTATTTACTTCTACGTTTTTTGTTTTTTCTATACTTTCTAAAAGTTCTGTATATGTTTCACTTATTTCGCTTGATTCTGACTTTTGGTCATCTATATTATTATCTATTTCTTCAATTCTAAGAGTTTCTTTTGTTTGTAATATTTGTTTAAATTTATTTATTTCATCTGTTAATTCTATTTCTTTGCTTTTCTCTCTTTGTTTATTTTCATATAATGCTTTTAACATGTTTAATTCTTTTTCTAGTGCTATAATTTTTGTGTTTTTTATTTCTTCTAATTGTTGTATTTCCTTGTTTGCTTGATTTTTAACAGTTTCAATTTCTTTTTTCTTATCGATTCCTTCATTTTCTTTACTTATTCTTGTCATAGCTGTCAGGCTATCTTCTAATCTTGCTGTTTCTTTTTCTATCATTAGGTATAATTGGTCTCCTATCTTTTTATATCTTCTGCCTAGATTTGAAAATATTATTTTTATTTTCAATCCATCTTGATTTTCATATGTTTTTTCATCTACAGCAAATTCTTCTTTGTTCATTTTTTATCTATAGCTCTGATACCATTTTTACGGTCCCTTCATTTTTACTTGATTTCATTTATTGCAATATTGTGTTGATGATGGTGGTTCATGCCACTTAGGTTTCAAAGATGAAAGGTTGGAACATGGGCAATGATTTCCTGGAGATGGTAATGGTAATTTTTCAGTTGGCAGGCAGAATTGGAACATGAAATTTAAGGATGCTACCTCTGCTGCTGAGTTTGCAGAACATGCAAGCCTAGCTGCCAGAGCTGTTGTAGAACTTTCAAGGCAATATTGTGTTCATAATGGTGGTTCATGCCACTTAGGTTTCAAGGATGAAAGGATGGAACATGGGCAATCATTTCATGCATATGATAATGGTAATTTTTCTGTTGGCAGGTAGAATTGGAACATGAAATTTAAGGATGCTACCTCTGCTGCTCAAGCAGCGGCTGAGTTTGCAAAACATGCAAACCTAGTTGCCAGAGCTGTTGTAGAACTTTCAAGGCAATATGTTGCTAATGATGGTGGTTCATGCCACTTAGGTTTCAAGGATGAAAGGTTGGAACATGGGCAATCATTTACAGGAGATGGTAATGGTAATTTTTCTGTTGGCAGGTAGAATTGGAACATGAAATTTAAGGATGCTACCTCTACTGCTCAAGCAGCGGCTGAGTTTGCAGAACATGCAAGCCTAGCTGCCAGAGCTGTTGTAGAACTTTCAAGGCAATATTATGTTGATAATGGTGGTTCATGCCACTTAGGTTTCAAGGATGAAAGGTTGGAACATGGGCAATCATTCCCTGGAGATGGTAATGGTAATGTTTCAGTTAGCAAGCAGAATTGGAACATGAAATTTAAGGAGGCTACCTCTGCTGCTCAAGCAGCGGCTGAGTTTGCAGAACATGCAAGCCTAGCTGCCAGAGCTGTTGTAGAACTTTCAAGGCAATATTGTGTTGATAATGGTGGTTCATGCCACTTAGGTTTCAAGGATGAAAGGTTGGAACATGGGCAATCATTTCCTGGAGATGGTAATGGTAATATTTCAGTTGGCAGGCAATATTGGAACATGAAATTTAAGGATGCTACCTCTGCTGCTCAAGCAGCGGCAGAGTTTGCAGAACATGCAAACCTAGCTGCCAGAGCTGTTGTAGAACTTTCAAGGCAATTTTGTGTTGATGATGGTGGTTCATGCCACTTAGGTTTCAAATATGAAAGGTTGGAACATGGGCAATCATTTCTTGGAGATGGTAATTGTAATTTTTCTATTGGCAGGTAGAATTGGAACATGAAATTTAAGGATGCTACATCTGCTGCTCAAGCAGCGGCTGAGTTTGCAGAACATGCAAGCCTAGCTGCCACAGCTGTTGTAGAAATTTCAAGGCAATATTGTGTTGATAATGGTGGTTCATGCCACTTAGGTTTCAAGGATGAAAGGTTGGAACATGGGCAATCATTTCATGGAGATGGTAATGGTAATTTTTCAGTTGGCAGGCAAAATTGGAACATGAAATTTAAGGATGCTACCTCTGCTGCTCAAGCAGCGGCTGAGTTGGGCAATCATTTCATGGAGATGGTAATGGTAATTTTTCTGTTGGAGGTAGAATTGGAACATGAAATTTAAGAATGCTACCTCTGCTACTCAAGCAGCGGCTGAGTTTGCAAAACATGCAAGCCTAGCTGCCAGAGCTGTTGTAGAACTTTCAAGGAAATATTGTGTTGATGATGGTGGTTCATGCCACTTAGGTTTCAAGGATAAAAGGTTGGAACATGGGCAATCATTTCCTGGAGATGGTAATTGTAATTTTTCTGTTGGCAGGTAGAATTGGAACATGAAATTTAAGGATGCTACCTCTACTGCTCAAGCAGCGGCTGACTTTGCAAAACATGCATCCCTAGCTACCAGAGCAGTTATAGAACTTTCAAGGCAATATTGTGTTGATGATGGTGGTTCATACCACTTAGGTTTCAAAGATGAAAGGTTGGAACATGGGCAATCATTTCCTGGAGATGGTAAATGTGATTTTTCTGTTGGCAGGTAGAATTAGAACATGAAATTTAAGGTTGCTACCTCTGCTGCTCAAGCAGCGGCTGAGTTTGCAGAATATGCAAGCCTCACTGCCAGAGCTGTTGTAGAACTTTAAAGGCAATATTGTGTTGATGATGGTGGTTCATGCCACTGAGGTTTCAAGGATGAAAGGTTGGAACATGGGCAATCATTTCCTGGAGATGGTAATGGTAATTTTTCTGTTGGCAGGCACAATTGGAACATGAAATTTAAGGATGCTACCTCTGCTGCTCAAGCAACGGTTGAGTTTGCAGAACATGCAAGCCTAGCTGTCAGAGCTGTTGTAGAACTTTCAAGGCAATATTGTGTTGATGATGGTGGTTCATGCCACTTAGGTTTCAAGGATGAAAGGTTGGAACATGGGCAATCATTTCATGGATATAGTAATTTTTCTTTTTCTATTGGCAGGCAGAATTGGAACATGAAATTTAAGGATGCTACCTCTGTTGCTCAAGCAGCGGCTGATTTTGCAGAACATGCAAGCCTAGCTGACAGAGCTGTTGTAGAACTTTCAATGCAATATTGTGTTGATGATGGTGGTTCATGCCACTTAGGTTTCAAAGATGAAAGGTTGGAACATGGGCAATGATTTCCTGGAGATGGTAATTGTAATTTTTCTGTTGGCAGGTAGAATTGGAACATGAAATTTAAGGATGCTGCCTCTGCTGCTCAAGCAACGGTTGAGTTTGCAGAACATGCAAACCTAGCTGCCAGAGCTGTTGTAGAACTTTCAAGGCAATATTGTATTGATGATGGTGGTTCATGCCACTTAGGTTTCAAAGATGAAAGGTTGGAACATGGGCAATCATTTCCTGGAGATGGTAATGGTAATTTTTCTATTTGCAGTCAGAATTGAACATGAAATTTAAAGATGCTACCTCTGCTTCTCAAGCAGCGGCTGACTTTGAAAAACATGCAACCCTAGTTGCCAGAGCTGTTGTAGAACTTTCAAGGTAATATTGTGTTGATGATGGTGGTTCATACCACTTAGGTTTCACGTTTTAAATTTTTCTATTGGCATGCAGAATTGAACATGAAATTTAAAGATGCTACCTCTGCTTCTCAAGCAGCGGCTGACTTTGCAGAACATGCAACCCTAGTTGCCAGAGTTGTTGTAGAAATTTCAAGGCAATATTGTGTTGATGATGGTGGTTCATGCCACTTAGGTTTCAAGGATGAAAGGTTGGATCATGGGCAATCATTTCCTGGAGATGGTAATGGTAATTTTTCTGTTGGCAGGTAGAATTGGAACATGAAATTTAAGGATGCTACCTCTACTGCTCAAGCAGCGGCTGAGTTTGCAGAACATGCAAGCCTAGCTGCCAGAGCTGTTGTAGAACTTTCAAGGCAATATTGTGTTGATAATGGTGGTTCATGCCACTTAGGTTTCAAGGATGAAAGGTTGGAACATGGGCAATCATTTTCGTGGAGATGGAAATGGTAATTTTTCTGTTGGCAAGCAGAATTGGAACATGAAATTTAAGGATACTACCTCTGCTGCTCAAGCAGCGGCTGAGTTCGCAGAACATGCAAGCCTAGCTGCCAGAGCTGTTGTAGAACTTTCAAGGCAATATTGTGTTGATGATGGTGGTTCATGCCACTTAGGTTTCAAGGATGAAAGGTTGGAACATGGGCAATCATTTCCTTGAGATGGTAATGGTAATTTTTCTATTGGCAGGCAGAATTGGAACATGAAATTTAAGGATGCTACCTCTGCTACTCAAGCAGCGGCTGAGTTTGCAAAACATGCAAGCCTAGCTGCCAGAGCTGTTGTAGAACTTTCAAGGAAATATTGTGTTGATGATGGTGGTTAATGCCACTTAGGTTTCAAGGATAAAAGGTTGGAACATGGGCAATCATTTCCTGGAGATGGTAAATTTTCTATTGGCAGGCACAATTGGAGCATGAAATTTAAGGATGCTACCTCTGCTGCTCAAGCAACGGTTGAGTTTGCAAAACATGCAACCCTAGTTGCCAGAGCTGTTATAGAACGTTCAAGGCAATATTGTGTTGATGATGGTGGTTCATGCCACTTAGGTTTCAAAGATGAAAGGTTAGAACACGGGCAATCATTTCCTGGAGATGGTAATGGTAATTTTTTTGTTGGCAGGTAGAATTGGAACATGAAATTTAAGGATGCTACCTTTGCTACTCAAGCAGCGGCTGAGTTTGCAGAACATGCAAGCCTAGCCTGCCAGAGCTATTGTAGAACTTTCAAGGCAATATTGTGTTGATGATGGTGGTTCATGCCACTGAGGTTTCAAGGATAAAAGGTTGGAACATGGGCAATCATTTCCTGGAGATGGTAAATTTTCTATTGGCAGGCACAATTGGAACATGAAATTTAAGGATGCTACCTCTGCTGCTCAAGCAACGGTTGAGTTTACAGAACATGCAAGCCTAGCTATCAGAGCTGTTGTAGAACTTTCAAGGCAATATTGTGTTGATGATGGTGGTTCATTCCACTTAGGTTTCAAGGATGAAAGGTTGGAATATGGGCCATCATTGCCTGGAGATGGTAATTTTTCTATTTGCAGGCAGAATTGAACATGAAATTTAAAGATGCTACCTCTGCTTCTCAAGCAGCGGCTGACTTTGCAGAACATGCAACCCTAGATGCCAGAGCTATTGTAGAACTTTCAAGGCAATATTGTGTTGATGATGGTGGTTCATGCCACTTAGGTTTCAAGGATGAAAGGTTGGAACATGGGCAATCATTTCATGGAGATGGTAATGGTAATTTTTCTGTTGGCAGGTAGAATTGGAACATGAAATTTAAGGATGCTACCTCTGCTACTCAAGCAGCGGCTGAGTTTGCAAAACATGCAAGCCTAGCTGCCAGAGCTGTTGTAGAACTTTCAAGGAAATATTGTGTTGATGATGGTGGTTAATGCCACTTAGGTTTCAAGGATAAAAGGTTGGAACATGGGCAATCATTTCCTGGAGATGGTAAATTTTCTATTGGCAGGCACAATTGGAGCATGAAATTTAAGGATGCTACCTCTGCTGCTCAAGCAACGGTTGAGTTTGCAGAACATGCAAGCCTAGCTTGCCAGAGCTGTTATAGAACGTTCAAGGCAATATTGTGTTGATGATGGTGGTTCATGCCACTTAGGTTTCAAAGATGAAAGGTTAGAACACGGGCAATCATTTCCTGGAGATGGTAATGGTAATTATTTTGTTGGCAGGTAGAATTGGAACATGAAATTTAAGGATGCTACCTTTGCTACTCAAGCAGCGGCTGAGTTTGCAGAACATGCAAGCCTAGATGCCAGAGCTGTTGTAGAACTTTCAAGGCAATATTGTGTTGATGATGGTGGTTCATGCCACTGAGGTTTCAAGGATAAAAGGTTGGAACATGGGCAATCATTTCCTGGAGATGGTAAATTTTCTATTGGCAGGCACAATTGGAACATGAAATTTAAGGATGCTACCTCTGCTGCTCAAGCAACGGTTGAGTTTACAGAACATGCAAGCCTAGCTATCAGAGCTGTTGTAGAACTTTCAAGGCAATATTGTGTTGATGATGGTGGTTCATTCCACTTAGGTTTCAAGGATGAAAGGTTGGAATATGGGCCATCATTGCCTGGAGATGGTAATTTTTCTATTTGCAGGCAGAATTGAACATGAAATTTAAAGATGCTACCTCTGCTTCTCAAGCAGCGGCTGACTTTGCAGAACATGCAACCCTAGCTGCCAGAGCTGTTGTAGAACTTTCAAGGCAATATTGTGTTGATGATGGTGGTTCATGCCACTTAGGTTTCAAGGATGAAAGGTTGGAACATGGGCAATCATTTCCTGGAGATGGAGATGGTAATGTTTCTGTTGGCAGGCATAATTGGAACATGAAATTTAAGGATGCTACCTCTGGTGCTCAAGCAACGGTTGAGTTTGCAGAACATGCAAACCTAGCTATCAGAGCTGTTGTAGAACTTTCAAGGCAATATTTTATTGATGATGGTGGTTCCTTCAACTTAGGTTTCAAGTATTAAAGTTGGAATATGGGCAATCATTTCCTGGAGATGGTAATTTTTCTATTTGCAGTCAGAATTGAACATGAAATTTAAAGATGCTACCTCTGCTTCTCAAGCAGCGGCTGACTTTGAAAAACATGCAACCCTAGTTGCCAGAGCTGTTGTAGAACTTTCAAGGTAATATTGTGTTGATGATGGTGGTTCATACCACTTAGGTTTCACGTTTTAAATTTTTCTATTGGCATGCAGAATTGAACATGAAATTTAAAGATGCTACCTCTGCTTCTCAAGCAGCGGCTGACTTTGCAGAACATGCAACCCTAGTTGCCAGAGTTGTTGTAGAAATTTCAAGGCAATATTGTGTTGATGATGGTGGTTCATGCCACTTAGGTTTCAAGGATGAAAGGTTGGATCATGGGCAATCATTTCCTGGAGATGGTAATGGTAATTTCTCTGTTGGCTGGTAGAATTGGAACATGAAATTTAAGGATGCTACCTCTACTACTCAAGCAGCGGCTGAGTTTGCAAAACATGGAAGCCCAGTTGCCAGAGCTGTTGTAGAACTTTCAAGGCAATATTGTGTTGATGATGGTGGTTCATGCCACTTAGGTTTTAAGGATGAAAGGTTGGAACACATGCAATCATTTCCTGGAGATGGTAATGGTAATTTTTCTGTTGGCAGGTAGAATTGGAACATGAAATTTAAGGATGCTAAATCTTCTGCTCAAGCAACGACTGATTTCGCAGAACATGCAAGCCTAGCTGCCAGAGCTGTTATAGAACTTTCAAGGCAATACTGTGTTGATGATGGTGGTTCATGCCACTTAGGTTTCATGGATGAAAGGTTGGAACATGGGCAATCATTTCATGGAGATGGTAATGGTAATTTTTCTGTTGGAGGTAGAATTGGAACATGAAATTTAAGGATGCTACCTCTGCTACTCAAGCAGCGGCTGAGTTTGCAAAATATGCAAGCCTAGCTGCCAGAGCTGTTGTAGAACTTTCAAGGAAATATTGTGTTGATGATGGTGGTTAATGCCACTTAGGTTTCAAGGATAAAAGGTTGGAACATGGGCAATCATTTCCTGGAGATGGTAAATTTTCTATTGGCAGGCACAATTGGAGCATGAAATTTAAGGATGCTACCTCTGCTGCTCAAGCAACGGTTGAGTTTGCAAAACATGCAACCCTAGTTGCCAGAGCTGTTATAGAACGTTCAAGGCAATATTGTGTTGATGATGGTGGTTCATGCCACTTAGGTTTCAAAGATGAAAGGTTAGAACACGGGCAATCATTTCCTGGAGATGGTAATGGTAATTTTTTTGTTGGCAGGTAGAATTGGAACATGAAATTTAAGGATGCTACCTTTGCTACTCAAGCAGCGGCTGAGTTTGCAGAACATGCAAGCCTAGATGCCAGAGCTATTGTAGAACTTTCAAGGCAATATTGTGTTGATGATGGTGGTTCATGCCACTGAGGTTTCAAGGATAAAAGGTTGGAACATGGGCAATCATTTCCTGGAGATGGTAAATTTTCTATTGGCAGGCACAATTGGAACATGAAATTTAAGGATGCTACCTCTGCTGCTCAAGTAACGGTTGAGTTTACAGAACATGCAAGCCTAGCTATCAGAGCTGTTGTAGAACTTTCAAGGCAATATTGTGTTGATGATGGTGGTTCATTCCACTTAGGTTTCAAGGATGAAAGGTTGGAATATGGGCCATCATTGCCTGGAGATGGTAATTTTTCTATTTGCAGGCAGAATTGAACATGAAATTTAAAGATGCTACCTCTGCTTCTCAAGCAGCGGCTGACTTTGCAGAACATGCAACCCTAGTTGCCAGAGCTGTTGTAGAACTTTCAAGGCAATATTGTGTTGATGATGGTGGTTCATGCCACTTAGGTTTCAAGGATGAAAGGTTGGAACATGGGCAATCATTTCCTGGAGATGGAGATGGTAATGTTTCTGTTGGCAGGCATAATTGGAACATGAAATTTAAGGATGCTACCTCTGGTGCTCAAGCAACGGTTGAGTTTGCAGAACATGCAAACCTAGCTATCAGAGCTGTTGTAGAACTTTCAAGGCAATATTGTATTGATGATGGTGGTTCATGCCACTTAAGTTTCAAGGATGAAAGGTTGGAACACGGGCAATCATTTCCTTGAGATGGTAATGGTAATTTTTTTGTTGGCAGGTAGAATTGGAACATGAAATTTAAGGATGCTACCTTAACTACTCAAGCAGCGGTTGAGTTTGCAGAACATGCAAGCCTAGCTGCCAGAGCTGTTGTAGAACTTTCAAGGCAATATTGTGTTGATGATGGTGGTTCATGCCACTTAGGTTTCAAGGATGAAAGGTTGGAACATGGGCAATCATTTCCTGGAGATGGTAATGGTAATTTATCTGTTGGCATGCAGAATTGGAACATGAAATTTAAGGTTGCTACCTCTGCTACTCAAGCAGCGGCTGAGTTTGAAGAACATGCAAGCATAGCTACCAGAGTTGTTGTAGAACTTTCAAGGTAATATTGTGTTGATGATGGTGGTTCATGCCACTTAGGTTTCAAGGTTGAAAGGTTGGAATATGGGCAATCATTTCCTGGAGATGGTAATGGTAATTTTTCTGTTGGCAGGTAGAATTGGAACATGAAATTTAAGGATGCTACCTTTACTACTCAAGCAGCTGTTGAGTTTGCAGAACATGCAAGCCTAGCTGCCAGAGCTGTTGTAGAACTTTCAAGGTAATATTGTGTTTATGATGGAGGTTCATGCCACTTAGGTTTCAAGGATAAAAGGTTGGAACATGGGCAATCATTTCCTGGAGGTGATAAATTTTCTATTGGCAGGCACAATTGGAACATGAAATTTAAGGATGCTACCTGTGCTGCTCAAGCAGCGGTTGAGTTTGAAGAACATGCAAGCCTAGCTGTCAGAGCTTTTGTAGAACTTTCAAGGCAATATTGTGTTGATGATGGTGGTTCAAGCCACTTAGGTTTCAAGGATGAAAGGTTGGAATATGGGCAATCATTTCCTGGAGATGGTAATTTTTCTATTGGCATGCAGAATTGAACATGAAATTTAAAGATGCTACCTCTGCTTCTCAAGCAGCGGCTGACTTTGCAGAACATGCAACCCTAATTGCCAGAGTTGTTGTAGAAATTTCAAGGCAATATTGTGTTGATGATGGTGGTTCATGCCACTTAGGTTTCAAGGATGAAAGGTTGGATCATGGGCAATCATTTCCTGGAGATGGTAATGGTAATTTCTCTGTTGGCTGGTAGAATTGGAACATGAAATTTAAGGATGCTACCTCTATTACTCAAGCAGCGGCTGAGTTTGCAAAACATGGAAGCCCAGTTGCCAGAGCTGTTGTAGAACTTTCAAGGCAATATTGTGTTGATGATGGTGGTTCATGCCACTTAGGTTTTAAGGATGAAAGGTTGGAACACATGCAATCATTTCCTGGAGATGGTAATGGTAATTTTTCTGTTGGCAGGTAGAATTGGAACATGAAATTTAAGGATGCTAAATCTTCTGCTCAAGCAACGACTGATTTCGCAGAACATGCAAGCCTAGCTGCCAGAGCTGTTATAGAACTTTCAAGGCAATACTGTGTTGATGATGGTGGTTCATGCCACTTAGGTTTCATGGATGAAAGGTTGGAACATGGGCAATCATTTCATGGAGATGGTAATGGTAATTTTTCTGTTGGAGGTAGAATTGGAACATGAAATTTAAGGATGCTACCTCTGCTACTCAAGCAGCGGCTGAGTTTGCAAAACATGCAAGCCTAGCTGCCAGAGCAGTTGTAGAACTTTCAAGGCAATATTGTGTTGATGATGGTGGTTCATGCCACTTAGGTTTCAAGGATGAAAGGTTGGAACATGGGCAATCATTTCCTGGAGATGGTAATGGTAATTTATCTGTTGGCATGCAGAATTGGAACATGAAATTTAAGGTTGCTACCTCTGCTACTCAAGCAGCGGCTGAGTTTGAAGAACATGCAAGCATAGCTACCAGAGTTGTTGTAGAACTTTCAAGGTAATATTGTGTTGATGATGGTGGTTCATGCTACTTAGGTTTCAAGGTTGAAAGGTTGGAATATGGGCAATCATTTCCTGGAGATGGTAATGGTAATTTTTCTGTTGGCAGGTAGAATTGGAACATGAAATTTAAGGATGCTACCTTTACTACTCAAGCAGCTGTTGAGTTTGCAGAACATGCAAGCCTAGCTGCCAGAGCTGTTGTAGAACTTTCAAGGTAATATTGTGTTGATGATGGAGGTTCATGCCACTTAGGTTTCAAGGATAAAAGGTTGGAACATGGGCAATCATTTCCTGGAGGTGATAAATTTTCTATTGGCAGGCACAATTGGAACATGAAATTTAAGGATGCTACCTGTGCTGCTCAAGCAGCGGTTGAGTTTGAAGAACATGCAAGCCTAGCTGTCAGAGCTTTTGTAGAACTTTCAAGGCAATATTGTGTTGATGATGGTGGTTCAAGCCACTTAGGTTTCAAGGATGAAAGGTTGGAATATGGGCAATCATTTCCTGGAGATGGTAATTTTTCTATTGGCATGCAGAATTGAACATGAAATTTAAAGATGCTACCTCTGCTTCTCAAGCAGCGGCTGACTTTGCAGAACATGCAACCCTAATTGCCAGAGTTGTTGTAGAAATTTCAAGGCAATATTGTGTTGATGATGGTGGTTCATGCCACTTAGGTTTCAAGGATGAAAGGTTGGATCATGGGCAATCATTTCCTGGAGATGGTAATGGTAATTTCTCTGTTGGCTGGTAGAATTGGAACATGAAATTTAAGGATGCTACCTCTATTACTCAAGCAGCGGCTGAGTTTGCAAAACATGGAAGCCCAGTTGCCAGAGCTGTTGTAGAACTTTCAAGGCAATATTGTGTTGATGATGGTGGTTCATGCCACTTAGGTTTTAAGGATGAAAGGTTGGAACACATGCAATCATTTCCTGGAGATGGTAATGGTAATTTTTCTGTTGGCAGGTAGAATTGGAACATGAAATTTAAGGATGCTAAATCTTCTGCTCAAGCAACGACTGATTTCGCAGAACATGCAAGCCTAGCTGCCAGAGCTGTTATAGAACTTTCAAGGCAATACTGTGTTGATGATGGTGGTTCATGCCACTTAGGTTTCATGGATGAAAGGTTGGAACATGGGCAATCATTTCATGGAGATGGTAATGGTAATTTTTCTGTTGGAGGTAGAATTGGAACATGAAATTTAAGGATGCTACCTCTGCTACTCAAGCAGCGGCTGAGTTTGCAAAACATGCAAGCCTAGCTGCCAGAGCAGTTGTAGAACTTTCAAGGCAATATTGTGTTGATGATGGTGGTTCATGCCACTTAGGTTTCAAGGATGAAAGGTTGGAACATGGGCAATCATTTCCTGGAGATGGTAATGGTAATTTATCTGTTGGCATGCAGAATTGGAACATGAAATTTAAGGTTGCTACCTCTGCTACTCAAGCAGCGGCTGAGTTTGAAGAACATGCAAGCATAGCTACCAGAGTTGTTGTAGAACTTTCAAGGTAATATTGTGTTGATGATGGTGGTTCATGCTACTTAGGTTTCAAGGTTGAAAGGTTGGAATATGGGCAATCATTTCCTGGAGATGGTAATGGTAATTTTTCTGTTGGCAGGTAGAATTGGAACATGAAATTTAAGGATGCTACCTTTACTACTCAAGCAGCTGTTGAGCTTGCAGAACATGCAAGCCTAGCTGCCAGAGCTGTTGTAGAACTTTCAAGGTAATATTGTGTTGATGATGGAGGTTCATGCCACTTAGGTTTCAAGGATAAAAGGTTGGAACATGGGCAATCATTTCCTAGAGATGATAAATTTTCTATTGGCAGGCACAATTGGAACATGAAATTTAAGGATGTTACCTCTACTGCTCAAGCAGCGGTTGAGTTTGCAAAACGTGCAAGCCTAGCTGCCAGAGCTGTTGTAGAACTTTCAAGGCAATATTGTGTTGATGATGGTGGTTCATGCCACTTAGGTTTTAAGGATGAAAGGTTGGAACACATGCAATCATTTCCTGGAGATGGTAATGGTAATTTTTCTGTTGGCAGGTAGAATTGGAACATGAAATTTAAGGATGCTAAATCTTCTGCTCAAGCAACGACTGATTTCGCAGAACATGCAAGCCTAGCTGCCAGAGCTGTTATAGAACTTTCAAGGCAATACTGTGTTGATGATGGTGGTTCATGCCACTTAGGTTTCATGGATGAAAGGTTGGAACATGGGCAATCATTTCATGGAGATGGTAATGGTAATTTTTCTGTTGGAGGTAGAGTTGGAACATGAAATTTAAGGATGCTACCTCTGCTACTCAAGCAGCGGCTGAGTTTGCAAAACATGCAAGCCTAGCTGCCAGAGCTGTTGTAGAACTTTCAAGGAAATATTATGTTGATGATGGTGGTTAATGCCACTTAGGTTTCAAGGATAAAAGGTTGGAACATGGGCAATCATTTCCTGGAGATGGTAAATTTTCTATTGGCAGGCACAATTGGAGCATGAAATTTAAGGATGCTACCTCTGCTGCTCAAGCAACGGTTGAGTTTGCAAAACATGCAACCCTAGTTGCCAGAGCTGTTATAGAACGTTCAAGGCAATATTGTGTTGATGATGGTGGTTCATGCCACTTAGGTTTCAAAGATGAAAGGTTAGAACACGGGCAATCATTTCCTGGAGATGGTAATGGTAATTTTTTTGTTGGCAGGTAGAATTGGAACATGAAATTTAAGGATGCTACCTTTGCTACTCAAGCAGCGGCTGAGTTTGCAGAACATGCAAGCCTAGATGCCAGAGCTGTTGTAGAACTTTCAAGGCAATATTGTGTTGATGATGATGGTTCATGCCACTGAGGTTTCAAGGATAAAAGGTTGGAACATGGGCAATCATTTCCTGGAGATGGTAAATTTTCTATTGGCAGGCACAATTGGAACATGAAATTTAAGGATGCTACCTCTGCTGCTCAAGCAACGGTTGAGTTTACAGAACATGCAAGCCTAGCTATCAGAGCTGTTGTAGAACTTTCAAGGCAATATTGTGTTGATGATGGTGGTTCATTCCACTTAGGTTTCAAGGATGAAAGGTTGGAATATGGGCCATCATTGCCTGGAGATGGTAATTTTTCTATTTGCAGGCAGAATTGAACATGAAATTTAAAGATGCTACCTCTGCTTCTCAAGCAGCGGCTGACTTTGCAGAACATGCAACCCTAGTTGCCAGAGCTGTTGTAGAACTTTCAAGGCAATATTGTGTTGATGATGGTGGTTCATGCCACTTAGGTTTCAAGGATGAAAGGTTGGAACATGGGCAATCATTTCCTGGAGATGGAGATGGTAATGTTTCTGTTGGCAGGCATAATTGGAACATGAAATTTAAGGATGCTACCTCTGGTGCTCAAGCAACGGTTGAGTTTGTAGAACATGCAAACCTAGCTATCAGAGCTGTTGTAGAACTTTCAAGGCAATATTGTATTGATGATGGTGGTTCCTTCAACTTAGGTTTCAAGGATTAAAGTTGGAATATGGGCAATCATTTCCTGGAGATGGTAATTTTTCTATTTGCAGTCAGAATTGAACATGAAATTTAAAGATGCTACCTCTGCTTCTCAAGCAGCGGCTGACTTTGAAAAACATGCAACCCTAGTTGCCAGAGCTGTTGTAGAACTTTCAAGGTAATATTGCGTTGATGATGGTGGTTCATGCCACTTAGGTTTCAAGTTTGAAAGGTTGGAACATGGGCAATCCTTTCCTGGAGATGGTAATGGTAATTTTTCTGTTGGCAGTAGAATTGGAACATGAAATTTAAGGATGCTACCTCTGCTACTCAAGCAGCGGCTGAGTTTGCAGAAAATGCAAGCCTAGCTGCAAGAGCTGTTGTAGAACTTTCAAGGCAATATTGTGTTGATGATGGTGGTTCATGCCACTGAGGTTTCAAGGATAAAAGGTTGGAACATGGGCAATCATTTCCTGGAGATGGTAAATTTTTTATTGGCAGGCTCAATTGGAACATGAAATTTAAGGATGCTACCTCTGGTGCTCAAGCAACGGTTGAGTTTGCAGAACATGCAAGCCTAGCTATCAGAGCTGTTGTAGAACTTTCAAGGCAATATTGTGTTGATGATGGTGGTTCATTCCACTTAGGTTTCAAGGATTAAAGTTGGAATATGGGCAATCATTTCCTGGAAATGGTAATGTTTCTATTTGCAGGCAGAATTGAACATGAAATTTAAAGATGCTACCTCTGCTTCTCAAGCAGCGGCTGACTTTGCAGAACATGTAACCCTAGTTACAGAGCTGTTGTAGAACGTTCAAGGAAATATTGTGTTGATGATGGTGGTTCATGCCACTTAGGTTTCAAGGATGAAAGGTTGGAACACGGGCAATCATTTCCTGGAGATGGTAATGGTAATTTTTTTGTTGGCAGGTAGAATTGGAACATGAAATTTAAGGATGCTACCTTTGCTACTCAAGCAGCGGCTGAGTTTGCAGAACATGCAAGCCTAGATGCCAGAGCTGTTGTAGAACTTTCAAGACAATACTGTGTTGATGATGGTGGTGCATGCCACAGAGGTTTCAAGGATAAAAGGTTGGAACATGGGCAATCATTTCCTGGAGATGGTAAATTTTCTATTGGCAGGCACAATTGGAACATGAAATTTAAGGATGCTATCTCTGCTGCTCAAGCAACGGTTGAGTTTGCCGAACATGCAAGCCTAGCTATCAGAGCTGTTGTATAACTTTCAAGGCAATATTGTGTTGATGATGGTGGTTCATTCCACTTAGGTTTCAAGGATGAAAGGTTGGAATATGGGCCATCATTTCCTGGAGATGGTAATTTTTCTATTTGCAGGCAGAATTGAACATGAAATTTAAAGATGCTACCTCTGCTTCTCAAGCAGCGGCTGACTTTGCAGAACATGCAACCCTAGTTGCCAGAGCTGTTGTAGAACTTTCAAGGCAATATTGTGTTGATGATGGTGGTTCATGCCACTTAGGTTTCAAGGATGAAAGGTTGGAACACGGGCAATCATTTCCTGGAGATGGTAATGGTAATTTTTTTGTTGGCAGGTAGAATTGGAACATGAAATTTAAGGATGCTACCTTTGCTACTCAAGCAGCGGTTGAGTTTGCAGAACATGCAAGCCTAGCTGCCTGAGCTATTGTAGAACTTTCAAGGCAATATTGTGTTGATAATGGTGGTTCATGCCAATTAGGTTTCAAGGATGAAAGGTTGGAACATGGGCAATCATTTCCTAGAGATGGTAATGGTAATTTTTCTGTTGGCAGGCAGAATTGGAACATAAAATTTAAGGAGGCTAACTCTTCTGCTCAAGCAGCTGTTGAGTTCGCAGAACATGCAAGCCTAGCTGCCAGAGCTGTTGTAGAACTTTCAAGGTAATATTGTGTTGATGATGGTGGTTCATGCCACTTAGGTTTCAAGTATGAAAGGTTGGAACATGGGCAATCATTTCCTGGAGATGGTAATGGTATTTTTTCTGTTGGCAGGTAGAATTGGAACATGAAATTTAAGGATGCTACCTCTACTACTCAAGCAGCGGCTGAGTTTGCAGAACATGCAAGCTTAGCTGCCAGAGCTGTTGTAGAACTTTCAAGGCATTTGATGATGGTGATTCATGCCACTTAGGTTTCAAGGATAAAAGGTTGGAACATGGGCAATCATTTCTTAGAGATGGTAAATTTTCTATTGGTAGGCACAATTGGAACATGAAATTTAAGGATGCTACCTGTGCTGCTCAAGCAGCGGTTGAGTTTGAAGAACATGCAAGCCTAGCTGTCAGAGCTTTTGTAGAACTTTCAAGGCAATATTGTATTGATGATGGTGGTTCAAGCCACTTAGGTTTCAAGGATGAAAGATTGGAATATGGGCAATCATTTCCTGGAGATGGTAATTTTTCTATTGGTATACAGAATGGAACATGAAATTTAAAGATGCTACCTCTGCTTCTCAGGCAACGGCGGACTTTGCAGAACATGCAACCCTAGTTGCCAGAGTTGTTGTAGAAATTTCAAGGCAATATTGTGTTGATGATGGTGGTTCATGCCACTTAGGTTTCAAGGATGAAAGCTTGGAACATGGGCAATCACTTCCTGGAGATGGTAATGGTAATTTCTCTGTTGGCAGGAAGAATTGGAACATGAAATTTAAGGATGCCACCTACACTACTCAAGCAGCGGCTGAGTTTGCAGAACATGCAAGCCCAGCTGCCAGAGCTGTTGTAAAACTTTCAAGGCAATATTGTGTTGATGATGGTGGTTCATGCCACTTAGGTTTCAAGGATGAAAGGTTGGAACACATGCAATCATTTCCTGGAGATTGTAATGGTAATTTTTCTGTTGGCAGGTAGAATTGGAATATGAAATTTAAGGATGCTACCTCTGCTACTCAAGCAGTGGCAGAGTTTGCAGAACATGCAAGCCTAGCTGCCAGAGCTGTTGTAGAACTTTCAAGGCAATATTGTGTTGATGATGGTGATTCATGCCACTTAGGTTTCAAGGATGAAAGGTTGGAACATGGGCAATCATTTCCTGGAGATGGTAATGGTAATGTTTCGGTTGGCAAACCGATTTGGAACATGAAATTTAAGGATTCTGCCTCTGCTACTCAAGCAGCGGCTGAGTTTGTAGAACATGCAAGCCTAGCTGCCAGAGCTGTTGTAGAACTTTTAAGGCAATATTGTGTTGATGATGGTGGTTCAAGCCACTTAGGTTTCAAGGATAAAAGGTTGGAACATGGGAAATCATTTCCTGGAGATGGTAAATTTTCTATTGGCAGGTACAATTGGAATATGAAATTTAAGGATGCTACCTCTGCTGCTCAAGCAACGGTTAAGTTTGCAGAACATGCAAGCCTAGCAGTCAGAGCTGTTGTAGAACTTTCAAGCCAATATTGTTTTGATGAAGGTGGTTCATTCCACTTAGGTTTCAAGGATGAAAGGTTGGAATATGGGCAATCATTTCTTGGAGATGGTAATTTTTCTATTTACAGGCAGAATTGAACATGTAATTTAAAGATGCTACCTCTGCTTCTCAAGCAGCGGCTGACTTTGCAGGACATACAACCCTAGTTGCCAGAGCTATTGTAGAACTTTCAAGGCAATATTGTGTTGATGATGGTGGTTCAGGCTACTAAGGTTTCAAGGATGAAAGGTTGGAACACGGGCAATCATTTCCTTGAGATGGTAATGGTAATTCTTTTGTTGGCAGGCAGAATTGGAACATGAAATTTAAGGATGCTACCTCTTCTGCTCAAGCAGCGGCTGAGTTTGCAGAACATACAAGCCTAGCTGCCAGAGCTGTTGGAGAACTTTCAAGGCAATATTGTGTTGATGATGGTGGTTCATGCCACTTATGTTTCAAGGATGAAAGGTTGGAACATGGGCAATCAATTCCTGGAGATGGTAATGGTAATTTTTCTGTTGGCAGACCGAATTGGAACATGAAATATAAGGATGCTACCTCTGCTACTCAAGCAGCGGCTGAGTTTGCAGAACATGCAAGCCTAGCTGCCAGAGCTGTTGTAGAACTTTCAAGGCAATATTGTGTTGATGATGGTGGTTCATGCCACTTAGGTTTCAAGGATGAAAGTTTGGAACATGGGCAATCATTTCCTGGAGATGGTATTGGTAATTTTTCTGTTGGCCGGTAGAATTGGAACATGAAATTTAAGGATGCTACCTCTGCTACTCAAGCAGCGGCTGAGTTTGCAGAACATGCAAGCCTAGCTGCCAGAGCTATTGTAGAACTTTCAAGGCAATAATATGTTGATGATGGTGGTTCATGCCACTTAGGTTTCAAGGATGAAAGGTTGGAACATGGGCTATCATTTCTTGGAGATGGTAATGGTAATTTTTCTATTGGCAGGTAGAATTGGAACATGAAATTTAAGGATGATACCTCTGCTACTCAAGCAGCGGCTGAGTTTGCAGAACATGCAAGCCTAGCTGCCAGAGCTGTTGTAAAACTTTCAAGGCAATATTATGTTGATGATGGTGGTTCATGCCACTTAGGTTTCAAGGATAAAAGGTTGAAACATGGGCATTCATTTCCTGGAGATGGTTAATTTTCTATTGGCAGGCACAATTGGAACATGAAATTTAAGGATGCTACCTCTACTGCTCAAGCAGCGGTTGAGTTTGCAGAACATGCAAGCCTAGCTGTCAGAGCTGTTGTAGAACTTTGAAGGCAATATTGTGTTGATGATGGTGGTTCATTCCACTTAGGTTTCAATGATGAAAGGTTGGAATATGGGCAATCATTTCCTGGAGATGGTAATTTTTCTATTTGTAGGTAGAATTGAACATGAAATTTAAAGATGCTACCTCTGCTTCTCAAGCAGTGGCTGACTTTGCAGAACATGCAACCCTAGTTGCCAGAGCTGTTATAGAAGTTTCAAGGCAATATTGTGTTGATGATGGTGGTTCATGCCACTTAGGTTTCAAGGATGAAAGGTTGGAACACGGGCAATCATTTCCTGGAGATGGTAATGGTAATTTTTCTGTTAGCAGGCAGAATTGGAACATGAAATTTAAGGATGCTACCTCTTCTACTCAAGCAGCGGCTGAGTTTGCAGAACATGCAAGCCTAGCTACCAGAGCTGTTGTAGAACTTTCAAGCCAATATTGTGTTGATAATGGTGGTTCATGCCACTTAGGTTTCAAGGATGAAAGGTTGGAACATCGGCAATCATTTCCTGGAGATGGTAATGGTAATTTTTCTGTTGGCAGGCAGAATTGGAACATGAAATTTAAGGATGCTACCTCTTCTACTCAAGCAGCGGCTGAGTTTGCAGAACATGCAAGCCTAGCTACCAGAGCTATTGTAGAACTTTCAAGCTAATATTGTGTTGATGATGGTGGTTCATGCCACTAAGGTTTCAAGGATGAAAGGTTGGAACATGGGCAATCATTTCCTGGAGATGGTATTGGTAATTTTTCTGTTGGCAGGTAAAATTGGAACATGAAATTTAAGGATGCTACCTCTGCTACTCAAGCAGCGGTTGAATTTGCAGAACATGCAAGCCTAGCTGATAGAGCTGTTGGAGAACTTTCAAGGTAATATTGTGTTGATGATGGTGGTTCATGCCACTTAGGTTTCAAGGATGAAAGGTTGGAACACGGGCAATAGTTTCCTGGAGAATTTAATGGTAATTGTTTTTGTTGGCAGGCAGAATTGGAACATGAAATTTAAGGATGCTACCTCTGCTACTCAAGCAGCGGCTGAATTTGCAGAACATGCAAGCCTAGCTGCCAGAGCTGTTGTAGAACTTTCAATTCAATATTGTGTTGATGATGGTAGTTCATGCCACTTAGGTTTCAAGGATAAAAGGTTGGAACATGGGTAATCATTTCCTGGAGATGGTAAATTTTCTATTGGCTGGCAGAATTGAACATGAAATTTAAAGATGCTACCTCTGCTTCTCAAGCAGCAGATGACTTTGCAGAACATGCAACCCTAGTTGCCAGAGCTATTGTAGAACTTTCAAGCCAATATTGTGTTGATGATGGTGGTTCATGCCACTTAGGTTTCAAGGATGAAAGGTTGGAACATGGGCAATCATTTCCTGGAGATGGTAATGGTAATTTTTCTGTTGGCAGGTAGAATTGGAACATGAAATTTAAGGATGCTACCTCTGCTACTCAAGTAGCGGCTGAGTGTGCAAAACATGCAAGCCTAGCTGCCAGAGCTGTTGGAGAACTTTCAAGGCAATATTGTGTTGATGATGGTGGTTGATGCCACTTAGGTTTCATGAATGAATGGTTGGAACATGGGCAATCATTTCCTGGAGATGGTAATGGTAATTTTTCTGTTGGCTGGCAGAATTGGATCATGAAATTTAAGGATGCTACCGTTGCTGCTCAAGCAGCGGCTGAGTTTGAAGAACATGCAAGCCTAGCTGCCAGAGCTGTTGTAGAACTTTCAAGGCAATATTGTGTTGATGATGGTGGTTCATGCCACTTAGGTTTCAAGGATAAAAGGTTGGAACATTGGCAATCATTTCCTGGAGATGGTAAATTTTCTATTGGCAGGCACAATTGGAACATGAAATTTAAGGATGCTACCTCTGCAACTCAAGCAGTGGCTGAGTTTGCAGAACATGCAAGCCTACCTGCCAGAGCTGTTGTATAACTTTCAAGGCAATATTGTGTTGATCATGGTGGTTCATGCCTCTTAGGTTTCAAGGATGAAAGGTTGGAACAAGGGCTATCATTTCCTGGAGATGGTAATTTTTCTTTTGGCAGGCAGAATTGGAACATGAAATTTAAGGATGCTACCTCTGCTGCTCAAGCAGCGGCTGAGTTTGTAGAACATGCAAGCCTAGCTTCCAGAGCTGTTGTAGAACTTTCAAGGCAATATTGTGTTGATGATGGTGGTTCATGCCACTTAGGTTTCAAGGAAGAAAGGTTGGAACATGGGCAAAGGTTTCAAGGATGAAAGGTTGGAACATGGGCAATCATTTCTTGGAGATGGTAATGGTAATTTTTATGTTGGCAAGTAGAATTGGAACATGAAATTTAAGGATGCTACCTCTACTACTCAAGCAGCGGCTGAGTTTGCAGAACATGCAAGCCTAGTTGCCAGAGCTGTTGTAGAACTTTCAAGGCAATATTGTGTTGATGATGGTGCTTCATGCCACTTAGGTTTCAAATATGAAAGGTTGGAACATGGGAAATTATTTCCTAGAGATGGTAATGGTAATTTTTCTGTTTGCAAGTAGAATTGGAACATGAAATTTAAGGATGCTACCTCTACTACTCAAGCAGCGGTTGAGTTTGCAGAACATGCAAGCCTAGCTGCCAGAGCTGTTGTAGAACTTTCAAGGCAATATTGTGTTGATGATGGTGGTTCATGCCACCTAGGTTTCAAGGATGAAAGGTTGGAACATAGGCTATCATTTCCTGGAGATGGTAATTTTTCTGTTTGCAAGTAGAATTGGAACATGAAATTTAAGGATGCTACCTTTACTACTCAAGCAGCGGCTGAGTTTGCAGAACATGCAAGCCTAGCTTCCAGAGCTGTTGTAGAACTTTCAAGCCAATATTGTGTTGATGATGGTGGTTCATGCTACTTAGGTTTCAAGGATGAAAGGTTGGAACATGGGCAATCATTTCCTGGAGATGGTAATGGTAATATTTTTGTTGGCAGGTAGAATTGGAACATGAAATTTAAGGATGCTACCTCTACTACTCAAGCAGCGGCTGAGTTTGCAGAACATGCAAGCCTAGTTGCCAGAACTATTGTAGAACTTTCAAGGAAATATTGTGTTGATGATGGTGGTTCATGCCATTTATTTTTCAAGGATGAAAGGTTGGAACATGGGTTATCATTTCCTTGAGATGGTAATGGTAATTTTTCTGTTGGCAGGCCGAATTGGAATATGAAAGTTAAGGATGCTACCTCTGCTGCTCAAGCAGCGGTTGAGTTTGCAGAACATGCAAGCCTAGCTGCCAGAGCTGTTGTAGAACTTTCAAGGAAATATTGTGTTGATGATGGTGGTTCATTCCACTTAGGTTTCAAGGATGAAAGGTTGGAACATGGGAAATCATTTCCTGGAGATGGTAATTTTTCAATTGGTAGGAAGAATTGGAACATGAAATTAAGGATGCTGCCATTGTTGCTCAATCAGCGGCTGAGTTTGCAGAACATGCAAGCCTAGCTGCCAGGGCTGTTGGACAACTTTCAAGGGAATATTGTGTTGATGATGGTGGTTCATGCCACTTAGGTTTCAAGAATGAATGGTTGGAACATGGGCAATCATTTCCTGGAGATGGTAATGGTAATTTGTCTATTGGCAGGCAGAATTGGAACATGAAATTTAAGGATGCTACCTCTGCTACTTAAGCAGCGGCTGAGTTTGCAGAACATGCAAGCCTAGCTGCCAGAGCTGTTGTAGAACTTTCAAGGCAATATTGTGTTGATGATGGTGGTTCATGCCACTTAGGTTTCAAGGATGAAAAGTTGGAACATGGGCAATCATTTCCTGGAGATGGAAAATTTTCGATTGGCAGGCACAATTGGAACATGAAATTTAAGGATGCTACCTCTGCTGCTCAAGCAGCGGTTGAGTTTGCAGAACATGCAAGCCTAGCTGTCAGAGCTGTTATAGAACTTTCAAGGCAATATTGTGTTGATGATGGTGGTTCATGCCACTTAGGTTTCAAGGATGAAAGGTTCGAATATGGGCAATAATTTCCTAGAGATGGTAATTTTTCTATTGGCAGGCAGAATTGAGCATGAAATTTAAAGATGCTACCTCTGCTTCTCAAGCAGCGGCTTACTTTGCAGAACATGCAACCCTAGTTGCCAGAGCAGTTGTAGAACTTTCAATGCAATATTATGTTGATGATGGTGGTTCATGCCACTTAGGTTTCAAGGATGAAAGGTTGGAACATGGGCAATCATTTGCTGGAGATGTTAATGGTATATTTTCTTTTGGCAGACAGAATTGGAACATGAAATTAAAGGATGCTACCTCTTCTGCTCAAGCAGCGGCTGAGTTTGCAGAACATGCTAGCCTAGCTACTAGAGCTGTTGTAGAACTTTCAAGGTAAAATTGTGTTGATGATGGTGGTTCATGCCACTTAGGTTTCAAGGATGAAAGGTTGGAACATGGGCTATCATTTCCTGGAGATGGTAATTTTTCTGTTGGCAGGCAGAATTGGAACATGAAATAAATGATGCTGCCTCTGCTGCTCAAGTAGCGACAGAGTTTGCAGAACATGCAAGCCTAGCTGCCAGGGCTGTTGGAGAACTTTCAAGGCAATATTGTGTTGATGATGGTGGTTCATGCCACTTAGGTTACAAGAATGAATGTTTGGAACATTGGCAATTATTTCCTGGAGATGGTAATGGTTGGCAGGTAGAATTGGAACATGAAATTTAAGGATGCTACCTCTGCTACTCAAGCAGCGGCTGAGTTTGCAGAACATGCAAGCCTAGCTGCCAGAGCTGTTGGAGAACTTTCAAGGCAATATTATATCGATGATGGTGGTTCATGCAACTTAGGTTTCATGAATGAATGGTTGGAACATGGGCAATCATTTCCTCGAGATGGTAATGGTAATTTTTCTGTTGGCTGGCAGAATTGGATCATGAAATTTAAGGATGCTACCGCTGCTGCTCAAGCAGCGGCTGAGTTTGTAGAACATGCAAGCCTAGCTGCCAGAGCTGTTGTAGAACTTTCAAGGCAATATTGTGTTGATGATGGTGGTTCATGCCACTTAGGTTTCAAGGATAAAAGGTTGGAACATTGGCAATCATTTCCTGGAGATGGTCAATTTTCTATTGGCAGGCACAATTAGAACATGAAATTTAAGGATGCTACCTCTGCTGCTCAAGCAGCGGCTGAGTTTGCAGAAGATGCAAGCCTAGCTTCCAGAGCTGTTGTAGAACTTTCAAGGCAATATTGTGTTGATGATGGTGCTTCATGCCACTTAGGTTTCAAATATGAAAGGTTGGAACATGGGCAATTATTTCCTAGAGATGGTAATGGTAATTTTTCTGTTTGCAAGTAGAATTGGAACATGAAATTTAAGGATGCTACCTCTACTACTAAAGCAGCGGCTGAGTTTGCAGAACATGCAAGCCTAGCTGCCAGAGCTGTTGTAAAACTTTCAAGGTAATATTGTGTTGATGATGGTGGTTCATGCCACTTAGGTTTCAAGTATAAAAGGTTGGAACATGGGCAATCATTTCCTGGATATGGTAATGGTAATTTTTCTATTGTCAGGTAGAATTGGAACATGAAATTTAAGAATGTACCTCTGCTGCTCAAGCAGCGGCTGAGTTTGCAGAACATGCAAGCCTAGCTTCCAGAGCTGTTGTAGAACTTTCAAGGCAATATTGTGTTGATGATGGTGCTTCATGCCACTTAGGTTTCAAATATGAAAGGTTGGAACATGGGCAATTATTTCCTAGAGATGGTAATGGTAATTTTTCTGTTTGCAAGTATAATTGGAACATGAAATTTAAGGATGCTACCTCTACTACTCAAGCAGCGGGTGAGTTTGCAGAACATGCAAGCCTAGCTGCCAGAGCTGTTGCAAAACTTTCAAGGTAATATTAATTTTTCTATTGGCAGGTAGAATTGGAACATGAAATTTAAGGATGCTACCTCTACTAATCAAGCAACGGCTGAATTTGTAGAACATGCAAGCCTAGCTACCAGAGCTGTTGTAGAACTTTCAAGGCAATATTGTGTTGATGATGGTGGTTCATGCCACTTAGGTTTCAAGGATGAAAGGTTGGAACATGGGCAATCATTTCCTGGAGTTGGTAATGGTAATTTTTCTATTGGCAAGTAGAATTGGAACATGAAATTTAAGGATGCTACCTCTACTACTCAAGCAGCGGCTGAGTTTGCAGAATATGCAAGCCTAGTTGCCAGAGCTATTATAGATCTTTCAAGGCAATATTGTGTTGATGATGGTGCTTCATGCCACTTAGGTTTCAAATATGAAAGGTTGGAACATGGGCAATTATTTCCTAGAGATGGTAATGGAAATTTTTCTGTTTGCAAGTAGAATTGGAACATGAAATTTAAGGATGCTACCTCTACTACTCAAGCAGCGGCTGAATTTGCAGAACATGTAAGCCTTGCTGCCAGAGCTGTTGTAAAACTTTCAAGGTAATATTGTGTTGATGATGGTGGTTCATGCCACTTAGGTTTCAAGTATAAAAGGTTGGAACATGGGCAATCATTTACTGGAGATGGTAATAGTAATTTTTCTATTGGCAGGTAGAATTGGAACATGAAATTTAAGGATGCTACCTCTACTAATCAAGCAGCGGCTGAGTTTGCAGAACATGCAAGCCTAGCTGCCAGAGCTATTGTAGAACTTTCAAGGCAATATTGTGTTGATGATGGTGGTTCATGCCACTTAGGTTTCAAGGATGAAAGGTTGGAACATGGGCAATCATTTCCTGGAGATGGTAATGGTAATTTTTCTGTTGGCAAGTAGAATTGGAACATGAAATTTAAGGATGCTACCTCTACTACTCAAGCAGCGGCTGAGTTTGCAGAACATGCAAGCCTAGTTGCCAGAGCTGTTGTAGAACTTTCAAGGCAATATTGTGTTGATGATGGTGCTTCATGCCACTTAGGTTTCAAATATGAAAGGTTGGAACATGGGCAATTATTTCCTAGAGATGGTAATGGTAATTTTTCTGTTTGCAAGTAGAATTGGAACATGAAATTTAAGGATGCTACCTCTACTACTAAAGCAGCGGCTGAGTTTGCAGAACATGCAAGCCTAGCTGCCAGAGCTGTTGTAAAACTTTCAAGGTAATATTGTCTTGATGATGGTGGTTCATGCCACTTAGGTTTCAAGTATAAAAGGTTGGAACATGGGCAATCATTTCCTGGATATGGTAATGGTAATTTTTCTATTGTCAGGTAGAATTGGAACATGAAATTTAAGAATGCTACCTCTGCTGCTCAAGCAGCGGCTGAGTTTGCAGAACATGCAAGCCTAGCTTCCAGAGCTGTTGTAGAACTTTCAAGGCAATATTGTGTTGATGATGGTGCTTCATGCCAATTAGGTTTCAAATATGAAAGGTTGGAACATGGGCAATTATTTCCTAGAGATGGTAATGGTAATTTTTCTGTTTGCAAGTATAATTGGAACATGAAATTTAAGGATGCTACCTCTACTACTCAAGCAGCGGCTGAGTTTGCAGAACATGCAAGCCTAGCTGCCAGAGCTGTTGTAAAACTTTCAAGGTAATATTAATTTTTCTATTGGCAGGTAGAATTGGAACATGAAATTTAAGGATGCTACCTCTACTAATCAAGCAGCGGCTGAGTTTGTAGAACATGCAAGCCTAGCTACCAGAGCTGTTGTAGAACTTTCAAGGCAATATTGTGTTGATGATGGTGGTTCATGCCACTTAGGTTTCAAGGATGAAAGGTTGGAACATGGGCAATCATTTCCTGGAGTTGGTAATGGTAATTTTTCTGTTGGCAAGTAGAATTGGAACATGAAATTTAAGGATGCTACCTCTACTACTCAAGCAGCGGCTGAGTTTGAAGAATATGCAAGCCTAGTTGCCAGAGCTATTATAGATCTTTCAAGGCAATATTGGGTTGATGATGGTGCTTCATGCCACTTAGGTTTCAAATATGAAAGGTTGGAACATGGGCAATTATTTCCTAAAGATGGTAATGGAAATTTTTCTGTTTGCAAGTAGAATTGGAACATGAAATTTAAGGATGCTACCTCTACTACTCAAGCAGCGGCTGAATTTGCAGAACATGTAAGCCTTGCTGCCAGAGCTGTTGTAAAACTTTCAAGGTAATATTGTGTTGATGATGGTGGTTCATGCCACTTAGGTTTCAAGTATAAAAGGTTGGAACATGGGCAATCATTTCCTGGAGATGGTAATAGTAATTATTCTATTGGCAGGTAGAATTGGAACATGAAATTTAAGGATGCTACCTCTACTAATCAAGCAGCGGCTGAGTTTGCAGAACATGCAAGCCTAGCTGCCAGAGCTATTGTAGAACTTTCAAGGCAATATTGTGTTGATGATGGTGGTTCATGCCACTTAGGTTTCAAGGATGAAAGGTTGGAACATGGGCAATCATTTCCTGGAGATGGTAATGGTAATTTTTCTGTTGGCAAGTAGAATTGGAACATGAAATTTAAGGATGCTACCTCTACTACTCAAGCAGCGGCTGAGTTTGCAGAACATGCAAGCCTAGTTCCCAGAGCTGTTGTAGAACTTTCAAGGCAATATTGTGTTGATGATGGTGCTTCATGCCACTTAGGTTTCAAATATGAAAGGTTGGAACATGGGCAATTATTTCCTAGAGATGGTAATGGTAATTTTTCTGTTTGCAAGTAGAATTGGAACATGAAATTTAAGGATGCTACCTCTACTACTCAAGCAGCGGCTGAGTTTGAAGAACATGCAAGCCTAGCTGCCAGAGCTATTGTAAAACTTTCAAGGTAATATTGTGTTGATGATGGTGGTTCATGCAACTTAGGTTTGAAGTATAAAAGGTTGGAACATGGGCAATCATTTCCTGGAGATGGTAATGGTAATTTTCTTATTGGCAGGTAGAATTGGAACATGAAATTTAAGGATGCTACCTCTACTAATGAAGCAGCGGCTGAGTTTGCAGAACATGCAAGCCTAGCTGCCAGAGCTGTTGTAGAACTTTCAAGGCAATATTGTGTTGATAATGGTGGTTCATGCCACTTAGGTTTCAAGGATGAAAGGTTGGAACATGGGAAATCATTTCCTGGAGATGGTAATGGTAATTTTTCTGTTGGCAAGTAGAATTGGAACATGAAATTTAAGGATGCTACCTCTACTACTCAAGCAGCGGCTGAGTTTGCAGAACATGCAAGCCTAGTTGCCAGAGCTGTTGTAGAACTTTCAAGGCAATATTGTGTTGATGATGGTGCTTCATGCCACTTAGGTTTCAAATATGAAAGGTTGGAACATGGGCAATCATTTCCTGGAAATGGTAATTTTTCTATTGGCATGCAGAATTGGAACATGAAATTTAAGGATGCTACCTCTGCTGCTTAAGCAGCGGCTGAGTTTGCAGAAAATGCAAGCCTAGCTGCCAGAGCTGTTGTAGAACTTTCAAGGTAATATTGTGTTGATGATGGTGGTTCATGCCACTTAGGTTTCAAGTATAAAAGGTTGGAACATGGGCAATCATTTCCTGGAGATGGTAATGGTAATTTTTCTATTGACAGGTAGAATTGGAACATAAAATTTAAGGATGCTACCTCTACTAATCAAGCAGCGGCTGAGTTTGCAGAACATGCAAGCCTAGCTGCCAGAGCTGTTGTAGAACTTTCAAGGCAATATTGTGTTGATGATGGTAGTTCATGCCACTTAGGTTTCAAGGATGAAAGGTTGGAACATGGGCAATCATTTCCTGGAGATGGTAATGGTAATTTTTCTGTTGGCAAGTAGAATTGGAACATGAAATTTAAGGATGCTACCTCTACTACTCAAGCAGCGGCTGAGTTTGTAGAACATGCAAGCCTAGCTGCCAGAGCTGTTGTAGATCTTTCAAGGCAATATTGTATTGATGATAGTGCTTCATGCCACTTAGGTTTCAAATATGAAAGGTTGGAACATGGGCAATTATTTCCTAGAGATGGTAATGGTAATTTTCTGTTTGCAAGTAGAATTGGAACATGAAATTTAAGGATGCTACCTCTACTACTAAAGCAGCGGCTGAGTTTGCAGAACATGCAAGCCTAGCTGACAGAGCTGTTGTAAAACTTTCAAGGTAATATTGTGTTGATGATGGTGGTTCATGCCACTTAGGTTTCAAGTATAAAAGGTTGGAACATCGGCAATCATTTCCTGGAGATGGTAATGGTAATTTTTCTGCTGGCAGGTAGAATTGGAACATGAAATTTAAGGATGCTACCTCTGCTGCTCAAGCAGCGGCTGAGTTTGCAGAACATGCAAGCCTAGCTGCCAGAGCTGTTGTAGATCTTTCAAGGCAATATTATGTTGATGATGGTAGTTCATGGCACTTAGGTTTCAAGGATGAAAGGTTGGAACATGGGCAATCATTTCCTGGAGGTGGTAGTAGTAATTTTTCTGTTGGCAGGCAGAATTGGAACATGAAATTTAAGGATGCTACCTCTGTTGCTCATGCATCGGCTGAGTTTGCAGAACATGCAAGCCTAGTTGCCAGAGCTGTTGTAGATCTTTCAAGGCAATATTGTGTTGATGATGGTGCTTCATGCCACTTAGGTTTCAAATATGAAAGGTTGGAACATGGGCAATTATTTCCTAGAGATGGTAATGGTAATTTTTCTATTTGCAAGTAGAATTGGAACATGAAATTTAAGGATGCTACCTCTACTACTCAAGCAGCGGCTGAGTTTGCAGAACATGCAAGCCTAGCTACCAGAGCTGTTGTAAAACTTTCAAGGTAATATTGTGTTGATGATGGTGGTTCATGCCACTTAGGTTTCAAGTATAAAAGGTTGGAACATGGGCAATCATTTCCTGGAGATGGTAATGGTAATTTTTCTATTGGCAGGTAGAATTGGAACATGAAATTTAAGGATGCTACCTCTACTAATCAAGCAGCGGCTGAGTTTGCAGAACATGCAAGCCTAGCTGCCAGAGCTGTTGTAGAACTTTCAAGGCAATATTGTGTTGATGATGGTGGTTCATGCCACTTAGGTTTCAAGGATGAAAGGTTGGAACATGGGCAATCATTTCCTGGAGATGGTAATGGTAATTTTTCTGTTGGCAGGCAGAATTGGAACATGAAATTTAAGGATGCTACCTCTGCTGCTCAAGCAGCGGCTGAGTTTGCAGAACATGCAAGCCTAGCTGCCAGAGCTGTTGTAGAACTTTCAAGGCAATATTGTGTTGATGATGGTGGTTCATGCCACTTAGGTTTCAAGGATGAAAGGTTGGAACATGGGCAATCATTTCCTGGAGATGGTAATGGTAATTTTTCTGTTGGCAGGCAGAATTGGAACATGAAATTTAAGGATGCTACCTCTGCTGCTCAAGCAGCGGCTGAGTTTGCAGAACATGCAAGCCTAGCTGCCAGAGCTGTTGTAGAACTTTCAAGGCAATATTGTGTTGATGATGGTGATTCATGCCACTTAGGTTTCAAATATGAAAGGTTGGAACATGGGCAATCATTTCCTGGAGATGGTAATTTTTCTATTGGCATGCAGAATTGGAACATGAAATTTAAGGATGCTACCTCTGCTGCTTAAGCAGCGGCTGAGTTTGCAGAACATGCAAGCCTAGCTGCCAGAGCTGTTGTAGAACTATCAAGGTAATATTGTGTTGATCATGGTGGTTCATGCCACTTAGGTTTCAAGTATAAAAGGTTGGAACATGGGCAATCATTTCCTGGAGATGGTAATAGTAATTTTTCTATTGGCAGGTAGAATTGGAACATGAAATTTAAGGATGCTACCTCTACTAATCAAGCAGCGGCTGAGTTTGCAGAACATGCAAGCCTAGCTGCCAGAGCTGTTGTAGAACTTTCAAGGCAATATTGTGTTGATGATGGTGGTTCATGCCACTTAGGTTTCAAGGATGAAAGGTTGGAACATGGGCAATCATTTCCTGGAGATGGTAATGGTAATTTTTCTGTTAGCAAGTAGAATTGGAACATGAAATTTAAGGATGCTACCTCTACTACTCAAGCAGCGGCTGAGTTTGTAGAACATGCAAGCCTAGCTGCCAGAGCTGTTGTAAAACTTTCAAGGTAATATTGTGTTGATGATGGTGGTTCATGCCACTTAGGTTTCAAGTATAAAAGGTTGGAACATGGGCAATCATTTCCTGGAGATGGTAATGGTAATTTTTCTATTGGCAGGTAGAATTGGAACATGAAATTTAAGGATGCTACCTCTACTAATCAAGCAGCGGCTGAGTTTGCAGAACATTCAAGCCTAGTTGCCAGAGCTGTTGTAGATCTTTCAAGGCAATATTATGTTGATGATGGTGCTTCATGCCACTTAGGTTTCAAATATGAAAGGTTGGAACATGGGCAATTATTTCCTAGAGATGGTAATGGCAATTTTTCTGTTTGCAAAATAGAATTGGAACATGAAATTTAAGGATGCTACCTCTACTACTCAAGCAGCGGCTGAGTTTGCAGAACATGCAAGCCTAGCTACCAGAACTGTTGTAAAACTTTCAAGGTAATATTGTGTTGATGATGGTGGCTCATGCCACTTAGGTTTCAAGTATAAAAGGTTGGAACATGGGCAATCATTTCCTGGAGATGGTAATGGTAATTTTTCTATTGGCAGGTAGAATTGGAACATGAAATTTAAGGATGCTACCTCTACTAATCAAGCAGCGGCTGAGTTTGCAGAACATGCAAGCCTAGCTGCCAGAGCTGTTGTAGAACTTTTAAGGCAATATTGTGTTGATGATGGTGGTTCATGCCACTTAGGTTTCAAGGATGAAAGGTTGGAACATGGGCAATCATTTCTTGGAGATGTTAATGGTAATTTTTCTTTTGGCAGACAGAATTGGAAAATGAAATTAAAGGATGCTACCTCTTCTGCTCAAGCAGCGGCTGAGTTTGCAGAACAGGCTAGCCTAGCTACTAGAGCTGTTGTAGAACTTTCAAGGTATAATTGTGTTGATGATGGTGGTTCACGCCACTTAGGTTTCAAGGATGAAAGGTTGGAACATGGGCTATCATTTCCTGGAGATGGTAATTTTTCTGTTGGCAGGAAGAATTGGAACATGAAATAAATGATGCTGCCTCTGCTGCTCAAGTAGCGGCTGAGTTTGCAAAAGATGCAAGCCTAGCTGCCAGGGCTGTTGGAGAACTTTCAAGGCAATATTGTGTTGATGATGGTGGTTCATGCCACTTAGGTTACAAGAATGAATGTTTGGAACATTGGCAATCATTTCCTGGAGATGGTAATGGTAATTTTTCTGTTGGCAGGTAGAATTGGAACATGAAATTTAAGGATGCTTCCTCTGCTACTCAAGCAGCGGCTGAGTTTGCAGAACATGCAAGCCTAGCTGCTAGAGTTGTTGGAGAACTTTCAAGGCAATATTGTGTCGATGATGGTGGTTCATGCCACTTAGGTTTCATGAATGAATTGTTGGAACATGGGCAATCATTTCCTCGAGATGGTAATGGTAATTTTTCTGTTGGCTGGCAGAATTGGATCATGAAATTTAAGGATGCTACCGCTGCTGCTCAAGCAGCGGCTGAGTTTGCAGAACATGCAAGCCTAGCTGCCAGAGCTGTTGTACAACTTTCAAGGCAATATTGTGTTGATGATGGTGGTTCATGCCACTTAGGTTTCAAGGATGAAAGGTTGGAATATGGGCAATCATTTCTTAGAGATGGTAATTTTTCTATTGGCAGGAAGAATTGAACATGAAATTTAAGGATGCTACCTCTGCTTCTCAAGCAGCGGCTGACTTTGCAGAACATGCAAGCCTAGCTTCCAGAGCTATTGTAGAACTTTCAAGGCAATATTGTGTTGATGATGGTGGTTCATGCCACTTAGGTTTCAAATATGAAAGGTTGGAACATGGGCAATTATTTCCTAGAGATGGTAATGGTAATTTTTCTGTTTGAAAGTAGAATTGGAACATGAAATTTAAGGATGTTACCTCTACTACTCAAGCAGCGGCTGAGTTTACAAGCCTAGCTGCCAGAGCTGTTGTAAAAATTTCAAGGTAATATTGTGTTGATGATGGTGGTTCATGCCACTTAGGTTTCAAGTATAAAAGGTTGGAACATGGGCAATCATTTCCTGAAGATGGTAATGGTAATTTTTCTATTGGCAGGCAAAATTAGAACATGAAATTTAAGGATGCTACCGCTGCTGCTCAAGCAACGGCTGAGTTTGCAGAACATATAAGCCAAGCTGCCAGAGCTGTTGTAGAACTTTCAAGGCAATATTATGTTGATGATGGTGGTTCATGCCACTTAGCTTTCAAGTATAAAAGGTTGGAACATGGGCAATCATTTCCTGGAGATGGTAATGGTAATTTTTCTGTTGGTAGGTAGAATTGGAACATGAAATTTAAGGATGCTACCTCTGCTACTCAATCAGCGGCTGAGTTTGCAGAACATGCAAGCCTAGCTGCCAGGGCTGTTGGAGAACTTTCAAGGAAATATTGTGTTGATGATGGTGGTTCATGGCTCTTAGGTTTCAAGGATGAAAGGTTGGAAAATGGGCAATCATTTCCTGGAGATGGTAATGGTAATTTTTCTTTTGGCAGACAGAATTGGAACATGAAATTAAAGGATGCTACCTCTTCTGCTCAAGCAGCGGCTGAGTTTGCAGAACATGCAAGCCTAGCTACTAGAGCTGTTGTAGAACTTTCAAGGTAAAATTGTGTTGATGATGGTTGATCATTCCATTTAGTTTTCAAGCCACTTAGGTTTCAAGGATGAAAGGTTGGAATATGGGCAATCATTTCTTAGAGATGGTAATTTTTCTATTGGCAGGAAGAATTGAACATGAAATTTAAAGATGCTACCTCTGCTTCTCAAGCAACGGCTGACTTTGCAGAACATGCAACCCTAGTTTCCATAGTTGTTGTACAACTTTCAAGGCAATATTGTGTTGATGATGGTGGTTCATGCCACTTAGGTTTCAAGGATGAAAGGTTGGAACATGGGCAATCATTTCCTGGAGATGGCAATGGTAATTTTTATGCTGGCAGGCAAAATTAGAACATGAAATTTAAGGATGCTACTGCTGCTGCTCAAGCAACGGCTGAGTTTGCAGAACATACAAGCCAAGCTGCCAGAGCTGTTGTAGAACTTTCAAGGCAATATTATGTTGATGATGGTGGTTCATGCCACTTAGGTTTCAAGGATGAAAGGTTGGAACATGGGCAATCATTTTCTGGAGATGGTAATGGTAATTTTTCTGTTGGTAGGTAGAATTGGAACATGAAATTTAAGGATGCTACCTCTGCTACTCAATCAGCGGCTGAGTTTGCAGAACATGCAAGCCTAGCTGCCAGGGCTGTTGGAGAACTTTCAAGGAAATATTGTGTTGATGATGGTGGTTCATGGCTCTTAGGTTTCAAGGATGAAAGGTTGGAAAATGGGCAATCATTTCCTGGAGATGGTAATGGTAATTTTTCTTTTGGCAGACAGAATTGGAACATGAAATTAATGGATGCTACCTCTTCTGCTCAAGCAGCGGCTGAGTTTGCAGAACATGCAGGCCTAGCTACTAGAGCTGTTGTAGAACTTTCAAGGCAATATTGTGTTGATGATGGTGCTTCATGCCACTTAGGTTTCAAATATGAAAGGTTGGAACATGGGCAATTATTTCCTAGAGATGGTAATGGTAATTTTTCTGCTTGCAAGTAGAATTGGAACATGAAATTTAAGGATGCTACCTCTACTACTCAAGACGCGGCTGAGTTTACAAGCCTAGCTACCAGAGATGTTATAAAAATTTCAAGGTAATATTGTGTTGATGATGGTGGTTTATGCCACTTAGGTTTCAAGTATAAAAGGTTGGAACATGGGCAATCATTTCCTCGAGATGGTAATGGTAATTTTTCTGTTGGCTGGCAGAATTGGATCATGAAATTTAAGGATGCTACCGCTGCTGCTCAAGCAGCGGCTGAGTTTGCAGAACATGCAAGCCTAGCTGCCAGAGCAGTTGTACAACTTTCAAGGCAATATTGTGTTGATGATGGTGGTTCATGCCACTTAGGTTTCAAGGATAAAAGGTTGGAACATTGGCAATCATTTCCTGGAGATGGTAAATTTTCTATTGGCAGGCACAATTGGAACATGAAATTTAAGGATGCTACCTCTGCTACTCAAGCAGCGGCTGAGTTTGCAGAACATGCAAGCCTAGCTTCCAGAGCTATTGTAGAACTTTCAAGGCAATATTATGTTGATGATGGTGCTTCATGCCACTTAGGTTTCAAATATGAAAGGTTGGAACATGGGCAATTATTTCCTAGAGATGGTAATGGTAATTTTTCTGTTTGCAAGTAGAATTGGAACATGAAATTTAAGGATGCTACCTCTACTACTCAAGCAGCGGCTGAGTTTACAAGCCTAGCTGCCAGAGATGTTGTAAATATTTCAAGGTAATATTGTGTTGATGATGGTGGTTCATGCCACTTAGGTTTCAAGTATAAAAGGTTGGAATATGGGCAATCATTTCCTGGAGATGGTAATGGTAATTTTTCTATTGGCAGGCAAAATTAGAACATGAAATTTAAGGATGCTACCGCTGCTGCTCAAGCAATGGCTGAGTTTGCAGAACATACAAGCCAAGCTGCCAGAGCTGTTGTAGAACTTTCAAGGCAATATTATGTTGATGATAGTGGTTCATGCCACTTAGGTTTCAAGTATAAAAGGTTGGAACATGGGAAATCATTTCCTGGAGATGGTAATGGTAATTTTTCTGTTGGTAGGTAGAATTGGAACATGAAATTTAAGGATGCTACCTCTGCTACTCAATCAGCGGCTGAGTTTGCAGAACATGCAAGCCTAGCTGCCAGGGCTGTTGGAGAACTTTCAAGGAAATATTGTGTTGATGATGGTGGTTCATGGCTCTTAGGTTTCAAGGATGAAAGGTGGGAAAATGGGCAATCATTTCCTGGAGATGGTAATGGTAATTTTTCTTTTGGCAGACAGAATTGGAACATGAAATTAAAGGATGCTACCTCTTCTGCTCAAGCAGCGGCTGAGTTTGCAGAACATGCAAGCCTAGCTACTAGAGCTGTTGTAGAACTTTCAAGGCAATATTGTGTTGATGATGGTGCTTCATGCCACTTAGATTTCAAATATGAAAGGTTGGAACATGGGCAATTATTTCCTAGAGATGGTAATGGTAATTTTTCTGTTTGCAAGTAGAATTGGAACATGAAATTTAAGGATGCTACCTCTACTACTCAAGCAGCGGCTGAGTTTACAAGCCTAGCTACCAGAGCTGTTGTAAAAATTTCAAGGTGATATTGTGTTGATGATGATGGTTTATGCCACTTAGGTTTCAAGTATAAAAGGTTGGAACATGGGCAATCATTTCCTCGAGATGGTAATGGTAATTTTTCTGTTGGCTGGCAGAATTGGATCATGAAATTTAATGATGCTACCGCTGCTGCTCAAGCAGCGGCTGAGTTTGCAGAACATGCAAGCCTAGCTGGGAGAGCTGTTGTACAACTTTCAAGGCAATATTGTGTTGATGATGGTGGTTCATGCCACTTAGGTTTCAAGGATAAAAGGTTGGAACATTGGCAATCATTTCCTGGAGATGGTAAATTTTCTATTGGCAGGCACAATTGGAACATGAAATTTAAGGATGCTACCTCTGCTGCTCAAGCAGCGGCTGAGTTTGCAGAACATGCAAGCCTAGCTTCCAGAGCTATTGTAGAACTTTCAAGGCAATATTGTGTTGATGATGGTGCTTTATGCCACTTAGGTTTCAAATATGAAAGGTTGGAACATGGGCAATTATTTCCTAGAGATGGTAATGGTAATTTTTCTGTTTGCAAGTAGAATTGGAACATGAAATTTAAGGATGCTACCTCTACTACTCAAGCAGCGGCTGAGTTTACAAGCCTAGCTGCCAGAGCTGTTGTAAAAATTTCAAGGTAATATTGTGTTGATGATGGTGGTTCATGCCACTTAGGTTTCAAGTATAAAAGGTTGGAATATGGGCAATCATTTCCTGGAGATGGTAATGGTAATTTTTCTATTGGCAGGCAAAATTAGAACATGAAATTTAAGGATGCTACCGCTGCTGCTCAAGCAACGGCTGAGTTTGCAGAACATACAAGCCAAGCTGCCAGAGCTATTGTAGAACTTTCAAGGAAATATTATGTTGATGATGGTGGTTCATGCCACTTAGGTTTCAAGTATAAAAGGTTGGAACATGGGTAATCATTTCCTGGAGATGGTAATGGTAATTTTTCTGTGGTAGGTAGAATTGGAACATGAAATTTAAGGATGCTACCTCTGCTACTCAATCAGCGGCTGAGTTTGCAGAACATGCAAGCCTAGCTGCCAGGGCTGTTGGAGAACTTTCAAGGAAATATTGTGTTGATGATGGCGGTTCATGGCTCTTAGGTTTCAAGGATGAAAGGTTGGAAAATGGGCAATAATTTCCTGGAGATGGTAATGGTAATTTTTCTTTTGGCAGACAAAATTGGAACATGAAATTAAAGGATGCTACCTCTTCTGCTCAAGCAGCGGCTGAGTTTGCAGAACATGCAAGCCTAGCTACTAGAGCTGTTGTAGAACTTTCAAGGTAAAATTGTGTTGATGATGGTGGATCATTCCATTTAGTTTTCAAGCCACTTAGGTTTCAAGGATGAAAGGTTGGAATATGGGCAATCATTTCTTAGAGATGGTAATTTTTCTATTGGCAGGAAGAATTGAACATGAAATTTAAAGATGCTACCTCTGCTTCTCAAGCAACGGCTGACTTTGCAGAACATGCAACCCTAGTTTCCATAGTTGTTGTAAAACTTTCAAGGCAATATTGTGTTGATGATGGTGGTTCATGCCACTTAGGTTTCAAGGATGAAAGGTTGGAACATGGGCAATCATTTCCTGGAAATGGCAATGGTAATTTTTATGCTGGCAGGCAAAATTAGAACATGAAATTTAAGGATGCTACTGCTGCTGCTCAAGCAACGGCTGATTTTGCAGAACATACAAGCCAAGCTGCCAGAGCTGTTGTAGAACTTTCAAGGCAATATTATGTTGATGATGGTGGTTCATGCCACTTAGGTTTCAAGGATGAAAGGTTGGAACATGGGCAATCATTTCCTGGAGATGGTAATGGTAATTTTTCTGTTGGTAGGTAGAATTGGAACATGAAATTTAAGGATGCTACCTCTGCTACTCAATCAGCGGCTGAGTTTGCAGAACATGCAAGCCTAGCTGCCAGGGCTGTTGGAGAACTTTCAAGGAAATATTGTGTTGATGATGGTGGTTCATGGCTCTTAGGTTTCAAGGATGAAAGGTTGGAAAATGGGCAATTATTTCCTAGAGATGGTAATGGTAATTTTTCTGTTTGCAAGTAGAATTGGAACATGAAATTTAAGGATGCTACCTCTACTACTCAAGACGCGGCTGAGTTTACAAGCCTAGCTACCAGAGCTGTTGTAAAAATTTCAAGGTAATATTGTGTTGATGATGGTGGTTTATGCCACTTAGGTTTCAAGTATAAAAGGTTGGAACATGGGCAATCATTTCCTCGAGATGGTAATGGTAATTTTTCTGTTGGCTGGCAGAATTGGATCATGAAATTTAAGGATGCTACCGCTGCTGCTCAAGCAGCGGCTGAGTTTGCAGAACATGCAAGCCTAGCTGCCAGAGCAGTTGTACAACTTTCAAGGCAATATTGTGTTGATGATGGTGGTTCATGCCACTTAGGTTTCAAGGATAAAAGGTTGGAATATTGGCAATCATTTCCTGGAGATGGTAAATTTTCAATTGGCAGGCACAATTGGAACATGAAATTTAAGGATGCTACCTCTGCTACTCAAGCAGCGGCTGAGTTTGCAGAACATGCAAGCCTAGCTTCCAGAGCTATTGTAGAACTTTCAAGGCAATATTATGTTGATGATGGTGCTTCATGCCACTTAGGTTTCAAATATGAAAGGTTGGAACATGGGCAATTATTTCCTAGAGATGGTAATGGTAATTTTTCTGTTTGCAAGTAGAATTGGAACATGAAATTTAAGGATGCTACCTCTACTACTCAAGCAGCGGCTGAGTTTACAAGCCTAGCTGCCAGAGCTGTTGTAAAAATTTCAAGGTAATATTGTGTTGATGATGGTGGTTCATGCCACTTAGGTTTCAAGTATAAAAGGTTGGAATATGGGCAATCATTTCCTGGAGATGGTAATGGTAATTTTTCTATTGGCAGGCAAAATTAGAATATGAAATTTAAGGATGCTACCGCTGCTGCTCAAGCAACGGCTGAGTTTGCAGAACATACAAGCCAAGCTGCCAGAGCTGTTGTAGAACTTTCAAGGCAATATTATGTTGATGATAGTGGTTCATGCCACTTAGGTTTCAAGTATAAAAGGTTGGAACATGGGCAATCATTTCCTGGAGATGGTAATGGTAATTTTTCTGTTGGTAGGAAGAATTGGAACATGAAATTTAAGGATGCTACCTCTGCTACTCAATCAGCGGCTGAGTTTGCAGAACATGCAAGCCTAGCTGCCAGGGCTGTTGGAGAACTTTCAAGGAAATATTGTGTTGATGATGGCGGTTCATGGCTCTTAGGTTTCAAGGATGAAAGGTTGGAAAATGGGCAATAATTTCCTGGAGATGGTAATGGTAATTTTTCTTTTGGCAGACAGAATTGGAACATGAAATTAAAGGATGCTACCTCTTCTGCTCAAGCAGCGGCTGAGTTTGCAGAACATGCAAGCCTAGCTACTAGAGCTGTTGTAGAACTTTCAAGGTAAAATTGTGTTGATGATGGTGGATCATTCCATTTAGTTTTCAAGCCACTTAGGTTTCAAGGATGAAAGGTTGGAATATGGGCAATCATTTCTTAGAGATGGTAATTTTTCTATTGGCAGGAAGAATTGAACATGAAATTTAAAGATGCTACCTCTGCTTCTCAAGCAACGGCTGACTTTGCAGAACATGCAACCCTAGTTTCCATAGTTGTTGTACAACTTTCAAGGCAATATTGTGTTGATGATGGTGGTTCATGCCACTTAGGTTTCAAGGATGAAAGGTTGGAACATGGGCAATCATTTCCTGGAGATGGTAATGGTAATTTTTCTATTGGCAGGCAAAATTAGAACATGAAATTTAAGGATGCTACCGCTGCTGCTCAAGCAACGGCTGAGTTTGCAGAACATACTAGCCAAGATGCCAGAGCTATTGTAGAACTTTCAAGGCAATATTATGTTGATGATGGTGGTTCATGCCACTTAGGTTTCAAGGATAAAAGGTTGGAACATTGGCAATCATTTCCTGGAGATGGTAAATTTTCTATTGGCAGGCACAATTGGAACATGAAATTTATGGATGCTACCTCTGCTACTCAAGCAGCGGCTGAGTTTGCAGAACATGCAAGCCTAGCTTCCAGAGCTATTGTAGAACTTTCAAGGCAATATTATGTTGATGATGGTGCTTCATGCCACTTAGGTTTCAAATATGAAAGGTTGGAACATGGGCAATTATTTCCTAGAGATGGTAATGGTAATTTTTCTGTTTGCAAGTAGAATTGGAACATGAAATTTAAGGATGCTACCTCTACTACTCATGCAGCGGCTGAGTTTACAAGCCTAGCTGCCAGAGCTGTTGTAAAAATTTCAAGGTAATATTGTGTTGATGATGGTGGTTCATGCCACTTAGGTTTCAAGTATAAAAGGTTGGAATATGGGCAATCATTTCCTGGAGATGGTAATGGTAATTTTTCTATTGGCAGGCAAAATTAGAACATGAAATTTAAGGATGCTACCGCTGCTGCTCAAGCAACGGCTGAGTTTGCAGAACATACAAGCCAAGCTGCCAGAGCTGTTGTAGAACTTTCAAGGCAATATTATGTTGATGATAGTGGTTCATGCCACTTAGGTTTCAAGTATAAAAGGTTGGAACATGGGCAATCATTTCCTGGAGATGGTAATGGTAATTTTTCTGTTGGTAGGAAGAATTGGAACATGAAATTTAAGGATGCTACCTCTGCTACTCAATCAGCGGCTGAGTTTGCAGAACATGCAAGCCTAGCTGCCAGGGCTGTTGGAGAACTTTCAAGGAAATATTGTGTTGATGATGGCGGTTCATGGCTCTTAGGTTTCAAGGATGAAAGGTTGGAAAATGGGCAATAATTTCCTGGAGATGGTAATGGTAATTTTTCTTTTGGCAGACAGAATTGGAACATGAAATTAAAGGATGCTACCTCTTCTGCTCAAGCAGCGGCTGAGTTTGCAGAACATGCAAGCCTAGCTACTAGAGCTGTTGTAGAACTTTCAAGGTAAAATTGTGTTGATGATGGTGGATCATTCCATTTAGTTTTCAAGCCACTTAGGTTTCAAGGATGAAAGGTTGGAATATGGGCAATCATTTCTTAGAGATGGTAATTTTTCTATTGGCAGGAAGAATTGAACATGAAATTTAAAGATGCTACTTCTGCTTCTCAAGCAACGGCTGACTTTGCAGAACATGCAACCCTAGTTTCCATAGTTGTTGTACAACTTTCAAGGCAATATTGTGTTGATGATGGTGGTTCATGCCACTTAGGTTTCAAGGATGAAAGGTTGGAACATGGGCAATCATTTCCTGGAGATGGTAATGGTAATTTTTCTATTGGCAGGCAAAATTAGAACATGAAATTTAAGGATGCTACCGCTGCTGCTCAAGCAACGGCTGAGTTTGCAGAACATACAAGCCAAGCTGCCAGAGCTGTTGTAGAACTTTCAAGGCAATATTATGTTGATGATGGTGGTTCATGCCACTTAGGTTTCAAGTATAAAAAGTTTGGAACATGGGCAATCATTTCCTGGAGATGGTAATGGTAATTTTTCTGTTGGTAGGTAGAATTGGAACATGAAATTTAAGGATGCTACCTCTGCTACTCAATCAGCGGCTGAGTTTGCAGAACATGTAAGCCTAGCTGCCAGGGCTGTTGGAGAACTTTCAAGGAAATATTGTGTTGATGATGGTGGTTCATGGCTCTTAGGTTTCAAGGATGAAAGGTTGGAGAATGGGCAATCATTTCCTGGAGATGGTAATGGTAATTTTTCTTTTGGCAGACAGAATTGGAACATGAAATTAAAGGATGCTACCTCTTCTGCTCAAGCAGCGGCTGAGTTTGCAGAACATGCAAGCCTAGCTACTAGAGCTGTTGTAGAACTTTCAAGGCAATATTGTGTTGATGATGGTGCTTCATGCCACTTAGGTTTCAAATATGAAAGGTTGGAACATGGGCAATTATTTCCTAGAGATGGTAATGGTAATTTTTCTGTTTGCAAGTAGAATTGGAACATGAAATTTAAGGATGCTACCTTTACTACTCAAGCAGCGACTGAGTTTACAAGCCTAGCTGCCAGAGCTGTTGTAAAAATTTCAAGGTAATATTGTGTTGATGATGGTGGTTCATGCCACTTAGGTTTCAAGTATAAAAGGTTGGAACATGGGCAATCATTTCCTGGAGATGGTAATGGTAATTTTTCTATTGGCAGGTAGAATTGGAACATGAAATTTAAGGATGCTACCTCTACTACTCAAGCAGCGGCTGAGTTTGCAGAACATGCAAGCCTAGCTGCCAAAGCTGTTGTAGAACTTTCAAGGCAATATTGTGTTGATGATGGTGGTTTATGCCACTTAAGTTTCAAGGATGAAAGGTTGGAACATGGGCAATCATTTCCTAGAGATGGTAATTTTTCTATTGGCAGACAGAATTGGAACATGAAATAAAGGATGCTGCCTCTGCTGCTCAAGCAGCGGCTGAGTTTGCAGAACATGCAAGCCTAGATGCCAGAGCTGTTGTAGAACTTTCAAAGCAATATTGTGTTGATGATGGTGGTTCATGCCACTTAGGTTACAAGAATGAATGTTTGAAACATTGGCAATCATTTCCTGGAGATGGTAATGGTAATTTTTCTGTTGGCACGCAGGATTGGAGCATGAAATTTAAGGATGCTACCGCTGTTGCTCAAGCCGTGGCTGAGTTTGCAGAACATGCAAGCCTAGCTGCCAGAGCTGTTGTAGAACTTCCAAGGCATATTGTGTTGATGATGGCGGTTCATGCCACTTAGGTTTCAAGAATAAAAGGTTGGAACATGGGCAATCATTTCCTTGAGATGGTAAATTTTCAATTGGTAGGCACAATTGGAACATGAAATTTAAGGATGCTACCTCTGCTGCCCAAGCAGCGGTTGAGTTTGCAGAACATGCAAGCCTAGATGTCAGAGCTGTTGTAGAACTTTCAAGGCAATATTGTGTTGATGATGGTGGTTCATGCCACTTAGGTTTCAAGGATGAAAGGTTGGAATATGGGCAATCATTTCTTAGAGATGGTAATTTTTCTATTGGCAGGAAGAATTGAACATGAAATTTAAAGATGCTACCTCTGCTTCTCACGCAACGACTGACTTTGCAGAACATGCAACCCTAGTTTCCATAGTTGTTGTACAACTTTCAAGGCAATATTGTGTTGATGATGGTGGTTCAAGCCACTTAGGTTTCAAGGATGAAAGGTTGGAACATGGGCAATCATTTCCTGGAGATGGCAATGGTAATTTTTATGCTGGCAGGCAAAATTAGAACATGAAATTTTAGGATGCTACCGCTGCTGCTCAAGCAACGGCTGAGTTTGCAGAACATACAAGCCAAGCTGCTAGAGCTGTTGTAGAACTTTCAAGGCAATATTATGTTGATGACGGTGGTTCATGCCACTTAGGTTTCAAGGATGAAAGGTTGGAACATGGGCAATCATTTCCTGGAGATGGTAATGGTAATTTTTCTGTTGGTAGGTAGAATTGGAACATGAAATTTAAGGATGGTACCTCTGCTACTCAAGCAGCGGCTGAGTTTGCAGAACATGCAAGCCTAGCTGCCAGGGCTGTTGGAGAACTTTCAAGGAAATATTGTGTTGATGATGGTGGTTCATGGCTCTTAGGTTTCAAGGATGAAAGGTTGGAAAATGGGCAATCATTTCCTGGAGATGGTAATGGTAATTTTTCTATTGGCAGGCAGAATTGGAACATGAAATAAAGGATGCTACCTCTACTGCTCAAGCAGCGACTGAGTTTGCAGAACATGCAAGCCTAGCTGCCAGAGCTGTTGTAGAACTTTCAAGGCAATATTGTGTTGATGATGTTGGTTCATGCCACTTAGGTTTAAAGAATGAATGTTTGGAACATGGGCAATCATTTACTGGAGATGGTAATGGTAATTGTTCTGTTGGCACGCAAGATTGGAGCATGAAATTTAAGGATGCTACCGTTGCTGCTCAAGCAAAAGCTGAGTTTGCAGATCATGCAAGCCTAGCTGCCAGAGCTGTTGTAGAACTTTCAAGGCAATATTGTGTTGATGATGGTGGTTCATGCCACTTAGGTTTCAAGGATAAAAGGTTGGAACATTGGTAATCATTTCCTGGATATGGTAAATTTTCTATTGGCAGGCACAATTGGAACATGAAATTTAAGGATGCTACCTCTGCTGCTCAAGCGGCGGCTGAGTTTGCAGAACATGAAAGCCTAGCTGCTAGGGCTGTTGGAGAACTTTCAAGGCAATATTGTGTTGATGATGGTGGTTCATGCCACTTAGGTGTCAAGAATGAATGGATGGAGCATAGGAAATCATTTCCTGGAGATGGTAATGGTAATTTTTCTGTTGGCAGGCAGAATTGGAACATGAAATTTAAGGATTCTACCGTAGCTGCTGAAGTAGCGGCTGAGTTTGCAGAACATGCAAGACTAGCTGCCAGAGCTGTTGTAGAACTTTCAAGGCAATATTGTATTGATGATGGTGGTTCGTGCCACTTAGGTTTCAAGGATGAAAGGTTGGAATATGAGCAATCATTTCCTGGAGATGATAATTTTTCTATTGGCAGGTAGAATTGAACATGAAATTTAAAGATGCTACCTCTGCTTCTCAAGCAGCGACTAACTTTGCAGAACATGCAACCCTAGTTGCCAGAGCTGTTGTAGAACTTTCAAGGCAATATTGTATTGATGATGGTGGTTCATGCCACTAAGGTTTCAAGGATGAAAGGTTGGAATATGGGCAATCATTTCCTGGAGATGGTAATGGTAATTTTTCTTTTGGCAGGTAGAATTGGAACATGAAATTAAAGGATGCTACCTCTGCTTCTCAAGCAGCGGCTGACTTTCCAGAACATGCAACCGTAGTTGCCAGAGTTATTGTAGAATTTTCAAGGCAATATTGTGTTGATGATGGTGGTTCATGCCACTTAAGTTTCAAGAATGAATATTTGGAACATGGGAAATCATTTCCTGGAGATGGTAATGGTAATATTTTTGTTGGCATGATGGATTGGAGCATGAAATTTAAGAATGCTACCGCTGCTGCTCAAGCAGTGGTTGAGTTTGCAGAACATGCAAGCCTAGCTGCAAGAGCTGTTGTAGAACTTCCAAGGCATATTGTGTTGATCATGGTGGTTCATGCCACTTAGGTTTCAAGGATAAAAGGTTGGAACATGGGCAATCATTTCCTTAAGATGGTAAATTTTCTATTGGCATGCACAATTGGAACATGAAATTTAAGGATGCTACCTCTGCTGCCCAAGCAACGGTTGAGTTTGCAGAACATGCAAGCCTAGCTGTCAGAGCTATTGTAGAACTTTCAAGGCAATATTGTGTTGATGATGGTTGTTCATGCCACTTAAGTTTCAAGAATGAATGTTTGGAACATGGGAAATCATTTCCTGGAGATGGTAATGGTAATTTTTTTGTTGGCACGAAGGATTGGAGCATGAAATTTAAGGATGCTACCGCTGCTGCTCAAGCAGTGGTTGAGTTTGCATAACATGCAAGCCTAGCTGCAAGAGCTGTTGTAGAACTTCCAAGGCATATTGTGTTGATGATGGTGGTTCATGCCACTTAGGTTTCAAGGATAAAAGGTTGGAACATGGGCAATCATTTCCTTAAGATGGTAAATTTTCTTTTGGCATGCACAATTGGAACATGAAATTTAAGGATGCTACCTCTGCTGCCCAAGCAGCGGTTGAGTTTGCAGAACATGCAAGCCTAGTTGTCAGAGCTATTGTAGAACTTTCAAGGCAATATTGTGTTGATGATGGTGGTTCATGCCACTTAGGTTTCAAGGATGAAAGGTTGGAATATGGGCAATCATTTCCTGGAGATGGTAATTTTTCTATTGGCAGGCAGAATAGAACATGAAATTTAAAGATGCTACCTTTGCTTCTCAAGCAGCGGCTGACTTTGCAGAACTTCCAACACTAGTTTCCATAGTTGTTGTACAACTTTGAAGGCAATATTGTGTTGATGATGGTGGTTTATGCCAGTTCGGTTTCAAGGATGAAAGGTTAGAACATGGGCAATCATTTCCTGGAGATGGCAATGGTAATTTTTCTGTTGGCAGGCAAAGTTGGAACATGAAATTTAAGGATGCTACCGCTGTTGCTCAAGCAACGACTGAATTTGCAGAACATGCAAGCCAAGCTGCCAGAGCTGTTGTAGAACTTTCAAGGCAATATTATGTTAATGATGGTGGTTCATGCCACTTAGGTTTCAAGGATGAAAGGTTGGAACATGGGCAATCATTTCCTAGAGATGGTAATGGTAATTTTTCTGTTGGCAGGTAGAATTGGAACATGAAATTTAAGGATGCTACCTCTGCTACTCAAGCAGTGGCTGAGTTTGCAGAACATGCAAGCCTAGCTGCTAGAGGTGTTGGAATACTTTCAAGGCAATATTGTGTTGATGATGGTAGTTCATGCCACTTAAGTTTCAAGAATAAATGGTTGGAACATAGGCAATCATTTCCTGGAGATGGTAATGGTAATTTTTCTGTTGGCAGGCAGAATTGGATCATGCAATTTAAGGATGCCACCGCTACAGCTCAAGCAGCGGCTGAGTTTGCAGAACATGCAAGCCTAGCTGCTAGAGCTGTTGTAGAACTTTCAAGGCAATATTGTGTTGATGATGGGGGTTCATGCCATTTAGGTTTCAAGGATAAAAGGTTGAAACATTGGCAATCATTTCCTGGAGAAGGTAATGGTAATTTTTCTGTTGGCAGGTAGAATTGGAACATGAAATTTAAGGATGCTACCTCTGCTACTCAAGCAGTGGCTGAGTTTGCAGAACAAGCAAGCCTAGCTGCCATAGCTGTTGTAGAACTTTGAAGGCAATATTGTGTTGATGATGGTGGTTCATGCCACTTAGGTTTCAAGGATAAAAGGTTGGAACATGGGCAATCATTTCCTGGAGATGGTAAATTTTCTATTGGTTGGCAAAATTGATCATGAAATTTAAAGATGCTACCTCTGCTTCTAAAGTAGCGGCTGACTTTGCAGAACATGCAACCCTAGTTGCCAGAGATGTTGTAGAACTTTCAAGGCAATATTGTGTTGATGATGGTGGTTCATGCATCTTAGTTTTCAAGGATGAAAGGTTGGAACACGGGCAATCATTTCCTGGAGATGGTAATTTTTCTGTTGGCAGGCAGAATTGGAACGTGAAATTAAGGATGCTTCCTCTGCTGCTCAAGCAGCGGCTGAGTTTGCAGAACATGCAAGCCTAGCTGCCAGGGCTGTTGTAGAACTTTCAAGGGAATATTGTGTTGATAATGGTGGTTCATTCCACTTCGGTTTCAAGAATGAATGTTTGGAACATGTGCAATCATTTCCTAGAGAAGGTAATGGTAATATTTCTGTTGGCACGCAGAATTGGAGCATGAAATTTAAGGATGCTACCGCTGCTGCTCAAGCAGCGGCTGAGTTTGCAGAACATGCAAGCCTAGCTGCCAGAGCTGTTGTAGAACTTTCAAGGCAATATTGAGTTGATGATGGTGGTTCATGCCACTTAGGTTTCAAGGATAAAAGGTTGGAACATGGGCAATCATTTTCTGGAGATCGTAAATTTTCTATTGGCAGGCACAATTGGAACATGAAATTTAAGGATGCTACCTCTGTTGCTCAAGTAGCGGTTGAGTTTGCAGAACATGCAAGCCTAGCTGTTAGAGCTGTTGTAGAACTTTCAATGTAATATTGTGTTGATAATGGTGGTTCATGCCATATAGTTTTCAAGGATGAAAGGTTGGAATATGGGCAATCATTTCCTGGATATGGTAATTTTTCTATTGGCAGACAGAATAGAACATGAAATTTAAAGACGCTATCTCTGCTTCTCAAGCAGCGGCTAACTTTGCAGAACATGCAACCCTAGTTTCCAGAGCTGTTGTACAACTTTCAAGGCAATATTGTATTGATGATGGTGGTTCATGCCACTTATGTTTCAAGGATGAAAGGTTGGAACATGGGCAATCATTTCTTGGTGATGGTAATGGTAATTTGTCTGTTGGCAGGCAGAATTGGAACATGAAATTTAAGGATGCTACCTCTTCTGCTCAAGTAGCGGCTGACTTTACAGAAAATGCAACCCTAGTTGCCAGAGCTATTATAGAACTTTCAAGGCAATATTGTGTTGATGATGGTGGTTTATGCCACTTAGGTTTCAATAATGAATGTTTGGAACATGGGCAATCATTTCTTGGAGATGGTAATGGTAATTTTTCTGTTGGCACGCAGGATTGGAGCATGCAATTTAAGGATGCTATCGCTGCTACTCAGGCTGTAGCTGAGTTTGCAGAATACGCAAGCCTAGCTGCCAGAGCTGTTGTAGAACTTCCAAAGCATATTGTGTTGATGATGGTGGTTCATGCCGCTTAGGTTTCAAGGATAAAAGGTTAGAACATGGGCAATCATTTCCTTGAGATGGTAAATTTTCTATTGGCAGGCATAATTGGAACATAAAATTTAAGGATGTTACCTCTGCTGCCCAAGCAGCGGTTGAGTTTGCAGAACATGCAAGCCTAGCTGTCAGAGCTGTTTAGAACTTTCAAGGCAATATTGTGTTGATGATGGCGGTTCATGCCACTTAGGTTTCAAGGATGAAAGGTTGGAATATGGGCAATCATTTCCTGGAGATGGTAATTTTTCTATTGGTAGGCAGAATAGAACATGAAATTTAAAGATGCTACCTCTGCTTCTCAAGCAGCGGCTGACTTTGCAGAACATGCAACCCTAGTTTCCATAGTTATTGTACAACTTTGAAGGCAATATTGTGTTGATGATGGTGGTTCATGCCACTTAAGTTTCATGGATGAAAGGTTGGAACATGGGCAATCATTTCCTGGAGATGGCAATGGTAATTTTTCTGTTGGCAGGCAAAATTGGAACATGAAATTTAAGGATGCTACCGCTGCTGCTCAAGCAACGACTGAGTTTGCAGAACATGCAAGCCAAGCTGCCAGAGCTATTGTAGAACTTTCAAGGCAATATTATGTTGATGATGGTGGTTCGTGCCACTTAGGTTTCAAGGATGAAAGGTTAGAACATGGGCAATCATTTCCTGGAGATGGTAATGGTAATTTTTCTGTTTTTCAGGTAGAATTGAAACATGAAATTTAAGGATGCTACCTCCGCTACTCAAGCAGCGGCTGAGTTTGCAGAACATGCAAGCCTAGCTGCTAGAGCTATTGGAGAACTTTCAAGGAAATATTGTGTTGATGATGGTGGTTCATACCACTTAGGTTTCAAGAATGAATGGTTGGAACATGGGCAATCATTTCCTGGAGATGGTAATGGTAATTTTTCTATTAGCAGGCAGAATTGGATCATGAAATTTAAGGATGCTACCGCTGCTGCTCAAGTAGTGGCTGAGTTTGCAGAACATGCAAGCCTAGCTACTAGAGCTGTTGTAGAACTTTCAAGGCAACATTGTGTTGATGATGGAGGTTCATGCCACTTAGGTTTCAAGGATAAAAGGTTGGAACATGGGCAATCATTTTCTGGATATGGTAAATTTTCTATTGGCAGGCACAATTGGAACATGAAATTTAAGGATGCTACCTCTGCTGCTCAAGCAACGGTTGAGTTTGCAGAACATGCAAGCCTAGCTGTCAGAGCTGTTGTGGAACTTTTAAGGCAATATTGTGTTGATAATGGTGGTTCATGCCACATAGGTTTCAAGGATGAAAGGTTGGAATATGGGCAATCATTTCCTGGAGATGGTAATTTTTCTATTGGCAGGCAGAATAGAACATGAAATTTAAAGATGCTACCTCTGCTTCTCAAGCAGCGGCTAACTTTGCAGAACATGCAACCCTAGTTTCCAGAGCTGTTGTACAACTTTCAAGGCAATATTGTGTTGATGATGGTGGTTCATGCCACTTATGTTTCAAGGATGAAAGGTCTGAACATGGGCAATCATATCCTAGAGATGGTAATGGTAATTTTTCTGTTAGCAGGTAGAATTGGAACATGAAATTTAAGGATGCTACATCTTCTGCTCAAGCAGCGGCTGACTTTGCAGAACATGCAACCCTAATTGCCAGAGCTATTGTAGAACTTTCAAGGCAATATTGTGTTGATGATGGTGGTTCATGCCACTTATGTTTCAAGGATAAAAGGTTGTAATATGGGCAATCATTTTGTGGTGATGGTAATGGTAATTTCTCTATTGGCAGGCAGAATTGGAACATGAAATTTAAGGATGCTACCTCTTCTGCTCAAGCAGCGGCTGACTTTGCAGAACATGCAACCCTAGTTGCCAGAGCTATTGTAGAACTTTCAAGGCAATATTGTGTTGATGATGGTGGTTCATGCCACTTAGCTTTCAAGAATGAATGTTTGGAACATGGGCAATCATTTCCTGGAGATGGTAATGGTAATTTTTCTGTTGGCACGCATGATTGGAGCATGCAATTTAAGGATGTTACCATTGCTGCTCAAGCAGTGGCTGAGTTTGCAGAACATGCAAGCCTAGCTGCCAGAGCTGTTGTAGAACTTCCAAGGCATATTGTGTTCATGATGGTGGTTCATGCAACTTATGTTTCAAGGATAAAAGGTTGGAACATGGGCAATCATTTCCTTGAGATGGTAAAATTTCTATTGGCAGGCACAATTGGAACATGAAATTTAAGGATGTTACCTCTGCTGCCCAAGTAGCGGTTGAGTTTGCAGAACATGCAAGCCTAGCTGTCAGAGCTGTTGTAGAACTTTCAAGGCAATATTGTGTTGATGATGGTGGTTCATGCCACTTAGGTTTCAAGGATGAAAGGTTGGAATATGGGCAATCATTTCCTAGAGATGGTAATTTTTCTATTGGCAGGCAGAATAGAACATGAAATTTAAAGATGCTACCTCTGCTTCTCAAGCAGCGGCTGACTTTGCAGAACATGCAACCCTAGTTTCCATAGTTGTTGTACAACTTTGAAGGTAATATTGTGTTGATGATGGTGGTTCATGCCACTTAGGTTTCAAGGATGAAAGGTTGGAACATAGGCAATCATTTCCTGGAGATGGCAATGGTAATTTTTCTGTTGGCAGGCAAAATTGGAACATGAAATTTAAGGATGCTACCGCTGCTGCTCAAGCAACGACTGAGTTTGCAGAACATGCAAGCCAAGCTGCCAGAGCTGTTGTAGAACTTTCAAGGCAATATTGTGTTGATCATGGTAGTTCATACCACTTAGGTTTCAAGGATAAAAGGTTGGAACATGGGTAATCATTTCCTGGAGATGGTAAATTTTCTATTGGCTGGCAGAATTGAACATGAAATTTAAAGATGCTACCTCTGCTTCTTAAGCAGCGGCTGTGTTTGCAGAACATGCAAGCCTAGCTGCTAGGGCTATTGGAGAACTTTCAAGGCAATATTGTGTTGATGATGGTGGTTCATGCCACTTAGGTTTCAAGAATGAATGGTTGGAACATGGGCAATCATTTCCTGGAGATGGTAATGGTAATTTTTCTGTTGGCAGGCAGAATTGGATCATGCAATTTAAGGATGCTACCGCTGCTGCTCAAGCAGCGGATGAGTTTGCAGAACATGCAAGCCTAGCTGCTAGAGCTGTTGTAGAACTTTCAATGTAATATTGTGTTGATGATGGTGGTTCATGCCATTTAGGTTTCAAGGATAAAAGGTTGAAACATTGGCAATCATTTCCTGGAGATGGTAATGGTAAATTTTCTATTGGCAGGCACAATTGGAACATGAAATTTAAGGATGCTACCTCTGCTGCTCAAGCAGCGGCTGAGTTTGCATAACTTGCAAGCCTAACTGTCAGAGTTGTTGTAGAACTTTCAAGGCAATATTGTGTTGATGATGGTGGTTCATGCCACTTAGGTTTCAAGGATGAAAGGTTGGAATATGGGCAATCATTTCCTACAGATGGTAATTTTTCTATTGGCAGGCAGAATAGAACATGAAATTTAAAGATGCTACCTCTGTTTCTCAAGCAGTGGCTGAGTTTGCAGAACAAGCAAGCCTAGCTGCCATAGCTGTTGTAGAACTTTGAAGGCAATATTGTATTGATGATGGTGGTTCATGCCACTTAGGTTTCAAGGATGAAAGGTTGGAACATGGGCAATCATTTCCTGGAGATGGTAAATTTTCTATTGGTTGGCAAAATTGAACATGAAATTTAAAGATGCTACCTCTGCTTCTCAAGTAGCGGCTGACTTTGCAGAACATGCAACCCTAGTTGCCAGAGATGTTGTAGAACTTTCAAGGCAATATTATGTTGATGATGGTGGTTCATGCCACTTAGTTTTCAAGGATGAAAGGTTGGAACATGGGCAATCATTTCCTAGAGAAGGTAATTTTTCTGTTGGCAGGCAGAATTGGAACATGAAATTAAGGATGCTTCCTCTGCTGCTCAAGCAGCGGCTGAGTTTGCAGAACATGCAAGCCTAGCTGCCAGGGCTGTTGGAGAACTTTCAAGGGAATGTTGTGTTGATAATGGTGGTTCATTCCACTTAGGTTTCAAGAATGAATGTTTGGAACATGTGCAATCATTTCCTAGAGAAGGTAATGGTAATATTTCTGTTGGCACGCAGAATTGGAGCATGAAATTTAAGGATGCTACCGCTGCTGCTCAAGCAGCGGCTGAGTTTGCAGAACATGCAAGCCTAGCTGCCAGAGCTGTTGTAGAACTTTCAAGGCAATATTGAGTTGATGATGGTGGTTCATGCCACTTAGGTTTCAAGGATAAAAGGTTGGAACATGGGCAATCATTTTCTGGAGATGGTAAATTTTCTTTTGGGAGGCACAATTGGAACATGAAATTTAAGGATGCTACCTCTGTTGCTCAAGTAGCGGTTGAGTTTGCAGAACATGCAAGCCTAGCTGTTAGAGCTGTTGTAGAACTTTCAATGTAATATTGTGTTGATAATGGTGGTTCATGCCATATAGTTTTCAAGGATGAAAGGTTGGAATATGGGCAATCATTTCCTGGATATGGTAATTTTTCTATTGGCAGACAGAATAGAACATGAAATTTAAAGACGCTATCTCTGCTTCTCAAGCAGCGGCTAACTTTGCAGAACATGCAACCCTAGTTTCCAGAGCTGTTGTACAACTTTCAAGGCAATATTGTGTTGATGATGGTGGTTCATGCCACTTATGTTTCAAGGATGAAAGGTTGGAACATGGGCAATCATTTCTTGGTGATGGTAATGGTAATTTGTCTGTTGGCAGGCAGAATTGGAACATGAAATTTAAGGATGCTACCTCTTCTGCTCAAGTAGCGGCTGACTTTACAGAAAATGCAACCCTAGTTGCCAGAGCTATTATAGAACTTTCAAGGCAATATTGTGTTGATGATGGTGGTTTATGCCACTTAGGTTTCAATAATGAATGTTTGGAACATGGGCAATCATTTCTTGGAGATGGTAATGGTAATTTTTCTGTTGGCACGCAGGATTGGAGCATGCAATTTAAGGATGCTACCGCTGCTACTCAGGCTGTGGCTGAGTTTGCAGAATATGCAAGCCTAGCTGCCAGAGCTGTTGTATAAATTTTCTATTGGCAGGCATAATTGGAACATAAAATTTAAGGATGTTACCTCTGTTGCCCAAGCAGCGGTTGAGTTTGCAGAACATGCAAGCCTAGCTGTCAGAGCTGTTTAGAACTTTCAAGGCAATATTGTGTTGATGATGGCGGTTCATGCCACTTAGGTTTCAAGGATGAAAGGTTGGAATATGGGCAATCATTTCCTGGAGATGGTAATTTTTCTATTGGTAGGCAGAATAGAACATGAAATTTAAAGATGCTACCTCTGCTTCTCAAGCAGCGGCTGACTTTGCAGAACATGCAACCCTAGTTTCCATAGTTATTGTACAACTTTGAAGGCAATATTGTGTTGATGATGGTGGTTCATGCCACTTAAGTTTCAAGGATGAAAGGTTGGAACATGGGCAATCATTTCCTGGAGATGGCAATGGTAATTTTTCTGTTGGCAGGCAAAATTGGAACATGAAATTTAAGGATGCTACCGCTGCTGCTCAAGCAACGACTGAGTTTGCAGAACATGCAAGCCAAGCTGCCAGAGCTATTGTAGAACTTTCAAGGCAATATTATGTTGATGATGGTGGTTCGTGCCACTTAGGTTTCAAGGATGAAAGGTTAGAACATGGGCAATCATTTCCTGGAGATGGTAATGGTAATTTTTCTGTTTTTCAGGTAGAATTGAAACATGAAATTTAAGGATGCTACCTCCGCTACTCAAGCAGTGGCTGAGTTTGCAGAACATGCAAGCCTAGCTGCTAGAGCTATTGGAGAACTTTCAAGGAAATATTGTGTTGATGATGGTGGTTCATACCACTTAGGTTTCAAGAATGAATGGTTGGAACATGGGCAATCATTTCCTGGAGATGGTAATGGTAATTTTTCTATTAGCAGGCAGAATTGGATCATGAAATTTAAGGATGCTACCGCTGCTGCTCAAGTAGTGGCTGAGTTTGCAGAACATGCAGGCCTAGCTACTAGAGCTGTTGTAGAACTTTCAAGGCAACATTGTGTTGATGATGGAGGTTCATGCCACTTAGGTTTCAAGGATAAAAGGTTGGAACATGGGCAATCATTTTCTGGAGATGGTAAATTTTCTATTGGCAGGCACAATTGGAGCATGAAATTTAAGGATGCTACCGCTGCTGCTCAAGCAGCGGCTGAGTTTGCAGAACATGCAAGCCTAGCTGCCAGAGCTATTGTAGAACTTTCAAGGCAATATTGAGTTGATGATGGTGGTTCATGCCACTTAGGTTTCAAGGATAAAAGGTTGGAACATGGGCAATCATTTTCTGGAGATGCTAAATTTTCTATTGGCAGGCACAATTGGAACATGAAATTTAAGGATGCTACCTCTGCTGCTCAAGCAGTGGTTGAGTTTGCATAACATGCAAGCCTAGCTGTTAGAGCTATTGTAGAACTTTCAATGTAATATTGTGTTGATAATGGTGGTTCATGCCATATAGTTTTCAAGGATGAAAGGTTGGAATATGGGCAATCATTTCCTGGATATGGTAATGTTTCTATTGGCAGGCAGAATAGAACATGCAATTTAAAGACGCTATCTCTGCTTCTCAAGCAGCGGCTAACTTTGCAGAACATGCAACCCTAGTTTCCAGAGCTGTTGTATAACTTTCAAGGCAATATTGTGTTGATGATGGTGGTTCATGCCACTTATGTTTCTAGGATGAAAGGTTGGTACATGGGCAATCATTTCTTGGAGATAGTAATGGTAATTTGTCTGTTGGCAGGCAGAATTGGAACATGAAATTTAAGGATGCTACCTCTTCTGCTCAAGCAGCGGCTGACTTTGCAGAAAATGCAACCCTAGTTGCCAGAGCTATTGTAGAACTTTCAAGGAAATATTGTGTTGATGATGGTGGTTTATGCCACTTAGGTTTCAAGAATGAATGTTTGGAACATGGGCAATCATTTACTGGAGATGGCAATGGCAATTTTTCTGTTGGCAGGCAAAATTGGAACATGAAATTTAAGGATGCTACCGCTGCTGCTCAAGCAACGACTGAGTTTGCAGAACATGCAAGCCAAGCTGCCAGAGCTATTGTAGAACTTTCAAGGCAATATTATGTTGATGATGGTGGTTCGTGCCACTTAGGTTTCAAGGATGATAGGTTGGAACATGGGCAATCATTTCCTGGAGATGGTAATGGTAATTTTTCTATTTTTCAGGTAGAATTGAAACATGAAATTTAAGGATGCTACCTCTGCTACTCAAGCAGCGGCTGAGTTTGCAGAACATGCAAGCCTAGCTGCTAGAGCTATTGGAGAACTTTCAAGGCAATATTGTGTTGATGATGGTGGTTCATGCCACTCAGGTTTCAAGAATGAATGGTTGGAACATGGGCAATCATTTCCTGGAGATGGTAATGGTAATTTTTCTATTGGCAGGCAGAATTGGATCATAAAATTTAAGGATGCTACCGCTGCTGCTCAAGTAGTGGCTGAGTTTGCAGAACATGCAAGCCTAGCTACTAGAGCTGTTGTAGAACTTTCAAGGCAACATTGTGTTGATGATGGAGGTTCATGCCACTTAGGTTTCAAGGATAAAAGGTTGGAACATGGGCAATCATTTTCTGGAGATGGTAAATTTTCTATTGGCAGGCACAATTGGAACATGAAATTTAAGGATGCTACCTCTGCTGCTCAAGCAACGGTTGAGTTTGCAGAACATGCAAGCCTAGCTGTCAGAGTTGTTGTGGAACTTTTAAGGCAATATTGTGTTGATAATGGTGGTTCATGCCACATAGGTTTCAAGGATGAAAGGTTGGAATATGGGCAATCATTTCCTGGAGATGGTAATTTTTCTATTGGCAGGCAGAATAGAAAATGAAATTTAAAGATCCTACCTCTGCTTCTCAAGCAGCGGCTAACTTTGTAGAAGATGCAACCCTAGTTTCCAGAGCTGTTGTACAACTTTCAAGGCAATATTGTGTTGATGATGGTGGTTCATGCCACTTAGGTTTCAAGGATAAAAGGTTGGAATATGGGCAATCATATCATGGTGATGGTAATGGTAATTTCTCTATTGGCAGGCAGAATTGGAACATGAAATTTAAGGATGCTACCTCTTCTGCTCAAGCAGCGGCTGACTTTGCAGAACATGCAACCCTAGTTGCCAGAGCTATTGTAGAACTTTCAAGGCAATATTATGTTGATGATGGTGGTTCATGCCACTTATGTTTCAAGGATAAAAGGTTGGAATATGGGCAATCATTTCGTGGTGATGGTAATTGTAATTTCTTTATTAGCAGGCAGAATTGGAACATGAAATTTAAGGATGCTACCTCTTCTGCTCAAGCAGCGGCTGACTTTGAAGAACATGCAACCCTAGTTGCCAGAGCAATTGTCGAACTTTCAAGGCAATATTGTGTGGATGATGGTGGTTCATGCCACTTAAGTTTCAAGAATGAATGTTTGGAACATAGGCAATCATTTCCTGAAGATGTTAATGGTAATTTTTCTGTTGGAACGCAGGATTGGAGCATGCAATTTAAGGATGCTACCGCTGTTGCTCAAGCAGTGTCTGAGTTTGCAGAACATGCAAGCCTAGCTGCCAGAGCTGTTGTAGAACTTCCAAGGCATTTTGTGTTGATGATGGTGGTTCATGCCACTTAGGTTTCAAGGATGAAAGGTTGGAATATGGGCAATCATTTCCTAGAGATGGTAATTTTTCTATTGGCAGGCAGAATAGAACATGAAATTTAAAGATGCTACCTATGCTTCTCAAGCAGCGGCTGACTTTGCAGAACATGCAACCCTAGTTTCCATAGTTGTTGTACAACTTTGAAGGCAATATTGTGTTGATGATGGTGGTTCATGCCACTTAGGTTTCAAGGATGAAAGGTTGGAACATGGGCAATCATTTCCTGGAGATGGCAATGGTAATTTTTCTGTTGGCAGACAAAATTGGAACATGAAATTTAAGGATGCTACCGCTGCTGCTCAATCAACGACTGAGTTTGCAGAACATGCAAGCCAAGCTGCCAGAGCTGTTGTAGAACTTTCAAGGAAATATTATGTTGATGATGGTGGTTCGTGCCACTTAGGTTTCAAGGATGAACGGTTGGAACATGGGCAATTATTTCCTGGAGATGGTAATGGTATTTTTTCTGTTGGCAGGTAGAATTGGAACATGAAATTTAAGGATGCTACCTCTGCTACTTAAGCAGCGGCTGAGTTTGCAGAATATGGAAGCCTAGCTGCTAGAGCTATTGGAGAACTTTCAAGGCAATATTGTGTTGATGATGGTGGTTCATGCCACTTAGGTTTCAAAATGAATGGTTGGAACATGGGCAATCATTTCCTGGAGATGGTAATGGTAATTTTTCTATTGGCAAGCACAATTGGAACATGAAATTTAAAGATGCTACCTCTGCTGCTCAAGCAACGGTTGAGTTTGCAGAACATGCAAGCCTAGCTGTCAGAGCTGTTGTAGAACTTTCAAGGCAATATTGTGTTGATAATGGTGGTTCATGCCACATAGGTTTCAAGGATGAAAGGTTGGAATATGGGCAATCATTTCCTAGAGATGGTAATTTTTCTATTGGCAGGCAGAATAGAACATGAAATTTAAAGATGCTACCTCTGCTTCTCAAGCAGCGGCTAACTCTGCAGAACATGCAACCCTAGTTTCCAGAGCTGTTGTACAACTTTCAAGGCAATATTGTGTTGATGATGGTGGTTCATGCCACTTATGTTTCAAGGATGAAAGGTCTGAACATGGGCAATAATTTCCTGGAGATGGTAATGGTAATTTTTCTGTTAGCAGGTAGAATTGGAACATGAAATTTAAGGATGCTACATCTGCTACTCAAGCAGCGGCTGAGTTTGCAGAACATGCAAGCCTAGCTGCTAGAGCTATTGGAGAACTTTCAAGGCAATATTAGGTTGATGATGGTGGTTCATGCCACTTAGGTTTCAAGAATGAATGGTTGGAACATGGGCAATCATTTCCTGGAGATGGTAATGGTAATTTTTCTGTTGGCACGCAGGATTGGAGCATGCAATTTAAGGATGCTACCGCTGCTGCTCAAGCAGTTGCTGAGTTTTAAGAATATGCAAGCCTAGCTGCCAGAGCTGTTGTAGAACTTCCAAAGCATATTGTGTTGATGATGGTGGTTCATGTCACTTAGGTTTCAAGGATAAAAGGTTGGAACATGGGCAATCATTTTCTGGAGATGGTAAATTTTCTATTGGCAGGCACAATTGTAACATGAAATTTAAGGATGCTACCTCTGCTGCCCAAGCAGCGGTTGAGTTTGCAGAACATGCAAGCCTAGCTGTCAGAGCTGTTGTAGAACTTTCAAGGCAATATTGTGTTGATGATGGTGGTTCATGCCACTTAGGTTTCAAGGATGAAAGAATGGAATATGGGCAATCATTTCCTAGAGATGGTAATTTTTCTATTGGCAGGCAGAATAGAACATGAAATTTAAAGATGCTACCTCTGCTTCTCAAGCAGCGGCTGACTTTGCAGAACATGCAACCCTAGTTTCCATAGTTGTTGTACAACTTTGAAGGCAATATTGTGTTAATGATGATGGTTCATTCCACTTAGGTTTCAAGGATGAAAGGTTGTAACATGGGCAATCATTTCCTGGAGATGGAAATGGTAATTTTTCTGTTGGCAGGCAAAATTGGAACATAAAATTTAAGGATGCTACCGCTGCTGCTCAAGCAACGAGTGAGTTTGCAGAACATGCAAGCCAAGCTGCCAGAGTTGTTGTAGAACTTTCAAGGCAATATTATGTTGATGATGGTGGTTCGTGCCTCTTAGGTTTCAAGAATGAATGGTTGGAACATGGGCAATCATTTCCTGGAGATGGTAATGGTAATTTTTTGTTGGCAGGCAGAATTGGATCATGAAATATAAGGACGCTACCGCTGCTGCTCAAGCAGCGGCTGAGTTTGCAGAACATGCAAGCCTAGCTACTAGAGCTGTTGTAGAACTTTCAAGGCAATATAATGTTGATGTTGGAGGTTCATGCCACTTAGGTTTCAAGGATAAAATGTTGGAACATCGGCAATCATTTTCTGGAGATGGTAAATTTTCTATTGGCAAGCATAATTGGAACATGAAATTTAAAGATGCTACCTCTGCTTCTCAAGCAGCGGCTAACTTTGCAGAACATGCAACCCTAGTTTCCAGAGCTGTTGTACAACTTTCAAGGCAATATTGTGTTGATGATGGTGGTTCATGCCACTTATGTTTCAAGGATGAAAGGTCTGAACATGGGCAATCATTTCCTGGAGATGGTAATGGTAATTTTTCTGTTAGCAGGTAGAATTGGAATATGAAATTTAAGGATGCTACATCTGCTACTCAAGCAGCGGCTGAGTTTGCAGAACATGCAAGCCTAGCTGCTAGAGCTATTGGAGAACTTTCAAGGCAATATTGTGTTGATGATGGTGGTTCATGCCACTTAGGTTTCAAGAATGAATGGTTGGAACATGGGCAATCATTTCCTGGAGATGGTAATGGTAATTTTTTGTTGGCAGGCAGAATTGGATCATGAAATTTAAGGATGCTACCGCTGCTGCTCAAGCAGCGACTGAGTTTGCAAAACATGCAAGCCTAGCTACTAGAGCTGTTGTAGAACTTTCAAGGCAATATTGTGTTGATGATGGAGGTTCATGCCACTTAGGTTTCAAGGATAAAATGTTGGAACATCGGCAATCATTTTCTGGAGATGGTAAATTTTCTATTGGCAAGCACAATTGGAACATGAAATTTAAAGATGCTACCTCTGCTGCTCAAGCAACGGTTGAGTTTGCAGAACATGCAAGCCTAGCTGTCAGAGCTGTTGTAGAACTTTCAAGGCAATATTGTGTTGATAATGGTGGTTCATGCCACATAGGTTTCAAGGATGAAAGGTTGGAATATGGGCAATCATTTCCTGGAGATGGTAATTTTTCTATTGGCAAGTAGAATAGAACATGAAATTTAAAGATGCTACCTCTGCTTCTCAAGCAGCGGCTAACTTTGCAGAACATGCAACCCTAGTTTCCAGAGCTGTTGTACAACTTTCAAGGCAATATTGTGTTGATGATGGTGGTTCATGCCACTTATGTTTCAAGGATGAAAGGTCTGAACATGGGCAGTCATTTCCTGGAGATGGTAATGGTAATTTTTCTGTTAGCAGGTAAAATTGGAACATGAAATTTAAGGATGCTACATCTGCTACTCAAGCAGCGGCTGAGTTTGCAGAACATGCAAGCCTAGCTGCTAGAGCTATTGGAGAACTTTCAAGGCAATATTGTGTTGATGATGGTGGTTCATGCCACTTAGGTTTCAAGAATGAATGGTTGGAACATGGGCAATCATTTCCTGGAGATGGTAATGGTAATTTTTTGTTGGCAGGCAGAATTGGATCATGAAATTTAAGGATGCTACCGCTGCTGCTCAAGCAGCGGCTGAGTTTGCAAAACATGCAAGCCTAGTTACTAGAGTTGTTGTAGAACTTTCAAGGCAATATTGTGTTGATGATGGAGGTTCATGCCACTTAGGTTTCAAGGATAAAATGTTGGAACATCGGCAATCATTTTCTGGAGATGGTAAATTTTCTATTGGCAAGCACAATTGGAACATGAAATTTAAAGATGCTACCTCTGCTGCTCAAGCAACGGTTGAGTTTGCAGAACATGCAAGCCTAGCTGTCAGAGCTGTTGTAGAACTTTCAAGGCAATATTGTGTTGATAATGGTGGTTCATGCCACATAGGTTTCAAGTATGAAAGGTTGGAATATGGGCAATCATTTCTTAGAGACGGTAATTTTTCTATTGGCAGGCAGAATAGAACATGAAATTTAAAGATGCTACCTCTGCTTCTCAAGCAGCGGCTAACTTTGCAGAACATGCAACCCTAGTTTCCAGAGCTGTTGTACAACTTTCAAGGCAATATTGTGTTGATGATGGTGGTTCATGCCACTTATGTTTCAAGGATGAAAGGTTGGAACATGGGCAATCATTTATTGGTGATGGTAATGGTAATTTGTCTGTTGGCAGGCAGAATTGGAACATGAAATTTAAGGATGCTACCTCTTCTGCTCAAGCAGCGATTGACTTTGCAGAACATGCAACCCTAGTTGCCAGAGCTATTGTTGAACTTTCAAGGCAATATTGTGTTGATGATGGTGGTTCATTCCACTTAGGTGTCAAGAATGAATGTTTGGAACATGGGTAATCATTTCCTGGATATGGTAATGGTAATTTTTCTGTTGGCACGCAGGATTGGAGCATGCAATTTAAGGATGCTACCGCTGCTGCTCAAGTAGTTGCTGAGTTTTAAGAATATGCAAGCCTAGCTGCCAGAGCTGTTGTAGAACTTCCAAGGCATATTCTGTTGATGATGGTGGTTCATGCCACTTAGGTTTCAAGGATAAAAGGTTGGAACATGGGCAATCATTTCCTTGAGATGGTAAATTTTCTATTGGCAGGCACAATTGGAACATGAAATTTAAGGATGCTACCTCTGCTGCCCAAGCAGCGGTTGAGTTTGCAGAACATGCAAGCCTAGCTGTCAGAGCTGTTGTAGAACTTTCAAGGCAATATTGTGTTGATGATGGTGGTTCATGCCACTTAGGTTTCAAGGATGAAAGGATGGAATATGGGCAATCATTTCCTGGAGATGGTAATTTTTCTATTGGCAGGCAGAATAGAACATGAAATTTAAAGATGCTACCTCTGCTTCTCAAGCAGCGGCTGACTTTGCAGAACATGCAACCCTAATTTCCATAGTTATCGTACAAATTTGAAGGCAATATTGTGTTGATGATGGTGGTTCATGCCACTTAGGTTTCAAGGATGAAAGGTTGGAACATGGGCAATCATTTCCTGGAGATGGCAATGGTAATTTTTCTGTTGGCAGGCAAAATTGGAACATGAAATTTAAGGATGCTACCGCTGCTGCTCAAGCAACGACTGAGTTTGTAGAACATGCAAGCCAAGCTGCCAGAGCTCTTGTAGAACTTTCAAGGCAATATTATGTTGATGATGGTGGTTCATGCTACTTAGGTTTCAAGGATGAAAGGTTGGAACATGGGCAATCATTTCCTGGAGATGGTAATGGTAATTTTTCTGTTGGCAGGTAGAATTGGAACATAAAATTTAAGGATGCTACCTTTGCTACTCAAGCAGCGGCTGAGTTTGCAGAACATGCAAGCCTAGCTGCTAGAGCTATTTGATAACTTTCAAGGCAATATTGTGTTGATGATGGTGGTTCATGCCACTTAGGTTTCAAGAATGAATGGTTGGAATATGGGCAATCATTTCCTGGAGATGGTAATGGTAATTTTTCTGTTGGCAGGCAGAATTGGATCATGAAATTTAAGGATGCTACCGCTGCTGCTCAAGCAGCGGCTGAGTTTGCAGAACATGCAAGCCTAGCTACTAGAGATGTTGCAGAACTTTCAAGGCAATATTGTGTTGATGATGGAGGTTCATGCCACTTAGGTTTCAAGGATAAAATATTGGAACATCTGCAATCATTTTCTGGAGATGGTAAATTTTCTATTGGCAACCCAATTGGAACATGAAATTTAAAGATGCTACCTCTGCTGCTCAAGCAACGGTTGAGTTTGCAGAACATGCAAGCCTAGCTGTCAGAGCTGTTGTAGAACTTTCAAGGCAATATTGTGTTGATGATGGTGGTTCATGCCACTTAGGTTTCAAGGATGAAAGGTTGGAACATGGGCAATCATTTCCTGGAGATGGTAATGGTAATTTTTCTATTGGAAGGCAGAATTGGAACATGAAATTTAAGGATGCTACCTCTGTTGCTCAAGCAGCGGCTGAGTTTGCAGAACATGAAAGCCTAGCTGCCAGAGCTGTTGTAGAACTTTCAAGGCAATACTGTGTTGATGATGGTGGTTCATGTCACTTAGGTTTCAAGGATGAAGGTTGGAACATGGGCAATCATTTCCTTGAGATGGTAATGGTAATTGTTCTGTTATCATGCAGTATTGGAACATGAAATTTAAGGATGCTACCTCTGCTGCTCAAGCAGCGGCTGAGTTTGGAGAACATGCAATCCTAGCGGCCAGAGCTGTTGGAGAACTTTCAAGGCAATTTTGTGTTGATGATGGTGGTTCATGCCACTTAGGTTTCAAGGATGAAAGGTTGGAACATGGGCAATCATTTCCTGGAGATGGTAATGGAAATTTTTCTATTGGAAGGCAGAATTGGAACATGAAATTTAAGGATGCTACCTCTGTTGCTCAAGAACGGTTGAGTTTTCAGAACATGCAAGCCTAGCTGTCAGAGCTGTTGTAGAACTTTCAAGGCAATATTGTGTTGATAATGGTGGTTCATGCCACATAGGTTTCAAGGATAAAAGGCTGGAATATGGGCAATCATTTCCTAGAGATGGTAATTTTTCTATTGGTAGGGAGAATAGAACAAGAAATTTAAAGATGCTACCTCTGCTTCTCAAGCAGCGGCTAACTTTGCAGAACATGCAACCCTAGTTTCCAGAGCAGTTTTACAACTTTTAAGGCAATATTGTGTTGATGATGGTGGTTCAAGCCACTTATGTTTCAAGGATGAAAGGTTGGAACATGGGTAATCATTTCTTGGTGATGGTAATGGTAATTTGTCTATTGGCAGGCAGAATTGGAACATGAAATTTAAGGATGCTACCTCTTCTGCTCAAGAAGCGGATGAGTTTGCAGAACATGCATGCCTAGCTGCCAGAGATGTTGGAGAACTTTCAAGGCAATATTGTGTTTTTGACGGTGTTTCATTCCACTTAGGTTTCAAGGATGAAAGGTTGGAACATGGGTAATCATTTGCTGGAGATGGTAATGGTAATTTTTCTATGGGCGGGCATAATTGGAACATGAAATTTAAGGATGCTACCTCTGTTGCTCAAGCAGCTGCTGACTTTGCAGAACATGCAAGCCTAGCTGCCAGAGCTATTGTAGAACTTTCAAGGCAATATTGTGTTGATGATGGTGGTTCATGCCACTTAGGTTTCAAGGATGAAAGGTTGGAACATGGGCAATTATTTCATGGAGATGGTAATGGTAATTGTACTGTTGGCAGGCATAATTGGAACATGAAATTTAAGGATGCTACCTCTGCTGCTCAAGGAGCGGCTGAGTTTGCAGAACATGCAAGCCTAGCTGCCAGAGTTGTTGTAGAACTTTTAAGGCAATATAGTGTTGATGATGGTGGTTCATGCCACTTAGGTTTCAAGGATGAAAGGTTGGAACATAGGCAATCATTTCATGGAGATGGTAATGGTAATTTTTCTGTTGGTAGGAAGAATTGGAACATGAAATTTAAGGTTTCTACCTCATCTACTCAAGCAGCGGCTGAGTTTGCAGAACATGCAAGCCTAACTGCCAGATCTGTTGTAGAACTTTGAAGGCAATATTGTGTTGATCATAGTGGTTCATACCACTTAGGTTTCAAGGATAAAAGGTTGGAACATGAGTAATCATTTCCTGGAGATGGTAAATTTTCTATTGGCTGGCAGAATTGAACATGAAATTTAACGATGCCACCTCTGCTGCTCAAGCAGCCGTTGAGTTTGCAGAACATGCAAGCCTAGCTGTCAGAGCTGTTGTACAACTTTCAAGGCAATATTGTGTTGATGATGGTGGTTCATGCCACTTAGGTTTCAAGGATGAAAGTTTGGAATATGGGCAATCATTTCCTGGAGATGGTAATTTTTCTATTGGTAGGCAGAATTGAATATGAAATTTAAAGATGCTACCTCTGCTTCTCAAGCAGCGGCGGACTTTACAGAACATGCAACCCTAGTTTTTCCAGAGCTGTTGTACAACTTTTAATGCAATATTGTATTGATGATGGTGGTTTATGCCACTTAGGTTTCGAGGATGAAAGGTTGGAACATGGGCAATCATTTCCTGGAGATGGTAGTGGTAATTTGTCTGTTGGCAGGCAGAATTGGAACATGAAATTTAAGGATGCTACCTCTTCTGCTCAAGCAGCGGCTGAGTTTGCAAAACATGCAAGCCTAGCTGCTAGAGCTGTTGGAGAACTTTCAAGGCAATATTGTGTTGATGATGATGGTTCATGCCACTTAGGTTTCAAGAATGAATGGTTGGAACATCGGCAATCATTTCCTGGATATCGTAATGGTAATTTTTCTATTGGCAGGCAGAATTGGATCATGAAATTTAAGGATACTACCGCTGCTGCTCAAGCAGCGGCTGAGTTTGCAAAACATGCAAGCCTAGCTACTAGAGCTGTTGTAGAACTTTCAAGGCAATATTGTGTTGATGATGGAGGTTCATGCCACTTAGGTTTCAAGAATAAAATGTTGGAACATCGGCAATCATTTTCTGGAGATGGTAAATTTTCTATTGGCAAGCACAATTGGAACATGAAATTTAAAGATGCTACCTCTGCTGCTCAAGCAACGGTTGAGTTTGCAGAACATGCAAGCCTAGCTGTCAGAGCTGTTGTAGAACTTTCAAGGCAATATTGTGTTGATAATGGTGGTTCATGCCACATAGGTTTCAAGGATGAAAGGTTGGAATACGGGCAATCATTTCCTAGAGATGGTAATTTTTCTATTGGCAGGCAGAATAGAACATGAAATTTAAAGATGCTACCTCTGCTTCTCAAGCAGCGGCTAACTTTGCAGAACATGCAACCCTAGTTTCCAGAGCTGTTGTACAACTTTCAAGGCAATATTGTGTTGATGATGGTGGTTCATGCCACTTATGTTTCAAGGATGAAAGGTTGGAACATGGGCAATCATTTATTGGTGATGGTAATGGTAATTTGTCTGTTGGCAGGCAGAATTGGAACATGAAATTTAAGGATGCTACCTCTTCTGCTCAAGCAGTGATTGACTTTGCAGAATATGCAACCCTAGTTGCCAGAGCTATTGTTGAACTTTCAAGGCAATATTGTGTTGATGATGGTAGTTCATTCCACTTAGGTGTCAAGAATGAATGTTTGGAACATGGGCAATCATTTCTTGGATATGGTAATGGTAATTTTTCTGTTGGCACGCAGGATTGGAGCATGCAATTTAAGGATGCTACCGCTGCTGCTCAAGCAGTTGCTGAGTTTTAAGAATATGCAAGCCTAGCTGCCAGAGCTGTTGTAGAACTTCCAAGGCATATTGTGTTGATGATGGTGGTTCATGCCACTAAGGTTTCAAGGATAAAAGGTTGGAACATGGGCAATCATTTCCTTGAGATGGTAAATTTTCTATTGGCAGGCACAATTGGAACATGAAATTTAAGGATGCTACCTCTGCTGCCCAAGCAGCGGTTGAGTTTGCAGAACATGCAAGCCTAGCTTTCAGAGCTGTTGTAGAACTTTCAAGGCAATATTGTGTTGATGATGGTGGTTCATGCCACTTAGGTTTCAAGGATGAAAGGATGGAATATGGACAATCATTTCCTGAAGATGGTAATTTTTCTATTGGCAGGCAGAATAGAACATGAAATTTAAAGATGCTACCTCTGCTTCTCAAGCAACGGCTGACTTTGCAGAACATGCAACCCTAGTTTCCATAGTTGTCATACAAATTTGAAGGCAATATTGTGTTGATGATGGTGGTTCATGCCACTTAGGTTTCAAGGATGAAAGGTTGGAACATGGGCAATCATTTCCTGGAGATGGCAATGGTAATTTTTCTGTTGGCAGGCAAAATTGAAACATGAAATTTAAGAATGCTACCGCTGCTGCTCAAGCAATGACTGAGTTTGTAGAACATGCAAGCCAAGCTGCCAGAGCTGTTGTAGAACTTTCAAGGCAATATTATGTTGATGATGGTGGTTCATGCTACTTAGGTTTCAAGGATGAAAGTTTGGAACATGGGCAATCTTTTCCTGGAGATGGTAATGGTAATTTTTCTGTTGGCAGGTAGAATTGGATCATGAAATTTAAGGATGCTACCTCTGCTACTCAAGCAGAGGCTGAGTTTGCAGAACATGCAAGCCTAGCTGCTAGAGCTGTTTGAGAACTTTCAAGGCAATATTGTGTTGATGATGGTGGTTCATGCCACTTAGGTTTCAAGAATGAATGGTTGGAACATGGGCAATCATTTCCTGGAGATGGTAATGGTAATTTTTCTGTTGGCAGGCAGAATTGGATAATGAAATTTAAGGATGCTACCGCTGCTGCTTAAGCAGCGGCTGAGTTTGCAGAACATGCAAGCCTAGCTACTAGAGCTGTTGCAGAACTTTCAAGGCAATATTGTATTGATGATGGAGGTTCATGCCACTTAGGTTTCAAGGATAAAATATTGGAACATCGGCAATCATTTTCTGGAGATGGTAAATTTTCTATTGGCAACACAATTGGAACATGAAATTTAAAGATGCTACCTCTGCTGCTCAAGCAACGGTTGAGTTTGCAGAAAATGCAAGCCTAACTGTCAGAGCTGTTGTAGAACTTTCAAGGCAATATTGTGTTGATAATGGTGGTTCATGCCACATAGGTTTTAAGGATGAAAGGTTGGAATATGGGCAATCATTTCCTGGAGATGGTAATTTTTCTATTGGCAGGCAGAATTGGAACATGAAATTTAAAGATGCTACCTCTTCTGCTCAAGCAACGGTTGAGTTTGCAGAACATGCAAGCCTAGCTGTCAGAGCTGTTATAGAACTTTCAAGGCAATATTGTGTTGATAATGGTGGTTCATGCCACATAGGTTTCAAGGATGAAAGGTTGGAATATGGGCAATCATTTCCTGGAGATGGTAAATTTTCTATTGGCAGGCACAATTGGAACATGAAATTTAAAGATGCTACCTCTGCTGCTCAAGCAACGGTTGAGTTTGCAGAACATGCAAGCCTAGCTGTCAGAGCTGTTGTAGAACTTTCAAGGCAATATTGTGTTGATAATGGTGGTTCATGCCACATAGGTTTCAAGGATGAAAGGTTGGAATATGGGCAATCATTTCCTGGAGATGGTAATATTTCTATTGGCAGGCAGAATAGAACATGAAATTTAAAGATGCTACCTCTGCTTCTCAAGCAGCGGGTAACTTTGCAGAAGATGCAACCCTAGTTTCCAGAGCTGTTGTAAGACTTTAAAGGCAATATTGTGTTGATGATGGTGGTTCATGCCACTTATGTTTCAAGGATGAAAGGTTGGAACATGGGCAATCATTTCTTGGTGATGGTAATGGTAATTTGTCTGTTGGCAGGCAGAATTGGAACATGAAATTTACGGATGCTACCTATTCTTCTCAAGCAGCGGCTGAGTTTGCAGAACATGGAAGCCTAGCTACCAGAGATGTTGTAGAACTTTCAAGGAAAAATTGTGTTGATGATGGTGGTTCATGCCACTTAGGTTTCAAGGATGAAAGGTTGGAACATGGGCAATCATTTCCTGGAGATGGTAATTTTTCTGTTGGCAGGCAGAATTGGAACATGAAATTAAGGGTGCAGCCTCTACTGCTCAAGCAGCGGCTGAGTTTGCAGAACATGCAAGCCTAGCTGCCAGGGCTGTTGGAGAACTTCCAAGGCAATATTGTGTTGATGATGGAGTTTCATGCCACTTAGGTTTCAAGAATTAATGTTTGGAACATGTGCAATCATTTCCTAGAGAAGGTAATGGTAATAATTTTTGGCTCGCAGAATTGGAGCATGAAATTTAAGGATGCTACTGCTGCTGCTCAAGTAGCGGCTGTATTTGCAGAACATGCAAGTCTAGGTGCCAGAGCTGTTGTAGAACTTTCAAAGCAATATTGTTTTGATGATGGTGGTTCATGCCACTTAGGTTTCAAGGATAAAAGGTTGGAACATGGGCAATCATTTTCTGGAGATGGTAAATTTTCTATTGGCAGGCACAATTGGAACATGAAATTTAAGGATGCTACCTCTGCTGCTCAAGCAGCGGTTGAGTTTTAAGAACATGCAAGCCTAGCTGTCAGAGCTGTTGTAGAACTTTCAAGGCAATATTGTGTTGATAATGGTGGTTCATGCCACATAGGTTTCAAGGATGAAAGGTTGGAATATGGGCAATCATTTCCTGGAGATGGTAATTTTTCTATTGGTAGGCAGAATAGAACATGAAATTTAAAGATGCTACCTCTACTTCTCAAGCAGCGGCTAACTTTGCAGAACATGCAACCCTAGTTTCCAGAGCAGTTTTACAACTTTCAAGGAAATATTGTGTTGATGATGGTGGTTCAAGCCACTTATGTTTCAAGGATGAAAGGTTGGAACATGGGTAATCATTTCTTGGTGATGGTAATGGTAATTTGTCTGTTGGCAGGCAGAATTGGAACATGAAATTTAAGGATGCTACCTCTTCTGCTCAAGCAGCGGATGAGTTTGCAGAACATGCATGCCTAGCTGCCAGAGCTATTGGAGAACTTTCAAGGCAATATTGTGTTGTTGACGGTGTTTCATTCCACTTAGGTTTCAAATATTGAAAGGTTGGAACATGGGTAATCATTTGCTGGAGATGGTAATGGTAATTTTTCTATGGGCAGGCATAATTGGAACATGAAATTTAAGGATGCTACATCTGTTGCTCAAGCAGCTGCTGACTTTGCAGAACATGCAAGCCTAGCTGCCAGAGCTATTGTAGAACTTTCAAGGCAATATTGTGTTGATGATGGTGGTTCATGCCAATTAGGTTTCAAGGATGAAAGGTTGGAACATGGGCAATTATTTCATGGAGATGGTAACTGTAATTGTACTGTTGGCAGGCATAATTGGAACATGAAATTTAAGGATGCTACCTCTGCTGCTCAAGGAGCGGCTGAGTTTTCAGAACATGCAAGCCTAGCTGCCAGAGTTGTTGTAGAACTTTCAAGGCAATATAGTGTTGATGATGGTGGTTCATGCCGCTTAGGTTTCAAGGATGAAAGGTTGGAACATGGGCAATCATTTCATGGAGATGGTAATGGTAATTTTTCTGTTGGCAGGAAGAATTGGAACATGAAATTTAAGGTTGCTACCTCTGCTACTCAAGCAGCGGCTGAGTTTGCAGAACATGCAAGCCTAACTGCCAGAGCTGTTGTAGAACTTTGAAGGCAATATTGTGTTGATCATAGTGGTTCATACCACTTAGGTTTCAAGGATAAAAGGTTGGAACATGGGTAATCATTTCCTGGAGATGGTAAATTTTCTATTGGCTGGCAGAATTGAACATGAAATTTAACGATGCTACCTCTGCTGCTCAAGCAGCGGTTGAGTTTGCAGAACATGCAAGCCTAGCTGTCAGAGCTGTTGTACAACTTTCAAGGCAATATTGTGTTGATGATGGTGGTTCATGCCACTTAGGTTTCAAGGATGAAAGTTTGGAATATGGGCAATCATTTCCTGGAGATGGTAATTTTTCTATTGGTAGGCAGAATTGAACATGAAATTTAAAGATGCTACCTCTGCTTCTCAAGCATCGGCGGACTTTGCAGAACATGCAACCCTAGTTTTTCCAGAGCTGTTGTACCACTTTCAAGGCAATATTGTATTGATGATGGTGGTTTATGCCACTTAGGTTTCGAGGATGAAAGGTTGGAACATGGGAAATCATTTCCTGGAGATGGTAATGGTAATTTGTCTGTTGGCAGGCAGAATTGGAACATGAAATTTAAGGATGCTACCTCTGCTACTCAAGCAGCGGCTGAGTTTGCAGAACATGCATGCCTAACTGCCAGAGCTGTTGTAGAACTTTCAAGGCAATATTGTGTTGATGATGGTGGTTCATGCCACTTAGGTTTCAAGAATGAATGGTTGGAACACCGGCAATCATTTCCTGGATATCGTAATGGTAATTTTTCTGTTGGCAGGCAGAATTGGAACATGAAATTAAAGGATGTTACCGTTGCTGCTCAAGCAGCGACTAAGTTTGCAGAACATGCAAGCCTAGCTGCCAGAGCTGTTGTAGAACTTTAAAGGCAATATTGTGTTGATGATGGTGGTTCATGCCACTTTGGTTTCAAGGATGAAAGGTTGGAACATGGGTAATCATTGCCTGGAGATGGTAATGGTAATCTTTCTGTTGGCAGGCATAATTGGAACATGAAATTTAAGGATGCTACCTCTGCTGCTCAAGCAGCGGCTGAGTTTGCAGAACATACAAGCCTAGCTGCCTGAGCTATTGTAGAACTTTCAAGGCAATATTGTGTTGATGATGGTGGTTCATGCCACTTAGGTTTCAAGGATGGAAGATTGGAACATGGGCAATCATTTCATGGAGATTGTAATGGTAATTGTTCTGTTGGCAGGCATAATTGGAACATGAAATTTAAGGATGCTACCTCTGCTGCTCAAGGAGCAGCTGAGTTTGCAGAACATGCAAGCCTAGCTACCAGAGCTGTTGTAGAACTTTCAAGGCAATATTGTATTGTTTATGGTGGTTCATGCCACTTTGGTTTCAATGATGAAAGGTTGGAACATGGGTAATCATTTCATGGAGATGGTAATGGTAATTGTTCTGTTGGCAGGCATAATTGGAACATGAAATTTAAGGATGCTACCTCTGCTGCTCAAGGAGCGGCTGATTTTGCAGAACATGCAAGCCTAGTTGCCAGAGCTGTTGTGGAACTTTCAAGGCAATATAGTGTTGATGATGGTGGTTCATGCCACTTAGGTTTGAAGGATTAAAGGTTGGAACATGGGCAGTCATTTCATGGAGATGGTAAATTTTCTATTGGCTGGCAGAATTGAACATGAAATTTAAAGATGCTGCCTCTGCTTCTTAAGTAGCGGCTAACTTTGCAGAACATGCAAGCCTAGCTGCCAGAGCTGTTGTAGAACTTTCAAGGCAATATAGTGTTGATGATGGTGGTTCATGCCACTTAGGTTTCAAGGATGGAAGATTGGAACATGGGCAATCATTTCATGGAGATGGTAATGGTAATAGTTCTGTTGGCAGGCATAATTGGAACATGAAATTTAAGGATGCTACCTCTACTGCTCAAGGAGCGGCTGAGTTTGCAGCAAGCCTAGCTGCCAGAGCTGTTGTAGAACTTTCAAGGCAATATAGTGTTGATGATGGTGGTTCATGCCACTTAGGTTTCAAGGATGAAAGGTTGGAACATGGGCAATCATTTCATTGAGATGGTAATGGTAATTTTTCTGTTGGCAGGTAGAATTGGAACATGAAGTTTAAGGTTGCTACCTCTGCTACTCAAGCAGCGGCTGAGTTTGCAGAACTTGCAAGCCTAGCTACCAGAGCTATTGTAGAACTTTGAAGGCAATATTGTGTTGATGATGGTGGTTCATGCCACTTAGGTTTCAAGAATGAATGGTTGGAACATCGGCAATCATTTCCTAGATATGGTAATGGTAATTTTTCTGTTGGCAGGCAGAATGGAAACATGAAATTAAAGGATGCTACCGTTGCTGCTCAAGCAGCGACTGAGTTTGCAGAACATGCAAGCCTAGCTGCCAGAGCTGTTGTAGAACTTTCAAGGCAATACTGTGTTGATGATGGTGGTTCATGCCACTTTGGTTTCAAGGATGAAAGGTTGGAACATGGGTAATCATTTCCTGGAGATGGTAATGGTAATCTTTCTGTTGGCAGGCATAATTGGAACATGAAATTTAAGTATGCTACCTCTGCTGCACAAACAGCGGCTGAGTTTGCAGAACATACAAGCCTAGCTGCCAGAGCTATTGTAGAACTTTCAAAGCAATATTGTGTTGATGATGGTGGTTCATGCCACTTAGGTTTCAAGGATCGAAGATTGGAACATGGGCAATCATTTCATGGAGATGGTAATGGTAATTGTTCTGTTGGCAGGAATAATTGGAACATGAAATTTAAGGGTGCTACCTCTGCTGCTCAAGGAGCGGCTGAGTTTGCAGAACATGCAAGCCTAGTTGCCAGAGCTATTGTAGAACTTTCTAGGCAATATAGTGTTGATGGTGGTGGTTCATGCCACTTAGGTTTCAAGGATTAAAGGTTGGAACATGGGCCATCATTTCATGGAGATGGTAATGGTTATTTTTCTGTTGGCAGGTACAATTGGAACATGAAATTTAAGGTTGCTACCTCTGCTACTCAAGCAGTGGCTGAGTTTACAGAACAAGCAAGCCTAGCTGCCAGAGCTGTTGTAGAACTTTGAAGGCAATATTGTGTTGATCATGGTGGTTAATGCCACTTAGGTTTCAAGGATAAAAGGTTGGAACATGGGTAATCATTTCCTGGAGATGGTAAATTTTCTATTGGCTGGCAGAATTGAACTTGAAATTTAAACATGCTACCTCTACTTCTCAAGTCGCAGCTGACTTTGCAGAACATGCAACCCTAGCTGCTAGAGCTATTGTAGAACTTTCAAGGCAATATTGTGTTGATGATGGTGGTTCATGCCACTTAGTTTTCAAGGATGAAAGGTTGGAACATGGGCAATTATTTCATGGAGATGGTAATGGTAATTTTTCTGTTGGCAGGCAGAATTGGAACATGAAATTTAAGGATGCTACCTCTACTGCTCAAGCAGCGGTTGAGTTTGCAAACATGCAAGCCTAGCTGCCAGAGCTGTTGTAGAACTTTCAAGGCAATATTGTGTTTATGGTGGTGGTTCATGCCACTTAGGTTTCAAGGATAAAAGGTTGGAACATGGGCAATCATTTTCTGGAGATGGAAAATTTTCTATTGGCAGGCACAATTGGAACTTGAAATTTACGGATGCTACCTCTGCTGCTCAAGCAGCGGTTGAGTTTGCAGAACATGCAAGCCTAGCTGTTTGAGCTATTGTAGAACATTCAAGGCAATACTGTGTTGATAATGGTGGTTCATGCCACATAGTTTTCAAGGATGAAAGGTTGGAATATGGGCAATCATTTCCTGGAGATGGTAATGGTAATCTTTCTGTTGGCAGGCATAATTGGAACATGAAATTTAAGGATGCTACCTCTGCTGCTCAAGCAGCGGCTGAGTTTGCAGAACATACAAGCCTAGCTGCCTGAGCTATTGTAGAACTTTCAAGGCAATATTGTGTTGATGATGGTGGTTCATGCCACTTAGGTTTCAAGGATGGAAGATTGGAACATGGGCAATCATTTCATGGAGATGGTAATGGTAATTGTTCTGTTGGCAGGCATAATTGGAACATGAAATTTAAGGATGCTACCTCTGCTGCTCAAGGAGCAGCTGAGTTTGCAGAACATGCAAGCCTAGCTGCTAGAGCTGTTTTAGAACTTTCAAGGCAATATAGTGTTGATGATGGTGGTTCATGCCATTTAGGTTTCAAGGATGAAAGGTTGGAACATGGGCAATCATTTCATGGAGATGGTAATGGTAATTTTTCTGTTGGCAGGTAGAATTGGAACATGAAGTTTAAGGTTGCTACCTCTGCTACTCAAGCAGCGGCTGAGTTTGCAGAACATGCAAGCCTAGCTGCCAGAGCTATTGTAGAACTTTGAAGGCAATATTGTGTTGATCATGGTGGTTCATACCACTTAGGTTTCAAGGATAAAAGGTTGGAACATGGGTAATCATTTCCTGGAGATGGTAAATTTTCTATTGGCTGGCAGAATTGAACATAAAATTTAAAGATGCTACCTCTGCTTCTTAAGTAGCGGCTAACTTTGCAGAACATGCAAGCCTAGCTGCCAGAGCTGTTGTAGAACTTTCAAGGCAATATAGTGTTGATGATGGTGGTTCATGCCACTTAGGTTTCAAGGATGGAAGATTGGAACATGGGCAATCATTTCATGGAGATGGTAATGGTAATAGTTTTGTAGGCAGGCATAATTGGAACATGAAATTTAAGGATGCTACCTCTACTGCTCAAGGAGCGGCTGAGTTTGCAGCAAGCCTAGCTGCCAGAGCTGTTGTAGAACTTTCAAGGCAATATAGTGTTGATGATGGTGGTTCATGCCACTTAGGTTTCAAGGATGAAAGGTTGGAACATGGGCAATCATTTCATTGAGATGGTAATGGTAATTTTTCTGTTGGCAGGTACAATTGGAACATGAAGTTTAAGGTTGCTACCTCTGCTACTCAAGCAGCGGCTGAGTTTGCAGAACTTGCAAGCATAGCTACCAGAGCTATTGTAGAACTTTGAAGGCAATATTGTGTTGATGATGGTGGTTCATGCCACTTAGGTTTCAAGAATGAATGGTTGGAACATCGGCAATCATTTCCTAGATATGGTAATGGTAATTTTTCTGTTGGCAGGCAGAATGGAAACATGAAATTAAAGGATGCTACCGTTGCTGCTCAAGCAGCGACTGAGTTTGCAGAACATGCAAGCCTAGCTGCCAGAGCTGTTGTAGAACTTTCAAGGCAATACTGTGTTGATGATGGTGGTTCATGCCACTTTGGTTTCAAGGATGAAAGGTTGGAACATGGGTAATCATTTCCTGGAGATGGTAATGGTAATCTTTCTGTTGGCAGGCATAATTGGAACATGAAATTTAAGTATGCTACCTCTGCTGCACAAACAGCGGCTGAGTTTGCAGAACATACAAGCCTAGCTGCCAAAGCTATTGTAGAACTTTCAAAGCAATATTGTGTTGATGATGGTGGTTCATGCAACTTAGGTTTCAAGGATCGAAGATTGGAACATGGGCAATCATTTCATGGAGATGGTAATGGTAATTGTTCTGTTGGCAGGAATAATTGGAACATGAAATTTAAGGGTGCTACCTCTGCTGCTCAAGGAGCGGCTGAGTTTGCAGAACATGCAAGCCTAGTTGCCAGAGCTATTGTAGAACTTTCTAGGCAATATAGTGTTGATGGTGGTGGTTCATGCCACTTAGGTTTCAAGGATTAAAGGTTGGAACATGGGCCATCATTTCATGGAGATGGTAATGGTAATTTTTCTGTTGGCAGTACAATTGGAACATGAAATTTAAGGTTGCTACCTCTGCTACTCAAGCAGTGGCTGAGTTTACAGAACAAGCAAGCCTAGCTGCCAGAGCAGTTGTAGAACTTTGAAGGCAATATTGTGTTGATCATGGTGGTTAATGCCACTTAGGTTTCAAGGATAAAAGGTTGGAACATGGGTAATCATTTCCTGGAGATGGTAAATTTTCTATTGGCTGGCAGAATTGAACATGAAATTTAAACATGCTACCTCTACTTCTCAAGTCACAGCTGACTTTGTAGAACATGCAACCCTAGCTGCTAGAGCTATTGTAGAACTTTCAAGGCAATATTGTGTTGATGATGGTGGTTCATGCCACTTAGTTTTCAAGGATGAAAGGTTGGAACATGGGCAATTATTTCATGGAGATGGTAATGGTAATTTTTCTGTTGGCAGGCAGAATTGGAACATGAAATTTAAGGATGCTACCTCTACTGCTCAAGCAGCGGCTGAGTTTGCAAACATGCAAGCCTAGCTGCCAGAGCTGTTGTAGAACTTTCAAGGCAATATTGTGTTGATGGTGGTGGTTCATGCCACTTAGGTTTCAAGGATAAAAGGTTGGAATATGGGCAATCATTTTCTGGAGATGGAAAATTTTCTATTGGCAGGCACAATTGGAACTTGAAATTTACGGATGCTACCTCTGCTGCTCAAGCAGCGGTTGAGTTTGCAGAACATGCAAGCCTAGCTGTTTGAGCTATTGTAGAACATTCAAGGCAATATTGTGTTGATAATGGTGGTTCATGCCACATAGTTTTCAAGGATGAAAGGTTGGAATATGGGCAATCATTTCCTGGAGATGGTAATTTTTCTATTGGTAGGCAGAATAGAACATGAAATTTAAAGATGCTACCTCCACTTCTCAAGCAGCGGCTAACTTTGCAGAACATGCAACCCTAGTTTCCAGTGCTGTTGTACAACTTTCAAGGCAATATTGTGTTGATGATGGTGGTTCATGCCACTTATGTTTCAAGGATGAAAGGTTGGAACATGGGCAATCATTTCTTGGTGATGGTAATGGTAATTTGTCTATTGGCAGGTAGAATTGGAATATGAAATTTAAGGATGCTACTTCTTCTGCTCAAGCAGCGGCTGACTTTGCAGAACATGCAACCCTAGTTGCCATAGCTATTGTAGAACATTCAAGGCAATATTGTGTTGATGATGGTGGTTCATGCCACTTAGGTTTCAAGAATGAATGTTTGGAACATGGGCAATCATTTCTTGAAGATGGCAATGGTAATTTTTCTGTTGGCACGCAGGATTGGAGCATGCAATTTAAGGATGCTACCGCTGCTGCTCAAGCAGTGGCTGAGTTTGCAGAACATGCAAGCCTAGCTGCCAGAGCTGTTATAGAACTTCCAAGGCATATTGTGTTGATGATGGTGGTTCATGCCACTTAGGTTTCAAGGATAAAAGGTTGGAACATGGGCAATCATTTCCTTGAGATGGTAAACTTTCTATTGGCAGGCACAATTGGAACATGAAATTTAAGGATGCTACCTCTGCTGCTCAAGAAGCGGTTGAGTTTGCAGAACATGCAAGCCTAGCTATCAAAGCTGCTGTAGAACTTTCAAGGCAATATTGTGTTGATGATGGTGGTTCATGCCATTTAGGTTTCAAGGATGAAAGGTTGGAACATGGGCAATCATTTCATGGAGATGGTAATGGTAATTTTTCTGTTGGCAGGTAGAATTGGAACATGAAGTTTAAGGTTGCTACCTCTGCTACTCAAGCAGCGACTGTGTTTGCAGAACATGCAAGCCTAGCTACCAGAGCTATTGTAGAACTTTGAAGGCAATATTGTGTTGATCATGGTGGTTCATACCACTTAGGTTTCAAGGATAAAAGGTTGGAACATGGGTAATCATTTCACGGAGATGGTAAATTTTCTATTGGCTGGCAGAATTGAACATGAAATTTAAAGATGCTACCTCTGCTTCTTAAGTAGCGGCTAACTTTGCAGAACATGCAAGCCTAGCTGCCAGAGCTGTTGTAGAACTTTCAAGGCAATATAGTGTTGATGATGGTGGTTCATGCCACTTAGGTTTCAAGGATGGAAGATTGGAATATGGGCAATCATTTCATGGAGATGGTAATGGTAATTGTTCTGTTGGCAGGCATAATTGGAACATGAAATTTAAGGATGCTACCTCTACTGCTCAAGGAGTGGCTGAGTTTGCAGCAAGCCTAGCTGCCAGAGCTGTTGTAGAACTTTCAAGGCAATATAGTGTTGATGATGGTGGTTCATGCCACTTAGGTTTCAAGTATGAAAGGTTGGAACATGGGCAATCATTTCATTGAGATGGTAATGGTAATTTTTCTGTTGGCAGGTAGAATTGGAACATGAAGTTTAAGGTTGTTACCTCTGCTACTCAAGCAGCGGCTGAGTTTGCAGAACTTGCAAGCCTAGCTACCAGAGCTATTGTTGAACTTTGAAGGCAATATTGTGTTGATGATGGTGGTTCATGCCACTTAGGTTTCAAGAATGAATGGTTGGAACATCGGCAATCATTTCCTAGATATGGTAATGGTAATTTTTCTGTTGGCAGGCAGAATGGAAACATGAAATTAAAGGATGCTACCGTTGCTGCTCAAGCAGCGACTGAGTTTGCAGAACATGCAAGCCTAGCTGCCAGAGCTGTTGTAGAACTTTCAAGGCAATACTGTGTTGATGATGGTGGTTCATGCCACTTTGGTTTCAAGGATGAAAGGTTGGAACATGGGTAATCATTTCCTGGAGATGGTAATGGTAATCTTTCTGTTGGCAGGCATAATTGGAACATGAAATTTAACTATGCTACCTCTGCTGCACAAACAGCGGTTGAGTTTGCAGAACATACAAGCCTAGCTGCCAGAGCTATTGTAGAACTTTCAAAGCAATATTGTGTTGATGATGGTGGTTCATGCCACTTAGGTTTCAAGGATCGAAGATTGGAACATGAGCAATCATTTCATGGAGATGGTAATGGTAATTGTTCTGTTGGCAGGAATAATTGGAACATGAAATTTAAGGGTGCTACCTCTGCTGCTCAAGGAGCGGCTGAGTTTGCAGAACATGCAAGCCTAGTTGCCAGAGCTGTTGTAGAACTTTTTAGGCAATATATTGTTGATGGTGGTGGTTCATGCCACTTAGGTTTCAAGGATTAAAGGTTGGAATATGGGCCATCATTTCATGGAGATGGTAATGGTAATTTTTCTGTTGGCAGGTACAATTGGAACATGAAATTTAAGGTTGCTACCTCTGCTACTCAAGCAGTGGCTGAGTTTACAGAACAAGCAAGCCTAGCTGCCAGAGCTGTTGTAGAACTTTGAAGGCAATATTGTGTTGATCATGGTGGTTAATGCCACTTAGGTTTCAAGGATAAAAGGTTGGAACATGGGTAATCATTTCCTGGAGATGGTAAATTTTCTATTGGCTGGCAGAATTGAACATGAAATTTAAACATGCTACCTCTACTTCTCAAGTCGCGGCTGACTTTGCAGAACATGCAACCCTAGCTGCTAGAGCTATTGTAGAACTTTCAAGGCAATATTGTGTTGATGATGGTGGTTCATGCCACTTAGTTTTCAAGGATGAAAGGTTGGAACATGGGCAATTATTTCATGGAGATTGTAATGGTAATTTTTCTGTTGGCAGGCAGAATTGGAACATGAAATTTAAGGATGCTACCTCTACTGCTCAAGCAGCGGCTGAGTTTGCAAACATGCAAGCCTAGTTGCCAGAGCTGTTGTAGAACTTTCAAGGCAATATTGTGTTGATGGTGGTGGTTCATGCCACTTAGGTTTCAAGGATAAAAGGTTGGAACATGGGCAATCATTTTCTGGAGATGGAAAATTTTCTATTGGCAGGCACAATTGGAACTTGAAATTTACGGATGCTACCTCTGCTGCTCAAGCAGCGGTTGAGTTTGCAGAACATGCAAGCCTAGCTGTTTGAGCTATTGTAGAACATTCAAGGCAATATTGTGTTGATAATGGTGGTTCATGCCACATAGTTTTCAAGGATGAAAGGTTGGAATATGGGCAATCATTTCCTGGAGATGGTAATTTTTCTATTGGCAGGCAGAATAGAACATGAAATTTAAAGATGCTACCTCTACTTCTCAAGTAGCGGCTAACTTTGCAGAACATGCAACCCTAGTTTCCAGTGCTGTTGTACAACTTTCAAGGCAATATTGTGTTGATGATGGTGGTTCATGCCACTTATGTTTCAAGGATGAAAGGTTGGAACATGGGCAATCATTTCTTGGTGATGGTAATGGTAATTTGTCTGTTGGCAGGTAGAATTGGAACATGAAATTTAAGGATGCTACTTCTTCTGCTCAAGCAGCGGCTGACTTTGCAGAACATGCAACCCTAGTTGCCATAGCTATTGTAGAACTTTCAAGGAAATATTGTGTTGATGATGGTGGTTCATGCCACTTATGTTTCAAGAATGAATGTTTGGAACATGGGCAATCATTTCTTGAAGATGGTAATGGTAATTTTTCTGTTGGCACGCAGGATTGGAGCATGCAATTTAAGGATGCTACCGCTGCTGCTCAAGCAGTGGCTGAGTTTGCAGAACATGCAAGCCTAGCTGCCAGAGCTTTTATAGAACTTCCAAGGCATATTGTGTTGATGATGGTGGTTCATGCCACTTAGGTTTCAAGGATAAAAGGTTGGAACATGGGCAATCATTTCCTTGAGATGGTAAACTTTCTATTGGCAGGCACAATTGGAACATGAAATTTAAGGATGCTACCTCTGCTGCTCAAGAAGTGGTTGAGTTTGCAGAACATGCAAGCCTAGCTATCAAAGCTGCTGTAGAACTTTCAAGGCAATATTGTGTTGATGATGGTGGTTCATGCCACTTAGGTTTCAAGGATGAAAGGTTGGAACATGGGCAATCATTTTATGGAGATGGGAATGGTAATTTTTCTGTTGGCACGCAAAATTGGAACATGAAATTTAAGGATGCTACCGCTGCTACTCAAGCAACGACTGAGTTTGCAGAACATGCAAGCCAAGTTGACAGAGCTGTTGTAGAACTTTCAAGGCAATATTATGTTGATGATGGTGATTCATGCCACTTAGGTTTCAAGGATGAAAGGTTGGAACATGGGCAATCATTTCCTGGAGATGGTAATGGTAATTTTTCTGTTGGCAGGTAGAATTGGAACATGAAATTTAAGGAAGCTACCTCTGCTACTCAAGCAGCGGCTGAGTTTGCAAAACATGCAAGCCTAGCTGCTAGAGCTGTTGGAGAACTTTCAAGGCAATATTGTGTTGATGATGGTGGTTCATGCCACTTAGGTTTCAAGAATGAATGGTTGGAACATTGGCAATCATTTCCTGGAGATGTAATGGTAATTTTTTTTCTGTTGGCAGGCAGAATTGGATAATGAAATTTAAGGATGCTACCGCTGCTGCTCAAGCAGTGGCTGAGTTTGCAGAACACGCAAGCCTAGCTGCCTGAGCTGTTGAAGTACTTCCAAGGCATATTGTGTTGATGATGGTGGTTCATGCCACTTAGGTTTCAAGGATAAAAGGTTGGAACATGGGCGACCATTTCCTTGAGATGGTAAACTTTCTATTGGCAGGCACAATTGGAACATGAAATTTAAGGATGCTACCTCTGCTGCCCAAGCAGTGGTTGAGTTTGCAGAACATGCAAGCCTAGCTGTCAGAGCTGTTGTAGAACTTTCAAGGCAATATTGTGTTGATGATGGTGGTTCTTGCCACTTAGGTTTCAAGGATGAAAGGTTGGAATATGGGCAATCATTTCCTGGAGATGGTAATTTTTCTATTGGCAAGCAGAATAGAACATGAAATTTAAAGATGCAACCTCTGCTTCTCAAGCAGCGGCTGACTTTGCAGAACATGCAACCCTAGTTTCCATAGTTGTTGTACAACTTTGAAGGCAATATTGTGTTGAAGATGGTGGTTCATGCAACTTAAGTTTCAAGGATGAAAGGTTGGAACATGGGCAATCATTTCCTGGATATGGTAATGGTAATTTTTCTGTTGGCAGGAAGAACTTGAACATGAAATTTAAGGATGCTACCTCTGCTACTCAAGCAGCGACTGAGTTTGCAGAACATGCAAGCCTAGCTGCTAGAGCTGTTGGAGAACTTTCAAGGTAATATTGTGTTGATGATGGTGGTTCATGCCACTTAGGTTTCAAGAATGAATGGCTAGAACATGGGCAATCATTTCCTGGAGATGTAATGGTAATTTTTCTGTTGGCAGGCAGAATTGGATCATGAAATTTAAGGATGCTACCGCTGCTGCACAAGCAGCGGCTGAGTTTGCAGAAGATGCAAGCCTAGCTGCTAGAGCTGTTGTATAACTTTCAAGGCAATATTGTGTTGATGATGGAGGTTCATGCCACTTAGGTTTCAAGGATAAAAGGTTGGAACATGTACAATCATTTTCTGGAGATGGTAAATTTTCTATTAGCAGGCACAATTGGAACATGAAATTTAAGGATGCTACCTCTGCTGCTCAAGCAACGGTTGAGTTTGCAGAACATGCAAGCCTAGCTGTCAGAGCTGTTGTAGAACTTTCAAGGCAATATTGTGTTGATAATGGTGGTTCGTGCCACATAGGTTTCAAGGATGAAAGGTTGGAATATGGGCAATCATTTCCTGGAGATGGTAATTTTTCTATTGGCAGGCAGAATAGAACATGAAATTTAAAGATGCTACCTCTGCTTCTCAAGCAGCGGCTAACTTTGCAGAACATGCAACCCTAGTTTCCAGAGCTGTTGTATAACTTTCAAGGCAATATTGTGTTGATGATGGTGGTTCATGCCACTTATGTTTCAAGGATGAAAGGTTGGAACATGGGCAATCATTTCTTGGTGATGGTAATGGTAATTTGTCTGTTGGTTGGCAGAATCGGAACATAAAATTTAAGGATGCTACCTCTTATTCTCAAGCAGCGGCTGACTTTGCAGAACATGCAACCCTAGTTGCCGGAGCTATTGTAGAACTTTCAAGGCAATATTGTGTTGATGATGGTGGTTCATGCCACTTAGGTTTCAAGAATTAATGTTTGGAACATGGCCAATCATTTGCTGGAGATGGTAATGGTAATTTTTCTGTTGGCACGCAGGATTGGAGCATGAAATTTAAGGATGCTACCGCTGCTGCTCAAGCAGTGGCTGAGTTTGTAGAACATGCAAGCCTAGCTGCCAGAGCTGTTGTTGAACTTTCAAGGCATATTGTGTTGATGATGGTGGTTCATGCCACTTAGGTTTCAAGGATAAAAGGTTGGAACATGGGAAATCATTTCCTTGAGATGCTAAATTATCTATTGGCAGGCACAATTGGAACATGAAATTTAAGGATGCTACCTCTGCTGCCCAAGAAGTGGTTGAGTTTGCAGAACATGCAAGCCTAGCTGTCAGAGCTGTTGTAGAACTTTCAAGGCAATATTGTGTTGATGATGGTGGTTCATACCACTTAGGTTTCAAGGATGAAAGATTGGTATATGGGCAATCATTTCCTGGAGATGGTAATTTTTCTATTGGCAGGCAGAATAGAACATGAAATTTAAAGATGCTACCTTTGCTTCTCAAGCAGCGGCTGACTTTGCAGAACATGCAACCCTAGTTTCCATAGTTGATGTACAACTTTGAAGGCAATATTGTGTTGATGATGGTGGTTCATGCCACTTAGGTTTCAAGGATGAAAGGTTGGAACATGGGCAATCATTTCCTGAAGATGGCAATGGTAATTTTTCTATTGGCAGGAGAAATTGGAACATGAAATTTAAGGATGCTACCGCTGCTGCTCAAGCAACGACTGAGTTTGCAGAACATGCAAGCCAAGCTGCCAGAACTATTGTAGAACTTTCAAGGCAATATTATGTTGATGATGGTGGTTCATGCCACTTAGATTTCAAGGATGAAAGGTTGAAACATGGGAAATCATTCCCTAGAGATGGTAATGGTAATTTTTCTATTGGCAGGTAGAATTGGAACATGAAATTTAAGGATGCCACCTCTGCTACTCAAGCAGCGGCTGAGTTTGCAGAACATACAAGCCTAGCTGCTAGAGCTATTGGAGAACTTTCAAGGCAATATTTTATTGATGATGGTGGTTCATGCCACTTAGGTTTCAAGAATGAATGGTTGGAACATGGGCAATCATTTCCTGGAGATGTAAAGGTAATTTTTCTGTTGGCAGGCAGAATTGGATCATGAAATTTAATGATGCTACCGCTGCTGCTCAAGCAGCGGCTGAGTTTGCAGAACATGGATGCCTAGCTGCTAGAGCTGTTGTAGAACTTTCAAGGCAATATTGTGTTGATGATGGAGGTTCATGCCACTTAGGTTTCAAGGATAAAAGGTTGGAACATGGGCAATCATTTTCTGGAGATGGTAAATTTTCTATTAGCAGGCACAACTGGAACATGAAATTTAAGGATGCTACCTCTGCTGCTCAAGCAACGGTTGAGCTTGCAGAACATGCAAGCCTAGTTGTCAGAGCTGTTGTAGAACTTTCAAGGCAATATTGTGTTGATAATGGTGGTTCATGCCACATAGGTTTCAAGGATGAAAGGTTGGAATATGGGCAATCATTTCCTGGAAATGGTAATATTTCTATTGGCAGGCAGAATAGAACATGAAATTTAAAGATACTACCTCTGCTTCTCAAGCAGCGGCTAACTTTGCAGAACATGCAACCCTAGTTTCCAGAGCTGTTGTACAACTTTCAAGGCAATATTGTGTTGATGATGGTGGTTCATGCCACTTATGTTTCAAGGATGAAAGGTTGGAACATGGGCAATCATTTCTTGGTGATGGTAATGGTAATTTGTCTGTTGGCTAGCAGAATTGGAACATGAAATTTAAGGATGCTACCTCTTCTGCTCAAGCAGCGGCTGACTTTGCAGAACATACAACCCTAGTTGCCAGAGCTATTATAGAACTTTCAAGGCAATATTGTGTTGATGATGGTGGTTCATGCCACTTAGGTTTCAAGAATGAATGTTTGGAACATGGGTAATCATTTGCTGGAGATTGTAATGGTAATTTTTCTGTTGGCACGCAGGATTGGAGCATGAAATTTAAGGATGCTACCGCTGCTGCTCAAGCAGTGGCTGAGTTTGCAGAACATGCAAGCCTAGCTGCCAGAGCTGTTGTAGAACTTCCAAGGCATATTGTGTTGATGATGGTGGTTCATGCCACTTAGGTTTCAAGGATAAAAGGTTGGAACATGGGCAATCATTTCCTGGATATGGTAATGGTAATTTTTCTGTTGGCAGGTAGAATTTGAACATGAAATTTAAGGATGCTACCTCAGCTACTCAAGCAGCGGTTGAGTTTGCAGAACATGCAAGCCTAGCTGCTAGAGCTGTTGGAGAACTTTCAAGGCAATATTGTGTTGATGATGGTGGTTCATGCCACTTAGGTTTCAAGAATGAATGTTTGGAACATGGGTAATCATTTGCTGGAGATGGTAATGGTAATTTTTCTGTTAGCACGCAGGATTGGAGCATGAAATTTAAGGATGCTACCGCTGCTGCTCAAGCAGTGGCTGAGTTTGCAGAACATGCAAGCCTAGCTGCCAGAGCTGTTGTAGAACTTCCAAGGCATATTGTGTTGATGATGGTGGTTCATGCCACTTAGGTTTCAAGGATAAAAGGTTGGAACATGGGCAATCATTTCCTGGATATGGTAATGGTAATTTTTCTGTTGGCACGCAGGATTGGAGCATGAAATTTAAGGATGCTACCGCTGCTGCTCATGCAGTGGCTGAGTTTGTAGAACATGCAAGCCTAGCTGCCAGAGCTATTGTTGAACTTTCAAGGCATATTGTGTTGATGATGGTGGTTCATGCCACTTAGGTTTCAAGGATAAAAGGTTGGAACATGGGAAATCATTTCCTTGAGATGCTAAATTTTCTATTGGCAGGCACAATTGGAACATGAAATTTAAGGATGCTACCTCTGCTGCCCAAGAAGTGGTTGAGTTTGCAGAACATGCAAGCCTAGCTGTCAGAGCTGTTGTAGAACTTTCAAGGCAATATTGTGTTGATGATGGTGGTTCATGCCACTTAGGTTTCAAGGATGAAAGATTGGAATATGGGCAATCATTTCCTGGAGATGGTAATTTTTCTATTGGCAGGCAGAATAGAACATGAAATTTAAAGATGCTACCTTTGCTTCTCAAGCAGCGGCTGACTTTGCAGAATATGCAACCCTAGTTTCCATAGTTGATGTACAACTTTGAAGGCAATATTGTGTTGATGATGGTGGTTCATGCCACTTAGGTTTCAAGGATGAAAGGTTGGAACATGGGCAATCATTTCCTGAAGATGGCAATGGTAATTTTTCTATTGGCAGGCAAAATTGGAACATGAAATTTAAGGATGCTACCGCTGCTGCTCAAGCAACGACTGAGTTTGCAGAACATGCAAGCCAAGCTGCCAGAACTATTGTAGAACTTTCAAGGCAATATTATGTTGATGATGGTGGTTCATGCCACTTAGATTTCAAGGATGAAAGGTTGAAACATGGGAAATCATTTCCTAGAGATGGTAATGGTAATTTTTCTATTGGCAGGTAGAATTGGAACATGAAATTTAAGGATGCCACCTCTGCTACTCAAGCAGCGGCTGAGTTTGCAGAACATACAAGCCTAGCTGCTAGAGCTGTTGGAGAACTTTCAAGGCAATATTTTATTGATGATGGTGGTTCATGCCACTTAGGTTTCAAGAATGAATGGTTGGAACATGGGCAATCATTTCCTGGAGATGTAAAGGTAATTTTTCTGTTGGCAGGCAGAATTGGATCATGAAGTTTAAGGATGCTACCGCTGCTGCTCAAGCAGCGGCTGAGTTTGCAGAACATGCAAGCCTAGCTACTAGAGCTGTTGTAGAACTTTCAAGGCAATATTGTGTTGATGATGTAGATTCATGCCACTTAGGTTTCAAGGATAAAAGGTTGGAACGTGTACAATCATTTTCTGGAGATGGTAAATTTTCTATTAGCAGGCACAATTGGAACATGAAATTTAAGGATGCTACCTCTGCTGCTCAAGCAACGGTTGAGTTTGCAGAACATGCAAGCCTAGCTGTCAGAGCTGTTGTAGAACTTTCAAGGTAATATTGCGTTGATAATGGTGGTTCATGCCACATAGGTTTCAAGGATGAAAGGTTGGAATATGGGCAATCATTTCCTGGAGATGGTAATATTTCTATTGGCAGGCAGAATAGAACATGAAATTTAAAGATGCTACCTCTGCTTCTCAAACAGCGGCTAACTTTGCAGAACATGCAACCCTAGTTTCCAGAGCTGTTGTATAACTTTCAAGGCAATATTGTGTTGATGATGGTGGTTCATGCCACTTATGTTTCAAGGATGAAAGGTTGGAACATGGGCAATCATTTCTTGGTGATGGTAATGGTAATTTGTCTGTTGGCTGGCAGAATTGGAACATGAAATTTAAGGATGCTACCTCTTATTCTCAAGCAGCGACTGACTTTGCAGAACATGCAACCCTAGTTGCCGGAGCTATTGTAGAACTTTCAAGGCAATATTGTGTTGATGATGGTGGTTCATGCCACTTAGGTTTCAAGAATGAATGTTTGGAACATGGCCAATCATTTCCTGGAGATGGTAATGGTAATTTTTCTGTTGGCACGCAGGATTGGAGCATGAAATTTAAGGATGCTACCGCTGCTGCTCAAGCAGTGGCTGAGTTTGCAGAACATGCAAGCCTAGCTGTCAGAGCAATTGTAGAACTTTGAAGGCAATATTGTGTTGATGATAGTGGTTCATGCCACTTAGGTTTCAAGGATGAAAGGTTGGAACATGGGCAATCATTTCCTAGATATGGTAATGGTAATTTTTCTGTTGGCAGGTAGAATTTGAACATGAAATTTAAGGATGCTACCTCTGCTACTCAAGCAGCGGCTGAGTTTGCAAAACATGCAAGCCTAGCTGCTAGAGCTGTTGGAGAACTTTCAAGGCATTATTGTGTTGATGATGGTGGTTCATGCCACTTAAGTTTCAAGAATAAATGGTTGGAACATGGGCAATCATTTCCTGGAGATGTAATGGTAATTTTTCTGTTGGCAGGCAGAATTGGATCATGAAATTTAAGGATGCTACCGCTGCTGCTCAAGCAGCGGCTGAGTTTGCAGAACATGCAAGCCTAACTGCTAGAGTTGTTGAAGAACTTTCAAGGCAATATTGTGCTGATGATGGAGGTTCATGCCACTTAGGTTTCAAGGATAAAAGGTTGGAACATGTACAATTATTTTCTGGAGATGGTAAATTTTCTATTAGCAGGCACAATTGGAACATGAAATTTAAGGATGCTACCTTTGCTGCTCAAGCAACGGTTGAGTTTGCAGAACATGCAAGCCTAGCTGTCAGAGCTGTTGTAGAACTTTCAAGGCAATATTATGTTGATAATGGTGGTTCATGCCACATAGGTTTCAAGGATGAAAGGTTGGAATATGGGCAATCATTTCCTGGAGATGGTAATTTTTCTATTGGCAGGCAGAATAGAACATGAAATTTAAAGATGCTACCTCTGCTTCTCAAGCAGCGGCTAACTTTGCAGAACATGCAACCCTAGTTTCCAGAGCTGTTTTATAACTTTCAAGGCAATATTGTGTTGATGATGGTGGTTCATGCCACTTATGTTTCAAGGATGAAAGGTTGGAACATGGGCAATCATTTCTTGGTGATGGTAATGGTAATTTGTCTGTTGGCTGGCAGAATTGGAACATGAAATTTAAGGATGCTACCTCTTATTCTCAAGCAGCGACTGACTTTGCAGAACATGCAACCCTAGTTGCCGGAGCTATTGTAGAACTTTCAAGGCAATATTGTGTTGATGATGGTGGTTCATGCCACTTAGGTTTCAAGAATGAATGTTTGGAACATGGCCAATCATTTCCTGGAGATGGTAATGGTAATTTTTCTGTTGGCACGCAGGATTGGTGCATGAAATTTAAGGATGCTACCGCTGCTGCTCAAGCTGTGGCTGAGTTTGCAGAACATACAAGCCTAGCTGCCAGAGCTGTTGTTGAACTTTCAAGGCATATTGTGTTGATGATGGTGGTTCATGCCACTTAGGTTTCAAGGATAAAAGGTTGGAACATGGGAAATCATTTCCTTGAGATGGTAAATTTTCTATTGGCAGGCACAATTGGAACATGAAATTTAAGGATGCTACCTCTGCTGCCCAAGAAGTGGTTGAGTTTGCAGAGCATGCAAGCCTAGATGTCAGAGCTGTTGTAGAACTTTCAAGGCAATATTGTGTTGATGATGGTGGTTCATGCTACTTAGGTTTCAAGGATGAAAGATTGGAATATGGGCAATCATTTCCTGGAGATGGTAATTTTTCTATTGGCAGGCAGAATAGAACATGAAATTTAAAGATGCTACCTTTGCTTCTCAAGCAGCGGCTGACTTTGCAGAACATGCAACCCTAGTTTCCATAGTTGTTGTACAACTTTGAAGGCAATATTGTGTTGATGATGGTGGTTCATGCCACTTAGGTTTCAAGGATGAAAGGTTGGAACATGGGCAATCATTTCCTGAAGATGGCAATGGTAATTTTTCTATTGGCAGGCAAAATTGGAACATGAAATTTAAGGATGCTACCGCTGCTGCTCAAGCAACGACTGAGTTTGCAGAACATGCAAGCCAAGCTGCCAGAGCTATTGTAGAACTTTCAAGGCAATATTATGTTGATGATGGTGGTTCATGCCACTTAGGTTTCAAGGATGAAAGGTTGAAACATGGGCAATCATTTCCTGGAGATGGTAATGGTAATTTTTCTGTTGGCAGGTAGAATTGGAACATGAAATTTAAGGATGCCACCTCTGCTACTCAAGCAGCGGCTGAGTTTGCAGAACATACAAGCCTAGCTGCTAGAGCTGTTGGAGAACTTTCAAGGCAATATTTTGTTGATGATGGTGGTTCATGCCACTTAGGTTTCAAGAATGAATGGTTGGAACATGGGCAATCATTTCCTGGAGATGTAAAGGTAATTTTTCTGTTGGCAGGCAGAATTGGATCATGAAATTTAATGATGCTACCGCTGCTGCTCAAGCAGCGGCTGAGTTTGCAGAACATGCAAGCCTAGCTGCTAGAGCTGTTGTAGAACTTTCAAGGCAATATTGTGTTGATGATGGAGGTTCATGCCACTTAGGTTTCAAGGATAAAAGGTTGGAACATGGGCAATCATTTTCTGGAGATGGTAAATTTTCTATTAGCAGGCACAATTGGAACATGAAATTTAAGGATGCTACCTCTGCTGCTCAAGCAACGGTTGAGCTTGCAGAACATGCAAGCCTAGCTGTCAGAGCTGTTGTAGAACTTTCAAGGCAATATTATATTGATAATAGTGGTTCATGCCACATAGGTTTCAAGGATGAAAGGTTGGAATATGGGCAATCATTTCCTGGAGATGGTAATATTTCTATTGGCAGGCAGAATAGAACATGAAATTTAAAGATGCTACCTCTACTTCTCAAGCAGCGGCTAACTTTTCAGAACATGCAACCCTAGTTTCCAGAGCTGTTGTACAACTTTCAAGGCAATATTGTGTTGATGATGGTGGTTCATGCCACTTATGTTTCAAGGATGAAAGGTTGGAACATGGGCAATCATTTCTTGGTGATGGTAATGGTAATTTTTCTGTTGGCTGGCAGAATTGGAACATGAAATTTAAGGATGCTACCTCTTCTGCTCAAGCAGCGGCTGACTTTGCAGAACATACAACCCTAGTTGCCAGAGCTATTGTAGAACTTTCAAGGCAATATTGTGTTGATGATGTTGGTTCATGCCACTTAGGTTTCAAGAATGAATGTTTGGAACATGGGCAATCATTTGCTGGAGATGGTAATGGTAATTTTTCTGTTGGCACGCAGGATTGGAGCATGAAATTTAAGGATGCTACCGCTGCTGCTCAAGCAGTGGTTGTGTTTGCAGAACATGCAAGCCTAGCTGCCAGAGCTGTTGTAGAACTTCCAAGGCATATTGTGTTGATGATGGTGGTTCATGCCACTTAGGTTTCAAGGATAAAAGGTTGGAATATGGGCAATCATTTCCTTGAGATGGTAAATTTTATATTGGCAGGCACAATTGGAACATGAAATTTAAGGATGCTACCTCTGCTGCCTAAACAGTGATTGAGTTTGCAGAACATGCAAGCCTAGCTGTCAGAGCTATTGTAGAACTTTGAAGTCAATATTGTGTTGATGATGGTGGTTCATGGCACTTAGGTTTCAAAGATGAAAGGTTGGAATATGGGCAATCATTTCCTGGAGATGGTAATTTTTCTATTGGCAGGCAGAATAGAACATGAAATTTAAAGATGCTACCTCTGCTTCTCAAGCAGCGGCTGACTTTGCAGAACTTGCAACCCTAGTTTCCATAGTTGTTGTACAGCTTTGAAGGCAATATTGTGTTGATGATGGTGGTTCATGCCACTTAGGTTTCAAGGATGAAAGGTTGGAACATGGGCAATCATTTTATGGAGATGGCAATGGTAATTTTTCTGTTGGCACGCAAAATTGGAACATGAAATTTAAGGATGCTACCGCTGCTGCTCAAGCAACGACTGAGTTTGCAGAACATACAAGCCAAGCTGCCAGAGCTGTTGTAGAACTTTCAAGGCAATATTATGTTGATGATGGTGGTTCATGCCACTTTGGTTTCAAGGATGAAAGGTTGGAATATGGGCAATCATTTCCTGGAGATGGTAATGGTAATCTTTCTGTTGGCAGGTACAATTGGAACATGAAATTTAAGGATGCTACCTCTGCTACTCAAGCAGCGGCTGAGTGTGCAGAACATGCAAGCCTAGCTGCTTGAGCTGTTGGAGAACTTTCAAGGCAATATTGTGTTGATGATGGTGGTTCATGCCACTTAGGTTTCAAGAATGAATGGTTGGAACATGGGCAATCATTTCTTGGAGATGGTAATGGTAATTTTTCTGTTGGCAGGCAGAATTGGATCATGAAATTTAAGGATGCTACCGCTGCTGCTCAAGCAGCGGATGAGTTTGCAGAACATGCAAGCCTAGCTGCTAGAGCTGTTGTAGAACTTTCAAGGCAATATTGTGTTGATGGTGGTGGTTCATGCCACTTAGGTTTCAAGTATAAAAGGTTGGAACATTGGCAATCATTTCCTGGAGATGGTAAATTTTCTATTGGTAGGCAGAATTGGAACATGAAATTTAAGGATGCTACCTCTGCTGCTCAAGCAGCGGTTGAGTTTGCAGAACATGCAAGCCTAGCTGTCAGAGCTGTTGTAGAACTTTCAAGGCAATATTGTGTTGATGATGGTGGTTCATGCCACTTAGGTTTCAAGGATAAAAGTTTGGAATATGGGCAATCATTTCCTGGAGATGGTAATTTTTCTATTGACAGGCAGAATTGAACATGAAATTTAAAGATGCTACCTCTGCTTCTCAAGCAGCGGCTGACTTTGCAGAACATGCAACCCTAGTTTCCATAGTTGTTGTATAGCTTTGAAGGCAATATTATGTTGATGATGGTGGTTCATGCCACTTAGGTTTCAAGGATGAAAGGTTGGAACATGGGCAATCATTTCCTTGAGATGGTAAATTTTCTATTGGCAGGCACAATTGGAATATGAAATTTAAGGATGCTACCTCTGCTGCCTAAGTAGTGATTGACTTTGCTGAACATGCAAGCCTAGCTGTCAGAGCTATTGTAGAACTTTGAAGGCAATATTGTGTTGATGATGGTGGTTCATTCCACTTAGTTACAAGGATGAAAGGTTGGAACATGGGAAATCATTTCCTGGAGATGATAAATTTTCTATTGGCAGGCACAATTGGAACATGAAATTTAAGGATGCTACCTCTGCTGCTCAAGAAGCGGTTGAGTTTGCAGAACATGCAAGCCTAGCTGTCAAAGCTTTTGTAGAACTTTCAAGGCAATATTGTGTTGATGATGGTGGTTCATGCCACTTAGGTTTCAAGGATGAAAGGTTGGAATATGGGCAATCATTTTATGGAGATGGCAATGGTAATTTTTCTGTTGGCATGCAAAATTGGAACATGAAATTTAAGGATGCTACCGCTGCTGCTCAAGCAACGACTGAGTTTGCAGAACATGCAAGCCAAGCTGCCAGAGCTGTTGTAGAACTTTCAAGGCAATATTATGTTGATGATGTTGGTTCATGCCACTTAGGTTTCAAGGATGAAAGGTTGGAACATGGGCAATCATTTCCTGGAGATGGTAATGGTAATTTTTCTGTTGGCAGGTAGAATTGGAACATGAAATTTAAGGATGCTACCTCTGCTGCTCAAGCAGCGGCTGCGTGTGCAGAACATGCAAGCCTAGCTGCTAGAGCTGTTGGAGAACTCTCAAGGCAATATTGTGTTGAGGATGGTGGTTCATGCCACTTAGGTTTCAAGAATGAATGGTTGGAACATGGGCAATCATTTCCTGGAGATGGTAATGGTAATTTTTCTGTTGGCAGGCAGAATTGGATCATGAAATTTAAGGATGCTACCGCTGCTGCTCAAGCAGCGGCTGAGTTTGCAAAACATGCAAGCCTAGCTGCTAGAGCTGTTGTAGAACTTTCAAGGCAATATTGTGTTGATGGTGGTGGTTCATGCCACTTAGGTTTCAAGTATAAAAGGTTGGAACATTGGCAATCATTTCCTGGAGATGGTAAATTTTCTATTGGCAGGCAGAATTGGAACATGAAATTTAGGGATGCTACCTCTGCTGCTCAAGCAGCGGTTGAGTTTGCAGAACATGCAAGCCTAGCTGTCAGAACTGTTGTAGAACATTCAAGGCAATATTGTGTTGATGATGGTGGTTCATGCCACTTAGGTTTCAAGGATAAAAGATTGGAATATGGGCAATCATTTCCTGGAGATGGTAATTTTTCTATTGGCAGGCAGAATTGAACATGAAATTTAAAGATGCTACCTCTGCTTCTCAAGCAGCGGCTGACTTTGCAGAACATGCAACCCTAGTTTCCATAGTTCTGGTACAGCTTTGAAGGCAATATTGTGTTGATGATGGTGGTTCATGCCACTTAGGTTTCAAGGATGAAAGGTTGGAACTTGGGCAATCATTTTATGGAGATGGCAATGGTAATTTTTCTGTTGGCACGCAAAATTGGAACATGAAATTTAAGGATGCTACCGCTGCTACTCAAGCAACGACTGAGTTTGCAGAACATGCAAGCCAAGCTGCCAGAGCTGTTGTAGAACTTTCAAGGCAATATTATGTTGATGATGGTGGTTCATGCCACTTCGATTTCAAGGATGAAAGGTTGGAACATGGGCAATCATTTCCTGGAGATGGCAATGGTAATTTTTCTGTTGGCAGGTAGAATTGGAACATGAAATTTAAGGATGCTACCTCTGCTACTCAAGCAGCGGCTGAGTGTGCAGAACATGCAAGCCTAGCTGCTAGAGCTGTTGGAGAACTTTCAAGGAAATATTGTGTTGATGATGGTTGTTCATGCCACTTAGGTTTCAATAATGAATAGTTGGAACATGGGCAATCATTTCCTGGAGATGGTAATGGTAATTTTTCTGTTGGCAGGCAGAATTGGATCATGAAATTTAAGGATGCTACCGCTGCTGCTCAAGCAGCGGCTGAGTTTGCAGAACATGCAAGCCTAGCTGCTAGAGCTGTTGTAGAACTTTCAAGGCAATATTGTGTTGATGGTGGTGGTTCATGCCACTTAGGTTTCAAGTATAAATGGTTGGAACATTGGCAATCATTTCCTGGAGATGGTAAATTTTCTATTGGCAGGCAGAATTGGAACATGAAATTTAAGGATCCTACCTCTCCTGCTCAAGCAGCGCTTGAGTTTTCAGAACATGCAAGCCTAGCTGTCAGAGCTGTTGTAGAACTTTTAAGGCAATATTGTGTTGATGATGGTGGTTCATGCCACTTAGGTTTCAAGGATAAAAGATTGGAATATGGGCAATCATTTCTTGGAGATGGTAATTTTTCTATTGGTAGGCAGAATTGAACATGAAATTAAATATGCTACCTCTGCTTCTCAAGCAGCGGCTGACTTTGCAGAACATGCAACTCTAGTTGCTAGAGCTGTTGTAGAACTTTCAAGGCAAAATTGTGTTGATGATGGTGGTTCATGCCACTTAGGTTTCAGGGATGAAAGATTGGAACATGGGCAATCATTTCCTGGAGATAGTAATGGTAATTTTTCTATTGGCAGGCAGAATTGGAATATGAAATTTAAGGATGCTACCTCTGCTGCTCAAGCAGCGGTTGAGTATGCAGAACATGCAAGCCTAGCTGTCAGAGCTGTTGTAGAACTTTCAAGGCAATATTGTGTTGATGATGGTGGTTCATGCCACTTAGGTTTCAAGGATAAAAGTTTGGAATATGGGCAATCATTTCCTGGAGATGGTAATTTTTCTATTGGCAGGCAGAATTGAACATGAAATTTAAAGATGCTACCTCTGCTTCTCAAGCAGCGGCTGACTTTGCAGAACATGCAACCCTAGTTTCCATAGTTGTTGTACAGCTTTGAAGGCAATATTGTGTTGATGATGGTGGTTCATGCCACTTAGGTTTCAAGGATGAAAGGTTGGAACATGGGCAATCATTTTATGGAGATGGCAATGGTAATTTTTCTGTTGGCACGCAAAATTGGAACATGAAATTTAAGGATGTTACCGCTGCTGCTCAAGCAACGACTGAGTTTGCAGAACATGCAAGCCAAGCTGCCAGAGCTGTTGTAGAACTTTCAAGGCAATATTATGTTGATGATTGTGGTTCATGCCTCTTAGGTTTCAAGGATGAAAGGTTGGAACATGGGCAATCATTTCCTGGAGATGGTAATGGTAATTTTTCTGTTGGCAGGTAGAATTGGAACATGAAATTTAAGGATGCTACCTCTGCTACTCAAGCAGTGGCTGAGTGTGCAGAACATGCAAGCCTAGCTGCTAGAGCGGTTGGAGAACATTCAAGGCAATATTGTGTTGATGATGGTGGTTCATGCCAGTTAGGTTTCAAGAATGAATGGTTGGAACATGGGAAATCATTTCCTGGAGATGGTAATGGTAATTTTTCTGTTGGCAGGCAAAATTGGATCATGAAATTTAAGGATGCTACCGCTGCTGCTCAAGCAGCGGCTGAGTTTGCAGAACATGCAAGCCTAGCTACTAGAGCTGTTGTAGAACTTTCAAGGCAATATTGTGTTGATGGTGGTGGTTCATGCCACTTAGGTTTCAAGTATAAAAGGTTGGAACATTGGCAATCATTTCCTGGAGATGGTAAATTTTCTATTGGCAGGCAGAATTGGAACATGAAATTTAAGGATGCTACCTCTCCTGCTCAAGCAGCGGTTGAGTTTGCAGAACATGCAAGCCTAGCTGTCAGAGCTGTTGTAGAACTTTTAAGGCAATATTGTGTTGATGATGGTGGTTCATGCCACTTAGGTTTCAAGGATAAAAGATTGGAATATGGGCAATCATTTCCTGGAGATGGTAATTTTTCTATTGGTAGGCAGAATTGAACATGAAATTAAAGATGCTACCTCTGCTTCTCAAGCAGCGGCTGACTTTGCAGAACATGCAACTCTAGTTGCTAGAGCTGTTGTAGAACTTTCAAGGCAAAATTGTGTTGATGATGGTGGTTCATGCCACTTAGGTTTCAGGGATGAAAGATTGGAACATGGGCAATCATTTCCTGGAGATGGTAATGGTAATTTTTCTGTTGGCAGGCAGAATTGGAACATGAAATTTAAGGATGCTACCTCTGCTGCTCAAGCAGCGGTTGAGTTTGCAGAACATGCAAGCCTAGCTGTCAGAGCTATTGTAGAACTTTCAAGGCAATATTGTGTTGATGATGGTGGTTCATGCCGCTTAGGTTTCAAGGATAAAAGTTTGGAATATGGGCAATCATTTACTGGAGATGGTAATTTTTCTATTGGCTGGTAGAATTGAACATGAAATTTAAAGATGCTACCTCTGCTTCTCAAGCAGCGGCTGACTTTGCAGAACATGCAACCCTAGTTTCCATAGTTGTTGTACAGCTTTGAAGGCAATATTGTGTTGATGATGGTGGTTCATGCCACTTAGGTTTCAAGGATGAAAGGTTGGAACATGGGCAATCATTTTATGGAGATGGCAATGGTAATTTTTCTGTTGGCACGCAAAATTGGAACATGAAATTTAAGGATGTTACCGCTGCTACTCAAGCAACGACTGAGTTTGCAGAACATGCAAGCCAAGCTGCCAGAGCTATTGTAGAACTTTCAAGGCAATATTCTGTTGATGATTGTGGTTCATGCCACTTAGGTTTCAAGGATGAAAGGTTGGAACATGGGCAATCATTTCCTGGAGATGGTAATGGTAATTTTTCTGTTGGCAGGTAGAATTGGATCATGAAATTTAAGGATGCTACCGCTGCTGCTCAAGCAGCGGCTGAGTTTGCAGAACATGCAAGCCTAGCTGCTAGAGCTGTTGTAGAACTTTCAAGGCAATATTGTGTTGATGGTGGTGGTTCATGCTACTTAGGTTTCAAGGATGAAAGGTTGGAACATGGGCAATCATTTTATGGAGATGGCAATGGTAATTTTTCTGTTGGCATGCAAAATTGGAACATGAAATTTAAGGATGCTACCACTGCTGCTCAAGCAACGATTGAGTTTGTAGAACATGCAAGCTAAGCTGCCAGAGCTGTTGTAGAACTTTCAAGGCAATATTATGTTGATGATGGTGGTTCATGCCACTTAGGTTTCAAGGATGAAAGGTTGGAACATGGGCAATCATTTCCTGGAGATGGTAATGGTAATTTTTCTGTTGGCAGGTAGAATTGGAACATGAAATTTAAGGATGCTACCTCTGCTGCTCAAGCAGCGATTGAGTTTGGAGAACATGCAAGCCAAGCTGCCAGAGCTGTTGGAGAACTTTCAAGGCAATATTGTGTTGATGATGGTGGTTCATGCCACTTAGGTTTCAAGAATGAATGGTTGGAACATGGGCAATCATTTCCTGGAGATGGTAATGGTAATTTTTCTGTTGGCAGGCAGAATTGGATCATGAAATTTAAGGATGCTACCGCTGCTGCTCAAGCAGCGGCTGAGTTTGCAGAACATGCAAGCCTAGCTGCTAGAGCTGTTGTAGAACTTTCAAGGCAATATTGTGTTGATGGTGGTGGTTCATGCCACTTAGGTTTCAAGTATAAAAGGTTGGAACATTGGAAATCATTTCCTGGAGATGGTAAATTTTCTATTGGCAGGCAGAATTGGAACATGAAATTTAAGGATGCTACCTCTCCTGCTCAAGCAGCGGTTGAGTTTGCAGAACATGCAAGCCTAGCTGTCAGAGCTGTTGTAGAACTTTTAAGGCAATATTGTGTTGATGATGGTGGTTCATGCCACTTAGGTTTCAAGGATAAAAGATTGGAATATGGGCAATCATTTCCTGGAGATGGTAATTTTTCTATTGGTAGGCAGAATTGAACATGAAATTAAAGATGCTACCTCTGCTTCTCAAGCAGCGGCTGACTTTGCAGAATATGCAACTCTAGTTGCTAGAGCTGTTGTAGAACTTTCAAGGCAAAATTGTGTTGATGATGGTGGTTCATTCCACTTAGGTTTCAGGGATGAAAGATTGGAACATGGGCAATCATTTCCTGGAGATGGTAATGGTAATTTTTCTGTTGGCAGGCAGAATTGGAACATGAAATTTAAGGATGCTACCTCTGCTGCTCAAGCAGCGGTTGAGTTTGCAGAACATGCAAGCCTAGCTGTCAGAACTGTTGTAGAACTTTCAAGGCAATATTGTGTTGATGATGGCGGTTCATGCCGCTTAGGTTTCAAGGATAAAAGTTTGGAATATGGGCAATCATTTCCTGGAGATGGTAATTTTTCTATTGGCAGGCAGAATTGAACATGAAATTTAAAGATGCTACCTCTGCTTCTCAAGCAGCGGCTGACTATGCAGAACATGCAACCCTAGTTTCCATAGTTCTTGTACAGCTTTGAAGGCAATATTGTGTTGATGATGGTGGTTCATGCCACTTAGGTTTCAAGGATGAAAGGTTGGAACATGGGCAATCATTTTATGGAGATGGCAATGGTAATTTTTCTGTTGGCACGCAAAATTGGAACAGGAAATTTAAGGATGTTACCGCTGCTGCTCAAGCAACGACTGAGTTTGCAGAACATGCAAGCCAAGCTGCTAGAGCTGTTGTAGAACTTTCAAGGCAATATTATGTTGATGATTGTGGTTCATGCCACTTAGGTTTCAGGGATGAAAGGTTGGAACATGGGCAATCATTTCCTGGAGATGGTAATGGTAATTTTTCTGTTGGCAGGTAGAATTGGATCATGAAATTTAAGGATGCTACCGCTGCTGCTCAAGCAGCGGCTGAGTTTGCAGAACATGCAAGCCTAGCTGCTAGAGCTGTTGTAGAACTTTCAAGGCAATATTGTGTTGATGGTGGTGGTTCATGCCACTTAGGTTTCAAGGATGAAAGGTTGGAACATGGGCAATCATTTTATGGAGATGGCAATGGTAATTTTTCTGTTGGCATGCAAAATTGGAACATGAAATTTAAGGATGCTACCACTGCTGCTCAAGCAACGATTGAGTTTGTAGAACATGCAAGCCAAGCTGCCAGAGCTGTTGTAGAACTTTCAAGGCAATATTATGTTGATGATGGTGGTTCATGCCACTTAGGTTTCAAGGATGAAAGGTTGGAACATGGGCAATCATTTCCTGGAGATGGTAATGGTAATTTTTCTGTTGGCAGGTAGAATTGGAACATGAAATTTAAGGATGCTACCTCTTCTGCTCAAGCAGCGGATGAGTTTGCAGAACATGCAAGCCTAGCTGCCAGAGCTGTTGGAGAACTTTCAAGGCAATATTGTGTTGATGATGGTGATTCATGCCACTTAGGTTTCAAGAAAGAATGGTTGGAACATCGGCAATCATTTCCTGGAGATGGTAATGGTAATTGTTCTGTTGGCAGGCAGAATTGGAACATGAAATTTAAGGATGCTACCTTTGCTGCTCAAGTAGCGGCTGAGTTTGCAGAACATGCAAGCCTAGCTGTCAGAGTTGTTGTTGAACTTTCAAGGCAATATTGTGTTGATAATGGTGGTTCATGCCACTTAGGTTTCAAGGATGAAAGTTTAGAATATGGGCAATCATTTCCTGGAGATACTAATTTTTCTATTGGCAGGCAGAATTGAACATGAAATTTAAAGATGCTACCTCTACTTCTCAAGCAGCGGCTAACTTTGCAGAACATGCAACCCTAGTTTCCAGAGTTGTTGTACAACTTTCAAGGCAATATTGTGTTGATGATGGTGGTTCATGCCACTTATGTTTCAAGGATGAAAGGTTGGGAATATGGGCAATCATTTCTGGGTGATGGTAATGGTAATTTGTCTTATAGAAGGCAGAATTGGAACATGAAATTTAAGGATGCTACCGCTACTGCTCAAGCAGCGGCTGAGTTTGCGGAACATGCAAGCCTAGCTGTCAGAGTTGTTGTTGAACTTTCAAGGCAATATTGTGTTGATGATGGTGGTTCATGCCACTTAGGTTTCAAGGATGAAAGTTTAGAATATGGGCAATCATTTCCTGGAGATGGTAATTTTTCTATTGGCAGGCAGAATTGAACATGAAATTTAAAGATGCTACCTCTGCTTCTCAAGCAGCGGCTAACTTTGCAGAACATGCAACCCTAGTTTCCAGAGTTGTTGTACAACTTTCAAGGCAATATTGTGTTGATGATGGTGGTTCATGCCACTTATGTTTCAAGGATGAAAGGTTGGGAACATGGGCAATCATTTCTAGGTGATGGTAATGGTAATTTGTCTTATGGCAGGCAGAAATGGAACATGAAATTTAAGGATACTACCGCTTCTGCTCAAGCACCGGATGAGTTTGCAGAACATGCAAGCCTAGCTGCCAGAGCTGTTGGAGAACTTTCAAGGCAATATTGTGTTAATGATGGTGATTCATGCCACTTAGGTTTCAAGAATGAATGGTTGGAACATCGGCAATCATTTCCTGGAGATGGTAATGGTAATTCTTCTGTTGGCAGGCAGAATTGGAACATGAAATTAAATGATGCTAACGTTGCTGCTCAAGCAGTGACTGAGTTTGCAGAACATGCAAGCCTAGGTGCCAGAGACGTTGTAAAACTTTCAAGGCAATATTGTGTTGATGATGGTGGTTCATGCCACTTTGATTTCAAGGATGAAAGATTGGAACATGGGTAATCATTTGCTGGAGATGGTAATGGTAATTTTTCTGTTGGCAGGCATAATTGGAACATGAAATTTAAGGATGCTACCTCTGCTGCTCAAGCAGCTGTTGAGTTTGCAGAACATGCAAGCCTAGCTGCCAGAGCTATTATAGAACTTTCAAGGCAATATTGTGTTGATGATGGTGGTTCATGCCACTTAGGTTTCAAGGATGAAAGGTTGGAACATGGGCAATCATTTCATGGAGATGGTAATGGTAATTTTTCTGTTGGCAGGCATAATTGGAACATGAAATTTAAGGATGCTACCGCTGCGGCTCAAGCTGCGGCTGAGTTTGCAAAACATGCATGCCTAGCTGCCAGAGCTGTTGTAGAACTTTCAAGGCAATATTGTGTTGATGATGGTGGTTCATGCCACTTAGGTTTCAAGGATAAAATGTTCGAACATGGGCAATCATTTCCTGGAGATGGTAAATTTTCTATTGGCAGGCACAATTGGAACATGAAATTTAAGGATGCTACCTCTGCTGCTCAAGCAGCGGTTGAGTTTGAAGAACATGCAAGTCTAGCTGCAGAGCTGTTGTAAAACTTTGAAGGCAATATTGTGTTGATCATGGTGGTTCATGCCACTTAGGTTTCAAGGATAAAAGGTTGGAACATGGGTAATCATTTCTTGGAGATGGTAAATTTTCTATTGGCTGGCAGAATTAAACATGAAATTTAAAGATGCTACCTCTGCTTCTCAAGTAGCGGCTGACTTTGCAGAACATGCAACCCTAGTTGCCAGAGCTGTTGTAGAACTCTCAAGGCAATATTGTGTTGATGATGGTGGTTCATGCCACTTAGTTTTCAAGGGAGAAAGGCTGGAACACGGGCAATCATTTCCTGGAGATGGTAATTTTTCTATTGGCAGGCAGAATTGGAACATGAAATTAAGGATGCTGCCTCTGCTGCTCAAGCAGCGGCTGAATTTGCAGAACAAGCAAACCTAGCTGCCAGAGCTATTGTAGAACTTTCAAGGCAATATTGTGTTGATGATGGTGGTTCATGCCACTTAGGTTTCAAGGATAAAAAGTTGGAACATGAGCAATCATTTCCTGGAGATGGTAAATTTTCTATTGGCAGGCACAATTGGAACATGAAATTTAACGATGCTACCTCTGCTGCTCAAGCAGCGGTTGAGTTTGAAGTACATGCAAGCCTAGCTATTAGAGCTGTTGTAGAACTTTCAAGGCAATATTGTGTTGATGATGGTGGTTCATGCCACTTAGGTTTCAAGGATGAAAAGTTTGGAATATTGATAATCATTTCCTGGAGATGGTAATTCTTATATTGGCAGGCAGAATTGAACATGAAATCTAAAGATGCTACCTCTGCTTCTCAAGCAGCGGCGGACTTTGCAGAACATGCAACCCTAGTTTCCAGAGCTGTTGTACAACTTTCAAGGCAATATTTTATTGATGATGGTGGTTCATGCCACTTTGGTTTCAATGATGAAAGTTTGGAACATGGGCAATCATTTCCTGGAGATGGTAATGGTAATTTGTCTGTTGGTAGGTAGAATTGGAACATCAAATTTAAGGATGCTACCTCTTCTGCTCAAGCTGCGGCTAAGTTTGCAGAACATGCAAGCCTAGCTACCAGAGCTGTTGGAGAACTTTCAAGGCAATATTGTGTTGATGATGGTGGTTCATGCCACTTAGGTTTCAAGAATGAATGGTTGGAACATCGGCAATCATTTCCTAGAGATGGTAATGGTAATTTTTCTGTTGGCAGGCAGAATTGGAACATGAAATTAAAGGATGCTACCGTTGTTGCTCAAGCAGCGACTGAGTTTGCAGAACATGCAAGCCTAGCTACCAGAGCTGTTGTAGAACTTTCAAGGCAATATTGTATTGTTTATGGTGGTTCATGCCACTTTGGTTTCAATGATGAAAGGTTGGAACATGGGTAATCATTTCATGGAGATGGTAATGGTAATTGTTCTGTTGGCAGGCATAATTGGAACATGAAATTTAAGGATGCTACCTCTGCTGCTCAAGGAGCGGCTGATTTTGCAGAACATGCAAGCCTAGTTGCCAGAGCTGTTGTGGAACTTTCAAGGCAATATAGTGTTGATGATGGTGGTTCATGCCACTTAGGTTTGAAGGATTAAAGGTTGGAACATGGGCAGTCATTTCATGGAGATGGTAATGGTAATTTTTCTGTTGGCAGGTAGAATTCGAACATGAAATTTAAGGTTGCTACCTCTGCTACCCAAGCAGTGGCTGAGTTTGCAGAACATGCAAGCCTAGCTGCCAGAGCTATTGTAGAACTTTGAAGGCAATATTGTGTTGATCATGGTGGTTCATGTCACTTAGGTTTCAAGGATAAAAGGTTGGAACATGGGTAATCATTTCCTGGAGATGGTAAATTTTCTATTGGCTGGTAGAATTGAACATGAAATTTAAAGATGCTACCTCTGCTTCTCAAGTAGCGGCTTACTTTGCAAAACATGCAACCCTAGTTGCCAGAGCTATTGTAGAACTTTCAAGGCAATATTGTGTTGATGATGGTGGTTCATGCCACTTAGTATTCAAGGATGAAATGTTGGAACACGGGCAATCATTTCCTGGAGATGGTAATTTTTCTGTTGGCAAGCAGAATTGTAACATGAAATTAAGGATGCTGCCTCTGCTTCTCAAGCAGCGGCTGAGTTTGCAGAACATGCTAGCCTAGCTGCCAGGGCTACTGGAGAACTTTCAAGGCAATATTGTGTTGATGATGGTGGTTCATGCCACTTAGGTTTCAAGAATGAATGGTTGTAACATGGACAATCATTTCCTGGAGATGGTAATGGTAATTTTTCTGTTGGCAGGCAGAAAATGAACATGAAATTTAAGGATGCTACCGCTGCTGCTCAAGCAGCGGCTGAGTTTGCAAAACATGCAAGCCTAGCTGCCGGAGCTGTTGTAGAACTTTCAAGGCAATATTGTGTTGATGATGGTGGTTCATGCCACTTAGGTTTCAAGGATAAAAGGTTAGAACACGGGCAATCATTTCCTGGAGATGGTAAATTTTCTGTTGGCAGGCAGAATTGGAACATGAAATTAAGGATGTTGCCTCGGCTGCTCAAACAGCGGCTGAGTTTGCAGAACATGCAAGCCTAGCTGCCAGGGCTGTTGGAGAACTTTCAAGGCAATATTGTGTTGATGATGGTGGTTCATGCCACTTAGGTTTAAAGGATAAAAGGTTGGAACATGGGCAATCATTTCCTGGAGATGGTAATGGTAATTTTTCTGTTGGCAGGCAGAATTGGAACATGAAATTTAAGGATGCTACCGCTGCTGCTCAAGCAGTGGCGTAGTTTGCATAACAAGCAAGCCTAGCATCCAGAGCTGTTCTAGAACTTTCAAGGCAATATTGTGTTGATGATGGTGGTTCATGCCACTTAGGTTTCAAGGATAAAAGGTTAAAACATGGGCAATCATTTCCTGGAGATGGTGATGGTAATGTTTCTATTGGCAGGCAGAATTGGAACATGAAATTTATGGATACTACCACTGCTGCTCAAGCAGCGGCTGAGTTTGCAGAACATGCAAGCCTAGCTGCCAGAGCTGTTGTAGAACTTTCAAGCCAATATTGTGTTGATAATGGTGGTTCATGCCACTTAGGTTTCAAGGATAAAAGGTTGGAACATGGGCAATCATTTCCTGGAGATGGTAAATTTTCTATTGGCAGGCACAATTGGAACATGAAATTTAAGGATGCTACCTCTGCTGCTCAAGCAGCGATTGAGTTTGCAGAACATGCAAGCCTAGCTGTCAGAGCTGTTGTAGAACTTTCAAGGCAATATTGTGTTGATTATGGTGGTTCATGCGACTTAGGTTTCAAGGATAAAAGGTTGGAACACGGACAATCATTTCCTGGAGATGGTAATTTTTCTGTTGGCAGGCATAATTGGAACATGAAATTAAGGATGCGGCCTCTGCTGCTCAAGCAGCGGCTGAGTTTGCAGAACATACAAGCCTAGCTTCCAGGGCTTTTGGAGAACTTTCAAGGCAATATTGTGTTGATGATGGTGGTTCTTGCCACTTAGGTTTCAAGGATAAAAGGTTATAACATGGGCAATCATTTCCTGGAGATGGTAATGGTAATTTTTCTGTTGGCAGGCAGAATTGGAACATGAAATTTAAGGATGCTACCGCTGTTGCTCAAGCAGTGGCTGAGTTTGCAGAACAAGCAAGCCTAGCTGCCAGAGCTGTTCTAGAACTTTCAAGGCAATATTGTGTTGATGATGGTGGTTCATGCCACTTAGGTTTCAAGGATAAAAGGTTAAAACATGGGCAATCATTTCGAGATGGTGATGGTAATGTTTCTATTGGCAGGCAGAATTGGAACATGAAATTTAAGGATGCTACCGCTGCTGCACAAGCAGCGGCTGAGTATGCAAAACATGCAAGCCTAGCTGCCGGAGCTATTGTAGAACTTTCAAGGCAATATTGTGTTGATGATGGTGGTTCATGCCACTTAGGTTTCAAGGATAAAAGGTTGGACCATGGGCAATCATTTCCTGGAGATGGTAAATTTTCTATTGGCAGGCACAATTGGAACATGAAATTTAAGGATGCTACCTCTGCTGCTCAAGCAGCGATTGAGTTTGCAGAACATGCAAGCCTAGCTGTCAGAGCTGTTGTAGAACTTTCAAGGCAATATTGTGTTGATTATGGTGGTTCATGCGACTTAGGTTTCAAGGATAAAAGGTTCGAACACGGACAATCATTTCCTGGAGATGGTAATTTTTCTGTTGGCAGGCATAATTGGAACATGAAATTAAGGATGCTGCCTCTGCTGCTCAAGCATCGGCTGAGTTTGCAGAACATACAAGCCTAGCTTCCAGGGCTTTTGGAGAACTTTCAAGGCAATATTGTGTTGATGATGGTGGTTCTTGCCACTTAGGTTTCAAGGATAAAAGGTTGTAACATGGGCAATCATTTCCTGGAGATGGTAATGGTAATTTTTCTGTTGGCAGGCAGAATTGGAACATGAAATTTAAGGATGCTACCGCTGTTGCTCAAGCAATGGCTGAGTTTGCAGAACAAGCAAGCCTAGCTGCCAGAGCTGTTCTAGAACTTTCAAGGCAATATTGTGTTGATGATGGTGGTTCATGCCACTTAGGTTTCAAGGATAAAAGGTTAAAACATGGGCAATCATTTCCTGGAGTTGGTGATGGTAATGTTTCTATTGGCAGGCAGAATTGGAACATGAAATTTAAGGATGCTACCGCTGCTGCACAAGCAGCGGCTGAGTTTGCAAAACATGCAAGCCTAGCTGCCGGAGCTGTTGTAGAACTTTCAAGGCAATATTGTGTTGATGATGGTGGTTCATGCCACTTAGGTTTCAAGGATAAAAGGTTCGAACATGGGCAATCATTTCCAGGAGATGGTAAATTTTCTATTGGCAGGCACAATTGGAACATGAAATTTAAGGATGCTACCTCTGCTGCTCAAGCAGCGATTGAGTTTGCAGAACATGCAAGCCTAGCTGTCAGAGCTGTTGTAGAACTTTCAAGGCAATATTGTGTTGATTATGGTGGTTCATGCCACTTAGGTTTCAAGGATAAAAGGTTGGAACACGGACAATCATTTCCTGGAGATGGTAATTTTTCTGTTGGCAGGCATAATTGGAACATGAAATTAAGGATGCTGCCTCTGCTGCTCAAGCAGCGGCTGAGTTTGCAGAACATACAAGCCTAGCTTCCAGGGCTTTTGGAGAACTTTCAAGGCAATATTGTGTTGATGATGGTGGTTCTTGCCACTTAGGTTTCAAGGATAAAAGGTTGTAACATGGGCAATCATTTCCTGGAGATGGTAATGGTAATTTTTCTGTTGGCAGGCAGAATTGGAACATGAAATTTAAGGATGCTACCGCTGCGGCTCAAGCTGCGGCTGAGTTTGCAAAACATGCATGCCTAGCTGCCAGAGCTGTTGTAGAACTTTCAAGGCAATATTGTGTTGATGATGGTGGTTCATGCCACTTAGGTTTCAAGGATAAAAGGTTCGAACATGGGCAATCATTTCCTGGAGATGGTAAATTTTCTATTGGCAAGCACAATTGGAACATGAAATTTAAGGATGCTACCTCTGCTGCTCAAGCAGCAGTTGAGTTTGAAGAACATGCAAGCCTAGCTGTCAGAGCTGTTGTAGAACTTTCAAGGCAATATTGTGTTGATGATAGTGGTTCAAGACACTTAAGTTTCAAGGATGAAAGGTTGGAATATGGGCAATCATTTCCTGGAGATGGTAATTTTTCTATTGGCAGGCAGAGTTGAACATGAAATTTAAAGATGCTACCTCTGCTTCTCTAGCAGCGGCTGACTATGTAGAACATGCAACCCTAGTTGCCAGAGCTGTTGTAGAACTTTATAGGCAATATTGTGTTGATGATGGTGGTTCATGCCACATAGGTTTCAGGGATGAAAGGTTGGAACATGGGCAATCATTTCTTGGAGATGGTAATGGTAATTTTTCTGTTGGCAGGCAAAATTGGAACATGAAATTTAAGGATGCAACCTCTTCTGCTCAAGCAGCGGCTGAGTTTGCAGAACATGCAAGCCTAGCTGCCAGAGCTGTTGTAGAACTTTCCAGGCAATATTATGTTGATGATGGTGGTTCATGCCACTTAGGTTTCAAGGATGAAAGGTTGGAACATGGGCAATCATTTCCTTGAGATAGTAATGGTAATTTGTCTGTTGGCAGGCAGAATTGGAACATGAAGTTTAAGGATACAACCTCTTCTGCTCAAGTAGTGGCTGAGTTTGCAAAACATGCAAGCCTAGCTGCCAGAGCTGTTGTAGAACTTTCAAGGCAATATTGTGTTGATGATGGTGGTTCATGCCACTTAGGTTTCAAGGATAAAATGTTGGAACATGGATAATCACTTCCTGGAGATGGTAAATTTTCTATTGGCTGGCAGAATTGAACATGAAATTTAAGGATGCTGCCTCTGCTGCTCAAGCAGCGGCTGAGTTTGCATAACATGCAAGCCTAGCTGCTAGGGCTGTTGGAGAACATTCAAGGCAATATTGTGTTGATGATGGTGGTTCATGCCACTTAGGTTTCAAGAATGAATGGTTGGAACATGGGCAATCATTTCCTAGAGATGGTAATGGTAATGTTTCTGTTGGCAGGCAGAATTGGAACTTGAAATTTAAGGATTCTACCGCTGCTGCTCAAGCAGCGGCTGAGTTTTCTGAACATGCAAGACTAGCTGCCAGAGCTGTTGTAGAACTTTCAAGGCAATATTATGTTGATGATGGTGGTTCATGCCACTTAGGTTTCAAGGATAAAAGGTTGGAACATGGGCAATCATTTCCTGGAGATGGTAAATTTTCTATTGGCAGGCACAATTGGAACATGAAATTTAAGGATGCTACCTCTGCTGCTCAAGCAGCGGTTGAGTTTGCAGAACATGCAAGCCTAGCTGTCAGAGCTGTTGTAGAACTTTCAAGGCAATATTGTCTTGATGATGGTGGTTCATGCCACTTAGGTTTCAAGGATAAAAGGTTGGAACATAGGTAATCATTTCCTAGAGATGGTAAATTTTCTATTGGCTGGCACAATTGGCCATGAAATTTAAAGATGCTACCTATGCTTCTCAAGCAGCGGCTGACTTTGCAGAACATGCAACCCTAGTTGCCAGAGCTATTGTAGAACTTTCAAGGCAATATTGTGTTGATGATGGTGGTTCATGCCACTTAGATTTCAAGGATGAAAAGTTGGAACATGGGCAATCATTTCCTTTAGATGGTGGCAGGCAGAATTGGAACATGAAAGTTTAGGATGCTACCTCTGCTACTCAAGCAGCGGGTGAGTTTGCAGAACATGCAAGCCTAGCTGCCAGAGGTGTTGTAGAACTTTCAAGGCAATACTGTGTTGATGATGGTGGTTCATACCACTTAGGTTTCAAGGATGAAAGGTTGGAACATGGGAAATCATTTCCTGAAGATTTTAATTTTACTGTTGGCAGGCAGAATTGGAACATGAAATTAAAGATGTTGCCTCTGCTGCTCAAGCAGCGGCTGAGTTTACAGAACATGCAAGCCTAGCTGCCAGGGCTATTGGAGAACTTTCAAGGCAATATTGTGTTGATGATGGTGGTTCATGCCACTTAGGTTTCAAGAATGAATGGTTGGAACATGGGCAATCATTTCCTGGAGATGGTAATTTTTCTGTTGGCAGGTAGAATTGGAACATGAAATTTAAGGATGCTACCTCTGCTACTCAAGCAGCGGCTGAGTTTGCAGAACATGCAAGCCTAGCTGCCAGAGCTGTTGTAGAACTTTCAAGGCAATATTGTGTTGATGATGGTAGTACATGCCATTTAGGTTTCAAGGATAAAAGGTTGGAACATGGGTAATCATTTCCTGGAGATGGTAAATTTTCTATTGGATGGCAGAATTGAACATGAAATTTAAAAATGCTACCTCAGCTTCTCAAGCAGCGGCTGACTTTGCAGAACATGCAACCCTAGTTGCCAGAGCTGTTATAGAACTTTCAAGGCAATATTGTGTTGGTGATGGTGGTTCATGCCACTTAGGTTTCAGGGATTAAAGGTTGGAGCATGGGCAATCATTTCCTGGAGATGGTAATGGTAATTTTTCTGTTGGCAAGCAGAATTGGAACATGAAATTTAAGGATGCTACCACTTCTGCTCAAGTCGCGGCTGAGTTTGCAGAACATGCAAGCCTAGCTACCAGAGCTGTTGTATAACTTTCAAGCCAATATTGTGTTGATGATGGTGGTTCATGCCACTTAGGTTTCAAGGATGAAAGGTTGGAACATGGGCAATTATTTCCTGGAGATGGTAATGGTTATTTTTCTGTTGGCAAGTAGAATTGGAACATGAAATTTAAGGATGCTACCTCTGCTACTCAAGCAGCGGCTGAGTTTGCAGAACATGCAAGCCTAGCTGCCAGAGCTGTTGTAGAACTTTCAAGGCAATATTGTGTTGATGATGGTGGTTCATACCACTTAGGTTTCAAGGATGAAAGGTTGGAACATGGGAAATCATTTCCTGAAGATTTTAATTTTACTGTTGGCAGGCAGAATTGGAACATGAAATTAAAGATGTTGCCTATGCTTCTCAAGTAGCGGCTGACTTTGCAGAACATGCCACCCTAGTTGCCAGAGCTGTTGTAGAACTTTCAAGGCAATATTGTGTTGATGATGGTGGTTAATTCCACTTAGATATCAAGGATGAAAGGTTGGAACATGGGCAATCATTTCCTTGAGATGGTAATGGTAATTTTTCTGTTTGCATGCAGAATTGGAACATGAAATTTAAGGATGCAACCTCTGCTGCTCAAGCAACGGCTGAATTTTTCGAACATGCAAGCCTAGCTGCCAGAGATGTTGGAGAACTTTCAAGGAAATATTGTATTGATGATGGTGATTCATTCCACTTAGTTACAAGGATGAAAGGTTGGAACATGGGAAATCATTTCCTGGAGATGATAAATTTTCTATTGGCAGGCACAATTGGAACATGAAATTTAAGGATGCTACCTCTGCTGCTCAAGCAGCGGTTGAGTTTGCAGAACATGCAAGCCTAGCTGTCAGAGCTGTTGTAGAACTTTCAAGGCAATATTGTGTTGATGATAGTGGTTCAAGACACTTAAGTTTCAAGGATGAAAGGTTGGAATATGGGCAATCATTTCCTGGAGATGGTAATTTTTCTATTGGCAGGCAGAATTGAACATGAAATTTAAAGATGCTACCTCTGCTTCTCAAGCAGCGGCTGACTATGCAGAACATACAACCCTAGTTGCCAGAGCTGTTGTAAAACTTTATAGGCAATATTGTGTTGATGATGGTGATTCATGCCATATAGGTTTACGGGATGAAAGGTTGGAACATGGGCAATCATTTCTGGGAGATGGTAATGGTAATTTTTCTGTTGGCAGGCAAAATTGGAACATGAAATTTAAGGATGCAACCTCTTCTGCTCAAGCAGCGGCTGAGTTTGCAGAACATTCAAGCCTAGCTGCCAAGGCTGTTGTAGAACTTTCAAGGCAATATTGTGTTGATGATGGTGGTTCATGCCACTTAGGTTTCAAGGATGAAAGGTTGGAACATGGGCAATCATTTCCTCGAAATAGTAATGGTAATTTGTCTGTTGGCAGGCAGAATTGGAACATGAAATTTAAGGATGCAACCTCTGCTGCTCAAGCAACGGCTGAATTTTTAGAACATGCAAGCCAAGCTGCCAGAGATGTTAGAGAACTTTCAAGGCAATATTGTGTTGGTGATGGTTGTTCATGCCACTTAGGTTTCAGGGATTAAAGGTTGGCGCATGGGCAATCATTTCCTAGAGATGGTAATGGTAATTTTTCTGTTGGCAAGCAGAATTGGAACATGAAATTTAAGGATGCTACCACTTCTGCTCAAGTCGCGGCTGAGTTTGCAGAACATGCAAGCCTAGCTGCCAGAGCTGTTGTATAACTTTCAAGCCAATATTGTGTTGATGATGGTGGTTCATGCCACTTAGGTTTCAAGGATGAAAGGTTGGAACATGGGCAATCATTTCCTGGAGATGGTAATGGTTATTTTTCTGTTGGCATGTAGAATTGGAACATGAAATTTAAGGATGCTACCTCTGCTACTCAAGCAGCAGCTGAGTTTGCAGAACATGCAAGCCTAGCTGCTAGAGCTGTTGTAGAACTTTCAAGGCAATATTGTGTTGATGATGGTGGTTCATGCCACTTAGGTTTCAAGGATAAAAGGTTGGAACATGGGTAGTCATTTCCTGGAGATGTTAAATTTTCTATTGGCTGGCAGAATTGAACATGAAATTTAAAGATGCTACCTATGCTTCTCAAGTAGCGGCTGACTTTGCAGAATATGCCACCCTAGTTGCCAGAGCTGTTGTAGAACTTTTAAGGCAATATTGTGTTGATGATGGTGGTTAATTCCACTTAGATTTCAAGGTTGAAAGGTTGGAACATGGGCAATCATTTCCTTGAGATGGTAATGGTAATTTTTCTGTTTGCATGCAGAATTGGAACATGAAATTTAAGGATGCTACCTCTGATACTCAAGCAGCGGCTGAGTTTGCAGAACATGCAAGCCTAGCTGCCAGAGCTGTTGTAGAACTTTCAAGGAAATATTGTGTTGATGATGGTGATTCATTCCACTTAGTTACAAGGATGAAAGGTTGGAACATGGGAAATCATTTCCTGGAGATGATAAATTTTCTATTGGCAGGCACAATTGGAACATGAAATTTAAGGATGCTACCTCTGCTGCTCAAGCAGCGGTTGAGTTTGCAGAACATGCAAGCCTAGCTGTCAGAGCTGTTGTAGAACTTTTAAGGCAATATTGTGTTGATGATAGTGGTTCAAGACACTTAAGTTTCAAGGATGAAAGGTTGGAATATGGGCAATCATTTCCTGGAGATGGTAATTTTTCTATTGGCAGGCAGAATTGAACTTGAAATTTAAAGATGCTACCTCGGCTTCTCAAGCAGCGGCTGACTATGCAGAACATGCAACCCTAGTTGCCAGAGCTGTTGTAGAACTTTATAGGCAATATTGTGTTGATGATGGTGGTTCATGCCATATAGGTTTCAGGGATGAAAGGTTGGAACATGGGCAATCATTTCTTGGAGATGGTAATGGTAATTTTTCTGTTGGCAGGCAAAATTGGAACAAGAAATTTAAGGATGCAACCTCTTCTGCTCAAGCAGCGGCTGAGTTTGCAGAACATGCAAGCCTAGCTGCCAAGGCTGTTGTAGAACTTTCAAGGCAATATTGTGTTGATGATGGTGGTTCATGCCACTTAGGTTTCAAGGATGAAAGGTTGGAACATGGGCAATCATTTCCTGGAGATAGTAATGGTAATTTGTCTGTTGGCAGGCAGAATTGGAACACGAAATTTAAGGATGCAACCTCTTCTGCTCAAGCAGCGACTGAGTTTGCAGAACATACAAGCCTAGCTGCCAAGTCTGTTGTAGAACTTTCAAGGCAATATTGTGTTGATGATGGTGGTTCATGCCACTTAGGTTTCAAGGATGAAAGGTTGGAACATGGGCAATCATTTCCTGGAGAGAGTAATGGTAATTTGTCTGTTGGCAGGCAGAATTGGAATATGAAATTTAAGGATGCAACCTCTGCTGCTCAAGCAACGACTGAATTTTTAGAACATGCAAGCCTAGCTGCCAGAGATGTTGGAGAACTTTCAATGCAATATTGTGTTGGTGATGGTGGTTCATGCCACTTAGGTTTCAGGGATTAAAGGTTGGAGCATGGGCAATCATTTCCTAGAGATGGTAATGGTAATTTTTCTATTGGCAAGCAGAATTGGAACATGAAATTTAAGGATGCTCCCACTTCTGCTCAAGTCGCGGCTGAGTTTGCAGAACATGCAAGCCTAGCTGCCAGAGCTGTTGTATAACTTTCAAGCCAATATTGTGTTGATGATGGTGGTTCATGCCACTTAGGTTTCAAGGATGAAAGGTTGGAACATGGGCAATCATTTCCTGGAGATGGTAATGGTTATTTTTCTGTTGGCAGGTAGAATTGGAACATGAAATTTAAGGATGCTACCTCTGCTACTCAAGTAGCAGCTGAGTTTGCAGAACATGCAAGCCTAGCTGCTAGAGCTGTTGTAGAACTTTCAAGGCAATATTGTGTTGATGATGGTGGTTCATGCCACTTAGGTTTCAAGGATAAAAGGTTGGAACATGGGTAGTCATTTCCTGGAGATGTTAAATTTTCTATTGGCTGGCAGAATTGAACATGAAATTTAAAGATGCTACCTATGCTTCTCAAGTAGCGGCTGACTTTGCAGAACATGCCACCCTAGTTGCCAGAGCTGTTGTAGAACTTTCAAGGCAATATTGTGTTGATGATGGTGGTTAATTCCTCTTAGATTTCAAGGATGAAAGGTTGGAACATGGGCAATCATTTCCTTGAGATGGTAATGGTAATTTTTCTGTTTGCATGCAGAATTGGAACATGAAATTTAAGGATGCTACCTCTGATACTCAAGCAGCGGCTGAGTTTGCAGAACATGCAAGCCTAGCTGCCAGAGCAGTTGTAGAACTTTCAAGGAAATATTGTGTTGATGATGGTGATTCATTCCACTTAGTTACAAGGATGAAAGGTTGGAACATGGGAAATCATTTCCTGGAGATGATAAATTTTCTATTGGCAGGCACAATTGGAACATGAAATTTAAGGATGCTACCTCTGCTGCTCAAGCAGCGGTTGAGTTTGCAGAACATGCAAGCCTAGCTGTCAGAGCTATTGTAGAACTTTTAAGGCAATATTGTGTTGATGATAGTGGTTCAAGACACTTAAGTTTCAAGGATGAAAGGTTGGAATATGGGCAATCATTTCCTGGAGATGGTAATTTTTCTATTGGCAGGCAGAATTGAACATGAAATTTAAAGATGCTACCTCTGCTTCTCAAGCAGCGGCTGACTATGCAGAACATGCAACCCTAGTTGCCAGAGCTGTTGTAGAACTTTATAGGCAATATTGTGTTGATGATGGTGGTTCATGCCATATAGGTTTCAGGGATGAAAGGTTGGAACATGGGCAATCATTTCTTGGAGATGGTAATGGTAATTTTTCTGTTGGCAGGCAAAATTGGAACATGAAATTTAAGGATGCAACCTCTTCTGCTCAAGCAGCGGCTGAGTTTGCAGAACATGCAAGCATAGCTGCCAGAGCTGTTGTAGAACTTTCAAGGCAATATTGTGTTGATGATGGTGGTTCATGCCACTTAGGTTTCAAGGATAAAAGGTTGGAACATAGGCAATCATTTCCTGGAGATGGTAAATTTTCTATTGGCTGGCAGAATTGATAATGAAATTTAAAGATGTTACCTCTTCTTCTCAAGTAGCGGCTGACTTTGCAGAACATGCAACCCTAGTTGCCAAAGCTGTTGTAGAACTTTCAAGGCAATATTGTGTTGATGATGGTGGTTCTTGCCACTTAGGTTTCAGGGATGAAATGTTGGAACATGGGCAATCATTTCCTGGAGATGGTAATGGTAATTTTTATGTTGGCAGGCAGAATTGGAACATGAAATTTAAGGAAGCTAACTCTTCTGCTCAAGCAGCGGCTAAGTTTGCAGAACATGCAAGCCTAGCTGCCAGAGCTGTTGTGGAACTTTCAAGGCAATATTGTGTTGATGATGATGGTTCATGCCACTTAGGTTTCAAAGGATAGAAGGTTGGAACATGGGCAATCATTTCCTGGAGATGGTAAATTTTCTATTGGTTGGCAGAATTGAACATGAAAGTTAAAGTTGCTACCTCTATTTCTCAAGTAGCGGCTTACTTTGCAGAACATGCAACCCTAGTTGCCAGAGCTGTTGTAGAACTTTCAAGGCAATATTGTGTTGATGATGGTGGTTCATGCCACTTAATTTTCAAGGATGAAAGGTTGGAACAAGGGCAATCATTTCCCGGAGATGGTAATTTTTCTGTTGGCAGGCATAATTGGGACATGAAATTAAGGATGTTGCCTCTGCTGCTCAAGCAGTGGCTGAGTTTGCAGAACATGTAAGCCTAGCTGCCAGGGCTGTTAAAGAACTTTCAAGGCAATATTGGGTTGATGATGGTGGTTCATGCCACTTAGGTTTCAAGAATGAATGGTAGTAACATGGGCAATCATTTCCTGGAGTTGGTAATGGTAATTTTTCTGTTGGCAGGCAGAATTGGAACATGAAATTTAAGGATGCTACCGCTGCTGCACAAGCAGCGGCTGAGTTTCCAGAACATGCAAGCCGAGCTGCCAGAGCTGTTGTAGAACTTTCAAGGCAATATTGTGTTGATGATGGTGGTTCATGCCACTTAGGTTTCAAGGATGAAAGGTTGGAACATGAGCAATCATTTCCTGGAGATAGTAATGGTAATTTGTCTGTTGGCAGGCAGAATTGGAACATGAAATTTAAGGATGCAACCTCTTCTGCTCAAGCAGCGACTGAGTTTGCAGAAGATGCAAGCATAGCTGCCAGAGCTATTGTAGAACTTTCAAGGCAATATTGTGTTGATGATGGTGGTTCATGCCACTTAGGTTTCAAGGATAAAAGGTTGGAACATAGGCAATCATTTCCTGAAGATGGTAAATTTTCTATTGGCTGGCAGAATTGATAATGAAATTTAAAGATGCTACCTCTTCTTCTCAAGCAGCGGCTGACTTTGCACAACATGCAACCCTAGTTGCCAAAGCTGTTGTAGAACTTTCAAGGCAATATTGTGTTGATGATGGTGGTTCATGCCACTTAGGTTTCAAGGATGAAAGGTTGGAACATGGGCAATCATTTCCTAGATATGGTAATGGTAATTTTTATGTTGGCAGGCAGAATTGGAACATGAAATTTAAGGAAACTAACTCTTCTGCTCAAGCAGCGGCTAAGTTTGCAGAACATGCAAGCCTAGCTGCCAGAGCTGTTGTAGAACTTTCAAGCCAATATTGTGTTGATGATGATGGTTCATGCCACTTAGGTTTCAAGGATAAAAGGTTGGAACATGGGCAATCATTTCCTGGAGATGGTAAATTTTCTATTGGCAGGCACAATTGGTACATTAAATTTAAGGATGCTACCTCTGCTGCTCAAGCAGCGGTTGAGTTTGCAGAACATGCAAGCCTAGCTGTTAGAGCTGTTGTAGAACTTTCAAGGCAATATTGTGTTGATAATGGTGGTTCATGCCACTTAGGTTTCAAGGATGAAAGGTTGGAATATGGGCAATCATTTCCTGGAGATTGTAATTTTTCTATTGGAAGGCAGAATTCAACATGAAATTTAAAGATGCTACCTCTGCTTCTCAAGCAGCGGCAAACTTTGCAGAACATGCAACCCTAGTTGCCAAAGTTGTTATAGAACTTTCAAGGCAATATTGTGTTGATGATGGTGGTTCATGCCACTTAGGTTTCAGGGATGAAAGGTAGGAATATGGGCAATCATTTCTTGGAGATGGTAATGGTAATTTTTCTGTTGGCAGGAAGAATTGGAACATGAAATTTAATGATGCAACCTTTTCTGCTCAAGCAGCGACTGAGTTTGCAGAACATGCAAGCCTAGCTGCCAGAGCTGTTGTAGAACTTTCAAGGTAATATTGTGTTGATGATGGTGGTTCATGCCACTTAGGTTTGAAGGATGAAAGGTTGGAACATGGGCAATCATTTCCTTGAGATGGTAATGGTAATTTTTCTGTTTGCATGAAGAATTGGAACATGAAATTTAAGGATGCTACCTCTGATACTCAAGCAGCGGCTGAGTTTGCAGAACATGCAAGCCTAGCTGCCAGAGCTGTTGTAGAACTTTCAAGGAAATATTGTGTTGATGATGGTGATTCATTCCACTTAGTTACAAGGATGAAAGTTTGGAACATGGGAAATCATTTCCTGGAGATGATTAATTTTCTATTGGCAGGCACAATTGGAACATGAAATTTAAGGATGCTACCTCTGCTGCTCAAGCAGCGGTTCAGTTTGCAGAACATGCAAGCCTAGCTGTCAAAGCTGTTGTAGAACTTTCAAGGCAATATTGTGTTGATGATAGTGGTTCAAGACTCTTCAGTTTCAAGGATGAAAGGTTGGAATATGGGCAATCATTTCCTGGAGATTGTAATTTTTCTATTCGATGGCAGAATTGAACATGAAATTTAAAGATGCTACCTCTACTTCTCAAGCAGCGGCTGACTATACAGAACATGCAACCCTAGTTGCCAGAGCTATTGTAGAACTTTATAGGCAATATTGTGTTGATGATGGTGGTTCATGCCACATAGGTTTCAGGGATGAAAGGTTGGAACATGGGCAATAATTTCTTGCAGATGGTAATGGTAATTTTTCTGTTGGCAGGCAAAATTGGAACATGAAATTTAAGGATGCAACCTCTTCTGCTCAAGCAGCGACTGAGTTTCCAGAACATGCAAGCCTAGCTACCAGAGCTATTGTAGAACTTTCAAGGCAATATTGTGTTGATGATGGTGGTTCATGCCACTTAGGTTTCAAGGATGAAAGGTTGGAACATGGGCAATCATTTCCTGGAGATAGTAATGGTAATTTGTATGTTGGCAAGCAGAATTGGAACATGAAATTTAAGGATGCAACCTCTTCTGCTCAAGCAGCGACTGAGTTTGCAGAACATGCAAGCATAGCTGCCAGAGCTGTTGTAGAACTTTCAAGGCAATATTGTGTTGATGATGGTGGTTCATGCCACTTAGGTTTCAAGGATAAAAGGTTGGAACATAGGCAATCATTTCCTGGAGATGGTAAATTTTCTATTGGCTGGCAGAATTGATAATGAAATTTAAAGATGCTACCTCTTCTTCTCAAGCAGCGGCTGACTTTGCAGAACATGCAACCCTAGTCGCCAAAGCTGTTGTAGAACTTTCAAGGCAATATTTTGTTGATGATGGTGGTTCATGCCACTTAGGTTTCAGGGATGAAAGGTTGGAACATGGGCAATCATTTCCTGGAGATGGTAATGGTAATTTTTATGTTGGCAGGCAGAATTGGAACATGAAATTTAAGGAAGCTAACTCTTCTGCTCAAGCAGCGGCTAAGTTTGCAGAACATGCAAGCCTAGCTGCCAGAGCTGTTGTAGAACTTTCAAGCCAATAATGTGTTGATGCTGATGGTTCATGCCACTTAGGTTTCAAGGATAAAAGGTTGGAACATGGGCAATCATTTCCTGGAGATGGTAAATTTTCTATTGGCAAGCACAATTGGAACATGAAATTTAAGGATGCTACCTCTGCTGATCAAGCAACGGTTTAGTTTGCAGAACATGCAAGCCTAGCTGTCAGAGCTGTTGTAGAACTTTCAAGGCAATATTGTGTTGATGATGGTGGTTCATGCCACTTAGGTTTCAAGGATAAAAGGTTGGAACATGGGTAATCATTTCCTGGAGATGGTAACTTTTCTATTGGTTGGCAGAATTGAACATGAAATTTAAAGTTGCTACCTCTATTTCTCAAGTAGCGGCTTACTTTGATGAACATGCAACCCTAGTTGCCAGAGCTGTTGTAGAACTTTCAAGGCAATATTGTGTTGATGATGGTGTTTCATGCCACTTAGGTTTCAAGGATGAAAGGTTGGAACATGGGTAATCATTTCCTGGAGATGGTAAATTTTCTATTGGCTGGCAGAATTGAACATGAAATTTAAAGATGCTACCTCTGCTTCTCAAGCAGCGACTGACTTTGCAGAACATGCAACCCTTGTTGCTAGAGCTGTTGTAGAACTTTCAAGGCAATATTGTGTTGATGGTGGTGGTTCATGCCACTTAGGTTTCAGGGATGGAAGGTTGGAGCATGGGCAATCATTTCCTGGAGATGGTAATGGTAATTTTTCTGTTGGCAGGTAGAATTGGAACATGAAATTTAAGGATGCTACCTCTGTTGCTCAAGCAGTGGCTGAGTTTGCAGAACATTCAAGCCTAGTTGCCAGAGCTATTGTAGAACTTTCAATGCAATATTGTGTTGATGATGGTGATTCATGCCACTTAGTTTTCAAGGATTAAAGGTTGGAACATGGCCAATCATTTCCTGGATATGGTAATGGTAATTTTTCTGTTGGCAAGTAGAATTGGAACATGAAATTTAAGATGCTATCTCTGCTGCTCAAGCAGCGGCTGAGTTTGCAGAACATTCAAGCCTAGCTGCCAGAACTGTTGTAGAACTTTCAAGGCAATATTGTGTTGATGATGGTGGTTCATGCCACTTAGGTTTCAAGGATGAAAGGTTGGAACATGGGTAATCATTTCCTGGAGATGGTAAATTTTCTATTGGCTGGCAGAATTGAACATGAAATTTAAAGATGCTACCTCTGCTTCTCAAGCAGCGGCTGACTTTGCAGAACATGCAACCCTAGTTACCAAAGCTGTTATAGAACTTTCAAGGCAATATTGTGTTGATGATGGTGGTTCATGCCACTTAGGTTTCAGGGATAAAAGGTTGGAGCATGGGCAATCATTTCCTGGAGATGGTAATGGTAATTTTTCTGTTGGCAGGTAGAATTGGAACATGAAATTTAAGGACGCTACCTCTTCTGCTCAAGTAGCGGCTGAGTTTGTAGAACATGCAAGCCTAGCTGCTAGAGCTGTTGTAGAACTTTCGAGCCAATATTGTGTTGATGATGGTGGTTCATCCCACTTAGGTTTCAAGGATGAAAGGTTAGAACATGGGCAATCATTTCCTGGAGATGGTAATGGTAATTTTTCTATTGGCAGGTAGAATTGGAACATGAAATTTAAGGATGCTACCTCTTCTACTCAAGCAGCGGCTGAGTTTGCAGAACATGCAAGCCTAGCTGACAGAGATGTTGTAGAACTTTCAAGGCAATATTGTGTTGATTATGGTGGTTCATGCCACTTAGGTTTCAAGGATAAAAGGTTGGAACATGGATAATAATATCCTGGAGATGGTAAATTTTATATTGGCTGGCAGAATTGAACATGAAATTTAAAGATACTACCTATGCTTCTCAAGTAGCAGCTGACTTTGCAGAACATGCAACCCTAGTTTCCAGAGCTATTGTAGAACTTTCAAGGCAATATTGTGTTGATGATGGTGGTTCATGCCACTTAGATTTCAAGGATGAAAGGTTGGAACATGGGCAATCATTTCCTTGAGATGGTAATGGTAATTTTTCAGTTGGCAGGCAGAATTGGAACATAAAAGTTGAGGATGCTACCTCTGCTACTCAAGCAGCGGCTAAGTTTGCAGAACATGCAAGCCTAGCTACCAGGGCTGTTGGATAACTTTCAAGGCAATATTGTGTTGATGATGGTGGTTCATGCCACTTAGGTTTCAAGAATGAATGGTTGGAACATGGGCAATCATTTCCTGGAGATGGTAATGGTAATTTTTCTATTGGCAGGCAGAATTGGAACATGAAATTTAAGGATTCTACCACTGCTGCTCAAGCAGTGGCTGAGTTTTCAGAACAAGCAAGACTAGCTGCTAGAGCTGTTGTAGAACTTTCAAGGCAATATTGTGTTGATGATAGCGGTTCATGCCACTTAGGTTTCAAGGATAAAAGGTTGGAACATGGGCAATCATTTCTTGGAGATGGTAAATTTCTATTGGCAGGCACAATTGGAACATGAAATTTAAGGATGCTACCTCTGCTGCACAAGCAGCGGCTGACTTTGCAGAACATGCAAGCCTAGCGGTCAGAGCTGTTGTAGAACTTTCAAGACAATATTGTGTTGATGATGGTAGTTCATGCCACTAAGGTTTCAAGGATGAAAGGTTGGAACATGGGCAATCATTTCCTAGAGATGGTAATGGTAATTTTTCTGTTGGCAGGCAGAATTGGAACATGAAATTAAAGGATGCTACCTCTTCTGCTCAAGTAGCGGCTGCGTTTGCAGAACATGCAAGCCTAGCTTCCAGAGCTATTGTTGAACTTTCAAGGAAAAATTGTGTTGATGATGGTGGTTCATGCCACTTAGGTTTCAAGGATGAAAGGTTGGAACATGGGTAATCATTTCCTGGAGATGATAAATTTTCTATTGGCTGGCAGAATTGAACATGAAATTTAAAGATGCTACCTCTGCTTCTCAAGCAGCGGCTGACTTTGCAGAACATGCAACCCTAGTTGCCAAAGTTGTTATAGAACTTTCAAGGCAATATTGTGTTGATGATGGTGGTTCATGCCACTTAGGTTTCAGGGATGAAAGGTTGGAGCATGGGCAATCATTTCTTGGAGATGGTAATGGTAATTTTTCTGTTGGCAGGTAGAATTGGAACATGAAATTTAAGGACGCTACCTCTTCTGCTCAAGCAGCGGCTGAGTTTGCAGAACATGCAAGCCTAGCTGCTAGAGCTGTTGTAGAACTTTCGAGCCAATATTGTGTTGATGATGGTGGTTCATCCCACTTAGGTTTCAAGGATGAAAGGTTAGAACATGGGCAATCGTTTCCTGGAGATGGTAATGGTAATTTTTCTATTGGCAGGTAGAATTGGAACATGAAATTTAAGGATGCTACCTCTTCTACTCAAGCAGCGGCTGAGTTTGCAGAACATGCAAGCCTAGCTGACAGAGATGTTGTAGAACTTTCAAGGCAATATTGTGTTGATTATGGTGGTTCATGCCACTTAGGTTTCAAGGATAAAAGGTTGGAACATGGATAATAATATCCTGGAGATGGTAAATTTTATATTGGCTGGCAGAATTGAACATGAAATTTAAAGATACTACCTATGCTTCTCAAGTAGCAGCTGACTTTGCAGAACATGCAACCCTAGTTTCCAGAGCTATTGTAGAACTTTCAAGGCAATATTGTGTTGATGATGGTGGTTCATGCCACTTAGATTTCAAGGATGAAAGGTTGGAACATGGGCAAATCATTTCCTTGAGATGGTAATGGTAATTTTTCAGTTGGCAGGCAGAATTGGAACATAAAAGTTAAGGATGCTACCTCTGCTACTCAAGCAGCGGCTAAGTTTGCAGAACATGCAAGCCTAGCAACCAGGGCTGTTGGATAACTTTCAAGGCAATATTGTGTTGATGATGGTGGTTCATGCCACTTAGGTTTCAAGAATGAATGGTTGGAACATGGGCAATCATTTCCTGGAGATGGTAATGGTAATTTTTCTGTTGGCAGGCAGAATTGGAACATGAAATTTAAGGATTCTACCACTGCTGCTCAAGCAGTGGCTGAGTTTTCAGAACATGCAAGACTAGCTGCTAGAGCTGTTGTAGAACTTTCAAGGCAATATTGTGTTGATGATAGCGGTTCATGCCACTTAGGTTTCAAGGATAAAAGGTTGGAACATGGGCAATCATTTCTTGGAGATGGTAAATTTCTATTGGCAGGCACAATTGGAACATGAAATTTAAGGATGCTACCTCTGCTGCACAAGCAGCGGCTGACTTTGCAGAACATGCAAGCCTAGCGGTCAGAGCTGTTGTAGAACTTTCAAGACAATATTGTGTTGATGATGGTAGTTCATGCCACTAAGGTTTCAAGGATGAAAGGTTGGAACATGGGCAATCATTTCCTAGAGATGGTAATGGTAATTTTTCTGTTGGCAGGCAGAATTGGAACATGAAATTAAAGGATGCTACCTCTTCTGCTCAAGTAGCGGCTGCGTTTGCAGAACATGCAAGCCTAGCTTCCAGAGCTATTGTTGAACTTTCAAGGAAAAATTGTGTTGATGATGGTGGTTCATGCCACTTAGGTTTCAAGGATGAAAGGTTGGAACATGGGCTATCATTTCCTGGAGATGGTAATTTTTCTGTTGGCAGGCAGAATTGGAACATGAAATAAAGGATGCTGCCTCTGCTGCTCAAGCACCGGCTGAGTTTGCAGAACATGCAAGCCTAGCTGCCAGGGCTATTGGAGAACTTTCAAGGTAATATTATGTTTATGATAGTGGTTCATGCCACTTAGGTTTCAAGAGTGAATGGTTGGAACATGGGCAATCATTTCCTGGAGATGGTAATGGTAATTATTCTATTGGCAGGTAGAATTGGAACATGAAATTTAAGGATGCTACCTCTGCTACTCAAGCAGTGGCTGAGTTTGCAGAACATGCAAGCCTAGCTGCCAGAGCTGTTGTAGAACTTTCAAAGCAATATTGTGTTGATGATGGTGGTTCATGCCACATAGGTTTCAAGGATGAAAGGTTAGAACATGGGCAATCATTTCCTGGAGATGGTAATTTTTATATTGGTAGGCAGAATTGGAACATGAAATTTAAGGATGCTACCTCTGCTGCACAAGCAGCGCCTGAGTTTGCAGAACATGCAAGCCTAGCTACCAGAGCTGTTGTAGAACTTTCAAGGCAATATTGTGTTGATGATGGTGGTTCATGCCACTTAGGTTTCAAGGATGAAAGGTTGGAACATGGGTAATCATTTCCTGGAGATGATAAATTTTCTATTGGCTGGCAGAATTGAACATGAAATTTAAAGATGCTACCTCTGCTTCTCAAGCAGCGGCTGACTTTGCAGAACATGCAACCCTAGTTGCCAAAGTTGTTATAGAACTTTCAAGGCAATATTATGTTGATGATGGTGGTTCATGCCACTTAGGTTTCAGGGATGAAAGGTTGGAGCATGGGCAATCATTTCTTGGAGATGGTAATGGTAATTTTTCTGTTGGCAGGTAGAATTGGAACATGAAATTTAAGGACGCTACCTCTTCTGCTCAAGCAGCAGCTGAGTTTGTAGAACATGCAAGCCTAGCTGCCAGAGCTGTTGTAGAACTTTCAAGCCAATATTGTGCTGATGATGGTGGTTCATCCCACTTAGGTTTCAAGGATGAAAGGTTGGAACATGGGCAATCATTTCCTAGAGATGGTAATGGTAATTTTTCTGTTGGCAGGCAGAATTGGAACATGAAATTTAATGATGCTACCTCTGCTACTCAAGCATCGGCTGAGTTTGCAGAACATGCAAGCCTAGCTGCCAGAGCTGTTGTAGAACTTTCAAGGCAATATTGTGTTGACGATGGTGGTTCATGCCACTTAGGTTTCAAGGATAAAAGGTTAGAACATGGGTAATCATTTCCTGGAGATGGTAAATTTTCTATTGGCTGGCAGAATTGAACATGAAATTTAAAGATGCTACCTATGCTTCTCAAGCAGCGGCTGACTTTGCAGAACATGCAACCCTATTTGCCAGAGCAATTGTAGAACTTTCAAGGCAATATTGTGTTGATGATGGTGGTTCATGCCACTTAGATTTCAAGGATGAAAGGTTAGAACATGGGCAATCATTTCCTGGAGATGGTAATGGTAACTTTTCTATTGGCAGGTAGAATTGGACCATGAAAGTTGATGATGCTACCTCTGCTACTCAAGCAGCGGCTTAGTTTGCAGAAGATGCAAGCCTAACTTCCAGAGATGTTGTAGAACTTTCAAGGTAATATTGTGTTGATGATGGTGGTTCATTCTACTTAGGTTTCAATGATGAATGGTTGGAACATGGGAAATCATTTCATGGAGATGGTAATTTTTTTGTTGGCAGGTAGAATTGGAACATGAAACTAAGGATGCTGCTCAAGCAGCGGCTGAGTTTGCAGAACATGCAACACTAGCTTCTAGAGCTGTTGTTGAACTTTCAAGGCAAAATTGTGTTGATGATAGTGGTTCATGCCACTTAGGTTTCAAGGATGAAAGGTTGGAACATGGGCTATCATTTCCTGGAGATGGTAATTTTTCCGTTGGCATGCAGAATTGGAAGATGAAATAAAGGATGTTGCCTCTGCTACTCAAGCACCGGCTGAGTTTGCAGAACATGCAAGCCTAGCTGCCAGGGTTGTTGGATAACTTTCAAGGTAATATTATGTTGATGATGGTGGTTCATGCCACTTAGGTTTCAGGAATGAATGGTTGGAACATGGGCAATCATTTCCTGGAGATGGTAATGGTAATTTTTCTGTTGGCAGGTAGAATTGGAACATGAAATTTAAGGATGCTACCTCTGCTACTCAAGCAGCGGCTGAGTTTGCAAAACATGCAAGCCTAGCTGCCAGAGCTGTTGTAGTAGAACTTTCAAAGCAATATTGTGTTGATGATGGTGGTTCATGCCACTTAGGTTTCAAGGATGAAAGGTTAAAACATGGGCTATCATTTCCTGGAAATGGTACTTTTTATATTGGTAGGCAGAATTGGAACATGAAATTTAAGGATGCTACCTCTGCTGCTCAAGCAGCGGCTGAGTTTGCAGAACATGCAAGCCTAGCTGCCAGAGCTGTTGTAGAACATTCAAGGCAATATTGTGTTGATGATGGTGGTTCATGCCACTTAGGTTTCAAGGATGAAAGGTTGGAACATGGGTAATCATTTCCTGGAGATGGTAAATTTTCTATTGGCTGGCAGAATTGAACATGAAATTTAAAGATGCTACCTCTGCTTCTCAAGCAACGGCTGACTTTGCAGAACATGCAACCCTAGTTGCCAAAGCTGTTATAGAACTTTCAAGGCAATATTGTGTTGATGATGGTGGTTCATGTCACTTAGGTTTCAGGGATGAAAGGTTGGAGCATGGGCAATCATTTCCTGGAGATGGTAATGGTAATTTTTCTGTTGGCAGGTAGAATTGGAACATGAAATTTAAGGATGCTACCTCTGCTACTCAAGCAGCGGCTGAGTTTGCAGAACATGCAAGCCTAGCTGCCAGAGCTGTTGTAGAACTTTCAAAGCAATATTGTGTTGATGATGGTGGTTCATGCCAGTTAGGTTTCAAGGATGAAAGGTTAGAACATGGGCAATCATTTCCTGGAGATGGTAATTTTTCTGTTGGCAGGTAGAATTGGAACATGAAATTTATGGATGCTACCTCTGCTGCTCAAGCAGCGGCTGAGTTTGCTGAACATGCAAGACTAGCTGCCAGAGCTGTTGTAGAACTTTCAAGGCAATATTGTGTTGATGATGGTGTTTCATGCCACTTAGGTTTCAAGGATGAAAGGTTGGAACATGGGTAATCATTTCCTGGAGATGGTAAATTTTCTATTGGCTGGCAGAATTGAACATGAAATTTAAAGATGCTACCTCTGCTTCTCAAGCAGCGACTGACTTTGCAGAACATGCAACCCTTGTTGCCAGAGCTGTTGTAGAACTTTCAAGGCAATATTGTGTTGATGGTGGTGGTTCATGCCACTTAGGTTTCAGGGATGGAAGGTTGGAGCATGGGCAATCATTTCCTGGAGATGGTAATGGTAATTTTTCTGTTGGCAGGTAGAATTGGAACATGAAATTTAAGGATGCTACCTCTTCTGCTCAAGCAGCGGCTGAGTTTGCAGAACATGCAAGCCTAGCTGCCAGAGCTGTTGTAGAACTTTCAAGCCAATATTGTGCTGATGATAGTGGTTCATCCACTTAGGTTTGAAGGATGAAAGGTTGGAACATGGGCAATCATTTCCTGGAGATGGTAATGGTAATTTTTCTATTGGCAGGTAGAATTGGAACATGAAATTTAAGGATGCTACCTCTGCTACTCAAGCAGCGGCTGAGTTTGCAGAACATGCAAGCCTAGCTGCCAGAGCTGTTGTAGAACTTTCAAGGCAATATTGTGTTGATGATGGTGGTTCATGCCACTTAGGTTTCAAGGATGAAAGGTTAGAACATGGGCAATCATTTCCTGGAGATGGTAATGGTAATTTTTCTGTTGGCAGGCAGAATTGGAACATGAAATTTAAGGATGCTACCTCTGCTGCTCAAGCAGCGGCTGAGTTTGCAGAACATGCAAGCCTAGCTGCCAGAGCTGTTGTAGAACTTTCAAGGCAATATTGTGTTGATGATGGTGGTTCATGCCACTTAGGTTTCAAGGATGAAAGGTTGGAACATGGGCAATCATTTCCTGGAGATGGTAATGGTAATTTTTATATTGGTAGGCAGAATTGGAACATGAAATTTAAGGATGCTACCTCTGCTGCTCAAGCAGCGGCTGAGTTTGCAGAACATGCAAGCCTAGCTGCCAGAGCTGTTGTAGAACATTCAAGGCAATATTGTGTTGATGATGGTGGTTCATGCCACTTAGGTTTCAAGGATGAAAGGTTGGAACATGGGCAATCATTTCCTGGAGATGGTAATGGTAATTTTTCTATTGGCTGGCAGAATTGAACATGAAATTTAAAGATGCTACCTCTGCTTCTCAAGCAACGGCTGACTTTGCAGAACATGCAACCCTAGTTGCCAAAGCTGTTATAGAACTTTCAAGGCAATATTGTGTTGATGATGGTGGTTCATGTCACTTAGGTTTCAGGGATGAAAGGTTGGAGCATGGGCAATCATTTCCTGGAGATGGTAATGGTAATTTTTCTGTTGGCAGGTAGAATTGGAACATGAAATTTAAGGATGCTACCTCTGCTACTCAAGCAGCGGCTGAGTTTGCAGAACATGCAAGCCTAGCTGCCAGAGCTGTTGTAGAACTTTCAAAGCAATATTGTGTTGATGATGGTGGTTCATGCCAGTTAGGTTTCAAGGATGAAAGGTTAGAACATGGGCAATCATTTCCTGGAGATGGTAATTTTTCTGTTGGCAGGTAGAATTGGAACATGAAATTTATGGATGCTACCTCTGCTGCTCAAGCAGCGGCTGAGTTTGCTGAACATGCAAGACTAGCTGCCAGAGCTGTTGTAGAACTTTCAAGGCAATATTGTGTTGATGATGGTGTTTCATGCCACTTAGGTTTCAAGGATGAAAGGTTGGAACATGGGTAATCATTTCCTGGAGATGGTAAATTTTCTATTGGCTGGCAGAATTAGAACATGAAATTTAAAGATGCTACCTCTGCTTCTCAAGTAGCGGCTGACTTTGCAGAACATGCAACCCTAGCTGCCAGAGCTGTTGTAGAACTTTCAAGGCAATATTGTGTTGATGATGGTGGTTCATGCCACTTAGGTTTCAGGGATGGAAGGTTGGAGCATGGGCAATCATTTCCTGGAGATGGTAATGGTAATTTTTCTGTTGGCAGGTAGAATTGGAACATGAAATTTAAGGATGCTACCTCTGCTGCTCAAGCAGCGGCTGAGTTTGCAGAACATGCAAGCCTAGCTGCCAGAGCTGTTGTAGAACTTTCAAGGCAATATTGTGTTGATGATGGTGGTTCATGCCACTTAGGTTTCAAGGATGAAAGGTTGGAACATGGGCAATCATTTCCTGGAGATGGTAATGGTAATTTTTCTGTTGGCAGGCAGAATTGGAACATGAAATTTAAGGATGCTACCTCTGCTGCTCAAGCAGCGGCTGAGTTTGCAGAACATGCAAGCCTAGCTGCCAGAGCTGTTGTAGAACTTTCAAGGCAATATTGTGTTGATGATGGTGGTTCATGCCACTTAGGTTTCAAGGATGAAAGGTTGGAACATGGGCAATCATTTCCTGGAGATGGTAAATTTTCTATTGGCTGGCAGAATTGAAACATGAAATTTAAAGATGCTACCTATGCTTCTCAAGCAGCGGCTGACTTTGCAGAACATGCAACCCTAGTTGCCAGAGCTGTTGTAGAACTTTCAAGGCAATATTATGTTGATGATGGTGGTTCCACCCACTTAGATTTCAAAGATGAAAGGTTGGAACATGGGCAATCATTTCCTGGAGATGGTAATGGTAATCTTTCTGTTGGTAGGTAGAATTGGAACATGAAATTTAAGGACGCTACCTCTGCTACTCAAGCAGCGGCTGAGTTTGCAGAACATGCAAGCCTAGCTGCCAGAGCTGTTGTAGAACTTTCAAAGCAAAATTATGTTGATGATGGTGGTTCATGCCACTTAGGTTTCAAGGATGAAAGGTTAGAACATGGGCAATCATTTCCTGGAGATGGTAATTTTTATATTGGTAGGCAGAATTGGAACATGAAATTTAAGGATGCTACCTCTGCTGCTCAAGCAGCGGCTGAGTTTGCAGAACATGCAAGCCTAGCTACCAGAGCTGTTGTAGAACTTTCAAGGCAATATTGTGTTGATGATGGTGGTTCATGCCACTTAGGTTTCAAGGATGAAAGGTTGGAACATGGGTAATCATTTCCTGGAGATGGTAATGGTAATTTTTCTATTGGCAGGCAGAATTGGAACATGAAATTTAAGGATGCTACCTCTGCTGCTCAAGCAGCGGCTGAGTTTGCAGAACATGCAAGCCTAGCTGCCAGAGCTGTTGTAGAACTTTCAAGGCAATATTGTGTTGATGATGGTGGTTCATGCCACTTAGGTTTCAAGGATGAAAGGTTGGAACATGGGCAATCATTTCCTGGAGATGGTAATGGTAATTTTTCTGTTGGCAGGCAGAATTGGAACATGAAATTTAAGGATGCTACCTCTGCTGCTCAAGCAGCGGCTGAGTTTGCAGAACATGCAAGCCTAGCTGCCAGAGCTGTTGTAGAACTTTCAAGGCGCAATATTGTGTTGATGATGGTGGTTCATGCCACTTAGGTTTCAAGGATGAAAGGTTGGAACATGGGCAATCATTTCCTGGAGATGGTAATGGTAATTTTTCTGTTGGTAGGCAGAATTGGAACATGAAATTTAAGGATGCTACCTCTGCTGCTCAAGCAGCGGCTGAGTTTGCAGAACATGCAAGCCTAGCTGCCAGAGCTGTTGTGAGAACTTTCAAGGCAATATTGTGTTGATGATGGTGGTTCATGCCACTTAGGTTTCAAGGATGAAAGGTTGGAACATGGGCAATCATTTCCTGGAGATGGTAATGGTAATTTTCTATTCCCAGGCAGAATTGGAACATGAAATTTAAGGATGCTACCTCTGCTGCTCAAGCAGCGGCTGAGTTTGCAGAACATGCAAGCCTAGCTGCCAGAGCTATTGTAGAACTTTCAAGGCAATATTGTGTTGATGATGGTGGTTCATGCCACTTAGGTTTCAAGGATGAAAGGTTGGAACATGGGCAATCATTTCCTGGAGATGGTAATGGTAATTTTTCTGTTGGCAGGCAGAATTGGAACATGAAATTTAAGGATGCTACCTCTGCTGCTCAAGCAGCGGCTGAGTTTGCAGAACATGCAAGCCTAGCTGCCAGAGCTGTTGTAGAACTTTCAAAGCAATATTGTGTTGATGATGGTGGTTCATGCCACTTAGGTTTCAAGGATGAAAGGTTGGAACATGGGCAATCATTTCCTGGAGATGGTAATGGTAATTTTTCTATTGGTAGGCAGAATTGGAACATGAAATTTAAGGATGCTACCTCTGCTGCTCAAGCAGCGGCTGAGTTTGCAGAACATGCAAGCCTAGCTGCCAGAGCTGTTGTAGAACTTTCAAGGCAATATTGTGTTGATGATGGTGGTTCATGCCACTTAGGTTTCAAAGATGAAAGGTTGGAACATGGGCAATCATTTCCTGGAGATGGTAATGGTAATTTTTCTATTGGCAGGCAGAATTGGAACATTAAATTTAATGATGCTACCTCTGCTGCTCAAGTAGCGACTGAGTTTGCAGAACATGCAAGCCTAGCTGCCAGAGCTGTTGTAGAACTTTCAAGGCAATATTGTGTTGATGATGGTGGTTCATGCCACTTAGTTTTCAAGGATGAAAGGTTGGAACATGGGCAATCATTTCCTGGAGATGGTAATGGTAATTTTTCTATTGGCAGGCATAATTGGAATATGAAATTTAAGGATGCTACCTCTGCTGCTCAAGCAGCGGTTGAGTTTGCAGAACATGCAAGCCTAGCTGCCAGAGCTGTTTGAGAACTTTCAAGGCAATAGTTGTGTTGATGATGGTGGTACATGCCACTTAGGTTTCAAGGATGTAAGGTTAGAACATGGGCAATCATTTCCTGGAGATGGTAATGGTAATTTTTCTATTGGCAGGCAGAATTGGAACATGAAATTTAAGGATGCTACCTCTGCTGCTCAAGTAGCGACTGAGTTTGCAGAACATGCAAGCCTAGCTACCAGAGGTGTTGTAGAACTTTCAAGGCAATATTGTGTTGATAATGGTGGTTCATGCCACTTAGTTTTCAAGGATGAAAGGTTGGAACATGGGCAATCATTTCCTTGAGATGGTAATGGTAATATTTCTGTTGTCAGGCAGAATTGGAACATGAAATTTAAGGATGCTACCTCTGCTGCACAAGCAGCGGCTGAGTTTGGAGAACATGCAAGCCTAGCTGCCAGAGCTGTTTGAGAACTTTCAAGGCAATATTGTGTTGATGATGGTGGTACATGCCACTTAGGTTTCAAGGATGAAAGGTTGGAACATGGGCAAGCATTTCCTGGAGATGGTAATGGTAATTTTTCTATTGGCAGGTAGAATTGGAACATGAAATTTAAGGATGCTACCATCTGCTGCTCAAGTAGCGACTGAGTTTGCAGAACATGCAAGCCTAGCTACCAGAGGTGTTGTAGAACTTTCAAGGCAATATTGTGTTGATAATGGTGGTTCATGCCACTTAGTTTTCAAGGATGAAAGGTTGGAACATGGGCAATCATTTCCTTGAGATGGTAATGGTAATATTTCTGTTGTCAGGCAGTATTGGAACATGAAATTTAAGGATGCTACCTCTACTGCACAAGCAGCGGCTGAGTTTGGAGAACATGCAAGCCTAGCTGCCAGAGCTGTTTGAGAACTTTCAAGGCAATATTGTGTTGATGATGGTGGTACATGCCACTTAGGTTTCAAGGATGTAAGGTTGGAACATGGGCAAGCATTTCCTGGAGATGGTAATGGTAATTTTTCTATTGGTAGGCAGAATTGGAACATGAAATTTAAGGATGCTACCTCTACTGCTCAAGTAGCGACTGAGTTTGCAGAACATGCAAACCTAGCTACCAGAGGTGTTGTAGAACTTTCAAGGCAATATTGTGTTGATAATGGTGGTTCATGCCACTTAGTTTTCAAGGATGAAAGGTTGGAACATGGGCAATCATTTCATGGAGATGGTAATGGTAATTTTTCTATTGGCAGGCAGAATTGGAACATGAAATTTAACGATGCTACCTCTGCTGCTCAAGTAGCGATTGAGTTTGCAGAACATGCAAGCCTAACTCCCAGAGGTGTTGCAGAACTTTCAAGGCAATATTGTGTTGATGATGGTGGTTCATACCACTTAGTTTTCAAGGATGAAAGGTTGGAACATGGGCAATCATTTCCTTGAGATGGTAATGGTAATATTTCTGTTGTCAGGCAGAATTGGAACATGAAATTTAAGGATGCTACCTCTGCTGCACAAGCAGCGGCTGAGTTTGGAGAACATGCAAGCCTAGCTGCCAGAGCTGTTTGAGAACTTTCAAGGCAATATTGTGTTGATGATGGTGGTACATGCCACTTAGGTTTCAAGGATGAAAGGTTGGAACATGGGCAAGCATTTCCTGGAGATGGTAATGGTAATTTTTCTATTGGCAGGCAGAATTGGAACATGAAATTTAAGGATGCTACCTCTGCTGCTCAAGTAGCGACTGAGTTTGCAGAACATGCAAGCCTAGCTACCAGAGGTGTTGTAGAACTTTCAAGGCAATATTGTGTTGATAATGGTGGTTCATGCCACTTAGTTTTCAAGGATGAAAGGTTGGAACATGGGCAATCATTTCCTTGAGATGGTAATGGTAATTTTTCTATTGGCAGGCAGTATTGGAACATGAAATTTAAGGATGCTACCTCTACTGCACAAGCAGCGGCTGAGTTTGGAGAACATGCAAGCCTAGCTGCCAGAGCTGTTTGAGAACTTTCAAGGCAATATTGTGTTGATGATGGTGGTACATGCCACTTAGGTTTCAAGGATGTAAGGTTGGAACATGGGCAAGCATTTCCTGGAGATGGTAATGGTAATTTTTCTATTGGCAGGCAGAATTGGAACATGAAATTTAAGGATGCTACCTCTGCTGCTCAAGTAGCGACTGAGTTTGCAGAACATGCAAGCCTAGCTACCAGAGGTGTTGTAGAACTTTCAAGGCAATATTGTGTTGATAATGGTGGTTCATGCCACTTAGTTTTCAAGGATGAAAGGTTGGAACATGGGCAATCATTTCCTTAAGATGGTAATGGTAATTTTTCTGTTGGCAGGCAGAATTGGAACATGAAATTTAACGATGCTACCTCTGCAGCTCAAGTAGCGATTGAGTTTGCAGAACATACAAGCCTAGCTGCCAGAGCTGTTGTAGAACTTTCAAGGCAATATTGTGTTGATGATGGTGGTTCATGCCACTTAGGTTTCAAGGATGAAAGGTTGGAACATGGGCAATCATTTCCTGGAGATGGTAATGGTAATTTTTCTATTGGCAGGCAGAATTGGAACATGAAATTTAAGGATGCTACCTCTGCTGCTCAAGTAGCGACTGAGTTTGCAGAACATGCAAGCCTAGCTACCAGAGGTGTTGTAGAACTTTCAAGGCAATATTGTGTTGATAATGGTGGTTCATGCCACTTAGTTTTCAAGGATGAAAGGTTGGAACATGGGCAATCATTTCCTTGAGATGGTAATGGTAATATTTCTGTTGTCAGGCAGAATTGGAACATGATATTTAAGGATGCTACCTCTGCTGCTCAATCAGCGGCTAATTTTGCAGAACATGCAAGCCTAGCTGCCAGAGCTGTTGTGGAACTTTCAAGGCAATATTGTGTTGATGATGGTGGTTCATGCCACTTAGGTTTCAAGGATGAAAGGTTGGAACATGGGCAATTATTTCCTGGAGATGGTAATGGTAATTTTTCTATTGGCAGGCAGAATTGGAACATGAAATTTAACGATGCTACCTCTGCTGCTCAAGTAGCGATTGAGTTTGCAGAACATGCAAGCCTAGCTCCCAGAGCTGTTGTAGAACTTTCAAGGCAATATTGTGTTGATGATGGTGGTTCATGCCACTTAGTTTTCAAGGATGAAAGGTTGGAACATGGGCAATCATTTCCTTGAGATGGTAATGGTAATTTTTCTGTTGGCAGGCAGTATTGGAACATGAAATTTAAGGATGCTACCTCTGCTGCACAAGCAGCGGCTGAGTTTGGAGAACATGCAAGCCTAGCTGCCAGAGCTGTTTGAGAACTTTCAAGGCAATATTGTGTTGATGATGGTGGTACATGCCACTTAGGTTTCAAGGATGAAAGGTTGGAACATGGGCAAGCATTTCCTGGAGATGGTAATGGTAATTTTTCTATTGGCAGGCAGAATTGGAACATGAAATTTAAGGATGCTACCTCTGCTGCTCAAGTAGCGACTGAGTTTGCAGAACATGCAAGCCTAGCTACCAGAGGTGTTGTAGAACTTTCAAGGCAATATTGTGTTGATGATGGTGGTACATGCCACTTAGGTTTCAAGGATGAAAGGTTGGAACATGGGCAAGCATTTCCTGGAGATGGTAATGGTAATTTTTCTATTGGCAGGCAGAATTGGAACATGAAATTTAAGGATGCTACCTCTGCTGCTCAAGTAACGACTGAGGTTGCAGAACATGCAAGCCTAGCTACCAGAGGTGTTGTAGAACTTTCAAGGCAATATTATGTTGATAATGGTGGTTCATGCCACTTAGTTTTCAAGGATGAAAGGTTGGAACATGGGCAATCATTTCCTTGAGATGGTAATGGTAATTTTTCTGTTGGCAGGCAGTATTGGAACATGAAATTTAAGGATGCTACCTCTGCTGCTCAAGTAGCGACTGAGTTTGCAGAACATGCAAGCCTAGCTACCAGAGGTGTTGTAGAACTTTCAAGGCAATATTGTGTTGATGATGGTGGTACATGCCACTTAGGTTTCAAGGATGAAAGGTTGGAACATGGGCAAGCATTTCCTGGAGATGGTAATGGTAATTTTTCTATTGGCAGGTAGAATTGGAACATGAAATTTAAGGATGCTACCTCTGCTGCTCAAGCAGCGGCTGAGTTTGGAGAACATGCAAGCCTAGCTGCCAGAGCTGTTTGAGAACTTTCAAGGCAATAGTGTGTTGATGATGGTGGTACATGCCACTTAGGTTTCAAGGATGTAAGGTTAGAACATGGGCAAGCATTTCCTGGAGATGGTAATGGTAATTTTTCTATTGGCAGGCAGAATTGGAACATGAAATTTAAGGATGCTAGCTCTGCTGCTCAAGTAGCGACTGAGTTTGCAGAACATGCAAACCTAGCTACCAGAGGTGTTGTAGAACTTTCAAGGCAATATTGTGTTGATAATGGTGGTTCATGCCACTTAGTTTTCAAGGATGAAAGGTTGGAACATGGGCAATCATTTCCTTGAGATGGTAATGGTAATATTTCTGTTGTCAGGCAGAATTGGAACATGAAATTTAAGGATGCTACCTCTGCTGCACAAGCAGCGGCTGAGTTTGGAGAACATGCAAGCCTAGCTGCCAGAGCTGTTTGAGAACTTTCAAGGCAATATTGTGTTGATGATGGTGGTACATGCCACTTAGGTTTCAAGGATGAAAGGTTGGAACATGGGCAAGCATTTCCTGGAGATGGTAATGGTAATTTTTCTATTGGCAGGCAGAATTGGAACATGAAATTTAAGGATGCTACCTCTGCTGCTCAAGTAGCGACTGAGTTTGCAGAACATGCAAACCTAGCTACCAGAGGTGTTGTAGAACTTTCAAGGCAATATTGTGTTGATAATGGTGGTTCATGCCACTTAGTTTTCAAGGATGAAAGGTTGGAACATGGGCAATCATTTCCTTGAGATGGTAATGGTAATATTTCTGTTGTCAGGCAGAATTGGAACATGAAATTTAAGGATGCTACCTCTGCTGCTCAATCAGCGGCTAATTTTGCAGAACATGCAAGCCTAGCTGCCAGAGCTGTTGTGGAACTTTCAAGGCAATATTGTGTTGATGATGGTGGTTCATGCCACTTAGGTTTCAAGGATGAAAGGTTGGAACATGGGCAATCATTTCCTGGAGATGGTAATGGTAATTTTTCTATTAGCAGGCAGAATTGGAACATGAAATTTAACGATGCTACCTCTGCTGCTCAAGTAGCGATTGAGTTTGCAGAACATGCAAGCCTAGCTCCCAGAGCTGTTGTAGAACTTTCAAGGCAATATTGTGTTGATGATGGTGGTTCATGCCACTTAGTTTTCAAGGATGAAAGGTTGGAACATGGGCAATCATTTCCTTGAGATGGTAATGGTAATTTTTCTGTTGGCAGGCAGTATTGGAAAATGAAATTTAAGGATGCTACCTCTGCTGCACAAGCAGCGGCTTAGTTTGGAGAACATGCAAGCCTAGCTGCCAGAGCTGTTTGAGAACTTTCAAGGCAATATTGTGTTGATGATGGTGGTACATGCCACTTAGGTTTCAAGGATGAAAGGTTGGAACATGGGCAATCATTTCCTGGAGATGGTAATGGTAATTTTTCTATTAGCAGTCTGAATTGGAACATGAAATTTAAGGATGCTACCTCTGCAGCTCAAGTTGCGACTGAGTTTGCAGAACATGCAAGCCTAGCTACTAGAGGTGTTGTAGAACTTTCAAGGCAATATTGTGTTGATAATGGTGGTTCATGCCACTTAGTTTTCAAGGATGAAAGGTTGGAACATGGGCAATCATTTTCTTGAGATGGTAATGGTAATATTTCTATTGTCAGGCAGAATTGGAACATGAAATTTAAGGATGCTACCTCTGCTGCTCAATCAGCGGCTAATTTTGCAGAACATGCAAGCCTAGCTGCCAGAGCTGTTGTGGAACTTTCAAGGCAATATTGTGTTGATGATGGTGGTTCATGCCACTTAGGTTTCAAGGATGAAAGGTTGGAACATGGGCAATCATTTCCTGGAGATGGTAATGGTAATTTTTCTATTGGCAGGCAGAATTGGAACATGAAATTTAACGATGCTACCTCTGCTGCTCAAGTAGCGATTGAGTTTGCAGAACATGCAAGCCTAGCTCCCAGAGCTGTTGTAGAACTTTCAAGGCAATATTGTGTTGATGATGGTGGTTCATGCCACTTAGTTTTCAAGGATGAAAGGTTGGAACATGGGCAATCATTTCCTTGAGATGGTAATGGTAATTTTTCTGTTGGCAGGCAGTATTGGAAAATGAAATTTAAGGATGCTACCTCTGCTGCACAAGCAGCGGCTGAGTTTGGAGAACATGCAAGCCTAGCTGCCAGAGCTGTTTGAGAACTTTCAAGGCAATATTGTGTTGATGATGGTGGTACATGCCACTTAGGTTTCAAGGATGAAAGGTTGGAACATGGGCAAGCATTTCCTGGAGATGGTAATGGTAATTTTTCTATTGGCAGGCAGAATTGGAACATGAAATTTAAGGATGCTACCTCTGCAGCTCAAGTTGCGACTGAGTTTGCAGAACATGCAAGCCTAGCTACTAGAGGTGTTGTAGAACTTTCAAGGCAATATTGTGTTGATAATGGTGGTTCATGCCACTTAGTTTTCAAGGATGAAAGGTTGGAACATGGGCAATCATTTTCTTGAGATGGTAATGGTAATATTTCTATTGTCAGGCAGAATTGGAACATGAAATTTAAGGATGCTACCTCTGCTGCTCAATCAGCGGCTAATTTTGCAGAACATGCAAGCCTAGCTGCCAGAGCTGTTGTGGAACTTTCAAGGCAATATTGTGTTGATGATGGTGGTTCATGCCACTTAGGTTTCAAGGATGAAAGGTTGGAACATGGGCAATTATTTCCTGGAGATGGTAATGGTAATTTTTCTATTGGCAGGCAGAATTGGAACATGAAATTTAACGATGCTACCTCTGCTGCTCAAGTAGCGATTGAGTTTGCAGAACATGCAAGCCTAGCTACCAGAGGTGTTGTAGAACTTTCAAGGCAATATTGTGTTGATAATGGTGGTTCATGCCACTTAGTTTTCAAGGATGAAAGGTTGGAACATGGGCAATCATTTCCTTGAGATGGTAATGGTAATATTTCTGTTGTCAGGCAGAATTGGAACATGAAATTTAAGGATGCTACCTCTGCTGCTCAAGCAGCGGCTAATTTTGCAGAACATGCAAGCCTAGCTGCCAGAGCTGTTGTGGAACTTTCAAGGCAATATTGTGTTGATGATGGTGGTTCATGCCACTTAGGTTTCAAGGATGAAAGGTTGGAACATGGGCAATCATTTCCTGGAGATGGTAATGGTAATTTTTCTATTGGCAGGCAGAATTGGAACATGAAATTTAACGATGCTACCTCTGCTGCTCAAGTAGCGATTGAGTTTGCAGAACATGCAAGCCTAGCTGCCAGAGCTGTTGTAGAACTTTCAAGGCAATATTGTGTTGATGATGGTGGTTCATGCCACTTAGTTTTCAAGGATGAAAGGTTGGAACATGGGCAATCATTTCCTTGAGATGGTAAGACCAAACAGATAGAAGCAAATGTAGTAAGGGTCACCAACTATCCAAGATGGTTGGAAAACATTGTCCTAGTGCCCAAGAAGGACGAAAAGATCATAATATGTGTGGACTACCGAGACTCAACAAAGCTAGTCCGAAGGACGATTTTCCCCCATGCCAAATATCGACATCCTCATCGATAATTGCGCGAAGCATGTACTGCAATCATTTGTGGATTGTTTCACTGGGTACCATCAAATCTTAATGCGCGAGGAAGACGCAGAGAAGACAACTTTCACCACGCCTTGGGGAGTCTACTGTTATAAAGTTATGCCGTTCAGTCTCAAGAATGCCGGTGCCACCTACATGAGGGATATGCCGACCCTCTTTCATGACATCGCTGCTTGAGCAGCAGAGGTAGTATCCTCAAATTTCATGTTCCTATTCCACCTGCCAACAGGAAAATTACAATTACCATCTGCAATGGAAATGGTAATATTTCCATGTTGCCAGCAGTCATTTGGAACATGAAGTTTGGATGACTACCATCAGCTACTCAATCAGCGCCTTGAAGTTCTGCAGCAACTTGGCAGCTAGGCTCCTACTGTTCATGGAACTTTCAAGCCGCTGCTTGAGTAGCTGATGTAGCATCGCACTTATCATTCATGGATGAAAGTTTTGAACATGGGAAAGCATTTCCTTGAGATGGTAATGGTAATTTTTCTGTTGGCAAGCAGAATTGGAACATGAAATTTAAGGATACTACCTCTGCTGCTCAAGCAGTGGCTGAGTTTGCTGAACATGCAAGCCTAGTTGCCAGAGCTGTTGTAGAACTTTCAAGGCAATATTGTGTTGATGATGGTGGTTCATGCTACTTAGTTTTCAAGGATGAAAGGTTGGAACATGGGCAATCATTTCCTTGAGATGGTAATGGTAATTTTTCTGTTGGCAGCCAGTATTGGAACATGAAATTTAAGGATGCTACCTCTGCTGCTCAAGCAGCGGCTGAGTTTGCAGAACATGCAAGCCTAGCTGCCAGAGCTGTTGTGGAACTTTCAAGGCAATATTGTGTTGATGATGGTGGTTCATGCCACTTAGGTTTCAAGGATGAAAGGTTGGAACATGGGCAAGCATTTCCTGGAGATGGTAATGGTAATTTTTCTGTTGGCAAGCAGAATTGGAACATGAAATTTAAGGATACTACCTCTTCTGCTCAAGCAGCGGCTGAGTTTGCAGAACATGCAAGCCTAGCTGCCAAGGCTGTTGTAGAACTTTCAAGGCAATATTGTGTTGATGATGGTGGTTCATGCCACTTAGGTTTCAAGGATGAAAGGTTGGAACATGGGCAATCATTTCCTGGAGATGGTAATGGTAATTTTTCTATTGGCAAGCAGATTTGGAACATGAAATTTAAGGATGCTACCTATGCTGCTCAAGCAGCGGCTGAGTTTGGAGAACATGCAAGCCTAGCTGCCAGAGCTGTTTGAGAACTTTCAAGGCAATATTGTGTTGATGATGGTGGTACATGCCACTTAGGTTTCAAGGATGAAAGGTTGGAACATGGGCAAGCATTTCCTGGAGATGGTAATGGTAATTTTTCTATTGGCAGGCAGAATTGGAACATGAAATTTAAGGATGCTACCTCTGCTGCTCAAGTAGCGACTGAGTTTGCAGAACATGCAAGCCTAGCTACCAGAGGTGTTGTAGAACTTTCAAGGCAATATTGTGTTGATAATGGTGGTTCATGCCACTTAGTTTTCAAGGATGAAAGGTTGGAACATGGGCAATCATTTCCTTGAGATGGTAATGGGTAATATTTCTATTGTCAGGCAGAATTGGAACATGAAATTTAAGGATGCTACCTCTGCTGCTCAATCAGCGGCTAATTATGCAGAACATGCAAGCCTAGCTGCCAGACCTGTTGTGGAACATTCAAGGCAATATTGTGTTGATGATGGTGGTTCATGCCACTTAGGTTTCAAGGATGAAAGGTTGGAACATGGGCAATCATTTCTTGGAGATGGTAATGGTAATTATTCTATTGGCAGGCAGAATTGGAACATGAAATTTAACGATGCTACCTCTTCTGCTCAAGTAGCGATTGAGTTTGCAGAACATGCAAGCCTAGCTCCCAGAGCTGTTGTAAAACTTTCAAGGCAATTTTGGGTTGATGATGGTGGTTCATACCACTTAGTTTTCAAGGATGAAAAGTTGGAACATGGGCAATCATTTCCTTGAGATGGTAATGGTAATTTTTCTGTTGGCAGGCAATATTGGAACATGAAATTTAAGGATGCTACCTCTGCTGCACAAGCAGCGGGTGAGTTTAGAGAACATGCAAGCCTAGCTGCCAGGGCTGTTGTAGAACTTTCAAGGCAATATTATGTTGATGATGGTGGTTCATGCCACTTAGGTTTCAAGAATGAAAGGTTGGAACATGGGCAATCATTTCCTGGAGAGGGTAGTGGTAATTTTTCGATTGGCAGGCAGAATTGGAACATGAAATTTAAGGATGCTACCTCTGCTGCTCAAATAGTGACTGAGTTTGCAGAACATGCAAGCCTAGCAACCAGAGGTGTTGTAGAACTTTCAAGGCAATATTGTGTTGATAATGGTGGTTCAGGCCACTTAGTTTTCAAGGATGAAAGGTTGGAACATGGGCAATCATTTCCTTGAGATGGTAATGGTAATATTTCTGTTGTCAGGCGGAATTGGAACATGAAATTTAAGGATGCTACCTCTGCTGCTCAATCAGCGGCTAATTTTGCAGAACATGCAAGCCTAGCTACCAGAGCTGTTGTGGAACTTTCAAGGCAATATTGTGTTGATGATGGTGGTTCATGCCACTTAGGTTTCAAGGATGAAAGGTTGGAAAAGGGGCAATCATTTCCTGGAGTTGGTAATGGTAATTTTTCTATTGGCAGGCAGAATTGGAACATGAAATTTAACGATGCTACCTCTGCTGCTCAAGTAGCGATTGAAATTGCAAAACATGCAAGCCTAGCTGCCAGAGCTGTTGTAGAACTTTCAAGGCAATATTGTGTTGATGATGGGGGTTCCTGCCACTTACTTTTCAAGGATGAAAGGTTGGAACATGGGAAATCATTTCCTTGAGATGGTAATGGAAATTTTTCTATTGGCAGCCAGTATTGGAACATGAAATTTAAGGATGCTACCTCCGCTGCTCAAGCAGCGACTAAGTTTGGTGAACGTGCAAGCCTAGCTGCCAGAGCTGTTGGGGAACTTTCAAGGCAATATTGTGTTGATGCTGGTGGTTCATGCCACTTAGGTTTCAAGGATGAAAGGTTGGAACATGGGCAAGCATTTCCTGGAGATGGTAATGGTAGTTTTTCTATTGGCAAGCAGATTTGGAACATGAAATTTAAGGATGCTACCTATGCTGCTCAAGCAGCGGCTGAGTTTGCAGAACATGCAAGCCTAGCTGCCAGAGCTGTTGTAGAACTTTCAAGGCAATATTGTGTTGATGATGGTGGTACATGCCACTTAGGTTTCAAGGATGTAAGGTTGGAACATGGGCAAGCATTTCCTGGAGATGGTAATGGTAATTTTTCTATTGGCAGGCAGAATTGGAACATGAAATTTAAGGATGCTACCTCTGCTGCTCAAGTAGCCACTAAGTTTGCAGAACATGCAAGCCTAGCTACCAGAGGTGTTGTAGAACTTTCAAGGCAATATTGTGTTGATAATGGTGGTTCATGCCACTTAGTTTTCAAGGATGAAAGGTTGGAACATGGGCAATCATTTCCTTGAGATGGAAATGGTAATATTTCTGTTGTCAGGCGGAATTGGAACATGAAATTTAAGGATACTACCTCTGCTGCTCAATCCGCGGCTAATTTTGCAGAACATGCAAGCCTAGCTGCCAGAGCTGTTATGGAACTTTCAAGGCAATATTGTGTTGATGATGGTGGTTCATGCCACTTAGGTTTCAAGGATGAAAGGTTGGAACATGGGCAATCATTTCCTAGAGATGCTAATGGTAATTTTTCTATTGGCAGGCAGAATTGGAACATGAAATTTAACGATGCTACCTCTTCTGCTCAAGTAGCGATTGAGTTGGCAGAACATGCAAGCCTAGCTCCCAGAGCTGTTGTAGAACTTTCAAGGCAATATTGTGTTGATGATGGTGGTTCATGCCACTTAGTTTTCAAGGATGAAAGGTTGGAACATGGGCAATCATTTCCTTGAGATGGTAATGGTAATTTTTCTGTTGGCAGGCAGTATTGGAACATGAAATTTAAGGATGCTACCTCTGCTGCACAAGCAGCGGGTGAGTTTGGAGAACATGCAAGACTAGCTGCCAGAGCTATTTGAGAACTTTCAAGGCAATATTGTGTTGATGATGGTAGTACATGCCACTTAGGTTTCAAGGATGAAAGGGTAGAACATGGGCAAGCATTTCCTGGAGATGGTAATGGTAATTTTTCTATTGGCAGGCAGAATTGGAACATGAAATTTAAGGATGCTACCTCTGCTGCTCAAGTAGCGATTGAGTTTGCAGAACATGCAAGCCTAGCTACCAGAGGTGTTGTAGAACTTTCAAGGCAATATTGTGTTGATAATGGTGGTTCATGCCACTTAGTTTTCAAGGATGAAAGGTTGGAACATGGGCAATCATTTCCTTGAGATGTAATGGGTAATATTTCTGTTGTCAGGCAGAATTGGAACATGAAATTTAAGGATGCTACCTCTGCTGCTCAATCATCGGCTAATTTTGCAGAACATGGAAGCCTAGCTGCCAGAGCTGTTGTGAAACTTTCAAGGCAATATTGTGTTGATGATGGTGGTTCATGCCACTTAGGTTTCAAGGATGAAAGGTTGGAACATGGGCAAGCATTTCCTGGAGATGGTAATGGTAATTTTTCTATTGGCAGGCAGAATTGGAACATGAAATTTAAGGATGCTACCTCTGCTGCTCAAGTAGCGACTGAGTTTGCAGAACATGCAAGCCTAGCTACCAGAGGTGTTGTAGAACTTTCAAGGCAATATTGTGTTGATAATGGTGGTTCATGCCACTTAGTTTTCAAGGATGAAAGGTTGGAACATGGGCAATCATTTCCTTGCGATGGTAATGGTAATATTTCTGTTGTCAGGCGGAATTGGAACATGAAATTTAAGGATGCTACCTCTGCTTCTCAAGTAGCGACTGAGTTTGCAGAACATGCAAGCCTAGCTACCAGAGGAGTTGTAGAACTTTCAAAGCAATATTGTGTTGATAATGGTGGTTCATGCCACTTAGTTTTCAAGGATGAAAGGTTGGAACATGGGCAATCATTTCCTGGAGATGGTAATGGTAATTTTTCTATTGGTAGGCAGAATTGGAACATGAAATTTAACGATGCTACCTCTGCTTCTCAAGTAGCGACTGAGTTTGCAGAACATGCAAGCCTAGCTACCAGAGGAGTTGTAGAACTTTCAAAGCAATATTGTGTTGATAATGGTGGTTCATGCCACTTAGTTTTCAAGGATGAAAGGCAGGAACATGGGCAATCATTTCCTTGAGATGGTAATAGGTAATATTTCTGTTGTCAGGCACAATTGGAACATGAAATATAAGGATGCTACCTCTGCTGCTCAATCAGCGGCTAATTTTGCAGAACATGCAAGCCTAGCTGCCAGAGCTATTGTAGAACTTTCAAGGCAATATTGTGTTGATGATGGTGGTACATGCCACTTAGGTTTCAAGGATGTAAGGTTGGAACATGGGCAAGCATTTCCTGGAGATGGTAATGGTAATTTTTCTATTGGCAGGCAGAATTGGAACATGAAATTTAAGGATGCTACCTCTGCTGCTCAAGTAGCGACAGAGTTTGCAGAACATGCAAGCCTAGCTACCAGAGGTGTTGTAGAACTTTCAAAGCAATATAGTGTTGATAATGGTGGTTCATGCCACTTAGTTTTCAAGGATGAAAGGTTGGAACATGGGCAATCATTTCCTTGAGATGGTAATGGGTAATATTTCTGTTGTCAGGCAGAATTGGAACATGAAATATAAGGATGCTACCTCTGCTGCTCAATCAACGGCTAATTTTGCAGAACATGCAAGCCTAGCTACCAGAGCTATTGTAGAACTTTCAAGGCAATATTGTGTTGATGATGGTGGTACATGCCACTTAGGTTTCAAGGATGAAAAGTCTGAACATGGGCAATCATTTCCTTGAGATGGTAATGGGTAATATTTCTGTTGTCAGGCAGAATTGGAACATGAAATTTAAGGATGCTACCTCTGCTGCACAAGAAGCGGCTGATTTTGCAGAACTTGCAAGCCTAGCTGCCAGAGCTGTTGTGGAACTTTCAAGGCAATATTATGTTGATGATGGTGGTACATGCCACTTAGGTTTCAAGGATGAAAGGTTGGAACATGGGCAAGCATTTCCTGGAGATGGTAATGGTAATTTTTCTATTGGCAGGCAGAATTGGAACATGAAATTTAAGGATGCTTCCTCTGCTGCTCAAGTAGCGACTGAGTTTGCAGAACATGCAAGCCTAGCTACCAGAGGTGTTGTAGAACTTTCAAGGCAATATTGTGTTGATAATGGTGGTTCATGCCACTTAGTTTTCAAGGATGAAAGGTTGGAACATGGGCAATCATTTCCTTGAGATGGTAATGGTAATATTTCTGTTGTCAGGCGGAATTGGAACATGAAATTTAAGGATGCTACCTCTGCTGCTCAATCAGCGGCTAATGTTGCAGAACATGCAAGCCTAGCTGCTAGAGCTGTTGTGGAACTTTCAAGGAAATATTGTGTTGATGATGGTGGTACATGCCACTTAGGTTTCAAGGATGAAAAGTCTGAACATGGGCAATCATTTCCTTGAGATGGTAATGGGTAATATTTCTGTTGTCAGGCAGAATTGGAACATGAAATTTAAGGATGCTACCTCTGCTGCACAAGAAGCGGCTGATTTTGCAGAACTTGCAAGCCTAGCTGCCAGAGCTGTTGTGGAACTTTCAAGGCAATATTATGTTGATGATGGTGGTACATGCCACTTAGGTTTCAAGGATGAAAGGTTGGAACATGGGCAAGCATTTCCTGGAGATGGTAATGGTAATTTTTCTATTGGCAGGCAGAATTGGAACACGAAATTTAAGGATGCTACCTCTGCTGCTCAAGTAGCGACTGAGTTTGCAGAACATGCAAGCCTAGCTACCAGAGCTGTTGTAGAACTTTCAAGGCAATATTGTGTTGATGATGGTGGTACATGCCACTTAGGTTTCAAGGATGAAAGGTTGGAACATGGGCAAGCATTTCTTGGAGATGGTAATGGTAATTTTTCTATTGGTAGGCAGAATTGGAACATGAAATTTAAGGATGCTACCTCTGCTGCTCAAGTAGTGACTGAGTTTGCAGAACATGCAAGCCTAGCTACCAGAGGTGTTGTAGAACTTTCAAGGCAATATTGTGTTGATGATGGTGGTTCATGCCACTTAGGTTTCAAGGATGAAAGGTCTGAACATGGGCAATCATTTCCTTGTGATGGTAATGGGTAATATTTCTGTTGTCAGGCAGAATTGGAATATGAAATTTAAGGATGCTACCTCTGCTGCACAAGCAGCGGCTGATTTTGCAGAACTTGCAAGCCTAGCTGCCAGAGCTGTTGTGGAACTTTCAAGGCAATATTGTGTTGATGATGGTGGTACATGCCACTTAGGTTTCAAGGATGAAAGGTTGGAACATGGGCAAGCATTTCCTGGAGATGGTAATGGTAATTTTTCTATTGGCAGGCAGAATTGGAACATGAAATTTAAGGATGCTACCTCTGCTGCTCAAGTAGCGACTGAGTTTGCATAACATGCAAGCCTAGCTACCAGAGGTGTTGTAGAACTTTCAAGGCAATATTGTGTTGATAATGGTGGTTCATGCCACTTAGTTTTCAAGGATGAAAGGTTGGAACATGGGCAATCATTTCCTTGAGATAGTAATGGTAATATTTCTGTTGTCAGGCGGAATTGGAACATGAAATTTAAGGATGCTACCTCAGCTGCTCAATCAGCGGCTAATGTTGCAGAACATGCAAGCCTAGCTGCCAGTGCTTTTGTGGAACTTTCAAGGAAATATTGTGTTGATGATGGTGGTTCATGCCACTTAGGTTTCAAGGATAAAAGGTTGGAACATAGGCAATCATTTCCTGGAGATGGTAATGGTAATTTTTCTATTGGCAGGCAGAATTGGAACATGAAATTTAAGGATGCTACCTCTGCTGCTCAAGTAGCGACTGAGTTTGCAGAACATGCAAGCCTAGCTACCAGAGGTGTTGTAGAACTTTCAAGGCAATATTGTGTTGATAATGGTGGTTCATGCCACTTAGTTTTCAAGGATGAAAGGTTGGAACATGGGCAATCATTTCCTTGAGATGGTAATGGGTAATATTTCTGTTGTCAGGCAGAATTGGAACATGAAATTTAAGGATGCTACCTCTGCTGCACAAGCAGCGGCTGATTTTGCAGAACTTGCAAGCCTAGCTGCCAGAGCTGTTGTGGAACTTTCAAGGCAATATTGTGTTGATGATGGTGGTACATGCCATTTAGGTTTCCAGGATGAAAGGTTGGAACATGGGCAAGCATTTCCTGGAGATGGTAATGGTAATTTTTCTATTGGCAGGCAGAATTGGAACATGAAATTTAAGGATGCTACCTCTGCTGCTCAAGTAGCGACTAAGTTTGCAGAACATGCAAGCCTAGCTACCAGAGGTATTGTAGAACTTTCAAGGCAATATTGTGTTGATAATGGTGGTTCATGCCACTTAGTTTTCAAGGATGAGAGGTTGGAACATGGGCAATCATTTCCTTGAGATGGTAATGGTAATATTTCTGTTATCAGGCGGAATTGGAACATGAAATTTAAGGATGCTACCTCTGCTTCTCAATCAGCGGCTAATTTTGCAGAACATACAAGCCTAGCTGCTAGAGCTGTTGTGGAACTTTCAAGGAAATATTGTGTTGATGATGGTGGTACATGCCACTTAGGTTTCAAGGATGAAAGGTTGGAACATGGGCAAGCATTTCCTGGAGATGGTAATGGTAATTTTTCTATTGGCAGGCAGAATTGGAACATGAAATTTAAGGATGCTACCTCTGCTGCTCAAGTAGCGACTGAGTTTGCAGAACATGCAAGCCTAGCTACCAGAGGTGTTGTAGAACTTTCAAGGCAATATTGTGTTGATAATGGTGGTTCATGCCACTTTGTTTTCAAGGATGAAAGGTTGGAACATGGGCAATCATTTCCTTGAGATGATAATGGGTAATATTTCTATTATCAGGCAGAATTGGAACATGATATTTAAGGATGCTACCTCTGCTGCACAAGCAGCGGCTGATTTTGCAGAACTTGCAAGCCTAGCTGCCAGAGCTGTTGTGGAACTTTCAAGGCAATATTGTGTTGATGATGGTGGTACATGCCACTTAGGTTTCAAGGATGAAAGGTTGGAACATGGGCAAGCATTTCCTGGAGATGGTAATGGTAATTTTTCTATTGGCAGGCAGAATTGGAACATGAAATTTAAGGATGCTACCTCTGCTGCTCAAGTAGCGACTGAGTTTGCAGAACATGCAAGCCTAGCTACCAGAGGTGTTGTAGAACTTTCAAGGCAATATTGTGTTGATGATGGTGGTTCATGCTACTTAGGTTTCAAGGATGAAAGGTCTGAACATGGGCAATCATTTCCTTGAGATGGTAATGGGTAATATTTCTGTTGTCAGGCAGAATTGGAATATGAAATTTAAGGATGCTACCTCTGCTGCACAAGCAGCGGCTGATTTTGCAGAACTTGCAAGCCTAGCTGCCAGAGCTGTTGTGGAACTTTCAAGGCAATATTGTGTTGATGATGGTGGTACATGCCACTTAGGTTTCAAGGATGAAAGGTTGGAACATGGGCAAGCATTTCCTGGAGATGGTAATGGTAATTTTTCTATTGGCAGGCAGAATTGGAACACGAAATTTAAGGATGCTACCTCTGCTGCTCAAGTAGCGACTGAGTTTGCAGAACATGCAAGCCTAGCTACCAGAGCTGTTGTAGAACTTTCAAGGCAATATTGTGTTGATGATGGTGGTACATGCCACTTAGGTTTCAAGGATGAAAGGTTGGAACATGGGCAAGCATTTCTTGGAGATGGTAATGGTAATTTTTCTATTGGTAGGCAGAATTGGAACATGAAATTTAAGGATGCTACCTCTGCTGCTCAAGTAGTGACTGAGTTTGCAGAACATGCAAGCCTAGCTACCAGAGGTGTTGTAGAACTTTCAAGGCAATATTGTGTTGATGATGGTGGTTCATGCCACTTAGGTTTCAAGGATGAAAGGTCTGAACATGGGCAATCATTTCCTTGTGATGGTAATGGGTAATATTTCTGTTGTCAGGCAGAATTGGAATATGAAATTTAAGGATGCTACCTCTGCTGCACAAGCAGCGGCTGATTTTGCAGAACTTGCAAGCCTAGCTGCCAGAGCTGTTGTGGAACTTTCAAGGCAATATTGTGTTGATGATGGTGGTACATGCCACTTAGGTTTCAAGGATGAAAGGTTGGAACATGGGCAAGCATTTCCTGGAGATGGTAATGGTAATTTTTCTATTGGCAGGCAGAATTGGAACATGAAATTTAAGGATGCTACCTCTGCTGCTCAAGTAGCGACTGAGTTTGCATAACATGCAAGCCTAGCTACCAGAGGTGTTGTAGAACTTTCAAGGCAATATTGTGTTGATAATGGTGGTTCATGCCACTTAGTTTTCAAGGATGAAAGGTTGGAACATGGGCAATCATTTCCTTGAGATAGTAATGGTAATATTTCTGTTGTCAGGCGGAATTGGAACATGAAATTTAAGGATGCTACCTCAGCTGCTCAATCAGCGGCTAATGTTGCAGAACATGCAAGCCTAGCTGCCAGTGCTTTTGTGGAACTTTCAAGGAAATATTGTGTTGATGATGGTGGTTCATGCCACTTAGGTTTCAAGGATAAAAGGTTGGAACATAGGCAATCATTTCCTGGAGATGGTAATGGTAATTTTTCTATTGGCAGGCAGAATTGGAACATGAAATTTAAGGATGCTACCTCTGCTGCTCAAGTAGCGACTGAGTTTGCAGAACATGCAAGCCTAGCTACCAGAGGTGTTGTAGAACTTTCAAGGCAATATTGTGTTGATAATGGTGGTTCATGCCACTTAGTTTTCAAGGATGAAAGGTTGGAACATGGGCAATCATTTCCTTGAGATGGTAATGGGTAATATTTCTGTTGTCAGGCAGAATTGGAACATGATATTTAAGGATGCTACCTCTGCTGCACAAGCAGCGGCTGATTTTGCAGAACTTGCAAGCCTAGCTGCCAGAGCTGTTGTGGAACTTTCAAGGCAATATTGTGTTGATGATGGTGGTACATGCCACTTAGGTTTCAAGGATGAAAGGTTGGAACATGGGCAAGCATTTCCTGGAGATGGTAATGGTAATTTTTCTATTGGCAGGCAGAATTGGAACATGAAATTTAAGGATGCTACATTTGCTGCTCAAGTAGCGACTGAGTTTGCAGAACATGCAAGCCTAGCTACCAGAGGTGTTGTAGAACTTTCAAGGCAATAGTGTGATGATAATGGTGGTTCATGCCACATAGTTTTCAAGAATGAAAGGTTGGAACATGGGCAAGCATTTCTTGGAGATGGTAATGGTAATTTTTCTATTGGTAGGCTGAATTGGTACATGAAATTTAAGGATGCTACCTCTGCTGCTCAAGTAGTGACTGAGTTTGCAGAACATGCAAGCCTAGCTACCAGAGGTGTTGTAGAACTTTCAAGGCAATATTGTGTTGATGATGGTGGTTCATGCCACTTAGGTTTCAAGGATGAAAGGTCTGAACATGGGCAATCATTTCCTTGAGATGGTAATGGGTAATATTTCTGTTGTCAGGCAGAATTGGAATATGAAATTTAAGGATGCTACCTCTGCTGCACAAGCAGCGGCTGATTTTGCAGAACTTGCAAGCCTAGCTGCCAGAGCTGTTGTGGAACTTTCAAGGCAATATTGTGTTGATGATGGTGGTACATGCCACTTAGGTTTCAAGGATGAAAGGTTGGAACATGGGCAAGCATTTCCTGGAGATGGTAATGGTAATTTTTCTATTGGCAGGCAGAATTGGAACACGAAATTTAAGGATGCTACCTCTGCTGCTCAAGTAGCGACTGAGTTTGCAGAACATGCAAGCCTAGCTACCAGAGCTGTTGTAGAACTTTCAAGGCAATATTGTGTTGATGATGGTGGTACATGCCACTTAGGTTTCAAGGATGAAAGGTTGGAACATGGGCAAGCATTTCTTGGAGATGGTAATGGTAATTTTTCTATTGGTAGGCAGAATTGGAACATGAAATTTAAGGATACTACCTCTGCTGCTCAAGTAGTGACTGAGTTTGCAGAACATGCAAGCCTAGCTACCAGAGGTGTTGTAGAACTTTCAAGGCAATATTGTGTTGATGATGGTGGTTCATGCCACTTAGGTTTCAAGGATGAAAGGTCTGAACATGGGCAATCATTTCCTTGTGATGGTAATGGGTAATATTTCTGTTGTCAGGCAGAATTGGAATATGAAATTTAAGGATGCTACCTTTGCTGCACAAGCAGCGGCTGATTTTGCAGAACTTGCAAGCCTAGCTGCCAGAGCTGTTGTGGAACTTTCAAGGCAATATTGTGTTGATGATGGTGGTACATGCCACTTAGGTTTCAAGGATGAAAGGTTGGAACATGGGCAAGCATTTCCTGGAGATGGTAATGGTAATTTTTCTATTGGCAGGCAGAATTGGAACACGAAATTTAAGGATGCTACCTCTGCTGCTCAAGTAGCGACTGAGTTTGCAGAACATGCAAGCCTAGCTACCAGAGGTGTTGTAGAACTTTCAAGGCAATATTGTGTTGATAATGGTGGTTCATGCCACTTAGTTTTCAAGGATGAAAGGTTGGAACATGGGCAATCATTTCCTTGAGATAGTAATGGTAATATTTCTGTTGTCAGGCGGAATTGGAACATGAAATTTAAGGATGCTACCTCAGCTGCTCAATCAGCGGCTAATGTTGCAGAACATGCAAGCCTAGCTGCCAGTGCTGTTGTGGAACTTTCAAGGAAATATTGTGTTGATGATGGTGGTTCATGCCACTTAGGTTTCAAGGATAAAAGGTTGGAACATGGGCAATCATTTCCTGGAGATGGTAATGGTAATTTTTCTATTGGCAGGCAGAATTGGAACATGAAATTTAAGGATGCTACCTCTGCTGCTCAAGTAGCGACTGAGTTTGCAGAACATGCAAGCCTAGCTACCAGAGGTGTTGTAGAACTTTCAAGGCAATATTGTGTTGATAATGGTGGTTTATGCCACTTAGTTTTCAAGGATGAAAGGTTGGAACATGGGCAATCATTTCCTTGAGATGGTAATGGGTAATATTTCTATTGTCAGGCAGAATTGGAACATGATATTTAAGGATGCTACCTCTGCTGCACAAGCAGCGGCTGATTTTGCAGAACTTGCAAGCCTAGCTGCCAGAGCTGTTGTGGAACTTTCAAGGCATTATTGTGTTGATGATGGTGGTACATGCCACTTAGGTTTCAAGGATGAAAGGTTGGAACATGGGCAAGCATTTCCTGGAGATGGTAATGGTAATTTTTCTATTGGCAGGCAGAATTGGAACATGAAATTTAAGGATGCTACCTTTGCTGCTCAAGTAGCGACTGAGTTTGCAGAACATGCAAGCCTAGCTACCAGAGGTGTTGTAGAACTTTCAAGGCAATAGTGTGATGATAATGGTGGTTCATGCCACATAGTTTTCAAGAATGAAAGGTTGGAACATGGGCAATCATTTCCTTGAGATGGCAATGGTAATATTTCTGTTATCAGGCGGAATTGGAACATGAAATTTAAGGATGCTACCTCTGCTGCTCAATCAGCAGCTAATTTTGCAGAACATGCAAGCCTAGCTGCCAGAGCTGTTGTGGAACTTTCAAGGAAATATTGTGTTGATGATGGTGGTTCATGCCACTTAGGTTTCAAGGATGAAAGGTTGGAACATGGGCAATCATTTCCTGGAGATGGTAATGGTAATTTTTCTATTGGCAGGCAGAATTGGAACATGAAATTTAACGATGCTACCTCTGCTGCTCAAGTAGCGACTGAGTTTGCAGAACATGCAAGCCTAGCTACCAGAGGTGTTATAGAACTTTCAAAGCAACATTGTGTTGATAATAGTGGTTCATGCCACTTAGTTTTCAAGGATGAAAGGTTGGAACATGGGCAATAATTTCCTTGAGATGGTAATGGGTAATATTTCTGTTGTCAGGCACAATTGGAACATGAAATATAAGGATGCTACCTCTGCTGCTCAATCAGCGGCTAATTTTGCAGAACATGCAAGCCTAGCTGCCAGAGCTATTGTAGAACTTTCAAGGCAATATTGTGTTGATGATGGTGGTACATGCCACTTAGGTTTCAAGGATGTAAGGTTGGAACATGGGTAAGCATTTCCTGGAGATGGTAATGGTAATTTTTCTATTGCAGGCAGAATTGGAACATGAAATTTAAGGATGCTACCTCTGTTGCTCTAGTAGTGACAGAGTTTGTAGAACATGCAAGCCTAGCTACCAGAGGTGTTGTAGAACTTTCAAGGCAATATTTTTTTGATAATGGTGGTTCATGCCACTTAGTTTTCAAGGATGAAAGGTTGGAACATGGGCAATCATTTCCTTGAGATGGTAATGGGTAATATTTCTGTTGTCAGGCAGAATTGGAACATGAAATTTAAGGATGCTACCTTTGCTGCACAAGCAGCGGCTGATTTTGCAGAACTTGCAAGCCTAGCTGCCAGAGCTGTTGTGGAACTTTCAAGGCAATATTGTGTTGATGATGGTGGTACATGCCACTTAGGTTTCAAGGATGAAAGGTTGGAACATGGGCAAGCATTTCCTGGAGATGGTAATGGTAATTTTTCTATTGGCAGGCAGAATTGGAACATGAAATTTAAGGATGCTACCTCTGCTGCTCAAGTAGCGACTGAGTTTGCAGAACATGCAAGCCTAACTACCAGAGGTATTGTAGAACTTTCAAGGCAATATTGTGTTGATAATGGTGGTTCATGCCACATAGTTTTCAAGGATGAAAGGTTGAACATGGGCAATCATTTCCTTGAGATGGTAATGGTAATATTTCTGTTGTCATGCGAAATTGGAACATGAAATTTAAGGATGCTACCTCTGCTGCTCAATCAGCGGCTAATTTTGCAGAACATGCAAGCCTAGCTGCTAGAGTTGTTGTGGAACTTTCAAGGCAATATTGTGTTGATGATGGTGGTTCATGCCACTTAGGTTTCAAGGATGAAAGGTTGGAACATGGGAATCATTTCCTTGAGATGGTAATGGTAATTTTTCTATTGGCAGGCAGAATAGGAACATGAAATTTAAGGATGCTACCTCTGCTGCACAAGTAGCGATTGAGTTTGCAGAACATGCAAGCCTAGCTCCCAGAGCTGTTGTAGAACTTTCAAGGCAATATTGTGTTGATGATGGGGGTTCATGCCACTTAGTTTTCAAGGATAAAAGGTTGGAACATGGGAAATCATTTCCTTGAGATGGTAATGGAAATTTTTCTATTGCAGGCAGAATTGGAACATGAAATTTAAGGATGCTACCTCTGCTGCTCTAGTAGTGACAGAGTTTGTAGAACATGCAAGCCTAGCTACCAGAGGTGTTGTAGAACTTTCAAGGCAATATTTTTTTGATAATGGTGGTTCATGCCACTTAGTTTTCAAGGATGAAAGGTTGGAACATGGGCAATCATTTCCTTGAGATGGTAATGGGTAATATTTCTGTTGTCAGGCAGAATTGGAACATGAAATTTAAGGATGCTACCTTTGCTGCACAAGCAGCGGCTGATTTTGCAGAACTTGCAAGCCTAGCTGCCAGAGCTGTTGTGGAACTTTCAAGGCAATATTGTGTTGATGATGGTGGTACATGCCACTTAGGTTTCAAGGATGAAAGGTTGGAACATGGGCAAGCATTTCCTGGAGATGGTAATGGTAATTTTTCTATTGGCAGGCAGAATTGGAACATGAAATTTAAGGATGCTACCTCTGCTGCTCAAGTAGCGACTGAGTTTGCAGAACATGCAAGCCTAGCTACCAGAGGTGTTGTAGAACTTTCAAGGCAATATTGTGTTGATAATGGTGGTTCATGCCACTTAGTTTTCAAGGATGAAAGGTTGGAACATGGGCAATCATTTCCTTGAGATGGCAATGGTAATATTTCTGTTATCAGGCGGAATTGGAACATGAAATTTAAGGATGCTACCTCTGCTGCTCAATCAGCGGCTAATTTTGCAGAACATGCAAGCCTAGCTGCCAGAGCTGTTGTGGAACATTCAAGGAAATATTGTGTTGATGATGGTGGTTCATGCCACTTAGGTTTCAAGGATGAAAGGTTGGAACATGGGCAATCATTTCCTGGAGATGGTAATGGTAATTTTTCTATTGGCAGGCAGAATTGGAACATGAAATTTAACGATGCTACCTCTGCTGCTCAAGTAGCGACTGAGTTTGCAGAACATGCAAGCCTAGCTACCAGAGGTGTTATAGAACTTTCAAAGCAACATTGTGTTGATAATAGTGGTTCATGCCACTTAGTTTTCAAGGATGAAAGGTTGGAACATGGGCAATAATTTCCTTGAGATGGTAATGGGTAATATTTCTGTTGTCAGGCACAATTGGAACATGAAATATAAGGATGCTACCTCTGCTGCTCAATCAGCGGCTAATTTTGCAGAACATGCAAGCCTAGCTGCCAGAGCTATTGTAGAACTTTCAAGGCAATATTGTGTTGATGATGGTTGTACATGCCACTTAGGTTTCAAGGATGTAAGGTTGGAACATGGGTAATCATTTCCTGGAGATGGTAATGGTAATTTTTCTATTGCAGGCAGAATTGGAACATGAAATTTAAGGATGCTACCTCTGCTGCTCTAGTAGTGACAGAGTTTGTAGAACATGCAAGCCTAGCTACCAGAGGTGTTGTAGAACTTTCAAGGCAATATTTTTTTGATAATGGTGGTTCATGCCACTTAGTTTTCAAGGATGAAAGGTTGGAACATGGGCAATCATTTCCTTGAGATGGTAATGGGTAATATTTCTGTTGTCAGGCAGAATTGGAACATGAAATTTAAGGATGCTACCTTTGCTGCACAAGCAGCGGCTGATTTTGCAGAACTTGCAAGCCTAGCTGCCAGAGCTGTTGTGGAACTTTCAAGGCAATATTGTGTTGATGATGGTGGTACATGCCACTTAGGTTTCAAGGATGAAAGGTTGGAACATGGGCAAGCATTTCCTGGAGATGGTAATGGTAATTTTTCTATTGGCAGGCAGAATTGGAACATGAAATTTAAGGATGCTACCTCTGCTGCTCAAGTAGCGACTGAGTTTGCAGAACATGCAAGCCTAACTACCAGAGGTGTTGTAGAACTTTCAAGGCAATATTGTATTGATAATGGTGGTTCATGCCACATAGTTTTCAAGGATGAAAGGTTGGAACATGGGCAATCATTTCCTTGAGATGGTAATGGTAATATTTCTGTTGTCATGCGAAATTGGAACATGAAATTTAAGGATGCTACCTCTGCTGCTCAATCAGCGGCTAATTTTGCAGAACATGCAAGCCTAGCTGCTAGAGTTGTTGTGGAACTTTCAAGGCAATATTGTGTTGATGATGGTGGTTCATGCCACTTAGGTTTCAAGGATGAAAGGTTGGAACATGGGAATCATTTCCTGGAGATGGTAATGGTAATTTTTCTATTGGCAGGCAGAATAGGAACATGAAATTTAAGGATGCTACCTCTGCTGCACAAGTAGCGATTGAGTTTGCAGAACATGCAAGCCTAGCTCCCAGAGCTGTTGTAGAACTTTCAAGGCAATATTGTGTTGATGATGGGGGTTCATGCCACTTAGTTTTCAAGGATAAAAGGTTGGAACATGGGAAATCATTTCCTTGAGATGGTAATGGAAATTTTTTTGTTGGCAGGCAGTATTGGAACATGAAATTTGAGGATGCTACCACTGCTGCTCAAGCAGTGGCTGAGTTTGGAGAACGTGCAAGCCTAGCTGCCAGAGCAGTTAGAGAACTTTCAAGGCAATATTGTGTTGATGCTGATGGTTCATGCCACTTAGGTTTCAAGGATGAAAGGTTGGAACATAGGCAAGCATTTCCTGGAGATGGTAATGGTAGTTTTTCCGTTGGCAAGCAGAATTCAAACATGAAATTTAAGGATGCTACCTATGCTGCTCAAGCAGCGGCTGAGTTTGCCGAACATGCAAGCCTAGCGGCCAGAGCTGTTGTAGAACTTTCAAGGCAATATTTTGTTGATGATGGTGGTTCATGCCACTTAGGTTTCAAGGATGAAAGGTTGGAACATGGGCAATCATTTCCCGGAGAGGGTAGTGGTAATTTTTCTATTGGCAGGCAGAATTGGAACATGTAATTTAATGATGCTACCTCTGCTACTCAAGCAGCGGCTGAGTTTGCAGAATATTCAGGCCTAGCTGCCAGAGTTGTTGTAGAACTTTCAAGGCAATACTGTGTTGATGATGGTGGCTCATGCCATATAGTTTTCAAGGATGAAAGGTTGGAACATGGGCAATCATTTCCTTGAGATGGTAATGGTAATATTTCTGTTGTCAGGCAGAATTGGAACATGAAATTTAAAGATGCTACCTCTACAGCTCAATCAGCGGCTAATTTTGCAGAACATGCAAGCCTAGCTGCCAGAGCTGTTGTGGAACTTTCAAGGCAATATTGTGTCGATGATGGTGGTTCATGCCACTTAGGTTTCAAGGATGAAAGGTTGGAACATGGGCAATCATTTCCTGGAGATGGTAATGGTAATTTTTCTATTGGCAGGCAGAATTGGAACATGAAATTTAATGATGCTACCTCTGCTGCTCAAGTAGCGATTCAGTTTGCAGAACATGCAAGCCTAGCTCCCAGAGCTGTTGTAGAACTTTCAAGGCAATATTGTGTTGATGATGGTGGTTCATGCCACTTAGTTTTCAAGGATGATAGGTTGGAACATGGGCAATCATTTCCTTGAGATGGTAATGGTAATTTTTCTGTTGGCAGGCAGTATTGGAACATGAAATTTAAGGAAGCTACCTCTGCTGCACAAGCAGCGGTTGAGTTTTGAGAACATGCAAGCCTAGCTGCCAGAGCTGTTTGAGAACTTTCAAGGCAATATTGTGTTGATGATGGTGGTACATGCCACTTAGGTTTCAAGGATGAAAAGTTGGAACATGGGCAAGCATTTCCTGGAGATGGTAATGGTAATTTTTCTATTGGCAGGCAGAATTGGAACATGAAATTTAAGGATGCTACCTCTGCTGCTCAAGTAGCGACTGAGTTTGCAGAACATGCAAGCCTAGCTACCAGAGGTGTTGTAGAACTTTCAAGGCAATATTGTGTTGATAATGGTGGTTCATGCCACTTAGTTTTCAAGGATGAATGGTTGGAACATGGGCAATCATTTCCTTGAGATGGTAATGGTAATATTTCTGTTGGCAGGCAGAATTGGAACATGAAATTTAAGGATGCTACCTCTGCTGCTCAAGCAGCGGCTAATTTTGCAGAACATGCAAGCCTAGTTGCCAGAGCTGTTGTGGAACTTTCAAGGCAATATTGTGTTGATGATGGTGGTTCATGCCACTTAGGTTTGGATGAAAGGTTGGAACATGGGCAATCATTTCCTGGAGATGGTAATGGTAATTTTTCTATTGGCAGGTAGAATTGGAACATGAAATTTAACAATGCTACCTCTGCTGCTCAAGTAGTGATTGAGTTTGCAAAACATGCAAGCCTAGCTGCCAGAGCTGTTGTAGAACTTTCAAGGCAATATTGTGTTGATGATGGGGGTTCATGCCACTTAGTTTTCAAGGATGAAAGGTTGGAACATGGGAAATCATTTCCTTGAGATGGTAATGGAAATTTTTCTGTTAGCAGGCAGTATTGGAACATGAAATTTAAGGATGCTACCTCCGCTGCTCAAGCAGCGGCTAAGTTTGGAGAACGTGCAAGCCTAGCTGCCAGAGCTGTTAGAGAACTTTCAAGGCAATATTGTGTTGATGCTGATGGTTCATGCCACTTAGGTTTCAAGGATGAAAGGTTGGAACATGGGCAAGCATTTCCTGGAGATGGTAATGGTAGTTTTTCCGTTGGCAAGCAGAATTGGAACATGAAATTTAAGGATGCTACCTATGCTGCTCAAGCAGCGGCTGAGATTGCAGAAAATGCAAGCCTAGCTGCCAGAGCTGTTGTAGAACTTTCAAGGTAATATTGTGTTGATGATGGTGTTACATGCCACTTAGGTTTCAAGGATGTAAGGTTGGAACATGGGCAACCATTTCCTGGAGATGGTAATGGTAATTTTTCTATTGGCAGGTAGAATTGGAACATGAAATTTAAGGATGCTACCTCTGCTGCTCAAGCAGCGGCTAATTTTGCAGAACATGCTAGCCTAGCTGCCAGAGCTGTTGTGGAACTTTCAAGGCAATATTATGTTGATGATGGCGGTTCATGCCACTTAGGTTTCAAGGATAAAAGGTTGGAACATGGTCAATCATTTCCTAGAGATGGTAATGGTAATTTTTCTATTGGCAAGCAGAATTGGAACATGAAATTTAACGATGCTACCTCTGCTGCTCAAGTAGCGATTGAGTTTGCAAAACATGCAAGCCTAGCTGCCAGAGCTGTTGTAGAACTTTCAAGGCAATATTGTGTTGATGATGGGGGTTCATGCCACTTAGTTATCAAGGATGAAAGGTTGGAACATGGGAAATCATTTTCTTGAGATGGTAATGGAAATTGTTCTGTTGGCAGGCAGTATTGGAACATGAAATTTAAGGATGCTACCTCCGCTGCTCAAGCAGCGGCTGAGTTTGGAGAACGTGCAAGCCTAGCTGCCAGAGCTGTTAGAGAACTTTCAAGGAAATATTGTGTTGATGCTGGTGGTTCATGCCACTTAGGTTTCAAGGATAAAAGGTTGGAACATGGGCAAGCATTTCTTGGAGATGGTAATGGTAGTTTTTCCGTTGGCAAGCAGAATTGGAACATGAAATTTAAGGATGCTACCTATGCTGCTCAAGCAGCGGCTGAGTTTGCAGAACATGCAAGCCTAGCTGCCAGAGCTGTTGTAGAACTTTCAAGGCAATATTATGTTGATGATGGTGGTACATGCCACTTAGGTTTCAAGGATGAAAGGTTGGAACATGGGCAAGCATTTCCTGGAGATGGTAATGGTAATTTTTCTATTGGCAGGCAGAATTGGAACATGAACTTTAAGGATGCTACCTCTGTTGCTAAAGTAGCGACTGAGTTTGCAGAACATGCAAGCCTAGCTACCAGAGGTGTTGTAGAACTTTCAAGGCAATATTGTGTTGATAATGGTGGTTCATGCCACTTAGTTTTCAAGGATGAAAGGTTGGAACATGGGCAATCATTTCCTTGAGATGGTAATGGTAATATTTCTGTTGTCAAGCAAAATTGGAACATGAAATTTAAGGATGCTACCTCTGCTGCTCAATCAGCGGCTAATTTTGCAGAACAAGCAAGCCTAGCTGCCAGAGCTGTTGTGGAACTTTCAAGGCAATATTGTGTTGATGATGGTGGTTCATGCCACTTAGGTTTCAAGGATGAAAGGTTGGAACATGGGCAAGCATTTCCTGGAGATGGTAATGGTAATTTTTCTATTGGCAGGCAGAATTGGAACAGGAAATTTAAGGATGCTACCTCTGCTGCTCAAGTAGCGACTGAGTTTGCAGAACATGCAAGCCTAGCTGCCAGAGCTGATGTAGAACTTTCAAGGCAATACTATGTTGATGATGGTGGTTCATGCCACTTAGGTTTCAAGGATAAAAGGTTGGAACATGCGCAATCATTTCCTGGAGATGGTAATGGTAATATTTCTATTGGCAGGTATAATTGGAACATGAAATTTAAGGATGCTACCTCTGCTGCTCAAGTAGTGGCTAATTTTGTAGAACATGCAAGCCTAGCTGCCAGAGCTATTGTGGAACTTTCAAGGCAATATTGTGTTGATGATGGTGGTTCATGCCACTTAGGTTTCAAGGATGAAAGGTTGGAACATGGGCAATCATTTCCTAGAGATGGTAATGGTAATTTTTCTATTAGCAAGTATAATTGGAACATGAAATTTAACGATGCTACCTCTGCTGCTCAAGTAGCGATTGAGTTTGCAAAACATGCAAGCCTAGCTGCCAGAGCTGTTGTAGAACTTTCAAGGCAATATTGTGTTGATGATGGGGGTTCATGCCACTTAGTTTTCAATGATGAAAGGTTGGAACATGGGAAATCATTTCCTTGAGATGGTAATGGAAATTTTTCTGTTGGCAGGCAGTATTGGAACATGAAATTTAAGGATGCTACCTCCGCTGCTCAAGCAGCGGTTGAGTTTTGAGAACGTGCAAGCCTAGCTGCCAGAGCTGTTAGAGAACTTTCAAGGAAATATTGTGTTGATGCTGGTGGTTCATGCCATCTAGGTTTCAAGGATAAAAGGTTGGAACATGGGCAAGCATTTCCTGGAGATGGTAATGGTAGTTTTTCCGTTGGCAAGCAGAATTGGAAAATGAAATTTAACGATGCTACCTCTGCTGCTCAAGTAGCGATTGAGTTTGTAGAACATGCAAGCCTAGCTCCCAGAGCTGTTGTAGAACTTTCAAGGCAATATTGTGTTGATGATGGTGGTTCATGCCACTTAGGTTTCAAGGATGAAAGGTTGGAACATGGGCAATCATTTCCTGGAGATGGTAATGGTAATTTTTCTATAGGCAGGTAGAATTGGAACATGAAATTTAAGGATGCTACCTCTGCTGCACAAGCAGCGGCTGAGTTTGGAGAACATGCAAGCCTAGCTACCATAGGTGTTGTAGAACTTTCAAGGCAATATTGTGTTGATAATGGTGGTTCATGCCACTTAGTTTTCAAGGATGAAAGGTTGGAACATGGGCAATCATTTCCTTGAGATGGTAATGGTAATATTTCTGTTGTCAAGCAAAATTGGAACATGAAATTTAAGGATGCTACCTCTGCTGCTCAATCAGCGGCTAATTTTGCAGAACAAGCAAGCCTAGCTGCCAGAGCTGTTGTGGAACTTTCAAGGCAATATTGTGTTGATGATGGTGGTTCATGCCACTTAGGTTTCAAGGATGAAAGGTTGGAACATGGGCAATCATTTCTTGGAGATGGTAATGGTAATTTTTCTATTGGCAGGCGGAATTGGAACATGAAATTTAACGATGCTACCTCTGCTGCTCAAGTAGCGATTGAGTTTGTAGAACATGCAAGCCTAGCTCCCAGAGCTGTTGTAGAACTTTCAAGGCAATATTGTGTTGATGATAGTGGTTCATGCCACTTAGGTTTCAAGGATGAAAGGTTGGAACATGGGCAATCATTTCCTGGAGATGGTAATGGTAATTTTTCTATAGGCAGGTAGAATTGGAACATGAAATTTAAGGATGCTACCTCTGCTGCACAAGCAGCGGCTGAGTTTGGAGAACATGCAAGCCTAGCTACCATAGGTGTTGTAGAACTTTCAAGGCAATATTGTGTTGATAATGGTGGTTCATGCCACTTAGTTTTCAAGGATGAAAGGTTGGAACATGGGCAATAATTTCCTTGAGATGGTAATGGTAGTTTTTCCGTTGGCAATCAGAATTGGAACATGAAATTTAAGGATGCTACCTATGCTGCTCAAGCAGCGGCTGAGTTTGCAGAACATGCAAGCCTAGCTGCCAGAGCTGTTGTAGAACTTTCAAGGCAATATTATGTTGATGATGGTGGTTCATGCCACTTAGGTTTCAAGGTTGAAAGGTTGGATCATGGGTAATCATTTCTTGGAGATGGTAAAGGTAATTTTTCTATTGGCAGGCAGAATTGGAACATGAAATTTGACGATGCTACCTCTGCTGCTCAAGTAGCGATTGAGTTTGCAAAACATGCAAGCCTAGCTGCCAGAGCTGTTGTAGAACTTACAAGGCAATATTGTGTTGATGATGGGGGTTCATGCCACTTAGTTTTCAAGGATAAAAGGTTGGAACATGAGAAATCATTTCCTTGAGATGGTAATGGAAATTTTTCTGTTGGCAGGCAGTATTGGAACATGAAATTTAAGGATGCTACCTCCGCTGCTCAAGCAGCGGCTGAGTTTAGAGAACGTGCAAGCCTTGCTGCCAGAGCTGTTGGAGGACTTTCAAGGCAATATTGTGTTGATGCTGGTGGTTCATGCCACTTAGGTTTCAAGGATGAAAGTTTGGGACATGGGCAAGCATTTCCTGGAGATGGTAATGGTAGTTTTTCCGTTGGCAATCAGAATTGGAACATGAAATTTAAGGATGCTACCTATGCTGCTCAAGCAGCGGCTGAGTTTGCAGAACATGCAAGCCTAGCTGCCAGAGCTGTTGTAGAACTTTCAAGGCAATATTATGTTGATGATGGTGGTTTATGCCACTTAGGTTTCAAGGATGAAAGGTTGGAACATGGGCAATCATTTCCTGGAGAGGGTAGTGGTAATTTTTCTGTTGGCAGGTAGAATTGGAACATGAAATTTAAGGATGCTACCTCTGCTGCACAAGCAGCGGCTGAGTTTGGAGAACATGCAAGCCTAGCTGCTAGAGTAGTTTGAGAACTTTCAAGGCAATATTGTGTTGATGATGGTGGTACATGCCACTTAGGTTTCAAGGATGAAAGGTTGGAACATGGGCAAGCATTTCCTGGAGATGGTAATGGTAATTTTTCTATTGGCAGGCAGAATTGGAACATGAAATTTAAGGATGCTACCTCTGCTGCTCAAGTAGCGACTGAGTTTGCAGAACATGCAAGCCTAGCTACCAAAGGTGTTGTAGAACTTTCAAGGCAATATTGTGTTGATAATGGTGGTTCATGCCACTTAGTTTTCAAGGATGAAAGGTTGGAACATGGGCAATCATTTCCTCGAGATGGTAATGGTAATATTTCTGTTGGCAGGCAGAAATGGAACATAAAATTTAAGGATGCTACCTCTGCAGCTCAAGCAGCGGCTAATTTTGCAGAACATGCAAGCCTAGCTGCCAGAGCTGTTGTGGAACTTTCAAGGCAATATTGTGTTGATGATGGTGGTTCATGCCACTTAGTTTTCAAAGATGAAAGGTTGGAACATGGGCAATCATTTCCTGCAGATGGTAATGGTAGTTTTTCCGTTGGCAAGCAGAATTGGAACATGAAATTTAAGGATGCCACCTATGCTGCTCAAGCAGTGGCTGAGTTTGCAGAACATGCAAGCCTAGCTGCCAGAGCTGTTGTAGACCTTTCAAGGCAATATTATGTTGATGATGGTGGTTCATGCCACTTAGGTTTCAAGGATGAAACGTTGGAACATGGGCAATCATTTCTTGGAGATGGTAACTGTAATTTTTCTATTGGCAGGCAGAATTGGAACATGAAATTTAATGATGCTACCTCTGCTGCTCAAGTAGCGATTGAGTTTGCAAAACATGCAAGCCTAGCTGCCAGAGCTGTTGTAGAACTTTCAAGGCAATATTGTGTTGATGATGGTGGTTCATGCCACTTAGGTTTCAAGGATGAAAGGTTGGAACATGGGCAATCATTTCCTGGAGATGGGAATGGTAATTTTTCTATTGGGTGGCAGAATTGGAACATGAAATTGAAGGATTCTACTGATGCTGCTCACGCAGCGGTTGAGTTTGCAGAACATGCAAGCCTAGCTGCCTGAGCTGTTGTAGGACTTTCTAAGCAATATTGTGTTGATGATGGTGGTTCATGCCACTTAGGTTTCAAGGATGAAAGGCTCGAATATGGGCAATCATTTCCTTGAGATGGTAATAGTAGTTTTTCCGTTGGCAAGCAGAATTGGAACATGAAATTTAAGGATGCTACCTCTGCTGCTCAAGCAACGGGTGATTTTGCAGAACATCCAAGCCAAGCTGCCAGAGCTGTTGTAGAACTTTCAAGGCAATATTGTGTTGATGATGGTGGTTCATGCCACTTAGGTTTCAAGGATGAAAGGTTGGAACTTGGGCAATCATTTCCTGGAGATGGTAATGGTAATTTTTCTATTGGCAGGCAGAATTGGAACATGAAATTTAAGGATGCTACCTCTGTTGCTCAAGTAGCGACTGAGTTTGCAGAACATGCAGGCCTAGCTGCCAGAGCTGTCGTAGAACTTTCAAGGCAATATTGTGTTGATTATGGTGGTTCATGCCACTTAGCTTTCAAGGATGAAAGGTTGGAACATGGGCAATCATTTCCTTGAGATGGTAATGGTAATTGTTCAGTTGGTTGTCAGAATTGGAACATGAAATTTAAGGATGCGACCTCTGCTGCTCAAGTAGCGACTGAGTTTGCAGAACTTGCAAGCCTAGCTGCCAGAGCTGTTGTAGAACTTTCAAGGCAATATTGTGTTGATGATGGTGGTTCATGCCACTTAGTTTTCAAGGATGAAATTTTGGAACATGGGAAATCATTTCCTTGAGATGTTATTGTTAATTATTTTTGTTGGCAGGCAGTATTGGAACATGAAATTTAAGGATGCTACCTATGCTGCTCAAGCAGCGGCTGAGTTTGGAGAACATGCAAGCCTAGCTGCCAGAGCTGTTAGAGTACTTTCAAGGCAATATTGTGTTGATGATGGTGGTTCATGCCACTTAGTTTTCAAGGATGAAAGGTTGGAACATGGGAAAGCATTTCCTAGAGATGGTAATGGTAATTTTTTTGTTGGCAAGCAGAATTGGAACATGTAATTTAAGGATGCTACCTCTACTGCCCAAGCAATGGCTAGTTTTGCAGAACATGCAAGCCTAGCTGCCAGAGCAGTTGTGGAACTTTCAAGGCAATATTGTGTTGATGCTGGTGGTTCATGCCACTTAGGTTTCAAGGATGAAAGGTTGGAACATGGGCAATCATTTCCTGGAGATGGTAATGGTAATTTTTCTATTGGCTGGCAGAATTGGAACATTAAATTTAAGGATGCTACCTCTGCTGCTCAAGCAGCGGCTGAGTTTGCAGAACATGCAAGCCTATCTGCCAGAGCTATTGTAGAACTTTCAAGGCAATATTGTGTTGATGATGGTGGTTCATGCCACTTAGGTTTCAAGGATAAAAGGTTGGAACATGGGCAATCATTTCCTGGAGATGGTAAATTTTCTATTGGCAGGCAAAATTGGAACATGAAATTTAAGGATGCTACCTCTGCTGCTCAATCAGCGGCTGAGTTTGCAGAATATGCAAGCCTAGCTGCCAGAGCTATTGTAGAACTTTCAAGGCAATATTGTGTTGATGATGGTGGTTCATGCCACTTAGGTTTCAAGGATAAAAGGTTGGAACATGGGAAATTATTTCCTTGAGATGGTAATGGTAATTTTTATATTGGCAGGCTGAATTGAAACATGAAATTTAAGGATGCTACCTCTGCTGCTCAAGTAGCGACTGAGTTTGCAGAAAATGCAAGCCTAGCTTCCAGAGCTGTTGGAGAACTTTCGAGGCAATATTGTGTTGATGATGGTGGTTCATGCCACTTAGGTTTCAAGGATAAAAGGTTGGAACATGGGCAATCATTTCCTGGAGATGGTAAATTTTCTATTGGCAGGCAGAATTGGAACATGAAACTTAAGGAAGCTACCTCTACTGCTCAAGCAGCGGCTGAGTTTGCAGAACATGCAGGCCTAGCTGCTAGAGCTGTTGTAGAACTTTCAAGGTAATACTGTGTTAATGATGGTGGTTCATGCCACTTTGTTTTCAAGGATGCAAGGTTAGAACATGGGCAATAATTTCCTTGAGATGGTAATGTTAATTTTTCTGTTGGCAGGTAGTATTGGAACATGAAATTCAAGCATGCTACCTCTACTGTTCAAGCAGCGGCTGAGTTTGGAGAACATGCAAGCCTAGCTACCAGAGCTGTTAGAGAACTTTCAAGGCAATATTGTGTTGATGATGGTGGTTTATGCCACTTAGTTTTCAAGGATGAAAGGTTGGAACATGGGAAATCATTTCCTTGAGATTTTATTGGTAATTATTTTTGTTGGCAGGCAGTATTGGAACATGAAATTTAAGGATGCTACCTATGCTGCTCAAGCAGCGGCTGAGTTTGGAGAACATGCAAGCCTAGCTGCCAGAGCTATTGGAGTACTTTCAAGGCAATATTGTGTTGATGATGGTGGTTCATGCCACTTAGTTTTCAAGGATGAAAGGTTGGAACATGGGAAAGAATTTCCTAGAGATGGTAATGGTAATTGTTTTGTTGGCAAGCAGAATTGGAACATGTAATTTAAGGATGCTACCTCTACTGCCCAAGCCATGGCTAGTTTTGCAGAAGATGCAAGCCTAGCTGCCAGAGCTGTTGTGGAACTTTCAAGGCAATATTGTGTTGATAATGGTGGTTCATGCCACTTAGGTTTCAAGGATGAAAGGTTGGAACATGGGCAATCATTTCCTGGAGATGGTAATGGTAATTTTTCTATAGGCAGGCAGAATTGGAACATTAAATTTAAGGATGCTACCTCTGCTGCTCAAGCAGCGGCTGAGTTTGCAGAACATGCAAGCCTAACTGCCAGAGCTATTGTAGAACTTTCGAGGCAATATTGTGTTGATGATGATGGTTCATGCCACTTAGGTGTCAAGGATAAAAGGTTGGAACATGGGCAATCATTTCCTGGAAATGGAAATTTTTGTATTGGCAGGTAGAATTAGGACATGAAATTTAAGGATGTTACCTCTGCTACTAAAGCAGCGGCTTAGTTTGCAGAACATGCAAGCCTAGCTGCCAGAGCTATTGTAGAACTTTCAAGGCAATATTGTGTTGATGATGGTGGTTCATGCCACTTAGGTTTCAAGGATAAAACGTTGGAACATGGGCAATCATTTCCTTGAGATGGTAATGGTAATTTTAATATTGGCAGGCTGAATTGAAACATGAAATTTAAGGATGCTACCTCTGCTGCTCAAGTAGCGACTGAGTTTGCAGAAAATGCAAGCCTAGCTTCCAGAGCTGTTGGAGAACTTTCGAGGCAATATTGTGTTGATGATGGTGGTTCATGCCACTTAGGTTTCAAGGATAAAAGGTTGGAACATGGGCAGTCATTTCCTGGAGATGGTAAATTTTCTATTGGCAGGCATAATTGGAACATGAATTTTAAGGATGCTACATCTACTGCTCAAGCAGCGGCTGAGTTTGCAGAACATGCAAGCCTAGCTGCCAGAGCTGTTGAAGAACTTTCAAGGCAATATTGTATTAATTATGGTGGTTCATGCCACTTAGTTTTCTAGGATGAAAGGTTGGAACATGGGCAGTCATTTCCTGGAGAGGGTAGTGGTAATTTTTCTGTTGGCAGGCATAATTGGAACATTGAATTTAAGGATGCTACCTCTGCTGCTCAATTAGCGACTGAATTTGCAGAACATGCAAGCCTAGCTGCCAGAGCTGTTGTAGATCTTTCAGGGCAATATTGTGTTGATAATGGTGGTTCATGCTACTTAGTTTTCAAGGATGAAAGGTTGGAACATGGGCAATCATTTCCTTGAGATGGTAATGGTAATTTTTCTGTTGGCAGGTAGAATTGGAACATGAAATTTAAGGATGCTACCTCTGCTGCTCAAGCAACGGGTGAGTTTGCAGAACATCCAAGCCAAGCTGCCAGAGCTATTGTAGAACTTTCAAGGCAATATTGTGTTGATGATGGTGGTTCATGCCACTTAGGTTTCAAGGATGAAAGGTTGGAACATGGTCAATCATTTCGTGTAGATGGTAATGGTAATATTTCTGTTGGCAGGCAGTATTGGAACATGAAATTTAAGGATGCTACCTTTGCTGCTCAAGCAGCGGCTGAGTTTGGAGAACGTGCAAGCCTAGCTGCATGACCTGTTGTAGAACTTTCAAGGCAATATTGTGTTGATGATGGTGGTTCATGCCACTTAGGTTTCAAGGATGAAAGGTTGGAACATGGGCAGTCATTTCCTGGAGATGGTAAATCATCTATTGTTAGGCAGAATTGGAACATGAAATTTAAGGATGCTACCTCTGCTGCTCAAGCAACGGCTGAGTTTGCAGAACATCCAAGCCAAGCTGCCAGAGCTGTTGTAGAACTTTCAATTCATATTGTGTTGATAATGGTGGTTCATGCCACCTAGGATTCAAGGATGAAAAGTCGGAACATGGGCAATCATTTCCTCGAGATGGTAATGGTAATTTTTCTATTGGCAGGCAGAATTGGAACATGAAATTTAAGGATGCTACCTCTGCTGCTCAAGTAGTGATTGAGTTTGCAGAACATGCAAGGCTAGCTAACAGAGCTGTTGTAGAACTATCAAGGCAATATTGTGTTGATGATGGTGGTTCATGCCACTTAGGTTTCAAGGATGAAATGTTGGAACATGGGCAATCATTTCCTGGAGATGGTAATGGTAATTTTTGTATTGGCAGGTAGAATTAGGACATGAAATTTAAGGATGTTACCTCTGCTACTCAAGCAGCGACTGAGTTTGCAGAACATGCAAGCCTAGCTGCCAGAGCTGTTGTAGAACTTTCAAGGCAATATTGTGTTGATGATAGTGGTTTATGCCACTTAGGTTTCAAGGACAAAAGGTTGGAACATGGGCAATCATTTCCTGGAGATGGTAATGGTAATTTTTCTGTTGGCGGGTAGAATAAGAACATGAAATTCAAGGATGCTACCTCTGCTACTCAAGCAGCGGCTGAGTTTGCAGAACATGCAAGCCTAGCTTCCAGAGCTATTGTAGAACTTTCAAGGCAATATTGTGTTGATGATAGTGGTTTATGCCACTTAGGTTTCAAGGACAAAAGGTTGGAACATGGGCAATCATTTCCTGGAGATGGTAATGGTAATTTTTCTGTTGGCGGGTAGAATAAGAACATGAAATTTAAGGATGCTACCTCTGCTACTCAAGCAGCGGCTGAGTTTGCAGAACATGCAAGCCTAGCTTCCAGAGCTATTGTAGAACTTTCAAGGCAATATTGTGTTGATGATGGTGTTTCATGCCAGTTAGGTTTCAAGGATGAAAGGTTGGAACATGGGCAATAATTTCCTTGAGATGGTAATGTTAATTTTTCTGTTGGCACGAAGTATTGGAACATGAAATTCAAGCATGCTACCTCTACTGTTCAAGCAGCGGCTGAGTTTGGAGAACATGCAAGCCTAGCTGCCAGAGCTGTTGGAGAACTTTCAAGGCAATATTGTGTTGATGATGGTGGTTCATGCCTATTAGGTTTTAAGTTTGAAAGGTTAGAACATGGGCAAGCATTTCCTGGAGATGGTAATGGTAATTTTTCTGTTGGCAAGCAGAATCGGAACATGAAATTTAAGGATGCTACCTCTGTTGTTCAAGCAGCGGCCGAGTTTGGAGAACATGCAAGCCTAGCTGCCAGAGCTGTTGGAGAACTTTCAAGGCAATATTGTGTTGATGATGGTGGTTCATGCCTATTAGGTTTTAAGTATGAAAGGTTGGATCATGGGCAATCATTTCCTGGAGATGGTAATGGTAATTTTTCTATTGGCAGGCAGAATTGGAACATGAAATTTAAGGATGCTACCTCTGCTGCTCAAGTAGCGACTGGGTTTGCAGAACATGCAAGCCTAGCTGCTAGAGCTGTTGTAGAACTTTCAAGGCAATATTGTGTTGATGATGGTGGTTCATGCCACTTAGGTTACAACGATGAAAGGTTGGAACATGGGTAATCATTTCCTGGAGATGGTAATGGTAATTTTTCTGTTGGCAGGTAGAATAAGAACATGAAATTTAAGGATGCTACCTCTGCTACTCAAGCAGCGGCTGAGTTTGCAGAACATGCAAGCCTAGCTGCCAGAGCTATTGTAGAACTATCAAGGCAATATTGTGTTGATGATGGTGTTTCATGCCACTTAGGTTTCAAGGATGAAAGGTTAGAACATGGGCAATCATTTCCTGGAAATGGTAATGGTAATTTTTCTATTTGCAGGTAGAATTGGAACATGAAATTAAAGGATGCTACCTCTGTTTCTCAAGTAGCGACTGAGTTTGCAGAACATGCAGGCCTAGCTGCCAGAGCTGTCGTAGAACTTTCAAGGCAATATTGTGTTGATTATGGTGGTTCATGCCACTTAGCTTTCAAGGATGAAAGGTTGGAACATGGGCAATCATTTCCTTGAGATGGTAATGGTAATTTTTCTGTTGGCAGGCAGAATTGGAACATGAAATTTAAGGATGCTACCTCAGCTGCTCAAGCAGCGGCTAATTTTGCAGAACATGCAAGCCTAGCTGCCATAGCTGTTGTGGAACTTTCAAGGCAATATTGTGTTGATGATGGTGGTTCATGCCACTTAGGTTTCAAGGATGAAAGGTTAGAACACGGGCAATCATTTCCTGGAGATGGTAATGGTAATTTTTCTATTTGCAGGTAGAATTGGCACATGAAATTAAAGGATGCTACCTCTGTTTCTCAAGTAGCGACTGAGTTTGCAGAACATGCAGGCCTAGCTGCCAGAGCTGTCGTAGAACTTTCAAGGCAATATTGTGTTGATTATGGTGGTTCATGCCACTTAGCTTTCAAGGATGAAAGGTTGGAACATGGGCAATCATTTCCTTGAGATGGTAATGGTAATTTTTCTGTTGGCAGGCAGAATTGGAACATGAAATTTAAGGATGCTACCTCAGCTGCTCAAGCAGCGGCTAATTTTGCAGAACATGCAAGCCTAGCTGCCATAGCTGTTGTGGAACTTTCAAGGCAATATTGTGTTGATGATGGTGGTTCATGCCACTTAGGTTTCAAGGATGAAAGGTTGGAACATGGGTAATCATTTCCTGGAGATGGTAATGGTTATTTTTCTGTTGGCAGGTAGAATAAGAACATTAAATTTAAGGATGCTACCTCTGCTACTCAAGCAGCGGCTGAGTTTGCAGAACATGCAAGCCTAGCTTCCATAGCTATTGTAGAACTTTCAAGGCAATATTGTGTTGATGATGGTGGTTCATGCCACTTAGGTTTCAAGGAAAAAAGGTTGGAACATGGGCAATCATTTCCTGGAGATGGTAATGGTAATTTTTTTATTGGCAGCAGAATTGGAACATGAAATTTAAGGATGCTACCTCTGCTGCTCAAGCAGCGACTGAGTTTGCGGAACATGCAAGCCTAGCTGCCAGAGCTGTTGTAGAACTTTCAAGGCAATATTATGTTGATGATGGTGGTTCGTGCCACTTAGGTTTCAAGGATGAAAGGTTGGAACATGGGCAATCATTTCCTGGAGATGGTAATAGTAATTTTTCTGTTGGCAGGTAGAATTAGAACATGAAATTTAAGGATGCTACCTCTGCTACTCAAGCAGCGGCTGAGTTTGCAGAACATGCAAGCCTAGCTGCTAGAGCTATTGTAGCACTTTCGAGGCAATATTGTGTTGATGATGGTGGTTCATGTCACTTAGGTTTCAAGGATAAAAAGTTGGAACAGGGGCAATCATTTCCTGGAGATGGTAAATTTTCTATTGGTAGGCAGAATTGGAACATGAAATTTAAGGATGCTACCTCTGCTGCGCAAGCAACGGCTGAGTTTACATAACATCCAAGCCAAGCTGCCAGAGCTGTTGTAGAACTTTCAAGGCAATATTATGTTGATGATGGTGGTTCATGCCACCTAGGTTTCAAGGATGAAAGGTTGGAACATGGGCAATCATTTCCTGGAGATGGTAATGGTAATTTTTCTATTGGCAGGCAGAATTGGAACATGAAATTTAAGGATGCTACCTCTGCTGCTCAAGTAGCGACTGAGTTTTCAGAACATGCAAGGCTAGCTAACAGAGCTGTTGTAGAACTTTCAAGGCAATATTTTGTTGATGATGATGGTTCATGCCACTTAGGTTTCAAGGATGAAAGGTTGGAACATGGGCAATCATTTCCTGGAGATGGTAATGGTAATTTTTGTATTGGCAGGTAGAATTAGGACATGAAATTTAAGGATGTTACCTATGCTACTCAAGCAGCGGCTGAGTTTGCGGAACATGCAAGCCTAGCTGCCAGAGCTATTGTAGAACTTTCAAGGCAATATTGTGTTGATGATGGTGTTTCATGCCACTTAGGTTTCAAGGATGAAAGGTTGGAACATGGGCAATCATTTCCTGGAGATGGTAATGGTAATTTTTCTATTTGCAGGTAGAATTGGAACATGAAATTTAAGGATGCTACCTCTGTTTCTCAAGTAGCGACTGAGTTTGCAGAACATGCAGGCCTAGCTGCCAGAGCTGTCGTAGAACTTTCAAGGCAATATTGTGTTGATTATGGTGGTTCATGCCCCTTAGCTTTCAAGTAAGAAAGGTTGGAACATGGGCAATCATTTCCTTGAGATGGTAATGGTAATTTTTCTGTTGGCAGGCAGAATTGGAACATGAAATTTAAGGATGCTACCTCTGCTGCTCAAGCAGCGGCTAATTTTGCAGAACATGCAAGCCTAGCTGCCAGAACTGTTGTGGAACTTTCAAGGAAATATTGTGTTGATGATGGTGGTTCATGCCACTTAGGTTTCAAGGATGAAAGGTTGGAACATGGGTAATCATTTCCTCGAGATAGTAATGGTTATTTTTCTGTTGGCAGGTAGAATAAGAACATTAAATTTAAGGATGCTACCTCTGCTACTCAAGCAGTGGCTGAGTTTGCAGAACATGCAAGGCTAGCTAACAGAGCTGTTGTAGAACTTTCAAGGCAATATTGTGTTGATGATGGTGGTTCATGCCACTTAGGTTTCAAGGATGAAACGTTGGAACATGGGCAATCATTTCCTGGAGATGGTAATGGTAATTTTTGTATTGGCAGGTAGAATTAGGACATGAAATTTAAGGATGTTACCTCTGCTACTCAAGCAGCGGCTGAGTTTGCAGAACATGCAAGCCTAGCTGCCAGAGCTATTGTAGAACTTTCAAGGCAATATTGTGTTGATGATGGTGTTTCATGCCACTTAGTTTTCAAGGATGAAAGGTTGGAACATGGGCAATCATTTCCTGGAGATGGTAATGGTAATTTTTCTATTTGCAGGTTGAATTGGAACATGAAATTTAAGGATGCTACCTCTGCTACTCAAGCAGCAGCTGAGTTTGCAGAACATGCAAGCCTAGCTGCCAGAGCTGTTGTGGAACTTTCAAGGCAATATTGTGTTGATGATTGTGGTTCATGCCACTTAGGTTTCAAGGATAAAAGGTTGGAACATAGGCAATCATTTCCTGGAGATGGTAGTGGTAATTTTTCTGTTGGCAGGAAGAATTGGAACATGAAATTTAAGGATGCTACCTCTGCTACTCAAGCAGCGGCTGAGTTTGCAGAACATGCAAGCCTAGCTTCCATAGCTATTGTAGAACTTTCAAGGCAATATTGTGTTGATGATGGTGGTTCATGCCACTTAGGTTTCAAGGATAAAAGGTTGGAACATGGGCAATCATTTCCTGGAGATGGTAAATTTTAAATTGGTAGGCAGAATTGGAACATGAAATTTAAGGACGCTACCTCTGCTGCTCAAGCAACGGCTGAGTTTGCAGAACATCCAAGCCAAGCTGCCAGAGCTGTTGTAGAACTTTCAAGGCAATATTGTGTTGATGATGGTGGTTCATGCCACCTAGGTTTCAAGGATGAAAGGTTGGAACATGGGCAATCATTTCCTGGAGATGGTAATGGTAATTTTTCTATTGGCAGGCAGAATTGGAACATGAAATTTAAGGATGCTACCTCTGCTGCTCAAGTAGCGACTGAGTTTTCAGAACATGCAAGGCTAGCTAACAGAGCTGTTGTAGAACTTTCAAGGCAATATTGTGTTGATGATGGTGGTTCATGCCACTTAGGTTTCAAGGATGAAAGGTTGGAACATGGGCAATCATTTCCTGGAGATGGTACTGGTAATTTTTGTATTGGCAGGTAGAATTAGGACATGAAATTTAAGGATGCTACCTCTGCTGCTCAAGCAGCGGCTAATTTTGCAGAACATGCAAGCCTAGCTGCCAGAGCTGTTGTGGAACTTTCAAGACAATATTGTGTTGATGATGGTGGTTCATGCCACTTAGGTTTCAAGGATGAAAGATTGGAACATGGGTAATCATTTCCTGGAGATGGTAATGGTTATTTTTCTGTTGGCAGGTAGAATAAGAACATGAAATTTAAGGATGCTACCTTTGCTACTCAAGCAGCAGCTGAGTTTGCAGAACATGCAAGCCTAGCTCCCATAGCTATTGTAGAACATTCAAGGCAATATTGTGTAGATGATGGTGGTTCATGCCACTTAGGTTTCAAGGATAAAAGGTTGGAACATGGGCAATCATTTCCTGGAGATGGTAATGGTAATTTTTCTATTGGCAGCAAAATTGGAACATGAAATTTAAGGATGCTACCTCTGCTGCTCAAGCAGCGACTGAGTTTGCGGAACATGCAAGCCTAGCTGCCAGAGCTGTTGTAGAACTTTCAAGGCAATATTATGTTGATGATGGTGGTTCATGCCACTTAGGTTTCAAGGATGAAAGGTTGGAACATGGGCAATCATTTCCTGGAGATGGTAATGGTAATTTTTCTGTTGGCAGGTAGAATTAGAACATGAAATTTAAGGATGCTAATTCTGCTACTCAAGCAGCGGCTGAGTTTGCTGAACATGCAAGCCTAGCTGCCAGAGCTATTGTAGCACTTTCGAGGCAATATTGTGTTGATGATGGTGGTTCATGTCACTTAGGTTTCCAGGATAAAAGGTTAGAACATGGGCAATCATTTCCTGGGGATGGTAAATTTTATATTGGTAGGCAGAATTGGAACATGAAATTTAAGGACGCTACCTCTGCTGCTCAAGCAACGGCTGAGTTTGCAGAACATCCAAGCCAAGCTGCCAGAGCTGTTGTAGAACTTTCAAGGCAATATTGTGTTGATGATGGTGGTTCATGCCACCTAGGTTTCAAGGATGAAAGGTTGGAACATGGGCAATCATTTCCTGGAGATGGTAATGGTAATTTTTCTATTGGCAGGCAGAATTGGAACATGAAATTTAAGGATGCTACCTCTGCTGCTCAAGTAGCGACTGAGTTTTCAGAACATGCAAGGCTAGCTAACAGAGCTGTTGTAGAACTTTCAAGGCAATATTGTGTTGATGATGGTGGTTCATGCCACTTAGGTTTCAAGGATGAAAGGTTGGAACATGGGCAATCATTTCCTGGAGATGGTACTGGTAATTTTTGTATTGGCAGGTAGAATTAGGACATGAAATTTAAGGATGTTACCTCTGCTACTCAAGCAGCGGCTGAGTTTGCAGAACATGTAAGCCTAGCTGCCAGAGCTATTGTAGAACTTTCAAGGGAATATTGTGTTGATGATGGTGTTCATGCCACTTAGGTTTCAAGGATGAAAGGTTGGAACATGGGCAATCATTTCCTGGAGATGGTAATGGTAATTTTTTTGTTGGCAGGTAGAATTAGAGCATGAAATTTAAGGATGCTACCTCTGCTACTCAAGCAGTGGCTGAGTTTGCAGAACATGCAAGCCTAGCTGCCACAGCTATTGTAGAACTTTGAAGGCAATATTGTGTTGATGATGGTGGTTCATGCCACTTAGGTTTCAAGGATAAAAGGTTGGAACATGGGCAATCATTTCCTGGAGATGGTAATGGTAATTTTTCTATTGGCAGGCAGAATTGGAACATAAAATTTAAGAATGCTACCTCTGTTGCTCAAGCAGCGGCTGAGTTTGGAGAACATGCAAGCCTAGCTGCCAGAGCTGTTGTAGAACTTTCAAGGCAATATTGTATTGATGATGGTGGTTCATTCCACTAAGGTTTCAAGGATGAAAGGTTGGAACATGGGCAATCATTTACTGGAGATGGTAATGGTAATATTTCTATTGGCAGGCAGAATTGGAACATGAAATTTAAGGATGCTACCTCTGCTGCTCAAGTAGCGACTGAGTTTGGAGAACATGCAAGGCTAGCTACCAGAGCTATTGTAGAACAATCAAGGAAATATTGTGTTGATGATGGTGGTTCATGCCACTTAGTTTTCAAGGATGAAAGGTTGGAACATGGGCAATCATTTCCTGGAGATGGTAATGGTAATTTTTCTATTGGCAGCAAAATTGGAACATGAAATTTAAGGATGCTACCTCTGCTGCTCAAGCAGCGACTGAGTTTGCGGAACATGCAAGCCTAGCTGCCAGAGCTGTTGTAGAACTTTCAAGGCAATATTATGTTGATGATGGTGGTTCATGCCACTTAGGTTTCAAGGATGAAAGGTTGGAACATGGGCAATCATTTCCTGGAGATGGTACTGGTAATTTTTGTATTGGCAGGTAGAATTAGGACATGAAATTTAAGGATGCTACCTCTGCTGCTCAAGCAGCGGCTAATTTTGCAGAACATGCAAGCCTAGCTGCCAGAGCTGTTGTGGAACTTTCAAGACAATATTGTGTTGATGATGGTGGTTCATGCCACTTAGGTTTCAAGGATGAAAGAATGGAACATGGGTAATCATTTCCTGGAGATGGTAATGGTTATTTTTCTGTTGGCAGGTAGAATAAGAACATGAAATTTAAGGATGCTACCTCTGCTACTCAAGCAGTGGCTGAGTTTGCAGAACATGCAAGCCTAGCTGCCACAGCTATTGTAGAACTTTGAAGGCAATATTGTGTTGATGATGGTGGTTCATGCCACTTAGGTTTCAAGGATAAAAGGTTGGAACATGGGCAATCATTTCCTGGAGATGGTAATGGTAATTTTTCTATTGGCAGGCAGAATTGGAACATAAAATTTAAGAATGCTACCTCTGTTGCTCAAGCAGCGGCTGAGTTTGGAGAACATGCAAGCCTAGCTGCCAGAGCTGTTGTAGAACTTTCAAGGCAATATTGTATTGATGATGGTGGTTCATTCCACTAAGGTTTCAAGGATGAAAGGTTGGAACATGGGCAATCATTTACTGGAGATGGTAATGGTAATATTTCTATTGGCAGGCAGAATTGGAACATGAAATTTAAGGATGCTACCTCTGCTGCTCAAGTAGCGACTGAGTTTGGAGAACATGCAAGGCTAGCTACCAGAGCTATTGTAGAACAATCAAGGCAATATTGTGTAGATGATGGTGGTTCATGCCACTTAGGTTTCAAGGATAAAAGGTTGGAACATGGGCAATCATTTCCTGGAGATGGTAATGGTAATTTTTCTATTGGCAGCAAAATTGGAACATGAAATTTAAGGATGCTACCTCTGCTGCTCAAGCAGCGACTGAGTTTGCGGAACATGCAAGCCTAGCTGCCAGAGCTGTTGTAGAACTTTCAAGGCAATATTATGTTGATGATGGTGGTTCATGCCACTTAGGTTTCAAGGATGAAAGGTTGGAACATGGGCAATCATTTCCTGGAGATGGTAATGGTAATTTTTCTGTTGGCAGGTAGAATTAGAACATGAAATTTAAGGATGCTAATTCTGCTACTCAAGCAGCGGCTGAGTTTGCTGAACATGCAAGCCTAGCTGCCAGAGCTATTGTAGCACTTTCGAGGCAATATTGTGTTGATGATGGTGGTTCATGTCACTTAGGTTTCCAGGATAAAAGGTTGGAACATGGGCAATCATTTCCTGGAGATGGTAAATTTTATATTGGTAGGCAGAATTGGAACATGAAATTTAAGGACGCTACCTCTGCTGCTCAAGCAACGGCTGAGTTTGCGGAACATCCAAGCCAAGCTGCCAGAGCTGTTGTAGAACTTTCAAGGCAATATTGTGTTGATGATGGTGGTTCATGCCACCTAGGTTTCAAGGATGAAAGGTTGGAACATGGGCAATCATTTCCTGGAGATGGTAATGGTAATTTTTCTATTGGCAGGCAGAATTGGAACATGAAATTTAAGGATGCTACCTCTGCTGCTCAAGTAGCGACTGAGTTTTCAGAACATGCAAGGCTAGCTAACAGAGCTGTTGTAGAACTTTCAAGGCAATATTGTGTTGATGATGGTGGTTCATGCCACTTAGGTTTCAAGGATGAAAGGTTGGAACATGGGCAATCATTTCCTGGAGATGGTACTGGTAATTTTTGTATTGGCAGGTAGAATTAGGACATGAAATTTAAGGATGTTACCTCTGCTACTCAAGCAGCGGCTGAGTTTGCAGAACATGTAAGCCTAGCTGCCAGAGCTATTGTAGAACTTTCAAGGCAATATTGTGTTGATGATGGTGTTCATGCCACTTAGGTTTCAACGATGAAAGGTTGGAACATGGGCAATCATTTCCTAGAGATGGTAATGGTAATTTTTTTGTTGGCAGGTAGAATTAGAGCATGAAATTTAAGGATGCTACCTCTGCTACTCAAGCAGTGGCTGAGTTTGCAGAACATGCAAGCCTAGCTGCCACAGCTATTGTAGAACTTTGAAGGCAATATTGTGTTGATGATGGTGGTTCATGCCACTTAGGTTTCAAGGATAAAAGGTTGGAACATGGGCAATCATTTCCTGGAGATGGTAATGGTAATTTTTCTATTGGCAGGTAGAATTGGAACATAAAATTTAAGAATGCTACCTCTGTTGCTCAAGCAGCGGCTGAGTTCGGAGAACATGCAAGCCTAGCTGCCAGAGCTGTTGTAGAACTTTCAAGGCAATATTGTATTGATGATGGTGGTTCATTCCACTACGGTTTCAAGGATGAAAGGTTGGAACATGGGCAATCATTTACTGGAGATGGTAATGGTAATATTTCTATTGGCAGGCAGAATTGGAACATGAAATTTAAGGATGCTACCTCTGCTGCTCAATCAGCGGCTGAGTTTGCAGAACATCCAAGCCTAACTGCAAGAGCTGTTGTAGAACTTTCAAGGCAATATTGTGTTGATAATGGTGGTTCATGCCACTTAGTTTTCAAGGATGAAAGGTTGGAACATGGGTAATCATTTCCTGGAGATGGTAATGGTTATTTTTCTGTTGGCAGGTAGAATAAGAACATGAAATTTAAGGATGCTACCTCTGCTACTCAAGCAGCAGCTGAGTTTGCAGAACATGCAAGCCTAGCTTCCATAGCTATTGTAGAACATTCAAGGCAATATTGTGTAGATGATGGTGGTTCATGCCACTTAGGTTTCAAGGATAAAAGGTTGGAACATGGGCAATCATTTCCTGGAGATGGTAATGGTAATTTTTCTATTGGCAGCAAAATTGGAACATAAAATTTAAGGATGCTACCTCTGCTGCTCAAGCAGCGACTGAGTTTGCGGAACATGCAAGCCTAGCTGCCAGAGCTGTTGTAGAACTTTCAAGGCAATATTATGTTGATGATGGTGGTTCATGCCACTTAGGTTTCAAGGATGAAAGGTTGGAACATGGGCAATCATTTCCTGGAGATGGTAATGGTAATTTTTCTTTTGGCAGGTAGAATTAGAACATGAAATTTAAGGATGCTAATTCTGCTACTCAAGCAGCGGCTGAGTTTGCTGAACATGCAAGCCTAGCTGCCAGAGCTATTGTAGCACTTTCGAGGCAATATTGTGTTGATGATGGTGGTTCATGTCACTTAGGTTTCCAGGATAAAAGGTTGGAACATGGGCAATCATTTCCTGGAGATGGTAAATTTTCTATTGGTAGGCAGAATTGGAACATGAAATTTAAGGACGCTACCTCTGCTGCTCAAGCAACGGCTGAGTTTGCAGAACATCCAAGCCAAGCTGCCAGAGCTGTTGTAGAACTTTCAAGGCAATATTGTGTTGATGATGGTAGTTCATGCCACCTAGGTTTCAAGGATGAAAGGTTGGAACATGGGCAATCATTTCCTGGAGATGGTAATGGTAATTTTTCTATTGGCAGGCAGAATTGGAACATGAAATTTAAGGATGCTACCTCTGCTGCTCAAGTAGCGACTGAGTTTTCAGAACATGCAAGGCTAGCTAACAGAGCTGTTGTAGAACTTTCAAGGCAATATTATGTTGATGATGGTGGTTCATGCCACTTAGGTTTCAAGGATGAAAGGTTGGAACATGGGCAATCATTTCCTGGAGATGGTACTGGTAATTTTTGTATTGGCAGGTAGAATTAGGACATGAAATTTAAGGATGTTACCTCTGCTACTCAAGCAGCGGCTGAGTTTGCAGAACATGTAAGCCTAGCTGCCAGAGCTATTGTAGAACTTTCAAGGCAATATTGTGTTGATGATGGTGTTCATGCCACTTAGGTTTCAACGATGAAAGGTTGGAACATGGGCAATCATTTCCTGGAGATGGTAATGGTAATTTTTTTGTTGGCAGGTAGAATTAGAGCATGAAATTTAAGGATGCTACCTCTGCTACTCAAGCAGTGGCTGAGTTTACAAAACATGCAAGCCTAGCTGCCACAGCTATTGTAGAACTTTGAAGGCAATATTGTGTTGATGATGGTGGTTCATGCCACTTAGGTTTCAAGGATAAAAGGTTGGAACATGGGCAATCATTTCCTGGAGATGGTAATGGTAATTTTTCTATTGGCAGGCAGAATTGGAACATAAAATTTAAGAATGCTACCTCTGTTGCTCAAGCAGCGGCTGAGTTTGGAGAACATGCAAGCCTAGCTGCCAGAGCTGTTGTAGAACTTTCAAGGCAATATTGTATTGATGATGGTGGTTCATTCCACTAAGGTTTCAAGGATGAAAGGTTGGAACATGGGCAATCATTTACTGGAGATGGTAATGGTAATATTTCTATTGGCAGGCAGAATTGGAATATGAAATTTAAGGATGCTACCTCTGCTGCTCAATCAGCGGCTGAGTTTGCAGAACATCCAAGCCTAACTGCAAGAGCTGTTGTAGAACTTTCAAGGCAATATTGTGTTGATAATGGTGGTTCATGCCACTTAGTTTTCAAGGATGAAAGGTTGGAACATGGGCAATCATTTCCTTGAGATGGTAATGGTAATTTTTCTGTTGGCAGGCAGTATTGGAACATGAAATTCAAGCATGCTACCTCTACTGTTCAAGCAGCGGCTGAGTTTTGAGAACATGCAAGCCTAACTGCCAGAGCTGTTGGAGAACTTTCAAGGCAATATGGTGTTGATGATGGTGGTTCATGCCAATTAGGTTTTAAGGATGAAAGGTTGGAACATTGGCAAGCATTTCCTGGCGGTGGTATTGGTAATTTATCTCTTCGCAGGCAGAATTGGAACATGAAATTTAAGGATGATACCTCTACTGCTCAAGCAGCGGCTAATTTTGCAGAACATGCAAGCCTAGCTGCCAGAGCTGTTGTGGAACTTTCAAGGCAATATTGTGTTGATGATGGTGGTTCATGCCACTTAGTTTTCAAGGATGAAAGGTTGGAACATGGGCAATCATTTCCTGGAGATGGTAATGGTAATTTTTCTATTGGCAGGCAGAATTGGAACATGAAATTTAAGGATGCTACCTCTGCTGCTCAATCAGCGGCTGAGTTTGCAGAACATCCAAGCCTAACTGCAAGAGCTGTTGTAGAACTTTTAAGGCAATATTGTGTTGATAATGGTGGTTCATGCCACTTAGTTTTCAAGGATGAAAGGTTGGAACAAGGGTAATCATTTCCTAGAGATGGTAATGGTAATTTTTCTGTTGGCAGGCAGTATTGGAACATGAAATTCAAGCATGCTACCTCTACTGTTCAAGCAGCGGCTGAGTTTGGAGAACATGCAAGCCTAACTGCCAGAGCTGTTGGAGAACTTTCAAGGCAATATGGTGTTGATGATGGTGGTTCATGCCAATTAGGTTTTAAGGATGAAAGGTTGGAACATGGGCAAGCATTTCCTGGAGATGGTAATGGTAATTTTTCTATTCGTAGGCAGAATTGGAACACAAAATTTAAGGATGCTACCTCTACTGCTCAAGCAGCGGCTAATTTTGCAGAACATGCAAGCCTAGCTGCCAGAGCTGTTGTGGAACTTTCAAGGCAATATTGTGTTGATGATGGTGGTTCATGCCACTTAGTTTTCAAGGATGAAAGGTTGGAACATGGGCAATAATTTCTATGAGATGGTAATGGTAATTTTTCTGTTGGCAGGCAGAAATGGAATATGAAATTTAAGGATGCTACCTCTGCTGCTCAAGTAGCGACTGAGTTTGCAGAACATGCAAGCCTAGCTGCCAGAGCTGTTGTAGAACTTTCAAGGCAATATTGTATTGATGATGGTGGTTCATGCCACTAAGGTTTCAAGGATGAAAGGTTGGAACATGGGCAATCATTTCCTGGAGATGGTAATGATAATCTTTTTGTTGGCAGGTAGAATTGGAACATGAAATTTAAGGATGCTACCTCTACTGCTCAATCAGCGGCTGAGTTTGCAGAACATCCAAGCCTAACTACCAGAGCTGTTGTAGAACTTTCAAGGCAATATTGTGTTGATGATGGTGGTTCATGCCACTTAGGTTTCAACGATGAAAGGTTGGAACATGGGCAATCATTTCTTGGAGATGGTAATGGTAATTTTTCTGCTGGCAGGTAGAATTAGAGCATGAAATTTAAGGATGCTACCTCTGCTACACAAGCAGCGGCTGAGTTTGCAGAACATGCAAGCCTAGCTGCCAGAGCTATTGTAGAACTTTCAAGGCAATATTGTGTTGATGATGGTGGTTCATGCCACTTAGGTTTCAAGGATAAAAGGTTGGAACATGGGCAATCATTTCCTGGAGATGGTAATGGTAATTTTTCTATTGGCAGGCAGAATTGGAACATAAAATTTAAGAATGCTACCTCTGTTGCTCAAGCAGCGGCTGAGTTTGGAGAACATGCAAGCCTAGCTGCCAGAGCTGTTGTAGAACTTTCAAGGCAATATTGTATTGATGATGGTGGTTCATTCCACTAAGGTTTCAAGGATGAAAGGTTGGAACATGGGCAATCATTTCCTGGAGATGGTAATGGTAATTTTTCTATTGGCAGGCAGAATTGGAACATGAAATTTAAGGATGCTGCCTCTGCTGCTCAATAGCGACTGAGTTTGCAGAACATGCAAGCCTAGCTACCAGAGGTGTTGTAGAACTTTCAAGGCAATATTGTGTTGATAATGGTGGTTCATGCCACTTAGTTTTCAAGGATGAAAGGTTGGAACATGGGCAATCATTTCCTTGAGATGGTAATGGTAATATTTTTGTTGGCAGGCAGAATTGGAACATGAAATTTAAGGATGCTACCTCTGCTGCTCAAGCAGCGGCTAATTTTGCAGAACATGCAAGCCTAGCTGCCAGAGCTGTTGTGGAACTTTCAAGGCGATATGGTGTTGATGATGGTGGTTCATGCCACTTAGTTTTCAAGGATGAAAGGTTGGAACATGGGCAATAATTTCTATGAGATGGTAATGGTAATTTTTCTTTTGGCAGGCAGAAATGGAACATGAAATTTAAGGATGCTACCTCTGCTGCTCAAGTAACGACTGAGTTTGCAGAACATGCAAGCCTAGCTGCCAGAGCTGTTGTAGAACTTTCAAGGCAATATTGTATTGATGATGGTGGTTCATGCCACTAAGGTTTCAAGGATGAAAGGTTGGTATATGGGCAATCATTTCCTGGAGATGGTAATGATAATCTTTTTGTTGGCAGGTAGAATTGGAACATGAAATTTAAGGATGCTACCTCTGCTGCTTAATCGGCGACTGAGTTTGCAGAACATCCAAGCCTAACTGCCAGAGCTGTTGTAGAACTTTCAAGGCAATATTATGTTGATGATGGTGGTTCATGCCACTTAGGTTTCAACGATGAAAGGTTGGAACATGGGCAATCATTTCCTGGAGATGGTAATGGTAATTTTTCTGTTGGCAGGTAGAATTAGAGCATGAAATTTAAGGATGCTACCTCTGCTACTCAAGCAGCGGCTGAGTTTGCAGAACATGCAAGCCTAGCTGCCAGAGCTATTGTAGAACTTTCAAGGCAATATTGTGTTGATGATGGTGGTTCATGCCACTTAGGTTTCAAGGATAAAAGGTTGGAACATGGGCAATCATTTCCTGGAGATGGTAATGGTAATTTTTCTATTGGCAGTCTGAATTGGAACATGAAATTTAAGGATGCTACCTCTGCTACTCAAGCAGCGACTGAGTTTGCAGAACATGCAAGCCTAGGTGCCAGAGCTGTTGTAGAACTTTCAAGGTAATATTGTGTTGATGGTGGTGGTTCATGCCACTTAGGTTTCAAGGATGAAAGGTTGGAACATGGGCAATCATTTCCTGGAGATGGTAATGGTAATTTTTCTGTTGGCAGGTAGAATTAGAACATGAAATTTAAGGATGCTACCTCTGTTGCTCAAGCAGCGGCTGAGTTTGGAGAACATTCAAGCCTAGCTGCCAGAGCTATTGTAGAACTTTCAAGGCAATATTGTATTGATGATGGTGGTTCATTCCACTAAGGTTTCAAGGATGAAAGGTTGGAAAATGGGCAATCATTTCCTGGAGATGGTAATGGTAATTTTTCTATTGGCAGGCAGAATTGGAACATGAAATTTAAGGATGCTACCTCTGCTGCTCAAGCAACGGCTGAGTTTGTAGAACATCCAAGCCAAGCTGCCAGAGATGTTGTAGAACTTTCAAGGCAATATTTTGTTGATGATGGTGGTTCATGCCACTTATGTTTCAAGGATGAAAGGTTGGAACATGGGCAATCATTTCCTGGAGATGGTAATGGTAATTTTTCTGTTGGCAGGTAGAATTAGAACATGAAATTTAAGGATGCTAATTCTGCTACTCAAGCAGCGGCTGAGTTTGCTGAACATGCAAGCCTAGCTGCCAGAGCTATTGTAGCACTTTCGAGGCAATATTGTGTTGTTGATGGTGGTTCATGTCACTTAGGTTTCCAGGATAAAAGGTTGGAACATGGGCAATCATTTCCTGGAGATGGTAATGGTAATTTTTCTGTTGGCAGGTAGAATTAGAGCATGAAATTTAAGGATGCTACCTCTGCTACTCAAGCAGCGGCTGAGTTTGCAGAACATGCAAGCCTAGCTGCCAGAGCTATTGTAGAACTTTCAAGGCAATATGGTGTTGATGATGGTGGTTCATGCCAATTAGGTTTTAAGGATGAAAGGTTGGAACATGGGCAAGCATTTCCTGGCGATGGTATTGGTAATTTTTCTCTTCGCAGGCAGAATTGGAACATGAAATTTAAGGATGCTACCTCTACTGCTCAAGCAGCGGCTAATTTTGCAGAACATGCAAGCCTAGCTGCCAGAGCTGTTGTGGAACTTTCAAGGCAATATTGTATTGATGATGGTGGTTCATGCCACTTAGTTTTCAAGGAAGAAAGGTTGGAACATGGGCAATCATTTCCTGGAGATGGTAATGGTAATTTTTCTATTGGCAGGCAGAATTGGAACATGAAATTTAAGGATGCTACCTCTGCTGCTCAATCAGCGACTGAGTTTGCAGAACATCCAAGCCTAACTGCAAGAGCTGTTGTAGAACTTTCAAGGCAATATTGTGTTGATAATGGTGGTTCATGCCACTTAGTTTTCAAGGATGAAAGGTTGGAACAAGGGTAATCATTTCCTAGAGATGGTAATGGTAATTTTTCTGTTGGCAGGCAGTATTGGAACATGAAATTCAAGCGTGCTACCTCTACTGTTCAAGCAGCGGCTGAGTTTAGAGAACATGCAAGCCTAACTGCCAGAGCTGTTGGAGAACTTTCAAGGCAATATGGTGTTGATGATGGTGGTTCATGCCAATTAGTTTTTAAGGATGAAAGGTTGGAACATGGGCAAGCATTTCCTGGAGATGGTAATGGTAATTTTTCTATTCGTAGGCAGAATTGGAACATGAAATTTAAGGATGCTACCTCTACTGCTCAAGCAGCGGCTAATTTTGCAGAACATTCAAGCCTAGCTGCCAGAGCTGTTGTGGAACTTTCAAGGCAATATTGTGTTGATGATGGTGGTTCATGCCACTTAGTTTTCAAGGATGAAAGGTTGGAACATGGGCAATAATTTCTATGAGATGGTAATGGTAATTTTTCTGTTGGTAGGCAGAAATGGAATATGAAATTTAAGGATGCTACCTCTGCTGCTCAAGTAGCGACTGAGTTTGCAGAACATGCAAGCCTAGCTGCCAGAGCTGTTGTAGAACTTTCAAGGCAATATTGTATTGATGATGGTGGTTCATGCCACTAAGGTTTCAAGGATGAAAGGTTGGAACATGGGCAATCATTTCCTGGAGATGGTAATGATAATCTTTTTGTTGGCAGGTAGAATTGGAACATGAAATTTAAGGATGCTACCTCTCCTGCTCAATCAGCGGCTGAGTTTGCAGAACATCCAAGCCTAACTACCAGAGCTGTTGTAAAACTTTCAAGGCAATATTGTGTTGATGATGGTGGTTCATGCCACTTAGGTTTCAACGATGAAAGGTTGGAACATGGGCAATCATTTCTTGGAGATGGTAATGGTAATTTTTCTGTTGGCAGGTAGAATTAGAGCATGAAATTTAAGAATGCTACCTCTGCTACACAAGCAGCGGCTGAGTTTGCAGAACATGCAAGCCTAGCTGCCAGAGCTATTGTAGAACTTTCAAGGCAATATTGTGTTGATGATGGTGGTTCATGCCACTTAGGTTTCAAGGATAAAAGGTTGGAACATGGGCAATCATTTCCTGGAGATGGTAATGGTAATTTTTCTATTGGCAGGCAGAATTGGAACATAAAATTTAAGAATGCTACCTCTGTTGCTCAAGCAGCGGCTGAGTTTGGAGAACATGCAAGCCTAGCTGCCAGAGCTGTTGTAGAACTTTCAAGGCAATATTGTATTGATGATGGTGGTTCATTCCACTAAGGTTTCAAGGATGAAAGGTTGGAACATGGGCAATCATTTCCTGGAGATGGTAATGGTAATTTTTCTATTGGCAGGCTGAATTGGAACATGAAATTTAAGGATGCTGCCTCTGCTGCTCAATCAGCGGGTGAGTTTGCAGAACATCCAACCCTAACTGCAAGAGCTGTTGTAGAACTTTCAAGGCAATATTGTGTTGATAATGGTGGTTCATGCCACTTAGTTTTCAAGGATGAAAGGTTGGAACATGGGCAATCATTTCCTTGAGATTATAATGGTAATTTTTCTATTGGCAGGCAGTATTCGAACATGAAATTCAAGCATGCTACCTCTACTGTTCAAGCAGCTGCTATGTTTGGAGAACACGCAAGCCTAACTGCCAGAGCTGTTGGAGAACTTTCAAGGCAATATGGTGTTGATGATGGTGGTTCATGCCAATTGGGTTTTAAGGATGAAAGGTTGGAACATGGGCAAGCATTTCCTGGAGATGAAAATGGAAATTTTTCTATTCGCAGGCAGAATTGGAAAATGAAATTTAAGGATGCTACCTCTACTGCTCAAGCAGCGGCTAATTTTGCAGAACATGCAAGCCTAGATGCCAGAGCTGTTGTGGAACTTTCAAGGCAATATTTTGTTGATGATGGTGGTTCATGCCACTTAGTTTTCAAGGATGAAAGGTTGGAACATGGGCAATAATTTCTATGAGATGGTAATGGTAATTTTTCTTTTGGCAGGCAGAAATGGAACATGAAATTTAAGGATGCTACCTCTGCTGCTCAAGTAACGACTGAGTTTGCAGAACATGCAAGCCTAGCTGCCAGAGCTGTTGTAGAACTTTCAAGGCAATATTGTATTGATGATGGTGGTTCATGCCACTAATGTTTCAAGGATGAAAGGTTGGTATATGGGCAATCATTTCCTGGAGATGGTAATGATAATCTTTTTGTTGGCAGGTAGAATTGGAACATGAAATTTAAGGATGCTACCTCTGCTGCTTAATCGGCGATTGAGTTTGCAGAACATCCAAGCCTAACTGCCAGAGCTGTTGTAGAACTTTCAAGGCAATATTGTGTTGATGATGGTGGTTCATGCCACTTAGGTTTCAACGATGAAAGGTTGGAACATGGGCAATCATTTCCTGGAGATGGTAATGGTAATTTTTCTGTTGGCAGGTAGAATTAGAGCATGAAATTTAAGGATGCTACCTCTGCTACTCAAGCAGCGGCTGAGTTTGCAGAACATGCAAGCCTAGCTGCCAGAGCTATTGTAGAACTTTCAAGGCAATATTGTGTTGATGATGGTGGTTCATGCCACTTAGGTTTCAAGGATAAAAGGTTGGAACATGGGCAATCATTTCCTGGAGATGGTAATGGTAATTTTTCTATTAGCAGTCTGAATTGGAACATGAAATTTAAGGATGCTACCTCTGCTGCTCAAGCAGCGACTGAGTTTGCAGAACATGCAAGCCTAGGTGCCAGAGCTGTTGTAGAACTTTCAAGGTAATATTGTGTTGATGATGGTGGTTCATGCCACTTAGGTTTCAAGGATGAAAGGTTGGAACATGGGCAATCATTTCCTGGAGATGGTAATGGTAATTTTTCTGTTGGCAGGTAGAATTAGAACATGAAATTTAAGGATGCTACCTCTGTTGCTCAAGTAGCGACTGAGTTTGCAGAACATGCAGGCCTAGCTGCCAGAGCTGTCGTAGAACTTTCAAGGCAATATTGTGTTGATTATGGTGGTTCATGCCCCTTAGCTTTCAAGTAAGAAAGGTTGGAACATGGGCAATCATTTCCTTGAGATGGTAATGGTAATTTTTCTATTGGCAGGCAGAATTGAACATGAAATTTAAGGATGCTACCTCTGCTGCTCAAGCAGCGGCTGATTTTGCAGAACATGCAAGCCTAGCTGCCAGAGCTGTTGTGGAACTTTCAAGGCAATATTTTGTTGATGATGGTGGTTCATGCCACTTATGTTTCAAGGATGAAAGGTTGGAACACGGGCAATCATTTCCTGGAGATGGTAATGGTAATTTTTCTATTAGCAGACAGAATTGGAACATGAAATTTTAGGATGCTACCTCTGCTGCTCAAGTAGCGACTGAGTTTGCAGAACATGCAAGGCTAGCTTCCATAGCTATTGTAGAACTTTCAAGGCAATATTGTGTTGATGATGGTGGTTCATGCCACTTAGTTTTCAAGGATGAAAGGTTGGAACAACATGAAATTTAAGGATGCTACCTCTGCTGCTCAAGTAGTGACTGAGTTTGCAGAACATGCAAGCCTAGCTGCCAGAGCTGTTGTAGAACTTTCAAGGCAATATTGTGTTGATGATGGTGGTTCAAGCCATTTAGTTTTCCAGGATGAAAGTTTGGGACATGGGAAATCATTTCCTTGAGATGGTATGGTAATTTTTCAGTTGGCAGGTAGAATTAGAACATGAAATTTAAGGATGCTACCTCTGCTGCTCAAGTAGCGGCTGAGTTTGCAGAACATGCAAGCCTAGCTGCCAGAGCTGTTGTAGAACTTTCAAGGCAATATTGTATTGATGATGGTGGTTCATGCCACTAAGGTTTCAAGGATGAAAGGTTGGAACATGGGCAATCATTTCCTGGAGATGGTAATGATAATCTTTTTGTTGGCAGGTAGAATTGGAACATGAAATTTAAGGATGCTACCTCTACTGCTCAATCAGCGGCTGAGTTTGCAGAACATCCAAGCCTAACTACCAGAGCTGTTGTAGAACTTTCAAGGCAATATTGTGTTGATGATGGTGGTTCATGCCACTTAGTTTTCAAGGATGAAAGGTTGGAACATGGGCAATCATTTCCTTGAGATTATAATGGTAATTTTTCTATTGGCAGGCAGTATTCGAACATGAAATTCAAGCATGCTACCTCTACTGTTCAAGCAGCTGCTATGTTTGGAGAACACGCAAGCCTAACTGCCAGAGCTGTTGGAGAACTTTCAAGGCAATATGGTGTCGATGATGGTGGTTCATGCCAATTGGGTTTTAAGGATGAAAGGTTGGAACATGGGCAAGCATTTCCTGGAGATGGAAATGGAAATTTTTCTATTCGCAGGCAGAATTGGAAAATGAAATTTAAGGATGCTACCTCTACTGCTCAAGCAGCGGCTAATTTTGCAGAACATGCAAGCCTAGATGCCAGAGCTGTTGTGGAACTTTCAAGGCAATATTTTGTTGATGATGGTGGTTCATTCCACTTAGGTTTCAAGGATGAAAGGTTGGAACATGGGCAATCATTTCCTGGAGATGGTAATGGTAATTTTTCTATTGGCAGGCAGAATTGGAACATGAAATTTAAGGATGCTGCCTCTGCTGCTCAATCAGCGGCTGAGTTTGCAGAACATCCAACCCTAACTGCAAGAGCTGTTGTAGAACTTTCAAGGCAATATTGTGTTGATAATGGTGGTTCATGCCACTTAGTTTTCAAGGATGAAAGGTTGGAACATGGGCAATCATTTCCTTGAGATTATAATGGTAATTTTTCTATTGGCAGGCAGTATTCGAACATGAAATTCAAGCATGCTACCTCTACTGTTCAAGCAGCTGCTATGTTTGGAGAACACGCAAGCCTAACTGCCAGAGCTGTTGGAGAACTTTCAAGGCAATATGGTGTTGATGATGGTGGTTCATGCCAATTGGGTTTTAAGGATGAAAGGTTGGAACATGGGCAAGCATTTCCTGGAGATGGAAATGGAAATTTTTCTATTCGCAGGCAGAATTTGAAAATGAAATTTAAGGATGCTACCTCTACTGCTCAAGCAGCGGCTAATTTTGCAGAACATGCAAGCCTAGATGCCAGAGCTGTTGTGGAACTTTCAAGGCAATATTTTGTTGATGATGGTGGTTCATGCCACTTAGTTTTCAAGGATGAAAGGTTGGAACATGGGCAATAATTTCTATGAGATGGTAATGGTAATTTTTCTTTTGGCAGGCAGAAATGGAACATGAAATTTAAGGATGCTACCTCTGCTGCTCAAGTAATGACTGAGTTTGCAGAACATGCAAGCCTAGCTGCCAGAGCTGTTGTAGAACTTTCAAGGCAATATTGTATTGATGATGGTGGTTCATGCCACTTAGTTTTCAAGTAAGAAAGGTTGGAACATGGGCAATCATTTCCTTGAGATTGTAATGGTAATTTTTCTATTGGCAGGCAGAATTGGAACATGAAATTTAAGGATGCTACCTCTGCTGCTCAAGCAGCGGCTGATTTTGCAGAACATGCAAGCCTAGCTGCCAGAGCTGTTGTGGAACTTTCAAGGCAATATTTTGTTGATGATGGTGGTTCATGCCACTTATGTTTCAAGGATGAAAGGTTGGAACACGGGCAATCATTTCCTGGAGATGGTAATGGTAATTTTTCTATTAGCAGGCAGAATTGGAACATGAAATTTTAGGATGCTACCTCTGCTGCTCAAGTAGCGACTGAGTTTGCAGAACATGCAAGGCTAGCTTCCATAGCTATTGTAGAACTTTCAAGGCAATATTGTGTTGATGATGGTGGTTCATGCCACTTAGTTTTCAAGGATGAAAGGTTGGAACAACATGAAATTTAAGGATGCTACCTCTGCTGCTCAAGTAGCGACTGAGTTTGCAGAACATGCAAGCCTAGCTGCCAGAGCTGTTGTAGAACTTTCAAGGCAATATTGTGTTGATGATGGTGGTTCAAGCCATTTAGTTTTCCAGGATGAAAGTTTGGGACATGGGAAATCATTTCCTTGAGATGGTATGGTAATTTTTCAGTTGGCAGGTAGAATTAGAACATGAAATTTAAGGATGCTACCTCTGCTGCTCAAGTAGCGGCTGAGTTTGCAGAACATGCAAGCCTAGCTGCCAGAGCTGTTGTAGAACTTTCAAGGCAATATTGTATTGATGATGGTGGTTCATGCCACTAAGGTTTCAAGGATGAAAGGTTGGAACATGGGCAATCATTTCCTGGAGATGGTAATGATAATCTTTTTGTTGGCAGGTAGAATTGGAACATGAAATTTAAGGATGCTACCTCTACTGCTCAATCAGCGGCTGAGTTTGCAGAACATCCAAGCCTAACTACCAGAGCTGTTGTAGAACTTTCAAGGCAATATTGTGTTGATGATGGTGGTTCATGCCACTTAGGTTTCAAGGATAAAAGGTTGGAACATGGGCTATCATTTCCTGGAGATGGTAATGGTAATTTTTCTGTTGGCAGGTAGAATTAGAACATGAAATTTAAGGATGCTAATTCTGCTACTCAAGCAGCGGCTGAGTTTGCTGAACATGCAAGCCTAGCTTCCATAGCTATTGTAGAACATTCAAGGTAATATTGTGTAGATGATGGTGGTTCATGCCACTTAGGTTTCAAGGATAAAAGGTTGGAACATGGGCAATCATTTCCTGGAGATGGTAATGGTAATTTTTCTATTGGTAGCAAAATTGGAACATGAAATTTAAGGATGCTACCTCTGCTGCTCAAGCAGCGACTGAGTTTGCGGAACATGCAAGCCTAGCTGCCAGAGCTGTTGTAGAACTTTCAAGGCAATATTATGTTGATGATGGTGGTTCATGCCACTTAGGTTTCAAGGATGAAAGGTTGGAACATGGGCAATCATTTCCTGGAGATGGTAATGGTAATTTTTCAGTTGGTAGGTAGAATTAGAACATGAAATTTAAGGATGCTACCTCTACTACACAAGCAGCGGCTGAGTTTGCAGAACATGCAAGCCTAGCTACCAGAGCTATTATAGCACTTTCGAGGCAATATTGTGTTGATGATGGTGGTTCATGTCACTTAGGTTTCAAGGATAAAAGGTTGGAACATGGGCAATCATTTCCTGGACATGGTAAATTTTCTATTGGTAGGCAGAATTGGAACATGAAATTTAAGGATGCTACCTCTGCTGCGCAAGCAACGGCTGAGTTTGCAGAACATCCAAGCCAAGCTGCCAGAGCTGTTGTAGAACTTTCAAGGCAATATTGTATTGATGATGGTGGTTCATGCCACCTAGGTTTCAAGGATGAAAGGTTGGAACATGGGCATTCATTTCCTGGAGATGATAATGGTAATTTTTCTATTGGCAGGCAGAATTGGAACATGAAATTTAAGGATGCTACCTCTGCTGCTAAAGTAGCGACTGAGTTTTCAGAACATGCAAGGCTAGCTAACAGAGCTGTTGTAGAACTTTCAAGGCAATATTGTGTTGATGATGGTGGTTCATGCCACTTAGGTTTCAAGGATGAAAGGTTGGAACATGGGCAATCATTTCCTGGAGATGGTAATGGTAATTTTTGTATTGGCAGGTAGAATTAGGACATGAAATTTAAGGATGTTACCTCTGCTACTCAAGCAGCGGCTTAGTTTGCAGAACATGCAAGCCTAGCTGCCAGAGCTATTGTAGAACTTTCAAGGAAATATTGTGTTGATGATGGTGTTTCATGCCACTTAGGTTTCAAGGATGAAAGGTTGGAACATGGGCAATCATTTCCTGGAGATGGTAATGGTAATTTTTCTATTTGCAGGTAGAATTGGAACATGAAATTTAAGGATGCTACCTCTATTTCTCAAGTAGCGACTGAGTTTGCAGAACATGCAGGCCTAGCTACCAGAGCTGTCGTAGAACTTTCAAGGCAATATTGTGTTGATTATGGTGGTTCATGCCACTTAGCTTTCAAGGATGAAAGGTTGGAACATGGGCAATCATTTCCTTGAGATGGTAATGGTAATTTTTCTGTTGGCAGGCAGAATTGGAACATGAAATTTAAGGATGCTACCTCTGCTGCTCAAGCAGCGGCTAATTTTGCAGAACATGCAAGCCTAGCTGCCAGAGCTGTTGTGGAACTTTCAAGGCAATATTGTGTTAATGATGGTGGTTCATGCCACTTAGGTTTCAAGGATAAAAGGTTGGAACATGGGCAATCATTTCCTGGAGATGGTAAATTTTATATTGGTAGGCAGAATTGGAACATGAAATTTAAGGACGCTTCCTCTGCTGCTCAAGCAACGGCTGAGTTTGCAGAACATGCAAGCCTAGCTGCCAGAGCTGTTGTAGAACTTTCAAGGCAATATTGTGTTGATGATGGTGGTTCATGCCACTTAGGTTTCAAGGATAAAAGGTTGGAACATGGGCAATCATTTCCTGGAGATGGTAATGGTAATTTTTCTATTGGCAGCAGTATTGGAATATGAAATTTAAGGATGCTACCTCTGCTGCTCAAGCAGCGATTGAGTTTGCGGAATATGCAAGCCTAGCTGTCAGAGCTGTTGTAGAACTTTCAAGGCAATATTATGTTGATGATGGTGGTTCATGCCACTTAGGTTTCAAGGATGAAAGGTTGGAACATGGGTAATCATTTCCTGGAGATGGTAATGGTTATTTTTCTGTTGGCAGGTAGAATAAGAACATGAAATTTAAGGATGCTACCTCTGCTACTCAAGCAGCGGCTGTGTTTGCAGAACATGCAAGCCTAGCTTCCATAGCTATTGTAGAACTTTCAAGGCAATATTGTGTTGATGATGGTGGTTCATGCCACTTAGGTTTCAAGGATAAAAGGTTGGAACATGGGCAATCATTTCCTGGAGATGGTAAATTTTATATTGGTAGGCAGAATTGGAACATGAAATTTAAGGACGCTACCTCTGCTGCTCAAGCAACGGCTGAGTTTGCAGAACATCCAAGCCAAGCTGCCAGAGCTGTTGTAGAACTTTCAAGGCAATATTGTGTTGATGATGGTGGTTCATGCCACTTAGGTTTCAAGGATGAAACGTTGGAACATGGGTAATCATTTCCTGGAGATGGTAATGGTAATTTTTCTATTGGCAGGTAGAATTAGAACATGAAATTTAAGGATGCTAACTCTGCTACTCAAGCAGCGGCTGAGTTTGCAGAACATGCAAGCCTAGCTGCCAGAGCTATTGTAGAACTTTCGAGGCAATATTGTGTTGATGATGGTGGTTCATGTCACTTAGGTTTCAAGGATAAAAGGTTGGAACATGGGCAATCATTTCCTGGAGATGGTAAATTTTCTATTGGTAGGCAGAATTGGAACATGAAATTTAAGGATGCTACCTCTGCTGCTCAAGCAACAGCTGAGTTTGTAGAACATCCAAGCCAAGCTGCCAGAGCTATTGTAGAACTTTCAAGGCAATATTGTGTTGATGATGGTGGTTCATGCCACCTAGGTTTCAATGATGAAAGGTTGGAACATGGGCAATCATTTCCTGGAGATGGTAATGGTAATTTTTCTATTGGCAGGCAGAATTGGAACATGAAATTTAAGGATGCTACCTCTGCTGCTCAAGTAGCGACTGAGTTTTCAGAACATGCAAGGCTAGCTAACAGAGCTGTTGTAGAACTTTCAAGGCAATATTGTGTTGATGATGGTGGTTCATGCCACTTAGGTTTCAAGGATGAAAGGTTGGAACATGGGCAATCATTTCCTGGAGATGGTACTGGTAATTTTTGTATTGGCAGGTAGAATTAGGACATGAAATTTAAGGATGCTACCTCTGCTGCTCAAGCAGCGGCTAATTTTGCAGAACATGCAAGCCTAGCTGCCAGAGCTGTTGTGGAACTTTCAAGACAATATTGTGTTGATGATGGTGGTTCATGCCACTTAGGTTTCAAGGATGAAAGGTTGGAACATGGGTAATCATTTCCTGGAGATGGTAATGGTTATTTTTCTGTTGGCAGGTAGAATAAGAACATGAAATTTAAGGATGCTACCTCTGCTACTCAAGCAGCAGCTGAGTTTGCAGAACATGCAAGCCTAGCTTCCATAGCTATTGTAGAACATTCAAGGCAATATTGTGTAGATGATGGTGGTTCATGCCACTTAGGTTTCAAGGATAAAAGGTTGGAACATGGGCAATAATTTCCTGGAGATGGTAATGGTAATTTTTCTATTGGCAGCAAAATTGGAACATGAAATTTAAGGATGCTACCTCTGCTGCTCAAGCAGCGACTGAGTTTGCGGAACATGCAAGCCTAGCTGCCAGAGCTGTTGTAGAACTTTCAAGGCAATATTATGTTGATGATGGTGGTTCATGCCACTTAGGTTTCAAGGATGAAAGGTTGGAACATGGGCTATCATTTCCTGGAGATGGTAATGGTAATTTTTCTGTTGGCAGGTAGAATTAGAACATGAAATTTAAGGATGCTAATTCTGCTACTCAAGCAGCGGCTGAGTTTGCTGAACATGCAAGCCTAGCTGCCAGAGCTATTGTAGCACTTTCGAGGCAATATTGTGTTGATGATGGTGGTTCATGTCACTTAGGTTTCCAGGATAAAAGGTTGGAACATGGGCAATCATTTCCTGGAGATGGTAAATTTTATATTGGTAGGCAGAATTGGAACATGAAATTTAAGGACGCTACCTCTGCTGCTCAAGCAACGGCTGAGTTTGCAGAACATCCAAGCCAAGCTGCCAGAGCTGTTGTAGAACTTTCAAGGCAATATTGTGTTGATGATGGTGGTTCATGCCACCTAGGTTTCAAGGATGAAAGGTTGGAACATGGGCAATCATTTCCTGGAGATGGTAATGGTAATTTTTGTATTGGCAGGTAGAATTAGGACATGAAATTTAAGGATGTTACCTCTGCTACTCAAGCAGCGGCTGAGTTTGCAGAACATGCAAGCCTAGCTGCCAGAGCTATTGTAGAACTTTCAAGGCAATATTGTGTTGATGATGGTGTTTCATGCCACTTAGGTTTCAAGGATGAAAGGTTGGAACATGGGCAATCATTTCCTGGAGATGGTAATGGTAATTTTTCTATTTGCAGGTTGAATTGGAACATGAAATTTAAGGATGCTACCTCTGCTACTCAAGCAGCAGCTGAGTTTGCAGAACATGCAAGCCTAGCTGCCAGAGCTGTTGTGGAACTTTCAAGGCAATATTGTGTTGATGATGGTGGTTCATGCCACTTAGGTTTCAAGGATAAAAGGTTGGAACATGGGCAATCATTTCCTGGAGATGGTAGTGGTAATTTTTCTGTTGGCAGGAAGAATTGGAACATGAAATTTAAGGATGCTACCTCTGCTACTCAAGCAGCGGCTGAGTTTGCAGAACATGCAAGCCTAGCTTCCATAGCTATTGTAGAACTTTCAAGGCAATATTGTGTTGATGATGGTGGTTCATGCCACTTAGGTTTCAAGGATAAAAGGTTGGAACATGGGCAATCATTTCCTGGAGATGGTAAATTTTATATTGGTAGGCAGAATTGGAACATGAAATTTAAGGACGCTACCTCTGCTGCTCAAGCAACGACTGAGTTTGCAGAACATCCAAGCCAAGCTGCCAGAGCTGTTGTAAAACTTTCAAGGCAATATTGTGTTGATGATGGTGGTTCATGCCACCTAGGTTTCAAGGATGAAAGGTTGGAACATGGGCAATCATTTCCTGGAGATGGTAATGGTAATATTTCTATTGGCAGGCAGAATTGGAACATGAAATTTAAGGATGCTACCTCTGCTGCTCAAGTAGCGACTGAGTTTTCAGAACATGCAAGGCTAGCTAACAGAGCTGTTGTAGAACTTTCAAGGCAATATTGTGTTGATGATGGTGGTTCATGCCACTTAGGTTTCAAGGATGAAAGGTTGGAACATGGGCAATCATTTCCTGGAGATGGTACTGGTAATTTTTGTATTGGCAGGTAGAATTAGGACATGAAATTTAAGGATGCTACCTCTGCTGCTCAAGCAGCGGCTAATTTTTCAGAACATGCAAGCCTAGCTGCCAGAGCTGTTGTGGAACTTTCAAGACAATATTGTGTTGATGATGGTGGTTCATGCCACTTAGGTTTCAAGGATGAAAGGTCGGAACATGGGTAATCATTTGCTGGAGATGGTAATGGTTATTTTTCTGTTGGCAGGTAGAATAAGAACATGAAATTTAAGGATGCTACCTCTGCTACTCAAGCAGCAGCTGAGTTTGCAGAACATGCAAGCCTAGCTTCCATAGCTATTGTAGAACATTCAAGGCAATATTGTGTAGATGATGGTGGTTCATGCCACTTAGGTTTCAAGGATGAAAGGTTGGAACATGGGCAATCATTTCCTGGAGATGGTAATGGTAATTTTTCTGTTGGCAGGTAGAATTAGAACATGAAATTTAAGGATGCTAATTCTGCTACTCAAGCAGCGGCTGAGTTTGCTGAACATGCAAGCCTAGCTGCCAGAGCTATTGTAGCACTTTCGAGGCAATATTGTGTTGATGATGGTGGTTCATGTCACTGAGGTTTCCAGGATAAAATGTTGGAACATGGGCAATCATTTCCTGGAGATGGTTAATTTTATATTGGTAGGCAGAATTGGAACATGAAATTTAAGGACGCTACCTCTGCTGCTCAAGCAACGGCTGAGTTTGCAGAACATCCAAGCCAAGCTGCCAGAGCTGTTGTAGAACTTTCAAGGCAATATTGTGTTGATGATGGTGGTTCATGCCACCTAGGTTTCAAGGCTGAAAGGTTGGAACATGGGCAATCATTTCCTGGAGATGGTAATGGTAATTTTTCTATTGGCAGGCAGAATTGGAACATGAAATTTAAGGATGCTACCTCTGCTGCTCAAGTAGCGACTGAGTTTTCAGAACATGCAAGGCTAGCTAACAGAGCTGTTGTAGAACTTTCAAGGCAATATTGTGTTGATGATGGTGGTTCATGCCACTTAGGTTTCAAGGATGAAAGGTTGGAACATGGGCAATCATTTCCTGGAGATGGTAATGGTAATTTTTGTATTGGCAGGTAGAATTAGGACATGAAATTTAAGGATGCTACCTCTGCTGCTCAAGCAGCGGCTAATTTTGCAGAACATGCAAGCCTAGCTGCCAGAGCTGTTGTGGAACTTTCAAGACAATATTGTGTTGATGATGGTGGTTCATGCCACTTAGGTTTCAAGGATGAAAGGTTGGAACATGGGTAATCATTTCCTGGAGATGGTAATGGTTATTTTTCTGTTGGCAGGTAGAATAAGAACATGAAATTTAAGGATGCTACCTCTGCTACTCAAGCAGCAGCTGAGTTTGCAGAACATGCAAGCCTAGCTTCCATAGCTATTGTAGAACATTCAAGGCAATATTGTGTAGATGATGGTGGTTCATGCCACTTAGGTTTCAAGGATAAAAGGTTGGAACATGGGCAATCATTTCCTGGAGATGGTAATGGTAATTTTTCTATTGGCAGCAAAATTGGAACATGAAATTTAAGGATGCTACCTCTGCTGCTCAAGCAGCGACTGAGTTTGCGGAACATGCAAGCCTAGCTGCCAGAGCTGTTGTAGAACTTTCAAGGCAATATTATGTTGATGATGGTGGTTCATGCCACTTAGGTTTCAAGGATGAAAGGTTGGAACATGGGCAATCATTTCCTGGAGATGGTAATGGTAATTTTTCTGTTGGCAGGTAGAATTAGAACATGAAATTTAAGGATGCTAATTCTGCTACTCAAGCAGCGGCTGAGTTTGCTGAACATGCAAGCCTAGCTGCCAGAGCTATTGTAGCACTTTCGAGGCAATATTGTGTTGATGATGGTGGTTCATGTCACTTAGGTTTCCAGGATAAAAGGTTGGAACATGGGCAATCATTTCCTGGAGATGGTAAATTTTATATTGGTAGGCAGAATTGGAACATGAAATTTAAGGACGCTACCTCTGCTGCTCAAGCAACGGCTGAGTTTGCAGAACATCCAAGCCAAGCTGCCAGAGCTGTTGTAGAACTTTCAAGGCAATATTGTGTTGATGATGGTGGTTCATGCCACCTAGGTTTCAAGGATGAAAGGTTGGAACATGGGCAATCATTTCCTGGAGATGGTAATGGTAATTTTTCTATTGGCAGCAAAATTGGAACATGAAATTTAAGGATGCTACCTCTGCTGCTCAAGCAGCGACTGAGTTTGCGGAACATGCAAGCCTAGCTGCCAGAGCTGTTGTAGAACTTTCAAGGCAATATTATGTTGATGATGGTGGTTCATGCCACTTAGGTTTCAAGGATGAAAGGTTGGAACATGGGCAATTATTTCCTGGAGATGGTAATGGTAATTTTTCTGTTGGCAGGTAGAATTAGAACATGAAATTTAAGGATGCTAATTTGGCTACTCAAGCAGCGGCTGAGTTTGCTGAACATGCAAGCCTAGCTGCCAGAGCTATTGTAGCACTTTCGAGGCAATATTGTGTTGATGATGGTGGTTCATGTCACTTAGGTTTCCAGGATAAAAGGTTGGAACATGGGCAATCATTTCCTGGAGATGGTAAATTTTATATTGGTAGGCAGAATTGGAATATGAAATTTAAGGACGCTACCTCTGCTGCTCAAGCAACGGCTGAGTTTGCAGAACATCCAAGCCAAGCTGCCAGAGCTGTTGTAGAACTTTCAAGGCAATATTGTGTTGATGATGGTGGTTCATGCCACCTAGGTTTCAAGGATGAAAGGTTGGAACATGGGCAATCATTTCCTGGAGATGGTAATGGTAATTTTTCTATTGGCAGGCAGAATTGGAACATGAAATTTAAGGATGCTACCTCTGCTGCTCAAGTAGCGACTGAGTTTTCAGAACATGCAAGGCTAGCTAACAGAGCTGTTGTAGAACTTTCAAGGCAATATTGTGTTGATGATGGTGGTTCATGCCACTTAGGTTTCAAGGATGAAAGGTTGGAACATGGGCAATCATTTCCTGGAGATGGTACTGGTAATTTTTGTATTGGCAGGTAGAATTAGGACATGAAATTTAAGGATGCTACCTCTGCTGCTCAAGCAGCGGCTAATTTTGCAGAACATGCAAGCCTAGCTGCCAGAGCTGTTGTGGAACTTTCAAGACAATATTGTGTTGATGATGGTGGTTCATGCCACTTAGGTTTCAAGGATGAAAGGTTGGAACATGGGTAATCATTTGCTGGAGATGGTAATGGTTATTTTTCTGTTGGCAGGTAGAATAAGAACATGAAATTTAAGGATGCTACCTCTGCTACTCAAGCAGCAGCTGAGTTTGCAGAACATGCAAGCCTAGCTTCCATAGCTATTGTAGAACATTCAAGGCAATATTGTGTAGATGATGGTCGTTCATGCCACTTAGGTTTCAAGGATAAAAGGTTGGAACATGGGCAATCATTTCTTGGAGATGGTAATGGTAATTTTTCTATTGGCAGCAAAATTGGAACATGAAATTTAAGGATGCTACCTCTGCTGCTCAAGCAGCGACTGAGTTTGCGGAACATGCAAGCCTAGCTGCCAGAGCTGTTGTAGAACTTTCAAGGCAATATTATGTTGATGATGGTGGTTCATGCCACTTAGGTTTCAAGGATGAAAGGTTGGAACATGGGCAATCATTTCCTAGAGATGGTAATGGTAATTTTTCTGTTGGCAGGTAGAATTAGAACATGAAATTTAAGGATGCTAATTCTGCTACTCAAGCAGCGGCTGAGTTTGCTGAACATGCAAGCCTAGCTGCCAGAGCTATTGTAGCACTTTCGAGGCAATATTGTGTTGATGATGGTGGTTCATGTCACTGAGGTTTCCAGGATAAAAGGTTGGAACATGGGCAATCATTTCCTGGAGATGGTAAATTTTATATTGGTAGGCAGAATTGGAACATGAAATTTAAGGACGCTACCTCTGCTGCTCAAGCAACGGCTGAGTTTGCAGAACATCCAAGCCAAGCTGCCAGAGCTGTTGTAGAACTTTCAAGGCAATATTGTGTTGATGATGGTGGTTCATGCCACCTAGGTTTCAAGGATGAAAGGTTGGAACATGGGCAATCATTTCCTGGAGATGGTAATGGTAATTTTTCTATTGGCAGGCAGAATTGGAACATGAAATTTAAGGATGCTACCTCTGCTGCTCAAGTAGCGACTGAGTTTTCAAAACATGCAAGGCTAGCTAACAGAGCTGTTGTAGAACTTTCGAGGCAATATTGTGTTGATGATGGTGGTTCATGCCACTTAGGTTTCAAGGATGAAAGGTTGGAACATGGGCAATCATTTCCTGGAGATGGTAATGGTAATTTTTGTATTGGCAGGTAGAATTAGGACATGAAATTTAAGGATGCTACCTCTGCTGCTCAAGCAGCGGCTAATTTTGCAGAACATGCAAGCCTAGCTGCCAGAGCTGTTGTGGAACTTTCAAGACAATATTGTGTTGATGATGGTGGTTCATGCCACTTAGGTTTCAAGGATGAAAGGTTGGAACATGGGTAATCATTTCCTGGAGATGGTAATGGTTATTTTTCTGTTGGCAGGTAGAATAAGAACATGAAATTTAAGGATGCTACCTCTGCTACTCAAGCAGCAGCTGAGTTTGCAGAACATGCAAGCCTAGCTTCCATAGCTATTGTAGAACATTCAAGGCAATATTGTGTAGATGATGGTGGTTCATGCCACTTAGGTTTCAAGGATAAAAGGTTGGAACATGGGCAATCATTTCCTGGAGATGGTAATGGTAATTTTTCTATTGGCAGCAAAATTGGAACATGAAATTTAAGGATGCTACCTCTGCTGCTCAAGCAGCGACTGAGTTTGCGGAACATGCAAGCCTAGCTGCCAGAGCTGTTGTAGAACTTTCAAGGCAATATTATGTTGATGATGGTGGTTCATGCCACTTAGGTTTCAAGGATGAAAGGTTGGAACATGGGCAATAATTTCCTGGAGATGGTAATGGTAATTTTTCTGTTGGCAGGTAGAATTAGAACATGAAATTTAAGGATGCTAATTCTGCTACTCAAGCAGCGGCTGAGTTTGCTGAACATGCAAGCCTAGCTGCCAGAGCTATTGTAGCACTTTCGAGGCAATATTGTGTTGATGATGGTGGTTCATGTCACTTAGGTTTCCAGGATAAAAGGTTGGAACATGGGCAATCATTTCCTGGAGATGGTAAATTTTATATTGGTAGGCAGAATTGGAACATGAAATTTAAGGACGCTACCTCTGCTGCTCAAGCAACGGCTGAGTTTGCAGAACATCCAAGCCAAGCTGCCAGAGCTGTTGTAGAACTTTCAAGGCAATATTGTGTTGATGATGGTGGTTCATGCCACCTAGGTTTCAAGGATGAAAGGTTGGAACATGGGCAATCATTTCCTGGAGATGGTAATGGTAATTTTTCTATTGGCAGGCAGAATTGGAACATGAAATTTAAGGATGCTACCTCTGCTGCTCAAGTAGCGACTGAGTTTTCAGAACATGCAAGGCTAGCTAACAGAGCTGTTGTAGAACTTTCAAGGCAATATTGTGTTGATGATGGTGGTTCATGCCACTTAGGTTTCAAGGATGAAAGGTTGGAACATGGGCAATCATTTCCTGGAGATGGTAATGGTAATTTTTGTATTGGCAGGTAGAATTAGGACATGAAATTTAAGGATGCTACCTCTGCTGCTCAAGCAGCGGCTAATTTTGCAGAACATGCAAGCCTAGCTGCCAGAGCTGTTGTGGAACTTTCAAGACAATATTGTGTTGATGATGGTGGTTCATGCCACTTAGGTTTCAAGGATGAAAGGTTGGAACATGGGTAATCATTTCCTGGAGATGGTAATGGTTATTTTTCTGTTGGCAGGTAGAATAAGAACATGAAATTTAAGGATGCTACCTCTGCTACTCAAGCAGCAGCTGAGTTTGCAGAACATGCAGGCCTAGCTACCAGAGCTGTCGTAGAACATTCAAGGCAATATTGTGTAGATGATGGTGGTTCATGCCACTTAGCTTTCAAGGATGAAAGGTTGGAACATGGGCAATCATTTCCTTGAGATGGTAATGGTAATTTTTCTGTTGGCAGGCAGAATTGGAACATGAAATTTAAGGATGCTACCTCTGCTGCTCAAGCAGCGACTGAGTTTGCGGAACATGCAAGCCTAGCTGCCAGAGCTGTTGTGGAACTTTCAAGGCAATATTATGTTGATGATGGTGGTTCATGCCACTTAGGTTTCAAGGATGAAAGGTTGGAACATGGGCAATCATTTCTTGGAGATGGTAATGGTAATTTTTCTGTTGGCAGGTAGAATTAGAACATGAAATTTAAGGATGCTAATTCTGCTACTCAAGCAGCGGCTGAGTTTGCTGAACATGCAAGCCTAGCTGCCAGAGCTATTGTAGCACTTTCGAGGCAATATTGTGTTGATGATGGTGGTTCATGTCACTTAGGTTTCCAGGATAAAAGGTTGGAACATGGGCAATCATTTCCTGGAGATGGTAAATTTTATATTGGTAGGCAGAATTGGAACATGAAATTTAAGGACGCTACCTCTGCTGCTCAAGCAACGGCTGAGTTTGCAGAACATCCAAGCCAAGCTGCCAGAGCTGTTGTAGAACTTTCAAGGCAATATTGTGTTGATGATGGTGGTTCATGCCACCTAGGTTTCAAGGATGAAAGGTTGGAACATGGGCAATCATTTCCTGGAGATGGTAATGGTAATTTTTCTATTGGCAGGCAGAATTGGAACATGAAATTTAAGGATGCTACCTCTGCTGCTCAAGTAGCGACTGAGTTTTCAGAACATGCAAGGCTAGCTAACAGAGCTGTTGTAGAACTTTCAAGGCAATATTGTGTTGATGATGGTGGTTCATGCCACTTAGGTTTCAAGGATGAAAGGTTGGAACATTGGCAATCATTTCCTGGAGATGGTAATGGTAATTTTTGTATTGGCAGGTAGAATTAGGACATGAAATTTAAGGATGCTACCTCCGCTGCTCAAGCAGCGGCTAATTTTGTAGTACATGCAAGCCTAGCTGCCAGAGCTGTTGTGGAACTTTCAAGACAATATTGTGTTGATGATGGTGGTTCATGCCACTTAGGTTTCAAGGATGAAAGGTTGGAACATGGGTAATCATTTCCTGGAGATGGTAATGGTTATTTTTCTGTTGGCATGTAGAATAAGAACATGAAATTTAAGGATGCTACCTCTGCTACTCAAGCAGCAGCTGAGTTTGCAGAACATGCAAGCCTAGCTTCCATAGCTATTGTAGAACATTCAAGGCAATATTGTGTAGATGATGGTGGTTCATGCCACTTAGGTTTCAAGGATAAAAGGTTGGAACATGGGCAATCATTTCCTGGAGATGGTAATGGTAATTTTTCTATTGGTAGCAAAATTGGAACATGAAATTTAAGGATGCTACCTCTACTGCTCAAGCAGCGACTGAGTTTGCGGAACATGCAAGCCTAGCTGCCAGAGCTGTTGTAGAACTTTCAAGGCAATATTATGTTGATGATGGTGGTTCATGCCACTTAGGTTTCAAGGATGAAAGGTTGGAACATGGGCAATCATTTCCTGGAGATGGTAATGGTAATTTTTCAGTTGGCAGGTAGAATTAGAACATGAAATTTAAGGATGCTACCTCTACTACACAAGCAGCGGCTGAGTTTGCAGAACATGCAAGCCTAGCTGCCAGAGCTATTATAGCACTTTCGAGGCAATATTGTGTTGATGATGGTGGTTCATGTCACTTAGGTTTCAAGGATAAAAGGTTGGAACATGGGCAATCATTTCCTGGACATGGTAAATTTTCTATTGGTAGGCAGAATTGGAACATGAAATTTAAGGATGCTACCTCTGCTGCTCAAGTAGCGACTGAGTTTTCAGAACATGCAAGGCTAGCTAACAGAGCTGTTGTAGAACTTTCAAGGCAATATTGTGTTGATGATGGTGGTTCATGCCACTTAGGTTTCAAGGATGAAAGGTTGGAACATGGGCAATCATTTCCTGGAGATGGTAATGGTAATTTTTGTATTGGCAGGTAGAATTAGGACATGAAATTTAAGGATGTTACCTCTGCTACTCAAGCAGCGGCTTAGTTTGCAGAACATGCAAGCCTAGTTGCCAAAGCTATTGTAGAACTTTCAAGGCAATATTGTGTTGATGATGGTGTTTCATGCCACTTAGGTTTCAAGGATGAAAGGTTGGAACATGGGCAATCATTTCCTGGAGATGGTAATGGTAATTTTTCTATTTGCAGGTAGAATTGGAACATGAAATTTAAGGATGCTACCTCTGTTTCTCAAGTAGCGACTGAGTTTGCAGAACATGCAGGCCTAGCTACCAGAGCTGTCGTAGAACTTTCAAGGCAATATTGTGTTGATTATGGTGGTTCATGCCACTTAGCTTTAAAGGATGAAAGGTTGGAACATGGGCAATCATTTCCTTGAGATGGTAATGGTAATTTTTCTGTTGGCAGGCAGAATTGGAACATGAAATTTAAGGATGCTACCTCTGCTGCTCAAGCAGCGGCTAATTTTGCAGAACATGCAAGCCTAGCTGCCAGAGCTGTTGTGGAACTTTCAAGGCAATATTGTGTTGATGATGGTGGTTCATGCCACTTAGGTTTCTGTTACACCCTATATTTTCGTACGTAAAAATGCGTCGTAAGCAAACTAATGTAGGACAAAAAATGAGATAATATTTAAAAGTATATAAAGCAAGTTAATCATGTTACCTCTGAGGTTACAAATATTGAAGATCATGAACAACAAGTACAAAGAGGGTTGGACAGTTCAGAAGCTAAAGCAATTAAATAAAACAATGTTTCATCGAAAGTCGACAAGTTGGGAATGTTATAACATGTAGCTTTGGGGTGAGACTAGGGTGATTAACATGATAAAGAGATTATGTTATGATTTATATTAGTCGTATTACATGCGTGTGTTATGTTTTTAAGTCAAGCGAGTTGTGGAACAAAAGTCGATGAAAGTCATCACAAGTTACATTCATAAGTTTTACTGAAACTTTGGGTCAAATGTAACTGCAATTATCTCCCAATATTCTTAGAGTTATGGTGTGTTCCACCCATCAAATTAAAGATCTATGAGTCTATTTTCCAAAGCATTAAATTATTTGTCAATACGACATCGGAGTAGAGAGATATGTGCATTTTTGCAATACTGCGCAAGCTGCTAGGTGACAAGTAGGTGTGTCACCTACTTGCTTAAATGAAAGCCCAAAAATGGGCCATTTCGGGTCGTCCAAAGAGGCCTTTTAAGGGCCTATTTTCTTCATATATTAGACTTAAAATAGAGCATAATAACCAGACATAAGCTCTGCAAAGAATCCTCCCAAAAATTTCCCACAAACCCTAATTGATTTTCTCTCCCTTTCAAGTTCCAATTGGAGGTAAAACTTAGAGTTTGAAGAACCAAGATAGGAGCTGAGTTATCCAACAAATAAGGTGAGTTTACTGCTCTCTTTCATCCATTTTTTCTGCTGTAAATTCATGGTAAGTCGTTCTATACTTGTAAGAACTCACGGGACGGTGATCGGAAGCCGTGAGTTCGAGTTATTCACTTGTAGCGGACTGTTTTGTGGACTGTTTTGTGTTGCTGTTGGGCTGCGTGTTTTATTACTATTTTGTGGAGTTTTGGAGGAGGAAGGGGGTTTATAAACACCATATAAATGTAGGGTGGTTGGCTGGTCGTTCGTCATAACATTTTCGGGTCGTTTGACACTACTACGGTGGTCGTTTTGTGTACGAAGAGATTGGGGTGTGTTGGGCTGTTTTGTAGTATTTGATGGTGTATATAGGGCTGGAAAATGATGTATATATGTTGTTATTGTTCTGTCCTTGTATTGTTGGTGTTATCTTGAAGTTGGAGGAAGGGCATATTATAGGGGAGATGCTGCCCGTTTTAATACAAAATAGGTTTGTCGTTCGTTGTGCGATAGTTGTACCTTTCGTAACTTAACGATAGTATTATTATCATTCTTGTAGATTAAGGTGCGAAGAGGTGAGTTCAACTTGGTGATTGAAAAGATTGTGATAAGGTATGTTAAGGCTAAGCCTTCCTTCATTTTGGCATGATCTCGTAGCTACATGTGTTAGTAATGAGACAAAAAGAGAAGTTCATATTCATGAATTTATTCACACTATTCTAGTCTCATAAGTTACAATATTATTCCTTATCGAGACTCTATATTCAATTTTAGTATTGTCTTCTTCCAGTCAAGAGAGCAGCAAGCCTATATATACAGTATTACAGTATTTTCATTACCATCGAGCTATAATCGATGGGCAGGCCCCTATTGGGCAACTTCTGATCAGATGGAAAGTTATATACCGAGCCTACTGTGGCCGAGCGCCTATGAGCGAGCCCAGCATGGTCGAGATACATAGCCTAGTATGGCCGAGCGCCTATAAGCGAGCCTACTATGGCAGAGCAGTTATATATACCGAGCCTTATAAGGCCGTACAATTATTTTACTTACTATATTGAAGGAGTTGAGTCAGTATCAGCAGGTAAGTATATCTCCAGATCATATTTGACTCCCAGTTAATTTCAGTTATCATATTATCAGTTCAGTTTCAGATTTCAGTTATTTTATTGCCTTACATACTCGGTACATTATTTCGTACTGACGTCCCTTTTTTGGGGGCGCTGCATTTCATGCGTGCAGGTTCAGACAGACAGACGGGTAGACCTCCTCAGTAGGTGTTTCCCGAGTTCCGCCTGATCGGTAAGCTCCACGTCTTTCGGAGTTGCCAGGACTAGAGTTTTGTGTACATCTTATGTATATCTGTATATATGTTATGGGTAGGTCGGGGCCCTGTTCCGATCACAGTACATCTATCAGTAGAGGCTTGTAGGCATATCCTGTTGGTTAGTGCAGTATGTTGGGTTTGTATAAATTGGTGGTTTGTCAGCTGTAGTAGCTATGACGGCCTTGTCGGCCTAGCTTTATATTGATATTTAGTTAGTGCTAGTTTCCATTCAGTTTTATATTTTGCTTCGCAAATTGTCTTGCAAGGTGGCCCCATGGCCAAAGTATGACATTATGTGTTCAGAGTCCCTTAGTCGCAATTTGGTACGCCAGGTTAGGTGAGGCACGGGGTGCTTGTCTCGCTCCTAGGTTCGGGGCGTGACAAACTTGGTATCAGAGCAGTTCTGTCCTAGGGAGTCTACAAGCCGTGTCTAGTAGGGTCTTGTTTATAGATGTATTGTGCACCACATTATATAAGCAAGGAACTACAGGGCATTTAGGAGTTGGTTACACTTCTTTGAAATCTAAATCGTGCTATAGAACTGAGTTATAGGAAATTTGAATTAAACTTATGTGTTGGTGTTTGCATGCACAGATGACGGTGACTAGGAAGACTACGGCTAGCCAGAGGAGAGATACAGTAGTAGGTGAGGGGACCAACAGGGTACCCCCAGTAGATGGGGCCCAGTCTGAGGCTCAAGGGGAGACCCCTACTCAGCCATTACTGGCTCCTCCACCAACTACGGAGATTCCTAGGGAAACCGCACATCCAGTTCCCCCTCCACTTCCATCAGATCAGGACTTAAGGAGTGCGGTGCATTTGTTGACACAGTTGGTAGCTACCCAGCAACATGCTAGGGCATCAGCTAGTGCAGGAACTTCTGAGGGGTCTGGGAGTTCAAGGGTCCGAGAGTTTATTGCTTTGAGTCCCCCAGAGTTCACGGGGACAGATCAGAGGGAGGACCCGCAGGATTTCATAGATCAGCTTCACAGGATCTTTCATGTTATGCATGCCACGGAGAAAGAGGCAGTTGAGCTAGCAGCTTTTCGACTCCGAGATATAGCCATCCTTTGGTATGAGGGATGGGAGAGGTCCAGGGGACGTGATACACCTCCAGCTATTTGGGAGAATTTTTCAGATGCTTTCCTTGACCAGTACTTACCGCGGGAGATCCGACAGGCTCGAGTCGATCAGTTTCTAGCCCTCAAGCAGGGTAATATGAGTGTTCGAGAGTATAGTCTCCGTTTTGACTCATTGGCCAGATATGCACCATCCATAGTTTCTACTATGCGGGACAGGATTCACAGGTTTATAGCAGGGTTAGCCCCAGAGTTAACCGAGGCATGTGCCACCGCTGCATTGCAGGATAGTATGGATATCTCCCGGATTCAGGCATTCGCCCAGAATATAGAAAGGGGTAGGCGTCGGCAGCAGGGTATAGAGAGGGCTGAGCAAGGGCAACGTAAGAGGATGAGATTTCCCAGGTCTCAGGAGCAATCTCAGGGTAGTTATAGGACCCAGTACTTCGGACGGCCACCTAAGCCTCCGCCAACTCAGTTACAGGGTTACGGGTATGACCGCTATACTCAGTCAGGACCAGGTGAGAGCTCACGGGCGTCGGGTTTGCAGCGACAACGAGGTTCTGCGCAGACATGGTCATTTCCTCTGCGGTGTGACATCTGTGGTAGAGGACACTTGGGTCAATGCCGAGCAGGTTCTGATGCTTGTTATACATGTGGGCGTCCGGGGCATATGATGCGAGATTGCCCAAATAGAGATTCTGGGGGAATGGCACAACCAGCGAGTTCAGCAACAGGATCGTCTATGTCCGTGCATCCTTCAAGGCGTGAGTCTCAGTCTTCGGCTGGTAGAGGTCGAGGCAGAGGTAGAGGTTCCAGTTCAAGTGGTAATCAGAACCGTATCTATGCTTTAGCGGGTCGACAGGACCAGGAGTCTTCACCAGACGTTGTGACAGGTATATTAACCATTTGCTCTCACGATGCTTATGCTTTGATAGACCCAGGATCTACTTTATCGTATATTACCCCATTTGTCGCGAGAAAGTTTGGTATAGTGCCTGAAATACTAAGTGATCCTTTTGCGGTATCTACACCGGTCGGAGAATCGATTATTGCTAGACGGGTTTACCGAGGTTGTACGGTGACAATTTGTAGTCGTCAGACCTCAGCTGACCTAGTTGAGCTAGAGATGATGGACTTTGATGCTATCATGGGCATGGACTGGTTGGCAGCTTGCTATGCCACAGTTGATTGCCGAGCAAAGGTAGCCAAATTTCATTTTCCGGGTGAGCCAGTCCTTGAATGGGTAGGTAATACACCAACACCCAGAGGTAGGTTTATTTCCTATCTGAAGGCGAGGAAAATGATCGCAAAAGGGTGCATTTATCATATTGTGCGAGTTAGAGATGCAGATGCTGAGATACCTACACTTCAGTCTATTCCCATAGTCAAAGAGTATGCAGATGTGTTTCCAGATGAGCTTCCAGGTATTCCTCCAGAGCGAGAGATTGATTTTAGCATCGATTTGCTTCCAGGAACTCAACCAATATCCGTCCCTCCATATAGAATGGCACCTGCCGAATTGAAGGAGTTGAAGGAGCAGTTAAAAGATTTGCTGGAGAAAGGTTACATTAGGCCCAGTACCTCACCTTGGGGTGCACCGGTACTATTTGTGCGGAAGAAAGACGGCTCGCTGAGGATGTGTATCGATTATAGGTAGTTGAACAAGGTAACTATTAAGAATAAGTATCCACTTCCAAGGATCGATGACTTGTTTGATCAGTCGCAGGGAGCTAGATGCTTTTCCAAGATTGATTTGAGGTCGGGGTACCACCAGGTCAGAGTTCGGGAAAAAGATATTCCGAAGACAGCCTTCAGGACTCGATATGGCCACTTCGAGTTCCTTGTCATGTCCTTCGGGTTGACTAATGCACCCGCTGTATTTATGGAATTGATGAATAGCCTATTCCGGCCATTTTTAGATCTGTTCGTGATAGTATTTATTGATGATATTCTGGTTTATTCCCGTTCAGAGGATGAGCATGCGGACCACCTGCGAGCGGTACTCCAAACCCTCCGTGATCGTAAGTTGTATGCTAAGTTTTCTAAATGTGAGTTCTGGTTGAAGTCTGTAGCATTCTTGGGGCATATTGTATCAGATGAAGGGATAAAGGTGGACACTCAGAAGATTGAGGCCGTGAAATCTTGGCCTAGACCTACCACTCCGACAGAGGTTCGTAGCTTTCTAGGCTTAGCAGGATACTATCGGAGGTTCGTAGAGGGTTTTTCTTCCCTTTCGGCACCATTGACGAAGTTGACACAGAAAGAAACTAAGTTTCAATGGACAGAGGCTTGTGAGCGGAGTTTCCAAGAGCTTAAGAACAAGTTGACCTCAGCTCCAGTTCTAACACTTCCAGAGGGTCTAGAGGGTTATGCCGTGTATTGTGATGCATCAGGTGTCGGGTTAGGATGTGTCCTGATGCAACATGGGAAGGTAATTGCATATGCTTCAAGGCAGTTGAGGAAGCACGAGAGGAATTATCCGACCCACGACCTCGAGTTAGCTGCGGTTGTCCATGCACTTAAGATATGGCGGCATTATTTATATGGTGTTCATGTTGATATATTTACTGATCATAAAAGCCTACAATATATTTTCAAGCAGAAAGAGTTGAATTTGCGACAGAGGCGATGGCTTGAGTTATTGAAAGATTACGATGTTAACATTCTCTACCATCCAGGGAAAGCTAATGTTGTAGCAGATGCCTTAAGTCGCCGATCTATGGGTAGCTTAGCACATGTAGAGCCCGAGAAAAGACAATTAGCTAGAGAGATTCATCAATTGGCTTCGTTGGGGGTTCGGTTAGTAGATTCTGAGGATGGTGGAGTTGTAATCCAAAACACTGCAAAATCATCCCTCATAGCTGAAGTCAAGGAAAGGCAGTACGAGGACCCAGAGTTGGTCGAGTTGAGAGAGCGAGTTCCGCAGCAGAAGAAGCCATTGTTAGAGCTCAAGGGAGATGGGGTTCTCAGATACAAGGGTCGTTTGTGTGTTCCAGATGTAGCAGGGCTACGAGACAGGATTATGTCAGAGGCACATTATTCATGGTATTCCATCCACCCTGGATCGACGAAGATGTATCATGACATTAAGGATATGTACTGGTGGAATGATATGAAGAAGAACATTGCTGAGTTTGTCGCCCAATGTACTAGTTGCCAGCAAGTGAAGGTAGAACACCAGAAGCCCGGAGGGCTAATGCAGACTATAGAGATCCCGACATGGAAATGGGAGGCGATAAACATGGACTTTATCATGGGTTTACCTCGTTCTAATCGTAAGTTCGATTCCATATGGGTGATAGTCGATAGGCTCACGAAATCAGCTCACTTCCTACCGGTCAGATCTACATATACAGCAGAAGATTATGCAAAGTTATATATTAAGGAGATAGTGCGGCTACACGGAGTACCAGTTTCTATTATATCTGACCGTGGGGCTCAGTTTACAGCACATTTTTGGAGGTCATTTCAGAGAGGTCTAGGGACTCAGGTGAATCTCAGCACAGCTTTTCATCCACAGACTGATGGACAAGCCGAGCGCACAATTCAGACGCTTGAGGATATGTTACGAGTATGTGTGTTGGATTTTAAAAGAAGTTGGGATGAACATCTACCTCTTATCGAGTTTGCATATAATAACAGTTACCACTCCAGTATCCAGATGGCTCCGTACGAGGCTTTGTATGGGCGTAAGTGCAGATCTCCTATAGGGTGGTTTGATGTTGGAGAATCTGGGTTACATGGGCCAGACCTGGTTCAGCAGGCCATAGAGAAAGTAAAGGTTATCCGGGAGCGACTGTTGACAGCTCAGAGTCGTCAGAAGTCATATTCTGACGTGCGGCGACGAGACTTAGAGTTCAGGATTAATGACTGGGTATTCTTAAAGGTATCACCTATGAAGGGCGTGATGAGGTTTGGCAAGAAAGGAAAGCTTAGCCCACGGTATATTGGGCCTTATAGGATCATTCGGAGAGTGGGCCAACTAGCTTATGAGTTAGAGTTGCCCTCAGAATTGGAGTCTGTCCATCCGGTTTTTCACGTATCTATGCTACGGAAGTGCATTGGCGATCCTACCCGAGTGGTGCCCACGGATGATGTACAGATTACAGAGGACTTGTCATACGAGGAAATTCCAGTTGCCATCCTAGACCGACAAATCCGCAATCTACGAAATAAGGAGGTAGCTTCCGTAAAGGTTTTATGGAGGAGCAAGAATGTAGAAGAGATGACGTGGGAATCGGAGGAAGAAATGAAGTCTAAATACCCCCACCTATTTCAAAATGAAGATATGATTCGAGATGGGACGCTACAACATAGCTCTATGTAGGCTAGCAGGTCATCAGGTAAGCTTTTATTTTTCACTTTCAATATTTATGATTTACGGTCGGTGAGGCAAATTGCTGCTATTTATAAAGATTGGCCATGTGTGGCATGCATAGTATGTTTCTGGCTACGTGCAGGTTGGTTTTAACCTAGTGTATGAAGGATACTCTGGAAAAAGTTTCCAAAGTCTCCAAGAGTAAACATTCGAGGACGAATGTTCCCAAGGGGGGAGTGATGTTACACCCTATATTTTCATACGTAAAAATGCGTCGTAAGCAAACTAATGTAGGACAAAAAAATGAGATAATATTTAAAAGTATATAAAGTAAGTTAATCATGTTACCTCTGAGGTTACAAATATTGAAGATCATGAACAACAAGTACAAAGAGGGTTGGACAGTCCAGAAGCTAAAGCAATTAAATAAAACAATGTTTCATCGAAAGTCGACAAGTTGGGAATGTTATAACATGTAGCTTTGGGGTGAGACTAGGGTGATTAACATGATAAAGAGATTATGTTATGATTTATATTAGTCGTATTACATGCGTGTGTTATGTTTTTAAGTCAAGCGAGTTGTGGAACAAAAGTCGATGAAAGTCATCACAAGTTACATTCATAAGTTTTACTGAAACTTTGGGTCAAATGTAACTGCAATTATCTCCCAATATAATTAGAGTTATGGTGTGTTCCACCCATCAAATTAAAGATCTATGAGTCTATTTTCCAAAGCATTAAACCATTTGTCAATACGACATCGGAGTAGAGAGATATGTGCATTTTTGCGATACTGCGCAAGCTGCTAGGTGACAAGTAGGTGTGTCACCTACTTGCTTAAATGAAAGCCCAAAAATGGGCCATTTCGGGTCGTCCAAAGAGGCCTTTTAAGGGCCTATTTTCTTCATATATTAGACTTAAAATAGAGCATAATAACCAGACATAAGCTCTGCAAAGAATCCTCCCAAAAATTTCCCACAAACCCTAATTGATTTTCTCTCCCTTTCAAGTTCCAATTGGAGGTAAAACTTAGAGTTTGAAGAACCAAGATAGGAGCTGAGTTATCCAACAAATAAGGTGAGTTTACTGCTCTCTTTCATCCATTTTTTCTGCTGTAAATTCATGGTAAGTCGTTCTATACTTGTAAGAACTCACGGGACGGTGATCGGAAGCCGTGAGTTCGAGTTATTCACTTGTAGCGGACTGTTTTGTGGACTGTTTTGTGTTGCTGTTGGGCTGCGTGTTTTATTACTATTTTGTGGAGTTTTGGAGGAGGAAGGGGGTTTATAAACACCATATAAATGTAGGGTGGTTGGCTGGTCGTTCGTCATAATATTTTCGGGTCGTTTGACACTACTACGGTGGTCGTTTTGTGTACGAAGAGATTGGGGTGTGTTGGGCTGTTTTGTAGTATTTGATGGTGTATATAGGGCTGGAAAATGATGTATATATGTTGTTATTGTTCTGTCCTTGTATTGTTGGTGTTATCTTGAAGTTGGAGGAAGGGCATATTATAGGGGAGATGCTGCCCGTTTTAATACAAAATAGGTTTGTCGTTCGTTGTGCGATAGTTGTACCTTTCGTAACTTAACGATAGTATTATTATCATTCTTGTAGATTAAGGTGCGAAGAGGTGAGTTCAACTTGGTGATTGAAAAGATTGTGATAAGGTATGTTAAGGCTAAGCCTTCCTTCATTTTGGCATGATCTCGTAGCTACATGTGTTAGTAATGAGACAAAAAGAGAAGTTCATATTCATGAATTTATTCACACTATTCTAGTCTCATAAGTTACAATATTATTCCTTATCGAGACTCTATATTCAATTTTAGTATTGTCTTCTTCCAGTCAAGAGAGCAGCAAGCCTATATATACAGTATTACAGTATTTTCATTACCATCGAGCTATAATCGATGGGCAGGCCCCTATTGGGCAACTTCTGATCAGATGGAAAGTTATATACCGAGCCTACTGTGGCCGAGCGCCTATGAGCGAGCCCAGCATGGTCGAGATACATAGCCTAGTATGGCCGAGCGCCTATAAGCGAGCCTACTATGGCAGAGCAGTTATATATACCGAGCCTTATAAGGCCGTACAATTATTTTACTTACTATATTGAAGGAGTTGAGTCAGTATCAGCAGGTAAGTATATCTCCAGATCATATTTGACTCCCAGTTAATTTCAGTTATCATATTATCAGTTCAGTTTCAGATTTCAGTTATTTTATTGCCTTACATACTCGGTACATTATTTCGTACTGACGTCCCTTTTTTGGGGGCGCTGCATTTCATGCGTGCAGGTTCAGACAGACAGACGGGTAGACCTCCTCAGTAGGTGTTTCCCGAGTTCCGCCTGATCGGTAAGCTCCACGTCTTTCGGAGTTGCCAGGACTAGAGTTTTGTGTACATCTTATGTATATCTGTATATATGTTATGGGTAGGTCGGGGCCCTGTTCCGATCACAGTACATCTATCAGTAGAGGCTTGTAGGCATATCCTGTTGGTTAGTGCAGTATGTTGGGTTTGTATAAATTGGTGGTTTGTCAGCTGTAGTAGCTATGACGGCCTTGTCGGCCTAGCTTTATATTGATATTTAGTTAGTGCTAGTTTCCATTCAGTTTTATATTTTGCTTCGCAAATTGTCTTGCAAGGTGGCCCCATGGCCAAAGTATGACATTATGTGTTCAGAGTCCCTTAGTCGCAATTTGGTACGCCAGGTTAGGTGAGGCACGGGGTGCTTGTCTCGCTCCTAGGTTCGGGGCGTGACAAACTTGGTATCAGAGCAGTTCTGTCCTAGGGAGTCTACAAGCCGTGTCTAGTAGGGTCTTGTTTATAGATGTGTTGTGCACCACATTATATAAGCAAGGAACTACAGGGCATTTAGGAGTTGGTTACACCTGTTGTAGAACTTTCAAGGCAATATTATGTTGATGATGGTGGTTCATGCCACTTAGGTTTCAAGGATAAAAGGTTGGAACATGGGCAATCATTTCCTGGAGATGGTAATGGTAATTTTTCTATTGGCAGCAGTATTGGAATATGAAATTTAAGGATGCTACCTCTGCTGCTCAAGCAGCGACTGAGTTTGCGGAATATGCAAGCCTAGCTGTCAGAGCGGTTGTAGAACTTTCAAGGCAATATTATGTTGATGATGGTGGTTCATGCCACTTAGGTTTCAAGGATGAAAGGTTGGAACATGGGTAATCATTTCCTGGAGATGGTAATGGTTATTTTTCTGTTGGCAGGTAGAATAAGAACATGAAATTTAAGGATGCTACCTCTGCTACTCAAGCAGCGGCTGTGTTTGCAGAACATGCAAGCCTAGCTTCCATAGCTATTGTAGAACTTTCAAGGCAATATTGTGTTGATGATGGTGGTTCATGCCACTTAGGTTTCAAGGATAAAAGGTTGGAACATGGGCAATCATTTCCTGGAGATGGTAATGGTAATTTTTCTATTGGCAGCAGTATTGGAATATGAAATTTAAGGATGCTACCTCTGCTGCTCAAGCAGCGACTGAGTTTGCGGAATATGCAAGCCTAGCTGTCAGAGCTGTTGTAGAACTTTCAAGGCAATATTATGTTGATGATGGTGGTTCATGCCACTTAGGTTTCAAGGATGAAACGTTGGAACATGGGTAATCATTTCCTGGAGATGGTAATGGTAATTTTTCTGTTGGCAGGTAGAATTAGAACATGAAATTTAAGGATGCTAACTCTGCTACTCAAGCAGCGGCTGAGTTTGCAGAACATGCAAGCCTAGCTGCCAGAGCTATTGTAGAACTTTCGAGGCAATATTGTGTTGATGATGGTGGTTCATGTCACTTAGGTTTCAAGGATAAAAGGTTGGAACATGGGCAATCATTTCCTGGAGATGGTAAATTTTCTATTGGTAGGCAGAATTGGAACATGAAATTTAAGGATGCTACCTCTGCTGCTCAAGCAACAGCTGAGTTTGTAGAACATCCAAGCCAAGCTGCCAGAGCTATTGTAGAACTTTCAAGGCAATATTGTGTTGATGATGGTGGTTCATGCCACCTAGGTTTCAAGGATGAAAGGTTGGAACACGGGCAATCATTTCCTGGAGATGGTAATGGTAATTTTTCTATTGGCAGGCAGAATTGGAACATGAAATTTAAGGATGCTACCTCTGCTGCTCAAGTTGCGACTGAGTTTTCAGAACATGCAAGGCTAGCTAACAGAGCTGTTGTAGAACTTTCAAGGCAATATTGTGTTGATGATGGTGGTTCATGCCACTTAGGTTTCAAGGATGAAAGGTTGGAACATGGGCAATCATTTCCTGGAGATGGTAATGGTAATTTTTGTATTGGCAGGTAGAATTAGGACATGAAATTTAAGGATGTTACCTCTGCTACTCAAGCAGCGGCTGAGTTTGCAGAACATGCAAGCCTAGCTGCCAGAGCTATTGTAGAACTTTCAAGGCAATATTGTGTTGATGATGGTGTTTCATGCCACTTAGGTTTCAAGGATGAAAGGTTGGAACATGGGCAATCATTTCCTGGAGATGGTAATGGTAATTTTTCTATTTGCAGGTTGAATTGGAACATGAAATTTAAGGATGCTACCTCTGCTACTCAAGCAGCAGCTGAGTTTGCAGAACATGCAAGCCTAGCTGCCAGATCTGTTGTGGAACTTTCAAGGCAATATTGTGTTGAAGATGGTGGTTCATGCCACTTAGGTTTCAAGGATAAAAGGTTGGAACATGGGCAATCATTTCCTGGAGATGGTAGTGGTAATTTTTCTGTTGGCAGGAAGAATTGGAACATGAAATTTAAGGATGCTACCTCTGCTACTCAAGCAGCGGCTGAGTTTGCAGAACATGCAAGCCTAGCTTCCATAGCTATTGTAGAACTTTCAAGGCAATATTGTGTTGATGATGGTGGTTCATGCCATTTAGGTTTCAAGGATAAAAGGTTGGAACATGGGCAATCATTTCCTGGAGATGGTAAATTTTATATTGGTAGGCAGAATTGGAACATGAAATTTAAGGACGCTACCTCTGCTGCTCAAGCAACGGCTGAGTTTGCAGAACATTCAAGCCAAGCTGCCAGAGCTGTTGTAGAACTTTCAAGGCAATATTGTGTTGATGATGGTGGTTCATGCCACCTAGGTTTCAAGGATGAAAGGTTGGAACATGGGCAATCATTTCCTGGAGATGGTAATGGTAATTTTTCTATTGGCAGGCAGAATTGGAACATGAAATTTAAGGATGCTACCTCTGCTGCTCAAGTAGCGACTGAGTTTTCAGAACATGCAAGGCTAGCTAACAGAGCTGTTGTAGAACTTTCAAGGCAATATTGTGTTGATGATGGTGGTTCATGCCACTTAGGTTTCAAGGATGAAAGGTTGGAACATGGGCAATCATTTCCTGGAGATGGTACTGGTAATTTTTGTATTGGCAGGTAGAATTAGGACATGAAATTTAAGGATGCTACCTCTGCTGCTCAAGCAGCGGCTAATTTTGCAGAACATGCAAGCCTAGCTGCCAGAGCTGTTGTGGAACTTTCAAGACAATATTGTGTTGATGATGGTGGTTCATGCCACTTAGGTTTCAAGGATGAAAGGTTGGAACATGGGTAATCATTTCCTGGAGATGGTAATGGTTATTTTTCTGTTGGCAGGTAGAATAAGAACATGAAATTTAAGGATGCTACCTCTGCTACTCAAGCAGCAGCTGAGTTTGCAGAACATGCAAGCCTAGCTTCCATAGCTATTGTAGAACATTCAAGGCAATATTCTGTAGATGATGGTGGTTCATGCCACTTAGGTTTCAAGGATAAAAGGTTGGAACATGGGCAATCATTTCCTGGAGATGGTAATGGTAATTTTTCTATTGGCAGCAAAATTGGAACATGAAATTTAAGGATGCTACCTCTGCTGCTCAAGCAGCGACTGAGTTTGCGGAACATGCAAGCCTAGCTGCCAGAGCTGTTGTAGAACTTTCAAGGCAATATTATGTTAATGATGGTGGTTCATGCCACTTAGGTTTCAAGGATGAAAGGTTGGAACATGGGCAATCATTTCCTGGAGATGGTAATGGTAATTTTTCTGTTGGCAGGTAGAATTAGAACATGAAATTTAAGGATGCTAATTCTGCTACTCAAGCAACGGCTGAGTTTGCTGAACATGCAAGCCTAGCTGCCAGAGCTATTGTAGCACTTTCGAGGCAATATTGTGTTGATGATGGTGGTTCATGTCACTTAGGTTTCCAGGATAAAAGGTTGGAACATGGGCAATCATTTCCTGGAGATGGTAAATTTTATATTGGTAGGCAGAATTGGAACATGAAATTTAAGGACGCTACCTCTGCTGCTCAAGCAACGGCTGAGTTTGCAGAACATCCAAGCCAAGCTGCCAGAGCTGTTGTAGAACTTTCAAGGCAATATTGTGTTGATGATGGTGGTTCATGCCACCTAGGTTTCAAGGATTGAAAGGTTGGAACATGGGCAATCATTTCCTGGAGATGGTAATGGTAATTTTTCTATTGGCAGGCAGAATTGGAACATGAAATTTAAGGATGCTACCTCTGCTGCTCAAGTAGCGACTGAGTTTTCAGAACATGCAAGGCTAGCTAACAGAGCTGTTGTAGAACTTTCAAGGCAATATTGTGTTGATGGTGGTGGTTCATGCCACTTAGGTTTCAAGGATGAAAGGTTGGAACATGGGCAATCATTTCCTGGAGATGGTACTGGTAATTTTTGTATTGGCAGGTAGAATTAGGACATGAAATTTAAGGATGTGCCCTCTGCTACTCAAGCAGCGGCTGAGTTTGCAGAACATGTAAGCCTAGCTGCCAGAGCTATTGTAGAAATTTCAAGGCAATATTGTGTTGATGATGGTGTTCATGCCACTTAGGTTTCAACGATGAAAGGTTGGAACATGGGCAATCATTTCCTGGAGATGGTAATGGTAATTTTTTTGTTGGCAGGTAGAATTAGAGCATGAAATTTAAGGATGCTACCTCTGCTACTCAAGCAGTGGCTGAGTTTGCAGAACATGCAAGCCTAGCTGCCACAGCTATTGTAGAACTTTGAAGGCAATATTGTGTTGATGATGGTGGTTCATGCCACTTAGGTTTCAAGAATAAAAGGTTGAACATGGGCAATCATTTCCTGGAGATGGTAATGGTAATTTTTCTATTGGCAGGCAGAATTGGAACATAAAATTTAAGAATGCTACCTCTGTTGCTCAAGCAGCGGCTGAGTTTGGAGAACATGCAAGCCTAGCTGCCAGAGCTGTTGTACAACTTTCAAGGCAATATTGTATTGATGATGGTGGTTCATTCCACTAAGGTTTCAAGGATGAAAGGTTGGAACATGGGCAATCATTTACTGGAGATGGTAATGGTAATATTTCTATTGGCAGGCAGAATTGGAACATGAAATTTAAGGATGCTACCTCTGCTGCTCAATCAGCGGCTGAGTTTGCAGAACATCCAAGCCTAACTGCAAGAGCTGTTGTAGAACTTTCAAGGCAATATTGTGTTGATAAAGGTGGTTCATGCCACTTAGTTTTCAAGGATGAAAGGTTGGAACATGGGTAATCATTTCCTGGAGATGGTAATGGTTATTTTTCTGTTGGCAGGTAGAATAAGAACATGAAATTTAAGGATGCTACCTCTGCTACTCAAGCAGCAGCTGAGTTTGCAGAACATGCAAGCCTAGCTTCCATAGCTATTGTAGAACATTCAAGGCAATATTGTGTAGATGATGGTGGTTCATGCCACTTAGGTTTCAAGGATAAAAGGTTGGAACATGGGCAATCATTTCCTGGAGATGGTAATGGTAATTTTTCTATTGGCAGCAAAATTGGAACATGAAATTTAAGGATGCTACCTCTGCTGCTCAAGCAGCGACTGAGTTTGCGGAACATGCAAGCCTAGCTGCCAGAGCTGTTGTAGAACTTTCAAGGCAATATTGTGTTGATGATGGTGGTTCATGCCACTAAGTTTTCAAGGATGAAAGGTTGGAACATGGGCAATCATTTCCTGGAGATGGTAATGGTAATTTTTCTATTGGCAGGCAGAATTGGAACATGAAATTTAAGGATGCTACCTCTGCTGCTCAATCAGCAGCTGAGTTTGCAGAACATCCAAGCCTAACTGCAAGAGCTGTTGTAGAACTTTCAAGGCAATATTGTGTTGATAATGGTGGTTCATGCCACTTAGTTTTCAAGGATGAAAGGTTGGAACAAGGGTAATCATTTCCTAGAGATGGTAATGGTAATTTTTCTGTTGGCAGGCAGTATTGGAACATGAAATTCAAGCATGCTACCTCTACTGTTCAAGCAGCGGCTGAGTTTGGAGAACATGCAAGCCTAACTGCCAGAGCTATTGGAGAACTTTCAAGGCAATATGGTGTTGATGATGGTGGTTCATGCCAATTAGGTTTTAAGGATGAAAGGTTGGAACATGGGCAAGCATTTCCTGGAGATGGTAATGGTAATTTTTCTATTCGTAGGCAGAATTGGAACATGAAATTTAAGGATGCGACCTCTACTGCTCAAGCAGTGGCTAATTTTGCAGAACATGCAAGCCTAGCTGCCAGAGCTGTTGTGGAACTTTCAAGGCAATATTGTGTTGATGATGGTGGTTCATGCCACTTAGTTTTCAAGGATGAAAGGTTGGAACATGGGCAATAATTTCTATGAGATGGTAATGGTAATTTTTCTGTTGGCAGGCAGAAATGGAATATGAAATTTAAGGATGCTACCTCTGCTGCTCAAGTAGCGACTGAGTTTGCAGAACATGCAAGCCTAGCTGCCAGAGCTGTTGTAGAACTTTCAAGGCAATATTGTATGGATGATGGTGGTTCATGCCACTAAGATTTCAAGGATGAAAGGTTGGAACATGGGCAATCATTTCCTGGAGATGGTAATGATAATCTTTTTGTTGGCAGGTAGAATTGGAACATGAAATTTAAGGATGCTACCTCTACTGCTCAATCAGCGGCTGAGTTTGCAGAACATCCAAGCCTAACTACCAGAGCTGTTGTAGAACTTTCAAGGCAATATTGTGTTGATGATGGTGGTTCATGCCACTTAGGTTTCAACGATGAAAGGTTGGAACATGGGCAATCATTTCTTGGAGATGGTAATGGTAATTTTTCTGTTGGCAGGTAGAATTAGAGCATGAAATTTAAGGATGCTACCTCTGCTACACAAGCAGCGGCTGAGTTTGCAGAACATGCAAGCCTAGCTGCCAGAGCTATTGTAGAACTTTCAAGGCAATATTGTGTTGATGATGGTGGTTCATGCCACTTAGGTTTCAAGGATAAAAGGTTGGAACATGGGTAATCATTTCCTGGAGATGGTAATGGTAATTTTTCTATTGGCAGTCTGAATTGGAACATGAAATTTAAGGATGCTACCTCTGCTGCTCAAGAAGCGACTGAGTTTGCAGAACATGCAAGCCTAGGTGCCAGAGCTGTTGTAGAACTTTCAAGGTAATATTGTGTTGATGATGGTGGTTCATGCCACTTAGGTTTCAAGGATGAAAGGTTGGAACATGGGCAATCATTTCCTGGAGATGGTAATGGTAATTTTTCTGTTGGCAGGTAGAATTAGAACATGAAATTTAAGGATGCTACCTCTGTTGCTCAAGCAGCGGCTGAGTTTGGAGAACATGCAAGCCTAGCTGCCAGAGCTGTTGTAGAACTTTCAAGGCAATATTGTATTGATGATGGTGGTTCATTCCACTAAGGTTTCAAGGATGAAAGGTTGGAACATGGGCAATCATTTCCTGGAGATGGTAATGGTAATTTTTCTATTGGCAGGCAGAATTTGAACATGAAATTTAAGGATGCTACCTCTGCTGCTCAAGCAACGGCTGAGTTTGTAGAACATCCAAGCCAAGCTGCCAGAGATGTTGTAGAACTTTCAAGGCAATATTTTGTTGATGATGGTGGTTCATGCCACTTATGTTTCAAGGATGAAAGGTTGGAACACGGGCAATCATTTCCTGGAGATGGTAATGGTAATTTTTCTATTAGCAGGCAGAATTGGAACATGAAATTTTAGGATGCTACCTCTGCTGCTCAAGTAACGACTGAGTTTGCAGAACATGCAAGGCTAGCTACCAGAGCTGTTGTAGAACTTTCAAGGCAATATTGTGTTGATGATGGTGGTTCATGCCACTTAGTTTTCAAGGATGAAAGGTTGGAACATGGGCAATAATTTCTATGAGATGGTAATGGTAATTTTTTTGTTGGCAGGCAGAAATGGAACATGAAATTTAAGGATGCTACCTCTGCTGCTCAAGTAGCGACTGAGTTTGCAGAACATGCAAGCCTAGCTGCCTGAGCTGTTGTAGAACTTTCAAGGCAATATTGTGTTGATGATGGTGGTTCAAGCCATTTAGTTTTCCAGGATGAAAGGTTGGGACATGGGAAATCATTTCCTTGAGATGGTATTGTTATTTGTTTTTGTTGGCAGGCAGTATTGGAACATGAAATTTAATGATGCCACCTATGCTGCTCAAGCAGCAGCTGAGTTTGGAGAACATGCAAGCCTAGCTGCCAGATCTGTTTGAGAACTTTCAAATCAATATTATGTTGATGATGATGGTGAATGCCACTTAGGTTTCAAGGATGTAAGGTTGGAACATGGGCAAGCATTTCCTGGAGATGGTAATGGTAATTTTTCTATTTGCAGGCAGAATTGGAACATAAAATTTAAGAATGCTACCTCTGTTGCTCAAGCAGCGGCTGAGTTTGGAGAACATGCAAGCCTAGCTGCCAGAGCTGTTGTAGAACTTTCAAGGCAATATTGTATTGATGATGGTGGTTCATTCCACTAAGGTTTCAAGGATGAAAGGTTGGAACATGGGCAATCATTTCCTGGAGATGGTAATGGTAATTTTTCTATTGGCAGGCAGAATTGGAACATGAAATTTAAGGATGCTGCCTCTGCTGCTCAATCAGCGGCTGAGTTTGCAGAACATCCAACCCTAACTGCAAGAGCTGTTGTAGAACTTTCAAGGCAATATTGTGTTGATAATGGTGGTTCATGCCACTTAGTTTTCAAGGATGAAAGGTTGGAACATGGGCAATCATTTCTTTGAGATTATATTGGTAATTTTTCTATTGGCAGGCAGTATTCGAACATGAAATTCAAGCATGCTACCTCTACTGTTCAAGCAGCTGCTAGAACACGCAAGCCTAACTGCCAGAGCTGTTGGAGAACTTTCAAGGCAATATGGTGTTGATGATGGTGGTTCATGCCAATTGGGTTTTAAGGATGAAAGGTTGGAACATGGGCAAGCATTTCCTGGAGATGGTAATGGAAATTTTTCTATTCGCAGGCAGAATTGGAAAATGAAATTTAAGGATGCTATCTCTACTGCTCAAGCAGCGGCTAATTTTGCAGAACATGCAAGCTTAGATGCCAGAGCTGTTGTGGAACTTTCAAGGCAATATTTTGTTGATGATGGTGGTTCATGCCACTTAGTTTTCAAGGATGAAAGGTTGGAACATGGGCAATAATTTCTATGAGATGGTAATGGTAATTTTTCTTTTGGCAGGCAGAAATGGAACATGAAATTTAAGGATGCTACCTCTGCTGCTCAAGTAACGACTGAGTTTGCAGAACATGCAAGCCTAGCTGCCAGAGCTGTTGTAGAACTTTCAAGGCAATATTGTATTGATGATGGTGGTTCATGCCACTAAGGTTTCAAGGATGAAAGGTTGGAATATGGGCAATCATTTCCTGGAGATGGTAATGATAATCTTTTTTTTGGCAGGTAGAATTGGAACATGAAATTTAAGGATGCTACCTCTGCTGCTTAATCGGCGACTGAGTTTGCAGAACATCCAAGCCTAACTGCCAGAGCTGTTGTAGAACTTTCAAGGCAATATTGTGTTGATGATGGTGGTTCATGCCACTTAGGTTTCAACGATGAAAGGTTGGAACATGGGCAATCATTTCCTGGAGATGGTAATGGTAATTTTTCTGTTGGCAGGTAGAATTAGAGCATGAAATTTAAGGATGCTACCTCTGCTACTCAAGCAGTGGCTGAGTTTGCAGAACATGCAAGCCTAGCTGCCAGAGCTATTGTAGAACTTTCAAGGCAATATTGTGTTGATGATGGTGGTTCATGCCACTTAGGTTTCAAGGATAAAAGGTTGGAACATGGGCAATCATTTCCTGGAGATGGTAATGGTAATTTTTCTATTGGCAGTCTGAATGGGAACATGAAATTTAAGGATGCTACCTCTGCTGCTCAAGCAGCGACTGAGTTTGCAGAACATGCAAGCCTAGGTGCCAGAGCTATTGTAAAACTTTCAAGGTAATATTGTGTTGATGATGGTGGTTCATGCCACTTAGGTTTCAAGGATGAAAGGTTGGAACATGGGCAATCATTTCCTGGAGATGGTAATGGTAATTTTTCTGTTGGCAGGTAGAATTAGAACATGAAATTTAAGGATGCTACCTCTGCTGCTCAAGCAGCGGCTGAGTTTGCAGAACATGCAAGCCTAGCTGCCAGAGCTATTGTAGAACTTTTGAGGCAATATTGTGTTGATGATGGTGGTTCATGCCACTTAGGTTTCAAGGATAAAAGGTTGGAACATGGGCAATCATTTCCTGGAGATGGTAAATTTTCTATTGGCAGGCAGAATTGGAACATGAAATTTAAGGATGCTACCTCTGCTGCTCAAGCAACGGCTGAGTTTGTAGAACATCCAAGCCAAGCTGCCAGAGATGTTGTAGAACTTTCAAGGCAATATTGTGTTGATGATGGTGGTTCATACCACTTAGGTTTCAAGGATGAAAGGTTGGAACACGGGCAATCATTTTCTGGAGATGGTAATGGTAATTTTTCTATTGGCAGGCAGAATTGGAACATGAAATTTAAGGATGCTACCTCTGCTGCTCAAGTAGCGACTGAGTTTGCAGAATATGCAAGGCTAGCTACCAGAGCTGTTGTAGAACTTTCAAGGCAATATTATGTTGATGATGGTGGTTCATGCCACTTAGTTTTCAAGGATGAAAGGTTGGAACATGGGCAATAATTTCTATGAGATGGTAATGGTAATTTTTCTGTTGGCAGGCAGAAATGGAACATGAAATTTAAGGATGCTACCTCTACTGCTCAAGTAGCGACTGAGTTTGCAGAACATGCAAGCCTAGCTGCCAGAGCTGTTGTAGAACTTTCAAGGCAATATTGTGTTGATGATGTTGGTTCAAGCCATTTAGTTTTCCAGGATGAAAGGTTGGGACATGGGAAATCATTTACTTGAGATGGTATTGTTTTTTTTTTGTTGGCAGGCAGTATTGGAACATGAAATTTAATGATGCCACCTATGCTGCTCAAGCAGCGGCTGAGTTTGGAGAACATGCAAGCCTAGCTGCCAGAGCTGTTAGAGTACTTTCAAGGCAATATTGTGTTGATGATGGTGGTTCATGCCACTTAGGTTTCAAGGATGAAAGGTTGGAACATGGGAAATCATTTCCTGGAGATGGTAATGGTAATTTTTCTGTTGGCAAGCAGAATTGGAACATGAAATTTAAGGATGCTACCTCTACTGCCTAAGCAGCGGCTAGTTTTGCAGAACATGCAAGCCTAGCTGCCAGAGCTGCTGTGGAACTTTCAAGGCAATATTGTGTTGATGATGGTGGTTCATGCCACTTAGGTTTCAAGGATGAAAGGTTGGAATATGGGCAATCATTTCCTGGAGATGGTAATGGTAATTTTTCTGTTGGCAGGCAGAATTTCAACATTAAATTTAAGGATGCTACCTCTACTGCTCAAGCAGCGGCTGAGTTTGCAGAACATGTAAGCCTAGCTGCCAGAGCTGTTGTAGAACTTTCAAGGCTATATTGTGTTGATGATGGTGGTTCATGCCACTTAGGTTTCAAGGATGAAAGGTTGGAACATGGGCAATCATTTCCTGGAGATGGTAATGGTAATTTTTCTGTTAGTCGGTAGAATTGGAATATGCTATTTAAGGATGCTACCTCTGCTACTCAAGCAGCGGCTGAGTTTGCAAAACATGCAAGCCTAGCTGCCAGAGCTGTTGTAGAACTTTCAAGGCAATATTGTGTTGATGATGGTGGTTCATGCCACTTAGGTTTCAAGGATAAAAGGTTGGAAAATGGGCAATCATTTCCTGGAGACGGTAAATTTTCTATTGGCAGGCAGAATTGGAACATGAAATTTAAGGATGCTACCTCTGCTGCTCAAGCAGCGGCTGAGTTTGCAAAACATCCGAGCCTAGCTGCCAGAGCTGTTGTAGAACTTTCAAGGCAATATTTTGATGATGATGGTGGTTCATGCCACTTAGGTTTCAATGATGAAAGGTTGGAACATGGGAAATCATTTCCTGGAGATGGTAATGGTAATTTTTCTGTTGGCAAGCAGAATTGGAACATGAAATTTAAGGATGCTACCTCTACTGCCCAAGCAGCGGCTAGTTTTGCAGAACATGCAAGCCTAGCTGCCAGAGCTGGTGTGGAACTTTCAAGGCAATATTGTGTTGATGATGGTGGTTCATGCCACTTAGGTTTCAAGGATGAAAGGTTGGAATATGGGCAATCATTTCCTAGAGATGGTAATGGTAATTTTTCTGTTGGCAGGCAGAATTGGAACATTAAATTTAAGGATGCTACCTCTGCTGCTCAAGCAGCGGCTGAGTTTGCAGAACATGTAAGCCTAGCTGCCAGAGCTGTTGTAGAACTTTCAAGGCAATATTGTGTTGATGATGGTGGTTCATGCCACTTAGGTTTCAAGGATGAAAGGTTGGAACATGGGCAATCATTTCCTGGAGATGGTAATGGTAATTTTTCTGTTAGTCGGTAGAATTGGAACATGCAATTTAAGGATGCTACCTCTGCTACTCAAGCAGCGGCTGAGTTTGCAGAACATGCAAGCCTAGCTGCCAGAGCTGTTGTAGAACTTTCAAGGCAATATTGTGTTGATGATGGTGGTTCATGCCACTTAGGTTTCAAGGATAAAAGGTTGGAAAATGGGCAATCATTTCCTGGAGATGGTAAATTTTCTATTGGTAGGCAGAATTGGAACATGAAATTTAAGGATGCTACCTCTGCTGCTCAAGCAGTGGCTGAGATTGCAGAACATGCAAGCTTAGCTGCCAGAGCTGTTGTAGAACTTTCAAGGCAATATTTTGTTGATGATGGTGGTTCATGCCACTTAGGTTTCAAGGATGAAAGGTTGGAACATGGGCAATCATTTCCTGGAGATGGTAATGGTAATTTTTCTGTTGGCAGGCAGAATTGGAACATGAAATTTAAGGATGCTACCTCTGCTGCTCAAGCAGCGGCTGAGTTTGCAGAACATGCAAGCCTAGCTGCCAGAGCTGTTGTAGAACTTTCAAGGCAATATTGTGTTGATGATGGTGGTTCATGCCACTTAGGTTTCAAGGATGAAAGGTTGGAACATGGGCAATCATTTCCTGGAGATGGTAATGGTAATTTTTCTGTTGGCAGGCAGAATTGGAACATGAAATTTAAGGATGCTACCTCTGCTGCTCAAGCAGCGGCTGAGTTTGCAGAACATGCAAGCCTAGCTGCCAGAGCTGTTGTAGAACTTTCAAGGCAATATTGTGTTGATGATGGTGGTTCATGCCACTTAGGTTTCAAGGATGAAAGGTTGGAACATGGGCAATCATTTCCTGGAGATGGTAATGGTAATTTATCTATTGGCAGGCAGAATTGGAACATGAAATTTAAGGATGCTACCTCTGCTGCTCAATCAGCGGCTGAATTTGCAGAATATCCAAGCCTAACTGCAAGAGCTGTTGTAGAACTTTCAAGGTAATATTGTGTTGATAATGGTGGTTCATGCCACTTAGTTTTCAAGGATGAAAGGTTGGAACATGGGCAATCATTTCCTGGAGATGGTAATGGTGATTTTTCTGTTGGCAGGCAGAATTGGAACTTGAAATTTATGGATGCTACCTCTGGTGCTCAAGAAGCGGCTGAGTTTGCAGAATATTCAAGCCTAGCTGCCAGAGCTGTTGTAGAACTTTCAAGGCAATATTGTGTTGATGATGGTGGTTCATGCCACTTGGGTTTCAAGGATGAAAGGTTGGAACATGGGCAATCATTTCCTGGAGATGGTAATGGTAATTTTTCTGTTGGCAGGCAGAATTGGAACATGAAATTTAAGGATGCTACCTCTGCTGCTCAAATAATGGCTGAGTTTGCAGAACATGCAAGCCTAGCTGCCATAGCTGTTGTAGAACTTTAAAGGCAATATTGTGTTGATGATGGTGGTTCATGCCACTTAGTTTTCAAGGATGAATGGTTGGAACATGGGCAATAATTTCTATGAGATGTAATGGTAATTTTTTTGTTGGCAGGCAGAAATGGAACATGAAATTTAAGGATGCTACCTCTGCTGCTCAAGTAGCGACTGAGTTTGTAGAACATGCAAGCCTAGCTGCCAGAGCTGTTGTAGAACTTTCAAGGTAATATTGTATTGATGATGGTGGTTCATGCCACTAAGGTTTCAAGGATGAAAGGTTGGAACATGGGCAATCATTTCCTGGAGATGGTAATGATAATCTTTTTGTTGGCAGGTAGAATTGGAACATGAAATTTAAGGATGCTACCTCTGCTGCTCAATCAGCGACTGAGTTTGCAGAACATCCAAGCCTAACTGCCAGAGCTGTTGTAGAACTTTCAAGGCAATATTGTGTTGATGATGGTGGTTCATGCCACTTAGGTTTCAAGGATAAAAGGTTGGAACATGGGCAATCATTTGGTAATGGTAATTTTTCTGTTGGCAGGCAGAATTGGAACATGAAATTTAAGGATGCTACCTCTGCTGCTCAAGCAGCGGCTGAGTTTGCAGAACATGCAAGCCTAGCTGCCAGAGCTGTTGTAGAACTTTCAAGGCAATATTGTGTTGATGATGGTGGTTCATGCCACTTAGGTTTCAAGGATGAAAGGTTGGAACATGGGCAATCATTTCCTGGAGATGGTAATGGTAATTTTTCTGTTGGCAGGCAGAATTGGAACATGAAATTTAAGGATGCTACCTCTGCTGCTCAAGCAGCGGCTGAGTTTGCAGAACATGCAAGCCTAGCTGCCAGAGCTGTTGTAGAACTTTCAAGGCAATATTGTGTTGATGATGGTGGTTCATGCCACTTAGGTTTCAAGGATGAAAGGTTGGAACATGGGCAATCATTTCCTGGAGATGGTAATGGTAATTTTTCTGTTGGCAGGCAGAATTGGAACATGAAATTTAAGGATGCTACCTCTGCTGCTCAAGCAGCGGCTGAGTTTGCAGAACATGCAAGCCTAGCTGCCAGAGCTGTTGTAGAACTTTCAAGGCAATATTGTGTTGATGATGGTGGTTCATGCCACTTAGGTTTCAAGGATGAAAGGTTGGAACATGGGCAATCATTTCCTGGAGATGGTAATGGTAATTTTTCTATTGGCAGGCAGAATTGGAACATGAAATTTAAGGATGCTACCTCTGCTGCTCAAGTAGCGACTGAGTTTGCAGAACATGCAAGGCTAGCTACCAGAGCTGTTGAAGAACTTTCAAGGCAATATTGTGTTGATGATGGTGGTTCATGCCACTTAGTTTTCAAGGATGAAAGGTTGGAACATAGGCAATAATTTCTATGAGATGGTAATGGTAATTTTTCTGTTGGCAGGCAGAATTTGAACATGAAATTTAAGGATGCTACCTCTGCTGCTCAAGTAGCGACTGAGTTTGCAGAACATCCAAGGCTAGCTACCAGAGCTGTTGTAGAACTTTCAAGGCAATATTGTGTTGATGATGGTGGTTCATGCCACTTAGTTTTCAAGGATGAAAGGTTGGAGCATGGGCAATAATTTCTATGAGATGGTAATGGTAATTTTTCTGTTGGCAGGCAGAAATGGAACATTAAATTTAAGGATGCTACCTCTGCTGCTCAAGTAGCGACTGAGTTTGTAAAACATGCAAGCCTAGCTGCCAGAGCTGTTGTAGAACTTTCAAGGCAATATTGTGTTGATGATGATGTTGGCAGGCAGTATTGGAACATGAAATTTAACGATGCTACTTATGCTGATCAAGCATCGGCTGAGTTTGGAGAATATGCAAGCCTAGCTGCCAGAGCTGTTGGAGTACTTTCAAGGCAATATTGTGTTGATAATGGTGGTTCATGCCACTTAGGTTTCAAGGATGAAAGGTTGGAACATGGGAAATCATTTCCTGGAGATGGTAATGGTAATTTTTCTATTGGCAAGCAGAATTGGAACATGAAATTTAAGGATGCTACCTCTACTGCCCAAGCAGTGGCTAGTTTTGCAGAACATGCAAGCCTAGTTGCCAGAGCTGCTGTGGAACTTTCAAGGCAATATTGTGTTGATGATGGTGGTTCATGCTAGTTAGGTTTCAAGGATGAAAGGTTGGAATATGGGAAATCTTTTCCTGGAGATGGTAATGGTAATTGTTCTGTTGGCAGGCAGAATTGGAACATTAAATTTAAGGATGCTACCTCTGCTGCTCAAGCAGCGGCAGAGTTTGCAGAACATGTAAGCCTAGCTGCCAGAGCTATTGTAGAACTTTCAAGGCAATATTGTGTTGATGATGGTGGTTCATGCCACTTAGGCTTCAAGGATGAAAGGGTGAAACATGGGCAATCATTTGCTGGAGATGGTAATGTTAATTTTTCTATTGGCAGGCAAAATGGAAACATGAAATTTAAGGATGCTACCTCTGCTGCTCAAGTAGCGACTTAGTTTGCAGAACATGCAAGGCTAGCTACCAGAGCTATTATAGAACTTTCAAGGCAATATTGTGTTGATGATGGTGGTTCATGTCACTTAGGTTTCAAGGATAAAAGGTTGGAACATGGGCAATCATTTCCTGGAGATGGTAATGGTAATTTTTCTATTAGCAGTCAGAATTGGAACATGAAATTTAAGGATGCTACCTCTGCTGCTCAAGCAGTGACTGAGTTTGCAGAACATGCAAGCCTAGGTGCCAGAGCTATTGTAGAACTTTCAAGGCAATATTGTGTTGATGATGGCGGTTCATGCCACTTAGGTTTCAAGGATGAAAGGTTGGAACATGGGCCATCATTTCCTGGAGGTGGTAATGGTAATTTTTCTGTTGGCAGGTAGAATTAGAACATGAAATTTAAGGATGCTACCTCTGCTGCTCAAGCAGCGGCTGAGTTTGCAGAACATGCAAGCCTAGCTGCCAGAGCTATTGTAGAACTTTTGAGGCAATATAGTGTTGATGATGGTGGTTCATGCCACTTAGGTTTCAAGGATAAAAGGTTGGAACATGGGCAATCATTTCCAGGAGATGGTAAATTTTCTATTGGCAGGCAGAATTGGAACCTGAAATTTAAGGATGCTACCTCTGCTGCTCAACCAGCGGCTGAGTTTGCAAAACATCCGAGCCTAGCTGCCAGAGCTGTTGTAGAACTTTCAAGGCAATATTTTGTTGATGATGGTGGTTCATGCCACTTAGGTTTCAAGGATGAAAGGTTGAAACATGGGCAATCATTTCATGGAGATGGTAATGGTAATTTTTCTATTGGCAGGCAAAATTGGAACATGAAATTTAAGGATGCTACCTCAGCTGCTCAAGTAGCGACTGAGTTTGCAGAGCATGCAAGGCTAGCTACCAGAGCTGTTGTAGAACTTTCAAGGCAATATTGTATTGATGATGGTGGTGCATGCCACTTAGTTTTCAAGTATGAAACGTTGGAACATGGGCAATCATTTCCTTGAGATGTTAATGGTAATTTTTCTGTTGGCAGGCAGAATTGGAACATGTAATTTAAGCATGCTACCTCTGCTGCTCAAGTAGCTACTGAGTTTGCAGAACATGCAAGCCTAGCTGCCAGAGCTGTTGTAGAACTTTTAAGGCAATATTATGTTGATGATGGTGGTTCATGCCACTTAGTTTTCAAGGATGAAAGGTTGGAACATGGGCAATCATTTCCTGGAGATGGTAATGGTAATTTTTCTGTTGGCAGGCAGAATTGGAACATGAAATTTAAGGATGCTACCTCTGCTGCTCAAATAACGGCTGAGTTTGCAGAACATGCAAGCCTAGCTGCCATAGCTGTTGTAGAACTTTAAAGGCAATATTGTGTTGATGATGGTGGTTCATGCCACTTAGTTTTCAAGGATGAAAGGTTGGAACATGGGCAATCATTTCCTGGAGATGGTAAATTTTCTATTGGCAGGTAGAATTGGAACATGAAATTTAAGGATGCTACCTCTGCTGCTCAAGCAGCGGCTGAGTTTGCAAAACATCCGAGCCTAGCTGCCAGAGCTGTTGTAGAACTTTCAAGGAAATATTTTGTTGATGATTGTGGTTCATGCCACTTAGGTTTCAAGGATGAAAGGTTGAAACATGGGAAATCATTTCCTGGAGATGGTAATGGTAATTTTTCTATTGGCAGGCAAAATTGGAACATGAAATTTAAGGATGCTACCTCAGCTCCTCAAGTAGCGACTGAGTTTGCAGAACATGCAAGGCTAGCTACCAGAGCTGTTGTAGAACTTTCAAGGCAATATTGTATTGATGATGGTGGTTCATGCCACTTAGTTTTCAAGGATGAAACGTTGGAACATGGGCAATCATTTCCTTGAGATGGTAATGGTAATTTTTCTGTTGGCAGGCAGAATTGGAACATGAAATTTAAGCATGCTACCTCTGCTGCTCAAGTAGCTACTGAGTTGGCAGAACATGCAAGCCTAGCTGCCAGAGCTGTTGTAGAACTTTCAAGGCAATATTATGTTGATGATGGTGGTTCATTCCACTTAGTTTTCAAGGATGAAAGGTTGGAACATGGGCAATCATTTCCTGGAGATGGTAATGGTAATTTTTCTGTTGGCAGGCAGAATTGGAACATAAAATTTAAGGATGCTACCTCTGCTGCTCAAGTAGCGACTGAGTTTGCAGAACATGCAAGCCTAGCTGCTAGAGCAGTTGTAGAACTTTCAAGGCAATATTGTGTTGATGATGGTGATTCATGCCACTTAGGTTTCAAGGATAAAAGGTAGGAACATGGGCAATCATTTCCTGGAGATGGTAAATTTTCTATTGGCAGGCAGAATTGGAACATGAAATTTAAGGATGCTACCTCTGCTACTCAAGCAGCGGCTGAGTTTGCAGAACATCCAAGCCTCGGTGCCAGAGCTGTTGTAGAACTTTCAAGGCAATATTGTGTTGATGATGGTGGTTCATGCCACTTAGGTTTCAAGGATGAAAGGTTGGAACATGGGCAATCATTTCCTTGAGATGGTAATGGTAATTTTTCTATTGGCAGGCACAATTGGAACATGAAATTTAAGGATGCTACCTCTGCTGCTCAAGTAGCGATTGAGTTTGCAGAACATGCAAGGCTAGCTACCAGAGCTGTTGTAGAACTTTCAAGGCAATATTGTGTTGATGATGGTGGTTTATGCCACTTAGTTTTCAAGGATGAAAGGTTGGAACATGGGCAATCATTTCCTTGAGATGGTAATGGTAATTTTTCTATTGGCAGGCAGAATTGGAACATGAAATTTAAGGATGCTACCTCTGCTGCTCAAGTAGTGACTGAGTTTGCTGAACATGCAAGCCTAGCTTCCAGAGCTGTTGTAGAACTTTCAAGGCAATATTATGTTGATGATGGTGGTTCATGCCACTTAGTTTTCAAGGATGAAAGGTTGGAACATGGGCAATCATTTCCTGGAGATGGTAATGGTAATTTTTCTGTTGATAGGTAGAATTGGAACATGCAACTTAAGGATGCTACCTCTGCTACTCAAGCAGCGGCTGAGTTTGCAGAACATGCAAGCCTAGGTGCCAGAGCTGTTGTAGAACTTTCAAGGCAATATTGTGTTGATGATGGTGGTTCATGCCACTTAGGTTTCAAGGATGAAAGGTTGGAACATGGGCAATCATTTCCAGGAGATGGTAATGGTAATTTTTCTATTGGTAGGCAGAATTGGAACATGAAATTTAAGGATTCTACCTCTGCTGCTCAAGTAGCGATTGAGTTTGCAGAACATGCAAGGCTAGCTACCAGAGCTGTTGTAGAACTTTCAAGGAAATATTGTGTTGATGATGGTGGTTCATGCCACTTAGTTTTCAAGGATGAAACGTTGGAACATGGGCAGTCATTTCCTTGAGATGGTAATGGTAATTTTTCTGTTGGCAGGCAGAATTGGAACATGAAATTTAAGGATGCTACCTCCGCTGCTCAAGTAGCGACTGAGTTTGTAGAACATGCAAGCCTAACTGCCAGAGCTGTTGTAGAACTTTCAAGGCAATATTGTGTTGATGATGGTGGTTCATGCCACTTAGGTTTCAAGGATAAAAGGTAGGAACATGGGCAATCATTTCCTGGAGATGGTAAATTTTCTATTGGCAGGCAGAATTGGAACATGAAATTTAAGGATGCTACCTCTGCTACTCAAGCAGCGGCTGAGTTTGCAGAACATCCAAGCCTCGGTGCCAGAGCTGTTGTAGAACTTTCAAGGCAATATTGTGTTGATGATGGTGGTTCATGCCACTTAGGTTTCAAGGATGAAAGGTTGGAACATGGGCAATCATTTCCTTGAGATGGTAATGGTAATTTTTCTATTGGCAGGCACAATTGGAACATGAAATTTAAGGATGCTACCTCTGCTGCTCAAGTAGCGATTGAGTTTGCAGAACATGCAAGGCTAGCTACCAGAGCTGTTGTAGAACTTTCAAGGCAATATTGTGTTGATGATGGTGGTTTATGCCACTTAGTTTTCAAGGATGAAAGGTTGGAACATGGGCAATCATTTCCTTGAGATGGTAATGGTAATTTTTCTATTGGCAGGCAGAATTGGAACATGAAATTTAAGGATGCTACCTCTGCTGCTCAAGTAGTGACTGAGTTTGCTGAACATGCAAGCCTAGCTGCCAGAGCTGTTGTAGAACTTTCAAGGCAATATTGTGTTGATGATAGTGGTTCATGCCACTTAGTTTTCAAGGATGAAACGTTGGAACATGGGCAATCATTTCCTTGAGATGGTAATGGTAATTTTTCTGTTGGCAGGCAGAATTGGAACATGAAATTTAAGGATGCTACCTCCGCTGCTCAAGTAGCGACTGAGTTTGCAGAACATGCAAGCCTAACTGTCAGAGCTGTTGTAGAACTTTCAAGGCAATATTGTGTTGATGATGGTGGTTCATGCCACTTAGTTTTCAAGGATGAAACGTTGGAACATGGGCAATCATTTCCTGGAGATGGTAATGGTAATTTTTCTGTTGGCAGGCAGAATTGGAACATGAAATTTAAGGATGCTACCTCCGCTGCTCAAGTAGCGACTGAGTTTGCAGAACATGCAAGCCTAACTGCTAGAGCTGTTGTAGAACTTTCAAGGCAATATTGTGTTGATGATGGTGGTTCATGCCACTTAGTTTTCAAGGATGAAAGGTTGGAAAATGGGCAATCATTTCCTGGAGATGGTAATGGTAATTTTTCTTGTGGCAGGTAGAATTGGAACATGCAATTTAAGGATGCTACCTCTGCTACTCAAGCAGCGACTGAGTTTGCAGAACATGCAAGCCTAGCTGCCAGAGCTGTTGTAGAACTTTCAAGGCAATATTATGTTGATAATGGTGGTTTATGCCATTTAGTTTTCGAGGATGAAAGGTTGGAACATGGGCAATCATTTCCTAGAGATGGTAATGGTAATTTTTCTGTTGGCAGGCAGAATTGGAACATGAAATTTAAGGATGCTACCTCTGCTGCTCAAGTAGCGACTGAGTTTGCAGAACATGCAAGCCTAGCTGACAGAGCAGTTGTAGAACTTTCAAGGCAATATTGTGTTGATGATGGTGGTTCATGCCACTTAGGTTTCAAGGATAAAAGATAGGAACATGGGCAATCATTTCCTGAAGATGGTAAAGTTTTTATTGGCAGGCAGAATTGGAACATGAAATTTAAGGATGCTACCTCTGCTACTCAAGCAGCGGCTGAGTTTGCAGAACATCCAAGCCTAGGTGCCAGAGCTGTTGTAGAACTTTCAAGGCAATATTGTGTTGATGATGGTGGTTCATGCCACTTAGGTTTCAAGGATGAAAGGTTGGAATATGGGCAATCATTTCCTGGAGATGGTAATGGTAATTTTTCTATTGGCAAGCACAATTGGAACATGAAATTTAAGGATGCTACCTCTGCTGCTCAAGTAGCGATTGAGTTTGCAGAACATGCAAGGCTAGCTACCAGAGCTGTTGTAGAACTTTCAAGGCAATATTGTGTTGATGATGGTGGTTTATGCCACTTAGTTTTCAAGGATGAAAGGTTGGAACATGGGCAATCATTTCCTTGAGATGGTAATGGTAATTTTTCTGTTGGCAGGCAGAATTGGAACATGAAATTTAAGGATGCTACCTCTGCTGCTCAAGTAGTGACTAAGTTTGCAGAACATGCAAGCCTAGCTGCCAGAGCTGTTGTTGACATTTCAAGGCAATATTGTGTTGATGATGGTGGTTCATGCCACTTAGTTTTCAAGGATGAAACGTTGGAACATGGGAAATCATTTCCTTGAGATGGTAATGGTAATTTTTCTGTTTACAGGCAGAATTGGAACATGAAATTTAAGGATGCTACCTCTGCTGCTCAAGTAGCGACTGAGTTTGCAGAACATGCAAGCCTTGCTGCCAGAGCTGTTGTAGAACTTTCAAGGAAATATTGTGTTGATAATGGTGGTTCATGCCACTTAGTTTTCAAGGATGAAAGGTGGGAACATGGGCAATCATTTCCTGGAGATGGTAATGGTAATTTTTCTATTGGTAGGCAGAATTGGAACATGAAATTTAAGGATGCTACCTCTGCTGCTCAAGTAGCGACTGAGTTTGCAGAACATGCAAGGCTAGCTACCAGAGCTGTTGTAGAACTTTCAAGGCAATATTGTGTTGATGATAGTGGTTCATGCCACTTAGTTTTCAAGGATGAAACGTTGGAACATGGGCAATCATTTCCTTAAGATGGTAATGGTAATTTTTCTGTTGGTAGGCAGAATTGGAACATGAAATTTAAGGATGCTACCTCCGCTGCTCAAGTAGCGACTGAGTTTGCAGAACATGCAAGCCTAACTGCCAGAGCTGTTGTAGAACTTTCAAGGCAATATTGTGTTGATGATGGTGGTTCATGCCACTTAGTTTTCAAGGATGAAAGGTTGGAAAATGGGCAATGATTTCCTGGAGATGGTAATGGTAATTTTTCTATTGGCAGGTAGAATTGGAACATGCAATTTAAGGATGCTACCTCTGCTACTCAAGCAGCGACTGAGTTTGCAGAACATGCAAGCCTAGCTGCCAGAGCTGTTGTAGAACTTTCAAGGCAATATTGTGTTGATGATGGTGGTTCATGCCACTTAGGTTTCAAGGTTAAAAGGTTGGAACATGGGCAATCATTTCCTGGAGATGGTAAATTTTCTATTGGCAGGCAGAATTGGAACATGAAATTTAATGATGCTACCTCAGCTGCTCAAGTATCGACTGAGTTTGCAGAACATGCAAGGCTAGCTACCAGAGCTGTTGTAGAACTTTCAAGGCAATATTGTATTGATGATGGTGGTTCATGCCACTTAGTTTTCAAGGATGAAACGTTGGAACATGGGAAATCATTTCCTTGAGATGGTAATGGTAATTTTTCTGTTTACAGGCAGAATTGGAACATGAAATTTAAGGATGCTACCTCTGCTGCTCAAGTAGCGACTGAGTTTGCAGAACATGCAAGCCTTGCTGCCAGAGCTGTTGTAGAACTTTTAAGGAAATATTATGTTGATGATGGTGGTTCATGCCACTTAGTTTTCAAGGATGAAAGGTGGGAACATGGGCAATCATTTCCTGGAGATGGTAATGGTAATTTTTCTATTGGAAGGTAGAATTGGAACATGCAATTTAAGGATGCTACCTCTGCTACTCAAGCAGCGGCTGAGTTTGCAGAACATGCAAGCCTAGCTGCCAGAGCTGTTGTAGAACTTTCAAGGCAATATTGTGTTGATGATGGTGGTTCATGCCACTTAGGTTTCAAGGATAAAAGGTTGGAACATGGGCAATCATTTCCTGGAGATGGTAAATTTTCTATTGGCAGGCAGAATTGGAAAATGAAATTTAAGGATGCTACCTCTGCTGCTCAAGCAGCGGCTGAGTTTGCAAAATATCCAAGCCTAGCTGCCAGAGCTGTTATAGAACTTTCAAGGCAATATTTATTTGATGATGGTGGTTCATGCCACTTAGGTTTCAAGGATGAAAGGTTGGAACATGGGGAATCATTTCCTGGAGATGGTAATGGTAATTTTTCTATTGGCAGGCAAAATTGGAACATGAAATTTAAGGATGCTACCTCTGCTGCTCAAGTAGCGACTGAGTTTGCAGAACATGCAAGGCTAGCTACCAGAGCTGTTGTGGAACAATCAAGGCAATAATGTGTTGATGATGGTGGTTCATGCCACTTAGTTTTCAAGGATGAAAGTTTGGAACATAGGCAATCATTTCCTGGAGATGGTAAATTTTTCTATTGGCAGGCAGAATTGGAACATGAAATTTAATGATGCTACCTCTGCTGCTCAAGCAAAGGCTGAGTTTGCAGAACATCCAAGCCTAGGTGCCAGAGCTGTTGTAGAACTTTCAAGGCAATATTGTGTTGATAATGGTGGTTCATGCCACTTAGTTTTCAAGGATGAAAGGTTGGAACATGGGCAATCATTTCCTTGAGATGGTAATGGTAATTTTTCTGTTGGAAGGCATAATTGAAACATGAAATTTAAGGATGCTACCTCTGCTGCTCAAGTAGCGACTGAGTTTGCAGAACATGCAAGCCTAGCTGCCAGAGCTGTTGTAGAACTTTCAAGGCAATATTATGTTGATGATGGTGGTTCATGCCACTTAGTTTTCAAGGATGAAAGGTTGGAAAATGGGCAATCATTTCCTCGAGATGGTAATGGTAATTTTTCTGTTGGCAGGTAGAATTGGAACATGCAATATAAGGATACTACATCTGCTACTCAAGCAGCGGCTGAGTTTGCAGAACATGCAAGCCTAGCTGCCAGAGCTGTTGTAGAACTTTCAAGGCAATATTGTGTTGATGATGGTGGTTCATGCCACTTAGGTTTCAAGGATAAAAGGTTGGAACATGGGCAATCATTTCCTGGAGATGGTAAACTTTCTATTGGCAGGCAGAATTAGAACATGAAATTTAAGGATGCTACCTCTTCTACTCAAGCAGCGGCTGAGTTTGCAGAACATCCAAGCCCAGGTGCCAGAGCTGTTGTAGAACATCAAGGAAATATTATGTTGATGATGGTGGTTCATGCCACTTAGGTTTCAAGGATGAAAGGTTGGAACATGGGCAATCATTTCCTGGAGATGGTAATGGTAATTTTTCTATTGGCAGGCAGAATTGGAACATGAAATTTAAGGATGCTACCTCTACTGCTCAAGTAGCGACTGAGTTTGCAGAACATGCAAGGCTAGCTACCAGAGCTGTTATAGAACTTTCAAGGCAATATTGTGTTGATGATGGTTGTTCATGCCACTTAGTTTTCAAGGATGAAAGGTTGGAACATGGGCAATCATTTCCTTGAGATGGTAATGGTAATGTTTCTGTTGGCAGGCAGAATTGGAACATGAAATTTAAGGATGCTACCTCTGCTGCTCAAGTAGCGACTGAGTTTGCAGAACATGCAAGCCTAGCTACCAGAGCTGTTGTAGAACTTTCAAGGCAATATTGTGTTGATGATGGTGGTTCATGCCACTTAGGTTTCAAGGATAAAAGGTTGGAACATGGGCAATCATTTCCTGGAGAGGGTAAACTTTCTATTGGCAGGCAGAATTAGAACATGAAATTTAAGGATGCTACCTCTTCTACTCAAGCAGCGGCTGAGTTTGCAGAACATCCAAGCCCAGGTGCCAGAGCTGTTGTAGAACATCAAGGAAATATTATGTTGATGATGGTGGTTCATGCCACTTAGGTTTCAAGGATGAAAGGTTGGAACATGGGCAATCATTTCCTGGAGATGGTAATGGTAATTTTTCTATTGGCAGGCTGAATTGGAACATGAAATTTAAGGATGCTACCTCTACTGCTCAAGTAGCGACTGAGTTTGCAGAACATGCAAGGCTAGCTACCAGAGCTGTTGTAGAACTTTCAAGGCAATATTGTGTTGATGATGGTGGTTCATGCCACTTAGTTTTCAAGGATGAAAGGTTGGAACATGGGCAATCATTTCCTTGAGATGGTAATGGTAATGTTTCTGTTGGCAGGCAGAATTGGAACATGAAATTTAAGGATACTACCTCTGCTGCTCAAGTAGCGACTGAGTTTGCAGAACATGCAAGCCTAGCTACCAGAGCTATTGTAGAACTTTCAAGGCAATATTGTGTTGATGATGGTGGTTCATGCCACTTAGGTTTCAAGGATAAAAGGTTGGAACATGGGCAATCATTTCCTGGAGATGGTAAACTTTCTATTGGCAGGCAGAATTAGAACATGAAATTTAAGGATACTACCTCTTCTACTCAAGCAGCGGCTGAGTTTGCAGAACATCCAAGCCCAGGTGCCAGAGCTGTTGTAGAACATCAAGGAAATATTATGTTGATGATGGTGGTTCATGCCACTTAGGTTTCAAGGATGAAAGGTTGGAACATGGGCAATCATTTCCTGGAGATGGTAATGGTAATTTTTCTATTGGCAGGCAGAATTGGAACATGAAATTTAAGGATGCTACCTCTACTGCTCAAGTAGCGACTGAGTTTGCAGAACATGCAAGGCTAGCTACCAGAGCTGTTGTAGAACTTTCAAGGCAATATTGTGTTGATGATGGTGGTTCATGCCACTTAGTTTTCAAGGATGAAAGGTTGGAACATGGGCAATCATTTCTTGGAGATAGTAATGGTAATTTTTCTGTTGGCAGGTAGAATTGGAACATGCAATTTAAGGATGCTACCTCTGCTACTCAAGCAGCGGCTGAGTTTGCAGAACATGCAAGCCTAGCTGCCAGAGATGTTGTAGAACTTTCAAGGCAATATTGTGTTGATGATGGTGGTTCATGCCACTTAGGTTTCAAGGATAAACGGTTGGAACATGGGCAATCATTTCCTGGAGATGGTAAATTTTCTATTGGCAGGCAGAATTGGAACATGAAATTTAAGGATGCTACCTCTGCTGCTTAAGCAGCGGTTGAGTTTGCAAAACATACAAGCCTAGCTGCCAGAGCTATTGTAGAACTTTCAAGGCAATATTTTGTTGATGATGGTGGTTCATGCCACTTAGGTTTCAAGGATGAAAGGTTGGAACATGGGAAATTATTTCCTGGAGATGGTAATGGTAATTTTTTTATTGGCATGCAAAATTGGAACATGAAAATTAAGGATGCTACCTCTGCTGCTCAAGTAGCGACTGAGTTTGCAGAACATGCAAGGCTAGCGACCAGAGCTGTTGTAGAACAATCAAGGCAATATTGTGTTGATGATGGTGGTTCATGCCACTTAGTTTTCAAGGATGAAAGTTTGGAACATGGGCAATCATTTCCTGGAGATGGTAAATTTTCTATTGGCAGGCAGAATTGGAACATGAAATTTAATGATGCTACCTCTGCTGCTCAAGCAACGGCTGAGTTTGCAGAACATCCAAGCCTAGGTGCTACAGCTGTTGTAGAACTTTCAAGGCAATATTGTGTTGATGATGGTGGTTCATGCCACTTAGGTTTCAAGGATAAAAGGTTGGAACATGGGCAATCATTTCCTGGAGATGGTAAATTTTCTATTGGCAGGTAGAATTGGAACATGAAATTTAAGGATGCTACCTCTGCTGCTTAAGCAGCGGCTGAGTTTGCAAAACATCCAAGCCTAGCTGCCAGAGCTATTGTAGAACTTTCAAGGCAATATTTTGTTGATGATGGTGGTTCAGGCCACATAGGTTTCAAGGAAGAAAGGTTGGAACATGGGAAATTATTTCCTGGAGATGGTAATGGTAATTTTTTTATTGGCAGGCAAAATTGGAACATGAAAATTAAGGATGCTACCTCTGCTGCTCAAGTAGCGACTGAGTTTGCAGAACATGCAAGGCTAGCGACCAGAGCTGTTGTAGAACAATCAAGGCAATATTGTATTGATGATGGTGGTTCATGCCACTTAGTTTTCAAGGATGAAAGTTTGGAACATGGGCAATCATTTCCTGGAGATGGTAAATTTTCTATTGGCAGGCAGAATTGGAACATGAAATTTAATGATGCTACCTCTGCTGCTGAAGCAACGGCTGAGTTTGCAGAACATCCAAGCCTAGGTGCTAGAGCTGTTGTAGAACTTTAAGGCAATATTGTGTTGATGATGGTGGTTCATGCCACTTAGTTTTCAAGGATGAAACGTTGGAACATGGGCAATCATTTCCTTGAGATGGTAATGGTAATTTTTCTGTTGGCAGGCAAAATTGGAACATGAAATTTAAGGATGCTACCTCCGCTTCTCAAGTAGCGACTTAGTTTGCAGAACATGCAAGCCTAACTGCCAGAGCTGTTGTAGAACTTTCAAGGCAATATTGTGTTGATGATGGTGGTTCATGCCACTTAGTTTTCAAGGATGAAAGGTTGGAAAATGGGCAACCATTTCCTGGAGATGGTAATGGTAATTTTTCTGTTTGCAGGTAGAATTGGAACATGCAATTTAAGGATGCTACCTCTGCTACTCAAGCAGCGACTGAGTTTGCAGAACATGCAAGCCTAGCTGCCAGAGCTGTTGTAGAAATTTCAAGGCAATATTGTGTTGATGATGGTGGTTCATGCCACTTAGGTTTCAAGGATAAAAGGTTGGAACATGGGCAATCATTTCCTGGAGATGGTAAATTTTCTATTGGCAGGCAGAATTAGAACATGAAATTTAAGGATGCTTCCTCTGTTACTCAAGCAGCGGCTGAGTTTGCAGAATATCCAAGCCTAGGTGCCAGAGCTGTTGTAGAACTTTCAAGGCAATATTGTGTTGATGATGGTGGTTCATGCCACTTAGGTTTCAAGGATGAAAGGTTGGAACATGGGCAATCATTTCCTGGAGATGGTAATGGTAATTTTTCTATTGGCAGGCAGAATTGGAACATGAAATTTAAGGATGCTACCTCTGCTGCTCAAGTAGCGACTGGGTTTGCAGAACATGCAAGGCTAGCTACCAGAGCTGTTGTAGAACTTTCAAGGCAATATTGTGTTGATGATGGTGGTTCATGCCACTTAGTTTTCAAGGATGACAGGTTGGAACATGGGAAATCATTTCCTTGAGATGGTAATGGTAATTTTTCTGTTTACAGGCAGAATTGGAACATGAAATTTAAGGATGCTACCTCTGATGCTCAAGTAGCGACTGAGTTTGCAGAACATGCAAGCCTTGCTGCCAGAGCTGTTGTAGAACTTTCAAGGAAATATTGTGTTGATGATGGTGGTTCATGCCACTTAGTTTTCAAGGATGAAAGGTGGGAACATAGGCAATCATTTCCTGGAGATGGTAATGGTAATTTTTCTATTGGAAGGTAGAATTGGAACATGCAATTTAAGGATGCTACCTCTGCTACTCAAGCAGCGGCTGAGTTTGCAGAACATGCAAGCCTAGCTGCCAGAGCTGTTGTAGAACTTTCAAGGCAATATTGTGTTGATGATGGTGGTTCATGCCACTTAGGTTTCAAGGATAAAAGGTTGGAACATGGGCAATCATTTCCTGGAGATGGTAAATTTTCTATTGGCAGGCAGAATTGGAACATGAAATTTAAGGATGCTACCTCTGCTGCTCAAGCAGCGGCTGAGTTTGCAAAACATCCAAGCCTAGCTGCCAGAGCTGTTGTAGAACTTTCAAGGCAATATTGTGTTGATGATGGTGGTTCATGCCACTTAGGTTTCAAGGATGAAAGGTTGGAACATGGGCAATCATTTCCTGGAGATGGTAATGGTAATTTTTCTATTGGCAGGCAGAATTGGAACATGAAATTTAAGGATGCTACCTCTGCTGCTCAAGTAGCGACTGGGTTTGCAGAACATGCAACGCTAGCTACCAGAGCTGTTGTAGAACTTTCAAGGCAATATTGTGTTGATGATGGTGGTTCATGCCACTTAGTTTTCAAGGATGATAGGTTGGAACATGGGAAATCATTTCCTTGAGATGGTAATGGTAATTTTTCTGTTTACAGGCAGAATTGGAACATGAAATTTAAGGATGCTACCTCTGCTGCTCAAGTAACGACTGAATTTGTAGAACATGCAAGCCTAGCTGCCAGAGCTGTTGTAGAACTCTCAAGGCAATATTGTGTTGATGATGGTGGTTCATGCCACTTAGTTTTCAAGGATGAAAGGTTGGAACATGGGCAATCATTTCCTGGAGATGGTAATGGTAATTTTTCTGTTGGCAGGCATAATTGGAACATGAAATTTAAGGATGCTACCTCTGCTGCTCAAGTAGCGACTGAGTTTGCAGAACATGCAAGCCTAGCTGCCAGAGCTGTTGTAGAACTTTCAAGGCAATATTATGTTGATGATGGTGGTTCATGCCACTTAGTTTTCAAGGATGAAAGGTTGGAAAATGGGAAATCATTTCCTCGAGATGGTAATGGTAATTTTTCTGTTGGCAGGTAGAATTGGAACATGCAATTTAAGGATGCTACATCTGCAACTCAAGCAGCGGCTGAGTTTGCAGAACATGCAAGCCTAGCTGCCAGAGCTGTTGTAGAACTTTCAAGGCAATATTGTGTTGATGATGGTGGTTCATGCCACTTAGGTTTCAAGGATAAAAGGTTGGAACATGGGCAATCATTTCCTGGAGATGGTAAATTTTCTATTGGCAGGCAGAATTAGAACATGAAATTTAAGGATGCTACCTCTTCTACTCAAGCAACGGCTGAGTTTGCAGAACATGCAAGCCTAGCTGCCAGAGCTGTTGTAGAACTTTCAAGGCAATATTGTGTTGATGATGGTGGTTCATGCCACTTAGTTTTAAAGGATGAAAGGTTGGAAAATGGGCAATCATTTCCTGGAGATGGTAATGGTAATATTTCTGTTGGCAGGTAGAATTGGAACATGCAATTTAAGGATGCTACCTCTGCTACTCAAGGAGCGGCTGAGTTTGCAGAACATGCAAGCCTAGCTGCCAGAGCTGTTGTAGAACTTTCAAGGCAATAATGTGTTGATGATGGGGGTTCATGCCACTTAGGTTTCAAGGATAAAAGTTTGGAACATGGGCAATCATTTCCTGGAGATGGTAAATTTTCTATTGGCAGGCAGAATTGGAACATGAAATTTAATGATGCTACCTCTGCTGCTCAAGCAACGGCTGAGTTTGCAGAACATCCAAGCCTAGGTGCCAGAGCTGTTGTAGAACTTTGAAGGCAATATTGTGTTGATGATGGTGGTTCATGCCACTTAGTTTTCAAGGATGAAAGGTTGGAACATGGGCAATCATTTCCTTGAGATGGTAATGGTTATTTTTCTATTGGCAGGCATAATTGGAACATGAAATTTAAGGATGCTACCTCTGCTGCTCAAGTAGCGACTGAGTTTGCAGAACATGCAAGCCTAGCTGCCAGAGCTGTTGTAGAACTTTCAAGGCAATATTATGTTGATGATGGTGGTTCATGCCACTTAGTTTTCAAGGATGAAAGGTTGGAAAATGGGCGATCATTTCCTCGAGATGATAATGGTAATTTTTCTGTTGGCAGGTAGAATTGGAACATGCAATTTAAGGATGCTACCTCTGCTACTCAAGCAGCAGCTAAGTTTGCAGAACATGCAAGCCTAGCTGCCAGAGCTGTTGTAGAACATTCAAGGCAATATTGTGTTGATGATGGTGGTTCATGCCACTTAGGTTTCAAGGATAAAAGGTTGGAACATGGGCAATCATTTCCTGGAGATGATAAATTTTCTATTGGCAGGCAGAATTGGAACATGAAATTTAAGGATGCTACCTCTGCTACTCAAGCAGTGGCTGAGTTTGTAGAACATCCAAGCCTAGGTGCCAGAGCTATTGTAGAACTTTCAAGGGAATATTTTGTTGATGATGGTGGTTCATGCCACTTAGTTTTCAAGGATGAAAGGTTGGAACATGGGCAATCATTTCCTGGAGATGGTAAATTTTCTATTGCCAGGCAAAATTGGAACATAAAATTTAAGGATGCTACCTCTGCTGCTCAAGCAGCGGCTGAGTTTGCAGAACATCCAAGCCTAGGTGCCAGAGCTGTTGTAGAACTTTCAAGGCAATATTGTGTTGATGATGGTGGTTCATGCCACTTAGTTTTCAAGGATGAAAGGTTGGAACATGGGCAATCATTTCCTTGAGATGGTAATGGTAATTTTTCTGTTGGAAGGCATAATTGGAACATGAAATTTAAGGATGCTACCTCTGCTGCTCAAGTAGCGACTGAGTTTGCAGAACATGCAAGCCTAGCTGCCAGAGCTGTTGTAGAACTTTCAAGGCAATATTATGTTGATGATGGTGGTTCATGCCACTTAGTTTTCAAGGATGAAAGGTTGGAAAATGGGCGATCATTTCCTCGAGATGATAATGGTAATTTTTCTGTTGACAGGTAGAATTGGAACATGCAATTTAAGGATGCTACCTCTGCTACTCAAGCAGCAGCTAAGTTTGCAGAACATGCAAGCCTAGCTGCCAGAGCTGTTGTAGAACATTCAAGGCAATATTGTGTTGATGATGGTGGTTCATGCCACTTAGGTTTCAAGGATAAAAGGTTGGAACATGGGCAATCATTTCCTGGAGATGGTAATGGTAATTTTTCTATTGGCAAGCAGAATTGGAACATGAAATTTAAGGATGCTACCTCTACTGCTCAAGTAGCGACTGAGTTTGCAGAACATGCAAGGCTAGCTACCAGAGCTGTTGTAGAACTTTCAAGGCAATATTGTGTTGATGATGGTGGTTCATGCCACTTAGTTTTCAAGGATGAAAGGTTGGAACATGGGCAATCATTTCCTTGAGATGGTAATGGTAATGTTTCTGTTGGCAGGCAGAATTGGAACATGAAATTTAAGGATGCTACCTCTGCTGCTCAAGTAGCGACTGAGTTTGCAGAACATGCAAGCCTAGCTACCAGAGCTGTTGTAGAACTTTCAAGGCAATATTGTGTTGATGATGGTGGTTCATGCCACTTAGGTTTCAAGGATAAAAGGTTGGAACATGGGCAATCATTTCCTGGAGATGGTAAACTTTCTATTGGCAGGCAGAATTAGAACATGAAATTTAAGGATGCTACCTCTTCTATTCAAGCAGCGGCTGAGTTTGCAGAACATCCAAGCCCAGGTGCCAGAGCTGTTGTAGAACATCAAGGAAATATTATGTTGATGATGGTGGTTCATGCCACTTAGGTTTCAAGGATGAAAGGTTGGAACATGGGCAATCATTTCCTGGAGATGGTAATGGTAATTTTTCTATTGGCAGGCAGAATTGGAACATGAAATTTAAGGATGCTACCTCTACTGCTCAAGTAGCGACTGAGTTTGCAGAACATGCAAGGCTAGCTACCAGAGCTGTTGTAGAACTTTCAAGGCAATATTGTGTTGATGATGGTGGTTCATGCCACTTAGTTTTCAAGGATGAAAGGTTGGAACATGGGCAATCATTTCCTTGGAGATGGTAATGGTAATGTTTCTGTTGGCAGGCAGAATTGGAACATGAAATTTAAGGATGCTACCTCTGCTGCTCAAGTAGCGACTGAGTTTGCAGAACATGCAAGCCTAGCTACCAGAGCTGTTGTAGAACTTTCAAGGCAATATTGTGTTGATGATGGTGGTTCATGCCACTTAGTTTTCAAGGATGAAAGGTTGGAACATGGGCAATCATTTCCTTGAGATGGTAATGGTAATTTTTCTGTTGGAAGGCATAATTGGAACATGAAATTTAAGGATGCTACCTCTGCTGCTCAAGTAGCGACTGAGTTTGCAGAACATGCAAGCCTAGCTGCCAGAGCTGTTGTAGAACTTTCAAGGCAATATTATGTTGATGATGGTGGTTCATGCCACTTAGTTTTCAAGGATGAAAGGTTGGAAAATGGGCAATCATTTCCTCGAGATGGTAATGGTAATTTTTCTGTTGGCAGGTAGAATTGGAACATGCAATTTAAGGATACTACATCTGCTACTCAAGCAGCGGCTGAGTTTGCGGAACATGCAAGCCTAGCTGCCAGAGCAGTTGTAGAACTTTCAAGGCAATATTGTGTTGATGATGGTGGTTCATGCCACTTAGGTTTCAAGGATAAAAGGTTGGAACATGGGCAATCATTTCCTGGAGATAGTAAATTTTCTATTGGCAGGCAGAATTAGAACATGAAATTTAAGGATGCTACCTCTTCTACTCAAGCAGCGGCTGAGTTTGCAGAACATCCAAGCCCAGGTGCCAGAGCTGTTGTTGAACATTCAAGGAAATATTATGTTGATGATGGTGGTTCATGCCACTTAGGTTTCAAGGATGAAAGGTTGGAACATGGGCAATCATTTCCTGGAGATGGTAATGGTAATTTTTCTATTGGCAGGCAGAATTGGAACATGAAATTTAAGGATGCTACCTCTACTGCTCAAGTAGCCACTGAGTTTGCAGAACATGCAAGGCTAGCTACCAGAGCTGTTGTAGAACTTTCAAGGCAATATTGTGTTGATGATGGTGGTTCATGCCACTTAGTTTTCAAAGATGAAAGGTTGGAACATGGGCAATCATTTCCTTGAGATGGTAATGGTAATGTTTCTGTTGGCAGGCAGAATTGGAACATGAAATTTAAGGATGCTACCTCTGCTGCTCAAGTAGCGACTGAATTTGCAGAACATGCAAGCCTAGCTACCAGAGCTGTTGTAGAACTCTCAAGGCAATATTGTGTTGATGATGGTGGTTCATGCCACTTAGTTTTCAAGGATGAAAGGTTGGAACATGGGCAATCATTTCCTTAAGATGGTAATGGTAATTTTTCTGTTGGCAGGCATAATTGGAACATGAAATTTAAGGATGCTACCTCTGCTGCTCAAGTAGCGACTGAGTTTGCAGAACATGCAAGCCTAGCTGCCAGAGCTGTTGTAGAACTTTCAAGGCAATATTATGTTGATGATGGTGGTTCATGCCACTTAGTTTTCAAGGATGAAAGGTTGGAAAATGGGCAATCATTTCCTCGAGATGGTGATGGTAATTTTTCTGTTGGCAGGTAGAATTGGAACATGCAATTTAAGGATGCTACATCTGCTACTCAAGCAGCGGCTGAGTTTGCAGAACACGCAAGCCTAGCTGCCAGAGCTGTTGTAGAACTTTCAAGGCAATATTGTGTTGATGATGGTGGTTCATGCCACTTAGGTTTCAAGGATAAAAGGTTGGAACATGGGCAATCATTTCCTGGAGATGGTAAATTTTCTATTGGCAGGCAGAATTAGAACATGAAATTTAAGGATGCTACCTCTTCTACTCAAGCAGCGGCTGAGTTTGCAGAACATGCAAGCCTAGCTGCCAGAGCTGTTGTAGAACTTTCAAGGCAATATTGTGTTGATGATGGTGGTTCAAGCCACTTAGTTTTAAAGGATGAAAGGTTGGAAAATGGGCAATCATTTCCTGGAGATGGTAATGGTAATATTTCTGTTGGCAGGTAGAATTGGAACATGCAATTTAAGGATGCTACCTCTGCTACTCAAGGAGCGGCTGAGTTTGCAGAACATGCAAGCCTAGCTGCCAGAGCTATTGTAGAACTTTCAAGGCAATAATGTATTGATGATGGGGGTTCATGCCACTTAGGTTTCAAGGATAAAAGTTTGGAACATGGGCAATCATTTCCTGGAGATGGTAAATTTTCTATTGGCAGGCAGAATTGGAACATGAAATTTAATGATGCTACCTCTGCTGCTCAAGCAACGGCTGAGTTTGCAGAACATCCAAGCCTAGGTGCCAGAGCTGTTGTAGAACTTTCAAGGCAATATTGTGTTGATGATGGTGGTTCATGCCACTTAGTTTTCAAGGATGAAAGTTTGGAACATGGGCAATCATTTCCTTGAGATGGTAATGGTTATTTTTCTATTGGCAGGCATAATTGGAACATGAAATTTAAGGATGCTACCTCTGCTGCTCAAGTAGCGACTGAGTTTGCAGAACATGCAAGCCTAGCTGCCAGAGCTGTTGTAGAACTTTCAAGGCAATATTATGTTGATGATGGTGGTTCATGCCACTTAGTTTTCAAGGATGAAAGGTTGGAAAATGGGCGATCATTTCCTCGAGATGATAATGGTAATTTTTCTGTTGGCAGGTAGAATTGGAACATGCAATTTAAGGATGCTACCTCTGCTACTCAAGCAGCAGCTGAGTTTGCAGAACATGCAAGCCTAGCTGCCAGAGCTGTTGTAGAACATTCAAGGCAATATTGTGTTGATGATGGTGGTTCATGCCACTTAGGTTTCAAGGATAAAAGGTTGGAACATGGGCAATCATTTCCTGGAGATGATAAATTTTCTATTGGCAGGCAGAATTGGAACATGAAATTTAAGGATGCTACCTCTGCTACTCAAGCAGTGGCTGAGTTTGTAGAACATCCAAGCCTAGGTGCCAGAGCTATTGTAGAACTTTCAAGGGAATATTTTGTTGATGATGGTGGTTCATGCCACTTAGTTTTCAAGGATGAAAGGTTGGAACATGGGCAATCATTTCCTGGAGATGGTAAATTTTCTATTGGCAGGCAAAATTGGAACATAAAATTTAAGGATGCTACCTCTGCTGCTCAAGCAGCGGCTGAGTTTGCAGAACATCCAAGCCTAGGTGCCAGAGCTGTTGTAGAACTTTCAAGGCAATATTGTGTTGATGATGGTGGTTCATGCCACTTAGTTTTCAAGGATGAAAGGTTGGAACATGGGCAATCATTTCCTTGAGATGGTAATGGTAATTTTTCTGTTGGCAGGCAGAATTGGAACATGAAATTTAAGGATGCTACCTCTGCTGCTCAAGCAGCGGCTGAGTTTGCAGAACATCCAAGCCTAGGTGCCAGAGCTGTTGTAGAACTTTCAAGGCAATATTGTGTTGATGATGGTGCTTCATGCCACTTAGTTTTAAAGGATGAAAGGTTGGAAAATGGGCAATCATTTATTGGAGATGGTAATGGTAATTTTTCTGTTGGCAGGTAGAATTGGAACATGCAATTTAAGGATGCTACCTCTGCTACTCAAGGAGCGGCTGAGTTTGCAGAACATGCAAGCCTAGCTGCCAGAGCTGTTGTAGAACTTTCAAGGCAATAATGTGTTGATGATGGTGGTTCATGCCACTTAGGTTTCAAGGATAAAAGTTTGGAACATGGGCAATCATTTCCTGGAGATAGTAAATTTTCTATTGGCAGGCAGAATTAGAACATGAAATTTAAGGATGCTACCTCTTCTACTCAAGCAGCGGCTGAGTTTGCAGAACATCCAAGCCCAGGTGCCAGAGCTGTTGTAGAACATTCAAGGAAATATTGTGTTGATGATGGTGGTTCATGCCACACAGGTTTCAAGGATGAAAGGTTGGAACATGGGCAATCATTTCCTAGAGATGGTAATGGTAATTTTTCTATTGGCAGGCAGAATTGGAACATGAAATTTAAGGATGCTACCTCTGCTGCTCAAGTAGCGACTGAGTTTGCAGAACATGCAAGGCTAGCTACCATAGCTGTTGTAGAACTTTCAAGGCAATATTGTGTTGATGATGGTGGTTCATGCCACTTAGTTTTCAAGGATGAAAGGTTGGAACATGGGCAATCATTTCCTTAACATCGTAATGATAATTTTTCTTTTGGCAGGCTGAATTGGAACATGAAATTTAAGGATGCTACCTCTGCTGCTCAAGTAGCGACTGAGTTTGCAGAACATGCAAGCCTAGCTGCCAGAGCTGTTGTAGAACTTTCAAGGCAATATTGTGTTGATGATGGTGGCTCATGCCACTTAGTTTTCAAGGATGAATGGTTGGAACATGGGCAATCATTTCCTTGAGATGGTAATGGTAATTTTTCTGTTGGCAGGTAGAATTGGAACATGCAATTTAAGGATGCTACCTCTGCTACTCAAGCAGCGGCTGAGTTTGCAGAACATGCATGCCTAGCTGCCAGAGCTGTTGTAGAACTTTCAAGGCAATATTGTGTTGATGATGGTGGTTCATGCCACTTAGGTTTTAAGGATGAAAGTTTGGAACATGGGCAATCATTTCCTGGAGATGGTAATGGTAATTTTTCTATTAACAGGCAAAATTGGAACATGAAATTTAAGGATGCTACCTCTACTGCTCAAGTAGCAACTGAGTTTGCAGAACATGCAAGGCTAGCTACCAGAGCTGTTGTAGATCAATCAAGGCAATATTGTGTTGATGATGGTGGTTCATGCCACTTAGTTTTCAAGGATGAAAGGTTGTAACATGGGCAATCATTTCCTGGAGATGGTAAATTTTCTATTGGCAGGCAGAATTGGAACATGAAATTTAAGGATGCTACCTCTGCTGCTCAAGCAGCGGCTGAGTTTGCAGAACATCCAAGCCTAGGTGCAAGGGCTGTTGTAGAACTTTCAAGGCAATATTGTGTTGATGATGGTGGTTCATGCCACTAAGTTTTCAAGGATGAAAGGTTGGAACACGGGAAATCATTTCCTTGAGATGGTAATGGTAATTTTTCTGTTGGCAGGCAGAATTGGAACATGAAATTTAAGGACGCTACCTCTGCTGCTCAAGTAGCGACTGAGTTTGCAGAACATGCAAGCCTAGCTGCCAGAGCTGTTGTAGAACTTTCAAGGCAATATTGTGTTGATGATGGTGGTTCATGCCACTTAGTTTTCAAGGATGAAAGGTTGTAACATGGGCAATCATTTCCTGGAGATGGTAAATTTTCTATTGGCAGGCAGAATTGGAACATGAAATTTAAGGATGCTACCTCTGCTGCTCAAGCAGCGGCAGAGTTTGCAGAACATCCAAGCCCAGGTGCCAGAGCTGTTGTTGAACTTTTAAGCCAATATTGTGTTGATGATGGTGGTTCATGCCACTTAGGTTTCAAGGATAAAAGGTTGGAACATGGGCAATCATTTCCAGGAGATGGTAAATTTTCTATTGGCAGGCAGAATTAGAACATGAAATTTAAGGATGCTACCTCTGCTACTCAAGCAGCGGCTGAGTTTGCAGAACATCCAAGCCCGGGTGCCAGAGCTGTTGTAGAACTTTTAAGGCAATATTGTGTTGATGATGGTGGTTCATGCCACTTAGGTTTCAAGGATGAAAGGTTGGAACATTGGCAATCATTTCCTGGAGATGGTAATGGTAATTTTTCTATTGGCAGGCAGAATTGGAAAATGAAATTTAAGGATGCTACCTCTGCTGCTCAAGTAGCGACTGAGTTTGCAGAACATGCAAGGCTAGCTACCAGAGCTGTTGTAGAGCTTTCAAGGCAATATTGTGTTGATGATGGTGGTTTATGCCACTTAGTTTTCAAGGATGAAAGGTTGGAAAATGGGCAATCATTTCCTGGAGATGGTAAATTTTCTATTGGAAGGCAGAATTGGAACATGAAATTTAAGGAAGCTACCTCTGCTGCTCAAGCAGTGGCTGAGTTTGCAGAACATCCAAGCCTAGGTGCAAGGGCTGTTGTAGAACTTTCAAGGCAATATTGTGTTGATGATTGTGGTTCATGCCACTTAGTTTTCAAGGATGAAAGGTTGGAACACGGGAAATCATTTCCTTGAGATGGTAATGGTAATTTTTCTGTTGGCAGGCAGAATTGGAACATGAAATTTAAGGACGCTACCTCTGCTGCTCAAGTAGCGACTGAGTTTGCAGAACATGCAAGCCTAGCTGCCAGAGCTGTTGTAGAACTTTCAAGGCAATATTGTGTTGATGATGGTGGTTCATGCCACTTAGTTTTCAAGGATGAAAGGTTGTGACATGGGCAATCATTTCCTGGAGATGGTAAATTTTCTATTGGCAGGCAGAATTGGAACATGAAATTTAAGGATGCTACCTCTACTGCTCAAGCAGCGGCAGAGTTTGCAGAATATCCAAGCCCAGGTGCCAGAGCTGTTGTAGAACTTTTAAGCCAATATTGTGTTGATGATGGTGGTTCATGCCACTTAGGTTTCAAGGATAAAAGGTTGGAACATGGGCAATCATTTCCAGGAGATGGTAAATTTTCTATTGGCAGGCAGAATTAGAACATGAAATTTAAGGATGCTACCTCTGCTACTCAAGCAGCGGCTGAGTTTGCAGAACATCCAAGCCCGGGTGCCAGAGCTGTTGTAGAACTTTCAAGGCAATATTGTGTTGATGACGGTTGTTCATGCCACTTAGGTTTCAAGGATGAAAGGTTGGAACATTGGCAATCATTTCCTGGAGATGGTAATGGTAATTTTTCTATTGGCAGGTAGAATTGGAAAATGAAATTTAAGGATGCTACCTCTGCTGCTCAAGTAGCGACTGAGTTTGCAGAACATGCAAGGCTAGCTACCAGAGCTGTTGTAGAACTTTCAAGGCAATATTGTGTTGATGATGGTGGTTCATGCCACTTAGTTTTCAAGGATGAAAGGTTGGAACATGGGCAATCATTTCCTTGAGATGGTAATGGTAATTTTTCTGTTGGCATGCAGAATTGGAACATGAAATTTAAGGATGCTACCTCTGCTGCTCAAGTAGCGACTGAGTTTACAGAACATGCAAGGCTAGCTACCAGAGCTATTGTAGAACAATCAAGGCAATATTGTGTTGATGATGGTGGTTCATGCCACTTAGTTTTCAAGGATGAAAGGTTGGAACATGGGCAATCATTTCCTGGAGATGGTAAATTTTCTACTGGCAGGCAGAATTGGAACATGAAATTTAAGGATGCTACCTCTGCTGCTCAATCAGCGGCTGAGTATGCAGAACATCCAAGCCTAGGTGCCAGAGCTGTTGTAGAACTTTCAAGGTAATATTTTGTTGATGATGGTGGTTCATGCCACTTAGTTTTCAAGGATGAAAGGTTGGAATATGGGCAATCATTTCCTTGAGATGGTAATGGTAATTTTTCTGTTGGCAGGCAGAATTGGAACATGAAATTTAAGGATGCTACCTCTGCTGCTCAAGTAGCGACTTAGTTTGCAGAACATGCAAGGCTAGCTACCAGAGCTGTTGTAGAACAATCAAGGCAATATTGTGTTGATGGTGGTTCATGCCACTTTGTTTTCAAGGATGAAAGGTTGGAACATGGGCAATCATTTCCTAGAGATGGTAAATTTTCTATTGGAAGGCAGAATTGGAACATGAAATTTAAGGATGCTACCTCTGCTGCTCAAGCAGCGGCAGAGTTTGCAGAATATCCAAGCCTAGGTGCCAGAGCTGTTGTAGAACTTTTAAGCCAATATTGTGTTGATGATGGTGGTTCATGCCACTTAGGTTTCAAGGATAAAAGGTTGGAACATGGGTAATCATTTCCAGGAGATGGTAAATTTTCTATTGGCAGGCAGAATTAGAACATGAAATTTAAGGATGCTACCTCTGCTACTCAAGCAGCGGCTGAGTTTGCAGAACATCCAAGCCCGGGTGCCAGAGCTGTTGTAGAACTTTCAAGGCAATATTGTGTTGATGATGGTTGTTCATGCCACTTAGGTTTCAAGGATGAAAGGTTGGAACATTGGCAATCATTTCCTGGAGATGGTAATGGTAATTTTTCTATTGGCAGGTAGAATTGGAAAATGAAATTTAAGGATGCTACCTCTGCTGCTCAAGTAGCGACTGAGTTTGCAGAACATGCAAGGCTAGCTACCAGAGCTGTTGTAGAACTTTCAAGGCAATATTGTGTTGATGATGGTGGTTCATGCCACTTAGTTTTCAAGGATGAAAGGTTGGAACATGGGCAATCATTTCCTTGAGATGGTAATGGTAATTTTTCTGTTGGCATGCAGAATTGGAACATGAAATTTAAGGATGCTACCTCTGCTGCTCAAGTAGCGACTGAGTTTACAGAACATGCAAGGCTAGCTACCAGAGCTATTGTAGAACAATCAAGGCAATATTGTGTTGATGATGGTGGTTCATGCCACTTAGTTTTCAAGGATGAAAGGTTGGAACATGGGCAATCATTTCCTGGAGATGGTAAATTTTCTACTGGCAGGCAGAATTGGAACATGAAATTTAAGGATGCTACCTCTGCTGCTCAAGCAGCGGCTGAGTATGCAGAACATCCAAGCCTAGGTGCCAGAGCTGTTGTAGAACTTTCAAGGTAATATTTTGTTGATGATGGTGGTTCATGCCACTTAGTTTTCAAGGATGAAAGGTTGGAATATGGGCAATCATTTCCTTGAGATGGTAATGGTAATTTTTCTGTTGGCAGGCAGAATTGGAACATGAAATTTAAGGATGCTACCTCTGCTGCTCAAGTAGCGACTTAGTTTGCAGAACATGCAAGGCTAGCTACCAGAGCTGTTGTAGAACAATCAAGGCAATATTGTGTTGATGGTGGTTCATGCCACTTTGTTTTCAAGGATGAAAGGTTGGAACATGGGCAATCATTTCCTAGAGATGGTAAATTTTCTATTGGAAGGCAGAATTGGAACATGAAATTTAAGGAATCTACCTCTGCTGCTCAAGCAGCGGCTGAGTTTGCAGAACATCCAAGCCTAGGTGCCAGGGCTGTTGTAGAACTTTCAAGGCAATATTGTGTTGATGATGGTGGTTCATGCCACTTAGTTTTCAAGGATGAAAGGTTGGAACACGGGCAATCATTTCCTTGAGATGGTAATGTTAATTTTTCTGTTGGCAGGCAGAATTGGAACATGAAATTTAAGGATGCTACCTCTGCTGCTCAAGTAGCGACTGAGTTTGCAGAACATGCAAGCCTAGCTGCCAGAGCTGTTGTAGAACTTTCAAGGCAATATTGCATTGATGATGGTGGTTCATGCCACTTAGTTTTCAAGGATGAAAGGTTGTAACATGGGCAATCATTTCCTGGAGATGGTAAATTTTCTATTGGCAGGCAGAATTGGAACATGAAATTTAAGGATGCTACCTCTGCTGCTCAAGTAGCGACTGAGTTTGCAGAACATGCAAGGCTAGCTACCAGAGCTGTTGTAGAACAATCAAGGCAATATTGTGTTGATGATGGTGCTTCATGCCACTTAGTTTTCAAGGATGAAAGGTTGGAAAATGGGCAATCATTTCCTGGAGATGGTAAATTTTCTATTGGAAGGCAGAATTGGAACATGAAATTTAAGGAAGCTACCTCTGCTGCTCAAGCAGTGGCTGAGTTTGCAGAACATCCAAGCCTAGGTGCAAGGGCTGTTGTAGAACTTTCAAGGCAATATTGTGTTGATGATGGTGGTTCATGCCACTTAGTTTTCAAGGATGAAAGGTTGGAACACGGGAAATCATTTCCTTGAGATGGTAATGGTAATTTTTCTGTTGGCAGGCAGAATTGGAACATGAAATTTAAGGACGCTACCTCTGCTGCTCAAGTAGCGACTGAGTTTGCAGAACATGCAAGCCTAGCTGCTAGAGCTGTTGTAGAACTTTCAAGGCAATATTGTGTTGATGATGGTGGTTCATGCCACTTAGTTTTCAAGGATGAAAGGTTGTAACATGGGCAATCATTTCCTGGAGATGGTAAATTTTCTATTGGCAGGCAGAATTGGAACATGAAATTTAAGGATGCTACCTCTGCTGCTCAAGCAGCGGCAGAGTTTGCAGAACATCCAAGCCTTGGTGCCAGAGCTGTTGTAGAACTTTCAAGGCAATATTTTGTTGATGATGGTGGTTCATGCCACTTAGTTTTCAAGGATGAAAGGTTGGAACATGGGCAATCATTTCCTTGAGATGGTAATGGTAATTTTTCTGTTGGCAGGCAGAATTGGAACATGAAATTTAAGGATGCTACCTCTGCTGCTCAAGTAGCGACTGAGTTTGCAGAACATGCAAGCCTAGCTGCCAGAGCTGTTGTAGAACATTCAAGGCAATATTGTGTTGATGATGGTGGTTCATGCCACTTAGGTTTAAGGATGAAAAGGTTGGAACATGGGCAATCATTTCCTGGAGATGGTAATGGTAATTTTTCTATTGGCAGGCAGAATTGGAACATGAAATTTAAGGATGCTACCTCTGCTGCTCAAGTAGCGACTGAGTTGGCAGAACATGCAAGGCTAGCTACCAGAGCTGTTGTAGAACAATCAAAGCAATATTATGTTGATGATGGTGGTTCATGCCACTTAGTTTTCAAGGATGAAAGGTTGGAACATGGGCAATCATTTCCTGGAGATGGTAAATTTTCTATTGGAAGGCAGAATTGGAACATGAAATTTAAGGATGCTACCTCTGCTGCTCAAGCAGCGGCAGAGTTTGCAGAACATCCAAGCCTAGGTGCCAGGGCTATTGTAGAACTTTCAAGGCAATATTGTGTTGATGATGGTGGTTCATGCCACTTGGTTTTCAAGGATGAAAGGTTAGAACACGGGCAATCATTTCCTTGAGATGGTAATGGTAATTTTTCTGTCGGCAGGCAGAATTGGAACATGAAATTTAAGGATGCTACCTCTGCTGCTCAAGTAGCGACTGAGTTTGCAGAACATGCAAGCCTAGCTGCCAGAGCTGTTGTAGTACTTTCAAGGCAATATTGCGTTGATGATGGTGGTTCATGCCACTTAGTTTTCAAGGATGAAAGGTTGTAACATGGGCAATCATTTCCTGGAGAGGGTAAATTTTCTATTGGCAGGCAGAATTAGAACATGAAATTTAAGGATGCTACCTCTGCTACTCAAGCAACGGCTGAGTTTGCAGAACATCCAAGCCCAGGTGCCAGAGCTATTGTAGAACTTTCAAGGCAATATTGTGTTGATGATGGTGGTTCATGCCACTTGGTTTTCAAGGATGAAAGGTTGGAATACGGGCAATCATTTCCTTGAGATGGTAATGGTAATTTTTCTGTCGGCAGGCAGAATTGGAACATGAAATTTAAGGATGCTACCTCTGCTGCTCAAGTAGCGACTGAGTTTGCAGAACATGCAAGCCTAGCTGCCAGAGCTGTTGTAGAACTTTCAAGGCAATATTGCATTGATTTTGGTGGTTCATGCCACTTAGTTTTCAAGGATGAAAGGTTGTAACATGGGCAATCATTTCCTGGAGATTGTAAATTTTCTATTGGCAGGCAGAATTGGAACATGAATATAAGGATGCTACCTCTGCTGCTCAAGCAGCGGCTGAGTTTGCAGAACATTCAAGCCTTGGTGCCAGAGCTGTTGTAGAACTTTCAAGGCAATATTTTGTTGATGATGGTGGTTCATGCCACTTAGTTTTCAGGGATGAAAGGTTGGAACATGGGAAATCATTTCCTGGAGATGGTAATGGTAATTTTTCTGTTGGCAGGCAGAATTGGAACATGAAATTTAAGGATGCTACCTCTGCTGCTCAAGTAGCGACTGAGTTTGCAGAACATGCAAGCCTAGATGCCAGAGCTGTTGTAGAACTTTCAAGGCAATATTGTGTTGATGATGGTGGTTAATGCCACATAGTTTTCAAGGATGAAAGGTTGGAACATGGGCAATCATTTCCTTGAGATGGTAATGGTAATTTTTCTGTTGGCATGCAGAATTGGAACATGAAATTTAAGAATGCTACCTCTGCTGCTCAAGTAGCGACTGAGTTTGGAGAACATGCAAGGCTAGCTACCAGAGCTATTGTAGAACAATCAAGGCAATATTGTGTTGATGATGGTGGTTCATGCCACTTAGTTTTCAAGGATGAAAGGTTGGAACATGGGCAATCATTTCCTGGAGATGGTAATGGTAATTTTTCTGTTGGCAGGCAGAATTGGAACATGAAATTTAAGGATGCTACCTCTGCTGCTCAAGTAGCGACTGAGTTTGCAGAACATGCAAGCCTAGCTGCCAGAGCTAGTGTAGAACTTTCAAGGCAATATTGTGTTGATGATGGTGGTTCATGCCACATAGTTTTCAAGGATGAAAGGTTGGAACATGGGCAATCATTTCCTTGAGATGGTAATGGTAATTTTTCTGTTGGCATGCAGAATTGGAACATGAAATTTAAGAACGCTACCTCTACTGCTCAAGTAGTGACTGAGTTTGCAGAACATGCAAGGCTAGCTACCAGAGCTATTGTAGAACAATCAAGGCAATATTGTGTTGATGATGGTGGTTCATGCCACTTAGTTTTCAAGGATGAAAGGTTGGAACATGGGCAATCATTTCCTGGAGATGGTAAATTTTCTATTGCCAGGCAGAATTGGAACATGAAATTTAAGGATGCTACCTCTGCTGCTCAAGCAGCGGCTGAGTTTGCAGAACATCCAAGCCTAGGTGCCAGAGCTGTTGTAGAACATTCCAGGTAATATTGTGTTGATGATGGTAGTTCATGCCACTTAGTTTTCTAGGATGAAAGGTTGGAACATGGGCAATCATTTCCTTGAGATGGTAATGGTAATTTTTCTGTTGGCAGGCAGAATTGGAACATGAAATTTAAGGATTCTACCTCTGCTGCTCAAGTAGCGACTGAGTTTGCAGAACATGCAAGGCTAGTTACCAGAGCTATTGTAGAACAATCAAGGCAATATTGTGTTGATGATGGTGGTTCATGCCACTTAGTTTTCAAGGATAAAAGGTTGGAACATGGGCAATCATTTCCTGGAGATGGTAAATTTTCTATTGGAAGGCAGAATTGGAACATGAAATTTAAGGATGCTACCTCTGCTGCTCAAGCAGCGGCTGAGTTTGCAGAATATCCAAGCCTAGGTGCCAGGGCTGTTGTAGAACTTTCAAGGAAATATTGTGTTGATGATGGTGGTTCATGCCACTTAGTTTTCAAGGATGAAAGGTTGGAACACAGGCAATCATTTCCTGGAGATGGTAATGGTAATTTTTCTATTGGCAGGTAGAATTGGAACATGAAATTTAAGGATGCTACCTCTGCTACTCAAGCAGCGGCTGAGTTTGCAGAACATCAAAGCCTAGGTGCCAAAGCTATTGTAGAACTTTCAAGGCAATATTTTGTTGATGATGGTGGTTCATGCCACTTAGGTTATAAGGATGAAAGGTTGGAACATGGGCAATCATTTCCTGGAGATGGTAATGGTAATTTTTCTATTGGCAGGCAAAATTGGAACATGAAATTTAAGGATGCTACCTCTGCTGCTCAAGTAGCGACTGAGTTTGCAGAACATGCAAGGCTAGCTACCAGAGCAGTTGTAGAAAAAACAAGGCAATATTGTGTTGATGATGGTGGTTCATGCCACTTAGTTTTCAAGGATGAAAGGTTGGAACATGGGCAATCATTTCCTGGAGATGGTAAATTTTCTATTGGAAGGCAGAATTGGAACATGAAATTTAAGGATGCTACCTCTGCTGCTCAAGCAGCGGCTGAGTTGGCAGAACATCCAAGCCTAGGTGCCAGGGCTGTTGTAGAACTTTCAAGGCAATATTGTGTTGATGATGGTGGTTCATGCCACTTAGTTTTCAAGGATGAAAGGTTGGAACACGGGCAATCATTTCCTTGAGATGGTAATGGTAATTTTTCTGTTGGCAGGCAGAATTGGAACATGAAATTTAAGGATGCTACCTCTGCTGCTCAAGTAGCGACTGAGTTTGCAGAACATGCAAGCCTAGCTGCCAGAGCTGTTGTCGAACTTTCAAGGCAATATGGTGTTGATGATGGTGGTTCATGCCACTTAGTTTTCAAGGATGAAAGGTTGGAACATAGGCAATCATTTCCTGGAGATGATAAATTTTCTATTGGCAGGCAGAATTGGAACATGAAATTTAAGGATGCTACCTCTGCTACTCAAGTAGCGGCTGCGTTTGCAGAACATCCAAGCCTAGGTGCCAAAGCTGTTGTAGAACTTTCAAGGCAATATTGTGTTGATGATGGTGGTTCATGCCACTTAGGTTTCAAGGATGAAAGTTTGGAACACAGGCAATCATTTCCTGGAGATGGTAATGGTAATATTTCTGTTGGCAGGTAGAATTGGAACATGCAATTTAAGGATGCCACCTCTGCTACTCAAGCAGCGGCTGAGTTTGCAGAACATGCAAGCCTAGCTGCCAGAGCTGTTGTAGAACTTTCAAGGCAATATTGTGTTGATGATGGTGGTTCATGCCACTTAGTTTTCAAGGATGAAAGGTTGTGACATGGGCAATCATTTCCTGGAGATGGTAAATTTTCTATTGGCAGGCAGAATTGGAACATGAAATTTAAGGATGCTACCTCTGCTGCTCAAGCAGCGGCAGAGTTTGCAGAATATCCAAGCCCAGGTGCCAGAGCTGTTGTAGAACTTTTAAGCCAATATTGTGTTGATGATGGTGGTTCATGCCACTTAGGTTTCAAGGATAAAAGGTTGGAACATGGGCAATCATTTCCAGGAGATGGTAAATTTTCTATTGGCAGGCGGAATTAGAACATGAAATTTAAGGATGCTACCTCTGCTACTCAAGCAGCGGCTGAGTTTGCAGAACATCCAAGCCCGGGTGCCAGAGCTGTTGTAGAACTTTCAAGGCAATATTGTGTTGATGATGGTTGTTCATGCCACTTAGGTTTCAAGGATGAAAGGTTGGAACATTGGCAATCATTTCCTGGAGATGGTAATGGTAATTTTTCTATTGGCAGGTAGAATTGGAAAATGAAATTTAAGGATGCTACCTCTGCTGCTCAAGTAGCGACTGAGTTTGCAGAACATGCAAGGCTAGCTACCAGAGCTGTTGTAGAACTTTCAAGGCAATATTGTGTTGATGATGGTGGTTCATGCCACTTAGTTTTCAAGGATGAAAGGTTGGAACATGGGCAATCATTTCCTTGAGATGGTAATGGTAATTTTTCTGTTGGCATGCAGAATTGGAACATGAAATTTAAGGATGCTACCTCTGCTGCTCAAGTAGCGACTGAGTTTACAGAACATGCAAGGCTAGCTACCAGAGCTATTGTAGAACAATCAAGGCAATATTGTGTTGATGATGGTGGTTCATGCCACTTAGTTTTCAAGGATGAAAGGTTGGAACATGGGCAATCATTTCCTGGAGATGGTAAATTTTCTACTGGCAGGCAGAATTGGAACATGAAATTTAAGGATGCTACCTCTGCTGCTCAAGCAGCGGCTGAGTATGCAGAACATCCAAGCCTAGGTGCCAGAGCTGTTGTAGAACTTTCAAGGTAATATTGTGTTGATGATGGTGGTTCATGCCACTTAGTTTTCAAGGATGAAAGGTTGGAATATGGGCAATCATTTCCTTGAGATGGTATTGGTAATTTTTCTGTTGGCAGGCAGAATTGGAACATGAAATTTAAGGATGCTACCTCTGCTGCTCAAGTAGCGACTTAGTTTGCAGAACATGCAAGGCTAGCTACCAGAGCTATTGTAGAACAATCAAGGCAATATTGTGTTGATGGTGGTTCATGCCACTTTGTTTTCAAGGATGAAAGGTTGGAACATGGGCAATCATTTCCTAGAGATGGTAAATTTTCTATTGGAAGGCAGAATTGGAACATGAAATTTAAGGATGCTACCTCTGCTGCTCAAGCAGCGGCTGAGTTTGCAGAACATCCAAGCCTAGGTGCCAGGGCTGTTGTAGAACTTTCAAGGCAATATTGTGTTGATGATGGTGGTTCATGCCACTTAGTTTTCAAGGATGAAAGGTTGGAACATGGGCAATCATTTCCTTGAGATGGTAATGGTAATTTTTCTGTTGGCAGGCAGAATTGGAACATGAAATTTAAGGATGCTACCTCTGCTGCTCAAGTAGCGACTGAGTTTGCAGAACATGCAAGCCTAGCTGCCAGAGCTGTTGCAGAACTTTCAAGGCAATATTGCGTTGATGATGGTGGTTCATGCCACTTAGTTTTCAAGGATGAAAGGTTGTAACATGGGCAATCATTTCCTGGAGATGGTAAATTTTCTATTGGCAGGCAGAATTGGAACATGAAATTTAAGGATGCTACCTCTGCTGCTCAAGTAGCGACTGAGTTTGCAGAACATTGCAAGGCTAGCTACCAGAGCTGTTGTAGAACAATCAAGGCAATATTGTGTTGATGATGGTGCTTCATGCCACTTAGTTTTCAAGGATGAAAGGTTGGAAAATGGGCAATCATTTCCTGGAGATGGTAAATTTTCTATTGGAAGGCAGAATTGGAACATGAAATTTAAGGAAGCTACCTCTGCTGCTCAAGCAGTGGCTGAGTTTGCAGAACATCCAAGCCTAGGTGCAAGGGCTGTTGTAGAACTTTCAAGGCAATATTGTGTTGATGATGGTGGTTCATGCCACTTAGTTTTCAAGGATGAAAGGTTGGAACACGGGAAATCATTTCCTTGAGATGGTAATGGTAATTTTTCTGTTGGCAGGCAGAATTGGAACATGAAATTTAAGGATGCAACCTCTGCTGCTCAAGTAGCGACTGAGTTTGCAGAACATGCAAGGCTAGCTACCAGAGCTATTGTAGAACAATCAAGGCAATATTGTGTTGATGATGGTGGTTCATGCCACTTAGTTTTCAAGGATAAAAGGTTGGAACATGGGCAATCATTTCCTGGAGATGGTAAATTTTCTATTGGAAGGCAGAATTGGAACATGAAATTTAAGGATGCTACCTCTGCTGCTCAAGCAGCGGCTGAGTTTGCAGAACATCCAAGCCTAGGTGCCAGGGCTGTTGTAGAACTTTCAAGGAAATATTGTGTTGATGATGGTGGTTCATGCCACTTAGTTTTCAAGGATGAAAGGTTGGAACACAGGCAATCATTTCCTGGAGATGGTAATGGTAATTTTTCTATTGGCAGCTAGAATTGGAACATGAAATTTAAGGATGCTACCTCTGTTACTCAAGCAGCGGCTGAGTTTGCAGAACATCAAAGCCTAGGTGCCAAAGCTATTGTAGAACTTTCAAGGCAATATTTTGTTGATGATGGTGGTTCATGCCACTTAGGTTATAAGGATGAAAGGTTGGAACATGGGCAATCATTTCCTGGAGATGGTAATGGTAATTTTTCTATTGGCAGGCAAAATTGGAACATGAAATTTAAGGATGCTACCTCTGCTGCTCAAGTAGCGACTGAGTTTGCAGAACATGCAAGGCTAGCTACCAGAGCAGTTGTAGAAAAAACAAGGCAGTATTGTGTTGATGATGGTGGTTCATGCCACTTAGTTTTCAAGGATGAAAGGTTGGAACATGGGCAATCATTTCTTGGAGATGGTAAATTTTCTATTGGAAGGCAGAATTGGAACATGAAATTTAAGGATGCTACCTCTGCTGCTCAAGCAGCGGCTGAGTTGGCAGAACATCCAAGCCTAGGTGCCAGGGCTGTTGTAGAACTTTCAAGGCAATATTGTGTTGATGATGGTGGTTCATGCCACTTAGTTTTCAAGGATGAAAGGTTGGAACACGGGCAATCATTTCCTTGAGATGGTAATGGTAATTTTTCTGTTGGCAGGCAGAATTGGAACATGAAATTTAAGGATGCTACCTCTGCTGCTCAAGTAGCGACTGAGTTTGCAGAACATGCAAGCCTAGCTGCCAGAGCTGTTGTCGAACTTTCAAGGCAATATTGTGTTGATGATGGTGGTTCATGCCACTTAGTTTTCAAGGATGAAAGGTTGGAACATAGGCAATCATTTCCTGGAGATGATAAATTTTCTATTGGCAGGCAGAATTGGAACATGAAATTTAAGGATGCTACCTCTGCTACTCAAGTAGCGGCTGCGTTTGCAGAACATCCAAGCCTAGGTGCCAAAGCTGTTGTAGAACTTTCAAGGCAATATTGTGTTTATGATGGTGGTTCATGCCACTTAGGTTTCAAGGATGAAAGTTTGGAACACAGGCAATCATTTCCTGGAGATGGTAATGGTAATATTTCTGTTGGCAGGTAGAATTGGAACATGCAATTTAAGGATGCCACCTCTGCTACTCAAGCAGCGGCTGAGTTTGCAGAACATGCAAGCCTAGCTGCCAGAGCTGTTGTAGAACTTTCAAGGCAATATTGTGTTGATGATGGTGGTTCATGCCACTTAGTTTTCAAGGATGAAAGGTTGTGACATGGGCAATCATTTCCTGGAGATGGTAAATTTTCTATTGGCAGGCAGAATTGGAACATGAAATTTAAGGATGCTACCTCTGCTGCTCAAGCAGCGGCAGAGTTTGCAGAATATCCAAGCCCAGGTGCCAGAGCTGTTGTAGAACTTTTAAGCCAATATTGTGTTGATGATGGTGGTTCATGCCACTTAGGTTTCAAGGATAAAAGGTTGGAACATGGGCAATCATTTCCAGGAGATGGTAAATTTTCTATTGGCAGGCGGAATTAGAACATGAAATTTAAGGATGCTACCTCTGCTACTCAAGCAGCGGCTGAGTTTGCAGAACATCTAAGCCCGGGTGCCAAAGCTGTTGTAGAACTTTCAAGGCAATATTGTGTTGATGATGGTTGTTCATGCCACTTAGGTTTCAAGGATGAAAGGTTGGAACATTGGCAATCATTTCCTGGAGATGGTAATGGTAATTTTTCTATTGGCAGGTAGAATTGGAAAATGAAATTTAAGGATGCTACCTCTGCTGCTCAAGTAGCGACTGAGTTTGCAGAACATGCAAGGCTAGCTACCAGAGCTGTTGTAGAACTTTCAAGGCAATATTGTGTTGATGATGGTGGTTCATGCCACTTAGTTTTCAAGGATGAAAGGTTGGAACATGGGCAATCATTTCCATGAGATGGTAATGGTAATTTTTCTGTTGGCATGCAGAATTGGAACATGAAATTTAAGGATGCTACCTCTGCTGCTCAAGTAGCGACTGAGTTTACAGAACATGCAAGGCTAGCTACCAGAGCTATTGTAGAACAATCAAGGCAATATTGTGTTGATGATGGTGGTTCATGCCACTTAGTTTTCAAGGATGAAAGGTTGGAACATGGGCAATCATTTCCTGGAGATGGTAAATTTTCTACTGGCAGGCAGAATTGGAACATGAAATTTAAGGATGCTACCTCTGCTGCTCAAGCAGCGGCTGAGTATGCAGAACATCCAAGCCTAGGTGCCAGAGCTGTTGTAGAACTTTCAAGGTAATATTGTGTTGATGATGGTGGTTCATGCCACTTAGTTTTCAAGGATGAAAGGTTGGAATATGGGCAATCATTTCCTTGAGATGGTAATGGTAATTTTTCTGTTGGCAGGCAGAATTGGAACATGAAATTTAAGGATGCTACCTCTGCTGCTCAAGTAGCGACTTAGTTTGCAGAACATGCAAGGCTAGCTACCAGAGCTGTTGTAGAACAATCAAGGCAATATTGTGTTGATGGTGGTTCATGCCACTTTGTTTTCAAGGATGAAAGGTTGGAACATGGGCAATCATTTCCTAGAGATGGTAAATTTTCTATTGGAAGGCAGAATTGGAACATGAAATTTAAGGATGCTACCTCTGCTGCTCAAGCAGCGGCTGAGTTTGCAGAACATCCAAGCCTAGGTGCCAGGGCTGTTGTAGAACTTTCAAGGCAATATTGTGTTGATGATGGTGGTTCATGCCACTTAGTTTTCAAGGATGAAAGGTTGGAACACGGGCAATCATTTCCTTGAGATGGTAATGGTAATTTTTCTGTTGGCAGGCAGAATTGGAACATGAAATTTAAGGATGCTACCTCTGCTGCTCAAGTAGCGACTGAGTTTGCAGAACATGCAAGCCTAGCTGCCAGAGCTGTTGTAGAACTTTCAAGGCAATATTGCGTTGATGATGGTGGTTCATGCCACTTAGTTTTCAAGGATGAAAGGTTGTAACATGGGCAATCATTTCCTGGAGATGGTAAATTTTCTATTGGCAGGCAGAATTGGAACATGAAATTTAAGGATGCTACCTCTGCTGCTCAAGTAGCGACTGAGTTTGCAGAACATGCAAGCCTAGCTGCCAGAGCTGTTGTAGAACAATCAAGGCAATATTGCGTTGATGATGGTGCTTCATGCCACTTAGTTTTCAAGGATGAAAGGTTGGAAAATGGGCAATCATTTCCTGGAGATGGTAAATTTTCTATTGGAAGGCAGAATTGGAACATGAAATTTAAGGAAGCTACCTCTGCTGCTCAAGCAGTGGCTGAGTTTGCAGAACATCCAAGCCTAGGTGCAAGGGCTGTTGTGGAACATTCAAGGCAATATTGTGTTGATGATGGTGGTTCATGCCACTTAGTTTTCAAGGATGAAAGGTTGGAACACGGGAAATCATTTCCTTGAGATGGTAATGGTAATTTTTCTGTTGGCAGGCAGAATTGGAACATGAAATTTAAGGATGCTACCTCTGCTGCTCAAATAGCGACTGAGTTTGCAGAACATGCAAGCCTAGCTGCCAGAGCTGTTGTAGAACTTTCAAGGCAATATTGTGTTGATGATGGTGGTTCATGCCACTTAGGTTTCAAGGATGAAAGTTTGGAACACAGGCAATCATTTCCTGGAGATGGTAATGGTAATATTTCTGTTGGCAGGTAGAATTGGAACATGCAATTTAAGGATGCCACCTCTGCTACTCAAGCAACGGCTGAGTTTGCAGAACATGCAAGCCTAGCTGCCAGAGCTGTTGTAGAACTTTCAAGGCAATATTGTGTTGATGATGGTGGTTCAGGCCACTTAGGTTTCAAGGATAAAAGGTTGGAACATGGGCAATCATTTCCTGGAGATGGTAAATTTTCTATTGGCAGGCAGAATTAGAACATGAAATTTAAGGATGCTACCTCTGCTACTCAAGCAGCGGCTGAGTTTGCAGAACATCCAAGCCCAGGTGCCAGAGCTGTTGTAGAACTTTCAAGGCAATATTGTGTTGATGATGGTGGTTCATGCCACTTAGGTTTCAAGGATGAAAAGGTGGAACATGGGTAATCATTTCCTGGAGATGGTAATGGTAATTTTTCTATTGGCAGGCAGAATTGGAACATGAAATTTAAGGATGCTACGTCTGCTGCTCAAGTAGCGACTGAGTTTGCAGAACATGCAAGGTAAGTTACCAGAGCTGTTGTAGAACTTTCAAGGCAATATTGTGTTGATGATGGTGGTTCATGCCACTTAGTTTTCAAGGATGAAAGGTTGGAACATGGGCAATCATTTCCTTGAGATGGTAATGGTAATTTTTCTGTTGACAGGCAGAATTGGAACATTAAATTTAAGGATGCTACCTCTGCTGCTCAAGTAGCGACTGAGTTTGCAGAACATGCAAGCCTAGCTTCTAGAGCTGTTGTAGAACTTTCAAGGCAATATTGTGTTGATGATGGTGGTTCATGCCACTTAGTTTTCAAGGATGAAAGGTTGGTACATAGGCAATCATTTCCTGGAGATGGTAATGGTAATTTTTCTGTTGGCAGGCAGAATTGGAACATGAAATTTAAGGATGCTACCTCTACTGCTCAAGTAGCGACTGAGTTTGCAGAACATGCAAGCCTAGCTGCCAGAGGTGTTGTAGAACTTTCAAGGCAATATTGTGTTGATGATGGTGGTTCATGCCACTTAGGTTTCAAGGATAAAAGGTTGGAACATGGGCAATCATTTCCTGGAGATGATAAATTTTCTATTGGCAGGCAGAATTGGAACATGAAATTTAAGGATGCTACCTCTGTTACTCAAGCAGTGGCTGAGTTTGTAGAACATCTAAGCCTAGGTGCCAGAGCTGTTGTAGAACTTTCAAGGCAATATTGTGTTGATGATGGTGGTTCATGCCACTTAGGTTTTAAGGATGAAAGGTTGGAACATGGGCAATCATTTCCTAGAGATGGTAATGGTAATTTTTTTATTGGCAGGCAGAATTGGAACATGAAATTTAAGGATGCTACCGCTACTGCTCAAGTAGCGACTGAGTTTGCAGAACATGCAAGCCTAGCTGCCAGAGCTGTTGGAGAACTTTCAAGGCAATATTGTGTTGATGATGGTGGTTCATGCCACTTAGTTTTCAAGGATGAAAGGTTGGAACATGGGCAATCATTTCCTGGAGATGGTAATGGTAATTTTTCTGTTGGTAGGTGGAATTGGAACATGCAATTTAAGGATGCTAACTCTACTCCTCAAGCACCGGCTGAGTTTGCAGAACATGCAAGCCTAGCTGCCAGAGCTGTTGTAGAACTTTCAAGGCAATATTGTGTTGATGATGGTGGTTCATGCCACTTAGGTTTCAAGGATAAAATGTTGGAACATGGGCAATTATTTCCTGGAGATGGTAAATTTTCTATTGGCAGGCAGAATTGGAACATGAAATTTAAGGATGCTACCTCTGCTACTCAAGCAGCGGCTGAGTTTGCAGAACATGCAAGCCTAGCTGCCAGAGCTGTTGTATAACTTTCAAGGCAATATTGTGTTGATGATGGTGGTTCATGCCACTTAGGTTTCAAGGATAAAAGGTTGGAACATGGGCAATCATTTCCTGGAGATGATAAATTTTCTATTGGCAGGCAGAATTGGAACAAGAAATTTAAGGATGCTACCTCTGCTACTCAAGCAGCGGCTGAGTTTGTAGAACATCTAAGCCTAGGTGCCAGAGCTGTTGTAGAACTTTCAAGGCAATATTGTGTTGATGATGGTGGTTCATGCCACTTAGGTTTCAAGGATGAAAGGTTGGAACATGGGCAATCATTTCCTAGAGATGGTAATGGTAATTTTTCTATTGGCAGGCAGAATTGGAACATGAAATTTAAGGATGCTACCTCTGCTGCTCAAGTAGGAACTGAGTTTGCAGAACATGCAAGGCTAGCTACCAGAGCTGTTGTAGAACTTTCAAGGCAATATTGTGGGTATGATTGTGGTTCATGCCACTTAGTTTTCAAGGATGAAAGGTTGGAACATGGGCAATCATTTCCTTGAGATGGTAATGGTAATTTTTCTGTTGGCATTAAGAATTGGAACATGAAATTTAAGGATGCTACCTCTGCTGCTCAAGTAGCGACTGAGTTTGCAGAACATGCAAGCCTAGCTGCCAGAGCTGTTGGAGAACTTTCAAGGCAATATTGTGTTGATGATGGTTGTTCATGCCACTTAGTTTTCAAGGATGAAAGGTTGGAACATGGGCAATCATTTCCTGGAGATGGTAATGGTAATTTTTCTGTTGGTAGGTGGAATTGGAACATGCAATTTAAGGATGCTAACTCTACTCCTCAAGCATCGGCTGAGTTTGGAGAACATGCAAGCCTAGCTGCCAGAGCTGTTGGAGGACTTTCAAGGTAATATTGTGTTGATGATGGTGGTTCATGCCACTTAGTTTTCAAGGATGAAAGGTTGGAACATGGGAAATCATTTCCTTGAGATAGTATTGTTAATTTTTCTGTTGGCAGGCAGTATTGGAACATGAAATTTAATGATGCTACCTATGCTGCTCAAGCAGCGGCTGAGTTTGGAGAACATGCAAGCCTAGCTGCCAGAGCTATTGGAGTACTTTCAAGGCAATATTGTGTTGATGATGGTGGTTCATGCCACTTAGGTTTCAACGATGAAAGGTTGGAACATGGGCAATCATTTCCTGGAGATGGTAAATTTTCTATTGGCAGGCAGAATTGGAACATGAAATTTAAGGATGCTACCTCTACTGCTCAAGCAGCGGCTGAGTTTGGATAACATCCAAGCCTAGCTGCCTGAGCTGTTGTAGAACTTTCTAGGCAATATTTTGTTGATGATGGTGGTTCGTGCCACTTAGGTTTCAAGGATGAAAGGTTGGAACATGGGCAATCATTTCCTGGAGATGGTAATGGTAATTATTCTGTTGGCAGGTAGAATTAGAACATGAAATTTAAGGATGCTACCTCTACTACTCAAGCATTGGCTCACTTTGCAGAACATGCAAGCCTAGCTGCCAGAGCTATTGTAGAACTTTCAAGGCAATATTGTGTTGATGATGGTGGTTCATGCCACTTAGGTTTCAAGGATAAAAGTTTGGAACATGAGCAATCATTTCCTGGAGATGGTAAATTTTCTATTGGCAGGCAGAATTGGAACATGGGCAATCATTTCCTGGAGGTGGTAAATTTTCTATTGGCAGGTAGAATTGGAACATGAAATTTAAGGATGCTGCCTCTGCTACTCGATCAGCGGCTGAGTTTGCAGAACATCCAACCCTAGCTGCCAGAGTTGTTGTAGAACATTCAAGGCAATATTGTGTTGATAATGGTGGTCCATGCCACTTAGGTTTCAACGATGAAAGGTTGGAACATGGGAAAGCATTTTCTGGAGATGGTAATGGTAATTTTTCTGTTGGCAAGCAGAATTGGAACATGAAATTTAAGGATGCTACCTCTACTGCCCAAGCAGCGGTTAGTATTGCAGAATGTGCAAGCCTAACTGCCAGAGCTATTGTGGAACTTTAAAGGCAATATTGTCTTGATGATTGTGGTTCATGCCGCTTAGGTTTCAAGGATGAAAAGTTAGAACATGGGCAATCATTTCCTGGAGATTGTAATGGTAATTTTTCTTTTGGCAGGCAGAATTGGAACATGAAATTTAAGGATGCTACCTCTGCTGCTCAAACAACGGCTGAGTTTGCAGAACATGCAAGCCTAGCTGCCAGAGCTGTTGTAGAACTTTCAAGGCAATATTATGTTGATGATGGTGGTTCATGCCACTTAGTTTTCAAGGATGAAAGATTGGAACATGGGCAATCATTTCCTTGAGATGGTAATGGTAAATCTTCTTGTTGGTAGGCAGTATTGGAACATGAAATGTAAGGATGCTTCCTATGCTTCTCAAGCAGCGGTTGAGTTTGGAGAACATGCAAGCCTAGCTGCCAGAGCTTTTGGAGAACTTTCAAGGCAATATTGTTTTTATGATGGCGGTTCATGCCACTTAGGTTTAAAGGATGAAAGGTTGGAACATGGGCAAGCATTTCCTGGATATGGTATTGGTAATTTTTCTGTTGGCAAGAAGAATTGGAACATGAAATTTAATGATGCTACCTCTGCTGCTCAAACAACGGCTGAGTTTGCAGAACATGCAAGCCTAGCTGCCAGAGCTGTTGTAGAACTTTCAAGGCAATATTGTGTTGATGATGGTGGTTCATGCCACTTAGGTTTCAAGGATGAAAGGTTGGAACATGGGCAATCATTTCCTTGAGATGGTAATGGTAAATCTTCTTATTGGTAGGCAGTATTGGAACATGAAATTTAAGGATGCAACCTATGCTGCTCAAGCAGCGGTTGAGTTTGGAGAACATGCAAGCCTAGCTGCCAGAGCTGTTAGAGAACTTTCAAGCCAATATTGTTTTGATGATGGTGGTTCATGCCACTTAGGTTTAAAGGATGAAAGGTTGGAACATGGGCAAGCATTTCCTGGATATGGTATTGGTAATTTTTCTGTTGGCAAGAAGAATTGGAACATGAAATTTAAGGATGCTACCTTTGCTGCTCAAACAACGGCTGAGTTTGCAGAACATGCAAGCCTAGCTGCCAGAGCTGTTGTAGAACTTTCAAGGCAATATTGTGTTGATGATGGTGGTTCATGCCACTTAGGTTTCAAGGATGAAAGGTTGGAACATGGGCAATCATTTCCTTGAGATGGTAATGGTAAATCTTCTTGTTGGTAGGCAGTATTGGAACATGAAATTTAAGGATGCTACCTATGCTGCTCAAGCAGCGGTTGAGTTTGGAGAACATGCAAGCCTAGCTGCCAGAGCTGTTGGAGAACTTTCAAGGCAATATTGTTTTGATGATGGTGGTTCATGCCACTTAGGTTTAAAGGATGAAAGGTTGGAACATGGGCAAGCATTTCCTGGAGATGGTAATGGTTATTTTTCTGTTGGCAAGAAGAATTGGAACATGAAATTTAAGGATGCTACCTCTGCTGCTCAAACAACGGCTGAGTTTGCAGAACATGCAAGCCTAGCTGCCAGAGCTGTTGTAGAACTTTCAAGGCAATATTGTGTTGATGATGGTGGTTCATGCCAATTAGGTTTCAAGGATGAAAGGTTGGAATATGGGCAATCATTTCCTTGAGATGGTAATGGTAAATCTTCTTGTTGGTAGGGAGTATTGGAACATGAAATTTAAGGATGCTACCTATGCTGCTTAAGCAGCGGTTGAGTTCGGAGAACATGCAAGCCTAGCTGCCAGAGCTGTTGGAGAACTTTCAAGACAATATTGTGTTGATGATGGTGGTTCATGCCACTTAGGTTTCAAGGATGAAAGGTTGGAACATGGGCAAGCATTTCCTGGATATGGTATTGGTAATTTTTCTGTTGGCAAAAAGAATTGGAACATGAAATTTAAGGATGTTACCTCTGCTGCTCAAACAACTGCTGAGTTTGCAGAACATGCAAGCCTAGCTGCCAGAGCTGCTGTAGAACTTTCAAGGCAATATTGTGTTGATGATGGTGGTTCATGCCACTTAGGTTTCAAGGATGAAAGGTTGGAACATGGGCAATCATTTCCTTGAGATGGTAATGGTAAATCTTCTTGTTGGTAGGCAGTATTGGAACATGAAATTTAAGGATGCTACCTATGCTGCTCAAGCAGCGGTTGAGTTTGGAGAACATGCAAGCCTAGCTGCCAGAGCTGTTGGAGAACTTTCAAGGCAATTTTATTTTGATGATGGTGGTTCATGCCACTTAGGTTTAAAGGATGAAAGGTTGGAACATGGGCAAGCATTTCCTGGATATGGTATTGGTAATTTTTCTGTAGGCAAGAAGAATTGGAACATGAAATTTAAGGATGCTACCTCTGCTGCTCAAACAACGGCTGAGTTTGCAGAACATGCAAGCCTAGCTGCCAGAGCTGTTGTAGAACTTTCAAGGCTATATTGTGTTGATGATGGTGGTTCATGCCACTTAGGTTTCAAGGATGAAAGTTTGGAACATGGGCAATCATTTCCTTGAGATGGTAGTGGTAAATCTTATTGGTGGTAGGGAGTATTGGAACATGAAATTTAAGGATGCTACCTATGCTGCTCAAGCAGCGGTTGAGTTTGGAGAACATGTAAGCCTAGCTGCCAGAGCTGTTGGAGAACTTTCAAGGCAATATTGTTTTGATGATGGTGGTTCATGGCACGTAGGTTTAAAGGATGAATGGTTGGAACATGGGCAAGCATTTCCTGGAGATGGTAATGGTTATTTTTCTGTTGGCAAGAAGAATTGGAACATGAAATTTAAGGATGCTACCTCTGCTGCTCAAACAACGGCTGAGTTTGCAGAACATGCAAGCCTAGCTGCCAGAGCTGTTGTAGAACTTTCAAGGCAATATTGTGTTGATGATGGTGGTTCATGCCAATTAGGTTTCAAGGATGAAAGGTTTGAATATGGGCAATCATTTCCTTGAGATGGTAATGGTAAATCTTATTGTTGGTAGGGAGTATTGGAACATGAAATTTAAGGATGCTACCTATGCTGCTTAAGCAGCGGTTGAGTTCGGAGAACATGCAAGCCTAGCTGCCAGAGCTGTTGGAGAACTTTCAAGACAATATTGTGTTGATGATGGTGGTTCATGCCACTTAGGTTTCAAGGATGAAAGGTTGGAACATGGGCAAGCATTTCCTGGATATGGTATTGGTAATTTTTCTGTTGGCAAAAAGAATTGGAACATGAAATTTAAGGATGCTACCTCTGCTGCTCAAACAACGGCTGAGTTTGTAGAACATGCAAGCCTAGCTGCCAGAGCAGTTGTAGAACTTTCAAGGCAATATTGTATTGATGATGGTGGTTCATGCCACTTAGGTTTCAAGGATGAAAGGTTGGAACATGGGCAATCATTTCCTTAAGATGGTAATGGTAAATCTTCTTGTTGGTAGGCAGTATTGGAACATGAAATTTAAGGATGCTACCTATGCTGCTCAAGCAGCAGTTGAGTTTGGAGAATATGCAAGCCTAGCTGCCAGAGCTATTGGAGAACTTTCAAGGCAATATTGTTTTGATGATGGTGGTTCATTCCACTTAGGTTTAAAGGATGAAAGGTTGGAACATGGGCAAGCATTTTCTGGATATGGTATTGGTAATTATTCTGTTGGCAAGAAGAATTGGAACATGAAATTTAAGGATGCTACCTCTGCTGCTCAAACAACGGCTGAGTTTGCAGAACATGCAAGCCTAGCTACCAGAGCTGTTGTAGAACTTTCAAGGCAATATTGTGTTGATGATGGTGGTTCATGCCACTTAGGTTTCAAGGATGAAAGGTTGGAACATGGGCAATCATTTCCTTGAGATGGTAATGGTAAATCTTATTGTTAGTAGGGAGTATTGGAACATGAAATTTAAGGATGCTACCTATGCTGCTCAAGCAGCGGTTGAGTTTGGAGAACATGCAAGCCTAGCTGCCAGAGCTGTTGGAGAACTTTCAAGGCAATATTGTGTTGACGATGGTGGTTCATGCCACTTAGGTTTCAAGGATGAAAGGTTTGAACATGGGCAAGCATTTCCTGGAGATGGTAATGGTAATTTTTCTGTTGGCAAGCAGAATTGGAACATGAAATTTAAGGATACTACCTCTGCTGCTCAAGCAGCGGCTGAGTTTGGAGAACATGCAAGCCTAGCTTCCAGAGCTTTTGGAGAACTTTCAACGCTATATTTTGATGATGATGGCGGTTCATGCCACTTAGGTTTCAAGGATGAAAGGGTGGAACATGGGCAAGCATTTCCTGGAGATGGTAATGGTAATTTTTCTGTTGGCAAGCATAATTGGAACATGAAATTTAAGGATACTACCTCTGATGCTCAAGTAGTGGCTGAGTTTGCAGAACATGCAAGCCTAGCTTCCAGAGCTGTTGTAGAACATTCAAGCCAATATTGTGTTGATGATGGTGGTTCATGCCACTTAGGTTTCAAAGATGAAAGGTTGGAACATGGGCAATCATTTCCTTGAGATGGTAATGGTAATTTTTCTATTGGCAGGCAGAATTGGAACATGAAATTTGAGGATGCTACCTCTGCTGCTCAAGTAGCGACTGAGTTTGCAGAACAGGCAAGCCTAGCGGCCAGAACTGTTGTAGAATTTTCAAGGCAATATTGTGTTGATGATGGTGGTTCATGCCACTTAGTTTTCAAGGATGAAAGATTGGAACATGGGCAATCATTTCCTTGAGATGGTAATGGTAAATCTTCTTGTTGGTAGGCAGTATTGGAACATGAAATTTAAGGATGCTACCTATGCTGCTCAAGCAGCGGTTGAGTTTGGAGAACATGCAAGCCTAGCTGCCAGAGCTGTTGGAGAACTTTCAAGGCAATATTGTTTTGATGATGGTGGTTCATGCCACTTAGGTTTAAAGGATGAAAGGTTGGAACATGGGCAAGCATTTCCTGGATATGGTATTGGTAATTTTTCTGTTGGCAAGAAGAATTGGAACATGAAATTTAAGGATGCTACCTCTGCTGCTCAAACAACGGCTGAGTTTGCAGAACATGCAAGCCTAGCTGCCAGAGCTGTTGTAGAACTTTCAAGCCAATATTGTGTTGATGATGGTGGTTCATGCCACTTAGGTTTCAAGGATGAAAGGTTGGACCATGGGCAATCATTTCCTAAAGATGGTAATGGTAATTTTTCTATTGGCAGGCAGAATTGGAACATGAAATTTGGGGATGCTACCTATGCTGCTCAAGTAGCGACTGAGTTTGCAGAACAGGCAAGCCTAGCGGCCAGAACTGTTGTAGAATTTTCAAGGCAATATTGTGTTGATGATGGTGGTTCATCCCACTTAGTTTTCAAGGATGAAAGGTTTGAACATGGGCAAGCATTTCCTGGAGATGGTAATGGTAATTTTTCTGTTGGCAAGCAGAATTGGAACATGAAATTTAAGGATACTACCTCTGCTGCTCAAGCAGCGGCTGAGTTTGGAGAACATGCAAGCCTAGCTTCCAGAGCTTTTGGAGAACTTTCAACGCTATATTTTGATGATGATGGCGGTTCATGCCACTTAGGTTTCAAGGATGAAAGGGTGGAACATGGGCAAGCATTTCCTGGAGATGGTAATGGTAATTTTTCTGTTGGCAAGCATAATTGTAAAATGAAATTTAAGGATACTACCTCTGCTGCTCAAGCAGCGGCTGAGTTTGCAGAACATGCAAGCCTAGCTGCCAGAGCTGTTGTAGAACTTTCAAGGCAATATTGTGTTGATGATGGTGGTTCATGCCACTTAGGTTTCAAGGATGAAAGGTTGGAACATGGGCAATCATTTCCTTGAGATGGTAATGGTAATTTTTCTATTGGCAGGCAGAATTGGAACATGAAATTTGAGGATGCTACCTCTGCTGCTCAAGTAGCGACTGAGTTTGCAGAACAGGCAAGCCTAGCGGCCAGAACTGTTGTAGAATTTTCAAGGCAATATTGTGTTGATGATGGTGGTTCATGCCACTTAGTTTTCAAGGATGAAAGATTGGAACATGGGCAATCATTTCCTTGAGATGGTAATGGTAAATCTTCTTGTTGGTAGGCAGTATTGGAACATGAAATTTAAGGATGCTACCTATGCTGCTCAAGCAGCGGTTGAGTTTGGAGAACATGCAAGCCTAGCTGCCAGAGCTGTTGGAGAACTTTCAAGGCAATATTGTTTTGATGATGGTGGTTCATGCCACTTAGGTTTAAAGGATGAAAGGTTGGAACATGGGCAAGCATTTCCTGGATATGGTATTGGTAATTTTTCTGTTGGCAAGAAGAATTGGAACATGAAATTTAAAGATGCTACCTCTGCTGCTCAAACAACGGCTGAGTTTGCAGAACATGCAAGCCTAGCTGCCAGAGCTGTTGTAGAACTTTCAAGGCAATATTGTGTTGATGATGGTGGTTCATGCCACTTAGGTTTCAAGGATGAAAGGTTGGAACATGGGCAATCATTTCCTTGAGATGGTAATGGTAAATCTTCTTATTGGTAGGCAGTATTGGAACATGAAATTTAAGGATGCTACCTATGCTGCTCAAGCAGCGGTTGAGTTTGGAGAACATGCAAGCCTAGCTGCCAGAGCTATTAGAGAACTTTCAAGCCAATATTGTTTTGATGATGGTGGTTCATGCCACTTAGGTTTAAAGGATGAAAGGTTGGAACATGGGCAATCATTTCCTGGAGATGGTAATGGTAATTTTTCTGTTGGCAGGCAGAATTGGAACATGAAATTTAAGGATGCTACCTCTGCTGCTCAAGCAGCGGCTGAGTTTGCAGAACATGCAAGCCTAGCTGCCAGAGCTGTTGTAGAACTTTCAAGGCAATATTGTGTTGATGATGGTGGTTCATGCCACTTAGGTTTCAAGGATGAAAGGTTGGAACATGGGCAATCATTTCCTTGAGATGGTAATGGTAAATCTTCTTGTTGGTAGGCAGTATTGGAACATGAAATTTAAGGATGCTACCTATGCTGCTCAAGCAGCGGTTGAGTTTGGAGAACATGCAAGCCTAGCTGCCAGAGCTGTTGGAGAACTTTCAAGGCAATTTTATTTTGATGATGGTGGTTCATGCCACTTAGGTTTAAAGGATGAAAGGTTGGAACATGGGCAAGCATTTCCTGGATATGGTATTGGTAATTTTTCTGTAGGCAAGAAGAATTGGAACATGAAATTTAAGGATGCTACCTCTGCTGCTCAAACAACGGCTGAGTTTGTAGAACATGCAAGCCTAGCTGCCAGAGCTGTTGTAGAACTTTCAAGGCAATATTGTGTTGATGATGGTGGTTCATGCCACTTAGGTTTCAAGGATGAAAGGTTGGAATATGGGCAATCATTTCCTTGAGATGGTAATGGTAAATCTTCTTGTTGGTAGGCAGTATTGGAACATGAAATTTAAGGATGCTACTTATGCTGCTCAAGCAGCGGTTGAGTTTGGAGAATATGCAAGCCTAGCTGCCAGAGCTATTGGAGAACTTTCAAGGCAATATTGTTTTGATGATGGTGGTTCTTGCCACTTAGGTTTAAAGGATGAAAGGTTGGAACATGGGCAATCATTTCCTTGAGATGGTAATGGTAATTTTTCTGTTGACAGGCAGAATTGGAACATGAAATTTAAGGATGTTACCTCTGCTGCTCAAACAACGGCTGAGTTTGCAGAACATGCAAGCCTAGCTACCAGAGCTGTTGTAGAACTTTCAAGGCAATATTGTGTTGATGATGGTGGGTCATGCCACTTAGGTTTCAAGGATGAAAGGTTGGAACAATGGCAATCATTTCCTGGAGATAGTAATGGTAATTTTTCTGTTTGCAGGTAGAATTGGAACATGCAATTTAAGGATGCTACCGCTGCTACTCAAGCAGCGGCTGAGTTTGCAAAACATCCAAGCCTAGCTGTAAGAGCTGTTGTAGAACTTTCAAGGCAATATTGTGTTGATGATGGTGGTTCATGCCACTTAGGTTTCAAGGATGAAAGGTTGGAACATGGGAAAGCATTTTCTGGAGATGGTAATGGTAATTTTTCTGTTGGCAAGCAGAATTAGAACATGAAATTTAAGGATTCTACCTCTACTGCCCAAGCAACGGTTAGTTTTGCAGAACGTGCAAGCCTAACTGCCAGAGCTATTGTGGAACTTTCAAGGCAATATTGTGTTGATGATGGTGGTTCATGCCACCTAGGCTTCAAGGATGAAAGGTTGGAACATGGACAATCATTTCCTTGAGATGGTAATGGTAAATTTTCTTTTTGGTAGGCAGTATTGGAATATGAAATTTAAGGATGCTACCTCTGCTGCTCAAGTACCGACTGAGTTTGCAGAACATGAAAGGCTAGCTACCAGAGCTGTTGTAGAACTTTCAAGGCAGTATTGTGTTGATGATGGTGGTTCATGCCACTTAGTTTTCAAGGATGAAAGGTTGGAACATGGGCAATCATTTCCTTAAGATGGTAATGGTAATTTTTCTGTTGGCAGGCAGTATTGGAACATGAAATTTAAGGATGCTACCTCTACTGCACAAGCAGCGGCTAAGTTTGCAGAACATGCAAGCCTAGCTGCCAGAGCTATTGTAGAACTTTCAAGGCAATATTGTGTTGATGATGGTGGTTCTTGCCACTTAGGTTTCAAGGATAAAAGGTTGGAACATGGGCAATCATTTCCTTGAGATGGTAATGGTAATTTTTCTGTTGGCAAGAAGAATTGGAACATGAAATTTAAGGATGTTACCTCTGCTGCTCAAGCAGCGGCTGAGTTTGCAAAACATCCAAGCCTAGCTGCCAGAGCTGTTGTAGAACTTTCAAGACAATATTTTGTTGATGATGGTTGTTCATGCCACTTAGGTTTCAAGGATGAAAGGTTGGAACATGGGCAATCATTTCCTGGAGATAGTAATGGTAATTTTTCTGTTGGCAGGTAGAATTGGAACATGCAATTTAAGGATGCTACCTCTGCTACTCAAGCAGTGGCTGAGTTTGCAAAACATCCAAGCCTAGCTGCAAGAGCTGTTGTAGAACTTTCAAGGCAATATTGTGTTGATGATGGTGGTTCATGCCACTTAGGTTTCAAGGATGAAAGGTTGGAACATGGGAAAGCATTTTCTGGAGATGGTAATGGTAATTTTTCTGTTGGCAAGCAGAATTAGAACATGAAATTTAAGGATTCTACCTCTACTGCCCAAGCAGTGGTTAGTTTTGCAGAACGTGCAAGCCTAACTGCCAGAGCTGTTGTGGAACTTTCAAGGCAATATTGTGTTGATGATGGTGGTTCATGCCACTTAGGTTTCAAGGATGAAAAGTTTGAACATGGGCAATCATTTCCTGGAGATGGTAATGGTAATTTTTCTATTGGCAGGCAGAATTGGAACAAGAAATTTAAGGATGCTACCTCTGCTACTCAAGCAGCGGCTAATTTTGCAGAACATGCAAGCCTAGCTGCCAGAGCTATTGTAGAACTTTCAAGGAAATATTGTGTTGATGATGGTGGTTCTTGCCACTTAGGTTTCAAGGATAGAAGGTTGGAACATGGGCAATCATTTCCTTGAGATAGTAATGGTAATTTTTCTGTTGGCAGGCAGAATTGGAACATGAAATTTAAGGATGTTACCTCTGCTGCTCAAGCAGCGGCTGAGTTTGCAAAACATCCAAGCCTAGCTGCCAGAGCTGTTGTAGAACTTTCAAGGCAATATTTTGTTGATGATGGTGGTTCATGCCACTTAGGTTTCAAGGATGAAAGGTTGGAATATGGGAAAGCATTTCCTTGAGATGGTATTGTTAATTTTTGTGTTGTCAGGCAGTATTGGAACATGAAATTTAAGGATGCTACCTATGCTGCTCAAGTAGTGGCTGAGTTTGGAGAACATGCAAGCCTAGCTGCTAGAGCTGTTGGAGTACTTTCAAGGCAATATTGTGTTGATGATGGTGGTTCATGGCACTTAGGTTTCAAGGATGAAAGGTTGGAACATGGGAAAGCATTTCCTGGAGATGGTAATGGTAATTTTTCTGTAATCAAGAAGAATTGGAACGTGAAATTTAAGGATGCTACCTCTACTGCCCAAGCAGCGACTAGTTTTGCAGAACGTGCAAGCCTAGCTGCCAGAGCTGTTGTGGAACTTTCAAGGCAATATTGTGTTGATGATGGTGGTTCATGCCACTTAGGTTTCAAGGATGAAAGTTTGGAACATGAGAAAGAATTTCTTGGAGATGGTAATGGTAATTTTTCTGTAGGTAGGCAGAATTGGAACATTAAATTTAAGGATGCTACCTCTGCTGCTCAAGCAGCGGCTAAGTTTGCAGAACATGTAAGCCTAGCTCTCAGAGTTGTTGTAGAACTTTCAAGGCAATATTGTGTTGATGATGGTGGTTCATGCCACTTAGGTTTCAAGGATGAAAGGTTGGAACATGGGAAAGTATTTCCTGGAGATGGTAATGGTAATTCTTCTGTTGGCAAGCAGAATTGGAACATGAAATTTAAGGACGCTACCTCTACTGCCCAAGTAGCGGTTAGTTTTGCAGAACGTGCAAGCCTAACTGCCAGAGCTGTTGTGGAACTTTCAAGGCAATATTGTGTTGATGATGGTGGTTCATGCCACTTAGGTTTCAAGGATGAAAAGTTGGAACATGGGCAATCTTTTCCTGGAGATGGTAATGGTAATTTTTCTGTTGGCAGGCAGAATTGGAACATTAAATTTAAGGATGCTACCTCTGCTGCTCAAGCATCGGCTGAGTTTGCAGAACATGTAAGCCTAGCTGCCAGAGTTGTTGTAGAACTTTCAAGGCAATATTGTGTTGATGATGGTGGTTCATGCCACTTAGGTTTCAAGGATGAAAGGTTGGAACATGGGAAAGCATTTCCTGGAGATGGTAATGGTAATTTTTCATTTGGCAAGCAGAATTGGAACATGAAATTTAAGGACGCTACCTCTACTACCCAAGCAGTGGTTAGTTTTGCAGAACGTGCAAGCCTAACTGCCAGAGCTGTTGTGGAACTTTCAAGGCAATATTGTGTTGATGATGGTGGTTCATGCCACTTAGGTTTCAAGGATGAAAAGTTGGAACATGGGCAATCATTTCCTGGAGATGGTAATGGTAATTTTTCTGTTGGCAGGCAGAATTGGAACATTAAATTTAAGGATGCTACCTCTGCTGCTCAAGCATTGGCTGAGTTTGCAGAATATGTAAGCCTAGCTGCCAGAGTTGTTGTATAACTTTCAAGGCAATATTGTGTTGATGATGGTGATTCATGCCACTTAGGTTTCAAGGATGAATGTTTGAAACATGGGCAATCATTTCCTGGATATGGTGATGCTAATTTTTCTATTTGCAGGCAGAATTGGAACATGAAATTTAAGGATGCTACCTCTGCGGCTCAAGTAGCGACTGGGTTTGCAGAACATACAAGGCTAGCTACCAGAGCTGTTGTCGAACTTTCAAGGCAATATTGTATTGATGATGGTGGTTCATGCCACTTAGTTTTCAAGGATGAAAGGTTGGAACACGGGCAATCATTTCCTTGAGATGGTAATGGTAATTTTTCTGTTGACAGGCAAAATTGGAACATGAAATTTAAGGATGCTACCTCTGCTGCTCAAGTAGCGACTGAGTTTGCAGAACATGCAAGCCTAGCTGCCAGAGCTGTTGTAAAACTTTCAAGGAAATATTGTGTTGATGATGGTGGTTCATGCAACTTAATATTCAAGGATGAAAGGTTGGAACATGGGAAATCATTTCCTTGAGATGGTATTGTTAATTTTTCTGTTGGCAGGCAGTATTGGAACATGAAATTTAAGGATGCTACCTATGCTGCTCAAGCAGCGGCTGATTTTGGAGAACATGCAAGCCTAGCTGCCAGAGCTGTTAGAGTACTTTCAAGGCAATATTGTGTTGATGGTCGTGGTTCATGCCACTTATGTTTCAACAATGAATGTTTGGAACATGGGCAATCATTTCCTGGAGATGGTAAATTTTCTATTGGCATGCAGAATTGGAACCTGAAATTTAAGGATGCTACCTCTGCTGCTCAAGCAGCGGCTGAGTTTGAAAAACATCCAAGCCTAGCTACCAGAGCTGTTGTAGAACTTTCAAGGCAATATTTTGTTGATGATGGTAGTTCATACCACTTAGGTTTCAAGGATGAAAGGTTGGAACATGGGCAATCATTTCCTGGAGATGGTAATGGTAATTTTTCTGTTGGCAGGTAGAATTAGAACATGAAATTTAAGGATGCTACCTCTGTTACTCAAGCAACGGCTAAGTTTGCAGAACATGCAAGCCTAGCTGCCAGAGCTATTGTAGAACTTTCAAGGCAATATTGTGTTGATGATGGTGGTTCATGCCACTTAGGTTTCAAGGATGAAAGGTTGGAACATGGGAAAGCATTTCCTGGAGATAGTAATGGTAATTTTTTTGTTGGCAAGCTGAATTGGAACATGAAATTTAAGGATGCTACCTCTACTGCCCAAGCAGCGGTTAGTTTTGCAGAACGTGCAAGCCTAACTGCCAGAGCTGTTGTGGAACTTTCAAGGCAATATTGTGTTGATGATGGTAGTTCATGCCACTTAGGTTTAAAGGATGAAAAGTTGGAACATGGGCAATCATTTCCTGGAGATGGTAATGGTAATTTTTTTGTTGGCAGGCAGAATTGGAACATTAAATTTAAGGATGCTACCTCTGCGGCTCAAGTAGCGACTGGGTTTGCAGAACATGCAAGGCTAGCTACCAGAGCTGTTGTAGAACTTTCAAGGCAATATTGTGTTGATGATGGTGGTTCATGCCACTTAATTTTCAAGGATGAAAGGTTGGAACATGGGCAATCATTTCCTTGAGATGGTAATGGTAATTTTTCTGTTGGCAGGCAGAATTGAAACATGAAATTTAAGGATGCTACCTCTGCTGCTCAAGTAGCGACTGAGTTTGCAGAACATGCAAGCCTAGTTGCCAGAGCTGTTGTAGAACTTTCAAGGCAATATTTTGTTGATGATGGTGGTTCATGCAACTTAATTTTCAAGGGTGAAAGGTTGGAACATGGGAAATCATTTCCTTGAGATGGTATTGTTAATTTTTCTGTTGGCAGGCAGTATTGGAACATAAAATTTAAGGATGCTACCTATGCTGCTCAAGCAGCGGCTGAGTTTGGAGAACATGCAAGCCTAGTTGCCAGAGCTGTTGTAGAACTTTCAAGGCAATATTGTGTTGATGGTGGTGGTTCATGCCACTTATGTTTCAATGATGAAAGGTTGGAACATGGGCAATCATTTCCTGGAGATGGTAAATTTTCTATTGGCAGGCAGAATTCGAACATGAAATTTAAGGATGCTACCTCTGCTGCTCAAGCAGCGGCTGAGTTTACAAAATATCCAAGCCTAGCTGCCAGAGCTGTTGTAGAACTTTCAAGCCAATATTTTGTTGATGATGGTAGTTCATGCCACTTAGGTTTCAAGGATGAAATGTTGGAACATGGGCAATCATTTCCTGGAGATGGTAATGGTAATTTTTCTGTTGGCAGGTAGAATTAGAACATAAAATTTAAGGATGCTACCTCTGCTACTCAAGCAACGGCTAAGTTTGCAGAACATGCAAGCCTAGCTGCCAGAGCTAGTGTAGAACTTTCAAGGCAATATTGTGTCGACGATGGTGGTTCATGCCACTTAGGTTTCAAGGATAAAAGGTTGGAACATGGGCAATCATTTCCTGGAGATGGTAAATTTTCTATTGGCAGGCAGAATTGGAACATGAAATTTAAGGATGCTACCTCTACTGCTCAAGCAGCGGCTGAGTTTTGAAAAACATCCAAGCCTAGCTGCCAGAGCTGTTGTAGAACTTTCAAGGCAATATTTTGTTGATGATGGTGGTTCATGCCAATTAGGTTTCAAGGATGGAACATGGGCAATCATTTCCTAGAGATGGTAACGGTAATTTTCCTGTTGGCAGGTAGAATTAGAACATGAAATTGAAGGATGCTACCTCTGCAACTAAAGCAGCGACTAAGTTTGCAGAACACGCAAGCGTAGCTGCCAGAGCTATTGTAGAACTTTCAAGGCAATATTGTGTTGATGATGGCGGTTCAAGCCACTTAGGTTTCAAGGATAAAAGATTGGAACATGGGCCATCATTTCCTGGAGATGGTAAAGTTTCTATTGGCAGGAAGAATTAAAACATGAAATTTAAGGATGCTACCTCTGCTGCTCAAGCAGCGGCTGAGTTTGCAAAACATCCAAGCCTAGCTGCCAGAGTTGTTGTAGAACTTTCCAGGCAATATTGTATTGATGATGGTGGTGCATGCCACTTAGGTTTCAAGGATGAAAGGTTGGAACATGGGAAAGCATTTCCTGGAGATGGTAAATTTTCTATTGGCAGGTAGAATTGGAACATAAAATTTAAGGATGCTACCTCTGCTGCTCAAGTAGCGACTGAGTTTGCAGAACATGCAAGCCTAGCTGCCAGAGATGTTATAGAACTTTCAAGGAAATATTGTGTTGATGATGGTGGTTCATGCCACTTAGGCTTCAAGGATGAAAGGTTGGAACATATGCAATAATTTCCTGGAGATGGTAATGGTAATTCTTCTGTTGACAGGTAGAATTGGAACATGCAATTCAAGGATGCTACCTCTTCTACTCAAGCAGCGGCTGAGTTTGCAGAACATGCAAGCCTAGCTGCAAGAGCCGTTGTAGAACTTTCAAGGCAATATTATGTTGATGATGGTGGTTCATGCCGCTTAGGTTTCAAGGATAAAAGGTTGGAACATGGGCCATCATTTCCTAGAGATGGTAAAGTTTCTATTGGCAGGAAGAATTAAAACATGAAATTTAAGGATGCTACCTCTGCTGCTCAAGCAGCGGCTGAGTTTGCAAAACATCCAAGCCTAGGTGCCAGAGTTGTTGTAGAACTTTCCAGGCAATATTGTATTAATGATGGTGGTTCATGCCACTTAGGTTTCAAGGATGAAAGGTTGGAACATGGGAAAGCATTTCCTGGAGATGGTAATGGTAATTTTTCTGTTGGCAGGTAGAATTGGAACATAAAATTTAAGGATGCTACCTCTGCTGCTCAGGTAGCGACTGAGTTTGCAGAACATGCAAGCCTAGCTACCAGAGATGTTGTAGAACTTTCAAGGCAAAATTTTGTTGATGATGGTGGTTCATATCACTTAGGTTTCAAGGATGAAAGGTTGGAACATGGGCAATAATTTCCTGGAGATCGTAATGGTAATTTTTCTGTTAGCAGGCAGAATTGGAACATAAAATTTAAGGATGCTACCTCTGATGCTCAAGTAGCAATTGATTTTGCAGAACAGGCAAGCCTAGTTGCCAGAGCTGTTGTAGAACTTTTAAGGCAATAATGTGTTGATGATGGTGGTTCATGCCACTTAGTTTTTAAGGATGAAAGGATGGAACATGGGCAATCATTTCCTTGAGATGGTAACAGTAATTTTTCTGTTGGTAGGCAGTATTGGAACATAAAATCTAAGGATGCTATCTCTGATGCTCAAGTAGCGACTGATTTTGCAGAACAGGCAAGCCTAGTTGCCAGAGCTGTTGTAGAACTTTTAAGGCAATAATGTGTTGATGATGGTGGTTCATGCCACTTAATTTTTAAGGATGAAAGGATGGAACATGGGCAATCATTTCCTTGAGATGGTAATGGTAATTTTTCTGTTGGCAGGCAGTATTGGAACATGAAATTTAAGGATGCTACCTCTGCTGCTCAAGCAACGGCTGAATTTGGAGAACATGCAAGCCTAGCTGCCAGAGCTGTTAGAGAACTTTCAAGGCAATATTGTTTTTATGATGGTGGTTCATTCCACTTAGGTTTCAAGGATGAAAGGTTGGGACATGGGCAAGAATTTCCTGGTTATGGTGTTGGTAATTTTTCTGTTGGCAAGAAGAATTGGAACATGAAATTTAAGGATGCTGCCTCTGCTGCTCAAGCAGTGACTGAGTTTGCAGAACATGCAAGCATAGCTGCCAGAGCTGTTGTAGTACTTTCAAGGCAATATTGTGTTGATGATGGTGGTTCATGCCACTTAGGTTTCAAGGATGAAAGGTTGGAACATGGGAAATCATTTCCTTGAGATGGTAATGTTAATTTTTCTGTTGGTAGGCAATATTGGAACATGAAATTTAAGGATGCTACCTCTGCTGCTCAAGCAGCGGCTGTGTTTGCAAAACATCCAAGCCTAGCTGCCAGAGTTCTTGTAGAACTTTCAAGGCAATATTGTGTTGATGATGGTGGTTCATGCCACTTAGGTTTCAAGGATTAAAGGTTGGAACATGGGAAAGCATTTCCTGGAGATGGTAAATTTTCTATTGGCAGGTAGAATTGGAACATAAAATTTAAGGATGCTACCTCTGCTGCTCAAGTAGCGACTGAGTTTGCAGAACATACAAGCCTAGCTGCCAGAGATGTTGTAGAACTTTCAAGGCAAAATTTTGTTGATGATGGTGGTTCATGTCACTTAGGTTTCAAGGATGAAAGGTTAGAACATGGGCAATCATTTCCTGGAGATCGTAATGGTAATTTTTCTGTTGGCAGGCAGAATTGGAACATAAAATTTAAGGATGCTACCTCTGATGCTCAAGTAGCAACTAATTTTGTAGAACAGGCAAGCCTAGTTGCCAGAGCTGTTGTAGAACTATTAAGGCAATAATGTGTTGATAATGGTGGTTCATGCCACTTAGTTTTTAAGGATGAAAGGATGAAACATGGGCAATCATTTCCTTGAGATGGTAATGGTAATTTTTCTGTTGGTAGGCAGTATTGGAACATGAAATTTAAGGATGCTACCTCTGATGCTCAAGTAGCGACTGATTTTGCAGAACTGGCAAGCCTAGTTGCCAGAGCAGTTGTAGAACTTTTAAGGCAATAATGTGTTGATAATGGTGGTTCATGCCACTTAGTTTTTAAGGATGAAAGGATGGAACATTGGCAATCATTTCCTTGAGATGGTAATGGTAATTTTTCTGTTGGCAGGCAGTATTGGAACATGAAATTTAAGGATGCTACCTCTGCTGCTCAGGCAACGGCTGAATTTGGAGAACATGCAAGCCTAGCTGCCAGAGCTGTTGTAGTACTTTCAAGGCAATATTGTGTTGATGATGGTGGTTCATGCCACTTAGATTTCAAGGATTAAAGGTTGGAACATGGGAAATCATTTCCTTGAGATGGTAATGTTAATTTTTCTGTTGGTAGGCAATATTGGAACATGAAATTTAAGGATGCTACCTATGCTGCTCAAGCAACTGCTGAGTTTGGAGAACATGCAAGCCTAGCTGCCAGAGCTGTTGGAGAACTTTCAAGGCAATATTGTGTAGATGATGGTGGTTCATGCCACTTAGGTTTCAAGGATGAAAGGTTTGAACATGGGCAAGCATTTCATGGAGATGGTAATGGTAATTATTCTGTTGGTAGGTAGTATTGGAACATGAAATTTAAGGATGCTACCTATGCTGCTCTAGCAGTGGTTGAGTTTGGAGAATATGCAAGCCTAGCTGCCAGAGCTATTGGAGAACTTTTAAGGCAATATTGTTTTGATGATGGTGGTTCATTCCACTTAGGTTTAAAGGATGAAAGGTTGGAACATGGGCAAGCATTTTCTGGATATGGTATTGGTAATTATTCTGTTGGCAAGAAGAATTGGAACATGAAATTTAAGGATGCTACCTCTGCTGCTCAAACAACGGCTGAGTTTGCAGAACATGCAAGCCTAGCTACCAGAGCTGTTGTAGAACTTTCAAGGCAATATTGTGTTGATGATGGTGGTTCATGCCACTTAGGTTTCAAGGATGAAAGGTTGGAACATGGGCAATCATTTCCTTGAGATGGTAATGGTAAATCTTATTGTTAGTAGGGAGTATTGGAACCTGAAATTTAAGGATGCTACCTATGCTACTCAAGCAGCGGTTGAGTTTGGAGAACATGCAAGCCTAGCTGCCAGAGCTGTTAGAGAACTTTCAAGGCAATATTGTGTTGACGATGGTGGTTCATGCCACTTAGGTTTCAAGGATGAAAGGTTTGAACATGGGCAAGCATTTCCTGGAGATGGTAATGGTAATTTTTCTGTTGGCAAGCAGAATTGGAACATGAAATTTAAGGATACTACCTCTGCTGCTCAAACAGCGGCTGAGTTTGGAGAACATGCAAGCCTAGCTTACAGAGCTTTTGGAGAACTTTCAACGCTATATTTTGATGATGATGGCGGTTCATGCCACTTAGGTTTCAAGGATGAAAGGGTGGAACATGGGCAAGCATTTCCTGGAGATGGTAATGGTAATTTTTCTGTTGGCAAGCATAATTGGAACATGAAATTTAAGGATACTACCTCTGATGCTCAAGTAGTGGCTGAGTTTGCAGAACATGCAAGCCTAGCTTCCAGAGCTGTTGTAGAACTTTCAAGGCAATATTGTGTTGATGATGGTGGTTCATGCCACTTAGGTTTCAAGGATGAAAGGTTGGACCATGGGCAATCATTTCTTAGAGATGGTAATGGTAATTTTTCAATTGGCAGGCAGAATTGTTACATGAAATTTGAGGATGCTACCTATGCTGCTCAAGTAGCGACTGAGTTTGCAGAACAGGCAAGCCTAGCGGCCAGAACTATTGTAGAATTTTCAAGGCAATATTGTGTTGATGATGGTGGTTCATGCCACTTAGTTTTCAAGGATGAAAGATTGGAACATGGGCAATCATTTCCTTGAGATGGTAATGGTAAATCTTCTTGTTGGTAGGCAGTATTGGAACATGAAATGTAAGGATGCTACCTATGCTTCTCAAGCAGCAGTTGAGTTTGGAGAACATGCAAGCCTAGCTGCCAGAGCTGTTGGAGAACTTTCAAGGCAATATTGTTTTGATGATGGCGGTTCATGCCACTTAGGTTTAAAGGATGAAAGGTTGGAACATGGGCAAGCATTTCCTGGATATGGTATTGGTAATTTTTCTGTTGGCAAGAAGAATTGGAACATGAAATTTAAGGATGCTACCTCTGCTGCTCAAATAACGGCTGAGTTTGCAGAACATGCAAGCCTAGCTGCCAGAGCTGTTGTAGAACTTTCAAGGCAATATTGTGTTGATGATGGTGGTTCATGCCACTTAGGTTTCAAGGATGAAAGGTTGGAACATGGGCAATCATTTCCTTGAGATGGTAATGGTAAATCTTCTTGTTGGTAGGCAGTATTGGAACATGAAATTTAAGGATGCTACCTATGCTGCTCAAGCAGCGGTTGAGTTTGGAGAACATGCAAGCCTAGCTGCCAGAGCTGTTGGAGAACTTTCAAGGCAATATTGTTTTGATGATGGTGGTTCATGCCACTTAGGTTTAAAGGATGAAAGGTTGGAACATGGGCAAGCATTTCCTTGATATGGTATTGGTAATTTTTCTGTTGGCAAGAAGAATTGGAACATGAAATTTAAGGATGCTACCTCTGCTGCTCAAACAACGGCTGAGTTTGCAGAACATGCAAGCCTAGCTGCCAGAGCTATTGTAGAACTTTCAAGGCAATATTGTGTTGATGATGGTGGTTCATGCCACTTAGGTTTCAAGGATGAAAGGTTGGAACATGGGCAATCATTTCCTTGAGATGTTAATAGTAAATCTTCTTGTTTGTAGGCAGTATTGGAACATGAAATTTAAGGATGCTACCTATGCTGCTCAAGCAGCGGTTGAGTTTGGAGAACATGCAAGCCTAGCTGCCAGAGCTGTTGGAGAACTTTCAAGGCAATTTTATTTTGATGATGGTGGTTCATGCCACTTAGGTTTAAAGGATGAAAGGTTGGAACATGGGCAAGCATTTCCTTGATATGGTATTGGTAATTTTTCTGTAGGCAAGAAGAATTGGAACATGAAATTTAAGGATGCTACCTCTGCTGCTCAAACAGCGGCTGAGTTTGCAGAACATGCAAGCCTAGCTGCCAGAGCTGTTGTAGAACTTTCAAGGCAATATTGTGTTGATGATGGTGGTTCATGGCACTTAGGTTTCAAGGATGAAAGGTTGGAACATGGGCAATCATTTCCTTGAGATGGTAGTGGTAAATCTTATTGGTGGTAGGGAGTATTGGAACATGAAATTTAAGGATGCTACCTATGCTGCTCAAGCAGCGGTTGAGTTTGGAGAACATGCAAGCCTAGCTGCCAGAGCTGTTGGAGAACTTTCAAGGCAATATTGTTTTGATGATGGTGGTTCATGCCACGTAGATTTAAAGGATGAAAGGTTGGAACATGGGCAAGCATTTCCTGGAGATGGTAATGGTTATTTTTCTGTTGGCAAGAAGAATTGGAACATGAAATTTAAGGATGCTACCTCTGCTGCTCAAACTACGGCTGAGTTTGCAGAACATGCAAGCCTAGCTGCCAGAGCTGTTGTAGAACTTTCAAGGCAATATTGTGTTGATGATGGTGGTTCATGCCAATTAGGTTTCAAGGATGAAAGGTTAGAATATGGGCAATCATTTCCTTGAGATGGTAAAGGTAAATCTTATTGTTGGTAGGGAGTATTGGAACATGAAATTTAAGGATGCTACCTATGCTGCTTAAGCAGCGGTTGAGTTCGGAGAACATGCATGCCTAGCTGCCAGAGCTATTGGAAAACTTTCAAGGCAATATTGTTTTGATGATGGTGGTTCATGCCACTTAGGTTTAAAGGATGAAAGGTTGGAACATGGGCAAGCATTTCTTGGATATGGTATTGGTAATTTTTCTGTTGGCAAGAAGAATTGGAACATGAAATTTAAGGATGCTACCTCTGCTGCTCAAACAACGGCTGAGTTTGCAGAACATGCAAGCCTAGCTGCCCGAGCTGTTGTAGAACTTTCAAGGCAATATTGTATTGATGATGGTGGTTCATGCCACTTAGGTTTCAAGGATGAAAGGTTGGAATATGGGCAATCATTTCCTTGAGATGGTAATGGTAAATCTTCTTGTTGGTAGGCAGTATTGGAACATGAAATTTAAGGATGCTACTTATGCTGCTCAAGCAGCGGTTGAGTTTGGAGAACATGCAAGCCTAGCTGCCAGAGCGGTTGGAGAACTTTCAAGGCAATATTGTTTTGATGATGGTGGTTCATGCCACTTAGGTTTAAAGGATGAAAGGTTGGAACATGGGCAAGCATTTCCTGGATATGGTATTGGTAATTTTTCTGTTAGCAAGAAGAATTGGAACATGAAATTTAAGGATGCTACCTCTGCTGCTCAAACAACGGCTGAGTTTGCAGAACATGCAAGCCTAGCTGCCAGAGCTGTTGTAGAACTTTCAAGGCAATATTGTGTTGATGATGGTGGTTCATGCCACTTAGTTTTCAAGGATGAAAGGTTGGAACATGGGCAATCATTTCCTTGAGATGGTAATGGTAATGTTCCTGTTGGCAGGCAGTATTGGAACATGAAATTTAAGGATGCTACCTCTGCTGCACAAGCCGCGGCTAAGTTTGGAGAACATGCAAGCCTAGCTACCAGAGCTGTTGGAGAACTTTCAAGGCAATATTGTGTTGATGATGGTGGTTCATGCCACTTAGGTTTCAAGAATGAAAGGTTGGAACATGGGCAAGCATTTCCTGGAGATGGTTATGGTAATTTTTCTGTTGGCAAGAAGAATTGGAACATGAAATTTAAGGATGCTACCTCTTCTGCTCCAGCAGCGACTGAGTTTGCAGAACATGCAAGCCTAGTTGCCAGAGCTGTTGTAGAACTTTCAAGGCAATATTGTGTTGATGATGGTGGTTCTTGCCAATTAGGTTTCAAGGATAAAAGGTTGGAACATGGGCAATCATTTCCTTGAGATGGTAAATTTTCTATTGGGAGGCAGAATTGGAACATGAAATTTAAGGATGCTACCTCTACTGCTCAAGCAGCGGCTGAGTTTGCAAAACATCCAAGCCTAGCTGCCAGAGCTAGTGTAGAACTTTCAAGGCAATATTTTGTTGACGATGGTGGTTCATGCCACTTAGGTTTAAAGGATGAAAGGTTGGAACATGGGCAATCATTTCCTGGGGATGGTAATGGTAATTTTTCTGTTGGCAGGTAGAATTAGAACATGAAATTTAAGGATGCTACCTCTACTACTCAAGCAGCGGCTGAATTTGCAGAACATGCAGGCCTAGCTACCAGAGCTATTGTAGAACTTTCAAGGCAATATTGTGTTGATGATGGTGGTTCTTGCCACTTAGGTTTCAAGGATAAAAGGTTGGAACATGGCAATCATTTCCTTGAGATGGTAATGGTATTTTTTCTGTTGGCAGGTAGAATTGGAACATGCAATTTAAGGATGTTACCTGTACTACTCAAGCAGCGACTGAGTTTGCAGAACATGCAAGCCTAGTTGCCAGAGCTGTTGGAGTAATTTCAAGGCAATATTGTGTTGATGATGGTGGTTCATGCCACTTAGGTTTCAAGGATGAAAGGTGGGAACATGGGAAAGCATTTCCTGGAGATGGTAATGGTAATTTTTCTATTGGCAGACAGAATTGGATCATGAAATTTAACGATGGTACCTCTACTGCTCAAGTGGCGATTGAGTTTGCAGATCATGCAAGCCTAGCTCCCAAAGCTGTTGTAGAACTTTCAAGGCAATATTGTGTTGATGATGGTGGTTCATGCCACTTAGTTTTCAAGGATTAAAGGTTGGAACATGGGCAATCATTTCCTTGAGATGGTAATGGTAATTTTTCTGTTGGCAGGCAGTATTGGAACATGAAATTTAAGGATGCTACCTCAGCTGCTCAAGCAGCGGCTGAGTTTGGAGAACATGCAAGCCTAGCTGCCAGAGTTGTTGTAGAACTTTCAAGGCAATATTGTGTTGATGATGGTGGTTCATGCCACTTAGGTTTCAAGGATGAAAGGTTGGAACATGGGCAAGTATTTCCTAGAGATGGTAATGGTAATATTTCTGTTGGCAAGCAGAATTGGAACATGAAATTTAAGGATGTTACCTGTGCTGCTCAAGCAGCGACTGAGTTTGCAGAACATGCAAGCCTAGCTGCCAGAGCTATTGTAAAAGTTTCAAGGCAATATTGTGTTGATGATGGTGGTTCATGCCGCTTAGGTTTCAAGGATGAAAGGTTGGAACATGGGCAATCATTTCCTGGAAATGGTAAATTTTCTATTGGCAGGCAGAATTGGAACATTAAATTTAAGGATGCTACCTCTGCAGCTCAAGCAGCGGCTGAGTTTGAAAAAATCCAAGCCTAGCTGCCAGAGTTGTTGTAGAACTTTCAAGGCAATATTTTGTTGATGATGGTGGTTCATGCCACTTAGGTTTCAAGGATGAAAGGTTGGAACATGGGCAATCATTTCCTAGAGATGGTAATGGTAATTTTTCTATTGGCAAGTAGAATTGGAACATGCAATTTAAGGATGTTACCTCTACTACTCAAGCAGCGGCTGAGTTTGCAGAACATGCAAGCCTAGCTGCTAGAGCTATTGTAGAACTTTCAAGGCAATATTGTGTTGATGATGGTGGTTCTTGCCACTTAGGTTTCAAGGATAAAAGGTTGGAACATGGGCAATCATTTCCTTGAGATGGTAATGGTATTATTTCTGTTGGCAAGCAGAATTGGAACATGAAATTTAAGGATATTACCTCTGCTGCTCAAGCAGCAACTTAGTTTGCAGAACATGCAAGCCTAGCTGCTAGAGCTATTGTAGAACTTTCAAGGCAATATTGTGTTGATGATGGTGGTTCATGCCTCTTAGGTTTCAAGGATGAAAAGTTGGAACATGGGCAATCGTTTCCTAGAGATGGTAATGGTAATTTTTCTATTGGCAGGCAGAATTGGAACATGAAATTTAAGGATGTTACCTCTGCTGCTCAAGTAGAGGCTGAGTTTGCAGAACATGCAAGCCTAGCTGCCAGAGCTGTTGGAGAACTTTCAAGGCAATATTGTGTTGATGATGGTGGTTCATGCCACTTAGTTTTCAAGGATGAAAGGTTGGAACATAGGCAATCATTTCCTTGAGATGGTAATGGAAATTTTTCTGTTTGCAGGCAGTATTGGAACATGAAATTTAAGGATGCTACCTCTGCTGCTCAAGCAGCGGCTGAGTTTGGAGAACATGCAAGCCTAGCTGCCAGAGTTGTTGTAGAACTTTCAAGGCAATATTGTGTTGATGATGGTGGTTCATGCCACTTAGGTTTCAAGGATGAAAGGTTGGAACATGGGAAAGTATTTCCTAGAGATGGTAATGGTAATATTTCTGTTGGCAAGCAGAATTGGAACATGAAATTTAAGGATGTTACCTGTGCTGCTCAAGCAGCGACTGAGTTTGCAGAACATGCAAGCCTAGCTGCCAGAGCTATTGTAAAAGTTTCAAGGCAATATTGTGTTGAGGATGGTGGTTCATGCCGCTTAGGTTTCAAGGATGAAAGGTTGGAACATGGGCAATCATTTCCTGGAAATGGTAAATTTTCTATTGGCAGGCAGAATTGGAACATTAAATTTAAGGATGCTACCTCTGCAGCTCAAGCAGCGGCTGAGTTTGAAAAACATCCAAGCCTAGCTGCCAGAGTTGTTGTAGAACTTTCAAGGCAATATTTTGTTGATGATGGTGGTTCATGCCACTTAGGTTTCAAGGATGAAAGGTTGGAACATGGGCAATCATTTCCTAGAGATGGTAATGGTAATTTTTCTATTGGCAGGCAGAATTGGAACATGAAATTTAAGGATGTTACCTCTGCTGCTCAAGTAGAGGCTGAGTTTGCAGAACATGCAAGCCTAGCTGCCAGAGCTGTTGGAGAACTTTCAAGGCAATATTGTGTTGATGATGGTGGTTCATGCCACTTAGTTTTCAAGGATGAAAGGTTGGAACATGGGCAATCATTTCCTTGAGATGGTAATGGTAATTTTTCTGTTTGCAGGCAGTATTGGAACATGAAATTTAAGGATGCTACCTCTGCTGCTCAAGCAGCGGCTGAGTTTGGAGAACATGCAAGCCTAGCTGCCAGAGCTGTTGGAGAACTTTCAAGGCAATATTGTGTTGATGATGGTGGTTCATGCCACTTAGGTTTCAAGAATGAAAGGTTGGAACATGGGCAAGTATTTCCTGTAGATGGTTATGGTAATTTTTCTGTTGGCAAGAAGAATTGGAACATGAAATTTAAGGATGCTACCTCTGCTGCTCAAGCAGCGACTGAGTTTGCAGAACATGCAAGCCTAGCTGCCAGAGATGTTGTAGAACTTTCAAGCCAATATTGTGTTGATGATGGGGGTTCATGCCACTTAGGTTTCAAGGATGAAAGGTTGGAACATGGAAAATCATTTCCTTGAGATGGTAATGGTAAATTTTCTTGTTGGTAGGCAGTATTGGAATATGAAATTTAAGGATGCTACCTCTGCTGCTCAAGTAGCAACTGAGTTTGCAGAACATGAAAGGCTAGCTACAAGAGATGTTGTAGAACTTTCAAGGCAATATTGTGTTGATGATGGTGGTTCATGCCACTTAGGTTTCAAGGATGAAAGGTTGGAACATGGGCAATCATTTCCTGGAGATGGTAATGGTATTTTTTCTGTTGGCAGGTAGAATTGGAACATGAAATTTAAGGATGTTACCTCTGCTGCTCAAGCAGCGGCTGAGTTTGCAGAACATGCAAGCCTAGCTGCCAGAGCTAGTGTAGAACTTTCAAGGCAATATTTTGTTGATGATGTTGGTTCATGCCACTTAGGTTTCAAGGATGAAAGGTTGGAACATGGGCAATCATTTCCTGGAGATGGTAATGGTAATTTTTCTATTGGCCGGTAGAATTAGAACATGAAATTTAAGGATGCTACCTCTGCTACTCAAGCAGTGGCTGAGTTTGCAGAACATGCAAGCCTAGCTGCTAGAGCTATTGTAGAACTTTCATGGCAATATTGTGTTGATGATGGTGGTTCTTGCCACTTAGGTTTCAAGGATAAAAGGTTGGAACTTGGGCAATCATTTCCTTGAGATGGTAATGGTATTATTTCTGTTGGCAAGTAGAATTGGAACATGCAATTTAAGGATGTTACCTCTACTACTCAAGCAGCGGCTGAGTTTGCAGAACATGCAAGCCTAGCTGCTAGAGCTATTGTAGAACTTTCAAGGCAATATTGTGTTGATGATGGTGGTTCTTGCCACTTAGGTTTCAAGGATAAAAGGTTGGAACATGGGCAATCATTTCCTTGAGATGGTAATGGTATTATTTCTGTTGGCAAGCAGAATTGGAACATGAAATTTAAGGATATTACCTCTGCTGCTCAAGCAGCGACTTAGTTTGCAGAACATGCAAGCCTAGCTGCTAGAGCTATTGTAGAACTTTCAAGGCAATATTGTGTTGATGATGGTGGTTCATGCCTCTTAGGTTTCAAGGATGAAAAGTTGGAACATGGGCAATCGTTTCCCGAAAATGGTAAATTTTTTATTGGCCGGAAGAATTGGAACATTCAATTTAAGGATGCTACCTCTGCTGCTCAGGCAGCGGCTGAGTTTTCAAAACATCCAAGACTAGCTGCCAGAGCTGTTGTAGAACTTTCAAGGCAATATTGTGTTGATGATGGTGGTTCATGCCACTTAGGTTTCAAGGATGAAAGGTTGGAACATGGGAAAGTATTTCCTGGAGATGGTAATGGTAATTTTTCTATTGGCAGGCAGAATTGGAACATGAAATTTAACGATGGTACCTCTGCTGCTCAAGTAGCGATTGAGTTTGTAGAACATGCAAGCCTAGCTCCCAGAGCTGTTGTAGAACTTTCAAGGCAATATTGTGTTGATGATGGTGGTTCATGCCACTTAGTTATCAAGGATTAAAGGTTGGAACATGGGCAATCATTTCCTTGAGATGGTAATGGTAATTTTTCTGTTGGCAGGCAGTATTGGAACATGAAATTTAAGGATGCTACCTCAGCTGCTCAAGCAGCGGCTGAGTTTGGAGAACATGCAAGCCTAGCTGCCAGAGTTGTTGTAGAACTTTCAAGGCAAATATTGTGTTGATGATGGTGGTTCATGCCACTTAGGTTTCAAGGATGAAAGGTTGGAACATGGGCAAGCATTTCCTAGAGATGGTAATGGTAATATTTCTGTTGGCAAGCTGAATTGGAACATGAAATTTAAGGATATTACCTCTGCTGCTCAAGCAGCGTCTGAGTTTGCAGAACATGCAAGCCTAGCTGCCAGAGCTGTTGTAGAAGTTTCAAGGCAATATTGTGTCGATGATGGTGGTTCATGCCGCTTAGGTTTCAAGGATGAAAGGTTGGAACATGGGCAATCATTTCCTGGAAATGGTAAATTTTCTATTGGCAGGCAGAATTGGAACATTAAATTTAAGGATGCTACCTCTGCTGCTCAAGCAGCGGCTGAGTTTGCAAAACATCCAAGCCTAGCTGCCAGAGCTGTTGTAGAAATTTCAAGGCAATATTTTGTTGATGATGGTGGTTCATGCCACTTAAGTTTCAAGGATGTAAGGTTGGAACATGGGCAATCATTTCCTGGAGATGGTAATGGTAATTTTTCTATTGGTAGGCAGAATTGGAACATGAAATTTAAGGATGTTACCTCTGCTGCTCAAGTAGAGGCTGAGTTTGCAGAACAAGCAAGCCTAGCTGCCAGAGCTGTTGGAGAACTTTCAAGGAACTATTGTGCTGATGATGGTGGTTCATGCCACTTAGTTTTCAAGGATGAAAGGTTGGAACATGGGCAATCATTTCCTTGAGATGGTAATGGTAATTTTTCTGTTGGCAGGCAGTATTGGAACATGATATTTAAGGACGCTACCTCTGCTGCTCAAGCAGCGACTGAGTTTGGAGAACATGCAAGCCTAGCTGCCATAGTTGTTGAAGAACTTTCAAGGCAATATTGTGTTGATGATGGTGGTTCATGCCACTTAGGTTTCAAGGATGAAAGGTTTGAACATGGGCAAGCATTTCCTAGAGATGGTAATGGTAATATTTCCGTTGGCAAGCAGAATTGGAACATGAAATTTAAGGATGCTACCTTTGCTGCTCAAGCAGCGGCTGAGTTTGGAGAACATGCAAGCTTAGCTACCAGATCTGTTGGAGAACTTTCAAGGCAATATTGTGTTGATGATGGTGGTTCATGCCACTTAGGTTTCAAGGATGAAAGGTTGGAACATGGGCAATCATTTCCTTGAGATGGTAATGGTAATTTTTCTATTGGCAGGTAGAATTGGAACATGCAATTTAAGGATGCTACCTCTACTACTCTAGCTGCGGCTGAGTTTACAGAACATGCAAGCCTAGCTACCAGGGCTGTTGTAGAACTTTCAAGGCAATATTGTGTTGATGATGGTGGTTCATGCTACTTAGGTTTCAAGGATAAAAGGTTGGATCATGGGCAATCATTTCCTGGAGATGGTAATGGTAATTGTTCTGTTGGCAAGCAGAATTGGAACATGAAATTTAAGGATACTACCTCTACTGCTCAAGCAGCGGCTGAGTTTGGAGAACATGCAAGCCTTGCTGCCAGAACTGCTGCAGTACTTTCAAGGCAATATTGTGTTGATGATGGTAGTTCATGCCACTTAGGTTTCAAGGCTGAAAGGTTGGAACATGGGAAATCAATTCTAGGAGATGGTAATGGTAATTTTTCTGTTGGCAGGTAGAATTGGAACATGAAATTTAAGGATGCTACCTCTGCTACTCAAGCAGCGGCTGAGTTTGCAGAACATGCAAGCCTAGCTGCCAGAGCCGTGTAGAACTTTCAAGGCAATATTGTGTTGATGATGGTGGTTTAGGCCACTTAGGTTTCAAGGATGAAAGGTTGGAACATAGGAAATCAATTCCTGGAGATGGTAATGGTAATTTTTCTGTTGGTAGGTAGAATTGGAACATGCAATTTAAGGATGCTACCTCTGCTACTCAAGCAGTGGCTGAGTTTGCAGAACATGCAAGCCTAGCTGCAAGAGCTGTTATAGAACTTTCAAGGCAATATTGTGTTGATGATGGTGGTTCATGCCACATAGGTTTCAAGGATAAAAGGTTGCATCATGGGCAATCATTTCCTGGAGATGGTAATGGTAATTGTTCTGTTGGCAAGCAGAATTGGAACATGAAATTTAAGGATACTACCTTTGCTGCTCAAGCAGCGGCTGAGTTTGGAGAACATGCAAGCTTAGCTACCAGATCTGTTGGAGAACTTTCAAGGCAATATTGTGTTGATGATGGTGGTTCATGCCACTTAGGTTTCAAGGATGAAAGGTTGGAACATGGGCAATCATTTCCTTGAGATGGTAATGGTAATTTTTCTGTTGGTAGGCAGTATTGGAACATGAAATTTAAGGATACTACCTCTGCTGCTCAAGCAGCGGCTGAGTTTGTAGAACATGCAAGCCTAGCTGCCAGAGCTGTTGGAGAACTTTCAAGGCAATATTATGTTGATGATGGTGGTTCATGCCACTTAGGTTTAAACGATGAAAGTTTTGAACATGTGCAAGCATTTCCTGGAGATGGTAATGGTAATTTTTCTGTTGGCAAGCAAAATTGGAACATGAAATTTAAGGATACTACGTCTTCTACTCAAGCAGCGGTTGAGTTTGGAGAACATGCAAGCCTAGCTGCCAGAGCTGTTGGAGAACTTTCAAGGCAATATTGTGTTGATGATGGTGGTTCATGCTACTTAGGTTTCAAGGATAAAAGGTTGGATCATGGGCAATCATTTCCTGGAGATGGTAATGGTAATTGTTCTGTTGGCAAGCAGAATTGGAAGATGAAATTTAAGGATACTACCTCTACTGCTCAAGCAGCGGCTGAGTTTGGAGAACATGCAAGCCTAGCTGCCAGAACTGCTGGAGAACTTTCAAGGCAATATTGTGTTGATGATGGTGGTTCATGCCACTTAGGTTTCAAGGCTGAAAGGTTGGAACATGGGAAATCAATTCCAGGAGATGGTAATGGTAATTTTTCTGTTGGCAGGTAGAATTGGAACATGAAATTTAAGGATGCTACCTCTGCTACTCAAGCAGCGGCTGAGTTTGCAGAACATGCAAGCCTAGCTGCAAGAGCTGTTGTAGAACTTTCAAGGCAATATTGTGTTGATGATGGTGGTTCATGCCACTTAGGTTTCAAGGATAAAAGGTTGGATCATGGGCAATCATTTCCTGGAGATGGTAATGGTAATTGTTCTGTTGGCAAGCAGAATTGGAACATGAAATTTAAGGATACTACCTTTGCTGCTCAAGCAGCGGCTGAGTTTGGAGAACATGCAAGCTTAGCAACCAGATCTGTTGGAGAACTTTCAAGGCAATATTGTGTTGATGATATCATGCCACTTAGGTTTCAAGGATGAAAGGTTGGAACATGGGCAATCATTTCCTTGAGATGGTAATGGTAATTTTTCTGTTGGTAGGCAGTATTGGAACATGAAATTTAAGGATACTACCTCTGCTGCTCAAGTAGTGGCTGAGTTTGGAGAACATGCAAGCCTAGCTGCCAGAGTTGTTGGAGAACTTTCAAGAAAATATTGTGTTGATTATGGCGGTTCATGCCACATAGGTTTCAAGGATGAAAGGTTGGAACATGGACAATCATTTCCTTGAGATGGTAATGGTAATTTTTCTGTTGGCAGGTAGAATTGGAACATGCAATTTAAGGATGCTACCTCTGCTACTCAAGCGGTGGCTGAGTTTGCAGAACATGCAAGCCTAGCTGCCAGAGCTGTTGTAGAACTTTCAAGGCAATATTGTGTTGATGATGGTGGTTCATGCCACTTAGGATTCAAGGATAAAAGGTTGGAACATGGGCAATCATTTCCTGGAGATGGTAATGGTAATTGTTCTATTGGCAAGCAGAATTGGAACATGAAATTTAAGGATACTACCTCTGCTGCTCAAGCAGTGGCTGAGTTTGGAGAACATGCAAGCCTAGCTGCCAGAACTGTTGGAGAACTTTCAAGGCAATATTGTGTTGATGATGGTGGTTCATGCCACTTAAGTTTCAAGGCTGAAAGGTTGGAACATGGGCAATCATTACTGGAGATGGTAATGGTAATTTTTCTTTTGGCAAGTAGAATTGGAACATGAAATTTAAGGATGCTACCTCTGCTACTCAAGCAGCGGTTAAGTTTGGAGAACATGCAAGCCTAGCTGCCAGAGCTGTTGGAGAACTTTCAAGGCAATATTGTGTTGATGATGGTGGTTCATGCCACTTAGGTTTGAGGATGAAAGGTTGCAACATGGGAAATCAATTCCTGGAGATGGTAATGGTAATTTTTCTGTTGGCAGGTAGAATTGGAACATGCAATTTAAGGATGCTACCTCTGCTACTCAAGCAGCGGCTGAGTTTGCAGAACATGCAAGCCTAGCTGCCAGAGCTGTTGTAGAACTTTCAAGGCAATATTGTGTTGATGATGGTGGTTCATGCCACTTAGGTTTCAAGGATAAAAGGTTGGATCATGGGCAATCATTTCCTGGAGATGGTAATGGTAATTGTTCTGTTGGCAAGCAGAATTGGAACATGAAATTTAAGGATACTACCTTTGCTGCTCAAGCAGCGGCTGAGTTTGGAGAACATGCAAACTTAGCTACCAGATCTGTTGGAGAACTTTCAAGGCAATATTGTGTTGATGATGGTGGTTCATGCCACTTAGGTTTCAAGGATGAAAGGTTGGAACATGGGCAATCATTTCCTTGAGATGGTAATGGTAATTTTTCTGTTGGTAGGCAGTATTGGAACATGAAATTTAAGGATACTACCTCTGCTGCTCAAGCAATGGCTGAGTTTAGAGAACATGCAAGCCTAGCTGCCAGAGTTGTTGGAGAACTTTCAAGGAAATATTGTGTTGATTATGGCGGTTCATGCCACATAGGTTTCAAGGATGAAAGGTTGGAACATGGACAATCATTTCCTTGAGATGGTAATGGTAATTTTTCTGTTGGCAGGTAGAATTGGAACATGCAATTTAAGGATGCTACCTCTGCTACTCAAGCAGCGGCTGAGTTTGCAGAACATGCAAGCCTAGCTGCCAGAGCTGTTGTAGAACTTTCAAGGCAATATTGTGTTGATGATGGTGGTTCATGCCACTTAGGTTTCAAGGATAAAAGGTTGGAACATGGGCAATCATTTCCTGGAGATGGTAATGGTAATTGTTCTATTGGCAAGCAGAATTGGAACATGAAATTTAAGGATACTACCTCTGCTGCTCAAGCAGTGGCTGAGTTTGGAGAACATGCAAGCCTAGCTGCCATAGTTGTTGGTGAACTTTCAAGGAAATATTGTGTTGATGATGGCGGTTCATGCCACTTAGGTTTCAAGGATGAAAGGTTGGAACATGGACAATCATTTCCTTGAGATGGTAATGGTAATTTTGCTGTTGGCAGGTAGAATCGGAACATGCAATTTAAGGGTGCTACCTCTACTACTCAAGCAGCGGCTGAGTTTGCAGAACATGCAAGCCTAGATGCCAGAGCTGTTGTAGAACTTTCAAGGCAACATTGTGTTGATGATGGTGGTTCATGCCACTTAGGTTTCAAGGATAAAAGGTTGGAACATGGGCAATCATTTCCTGGAGATGGTAATGGTAATTGTTCTATTGGCAAGCAGAATTGGAACATGAAATTTAAGGATACTACCTCTGCTGCTCAAGCAGTGGCTGAGTTTGGAGAACATGCAAGCCTAGCTGCCAGAACTGTTGGAGAACTTTCAAGGCAATATTGTGTTGATGATGGTGGTTCATGCCACTTAAGTTTCAAGGCTGAAAGGTTGGAACATGGGCAATCATTACTGGAGATGGTAATGGTAATTTTTCTTTTGGCAAGTAGAATTGGAACATGAAATTTAAGGATGCTACCTCTGCTACTCAAGCAGCGGTTAAGTTTGGAGAACATGCAAGCCTAGCTGCCAGAGCTGTTGGAGAACTTTCAAGGCAATATTGTGTTGATGATGGTGGTTCATGCCACTTAGGTTTGAGGATGAAAGGTTGCAACATGGGAAATCAATTCCTGGAGATGGTAATGGTAATTTTTCTGTTGGCAGGTAGAATTGGAACATGCAATTTAAGGATGCTACCTCTGCTACTCAAGCAGCGGCTGAGTTTGCAGAACATGCAAGCCTAGCTGCCAGAGCTGTTGTAGAACTTTCAAGGCAATATTGTGTTGATGATGGTGGTTCATGCCACTTAGGTTTCAAGGATAAAAGGTTGGATCATGGGCAATCATTTCCTGGAGATGGTAATGGTAATTGTTCTGTTGGCAAGCAGAATTGGAACATGAAATTTAAGGATACTACCTTTGCTGCTCAAGCAGCGGCTGAGTTTGGAGAACATGCAAACTTAGCTACCAGATCTGTTGGAGAACTTTCAAGGCAATATTGTGTTGATGATGGTGGTTCATGCCACTTAGGTTTCAAGGATGAAAGGTTGGAACATGGGCAATCATTTCCTTGAGATGGTAATGGTAATTTTTCTGTTGGTAGGCAGTATTGGAACATGAAATTTAAGGATACTACCTCTGCTGCTCAAGCAATGGCTGAGTTTAGAGAACATGCAAGCCTAGCTGCCAGAGTTGTTGGAGAACTTTCAAGGAAATATTGTGTTGATTATGGCGGTTCATGCCACATAGGTTTCAAGGATGAAAGGTTGGAACATGGACAATCATTTCCTTGAGATGGTAATGGTAATTTTTCTGTTGGCAGGTAGAATTGGAACATGCAATTTAAGGATGCTACCTCTGCTACTCAAGCAGCGGCTGAGTTTGCAGAACATGCAAGCCTAGCTGCCAGAGCTGTTGTAGAACTTTCAAGGCAATATTGTGTTGATGATGGTGGTTCATGCCACTTAGGTTTCAAGGATAAAAGGTTGGAACATGGGCAATCATTTCCTGGAGATGGTAATGGTAATTGTTCTATTGGCAAGCAGAATTGGAACATGAAATTTAAGGATACTACCTCTGCTGCTCAAGCAGTGGCTGAGTTTGGAGAACATGCAAGCCTAGCTGCCATAGTTGTTGGTGAACTTTCAAGGAAATATTGTGTTGATGATGGCGGTTCATGCCACTTAGGTTTCAAGGATGAAAGGTTGGAACATGGACAATCATTTCCTTGAGATGGTAATGGTAATTTTGCTGTTGGCAGGTAGAATCGGAACATGCAATTTAAGGGTGCTACCTCTACTACTCAAGCAGCGGCTGAGTTTGCAGAACATGCAAGCCTAGATGCCAGAGCTGTTGTAGAACTTTCAAGGCAACATTGTGTTGATGATGGTGGTTCATGCCACTTAGGTTTCAAGGATAAAAGGTTGGAACATGGGCAATCATTTCCTGGAGATGGTAATGGTAATTTTTCTGTTGGCAGGTAGAATTGGAACATGAAATTTAAGGATGCTACCTCTGCTACTCAAGCAGCGGCTGAGTTTGCAGAACATGCAAGCCTAGCTGCCAGAGCTGTTGTAGAACTTTCAAGGCAATATTGTGTTGATGATGGTGGTTCATGCCACTTAGGTTTCAAGGCTGAAAGGTTGGAACATGGGAAATCAATTCCAGGAGATGGTAATGGTAATTTTTCTGTTGGCAGGTAGAATTGGAACATGAAATTTAAGGATGCTACCTCTGCTACTCAAGCAGCGGCTGAGTTTGCAGAACATGCAAGCCTAGCTGCAAGAGCTGTTGTAGAACTTTCAAGGCAATATTGTGTTGATGATGGTGGTTCATGCCACTTAGGTTTCAAGGATAAAAGGTTGGATCATGGGCAATCATTTCCTGGAGATGGTAATGGTAATTGTTCTGTTGGCAAGCAGAATTGGAACATGAAATTTAAGGATACTACCTTTGCTGCTCAAGCAGCGGCTGAGTTTGGAGAACATGCAAGCTTAGCAACCAGATCTGTTGGAGAACTTTCAAGGCAATATTGTGTTGATGATATCATGCCACTTAGGTTTCAAGGATGAAAGGTTGGAACATGGGCAATCATTTCCTTGAGATGGTAATGGTAATTTTTCTCTTGGTAGGCAGTATTGGAACATGAAATTTAAGGATACTACCTCTGCTGCTCAAGTAGTGGCTGAGTTTGGAGAACATGCAAGCCTAGCTGCCAGAGTTGTTGGAGAACTTTCAAGAAAATATTGTGTTGATTATGGCGGTTCATGCCACATAGGTTTCAAGGATGAAAGGTTGGAACATGGACAATCATTTCCTTGAGATGGTAATGGTAATTTTTCTGTTGGCAGGTAGAATTGGAACATGCAATTTAAGGATGCTACCTCTGCTACTCAAGCAGTGGCTGAGTTTGCAGAACATGCAAGCCTAGCTGCCAGAGCTGTTGTAGAACTTTCAAGGCAATATTGTGTTGATGATGGTGGTTCATGCCACTTAGGATTCAAGGATAAAAGGTTGGAACATGGGCAATCATTTCCTGGAGATGGTAATGGTAATTGTTCTATTGGCAAGCAGAATTGGAACATGAAATTTAAGGATACTACCTCTGCTGCTCAAGCAGTGGCTGAGTTTGGAGAACATGCAAGCCTAGCTGCCAGAACTGTTGGAGAACTTTCAAGGCAATATTGTGTTGATGATGGTGGTTCATGCCACTTAAGTTTCAAGGCTGAAAGGTTGGAACATGGGCAATCATTACTGGAGATGGTAATGGTAATTTTTCTTTTGGCAAGTAGAATTGGAACATGAAATTTAAGGATGCTACCTCTGCTACTCAAGCAGCGGTTAAGTTTGGAGAACATGCAAGCCTAGCTGCCAGAGCTGTTGGAGAACTTTCAAGGCAATATTGTGTTGATGATGGTGGTTCATGCCACTTAGGTTTGAGGATGAAAGGTTGCAACATGGGAAATCAATTCCTGGAGATGGTAATGGTAATTTTTCTGTTGGCAGGTAGAATTGGAACATGCAATTTAAGGATGCTACCTCTGCTACTCAAGCAGCGGCTGAGTTTGCAGAACATGCAAGCCTAGCTGCCAGAGCTGTTGTAGAACTTTCAAGGCAATATTGTGTTGATGATGGTGGTTCATGCCACTTAGGTTTCAAGGATAAAAGGTTGGATCATGGGCAATCATTTCCTGGAGATGGTAATGGTAATTGTTCTGTTGGCAAGCAGAATTGGAACATGAAATTTAAGGATACTACCTTTGCTGCTCAAGCAGCGGCTGAGTTTGGAGAACATGCAAACTTAGCTACCAGATCTGTTGGAGAACTTTCAAGGCAATATTGTGTTGATGATGGTGGTTCATGCCACTTAGGTTTCAAGGATGAAAGGTTGGAACATGGGCAATCATTTCCTTGAGATGGTAATGGTAATTTTTCTGTTGGTAGGCAGTATTGGAACATGAAATTTAAGGATACTACCTCTGCTGCTCAAGCAGTGGCTGAGTTTAGAGAACATGCAAGCCTAGCTGCCAGAGTTGTTGGAGAACTTTCAAGGAAATATTGTGTTGATTATGGCGGTTCATGCCACATAGGTTTCAAGGATGAAAGGTTGGAACATGGACAATCATTTCCTTGAGATGGTAATGGTAATTTTTCTGTTGGCAGGTAGAATTGGAACATGCAATTTAAGGATGCTACCTCTGCTACTCAAGCAGCGGCTGAGTTTGCAGAACATGCAAGCCTAGCTGCCAGAGCTGTTGTAGAACTTTCAAGGCAATATTGTGTTGATGATGGTGGTTCATGCCACTTAGGTTTCAAGGATAAAAGGTTGGAACATGGGCAATCATTTCCTGGAGATGGTAATGGTAATTGTTCTATTGGCAAGCAGAATTGGAACATGAAATTTAAGGATACTACCTCTGCTGCTCAAGCAGTGGCTGAGTTTGGAGAACATGCAAGCCTAGCTGCCATAGTTGTTGGTGAACTTTCAAGGAAATATTGTGTTGATGATGGCGGTTCATGCCACTTAGGTTTCAAGGATGAAAGGTTGGAACATGGACAATCATTTCCTTGAGATGGTAATGGTAATTTTTCTGTTGGCAGGTAGAATCGGAACATGCAATTTAAGGGTGCTACCTCTGCTACTCAAGCAGCGGCTGAGTTTGCAGAACATGCAAGCCTAGATGCCAGAGCTGTTGTAGAACTTTCAAGGCAACATTGTGTTGATGATGGTGGTTCATGCCACTTAGGTTTCAAGGATAAAAGGTTGGAACATGGGCAATCATTTCCTGGAGATGGTAATGGTAATTTTTCTGTTGGCAGGTAGAATTGGAACATGAAATTTAAGGATGCTACCTCTGCTACTCAAGCAGCGGCTGAGTTTGCAGAACATGCAAGCCTAGCTGCCAGAGCTGTTGTAGAACTTTCAAGGCAATATTGTGTTGATGATGGTGGTTCATGCCACTTAGGTTTCAAGGATGAAAGGTTGGAACATGGGAAATCAATTCCTGGAGATGGTAATGGTAATTTTTCTGTTGGCAAGCAGAATTGGAACATGAAATTTAAGGATACTACCTTTGCTGCTCAAGCAGCGGCTGAGTTTGGAGAACATGCAAGCTTAGCTACCAGATCTGTTGGAGAACTTTCAAGGTATTATTGTGTTGATGATATCATGCCACTTAGGTTTCAAGGATGAAAGGTTGGAACATGGGCAATCATTTCCTTGAGATGGTAATGGTAATTTTTCTGTTAGTAGGCAGTATTGGAACATGAAATTTAAGGATACTACCTCTGCTGCTCAAGCAGTGGCTGAGTTTGGAGAACATGCAAGCCTAGCTGCCAGAGTTGTTGGAGAACTTTCAAGGAAATATTGTGTTGAATATGGCGGTTCATGCCACATAGGTTTCAAGGATGAAAGGTTGGAACATGGACAATCATTTCCTTGAGATGGTAATGGTAATTCTTCTGTTGGCAGGTAGAATTGGAACATGCAATTTAAGGATGCTACCTCTGCTACTCAAGCAGTGGCTGAGTTTGCAGAACATGCAAGCCTAGCTGCCAGAGCTGTTGTAGAACTTTCAAGGCAATATTGTGTTGATGATGGTGGTTCATGCCACTTAGGATTCAAGGATAAAAGGTTGGAACATGGGCAATCATTTCCTGGAGATGGTAATGGTAATTGTTCTATTGGCAAGCAGAATTGGAACATGAAATTTAAGGATACTACCTCTGCTGCTCAAGCAGTGGCTGAGTTTGGAGAACATGCAAGCCTAGCTGCCAGAACTGTTGGAGAACTTTCAAGGCAATATTGTGTTGATGATGGTGGTTCATGCCACTTAGGTTTCAAGGCTGAAAGGTTGGAACATGGGCAATCATTACTGGAGATGGTAATGGTAATTTTTCTTTTGGCAGGTAGAATTGGAACATGAAATTTAAGGATGCTACCTCTGCTACTCAAGCAGCGGTTAAGTTTGGAGAACATGCAAGCCTAGCTGCCAGAGCTGTTGGAGAACTTTCAAGGCAATATTGTGTTGATGATGGTGGTTCATGCCACTTAGGTTTGAGGATGAAAGGTTGCAACATGGGAAATCAATTCCTGGAGATGGTAATGGTAATTTTTCTGTTGGCAGGTAGAATTGGAACATGCAATTTAAGGATGCTACCTCTGCTACTCAAGCAGCGGCTGAGTTTGCAGAACATGCAAGCCTAGCTGCCAGAGCTGTTGTAGAACTTTCAAGGCAATATTGTGTTGATGATGGTGGTTCATGCCACTTAGGTTTCAAGGATAAAAGGTTGGAACATGGGCAATCATTTCCTGGAGATGGTAATGGTAATTGTTCTATTGGCAAGCAGAATTGGAACATGAAATTTAAGGATACTACCTCTGCTGCTCAAGCAGTGGCTGAGTTTGGAGAACATGCAAGCCTAGCTGCCAGAGTTGTTGGAGAACTTTCAAGGAAATATTGTGTTGATGATGGCGGTTCATGCCACTTAGGTTTCAAGGATGAAAGGTTGGAACATGGACAATCATTTCCTTGAGATGGTAATGGTAATTGTTCTATTGGCAAGCATAATTGGAACATGAAATTTAAGGATACTACCTCTGCTGCTCAAGCAGCGGCTGAGTTTGCAGAACATGCAAGCCTAGCTGCCAGAGCTGTTGTAGAACGTTCATGGCAATATTGTGTTGATTATGGTGGTTCATGCCACTTAGGTTTCAAGGATAAAAGGTTGGAACATGGGCAATCATTTCCTGGAGATGGTAATGGTAATTGTTCTATTGGCAAGCAGAATTGGAACATGAAATTTAACGATACTACCTCTGCTGCTCAAGCAGTGGCTGAGTTTGGAGAACATGCAAGCCTAGTTGCCAGAACTGTTGGAGAACTTTCAAGGCAATATTGTGTTGATGATGGTGGTTCATGCCACTTAGGTTTCAAGGCTGAAAGGTTGGTACATGGGCAATCATTTCCTGGAGATGGTAATGGTAATTTTTCTGTTGGCAGGTAGAATTGGAACATGAAATTTAAGGATGCTACCTCTGCTACTCAAGCGGCGGCTGAGTTTGCAGAACATGCAAGCCTAGCTACCAGAGCTGTTGTAGAACTTTCAAGGCAATATTGTGTTGATGATGGTGGTTCATGCCACTTAGGTTTCAAGGATGAAAGGTTGGAACATGGGAAATCAATTCCTGGAGATGGTAATGGTAATTTTTCTGTTGGTAGGCAGTATTGGAACATGAAATTTAAGGATACTACCTCTGCTGCTCAAGCAGTGGCTGAGTTTGGAGAACATGCAAGCCTAGCTGCCAGAGTTGTTGGAGAACTTTCAAGGAAATATTGTGTTGATGATGGCGGTTCATGCCACTTAGGTTTCAAGGATGAAAGGTTGGAACATGGACAATCATTTCCTTGAGATGGTAATGGTAATTTTTCTGTTGGCAGGTAGAATTGGAACATGCAATTTAAGGATGCTACCTCTGCTACTCAAGCAGCGGCTGAGTTTGCAGAACATGCAAGCCTAGCTTCCAGAGCTGTTGTAGAATATTCATGGCAATATTGTGTTGATGATGGTGGTTCATGCCACTTAGGTTTCAAGGATAAAAGGTTGGAACATGGGCAATCATTTCCTGGAGATGGTAATGGTAATTGTTCTATTGGCAAGCAGAATTGGAACATGAAATTTAACGATACTACCTCTGCTGCTCAAGCAGTGGCTGAGTTTGGAGAACATGCAAGCCTAGCTGCCAGAACTGTTGGAGAACTTTCAAGGCAATATTGTGTTGATGATGGTGGTTCATGCCACTTAGGTTTCAAGGCTGAAAGGTTGGAACATGGGCAATCATTTCCTGGAGATGGTAATGGTAATTTTTCTGTTGGCAGGTAGAATTGGAACATGAAATTTAAGGGTGCTACCTCTGCTACTCAAGCAGCGGTTAAGTTTGGAGAACATGCAAGCCTAGCTGCCAGAGCTGTTGGAGAACTTTCAAGGCAATATTGTGTTGATGATGGTGGTTCATGCCACTTAGGTTTCAAGGATGAAAGGTTGCAACATGGGAAATCAATTCCTGGAGATGGTAATGGTAATTTTTCTGTTGGCAGGTAGAATTGGAACATGCAATTTAAGGATGCTACCTCTGCTACTCAAGCAGCGGCTGAGTTTGCAGAACATGCAAGCCTAGCTGCCAGAGCTGTTGTAGAACTTTCAAGGCAATATTGTGTTGATGATGGTGGTTCATGCCACTTAGGTTTCAAGGATAAAAGGTTGGAACATGGGCAATCATTTCCTGGAGATGGTAAAGGTAATTGTTCTATTGGCAAGCAGAATTGGAACATGAAATTTAAGGATACTACCTCTGCTGCTCAAGCAGTGGCTGAGTTTGGAGAACATGCAAGCCTAGCTGCCAGAGTTGTTGGATAACTTTCAAGGAAATATTGTGTTGATGATGGCGGTTCATGCCACTGAGGTTTCAAGGATGAAAGGTTGGAACATGGGCAATCATTTCCTGGAGATGGTAATGGTAATTGTTCTATTGGCAAGCAGAATTAGAACATGAAATTTAATGATACTACCTCTGCTGCTCAAGCAGTGGCTGAGTTTGGAGAACATGCAAGCCTAGCTGCCAGAACTGTTGGAGAACTTTCAAGGCAATATTGTGTTGATGATGGTGGTTCATGTCACTTAGGTTTCAAGGCTGAAAGGTTGGAACATGGGCAATCATTTCCTGGAGATGGTAATGGTAATTTTTCTGTTGGCAGGTAGAATTGGAACATGAAATTTAAGGATGCTACCTCTGCTACTCAAGCAGCGGTTAAGTTTGGAGAACATGCAAGCCTAGCTGCCAGAGCTGTTGGAGAACTTTCAAGGCAATATTGTGTTGATGATGGTGGTTCATGCCACTTAGGTTTCAAGGATGAAAGGTTGCAACATGGCAAATCAATTCCTGGAGATGGTAATGGTAATTTTTCTGTTGGCAGGTAGAATTGGAACATGCATTTTAAGGATGCTACCTCTGCTACTCAAGCAGCAGCTGAGTTTGCAGAATATGCAAGCCTAGCTGCCAGAGCTGTTGTAGAACTTTCAAGGCAATATTGTGTTGATGATAGTGGTTCATGCCACTTAGGTTTCAAGGATAAAAGGTTGGAACATGGGCAATCATTTCCTGGAGATGGTAATGGTAATTGTTCTATTGGAAAGCAGAATTGGAACATGAAATTTAAGGATACTACCTCTGCTGCTCAAGCAGTGGCTGAGTTTGGAGAACATGGAAGCCTAGCTGCCAGAGTTGTTAGAGAACTTTCAAGGAAATATTGTGTTGATGATGGCGGTTCATGCCACTTAGGTTTCAAGGATGAAAGGTAGGAACATGGACAATCATTTCCTTGAGATGGTAATGGCAATTTTTCTGTTGGTAGGTAGTATTGGAACATGAAATTTAAGGATGCTACATCTGTTGCTCAAGCAGTGGCTGAGTTTGGAGAACATGCAAGCCTAGCTGCCAGAGCTGTTGGAGAACTTTCAAGGCAATATTATGTTGATGATGGTGGTTCATGCCACTTAGGTTTCAACGATGAAAGTTTTGAACATGGGCAAGCATTTCCTGGAGATGGTAATGGTAATTTTTTTGTTGGCAAGCAGAATTGGAACATGAAATTTAAGGATAATACCTCTGCTGCTCAAGAAGCGGCTTAGTTTTGAGTACATGCAAGCCTAGCTGCCAGAGCTGTTGGACAACTTTCAAGGCAATATTGTGTTGATGATGGCAGTTCATGCCATTTAGGTTTCAAGTATGAAAGGTTGGAACATGGACAATCATTTCCTTGAGATGGTTATGGTAATTTTTCTGTTGGTAGGCAGTATTGGAACATGAAATTTAAGGATGCTACCTCTGCTGCTCAAGCAGCGGCTGAGTTTGGAGAATATGCAAGCCTAACTGCCAGAGCTGTTGGAGAAATTTAAAGGAAATATTATGTTGATGATGGTTGTTCATGCCACTTAGGTTTCAACGATGAAAGTTTTGAACATGGGCAAGCATTTCCTGGAGATGGTAATGGTAATATTTTTGTAGGCAAGCAGAATTGGAACATGAAATTTAAGGATACTACGTCTGCTGCTCAAGCAGCGGCTGAGTTTGGAGAACATGCAAGCCTAGCTGCCAGAGCTGTTGGAGAACTTTCAAGGCAATATTGTGTTGATGATGGTGGTTCATGCCACTTATGTTTCAAGGCTGAAAGGTTGGAACATGGGAAATCAATTCCTGGAGATGGTAATGGTAATTTTTCTGTTGGCAGGTAGAATTGGAACATAAAATTTAAGGATGCTACCTCTGCTACACAAGCAGCGGCTGAGTTTGCAAAAAATGCAAGCCTAGCTGCCAGAGCTGTTGGAGAACTTTCAAAGTAATATTGTGTTGATGATGGTGGTTCATGCCACTTAGCTTTCAAGGATGAAAGGTTGGAACACGGGAAATCAATTCCTGGAGATGGTAATGGTAATTTTTCTGTTGGCAGGTAGAATTGGAACATGCAATTTAAGGATGCAACCTCTGCTACTCAAGCAGCGGCTGAATTTGCAGAACATACAAGCCTAGCTGCCAGAGCTGTTGTAGAACTTTCAAGGCAATATTGTGTTGATGATGGTGGTTTATGCCACTTAGGTTTCAAGGATAAAAGGTTGGAACATGGGCAATCATTTCCTGGAGATGGTATTGGTAATTTTTCTATTGGCAAGCAGAATTGGAACATGAAATTTAAGGATACTACCTCTGCTGCTCAAGCAGCGGCTGAGTTTGGAGAACATGCAAGCCTAGCTGCCAGAGTTGTTGGAGAACTTTCAAGGAAATATTGTGTTGATGATGGCGGTTCATGCCACTTATGTTTCAAGTATGAAAGGTTGGAACATGGACAATCATTTCCATGAGAAGGTTATGGTAATTTTTCTATTGGTAGGCAGTATTGGAACATGAAATTTAAGGATGCTACCTCTGCTGCTGAAGCAGCTGCTGAGTTTGGAGAACACGTAAGCCTAGCTGCCAGAGCTGTTAGAGAACTTTAAAGGCAATACTATGTTGATGATGGTGGTTCAAGCCACTTAGGTTTCAACGATGAAAGTTTTGAACATGGGAAAGCATTTTCTGGAGATGGTAATGGTAATATTTTTGTTGGCAAGCAGAATTGGAACATGAAATTTAAGGATACTACGTCTGCTGCTCAAGCAGCGGCTGAATTTGGAGAACATGCAAGCCTAGCTGCCAGAGCTGTTGGAGAACTTTCAAGGCAATATTGTGTTGTTGATGGTGGTTCATGCCACTTAGGTTTCAAGGCTGAAAGTTTGGAACATGGGAAATCAATTCCTGGAGATGGTAATGGTAATTTTTCTGTTGGCAGGTAGAATTGGAACATGAAATTTATGGATGCTACCTCTGCTACTCAAGCAGCGGCTGAGTTTGCAGAACATGCAAGCCTAGCTGCCAGAGTTGTTGTAGAACTTTCAAGGCAATATTGTGTTGATGATGGTGGTTCATGCCACTTACGTTTCAAGGATGAAAGGTTGGAACATGGGAAATCAATTCCTGGAGATGGTAATGGTAATTTTTCTATTGGCAGGTAGAATTGGAACATGCAATTTAAGGATGCTACCTCTGCTCCTCAAGCAGCGGCTGAGTTTGCAGAACATACAAGCCTAGCTGCCAGAGCTGTTGTAGAACTTTCAAGGCAATATTATGTTGATGATGGTGGTTCATGCTACTTAGGTTTCAAGGATAAAAGGTTGGATCATGGGCAATCATTTCCCGGAGATGGTAATGGTAATTGTTCTGTTGGCAAGCAGAATTGGAACATGAAATTTAAGGATACTACCTCTGCTGCTCAAGCAGCGGCTGAGTATGGAGAACTTGCAAGGCTAGCTGCCAGAGCTGTTGGAGAACTTTCAAGGCAATATTGTGTTGATGATGGTGGTTCATGCCACTTTGGTTTCAAGGATGAAAGGTTGGAACATGGGCAATCATTTCTTTTAGATAGTAATGGTAATTTTTCTGTTGGTAAACAGTATTGGAACATGAAATTTAAGGATACTACTTCTGCTGCTCAAGCAGCGGCTGAGTTTGTAGAACATGCAAGCCTCGCTGCCAGAGCTGTTGGAGAACTTTAAAGGCAATATTATTTGATGATGGTGGTTCATGCCACTTAGGTTTCAAGGCTGAAAGGTTGGAACATGGGAAATCAATTCCTGGAGATGGTAATGGTAATTTTTCTGTTGGCAAGCAGAATTGGAACATGAAATTTAAGGATACTACGTCTGCTACTCAAGCAGCGACTGAGTTTGGAGAAAATACAAGCCTAGCTATCAGAGCTATTGGAGAACTTTCAAGGCAATATTGTGTTGATGATGGTGGTTCACGCCACTTAGGTTTCAAGGCTGAAAGGTTGGAACATGGGAAATCAATTCCTGGAGATGGTAATGGTAATTTTTCTTTTGGCAGGTTGAATTTGAACATGAAATTTAAGGATGCTACCTCTACTACTCAAGCAGCGGCTGAGTTTGCAGAACATGCAAGCCTAGCTTCCAGAGCCGTTGTAGAACTTTCAAGGCAATATTGTGTTGATGATGGTGGTTCATGCCACTTAGGTTTCAAGGATAAAATGTTGGAACATGGGCAATCATTTCCTGGAGATGGTAATGGTAATTGTTCTATTGGCAAGCAGAATTGGAACATGAAATTTAAGGATACTACCTCTGCTGCTCAAGCAGCGGCTGAGTTTGGAGAACATGCAAGCCTAGCTGCCAGAGCTGTTGGAGAACTTTCAAGGCAATATTGTGTTGATGATGGTGGTTCATGCCACTTTGGTTTCAAGGATGAAAGGTTGGAACATGGGCAATCATTTCTTTGAGATAGTAATGGTAATTTTTCTGTTGGTAAACAGTATTGGAACATGAAATTTAAGGATACTACCTCTGCTGCTCAAGCAGCGGCTGAGTTTGTAGAACATGCAAGCCTAGCTGCCAGAGCTGTTGGAGAACTTTCAAGGCAATATTATGTTGATGATGGTGGTTCATGCCACTTAGGTTTCAAGGCTGAAAGGTTGGAACATGGGAAATCAATTCCTGGAGATGGTAATGGTAATTTTTCTGTTGGCAAGCAGAATTGGAACATGAAATTTAAGGATACTACCTCTGCTACTCAAGCAGCGGCTGAGTTTGGAGAAAATACAAGCCTAGCTATCAGAGCTGTTGGAGAACTTTCAAGGCAATATTGTGTTGATGATGGTGGTTCATGCCACTTAGGTTTCAAGGTTGAAAGGTTGGAACATGGGAAATCAATTCCTAGAGATGGTAATGGTAATTTTTCTGTTGGCAGGTAGAATTGGAACATGCAATTTAAGGATGCTACCTCTGCTACTCAAGCAGCGACTGTGTTTGCAGAACATGCAAGCCTAGCTGCCAGAGCTATTGTAGAACTTTCAAGGCAATATTGTGTTGATGATGGTGGTTCATGCCACTTAGGTTTCAAGGATAAAATGTTGGAACATGGGCAATCATTTCCTGGAGATGGTAATGGTAATTGTTCTATTGGCAAGCAGAATTGGAACATGAAATTTAAGGATACTACCTCTGCTGCTCAAGCAGCGGCTGAGTTTGGAGAACATGCAAGCCTAGCTGCCAGAGCTGTTGGAGAACTTTTAAGGCAATATTGTGTTGATGATGGTGGTGTATGCCACTTTGGTTTCAAGGATGAAAGGTTGGAACATGGGAAATCATTTCTTTGAGATAGTAATGGTAATTTTTCTGTTGGTAAACAGTATTGGAACATGAAATTTAAGGATACTACCTCTGCTGCTCAAGCAGCGGCTGAGTTTGTAGAACATGCAAGCCTAGCTGCCAGAGCTGTTGGAGAACTTTCAAGGCAATATTATGTTGATGATGGTGGTTCAGGCCACTTAGGTTTCAAGGCTGAAAGGTTGGAACATGGGAAATCAATTCCTGGAGATGGTAATGGTAATTTTTCTATTGGCAAGCAGAATTGGAACATGAAATTTAAGGATACTACGCCTGCTACTCAAGCAGCGGCTGAGTTTGGAGAAAATACAAGCCTAGCTATCAGAGCTGTTGGAGAACTTTCAAGGCAATATTGTGTTGATGATGGTGGTTCATGCCACTTAGGTTTCAAGGCTGAAAGGTTGGAACATGGGAAATCAATTCCTAGAGATGGTAATGGTAATTTTTCTGTTGGCAGGTAGAATTGGAACATGCAATTTAAGGATGCTACCTCTGCTACTCAAGCAGCGACTGAGTTTGCAGAACATGCAAGCCTAGCTGCCAGAGCTGTTGTAGAACTTTCAAGGCAATATTGTGTTGATGATGGTGGTTCATGCTACTTAGGTTTCAAGGATAAAAGGTTGGATCATGGGCAATCATTTCCTGGAGATGGTAATGGTAATTGTTCTGTTGGCAAGCAGAATTGGAACATGAAATTTAAGGATACTACCTCTGCTGCTCAAGCAGCGGCTGAGTTTGGAGAACATGCAAGCCTAGCTGCCAGAGCTGTTGGAGAACTTTCAAGGCAATATTGTGTTGATGATGGTGGTTCATGCCACTTAGGTTTCAAGGATGATAGGTTGGAACATGGGCAATCATTTATTTGAGATGGTAATAGTAATTTTTCTGTTGGTAGGCAGTATTGGAACATGAAATTTAAGGATACTACCTCTGCTGCACAAGCAGCAGCTGAGTTTGTAGAACATGCAAGCCTAGCTGTCAGAGTTGTTGGAGAACTTTCAAGGCAATATTATGTTGATGATGGTGGTTCGTGCCACTTAGGTTTCAACGATGAAAGTTTTGAACATGGGCAAGCATTTCCTGGAGATGTTAATGGTAATTTTTCTATTGGCAAGCAGAATTGGAACATAAAATTTAAGGATACTACGTCTGCTACTCAAGCAGCGGCTGAGTTTGTAGAACATGCAAGCCTAGCTGCCAGAGCTGTTGGAGAACTTTCAAGGCAATATTGTGTTGATGATGGTGGTTCATGCCACTTAGGTTTCAAGGATTAAAGGTTGGAACATAGGAAATCAATTCCTGGAGATGGTAATGGTAATTTTTCTGTTGGCAACTAGAATTGGAACATGCAATTTAAGGATGCTACCTCTGCTACTCAAGCAGCGGCTGAGTTTGCAGAACATGCAAGCCTAGCTGCCAGAGCTGTTGTAGAACTTTCAAGGCAATATTGTGTTGGAACATGGGCAATCATTTCCTGGAGATAGTAATGGTAATTGTTTTATTGGCAAGCAGAATTGGAACATGAAATTTAAGGATACTACCTCTGCTGCTCAAGCAACGGCTGAGTTTGGAGAACATGCAAGCCTAGCTGCCAGAGCTGTTAGAGAACTTTTAAGGAAATATTGTATTGATGATGGCGGTTCATGCCACTTAGGTTTCAAGGATGAAAGTTTTGAACATGGGCAATCATTTCCTTGAGATGGTAATGGCAATTTTTCTTTTGGTAGGCAGTATTAGAACAAGAAATTTAAGGATGCTACCTCTGCTGCTCAAGCAGCGGCTGAGTTTGGAGAACATGCAAGCCTAGCTGCCAGAGTTGTTGGAGACCTTTCAAGGAAATATTGTGTTGATGATGGCGGTTCATGCCACTTAGGTTTCAAGGATGAAAGGTTGGAACATGGGCAATCATTTCCTTGAGATGGTAATGGTAATTTTTCTGTTGGTAGGCAGTATTGGAACGTGAAATTTATGCAATTTAAAGATGCTACCTCTGCTACTCAAGCAGTGGCTGAGTTTGCAGAACATGCAAGCCTAGCTGACAGGGCTGTTGTAGAACTTTCAAGGCAATATTGTGTTAATGATGGTGGTTCATGCCACTTAGGTTTCAAGGATGAAAGGTTGGAACATGGGAAATCAATTCCTGGAGATGGTAATGGTAATTTTTCGGTTGGCAGGTATAATTGGAACATGCAATTTAAGGATGCTACCTCTGCTACCCAAGCAGCGGCTGAGTTTGCAGAACATGCAAGCCTTGCTGCCAGAGCGGTTGTAGAACTTTCAAGGCAATATTGTGTTGATGATGGTGGTTCTTGCCACTTAGGTTTCAATGATAAAAGGTTGGATCATGGGAAATCATTTCCTAGAGAAGGTAATGGTAATTGTTCTGTTGGCAAGCAGAATTAGAACATGAAATTTAGGGATACTACCTCTGCTGCTCAAGCAGCGGCTGAGTTTGGAGAACATGCAAGCCTAGCTGCCAGAGCTGTTGGAGAACTTTCAAGGCAATATTATGTTGATGATGGTGGTTCATGCCACTTAGGTTTCAAGGCTGAAAGGTTGGAACATGGGAAATCAATTCCTGGAGATGGTAATGGTAATTTTTCTGTTGGCAAGCAGAATTGGAACATGAAATTTAAGGATACTACCTCTGCTACTCAAGCAGCGGCTGAGTTTGGAGAAAATACAAGCCTAGCTATTAGAGCTGTTGGAGAACTTTCAAGGCAATATTGTGTTGATGATGGTGGTTCATGCCACTTAGGTTTCAAGGTTGAAAGGTTGGAACATGGGAAATCAATTCCTAGAGATGGTAATGGTAATTTTTCTGTTGGCAGGTAGAATTGGAACATGCAATTTAAGGATGCTACCTCTGCTACTCAAGCAGCGACTGTGTTTGCAGAACATGCAAGCCTAGCTGCCAGAGCTATTGTAGAACTTTCAAGGCAATATTGTGTTGATGATGGTGGTTCATGCCACTTAGGTTTCAAGGATAAAATGTTGGAACATGGGCAATCATTTCCTGGAGATGGTAATGGTAATTGTTCTATTGGCAAGCAGAATTGGAACATGAAATTTAAGGATACTACCTCTCCTGCTCAAGCAGCGGCTGAGTTTGGAGAACATGCAAGCCTAGCTGCCAGAGCTGTTGGAGAACTTTTAAGGCAATATTGTGTTGATGATGGTGGTGTATGCCACTTTGGTTTCAAGGATGAAAGGTTGGAACATGGGCAATCATTTCTTTGAGATAGTAATGGTAATTTTTCTGTTGGTAAACAGTATTGGAACATGAAATTTAAGGATACTACCTCTGCTGCTCAAGCAGCGGCTGAGTTTGTAGAACATGCAAGCCTAGCTGCCAGAGCTGTTGGAGAACTTTCAAGGCAATATTATGTTGATGATGGTGGTTCAGGCCACTTAGGTTTCAAGGCTGAAAGGTTGGAACATGGGAAATCAATTCCTGGAGATGGTAATGGTAATTTTTCTATTGGCAAGCAGAATTGGAACATGAAATTTAAGGATACTACGCCTGCTACTCAAGCAGCGGCTGAGTTTGGAGAAAATACAAGCCTAGCTATCAGAGCTGTTGGAGAACTTTCAAGGCAATATTGTGTTGATGATGGTGGTTCATGCCACTTAGGTTTCAAGGCTGAAAGGTTGGAACATGGGAAATCAATTCCTAGAGATGGTAATGGTAATTTTTCTGTTGGCAGGTAGAATTGGAACATGCAATTTAAGGATGCTACCTCTGCTACTCAAGCAGCGACTGAGTTTGCAGAACATGCAAGCCTAGCTGCCAGAGCTGTTGTAGAACTTTCAAGGCAATATTGTGTTGATGATGGTGGTTCATGCTACTTAGGTTTCAAGGATAAAAGGTTGGATCATGGGCAATCATTTCCTGGAGATGGTAATGGTAATTGTTCTGTTGGCAAGCAGAATTGGAACATGAAATTTAAGGATACTACCTCTGCTGCTCAAGCAGCGGCTGAGTTTGGAGAACATGCAAGCCTAGCTGCCAGAGCTGTTGGAGAACTTTCAAGGCAATATTGTGTTGATGATGGTGGTTCATGCCACTTAGGTTTCAAGGATGATAGGTTGGAACATGGGCAATCATTTATTTGAGATGGTAATAGTAATTTTTCTGTTGGTAGGCAGTATTGGAACATGAAATTTAAGGATACTACCTCTGCTGCACAAGCAGGAGCTGAGTTTGTAGAACATGCAAGCCTAGCTGCCAGAGTTGTTGGAGAACTTTCAAGGCAATATTATGTTGATGATGGTGGTTCGTGCCACTTAGGTTTCAACGATGAAAGTTTTGAACATGGGCAAGCATTTCCTGGAGATGTTAATGGTAATTTTTCTATTGGCAAGCAGAATTGGAACATAAAATTTAAGGATACTACGTCTGCTACTCAAGCAGCGGCTGAGTTTGTAGAACATGCAAGCCTAGCTGCCAGAGCTGTTGGAGAACTTTCAAGGCAATATTGTGTTGATGATGGTGGTTCATGCCACTTAGGTTTCAAGGATGAAAGGTTAGAACATGGGAAATCAATTCCTGGAGATGGTAATGGTAATTTTTCTGTTGGCAACTAGAATTGGAACATGCAATTTAAGGATGCTACCTCTGCTACTCAAGCAGCGGCTGAGTTTGCAGAACATGCAAGCCTAGCTGCCAGAGCTGTTGTAGAACTTTCAAGGCAATATTGTGTTGGAACATGGGCAATCATTTCCTGGAGATAGTAATGGTAATTGTTTTATTGGCAAGCAGAATTGGAACATGAAATTTAAGGATACTACCTCTGCTGCTCAAGCAACGGCTGAGTTTGGAGAACATGCAAGCCTAGCTGCCAGAGCTGTTGTAGAACTTTCAAGGCAATATTGTGTTGGAACATGGGCAATCATTTCCTGGAGATAGTAATGGTAATTGTTTTATTGGCAAGCAGAATTGGAACATGAAATTTAAGGATACTACCTCTGCTGCTCAAGCAACGGCTGAGTTTGGAGAACATGCAAGCCTAGCTGCCAGAGCTGTTAGAGAACTTTTAAGGAAATATTGTGTTGATGATGGCGGTTCATGCCACTTAGGTTTCAAGGATGAAAGTTTTGAACATGGGCAATCATTTCCTTGAGATGGTAATGGCAATTTTTCTTTTGGTAGGCAGTATTAGAACAAGAAATTTAAGGATGCTACCTCTGCTGCTCAAGCAGCGGCTGATTTTGGAGAACATGCAAGCCTAGCTGCCAGAGTTGTTGGAGACCTTTCAAGGAAATATTGTGTTGATGATGGCGGTTCATGCCACTTAGGTTTCAAGGATGAAAGGTTGGAACATGGGCAATCATTTCCTTGAGATGGTAATGGTAATTTTTCTGTTGGTAGGCAGTATTGGAACGTGAAATTTATGCAATTTAAAGATGCTACCTCTGCTACTCAAGCAGTGGCTGAGTTTGCAGAACATGCAAGCCTAGCTGACAGGGCTGTTGTAGAACTTTCAAGGCAATATTGTGTTAATGATGGTGGTTCATGCCACTTAGGTTTCAAGGATGAAAGGTTGGAACATGGGAAATCAATTCCTGGAGATGGTAATGGTAATTTTTCGGTTGGCAGGTATAATTGGAACATGCAATTTAAGGATGCTACCTCTGCTACCCAAGCAGCGGCTGAGTTTGCAGAACATGCAAGCCTTGCTGCCAGAGCGGTTGTAGAACTTTCAAGGCAATATTGTGTTGATGATGGTGGTTCATGCCACTTAGGTTTCAAGGATGAAAGGTTAGAACATGGGAAATCAATTCCTGGAGATGGTAATGGTAATTTTTCTGTTGGCAACTAGAATTGGAACATGCAATTTAAGGATGCTACCTCTGCTACTCAAGCAGCGGCTGAGTTTGCAGAACATGCAAGCCTAGCTGCCAGAGCTGTTGTAGAACTTTCAAGGCAATATTGTGTTGGAACATGGGCAATCATTTCCTGGAGATAGTAATGGTAATTGTTTTATTGGCAAGCAGAATTGGAACATGAAATTTAAGGATACTACCTCTGCTGCTCAAGCAACGGCTGAGTTTGGAGAACATGCAAGCCTAGCTGCCAGAGCTGTTGTAGAACTTTCAAGGCAATATTGTGTTGGAACATGGGCAATCATTTCCTGGAGATAGTAATGGTAATTGTTTTATTGGCAAGCAGAATTGGAACATGAAATTTAAGGATACTACCTCTGCTGCTCAAGCAACGGCTGAGTTTGGAGAACATGCAAGCCTAGCTGCCAGAGCTGTTAGAGAACTTTTAAGGAAATATTGTGTTGATGATGGCGGTTCATGCCACTTAGGTTTCAAGGATGAAAGTTTTGAACATGGGCAATCATTTCCTTGAGATGGTAATGGCAATTTTTCTTTTGGTAGGCAGTATTAGAACAAGAAATTTAAGGATGCTACCTCTGCTGCTCAAGCAGCGGCTGAGTTTGGAGAACATGCAAGCCTAGCTGCCAGAGTTGTTGGAGACCTTTCAAGGAAATATTGTGTTGATGATGGCGGTTCATGCCACTTAGGTTTCAAGGATGAAAGGTTGGAACATGGGCAATCATTTCCTTGAGATGGTAATGGTAATTTTTCTGTTGGTAGGCAGTATTGGAACGTGAAATTTATGCAATTTAAAGATGCTACCTCTGCTACTCAAGCAGTGGCTGAGTTTGCAGAACATGCAAGCCTAGCTGACAGGGCTGTTGTAGAACTTTCAAGGCAATATTGTGTTAATGATAGTGGTTCATGCCACTTAGGTTTCAAGGATGAAAGGTTGGAACATGGGAAATCAATTCCTGGAGATGGTAATGGTAATTTTTCGGTTGGCAGGTATAATTGGAACATGCAATTTAAGGATGCTACCTCTGCTACCCAAGCAGCGGCTGAGTTTGCAGAACATGCAAGCCTTGCTGCCAGAGCGGTTGTAGAACTTTCAAGGCAATATTGTGTTGATGATGGTGGTTCTTGCCACTTAGGTTTCAATGATAAAAGGTTGGATCATGGGAAATCATTTCCTAGAGAAGGTAATGGTAATTGTTCTGTTGGCAAGCAGAATTAGAACATGAAATTTAGGGATACTACCTCTGCTGCTCAAGCAGCGGCTGAGTTTGGAGAACATGCAAGCCTAGCTGCCAGAGCTGTTGGAGAACTTTCAAGGCAATATTATGTTGATGATGGTGGTTCATGCCACTTAGGTTTCAAGGCTGAAAGGTTGGAACATGGGAAATCAATTCCTGGAGATGGTAATGGTAATTTTTCTGTTGGCAAGCAGAATTGGAACATGAAATTTAAGGATACTACCTCTGCTACTCAAGCAGCGGCTGAGTTTGGAGAAAATACAAGCCTAGCTATCAGAGCTGTTGGAGAACTTTCAAGGCAATATTGTGTTGATGATGGTGGTTCATGCCACTTAGGTTTCAAGGTTGAAAGGTTGGAACATGGGAAATCAATTCCTAGAGATGGTAATGGTAATTTTTCTGTTGGCAGGTAGAATTGGAACATGCAATTTAAGGATGCTACCTCTGCTACTCAAGCAGCGACTGTGTTTGCAGAACATGCAAGCCTAGCTGCCAGAGCTATTGTAGAACTTTCAAGGCAATATTGTGTTGATGATGGTGGTTCATGCCACTTAGGTTTCAAGGATAAAATATTGGAACATGGGCAATCATTTCCTGGAGATGGTAATGGTAATTGTTCTATTGGCAAGCAGAATTGGAACATGAAATTTAAGGATACTACCTCTCCTGCTCAAGCAGCGGCTGAGTTTGGAGAACATGCAAGCCTAGCTGCCAGAGCTGTTGGAGAACTTTTAAGGCAATATTGTGTTGATGATGGTGGTGTATGCCACTTTGGTTTCAAGGATGAAAGGTTGGAACATGGGCAATCATTTCTTTGAGATAGTAATGGTAATTTTTCTGTTGGTAAACAGTATTGGAACATGAAATTTAAGGATACTACCTCTGCTGCTCAAGCAGCGGCTGAGTTTGTAGAACATGCAAGCCTAGCTGCCAGAGCTGTTGGAGAACTTTCAAGGCAATATTATGTTGATGATGGTGGTTCAGGCCACTTAGGTTTCAAGGCTGAAAGGTTGGAACATGGGAAATCAATTCCTGGAGATGGTAATGGTAATTTTTCTATTGGCAAGCAGAATTGGAACATGAAATTTAAGGATACTACGCCTGCTACTCAAGCAGCGGCTGAGTTTGGAGAAAATACAAGCCTAGCTATCAGAGCTGTTGGAGAACTTTCAAGGCAATATTGTGTTGATGATGGTGGTTCATGCCACTTAGGTTTCAAGGCTGAAAGGTTGGAACATGGGAAATCAATTCCTAGAGATGGTAATGGTAATTTTTCTGTTGGCAGGTAGAATTGGAACATGCAATTTAAGGATGCTACCTCTGCTACTCAAGCAGCGACTGAGTTTGCAGAACATGCAAGCCTAGCTGCCAGAGCTGTTGTAGAACTTTCAAGGCAATATTGTGTTGATGATGGTGGTTCATGCTACTTAGGTTTCAAGGATAAAAGGTTGGATCATGGGCAATCATTTCCTGGAGATGGTAATGGTAATTGTTCTGTTGGCAAGCAGAATTGGAACATGAAATTTAAGGATACTACCTCTGCTGCTCAAGCAGCGGCTGAGTTTGGAGAACATGCAAGCCTAGCTGCCAGAGCTGTTGGAGAACTTTCAAGGCAATATTGTGTTGATGATGGTGGTTCATGCCACTTAGGTTTCAAGGATGATAGGTTGGAACATGGGCAATCATTTATTTGAGATGGTAATAGTAATTTTTCTGTTGGTAGGCAGTATTGGAACATGAAATTTAAGGATACTACCTCTGCTGCACAAGCAGCAGCTGAGTTTGTAGAACATGCAAGCCTAGCTGCCAGAGTTGTTGGAGAACTTTCAAGGCAATATTATGTTGATGATGGTGGTTCGTGCCACTTAGGTTTCAACGATGAAAGTTTTGAACATGGGCAAGCATTTCCTGGAGATGTTAATGGTAATTTTTCTATTGGCAAGCAGAATTGGAACATAAAATTTAAGGATACTACGTCTGCTACTCAAGCAGCGGCTGAGTTTGTAGAACATGCAAGCCTAGCTGCCAGAGCTGTTGGAGAACTTTCAAGGCAATATTGTGTTGATGATGGTGGTTCATGCCACTTAGGTTTCAAGGATGAAAGGTTAGAACATGGGAAATCAATTCCTGGAGATGGTAATGGTAATTTTTCTGTTGGCAACTAGAATTGGAACATGCAATTTAAGGATGCTACCTCTGCTACTCAAGCAGCGGCTGAGTTTGCAGAACATGCAAGCCTAGCTGCCAGAGCTGTTGTAGAACTTTCAAGGCAATATTGTGTTGGAACATGGGCAATCATTTCCTGGAGATAGTAATGGTAATTGTTTTATTGGCAAGCAGAATTGGAACATGAAATTTAAGGATACTACCTCTGCTGCTCAAGCAACGGCTGAGTTTGGAGAACATGCAAGCCTAGCTGCCAGAGCTGTTAGAGAACTTTTAAGGAAATATTGTGTTGATGATGGCGGTTCATGCCACTTAGGTTTCAAGGATGAAAGTTTTGAACATGGGCAATCATTTCCTTGAGATGGTAATGGTAATTTTTCTGTTGGTAGGCAGTATTAGAACAAGAAATTTAAGGATGCTACCTCTGCTGCTCAAGCAGCGGCTGAGTTTGGAGAACATGCAAGCCTAGCTGCCAGAGTTGTTGGAGACCTTTCAAGGAAATATTGTGTTGATGATGGCGGTTCATGCCACTTAGGTTTCAAGGATGAAAGGTTGGAACATGGGCAATCATTTCCTTGAGATGGTAATGGTAATTTTTCTGTTGGTAGGCAGTATTGGAACGTGAAATTTATGCAATTTAAAGATGCTACCTCTGCTACTCAAGCAGTGGCTGAGTTTGCAGAACATGCAAGCCTAGCTGACAGGGCTGTTGTAGAACTTTCAAGGCAATATTGTGTTAATGATGGTGGTTCATGCCACTTAGGTTTTAAGGATGAAAGGTTGGAACATGGGAAATCAATTCCTGGAGATGGTAATGGTAATTTTTCGGTTGGCAGGTATAATTGGAACATGCAATTAAAGGATGCTACCTCTGCTACCCAAGCAGCGGCTGAGTTTGCAGAACATGCAAGCCTTGCTGCCAGAGCGGTTGTAGAACTTTCAAGGCAATATTGTGTTGATGATGGTGGTTCTTGCCACTTAGGTTTCAATGATAAAAGGTTGGATCATGGGAAATCATTTCCTAGAGAAGGTAATGGTAATTGTTCTGTTGGCAAGCAGAATTAGAACATGAAATTTAGGGATACTACCTCTGCTGCTCAAGCAGCGGCTGAGTTTGGAGAACATGCAAGCCTAGCTGCCAGAGCTGTTGGAGAACTTTCAAGGCAATATTATGTTGATGATGGTGGTTCATGCCACTTAGGTTTCAATGATGAAAGTTTTAAACATGGGCAAGCATTTCCTCGAGATGGTAATGGTAATTGTTTTTTTGGCAAGCAGAATTGGAACATGTAATTTAAGGATACTACGTCTGCTGCTCAAGTAGCGGCTGAGTTTGCAGAACATGCAAGCCTAGCTGCCAGAGCTGTTGGAGAACTTTCAAGGCAATATTGTGCTGATGATGGTGGTTCATGCCACTGAGGTTTCAAGGATGAAAGGTTGGAACATGGGAAATCAATTCCTGGAGATGGTAATGGTAATTTTTCTGTTGGCAGGCAGAATTGGAACATGCAATTTAAAGATGCTACCTCTGCTACTCAAGCAGTGGCTGAGTTTGCAGAACATGCAAGCCTAGCTGACAGAGCTGTTGTAGAACTTTCAAGGCAATATTGTGTTGATGATGGTGGTTCATGCCACTTAGGTTTCAAGGATGAAAGGTTGGAACATGGGAAATCAATTCCTGGAGATGGTAATAGTAATTTTTCTGTTGGCAGGTAGAATTGGAACATGCAATTTAAGGATGCTACCTCTGCTACTCAAGCAGCGACTGAGTTTGGAGAACATGCAAGCCTAGCTTCCAGAGCTGTTGGAGAACTTTCAAGGCAATATTGTGTTGATGATGGTGGTTCATGCCACTTAGGTTTCAAGGATGAAAGGTTGGAACATGGGCAATCATTTCCTGGAGATGGTAATGGTAATTGTTCTATTGGCAAGCAGAATTGGAACATGAAATTTAAGGATACTACCTCTGCTGCTCAAGTAGCGGCTGAGTTTGGAGAACATGCAAGCCTAGCTGCCAGAGCTGTTGGAGAACTTTCAAGGCAATATTATGTTGATGAAGGTGGTGGTTCATGCCACTTAGGTTTCAACTATGAAAGTTTTGAACATGGGCAAGCATTTCCTGGAGATGGTAATGGTAATTTTTCTGTTGGCAAGCAGAATTGGAACATGAAATTTAAGGATACTACGTCTGCTGCTCAAGCAGCGGCTGAGTTTGGAGAACATGCAAGCCTAGCTGCCAGTGCAGTTGGAGAACTTTCAAGGCAATATTGTGTTGATGATGGGGGTTCATGCCACTTAGGTTTCAAGGATGAAAGGTTGGAATATGGGCAATCATGTCCTTGAGATGGTAATGGTAATTTTTCTGTTGGTAGGCAGTATTGGAACGTGAAATTTAAGGATGCTACCTCTGCTGCTCAAGCAGCGGCTGAGTTTGGAGAACATGCAAGCCTAGTTGCCAGAGCTGTTGGAGAACTTTCAAGGCAATATTGTGTTGATGATAGTTGTTCATGCCACTTAGGTTTCAACGATGAAAGTGTTGAACATGGGTAAGCATTTCCTGGAGATGGTACTGGTAATTTTTCTGTTTGCAAGCAGAATTGGAGCATGAAATTTAAGGATACTACGTCTGCTGCTCAAGCAGCGGCTGAGTTTGGAGAACATACAAACCTAGCTGCCAGAGCTGTTGAAGAACTTTCAAGGCAATATTGTGTTGATGATGGTGGTTCATGCCACTTAGGTTTCAAGGATGAAAGGTTGGAACATGGGCAAGCATTTCCTGGAGATGGTAATGGTAATTTTTCTATTGGCAAGCAGAATTGGAAAATGAAATTTAAGGATACTACCTCTGCTGCTCAAGCAACGGCTGAGTTTGCCGAACATGCAAGCCTAGCGGCCAGCGCTGTTGTAGAACTTTCAAGGAAATATTGTGTTGATGATGGCGGTTCATGCCACTTAGGTTTCAAGGATGAAAGGTTGGAACATGGGAAATCATTTCCTTGAGATGGTAATGGTAATTTTTCGGTTGGTAGGAAGTATTGGAACGTGAAATTTAAGGATGCTACCTCTGCTGCTCAAGCAGCGGCTGAGTTTGGAGAACATGCAAGCCTAGCTGCCAGAGCTGTTGGAGAACTTTCAAGGTAATATTGTGTTGATGATGGTTGTTCATGCCACTTAGGTTTCAATGATGAAAGTTTGGAACATGCGCAATCATTTCCTTGAGATGGTAATGGTAATTTTTCTGTTGGTAGTCAGAATTAGAACATGAAATTTAAGAATGCTACCTCTGCTGCTCAAGCAGCGGCTGAGTTAGCAGAAAATGCAGGCCTAGCTACCAGAGCTATTGTAGAACTTTCAAGGCAATATTGTGTTGATGATGGTGGTTCATGCCACTTAGGTTTCAAGGATCAAAGTTTTGAACATGGTCAATCATTTCCTGGAGATGGTAATTTTTCTGTTGGCAAGCAGAATTGGAACATGAAATTTAAGGATGCTACCTCTGCTGCTCAAGCAGCAGTTGAGTTTGCAGAACATGCAAGCCTAGCGGCCAGCGTTGTTGTAGAACTTTCAAGGAAATATTGTGTTGATGATGGCGGTTCATGCCACTTAGGTTTCAAGGATGAAAGGTTGGAATATGGGCAATCATGTCCTTGAGATGGTAATGGTAATTTTTCTGTTGGTAGGAAGTATTGGAATGTGAAATTTAAGGATGCTACCTATGCTGCTCAAGCAGCGGCTGAGTTTGGAGAACATGCAAGCCTAGCGGCCAGCGCTGTTGTAGAACTTTCAAGGAAATATTGTGTTGATGATGGCGGTTCATGCCACTTAGGTTTCAAGGATGAAAGGTTGGAATATGGGCAATCATGTCCTTGAGATGGTAATGGTAATTTTTCTGCTGGTAGGAAGTATTGGAACGTGAAATTTAAGGATGCTACCTCTGCTGCTCAAGCAGCGGCTGAGTTTGGAGAACATGCAAGCCTAGCTGCCAGAGCTGTTGGAGAACTTTCAAGGCAATATTGTGTTGATGATGGTTGTTCATGCCACTTAGGTTTCAACAATGAAAGTTTTGAACATGGGCAAGCATTTCCTGGAGATGGTAATGGTAATTTTTCTTTTGGCAAGCAGAATTGGAACATGATATTTAAGGATACTACCTCTGCTGCTCAAGCAGCGGTTGAGTTTGGAGAACATGCAAACCTAGCTGCCAGAGCTGTTGGAGAACTTTCAAGGAAATATTGTGTTGATGATGGCGGTTCATGCCACTTAGGTTTCAAGGATGAAAGGTTGGAACATGCGCAATCATTTCCTTGAGATGGTAATGGTAATTTTTCTGTTGGTAGGAAGTATTGGAATGTGAAATTTAAGGATGCTACCTATGCTGCTCAAGCAGCGGCTGAGTTTGGAGAACATGCAAGCCTAGCGGCCAGCGCTGTTGTAGAACTTTCAAGGAAATATTGTGTTGATGATGGCGGTTCATGCCACTTAGGTTTCAAGGATGAAAGGTTGGAATATGGGCAATCATGTCCTTGAGATGGTAATGGTAATTTTTCTGTTGGTAGGAAGTATTGGAACGTGAAATTTAAGGATGCTACCTCTGCTGCTCAAGCAGCGGCTGAGTTTGGAGAACATGCAAGCCTAGCTGCCAGAGCTGTTGGAGAACTTTCAAGGCAATATTGTGTTGATGATGGTTGTTCATGCCACTTAGGTTTCAACGATGAAAGTTTTGAACATGGGCAAGCATTTCCTGGAGATGGTAATGGTAATTTTTCTTTTGGCAAGCAGAATTGGAACATGATATTTAAGGATACTACCTCTGCTGCTCAAGCAGCGGTTGAGTTTTGAGAACATGCAAACCTAGCTGCCAGAGCTATTGGAGAACTTTCAAGGAAATATTGTGTTGATGATGGCGGTTCATGCCACTTAGGTTTCAAGGATGAAAGGTTGGAACATGCGCAATCATTTCCTTGAGATGGTAATGGTAATTTTTCTATTGGTAGGCAGAATTAGAACATGAAATTTAAGAATGCTACCTCTGCTGCTCAAGCAACGGCTGAGTTAGCAGAAAATGCAGGCCTAGCTGCCAGAGCTGTTGTAGAACTTTCAAGGCAATATTGTGTTGATGATGGTGATTCATGCCACTTAGGTTTCAAGGATCAAAGGTTGGAACATGGTCAATCATTTCCTGGAGATGGTAATTTTTCTGTTGGCAAGCAGAATTGGAGCATGAAATTTAAGGATGCTACCTCTGCTGCTCAAGCAGCAGCTGAGTTTGCAGAACATGCGAGCCTAGCGGCCAGCGCTGTTGTAGAACTTTCAAGGAAATATTGTGTTGATGATGGCGGTTCATGCCACTTAGGTTTCAAGGATGAAAGGTTGGAATATGGGCAATCATGTCCTTGAGATGGTAATGGTAATTTTTCTGTTGGTAGGAAGTATTGGAACGTGAAATTTAAGGATGCTACCTATGCTGCTCAAGCAGCGGTTGAGTTTGGAGAACATGCAAGCCTAGCGGCCAGCGCTGCTGTAGAACTTTAAAGGAAATATTGTGTTGATGATGGCGGTTCATGCCACTTAGGTTTCAAGGATGAAAGGTTGGAATATGGGCAATCATGTCCTTGAGATGGTAATGGTAATTTTTCTGTTGGTAGGAAGTATTGGAACGTGAAATTTAAGGATGCTACCTCTGCTGCTCAAGCAGCGGCTGAGTTTGGAGAACATGCAAGCCTAGCTGCCAGAGCTGTTGGAGAACTTTCAAGGCAATATTGTGTTGATGATGGTTGTTCATGCCACTTAGGTTTCAACGATGAAAGTTTTGAACATGGGCAAGCATTTCCTGGAGATGGTAATGGTAATTTTTCTGTTGGCAAGCAGAATTGGAACATGATATTTAAGGATACTACCTCTACTGCTCAAGCAGCGGCTGAGTTTGGAGAACATGCAAACCTAGCTGCCAGAGCTGTTGGAGAACTTTCAAGGCAATATTATGTTGATGATGGCGGTTCATGCCACCTAGGTTTCAACGATGAAAGTTTTGAACATGGGCAAGCATTTCTTGGAGATGGTAATGGTAATTTTTCTGTTGGTAGGCAGTATTGGAACATGAAATTTAAGGATGCTACCTCTGCTGCTCAAGCAGCGGCTGAGTTTGGAGAACATACAAGCCTAGCTGCCAGAGCTGTTGGAGAACTTTCAAGGCAATATTGTGTTGATGATGGTTGTTCATGCCACTTTGATTTCAAGGATGAAAGTTTTGAACATGGGCAAGCATTTCCTGGAGATGGTAATGGTAATTTTTCTGTTGGTAGGCAGTATTGGAACATGATATTTAAGGATACTATCTCTACTGCTCAAGCAGCGGCTGAGTTTGGAGAACATGCAAACCTAGCTGCCAGAGCTGTTGGAGAACTTTAATGGCAATATTATGTTGATGATGGCGGTTCATGCCACTTAGGTTTCAACGATGAAAGTTTTGAACATGGGCAAGCATTTCCTGGAGATGGTAATGGTAATTTTTCTATTGGCAAGCGGAATTGGAACATGATATTTAAGGATACTACCTCTGCTGCTCAAGCAGCGGCTGAGTTTAGAGAACATGCAAACCTAGCTGCCAGAGCTGTTGGAGAACTTTCAAGGAAATATTGTGTTGATGATGGCGGTTCATGCCACTTAGGTTTCAAGGATAAAAGGTTGGAACATGCGCAATCATTTCCTTGAGATGGTAATGGTAATTTTTCTGTTGGTAGGCAGTATTGGAACGTGAAATTTAAGGATGCTACCTCTGCTGCTCAAGCAGCGGCTGAGTTTGGAGAACATGCAAGCCTAGCTGCCAGAGCTGTTGGAGAACTTTCAAGGCAATATTGTGTTGATGATGGTTGTTCATGCCACTTAGGTTTCAACGATGAAAGTGTTGAACATGGGTAAGCATTTCCTGGAGATGGTACTGGTAATTTTTCTATTTGCAAGCAGAATTGGAACATGAAATTTAAGGATACTATGTCTGCTGCTCAAGCAGCGGCTGAGTTTGGAGAACATGCAAGCCTAGCTGCCAGAGCTGTTGGAGAACTTTCAAGGCAATATTGTGTTGATGATGGTTGTTCATGCCACTTTGATTTCAAGGATGAAAGTTTTGAACATGGGCAAGCATTTCCTGGAGATGGTAATGGTAATTTTTCTGTTGGTAGGCAGTATTGGAAAATGAAATTTAAGGATGCTACCTCTGCTGCTCAAGTAGCGGCTGAGTTCGGAGAATATGCAAGCCTAGCTGCCAGAGCTGTTGGAGAACTTTAATGGCAATATTATGTTGATGATGGCGGTTCATGCCACTTAGGTTTCAACGATGAAAGTTTTGAACATGGGCAAGCATTTCTTGGAGATGGTAATGGTAATTTTTCTGTTGGTAGGCAGTATTGGAACATGAAATTTAAGGATGCTACCTCTGCTGCTCAAGCAGCGGCTGAGTTTGGAGAACATGCAAGCCTAGCTGCCAGACCTGTTGGAGAACTTTCAAGGCAATATTATGTTGATGATGGTGGTTCATGCCACTTAGGTTTCAAGGATGAAAGGTTGGAACATGGGAAATCATTTCCTTGAGATGGTAATGGTAATTTTTTTGTTGGTAGGAAGTATTGGAACGTGAAATTTAAGGATGCTACCTCTGCTGCTCAAGCAGCGGCTGAGTTTGGAGAACATGCAAGCCTAGCTGCCAGAGCTGTTGGAGAACTTTCAAGGCAATATTGTGTTGATGATGGTTGTTCATGCCACTTAGGTTTCAACGATGAAAGTTTTGAACATGGGCAAGCATTTCCTGGAGATGGTAATGGTAATTTTTCTGTTGGCAAGCGGAATTGGAACATGATATTTAAGGATACTACCTCTGCTGCTCAAGCAGCGGCTGAGTTTAGAGAACATGCATACCTAGCTGCCAGAGCTGTTGGAGAACTTTCAAGGAAATATTGTGTTGATGATGGCGGTTCATGCCACTTAGGTTTCAAGGATAAAAGGTTGGAACATGCGCAATCATTTCCTTGAGATGGTAATGGTAATTTTTCTGTTGGTAGGCAGTATTGGAACGTGAAATTTAAGGATGCTACCTCTGCTGCTCAAGCAGCGGCTGAGTTTGGAGAACATGCAAGCCTAGCTGCCAGAGCTGTTGGAGAACTTTCAAGGCAATATTGTGTTGATGATGGTTGTTCATGCCACTTAGGTTTCAACGATGAAAGTGTTGAACATGGGTAAGCATTTCCTGGAGATGGTACTGGTAATTTTTCTATTTGCAAGCAGAATTGGAACATGAAATTTAAGGATACTATGTCTGCTGCTCAAGCAGCGGCTGAGTTTGGAGAACATGCAAACCTAGCTGCCAGAGCTGTTGATGAACTTTCAAGGCAATATTGTGTTGATGATGGTGGTTCATGCCATTTACGTTTCAAGGATGAAAGGTTGGAACATGGGCAAGCATTTCCTGGAGATGGTAATGGTAATTTTTCTGTTGGCAAGCAGAATTGGAACATGAAATTTAAGGATACTACGTCTGCTGCTCAAGCAGCGGCTGAGTTTGGAGAACATGCAAACCTAGATGCCAGAGTTGTTGAAGAACTTTCAAGGCAATATTGTGTTGATGATGGTGGTTCATGCCACTTACGTTTCAAGGATGAATGGTTGGAACATGGGCAAGCATTTCCTAGAGATGGTAATGGTAATTTTTCTGTTAGCAAGAAGAATTGGAACATGAAATTTAAGGATACTACCTCTGCTGCTCAAGCAACGGCTGAGTTTGCAGAACATGCAAGCCTAGCTGCCAGAGCTGTTGTAGAACTTTCAAGGCAATATTGTGTTGATGATGGTAGTTCATGACACTTAGGTTTGAAGGATGAAAGGTTGGAACATGGACAATCTTTTCCTGGAGATGGTAATGGAAAGTTTTCTATTGGCAAGCAGAATTGGAACATGAAATTTGAGGATTCTACCTCAGCTGCTCAAGTAGCGACTGAGTTTGCAGAACATGCAAGCCTAGCGGCCAGCGCTGTTGTAGAACTTTCAAGGAAACATTGTGTTGATGATGGCGGTTCATGCCACTTAGGTTTCAAGGATGAAAGGTTGGAATATGGGCAATCATTTCCTTGAGATGGTAATGGTAATTTTTCTGTTGGTAGGCAGTATTGGAACATGAAATTTAAGGATGCTACCTCTGCTGCTCAAGCAGCGGCTGAGTTTGGAGAACATGCAAGCCTAGCTGCCAGACCTGTTGGAGAACTTTCAAGGAAATATCATGTTGATGATGGCGGTTCATGCCACTTTGGTTTCAAGGATGAAAGGTTGGAACATGGGAAATCATTTCCTTGAGATGGTAATGGTAATTTTTCTGTTGGTAGGCAGTATTGGAACAGGAAATTTAAGGATGCTACCTCTGCTGCTCAAGTAGAGGCTGAGTTTGGAGAACATGCAAGCCTAGCTGCCAGAGCTGTTGGAGAACTTTCAAGGCAATATTATGTTCATGATGGTGGTTCATGCCACTTAGGTTTTAAGGATGAAAGGTTGGAACATGGGCAAGCGTTTCCTGGAGATGGTAATGGTAATTTTTCTGTTGGCTAGCAGAATTGGAACATGATATTTACGGATACTACCTCTACTGCTCAAGCAGCGGCTGAGTTTGGAGAACATGCAAGCCTAGCTGCCAGAGCTGTTGGAGAACTTTCAAGGAAATATTGTATTCATGATGGTGGCTCATGCCACTTAGGTTTCAAGGATGAAAGGTTGGAACATGGGCAATCATTTCATTGAGATGGTAATGGTAATTTTTCTGTTGGTAGGTAGTATTGGAACGTGAAATTTAAGGATGCTACCTCTGCTGCTCAAGCAGCGGCTGAGTTTGGAGAACATGCAAACCTAGCTGCCAGAGCTGTTGGAGAACTTTCAAGGCAATATTGTGTTGATGATGGTTGTTCATGCCACTTAGGTTTCAACGATGAAAGTTTTGAACATGGGCAAGCATTTCCTGGAGATGGTAATGGTAATTTTTCTGTTGGCAAGTAGAATTAGAACAAGATATTTAAGGATACTACCTCTGCTGCTCAAGCAGCGGCTGAGTTTGGAGAACATGTATACCTAGCTGCCAGAGCTGTTGGAGAACTTTCAAGGAAATATTATGTTGATGATGGCGGTTCATGCCACTTAGGTTTCAAGGATGAAAGGTTGGAACATGGGCAATCATTTCCTTGAGATGGTAATGGTAATTGTTCTGTTGGTAGGCAATATTGGAACGTGAAATTTAAGGATGCTACCTCTGCTGCTCAAGCAGCGGCTGAGTTTGGAGAACATGCAAGCCTAGCTTCTAGAGCTGTTGGAGAACTTTCAAGGCAATATTATGTTGATGATGGTGGTTCATGCCACTTAGGTTTCAACGATGAAAGTTTTGAACATGGGCAAGCATTTCCTGGAGATAGTAATGGTAATTTTTATGTTGGCAAGCAGAATTGGAACATGAAATTTAAGGATACTACCTCTGGTGCTCAAGCAGCGGCTGAGTTTGCAGAACATGCAAGCCTAGCTGCCAGAGCTGTTGTAGAACTTTCAAGGCAATATTGTGTTGATGATGGTAGTTCATGCCACTTAGGTTTCAAGGATGAAAGGTTGAAACATGGACAATCATTTCCTGGAGATGGTAATGGTAAGTTTTCTATTGGCAAGCAGAATTAGAACTTGAAATTTGAGGATTCTACCTCAGCTGCTCAAATAGAGACTGAGTTTGCAGAACATGCAAGCTTAGCGGCCAGCGCTGTTGTAGAACTTTCAAGGAAATATTATGTTGATGATGGCGGTTCATGCCACTTAGGTTTCAAGGATGAAAGGTTGGAACATGGGCAATCATTTCCTTGAGATGGTAATGGTAATTTTTCTGTTGGTAGGCAGTATTGGAACAGGAAATTTAAGGATGCTACCTCTGCTGCTCAAGTAGAGGCTGAGTTTGGAGAACATGCAAGCCTAGATGCCAGAGCTGTTGGAGAACTTTCAAGGTAATATTATGTTTATGATGGTGGTTCATGCCACTTAGGTTTTAAGGATGAAAGGTTGGAACATGGGCAAGCGTTTCCTGGAGATGGTAATGGTAATTTTTCTGTTGGCTAGCAGAATTGGAACATGAAATTTAAGGATACTACCTCTGCTGCTCAAGCAGCGGCTGAGTTTGGAGAATATGCAAGCCTAGCTGCCAAAGCTGTTGGAGAACTTTCAAGGCAATATTGTATTGATAATGGTGGTTCATGCCACTTAGGTTTCAAGGATGAAAGGTTGGAACATGGGCAATCATTTCCTTGAGATGGTAATGGTAATTTTTCTGTTGGTAGGCAGTATTGGAACGTGAAATTTAAGGATGCTACCTCTGCTGCTCAAGCAGCGGCTGAGTTTGGAGAACATGCAAACCTAGCTGCCAGAGCTGTTGGAGAACTTTCAAGGCAATATTGTGTTGATGATGGTGGTTCATGCCACTTAGGTTTCAAGGATGAAAGGTTGGAACATGGGCAATTATTTCCTTAACATGGTAATTTTAATTTTTCTGTTGGCAAGCAGAATTGGAACATGAAATGTAAGGATACTACGTCTGCTGCTCAAGCAGCGACTGAGTTTGGAGAACATGCAAACTTAGCTGCCAGAGCTGTTGAAGAACTTTCAAGGCAATATTGTGTTGATGATGGTGGTTCATGCCACTTAGGTTTCAAGGATGAAAGGTTGGAACATGGGCAAGCATTTCCTGGAGATGGTAATGGTAATTTTTCTGTTGGCAAGCAGAATTGGAACATGAAATTTAAGGATACTACCTCTGCTGCTCAAGCAGCGGCTGAGTTTGCAGAACATGCAAGCCTAGCTGCCAGAGCTGTTGTAGAACTTTCAAGGCAATATTGTGTTGATGATGGTAGTTCATGCCACTTAGGTTACAACGATGAAAGTTTTGAACATGGGCAAGCATTTCCTGGAGATGGTAATGGTAATTTTTCTGTTGGCAAGCAGAATTGGAACATGAAATTTGAGGATTCTACCTCAGCTGCTCAAGTAGCGACTGAGTTTGCAGAACATGCAAGCCTAGCGGCCAGCGCTGTTGTAGAACTTTCAAGGAAATATTGTGTTGATGATGGCGGTTCATGCCACTTAGGTTTCAAGGATGAAAGGTTGAAACATGGACAATCATTTCCTGGAGATGGTAATGGTAAGTTTTCTATTGGCAAGCAGAATTAGAACTTGAAATTTGAGGATTCTACCTCAGCTGCTCAAGTAGCGACTGAGTTTGCAGAACATGCAAGCTTAGCGGCCAGCGCTGTTGTAGAACTTTCAAGGAAATATTATGTTGATGATGGCGGTTAATGCCACTTAGGTTTCAAGGATGAAAGGTTGGAACATGGGCAATCATTTCCTTGAGATGGTAATGGTAACTTTTTTGTTGGTAGGCAGTATTGGAACATGAAATTTAAGGATGCTACCTCTGCTGCTCAAGCAGCGGCTGAGTTTGGAGAACATGCAAGCCTAGCTGCCAGACCTGTTGGAGAACTTTCAAGGAAATATTATGTTGATGATGGCGGTTCATGCCACTTAGGTTTCAAGGATGAAAGGTTGGAACATGGGCAATCATTTCCTTGAGATGGTAATGGTAATTTTTCTGTTGGTAGGCAGTATTGGAACAGGAAATTTAAGGATGCTACCTCTGCTGCTCAAGTAGAGGCTGAGTTTGGAGAACATGCAAGCCTAGCTGCCAGAGCTGTTGGAGAACTTTCAAGGCAATATTATGTTCATGATGGTGGTTCATGCCACTTAGGTTTTAAGGATGAAAGGTTGGAACATGGGCAAGCGTTTCCTGGAGATGGTAATGGTAATTTTTCTGTTGGCTAGCAGAATTGGAACATGATATTTACGGATACTACCTCTACTGCTCAAGCAGCGGCTGAGTTTGGAGAACATGCAAGCCTAGCTGCCAGAGCTGTTGGAGAACTTTCAAGGAAATATTGTATTCATGATGGTGGTTCATGCCACTTATGTTTCAAGGATGAAAGGTTGGAACATGGGCAATCATTTCATTGAGATGGTAATGGTAATTTTTCTGTTGGTAGGTAGTATTGGAACGTGAAATTTAAGGATGCTACCTCTGCTGCTCAAGCAGCGGCTGAGTTTGGAGAACATGTATACCTAGATGCCAGAGCTGTTGGAGAACTTTCAAGGAAATATTATGTTGATGATGGCGGTTCATGCCACTTAGGTTTCAAGGATGAAAGGTTGGAACATGGGCAATCATTTCCTTGAGATGGTAATGGTAATTGTTCTGTTGGTAGGCAATATGGGAACATGAAATTTAAGGATGCTACCTCTGCTGCTCAAGCAGCGGCTGAGTTTGGAGAACATGCAAGCCTAGCTTCTAGAGCTGTTGGAGAACTTTCAAGGCAATATTATGTTGATGATGGTGGTTCATGCCACTTAGGTTTCAACGATGAAAGTTTTGAACATGGGCAAGCATTTCCTGGAGATGGTAATGGTAATTTTTATGTTGGCAAGCAGAATTGGAACATGAAATTTAGGGATACTACCTCTGGTGCTCAAGCAGCGGCTGAGTTTGCAGAACATGCAAGCCTAGCTGCTAGAGCTGTTATAGAACTTTCAAGGCAATATTGTGTTGATGATGGTAGTTCATGCCACTTAGGTTTCAAGGATGAAAGGTTGAAACATGGACAATCATTTCCTGGAGATGGTAATGGTAAGTTTTCTATTGGCAAGCAGAATTAGAACTTGAAATTTGAGGATTCTACCTCAGCTGTTCAAGTAGCGACTGAGTTTGCAGAACATGCAAGCTTAGCGGCCAGCGCTGTTGTAGAACTTTCAAGGAAATATTATGTTGATGATGGCGGTTCATGCCACTTAGGTTTCAAGGATGAAAGGTTGGAACATGGGCAATCATTTCCTTGAGATGGTAATGGTAATTTTTCTGTTGGTAGGCAGTATTGGAACAGGAAATTTAAGGATGCTACCTCTGCTGCTCAAGTAGAGGCTGAGTTTGGAGAACATGCAAGCCTAGATGCCAGAGCTGTTGGAGAACTTTCAAGGTAATATTATGTTTATGATGGTGGTTCATGCCACCTAGGTTTTAAGGATGAAAGTTTGGAACATGGGCAAGCGTTTCCTGGAGATGGTAATGGTAATTTTTCTGTTGGATAGCAGAATTGGAACATGAAATTTAAGGATACTACCTCTGCTACTCAAGCAGCGGCTGAGTTTGGAGAATATGCAAGCCTAGCTGCCAAAGCTGTTGGAGAACTTTCAAGGCAATGTTGTATTGATAATGGTGGTTCATGCTACTTAGGTTTCAAGGATGAAAGGTTGGAACATGGGCAATCATTTCCTTGAGATGGTAATGGTAATTTTTCTGTTGGTAGGCAGTATTGGAACGTGAAATTTAAGGATGCTACCTCTGCTGCTCAAGCAGCGGCTGAGTTTGGAGAACATGCAAACCTAGCTGCCAGAGCTGTTGGAGAACTTTCAAGGCAATATTGTGTTGATGATGGTGGTTCATGCCACTTAGGTTTCAAGGATGAAAGGTTGGAATATGGGCAATCATTTCCTTAACATGGTAATTTTAATTTTTCTGTTGGCAAGCAGAATTGGAACATGAAATGTAAGGATACTACGTCTGCTGCTCAAGCAGCGGCTGAGTTTGGAGAACATGCAAGCCTAGCTACCAGAGCTGTTGGAGAACTTTCAAGGCAATATTGTGTTGATGATGGTGGTTCATGCCACTTAGGTTTCAAGGATGAAAGGTTGGAACATGGGCAAGCATTTCCTGGAGATGGTAATGGTAATTTTTCTGTTGGCAAGCAGAATTGGAACATGAAATTTAAGGATACTACCTCTGCTGCTCAAGCAGCGGCTGAGTTTGCAGAATATGCAAGCCTAGCTGCCAGAGCTGTTGTAGAACTTTCAAGGCAATATTGTGTTGATGATGGTAGTTCATGCCACTTAGGTTACAACGATGAAAGTTTTGAACATGGGCAAGCATTTCCTGGAGATGGTAATGGTAATTTTTCTGTTGGCAAGCAGAATTGGAACATGAAATTTGAGGATTCTACCTCAGCTGCTCAAGTAGCGACTGAGTTTGCAGAACATGCAAGCCTAGCAGCCAGCGCTGTTGTAGAACTTTCGAGGAAATATTATGTTGATGATGGCGGTTCATGCCACTTAGGTTTCAAGGATGAAAGGTTGAAACATGGACAATCATTTCCTGGAGATGGTAATGGTAAGCTTTCTATTGGCAAGCAGAATTAGAACTTGAAATTTGAGGATTCTACCTCAGCTGCTCAAGTAGCGACTGAGTTTGCAGAACATGCAAGCTTAGCGGCCAGCGCTGTTGTAGAACTTTCAAGGAAATATTATGTTGATGATGGCGGTTCATGCCACTTAGGTTTCAAGGATGAAAGGTTGGAACATGGGCAATCATTTCCTTGAGATGGTAATGGTAATTTTTCTGTTGGTAGGCAGTATTGGAACAGGAAATTTAAGGATGCTACCTCTGCTGCTCAAGTAGAGGCTGAGTTTGGAGAACATGCAAGCCTAGCTGCCTGAGCTGTTGGAGAACTTTCAAGGCAATATTATGTTTATGATGGTGGTTCATGCCACTTAGGATTTAAGGATGAAAGGTTGGAACATGGGAAAGCGTTTCCTGGAGATGGTAATGGTAATTTTTTTGTTGGCTAGCAGAATTGGAATATGAAATTTAAGGATACTACCTCTGCTGCTCAAGCAGCGGCTGAGTTTGGAGAATATGCAAGCCTAGCTGCCAAAGCTGTTGGAGAACTTTCAAGGCAATATTGTATTGATAATGGTGGTTCATGCTACTTAGGTTTCAAGGATGAAAGGTTGGAACATGGGCAATCATTTCCTTGAGATGGTAATGGTAATTTTTCTGTTGGTAGGCAGTATTGGAACGTGAAATTTAAGGATGCTACCTCTGCTGCTCAAGCAGCGGCTGAGTTTGGAGAACATGCAAACCTAGCTGCCAGAGCTGTTGGAGAACTTTCAAGGCAATATTGTGTTGATGATGGTGGTTCATGACACTTAGGTTTCAAGGATGAAAGGTTGGAACATGGGCAATAATTTCCTTAAGATGGTAATTTTAATTTTTCTATTGGCAAGCAGAATTGGAACATGAAATGTAAGGATACTACGTCTGCTGCTCAAGCAGCGGCTGAGTTTGGAGAACATGCAAACTTAGCTGCCAGAGCTGTTGAAGAACTTTCAAGGCAATATTGTGTTGATGATGGTGGTTCATGCCACTTAGGTTTCAAGGATGAAAGGTTGGAACATGGGCAAGCATTTCCTGGAGATGGTAATGGTAATTTTTCTGTTGGCAAGCAGAATTGGAACATGAAATTTAAGGATACTACCTCTGCTGCTCAAGCAGCGGCTGAGTTTGCAGAATATGCAAGCCTAGCTGCCAGAGCTGTTGTAGAACTTTCAAGGCAATATTGTGTTGATGATGGTAGTTCATGCCACTTAGGTTACAACGATGAAAGTTTTGAACATGGGCAAGCATTTCCTGGAGATGGTAATGGTAATTTTTCTGTTGGCAAGCAGAATTGGAACATGAAATTTGAGGATTCTACCTCAGCTGCTCAAGTAGCGACTGAGTTTGCAGAACATGCAAGCCTAGCGGCCAGCGCTGTTGTAGAACTTTTAAGGAAATATTGCGTTGATGATGGCGGTTCATGCCTCTTAGGTTTCAAGGATGAAAGGTTGGAACATGGGCATTCATTTCCTTGAGATGGTAATGGTAATTTTTCTGTTGGTAGGCAGTATTGGAACATGAAATTTAAGGATGCTACCTATGCTGCTCAAGCAGCGGCTGAGTTTGGAGAACATGCAAGCCTAGCTTCCAGAGCTGATGGAGAACTTTCAAGGCAATATTATGTTGATGATGGTGGTTCATGCCACTTAGGTTTCAACGATTAAAGTTTTGAACATGGGCAAGCATTTCCTGGAGATGGTAACGGTAATTTTTCTGTTGGCAAGCAGAATTGGAACATGATATTTAAGGATACTACCTTTGCTGCTCAAGCAGCGGCTGAGTTTGGAGAACATGCAAGCCTAGCGGCCAGCGCTGTTGTAGAACTTTCAAGGAAATATTGCATTGATGATGGCGGTTCATGCCACTTAGGTTTCAAGGATGAAAGGTTGGAACATGGGCAATCATTTCCTTGAGATGGTAATGGTAATTTTTCTGTTGGCAAGCAGAATTGGAACATGAAATTTAAGGATACTACCTCTGCTGCTCAAGCAGTGGCTGAGTTTGGAGAACATGCAAGGCTAGCTGCCAGAGCCGTTGGAGAATTTCAAGGCAATATTTTGTTGATGATGGTGGTTCATGCCACTAAGGTTTCAACGATGATAGTTTTGAACATGGGCAAGCATTTCCTGTAGATGGTAATGGTAATTTTTCTGTTGGCAAGCAGAATTGGAACATGAAATTTAAGGATACTACCTCTGCTGCTCAAGCAGCGACTGAGTTTGGAGAACATGCAAACTTAGCTGCCTGAGCTGTTGGAGAACTTTCAAGGCAATATTGTGTTGATGATGGTGGTTCATGCCACTTAGGTTTCAAGGATGAAAGGTTGGAACATGGGCAAGCATTTCCTGGAGATGGTAATGGTAATTTTTCTATTGGCAAGCAGAATTGGAACATGAAATTTAAGGATACTACCTCTGCTGCTCAAGCAGCGGCTGAGTTTGCAGAACATGCAATCCTAGCTGCCAGAGCTGTTGTAGAACTTTCAAGGCAATATTGTGTTGATGATGGTGGTTCATGCCACTTAGGTTTCAATGATGAAAGTTTGGAACATGGGCAAGCATTTCCTGTAGATGGTAATGGTAATTTTTCTGTTGGCAAGCAGAATTGGAACATGAAATTTAAGGATACTACGTCTGCTGCTCAAGTAGCGGCTGAGTTTGGAGAACATGCAAACTTAGCTGCCAGAGCTGTTGGAGAACTTCCAAGGCAATATTGTGTTGATGATGGTGGTTCATGCCACTTAGGTTTCAAGGATATAAGGTTGGAACATGGGCAAGTATTTCCTGGAGATGGTAATTTTAATTTTTCTGTTGGCAAGTAGAATTGGAACATGAAATTTAAGGATACTACCTCTGCTGCTCAAGCAGTGGCTGAGTTTGCAGAACATGCAAGCCAAGCTGCCAGAGCTGTTGGAGAACTTTCAAGGTAATATTATGTTGATGATGGTGGTTCATGCCACTTAGGTTTCAAGGATGAAAGGTTGGAACATGGGCAATCATTTCCTTAAGATGGTAATTTTAATTTTTCTGTTGGCAAGCAGAATTGGAACATGAAATGTAAGGATACTACGTCTGCTGCTCAAGCAGCGGATGAGTTTGGAGAACATGCAAACTTAGCTGCCAGAGCTGTTGAAGAACTTTCAAGGCAATATTGTGTTGATGATGGTAGTTCATGCCACTTAGGTTTCAAGGATGAAAGGTTGGAACATGGGCAAGCATTTCCTGGAGATGGTAATGGTAATTTTTCTGTTGGCAAGCAGAATTGGAACATGAAATTTAAGGATACTACCTCTGCTGCTCAAGCAGCGGCTGAGTTTGCAGAACATGCAATCCTAGCTGCCAGAGCTGTTGTAGAACTTTCAAGGCAATATTGTGTTGATGATGGTGGTTCATGCCACTTAGGTTTCAATGATGAAAGTTTGGAACATGGGCAAGCATTTCCTGTAGATGGTAATGGTAATTTTTCTGTTGGCAAGCAGAATTGGAACATGAAATTTAAGGATACTACGTCTGCTGCTCAAGTAGCGGCTGAGTTTGGAGAACATGCTAACTTAGCTGCCAGAGCTGTTGGAGAACTTCCAAGGCAATATTGTGTTGATGATGGTGGTTCATGCCACTTAGGTTTCAAGGATATAAGGTTGGAACATGGGCAAGTATTTCCTGGAGATGGTAATTTTAATTTTTCTGTTGGCAAGTAGAATTGGAACATGAAATTTAAGGATACTACCTCTGCTGCTCAAGCAGTGGCTGAGTTTGCAGAACATGCAAGCCAAGCTGCCAGAGCTGTTGGAGAACTTTCAAGGTAATATTATGTTGATGATGGTGGTTCATGCCACTTAGGTTTCAAGGATGAAAGGTTGGAACATGGGCAATCATTTCCTTAAGATGGTAATTTTAATTTTTCTGTTGGCAAGCAGAATTGGAACATGAAATGTAAGGATACTACGTCTGCTGCTCAAGCAGCGGATGAGTTTGGAGAACATGCAAACTTAGCTGCCAGAGCTGTTGAAGAACTTTCAAGGCAATATTGTGTTGATGATGGTGGTTCATGCCACTTAGGTTTCAAGGATGAAAGGTTGGAACATGGGCAAGCATTTCCTGGAGATGGTAATGGTAATTTTTCTGTTGGCAAGCAGAATTGGAACATGAAATTTAAGGATACTACCTCTGCTGCTCAAGCAGCGGCTGAGTTTGCAGAACATGCAAGCCTAGCTGCCAGAGCTATTGTAGAACTTTCAAGGCAATATTGTGTTGATGATGGTAGTTCATGCCACTTAGGTGACAACGATGAAAGTTTTGAACATGGGCAAGCATTTCCTGGAGATGGTAATGGTAATTTTTCTGTTGGCAAGCAGAATTGGAACATGAAATTTGAGGATTCTACCTCAGCTGCTCAAGTAGCGACTGAGTTTGCAGAACATGCAAGCCTAGCGGCCAGCGCTGTTGTAGAACTTTCAACGAAATACTGCGTTGATGATGGCGGTTCATGCCACTTAGGTTTCAAGGATGAAAGGTTGGAACATGGGCAATCATTTCCTTGAGATGGTAATGGTAATTTTTCTGTTGGTAGGCAGTATTGGAACATGAAATTTAAGGATGCTACCTATGCTGCTCAAGCAGCGGCTGAGTTTGGAGAACATGCAAGCCTAGCTGCCAGAGCTGTTGGAGAACTTTCAAGGCAATATTGTGTTGATGATGGTGGTTCATGCCACTTAGGTTTCAATGATGAAAGTTTTGAACATGGGCAAGCATTTCCTGTAGATGGTAATGGTAATTTTTCTGTTGGCAAGCAGAATTAGAACATGAAATTTAAGGATACTACGTCTGCTGCTCAAGCAGCGACTGAGTTTGGAGAACATGCAAACGTAGCTGCCAGAGCTGTTGGAGAACATTCAAGGCAATATTGTTTTGATGATGGTGGTTCATGCCACTTAGGTTTCAAGGATGAAAGGTTGGAACATGGGCAAGCATTTCCTTGAGATGGTAATGGTAATTTTTCTGTTGGCAAGCAGAATTGGAACATGAAATTTAAGGATACTACCTCTGCTGCTCAAGTAGTGGCTGAGTTTGGAGAACATGCAAGCCTAGCTTCCAGAGCTGATGGAGAACTTTCAATGTAATATTATGTTGATGATGGTGGTTCATGCCACTTAGGTTTCAACGATGAAAGTTTTGAACATGGGCAAGCATTTCCTGGAGATGGTAACGGTAATTTTTCTGTTGGCAAGCAGAATTGGAACATGATATTTGAGGATTCTACCTCAGCTGCTCAAGTAGCGACTGAGTTTGCAGAACATGCAAGCCTAGCGGCCAGCGCTGTTGTAGAACTTTCAAGGAAATATTGCGTTGATGATGGCGGTTCATGCCACTTAGGTTTCAAGGATGAAAGGTTGGAACATGGGCATTCATTTCCTTGAGATGGTAATGGTAATTTTTCTGTTGGTAGGCAGTATTGGAACATGAAATTTAAGGATGCTACCTATGCTGCTCAAGCCGCGGCTGAGTTTGGAGAACATGCAAGCCTAGCTTCCAGAGCTGATGGAGAACTTTCAAGGCAATATTATGTTGATGATGGTGGTTCATGCCACTTAGGTTTCAACGATGAAAGTTTTGAACATGGGCAAGCATTTCCTGGAGATGGTAACGATAATTTTTCTGTTGGCAAGCAGAATTGGAACATGATATTTAAGGATACTACCTTTGCTGCTCAAGCAACGGCTGAGTTTGGAGAACATGAAAGCCTAGCGGCCAGCGCTGTTGTAGAACTTTCAAGGAAATATTGCATTGATGATGGCGGTTCATGCCACTTAGGTTTCAAGGATGAAAGGTTGGAACATGGGCAATAATTTCCTTAAGATGGTAATTTTAATTTTTCTATTGGCAAGCAGAATTGGAACATGAAATGTAAGGATACTACGTCTGCTGCTCAAGTAGCGGCTGAGTTTGGAGAACATGCAAACTTAGCTGCCAGAGCTGTTGGAGAACTTTCAAGGCAATATTGTGTTGATGATGGTGGTTCATGCCACTTAGGTTTCAAGGATGAAAGGTTGAAACATGGGCAAGCATTTCCTGGAGATGGTAATGGTAATTTTTCTGTTGGCAAGCAGAATTGGAACATGAAATTTAAGGATACTACCTCAGCTGCTCAAGTAGCGACTGAGTTTGCAGAACATGCAAGCCTAGCGGCCAGCGCTGTTGTAGAACTTTCAAGGAAATATTGCGTTGATGATGGCGGTTCATGCCACTTAGGTTTCAAGGATGAAAGGTTGGAACATTGGTAATCATTTCCTTGAGATGGTAATGGTAATTTTTCTGTTGGTAGGCAGTATTGGAACATGAAATTTAAGGATGCTACCTATGCTGCTCAAGCAGCGGCTGAGTTTGGAGAACATGCAAGCCTAGCTACCAGAGCTGTTGGAGAACTTTCAAGGAAATATTGTGTTGATGATGGTGGTTCATGCCACTTAGGTTTCAATGATGAAAGTTTTGAACATGGGCAAGCATTTCCTGTACATGGTAATGGTAATTTTTCTGTTGGCAAGCAGAATTAGAACATGAAATTTAAGGATACTACGTCTGCTGCTCAAGCAGCGACTGAGTTTGGAGAACATGCAAACGTAGCTGCCAGAGCTGTTGGAGAACATTCAAGGCAATATTATTTTGATGATGGTGGTTCATGCCACTTAGGTTTCAAGGATAAAAGGTTGGAACATGGGCAAGCATTTCCTTGAGATGGTAATGGTAATTTTTCTGTTGGCAAGCAGAATTGGAACATGAAATTTAAGGATACTACCTCTGCTGCTCAAGCAGTGGCTGAGTTTGGAGAACATGCAAGCCTAGCTGCCAGAGCCGTTGGAGAATTTCAAGGCAATATTTTGTTGATGATGGTGGTTCAAGCCACTTAGGTTTCAACGATGATAGTTTTGAACATGGGCAAGCATTTCCTATAGATGGTAATGGTAATTTTTCTGTTGGCAAGCAGAATTGGAACATGAAATTTAAGGATACTACGTCTGCTGCTCAAGCAGCGACTGAGTTTGGAGAACATGCAAACGTAGCTGCCAGAGCTGTTGGAGAACTTTCAAGGCAATATTGTTTTTGATGATGGTGGTTCATGCCACTTAGGTTTCAAGGATAAAAGGTTGGAACATGGGCAAGCATTTCCTGGAGATGGTAATGGTAATTTTTCTGTTGGCAAGCAGAATTGGAACATGAAATTTAAGGATACTACCTCTGCTGCTCAAGCAGCGGCTGAGTTTGCTTTCCTAGCTGCCAGAGCTGTTGTAGAACTTTCAAGGCAATATTGTGTTGATGATGGTGGTTCATGCCACTTAGGTTTCAATGATGAAAGTTTGGAACATGGGCAAGCATTTCCTGTAGATGGTAATGGTAATTTTTCTGTTGGCAAGCAGAATTGGAACATGAAATTTAAGGATACTACGTCTGCTGCTCAAGCAGCGGCTGAGTTTGGAGAACATGCTAACTTAGCTGCCAGAGCTGTTGGAGAACTTCCAAGGCAATATTGTGTTGATGATGGTGGTTCATGCCACTTAGGTTTCAAGGATGAAAGGTTGGAACATGGGCAAGCATTTCCTGGAGATGGTAATTTTAATTTTTCTGTTGGCAAGTAGAATTGGAACATGAAATTTAAGGATACTACCTCTGCTGCTCAAGAAGTGGCTGAGTTTGCAGAACATGCAAGCCTAGCTGCCAGAGCTGTTGTAGAACTTTCAAGGCAATATTGTGTTGATGATGGTAGTTCATGCCACTTAGGTTACAACGATGAAAGTTTTGAACATGGGCAAGCATTTCCTGGAGATGGTAATGGTAATTTTTCTGTTGGCAAGCAGAATTGGAACATGAAATTTGAGGATTCTACCTCAGCTGCTCAAGTAGCGACTGAGTTTGCAGAACATGCAAGCCTAGCGGCCAGCGCTGTTGTAGAACTTTCAAGGAAATATTGTGTTGATGATGGCGGTTCATGCCACTTAGGTTTTAAGGCTGAAAGGTTGGAACATGGGTAATCATTTCCTGGAGATGGTAAGGGAAATTTTTCTGTTGGCAAGCAGAATTGGAACATGAAATTTAAGGATACTACCGCTGCTGCTCAAGCAGCGGCTGAGTTTGGAGAACATGCAAACCTAGCTGCCAGAGCTGTTGGAGAACATTCAAGGCAATATTGTGTTTATGATGGTGGTTCATGCCACTTAGGTTTTAAGGATGAAAGGTCGGAACATGGGCAATCATTTCCTTGAGATGGTAATGGTAATTTTTCTGTTGGTAGGCAGTATTGGAACAGGAAATTTAAGGATGCTGCCTCTGCTGCTCAAGCAGCGGCTGAGTTTGCAGAACATGCAAGCCTAGCTGCCAGAGCTGTTGTAGAACTTTCAAGGCAATATTGTGTTGATGATGGTGGTTCATGCCACTTAGGTTTCAAGGATGAAAGGTTGGAACATGGGCAATCATTTCCTGGAGATGGTAATGGTAAGTTTTCTATTGGCAAGAAGAATTGGAACATGAAATTTGAGGATTCTACCTCAGCTGCTCAAGTAGCGACTGAGTTTGTAGAACATGCAAGCCTAGCGGCCAGAGCTGTTGCAGAACTTTCAAGGAAATATTGTGATGATGATGGTGGTTCATGCCACTTAGGTTTCAAGGATGAAAGGTTGGAACATGGGCAATCATTTCCTTGAGATGGTTATGGTAAATTTTCTGTTGGTAGGCAGTATTGGAACAGGAAATTTAAGGATGCTACCTCTGCGGCTCAAGCAGCGGCTAAGTTTGGAGAACATGCAAGCCTAGCTGCCAGAGCTGTTGGAGATCTTTCAAGGCAATATTGTGTTGATGGTGGTGGTTCATGCCACTTAGGTTTTAAGGATGAAAGGTTGGAACATGGGCAAGCATTTCCTTGAGATGGTAATGGTAATTTTTCTCTTGGCAAGCAGAATTGGAACATGAAATTAAAGGATACTACCTCTGCTGCTCAAGCAGCGGCTGAGTTTGGAGAACATGCAAGCCTTGCTGCCAGAGCTGTTGGAGAACTTTCAAGGCAATATTGTGTTGATTATGGTGGTTCATGCCACTTAGGTTTCAAGGATGAAAGGTTGAAACATGGGCAAGCATTTCCTGGAGATGGTAATGGTAATTTTTCTGTTGGCAAGCAGAATTGGAACATGAAATTTAAGGATACTACCTCAGCTGCTCAAGTAGCGACTGAGTTTGCAGAACATGCAAGCCTAGCGGCCAGCGCTGTTGTAGAACTTTCAAGGAAATATTGCGTTGATGATGGCGGTTCATGCCACTTAGGTTTCAAGGATGAAAGGTTGGAACATGGGCAATCATTTCCTTGAGATGGTAATGGTAATTTTTCTGTTGGTAGGCAGTATTGGAACATGAAATTTAAGGATGCTACCTATGCTGCTCAAGCAGCGGCTGAGTTTGGAGAACATGCAAGCCTAGCTGCCAGAGCTGTTGGAGAACTTTCAAGGCAATATTGTGTTGATGATGGTGGTTCATGCCACTTAGGTTTCAATGATGAAAGTTTTGAACATGGACAAGCATTTCCTGTACATGGTAATGGTAATTTTTCTGTTGGCAAGCAGAATTAGAACATGAAATTTAAGGATACTACGTCTGCTGCTCAAGCAGCGACTGAGTTTGGAGAACATGCAAACGTAGCTGCCAGAGCTGTTGGAGAACATTCAAGGCAATATTATTTTGATGATGGTGGTTCATGCCACTTAGGTTTCAAGGATAAAAGGTTGGAACATGGGCAAGCATTTCCTTGAGATGGTAATGGTAATTTTTCTGTTGGCAAGCAGAATTGGAACATGAAATTTAAGGATACTACCTCTGCTGCTCAAGCAGTGGCTGAGTTTGGAGAACATGCAAGCCTAGCTGCCAGAGCCGTTGGAGAATTTCAAGGCAATATTTTGTTGATGATGGTGGTTCATGCCACTTAGGTTTCAACGATGATAGTTTTGAACATGGGCAAGCATTTCCTATAGATGGTAATGGTAATTTTTCTGTTGGCAAGCAGAATTGGAACATGAAATTTAAGGATACTACGTCTGCTGCTCAAGCAGCGACTGAGTTTGGAGAACATGCAAACTTAGCTGCCAGAGCTGTTGGAGAACTTTCAAGGCAATATTGTGTTGATGATGGTGGTTCATTCCACTTAGGTTTCAAGGATGAAAGGTTGAAACATGGGCAAGCATTTCCTGGAGATGGTAATGGTAATTTTTCTGTTGGCAAGCAGAATTGGAACATGAAATTTAAGGATACTACCTCTGCTGCTCAAGCAGCGGCTGAGTTTGCTTTCCTAGCTGCCAGAGCTGTTGTAGAACTTTCAAGGCAATATTGTGTTGATGATGGTGGTTCATGCCACTTAGGTTTCAATGATGAAAGTTTGGAACATGGGCAAGCATTTCCTGCAGATGGTAATGGTAATTTTTCTGTTGGCAAGCAGAATTGGAACATGAAATTTAAGAATACTACGTCTGCTGCTCAAGCAGCGGCTGAGTTTGGAGAACATGCTAACTTAGCTGCCAGAGCTGTTGGAGAACTTCCAAGGCAATATTGTGTTGATGATGGTGGTTCATGCCACTTAGGTTTCAAGGATGAAAGGTTGGAACATGGGCAAGCATTTCTTGGAGATGGTAATTTTAATTTTTCTGTTGGCAAGTAGAATTGGAACATGAAATTTAAGGATACTACCTCTGCTGCTCAAGCAGTGGCTGAGTTTGCAGAACATGCAAGCCTAGCTGCCAGAGCTGTTGTAGAACTTTCAAGGAAATATTGTGTTGATGATGGTAGTTCATGCCACTTAGGTTACAACGATGAAAGTTTTGAACATGGGCAAGCATTTCCTGGAGATGGTAATGGTAATTTTTCTGTTGGCAAGCCGAATTGGAACATGAAATTTGAGGATTCTACCTCAGCTGCTCAAGTAGCGACTGAGTTTGCAGAACATGCAAGCCTAGCGGCCAGCGCTGTTGTAGAACTTTCAAGGAAATATTGTGTTGATGATGGCGGTTCATGCCACTTAGGTTTTAAGACTGAAAGGTTGGAACATGGGTAATCATTTCCTGGAGATGGTAAGGGAAATTTTTCTGTTGACAAGCAGAATTGGAACATGAAATTTAAGGATACTACCGCTGCTGCTCAAGCAGCGGCTGAGTTTGGAGAACATGCAAACCTAGCTGCCAGAGCTGTTGGAGAACATTCAAGGCAATATTGTGTTTATGATGGTGGTTCATGCCACTTAGGTTTTAAGGATGAAAGGTCGGAACATGGGCAATCATTTCCTTGAGATGGTAATGGTAATTTTTCTGTTGGTAGGCAGTATTGGAACAGGAAATTTAAGGATGCTGCCTCTGCTGCTCAAGCAGCGGCTGAGTTTGCAGAACATGCAAGCCTAGCTGCCAGAGCTGTTGTAGAACTTTCAAGGCAATATTGTGTTGATGATGGTGGTTCATGCCACTTAGGTTTCAAGGATGAAAGGTTGGAACATGGGCAATCATTTCCTGGAGATGGTAATGGTAAGTTTTCTATTGGCAAGAAGAATTGGAACATGAAATTTGAGGATTCTACCTCAGCTGCTCAAGTAGCGACTGAGTTTGTAGAACATGCAAGCCTAGCGGCCAGAGCTGTTGCAGAACTTTCAAGGAAATATTGTGATGATGATGGTGGTTCATGCCACTTAGGTTTCAAGGATGAAAGGTTGGAACATGGGCAATCATTTACTTGAGATGGTAATGGTAAATTTTCTGTTGGTAGGCAGTATTGGAACAGGAAATTTAAGGATGCTACCTCTGCGGCTCAAGCAGCGGCTAAGTTTGGAGAACATGCAAGCCTAGCTGCCAGAGCTGTTGGAGATCTTTCAAGGCAATATTGTGTTGATGGTGGTGGTTCATGCCACTTAGGTTTTAAGGATGAAAGGTTGGAACATGGGCAAGCATTTCCTGGAGATGGTAATGGTAATTTTTCTCTTGGCAAGCAGAATTGGAACATGAAATTAAAGGATACTACCTCTGCTGCTCAAGCAGCGGCTGAGTTTGGAGAACATGCAAGCCTTGCTGCCAGAGCTGTTGGAGAACTTTCAAGGCAATATTGTGTTGATGATGGTGGTTCATGCCACTTAGGTTTCAAGGATGAAAGGTTGAAACATGGGCAAGCATTTCCTGGAGATGGTAATTTTAATTTTTCTGTTGGCAAGTAGAATTGGAACATGAAATTTAAGGATACTACGTCTGCTGCTCAAGCAGCGGCTGAGTTTGGAGAACATGCTAACTTAGCTGCCAGAGCTGTTGGAGAACTTCCAAGGCAATATTGTGTTGATGATGGTAGTTCATGCCACTTAGGTTTCAAGGATGAAAGGTTGGAACATGGGCAAGCATTTCCTGGAGATGGTAATTTTAATTTTTCTGTTGGCAAGTAGAATTGGAACATGAAAATTAAGGATACTACCTCTGCTGCTCAAGCAGCGGCTGAGTTTGGAGAACATGCAAGCCTAGCTGCCAGAGCTGTTGGAGAACTTTCAAGGCAATATTGTGTTGATGATGGTGGTTCATGCCACTTAGGTTTCAATGATGAAAGTTTTGAACATGGGCAAGCATTTCCTGTACATGGTAATGGTAATTTTTCTGTTGGCAAGCAGAATTAGAACATGAAATTTAAGGATACTACGTCTGCTGCTCAAGCAGCGACTGAGTTTGGAGAACATGCAAACGTAGCTGCCAGAGCTGTTGGAGAACATTCAAGGCAATATTGTTTTTGATGATGGTGGTTCATGCCACTTAGGTTTCAAGGATAAAAGGTTGGAACATGGGCAAGCATTTCCTTGAGATGGTAATGGTAATTTTTCTGTTGGCAAGCAGAATTGGAACATGAAATTTAAGGATACTACCTCTGCTGCTCAAGCAGTGGCTGAGTTTGGAGAACATGCAAGCCTAGCTGCCAGAGCCGTTGGAGAATTTCAAGGCAATATTTTGTTGATGATGGTGGTTCATGCCACTTAGGTTTCAACGATGATAGTTTTGAACATGGGCAAGCATTTCCTATAGATGGTAATGGTAATTTTTCTGTTGGCAAGCAGAATTGGAACATGAAATTTAAGGATACTACGTCTGCTGCTCAAGCAGCGACTGAGTTTGGAGAACATGCAAACTTAGCTGCCAGAGCTGTTGGAGAACTTTCAAGGCAATATTGTGTTGATGATGGTGGTTCATTCCACTTAGGTTTCAAGGATGAAAGGTTGAAACATGGGCAAGCATTTCCTGGAGATGGTAATGGTAATTTTTCTGTTGGCAAGCAGAATTGGAACATGAAATTTAAGGATACTACCTCTGCTGCTCAAGCAGCGGCTGAGTTTGCTTTCCTAGCTGCCAGAGCTGTTGTAGAACTTTCAAGGCAATATTGTGTTGATGATGGTGGTTCATGCCACTTAGGTTTCAATGATGAAAGTTTTGAACATGGGCAAGCATTTCCTGTAGATGGTAATGGTAATTTTTCTGTTGGTAGGCAGTATTGGAACAGGAAATTTAAGGATGCTACCTCTGCGGCTCAAGCAGCGGCTAAGTTTGGAGAACATGCAAGCCTAGCTGCCAGAGCTGTTGGAGATCTTTCAAGGCAATATTGTGTTGATGGTGGTGGTTCATGCCACTTAGGTTTTAAGGATGAAAGGTTGGAACATGGGCAAGCATTTCCTGGAGATGGTAATGGTAATTTTTCTCTTGGCAAGCAGAATTGGAACATGAAATTAAAGGATACTACCTCTGCTGCTCAAGCAGCGGCTGAGTTTGGAGAACATGCAAGCCTTGCTGCCAGAGCTGTTGGAGAACTTTCAAGGCAATATTGTGTTGATGATGGTGGTTCATGCCACTTAGGTTTCAAGGATGAAAGGTTGAAACATGGGTAAGCATTTCCTAGAGATGGTAATGGTAATTTTTCTGTTGGCAAGCAGAATTGGAACATGAAATTTAAGGATACTACCTCTACTGGTCAAGCAGTGGCTGAGCTTGCAGAACATGCAAGCCTAGCTACCAGAGCTATTGTAGAACTTTCAAGGCAATATTGTGTTGATGATGGTGGTTCATGCCGCTTAGGTTTCAAGGATAAAAGGTTGGAACATGGGTAATCATTTCCTAGAGATGGTAATGGCAATTTTTCTGTTGGCAGGTAGAATTGGAACATGAAATTTAAGGATGCTACCTCTGCTACTCAAACAATGGCTGAGTTTGCAGAACATGCAAGCCTAGCTGCCAGAGTTGTTGTAGAACTTTCAAGGCAATATTGTGTTGATGATGTTGGTTCATGCCACTTAGGTTTCAAGGATGAAAGGTTGGAACATGGGAAATCATTTCCTTGAGGTGTTAATGGTAATTTTTCTGTTGGTAGGCAGTATTGGAACATGAAATTTAAGGATGCTACCTCTACTGCTCAAGCAGCGGCTGAGTTTGGATTACTTGCAAGCCTAGCTGCCAGAGCTGTTGGAGAACTTTTAAGGCAATATTGTATTGATGATGGTGGTTCATTCCACTTAGGTTTCAAGGATGAAAGCTTGGAACAAGGGCAATCATTTCCTTGAGATGGTAATGGTAATTTTTCTATTGGTAGGCAGTAATGGAACGTGAAATTTAAGGAAGCTACCTCTGCTGCTCAAGCAGCGGCTGTGTTTGGAGAACATGCAAACCTAGCTGCCATAGCTGTTGGAGAACTTTCAAGGCAATATTGTGTTGATGATGGTGGTTCAAGCCACTTAGGTTTCAAGGATGAAAGGTTAGAACATGGGCAATCATTTCCTTGATATGGTAATGGTAATTTTTCTGTTGGTAGGCAGTATTGGAACAGGAAATTTAATGATGCTACCACTGCTGGTCAAGCAGCGACTGAGTTTGGAGAACATGCAAGCCTAGCTGCCAGAGCTGTTGGAGAACTTTCAAGGCAATTTTGTGTTGATGATGGTGGTTCATGCCACTTAGGTTTTCAGGATGAAAGGTTGGAACATGGGCAAGCATTTCCTGGAGATGGTAATGGTAATTTTTCTGTTGGCAAGCAGAATTGGAACATGAAATTTAAGGATGCTACCTCAGCTGCTCAAGTAGCGACTGAGTTTGTAGAACATGAAAGCCTAGCGGCCAGAGTTGTTGCCGAACTTTCAAGGAAATATTGTGTTGATGATGGTGGTTCATGCCACTTAGTTTTCAAGGATGAAAGGTTTGAACATGGGCAATCATTTCCTTGAGATGGTAATGGTAATTTTTCTGTTGGTAGGCAGTATTGGAATAGGAAATTTAAGGATGCTACCTCTACTGCTCAAGCAGCGGCTGAGTTTGCACAACATGCAAGCCTAGCTGCCAGAGCTATTGTAGAACTTTCAAGGCAATATTGTGTTGATGATGGTGGTTCATGCCACTTATGTTTCAAGGATGAAAGGTTGGAACATGGGCAATCATTTCCTGGAGATGGTAATGGTAAGTTTTCCATTGGCAAGAAGAATTGGAACATGAAATTTGAGGATTCTACCTCATCTGCTCAAGTAGCGACTGAGTTTGTAGAACATGCAAGCCTAGCGGCCAGAGCTGTTGCAGAACTTTCAAGGAAATATTATGTTGATGATGGTGGTTCATGCCACTTAGGTTTCAAGGATGAAAGGTTGGAACATGGGCAATCATTTCCTTGAGATGGTAATGGTAATTTTTCTGTTGGCAAACAGAATTGGAACATGAAATTTAAGGATGCTACGTCTGCTGCTCAAGCAACGGCTGAGTTTGGAGAACATACAAGCCTAGCTGCCAGAGCTATTGGGAAAGTTTCAAGGCAATATTGTGTTGATGATGGTAGTTCATGCCACTTAGGTTTCAACCATGAAAGGTTGGAACATGGGCAATCATTACCTGGAGATGGTAATGGTACGTTTTCTATTGGCAAGCAGAATTGGAACATGAAATTTGAGGATTCTACCTCAGCTGCTCAAGCAGCGACTGAGTTTGCAGAACATGCAAGCCTAGCTGCCAGAGCTGTTGTAGAACTTTCAAGGCAATATTGTGTTGATGATGGTGGTTCATGCCACTTAGGTTTCAAGGATGAAAGGTTGGAACATGGGCAATCATTTCCTTGAGATGGTAATGGTAAATTTTCTGTTGGTAGGCAGTATTGGAACAGGAAATTTTAGGATGCTACCTCTGCGGCTCAAGCAGCGGCAGAGTTCGGAGAACATGCTAGCCTAGCTGCCAGAGCTGTTGGAGATCTTTCAAGGCAATATTGTGTTGATGATGTTGGTTCATGCCACTTAGGTTTTAAGGATGAAAGTTTGGAACATGGGAAAGCATTTCCTGGAGATGGTAATGGTAATTTTTCTGTTGGCAAGAAGAATTGGAACATGAAATTTAAGGATACTACCTCTGCTGCTCAAGCAGCGGCAGAGTTTGGAGAACATGCAAGCCTAGCTGCCAGAGTTGTTGGAGAACTTTCAAGGCAATATTGTGTTGATGATGGTGGTTCATGCCACTTAGGTTTCAACGATGAAAGTTTTGAACATGGGCAAGCATTTCCTGGAGATGGTAATGGTAATTTTTCTATTGGCAAGCAGAATTGGAACATGAAATTTAAGGAAGCTACGTCTGCTGCTCAAGCAGCGGCTGAGTTTGGAGAACATGCAAGCCTAGCTGCCAGAGCTGTTGGGGAAGTTTCAAGGCAATATTGTGTTGATGATGGTAGTTCATGCCACTTAGGTTTCAACCATGAAAGGTTGGAACATGGGCAATCATTACCTGGAGATGGTAATGGTAAGTTTTCTATTGGCAAGCAGAATTGGAACATGAAATTTGAGGATTCTACCTCAGCTGCTCAAGCAGCGACTGAGTTTGCAGAACATGCAAGCCTAGCTGCCAGAGCTGTTGTAGAACTTTCAAGGAAATATTGTGTTGATGATGGTGGTTCATGCCACTTAGGTTTCAAGGATGAAAGGTTGGAACATGGGCAATCATTTCCTTGAGATGGTAATGGTAAATTTTTTGTTGGTAGGCAGTATTGGAACAGGAAATATAAGGATGCTACCTCTGCGGCTCAAGCAGCGGCTGAGTTTGGAGAACATGCAAGCCTAGCTGCCAGAGCTGTTGGAGATCTTTCAAGGCAATATTGTGTTGATGATGGTGGTTCATGCCACTTAGGTTTTAAGGATGAAAGGTTGGAACATGGGAAAGCATTTCCTGGAGATGGTAATGGTAATTTTTCTGTTGGCAAGAAGAATTGGAACATGAAATTTAAGGATACTACCTCTGCTGCTCAAGCAGCGGCTGGGTTTGGAGAACATGCAAGCCTAGCTGCCAGAGCTGTTGGAGATCTTTCAAGGCAATATTGTCATGATGATGGTGGTTCATGCCACTTAGGTTTTAATGATAAAAGGTTGGAACATGGGTAATCATTTCCTGGAGATGGTAAGGGAAATTTTTCTGTTGGCAAGAAGAATTGGAACATGAAATTTAAGGATACTACCGCTGCTGCTCAAGCAACAGCTGAGTTTGGAGAACATGCAAACCTAGCTGCCAGAGCTGTTGGAGAACATTCAAGGCAATATTGTGTTGATGATGGTGGTTCATGCCACTTAGGTTTTAAGGATGAAAGGGAACATGGGCAATCATTTCCTTGAGATGGTAATGGTAATTTTTCTGTTGGTAGGCAGTATTGGAACAGGAAATTTAAGGATGCTACCTCTGCTGCTCAAGCAGTGGCTGAGTTTGGAGAACATGCAAGCCTAGCTACCAGAGCTGTTGGAGAACTTTCAAGGCAACATTATGTTCATGATGGTGGTTCATGCCACTTAGGTTTTAAGGATGAATGGTTGGAACATGGGCAAGCGTTTCCTGGAGATGGTAATGGAAATTTTTCTGTTGGCAAGCAGAATTGGAACATGAAATTTAAGGATACTACCGCTGCTGCACAAGCAGTGGCTGAGTTTGGAGAACATGCAAGCCTAGCTGCCAGAGCTGTTGGAGAACTTTCAAGGCAATATTGTGTTGATGATGGTTGTTCATGCCACTTAGGTTTCAACGATGAAAGTTTTGAACATGGGCAAGCATTTCCTAGAGATGGTAATGGTAATTTTTCTGTTGGCAAGCAGAATTGGAATATGAAATTTAAGGATGCTACCTCAGCTGCTCAAGTAGCGACTGAGTTTGTAAAACATGAAAGCCTAGCAGCCAGAGCTGTTGCAGAACTTTCAAGGAAATATTGTGTTGATGATGGTGGTTCATGCCACTTAGGTTTCAACGATGAAAGGTTGGAACATGGGCAATCATTTCCTTGAGATGGTAATCGTAATTTTTCTGTTGGTAGGCAGTATTGGAACAGGAAATTTAAGGATGCTACCTCTGCTGCTCAAGCAGCGGCTGAGTTTGGAGAACATGCAAGCCTAGCTGCCAGAGCTGTTGGAGAACTTTCAAGGCAATATTGTGTTGATGATGGTGGTTCATGCCACTTGGGTTTCAAGGATGAAAGGTTGGAACATGGGCAATCATTTCCTGGAGATGGTAATGGTAAGTTTTCTGTTGGCAAGAAGAATTGGAACATGAAATTTGAGGATTCTACCTCAGTTGCTCAAGTAGCGACTGAGTTTGTAGAACATGCAAGCCTAGCGGCCAGAGCTGTTGCAGAACATTCAAGGAAATATTGTGTTGATGATGGTGGTTCATGCCACTTAGTTTTCAAGGATGAAAGGTTGGAACATGGGCAATCATTTCCTTGAGATGGTAATGGTCATTTTTCTTTTGGCAAGCAGAATTGGAACATGAAATTTAAGGATGCTACGTCTGCTGCTCAAGCAGCGGCTGAGTTTGGAGAACATGCAAGCCTAGCTACCAGAGCTGTTGGGGAAGTTTCAAGGCAATATTGTGTTGATGATGGTAGTTCATGCCACTTAGGTTTTAAGGATGAAAGGTTGGAACATGGGCAATCATTACCTGGAGATGGTAATGGTAAGTTTTCTATTGGCAAGCAGAATTGGAACATGAAATTTGAGGATTCTACCTCAGCTGCTCAAGCAGCGACTGAGTTTGCAGAACATGCAAGCCTAGCTGCCAGAGCTATTGTAGAACTTTCAAGGAAATATTGTGTTGATGATGGTGGTTCATGCCACTTAGGTTTCAAGGATGAAAGGTTGGAACATGGGCAATCATTTCCTTGAGATGGTAATGGTAAATTTTTTGTTGGTAGGCAGTATTGGAACAGGAAATATAAGGATGCTACCTCTGCGGCTCAACCAGCGGCTGAGTTTGGAGAACATGCAAGCCTAGCTGCCAGAGCTGTTGGAGATCTTTCAAGGCAATATTGTGTTGATGATGGTGGTTCATGCCACTTAGGTTTTAAGGATGAAAGGTTGGAACATGGGAAAGCATTTCCTGGAGATGGTAATGGTAATTTTTCTGTTGGCAAGAAGAATTGGAACATGAAATTTAAGGATACTACCTCTGCTGCTCAAGCAGCGGCAGAGTTTGGAGAACATGCAAGCCTAGCTGCCAGAGTTGTTGGAGAACTTTCAAGGCAATATTGTGTTGATGATGGTGGTTCATGCCACTTAGGTTTCAACGATGAATGTTTTGAACGTGGGCAAGCATTTCCTGGAGATGGTAATGGTATTTTTTCTGTTGGCAAGCAGAATTGGAACATGAAATTTAAGGATGCTACGTCTGCTGCTCAAGCAGCGGCTGAGTTTGGAGAACATGCAAGCCTAGCTACTAGAGCTGTTGGGGAAGTTTCAAGGCAATATTGTGTTGATGATGGTAGTTCATGCCACTTAGGTTTCAACCATGAAAGGTTGGAACATGGGCAATCATTACCTGGAGATGGTAATGGTAAGTTTTCTATTGGCAAGCAGAATTGGAACATGAAATTTGAGGATTCTACCTCAGCTGCTCAAGCAGCGACTGAGTTTGCAGAACATGCAAGCCTAGCTGCCAGAGCTGTTGTAGAACTTTCAAGGAAATATTGTGTTGATGATGGTGGTTCATGCCACTTAGGTTTCAAGGATGAAAGGTTGGAACATGGGCAATCATTTCCTTGAGATGGTAATGGTAAATTTTTTGTTGGTAGGCAGTATTGGAACAGGAAATATAAGGATGCTACCTCTGCGACTCAAGCAGCGGCTGAGTTTGGAGAACATGCAAGCCTAGCTGCCAGAGCTGTTGGAGATCTTTCAAGGAAATATTGTGTTGATGATGGTGGTTCATGCCACTTAGGTTTTAAGGATGAAAGGTTGGAACATGGGAAAGCATTTCCTGGAGATGGTAATGGTAATTTTTCTGTTGGCAAGAAGAATTGGAACATGAAATTTAAGGATACTACCTCTGCTGCTCAAGCAGCGGCTGAGTTTGGAGAACATGCAAGCCTAGCTACCAGAGCTGTTGGAGATCTTTCAAGGCAATATTGTGTTGATGATGGTGGTTCATGCCACTTAGGTTTTAAGGATGAAAGGTTGGAACATGGGAAAGCATTTCCTGGAGATGGTAATGGTAATTTTTCTATTGGCAAGAAGAATTGGAACATGAAATTTAAGGATACTACCTCTGCTGCTCAAGCAGCGACTGAGTTTGCAGAACATGCAAGCCTAGCTGCAAGAGCTGTTGTAGAACTTTAAATGCAATATTGTGTTGATTATGGTGGTTCATGCCACTTAGGTTTCAAGGATGAAAGGTTGGAACATAGGCAATCATTTCCTTGAGATGGTAATGGTAATTTTTCTGTTGGTAGGCAGTATTGGAACGAGAAATTTAAGGATGCTACCTCTACTGCTCAAGCAGCGGATGAGTTTGGAGAACATGCAAACCTAGTTGCCAGAGCTGTTGGAGAACTTTCAAGGCAATATTGTGTTGATGATGGTGGTTCATGCCACTTAGGTTTCAAGGATGAAAGTTTGGAACATAGGCAATCATTTCCTTGAGATGGTAATGGTAATTTTTCTATTGGTAGGCAGTATTGGAACAGGAAATTTAAGGATGCTACCTCTGCTGCTCAAGTAGTGGTTGAGTTTGGAGAACATGCAAGCCTAGCTACCAGAGCTGTTGGAGAACTTTCAAGGAAACATTATGTTCATGATGGTGGTTCATGCCACTTAGGTTTTAAGGATGAATGGTTGGAACATGGGAAAGCGTTTCCTGGAGATGGTAATGGAAATTTTTCTGTTGGCAAGCAGAATTGGAACATGAAATTTAAGGATACTACCTCTGCTGCTCAAGCAGCGGCTGAGTTTGCAGAACATGCAAGCCTAGCTGCCAGAGCTATTGTAGAACTTTCAAGGCAATATTGTGTTGATGATGGTAGTTCATGCCACTTAGGTTACAACGATGAAAGTTTTGAACATGGGCAAGCATTTCCTGGAGATGGTAATGGTAATTTTTCTGTTGGCAAGCAGAATTGGAACATGAAATTTGAGGATTCTACCTCAGCTGCTCAAGTAGCGACTGAGTTTGCAGAACATGCAAGCCTAGCGGCCAGCGCTGTTGTAGAACTTTCAAGGAAATACTGCGTTGATGATGGCGGTTCATGCCACTTAGGTTTCAAGGATGAAAGGTTGGAACATGGGCAATCATTTCCTTGAGATGGTAATGGTAATTTTTCTGTTGGTAGGCAGTATTGGAACATGAAATTTAAGGATGCTACCTCTGCTGCTCAAGCAGCGGCTGAGTTTGGAGAACATGCAAGCCTAGCTGCCAGAGCTGTTGGAGAACTTTCAAGGCAATATTTTGTTGATGATGGTGGTTCATGCCACTTGGGTTTCAAGGATGAAAGGTTGGAACATGGGCAATCATTTCCTGGAGATGGTAATGGTAATTTTTCTGTTGGCAAGAAGAATTGGAACATGAAATTTGAGGATTCTACCTCAGCTGCTCAAGTAGCGACTGAGTTTGTAGAACATGCAAGCCTAGCGGCCAGAGTTGTTGCCGAACTTTCAAGGAAATATTGTGTTGATGATGGAGGTTCATGCCACTTAGTTTTGAAGGATGAAAGGTTTGAACATGGGCAATCATTTCCTTGAGATGGTAATGGTAATTTTTCTATTGGTAGGCAGTATTGGAACAGGAAATTTAAGGATGCTACCTCTGCTGCTCAAGCAGCGGCTGAGTTTGCAGAACATGCAAGCCTAGCTGCCAGAGCTGTTGTAGAACTTTCAAGGCAATATTGTGTTGATGATGGTGGTTCATGCCACTTAGGTTTCAAGGATAAAAGGTTGGAACTTGGGCAATCATTTCCTGGAGATGGTAATGGTAAGTTTTCTATTGGCAAGAAGAATTGGAACATGAAATTTGAGGATTCTACCTCAGCTGCTCAAGTAGCGACTGAGTTTGCAGAACATGCAAGCCTAGCGACCAGAGCTATTGCAGAACTTTCAAGGAAATATTGTGTTGATGATGGTGGTTCATGCCACTTAGGTTTTGGTAATGGTAATTTTTCTGTTGGCAAGCAGAATTGGAACATGAAATTTAAGGATGCTACCTCTGCTGCTCAAGCAGTGGCTGAGTTTGGAGAACATGCAAGCCTAGCTACCAGAGCTGTTGGAGAACTTTCAAGGCAACATTATGTTCATGATGGTGGTTCATGCCACTTAGGTTTTAAGGATGAATGGTTGGAACATGGGCAAGCGTTTCCTGGAGATGGTAATGGAAATTTTTCTGTTGGCAAGCAGAATTGGAACATGAAATTTAAGGATACTACCGCTGCTGCACAAGCAGTGGCTGAGTTTGGAGAACATGCAAGCCTAGCTGCCAGAGCTGTTGGAGAACTTTCAAGGCAATATTGTGTTGATGATGGTTGTTCATGCCACTTAGGTTTCAACGATGAAAGTTTTGAACATGGGCAAGCATTTCCTAGAGATGGTAATGGTAATTTTTCTGTTGGCAAGCAGAATTGGAATATGAAATTTAAGGATGCTACCTCAGCTGCTCAAGTAGCGACTGAGTTTGTAAAACATGAAAGCCTAGCAGCCAGAGCTGTTGCAGAACTTTCAAGGAAATATTGTGTTGATGATGGTGGTTCATGCCACTTAGGTTTCAACGATGAAAGGTTGGAACATGGGCAATCATTTCCTTGAGATGGTAATCGTAATTTTTCTGTTGGTAGGCAGTATTGGAACAGGAAATTTAAGGATGCTACCTCTGCTGCTCAAGCAGCGGCTGAGTTTGGAGAACATGCAAGCCTAGCTGCCAGAGCTGTTGGAGAACTTTCAAGGCAATATTGTGTTGATGATGGTGGTTCATGCCACTTGGGTTTCAAGGATGAAAGGTTGGAACATGGGCAATCATTTCCTGGAGATGGTAATGGTAAGTTTTCTGTTGGCAAGAAGAATTGGAACATGAAATTTGAGGATTCTACCTCAGTTGCTCAAGTAGCGACTGAGTTTGTAGAACATGCAAGCCTAGCGGCCAGAGCTGTTGCAGAACATTCAAGGAAATATTGTGTTGATGATGGTGGTTCATGCCACTTAGTTTTCAAGGATGAAAGGTTGGAACATGGGCAATCATTTCCTTGAGATGGTAATGGTCATTTTTCTTTTGGCAAGCAGAATTGGAACATGAAATTTAAGGATGCTACGTCTGCTGCTCAAGCAGCGGCTGAGTTTGGAGAACATGCAAGCCTAGCTACCAGAGCTGTTGGGGAAGTTTCAAGGCAATATTGTGTTGATGATGGTAGTTCATGCCACTTAGGTTTTAAGGATGAAAGGTTGGAACATGGGCAATCATTACCTGGAGATGGTAATGGTAAGTTTTCTATTGGCAAGCAGAATTGGAACATGAAATTTGAGGATTCTACCTCAGCTGCTCAAGCAGCGACTGAGTTTGCAGAACATGCAAGCCTAGCTGCCAGAGCTATTGTAGAACTTTCAAGGAAATATTGTGTTGATGATGGTGGTTCATGCCACTTAGGTTTCAAGGATGAAAGGTTGGAACATGGGCAATCATTTCCTTGAGATGGTAATGGTAAATTTTTTGTTGGTTGGCAGTATTGGAACAGGAAATATAAGGATGCTACCTCTGCGGCTCAACCAGCGGCTGAGTTTGGAGAACATGCAAGCCTAGCTGCCAGAGCTGTTGGAGATCTTTCAAGGCAATATTGTGTTGATGATGGTGGTTCATGCCACTTAGGTTTTAAGGATGAAAGGTTGGAACATGGGAAAGCATTTCCTGGAGATGGTAATGGTAATTTTTCTGTTGGCAAGAAGAATTGGAACATGAAATTTAAGGATACTACCTCTGCTGCTCAAGCAGCGGCAGAGTTTGGAGAACATGCAAGCCTAGCTGCCAGAGTTGTTGGAGAACTTTCAAGGCAATATTGTGTTGATGATGGTGGTTCATGCCACTTAGGTTTCAACGATGAATGTTTTGAACGTGGGCAAGCATTTCCTGGAGATGGTAATGGTATTTTTTCTGTTGGCAAGCAGAATTGGAACATGAAATTTAAGGATGCTACGTCTGCTGCTCAAGCAGCGGCTGAGTTTGGAGAACATGCAAGCCTAGCTACTAGAGCTGTTGGGGAAGTTTCAAGGCAATATTGTGTTGATGATGGTAGTTCATGCCACTTAGGTTTCAACCATGAAAGGTTGGAACATGGGCAATCATTACCTGGAGATGGTAATGGTAAGTTTTCTATTGGCAAGCAGAATTGGAACATGAAATTTGAGGATTCTACCTCAGCTGCTCAAGCAGCGACTGAGTTTGCAGAACATGCAAGCCTAGCTGCCAGAGCTGTTGTAGAACTTTCAAGGAAATATTGTGTTGATGATGGTGGTTCATGCCACTTAGGTTTCAAGGATGAAAGGTTGGAACATGGGCAATCATTTCCTTGAGATGGTAATGGTAAATTTTTTGTTGGTAGGCAGTATTGGAACAGGAAATATAAGGATGCTACCTCTGCGACTCAAGCAGCGGCTGAGTTTGGAGAACATGCAAGCCTAGCTGCCAGAGCTGTTGGAGATCTTTCAAGGAAATATTGTGTTGATGATGGTGGTTCATGCCACTTAGGTTTTAAGGATGAAAGGTTGGAACATGGGAAAGCATTTCCTGGAGATGGTAATGGTAATTTTTCTGTTGGCAAGAAGAATTGGAACATGAAATTTAAGGATACTACCTCTGCTGCTCAAGCAGCGGCTGAGTTTGGAGAACATGCAAGCCTAGCTACCAGAGCTGTTGGAGATCTTTCAAGGCAATATTGTGTTGATGATGGTGGTTCATGCCACTTAGGTTTTAAGGATGAAAGGTTGGAACATGGGAAAGCATTTCCTGGAGATGGTAATGGTAATTTTTCTATTGGCAAGAAGAATTGGAACATGAAATTTAAGGATACTACCTCTGCTGCTCAAGCAGCGACTGAGTTTGCAGAACATGCAAGCCTAGCTGCAAGAGCTGTTGTAGAACTTTAAATGCAATATTGTGTTGATTATGGTGGTTCATGCCACTTAGGTTTCAAGGATGAAAGGTTGGAACATAGGCAATCATTTCCTTGAGATGGTAATGGTAATTTTTCTGTTGGTAGGCAGTATTGGAACGAGAAATTTAAGGATGCTACCTCTACTGCTCAAGCAGCGGATGAGTTTGGAGAACATGCAAACCTAGTTGCCAGAGCTGTTGGAGAACTTTCAAGGCAATATTGTGTTGATGATGGTGGTTCATGCCACTTAGGTTTCAAGGATGAAAGTTTGGAACATAGGCAATCATTTCCTTGAGATGGTAATGGTAATTTTTCTATTGGTAGGCAGTATTGGAACAGGAAATTTAAGGATGCTACCTCTGCTGCTCAAGTAGTGGTTGAGTTTGGAGAACATGCAAGCCTAGCTACCAGAGCTGTTGGAGAACTTTCAAGGAAACATTATGTTCATGATGGTGGTTCATGCCACTTAGGTTTTAAGGATGAATGGTTGGAACATGGGAAAGCGTTTCCTGGAGATGGTAATGGAAATTTTTCTGTTGGCAAGCAGAATTGGAACATGAAATTTAAGGATACTACCTCTGCTGCTCAAGCAGCGGCTGAGTTTGCAGAACATGCAAGCCTAGCTGCCAGAGCTATTGTAGAACTTTCAAGGCAATATTGTGTTGATGATGGTAGTTCATGCCACTTAGGTTACAACGATGAAAGTTTTGAACATGGGCAAGCATTTCCTGGAGATGGTAATGGTAATTTTTCTGTTGGCAAGCAGAATTGGAACATGAAATTTGAGGATTCTACCTCAGCTGCTCAAGTAGCGACTGAGTTTGCAGAACATGCAAGCCTAGCGGCCAGCGCTGTTGTAGAACTTTCAAGGAAATACTGCGTTGATGATGGCGGTTCATGCCACTTAGGTTTCAAGGATGAAAGGTTGGAACATGGGCAATCATTTCCTTGAGATGGTAATGGTAATTTTTCTGTTGGTAGGCAGTATTGGAACATGAAATTTAAGGATGCTACCTCTGCTGCTCAAGCAGCGGCTGAGTTTGGAGAACATGCAAGCCTAGCTGCCAGAGCTGTTGGAGAACTTTCAAGGCAATATTTTGTTGATGATGGTGGTTCATGCCACTTGGGTTTCAAGGATGAAAGGTTGGAACATGGGCAATCATTTCCTGGAGATGGTAATGGTAATTTTTCTGTTGGCAAGAAGAATTGGAACATGAAATTTGAGGATTCTACCTCAGCTGCTCAAGTAGCGACTGAGTTTGTAGAACATGCAAGCCTAGCGGCCAGAGTTGTTGCCGAACTTTCAAGGAAATATTGTGTTGATGATGGAGGTTCATGCCACTTAGTTTTGAAGGATGAAAGGTTTGAACATGGGCAATCATTTCCTTGAGATGGTAATGGTAATTTTTCTATTGGTAGGCAGTATTGGAACAGGAAATTTAAGGATGCTACCTCTGCTGCTCAAGCAGCGGCTGAGTTTGCAGAACATGCAAGCCTAGCTGCCAGAGCTGTTGTAGAACTTTCAAGGCAATATTGTGTTGATGATGGTGGTTCATGCCACTTAGGTTTCAAGGATAAAAGGTTGGAACTTGGGCAATCATTTCCTGGAGATGGTAATGGTAAGTTTTCTATTGGCAAGAAGAATTGGAACATGAAATTTGAGGATTCTACCTCAGCTGCTCAAGTAGCGACTGAGTTTGCAGAACATGCAAGCCTAGCGACCAGAGCTATTGCAGAACTTTCAAGGAAATATTGTGTTGATGATGGTGGTTCATGCCACTTAGGTTTTGGTAATGGTAATTTTTCTGTTGGCAAGCAGAATTGGAACATGAAATTTAAGGATGCTACGTCTGCTGCTCAAGCAGCGGCTGAGTTTGGAGAACATGCAAGCCTAGCTACCAGAGCTGTTGGGGAAATTTCAAGGCAATATTGTGTTGATGATGGTAGTTCATGCCACTTAGGTTTCAACCATGAAAGGTTGGAACATGGGCAATCATTACCTGGAGATGGTAATGGTAAGTTTTCTATTGGCAAGTAGAATTGGAACATGAAATTTGAGGATTCTACCTCAGCTGCTCAAGCAGCGACTGAGTTTGCAGAACATGCAAGCCTAGCTGCCAGAGCTGTTGTAGAACTTTCAAGGCAATATTGTGTTGATGATGGTGGTTCATGCCACTTAGGTTTCAAGGATGAAAGGTTGGAACATGGGCAATCATTTCCTTGAGATGGTAATGGTAAATTTTCTGTTGGTAGGCAGTATTGGAACAGGAAATTTAAGGATGCTACCTCTGTGGCTCAAGCAGCGGCTGAGTTTGGAGAACATGCAAGCCTAGCTGCCAGAGCTGTTGGAGATCTTTCAAGGCAATATTGTGTTGATGATGGTGGTTCATGCCACTTAGGTTTTAAGGATGAAAGGTTGGAACATGGGAAAGCATTTCCTGGAGATGGTAATGGTAATTTTTCTGTTGACATGAAGAATTGGAACAAGAAATTTAAGGATACTACCTCTGCTGCTCAAGCAGCGGCAGAGTTTGGAGAACATGCAAGCCTAGCTGCCAGAGTTGTTGGAGAACTTTCAAGGCAATATTGTGTTGATGATGGTGGTTCATGCCACTTAGGTTTCAACGATGAATGTTTTGAACATGGGCAAGCATTTCCTGGAGATGGTAATGGTAATTTTTTTGTTGGCAAGCAGAATTGGAACATGAAATTTAATGATACTACCTCTACTGCTCAAGCAGCGACTGAGTTTGCAGAACATGCAAGCCTAGATGCAAGAGCTGTTGTAGAACTTTAAATGCAATATTATGTTGATGATGGTGGTTCATGCCACTTAGGTTTCAAGGATGAAAGGTTGGAACATGGGCAATATTTTCCTTGAGATGGTAATGGTAATTTTTCTGTTGGTAGCCAGTATTGGAACGTGAAATTTAAGGATGCTACCTCTGCTGCTCAAGCAGCGGATGAGTTTAGAGAACATGCAAACCTAGCTGCCAGAACTGTTGGAGAACTTTCAAGGCAATATTATATTGATGATGGTGGTTCATGCCACTTAGGTTTCAAGGATGAAAGGTTGGAACATGGGCAAGCATTTCCTGGAGATGGTAATGGTAATGTTTCTGTTGGCAAGCTGAATTGGAACATGAAATTTAAGGATGCTACCTCTGCTGCTCAAGCAACGACTGAGTTTGGAGAACATGCAAGCCTAGCTGCCAGAGCTGTTGGAGAACTTTCAAGGCAATATTTTGTTGATGATGGTGGTTCATGCCACTTGGGTTTCAAGGATGAAAGGTTGGAACATGGGCAATCATTTCCTGGAGATGGTAATGGTAATTCTTCTATTGGTAGGCAGTATTGGAACGTGAAATTTAAGGATGCTACCTCTGCTGCTCAAGCAGCGGCTGAGTTTGGAGAACATGCAAACCTAGATGCCAGAGTTGTTGGAGAACTTTCAAGGCAATATTATGTTGATGATGGTGGTTCATGCCACTTAGGTTTTAAGGATGAAAGGTTGGAACATGTGAAAGCATTTCCTGGAGATGGTAATGGTATTTTCTGTTGGCAAGAAGAATTGGAACTTGAAATTTAAGGATACTACCTCTGCTGCTCAAGCAGCGGCAGAGTTTGGAGAACATGCAAGCCTAGCTGCCAGAGTTGTTGGAGAACTTTCAAGGCAATATTGTGTTGATGATGGTGGTTCATGCCACTTAGGTTTCAAGGATGAATGTTTTGAACATGGGCAAGCATTTCCTGGAGATGGTAATGGAAATTTTTCTGTTGGCAAGCAGAATTGGAACATGAAATTTAAGGATACTACCTCTGTTGCTCAAGCAGCGACTAAGTTTGCAGAACATGCAAGCCTAGCTGCCAGAGCTGTTATAGAACTTTAAATGCAATATTGTGTTGATGATGGTGGTTCATGCCACTTAGGTTTCAAGGATGAAAGGTTGGAATATGGGCAATCATTTCCTTGAGATGGTAATGGTAATTTTTCTGTTGGTAGGCAGTATTGGAACGTGAAATTTAAGGATGCTACCTCTGCTGCTCAAGCAGCGGATGAGTTTGGAGAACATGCAAACCTAGTTGCCAGAGCTGTTGGAGAACTTTCAAGGCAATATTGTGTTGATAATGGTGGTTCATGCCACTTAGGTTTCAAGGATGAAAGTTTGGAACATGGGCAATCATTTCCTTGAGATGGTAAAGGTAATTTTTCTTTTGGTAGGCAGTATTGGAACAGGAAATTTAAGGATGCTACCTCTGTTGCTCAAGCAGCGGCTGAGTTTGGAGAACATGCAAACCTAGCTGACAGAGTTGTTGGAGAACTTTCAAGGCAATATTATATTGATGAAGGTGGTTCATGCCACTTAGGTTTCAAGGATGAAAGGTTGGAACATGGGCAAGCATTTCCTGGAGATGGTAATTGTAATTTTTCTGTTGGCAAGCAGAATTGGAACATGAAATTTAAGGATACTACCTCTGCTGCTCAAGCAGCGGCTGAGTTTGCAGAACATGCAAGCCTAGCTGCCAGAGCTGTTGTAGAACTTTCAAGGCAATATTGTGTTGATAATGGTGGTTCATGCCACTTAGGTTTCAAGGATAAAAAGTTGGAACATGGGCAATCATTTCCTTGATATGGTAATGGTAATTTTTCTGTTGGTTGGCAGTATTGGAACATAAAATTTAAGGATGCTACCTCTGCTGCTCAAGCAGCGGCTGAGTTTGGAGAACATGCAAACCTAGATGACAGAGCTGTTGGAGAACTTTGAAGGTAATATTGTGTTGATGATGGTGGTTCATGCCACTTAGGTTTCAAGGATGAAAAGTTGGAACATGGGCAATCATTTCCTTGAGATGGTAATGGTAATGTTTCTGTTGGTAGGCAGTATTGGAATAGAAAATTTAAGGATGCTACCTCTTCTGCTCAAGCAGCGACTGAGTTTGGAGAACATGCAAGCCTAGCTGCCAGAGCTGTTGGAGAACTTTCAAGGCAATATTATGTTCATGATGGTGGTTCATGCCACTTAGGTTTCAACGATGAAAGTTTTGAACATGGGCATGCATTTCCTGGAGATGGTAATGGTAATTTTTCTGTTGGCAAGCAGAATTGGAACATGAAATTTAAGGATACTACCTCTGCTGCTCAAGCAGCGACTAAGTTTGCAGAACATGCAAACCTAGCTGCCAGAGCTATTGTTGAACTTTCAAGGCAATATTGTGTTGATGATGGTTGTTCATGCCACTTAGGTTTCAAGGATGAAAGGTTGGAACATGGGAAATCATTTCCTTGAGATGGTAATGGTAATTTTTCTGTTGGTAGGCAGTATTGGAACGTGAAATTTAAGGATGCTACCTTTGCTGCTCAAGTAGCGGGTGAGTTTGGAGAACATGCAAACCTAGTTGTCAGAGCTGTTGGAGAACTTTCAAGGTAATAATGTGTTGATGATGGTGGTTCATGCCACTTAGGTTTCCAGGATGAAATTTTGGAACATGGGCAATCATTTCCTTTAGATGGTAATGGTAATTTTTCTGTTGGTAGGAAGTATTGGAACAGGAAATTTAAGGATGCTACCTCTGCTGCTCAAGCAGCGGCTGAGTTTGGAGAACATGCAAGCATAGCTGCCAGAGCTGTTGGAGAACTTTCAAGGCAATATCGTATTGATGATGGTGGTTCATGCCACTTAGGTTTCAAGGATGAAAGGTTGGAACATGGGCAAGCATTTCCTGGAGATGGTAATGGTAATTTTTCTATTGGCAAGCAGAATTGGAATATGAAATTTAAGGATACTACCTCTGCTGCTCAAGCAGCGGCTGAGTTTACAGAACATGCAAGCCTAGTTGCCAGAGCTGTTGTAGAACTTTCAAGGCAATATTGTGTTGATGATGGTGGTTCATGCCACTTAGGTTTCAAGGATGGAAGGTTGGAACATGGGCAATCATTTCCTTGAGATGGTAATGGTAATTTTTCTGTTGGTAGGCAGTATTGGAACGTGAAATTTAAGGATGCTACCTCTACTGCTCAAGCAGCGGCTGAGTTTGGAGAACATGCAAACCTAGCTGCCAAAGCTGTTGGAGAACTTTGAAGGCAATATTGTGTTGATGATGGTGGTTCATGCCACTTAGGTTTCAAGGATGAAAGGTTGGAACATGGGCAATCATTTCCTTGAGATGGTAATGGTAATGTTTCTGTTGGTAGGCAGTACTGGAACAAGAAATTTAAGGATGCTACCTCTGCTGCTAAAGCAGCGGCTGAGTTTGGAGAACATGCAAGTCTAGCTGCCAGAGCTGTTGGAGAACTTTCAAGGCAATATTATGTTCATGATGGTGGTTCATGCCACTTAGGTTTTAAGGATGAAAGGTTGGAATATGGGCAAGCGTTTCCTGGAGATGGTAATGGTAATTTTTCTGTTGGCAAGCAGAATTGGAACATGAAATTTAAGGATACTACCTCTGCTGCTCAAGCAACGGCTGAGTTTGGAGAACATGCAAGCCTAGCTGCCAGAGTTGTTGGAGAACTTTCAAGGCAATATTGTGTTGATGATGGTGGTTCATGCCACTTAGATTTCAACGATGAAAGTTTTGAACATGGGCAAGCATTTCCTGGAGATGGAAATGGTAATTTTTCTGTTGGCAAGCTGAATTGGAACATGAAATTTAAGGATACTACCTCTGCTGCTCAAGCAACGGCTGAGTTTGCAGAACATGCAAGCCTAGCTGCCAGAGCTGTTGTAGAACATTCAAGGCAATATTGTGTTGATGATGGTGGTTTATGCCACTTAGGTTTCAAGGATGAAAGGTTGGAACATGGGCAATCATTTCCTTGAGATGGTAATGGTAATTTTTCTGTTGGCAGGCAGTATTGGAACAGGAAAGTTAAGGATGCTACCTCTGCTGCTCAAGCAGCGGCTGAGTTTGGAGAACATGCAAGCCTAGCTGCCAGAGCTGTTGGAGAACTTTCAAGGCAATATTATGTTCATGATGGTGGTTCATGCCACTTAGGTTTCAAGGATGAAGGGTTGGAACATGGGCAATCATTTCCTGGAGATGGTAATGGTAAGTTTTCTATTGGCAAGCAGAATTGGAACATGAAATTTGAGGATTCTACCTCAGCTGCTCAAGTAGCGACTGAGTTTGCAGAATATGCAAGCCTAGGGACCAGAGCTATTGCAGATCTCTGAAGGAAATATTGTGTTGATGATGGCGGTTCATGCCACTTAGGTTTCAAGGATTAAAGGTTGGAACATGGGCAATCATTTCCTTGAGATGGTAATGGTAATTTTTCTGTTGGTAGGCAGTATTGGAATATGAAATTTAAGGATGCTACCTCAGCTGCTCAAGCAGTGGCTGAGTTTGGAGAACATGCAAGCCTAGCTGTCCGAGATGTTGGAGAACTATCAAGGCAATATTATGCTGATGATGGTGGTTCATGCCACTTAGGTTTCAACGATGAAAGTTTTGAACATGGGCAAGCATTTCCTGGAGATGGTAATGGTAATTTTTCTGTTGGCAAGCGGAATTGGAACATGAAATTTAAGGATGCTACCTCAGCTGCTCAAGTAGCGACTGAGTTTGTTGAACATGAAAGCCTAGCGGCCAGAGCTGTTGCAGAACTTTCAAGGAAATATTGTGTTGATGATGGTGGTTCATTGCCACGTAGGTTTCAAGGATGAAAGGTTGGAACATGGGCAAGCATTTCCTGGAGATGGTAATGGCAATTTTTCTGTTGGCAAGCAGAATTCGAACATGAAATTTAAGGATGCTACCTCTGCTGCTCAAGCAGCGGCTGAGTTTGGAGAACATACAAGCCTAGCTGCCAGAGCTGTTGGAGAAGTTTCAAGGCAATATTGTGTTGTTGATGGTGGTTCATGCCACTTAGGTTTCAAGGATGAAAGGTTGGAACATGGGCAATCATTTCCTGGAGATGGTAATGGTACGTTTTCTATTGGCAAGCAGAATTGGAACATGAAATTTGTGGATTCTACCTCAACTGCTCAAGTAGCGACTGAGTTTGTAGAACATGCAAGCCTAGCTGTCAGAGTTGTTGTAGAACTTTCAAGGCAATATTATGTTGATGATGGCGGTTCATGCCACTTAGGTTTCAAGGATGAAAGGTTGGAACATGGGCAATCATTTCCTTGAGATGGTAATGGTAATTTTTCTATTGGTAGGCAGTATTGGAACAGGAAATTTAAGGATGCTACCTCTGCTGCTCAAGCAGCGGCTGAGTTTGGAGAACATGCAAGCCTAGCTGCCAGAGCTGTTGGAGAACTTTCAAGGCAATATTGTGTTGATGATGGTGGTTCATGCCACTTAGGTTTTAAGGATGAAAGGTTGGAACATGGGCAATCATTTCCTTGAGATGGTACTGGTAATTTTTCTGTTGGTAGGCAGTATTGGAACATGAAATTTAAGGATACTACCTCTGCTATTCAAGCAGCGGCTGAGTTTGGAGAACATGGAAGCCTAGCTGCCAGAGCTGTTGGAGAACTTTAAAGGCAATATTTTGTAGATGATGGTGGTTCATGCCACTTAGGTTTCAAGGATGAAAGGTTGAAACATGGGCAAGCATTTTCCTGGAGATGGTAATGGTAATCTTTCTGTTGGCAAGCCGAGTTGGAAGATGAAATTTAAGGATACTACCTCTGCTGCTCAAGCAGCGGCTGAGTTTGCAGAACATGCAAGCCTAGCTGCCAGAGCTGTTGTAGAACTTTCAAGGCAATATTGTGTTGATGATGGTAGTTCATGCCACTTAGGTTTCAAGCATGAAAGGTTGGAACATGGGCAATCATTTCCTGGAGATGGTAATGGTAAGTTTTCTATTGGCAAGCAGAATTGGAACATGAAATTTGAGGATTCTACCTCAGCTGCTCAAGTAGCGACTGAGTTTGCAGAACATGCAAGCCTAGCGGCCAGAGCTGTTGTAGAACTTTCAAGGAAATATTGTGTTGATGATGGCGGTTCATGCCACTTAGGTTTCAAGGATGAAAGGTTGGAACATGGGCAATCATTTCCTTGAGATGGTAACGGTAATTTTTCTGTTGGTAGGCAGTATTGGAACATGAAATTTAAGGATGCTACCTCTGCTGCTCAAGCAGTGGCTGAGTTTGGAGAACATGCAAGCCTAGCTGCCAGAGCTGTTGGAGAAGTTTCAAGGCAATATTGTGTTGATGATGGTAGTTCATGCCACTTAGGTTTCAAGCATGAAAGGCTGGAACATGGGCAATCATTTCCTGGAGATGGTAATGGTAAGTTTTCTATTGGCAAGCAGAATTGGAACATGAAAATTGAGGATTCTACCTCAGCTGCTCAAGTAGCGACTAAGTTTGCAGAACATTCAAGCCTAGCGGCCAGAGCTGTTGTACAACTTTTAAGGAAATATTGTGTTGATGATGGCGGTTCATGCTACTTAGGTTTCAAGGATGAAAGGTTGGAACATGGGCAATCATTTCATGGAGATGGTAATGGTAATTTTTCTTTTGGTAGGCAGAATTGGAACATGAAATTTGAGGTTTCTACCTCAGCTGCTCAAGTAGCGACTGAGTTTGCAGAACATGCAAGCCTAGCGGCGAGAGCTGTTGTAGAACTTTCAAGGAAATATTGTGTTGATGATGGCGGTTCATGCCACTTAGGTTTCAAGGAGGAAAGGTTGGAACATGGGCAATCATTTCCTTGAGATGGTAATGGTAATTTTTCTGTTGGCAAGCAGAATCGGAACATGAAATTTAAGGATGCTACCTCTGCTGCTCAAGCAGCAGCTGAGTTTGGAGAACATGCAAGCCTAGCTGCCAGAGCTGTTGGAGAAGTTTCAAGGCAATATTGTGTTGATGATGGTAGTTCATGCCACTTAGGTTTCAAGCATGAAAGGTTGGAACATGGGCAATCATTACCTGGAGATGGTAATGGTAAGTTTTCTATTGGCAAGCAGAATTGGAACATGAAATTTGAGGATTCTACCTCAGCTGCTCAAGCAGCGACTAAGTTTGCAGAACATGCAAGCCTAGCGGCCAGAGCTGTTGTAGAACTTTCAAAGAAATATTATGTTGATGATGGCGGTTCATGCCACTTAGGTTTCAAGGATGAAAGGCTGGAACATGGGCAATCATTTCCTTGAGATGGTAATATTAATTTTTCTGTTGGTAGGCAGTATTGGAACATGAAATTTAAGGATGCTACCTCTGCTGCTCAAGCAGCGGCTGAGTTTGGAGAACATACAAGCCTAGCTGCCAGAGCTGTTGGAGAAGATTCAAGGCAATATTATATCGATGATGGTGGTTCATGCCACTTAGGTTTCAACGATGAAAGTTTTGAACATGGGCAATCATTTCCTTGAGATGGTAATGGTAATTTTTCTTTTGGTAGGCAGTATTGGAATAGGAAATTTAAGGATGTTACCTCTGCTGCTCAAGCAGCGGCTGAGTTTGGAGAACATGCAAGCCTAGCTGCCAGAGCTGTTGGAGAACTTTCAAGGCAATATTGTGTTGATGATGGTGGTTCATGCCACTTAGGTTTTAAGGATGAAAGGTTGGAACATGGGCAATCATTTCTTTGAGATGGTAATGGTAATTTATCTGTTGGTAGGCAGTATTGGAACATGAAATTTAAGGATACTACCTCTGCTTTTCAAGCAGCGTCTGAGTTTGGAGAACATGGAAGCCTAGCTGCCAGAGCTGTTGGAGAACTTTAAATGCAATATTTTGTTGATGATGGTGGTTCATGCAACTTAGGTTTCAAGGATGAAAGGTTGAAACATGGGCAAGCATTTCCTGGAGATGGTAATGGTAATTTTTCTGTTGGCAAGCAGAATTGGAACATGAAATTTAAGGATACTACTTCTGCTGCTCAAGCAGCGGCTGAGTTTGCAGAACATGCAAGCCTAGCTGCCAGAGCTGTTGTAGAACTTTCAAGGCAATATTGTGTTGATGATGGTAGTTCATGCCACTTAGGTTTCAAGCATGAAAGGTTGGAACATGGGCAATCATTTCCTGGAGATGGTAATGGTAAGTTTTCTATTGGCAAGCAGAATTGGAACATGAAATTTGAGGATTCTACCTCAGCTGCTCAAGTAGCGACTGAGTTTGCAGAACATGCAAGCCTAGCGGCCAGAGCTGTTGTAGAACTTTCAAGGAAATATTGTGTTGATGATGGTGGTTCATGCCACTTAGGTTTCAAGGATGAAAGGTTGGAACATGGGCAATCATTTCCTTGAGATGGTAACGGTAATTTTTCTGTTGGTAGGCAGTATTGGAACATGAAATTTAAGGATGCTACCTCTGCTGCTCAAGCAGTGGCTGAGTTTGGAGAACATGCAAGCCTAGCTGCCAGAGCTGTTGGAGAAGTTTCAAGGCAATATTGTGTTGATGATGGTAGTTCATGCCACTTAGGTTTCAAGCTTGAAAGGCTGGAACATGGGCAATCATTTCCTGGAGATGGTAATGGTAAGTTTTCTATTGGCAAGCAGAATTGGAACATGAAAATTGAGGATTCTACCTCAGCTGCTCAAGTAGCGACTAAGTTGCAGAACATGCAAGCCTAGAGGCCAGAGCTGTTGTAGAACTTTCAAGGAAATATTGTGTTGATGATGGCGGTTCATGCCACTTAGGTTTCAAGCATGAAAGGTTGGAACATGGGCAATCATTTCCTGGAGATGGTAATGGTAAATTTTCTATTGGCAAGCAGAATTGGAACATGAAAATTGAGGATTTTACCTCAGCTGCTCAAGTAGCGACTGAGTTTGCAGAACATGCAAGCCTAGCGGCTAGAGCTGTTGTAGAACTTTCAAGGAAATATTGTGTTGATGATGGCGGTTTAAGCCACTTAGGTTTCAAGGATGAAAGGTTGGAACATGGGCAATCATTTCCTTGAGATGGTAATGGTAATTTTTCAGTTGGCAAGCAGAATTGGAACATGAAATTTAAGGATGCTACCTCTGCTGCTCAAGCAGCGGCTGAGTTTGGAGAACATGCAAGCCTAGCTGACAGAGCTGTTGGGGAAGTTTCAAGGCAATATTGTGTTGATGATGGTAGTTCATGCCACTTAGGTTTCAACCATGAAAGGTTGGAACATGGGCAATCATTTCCTGGAGATGGTAATGGTAAATTTTTCTGTTGGCAAGCAGAATTGCAACATGAAATTTAAGGATACTACCTCTGCTGCTCAAGAAGCGGCTGAGTTTGGAGAACTTGCAAGCCTAGCTGCCAGAGCTTTTGGAGAACTTTCAAGGAAATATTGTATTGATGATGGTGGTTCATGCCACTTAGGTTTCAAGGATGAAAGGTTGGAACATGGGCAAACATTTCCTGGAGATGGTAATGGTAATTTTTCTGTTGGCAAGCAGAATTGGAACATGAAATTTAAGGATACTACATCTACTGCTCAAGTAGCGGCTGAGTTTGGAGAACATGCAAACCTAGCTGCCAGAGCTGTTTGAGAACTTTCAAGGCAATATTGTGTTGATGATGGCGGTTCATGCCACTTAGGTTTTAAGGATGAAAGGTTGGAACATGGGCAAGCATTTCCTGGAGATGGTAATGGTAATTTTTCTGTTGGCAAGCAGAATTGGATCATGAAATTTGAGGATTCTACCTCAGCTGCTCAAGCAGCGACTGAGTTTGCAGAACATGCAAGCCTAGCGGCCAGAGCTGTTGTAGAACTTTCAAGGAAATATTGTGTTGATGATGGCGGTTCATGCCACTTAGGTTTCAAGGATGAAAGGTTGGAACATGGGCAATCATTTCCTTGAGATGGTAATGGTAATTTTTCTGTTGGCAAGCAGAATTGGAACATGAAATTTAAGGATGCTACCTCTGCTGCTCAAGCAGCGGCTGAGTTTGGAGAACATGCAAGCCTAGCTGCCAGAGCTGTTGGGGATGTTTCAAGGCAATATTGTGTTGATGATGGTAGTTCATGCCACTTAGGTTTCAACCATGAAAGGTTGGAACATGGGCAATCATTTCCTGGAGATGGTAATGGTAAATTTTCTATTGGCAAGCAGAATTGGAACATGAAAATTGAGGATTTTACCTCAGCTGCTCAAGTAGCGACTGAGTTTGCAGAACATGCAAGCCTAGCGGCCAGAGCTGTTGTAGAACTTTCAAGGAAATATTGTGTTGATGATGGCAGTTCATGCCACTTAGGTTTCAAGGATGAAAGGTTGGAACATGGGCAATCATTTCATGGAGATGGTAATGGTAATTTTTCTTTTGGTAGGCAGAATTGGAACATGAAATTTGAGGATTCTACCTCAGCTGCTCAAGTAGCGACTGAGTTTGCAGAACATGCAAGCCTAGCGGCTAGATCTGTTGTAGAACTTTCAAGGAAATATTGTGTTGATGATGGCGGTTCATGCCACTTAGGTTTCAAGGATGAAAGGTTGGAACATGGGCAATCATTTCCTTGAGATGGTAATGGTAATGTTTCTGTTGGTAGGCAGTATTGGAACATGAAATTTGAGGATTCTACCTCAGCTGCTCATGTAGCGACTGAGTTTGAAGAACATGCAAGCCTAGCGGCCAGAGCTGTTGTAGAACTTTCAAGGAAATATTGTGTTGATGATGGCGGTTCATGCCACTTAGGTTTCAAGGATGAAAGGTTGGAACATGGGCAATCATTTCCTTGAGATGGTAATGGTAATTTTTCTGTTGGCAAGCAGAATTGGAACATGAAATTTAAGGATGCTACCTCTGCTGCTCAAGCAGCGGCTGAGTTTGGAGAACATGCAAGCCTAGCTGCCAGAGCTGTTGGAGAAGTTTCAAGGCAATATTGTGTTGATGATGGTAGTTCATGCCACTTAGGTTTCAAGCATGAAAGGTTGGAACATGGGCAATCATTTCCTGGAGATGGTAATGGTAAGTTTTCTATTGGCAAGCAGAATTGGAACATGAAAATTGAGGATTCTACCTCTCTGCTCAAGCAGCGGCTGAGTTTGGAGAACATGCAAGCCTTGCTGCCAGAGCTGTTGGAGAAGTTTCAAGGCAATATTGTATTGATGATTGTAGTTCATGCCACATAGGTTTCAAGCATGAAAGGTTGGAACATGGGCAATCATTTCCTAGAGATGGTAATGGTAAGTTTTCTATTGGCAAGCAGAATTGGAACATGAAAATTGAGGATTCTACCTCAGCTGCTCAAGTAGCGACTGAGTTTGCAGAACATGCAAGCCTAGCGGCCAGAGCTGTTGTAGAACTTTCAAGGAAATATTGTGTTGATGATGGCGGTTCATGCCACTTAGGTTTCAAGGATGAAAGGTTGGAACATGGGCAATCATTTCATGGAGATGGTAATGGTAAGTTTTCTTTTGGTAGGCAGAATTGGAACATGAAATATGAGGATTCTACCTCAGCTGCTCAAGTAGCGACTGAGTTTGCAGAACATGCAAGCCTAGCGGCCAGAGCTGTTGTAGAACTTTCAAGGAAATATTGTGTTGATGATGGCGGTTTATGCCACTTAGGTTTCAAGGATGAAAGGTTGGAACATGGGCAATCATTTCCTTGAGATGATAATGGTAATTTTTCTGTTGGCAAGCAGAATTGGAACATGAAATTTAAGGATGCTACCTCTGCTGCTCAAGCAGTGGCTGAGTTTGGAGAACATGCAAGCCTAGCTGCCAGAGCTGTTGGGGAAGTTTCAAGGCAATATTGTGTTGATGATGGTAGTTCATGCCACTTAGGTTTCAACCATGAAAGGTTGGAACATGGGCAATCATTACCTGGAGATGGTAATGGTAAGTTTTCTATTGGCAAGCAGAATTGGAACATGAAATTTGAGGATTCTACCTCAGCTGCTCAAGCAGCGACTGAGTTTGCAGAACATGCAAGCCTAGCGGCCAGAGCTATTGTAGAACTTTCAAGCAAATATTGTGTTGATGATGGCGGTTCATGCCACTTAGGTTTCAAGGATGAAAGGTTGGAACATGGGCAATCATTTCCTTGAGATGGTAATGGTAATTTCTCTGTTGGTAGGCAGTATTGGAACATGAAATTTAAGGATGCTACCTTTGCTGCTCAAGCAGCGGCTGAGTTTGGAGAACATGCAAGCCTAGCTGCCGGAGCTATTAGAGAAGGTTCAAGGCAATATTATATTGATGATGGTGGTTCATGCCACTTAGGTTTCAACGATGAAAGTTTTGAACATAGGCAAGCATTTCCTGGAGATAGTAATGGTAAGTTTTCTATTGGCAAGCAGAATTGGAACATCAAATTTGAGTATTCTACCTCAGCTGCTCAAGTAGCGACTGAGTTTGCAGAAAATGCAAGCCTAGCGGCCAGAGCTTTTGGAGAACTTTCAAGGAAATATTGTATTGATGATGGTGGTTCATGCCACTTAGGTTTCAAGGATGAAAGGTTGGAACATGGGCAAACATTTCCTGGAGATGGTAATGGTAATTTTTCTGTTGGCAAGCAGAATTGGAACATGAAATTTAAGGATACTACATCTACTGCTCAAGTAGCGGCTGAGTTTGGAGAACATGCAAACCTAGCTGCCAGAGCTGTTTGAGAACTTTCAAGGCAATATTGTGTTGATGATGGCGGTTCATGCCACTTAGGTTTTAAGGATGAAAGGTTGGAACATGGGCAAGCATTTCCTGGAGATGGTAATGGTAATTTTTCTGTTGGCAAGCAGAATTGGATCATGAAATTTGAGGATTCTACCTCAGCTGCTCAAGCAGCGACTGAGTTTGCAGAACATGCAAGCCTAGCGGCCAGAGCTGTTGTAGAACTTTCAAGGAAATATTGTGTTGATGATGGCGGTTCATGCCACTTAGGTTTCAAGGATGAAAGGTTGGAACATGGGCAATCATTTCCTTGAGATGGTAATGGTAATTTTTCTGTTGGTAGGCAGTATTGGAACATGAAATTTAAGGATGCTACCTCTGCTGCTCAAGCAGCGGCTGAGTTTGGAGAACATGCAAGCCTAGCTGCCAGAGCTGGTGGAGAAGTTTCAAGGCAATATTGTGTTGATGATTGTAGTTCATGCCACTTAGGTTTCAAGCATGAAAGGTTGGAACATGGGCAATCATTTCCTGGAGATGGTAATGGTAAATTTTCTATTGGCAAGCAGAATTGGAACATGAAAATTGAGGATTTTACCTCAGCTGCTCAAGTAGCGACTGAGTTTGCAGAACATGCAAGCCTAGCGGCCAGAGCTGTTGTAGAACTTTCAAGGAAATATTGTGTTGATGATGGCGGTTTATGCCACTTAGGTTTCAAGGATGAAAGGTTGGAACATGGGCAATCATTTCCTTGAGATGATAATGGTAATTTTTCTGTTGGCAAGCAGAATTGGAACATGAAATTTAAGGATGCTACCTCTGCTGCTCAAGCAGTGGCTGAGTTTGGAGAACATGCAAGCCTAGCTGCCAGAGCTGTTGGGGAAGTTTCAAGGCAATATTGTGTTGATGATGGTAGTTCATGCCACTTAGGTTTCAACCATGAAAGGTTGGAACATGGGCAATCATTACCTGGAGATGGTAATGGTAAGTTTTCTATTGGCAAGCAGAATTGGAACATGAAATTTGAGGATTCTACCTCAGCTGCTCAAGCAGCGACTGAGTTTGCAGAACATGCAAGGCTAGCGGCCAGAGCTATTGTAGAACTTTCAAGCAAATATTGTGTTGATAATGGCGGTTCATGCCACTTAGGTTTCAAGGATGAAAGGTTGGAACATGGGCAATCATTTCCTTGAGATGGTAATGGTAATTTTTCTGTTGGTAGGCAGTATTGGAACATGAAATTTAAGGATGCTACCTTTGCTGCTCAAGCAGCGGCAGAGTTTGGAGAACATGCAAGCCTAGCTGCCGGAGCTATTGGAGAAGGTTCAAGGCAATATTATATTGATGATGGTGGTTCATGCCACTTAGGTTTCAACGATGAAAGTTTTAAACATGGGCAAGCATTTCCTGGAGATAGTAATGGTAAGTTTTCTATTGGCAAGCAGAATTGGAACATCAAATTTGGGTATTCTACCTCAGCTGCTCAAGTAGCGACTGAGTTTGCAGAAAATGCAAGCCTAGCGGCCAGAGCTGTTGTAGAACTTTCAAGGAAATATTGTGTTGATGATGGCGGTTCATGCCACTTAGGTTTCACGGATGAAAGGTTGGAACATGGGCAATCATTTCCTTGAGATGGTAATGGTAATTTTTCTGTTGGTAGGCAGTATTGGAACATGAAATTTAAGGATGCTACCTCTGCTGCTCAAGCAGCGGTTGAGTTTGGAGAACATGCAAGCCTAGTTGCCAGAGCTGTTGGAGAAGTTTCAAGGCAATATTGTGTTGATGATGGTAGTTCATGCCACTTAGGTTTCATGCATGAAAGGTTGGAACATGGGCAATCATTTCCTGGAGATGGTAATGGTAAGTTTTCTATTGGCAAGCAGAATTGGAACATGAAAATTGAGGATTCTACCTCAGCTGCTCAAGTAGCGACTGAGTTTGCAGAACATGCAAGCCTAGCGGCCAAGAGCTGTTGTAGAACTTTCAAGGAAATATTGTGTTGATGATGGCGGTTCATGCCACTTAGGTTTCAAGGATGAAAGGTTGGAACATGGGCAATCATTTCCTTGAGATGGTAATGGTAATTTTTCTGTTGGTAGGCAGTATTGGAACATGAAATTTAAGGATGCTACCTCTGCTGCTCAAGCAGCGGCTGAGTTTGGAGAACATGCAAGCCTAGCTGCCAGAGCTGGTGGAGAAGTTTCAAGGCAATATTGTGTTGATGATTGTAGTTCATGCCACTTAGGTTTCAAGCATGAAAGGTTGGAACATGGGCAATCATTTCCTGGAGATGGTAATGGTAAATTTTCTATTGGCAAGCAGAATTGGAACATGAAAATTGAGGATTTTACCTCAGCTGCTCAAGTAGCGACTGAGTTTGCAGAACATGCAAGCCTAGCGGCCAGAGCTGTTGTAGAACTTTCAAGGAAATATTGTGTTGATGATGGCAGTTCATGCCACTTAGGTTTCAAGGATGAAAGGTTGGAACATGGGCAATCATTTCATGGAGATGGTAATGGTAATTTTTCTTTTGGTAGGCAGAATTGGAACATGAAATTTGAGAATTCTACCTCAGCTGCTCATGTAGCGACTGAGTTTGCAGAACATGCAAGCCTAGCAGCCAGAGCTGTTGTAGAACTTTCAAGGAAATATTGTGTTGATGATGGCGGTTCATGCCACTTAGGTTTCAAGGATGAAAGGTTGGAACATGGGCAATCATTTCCTTGAGATGATAATGGTAATTTTTCTGTTGGCAAGCAGAATTGGAACATGAAATTGAAGGATGCTACCTCTGCTGCTCAAGCAGCGGCTGAGTTTGGAGAACATGCAAGCCTAGCGGCCAGAGCTGTTGTAGAACTTTCAAGGAAATATTGTGTTGATGATGGCGGTTCATGCCACTTAGGTTTCAAGGATGAAAGGTTGGAACATGGGCAATCATTTCATGGAGATGGTAATGGTAAGTTTTCTTTTGGTAGGCAGAATTGGAACATGAAATATGAGGATTCTACCTCAGCTGCTCAAGTAGCGACTGAGTTTGCAGAACATGCAAGCCTAGCGGCCAGAGCTGTTGTAGAACTTTCAAGGAAATATTGTGTTGATGATGGCGGTTCATGCCACTTAGGTTTCAAGGATGAAAGGTTGGAACATGGGCAATCATTTCCTTGAGATGGTAATGGTAATTTTTCTGTTGGCAAGCAGAATTGGAACATGAAATTTAAGGATGCTACCTCTGCTGCTCAAGCAGCGGCTGAGTTTGGAGAACATGCAAGCCTAGCTGCCAGAGCTGTTGGGGAAGTTTCAAGGCAATATTGTGTTGATGATGGTAGTTCATGCCACTAAGGTTTCAACCATGAAAGGTTGGAACATGGGCAATCATTACCTGGAGATGGTAATGGTAAGTTTTCTATTGGCAAGCAGAATTGGAACATGAAATTTGAGGATTCTACCTCAGCTGCTCAAGCAGCGACTGAGTTTGCAGAACATGCAAGCCTAGCTGCCAGAGCTGTAGTAGAACTTTCAAGGCAATACTGTGTTGATGATGGTGGTTCATGCCACTTTGGTTTCAAGGATGAAAGGTTGGAACATGGGCAATCATTTCCTTGAGATGGTAATGATAATTTTTCTGTTGGTAGGCAGTATTGGAACATGAAATTTAAGGATGCTACCTTTGCTGCTCAAGCAGCGGCTGAGTTTGGAGAACATGCAAGCCTAGCTGCCGGAGCTGTTGGAGAAGGTTCAAGGCAATATTATATTGATGATGGTGGTTCATGCCACTTAGGTTTCAACGATGAAAGTTTTGAACATGGGCAAGCATTTCCTGGAGATGGTAATGGTAAGTTTTCTATTGGCAAGCAGAATTGGAACATCAAATTTGAGTATTCTACCTCAGCTGCTCAAGTAGCGACTGAGTTTGCAGAAAATGCAAGCCTAGCGGCCAGAGCTGTTGTAGAACTTTCAAGGAAATATTGTGTTGATGATGGCGGTTCATGCCACTTAGATTTCAAGGATGAAAGGTTGGAACATGGGCAATCATTTCCTTGAGATGGTAATGGTAATTTTTCTGTTGGTAGGCAGTATTGGAACATGAAATTTAAGGATGCTACCTCTGCTGCTCAAGCAGCGGTTGAGTTTGGAGAACATGCAAGCCTAGCTGCCAGAGCTGTTGGAGAAGTTTCAAGGCAATATTGTGTTGATGATGGCGGTTCATGCCACTTAGGTTTCATGAATGAAAGGTTGGAACATGGGCAATCATTTCCTGGAGATGGTAATGGTAAGTTTTCTATTGGCAAGTAGAGACTGAGTTTGCAGAACATGCAAGCCTAGCGGCCAGAGCTGTTGTAGAATTTTCAAGGAAATATTGTGTTAATGATGGCGGTTCATGCCACTTAGGTTTCAAGGATGAAAGGTTGGAACATGGGCAATAATTTCCTTGAGATGGTAATGGTAATTTTTCTGTTGGCAAGCAGAATTGGAACATGAAATTTAAGGATACTACCTCTGCTGCTCAAGCAGCGGCTGAGTTTGGAGAACATGCAAGCCTAGCTGCCAGAGCTGTTGGAGAAGTTTCAAGGCAATATTGTGTTGATGATGCTAGTTCTTGCCACTTAGGTTTCAACCATGAAAGGTTGGAACATGGGCAATCATTTCCTTGAGATGGTAATGGTAATTTTTCTGTTGGCAAGCAGAATTGGAACATGAAATTTAAGGATGCTACCACTGCTGCTCTAGCAGCGGCTGAGTTTGGAGAACATGCAAGCCTAGCTGCCAGAGCTGTTGGGGAAGTTTCAAGGCAATATTATGTTGATGATGGTAGTTCATGCCACTTAGGTTTCAAGCATGAAAGGTTGGAACATGGGCAATCATTACCTGGAGATGGTAATGGTAAGTTTTCTATTGGCAAGCAGAATTAGAACATGAAATTTGAGGATTCTACCTCAGCTGCTCAAGCAGCGACTGAGTCTGCAGAACATGCAAGCCTAGCGGCCAGAGCTGTTGTAGAACTTTCAAGGAAATATTGTGTTGATGATGGCGGTTCATGCCACTTAGTTTTCAAGGATGAAAGGTTGGAACATGGGCAATCATTTCATGGAGATGGTAATGGTAATTTTTCTTTTGGTAGGCAAAATTGGAACACGAAATTTGTGGATTCTACCTCAGCTGCTCAAGCAGCGACTGAGTTTGCAGAACATGCAAGCCTAGCGGCCAGAGCTGTTGTAGAACTTTCAAGGAAATATTGTGTTGATGATGGCGGTTCATGCCAATTAGGTTTCCAGGATGAAAGGTTGGAATATGGGCAATCATTTCCTTGAGATGGTAATGGTAATTTTTCTGTTGGCAAGTAGAATTGGAACATGAAATTTAAGGATGCTACCACTGCTGCTCAAGCAGCGGCTGAGTTTGGAGAACATGCAAGCCTAGCTGCCAGAGCTGTTGGGGAAGTTTCAAGGCAATATTATGTTGATGATGGTAGTTCATGCCACTTAGGTTTCAACCATGAAAGGTTGGAACATGGGCAATCATTACCTGGAGATGGTAATGGTAAGTTTTCTATTGGCAAGCAGAATTAGAACATGAAATTTGAGGATTCTACCTCAGCTGCTCAAGCAGCGACTGAGTTTGCAGAACATGCAAGCCTAGCGGCCAGAGCTGTTGTAGAACTTTCAAGGAAATATTGTGTTGATGATGGCGGTTCATGCCACTTAGTTTTCAAGGATGAAAGGTTGGAACATGGGCAATCATTTCATGGAGATGGTAATGGTAATTTTTCTTTTGGTAGGCAAAATTGGAACACGAAATTTGTGGATTCTACCTCAGCTGCTCAAGCAGCGACTGAGTTTGCAGAACATGCAAGCCTAGCGGCCAGAGCTGTTGTAGAACTTTCAAGGAAATATTGTGTTGATGATGGCGGTTCATGCCACTTAGGTTTCAAGGATGAAAGGTTGGAACATGGGCAATCATTTCCTTGAGATGGTAATGGTAATTTTTCTGTTGGCAAGCAGAATTGGAACATGAAATTTAAGGATGCTACCTCTGCTGCTCAAGCAGCGGCTGAGTTTGGAGAACATGCAAGCCTAGCTGCCAGAGCTGTTGGAGAAGTTTCAAGGCAATATTGTGTTGATGATGGTAGTTCATGCCACTTAGGTTTCAAGCATGAAAGGTTGGAACATGGGCAATCATTTCCTGGAGATGGTAATGGTAAGTTTTCTATTGGCAAGTAGAATTGGAACATGAAAATTGAGGATTCTACCTCAGCTGCTCAAGTAGCGACTGAGTTAGCAGAACATGCAAGCCTAGCGGCAAGAGCTGTCGTAGAACTTTCAAGGAAATATTGTGTTGATGATGGCGGTTCATGCCACTTAGGTTTCAAGGATGAAAGGTTGGAACATGGGCAATCACTTCATGGAGATGGTAATGGTAATTTTTCTTTTGGTAGGAAGAATTGGAACATGAAATTTGAGGATTCTACCTCAGCTGCTCAAGTAGCGACTGAGTTTGCAGAACATGCAAGCCTAGCGGCCAGAGCTGTTGTAGAACTTTCAAGGAAATATTGTGTTGATGATGGCGGTTCATGCCACTTAGGTTTCAAGGATGAAAGGTTGGAACATGGGCAATCATTTCCTTGAGATGGTAATGGTAATTTTTCTGTTGGCAAGCAGAATTGGAACATGAAATTTAAGGATGCTACCTCTGCTGCTCAAGCAGCGGCTGAGTTTGGAGAACATGCAAGCCTAGCTGCCAGAGCTGTTGGAGAAGTTTCAAGGCAATATTGTGTTGATGATGGTAGTTCATGCCACTTAGGTTTCAACCATGAAAGGTTGGAACATGGGCAATCATTTCCTTGAGATGGTAATGGCAATTTTTCTGTATGTAGGCAGTATTGGAACATGAAATTTAAGGATGCTACCTCTGCTGCTCAAGCAGCGGCTGAGTTTGGAGAACATGCAAGCCTAGCTGCCAGAGCTGTTGGAGAAGTTTCAAGGCAATATTGTGTTGATGATGGTAGTTCATGCCACTTAGGTTTCAAGCATGAAAGGTTGGAACATGGGCAATCATTTCCTGGAGATGGTAATGGTAAGTTTTCTATTGGCAAGCAGAATTGGAACATGAAAATTGAGGATTCTACCTCAGCTGCTCAAGTAGCGACTGAGTTTGCAGAACATGCAAGCCTAGCGGCCAGAGCTGTTGTAGAACTTTCAAGGAAATATTGTGTTGATGATGGCGGTTCATGCCACTTAGGTTTCAAGGATGAAAGGTTGGAACATGGGCAATCATTTCATGGAGATGGTAATGGTAATTTTTCTTTTGGCAAGCAGAATTGGAACATGAAATTTAAGGATGCTACCTCTGCTGCTCAAGCAGCGGCTGAGTTTGGAGAACATGCAAGCCTAGCTGCCAGAGCTGTTGGAGAAGTTTCAAGGCAATATTGTGTTGATGATGGTAGTTCATGCCACTTAGGTTTCAACCATGAAAGGTTGGAACATGGGCAATCATTTCCTGGAGATGGTAATGGTAAGTTTTCTATTGGCAAGCAGAATTGGAACATGAAAATTGAGGATTCTACCTCTACTGCTCAAGTAGCGACTGAGTTTGCAGAACATGCAAGCCTAGCTGCCAGAGCTGTTGGAGAAGTTTCAAGGCAATATTGTGTTGATGATGGTAGTTCATGCCACTTAGGTTTCAAGCATGAAAGGTTGGAACAAGGGCAATAATTTCCTGGAGATGGTAAGGGTAAGTTTTCTATTGGCAAGTAGAATTGGAACATGAAAATTGAGGTTTCTACCTCTACTGCTCAAGTAGCGGCTGAGTTTGGAGAACATGCAAACCTAGCTGCCAGAGCTGTTTGAGAACTTTCAAGGCAATATTGTGTTGATGATGGCGGTTCATGCCACTTAGGTTTTAAGGATGAAAGGTTGGAACATGGGCAAGCATTTCCTGGAGATGGTAATGGTAATTTTTCTGTTGGCAAGCAGAATTGGATCATGAAATTTGAGGATTCTACCTCAGCTGCTCAAGCAGCGACTGAGTTTGCAGAACATGCAAGCCTAGCGGCCAGAGCTGTTGTAGAACTTTCAAGGAAATATTGTGTTGATGATGGCGGTTCATGCCACTTAGGTTTCAAGGATGAAAGGTTGGAACATGGGCAATCATTTCCTTGAGATGGTAATGGTAATTTTTCTGTTGGCAAGCAGAATTGGAACATGAAATTTAAGGATGCTACCTCTGCTGCTCAAGCAGCGGCTGAGTTTGGAGAACATGCAAGCCTAGCTGCCAGAGCTGTTGTAGAACTTTCAAGGAAATATTGTGTTGATGATGGCGGTTCATGCCACTTAGGTTTCAAGGATGAAAGGTTGGAACATGGGCAATCATTTCCTTGAGATGGTAATGGTAATTTTTCTGTTGGTAGGCAGTATTGGAACATGAAATTTAAGGATGCTACCTCTGCTGCTCAAGCAGCGGCTGAGTTTGGAGAACATGCAAGCCTAGCTGCCAGAGCTGTTGGAGAAGTTTCAAGGCAATATTGTGTTGATAATGGTAGTTCATGCCACTTAAGTTTCAAGTATGAAAGGTTGGAACATGGGCAATCATTTCCTGGAGATGGCAATGGTAAGTTTTCTATTGGCAAGCAGAATTGGAACATGAAAATTGAGGATTCTACCTCAACTGCTCAAGTAGCGACTGAGTTTGCAGAACATGCAAGCCTAGCGGCCAGAGCTGTTGTAGAACTTTCAAGGAAATATTGTGTTGATGATGGCGGTTCATGCCACTTAGGTTTCAAGGATGAAAGGTTGGAACATGGGCAATCATTTCATGGAGATGGTAATGGTAATTTTTCTTTTGGTAGGCAGAATTGGAACATGAAAATTGAGGATTCTACCTCTGCTGCTCAAGCAGCGGCTGAGTTTGGAGAACATGCAAGCCTAGCTGCCAGAGCTGTTGGAGAAGTTTCAAGGCAATATTATATTGATGATGGTGGTTCATGCCACTTAGGTTTCAACGATGAATGTTTTGAACATGGGCAAGCATTTCCTGGAGATGGTAATGGTAATTTTTCTGTTGGCAAGCAGAATTGCAACATGAAATTTAAGGATACTACCTCTGCTGCTCAAGAAGCGGCTGAGTTTGGAGAACTTGCAAGCCTAGCTGCCAGAGCTTTTGGAGAACTTTCAAGGAAATATTGTATTGATGATGGTGGTTCATGCCACTTAGGTTTCAAGGATGAAAGGTTGGAACATGGGCAAACATTTCCTGGAGATGGTAATGGTAATTTTCCTGTTGGCAAGCAGAATTGGAACATGAAATTTAAGGATACTACATTTGCTGCTCAAGTAGCGGCTGAGTTTGGAGAACATGCAAACCTAGCTGCCAGAGCTGTTGGAGAACTTTCAAGGCAATATTGTGTTGATGATGGCGGTTCATGCCACTTAGGTTTTAAGGATGAAAGGTTGGAACATGGGCAAGCATTTCCTGGAGATGGTAATGGTAATTTTTCTGTTGGCAAGCAGAATTGGATCATGAAATTTGAGGATTCTACCTCAGCTGCTCAAGCAGCGACTGAGTTTGCAGAACATGCAAGCCTAGCGGCCAGAGCTGTTGTAGAACTTTCAAGGAAATATTGTGTTGATGATGGCGGTTCATGCCACTTAGGTTTCAAGGATGAAAGGTTGGAACATGAGCAATCATTTCCTTGAGATGGTAATGGTAATTATTCTGTTGGTAGGCAGTGTTGGAACAGGAAATTTAAGGATGCTACCTCTGCTGTTCAAGCAGCGGCTGAGTTTGGAAAACATGCAAGCCTAGCTGCCAGAGTTGTTAGAGAACTTTCAAGGCAATATTGTGTTGATGATGGTGGTTCATGCCACTTAGGATTTAAGGATGAAAGGTTGGAACATGGGCAAGCATTTCCTGGAGATGGTAATGGTAATTTTTCTGTTGGCAAGCAGAATTGGAACATGAAATTTAAGGATACTACCTTTGCTGCTCAAGAAGCGGCTGAGTTTGAAGAACATGCAAGCCTAGCTGCCAGAGCTGTTGGAGAACTTTCAAGGCAATATTGTGTTGATGATGGTGGTTCATGTCACTTATGTTTCAAGGATGAAAGGTTGAAACATGGGCAAGCATTTCCTAGAGATGTTAATGGTAATTTTTTTGTTGGCAAGCAGAATTGGAACATGAAATTTAAGGATACTACCTCTGCTGCTCAAGCAGCGGCTGAGCTTGCAGAACATGCAAGCCTAGCTGCCAGAGCTGTTGTAAAACTTTCAAGGAAATATTGTGTTAATGGTGATGGTTCATGCCACTTAGGTTTCAAGGATGAAAGGTTGGAACATGGGCAATCATTTCCTGGAGATGGTAATGGTAATTGTTCTGTTGGCAGGTAGAATTGGAACATGAAATTCAAGGATGCTACCTCTGCTACTCAAGCAGCGGCTGAGTTTGCAGAACATGCAAGCCTAGCTGCCAGAGTTGTTGTAGAACTTTCAAGGCAATATTGTGTTGATGATGGTGGTTCATGCCACTTAGGTTTCAAGGATGAAAGGTTGGAACATGGGCAAACATTTCCTGGAGATGGTAATGGTAATTTTTCTGTTGGCAAGCAGAATTGGAACATGAAGTTTAAGGATACTACATTTGCTGCTCAAGTAGCGGCTGAGTTTGGAGAACATGCAAACCTAGCTGCCAGAGCTGTTGGAGAACTTTCAAGGCAATATTGTGTTGATGATGGCGGTTCATGCCACTTAGGTTTTAAGGATGAAAGGTTGGAACATGGGCAAGCATTTCCTGGAGATGGTAATGGTAATTTTTCTGTTGGCAAGCAGAATTGGATCATGAAATTTGAGGATTCTACCTCAGCTGCTCAAGCAGCGACTGAGTTTGCAGAACATGCAAGCCTAGCGGCCAGAGCTGTTGTAGAACTTTCAAGGAAATATTGTGTTGATGATGGCGGTTCATGCCACTTAGGTTTCAAGGATGAAAGGTTGGAACATGAGCAATCATTTCCTTGAGATGGTAATGGTAATTATTCTGTTGGTAGGCAGTGTTGGAACAGGAAATTTAAGGATGCTACCTCTGCTGTTCAAGCAGCGGCTGAGTTTGGAAAACATGCAAGCCTAGCTGCCAGAGTTGTTAGAGAACTTTCAAGGCAATATTGTGTTGATGATGGTGGTTCATGCCACTTAGGATTTAAGGATGAAAGGTTGGAACATGGGCAAGCATTTCCTGGAGATGGTAATGGTAATTTTTCTGTTGGCAAGCAGAATTGGAACATGAAATTTAAGGATACTACCTTTGCTGCTCAAGAAGCGGCTGAGTTTGAAGAACATGCAAGCCTAGCTGCCAGAGCTGTTGGAGAACTTTCAAGGCAATATTGTGTTGATGATGGTGGTTCATGTCACTTATGTTTCAAGGATGAAAGGTTGAAACATGGGCAAGCATTTCCTAGAGATGTTAATGGTAATTTTTTTGTTGGCAAGCAGAATTGGAACATGAAATTTAAGGATACTACCTCTGCTGCTCAAGCAGCGGCTGAGCTTGCAGAACATGCAAGCCTAGCTGCAAGAGTTGTTGTAGAACTTTCAAGGAAATATTGTGTTAATGGTGATGGTTCATGCCACTTAGGTTTCAAGGATGAAAGGTTGGAACATGGGCAATCATTTCCTAGAGATGGTAATGGTAATTGTTCTGTTGGCAGGTAGAATTGGAACATGAAATTCAAGGATGCTACCTCTGCTACTCAAGCAGCGGCTGAGTTTGCAGAACATGCAAGCCTAGCTGCCAGAGTTGTTGTAGAACTTTCAAGGCAATATTGTGTTGATGATGGTGGTTCATGCCACTTAGGTTTCAAGGATGAAAGGTTGGAACATGGGCAATCATTTCCTTGAGGTGTTAATGGTAATTTTTCTATTGGTAGGCAGTATTGGAACATGAAATTTAAGGATGCTACCTCTACTACTCAAGAAGCGGCTGAGTTTAGATAACATGCAAGCCTAGCTGCCAGAGCTGTTGGAGAACTTTCAAGGTAATATTGTGTTGATGATGGTGGTTCATGCCACTTAGGTTTCAAGGATGAAAGGTTGGAACATGGGAAATCATTTCCTTGAGATGGTAATGGTAATTTTTCTGATGGCAGGCAGAATTTGAACAGGAAATTTAAGGATGCTACCTCTGCTGCTCAAGCAGCGGCTGAGTTTGGAGAAAATGCAAGCCTAGCTGCCAGATCTGTTGGAGAACTTTCAAGGCAATATTCTGTTGATGATGGTGGTTCATGCCACTTAGGTTTTAAGGATGAAAGGTTAGAACATGGGCAAGCATTTCCTGGAGATGGTAATGGTAATTTTTCTGTTGGTAGGCAGTATTGGAATAGGAAATTTAAGGAAGCTACCTCTGCTGCTCAAGCAGCGGCTGAGTTTGGAGAACATGCAAGCCTAGCTGCCAGAGCTGTTGGAGAACTTTCAAGGGAATATTGTGTTGATGATGGTGGTTCATGCCACTTAGGTTTCAAGGATGAAAGGTTGAAACATGGGCAAGCATTTCCTAAAGATGGTAATGGTAATTTTTCTGTTGGCAAGTAGAATTGGAACATGAAATTTAAGGATACTACCTCTGCTGCTCAAGCAGCGGCTGAGCTTGCAGAACAAGCAAGCCTAGCTGCCAGAGCTATTGTAGAACTTTCAAGGCAATATTGTGTTGATGATGTTGATTCATGCCACTTAGGTTTCAAGGATGAAAGGTTGGAACATGGGCAATCAACCTGGAGATGGTAATGGTAATTTTTCTGTTGGCAGGTAGATTTGGAACATGAAATTCAAGGATGCTACCTCTGCTACTCAAGCAGCGACTGAGTTTGCAGAACATGCAAGCCTAACTGCCAGAGTTGTTGTAGAACTTTCAAGGCAATATTGTGTTGATGATGGTGGTTCATGCCACTTAGGTTTCAAGGATGAAAGGTTGGAACATGGGCAATCATTTCCTTGAGGTGTTAATGGTAATTTTTCTGTTGGTAGGCAGTATTGGAACATGAAATTTAAGGATGCTACTTCTACTGCTCAAGCAGCGGTTGAGTTTGGATAACATGCAAGCCTAGCTGCCAGAGCTGTTGGAGAACTTTCAAGGTAATATTGTGTTGATGATGGTGGTTCATGCCACTTAGGTTTCAAGGATGAAAGGTTGGAACATGGGCAATCATATCCTTGAGATGGTAATGGTAATTTTTCTGTTGGTAGGTAGTATTGGAACGTGAAATTTAAGGATGCCACCTCTGCTACTCAAGTAGTGGCTGAGTTGGCAGAACATGCAAGCCTAGCTGCCAGAGTTGTTGTAGAACTTTCAAGGCAATATTGTGTTGATGATGGTGGTTCATGCCACTTAGGTTTCAAGGATGAAAGGTTGGAACATGGGCAACCATTTCCTTGAGGTGTTAATGGTAATTTTTCTGTTGATAGGCAGTATTGGAACATGAAATTTAAGGATGCTACTTCTACTGCTCAAGTAGCGGCTGAGTTTGGATAACATGCAAGCCTAGCTGCCAGAGCTGTTAGAGAACTTTCAAGGTAATATTGTGTTGATGATGGTGGTTCATGCCACTTAGGTTTCAAGGATGAAAGGTTGAAACATGGACAATCATTTCTTGGAGATGGTAATGGTAATTTTTCTATTCGTAGGCTATATTGGAACGTGAAATTTAAGGATGCTACCTCTGCTGCTCAAGCAGCGGCTGATTTTAGAGAACATGCAAGGCTAGCTGCCAGAGCTGTTGGAGAACTTTCAAGGCAATATTGTGTTGATGATGGTGGTTCATGCCACTTAGATTTCAAGGATGAAAGGTTGAAACATGGGCAAGCATTTCCTAGAGATGGTAATGGTAATTTTTCTGGTGGCAAGCTGAATTGGAACATGAAATTTAAGGATACTACCTCTGTTGCTCAAGCAGCGGCTGAGCTTGCAGAACATGCAAGCCTAGCTGCCAGAGCTGTTGTAGAACTTTCAAGGCAATATTGTGTTGATGATGTTGGTTCATGCCACTTAGGTTTCAAGGATGAAAGGTTGGAACATGGGCAATCATTTCCTGGAGATGGTAATGGTAATTTTTCTGTTGGCAGGTAGAATTGGAACATGAAACTCAAGGATGCTACCTCTGCTACTCAAGCAGCGGCTGAGGTTGCAGAACATGCAAGCCTAGTTGCCAGAGCTATTGTGGATCTTTCAAGGCAATATTGTGTTGATGATGGTGGTTCATGCCACTTAGGTTTCAAGGATGAAAGGTTGGAACATAGGCAATCATTTCCTAGAGATGGTAATGGTAATTTTTCTGTTGGCAGGCAAAATTGGAACATGAAATTTAAGGATGCTAACTCTGCTGCTCAAGAAGCGGCTGAGTTTGCAGAACATGCAAGCCTAGCTGCCAGAGTTGTTGTAGAACTTTCAAGGCAATATTATGTTGATGATGGTGGTTCATGCCACTTAGGTTTCAAGGATGAATGGTTGTAACATGGGCAATCATTTCCTTGAGGTGTTAATGATAATTTTTCTGTTGGTAGGCAGTATTGGAACATGAAATTTAAGGATGCTACTTCTACTGCTCAAGCAGCGGCTGAGTTTGGATAACATACAAGCCTAGCTGCCAGAGCTGTTGGAGAACTTTCAAGGTAATATTGTGTTGATGATGGTGGTTGATGCCACATAGGTTTCAAGGATGAAAGGTTGGAACATGGGCAATCATTTCCTTGAGATGGTAATGGTAATTTTTCTGTTGGTAGGCAGTATTGGAACGTGAAATTTAAGGATGCTACCTCTCCTACTCAAGCAGCGGCTGAGAGGACATGCAAGCCTAGCTACCATAGCTGTTGGAGAACTTTCAAGGCAATATTGTGTTGATGATGGTAGTTCATGCCACTTAGGTTTCAAGGATGAAAGGTTGGAACATGGGCAATAAATTCCTTGAGATGGTAATGGTAATTTTTCTGTTGGCAAGCAGAATTGGAACATGAAATTTAAGGATACTACCTCTGCTACTCAAGCAGTGGCTGAGTTTGCAGAACATACAAGCCTAGCTGCCAGAGCTATTGGAGAACTTTCAGGGCAATATTGTGTTGATGATGGTGGTTCATGCCACTTAGGTTTCAAGGATGAAAGGTTGGAACATGGGCAATCATTTCCTTTAGATGGTAATGGTAATTTTTCTGTTGGCAAGCAGAATTGGAACATGAAATTTAAGGATACTACCTCTGCTGCTCAAGCAGCGGCTGAGCTTGCAGAACATGCAAGCCTAGCTTCAAGTGCTGTTGTAGAACTTTCAAGGCAATATTGTGTTGATGATGATGGTTCATGCCACTTAGGTTTCAAGGATGAAAGATTGGAACATGGGCAGTCATTTCCTAGAGATGGTAATGGTAATTTTTCTGTTGCCAGGTAGAATTGGAACATGAAATTCAAGGATGCTACCTCTGCTACTCAAGCAGCGGCTGAGTTTGCAGAACATGCAAGCCTAGCTGCCAGAGTTGTTGTAGAACTTTCAAGGCAATATTGTGTTGATGATGGTGATTCATGCCACTTAGGTTTCAAGGATGAAAGGTTAGAACATGGGCAATCATTTCCTTGAGGTGTTAATGGTAATTTTTCTGTTGGTAGGCAGTATTGGAACATGAAATTTAAGGATGCTACTTCTACTGCTCAAGCAGCGGCTGAGTTTGGATAACATGCAAGCCTAGCTGCCAGAGCTGTTGGAGAACTTTCAAGGTAATATTGTGTTGATAATGGTGGTTCATGCCACTTAGGTTTCAAGGATGAAATGTTGGAACATGGGCAAGCATTTCCTATAGATGGTAATGGTAATTTTTCTGTTGGCAAGCAGAATTGGAACATGAAATTTAAGGATACTACCTCTGCTGCTCAAGCAGCGGCTGAGTTTGCAGAACATGCAAGCCTAGCTGCCAGAGCTATTGGAGAACTTTCAAGGCAATATTGTATTGATGATGGTGGTTCATGCCACTTAGGTTTCAAGGATGAAAGGTTGGAACATGGGCAATCATTTCCTTGAGATGGTAATGGTAATTTTTCTGTTGGCAAGCAGAATTGAAACATGAAATTTAAGGATACTGCCTCTGCTGCTCAAGCAGCAGCTGAGCTTGCAGAACATGCAAGCATAGCTGCCAGGGCTGTTGTAGAACTTTCAAGGCAATATTGTGTTGATGATGATGGTTCATGCCACTTAGATTTCAAGGATGAAAGGTTGAAACATGGGCAAGCATTTCCTAGAGATGGTAATGGTAATTTTTCTGGTGGCAAGCAGAATTGGAACATGAAATTTAAGGATACTACCTCTGCTGCTCAAGCAGCAGCTGAGCTTGCAGAACATGCAAGCCTAGCTGCCAGAGCTGTTGTAGAACTTTCAAGGCAATATTGTGTTGATGATGTTGGTTCATGCCACTTAGGTTTCAAGGATGAAAGGTTGGAACATGGGCAATCATTTCCTGGAGATGGTAATGGTAATTTTTCTGTTGGCAGGTAGAATTGGAACATGAAATTCAAGGATGCTACCTCTGCTACTCAAGCAGCGGCTGAGTTTGAAGAACATGCAAGCCTAGCTGCCAGAGCTGTTGTAGAACTTTCAAGGCAATATTGTGTTGATGATGATGGTTCATGCCACTTAGGTTTCAAGGATGAAAGGTTGGAACATGGGCAATCATTTCCTGGAGATGGTAATGGTAATTTTTCTGTTGGCAGGTTGAATTGGAACATGAAATTTAAGGATGCTACTTCTACTACTCAAGCAGCGGCTGAGTTTGGATAACATGCAAGCCTAGCTGCCAGAGCTGTTGGAGAACTTTCAAGGTAATATTGTGTTGATGATGGTGGTTGATGCCACATAGGTTTCAAGGATGAAAGGTTGGAACATGGGCAATCATTTCCTTGAGATGGTAATGGTAATTTTTCTGTTGGTAGGCAGTATTGGAACGTGAAATTTAAGGATGCTACCTCTGCTGCTCAAGCAGCGGCTGAGTTTGGATAACATGCAAGCCTAGCTGCCAGAGCTGTTGGAGAACTTTCAAGGTAATATTGTGTTGATGATGGTGGTTCATGCCACTTAGGTTTCAAGGATGAAAGGTTGGAACATGGGCAATCATTTCCTTGAGATGGTAATGGTAATTTTTCTGTTGGTAGGCAGTATTGGAACATGAAATTTAAGGATACTACCTCTGCTGCTCAAGCAGCGGCTGAGCTTGCAGAATATGCAAGCCTAGCTGCCAGAGCTGTTGTAGAACTTTCAAGGCAATATTGTGTTGATGATGATAGTTCATGCCACTTAGGTTTCAAGGATGAAAGATTGGAACATGGGCAATCATTTCCTGGAGATGGTAATGGTAATTTTTCTGTTGGCAGGTAGAATTGGAACATGAAATTCAAGGATGCTACCTCTGGTACTCAAGCAGCGGTTGAGTTTGCAGAACATGCAAGCCTAGCTGCCAGAGTTGTTGTAGAACTTTCAAGGCAATATTATGTTGATGATGGTGGTTCATGCCACTTAGGTTTCAAGGATGAATGGTTGTAACATGGGCAATCATTTCCTTGAGGTGTTAATGGTAATTTTTCTGTTAGTAGGCAGTATTGGAACATGAAATTTAAGGATGCTACTTCTACTGCTCAAGCAGCGGCTGAGTTTGGATAACATGCAAGCCTAGCTGCCAGAGCTGTTGGAGAACTTTCAAGGTAATATTGTGTTGATGATGGTGGTTCATGCCACTTAGGTTTCAAGGATGAAATGTTGGAACATGGGCAAGCATTTCCTGTAGATGGTAATGGTAATTTTTCTGGTGGCAAGCAGAATTGGAACATGAAATTTAAGGATACTACCTCTGCTGCTCAAGCAGCGGCTGAGCTTGCAGAACATGCAAGCCTAGCTGCCAGAGCTGTTGTTGAACTTTCAAGGCAATATTGTGTTGATGATGTTGGTTCATGCCACTTAGGTTTCAAGGATAAATGGTTGGAACATGGGCAATCATTTCCTGGAGATGGTAATGGTAATTTTTCTGTTGGCAGGTAGAATTGGAACATGAAATTCAAGGATGCTACCTCTGCTACTCAAGCAGCGGCTGAGTTTGCAGAACATGCAAGCCTAGCTGCCAGAGCTGTTGTAGAACTTTCAAGGCAATATTGTGTTGATGATGATGGTTCATGCCACTTAGGTTTCAAGGATGAAAGGTTGGAACATGGGCAATCATTTCCTGGAGATGGTAATGGTAATTTTTCTGTTGGCAGGTTGAATTGGAACATGAAATTTAAGGATGCTACTTCTACTATTCAAGCAGCGGCTGAGTTTGGATAACATGCAAGCCTAGCTGCTAGAGTTGTTGTAGAACTTTCAAGGCAATATTGTGTTGATGATGGTGGTTCATGCCACTTAGGTTTCAAGGATGAAAGGTTGGAACATGGGCAATCATTTCCTTGAGGTGTTAATGGTAATTTTTCTGTTAGTAGGCAGTATTGGAACATGAAATTTAAGGATGCTACTTCTACTGCTCAAGCAGCGGCTGAGTTTGGATAACATGCAAGCCTAGCTGCCAAAGCTGTTGGAGAACTTTCAAGGTAATATTGTGTTGATGATGGTGGTTGATGCCACATAGGTTTCAAGGATGAAAGGTTGGAACATGGGCAATCATTTCCTTGAGATGGTAATGGTAATATTTCTGTTGGTAGGCAGTATTGGAACATGAAATTTAAGGATACTACCTCTGCTGCTCAAGCAGCGGCTGAGCTTGCAGAACATGCAAGCCTAGCTGCCAGAGCTATTGTAGAACTTTCAAGGCAATATTGTGTTGATGATGATGGTTCATGCCACTTAGGTTTCAAGGATGAAAGATTGGAACATGGGCAATCATTTCCTGGAGATGGTAATGGTAATTTTTCTGTTGGCAGGTAGAATTGGAACATGAAATTCAAGGATGCTACCTCTGGTACTCAAGCAGCGGTTGAGTTTGCAGAACATGCAAGCCTAGCTGCCAGAGTTGTTGTAGAACTTTCAATGCAATATTGTGTTGATAATGGCGGTTCATGCCACTTAGGTTTCAAGGATGAAAGGTTGGAACATGGGCAATCACTTCATGGAGATGGTAATGGTAATTTTTCTTTTGGTAGGCAGAATTGGAACATGAAATTTGAGGATTCTACCTCAGCTGCTCAAGCAGCGACTGAGTTTGCAGAACATGCAAGCCTAGCGGCCAGAGCTGTTGTAGAACTTTCAAGGAAATATTGTGTTGATGATGGCGGTTCATGCCACTTAGGTTTCAAGGATGAAAGGTTGGAACATGGGCAATCATTTCCTTGAGATGGTAATGGTAATTTTTCTGTTGGCAAGCAGAATTGGAACATGAAATTTAAGGATGCTACCTCTGCTGCTCAAGCAGCGGCTGAGTTTGGAGAACATGCAAGCCTAGCTGCCAGAGCTGTTGGAGAAGTTTCAAGGCAATATTGTGTTGATGATGGTGGTTCATGCCACGTAAGTTTCAAGGATGAAAGGTTGGAACATGGGCAATCATTTCCTTGAGATGGTAATGGTAATTTTTATGTTGGTAGGCAGTATTGGAACGTGAAATTTAAGGATACTACCTCTGCTACTCAAGCAGCTGCTGAGTTTGCAGAACATGCAAGCCTAGCTACCAGAGCTGTTGGAGAACTTTCAAGGCAATATTGTGTTGATGATGGTGGTTCATGCCACTTAGGTTTCAAGGATGAAAGGTTGGAACATGGGCAATCATTTCCTTGAGATGGTAATGGTAATTTTTCTTTTGGCAAGCAGAATTGGAACATGAAATTTAAGGATATTACCTCTGCTGCTCAAGAAGCGGCTGAGCTTGCAGAACATGCAAGCCTAGCTGCCAGAACTGTTGTAGAACTTTCAAGGCAATATTGTGTTGATGATGATGGTTCATGCCACTTAGGTCTCAAGGATGAAAGATTGGAACATGGGCAATCATTTCCTGGAGATGGTAATGGTAATTTTTCTATTGGCAGGTAGAATTGGAACATGAAATTCAAGGATGCTACTTCTGCTACTCAAGCAGTGGCTGAGTTTGCAAAACATGCAAGCCTAGCTACCAGAGTTGTTGTAGAACTTTCAAGGCAATATTGTGTTGATGATGGTGGTTCATGCCACTTAGGTTTCAATGATGAAAGGTTAGAACATGGGCAATCATTTCCTTGAGGTGTTAATGGTAATTTTTCTGTTGGTAGGCAGTATTGGAACATGAAATTTAAGGATGCTACTTCTACTGCTCAAGCAGCGGCTGAGTTTGGATAGCATGCAAGCCTAGCTGCCAGAGCTGTTGGAGAACTTTCAAGGTAATATTGTGTTGATGGTGGTGGTTCATGCCACTTAGGTTTCAAGGATGAAAGGTTGGAACACGGGCAATCATTTCCTTGAGATGGTAATGGTAATTTTTCTGTTGGTAGGCAATATTGGAACGTGAAATTTAAGGATGCTACCTCTACTACTCAAGCAGCGGCTGAGTTTGGAGAACATGCAAGCCTAGCTACCAGAGCTATTGGAGAACTTTCAAGGCAATATTGTGTTGATGATGGTGGTTCATGCCACTTAGGTTTCAAGGATGAAAGGTTGGAACATGGGCAAGCATTTCCTAGAGATGGTAATGGTAATTTTTCTATTGGCAAGAAGAATTGGATCATGAAATTTAAGGATACTACCTCTGCTGCTCAAGCAGCGGCTGAGTTTGCAGAACATTCAAGCCTAGGTGCCAGAGCAGTTGGAGAACTTTCAAAGCAATATTGTGTTGATGATGGTGGTTCATGCCACTTAGGTTTCAAGGATGAAAGGTTGGAACATGGGCAAGCATTTCCTGGAGATAGTAATGGTAATTTTTCTATTGGTAAGAAGAATTGGAACATGAAATTTAAGGATGCTACTTTGCTGCTCAAGCAGTGGCTGAGTTTGCAGAACATGCAAGCCTAGCTGCCAGAGCTGTTGTAGAACTTTCAAGGCAATATTGTGTAGATGGTGGTGGTTCATGCCACTTATGTTTCAAGGATGAAAGGTTGGAACATGGGCAAGCATTGCCTGGAGATGGTTATGGTAATTTTTCTATTGGCAATAAGAATTGAAACATGAAATTTAAGCATGCAGCCTCTGCTGCTCAAGCAGCAGCTGAGTTTGCAGAACATGCAAGCCTAGTTGCCAGAGCTGTTGTAGAACTTTCAAGGCAATATTGTGTTGATGATGGTGGTTCATGCCACTTAGGTTTCAAGGATGAAAGGTTGGAACATGGTCAATCATTTCCTTGAGATGGTAATGGTAATTTTTCTGTTGGTAGGCAGTATTGGAACAGGAAATTTAAGGATGCTACATCTGCTGCTCAAGCAGCGGCTGAGTTTGGAGAACATGCAAGCCTAGCTGCCAGAGCTGTTGGAGAACTTTCAAGGCAATATTGTGTTGATGATGGTGGTTTATGCCACTTAGGTTTCAAGGATGAAAGGTTGGAACATGGGCAAGTATTTCCTGGAGATGGTAATGGTAATTTTTCTGTTGGCAAGCAGAATTGGAACATGATATTTAAGTATACTACCTCTGCTGCTCATGTAGCGGCTGAGTTTGCAGAACATGCAAGCCTAGCTGCCAGAGCTGTTGTGGAACTTTCAAGGCGATATTCTTTTGATGATGGTGGTTCATGCCACTTAGGTTTCAAGGATGAAAGGTTGAAACATGGGCAATCATTTCTTGTAGATGGTAATGGTTATTTTTCTGTTCGTATGCAGTATTGGAACATGAAATTTAAGGATGGTACCTCTGCTGCTCAAGACGCGGCTGATTTTAGAGAACATGCAAGGCTAGCTGCCAGAGCTGTTGGAGAACTTTCAAGGCAATATTGTGTAGATGATGGTGGTTCATGCCACTTAGGTTTCAAGGATGAAAGGTTGGAACATGGGCAATCATTTCCTTGATATGGTAATGGTAATTTTTCTTTTGGCAAGCAGAATTGGAACATGAAATTTAAGGATATTACCTCTACTGCTCAAGAAGCGGCTGAGCTTGCAGAACATGCAAGCCTAGCTGCCAGAGCTGTTGTAGAACTTTCAAGGCAATATTGTGTTGATGATGATGGTTCATGCCACTTAGGTTTCAAGGATGAAAAATTGGAACATGGGCAATCATTTCCTGGAGATGGTAATGGTAATTTTTCTGTTGGCAGGTAGAATTGGAACATGAAATTCAAGGATGCTACTTCTGCTACTCAAGCAGTGGCTGAGTTTGCAAAACATGCAAGCCTAGCTACCAGAGTTGTTGTAGAACTTTCAAGGCAATATTGTGTTGATGATGGTGGTTCATGCCACTTAGGTTTCAATGATGAAAGGTTAGAGCATGGGCAATCATTTCCTTGAGGTGTTAATGGTAATTTTTCTGTTGGTAGGCAGTATTGGAACATGAAATTTAAGGATGCTACTTCTACTGCTCAAGCAGCGGCTGAGTTTGGATAGCATGCAAGCCTAGCTGCCAGAGCTGTTGGAGAACTTTCAAGGTAATATTGTGTTGATGGTGGTGGTTCATGCCACTTAGGTTTCAAGGATGAAAGGTTGGAACACGGGCAATCATTTCCTTGAGATGGTAATGGTAATTTTTCTGTTGGTAGGCAATATTGGAACGTGAAATTTAAGGATGCTACCTCTACTACTCAAGCAGCGGCTGAGTTTGGAGAACATGCAAGCCTAGCTACCAGAGCTATTGGAGAACTTTCAAGGCAATATTGTGTTGATGATGGTGGTTCATGCCACTTAGGTTTCAAGGATGAAAGGTTGGAACATGGGCAAGCATTTCCTAGAGATGGTAATGGTAATTTTTCTATTGGCAAGGAGAATTGGATCATGAAATTTAAGGATACTACCTCTGCTGCTCAAGCAGCGGCTGAGTTTGCAGAACATTCAAGCCTAGGTGCCAGAGCAGTTGGAGAACTTTCAAAGCAATATTGTGTTGATGATGGTGGTTCATGCCACTTAGGTTTCAAGGATGAAAGGTTGGAACATGGGCAAGCATTTCCTGGAGATGGTAATGGTAATTTTTCTATTGGTAAGAAGAATTGGAACATGAAATTTAAGGATGCTACTTTGCTGCTCAAGCAGTGGCTGAGTTTGTAGAACATGCAAGCCTAGCTGCCAGAGCTGTTGTAGAACTTTCAAGGCAATATTGTGTAGATGGTGGTGGTTCATGCCACTTAGGTTTCAAGGATGAAAGGTTGGAACATGGGCAAGCATTGCCTGGAGATGGTTATGGTAATTTTTCTATTGGCAATAAGAATTGAAACATGAAATTTAAGCATGCAGCCTCTGCTGCTCAAGCAGCAGCTGAGTTTGCAGAACATGCAAGCCTAGTTGCCAGAGCTGTTGTAGAACTTTCAAGGCAATATTGTGTTGATGATGGTGGTTCATGCCACTTAGGTTTCAAGGATGAAAGGTTGGAACATGGTCAATCATTTCCTTGAGATGGTAATGGTATTTTTTCTGTTGGTAGGCAGTATTGGAACAGGAAATTTAAGGATGCTACATCTGCTGCTCAAGCAGCGGCTGAGTTTGGAGAACATGCAAGCCTAGCTGCCAGAGCTGTTGGAGAACTTTCAAGGCAATATTGTGTTGATGATGGTTGTTTATGCCACTTAGGTTTCAAGGATGAAAGGTTGGAACATGGGCAAGTATTTCCTGGAGATGGTAATGGTAATTTTTCTGTTGGCAAGCAAAATTGGAACATGATATTTAAGTATACTACCTCTGCTGCTCATGTAGCGGCTGAGTTTGCAGAACATGCAAGCCTAGCTACTAGAGCTATTGTGGAACTTTCAAGGCGATATTCTTTTGATGATGGTGGTTCATGCCACTTAGGTTTCAAGGATGAAAGGTTGAAACATGGGCAATCATTTCTTGGAGATGGTAATGGTTATTTTTCTGTTCGTATGCAGTATTGGAACATGAAATTTAAGGATGGTACCTCTGCTGCTCAAGACGCGGCTGATTTTAGAGAACATGCAAGGCTAGCTGCCAGAGCTGTTGGAGAACTTTCAAGGCAATATTGTGTAGATGATGGTGGTTCATGTCACTTAGGTTTCAAGGATGAAAGGTTGGAACATGGGCAAGCATTTCCTGGAGGTGGTAATGGTAATTTTTTTGTTGGCAAGCAGAATTGGAACATGAAATTTAAGGATACTACATCTGCTGCTCAAGCAGTGGCTGAGTTTGTAGAACATACAAGCCTAGCTGCCAGAGCTATTGGCGAACTTTCAAGGCAATATTGTGTTGATGATGGTGGTTCATGCCACTTAGGTTTCAAGGATGAAAGGTTGGAACATGGGCAATCATTTCCTTGAGATGGTAATGGTAAGTTTTCTGTTGGCAAGAAGAATTGGAACATGAAATTTAAGGATACTACCTCTGCTGCTCAAGCAGCGGCTGAGCTTGCAGAACATGCAAGCCTAGCTGCCAGAGCTGTTGTAGAACTTTCAAGGCAATATTGTGTTGATGATGATGGTTCATGCCACTTAGGTTTCAAGGATTAAAGATTGGAACATGGGCAATCATTTCCTGAAGATGGTAATGGTAATTTTTCTGTTGGCAGGTAGAATTGGAACATGAAATTCAAGGATGCTTCCTCTGCTACTCAAGCAGCGGCTGAGTTTGCAGAACATGCAAGCCTAGCTACCAGAGTTGTTGTAGAACTTTCAAGGCAATATTGTGTTGATGATGGTGGTTCATGCCACTTAGGTTTCAAGGATGAAAGGTTAGAACATGGGCAATCATTTCCTTGAGGTGTTAATGGTAATTTTTCTGTTGGTAGGCAGTATTGGAACATGAAATTTAAGGATGCTACTTCTACTGCTCAAGCAGCGGCTGAGTTTGGATAACATGCAAGCCTAGCTGCCAGAGCTATTGGAGAACTTTCAAGGTAATATTGTGTTGATGATGGTGGTTCATGCCACTTAGGTTTCAAGGATGAAAGGTTGGAACAGGAAATTTAAGGATGCTACCTCTGCTGCTCAAGCAGCGGCTGAGTTTGGAGAACATGCAAGCCTAGCTACCAGAGCTGTTGGAGAACTTTCAAGGCAATATTGTGTTGATGATGGTGGTTCATGTCACTTAGGTTTCAAGGATGAAAGGTTGGAACATGGGCAAGCATTTCCTGTATATGGTAATGGTAATTTTTCTGTTGGTAAGCAGAATTGGAACATGAAATTTAAGGATACTACCTCTGCTGCTCAAGTAGCGGCTGAGTTTTCAGAACATGAAAGCCTAGGTGCCAGAGCTGTTGAAGAACTTTCAAGGCAATATTGTGTTGATGATGGTGGTTCATGCCACGTGAGTTTCAAGTATGAAAGGTTGGAACATGGGCAATCATTTCCTTGAGATGGTAATGGTAATTTTTCTGTTGGTAGGTAGTATTGGAACGTGAAATTTATGGATGCCACCTCTGCTACTCAAGCAGCGGCTGAGTTTGGAGAACATGCAAGCCTAGCTACCAGAGCTCTTGGAGAACTTTCAAGGCAATATTGTGTTGATGATGGTGGTTCATGCCACTTTGGTTTCAAGGATGAAAGGTTGGAACATGGGCAAGCATTTCCTGGAGATGGTAATGGTAATTTTTCTGTTGGCAAGAAGAATTGGAACATGAAATTTAAGGATGCTACCTCTGCTGCTCAAGCAGCGGCTGAGTTTGCAGAACATGCAAGCCTAGCTGCCAGAGCTGTTGTAGAACTTTCAAGGCAATATTGTGTAGATAATGGTGGTTCATGCCACTTTGGTTTCAAGGATGAAATATTGGAACATGGGCAAGCATTGCCTGGAGATGGTTATGGTAATTTTTCTATTGGCAATATGAATTGGAAGATGAAATTTGAGCATGCTGCCTCTGCTGCTCAAGCAGCAAATGAGTTTGCAGAACATGCAATCCTAGCTGCCAGAGCTGTTTTAAGGCAATATTTTGTTGATGATGGTGGTTCATGCCACTTAGGTTTCAAGGATGAAAGATTGGAACATGGGCAATCATTTCCTTGAGATGGTAATGGTAACTTTTCTGTTGGTAGGCTGTATTGGAACAGGAAATTTAAGGATGCTACCTCTGCTGCTCAAGCAGCGGCTGAGTTTGGAGAACATGCAAGCCTAGCTACCAGAGCTGTTGGAGAACTTTCAAGGCAATATTGTGTTAATGATGGTGGTTCATGTCACTTAGGTTTCAAGGATGAAAGGTTGGAACATGGGCAAGCATTTCCTCGAGATGGTAATGGTAATTTTTCTATTGGCAAGCAGAATTGGAACATGAAATTTAAGGATACTACATCTGCTACTCAAGCAGTGGCTGAGTTTGCAGAACATACAAGCCTAGCTGCCAGAGCTATTGGAGAACTTTCAAGGCAATATTGTGTTGATGATGGTGGTTCATGCCACTTAGGTTTCAAGGATGAAAGGTTGGAACATGGGCAATCATTTCCTTGAGATGGTAATGGTAATTTTTCTGTTGGTAGGCAGTATTGAAACAGGAAATTTAAGGATACTACCTTTGCTGCTCAAGCAGCGGCTGTGCTTGCAGAACATGCAAGCCTAGCTGCCAGAGCTGTTGTAGAACTTTTAAGGCAATATTGTGTTGATGATGATGGTTCATGCCACTTAGGTTTCAAGGATGAAAGATTGGAACATGGGCAATCATTTCATGGAGATGGTAATGGTAATTTTTCTGTTGGCAGGTAGAATTGGAACATGAAATTCAAGGATGCTACCTCTGCTACTCAAGCAGCGGCTGAGTTTGCAAAACATGCAAGGCTAGCTATCAGAGTTGTTGTAGAACTTTCAAGGCAATACTGTGTTGATGATGGTGGTTCATGCCACTTAGATTTCAAGGATGAAAGGTTGGAACATGGGCAATCATTTCCTTGAGGTGTTAATGGTAATTTTTCTGTTGGTAGGCAGTATTGGAACATGAAATTTAAGGATGCTACTTCTACTGCTCAAGCAGCGGCTGAGTTTGGATAACATGCAAGCCTAGCTGCCAGAGCTGTTGGAGAACTTTCAAGGCAATATTGTGTTTTAGATGGTTGTTCATGCCACTTAGGTTTCAAGGATGAAAGGTTGGAACATGGGCAAGCATTTCCTGGAGATTGTAATGGTAATTTTTCTATTGTGAAGAAGAATTGGAACATGAAATTTAAGGATGCTACCTCTACTGCTCTAGCAGCGGTTGAGTTTGCAGAACATGCAAGCCTAGCTGCCATAGCTGTTCTAGAACTTTCAAGGCAATATTGTGTTGATGATGGTGGTTCATGCCACTTAGGTTTCAAGGATAAAAAGTTGGAACATGGGCAATCATTTCCTTGAGATGGTAATGGTAATTCTTCTATTGGTAGGCAGTATTGGAAGAGGAAATTTAAGGATGCTACGTATGCTGCTCAAACAACAGCTGAGTTTGGAGAACATGCAAGCCTAGCTGCCAGAGCTATTAGAGAACTTTCAAGGAAATATTGTGTTGATGATGGTGGTTCATGCCACTTAGGTTTCAAGGATGAAAGGTTGGAACATGGGCAATCATTTCCTTGAGGTGTTAATGTTAATTTTTCTGTTGGTAGGCAGTATTGGAACATGAAATTTAAGGATGCTACCTCTACTGCTCAAGCGGCGGCTCAGTTTGGATAACATGCAAGCCTAGCTGCCAGAGCTGTTGGAGAACTTTCAAGGTAATATTGTGTTGATGATGGTGGTTCATGCCACTTTGGTTTCAAGGATGAAAGGTTGGAACATGGGCAATCATTTCCTCGAGATGAGAATGGTAATTTTTCTGTTGGTAGGCAGTATTGGAACGTGAAATTTATGGATGCTACCTCTGCTGCTCAAGCAGCGGCTGAGTTTGGAGAAAATGCAAGCCTAGCTGCCAGAGCTTTTGGAGAACTTTCAAGGCAATATTGTGTTGATGATGGTGGTTCATGCCACTTAGGTTTCAAGGATGAAAGGTTGGAACATGGGCAACGATTTCCTGGAGATGGTAATGGTAATTTTTCTATTGGTAAGAAGAATTGGAACATGAAATTTAAGGATGCTACCTCTGCTGCTCAAGCAGCGGATGAGTTTGCACAACATGCAAGCCTAGCTGCCAGAGCTGTTGGAGAACTTTCAAGGCAATATTGTGTTGATGATGGTGGTTCATGCCACTTAGGTTTCAAGGATGAAAGGTTGGAACATGGGCAATCATTTCCTTGAGATGGTAATGGTAATTTTTTTGTTGGTAGGCAGTATTGGAACAGGAAATTTAAGGATACTACCTCTGCTGCTCAAGCAGTGGCTGAGCTTGCAGAACATGCAAGCCTAGCTGCCAGAGCTGTTGTAGAACTTTCAAGGCAATATTGTGTTGATGATGATGGTTCATGCCACTTAGGTTTCAAGGATGAAAGATTGGAACATGGGCAATCATTTCCTGGAGATGGTAATGGTAATTTTTCTGTTGGCAGGTAGAATTGGAACATGAAATTCAAGGATGCTACCTCTGTTACTCAAGCAGCGGCTGAGTATGTAGAACATGCAAGCCTAGCTGCCAGAGTTGTTGTAGAACTTTCAAGGTAATATTGTGTTGATGATGGTGGTTCATGCCACTTTGGTTAGGTTGGAACATGGGCAATCATTTCCTTGAGATGGTAATGGTAATTTTTCTGTTGGTAGGCAGTATTGGAAGGTGAAATTTATGTATGCTACCTCTTTTGCTCAAGCAGCGGCTGAGTTTGGAGAACATGCAAGCCTAGCTGCCAGAGATTTTGGAGAACTTTCAAGGCAATATTGTGTTGATGATGGTGGTTCATGCTACTTAGGTTTCGAGGATGAAAGGTTGGAACATGGGCAAGCATTTCCTGGAGATGGTAATGGTAATTTTTCTATTGGTAAGAAGAATTGGAACATGAAATTTAAGGATGCTACCTCTGCTGCTCAAGCAGCGGCTAAGTTTGCAGAACATGCAAGCCTAGCTGCCAGAGCTGTTGTAGAACTTTCATGGCAATATTGTGTAGATGATGGTGGTTCATGCCACTTATGTTTCTAGGATGAAAGGTTGGAACATGGGCAAGCATTGCCTGGAGATGGTTATAGTAATTTTTCTATTGGCAATAAGAATTGGAAGATGAAATTTGAGCATGCTGCCTCTACTGCTCAAGCAGCAAATGAGTTTGCAGAACATGCAATCCTAGCTGCCAGAGCTGTTGTAGAACTTTTAAGGCAATATAGTGTTGATGATGGTGGTTCATGCCACTTAGGTTTCAAGGATGAAAGATTGGAACATGGGCAATCATTTCCTTGAGATGGTAATGGTAATTTTTCTGTTGGTAGGCAGTATTGGAACAGGAAATTGAAGGATGCTACCTCTGCTGCTCAAGCAGCGGCTGAGTTTGGAGAACATGCAAGCCTAGCTACCAGAGCTGTTGGAGAACTTTCAAGGCAATATTGTGTTGATGATGGTGGTTCATGCCACTTAGGTTTCAAGGATGAAAGGTTGGAACATGGGGAAGTATTTCCTGGAGATGGTAATGGTAATTTTTCTGTTGGCAAGCAGAATTGGAACATGATATTTAAGGATACTACCTCTGCTGCTCAAGTAGCGGCTGAGTTTGCAGAACATGCAAGCCTAGCTGCCAGAGCTGTTGTGGAACTTTCAAGGCAATATTGTGTTGATGATGGTGGTTCATGCCACTTAGGTTTCAAGGATGAAAGGTTGAAACATGGGCAATCATTTCTTGGAGATGTTAATGGTAATTTTTCTGTTGGTAGGCAGAATTGGAAGATGAAATTTAAGGATGCTACCTCTGCTGCTCAAGCAGCGGCTGAGCTTGCAGAACATGCAAGCCTAGCTGCCAGAGCTGTTGTAGAACTTTGAAGGCAATATTGTGTTGATGATGATGGTTCATGCCACTTAGGTTTCAAGGATGAAAGATTGGAACATGGGAAATCATTTCCTGGAGATGGTAATGTAATTTTTCTGTTGGCAGGTAGAACTGGAACATGAAATTCAAGGATGCTACCTCTGTTACTCAAGCAGCGGCTGAGTTTGCAGAACATGCAAGCCTAGCTTCCAGAGTTGTTGTAGAACTTTCAAGGTAATATTGTGTTGATGATGGTGGTTCATGCCACTTTGGTTTCAAGGATGAAAGGTTGGAACATGGGCAATCATTTCCTTGAGATGGTAATGGTAATTTTTTCTGTTGGTAGGCAGTATTGGAACGTGAAATTTATGGATGCTACCTCTGCTGCTCAAGCAGCGGCTGAGTTTGGAGAACATGCAAGCCTAGCTGCCAGAGCTTTTGGAGAACTCTCAAGGCAATATTGTGTTGATGATGGTGGTTCATGCTACTTAGGTTTCGAAGATGAAAGGTTGGAACATGGGCAAGCATTTCCTGGAGATGGTATTGGTAATTTTTCTATTGGTAAGAAGAATTGGAACATGAAATTTAAGGATGCAACCTCTGGTGCTCAAGCAGCGGCTAAGTTTGCAGAAAATGCAAGCCTAGCTGCCAGAGCTGTTGTAGAACTTTCATGGCAATATTGTGTAGATGATGGTGGTTCATGCCACTTATGTTTCAAGGATGAAAGGTTGGAACAAGGGCAAGCATTGCCTGGAGATGGTTATGGTAATTTTTCTATTGGCAATCAGAATTGGAAGATGAAATTTGAGCATGCTGCCTCTGCTGCTCAAGCAGCAAATGAGTTTGCAGAACATGCAATCCTAGCTGCCAGAGCTGTTGTAGAACTTTTAAGGCAATATAGTGTTGATGATGGTGGTTCATGCCACTTAGGTTTCAAGGATGAAAGATTGGAACATGGGCAATCATTTCCTTGAGATGGTAATGGTAATTTTTCTGTTGGTAGGCAGTATTGGAACAGGAAATTAAAGGATGCTACCTCTGCTGCTCAAGCAGCGGCTGAGTTTGGAGAACATGCAAGCCTAGCTACCAGAGCTGTTGGAGAACTTTCAAGGCAATATTGTGTTGATGATGGTGGTTCATGCCACTTAGGTTTCAAGGATGAAAGGTTGGAACATGGGGAAGTATTTCCTGGAGATGGTAATGGTAATTTTTCTGTTGGCAAGCAGAATTGGAACATGATATTTAAGGATACTACCTCTGCTGCTCAAGTAGCGGCTGAGTTTGCAGAACATGCAAGCCTAGCTTCCAGAGTTGTTGTAGAACTTTCAAGGTAATATTGTGTTGATGATGGTGGTTCATGCCACTTTGGTTTCAAGGATGAAAGGTTGGAACATGGGCAATCATTTCCTTGAGATGGTAATGGTAATTTTTTCTGTTGGTAGGCAGTATTGGAACGTGAAATTTATGGATGCTACCTCTGCTGCTCAAGCAGCGGCTGAGTTTGGAGAACATGCAAGCCTAGCTGCCAGAGCTTTTGGAGAACTTTCAAGGCAATATTGTGTTGATGATGGTGGTTCATGCTACTTAGGTTTCGAAGATGAAAGGTTGGAACATGGGCAAGCATTTCCTGGAGATGGTATTGGTAATTTTTCTATTGGTAAGAAGAATTGGAACATGAAATTTAAGGATGCAACCTCTGGTGCTCAAGCAGCGGCTAAGTTTGCAGAAAATGCAAGCCTAGCTGCCAGAGCTGTTGTAGAACTTTCATGGCAATATTGTGTAGATGATGGTGGTTCATGCCACTTATGTTTCAAGGATGAAAGGTTGGAACAAGGGCAAGCATTGCCTGGAGATGGTTATGGTATTTCTATTGGCAATCAGAATTGGAAGATGAAATTTGAGCATGCTGCCTCTGCTGCTCAAGCAGGAAATGAGTTTGCAGAACATGCAATCCTAGCTGCCAGAGCTGTTGTAGAACTTTTAAGGCAATATAGTGTTGATGATGGTGGTTCATGCCACTTAGGTTTCAAGGATGAAAGATTGGAACATGGGCAATCATTTCCTTGAGATGGTAATGGTAATTTTTCTGTTGGTAGGCAGTATTGGAACAGGAAATTAAAGGATGCTACCTCTGCTGCTCAAGCAGCGGCTGAGTTTGGAGAACATGCAAGCCTAGCTACCAGAGCTGTTGGAGAACTTTCAAGGCAATATTGTGTTGATGATGGTGGTTCATGCCACTTAGGTTTCAAGGATGAAAGGTTGGAACATGGGGAAGTATTTCCTGGAGATGGTAATGGTAATTTTTCTGTTGGCAAGCAGAATTGGAACATGATATTTAAGGATACTACCTCTGCTGCTCAAGTAGCGGCTGAGTTTGCAGAACATGCAAGCCTAGCTGCCAGAGCTGTTGTGGAACTTTCAAGGCAATATTGTGTTGATGATGGTGGTTCATGCCACTTAGGTTTCAAGGATGAAAGGTTGAAACATGGGCAATCATTTCTTGGAGATGGTAAAGGTAATTTTTCTGTTGGTAGGCAGAATTGGAACATGAAATTTAAGGATGCTACCTCTGCTGCTCAAGCAGCGGCTGAGCTTGCAGAACATGCAAGCCTAGCTGCCAGAGCTGTTGTAGAACTTTGAAGGCAATAATGTGTTGATGATGATGGTTCATGCCACTTAGGTTTCAAGGATGAAAGATTGGAACATGGGCAATCATTTCCTGGAGATGGTAATGGTAATTTTTCTGTTGGCAGGTAGAATTGGAACATGAAATTCAAGGATGCTACCTCTGTTACTCAAGCAGTGGCTGAGTTTGCAGAATATGCAAGCCTAGCTGCCAGAGTTGTTGTAGAACTTTCAAGGTAATATTGTGTTGATGATGGTGGTTCAAGCCACTTTGGTTTCAAGGATGAAAGGTTGGAACATGGGCAATCATTTCCTTGAGATGGTAATGGTAATTTTTCTGTTGGTAGGCAGTATTGGAACGTGTATTTTATGGATGCTACCTCTGCTGCTCAAGCAGCGGCTGAGTTTGGAGAACATGCAAGCCTAGCTGCCAGAGCTTTTGGAGAACTTTCAAGGCAATATTGTGTTGATGATGGTGGTTCATGCTACTTAGGTTTCAAGGATGAAAGGTTGGAACATGGGCAAGCATTTCCTGGAGATGGTAATGGTAATTTTTTTATTGGTAAGAAGAATTGGAACATGAAATTTAAGGATGCTACCTCTGCTGCTCAAGCAGCGGCTGAGTTTGTAGAACATGCAAGCATAGCTGCCAGAGCTGTTGTAGAACTTTCAAGGCAATATTGTGTAGATGATGGTGGTTCATACCACTTATGTTTCAAGGATGAAAGGTTGGAACATGGGCAAGCATTGCCTGGAGATGGTTATGGTAATTTTTCTATTGGCAATAAGAATTGGAAGATGAAATTTAAGCATGCTGCCTCTGCTGCTCAAGCAGCAAATGAGTTTGCAGAACATGCAATCCTAGCTACCAGAGCTGTTGTAGAACTTTTAAGGCAATATAGTGTTGATGATGGTGGTTCATGCCACTTAGGTTTCAAGGATGAAAGATTGGAACATGGGCAATCATTTCCTTTAGATGGTAATGGTAATTTTTCTGTTGGTAGGCAGTATTGGAACAGGAAATTTAAGGATGCTACCTCTGCTGCTCAAGCAGCGGCTGAGTTTGGAGAACATGCAAGCCTAGCTGCCAGAGCTATTGGAGAACTTTCAAGGCAATATTGTGTAGATGATGGTGGTTCATGCCACTTAGCTTTCAAGGATGAAAGGTTGGAACATGGGGAAGTATTTCCTGGAGATGGTAATGGTAATTTTTCTGTCGGCAAGCAGAATTGGAACATGATATTTAAGGATACTACCTCTGCTGCTCAAGTAGCGGCTGAGTTTGCAGAACATGCAAGCCTAGCTGCCAGAGCTGTTGTGGAACTTTCAAGGCAATATTGTGTTGATGATGGTGGTTCATGCCACTTAGGTTTCAAGGATAAAAGGTTGAAACATGGGCAATCATTTCTTGGAGATGGTAATGGTAATTTTTCTGTTGGTAGGCAGTATTGGAACATGAAATTTAAGGATGCTACCTCTGCTGCTCAAGCAGCGGATGATGTTAGAGAACATGCAAGGCTAGCTGCTAGAGCTGTCGGAGAACTTTCAAGGCAATATTGTGTTGATGATGGTGGTTCATGTCACTTCGGTTTCAAGGATGAAAGGTTGGAACATGGGCAAGCATTTCCTGGAGATAGTAATGGTAATTTTTCTGTTGGAAAGCATAATTGGAACATGAAATTTAAGGATACTACCTCTGCTGCTCAAGCAGTGGCTGAGTTTGCAGAACATACAAGCCTAGCTGCCAGAGCTATTGGAGAACTTTCAAGGCAATACTGTGTTGATGATGGTGGTTCATGCCACTTAGGTTTCAAGGATGAAAGGTTGGAACATGGGCAATCATTTCCTTGAGATGGTAATGGTAAATTTTCTGTTGGTAGGCAATATTGGAATAGGAAATTTAAGGATGCTACCTCTGCTGCTCAAACAGCGGCTGAGTTTGGAGAATATGCAAGCCTAGCTACCAGAGCTATTGGAGAACTTTCAAGGCAATATTGTGTTGATGATGGTGGTTCATGCCACTTAGGTTTCAAGGATGAAAGGTTGGAACATGGGGAAGTATTTCCTGGAGATGGTAATGGTAATTTTTCTGTTGGCAAGCAGAATTGGAACATGATATTTAAGGATACTACCTCTGCTGCTCAAGTAGCGGCTGAGTTTGCAGAACATGCAAGCCTAGCTGCCAGAGCTGTTGTGGAACTTTCAAGGCAATATTGTGTTGATGATGGTGGTTCATGCCACTTAGGTTTCAAGGATGAAAGGTTGAAACATGGGCAATCATTTCTTGGAGATGGTAATGGTAATTTTTCTGTTGGTAGGCAGTATTGGAACATGAAATTTAAGGATGCTACCTCTGCTGCTCAAGCAGCGGATGATGTTAGAGAACATGCAAGGCTAGCTGCCAGAGTTGTCGGAGAACTTTCAAGGCAATATTGTGTTGATGATGGTGGTTCATGTCACTTCGGTTTCAAGGATGAAAGGTTGGAACATGGGCAAGCATTTTCTAGAGATGGTAATGGTAATTTTTCTGTTGGAAAGCATAATTGGAACATGAAATTTAAGGATACTACCTCTGCTGCTCAAGCAGTGGCTGAGTTTGCAGAACATACAAGCCTAGGTGCCAGAGCTATTGGAGAACTTTCAAGGCAATACTGTGTTGATGATGGTGGTTCATGCCACTTAGGTTTCCAGGATGAAAGGTTGGAACATGGGCAATCATTTCCTTGAGATGGTAATGGTAAATTTTCTGTTGGTAGGCAGTATTGTAATAGGAAATTTAAGGATGCTACCTCTGCTGCTCAAACAGCGGCTGAGTTTGGAGAATATGCAAGCCTAGCTACCAGAGCTATTGGAGAACTTTCAAGGCAATATTGTGTTGATGATGGTGGTTCATGCCACTTAGGTTTCAAGGATGAAAGGTTGGAACATGGGCAAGCATTTCCTGGAGATGGTAATTGTAATTTTTCTGTTGGCAAGCAGAATTGGAACATGAAATATAAGGTTACTACCTCTGCTGCTCAAGCAGTGGCTGAGTTTGCAGAACATACAAGCCTAGCTGCCAGAGCTATTGGAGAACTTTCAAGGCAATATTGTGTTGATGATTGTGGTTCATGCCACTTAGGTTTCAAGGATGAAAGGTTCGAACATGGGCAAGCATTTCCTGGAGATGGTAATGGTAATTTTTCTGTTGGCAGGCAGAATTGGAACATGAAATTTAAGGATGCTACCTCTGCTGCTCAAGCAGCGGCTGAGTTTGCAGAACATGCAAGCCTAGCTGCCAGAGCTGTTGTAGAACTTTCAAGGCAATATTGTGTTGATGATGGTGGTTCATGCCACTTAGGTTTCAAGGATGAAAGGTTGGAACATGGGCAATCATTTCCTTGAGATGGTAATGGTAAATTTTCTGTTGGTAGGCAGTATTGGAACAGGAAATTTAAGGATGCTACCTCTGCTGCTCAAACAGCGGCTGAGTTTGGAGAATATGCAAGCCTAGCTGCCAGAGCTATTGGAGAACTTTCAAGGCAATATTGTGTTGATGATGGTGGTTTATGCCACTTAGGTTTCAAGGATAAAAGGTTGGAACATGGGCAAGCATTTTCTGGAGATGGTAATGGTAATTTTTCTGTTGGAAAGCATAATTGGAACATGAAATTTAAGGATACTACCTCTGCTGCTCAAGCAGTGGCTGAGTTTGCAGAACATACAAGCCTAGGTGCCAGAGCTATTGGAGAACTTTCAAGGCAATACTGTGTTGATGATGGTGGTTCATGCCACTTAGGTTTCAAGGATGAAAGGTTGGAACATGGGCAATCATTTCCTTGAGATGGTAATGGTAAATTTTCTGTTGGTAGGCAGTATTGTAATAGGAAATTTAAGGATGCTACCTCTGCTGCTCAAACAGCGGCTGAGTTTGGAGAATATGCAAGCCTAGCTACCAGAGCTATTGGAGAACTTTCAAGGCAATATTGTGTTGATGATGGTGGTTCATGCCACTTAGGTTTCAAGGATGAAAGGTTGGAACATGGGCAAGCATTTCCTGGAGATGGTAATTGTAATTTTTCTGTTGGCAAGCAGAATTGGAACATGAAATATAAGGTTACTACCTCTGCTGCTCAAGCAGTGGCTGAGTTTGCAGAACATACAAGCCTAGCTGCCAGAGCTATTGGAGAACTTTCAAGGCAATATTGTGTTGATGATGGTGGTTCATGCCACTTAGGTTTCAAGGATGAAAGGTTGGAACATGGGCAAGCATTTCCTGGAGATGGTAATGGTAATTATTATGTTGGCAAGCAGAATTGGAACATGAAATTTAAGGATGCTACCTCTGCTGCTCAAGCAGCGGCTGAGTTTGCAGAACATGCAAGCCTAGCTGCCAGAGCTGTTGTAGAACTTTCAAGGCAATATTGTGTTGATGATGGTGGTTCATGCCACTTAGGTTTCAAGGATGAAAGGTTGGAACATGGGCAATCATTTCCTTGAGATGGTAATGGTAAATTTTCTGTTGGTAGGCAGTATTGGAACAGGAAATTTAAGGATGCTACCTCTGCTGCTCAAACAGCGGCTGAGTTTGGAGAATATGCAAGCCTAGCTGCCAGAGCTATTGGAGAACTTTCAAGGCAATATTGTGTTGATGATGGTGGTTTATGCCACTTAGGTTTCAAGGATGAAAGGTTTGAACATGGGCAAGCATTTCTTGGAGATGGTAATTGTAATTTTTCTGTTGGCAAGTAGAATTGGAACATGAAATATAAGGTTACTACCTCTGCTGCTCAAGCAGTGGCTGAGTTTGAAGAACATACAAGCCTAGCTGCCAGAGCTATTGGAGAACTTTCAAGGCAATATTGTGTTGATGATGGTGGTTCATGCCACTTAGGTTTCAAGGATGAAAGGTTGGAACATGGGCAAGCATTTCCTGGAGATGGTAATGGTAATTTTTATGTTTGTAAGTAGAATTGGAACATGAAATTTAAGGATGCTACCTCTGCTGCTCAAGCAGCGGCTGAGTCTGCAGAACTTGCAAGCCTGGCTGCCAGAGCTGTTGTAGAACTTTCAAGGCAATATTGTGTTGATGATGGTGGTTCATGCCACTTAGGTTTCAAGGATGAAAGGTTGGAACATGGGCAATCATTTCCTTCAGATGGTAATGGTAATTTTTCTGTTGGTAGGCAGTATTGGAACGGGAAATTTAAGGATGCTACCTCTGCTGCTCAAACTGCGGCTGAGTTTGGAGAATATGCAAGCCTAGCTGCCAGAGCTATTGGAGAACTTTCAAGGCAATATTATGTTGATGATGGTGGTTCATGCCACTTAGGTTTCAAGGATGAAAGGTTGGAACATGGGCAAGCATTTCTTGGAGATGGTAATTGTAATTTTTCTGTTGGCAAGCAGAATTGGAACATGAAATATAAGGTTACTACCACTGCTGCTCAAGCAGCAGTTGAGTTTGTAGAACATGCAAGCCTAGCTGCCAGAGCTGTTATGGAACTTTCAAGGCAATATTGTGTTGATGGTGGTGGTTCATGCCACTTAGGTTTCAAGGATGAAAGGTTGAAACATGGGCAATCATTTCCTGGAGATGGTAATGGTAATTATTTTGTTGGCAGGTAGAATTGGAACATGAAATTTAAAGATGCTACCTCTACTACTCAAGCAGCAGCTGAATTTGCAGAACATGCAAGCCTAGCTGCCAGAGCTATTGTAGAACTTTCAAGGCAATATTTTGTTGATGATGGTGGTTCATGCCACTTAGTTTTCAAGAATAAAAGGTTGGAATATGGGAAATCATTTCCTGGAGATGGTAAATTTTCTATTGGCAGGCATAATTTGAACATGAAATTTAAGGGTGCTACCTCTACTGCTCAAGCAGCGGCTGAGTTTGCAGAACATCCAAGCCTAGCTGCCAGAGCTGTTGTAGAGCTTTCAAGGCAATATTGTGTTTATGATGGTGGTTCATGCCACTTAGGTTTCAAGGATAAAAGATTGGAACATGGGCAAACATTTCCTTGAGATGGTAATGGTAATTTTTCTGTTGGTAGGCAGTATTGGAACAGGAAATTTAAGGATGCTACTTCTGCTGCTCAAGCAACGGCTGAGTTTGCAGAACATGCAAGCCTAGCTGCCAGAGCTGTCGCAGAACTTTAAAGGCAATATTGTGTTGGTGATGGTTGGTTAAGCCACTTAGGTTTCAGGGATGAAATGATGGAACATGGGCAATCATTTCCTTGAGATGGTAATGGTAATATTTCTGTTGGCAGGCAGTATTGGAACATGAAATTTAAGGATGCTACCTCTGCTGATCAAGTAGCGACTGAGTTTGGAGAACATGCAAGCCTAGCTGCCAGAGTTGTTAGAAAACTTTCAAACAATATTGTGTTGATAATGGTGGTTCATGCCACTTAGGTTTCAAGGATGAAAGGTTGGAACATGGGCAAGCATTTCTTGGAGATGGGAATGGTAATTTTTCTATTGGCAAGATGAATTGGAACATGAAATTTAAGGATGCTTCCTCTACAGCTCAAGCAGCGGCGGAGTTTGCAGAACATGCAAGCCTAGCTGCCATAGCTGTTGGAGAACATTCAAGGCAATATTGTGTTTATGATGGTTGTTCATGCCACTTCGGTTTCAAGGATGAAAGGTTGGAACATGGGCAAGCATTTCCTAGAGATTGTAATGGTAATTTTTCTATTGGGAAGAAGAATTGGAACATGAAATTTAAGGATGCTACCTCTGCTGATCAAGCAGCGACTGAGTTTGGAGAACATGCAAGCCTAGCTGCTAGAGTTGATGGAAAACTTTCAAACAATATTGTGTTGATAATGGTGGTTCATGCCACTTAGGTTTCAAGGATGAAAGGTTGGAACAAGGGCAAGCATTTCCTGGAGATTGTAATGGTAATCTTTCTATTGGCAGGCATATGTTGAACAAGAAATTTAAGGATGCTACCTCTACTGCTCAAGCAGTGGCTGAGTTTGTAGAACATCCAAGCCTAGCTGCTAGAGCTGTTGTAGGACATTCAAGGCAATATTGTGTTGATGATGGTGGTTCATGCCACTTAGGTTTCAAGGATGAAATGATGGATCATGGGCAAGCATTTCCTGGAGATTGTAATGGTAGTTTTTCTATTGGCAGGTAGAATTGGAACATGAAATTTAAGGATGCTACCTCTGCTGCTCAAGTAGCGACTGAGTTTGCAGAACATGAAAGCCTAGCTGCCAGAGCTGTTGGAGAACTTTCAAGGCAATATTGTGTTTATGATGGTGGTTCATGCCACTTAGGTTTCAAGGATGAAATGATGGAACATGGGCAAGCATTTCCTGGAGATTGTAATGGTAATTTTTCTGTTGGCAAGCAGAATTGCAACATGAAATTTAAGGATACTACCTTTGCTGCTCAAGCAGCGGCTGAGTTTGCAGAACATGCAAGCCTAGCTGCCAGAGCTATGGAGAACTTTCAAGGCAATATTGTGTTTATGATGGTGGTTCATGCCACTTAGGTTGCAAGGATGAAAGGTTGGAACATAGGCAAGCATTTCCTTGAGATGGTAATGGTAATTTTTCTGTTGGTAGGTAGTATTGGAAAGGGAAATTTAAGGATGCTACTTCTGCTGCTCAAGCAGCGGCTGAGTTTGCAGAACATGCAAGCCTAGCTGCCAGAGCTATTGGAGAACTTTCAAGGCAATATTGTGTTGGTGATGGTGGTTCATGCCACTTAGGTTTCAAGGATGAAATGATGGAACATGGGCAAGCATTTCCTGGAGATTGTAATGGTAATTTTTCTGTTGGCAAGCAGAATTGGAACATGAAATTTAAGGATACTACATCTGCTGCTCAAGCAGCGGCTGAGTTTGCAGAACATGCAAGCCTAGCTGCCAGAGCTGTTGGAGAACTTTCAAGGTAATATTGTGTTTATGATGGTGGTTCATGCCACTTAGGTTTCAAGGATAAAAGGTTGGAACATGGGCAATCATTTCCTTGAGATGGTAATGGTAATTTTTCTGTTGGTAGGCAGTATTCGAACAAGAAATTTAAGGATGCTACTTCTGCTGCTCAAGCAGCGGCTGAGTTTGCAGAACATGCAAGCCTAGCTGCCAGAGCTATTGGAGAACTTTCAAGGCAATATTGTGTCGGTGATGGTGGTTCATGCCACTTAGGTTTCAAGGATGAAATGATGGAACATGGGCAAGCATTCCCTGGAGATTGTAATAGTAATTTTTCTGTTGGCAAGCAGAATTGGAACATGAAATTTAAGGATACTACCTCTGCTGCTCAAGCAGCGGCTAAGTTTGCAGAACATGCAAGCCTTGCTGCCAGAGCTATTGGAGAACTTTCAAGGCAATATTGTGTTTATGATGGTGGTTCATGCCACTTAGGTTTCAAGGATGAAAGGTTGGAACATAGGCAAGCATTTCCTTGAGATGGTAATGGTAATTTTTCTGTTGGTAGGCAGTATTGGAAAGGGAAATTTAAGGATGCTACTTCTGCTGTCAAGCAGTGGCTGAGTTTGCAGAACATGCAAGCCTAGCTGCCAGAGCTATTGGAGAACTTTCAAGGCAATATTGTGTTGGTGATGGTGGTTCATGCCACTTAGGTTTCAAGGATGAAATGATGGAACATGGGCAAGCATTTCCTGGAGATTGTAATGGTAATTTTTCTGTTGGCAAGCAGAATTAGAACATGAAATTTAAGGATACTACCTCTGCTGCTCAAGCAGCGGCTGAGTTTGCAGAACATGCAAGCCTAGCTGCCAGAGCTATTGGAGAACTTTCAAGGCAATATTGTGTTGGTGATGGTGGTTCATGCCACTTAGGTTTCAAGGATGAAATGATGGAACATGGGCAAGCATTTCCTGGAGATTGTAATGGTAATTCTTTTGTTGGCAAGCAGAATTGGAACATGAAATTTAAGGATACTACCTCTGCTGCTCAAGCAGCGGCTGAGTTTGCAGAACATGCAAGCCTAGCTGCCAGAACTGTTGGAGAACTTTCAAGGCAATATTGTATTTATGATGGTGGTTCATGCCACTTAGGTATCAAGGATAAAAGGTTGGAACATGGGCAATCATTTCCTTGAGATGGTAATGGTAATTTTTCTGTTGGTAGGCAGTATTGGAAAGGGAAATTTAAGGATGCTACTTCTGCTGCTCAAGCAGCGGCTGAGTTTGCAGAACATGCAAGCCTAGCTGTCAGAACTATTGGAGAACTTTCAAAGCAATATTGTGTTGGCGATGGTGGTTCATGCCACTTAGGTTTCAAGGATGAAATGATGGAACATGGGCAAGCATTTCCTGGAGATTGTAATGGTTATTTTTCTATTGGCAAGCAGAATTGGAACATGAAATTTAAGGATACTACATCTGCTGCTCAAGCAGCGGATGAGTTTGCAGAACATGCAAGCCTAGCTGCCAGAACTGTTGGAGAATTTTCAACGCAATATTGTATTTATGATGGTGGTTCATGCCACTTAGGTATCAAGGATAAAAGGTTGGAACATGGGCAATCATTTCCTTGAGATGGTAATGGTAATTTTTCTGTTGGTAGGCAGTATTGGAACAGGAAATTTAAGGATACTACCTCTGTTGCTCAAGCAGCGGCTGAGTTTGCAGAACATGCAAGCCTAGCTGCCAGAGCTGTTGGAGAACTTTCAAGGCAATATTGTGTTTATGATGGTGGTTCATGCCACTTAGGTTTCAAGGATAAAAGGTTGGAACATGGGCAATCATTTCCTTGAGATGGTAATGGTAATTTTTCTGTTGGTAGGCAGTATTGGAACAGGAAATTTAAGGATGCTACTTCTGCTGCTCAAGCAGTGGCTGAGTTTGCAGAACATGCAAGCCTAGCTGCCAGAGCTGTTGGAGAACTTTCAAGGCAATATTGTGTTTATGATGGTGGTTCATGCCACCTAGGTTTCAAGGATAAAAGGTTGGAACATGGGCAATCATTTCCTTGAGATGGTAATGGTAATTGTTCTGTTGGTAGGCAGTATTGGAACAGGAAATTTAAGGATGCTACTTCTGCTGCTCAAGCAGCGGCTGAGTTTGCAGAACATGCAAGCCTAGCTGCCAGAGCTATTGGAGAACTTTCAAGGCAATATTGTGTTGGTGATGGTGGTTCATGCCACTTAGGTTTCAAGGATGAAAGGTTGGAACATAGGCAAGCATTTCCTTGAGATGTTAATGGTAATATTTCTGCTGGCAGGCAGTATTGGAACATGAAATTTAAGGATGCTACCTCTGCTGCTCAAGTAGCGACTGAGTTTGGAGAACATGCAAGCCTAGCTGCAAGAGTTGTTGGAAAACTTTCAAGCAATATTGTGTTGATAATGGTTGTTCATGCCACTTAGGTTTCAAGGATGAAAGGTTGGAACATGGGCAAGCATTTCCTGGAGATGGGAATGGTAATTTTTCTGTTGGCAAGATGAATTGGAACATGAAATTTAAGGATGCTTCCTCCAGTGCTCAAGCAGCGGCTGAGTTTGCAGAACATGCAAGCCTAGCTGCCAGAGCTGTTGGAGAACTTTCAAGGCAATATTGTGTTTATGATGGTTGTTCATGCCACTTAGGTTTCAAGGATGAAAGGTTGGAACATGGGCAAGCATATCCTGGAGATTGTAATGGTAATTTTTCTGTTGGCAAGCAGAATTGGAACACGAAATTCAAGGATACTACCTCTGCTGCTCAAGCAGCGGCTGAGTTTGCAGAACATGCAAGCCTAGCTGCCAGAGCTGTTGGAGAACTTTCAAGGCAATATTGTGTTTATGATGGTGGTTCATGCCACTTAGGTTTCAAGGATAAAAGGTTGGAACATGGGCAATCATTTCCTTGAGATGGTAATGGTAATTTTTCTGTTGGTAGGCAGTATTGGAAAGGGAAATTTAAGGATGCTACTTCTGCTGCTCAAGCAGCGGCTGAGTTTGCAGAACATGCAAGCCTAGCTTCCAGAGCTATGGAGAACTTTCAAGGCAATATTGTGTTGGTGATGGTGGTTCATGCCACTTAGGTTTCAAGGATGAAATGATGGAACATGGGCAAGCATTTCCTGGAGATTGTAATGGTAATTTTTCTGTTGGCAAGCAGAATTGGAACATGAAATTTAAAGATGCTACCTCTGCTGCTCAAGCAGCGGCTGAGTTTGCAGAACATGCAAGCCTAGCTGCCAGAGCTGTTGGAGAACTTTCAAGGCAATATTGTGTTTATGATGGTGGTTCATGCCACTTAGGTTTCAAGGATGAAAGGTTGGAACATAGGCAAGCATTTCCTTGATATGGTAATGGTAATTTTTCTGTTGGTAGGCAGTATTGGAAAGGGAAATTTAAGGATGCTACTTCTGCTGCTCAAGCAGCGGCTGAGTTTGCAGAACATGCAAGCCTAGCTGCCAGAGCTATTGGAGAACTTTCAAGGCAATATTGTGTTGGTGATGGTGGTTCATGCCACTTAGGTTTCAAGGATGAAATGATGGAACATGGGCAAGCATTTCCTGGAGATTGTAATGGTAATTTTTCTGTTGGCAAGCAGAATTGGAACATGAAATTTAAGGATACTACCTCTGCTGCTCAAGCAGCGGCTGAGTTTGCAGAACATGCAAACCTAGCTGCCAGAGCTGTTGGAGAACTTTCAAGGCAATATTGTGTTTATGATGGTGGTTCATGCCACTTAGGTTTCAAGGATGAAAGGTTGGAACATAGGCAAGCATTTCCTTGAGATGGTAATGGTAATTTTTCTATTGGTAGGCAGTATTGGAAAAGGAAATTTAAGGATGCTACTTCTGCTGCTCAAGCAGCGGCTAAGATTGCAGAACATGCAAGCCTAGCTGCCAGAGCTATTGGAGAACTTTCAAGGCAATATTGTGTTGGCGATGGTGGTTCATGCCACTTAGGTTTCAAGGATGAAATGATGGAACATGGGCAAGCATTTCCTAGAGATTGTAATGGTAATTTTTCTGTTGGCAAGCAGAATTGGAACATGAAATTTAAGGATACTACATCTGCTGCTCAAGCAGCGGCTGAGTTTGCAGAACATGTAAGCCTAGCTGCCAGAGCTGTTGGAGAACTTTCAAGGCAATATTGTGTTTATGATGGTTGTTCATGCCACTTAGGTTTCAAGGATGAAAGGTTGGAACATGGGCAAGCATATCCTGGAGATTGTAATGGTAATTTTTCTGTTGGCAAGCAGAATTGGAACACGAAATTCAAGGATACTACCTCTGTTGCTCAAGCAGCGGCTGAGTTTGTAGAACATGCAAGCCTAGCTGCCAGAGCTGTTGGAGAACTTTCAAGGCAATATTGTGTTTATGATGGTGGTTCATGCCACTTAGGTTTCAAGGATAAAAGGTTGGAACATGGGCAATCATTTCCTTGAGATGGTAATGGTAATTTTTCTGTTGGTAGGCAGTATTGGAACAGGAAATTTAAGGATGCTACTTCTGCTGCTCAAGCAGCGGCTGAGTTTGCAGAACATGCAAGCCTAACTGCCAGAGCTATTGGAGAACTTTCAAGGCAATATTGTATTGGTGATGGTGGTTCATGCCACTTAGGTTTCAAGGATGAAATGATGGAACATGGGCAAGCATTTCCTGGAGATTGTAATGGTAATTTTTCTGTTGGCAAGCCGAATTGGAACATGAAATTTAAAGATGCTACCTCTGCTGCTCAAGCAGCGGCTAAGTTTGCAGAACATGCAAGCCTAGCTGCCAGAGCTGTTGGAGAACTTTCAAGGCAATATTGTGTTTATGATGGTGGTTCATGCCACTTAGGTTTCAAGGATGAAAGGTTGGAACATAGGCAAGCATTTCCTTGATATGGTAATGGTAATTTTTCTGTTGGTAGGCAGTATTGGAAAGGGAAATTTAAGGATGCTACTTCTGCTGCTCAAGCAGCGGCTGAGTTTGCAGAACATGCAAGCCTAGCTTCCAGAGCTATGGAGAACTTTCAAGGCAATATTGTGTTGGTGATGGTGGTTCATGCCACTTAGGTTTCAAGGATGAAATGATGGAACATGGGCAAGCATTTCCTGGAGATTGTAATGGTAATTTTTCTGTTGGCAAGCAGAATTGGAACATGAAATTTAAGGATACTACCTCTGCTGCTCAAGCAGCGGCTGAGTTTGCAGAACATGCAAACCTAGCTGCCAGAGCTGTTGGAGAACTTTCAAGGCAATATTGTGTTTATGATGGTGGTTCATGCCACTTAGGTTTCAAGGATGAAAGGTTGGAACATAGGCAAGCATTTCCTTGAGATGGTAATGGTAATTTTTCTATTGGTAGGCAGTATTGGAAAAGGAAATTTAAGGATGCTACTTCTGCTGCTCAAGCAGCGGCTAAGATTGCAGAACATGCAAGCCTAGCTGCCAGAGCTATTGGAGAACTTTCAAGGCAATATTGTGTTGGCGATGGTGGTTCATGCCACTTAGGTTTCAAGGATGAAATGATGGAACATGGGCAAGCATTTCCTAGAGATTGTAATGGTAATTTTTCTGTTGGCAAGCAGAATTGGAACATGAAATTTAAGGATACTACATCTGCTGCTCAAGCAGCGGCTGAGTTTGCAGAACATGTAAGCCTAGCTGCCAGAGCTGTTGGAGAACTTTCAAGGCAATATTGTGTTTATGATGGTTGTTCATGCCACTTAGGTTTCAAGGATGAAAGGTTGGAACATGGGCAAGCATATCCTGGAGATTGTAATGGTAATTTTTCTGTTGGCAAGCAGAATTGGAACACGAAATTCAAGGATACTACCTCTGTTGCTCAAGCAGCGGCTGAGTTTGCAGAACATGCAAGCCTAGCTGCCAGAGCTGTTGGAGAACTTTCAAGGCAATATTGTGTTTATGATGGTGGTTCATGCCACTTAGGTTTCAAGGATAAAAGGTTGGAACATGGGCAATCATTTCCTTGAGATGGTAATGGTAATTTTTCTGTTGGTAGGCAGTATTGGAACAGGAAATTTAAGGATGCTACTTCTGCTGCTCAAGCAGCGGCTGAGTTTGCAGAACATGCAAGCCTAACTGCCAGAGCTATTGGAGAACTTTCAAGGCAATATTGTATTGGTGATGGTGGTTCATGCCACTTAGGTTTCAAGGATGAAATGATGGAACATGGGCAAGCATTTCCTGGAGATTGTAATGGTAATTTTTCTGTTGGCAAGCCGAATTGGAACATGAAATTTAAAGATGCTACCTCTGCTGCTCAAGCAGCGGCTAAGTTTGCAGAACATGCAAGCCTAGCTGCCAGAGCTGTTGGAGAACTTTCAAGGCAATATTGTGTTTATGATGGTGGTTCATGCCACTTAGGTTTCAAGGATGAAAGGTTGGAACATAGGCAAGCATTTCCTTGATATGGTAATGGTAATTTTTCTGTTGGTAGGCAGTATTGGAAAGGGAAATTTAAGGATGCTACTTCTGCTGCTCAAGCAGCGGCTGAGTTTGCAGAACATGCAAGCCTAGCTTCCAGAGCTATGGAGAACTTTCAAGGCAATATTGTGTTGGTGATGGTGGTTCATGCCACTTAGGTTTCAAGGATGAAATGATGGAACATGGGCAAGCATTTCCTGGAGATTGTAATGGTAATTTTTCTGTTGGCAAGCAGAATTGGAACATGAAATTTAAGGATACTACCTCTGCTGCTCAAGCAGCGGCTGAGTTTGCAGAACATGCAAACCTAGCTGCCAGAGCTGTTGGAGAACTTTCAAGGCAATATTGTGTTTATGATGGTGGTTCATGCCACTTAGGTTTAAAGAATGAAAGGTTGGAACATAGGCAAGCATTTCCTTGAGATGGTAATGGTAATTTTTCTGTTGGTAGGCAGTATGGGAAAGGGAAATTTAAGGATGCTACTTCTGCTGCTCAAGCAGCGGCTGAGTTTGCAGAACATGCAAGCCTAGCTGCCAGAGCTATTGGAGAACTTTCAAGGCAATATTGTGTTGGCGATGGTGGTTCATGCCACTTAGGTTTCAAGGATGAAATGATGGAACATGGGCAAGCATTTCCTGGAGATTGTAATGGTAATTTTTCTGTTGGCAAGCAGAATTGGAACATGAAATTTAAGGATACTACATCTGCTGCTCAAGCAGCGGCTGAGTTTGCAGAACATGTAAGCCTAGCTGCCAGAGCTGTTGGAGAACTTTCAAGGCAATATTGTGTTTATGATGGTTGTTCATGCCACTTAGGTTTCAAGGATGAAAGGTTGGAACATGGGCAAGCATATCCTGGAGATTGTAATGGTAATTTTTCTGTTGGCAAGCAGAATTGGAACACGAAATTCAAGGATACTACCTCTGTTGCTCAAGCAGCGGCTGAGTTTGTAGAACATGCAAGCCTAGCTGCCAGAGCTGTTGGAGAACTTTCAAGGCAATATTGTGTTTATGATGGTGGTTCATGCCACTTAGGTTTCAAGGATAAAAGGTTGGAACATGGGCAATCATTTCCTTGAGATGGTAATGGTAATTTTTCTGTTGGTAGGCAGTATTGGAACAGGAAATTTAAGGATGCTACTTCTGCTGCTCAAGCAGCGGCTGAGTTTGCAGAACATGCAAGCCTAACTGCCAGAGCTATTGGAGAACTTTCAAGGCAATATTGTATTGGTGATGGTGGTTCATGCCACTTAGGTTTCAAGGATGAAATGATGGAACATGGGCAAGCATTTCCTGGAGATTGTAATGGTAATTTTTCTGTTGGCAAGCCGAATTGGAACATGAAATTTAAAGATGCTACCTCTGCTGCTCAAGCAGCGGCTAAGTTTGCAGAACATGCAAGCCTAGCTGCCAGAGCTGTTGGAGAACTTTCAAGGCAATATTGTGTTTATGATGGTGGTTCATGCCACTTAGGTTTCAAGGATGAAAGGTTGGAACATAGGCAAGCATTTCCTTGATATGGTAATGGTAATTTTTCTGTTGGTAGGCAGTATTGGAAAGGGAAATTTAAGGATGCTACTTCTGCTGCTCAAGCAGCGGCTGAGTTTGCAGAACATGCAAGCCTAGCTTCCAGAGCTATGGAGAACTTTCAAGGCAATATTGTGTTGGTGATGGTGGTTCATGCCACTTAGGTTTCAAGGATGAAATGATGGAACATGGGCAAGCATTTCCTGGAGATTGTAATGGTAATTTTTCTGTTGGCAAGCAGAATTGGAACATGAAATTTAAGGATACTACCTCTGCTGCTCAAGCAGCGGCTGAGTTTGCAGAACATGCAAACCTAGCTGCCAGAGCTGTTGGAGAACTTTCAAGGCAATATTGTGTTTATGATGGTGGTTCATGCCACTTAGGTTTCAAGGATGAAAGGTTGGAACATAGGCAAGCATTTCCTTGAGATGGTAATGGTAATTTTTCTATTGGTAGGCAGTATTGGAAAAGGAAATTTAAGGATGCTACTTCTGCTGCTCAAGCAGCGGCTAAGATTGCAGAACATGCAAGCCTAGCTGCCAGAGCTATTGGAGAACTTTCAAGGCAATATTGTGTTGGCGATGGTGGTTCATGCCACTTAGGTTTCAAGGATGAAATGATGGAACATGGGCAAGCATTTCCTAGAGATTGTAATGGTAATTTTTCTGTTGGCAAGCAGAATTGGAACATGAAATTTAAGGATACTACATCTGCTGCTCAAGCAGCGGCTGAGTTTGCAGAACATGTAAGCCTAGCTGCCAGAGCTGTTGGAGAACTTTCAAGGCAATATTGTGTTTATGATGGTTGTTCATGCCACTTAGGTTTCAAGGATGAAAGGTTGGAACATGGGCAAGCATATCCTGGAGATTGTAATGGTAATTTTTCTGTTGGCAAGCAGAATTGGAACACGAAATTCAAGGATACTACCTCTGTTGCTCAAGCAGCGGCTGAGTTTGCAGAACATGCAAGCCTAGCTGCCAGAGCTGTTGGAGAACTTTCAAGGCAATATTGTGTTTATGATGGTGGTTCATGCCACTTAGGTTTCAAGGATAAAAGGTTGGAACATGGGCAATCATTTCCTTGAGATGGTAATGGTAATTTTTCTGTTGGTAGGCAGTATTGGAACAGGAAATTTAAGGATGCTACTTCTGCTGCTCAAGCAGCGGCTGAGTTTGCAGAACATGCAAGCCTAACTGCCAGAGCTATTGGAGAACTTTCAAGGCAATATTGTATTGGTGATGGTGGTTCATGCCACTTAGGTTTCAAGGATGAAATGATGGAACATGGGCAAGCATTTCCTGGAGATTGTAATGGTAATTTTTCTGTTGGCAAGCCGAATTGGAACATGAAATTTAAAGATGCTACCTCTGCTGCTCAAGCAGCGGCTAAGTTTGCAGAACATGCAAGCCTAGCTGCCAGAGCTGTTGGAGAACTTTCAAGGCAATATTGTGTTTATGATGGTGGTTCATGCCACTTAGGTTTCAAGGATGAAAGGTTGGAACATAGGCAAGCATTTCCTTGATATGGTAATGGTAATTTTTCTGTTGGTAGGCAGTATTGGAAAGGGAAATTTAAGGATGCTACTTCTGCTGCTCAAGCAGCGGCTGAGTTTGCAGAACATGCAAGCCTAGCTTCCAGAGCTATGGAGAACTTTCAAGGCAATATTGTGTTGGTGATGGTGGTTCATGCCACTTAGGTTTCAAGGATGAAATGATGGAACATGGGCAAGCATTTCCTGGAGATTGTAATGGTAATTTTTCTGTTGGCAAGCAGAATTGGAACATGAAATTTAAGGATACTACCTCTGCTGCTCAAGCAGCGGCTGAGTTTGCAGAACATGCAAACCTAGCTGCCAGAGCTGTTGGAGAACTTTCAAGGCAATATTGTGTTTATGATGGTGGTTCATGCCACTTAGGTTTAAAGAATGAAAGGTTGGAACATAGGCAAGCATTTCCTTGAGATGGTAATGGTAATTTTTCTGTTGGTAGGCAGTATGGGAAAGGGAAATTTAAGGATGCTACTTCTGCTGCTCAAGCAGCGGCTGAGTTTGCAGAACATGCAAGCCTAGCTGCCAGAGCTATTGGAGAACTTTCAAGGCAATATTGTGTTGGCGATGGTGGTTCATGCCACTTAGGTTTCAAGGATGAAATGATGGAACATGGGCAAGCATTTCCTGGAGATTGTAATGGTAATTTTTCTGTTGGCAAGCAGAATTGGAACATGAAATTTAAGGATACTACATCTGCTGCTCAAGCAGCGGCTGAGTTTGCAGAACATGTAAGCCTAGCTGCCAGAGCTGTTGGAGAACTTTCAAGGCAATATTGTGTTTATGATGGTGGTTCATGCCACTTAGGTTTCAAGGATAAAAGGTTGGAACATGGGCAATCATTTCCTTGAGATGGTAATGGTAATTTTTCTGTTGGTAGGCAGTATTGGAACAGGAAATTTAAGGATGCTACTTCTGCTGCTCAAGCAGCGGCTGAGTTTGCAGAACATGCAAGCCTAGCTGCCAGAGCTGTTGGAGAACTTTCAAGGCAATATTGTTATTATGATGGTGGTTCATGCCACTTAGGTTTCAAGGATAAAAGGTTGGAACATGGGCAATCATTTCTTTGAGATGGTAATGGTAATTTTTCTGTTGGTAGGCAGTATTGGAACAGGAAATTTAAGGATGCTACTTCTGCTGCTCAAGCAGCGGCTGAGTTTGCAGAACATGCAAGCCTAGCTGCCAGAGCTATTGGAGAACTTTCAAGGCAATATTGTGTTGGTGATGGTGGTTCATGCCACTTAGGTTTCAAGGATGAAATGATGGAACATGGGCAAGCATTTCCTGGAGATTGTAATGGTAATTTTTCTGTTGGCAAGCAGAATTGGAACATGAAATTTAAGGATACTACCTCTGCTGCTCAAGTAGCGGCTGAGTTTGCAGAACATGCAAGCCTAGCTGCCAGAGCTGTTGGAGAACTTTCAAGGCAATATTGTGTTTATGATGGTGGTTCATGCCACTTAGGTTTCAAGGATGAAAGGTTGGAACATAGGCAAGCATTTCCTTGAGATGGTAATGGTAATATTTCTGTTGGCAGGCAGTATTGGAACATGAAATTTAAGGATGCTACCTCTGCTGCTCAAGTAGCGACTGAGTTTGGAGAACATGCAAGCCTAGCTGCCAGAGTTGTTGGAAAACTTTCAAGCAATATTGTGTTGATGATGGTGGTTCATGCCACTTAGGTTTCAAGGATGAAAGGTTGGAACATGGGCAAGCATTTCCTGGAGATGGGAATGGTAATTTTTCTATTGGCAAGATGAATTGGAACATGAAATTTAAGGATGCTTCCTCTACTGCTCAAGCAGCGGCTGAGTTTGCAGAACATGCAAGCCTAGCTGCCAGAGCTGTTGGAGAACTTTCAAGGCAATATTGTGTTGATGATGGTTGTTCATGCCACTTAGGTTTCAAGGATGAAAGGTTGGAACATGGGCAAGCATTTCCTGGAGATTGTAATGGTAATATTTTTGTTGGCATGCAGAATTGGAACATGAAATTCAAGGATACTACCTCTGTTGCTCAAGCAGCGGCTGAGTTTGCAGAACATGCAAGCCTAGCTGCCATAGCTATTGGAGAACTTTGAAGGCAATATTGTGTTTATGATGGTGGTTCATGCCACTTAGGTTTCAAGGATAAAAGGTTGGAACATGGGCAATCATTTCCTTGAGATTGTAATGGAAATTTTTCTGTTGGTAGGCAGTATTGGAATAGGAAATTTAAGGATGCTACTTCTGCTGCTCAAGCAGCGGCTGAGTTTGCAGAACATGTAAGCCTAGCTGCCAGAGCTGTTGGAGAACTTTCAAGGCAATATTGTGTTTATGATGGTGGTTCATGCCACTTAGGTTTCAAGGATAAAAGGTTGGAACATGGGCAATCATTTCCTTGAGATGGTAATGGTAATTTTTCTGTTGGTAGGCAGTATTGGAACAGGAAATTTAAGGATGCTACTTCTGCTGCTCAAGCAGCGGCTGAGTTTGCAGAACATGCAAGCCTAGCTGCCAGAGCTGTTGGAGAACTTTCAAGGCAATATTGTTATTATGATGGTGGTTCATGCCACTTAGGTTTCAAGGATAAAAGGTTGGAACATGGGCAATCATTTCTTTGAGATGGTAATGGTAATTTTTCTGTTGGTAGGCAGTATTGGAACAGGAAATTTAAGGATGCTACTTCTGCTGCTCAAGCAGCGGCTGAGTTTGCAGAACATGCAAGCCTAGCTGCCAGAGCTATTGGAGAACTTTCAAGGCAATATTGTGTTGGTGATGGTGGTTCATGCCACTTAGGTTTCAAGGATGAAATGATGGAACATGGGCAAGCATTTCCTGGAGATTGTAATGGTAATTTTTCTGTTGGCAAGCAGAATTGGAACATGAAATTTAAGGATACTACCTCTGCTGCTCAAGTAGCGGCTGAGTTTGCAGAACATGCAAGCCTAGCTGCCAGAGCTGTTGGAGAACTTTCAAGGCAATATTGTGTTTATGATGGTGGTTCATGCCACTTAGGTTTCAAGGATGAAAGGTTGGAACATAGGCAAGCATTTCCTTGAGATGGTAATGGTAATATTTCTGTTGGCAGGCAGTATTGGAACATGAAATTTAAGGATGCTACCTCTGCTGCTCAAGTAGCGACTGAGTTTGGAGAACATGCAAGCCTAGCTGCCAGAGTTGTTGGAAAACTTTCAAGCAATATTGTGTTGATGATGGTGGTTCATGCCACTTAGGTTTCAAGGATGAAAGGTTGGAACATGGGCAAGCATTTCCTGGAGATGGGAATGGTAATTTTTCTATTGGCAAGATGAATTGGAACATGAAATTTAAGGATGCTTCCTCTACTGCTCAAGCAGCGGCTGAGTTTGCAGAACATGCAAGCCTAGCTGCCAGAGCTGTTGGAGAACTTTCAAGGCAATATTGTGTTGATGATGGTTGTTCATGCCACTTAGGTTTCAAGGATGAAAGGTTGGAACATGGGCAAGCATTTCCTGGAGATTGTAATGGTAATATTTTTGTTGGCAAGCAGAATTGGAACATGAAATTCAAGGATACTACCTCTGTTGCTCAAGCAGCGGCTGAGTTTGCAGAACATGCAAGCCTAGCTGCCATAGCTATTGGAGAACTTTCAAGGCAATATTGTGTTTATGATGGTGGTTCATGCCACTTAGGTTTCAAGGATAAAAGGTTGGAACATGGGCAATCATTTCCTTGAGATTGTAATGGAAATTTTTCTGTTGGTAGGCAGTATTGGAATAGGAAATTTAAGGATGCTACTTCTGCTGCTCAAGCAGCGGCTGAGTTTGCAGAACATGTAAGCCTAGCTGCCAGAGCTGTTGGAGAACTTTCAAGGCAATATTGTGTTTATGATGGTGGTTCATGCCACTTAGGTTTCAAGGATAAAAGGTTGGAACATGGGCAATCATTTCCTTGAGATGGTAATGGTAATTTTTCTGTTGGTAGGCAGTATTGGAACAGGAAATTTAAGGATGCTACTTCTGCTGCTCAAGCAGCGGCTGAGTTTGCAGAACATGCAAGCCTAGCTGCCAGAGCTGTTGGAGAACTTTCAAGGCAATATTGTTATTATGATGGTGGTTCATGCCACTTAGGTTTCAAGGATAAAAGGTTGGAACATGGGCAATCATTTCTTTGAGATGGTAATGGTAATTTTTCTGTTGGTAGGCAGTATTGGAACAGGAAATTTAAGGATGCTACTTCTGCTGCTCAAGCAGCGGCTGAGTTTGCAGAACATGCAAGCCTAGCTGCCAGAGCTATTGGAGAACTTTCAAGGCAATATTGTGTTGGTGATGGTGGTTCATGCCACTTAGGTTTCAAGGATGAAATGATGGAACATGGGCAAGCATTTCCTGGAGATTGTAATGGTAATTTTTCTGTTGGCAAGCAGAATTGGAACATGAAATTTAAGGATACTACCTCTGCTACTCAAGCAGCGGCTGAGTTTGCAGAACATGCAAGCCTAGCTGCCAGAGCTATTGTAGAACTTTCAAGGCAATATTTTGTTGATGATGGTGGTTCATGCCACTTAGGGTTCAAGAATAAAAGGTTGGAACATGGGAAATCATTTCCTGTAGATTGTAAATTTTCTATTGGCAGGCAGAATTGGAACTTGAAATTTAAGAATGCTACCTCTGCTGCTCAAGCAGCGGCTAAGTTTGTAGAACATCCAAGCCTAGCTGCCAGAGCAGTTCTAGAACTTTCAAGGCAATATTGTGTTGATGATGGTGGTTCATGCCACTTAGGTTTCAAGGATGAAAGGTTGGAATATGGGCAATCATTTCCTGGAGATGGTAATGGTAAATTTTCTATTGGCAGGCAGAATTGGAACATGAAATTTAAGGATGCTACCTCTGTTGCTCAAGTAGCGACTGAGTTTTCAGAACATGCAAGCCTAGCTGCCAGAGATGTTGTAGAACATTCAAGGCAATATTGTGTTGATGATGGTGGTTCATGCCACTTAGGTTTCAAGGATAAAAGGTTGGAACTTGGGCAAGCATTTCCTGTAGTTTGTAATGGTAATTTTTCTGTTGGCAAGCAGAATTGGAACATGAAATTTAAGGATACTACCTCTGCTACTCAAGCAGCGGCTGAGTTTGCAGAACATGCAAGCCTACCTGCCAGAGCTGTTGTGGAACTTTCAAGGCAATATTGTGTTGATGATGGTGGTTCATGCCACTTAGGTTTCACGGATGAAAGGTTGAAACATGGGGAATCATTTCCTGGAGATGGTAATGCTAATATTTTTGTTGGCGGATAGAATAGGAACATGAAATTTAAGGATGCTACCTCTGCTACTCAAGCAGCGGCTGAGTTTGCAGAACATGCAAGCCTAGCTGCCAGAGCTATTGTAGAACTTTCAAGGCAATATTTTGTTGATGATGGTGGTTCATGCCACTTAGGTTTCAAGAATAAAAGGTTGGAACATGGGAAATCATTTCCTGGAGATGGTAAATTTTCTATTGGCAGGCAGAATTGGAACATGAAATTTAAGAATGCTACCTCTGCTGCTCAAGCAGCGGCTGAGTTTGTAGAACATCCAAGCCTAGCTGCCAGAGCAGTTCTAGAACTTTCAAGGCAATATTGTGTTGATGATGGTGGTTCATGCCACTTAGGTTTCAAGGATGAAAGGTTGGAATATGGGAAATCATTTCCTGGAGATGGTAATGGTAAATTTTCTATTGGCAGGCAGAATTGGAACATGAAATTTAAGGATGCTACCTCTGTTGCTCAAGTAGCGACAGAGTTTGCAGAACATGCAAGCCTAGCTGCCAGAGATGTTGGAGAACTTTCAAGGCAATATTATGTTGATGATGGTGGTTCATACCACTTAGGTTTCAAGGATAAAAGGTTGGAACATGGGCAAGCATTTCCTGTAGTTTGTAATGGTAATTTTTCTGTTGGCATGCAGAATTGGAACATGAAATTTAAGGATACTACCTCTGCTGCTCAAGCAGTGGCTGAGTTTGCAGAACATGCAAGCCTAGCTGCCAGAGCTATTGTAGAACTTTCAAGGCAATATTTTGTTGATGATGGTGGTTCATGCCACTTAGGTTTCAAGAATAAAAGGTTGGAACATGGGAAATCATTTCCTGGAGATGGTAAATTTTCTATTGGCAGGCAGAATTGGAACATGAAATTTAAGAATGCTACCTCTGCTGCTCAAGCAGCGGCTGAGTTTGTAGAACATCCAAGCCTAGCTGCCAGAGCAGTTCTAGAACTTTCAAGGCAATATTGTGTTGATGATGGTGGTTCATGCCACTTAGGTTTCAAGGATGAAAGGTTGGAATATGGGCAATCATTTCCTGGAGATGGTAATGGTAAATTTTCTATTGGCAGGCAGAATTGGAACATGAAATTTAAGGATGCTACCTCTGTTGCTCAAGTAGCGACTGAGTTTGCAGAACATGCAAGCCTAGCTGCCAGAGATGTTGGAGAACTTTCAAGGCAATATTGTGTTTATGATGGTGGTTCATGCCACTTAGGTTTCAAGGATGAAAGGTTGGAACATGGGCAAGCATTTCCTGGAGATGGTAATGGTAATTTTTCTATTGGGAAGAAGAATTGGAACATGAAATTTAAGGATGCTACCTCTGCTGCTCAAGCAGCGGTTGAGTTTGCAAAACATGCAAGCCTAGCGGCCAGATCTGTTGTAGAACTTTCAAGGCAATATTGAGTTGATGATGGTGGTTCATGCCACTTAAGTTTCAAGGATAAAAGGTTGGAACATGGGCAATCATTTCCTTGAGATGGTAATGGTAATTTTTCTATTGGTAGGTAGTGTTGGAACAGGAAATTTAAGGATGCTACCTCTGCTGCTCAAGCAGCGGCTGAGTTTGGAGAACATGCAAGGCTAGCTGCAAGAGATGTTGGAGAACTTTCAAGGCAATATTATGTTCATGATGGTGGTTCATGCCACCTAGGTTTCAAGGATGAAAGGTTGGAACATGGGCAAGCATTTCCTGGAGATTGTAATGGTAATTTTTCTGTTGGCAAGCAGAATTGGAACATGAAATTTATGGATACTACCTCTGCTGCTCAAGTAGCGGCTGAGTTTGCAGAACATGCAAGCCTAGCTGCCAAAGCTGTTGTGGAACTTTTAAGGCAATTTTGTGTAGATTATGGTAGTTCATGCCACTTAGGTTTCAAGGATGAAAGGTTGAAACATGGGCAATCATTTCCTGGAGATGGTAATGGTAATTTTTTTGTTGGCAGGTAGAATAGGAACATGAAATTTAAGGATTTTACCTCTGCTTCTCAATCAGCGGCTGAGTTTGCAGAACATGCAAGCCTAGCTGCCAGAGCTATTGTAGAACTTTCAAGGCAATATTTTGTTGATGATGGTGGTTCATGTCACTTAGGTTTCAAGAATAAAATGTTGGAACATGAGAAATCATTTCTAGGAGATGGTAAATTTTATATTGGCAAGCAGAATTGGAACATGAAATTTAAGAATGCTACCTCTGCTGATCAAGCAGTGGCTGAGTTTACAGAACATCCAAGCCTAGCTGCCAGAGCTGTTGTAGAACTTTCAAGGCAATATTGTGTTGATGATGGTGGTTCATGCCACTTAGGTTTCAAGGATGAAAGGTTGGAACATGGGCAAGCATTTCCTAGAGATTGGAATGGTAATTTTTCTGTTGGCAAGATGAATTGGAACATGAAATTTAAGGATGCTTTCTCTACTGCTCAAGCAGCGGCTGAGTTTGCAGAACATGCAAGCCTAGCTGCCAGAGCTGTTGGAGAACTTTCAAGGCAATATTGTGTTTATGATGGTGGTTCATGCCACTTAGGTTTCAAGGATGAAAGGTTGGAACATGTGCAAGCATTTCCTGGAGATTGTAATGGTAATTTTTCTATTGGGAAGAAGAATTGGAACATGAAATTTAAGGATGCTACCTCTGCTGCTCAAGCAGCGGTTTAGTTTGCAGAACATGTAAGCCTAGCTGCCAGAGCTGTTGTAGAACTTTCAAGGCAATATTGTGTTGATGATGGTGGTTGATGCCACTTAAGTTTCAAGGATAAAAGGTTGGAACATGGGCAATCATTTCCTTGAGATGGTAATGGTAATTTTTCTATTGGTAGGCAGTGTTGGAACAGGAAATTTAAGGATGCTACCTCTGCTGCTCAAGCAGCGGCTGAGTTTGGAAAACATGCAAGGCTAGCTGCCAGAGCTATTGTGGAACTTTCAAGGCAATATTGTGTTGATGATGGTGGTTCATGCCACTTAGGTTTCACGGATGAAAGGTTAGAACATGGGGAATCATTTCCTAGAGATGGTAATGGTAATATTTTTGTTGGCGGGTAGAATAGGAGCATGAAATTTAAGGATGCTACCTCTGCTACTCAAGCAGCGGCTGAGTTTGCAGAACATGCAAGCCTAGCTGCCAGAGCTATTATAGAACTTTCAAGGCAATATTTTGTTGATGATGGTGGTTAATGCCACTTAGGTTTCAAGAATAAAAGGTTGGAACATGGGAAATCATTTCCTGTAGATGGTAAATTTTCTATTGGCAGGCAGAATTGGAACATGAAATTTAAGAATGCTACCTCTGCTGCTCAAGCAGCGGCTAAGTTTGTAGAACATCCAAGCCTAGCTGCCAGAGCAGTTCTAGAACTTTCAAGGCAATATTGTGTTGATGATGGTGGTTCATGCCACTTAGGTTTCAAGGATGAAAGGTTGGAATATGGGCAATCATTTCCTGGAGATGGTAATGGTAAATTTTCTATTGGCAGGCAGAATTGGAACATGAAATTTGAGGATGCTACCTCTGTTGCTCAAGTAGCGACTGAGTTTGCAGAACATGCAAGCCTAGCTGCCAGAGATGTTGTAGAACATTCAAGGCAATATTGTGTTGATGATGGTGGTTCATGCCACTTAGGTTTCAAGGATAAAAGGTTGGAACATGGGCAAGCATTTCCTGTAGTTTGTAATGGTAATTTTTCTGTTGGCAAGCAGAATTGGAACATGAAATTTAAGGATACTACCTCTGCTGCTCAAGCAGCGGCTGAGTTTGCAGAACATGCAAGCCTACCTGCCAGAGCTGTTGTGGAACTTTCAAGGCAATATTGTGTTGATGATGGTGGTTCATGCCACTTAGGTTTCACGGATGAAAGGTTGAAACATGGGGAATCATTTCCTGGAGATGGTAATGGGAATATTTTTGTTGGCGGATAGAATAGGAACATGAAATTTAAGGATGCTACCTCTGCTACTCAAGCAGCGGCTGAGTTTGCAGAACATTCAAGCCTAGCTGCCAGAGCTATTGTAAAACTTTCAAGGCAATATTTTGTTGATGATGGTGGTTCATGCCACTTAGGTTTCAAGAATAAAAGGTTGGAACATGGGAAATCATTTCCTGGAGATGGTAAATTTTCTATTGGCAGGCAGAATTGGAACATGAAATTTAAGAATGCTACCTCTGCTGCTCAAGCAGCGGCTGAGTTTGTAGAACATCCAAGCCTAGCTGCCAGAGCAGTTCTAGAACTTTCAAGGCAATATTGTGTTGATGATGGTGGTTCATGCCACTTAGGTTTCAAGGATGAAAGGTTGGAATATGGGAAATCATTTCCTGGAGATGGTAATGGTAAATTTTCTATTGGCAGGCAGAATTGGAACATGAAATTTAAGGATGCTACCTCTGTTGCTCAAGTAGCGACAGAGTTTGCAGAACATGCAAGCCTAGCTGCCAGAGATGTTGGAGAACTTTCAAGGCAATATTATGTTGATGATGGTGGTTCATACCACTTAGGTTTCAAGGATAAAAGGTTGGAACATGGGCAAGCATTTCCTGTAGTTTGTAATGGTAATTTTTCTGTTGGCATGCAGAATTGGAACATGAAATTTAAGGATACTACCTCTGCTGCTCAAGCAGTGGCTGAATTTGCAGAACATGCAAGCCTACCTGCCAGAGCTGTTGTGGAACTTTCAAGGCAATATTGTGTTGATGATGGTGGTTCATGCCACTTAGGTTTCACGAATGAAAGGTTGAAACATGGGGAATCATTTCCTGGAGATGGTAATTGTAATATTTTTGTTGGCGGGTAGAATAGGAACATGAAATTTAAGGATGCTACCTCTGCTACTCAAGCAGCGGCTGAGTTTGCAGAACATGCAAGCCTAGCTGCCAGGCTATTGTAGAACTTTCAAGGCAATATTTTGTTGATGATGGTGGTTCATGCCACTTAGGTTTCAAGAATAAAAGGTTGGAACATGGGAAATCATTTCCTGGAGATGGTAAATTTTCTATTGGCAGGCAGAATTGGAACATGATATTTAAGAATGCTACCTCTGCTGCTCAAGCAGCGGCTGAGTTTGTAGAACATCCAAGCCTAGCTGCCAGAGCAGTTCTAGAACTTTCAAGGCAATATTGTGTTGATGATGGTGGTTCATGCCACTTAGGTTTCAAGGATGAAAGGTTGGAATATGGGCAATCATTTCCTGGAGATGGTAATGGTAAATTTTCTATTGGCAGGCAGAATTGGAACATGAAATTTAAGGATGCTACCTCTGTTGCTCAAGTAGCGACTGAGTTTGCAGAACATGCAAGCCTAGCTGCCAGAGATGTTGTAGAACATTCAAGGCAATATTGTGTTGATGATGGTGGTTCATGCCACTTAGGTTTCAAGGATAAAAGGTTGGAACATGGGCAAGCATTTCCGGTAGTTTGTAATGGTAATTTTTCTGTTGGCAAGCAGAATTGGAACATGAAATTTAAGGATACTACCTCTGCTGCTCAAGCAGCGGCTGAGTTTGCAGAACATGCAAGCCTACCTGCCAGAGCTGTTGTGGAACTTTCAAGGCAATATTGTGTTGATGATGGTGGTTCATGCCACTTAGGTTTCACGGATGAAAGGTTGAAACATGGGGAATCATTTCCTGGAGATGGTAATGGTAATATTTTTGTTGGCGGATAGAATAGGAACATGAAATTTAAGGATGCTACCTCTGCTACTCAAGCACCGGCTGAGTTTGCAGAACATGCAAGCCTAGCTGCCAGGCTATTGTAGAACTTTCAAGGCAATATTTTGTTGACGATGGTGGTTCGTGCCACTTAGGTTTCAAGAATAAAAGGTTGGAACATGGGAAATCATTTCCTGGAGATGGTAAATTTTCTATTGGCAGGCAGAATTGGAACATGATATTTAAGAATGCTACCTCTGCTGCTCAAGCAGCGGCTGAGTTTGTAGAACATCCAAGCCTAGCTGCCAGAGCAGTTCTAGAACTTACAAGGCAATATTGTGTTGATGATGGTGGTTCATGCCACTTAGGTTTCAAGGATGAAAGGGTGGAATATGGGCAATCATTTCCTGGAGATGGTAATGGTAAGTTTTCTATTGGCAGGCAGAATTGGAACATGAAATTTAAGGATGCTACCTCTGTTGCTCAAGTAGCGACTGAGTTTGCAGAACATGCAAGCCTAGCTGCCAGAGATGTTGGAGAACTTTCAAGGCAATATTATGTTGATGATGGTGGTTCATACCACTTAGGTTTCAAGGATAAAAGGTTGGAACATGGGCAAGCATTTCCTGTAGTTTGTAATAGTAATTTTTCTGTTGGCAAGCAGAATTGGAACATTAAATTTAAGGATACTACCTCTGCTGCTCAAGCAGCGGCTGAGTTTGCAGAACATGCAAGCCTACCTGCCAGAGCTGTTGTGGAACTTTCAAGGCAATATTGTGTTGATGATGGTGGTTCATGCCACTTAGGTTTCACGGATGAAAGGTTGAAACATGGGGAATCATTTCCTGGAGATGGTAATGGTAATATTTTTGTTGGCGGGTAGAATAGGAACATGAAATTTAAGGATGCTACCTCTGCTACTCAAGCAGCGGCTGAGTTTGCAGAACATGCAAGCCTAGCTGCCAGAGCTATTGTAGAACTTTCAAGGCAATATTTTGTTGATGATGGTGGTTCATGCCACTTAGGTTTCAAGAATAAAAGGTTGGAACATGGGAAATCATTTCCTGGAGATGGTAAATTTTCTATTGGCAGGCAGAATTGGAACATGAAATTTAAGAATGCTACCTCTGCTGCTCAAGCAGCGGCTGAGTTTGTAGAACATCCAAGCCTAGCTGCCAGAGCAGTTCTAGAACTTTTAAGGCAATATTGTGTTGATGATGGTGGTTCATGCCACTTAGGTTTCAAGGATGAAAGGTTGGAATATGGGCAATCATTTCCTGGCGATGGTAATGGTAAATTTTCTATTGGCAGGCAGAATTGGAACATGAAATTTAAGGATGCTACCTCTGTTGCTCAAGTAGCGACTGAGTTTGCAGAACATGCAAGCCTAGCTGCCAGAGATGTTGTAGAACATTCAAGGCAATATTGTGTTGATGATGGTGGTTCATGCCACTTAGGTTTCAAGGATAAAAGGTTGGAACATGGGCAAGCATTTCCTGTAGTTTGTAATGGTAATTTTTCTGTTGGCAAGCAGAATTGGAACATGAAATTTAAGGATACTACCTCTGATGCTCAAGCAGCGGCTGAGTTTGCAGAACATGCAAGCCTACCTGCCAGAGCTGTTGTGGAACTTTCAAGGCAATATTGTGTTGATGATGGTGGTTCATGCCACTTAGGTTTCACGGATGAAAGGTTGAAACATGGGGAATTATTTCCTGGAGATGGTAATGGTAATATTTTTGTTGGCGGATAGAATAGGAACATGAAATTTAAGGATGCTACCTCTGCTACTCAAGCAGCGGCTGAGTTTGCAGAACATGCAAGCCTAGCTGCCAGAGCTATTGTAGAACTTTCAAGGCAATATTTTGTTGATGATGGTGGTTCATGCCACTTAGGTTTCAAGAATAAAAGGTTGGAACATGGGAAATCATTTCCTGGAGATGGTAAATTTTCTATTGGCAGGCAGAATTGGAACATGAAATTTACGAATGCCACCTCTGCTGCTCAAGCAGCGGCTGAGTTTGTAGAACATCCAAGCCTAGCTGCCAGAGCAGTTCTAGAACTTTCAAGGCAATATTGTGTTGATGATGGTGGTTCATGCCACTTAGGTTTCAAGGATGAAAGGTTCGAATATGGGCAATCATTTCCTGGAGATAGTAATGGTAAATTTTCTATTGGCAGGCAGAATTAGAACATGAAATTTAAGGATGCTACCTCTGTTGCTCAAGTAGCGACTGAGTTTGCAGAATATGCAAGCCTAGCTGCCAGAGATGTTGTAGAACATTCAAGGCAATATTGTGTTGATGATGGTGGTTCATGCCACTTAGGTTTAAAGGATAAAAGGTTGGAACATGGGCAAGCATTTCCTGTAGTTTGTAATGGTAATTTTTCTGTTGGCAAGCAGAATTGGAACAAGAAATTTTAGGATACTACCTCTGCTGCTCAAGCAGCGGCTGAGTTTGCAGAACATGCAAGCCTAGCTGCCAGAGCTGTTGGAGAACTTTCAAGGCAATATTGTGTTTATGATGGTGGTTCATGCCACTTAGGTTTCAAGGATGAAAGGTTGGAATATGTGCAAGCATTTCCTGGAGATTGTAATGGTAATTTTTCTATTTGGAAGAAGAATTGGAACATGAAATTTAAGGATGCTACCTCTGCTGCTCAAGCAGCGGTTTAGTTTGCAGAACATGCAAGCCTAGCTACCAAAGCTGTTGTAAAACTTTCAAGGCAATATTGTGTTGATGATGGTGGTTCATGCCACTTAGGTTTCAAGGATGAAAGGTTGGAACATGGGCAAGCATTTCCTGGAGATTGGAATGGTAATTTTTCTGTTGGCAAGATGAATTGGAACATGAAATTTAAGGATGCTTTCTCTACTGCTCAAGCAGCGGCTGAGTTTGCAGAACATGCAAGCCTAGCTGCCAGAGCTGTTGGAGAACTTTTAAGGCAATATTGTGTTTATGATGGTGGTTCATGCCACTTAGGTTTCAAGGATGAAAGGTTGGAACATGTGCAAGCATTTCCTGGAGATTGTAATGGTAATTTTTCTATTGGGAAGAAAAATTGGAACATGAAATTTAAGGATGCTACCTCTGCTGCTCAAGCAGCGGTTTAGTTTGCAGAACATACAAGCCTAGCTGCCAGAGCTGTTGTAGAACTTTCAAGGTAATATTGTGTTGATGATGGTGGTTCATGCCACTTAAGTTTCAAGGATAAAAGGTTGGAACATGGGCAATCATTTCCTTGAGATGGTAATGGTAATTTTTCTATTGGTAGGCAGTGTTGGAACAGGAAATTTAAGGATGCTACCTCTGCTGCTCAAGCAGCGGCTGAGTTTGGAGAACATGCAAGGCTAGCTGCCAGAGCTGTTGTGGAACTTTAAAGGCAATATTATGTTGATGATGGTGGTTCATGCCACTTAGGTTTCACGGATGAAAGGTTGGAACATGGGGAATCATTTCCTGGAGATGGTAATGGTAATATTTTTGTTGGCGGGTAGAATAGGAACATGAAATTTAAGGATGCTACCTCTGCTACTCAAGCAGCGGCTGAGTTTGCAGAACATGCAAGCCTAGATGCCAGAGCTATTGTAGAACTTTCAAGGCAATATTTTGTTGATGATGGTGGTTCATGCCACTTAGATTTCAAGAATAAAAGGTTGGAACATGGGAAATCATTTCCTGGAGATGGTAAATTTTCTATTGGCAAGCAGAATTGGAACATGAAATTTAAGAATGCTACCTCTGCTGCTCAAGCAGCGGCTAAGTTTGTAGAACATCCAAGCCTAGCTGCCAGAGCAGTTCTAGAACTTTCAAGGCAATATTATGTTGATGATGGTGGTTCATGCCACTTAGGTTTCAAGGATGAAAGGTTAGAATATGGGCAATCATTTCCTGGAGATGGTAATGGTAAATTTTCTATTGGCAGGCAGAATTGGAACATGAAATTTAAGGATGCTACCTCTGTTGCTCAAGTAGCGACTGAGTTTGCAGAACATGCAAGCCTAGCTGCCAGAGATGTTGTAAAACTTTCAAGGCAATATTGTGCTGATGATGATGGTTCATGCCACTTAGGTTTCAAGGATAAAAGGTTGGAACATGGGCAAGCATTTCCTGTAGTTTGTAATGGTAATTTTTCTGTTGGCAAGCAGAATTGGAACATGAAATTTAAGGATACTACCTCTGCTGCTCAAGCAACGGCTGAGTTTGCAGAATATGCAAGCCTACCTGCCAGAGCTGTTGTGGAACTTTTAAGGCAATATTTTGTTGATGATGGTGGTTCATGCCACTTAGGTTTCACGGATGAAAGGTTGAAACATGGGGAATCATTTCCTGGAGATGGTAATGGTAATATTTTTGTTGGCGGATAGAATAGGAACATGAAATTTAAGGATGCTACCTCTGCTACTCAAGCAGCGGCTGAGTTTGCAGAACATGCAAGCCTAGCTGCCAGAGCTATTGTAGAACTTTCAAGGCAATATTTTGTTGATGATGGTGGTTCATGCCACTTAGGTTTCAAGAATAAAAGGTTGGAACATGGGAAATCATTTCCTGGAGATGGTAAATTTTCTATTGGCAGGCAGAATTGGAACATGAAATTTAAGAATGCTACCTCTGCTGCTCAAGCAGCGGCTGAGTTTGTAGAACATCCAAGCCTAGCTGCCAGAGCAGTTCTAGAACTTTCAAGGCAATATTGTGTTGATGATGGTGGTTCATGCCACTTAGGTTTTGAGGATGAAAGGTTGGAATATGGGCAATCATTTCCTGGAGATGGTAATGGTAAATTTTCTATTGGCAGGCAGAATTGGAACATGAAATTTAAGGATGCTACCTCTGTTACTCAAGTAGCGACTGAGTTTGCAGAACATGCAAGCCTAGCTGCCAGAGATGTTGGAGAACTTTCAAGGCAATATTATGTTGATGATGGTGGTTCATACCACTTAGGTTTCAAGGATAAAAGGTTGGAACATGGGCAAGCATTTCCTGTAGTTTGTAATGGTAATTTTTCTGTTGGCAAGCAGAATTGGAACATGAAATTTAAGGATACTACCTCTGCTGCTCAAGCAGCGGTTGAGTTTGCAGAACATGCAAGCCTACCTGCCAGAGCTGTTGTGGAACTTTCAAGGCAATATTGTGTTGATGATGGTGGTTCATGCCACTTAGGTTTCACGGATGAAAGCTTGAAACATGGGGAATCATTTCCTGGAGATGGTAATGGTAATATTTTTGTTGGCGGGTAGAATAGGAACATGAAATTTAAGGATGCTACCTCTGCTACTCAAGCAGCGGCTGAGTTTGCAGAACATGCAAGCCTAGCTGCCAGAGCTATTGTAGAACTTTCAAGGCAATATTTTGTTGATGATGGTGGTTCATGCCACTTAGGTTTCAAGAATAAAAGGTTGGAACATGGGAAATCATTTCCTGGAGATGGTAAATTTTCTATTGGCAGGCAGAATTGGAACATGAAATTTAAGAATGCTACCTCTGCTGCTCAAGCAGCGGCTAAGTTTGTAGAACATCCAAGCCTAGCTGCCAGAGCAGTTCTAGAACTTTCAAGGCAATATTGTGTTGATGATGGTGGTTCATGCCACTTAGGTTTCAAGGATGAAAGGTTGGAATATGGGCAATCATTTCCTGGAGATGGTAATGGTAAATTTTCTATTGGCAGGCAGAATTGGAACATGAAATTTAAGGATGCTACCTCTGTTGCTCAAGTAGTGACTGAGTTTGCAGAACATGCAAGCCTAGCTGCCAGAGATGTTGTAGAACTTTCAAGGCAATATTGTGTTGATGATGGTGGTTCATTCCACTTAGGTTTCAAGGATGAAAGGTTGGAACATGGGAAATCATTTCCTTAAGATGGTAATGGTAATTTTTCTGGTGGCAGGCAGTATTGGATCATGAAATTTAAGGATGCTACCTCTGCTGCTCAAGCAGCGGTTGAGTTTGCAGAACATGCAAGCCTAGCTGCAAGAGATGTTGTGGAACTTTCAAGGCAATATTGTGTTGATGATGGTGGTTCATGCCACTTAGGTTTCAAGGATAAAAGATTGGAACATGGGCAATCATTTCCTTGAGATGGTAATGGTAATTTTTCTGTTGGTAGGCAGTATTGGAAAAGGAAATTTAAGGATGCTATCTCTGCTGCTCAAGCAGCGGCTGAGTTTGGAGAACATGCAAGCCTAGCTGCCAGAGCTGTTGGAGAACTTTCAAGGCAATATTATGTTCATGATGGTGGTTCAAGCCACTTAGGTTTCAAGGATGAAAGGTTGGAACATGGGCAAGCATTTCCTGTAGTTTGTAATGGTAATTTTTCTGTTGGCAAGCAGAATTGGAACATGAAATTTAAGGATACTACCTCTGCTGCTCAAGCAGCGGCTGAGTTTGCAGAACATGCAAGCCTACCTGCCAGAGCTGTTGTGGAACTTTCAAGGCAATATTGTGTTGATGATGGTGGTTCATGCCACTTAGGTTTCACGGATGAAAGGTTGAAATATGGGGAATCATTTCCTGAAGATGGTGATGGTAATATTTTTGTTGGCGGGTATAATAGGAACATGAAATTTAAGGATGCTACCTCTGCTACTCAAGCAGCGGCTGAGTTTGCAGAACATGCAAGCCTAGCTGCCAGAGCTATTGTAGAACTTTCAAGGCAATATTTTGTTGATGATGGTGGTTCATGCCACTTAGGTTTCAAGAATAAAAGGTTGGAACATGGGAAATCATTTCCTGGAGATGGTAAATTTTCTATTGGCAGGCAGAATTGGAACATGAAATTTAAGAATGCTACCTCTGCTGCTCAAGCAGCGGCTGAGTTTGTAGAACATCCAAGCCTAGCTGCCAGAGCTGTTCTAGAACTTTCAAGGCAATATTGTGTTGATGATGGTGGTTCATGCCACTTAGGTTTCAAGGATGAAAGGTTGAAACATGGGGAATCATTTCCTGGAGATGGTAATGGTAATTGTTTTGTTGGCAGGTAGAATAGGAACATGAAATTTAAGGATGCTACCTCTGCTACTCAAGCAGCGGCTGAGTTTGCAGAACATGCAAGCCTAGCTGCCTGAGCTATTGTAGAACTTTCAAGGCAATATTTTGTTGATGATGGTGGTTCATGCCACTTAGGTTTCAAGAATAAAAGGTTGGAACATGGGAAATCATTTCCTGGAGATGGTAAATTTTCTATTGGCAGGCAGAATTGGAACATGAAATTTAAGAATGCTACCTCTGCTGCCCAAGCAGCGGCTAAGTTTGTAGAATATCCAAGCCTAGCTGCCAGAGCAGTTCTAGAACTTTCAAGGCAATATTGTGTTGATGATGGTGGTTCATGCCACTTAGGTTTAAAGGATGAAAGGTTGGAATATGGGCAATCATTTCCTGGAGATGGTAATGGTAAATTTTCTATTGGCAGGCAGAATTGGAACATGAAATTTAAGGATGCTACCTCTGTTGCTCAAGTAGCGACTGAGTTTGCAGAACATGCAAGCCTAGCTGCCAGAGATGTTGTAGAACTTTCAAGGCAATATTGTGTTGATGATGGTGGTTCATGCCACTTAGGTTTCAAGGATGAAAGGTTGGAACATGGGAAATCATTTCCTTGAGATGGTAATGGTAATTTTTCTGGTGGCAGGCAGTATTGGATCATGAAATTTAAGGATGCTACCTCTGCTGCTCAAGCAGCGGTTGAGTTTGCAGAACATGCAAGCCTAGCTGCAAGAGATGTTGTGGAACTTTCAAGGCAATATTGTGTTGATGATGGTGGTTCATGCCACTTAGGTTTCAAGGATAAAAGGTTGGAACATGGGCAATCATTTCCTTGAGATGGTAATGGTAATTTTTCTGTTGGTAGGTAGTATTGGAACAGGAAATTTAGGGATGCTATCTCTGCTGCTCAAGCAGCGGCTGAGTTTGGAGAACATGCAAGCCTAGCTGCCAGAGCTGTTGGAGAACTTTCAAGGCAATATTATGTAGATGATGGTGGTTCATGCCACTTAGGTTTCAAGGATAAAAGGTTGGAACATGGACAATCATTTCCTTGAGATGGTAATGGTAATTTTTCTGTTGGTAGGCAGTATTGGAATAGGAAATTTAAAGATGCTATCTCTGCTACTCAAGCAGCGGCTGAATTTGGAGAACATGCTAGCCTAGCTGCTAGAGCTGTTGGAGAACTTTCAAGGCAATATTATGTTCATGATGGTGGTTCATGCCACTTAGGTTTCAAGGATGAAAGGTTGGAACATGGGCAAGCATTTCCTAGAGTTTGTAATGGTAATTTTTCTGTTGGCAAGCAGAATTAGAACATGAAATTTAAGGATACTACCTCTGCTGCTCAAGTAGCGGCTGAGTTGGTAGAACATGCAAGCCTAGCTGCCAGAGCTGTTGTGGAACTTTCAAGGCAATATTGTGTTGATGATGGTGGTTCATGCCTCTTAGGATTCAAGGATGAAAGGTTGAAACATGGGGAATCATTTCCTGGAGATGGTAATGGTAATATTTTTGTTGGCGGGTAGAATAGGAACATGAAATTTAAGAATACTACCTCTGCGCTGCTCAAGCAGCGGCTGAGTTTGCAGAACATCCAAGCCTAGCTGCCAGAGCTATTGTAGAACTTTCAAGGCAATATTGTGTTGATGATGGTGGTTCATGCCACTTAGGTTTCAAGGATGAAAGGTTGGAACATGGGCAATCATTTCCTGGTGATGGTAATTGAAATTTTTCTATTGGCAGGCAGAATTGGAGCATGAAATTAAAGGATGCTACCTCTGCTGCTCAAGCAGCGGCTGAGTTTGCAGAACATGCAAGCCTAGCTGCCAGAGCTGTTGTAGAACTTTCAAGGCAATATTGTGTTGATGATGGTGGTTCATGCCACTTAGGTTTCAAGGATGAAAGGTTGGAACATGGGCAATCATTTCCTTGAGATGGTAATGGTAATTTTTCTGTTGGTAGGCAGTATTGGAACAGGAAATTTAAGGATGCTACCTCTGCTGCTCAAGCAGCGGCTGAGTTTGGAGAACATGCAAGGCCAGCTGCCAGAGATGTTGGAGAACTTTCAAGGAAATATTATGTTCATGATGGTAGTTCATGCCACCTAGGTTTCAAGGATGAAAGGTTGGAACATGGGCAAGCATTTCTTGGAGATTGTAATGGTAATTTTTCTGTTGGCAAGAAAAAATGGAACATGAAATTTAAGGATACTACCTCTGTTGCTCAAGCAGCGGCTGAGTTTGCAGAACTTGCAAGCCTAGCTGCTAGAGCTGTTGTGGAACTTTCAAGGCAATATTGTGTTGATGATGGTGGTTCATGCCACTTAGGTTTCAAGGATGAAAGGTTGAAACATGGGGAATCATTTCCTGGAGATGGTAATGGTAATTTTTTTGTTGGCAGGTAGAATAGGAACATGAAATTTAAGGATGCTACCTCTGCTACTCAAGCAGCGGCTGAGTTTGCAGAACATGCAAGCCTAGCTGCCAGAGCTATTGTAGAACTTTCAAGGCAATATTTTGTTGATGATGGTGGTTCATGCCACTTAGGTTTTAAGAATAAAAGGTTGGAACATGGGAAATCATTTCCTAGAGATGGTAAATTTTATATTGGCAGGCAGAATTGGAACATGAAATTTAAGAATGCTACCTCTACTGCTCAAGCAGCGGATGAGTTTGTAGAACATCCAAGCCTAGCTGCCAGAGCTGTTCTAGAGCTTTCAAGGCAATATTGTGTTGATAATGGTGGTTCATGCCACTAAGGTTTCAAGGATGAAAGGTTGGAACATGGGCAATCATTTCCTGGAGATGGTAATGGTAATTTTTCTATTGGCAGGTAGAATTGGAACATGAAATTTAAGGATGCTACCTCTATTGCTCAAGTAGCGACTGAGTTTGCAGAACATGCAAGCCTAGCTGCCAGAGATGTTATAGAACTTTCAAGGCAATATTGTGTTGATGATGGTGGTTCATGCCACTTAGGTTTCAAGGATGAAAGGTTGGAACATGGGAAATCATTTCCTTGAGATGGTAATGGTAATTTTTCTGGTGGCAGGCAGTATTGGATCATGAAATTTAAGGATGCAACCTCTGCTGCTCAAGCAGCGGCTGAGTTTGGAGAAAGTGCAAGCCTAGCTGCCAGAGATGTTGGAGAACTTTCAAGGCAATATTATGTTCATGATGGTGGTTCATGCCACTTAGGTTTCAAGGATTAAAGGTTGGAACATGGGCAAGCATTTCCTGGAGATTGTAATGGTAATTTTTCTGTTGGCAAGCGGAATTGGAACATGAAATTTAAGGTTACTACCTCTGCTGCTCAAGTAGCGGTTGAGTTTGCAGAACATGCAAGCCTAGCTGCCAGAGCTGTTGTGGAACTTTCAAGGCAATATTGTGTTGATGATGGTGGTTCATGCCACTTAGGTTTCAAGGATAAAAGGTTGGAACATGGGCAATCATTTCCTTGAGATGATAATGGTAATTTTTCTGTTGGTAGGCAGTATTGGAACAGGAAATTTAAGGATGCCATCTCTGCTGCTCAAGCAGCGGCTGAGTTTGGAGAACATGCAAGCCTAGCTGCCAGAGCTGTTGGAGAACTTTCAAGGCAATATTATGTTCATGATGGTGGTTCATGCCACTTAGGTTTCAAGGATGATGGTTGGAACATGGGCAATCATTTCCTGGTGATGGTAATTGAAATTTTTTTATTGGCAGGCAGAATTGGAGCATGAAATTAAAGGATGCGACCTCTGCTGCTCAAGTAGCGACTGAGTTTGCAAAACATGCAAACCTATCTACCAGAGTTGTTGTAGAATTTTCAAGGCAATATTTTTGTTGATGATGGTGGTTCATGCCACTTAGGTTTCAAGGATGAAAGGTTGGAACGTGGGCAATCATTTCCTGGTGATGGTAATGTAAATATTTCTATTGGCAGGCAGAATTGGAGCATGAAATTTAAGGATGCTACCTCTGCTGCTCAAGTAGCAATTAAGTTTGCAAAACATGCAAGCCTATCTACCAGAGTTGTTGTAGAACTTTCAAGGCAATATTATATTGATGATGGTGGTTCATGCCACTTAGGTTTCAAGGATGAAAGGTTGGAACATGGGCAATCATTTCCTGGAGATGATAATGGTAATTTTTCTATTGGCAGGCAGAATTAGAACATGAAATTTAAGGATGCTACCTCTACTACTCAAGTAGCGACTGAGTTTGCAGAACATGCAAGCCTAGCTACCAGAGCTGTTGTAGAATTTTCTAGGCAATATTGTCTTGATGATGGTGGTTCATGCCACTTAGGTTTCAAGGATGAAATGTTGGAACATGGGCAATCATTTCCTGGTGATGGTAATGGAAATTTTTCTATTGGCAGTCAGAATTAGAACATGAAATTTAAGGATGCTACCTCTGCTGCTCAAGTAGCGACTAAATTTGCAAAACATAAAAGACTATCTACCAGAGTTGTTGTAGAACTTTCAAGGCAATATTGTGTTAATGATGGTGGTTCATGCCACTTAGGTTTCAAGGTTGAAAGGTTGGAACATGGGCAATCATTTCCTGGAGATGGTAATGGTAATTTTTCTATTGGCAGGCAGAATTAGAATATGAAATTTAAGGATGCTACCTCTACTGCTCAAGTAGTGACTGAGTTTGCAGAACATGCAAGCCTAGCTACCAGAGCTGTTGTATAATTTTCAAGGCAATATTGTCTTGATGATGGTGGTTCATGCCACATAGGTTTCAAGGATGAAAGGTTGGAACATGGGCAATCATTTCCTGGTGATGGTAATTGAAAAATTTCTATTGGCAGGCAGAATTGGAGCATGAAATTTAAGGATGAGACCTCTGCTGCTCAAGTAGCGACTGAGTTTGCAAAACATGCAAGCCTATCTACCAGAGTTGTTGTAGAATTTTCAAGGCAATATTGTGTTGATGATGGTGGTTCATGCCACTTAGGTTTCAAGGATGAAAGGTTGGAACATGGGCAATCGTTTCCTGGTGATGGTAATGGAAATATTTCTATTGGCAGGCAGAATTGGAGCATGAAATTTAAGGATGCTACCTCTGCTGCTCAAGTAGCGATTAAGTTTGCAAAACATGCAAGCCTATCTACCAGAGTTGTTGTAGAACTTTCAAGGCAATATTGTGTTGATGATGGTGGTTCATGCCACTTAGGTTTCAAGGATGAAAGGTTGGAACATGGCTAATCATTTCCTGGTGATGGTAATGGTAATTTTTCCATTGGCAGGCAGAATTAGAACATGAAATTTAAGGATGCTACCTTTGCTGCTCAAGCAGCGGCTGAGTTTGCAGAACATCCAACTGCCAGAGCCGCTGTAGAACTTTCAAGGCAATATTGTGTTGATGATGGTGGTTCATGCCACTTAATTTTCAAGGATGAAAAGTTGGAACATGGGCAATCATTTTCTTCAGATGGTAATGGTAATTTTTCTATTGGCAGGCAGTATTGGAACATGAAATTTAAGGATGCTACCTCTGTTGCTCAAGTAGCGACTGAGTTTGCAGAACATGCAAGCCTAGCTGCTAGAGCTGTTGTAGAACTTTCAAGGCAATATTGTGTTGATGATGGTGGTTCATGCAACTTAGTTTTCAAGGATGAAATGTTGGAACATGGACAATCATTTCCTTGAGATAGTAATGGTAATTTTTCTGTTGGCAGGCAGAATTGGAACATGAAATTTAAGGATGCTACCTCTCCTGCTCAAGGAGCGACTGAGTTTGCAGAACATGCAAGCCTAGCTGCCAGAGCTATTGTAGAACTTTCAAGGCAATATTTTGTTGATGATGGTGGTTCATGCCACTTAGGTTTCAAGAATAAAAGGTTGGAACATGGGAAATCATTTCCTGGAGATTGTAATGGTAATTTTTCTGTTGGCAAGCAGAATTGGAACATGAAATTTAAGTATACTACCTCTGCTGCTCAAGTAGCGGCTGAGTTTGCAGAACATGCAAGCCTAGCTGCCAGAGCTGTTGTGGAACTTTTAAGGCAATTTTGTGTAGATTATGGTAGTTCATGCCACTTAGGTTTCAAGGATGAAAGGTTGAAACATGGGCAATCATTTCCTGGAGATGGTAATGGTAATTGTTTTGTTGGCAGGTAGAATAGGAACATGAAATTTAAGGATTTTACCTCTGCTTCTCAATCAGCGGCTGAGTTTGCAGAACATGCAAGCCTAGCTGCCAGAGCTATTGTAGAACTTTCAAGGCAATATTTTGTTGATGATGGTGGTTCATGCCACTTAGTTTTCAAGGATGAAAGGTTGGAACATGGGCAATCATTTCCTTGAGATGGTAATGGTAATTTTTCTATTGGCAGGCAGAATTTGAACATGAAATTTAAGGATGCTACCTCTGCTACTCAAGCAGCGGTTGAGTTTGCAGAACATGCAAGCCTAGATGCCAGAGGTGTTGGAGAACTTTAAAACCAATATTGTGTTGATGATGGTGGTTCATGCCACTTAGTTTTCAAGGATGAAAAGTTGGAACATAGGCAATCATTTTCTTGAGATGGTAATGGTAATTTTTCTATTGGCAGGCAGTATTGGAACATGAAATTTAAGGATGCTACCTCTGCTGCTCAAGCAGCGGCTGAGATTGGAGAACATGCAAGCCTAGCTGCCCCAGCTATTGGAGAACTTTCAAGGCAATATTATGTTGATAATGGTGGTTCATGCCACTTAGGTTTCAAGGATGAAAGGTTGGAACATGGACAATCATTTCCTTGAGATAGTAATTGTAATTTTTCTGTTGGCAGGCAGAATTGGAACATGAAATTTAAGGATGCTACCTCTCCTGCTCAAGGAGCGACTGAGTTTGCAGAACATGCAAGCCTAGCTGCCAAAGCTGTTATAGAACTTTCAAGGCAATATTGTGTTGATGATGGTGGTTCATGCAACTTAGTTTTCAAGGATGAAAGGTTGGAACATGGGAAATCATTTCCTTGATATGGTAATGGTAATTTTTCTGGTGGTAGGCAGTATTGGATCATGAAATTTAAGGATGCAACCTCTGCTGCTCAAGCAGCGGCTGAGTTTGGAGAAAGTGCAAGCCTAGCTGCCAGAGATGTTGGAGAACTTTCAAGGCAATATTATGTTCATGATGGTGGTTCATGCCACTTAGGTTTCAAGGATGAAAGGTTGGAACATGGGCAAGCATTTCCTGGAGATTGTAATGGTAATTTTTCTGTTGGCAAGCAGAATTGGAACATGAAATTTAAGGATACTACCTCTGCTGCTCAAGCAGCGGTTGAGTTTGCAGAACATGCAAGCCTAGCTGCCAGAGCTGATGTGGAACTTTCAAGGCAATATTGTGTTGATGATGGTGGTTCATGCCACTTAGGTTTCAAGGATAAAAGGTTGGAACATGGGCAATCATTTCCTTGAGATGGTAATGGTAATTTTTCTGTTGGTAGGCAGTATTGGAACAGGAAATTTAAGGATGCTATCTCTGCTGCTCAAGCAGCGGCTGAGTTTGGAGAACATGCAAGCCTAGCTGCCAGAGCTGTTGGAGAACTTTCAAGGCAATATTATGTTCATGATGGTGGTTCATGCCACTTAGGTTTCAAGGATGAAAGGTTGGAACATGGGCAAGCATTTCCTAGAGTTTGTAATGGTAATTTTTTCTGTTGGCAAGCAGAATTAGAACATGAAATTTAAGGATACTACCTCTGCTGCTCAAGTAGCGGCTGAGTTTGCAGAACATGCAAGCCTAGCTGCCAGAGCTGTTGTGGAACTTTCAAGGCAGTATTGTGTTGATGATGGTGGTTCATGCCACTTAGGTTTCAAGGATGAAAGGTTGAAACATGGGGAATCATTTCCTGGAGATGGTAATGGTAATTTTTTGTTGGCAGGTAGAATAGGAACATGAAATTTAAGGATGCTACCTCTCCTGCTCAAGGAGCGACTGAGTTTGCAGAACATGCAAGCCTAGCTGCCAGAGCTGTTATAGAACTTTCAAGGCAATATTGTGTTGATGATGGTGGTTCATGCAACTTAGTTTTCAAGGATGAAAGGTTGGAACATGGGAAATCATTTCCTTGAGATGGTAATGGTAATTTTTCTGGTGGTAGGCAGTATTGGATCATGAAATTTAAGGATGCAACCTCTGCTGCTCAAGCAGCGGCTGAGTTTGGAGAAAGTGCAAGCCTAGCTGCCAGAGATGTTGGAGAACTTTCAAGGCAATATTATGTTCATGATGGTGGTTCATGCCACTTAGGTTTCAAGGATGAAAGGTTGGAACATGGGCAAGCATTTCCTGGAGATTGTAATGGTAATTTTTCTGTTGGCAAGCAGAATTGGAACATGAAATTTAAGGATACTACCTCTGCTGCTCAAGGAGCGACTGAGTTTGCAAAACATGCAAGCCTAGCTGCTAGAGCTGTTGTAGAACTTTCAAGGCAATATTGTGTTGATGATGGTGGTTCATGCAACTTAGTTTTCAAGGATGAAATGTTGGAACATGGACAATCATTTCCTTGAGATAGTAATGGTAATTTTTCTGTTGGCAGGCAGAATTGGAACATGAAATTTAAGGATGCTACCTCTCCTGCTCAAGGAGCGACTGAGTTTGCAGAACATGCAAGCCTAGCTGCCAGAGCTATTGTAGAACTTTCAAGGCAATATTGTGTTGATGATGATGGTTCATTCCACTTAGGTTTTAAGGATGAAAGGTTGAAACATGGGCAATCATTTCCCGGAAATGGTAATGGTAATTTTTCTTTTGGCAGGCAGAATTGGAACATGAAATTTAAGGATGCTACCTCTGCTGCTCAAGTAGCGATTGAGTTTGCAGAACATGCAAGCCTAGCTGCCAGAGCTGTTATGGAACTTTCAAGGCAATATTGTGTTGATGATGGTGGTTCATGCCACTTAGTTTTCAAGGATGAAAGGTTGGAACATGGGCAATCATTTCCTTGAGATGGTAATGGTAATTTTTCTATTGGCAGGCAGAATTTGAACATGAAATTTAAGGATGCTACCTCTGCTACTCAAGCAGTGGTTGAGTTTGCAGAACATGCAAGCCTAGCTGCCAGAGGTGTTAGAGAACTTTAAAACCAATATTGTGTTGATGATGGTGGTTCATGCCACTTAGATTTCAAGGATAAAAGGTTGGAACATGTGCAATCATTTCCTTGAGATGGTAATGGTAATTTTTCTGTTGGTAGGCATAATTGTAACATGAAATTTAAGGATGCTACCTCAGCTGCTCAAGGAGCGACTAAGTTTGTAGAACATGCAAGCCTAGCTGCCAGAGCTGTTGTAGAACTTTCAAGGCAATATTGTGTTGATGATGGTGGTTCATGCAACTTAGTTTTCAAGGATGAAATGTTGGAACATGGACAATCATTTCCTTGAGATAGTAAAGGTAATTTTTCTGTTGGCAGGCAGAATTGGAACATGAAATTTAAGGATGCTACCTCTCCTGCTCAAGGAGCGATTGAGTTTGCAGAACATGCAAGCCTAGCTGCCAGAGCTATTGTAGAACTTTCAAGGCAATATTGTGTTGATGATGGTGGTTCATTCCACTTAGGTTTTAAGGATGAAAGGTTGGAACATGGGCAATCATTTCCCGGAAATGGTAATGGTAATTTTTCTTTTGGCAGGCAAAATTGGAACATGAAATTTAAGGATGCTACCTCTGCTGCTCAAGTAGTGATTGAGTTTGCAGAACATGCAAGCCTAGCTGCCAGAGCTGTTGTATAACTTTCAAGGCAATATTGCGTTGATGATGGTGGTTCATGCCACTTAGTTTTCAAGGATGAAAAGTTGGAACATGGGCAATCATTTCCTTGAGATGGTAATGGTATTTTTTCTGTTGGCAGGCAGTATTGGAACATACAATTTAAGGATGCTACCTCTGCTACTCAAGCAGCGACTGAGTTTAGAGAACATGCAAGCCTAGCTGCCCCAGCTGTTTGAGAACTTTCAAGGCAATATTGTGTTGATGATGGTGGTTCTTGCCACTTAGGTTTCAAGGATGAAAGGTTGGAACATTGGCAAGCATTTCCTGGAGATGGTAATGGTAATTTTTCTATTGGCAGGCAGAATTGGAACATGAAATTTAAGGATGCTACCTCTGCTGCTCAAGTAGCGACTGAGTTTGCAGAACATGCAAGCCTAGCTGCTAGAGCTGTTGTAGAACTTTCAAGGCAGTATTGTGTTGATGATGGTGGTTCATGCCACTTAGTTTTCAAGGATGAAAGGTTGGAACATGGGCAATCATTTCCTTAAGATGGTAATGGTAATGTTTCTGTTGGCAGGCAGTATTGGAACATGAAATTTATGGATGCTACCTCTGCTGCTCAAGCAGCGGCTGAGTTTGGAGAACATGCAAGCCAAGCTGCCCCAGCTGTTGTAGAACTTTCAAGGCAATATTGTGTTGATGATGGTGGTTCATACCACTTAGTTTTCATGGATGAAAGGTTGGAACAAGGGCAATCATTTCCTTGAGATGGTAAGGGTAATTTTTCTGTTGGCAGGCAGTATTGGAACATGAAATTTAAGGATGCTACCTCTGCTGCTCAAGAAGCGGCTGAGTTTGGAGAACATGCAAGCCTAGCTGCCAGAGCTGTTTTAGAACTTTCAAGGCAATATTGTATTGATGATGGTGGTTCATGCCACTTAGTTTTCAAGGATGAAAAGTTGGAACATGGGCAATCATTTCCTTGAGATGATAATGGTATTTTTTCTGTTGGCAGGCAGTATTGGAACATACAATTTAAGGATGCTACCTCTGCTGCTCAAGCAACGACTGAGTTTAGAGAACATGCAAGCCTAGCTGCCCCAGCTGTTTGAGAACTTTCAAGGCAATATTGTGTTGATGATGGTTGTTCTTGCCACTTAGGTTTCAAGGATGAAAGGTTGGAACATTGGCAAGTCTTGGAGATGGTAGTGGTAATTTTTCTGTTGGCAGGCAGAATTGGAACATGTAATTTAAGGATGCTACCTCTGCTGCTCAAGCAGCGGCTGAGTTTGGAGAACATGCAAGCCTAGCTGCCAGAGCTGTTTGAGAACTTTCAAGGCAATATTGTGTTGATGATGATGGTTCATGCCACCTAGGCTTCTAGGATGAAAGGTTGGAACATGGGCAATCATTTCCTTAAGATGGTAATGGTAATGTTTCTGTTTGCAGGCAGTATTGGAACATGAAATTTATGGATGCTACCTCTGCTGCTCAAGCAGCGGCTGAGTTTGGAGAACATGCAAGCCAAGCTGCCCCAGCTGATGTAGAACTATCAAGGCAATATTGTGTTGATGATGGTGGTTCATGCCACTTAGGTTTCAATGATGAAAGGTTGGAACATTGGCAAGCATTTCCTGGAGATGGTAATGGTAAGTTTTCTATATGCAGGCAGAATTGGAACATTAAATTTAAGGATGCTACCTCTGCTGCTCAAGGAGCGACTAAGTTTGAAGAACATGCAAGCCTAGCTGCCAGAGCTATTGTAGAACTTTCAATGCAATATTATGTTGATGATGGTGGTTCATGCCACTTAGGTTTCAAGGATGAAAGGTTGGAACATGGGCAAGCATTTCCTAGAGATGGTAATGGTAATTTTTCTGTTGGCAAGCAGTATTGAAACATGAAATTTAAGGTTGCTACCTCTGCTGCTCAAGCAACGGCTGAGTTTGGAGAACATGCAAGCCTAGGTGCCAGAGCTGTTGTAGAACTTTCAAGGCAATATTGTGTTGATGATGGTGGTTCATACCACTTAGTTTTCATGGATGAAAGGTTGGAACATGGGCAATCATTTCCTTGAGATGGTAATGGTAATTTTTCTGTTGGCAGGCAGTATTGGAACATGAAATTTAAGGATGCTACCTCTGCTGCTCAAGAAGCGGCTGAGTTTGGAGAACATGCAAGCCTAGCTGCCAGAACTGTTTTAGAACTTTCAAGGCAATATTTTGTTGATGATGGTGGTTCATGCCACTTAGGTTTCAAGGATAAAAGTTTGGAACATGGGCAATCATTTCTTTGAGATGGTAGTGGTAATATTTCTGTTGGTACGCAGAATTGGAACATGAAATTTAAGGATGCTACCTCTGCTGCTCAAGCGACCGCTAAGTTTGGAGAACATGCAAGCCTAGCTGCCCCAGCTGTTGGAGAACATTCAAGGCAATATAGTGTTGATGATGGTGGTTCATGCCACTTAGGTTTCAAGGATGAAAGGTTGGAACATTGGCAAGCATTTCCTGGAGATAGTAATGGTAATTTTTCTATTGGCAGGCAGAATGGGAAAATGAAATTTAAGGATGCTACCTCTGCTGCACAAGTAGCGACTGAGTTTGTAGAACATACAAGCCTAGCTGCTAGAGCTGTTGTAGAACTTTCAAGGCAATATGGTGTTGATGGTGGTGGTTCATGCCACTTAGGTTTCAAGGATGAAAGATTGGAACATTGGCAAGCATTTCCTGGAGATGGTAATGGTAATTTTTCTGTTGGCAGGCAGTATTGAAACATGAAATTTAAGGTTGCTACCTCTGCTGCTCAAGCAACGGCTGAGTTTGAAGAACATGCAAGCCCAGGTGCCAGAGCTATTGTAGAACTTTCAAGGCAATATTGTGTTGATGATGGTGGTTCATACCACTTAGTTTCAAGCATGAAAGGTTGGAACATGGGCAATCATTTCCTTGAGATGGTAATGGTATTTTTTCTGTTGGCAGGCAGTATTGGAACATGAAATTTAAGGATGCTACCTCTGCTGCTCAAGAAGCGGCTGAGTTTGGAAATATGCAAGCCTAGCTGCCAGAGCTGTTTTAGAACTTTCAAGGCAATATTGTGTTGATGATGGTGGTTCATGCCACTTAGGTTTCAAGGATAAAAGGTTGGAACGTGGGCAATCATTTCCTTGAGATGGTAATGTTAATTTTTCTGTTGGCAGGCAGAATTGGAACATGAAATTTAAGGATGCTACCTCTGCTGCTCAAGCAACGGCTGAGTTTGGAGAACATGCAAGCCTAGCTGCCCCAGCTGTTGGAGAACTTTCAAGGCAATATTGTGTTGATGATGGTGGTTCATGCCACTTAGGTTTCAAGGATGAAAGGTTGGAACATTGGCAAGCATTTCCTGGAGATGGTAATGGTAATTTTTCTATTGGCAGGCAGAATTGGAACATGAAATTTAAGGATGCTACCTCTGCTGTTCAAGTAGCGACTGAGTTTGCAGAACATGCAAGCCTAGCTGCTAGAGCTGTTGTAAAACTTTCAAGGCAATGTTGTGTTGATGATGGTGGTTTATGCCACTTAGGTTTCAAGGATGAAAGGTTGGAACATGGGCAATCATTTCCTGGAGATGGTAATGGTAATATTTCTGTTGGCAAGCTGTATTGGAACATGAAATTTAAGGTTGCTACCTCTGCTGCTCAAGCAATGGCTGAGTTTGGAGAACATGCAAGCCTAGGTGCCAGAGCTGTTGTAGAACTTTCAAGGCAATATTGTGTTGATGATGGTGGTTCATACCACTTAGTTTTGAAGGATGAAAGGTTGGAACATGGGCAATCATTTCCTTGAGATGGTAATGGTAAGTTTTCTATTGGCAGGCAGAATTGGAACATTAAATTTAAGGATGCTACCTCTGCTGCTCAAGGAGCGACTGAGTTTGAAGAACATGCAAGCCTAGCTGCCAGAGCTATTGTAGAACTTTCAAGGCAATATTGTGTTGATGATGGTGGTTCATGCCACTTAGGTTTCAAGGATAAAAGGTTGGAACATGGGCAAGCATTTCCTGGAGATGGTAATGGTAATTGTTCTGTTGGCAAGCAGTATTGAAACATGAAATTTAAGGTTGCTACCTCTGCTGCTCAAGCAACGGCTGAGTTTGGAGAACATGCAAGCCTAGGTGCCAGAGCTGTTGTAGAACTTTCAAGGCAATATTGTGTTGATGGTGGTGGTTCATACCACTTAGTTTTCAAGGATGAAAGGTTAGAACAGGGGCAATCATTTCCTTGAGATGGTAATGGTAATTTTTCTGTTGGCAGGCAGTATTGGAACATGAAATTTAAGGATGCTACCTCTGCTGTTCAAGAAGCGGCTGAGTTTGGAGAACATGCAAGCCTAGCTGCCAGAGCTATTTTAGAACTTTCAAGGAAATATTGTGTTGATGATGGTGGTTCATGCCACTTAGGTTTCAAGGATAAAAGGTTGGAACATGGGCAATCATTTCCTTGAGATTGTAATGGTAATTTTTCTGTTGGCAGGCAGAATTGGAACATAAAATTTAAGGATGCTACCTCGGCTGCTCAAGCAACGGCTGAGTTTGGAGAACATGCAAGCCTAGCTGCCAGAGCTGTTGGAGAACTTTCAAGGCAATATTGTGTTGATGATGGTGGTTCATGCCACTTAGGTTTCAAGGATGAAAGGTTGGAACATTTGCAAGCATTTCCTAGAGATGGTAATGGTAATTATTCTATTGGCAGGCAGAATTGGAACATGAAATTTAAGGATGCTACCTCTGCTGCTCAAGAAGCGGCTGAGTTTGGAGAACATGGAAGCCTAGCTGCCAGAGGTCTTTTAGAACTTTCAAGGCAATATTGTGTTGATGATGGTGGTTCATGCCGCTTAGGTTTCAAGGATAAAAGGTTGGAACATGGGCAATCATTTCCTGGAGATGGTAATGGTAATTTTTCTATTGGCAGGCAGAATTGGAACATGAAATTTAAGGATGCTACCTCTGCCGCTCAAGTAGCGACTGAGTGTGCAGAACATGCAAGCCTAGCTGCTAGAGCTGTTGTAGAACTTTCAAGGCAATATTGTGTTGATGATGGTGGTTCAGGCCACTTAGGTTTCAAGGATGAAAGGTTGAAACATGGGCAATCATTTCCTGGAGATGGTAATGGTAATATTTCTGTTGGCAAGCTGTATTGGAACATGAAGTTTAAGGTTGCTACCTCTGCTGCTGAAGCAACGGCTGAGTTTGGAGAACATGTAAGCCTAGGTGCTAGAGCTGTTGTAGAACTTTCAAGGCAATATTGTGTTAATGATGGTGGTTCATACCACTTAGTTTTGAAGGATGAAAGGTTGGAACATGGGCAATCATTTCCTTGAGATGGTAATGGTAAGTTTTCTATTGGCAGGCAGAATTAGAACATTAAATTTAAGGATGCTTTCTCTGCTGCTCAAGGAGCGACTGAGTTTGCAGAACATGCAAGCCTAGCTGCCAGAGCTATTGTAGAACTTTCAAGGCAATATTGTGTTGATGATGGTGGTTCATGCCACTTAGGTTTCAAGGATAAAAGGTTGGAACATGGGCAAGCATTTCCTGGAGATGGTAATGGTAATTGTTCTGTTGGCAAGCTGTATTGGAACATGAAGTTTAAGGTTGCTACCTCTGCTGCTCAAGCAACGGCTGAGTTTGGAGAACATGTAAGCCTAGGTGCCAGAGCTGTTGTAGAACTTTCAAGGCAATATTGTGTTGATGATGGTGGTTCATACCACTTAGTTTTGAAGGATGAAAGGTTGGAACATGGGCAATCATTTCCTTGAGATGGTAATGGTAAGTTTTCTATTGGCAGGCAGAATTAGAACATTAAATTTAAGGATGCTTTCTCTGCTGCTCAAGGAGCGACTGAGTTTGCAGAACATGCAAGCCTAGCTGCCAGAGCTATTGTAGAACTTTCAAGGCAATATTGTGTTGATGATGGTGGTTCATGCCACTTAGGTTTCAAGGATAAAAGGTTGGAATATGGGCAATCATTTCCTGGAGATGGTAATGGTAATATTTCTGTTGGCAAGCTGTATTGGAACATGAAGTTTAAGGTTGCTACCTCTGCTGCTCAAGCAACGGCTGAGTTTGGAGAACATGTAAGCCTAGGTGCCAGAGCTGTTGTAGAACTTTCAAGGCAATATTGTGTTGATGATGGTGGTTCATACCACTTAGTTTCCAAGCATGAAAGCTTGGAACATGGGCAATCATTTCCTTGAGATGGTAATGGTAATTTTTCTGTTGGCAGGCAGAATTGGAACATGAAATTTAAGGATGCTACCTCTGCTGCTCAAGCAACGGCTGAGTTTGGAGAACATGCAAGCCTAGCTGCCCCAGCTGTTGGAGAACTTTCAAGGCAATATTGTGTTAATGATGGTGGTTCATGCCACTTAGGTTTCAAGGATAAAGGTTGGAACATTGGCAAGCATTTCCTAGAGATGGTAATGGTAATTTTTCTATTGGCAGGCAGAATTGGAACATGAAATTTAAGGATGCTACCTCTGCTGCTCAAGTAGCGACTGAGTTTGCAGAACATGCAAGCCTAGCTGCTAGAGCTGTTGTAGAACTTTCAAGGCAATATTGTGTTGATGATGGTGGTTCATGCCACTTAGGTTTCAAGGATGAAAGGTTGGAACATGGGCAATCATTTCCTGGAGATGGTAATGGTAAGTTTTCTATTGGCAGGCAGAATTAGAACATTAAATTTAAGGATGCTTTCTCTGCTGCTCAAGGAGCGACTGAGTTTGCAGAACATGCAAGCCTAGCTGCCAGAGCTATTGTAGAACTTTCAAGGCAATATTGTGTTGATGATGGTGGTTCATGCCACTTAGGTTTCAAGGAAGAAAGGTTGGAACATGGGCAAGCATTTCCTGGAGATAGTAATGGTAATTGTTCTTTAGGCAAGCAGTATTGAAACATGAAATTTAAGGTTGCTACCTCTGCTGCTCAAGCAACGACTGAGTTTGGAGAACATGCAAGCCTAGGTGCCAGAGCTGTTGTAGAACTTTCAAGGCAATATTGTGTTGATGATGGTGGTTCATACCACTTAGTTTCCAAGCATAAAAGGTTGGAACATGGGCAATCATTTCCTTGAGATGGTAATGGTAATTTTTCTGTTGGCAGGCAGAATTGGAACATGAAATTTAAGGATGCTACCTCTGCTGCTCAAGCAACGGCTGAGTTTGGAGAACATGATAGCCTAGCTGCCCCAGCTGTTGGAGAACTTTCAAGGCAATATTATGTTGATGATGGTGGTTCATGCCACTTAGGTTTCAAGGATAAAAGGTTGGAACATGGGCAATCATTTCCTAGAGATGGTAATGGTAATTTTTCTGTTGGCGGGCAGAATTGGAACATGAAATTTAAGGATGCTACCCCTGCTGCTCAAGCAGCGGCTGAGTTTGCATAACATACAAGCCTAGCTGCCAGAGCTGTTGTAGAACTTTCAAGGCAATATTGTGTTGATGATGGTGGTTCATGCCACTTAGGTTTCAAGGATGAAAGGTTGGAACATGGGCAATCATTTCCTAGAGATGGTAATGGTAATTTTTCTGTTGGCAGGCAGAATTGGAACATGAAATTTAAGGATGCTACCTCTGCTGCTCAAGCAGCGGCTGAGTTTGCAGAATATGCAAGCCTAGATGCCAGAGCTGTTGTAGAACTTTCAAGGCAATATTGTGTTGATGATGGTGGTTCATGCCACTTAGGTTTCAAGGATGAAAGGTTGGAACATTGGCAAGCATTTCCTAGAGATGGTAATGGTAATTTTTCTATTGGCAAGCAGAATTGGAACATGAAATTTAAGGATGCTACCTCTGCTGCTCAAGTAGCGACTGAGTTTGCAGAACATGCAAGCCTAGCTGCTAGAGCTGTTGTAGAACTTTCAAGGCAATATTGTGTTGATGATGGTGGTTCTTGCCACTTAGGTTTCAAGGATGAAAGGTTGGAACATGGGCAATCATTTCCTGGAGATGGTAATGGTAATATTTCTGTTGGCAAGCTGTATTGGAACATGAAATTTAAGGTTGCTACCTCTGCTGCTCAAGCAACGGCTGAGTTTGGAGAACATGCAAGCCGAGGTGCCAGAGCTGTTGTAGAACTTTCAAGGCAATATTGTGTTGATGATAGTGGTTCATACCACTTAGTTTTCAAGGATGAAAGGTTGGAACATGGGCAATCATTTCCTTGAGATGGTAATGGTAAGTTTTCTATTGGCAGGCAGAATTGGAACATTAAATTTAAGGATGCTACCTCTGCTGCTCAAGGAGCGACTGAGTTTGAAGAACATGCAAGCCTAGCTGCCAGAGCTATTGTAGAACTTTCAAGGCAATATTGTGTTGATGATGGTGGTTCATGCCACTTAGGTTTCAAGGATAAAAGGTTGGAACATGGGCAAGCATTTCCTGGAGATGGTAATGGTAATTGTTCTGTTGGCAAGCAGTATTGAAACATGAAATTTAAGGTTGCTACCTCTGCTGCTCAAGCAACGGCTGAGCTTGGAGAACATGCAAGCCTAGGTGCCAGAGCTGTTGTAGAACTTTCAAGGCAATATTGTGTTGATGATGGTGGTTCATACCACTTAGTTTTCAAGGATGAAAGGTTAGAACATGGGCAATCATTTCCTTGAGATGGTAATGGTAATTTTTCTGTTGGCAGGCAGTATTGGAACATGAAATTTAAGGATGCTACCTCTGCTGTTCAAGAAGCGGCTGAGTTTGGAGAACATGCAAGCCTAGCTGCCAGAGCTGTTTTAGAACTTTCAAGGCAATATTGTGTTGATGATGGTGGTTCATGCCACTTAGGTTTCAAGGATGAAAGGTTGGAACATTGGCAAGCATTTCCTAGAGATGGTAATGGTAATTATTCTATTGGCAGGCAGAATTGGAACATGAAATTTAAGGATGCTACCTCTGCTGCTCAAGTAGCGACTGAGTTTGCAGAACATGCAAGCCTAGCTGCTAGAGCTGTTGTAGAACTTTCAAGGCAATATTGTGTTGATGATGGTGGTTCATGCCACTTAGGTTTCAAGGATGAAAGGTTGGAACATGGGCAATCATTTCCTGGAGATGGTAATGGTAATATTTCTGTTGGCAAGCTGTATTGGAACATGAAATTTAAGGATGCTACCTCTGCTGCTCAAGCAGCGGCTGAGTTTGGAGAACATGCAAGCCAAGCTGCCCCAGCTGATGTAGAACTATCAAGGCAATATTGTGTTGATGATGGTGGTTCATGCCACTTAGGTTTCAATGATGAAAGGTTGGAACATTGGCAAGCATTTCCTGGAGATGGTAATGGTAAGTTTTCTATATGCAGGCAGAATTGGAACATTAAATTTAAGGATGCTACCTCTGCTGCTCAAGCAACGGCTGAGTTTGGAGAACATGCAAGCCTAGCTGCCCCAGCTGTTGGAGAACTTTCAAGGCAATATTGTGTTGATGATGGTGGTTCATGCCACTTAGGTTTCAAGGATGAAAGGGGGTGAACATGGGCAAGCATTTCCTGGAGATGGTAATGGTAATTGTTCTATTGGCAAGCAGTATTGAAACATGAAATTTAAGGTTGCTACCTCCGCTGCTCAAGCAACGGCTGAGTTTGGAGAACATGCAAGCCTAGGTGCCAGAGCTATTGTAGAACTTTCAAGGCAATATTGTGTTGATGATGGTGGTTCATACCACTTAGTTTTCAAGGATGAAAGGTTGGAACATGGGCAATCATTTCCTTGAGATGGTAATGGTAAGTTTTCTATTGGCAGGCAGAATTGGAACATTAAATTTAAGGATGCTACCTCTGCTGCTCAAGGAGCGACTGAGTTTGAAGAACATGCAAGCCTAGCTGCCAGAGCTATTGTAGAACTTTCAAGGCAATATTGTGTTGATGATGGTGGTTCATGCCACTTAGGTTTCAAGGATAAAAGGTTGGAACATGGGCAAGCATTTCCTGGAGATGGTAATGGTAATTGTTCTGTTGGCAAGCAGTATTGAAACATGAAATTTAAGGTTGCTACCTCTGCTGCTCAAGCAACGGCTGAGTTCTGAGAACATGCAAGCCTAGGTGCCAGAGCTTTTGTAGAACTTTCAAGGCAATATTGTGTTGATGATGGTGCTTCATACCACTTAGTTTTCAAGGATGAAAGGTTAGAACATGGGCAATCATTTCCTTGAGATGGTAATGGTAATTTTTCTGTTGGCAGGCAGTATTGGAACATGAAATTTAAGGATGCTACCTCTGCTGTTCAAGAAGCGGCTGAGTTTGGAGAACATGCAAGCCTAGCTGCCAGAGCTGTATTAGAACTTTCAAGGAAATATTGTGTTGATGATGGTTGTTCATGCCACTTAGGTTTGAAGGATAAAAGGTTGGAACATGGGCAATCATTTCCTTGAGATGGTAATGGTAATTTTTCTGTTGGCAGGCAGAATTGGAACATGAAATTTAAGGATGCTATCTCGGCTGCTCAAGCAACGGCTGAGTTCGGAGAACATGCAAGCCTAGCTGCCCCAGCTGTTGGAGAACTTTCAAGGCAATATTGTGTTGATGATGGTGGTTCATGCCACTTAGGTTTCAAGGATGAAAGGTTGGAACATTGGCAAGCATTTCCTAGAGATGGTAGGTAATTATTCTATTGGCAGGCAGAATTGGAACATGAAATTTAAGGATGCTACCTCTGCTGCTCAAGCAGAGACTGAGTTTGCAGAACATGCAAGCCTAGCTGCTAGAGCTGTTGTAGAACTTTCAAGGCAATATTGTGTTGATGATGGTGGTTCATGCCACTTAGGTTTCAAGGATGAAAGGTTGGAACATAGGCAATCATTTCCTGGAAATGGTAAATTTTCTATTGGCAGGCAGAATTGGAACATTAAATTTAAGGATGCTACCTCTGTTGCTCAAGTAGCGACTGAGTTTGAAGAACATCCAAGCCTAGCTGCCAGAGCTGTTGTAGAACTTTCAAGGCAATATTTTGTTGATGATGGTGGTTCATGCCACTTAGGTTTCAAGGATGAAAGGTTGGAACATGGGCAATCATTTCATGGAGATGGTAATGGTAATTTTTCTATTGGCAGGCATAATTGGAACATGAAATTTAAGGATGTTACCTCTGCTGCTCAAGTAGAGGCTGAGTTTGGAGAACATGCAAGCCTAGCTGCCAGAGCTATTGGAGAACTTTCAAGGCAATATTGTGTTGATGATGGTGGTTCATGCCACTTAGTTTTCAAGGATGAAAGGTTGGAACATGGGCAATCATTTCCTTGAGATGGTAATGGTAATTTTTCTGTTTGCAGGCAGTATTGGAACATGAAATTTAAGGATGCTACCTCTGCTGCTCAAGCAGCGGCTGAGTTTGGAGAACATGCATGCCTAGCTGCCAGAGTTGTTGAAGCACTTTCAAGGCAATATTGTGTTGATGATGGTGGTTCATGCCACTTAGGTTTCAAGGATGAAAGGTTGGAACATGGGCAAGCATTTCCTAGAGATGGTAATGGTAATATTTCTGTTGGCAAGCAGAATTGGAACATGAAATTTAAGGATATTACCTCTGCTGCTCAAGTAGCGACTGAGTTTGCCGAACATGCAAGCCTAGCTGCCAGAGCTGTTGTAGAACTTTCAAGGCAATATTTTGTTGATGATGGTGGTTCATGCCGCTTAGGTTTCAAGGATGAAAGGTTGGAACATGGGCAATCGTTTCCTGGAAATGGTAAATTTTCTATTGGCCGGCAGAATTAGAACATTCAATTTAAGGATGCTACCTCTGCTGCTCAAGCAACGGCTGAGTTTGGAGAACATGCAAGCCTAGCTGCCCCAGCTGTTGGAGAACTTTCAAGGCAATATTGTGTTGATGATGGTGGTTCATGCCACTTAGGTTTCAAGGATGAAAGGTTGGAACATTGGCAAGCATTTCCTAGAGATGGTAATGGTAATTATTCTATTGGCAGGCAGAATTGGAACATGAAATTTAAGGATGCTACCTCTGCTGCTCAAGTAGCAACTGATTTTGTAGAACAGGCAAGTCTAGCTGCCAGAGCTGTCCTAGAACCTTTAAGGCAATATTGTGTTGATGATGGTGGTTCATGCCACTTACTTTCAAGGATGAAAGGTTGGAACATGGGCAATCATTTCCTTGAGATGGTAATGGTAATTTTTCTGCTGGCAGGCAGTATTGGAACATGAAGTTTAAGGATGCTACCTCTGCTGCTCAAGCTGCGGCTGAGTTTGGAGAACATGTAAGCCTAGCTGCCAGAGCTGTTGTAGAACTTTCAAGGCAATATTGTGTTGATATTTGTGGTTCATGCCGCTTAGGTTTCAAGGATGAAAGGTTGGAACATAGGCAATCATTTCCTTGAGATGGTAATGGTAATTTTTCTGTTGGCAGGCAGTATTGGAACATGAAATTTAAGGATGCTACCTCTGCTGCACAAGCAGCGGCTGAGTTTGGAGAACATGCAAGCTTAGCTGCCAGAGCTATTGGAGAACTTTCAAGGCAATATTGTGTTGATGATGGTGGTTCATGCCACTTAGTTTTCAAGGATGAAAGGTTGGAACATGGGCAATCATTTCCTTGAGATGGTAATGGTAATTTTTCTGTTGGCAGGCAGTATTGGAACATGAAATTTAAGGATGCTACCTCTGCTGCTCAAGCAGCGGCTGAGTTTGGAGAACATGCAAGCCTAGCTGCCAGAGTTGTTGTAGCACTTTCAAGGCAATATTGTGTTGATGATGGTGGTTCATGCCACTTAGGGTTCAAGGATAAATGGTTGGAACATGGGCAAGCATTTCCTAGAGATGGTAATGGTAATATTTCTGTTGGCAAGCAGAATTGGAACATGAAATTTAAGGATATTAGCTCTGCTGCTCAAGCAGCGACTGAGTTTGCAGAACATGCAAGCCTAGCTGCTAGAGCTGTTGTAGAACTTTCAAGGCAATATTGTGTTGATGATGGTGGTTCATGCCGCTTAGGTTTCAAGGATGAAAGGTTGGAACATGGGCAATCGTTTCCTGGAAATGGTAAATTTTCTATTGGCCGGCAGAATTGGAACATTCAATTTAAGGATGCTACCTCTGCTGCTTAAGTAGCGACTGATTTTGCAGAACAGGCAAGCCTAGCTGCCAGAGCTGTCGTGGAACTTTTAAGGCAATATTGTGTTGATGATGGTGGTTCATGCCGCTTAGGTTTCAAGGACGAAAGGTTGGAACATAGGCAATCATTTCCTTGAGATGGTAATGGTCATTTTTCTGTTGGCAGATGTATTGGATCATGAAATTTAAGGATGCTACCTCTGCTGCACAAGCAGCGGCTGAGTTTAGAGAACATGCAAGCTTAGCTGCCAGAGCTATTGGAGAACTTTCAAGTCAATATTGTGTTTATGATGGTAGTTCATGACACTTAGTTTTCAAGGATGAAAGGTTGGAACATGGGCAATCATTTCCTTGAGATGGTAATGGTAATTTTTCTGTTGGCAGGCAGTATTGGAACATGAAGTTTAAGGATGCTACCTCTGCTGCTCAAGCAGCGGCTGAGTTTGGAGAACATGCAAGCCTAGCTGCCAGAGCTTTTGTAGAACTTTCAAGGAAATATTGGGTTGATGTTGGTGGTTCATGCCGCTTAGGTTTCAAGGACGAAAGGTTGGAACATAGGCAATCATTTCCTTGAGATGGTAATGGTAATTTTTCTGTTGGCAAGATGTATTGGAACATGAAATTTAAGGATGCTACCTCTGCTGCACAAGCAGCGGCGGAGTTTAGAGAACATGCAAGCTTAGCTGCCAGAGCTATTGGAGAACTTTCAAGGCAATATTGTGTTTATGATGGTAGTTCATGCCACTTAGTTTTCAAGGATGAAAGGTTGGAACATGGGCAATCATTTCCCTGAGATGGTAATGGTAATTTTTCTGTTGGCAGGCAGTATTGGAACATGAAATTTAAGGATGCTACCTATGTTGCACAAGCAGCGGCTAAGTTTGGAGAACATGCAAGCCTAGCTGCCAGAGCTGTTAGAAAACTTTCAAGGCAATATTGTGTTGATGATGGTGGTTCATGCCACTTAGGATTAAAGAATGAAAGGTTGGAACATGGGCAAGCATTTCCTGGAGATGGTTATGGTAATTTTTCTGTTGGCAAGAAGAATTGGAACATGAAATTTAAGGATGCTACCTCTGCTGCTCAAGCAGCGACTGAGTTTGTAGAACATGCAAGCCTAGCTGCCAGAGCTGTTGTAGAACTTTCAAGCCAATATTGTGTTGATGATGGGGGTTCATGCGACTTAGGTTTCAAGGATGAAAGGTTGGAACATGGACAATTATTTCCTTGAGATGGTAATGGTAAATTTTCTTGTTGGTAGGCAGTATTGGAATATGAAATTTAAGGATGCTACCTCTGCTGCTCAAGTAGCGACTGAGTTTGCAGAACATGAAAGGCTAGCTACCAGAGATGTTGTAGAACTTTCAAGGCAATATTGTGTTGATGATGGTGGTTCATGCCACTTAGGTTTCAAGGATGAAAGGTTGGAACATGGGCAATCATTTCCTGGAGATGGTAATGGTATTTTTTCTGTTGGCAGGTAGAATTGGAACATGCAATTTAAGGATGTTATCTCTACTACTCAAGCAGCGGCTCAGTTTGCAGAACATGCAAGCTTAGCTGCCAGAGCTATTGGAGAACTTTCAAGGCAATATTGTGTTGATGATGGTGGTACATGCCATTTAGTGTTCAAGGATGAAAGGTTGGAACATGGGCAATCATTTCCTTGAGATGGTAATGGTAATTTTTTTGTTGGCAGGCAGTATTGGAACATGAAATTTAAGGATGCTACTTCTGCTGCACAAGCAGCGGCTAAGTTTGGAGAACATGCAAGCCTAGCTGCCAGAGCTGTTAGAGAACATTCAAGGCAATATTGTGTTGATGATGGTGGTTTATGCCACTTAGGTTTCAAGAATGAAAGGTTGGAACATGGGCAAGCATTTCCTGGAGATGGTTATGGTAATTTTTCAGTTGGCAAGAAGAATTGGAACATGAAATTTAAGGATGCTACCTCTGCTGCTCAAGCAGCGACTGAGTTTGCAGAACATGCAAGCCTAGCTGCCAGAAATGTTGTAGAACTTTCAAGCCAATATTGTGTTCATGATGGGGATTCATGCCACTTAGGTTTCAAGGATGAAAGGTTGGAACATGGACAATCATTTCCTTGAGAAGGTAATGGTAAACTTTCTTATTGGTAGGCAGTATTGGAATATGAAATTTAAGGATGCTACCTCTGCTGCTCAAGTAGCGACTGAGTTTGCAGAACATGAAAGGCTAGCTACCAGAGATGTTGTAGAACATTCAAGGCAATATTGTGTTGATGATGGTGGTTCATGCCACTTAGGTTTCAAGGATGAAAGGTTGGAACATGGGATTTCATTTCCTGGAGATGGTAATGGTATTTTTTCTGTTGGCAGGTAGAATTGGAACATGCAATTTAAGTATGTTATCTCTGCTACTCAAGCAGCGGCTGAGTTTGCAAAACATCCAAGCCTAGCTACCAGAGCTAGTGTAGAACTTTCAAGGCAATATTTTGTTGATGATGCTGGTTCATGCCACTTAGGTTTCAAGGATGAAAGGTTGGAACATGGGCAATCATTTCCTGGAGATGATAATGGTAATTTTTCTATTGGCAGGTAGAATTAGAACAAGAAATTTAAGGATGCTACCTCTGCTACTCAAGCAGCGGCTGAGTTTGCAGAACATGCAAGCCTAGCTACTAGAGCTATTGTAGAACTTTCATGGCAATATTGTGTTGATGATGGTGGTTCTTGTCACTTAGGTTTCAAGGATAAAAGGTTGGAACATGGGCAATCATTTCCTTGAGATGGTAATGGTATTATTTCTGTTGGCAGGTAGAATTGGAACATGCAATTTAAGGATGTTACCTCTACTACTCAAGCAGCGGCTGAGTTTGTAGAACATGCAAGCCTAGCTTCTAGAGCTATTATAGAACTTTCAAGGCAATATTGTGTTGATGGTTGTGGTTCATGCCGCTTAGGTTTCAAGGATGAAAGGTTGGAACATGGGCAATCGTTTCCCGGAAATGGTAAATTTTCTATTGGCCGGCAGAATTGGAACATTCAATTTAAGGTTGCTACCTCTGCTGCTCAGGCAGCGGCTGAGTTTTCAAAATATCCAAGACTAGCTGCCAGAGCAGTTGTAGAACTTTAGAGGCAATATTGTGTTGATGATGGTGGTTCATGCCACTTAGGTTTCAAGGATGAAAGGTTGGAACATGGGAAAGTATTTCCTGGAGATGGTAATGGTAATTTTTCTATTGGCAGGCAGAATTGGAACAAGAAATTTAACGATGGTACCTCTGCTGCTCAAGTAGCGATTGACTTTGTAGAACATGCAAGCCTAGCTCCCAGAGCTGTTGTAGAACTTTCAAGGCAATATTGTGTTGATGATGGTGGTTCATGCCACTTAGTTTTCAAGGATTAAAGGTTGGAACATGGGCAATCATTTCCTTGAGATGGTAATGGTAATTTTTCTGTTGGCAGGTATTATTAGAACATGAAATTTAAGGATGCTACCTCAGCTGCTCAAGCAGCGGCTGAGTTTGGAGAACATGCAAGCCTAGCTGCCAGAGTTGTTGTAGAACTTTCAAGGCAATATTGTGTTGATGATGGTGGTTCATGCCACTTAGGTTTCAAGGATGAAAGGTTGGAACATGGGCAAGCATTTCCTAGAGATGGTAATGGAAATATTTCTGTTGGCAAGCAGAATTGGAACATGAAATTTAACGATATTGCCTCTGCTGCTCAAGCAGCGTCTGAGTTTGCAGAACATCCAAGCCTAGCTGCCAGAGCTGTTGTAGAAGTTTCAAGGCAATATTGTGTTGATGATGGTGGTTCATGCCGCTTAGGTTTCAAGGATGAAAGGTTGGAACATGGGCAATCATTTCCTGGAAATGGTAAATTTTCTATTGGCAGGCAGAATTGGAGCATTAAATTTAAGGATGCTACCTCTGCTGCTCAAGCAGCGGCTGAGTTTGCAAAACATCCAAGCCTAGCTGCCAGAGCTGTTGTAGAAATTTCAAGGCAATATTTTGTTGATGATGGTGGTTCTTGCCACTTAAGTTTCAAGGATGAAAGGTTGGAACATGGGCAATCATTTCCTGGAGATGGTAATGGTAATTTTTCTATTGGTAGGCAGAATTGGAACATGAAATTTAAGGATGTTACCTCTGCTGCTCAAGTAGAGGCTGAGTTTGCAGAACATGCAAGCCTAGCTGCCAGAGCTATTGGAGAACTTTCAAGGCAATATTGTGTTGATGATGGTGGTTCATGCCACCAAGTTTTCAAGGATGAAAGGTTGGAACATGGGCAATCATTTCCTTGAGATGGTAATGGTAATTTTTCTGTTGGCAGGCAGTATTGGAACATAAAATTTAAGGATGCTACCTCTGCTGCTCAAGCAGCGACTGAGTTTGGAGAACATGCAAGCCTAGCTGCCATAGTTGTTGTAGAACTTTCAAGGCAATATTGTGTTGATGATGGTGGTTCATGCCACTTAGGTTTCAAGGATGAAAGGTTTGAACATGGGCAAGCATTTCCTAGAGATGGTAATGGTAATATTTCCGTTGGCAAGCAGAATTGGAACATGAAATTTAAGGATGCAACCTCTGCAGCTCAAGCAGCGGCTGAGTTTGCAGAACATGGGCAATCATTTCCTGGAGATGGTAATGGTAATTTTTCTATTGGCAGGTAGAATTGGAACATGCAATTTAAGGATGCTACCTCTACTACTCTAGCTGCGGCTGAGTTTGCAGAACATGCAAGCCTAGCTGCCAGAGCTGTTGTAGAACTTTCAAGGCAATATTGTGTTGATGATGTTGGTTCATGCTACTTAGGTTTCAAGGATAAAAGGTTGGATCATGGGCAATCATTTCCTGGAGATGGTAATGGTAATTGTTCTGTTGGCAAGCAGAATTGGAACATGAAATTTAAGGATACTACCTCTACTTCTCAAGCAGCGGCTGAGTTTGGAGAACATGCAAGCCTAGCTGCCAGAACTGTTGGAGAACTTTCTAGGCAATATTGTGTTGATGATGGTGGTTCATGCCACTTAGGTTTCAAGGCTGAAAGGTTGGAACATGGGAAATCAATTCCTGGAGATGGTAATGGTAATTTTTCTGTTGGCAGGTAGAATTGGAACATGAAATTTAAGGATGCTACCTTTGCTACTCAAGCAGCGGCTGAGTTTGCAGAACATGCAAGCCTAGCTGCCAGAGCCGTGTAGAACTTTCAAGGCAATATTGTGTTGATGATGGTGGTTCAGGCCACTTAGGTTTCAAGGATGAAAGGTTGGAACATGGGAAATCAATTCCTGGAGATGGTAATGGTAATTTTTCTGTTGGCAGGTAGAATTGGAACATGCAATTTAAGGATGCTACCTCTGCTACTCAAGCAGCGGCTGAGTTTGCAGAACATGCAAGCCTAGCTGCAAGATCTGTTGTAGAACTTTCAAGGCAATATTATGTTGATGATGGTGGTTCATGCCACTTAGGTTTCAAGGATAAAAGGTTGGATCATGGGCAATCATTTCCTGGAGATGGTAATGGTATTTGTTCTGTTGGCAAGCAGAATTGGAACATGAAATTTAAGGATACTACCTTTGCTGCTCAAGCAGCGGCTGAGTTTGGAGAACATGCAAGCTTAGCTACCAGATCTGTTGGAGAACTTTCAAGGCAATATTGTGTTGATGATAATGGTTCATGCCACTTAGGTTTCAAGGATGAAAGGTTGGAACATGGGCAATCATTTCCTTGAGATGGTAATGGTAATTTTTCTGTTGGTAGGCAGTATTGGAACATGAAATTTAAGGATACTACCTCTGCTGCTCAAGCAGCGGCTGAGTTTGTAGAACATGCAAGCCGAGCTGCCAGAGCTGTTGGAGAACTTTCAAGGCAATATTATGTTCATGATGGTGGTTCATGCCACTTAGGTTTCAACGATGAAAGTTTTGAACATGGGCAAGCATTTCCTGGAGATGGTAATGGTAATTTTTCTGTTGGCAAGCAAAATTGGAACATGAAATTTAAGGATACTACGTCTTCTACTCAAGCAGTGGTTGAGTTTGGAGAACATGCAAGCCTAGCTGCCAGAGCTATTGGAGAACTTTCAAGGCAATATTGTGTTGATGATGGTGGTTCATGCCACTTAGGTTTCAAGGATGAAAGGTTGGAACATGGGAAATCAATTCCTGGAGATGGTAATGGTAATTATTCTGTTGGCAGGTAGAATTGGAACATGCAATTTAAGGATGCTACCTCTGCTACTCAAGCAGCGGCTGAGTTTGCAGAACATGCAAGCCTAGCTGCCAGAGCTGTTGTAGAACTTTTAAGGCAATATTGTATTGATGATGGTGGTTCATGCCACTTAGGTTTCAAGGATAAAAGGTTGGAACATGGGCAATCATTTCCTTGAGATGGTAATGGTAATTTTTCTGTTGGTAGGCAGTATTGGAACATGAAATTTAAGGATACTACCTCTGCTGCTCAAGCAGCGGCTGAGTTTGTAGAACATGCAAGCCTAGCTGCCAGAGCTGTTGGAGAACTTTCAAGGCAATATTATGTTGATGATGGTGGTTCATGCCACTTAGGTTTCAAGGATGAAAGGTTGGAACATGGGAAATCAATTCCTGGAGATGGTAATGGTAATTTTTCTATTGGCAGGTAGAATTGGAACATGCAATTTAAGGATGCTACCTCTGCTACTCAAGCAGCGGCTGAGTTTACAGAACATGCAAGTCTAGCTGCCAGAGCTATTGTAGAACTTTCAAGGCAATATTGTGTTGATGATGGTGGTTCATGCCACTTAGGTTTCAAGGATAAAATGTTGGAACATGGGCAATCATTTCCTGGAGATGGTAATGGTAATTGTTCTATTGGCAAGCAGAATTGGAACATGAAATTTAAGGATACTACCTCTGCTGCTCAAGCAGTGGCTGAGTTTGGAGAACATGCAAGCCTAGCTGCCAGAGTTGTTGGAGAACTTTCAAGGAAATATTGTGTTGATTATGGCGGTTCATGCCACATAGGTTTCAAGGAAGAAAGGTTGGAACATGGACAATCATTTCCTTGAAGATGGTAATGGTAATTTTTCTGTTGGCAGGTAGAATTGGAACATGCAATTTAAGGATGCTACCTCTGCTACTCAAGCAGCGGCTGAGTTTGCAGAACATGCAAGCCTAGCTGCCAGAGCTGTTGTAGAACTTTCAAGGCAATATTGTGTAGATGATGGTGGTTCATGCCACTTAGGATTCAAGGATAAAAGGTTGGAACATGGGCAATCATTTCCTGGAGATGGTAATGGTAATTGTTCTATTGGCAAGCAGAATTGGAACATGAAATTTAATGATACTACCTCTGCTGCTCAAGCAGTGGCTGAGTTTGGAGAACATGCAAGCCTAGCTGCTAGAACTGTTGGAGAACTTTCAAGGCAATATTGTGTTGATGATGGTGGTTCATGCCACTTAGGTTTCAAGGCTGAAAGGTTGGAACATGGGCAATCATTTCTTGGAGATGGTAATGGTAATTTTCTTTTGGCAGGTAGAATTGGAACATGAAATTTAAGGATGCTACCTCTGCTACTCAAGCAGCGGTTAAGTTTGGAGAACATGCAAGCCTAGCTGCCAGAGCTGTTGGAGAACTTTCAAGGCAATATTGTGTTGATGATGGTGGTTCATGCCACTTAGGTTTCAAGGATGAAAGGTTGCAACATGGGAAATCAATTCCTGGAGATGGTAATGGTAATTTGTCTGTTGGCAGGTAGAATTGGAACATGCAATTTAAGGATGCTACCTCTGCTACTCAAGCAGCGGCTGAGTTTGCAGAACATGCAAGCCTAGCTGCCAGAGCTGTTGTAGAACTTTCAAGGCAATATTATGTTGATGATGGTGGTTCATGCCACTTAGGTTTCAAGGATAAAAGGTTGGAACATGGTCAATCATTTCCTGGAGATGGTAATGGTAATTGTTCTATTGGCAAGCAGAATTGGAACATGAAATTTAATGATACTACCTCTGCTGCTCAAGCAGTGGCTGAGTTTGGAGAACATGCAAGCCTAGCTGCTAGAACTGTTGGAGAACTTTCAAGGCAATATTGTGTTGATGATGGTGGTTCATGCCACTTAGGTTTCAAGGCTGAAAGGTTGGAACATGGGCAATCATTTCTTAGAGATGGTAATGGTAATTTTCTTTTGGCAGGTAGAATTGGAACATGAAATTTAAGGATGCTACCTCTGCTACTCAAGCAGCGGTTAAGTTTGGAGAACATGCAAGCCTAGCTGCCAGAGCTGTTGGAGAACTTTCAAGGCAATATTGTGTTGATGATGGTGGTTCATGCCACTTAGGTTTCAAGGATGAAAGGTTGCAACATGGGAAATCAATTCCTGGAGATGGTAATGGTAATTTGTCTGTTGGCAGGTAGAATTGGAACATGCAATTTAAGGATGCTACCTCTGCTACTCAAGCAGCGGCTGAGTTTGCAGAACATGCAAGCCTAGCTGCCAGAGCTGTTGTAGAACTTTCAAGGCAATATTATGTTGATGATGGTGGTTCATGCCACTTAGGTTTCAAGGTTAAAAGGTTGGAACATGGTCAATCATTTCCTGGAGATGGTAATGGTAATTGTTCTATTGGCAAGCAGAATTGGAACATGAAATTTAAGGATACTACCTCTGCTGCTCAAGCAGTGGCTGAGTTTGGAGAACGTGCAAGCCTAGCGGCCAGAGTTATTGGAGAACTTTCAAGGAAATATTGTGTTGATTATGGCGGTTCATGCCACATAGGTTTCAAGGAAGAAAGGTTGGAACATGGACAATCATTTCCTTGAGATGGTAATGGTAATTTTTCTATTGGCAGGTAGAATTGGAACATGCAATTTAAGGATGCTACCTCTGCTACTCAAGCAGCGGCTGAGTTTGCAGAACATGCAAGCCTAGCTGCCAGAGCTGTTGTAGAACTTTCAAGGCAATATTGTGTAGATGATGGTGGTTCATGCCACTTAGGTTTCAAGGATAAAAGGTTGGATCATGGGCAATCATTTCCTGGAGATGGTAATGGTATTTGTTCTGTTGGCAAGCAGAATTGGAACATGAAATTTAAGGATACTACCTTTGCATCTCAAGCAGCGGCTGAGTTTGGAGAACATGCAAGCTTAGCTACCAGATCTGTTGGAGAACTTTCAAGGCAATATTGTGTTGATGATAATGGTTCATGCCACTTAGGTTTCAAGGATGAAAGGTTGGAACATGGGCAATCATTTCCTTGAGATGGTAATGGTAATTTTTCTGTTGGTAGGCAGTATTGGAACATGAAATTTAAGGATACTACCTCTGCTGCTCAAGCAGCGGCTGAGTTTGTAGAACATGCAAGCCGAGCTGCCAGAGCTGTTGGAGAACTTTCAAGGCAATATTATGTTCATGATGGTGGTTCATGCCACTTAGGTTTCAACGGTGAAAGTTTTGAACATGGGCAAGCATTTCCTGGAGATGGTAATGGTAATTTTTCTGTTGGCAAGCAAAATTGGAACATGAAATTTAAGAATACTACGTCTTCTACTCAAGCAGCGGTTGAGTTTGGAGAACATGCAAGCCTAGCTGCCAGAGCTATTGGAGAACTTTCAAGGCAATATTGTGTTGATGATGGTGGTTCATGCCACTTAGGTTTCAAGGATGAAAGGTTGGTACATGGGAAATCAATTCCTGGAGATGGTAATGGTAATTATTCTGTTGGCAGGTAGAATTGGAACATGCAATTTAAGGATGCTACCTCTGCTACTCAAGCAGCGGCTGAGTTTGCAGAACATGCAAGCCTAGCTGCCAGAGCTGTTGTAGAACTTTTAAGGCAATATTGTATTGATGATGGTGGTTCATGCCACTTAGGTTTCAAGGATAAAAGGTTGGAACATGGGCAATCATTTCCTTGAGATGGTAATGGTAATTTTTCTGTTGGTAGGCAGTATTGGAACATGAAATTTAAGGATACTACCTCTGCTGCTCAAGCAGCGGCTGAGTTTGTAGAACATGCAAGCCTAGCTGCCAGAGCTGTTGGAGAACTTTCAAGGCAATATTATGTTGATGATGGTGGTTCATGCCACTTAGGTTTCAAGGATGAAAGGTTGGAACATGGGAAATCAATTCCTGGAGATGGTAATGGTAATTTTTCTATTGGCAGGTAGAATTGGAACATGCAATTTAAGGATGCTACCTCTGCTACTCAAGCAGCGGCTGAGTTTACAGAACATGCAAGTCTAGCTGCCAGAGCTATTGTAGAACTTTCAAGGCAATATTGTGTTGATGATGGTGGTTCATGCCACTTAGGTTTCAAGGATAAAATGTTGGAACATGGGCAATCATTTCCTGGAGATGGTAATGGTAATTGTTCTATTGGCAAGCAGAATTGGAACATGAAATTTAAGGATACTACCTCTGCTGCTCAAGCAGTGGCTGAGTTTGGAGAACATGCAAGCCTAGCTGCCAGAGTTGTTGGAGAACTTTCAAGGAAATATTGTGTTGATTATGGCGGTTCATGCCACATAGGTTTCAAGGAAGAAAGGTTGGAACATGGACAATCATTTCCTTAAGATGGTAATGGTAATTTTTCTGTTGGCAGGTAGAATTGGAACATGCAATTTAAGGATGCTACCTCTGCTACTCAAGCAGCGGCTGAGTTTGCAGAACATGCAAGCCTAGCTGCCAGAGCTGTTGTAGAACTTTCAAGGCAATATTATGTAGATGATGGTGGTTCATGCCACTTAGGATTCAAGGATAAAAGGTTGGAACATGGGCAATCATTTCCTGGAGATGGTAATGGTAATTGTTCTATTGGCAAGCAGAATTGGAACATGAAATTTAATGATACTACCTCTGCTGCTCAAGCAGTGGCTGAGTTTGGAGAACATGCAAGCCTAGCTGCTAGAACTGTTGGAGAACTTTCAAGGCAATATTGTGTTGATGATGGTGGTTCATGCCACTTAGGTTTCAAGGCTGAAAGGTTGGAACATGGGCAATCATTTCTTGGAGATGGTAATGGTAATTTTCTTTTGGCAGGTAGAACTGGAACATGAAATTTAAGGATGCTACCTCTGCTACTCAAGCAGCGGTTAAGTTTGGAGAACATGCAAGCCTAGCTGCCAGAGCTGTTGGAGAACTTTCAAGGCAATATTGTGTTGATGATGGTGGTTCATGCCACTTAGGTTTCAAGGATGAAAGGTTGCAACATGGGAAATCAATTCCTGGAGATGGTAATGGTAATTTGTCTGTTGGCAGGTAGAATTGGAACATGCAATTTAAGGATGCTACCTCTGCTACTCAAGCAGCGGCTGAGTTTGCAGAACATGCAAGCCTAGCTGCCAGAGCTGTTGTAGAACTTTCAAGGCAATATTATGTTGATGATGGTGGTTCATGCCACTTAGGTTTCAAGGTTAAAAGGTTGGAACATGGTCAATCATTTCCTGGAGATGGTAATGGTAATTGTTCTATTGGCAAGCAGAATTGGAACATGAAATTTAAGGATACTACCTCTGCTGCTCAAGCAGTGGCTGAGTTTGGAGAACGTGCAAGCCTAGCTGCCAGAGTTGTTGGAGAACTTTCAAGGAAATATAGTGTTGATTATGGCGGTTCATGCCACATAGGTTTCAAGGAAGAAAGGTTGGAACATGGACAATCATTTCCTTGAGATGGTAATGGTAATTTTTCTGTTGGCAGGTAGAATTGGAACATGCAATTTAAGGATGCTACCTCTGCTACTCAAGCAGCGGCTGAGTTTGCAGAACATGCAAGCCTAGCTGCCAGAGCTGTTGTAGAACTTTCAAGGCAATATTGTGTAGATGATGGTGGTTCATGCCACTTAGGATTCAAGGATAAAAGGTTGGAACATGGGCAATCATTTCCTGGAGATGGTAATGGTAATTGTTCTATTGGCAAGCAGAATTGGAACATGAAATTTAATGATACTACCTCTGCTGCTCAAGCAGTGGCTGAGTTTGGAGAACATGCAAGCCTAGCTGCTAGAACTGTTGGAGAACTTTCAAGGCAATATTGTGTTGATGATGGTAGTTCATGCCACTTAGGTTTCAAGGCTGAAAGGTTGGAACATGGGCAATCATTTCGTGGAGATGGTAATGGTAATTTTTCTTTTGGCAGGTAGAATTGGAACATGAAATTTAAGGATGCTACCTCTGCTACTCAAGCAGCGGTTAAGTTTGGAGAACATGCAAGCCTAGCTGCCAGAGCTGTTGGAGAACTTTCAAGGCAATATTGTGTTGATGATGGTGGTTCATGCCACTTAGGTTTCAAGGATGAAAGTTTGCAACATGGGAAATCAATTCCTGGATATGGTAATGGTAATTTTTCTGTTGGCAGGTAGAATTGGAACATGCAATTTAAGGATGCTACCTCTGCTACTCAAGCAGCGGCTGAGTTTGCAGAACATGCAAGCCTAGCTGCCAGAGCTGTTGTAGAACTTTCAAGGCAATATTATGTTGATGATGGTGGTTCATGCCACTTAGGTTTCAAGGATAAAAGGTTGGAACATGGGCAATCATTTCCTGGAGATGGTAATGGTAATTGTTCTATTGGCAAGAAGAATTGGAACATGAAATTTAAGGATACTACCTCTGCTGCTCAAGCAGTGGCTGAGTTTGGAGAACATGCAAGCCTAGCTGCCAGAGTTGTTGGAGAACTTTCAAGGAAATATTGTGTTGATGATGGCGGTTCATGCCACTTAGGTTTCAAGGATGAAAGGTTGGAACATGGACAATCATTTCCTTGAGATGGTAATGGTAATTTTTCTGTTGGCAGGTAGAATTGGAACATGCAATTTAAGGATGTTACCTCTGCTACTCAAGCAGCGGCTGAGTTTGCAGAACATGCAAGCCTAGCTGCTAGAGCTGTTGTAGAACGTTCAAGGCAATATTGTGTTGATGATGGTGGTTCATGCCACTTAGGTTTCAAGGATAAAAGGTTGGAACATGGGCAATCATTTCCTGGAGATGGTAATGGTAATTGTTCTATTGGCAAGCAGAATTGGAACATGAAATTTAACGATACTACCTCTGCTGCTCAAGCAGTGGCTGAGTTTGGAGAACATGCAAGCCTAGCTGCCAGAACTGTTGGAGAACTTTCAAGGCAATATTGTGTTGATGATGGTGGTTCATGCCACTTAGGTTTCAAGGCTGAAAGGTTGGAACATGGGCAATCATTTCCTGGAGATGGTAATGGTAATTTTTCTGTTGGCAGGTAGAATTGGAACATGAAGTTTAAGGATGCTACCTCTGCTACTCAAGCAGCGGTTAAGTTTGGAGAACATGCAAGCCTAGCTGCCAGAGCTGTTGGAGAACTTTCAAGGCAATATTGTGTTGATGATGGTGGTTCATGCCACTTAGGTTTCAAGGATGAAAGGTTGCAACATGGGAAATCAATTCCTGGAGATGGTAATGGTAATTTTTCTGTTGGCAGATAGAATTGGAACATGCAATTTAAGGATGCTACCTCTGCTACTCAAGCAGCGGCTGAGTTTGCAGAACATGCAAGCCTAGCTGCCAGAGCTGTTGTAGAACTTTCAAGTCAATATTGTGTTGATGATAGTGGTTTATGCCACTTAGGTTTCAAGGATAAAAGGTTGGAACATGGGCAATCATTTCCTGGAGATGGTAATGATAACTGATCTATTGGCAAGCAGAATTGGAACATGAAATTTAAGGATACTACCTCTGCTGCTCAAGCAGTGGTTGAGTTTGGAGAACATGCAAGCCTAGCTGCCAGAGTTGTTGGAGAACTTTCAAGGAAATATTGTGTTGATGATGGCGGTTCATGCCACTTAGGTTTCAAGGATGAAAGGTTGGAACATGGACAATCATTTCCTTGAGATGGTAATGGTAATTTTTCTGTTGGTAGGCAGTATTGGAACATGAAATTTAAGGATGCTACATCTGTTGCTCAAGCAGCGGCTGAGTTTGGAGAACATGCAAGCCTAGCTACCAGAGCTGTTGGAGAACTTTCAAGGCAATATTATGTTGATGATTGTGGTTAATGCCACTTAGGTTTCAACGATGAAAGTTTTGAACATGGGCAAGCATTTCCTGGAGATGGTAATGGTAATTTTTTTGTTGGCAAGCAGAATTGGAACATAAAATTTAAGGATAATACGTCTGCTGCTCAAGCAGCGGCTTAGTTTTGAGTACATGCAAGCCTAGCTGCCAGTGCTGTTGGAGAACTTTCAAGGCAATATTGTGTTGATGATGGCGGTTCATGCCACTTAGGTTTCAAGTATGAAAGGTTGGAACATGGACAATCATTTCCTTGAGATGGTTATGGTAATTTTTCTATTGGTAGGCTGTATTGGAACATGAAATTTAAGGATGCTACCTCTGCTGCTCAAGCAGCGGCTGAGTTTGGAGAACATGCAAGCCTAACTGCCAGAGCTGTTGGAGAAATTTAAAGGCAATATTATGTTGATGATGGTGGTTCATGCCACTTAGGTTTCAACGATGAAAGTTTTGAACATGGGCAAGCATTTCCTGGAGATGGTAATGGTAATATTTTTGTTGGCAAGCAGAATTGGAACATGAAATTTAAGGATACTACGTCTGCTACTCAAGCAGCGGCTGAGTTTGGAGAACATGCAAGCCTAGCTGCCAGAGCTGTTGGAGAACTTTCAAGGCAATATTGTGTTGATGATGGCGGTTCATGCCACTTAGGTTTCAAGGATGAAAGGTTGGAACATGGACAATCATTTCCTTGAGATAGTAATGGTAGTTTTTCTGTTGGTAGGCAGTATTGGAACATGAAATTTAAGGATGCTACATCTGTTGCTCAAGCAGCGGCTGAGTTTTGAGAACATGCAAGCCTAGCTGCCTGAGCTGTTGGAGAACTTTCAAGGCAATATTGTGTTGATGATGGTGGTTCATGCCACTTAGGTTTCAAGGATGAAAGGTTGGAACATGGGAAATCAATTCCTGGAGATGGTAATGGTAATTTTTCTGTTGGCAGGTAGAATTGGAACATGCAATTTAAGGATGCTACCTCTGCTACTCAAGCAGCGGCTGAATTTGAAGAACATGCAAGCCTAGCTGCCAGAGCTGTTGTAGAACTTTCAAGGCAATATTGTGTTGATGATGGTGGTTTATGCCACTTAGGTTTCAAGGATAAAAGGTTGGAACATGGGCAATCATTTCCTGGAGATGGTAATGGTAATTTTTCTATTGGCAAGCAGAATTGGAACATGAAATTTAAGGATACTACCTCTGCTGCTCAAGCAGCGGCTGAGTTTGGAGAACATGCAAGCCTAGCTGCCAGAGTTGTTGGAGAACTTTCAAGGAAATATTGTGTTGATGATGGCGGTTCATGCTACTTATGTTTCAAGTATGAAAGGTTGGAACATGGACAATCATTTCCATGAGATGGTTATAGTAATTTTTCTATTGGTAGGCAGTATTGGAACATGAAATTTAAGGATGCTACCTCTGCTGCTGAAGCAGCGGCTGAGTTTGGAGAACATGCAAGCCTAGCTGCAAGAGCTGTTAGAGAACTTTAAAGGCAATACTATGTTGATGATGGTGGTTCATGCCACTTAGGTTTCAACGATGAAAGTTTTGAACATGGGAAAGCATTTTCTGGAGATGTTAATGGTAATATTTTTGTTGGCAGGCAGAATTGGAACATGAAATTTAAGGATACTACGTCTGCTGCTCAAGCAGCGGCTGAATTTGGAGAACATGCAAGCCTAGCTGCCAGAGCTGTTGGAGAACTTTCAAGGCAATATTGTGTTGATGATTGTGGTTCATGCCACTTAGGTTTCAAGGCTGAAAGGTTGGAACATGGGAAATCAATTCCTGGAGATGGTAATGGTAATTTTTCTGTTGGCAGGTAGAATTGGAACATGAAATTTATGGATGCTACCTCTGCTACTCAAGCAGCGGTTGAGTTTGCAGAACATGCAAACTTAGCTGCCAGAGCTGTTGTAGAACTTTCAAGGCAATATTATGTTGATGATGGTGGTTCATGCCACTTAGCTTTCAAGGATAAAAGGTTGGAACATGGGCAATCATTTCCTGGAGATGATAATGGTAATTGTTCTATTGGCAAGCAGAATTGGAACATGAAATTTAAGGATACTACCTCTGCTGCTCAGATAGTGGCTGAGTTTTGGAGAACATGCAAGCCTAGCTACCAGAGTTGTTGGAGAACTTTCAAGGAAATATTGTGTTGATGATGGCGGTTCATGCCACTTAGGTTTCAAGGATGAAAGGTTGGAACATGGACAACCATTTCCTTGAGATGGTAATGGTAATTTTTCTGTTGGCAGGTAGAATTGGAACATGCAATTTAAGGATGCTACCTCTGCTACTCAAGCAGCGGCTGAGTTTGCAGAACGTGCAAGCCTAGCTGCCAGAGCTGTTGTAGAACGTTCAAGGCAATATTGTGTTGATGATGGTGGTTCATGCCACTTAGGTTTCAAGGATAAAAGGTTGGAACATGGGCAATCATTTCCTGGAGATGGTAATGGTAATTGTTCTATTGGCAAGCAGAATTGGAACATGAAATTTAACGATACTACCTCTGCTGCTCAAGCAGTGGCTGAGTTTGGAGAACATGCAAGCCTAGCTGCCAGAACTGTTGGAGAACTTTCAAGGCAATATTGTGTTGATGATGGTGGTTCATGCCACATAGGTTTCAAGGCTGAAAGGTTGGAACATGGGCAATCATTTCCTAGAGATGGTAATGGTAATTTTTCTGTTGGCAGGTAGAATTGGAACATGAAATTTAAGGATGCTACCTCTGCTACTCAAGCATCGGTTAACTTTGGAGAACATGCAAGCCTAGCTACCAGAGCTGTTGGAGAACTTTCAAGGCAATATTGTGTTGATGATGGTGGTTCATGCCACTTAGGTTTCAAGGATGAAAGGTTGCAACATGGGAAATCAATTCCTGGAGATGGTAATGGTAATTATTCTGTTGGCAGGTAGAATTGGAACATGCAATTTAAGGATGCTACCTCTGCTACTCAAGCAGCGGCTGAGTTTGCAGAACATGCAAGCCTAGCTGCCAGAGCTGTTGTAGAACTTTTAAGGCAATATTGTATTGATGATGGTGGTTCATGCCACTTAGGTTTCAAGGATGAAAGGTTGGAACATGGACAATCATTTCCTTGAGATAGTAATGGTAGTTTTTCTGTTGGTAGGCAGTATTGGAACATGAAATTTAAGGATGCTACATCTGTTGCTCAAGCAGCGGCTGAGTTTTGAGAACATGCAAGCCTAGCTACCAGAGCTGTTGGAGAACTTTCAAGGCAATATTATGTTGATGATTGTGGTTAATGCCACTTAGGTTTCAACGATGAAAGTTTTGAACATGGGCAAGCATTTCCTGGAGATGGTAATGGCAATTTTTTTGTTGGCAAGCAGAATTGGAACATGAAATTTAAGGATAATACGTCTGCTGCTCAAGCAGCGGCTTAGTTTTGAGTACATGCAAGCCTAGCTGCCAGAGCTGTTGGAGAACTTTCAAGGTAATATTGTGTTGATGATGGCGGTTCATGCCACTTAGGTTTCAAGTATGAAAGGTTGGAACATGGAGAATCATTTCCTTGAGATGGTTATGGTAATTTTCTATTGGTAGGCTGTATTGGAACATGAAATTTAAGGATGCTACCTCTGCTGCTCAAGCAGCGGCTGAGTTTGTAGAACATGCAAGCCTAGCTGCCAGAGCTGTTGGAGAACTTTCAAGGCAATATTATGTTGATGATGGTGGTTCATGCCACTTATGTTTCAAGGCTGAAAGGTTGGAACATGGGAAATCAATTCCTGGAGATGGTAATGGTAATGTTTCTGTTGGCAAGCAGAATTGGAACATGAAATTTAAGGATACTACCTCTGCTGCTCAAGCAGCGGCTGAGTTTGGAGAACATGCAAGCCTAGCTGCAAGAGTTGTTGGAGAACTTTCAAGGAAATATTATGTTGATGATGGCGTCTCATGCCACTTAGGTTTCAAGGATGAAAGGTTGGAACATGGACAATCATTTCCTTGAGATGGTTATGGTAATTTTTCTGTTGGTAGGCAGTATTGGAACATGAAATTTAAGGATGCTAACTCTGCTGCTCAAGCAGCGACTGAGTTTGGAGAACATGCAAGCCTAACTGCCAGAGCTGTTGGAGAACTTTCAAGGCAATATTGTGTTGATGATGGTGGTTCATGCCACTTAGGTTTCAAGGATGAAAGGTTGGAACATGGGCAATCATTTATTTGAGATGGTAATAGTAATTTTTCTGTTGGTAGGCAGTATTGGAACATGAAATTTAAGGATACTACCTCTGCTGCACAAGCAGCGGCTGAGTTTGTAGAACATGCAAGCCTAGCTGCCAGAGCTGATGGAGAACTTTCAAGGCAATGTTATGTTGATGATGGTGGTTCGTGCCACTTAGGTTTCAACGATGAAAGTTTTGAACATGGGCAAGCATTTCCTGGAGATGGTAATGGTAATTTTTCTGTTGGCAAGCAGAATTGGAACATGAAATTTAAGGATACTACGTCTGCTACTCAAGCAGCGGCTGGGTTTGGAGAACATGCAAGCCTAGCTGCCAGAGCTGTTGGAGAACTTTCAAGGCAATATTGTGTTGATGATGGTGGTTCATGCCACTTAGGTTTCAAGGATGAAAGGTTGGAAAATGGGAAATCAATTCCTGGAGATGGCAATGGTAATTTTTCTGTTGGCAAGTAGAATTGGAACATGCAATTTAAGGATGCTACCTCTGCTACTCAAGCAGCGGCTGAGTTTGCAGAACATGCAAGCCTAGCTGCCAGAGCTGTTGTAGAACTTTCAAGGCAATATTGTGTTGGAACATGGGCAACCATTTCCTGGAGATAGTAATGGTAATTGTTTTATTGGCAAGCAGAATTGGAACATGAAATTTACGGATACTACCTCAGCTGCTCAAGCAACGGCTGAGTTTGGAAAATATGCAAGCCTAGCTGCCAGAGCTGTTAGAGAACTTTTAAGGAAATATTGTGTTGATGATGGCGGTTCATGCCACTTAGGTTTCAAGGATGAAAGGTTGGAACGTGGGCAATCATTTCCTTGAGATGGTAATGGTAATTTTTCTATTGGTAGGCAGTATTAGAACATAAAATTTAAGGATGCTACCTCTGCTGCTCAAGCAGCGGCTGAGTTTGGAGAACATGCAAGCCTAGCTGCCAGAGTTGTTGGAGATCTTTCAAGGAAATATTGTGTTGATGATGGCAGTTCATGCCACTTAGGTTTCAAGGATGAAAGGTTGGAACATGGGCAATCATTTCCTTGAGATGGTAATGGTAATTTTTCTGTTGGTAGGCAGTATTGGAACGTGAAATTTAAGGATGCAACCTCTGCTGCTCAAGCAGCGGCTGCGTTTGGAGAACATGCAAACTAGCTGCCAGAGCTGTTGGAGAACTTTCAAGGCAATATTGTGTTGATGATGGTGGTTCATGCCACTTAGGTTTCAACGATTAAAGTTTTAAACATGGGCAAGCATTTCCTGGAGATGGTAATGGTAATTGTTTTGTTGGCAAGCAGAATTGGAACATGAAATTTAAGGATACTACGTCTGCTGCTCAAGTAGCGGCTGAGTTTGGAGAACATGCAAGCCTAGCTGCCAGAGCTATTGGAGAACTTTCAAGGCAATATTGTGTTGATGATGGTGGTTCATGCCACTGAGGTTTCAAGGATGAAAGGTTGGAACATGGGAAATCAATTCCTGGAGATGGTAATGGTAATTTTTCTGTTTGCAGGTAGAATTGGAACATGCAATTTAAAGATGCTACCTCTGCTACTCAAGTAGTGGCTGAGTTTGCAGAACATGCAAGCCTAGCTGACAGGGCTGTTGTAGAACTTTTAAGGCAATATTGTGTTGATGATGGTGGTTCATGCCACTTAGGTTTCAAGGATGAAAGGTTGGAACATGGGAAATCAATTCCTGGAGATGGTAATGGTAATTTTTATGTTGGCAGGTAGAATTGGAACATGAAATTTAAGGATACTACCTCTGCTGCTCAAGCAGCGGCTGAGTATGGAGAACTTGCAAGGCTAGCTGCCAGAGCTGTTGGAGAACTTTCAAGGCAATATTGTGTTGATGATGGTGGTTCATGCCACTTTGGTTTCAAGGATGAAAGGTTGGAACATGGGCAATCATTTCTTTGAGATAGTAATGGTAATTTTTCTGTTGGTAAACAGTATTGGAACATGAAATTTAAGGATACTACCTCTGCTGCTCAAGCAGCGGCTGAGTTTGTAGAATATGCAAGCCTAGCTGCCAGAGCTGTTGGAGAACTTTCAAGGCAATATTATGTTGATGATGGTGGTTCATGCCACTTAGGTTTCAAGTCTGAAAGGTTGGAACATGGGAAATCAATTCCTGGAGATGGTAATGGTAATGTTTCTGTTGGCAAGCAGAATTGGAACATGAAATTTAAGGATACTACGTCTGCTACTCAAGCAGCGGCTGAGTTTGGTGAAAATACAAGCCTAGCTATCAGAGCTGTTGGAGAACTTTCAAGGCAATATTGTGTTGATGATGGTGGTTCATGCCACTTAGGTTTCAAGGCTGAAAGGTTGGAACATGGGAAATCAATTCCTGGAGATGGTAATGGTAATTTTTCTTTTGGCAGGTTGAATTTGAACATGAAATTTAAGGATGCTACCTCTGCTACTCAAGCAGCGGCTGAGTTTGCAGAACATGCAAGCCCATCTGCCAGAGCTGTTGTAGAACTTTCAAGGCAATATTGTGTTGATGATGGTGGTTCATGCCACTTAGGTTTCAAGGATAAAATGTTGGAACATGGGCAATCATTTCCTGGAGATGGTAATGGTAATTGTTCTATTGGCAAGCAGAATTGGAACATGAAATTTAAGGACACTACCTCTGCTGCTCAAGCAGCGGCTGAGTTTGGAGAACATGCAAGCCTAGCTGCCAGAGTTGTTTGAGAACTTTCAAGGAAATATTATGTTGATTATGGCATCTCATGCCACTTAGGTTTCAAGGATGAAAGGTTGGAACATGGACAATCATTTCCTTGAGATGGTTATGGTAATTTTTCTGTTGGTAGGCAGTATTGGAACATGAAATTTAAGGATGCTAACTCTGCTGCTCAAGCAGCGACTGAGTTTGGAGAACATGCAAGCCTAACTGCCAGAGCTGTTGGAGAACTTTCAAGGCAATATTGTGTTGATGATGGTGGTTCATGCCACTTAGGTTTCAAGGATGAAAAGTTAGAACATGGGCAATCATTTATTTGAGATGGTAATAGTAATTTTTCTGTTGGTAGGCAGTATTGGAACATGAAATTTAAGGATACTACCTCTGCTGCACAAGCAGCGGCTGAGTTTGTAGAACATGCAAGCCTAGCTGCCAGAGCTGATGGAGAACTTTCAAGGCAATGTTATGTTGATGATGGTGGTTCGTGCCACTTAGGTTTCAACGATGAAAGTTTTGAACATGGGCAAGCATTTCCTGGAGATGGTAATGGTAATTTTTCTGTTGGCAAGCAGAATTGGAACATGAAATTTAAGGATACTACGTCTGCTACTCAAGCAGCGGCTGGGTTTGGAGAACATGCAAGCCTAGCTGCCAGAGCTGTTGGAGAACTTTCAAGGCAATATTGTGTTGATGATGGTGGTTCATGCCACTTAGGTTTCAAGGATGAAAGGTTGGAAAATGGGAAATCAATTCCTGGAGATGGTAATGGTAATTTTTCTGTTGGCAAGTAGAATTGGAACATGCAATTTAAGGATGCTACCTCTGCTACTCAAGCAGCGGCTGAGTTTGCAGAACATGCAAGCCTAGCTGCCAGAGCTGTTGTAGAACTTTCAAGGCAATATTGTGTTGGAACATGGGCAACCATTTCCTGGAGATAGTAATGGTAATTGTTTTATTGGCAAGCAGAATTGGAACATGAAATTTATGGATACTACCTCAGCTGCTCAAGCAACGGCTGAGTTTGGAGAACATGCAAGCCTAGCTGCCAGAGCTGTTAGAGAACTTTTAAGGAAATATTGTGTTGATGATGGCGGTTCATGCCACTTAGGTTTCAAGGATGAAAGGTTGGAACATGGACAATCATTTCCTTGAGATGGTTATGGTAATTTTTCTGTTGGTAGGCAGTATTGGAACATGAAATTTAAGGATGCTAACTCTGCTGCTCAAGCAGCGACTGAGTTTGGAGAACATGCAAGCCTAACTGCCAGAGCTGTTGGAGAACTTTCAAGGCAATATTGTGTTGATGATGGTGGTTCATGCCACTTAGGTTTCAAGGATGAAAGGTTGGAACATGGGCAATCATTTATTTGAGATGGTAATAGTAATTTTTCTGTTGGTAGGCAGTATTGGAACATGAAATTTAAGGATACTACCTCTGCTGCACAAGCAGCGGCTGAGTTTGTAGAACATGCAAGCCTAGCTGCCAGAGCTGATGGAGAACTTTCAAGGCAATGTTATGTTGATGATGGTGGTTCGTGCCACTTAGGTTTCAACGATGAACGTTTTGAACATGGGCAAGCATTTCCTGGAGATGGTAATGGTAATTTTTCTGTTGGCAAGCAGAATTGGAACATGAAATTTAAGGATACTACGTCTGCTACTCAAGCAGCGGCTGGGTTTGGAGAACATGCAAGCCTAGCTGCCAGAGCTGTTGGAGAACTTTCAAGGCAATATTGTGTTGATGATGGTGGTTCATGCCACTGAGGTTTCAAGGATGAAAGGTTGGAACATGGGAAATCAATTCCTGGAGATGGTAATGGTAATTTTTCTGTTTGCAGGTAGAATTGGAACATGCAATTTAAAGATGCTACCTCTGCTACTCAAGTAGTGGCTGAGTTTGCAGAACATGCAAGCCTAGCTGACAGGGCTGTTGTAGAACTTTTAAGGCAATATTGTGTTGATGATGGTGGTTCATGCCACTTAGGTTTCAAGGATGAAAGGTTGGAACATGGGAAATCAATTCCTGGAGATGGTAATGGTAATTTTTCTGTTTGCAGGTAGAATTGGAACATGCAATTTAAAGATGCTACCTCTGCTACTCAAGTAGTGGCTGAGTTTGCAGAACATGCAAGCCTAGCTGACAGGGCTGTTGTAGAACTTTTAAGGCAATATTGTGTTGATGATGGTGGTTCATGCCACTTAGGTTTCAAGGATGAAAGGTTGGAACATGGGAAATCAATTCCTGGAGATGGTAATGGTAATTTTTATGTTGGCAGGTAGAATTGGAACATGAAATTTAAGGATACTACCTCTGCTGCTCAAGCAGCGGCTGAGTATGGAGAACTTGCAAGGCTAGCTGCCAGAGCTGTTGGAGAACTTTCAAGGCAATATTGTGTTGATGATGGTGGTTCATGCCACTTTGGTTTCAAGGATGAAAGGTTGGAACATGGGCAATCATTTCTTTGAGATAGTAATGGTAATTTTTCTGTTGGTAAACAGTATTGGAACATGAAATTTAAGGATACTACCTCTGCTGCTCAAGCAGCGGCTGAGTTTGTAGAATATGCAAGCCTAGCTGCCAGAGCTGTTGGAGAACTTTCAAGGCAATATTATGTTGATGATGGTGGTTCATGCCACTTAGGTTTCAAGTCTGAAAGGTTGGAACATGGGAAATCAATTCCTGGAGATGGTAATGGTAATGTTTCTGTTGGCAAGCAGAATTGGAACATGAAATTTAAGGATACTACGTCTGCTACTCAAGCAGCGGCTGAGTTTGGTGAAAATACAAGCCTAGCTATCAGAGCTGTTGGAGAACTTTCAAGGCAATATTGTGTTGATGATGGTGGTTCATGCCACTTAGGTTTCAAGGCTGAAAGGTTGGAACATGGGAAATCAATTCCTGGAGATGGTAATGGTAATTTTTCTTTTGGCAGGTTGAATTTGAACATGAAATTTAAGGATGCTACCTCTGCTACTCAAGCAGCGGCTGAGTTTGCAGAACATGCAAGCCTATCTGCCAGAGCTGTTGTAGAACTTTCAAGGCAATATTGTGTTGATGATGGTGGTTCATGCCACTTAGGTTTCAAGGATAAAATGTTGGAACATGGGCAATCATTTCCTGGAGATGGTAATGGTAATTGTTCTATTGGCAAGCAGAATTGGAACATGAAATTTAAGGACACTACCTCTGCTGCTCAAGCAGCGGCTGAGTTTGGAGAACATGCAAGCCTAGCTGCCAGAGTTGTTGGAGAACTTTCAAGGAAATATTATGTTGATTATGGCGTCTCATGCCACTTAGGTTTCAAGGATGAAAGGTTGGAACATGGACAATCATTTCCTTGAGATGGTTATGGTAATTTTTCTGTTGGTAGGCAGTATTGGAACATGAAATTTAAGGATGCTAACTCTGCTGCTCAAGCAGCGACTGAGTTTGGAGAACATGCAAGCCTAACTGCCAGAGCTGTTGGAGAACTTTCAAGGCAATATTGTGTTGATGATGGTGGTTCATGCCACTTAGGTTTCAAGGATGAAAGGTTAGAACATGGGCAATCATTTATTTGAGATGGTAATAGTAATTTTTCTGTTGGTAGGCAGTATTGGAACATGAAATTTAAGGATACTACCTCTGCTGCACAAGCAGCGGCTGAGTTTGTAGAACATGCAAGCCTAGCTGCCAGAGCTGATGGAGAACTTTCAAGGCAATGTTATGTTGATGATGGTGGTTCGTGCCACTTAGGTTTCAACGATGAAAGTTTTGAACATGGGCAAGCATTTCCTGGAGATGGTAATGGTAATTTTTCTGTTGGCAAGCAGAATTGGAACATGAAATTTAAGGATACTACGTCTGCTACTCAAGCAGCGGCTGGGTTTGGAGAACATGCAAGCCTAGCTGCCAGAGCTGTTGGAGAACTTTCAAGGCAATATTGTGTTGATGATGGTGGTTCATGCCACTTAGGTTTCAAGGATGAAAGGTTGGAAAATGGGAAATCAATTCCTGGAGATGGTAATGGTAATTTTTCTGTTGGCAAGTAGAATTGGAACATGCAATTTAAGGATGCTACCTCTGCTACTCAAGCAGCGGCTGAGTTTGCAGAACATGCAAGCCTAGCTGCCAGAGCTGTTGTAGAACTTTCAAGGCAATATTGTGTTGGAACATGGGCAACCATTTCCTGGAGATAGTAATGGTAATTGTTTTATTGGCAAGCAGAATTGGAACATGAAATTTATGGATACTACCTCAGCTGCTCAAGCAACGGCTGAGTTTGGAGAACATGCAAGCCTAGCTGCCAGAGCTGTTAGAGAACTTTTAAGGAAATATTGTGTTGATGATGGCGGTTCATGCCACTTAGGTTTCAAGGATGAAAGGTTGGAACGTGGGCAATCATTTCCTTGAGATGGTAATGGTAATTTTTCTATTGGTAGGCAGTATTAGAACATAAAATTTAAGGATGCTACCTCTGCTGCTCAAGCAGCGGCAGAGTTTGGAGAACATGCAAGCCTAGCTGCCAGAGTTGTTGGAGACCTTTCAAGGAAATATTGTGTTGATGATGGCGGTTCATGCCACTTAGGTTTCAAGGATGAAAGGTTGGAACATGGGCAATCATTTCCTTGAGATGGTAATGGTAATTTTTCTGTTGGTAGGCAGTATTGGAACGTGAAATTTAAGGATGCTACCTCTGCTGCTCAAGCAGCGGCTGAGTTTGGAGAACATGCAAACCTAGCTGCCAGAGCTGTTGGAGAACTTTCAAGGCAATATTGTGTTGATGATGGTGGTTCATGCCACTTAGGTTTCAACGATAAAAGTTTTAAACATGGGCAAGCATTTCCTGGAGATGGTAATGGTAATTTTTTTGTTGGCAAGCAGAATTGGAACATGAAATTTAAGGATACTACGTCTGCTGCTCAAGTAGCGGCTGAGTTTGGAGAACATGCAAGCCTAGCTGCCAGAGCTATTGGAGAACTTTCAAGGCAATATTGTGTTGATGATGGTGGTTCATGCCACTGAGGTTTCAAGGATGAAAGGTTGGAACATGGGAAATCAATTCCTGGAGATGGTAATGGTAATTTTTCTGTTTGCAGGTAGAATTGGAACATGCAATTTAAAGATGCTACCTCTGCCACTCAAGTAGTAGCTGAGTTTGCAGAACATGCAAGCCTAGCTGACAGGGCTGTTGTAGAACTTTTAAGGAAATATTGTGTTGATGATGATGGTTCATGCCACTTAGGTTTCAAGGATGAAAGGTTGGAACATGGGAAATCAATTCCTGGAGATGGTAATGGTAATTTTTCTGTTGGCAGGTAGAATTGGAACATGCAATTTAAGGAGGCTACCTCTGCTACTCAAGCAGCGGCTGAGTTTGCAGAACATGCAAACCTAGCTGCCAAAGCGGTTGTAGAACATTCAAGGCAATACTGTGTTGATGATGGTGGTTGTTGCCACTTAGGTTTCAATGATAAAACGTTGGATCATGGGCAATCATTTCTTAGAGAAGGTAATGGTAATTGTTCTATTGGCAAGAAGAATTAGAACATGAAATTTAAGGATACTACCTCTGCTGCTCAAGCAGCGGCTGAGTTTGGAGAACATGCAAGCCTAGCTGCCAGAGCTGTTGGAGAACTTTCAAGGCAATATTATGTTGATGATGGTGGTTCATGCCACTTAGGTTTCAATGATGAAAGTTTTAAACATGGGCAAGCATTTCCTGGAGATGGTAATGGTAATTGTTTTGTTGGCAAGCAGAATTGGAACATGAAATTTAAGGATACTACGTCTGCTGCTCAAGTAGCGGCTGAGTTTGCAGAACATGCAAGCCTAGCTGCCAGAGCTGTTGGAGAACTTTCAAGCCAATATTGTGCTAATGATGGTGGTTCATGCCACTGAGGTTTCAAGGATGAAAGGTTGGAACATGGGAAATCAAATGCTGGAGATGGTAATGGTAATTTTTCTGTTGGCAGGTAGAATTGGAACATGCAATTTAAAGATGCTACCTCTGCTACTCAAGCAGTGGCTGAGTTTGCAGAACATGCAAGCCTAGCTGACAGAGCTGTTGTAGAACTTTCAAGGCAATATTGTGTTGATGATGGTGGTTCATGCCACTTAGGTTTCAAGGATGAAAGGTTGGAACATGGGAAATCAATTCCTGGAGATGGTAATGGTAATTTTTCTGTTGGCAGGCAGAATTGGAACATGCAATTTAAGGATGCTACCTCTGCTACTCAAGCAGCGGCTGAGTTTGCAGAACATGCAAGCCTAGCTGCCAGAGCGGTTGTAGAAATTTCAAGGCAATATTGTGTTGATGATGGTGGTTCATGCCACTTAGGTTTCAAGGATAAAAGGTTGGATCATGGGCAATCATTTCCTAAAGAAGGTAATGGTAATTGTTCTGTTGACAAGCAGAATTGGAACATGAAATTTAAGGATACTACCTCTGCTGCTCAAGCAGCGGCTGAGTTTGGAGAACATGCAAGCCTAGCTGCCAGAGCTGTTGGAGAACTTTCAAGGCAATATTGTGTTGATGATAGTGGTTCATGCCACTTAGGTTTCAAGGATGAAAGGTTGGAACATGGGGAATCATTTCCTTGAGATGGTAATGGTAATTTTTCTGTTGGTAGGCAGTATTGGAACATGAAATTTAAGGATACTACCTCTGCTGCTAAAGCAGCAGCTGAGTTTGTAGAACATGCAAGCCTAGCTGCCAGAGCTGTTGGAGAACTTTCAAGGCAATACTATGTTGATGATGGTGGTTCATGCCACTTAGGTTTCAACGATGAAAGTTTTGAACATGGGCAAGAATTTCCTGGAGATGGTAATGGTAATTTTTCTGTTGGCAAGCAGAATTGGAACATGATATTTAAGGATACTACGTCTGCTACTCAAGCAGCGGCTGAGTTTGGAGAACATGCAAGCCTGGCTTCCAGAGCTGTTGGAGAACTTTCAAGGTAATATTGTGTTGATGATGGTGGTTCATGCCACTTAGGTTTCAAGGATGAAAGGTTGGAACATGGGCAATCATTTCTTGGAGATGGTAATGGTAATTGTTCTATTGGCAAGCAGAATTGGAACATGAAATTTAAGGATACTACCTCTGCTGCTCAAGTAGCGGCTGAGTTTGGAGAACATGCAAGCCTAGCTGCCAGAGCTGTTGGAGAACTTTCAAGGAAATATTGTGTTGATGATGGCGGTTCATGCCACTTAGGTTTTTAGGATGAAAGGTTGGAACATGGGCAATCATTTCCTTGAGATGGGAATGGTTATTTTTCTGTTGGTAGGCAGTATTGGAACATGAAATTTAAGGATGCTACCTCTGCTGCTCAAGCAGCGTCTGAGTTTGGAGAACATGCAAGCCTAGCTGCCAGAGCTGTTGGAGAACTTTCAAGGCAATATTATATTGATGATGGTGGTGGTTCATGCCACTTAGGTTTCAACTATGAAAGTTTTGAACATGGGCAAGCATTTCCTGGAGATGGTAATGGTAATTTTTCTGTTGGCAAGCAGAATTGGAACATGAAATTTAAGGATACTACGTCTGCTGCTCAAGCAGCGGCTGAGTTTGGAGAACATGCAAGCCTAGCTGCCAGTGCTGTTGGAGAACTTTCAAGGCAATATTGTGTTGATGATGGTGGTTCATGCCACTTAGGTTTCAAGGATGAAAGGTTGGAACATGGGCAAGCATTTCCTGGAGATGGTAATGGTAATTTTTCTGTTGGCAAGCAGAATTGGAACATGAAATTTAAGGATACTACCTCTGCTGCTCAAGCAGCGGCTGAGTTTGCAGAACATGCAAGCCTAGCTGCCAGAGCTGTTGTAGAACTTTCAAGGCAATATTGTGTTGATGATGGTAGTTCATGCCACTTAGGTTTCAAGGATGAAAGGTTGGAACATGGACAATCATTTCCTGGACATAGTAATGGTAATTGTTCTATTGGCAAGAAGAATTAGAACATGAAATTTAAGGATATTACCTCTACTGCTCAAGCAGCGGCTGAGTTTGGAGAACATGCAAGCCTAGCTGCCAGAGCTGTTGGAGTACTTTCAAGGAAATATTGTGTTGATGATGGCGGTTCATGCCACTTAGGTTTCAAGGATGAAAGGTTGGAACATGGGCAATCATTTCCTTGAGATGGTAATGGTAATTTTTCTGTTGGTAGACAATATTGGAACATGAAATTTAAGGATGCTACCTCTGCTGCTCAAGCAGCGGCTGAGTTTGGAGAACATGCAAGCCTAGCTGCCAGAGCTGTTGGAGAACTTTCAAGGCAATATTATGTTGACGATGGTGGTTCATGCCACTTATGTTTCAACGATGAATGTTTTGAACATGGGCAAGCATTTTCTAGAGATGGTAATGGTAATTTTTCTGTTGGCAAGCAGAATTGGAACATGAAATTTAAGGATACAACATCTGCTGCTCAAGCAGCGACTGAGTTTGGAGAACATGCAAACCTAGCTGCCAGAGCTGTTGGAGAACTTTCAAGGCAATATTTTGTTGATGATGGTGGTTCATGCCACTTAGCTTTCAAGGATGAAAGGTTGGAACATGGGCAAGCATTTCCTGGAGATGGTAATGGTAATTTTTCTGTTGGCAAGCAGAATTGGAACATGAAATTTAAGGATACTACCTCTGCTGCTCAAGCAACGGCTGAGTTTGCAAAACATGCAAGCCTAGCTGCCAGAGATGTTGTAGAACTTTCAAGGCAATATTGTATTGATGATGGTGGTTCATGCCACTTAGGTTTCAAGGATAAAAGGTTGGAACATGGGCAATCATTTCCTTGAGATGGTAATGGTAATTGTTCTGTTGGCATGCAGTATTGGAACATGAAATTTAAGGATGCTACCTCTGCTGCTCAAGCAGCGGCTGAGTTTGGAGAACATGCAAGCCTAGCAGCCAGAGCTGTTGGAGAACTTTCATGGCAATTTTGTGTTGATGATGGTGGTTCATGCCACTTTGATTTCAAGGATGAAAGGTTGGAACATGGGCAATCATTTTCTTGAGATGGTAATGGTAATTTTTCTGTTGGTAGGCAGTATTGGAAAATGAAATTTAAGGATGCTACCTCTGCTACTCAAGCAGCGGCTGAGTTTGGAGAACATGCAAGCCTAGCTGCTAGAGCTGTTGGAGAACTTTCAAGGCAATATTATGTTGATGATGGTGGTTCATGCCACTTAGGTTTCAACGATGAAAGTTTTGAACATGGGCAAGCATTTCTTGGAGATGGTAATGGTAATTGTTCTGTTGGCAAGCAGAATTGGAACATGATATTTAAGGATACTACCTCTGCTGCTCAAGCAGCGGCTGAGTTTGGAGAACATGCAAGCCTAGCTGCCAGAGCTGTTGGAGAACTTTCAAGGAAATATTGTATTGATGATGGTGGTTCATACCACTTAGGTTTCAAGGATGAAAGGTTAGAACATGGGCAATCATTTCCTTGAGATGGTAATGGTAATTTTTTTGTTGGTAGGCAGTATTGGAACGTGAAATTTAAGGATGCTACCTCTGCTGCTCAAGCAGCGGCTGAGTTTGGAGAACATACAAGCCTAGCTGCCAGAGCTGTTAGAGAGAACTTTCAAGGCAATATTATGTTGATGATGGTTGTTCATGCCACTTAGGTTTCAACGATGAATGTTTTGAACATGGGCAAGCATTTTCTGGAGATGGTAATGGTAATTTTTCTGTTGGCAAGCAGAATTGGAACATGAAATTTAAGGATACTACGTCTGCTGCTCAAGCAGCGACTGAGTTTGGAGAACATGCAAACCTAGCTGCCAGAGCTGTTGGAGAACTATCAAGGCAATATTGTGTTGATGATGGTAGTTCATGCCACTTAGCTTTCAAGGATAAAAGGCTGGAACATGAGCAAGCATTTCCTGGAGATGGTAATGGTAATTATTCTGTTGGCAAGCAGAATTGGAACATGAAATTTAAGGATGCTACCTCTGCTGCTCAAGCAACGGCTGAGTTTGCAGAACATACAAGCCTAGCTGCCAGAGATGTTGTAGAACTTTCAAGGCAATATTGTATTGATGATGGTGGTTCATGCCACTTAGGTTTCAAGGATAAAAGGTTGGAACATGGGCAATCATTTCCTTGAGATGGTAATGGTAATTGTTCTGTTGGCATGCAGTATTGGAACATGAAATTTAAGGATGCTACCTCTGCTGCTCAAGCAGCGGCTGAGTTTGGAGAACATGCAAGCCTAGCAGCCAGAGCTGTTGGAGAACTTTCATGGCAATTTTGTGTTGATGATGGTGGTTCATGCCACTTAGGTTTCAAGGATGAAAGGTTGGAACATGGGCAATCATTTCCTTGAGATGGTAATGGTAATTTTTCTGTTGGTAGACAATATTGGAACATGAAATTTAAGGATGCTACCTCTGCTGCTCAAGCAGCGGCTGAGTTTGGAGAACATGCAAGCCTAGCTGCCAGAGCTGTTGGAGAACTTTCAAGGCAATATTATGTTGACGATGGTGGTTCATGCCACTTATGTTTCAACGATGAATGTTTTGAACATGGGCAAGCATTTTCTTGAGATGGTAATGGTAATTTTTCTGTTGGCAAGCAGAATTGGAACATGAAATTTAAGGATACAACATCTGCTGCTCAAGCAGCGACTGAGTTTGGAGAACATGCAAACCTAGCTGCCAGAGCTGTTGGAGAACTTTCAAGGCAATATTTTGTTGATGATGGTAGTTCATGCCACTTAGCTTTCAAGGATGAAAGGTTGGAACATGGGCAAGCATTTCCTGGAGATGGTAATGGTAATTTTTCTGTTGGCAAGTAGAATTGGAACATGAAATTTAAGGATAATACCTCTGCTGCTCAAGCAACGGCTGAGTTTGCAAAACATGCAAGCCTAGCTGCCAGAGATGTTGTAGAACTTTCAAGGCAATATTGTATTGATGATGGTGGTTCATGCCACTTAGGTTTCAAGGATAAAAGGTTGGAACATGGGCAATCATTTCCTTGAGATGGTAATGCTAATTGTTCTGTTGGCATGCAGTATTGGAACATGAAATTTAAGGATGCTACCTCTGCTGCTCAAGCAGCGGCTGAGTTTGGAGAACATGCAAGCCTAGCAGCCAGAGCTGTTGGAGAACTTTCATGGCAATTTTGTGTTGATGATGGTGGTTCATGCCACTTTGATTTCAAGGATGAAAGGTTGGAACATGGGCAATCATTTCCTTGAGATGGTAATGGTAATTTTTCTGTTGGTAGGCAGTATTGGAAAATGAAATTTAAGGATGCTACCTCTGCTACTCAAGCAGCGGCTGAGTTTGGAGAACATGCAAGCCTAGCTGCCAGAGCTGTTGGAGAACTTTCAAGGCAATATTATGTTGATGATGGTGGTTCATGCCACTTAGGTTTCAACGATGAAAGTTTTGAACATGGGCAAGCATTTCTTGGAGATGGTAATGGTAATTGTTCTGTTGGCAAGCAGAATTGGAACATGATATTTAAGGATACTACCTCTGCTGCTCAAGCAGCGGCTGAGTTTGGAGAACATGCAAGCCTAGCTGCCAGAGCTGTTGGAGAACTTTCAAGGAAATATTGTATTGATGATGGTGGTTCATACCACTTAGGTTTCAAGGATGAAAGGTTAGAACATGGGCAATCATTTCCTTGAGATGGTAATGGTAATTTTTCTGTTGGTAGGCAGTATTGGAACGTGAAATTTAAGGATGCTACCTCTGCTGCTCAAGCAGCGGCTGAGTTTGGAGAACATACAAGCCTAGCTGCCAGAGCTGTTAGAGAACTTTCAAGGCAATAATATGTTGATGATGGTTGTTCATGCCACTTAGGTTTCAACGATGAAAGTTTTGAACATGGGCAAGCATTTTCTGGAGATGGTAATGGTAATTTTTCTGTTGGCAAGCAGAATTGGAACATGAAATTTAAGGATACTACGTCTGCTGCTCAAGCAGCGACTGAGTTTGGAGAACATGCAAACCTAGCTGCCATAGCTGTTGGAGAACTATCAAGGCAATATTGTGTTGATGATGGTGGTTCATGCCACTTAGCTTTCAAGGATGAAAGGTTGGAACATGGGCAAGCATTTCCTGGAGATGGTAATGGTAATTATTCTGTTGGCAAGCAGAATTGGAACATGAAATTTAAGGATGCTACCTCTGCTGCTCAAGCAACGGCTGAGTTTGCAGAACATACAAGCCTAGCTGCCAGAGATGTTGTAGAACTTTCAAGGCAATATTGTATTGATGATGGTGGTTCATGCCACTTAGGTTTCAAGGATAAAAGGTTGGAACATGGGCAATCATTTCCTTGAGATGGTAATGGTAATTGTTCTGTTGGCATGCAGTATTGGAACATGAAATTTAAGGATGCTACCTCTGCTGCTCAAGCAGCGGCTGAGTTTGGAGAACATGCAAGCCTAGCAGCCAGAGCTGTTGGAGAACTTTCAAGGCAATTTTGTGTTGATGATGGTGGTTCATGCCACTTTGATTTCAAGGATGAAAGGTTGGAACATGGGCAATCATTTCCTTGAGATGGTAATGGTAATTTTTCTGTTGGTAGGAAGTATTGGAAAATGAAATTTGAGGATACTACGTCTGCTGCTCAAGCAGCGGCTGAGTTGGGAGAACATGCAAGCCTAGCTGCCAGTGCTGTTGGAGAACTTTCAAGGCAATATTGTGTTGATGATGATGGTTCATGCCACTTAGGTTTCAAGGATTAAAGGTTGGAACATGGGCAAGCATTTCCTGGAGATGGTAATGGTAATTTTTCTGTTGGCAAGCAGAATTGGAACATGAAATTTAAGGATACTACCTCTGCTGCTCAAGCAGCGGCTGAGTTTGGAGAACATGCAAGCCTAGCAGCCAGAGCTGTTGGAGAACTTTCAAGGCAATTTTGTGTTGATGATGGTGGTTCATGCCACTTTGATTTCAAGGATGAAAGGTTGGAACATGGGCAATCATTTCCTTGAGATGGTAATAGTAATTTTTCTGTTGGTAGGCAGTATTGGAAAATGAAATTTAAGGATCCTACCTCTGCTGCTCAAGTAGCGGCTGAGTTCGGAGAACATGCAAGCCTAGCTGCCAGAGCTGTTGGAGAACTTTCAAGGCAATATTATGTTGATGATGGCGGTTCATGCCACTTAGGTTTCAACGATGAAAGTTTTGAACATGGGCAAGCATTTCATGGAGATGGTAATGGTAATTTTTCTATTGGTAGGCAGTATTGGAACATGAAATTTAAGGATGCTACCTCTGCTGCTCAAGCAGCGGCTTAGTTTGGAGAACATGCAAGCCTAGCTGCCAGACCTGTTGGAGAACTTTCAAGGCAATATTGTGTTGATGATGGCGGTTCATGCCACTTAGGTTTCAAGGATGAAAGGTTGGAATATGGGCAATCATTTCCTTGAGATGGTAATGGTAATTTTTCTGTTGGTAGGCAGTATTGGAACATGAAATTTAAGGATGCTACCTCTGCTGCTCAAGTAGCGGCTGAGTTTGGAGAACATGCAAGCCTAGCTGCCAGACCTGTTGGAGAACTTTCAAGGCAATATTATGTTGATGATAGTGGTTCATGCCACTTTGGTTTCAAGGGTGAAAGTTTTGAACATGGGCAAGCATTTCCTGGAGATGGTAATGGTAATTTTTCTGTTGGTAGGCAGTATTGGAAAATGATATTCAAGGATGCTACCTCTACTGCTCAAGCAGCGGCTGAGTTTGGAGAACATGCAAGCCTAGCTGCTAGAGCTGTTGGAGAACTTTCAAGGCAATATTATGTTGATGATGGTTGTTCATGCCACTTAGGTTTCAACGATGAATGTTTTGAACATGGGCAAGCATTTCCTGGAGATGGTAATGGTAATTTTTCTGTTGGCAAGCAGAATTGGAACATGATATTTAAGGATACTACCTCTGCTGCTCAAGCAGCGGCTGAGTTTGGAGAACATGCAAGCCTAGCTGCCAGAGCTGTTGGAGAACTTTCAAGGAAATATTGTATTGATGATGGTGGTTCATGCCACTTAGGTTTCAAGGATGAAAGGTTGGAACATGGGCAATCATTTCCTTGAGATGGTAATGGTAATTTTTCTGTTGGTAGGCAGTATTGGAACGTGAAATTTAAGGATGCTACCTCTGCTGCTCAAGCAGCGGCTGAGTTTGGAGAACATGCAAACCTAGCTGCCAGAGCTGTTGGAGAACTTTCAAGGTAATATTGTGTTGATGATGGTTGTTCATGCCACTTAGGTTTTAACGATGAAAGTTTTAAACATGGGCAAGCATTTCCTGGAGATGGTAATGGTAATTTTTCTGTTGGCAAGAAGAATTGGAACATGATATTTAAGGATACTACCTCTGCTGCTCAAGCAGCGGCTGAGTTTGGAGAACATGCATACCTAGCTGCCAGAGCTGTTGGAGAACTTTCAAGGAAATATTGTGTTGATGATGGCAGTTCATGCCACATAGGTTTCAAGGATGAAAGGTTGGAATATGGGCAATCATTTCCTTGAGATGGTAATGGTAAATTTTTCTGTTGGTAGGCAATATTGGAACATGAAATTTAAGGATGCTACCTCTGCTGCTCAAGCAGCGGCTGAGTTTGGAGAACATGCAAGCCTAGCTGCCAGAGCTGTTGGAGAACTTTCAAGGCAATATTATGTTGATCATGGTGGTTCATGCCACTTAGGTTTCAACGATGAAAGTGTTGAACATGGGCAAGCATTTCCTGGAGATGGTAATGGTAATTTTTCTGTTGGCAAGCAGAATTAGAACATGAAATTTAAGGATACTACGTCTGCTGCTCAAGCAGTGGCTGAATTTGGAGAACATGCAAACCTAGATGCCAGAGTTGTTGAAGAACTTTCAAGGCAATATTATGTTGATGATGGTGGTTCATGCCACTTACGTTTCAAGGATGAATGGTTGGAACATGGGCAAGCATTTCCTAGAGATGGTAATGGTAATTTTTCTGTTAGCAAGCAGAATTGGAACATGAAATTTAAGGATACTACCTCTGCTACTCAAGCAACGGCTGAGTTTGCAGAATATGCAAGCCTAGCTGCCAGAGCAGTTGTAGAACTTTCAAGGAAATATTGTGTTGATAATGGCGGTTCATGCCACTTAGGTTTCAAGGATGAAAGGTTGGAATATGGGCAATCATTTCCTTGAGATGGTAATGGTAATTTTTCTGTTGGTAGGCAGTATTGGAACAGGAAATTTAAGGATTCTACCTCTGCTACTCAAGCAGCGGTTGAGTTTGGAGAACATGCAAGCCTAGCTGCCAGACCTGTTGGAGAAATTTCAAGGAAATATTATGTTGATGATGGCGGTTCATGCCACTTAGGTTTCAAGGATGAAAGGTTGGAACATGGGCAATCATTTCCTTGAGATGGTAATGGTAATTTTTCCGTTGGTAGGCAGTATCGGAACAAGAAATTTAAGGATGCTACCTCTGCTGCTCAAGTAGAGGCTGAGTTTGGAGAACATGCAAGCCTAGCTGCCAGAGCTGTTGGAGAACTTTCAAGGCAATATTATGTTCATGATGGTGGTTCATGCCACTTAGGTTTTAAGGATGAAAGGTTGGAACATGGGCAAGCGTTTCCTGGAGATGGTAATGGTAATTTTTCTGTTGGCTAGCAGAATTGGAACATGATATTTAAGGATACTACCTCTACTGCTCAAGCAGCGGCTGAGTTTGGAGAACATGCAAGCCTAGCTGCCAGAGCTATTGGAGAACTTTCAAGGAAATATTGTATTCATAATGGTTGTTCATGCCACTTAGGTTTCAAGGATGAAAGATTGGAACATGGGCAATCATTTCCTTGAGATGGTAATGGTAATTTTTCTGTTGGTAGGCAGTATTGGAACGTGAAATTTAAGGATGCTACCTCTGCTGCTCAAGCAGCGGCTGAGTTTGGAGAATATGCAAACCTAGCTGCCAGAGCTGTTGGAGAACTTTTAAGGCAATATTGTGTTGATGATGGCTGTTCATGACACTTAGGTTTCAACAATGAAAGTTTTGAACATGGGCAAGCATTTCCTGGAGATGGTAATGGTAATTTTTCTGTTGGCAAGCAGAATCAGAACATGATATTTAAGGATACTACCTCTGCTGCTCAAGCAGCGGCTGAGTTTGGAGAACATGTATACCTAGCTGCCAGAGCTGTTGGAGAACTTTCAAGGAAATATTGTGTTGATGATGGCGGTTCATGCCACTTAGGTTTCAAGGATGAAAGGTTGGAACATGGGCAATCATTTCCTTGAGATGGTAATGGTAATTGTTCTGTTGGTAGGCAATATTGCAAACATGAATTTTAAGGATGCTACCTCTGCTACTCAAGCAGCGGCTGAGTTTGGAGAACATGCAAGCCTAGCTGCTAGAGCTGTTGGAGAACTTTCAAGGCAATATTATGTTGATGATGGTGGTTCATGCCACTTAGGTTACAACGATGAAAGTTTTGAACATGGGCAAGCATTTCCTGGAGATGGTAATGGTAATTTTTCTGTTGGCAAGCAGAATTGGAACATGAAATTTAAGGATGCTACCTCTGCAGCTCAAGCAGCGGCTGAGTTTGCAAAACATGCAAGCCTAGCTGCCAGGGCTGTTGTAGAACTTTCAAGGCAATATTGTGTTGATGATGGTAGTTCATGCCACTTAGGTTACAACGATGAAAGTTTTGAACATGGGCAAGCATTACCTAGGGATGGTAATGGTAATTTTTCTGTTGGTAGGCAATATTGGAACATGAAATTTAAGGATGCTACGTCTGCTGCTCAAGCAGCAGCTGAGTTTGGAGAACATGCAAACCTAGCTGCCAGAGCTGTTGGAGAAGTTTCAAGGCAATATTGTGTTGATGATAGTGGTTCATGCCACTTACGTTTCAAGGATGAAAGGTTGGAACATGGGCAAGCATTTCCTGGAGATGGTAATGGTAATTTTTCTGTTGGCAAGCAGAATTGGAACATGAAATTTGAGGATACTACCTCTGCTGCTCAAGCAGCGGTTGAGTTTGCAGAACATGCAAGCCTAGCTGCCAGAGCTGTTGTAGAACTTTCAAGGCAATATTGTGTTGATGATGGTAGTTCATGCCACTTAGGTTTCAAGGATGAAAGGTTGGAACGTGGACAATCATTTCCTGGAGATGGTAATGGTAAGTTTTCTATTGGCAAGCAGAATTGGAACTTGAAATTTGAGGATTCTACCTCAGGTGCTCAAGTAGCGACTGAGTTTGCAGAACATGCAAGCTTAGCGGCCAGCGCTGTTGTAGAACTTTCAAGGAAATATTATGTTGATGATGGCGGTTCATGCCACTTGGGTTTCATGGATGAAAGGTTGAATATGGGAAATCATTTCCTTGAGATGGTAATGTTAATTTTTCTCTTGGTAGGCAGTATTGGAACAGGAAATTTAAGGATGCTACCTCTGCTGCTCAAGTAGAGGCTGAGTTTGGAGAACATGCAAGCCTAGCTGCTAGAGCTGTTGGAGAACTTTCAAGGCAATATTATGTTCATGATGGTGGTTCATGCCACATAGGATTTAAGGATGAAAAGTTGGAACATGGGCAAGCGTTTCCTGGAGATGGTAATGGTAATTTTTCTGTTGGCTAGTAGAATTGGAACATGAAATTTAAGGATACTACATCTGCTGCTCAAGCAGCGGCTGAGTTTGGAGAATATGCAAGCCTAGCTGCCAAAGCTGTTGGAGAACTTTCAAGGCAATATTGTATTGATAATGGCGGTTCATGCCACTTAGGTTTCAAGGATGAAAGGTTGGAACATGGGCAATCATTTCCTTGAGATGGTAATGGTTATTGTTCTGTTGGTAGGCAATATTTGAACATGAAATTTAAGGATGCTACCTCTGCTGCTCAAGCAGCGACTGAGTTTGGAGAACATGCAAGCCTAGCTGCTAGAGCTGTTGGAGAACTTTCAAGGCAATATTATGTTGATGATGGTGGTTCATGCCACTTAGGTTTCAACGATGAAAGTGTTGAACATGGGCAAACATTTCCTGGAGATGGTAATCGTAATTTTTCTGTTGGCAAGCAGAATTGGAACATGAAATTTAAGGATACTATCTCTGCTGCTCAAGCAGCGGCTGAGTTTGCAAAACATGCAAGCCTAGCTGCCAGGGCTGTTGTAGAACTTTCAAGGCAATATTGTGTTGATGATGGTAGTTCATGCGACTTAGGTTACAACGATGAAAGTTTTGAACATGGGCAAGCATTACCTGGAGATGGTAATGGTAATTTTTTTGTTGGTAGGCAATATTGGAACATGAAATTTAAGGATGCTACGTCTGCTGCTCAAGCAGCAGCTGAGTTTGGAGAACATGCAAACCTAGCTGCCAGAGCTGTTGGAGAACTTTCAAGGCAATATTGTGTTGATGATGGTGGTTCATGCCACTTACGTTTCAAGGATTAAAGGTTGGAACATGGGCAAGAATTTCTTGAAGATGGTAATGGTAATTTTTCTGTTGGCAAGCAGAATTGGAACATGAAATTTAAGGATACTACCTCTGCTGCTCAAGCAGCGGCTGAGTTTGCAGAACATGCAAGCCTAGCTGCCAGTGCTGTTGTAGAACTTTCAAGGCAATATTGTGTTGATGATGGTAGTTCATGCCACTTAGGTTTCAAGGATGAAAGGTTGGAACATGGACAATCATTTCTTGGAGATGGTAATGGTAAGTTTTCTATTGGCAAGCAGAATTGGAACTTGAAATTTGAGGATTCTACCTCAGCTGCTCAAGTAGAGGCTGAGTTTGGAGAACATGCAAGCCTAGCTGCCAGAGCTGTTGGAGAACTTTCAAGGCATTATTATGTTCATGATGGTGGTTCATGCCACTTAGGTTTTAAGGATGAAAGGTTGGAACATGGGCAAGCGTTTCCTGGAGATGGTAATGGTAATTTTTCTGTTGGCTAGTAGAATTGGAACATGAAATTTAAGGATACTACCTCTGCTGCTCAAGCAGCGGCTGAGTTTGGAGAATATGCAAGCCTAGCTGCCAAAGCTGTTGGAGAACTTTCAAGGCAATATTGTATTGATAATGGTGGTTCATGCCACTTAGGTTTCAAGGATGAAAGGTTGGAACATGGGCAATCATTTCCTTGAGATGGTAATGGTAATTTTTCTGTTGGTAGGCAGTATTGGAACGTGAAATTTAAGGATGCTACCTCTGCTGCTCAAGCAGCGGCTGAGTTTGGAGAACATGCAAACCTAGCTGCCAGAGCTGTTGGAGAACTTTCAAGGCAATATTGTGTTGATGATGGTAGTTCATGCCACTTAGGTTTCAAGGATGAAAGGTTGGAACATGGGCAATCATTTCCTTGAGATGGTAATTTTAATTTTTCTGTTGGCAAGCAGAATTGGAACATGAAATGTAAGGATACTACATCTGCTGCTCAAGCAGCGGCTGAGTTTGGAGAACATGCAAACTTAGCTGCCAGAGCTGTTGAAGAACTTTCAAGGCAATATTGTGTTGATGATGGTGGTTCATGCCACTTAGGTTTCAAGGATGAAAGGTTGGAACATGGGCAAGCATTTTCTGGAGATGGTAATGGTAATTTTTCTGTTGGCAAGCGGAATTGGAACATGAAATTTAAGGATACTACCTCTACTGCTCAAGCAGCGGCTGAGTTTGCAGAACATGCAAGCCTAGCTGCCAGAGTTGTTGTAGAACTTTCAAGGCAATATTGTGTTGATGATGGTAGTTCATGCCACTTAGGTTACAACGATGAAAGTTTTGAACATGGGCAAGCATTTCCTGGAGATGGTAATGGTAATTTTTCTGTTGGCAAGCAGAATTGGAACATGAAATTTGAGGATTCTACCTTAGCTGCTCAAGTAGCGACTGAGTTTGCAGAACATGCAAGCCTAGCGGCCAGCGCTGTTGTAGAACTTTCAAGGAAATATTGCGTTGATGATGGCGGTTCATGCCACTTAGGTTTCAAGGATGAAAGGTTGGAACATGGGCAATCATTTCCTTGAGATGGTAATGGTAATTTTTCTGTTGGTAGGCAGTATTGGAACATGAAATTTAAGGATGCTACCTATGCTGCTCAAGCAGCGGCTGAGTTTGGAGAACATGCAAGCCTAGCTACCAGAGATGTTGGAGAACTTTCAAGGCAATATTATGTTGATGATGGTGGTTCATGCCACATAGGTTTCAACGATGAAAGTTTTAAACATCGGCAAGCATTTCCTGGTGATGGTAATGGTAATTTTTCGGTTGGCAAGCAGAATTGGAACATGATATTTAAGGATACTACCTCTGCTGCTCAAGCAGCGGCTGAGTTTGGAGAACATGCAAGCCTAGCGGCCAGCGCTGTTGTAGAACTTTCAAGGAAATATTGCGTTGATGATGGCGGTTCATGCCACTTAGGTTTCAAGGATGAAAGGTTGGAACATGGGCAATCATTTCCTTGAGATGGTAATGGTAATTTTTCTGTTGGTAGGCAGTATTAGAACATAAAATTTAAGGATGCTACCTATGCTGCTCAAGCAGCGGCTGAGTTTGGAGAACATGCAAGCCTAGCTGCCAGAGCTGTTGGAGAACTTTCAAGGCAATATTGTGTTGATGATGGTGGTTCATGCCACTTAGGTTTCAACGATGAAAGTTTTGAACATGGGCAAGCATTTCCTGTAGATGGTAATGGTAATTTTTCAGTTGGCAAGCAGAATTGGAACATGAAATTTAAGGATACTACGTCTGCTGCTCAAGCAGCGATTGAGTTTGGAGAACATGCAAACGTAGCTGCCAGAGCTGTTGGAGAACTTTCAAGGCAATATTGTATTGATGATGGTTGTTCATGCCACTTAGGTTTCAAGGATGAAAGGTTGGAACATGGGCAAGCATTTCCTGGAGATGGTAATGGTAATTTTTCTGTTGGCAAGCAGAATTGGAACATGAAATTTAAGGATACTACCTCTGCTGCTCAAGCAACAGCTGAGTTTGTAGAACATGCAAGCCTAGCTGCCAGAGCTGTTGTAGAACTTTCAAGGCAATATTGTATTGATGATGGTAGTTCATGCCACTTAGGTTACAACGATGAAAGTTTTGAACATGGGCAAGCATTTCCTGGAGATGGTAATGGTAATTTTTCTGTTGGCAAGCAGAATTGGAACATGAAATTTGAGGATTCTACCTCAGCTGCTCAAGTAGCGACTGAGTTTGCAGAACATGCAAGCCTAGCGGCCAGCACTGTTGTAGAACTTTCAAGGAAATATTGTGTTGATGATGGCGGTTCATGCCACTTAGGTTTCAAGGATGAAAGGTTGGAACATGGGCAATCATTTCCTTTAGATGGTAATGGTAATTGTTATGTAGGTAGGCAGTATTGGAACATGAAATTTAAGGATGCTACCTCTGCTGCTCAAGTAGAGGCTGAGTTTGGAGAACATGCAAGCCTAGCTGCCAGAGCTGTTGGAGAACTTTCAAGGCAATATTATGTTCATGATGGTGGTTCATGCCACTTAGGTTTTAAGGATGAAAGGTTGGAACATGGGCAAGCGTTTCCTGGAGATGGTAATGGTAATTTTTCTGTTGGCTAGCAGAATTGGAACATGAAATTTAAGGATACTACCTCTGCTGCTCAAGCAGCGGCTGAGTTTGGAGAAAAAATGCAAGCCTAGCTGCCAAAGCTGTTGGAGAACTTTCAAGGCAATATTGTATTGATAATGGTGGTTCATGCCACTTAGGTTTCAAGGATGAAAGGTTAGAACATGGGCAATCATTTCCTTGAGATGGTAATTTTAATTTTTCTGTTGGCAAGCAGTATTGGAACATGAAATGTAAGGATACTACATCTGCTGCTCAAGCAGCGGCTGAGTTTGGAGAACATGCAAACTTAGCTGCCAGAGCTGTTGAAGAACTTTCAAGGCAATATTGTGTTGATGCTGGTGGTTCATGCCACTTAGGTTTCAAGGATGAAAGGTTGGAACATGGGCAAGCATTTCCTGTAGATGGTAATGGTAATTTTTCAGTTGGCAAGCAGAATTGGAACATGAAATTTAAGGATACTACGGCTGCTGCTCAAGCAGCGATTGAGTTTGGAGAACATGCAAACGTAGCTGCCAGAGCTGTTGGAGAACTTTCAAGGCAATATTGTATTGATGATGGTTGTTCATGCCACTTAGGTTTCAAGGATGAAAGGTTGGAACATGGGCAAGCATTTCCTGGAGATGGTAATGGTAATTTTTCTGTTGGCAAGCAGAATTGGAACATGAAATTTAAGGATACTACCTCTGCTGCTCAAGCAACAGCTGAGTTTGTAGAACATGCAAGCCTAGCTGCCAGAGCTGTTGTAGAACTTTCAAGGCAATATTGTGTTGATGATGGTAGTTCATGCCACTTAGGTTACAACGATGAATGTTTTGAACATGGGCAAGCATTTCCTGGAGATGGTAATGGTAATTTTTCTGTTGGCAAGCAGAATTGGAACATGAAATTTGAGGATTCTACCTCAGCTGCTCAAGTAGCGACTGAGTTTGCAGAACATGCAAGCCTAGCGGCCAGCACTGTTGTAGAACTTTCAAGGAAATATTGTGTTGATGATGGCGGTTCATGCCACTTAGGTTTCAAGGATGAAAGGTTGGAACATGGGCAATCATTTCCTTTAGATGGTAATGGTAATTGTTATGTAGGTAGGCAGTATTGGAACATGAAATTTAAGGATGCTACCTCTGCTGCTCAAGTAGAGGCTGAGTTTGGAGAACATGCAAGCCTAGCTGCCAGAGCTGTTGGAGAACTTTCAAGGCAATATTATGTTCATGATGGTGGTTCATGCCACTTAGGTTTTAAGGATGAAAGGTTGGAACATGGGCAAGCGTTTCCTGGAGATGGTAATGGTAATTTTTCTGTTGGCTAGCAGAATTGGAACATGAAATTTAAGGATACTACCTCTGCTGCTCAAGCAGCGGCTGGGTTTGGAGAAAAAAATGCAAGCCTAGCTGCCAAAGCTGTTGGAGAACTTTCAAGGCAATATTGTATTGATAATGGTGGTTCATGCCACTTAGGTTTCAAGGATGAAAGGTTAGAACATGGGCAATCATTTCCTTGAGATGGTAATTTTAATTTTTCTGTTGGCAAGCAGTATTGGAACATGAAATGTAAGGATACTACATCTGCTGCTCAAGCAGCGGCTGAGTTTGGAGAACATGCAAACTTAGCTGCCAGAGCTGTTGAAGAACTTTCAAGGCAATATTGTGTTGATGCTGGTGGTTCATGCCACTTAGGTTTCAAGGATGAAAGGTTGGAACATGGGCAAGCATTTCCTTGAGATGGTAATGGTAATTTTTCTGTTGGCAAGCGGAATTGGAACATGAAATTTAAGGATACTACATCTGCTGCTCAAGCATCGGCTGAGTTTGCAGAACATGCAAGCCTAGCTGCCAGAGCTGTTGTAGAACTTTCAAGGCAATATTGTGTTGATGATGGTAGTTCATGCCACTTAGGTTTCAAGGATGAAAGGTTGGAACATGGGCAAGCATTTCCTGGAGATGGTAATGGTAATTTTTCTGTTGGCTAGCAGAATTGGAACATGAAATTTGAGGATTCTACCTCAGCTGCTCAATAGCGGCTGAGTTTGCAGAACATGCAAGCCTAGCGGCCAGCGCTGTTGTAGAACTTTCAAGGAATTATTGCGTTGATGATGGTAGTTCATGCCACTTAGGTTTCAAGGATGAAAGGTTGGAACATGGGCAATCATTTCCTTGAGATGGTAATGGTAGTTTTTCTGTTGGTAGGGAGTATTGGAACATAAAATTTAAGGATGCTACCTATGCTGCTCCAGCAGCGGCTGAGTTTGGAGAACATGCAAGCCTAGCTGCCAGAGATGTTGGAGAACTTTCAAGACAATATTATGTTGATGATGGTGGTTCATGCCACATAGGTTTCAACGATGAAAGTTTTGAGCACGGGCAAGCATTTCCTGGAGATGGTAATGGTAATTTTTCTGTTGGCAAGCAGAATTGGAACATGATATTTAAGGATACTACCTCTGCTGCTCAAGCCGCGGCTGAGTTTGGAGAACATGCAAGCCTAGCGGCCAGCGCTGTTGTAGAACTTTTAAGGAAATATTGCGTTGATGATGGCGGTTCATGCCACTTAGGTTTCAACGATGAAAGTTTTGAACATGGGCAAGCATTTCCTGTAGATGGTAATGGTAATTTTTTAGTTGGCAAGCAGAATTGGAACATGAAATTTAAGGATGCTACCTATGCTGCTCAAGCAGCGGCTGAGTTTGGAGAACATGCAAACGTAGCTGCCAGAGCTGTTGGAGAACTTTCAAGGCAATATTGTGTTGATGATGGTGGTTCATGCCACTTAGGTTTCAAGGATGAAAGGTTGGAACATGGGCAAGCATTTCCTTGAGATGGTAATGGTAATTTTTCTATTGGCAAGCAGAATTGGAACATGAAATTTAAGGATACTACCTCTGCTGCTCAAGCAGTGGCTGAGTTTGGAGAACATGCAAGCCTAGCTGCCAGAGCTGTTGGAGAATTTCAAGGCAATTTTTTGTTGATGATGGTGGTTCATGCCACTTAGGTTTCAACGATGAAAGTTTTGAACATGGGCAAGCATTTCCTGTAGATGGTAATAGTAATTTTTCTGTTGGCAAGCAGAATTGGAACATGAAATTTAAGGATACTACGTCTGCTGCTCAAGCAGCGGCTGAGTTTGGAGAACATGCTAACTTAGTTGCCAGAGCTGTTGGAGAACTTCCAAGGCAATATTGTGTTGATGATGGTGGTTCATGCCACTTAGGTTTCAAGGATGAAAGGTGGGAACATGGGCAAGCATTTCCTGGAGATGGTAATGGTAACTTTTCTGTTGGCAAGCAGAATTAGAACATGAAATTTAAGGATACTACCTCTGCTGCTCAAGCAGCAGCTGAGTTTGCAGAACATGCAAGCCTAGCTGCCAGAGCTGTTGTAGAACTTTCAAGGCAATATTGTGTTGATGATTGTAGTTCATGCCACTTAGGTTACAACGATGAAAGTTTTGAACATGGGCAAGCATTTCCTGGAGATGGTAATGGTAATTTTTCTGTTGGCAAGCAGAATTGGAACATGAAATTTGAGGATTCTACCTCAGCTGCTCAAGTAGCGACTGAGTTTGCAGAACATGCAAGCCTAGCGGCCAGCGCTGTTGTAGAACTTTCAAGGAAATATTGTGTTGATGATGGCGGTTCATGCCACTTAGGTTTCAAGGATGAAAGGTTGGAACATGGGCAATCATTTCCTTGAGATGGTAATGGTAATTGTTATGTAGGTAGGCAGTATTGGAACATGAAATTTAAGGATGCTACCTCTGCTGCTCAAGTAGAGGCTGAGTTTGGAGAACATGCAAGCCTAGCTGCCAAAGCTGTTGGAGAACTTTCAAGGCAATATTATGTTCATGATGGTGGTTCATGCCACTTAGGTTTTAAGGATGAAAGGTTGGAACATGGTCAAGCGTTTCCTGGAGATGGTAATGGTAATTTTTCTATTGGCTAGCAGAATTGGAACATGAAATTTAAGGATACTACCTCTGCTGCTCAAGCAGCGGCTGAGTTTGGAGAATATGCAAGCCTAGCTGCCAAAGCTGTTGGAGAACTTTCAAGGCAATATTGTATTGATAATGGTGGTTCATGCCACTTAGGTTTCAAGGATGAAAGGTTGGAACATGGGCAATCATTTCCTTGAGATGGTAATGGTAATTTTTATGTTGGTAGGCAGTATTGGAACGTGAAATTTAAGGATGCTACCTCTGCTGCTCAAGCAGCGGCTGAGTTTGGAGAACAAGCAAACCTAGCTGCCAGAGCCGTTGGAGAACTTTCAAGGCAATATTGTGTTGATGATGGTGGTTCATGCCACTTAGGTTTCAAGGATGAAAGGTTGGAACATGGGCAATCATTTCCTTGAGATGGTAATTTTAATTTTTCTGTTGGCAAGCAGAATTGGAACATGAAATGTAAGGATACTACATCTGCTGCTCAAGCATCGGCTGAGTTTGGAGAACATGCAAACTTAGCTGCCAGAGCTGTTGAAGAACTTTCAAGGCAATATTGTGTTGATGATGGTGATTCATGCCACTTAGGTTTCAAGGATGAAAGGTTGGAACATGGGCAAGCATTTCCTGGAGAAGGTAATGGTAATTTTTCTGTTGGCAAGTGGAATTGGAACATGAAATTTAAGGATACTACCTCTGCTGCTCAAGTAGCGGCTGAGTTTGCAGAACATGCAAGCCTAGCTGCCAGAGCTGTTGTAGAACTTTCAAGGCAATATTGTGTTGATGATGGTAGTTCATGCCACTTAGGTTACAACGATGAAAGTTTTGAACATGGGCAAGCATTTCCTGGAGATGGTAATGGTAATTTTTCTGTTGGCAAGCAGAATTGGAACATGAAATTTGAGGATTCTACCTCAGCTGCTCAAGTAGCGACTGAGTTTGCAGAACATGCAAGCCTAGCGGCCAGCGCTGTTGTAGAACTTTCAAGAAAATATTGCGTTGATGATGGCGGTTCATGCCACTTAGGTTTCAAGAAAGAAAGGTTGGAACATGGGCAATAATTTCCTTGAGATGGTAATGGTAATTTTTCTGTTGGTAGGCAGTATTGGAACATGAAATTTAAGGATGCTACCTATGCTGCTCAAGCAGCGGCTGAGTTTGGAGAACATGCAAGCCTAGCTGCCAGAGCTGTTGGAGAACTTTCAAGGCAATATTATGTTGATGATGGTGGTTCATGCCACATAAGTTTCAAGGATGAAAGTTTTGAACATGGGCAAGCATTTCCTGGAGATGGTATTGGTAATTTTTCTGTTGGCAAGCAGAATTGGAACATGATATTTAAGGATACTACCTCTGCTGCTCAAGCAGCGGCTGAGTTTGGAGAACATGCAAGCCTAGCGGCCAGCGCTATTGTAGAACTTTCAAGGAAATATTGCGTTGATGATGGCGGTTCATGCCACTTAGGTTTCAAGATTGAAAGGTTGGAACATGGGCAATCATTTCCTTGAGATGGTAATGGTAATATTTCTGTTGGTAGGCAGTATTAGAACATGAAATTTAAGGATGCTACCTATGCTACTCAAGCAGCGGCTGAGTTTGGAGAACATGCAAGCCTAGCTGCCAGAGCTGTTGGAGAACTTTCAAGGCAATATTGTGTTGATGATGGTGGTTTATGCCACTTAGGTTTCAACGATGAAAGTTTTGAACATTGGCAAGCATTTCCTATAGATGGTAATGGTAATTTTTTTGTTGGCAAGCAGAATTGGAACATGAAATTTAAGGATACTACGTCTGCTGCTCAAGCAGCGACTGAGTTTGGAGAACATGCAAACGTAGCTGCCAGTGCTGTTGGAGAACTTTCAAGGCAATATTGTGTTGATGATGGTGGTTCATGCCACTTAGGTTTCAAGGATGAAAGGTTGGAACATAGGCAAGCATTTCCTTGAGATGGTAATGGTAATTTTTCTATTGGCAAGCTGAATTGGAACATGAAATTTAAGGATACTACCTCTGCTGCTCAAGCAGTGGCTGAGTTTGGAGAACATGCAAGCCTAGCTGCCAGAGCTGTTGGAGAATTTCAATGCAATTTTTTTTGATGATTGTGGTTCATGCCACTTAGGTTTCAACGATGAAAGTTTTGAACATGGGCAAGCATTTCATGTAGATGGTAATGGTAATTTTTCTGTTGGCAAGCAGAATTGGAACATGAAATTTAAGGATACTACGTCTGCTGCTCAAGCAGCGGCTGAGTTTGGAGAACATGCTAACTTAGCTGCCAGAGCTGTTGGAGAACTTCCAAGGCAATATTGTGTTGATGATGGTGGTTCATGCCACTTAGGTTTCAAGGATGAAAGGATTTAACATGGGCAAGCATTTCCTGGAGATGGTAATGGTAATTTTTCTGTTGGCACGCAGAATTGGAACATGAAATTTAAGGATACTACCTCTGCTGCTCAAGCAGCGGCTGAGTTTCCAGAACATGCAAGCCTAGCTGCCAGAGCTATTGTAGAACTTTCAATGCAATATTGTATTGATGATGGTAGTTCATGCCACTTAGGTTACAACGATGAAAGTTTTGAACATGGGTAAGCATTTCCTGGAGATGGTAATGGTAATTTTTCTGTTGGCAAGCAGAATAGGAACATGAAATTTGAGGATTCTACCTCAGCTGCTTAAGTAGCGACTGAGTTTGCAGAACATGCAAGCCTAGCGGCCAGCGCTGTTGTAGACTTTTCAAGGAAATATTGTGTTGATGATGGCGGTTCATGCCACTTAGGTTTCAAGGATGAAAGGTTGGAACATGAGCAATCATTTCCTTGAGATGGTAATGGTAATTTTTATGTAGGTAGGCAGTATTGGAACATGAAATTTAAGGATGCTACCTCTACTTCTCAAGCAGCGGCTGAGTTTGGAGAACATGCAAGCCTAGCTGCCAGAGCTGTTGGAGAACTTTCAAGGCAATATTATGTTGATGATGGTGGTTCATGCCACTTAGGTTTTAACGATGAAAGTTTTGAACATGGGCAAGCATTTCCTAGAGATGGTAATGGTAATTTTTCTGTTGGCAAGCAGAATTGGAACATGCTATTTAAGGATACTACCTCTGCTGCTCAAGTAGCGGCTGAGTTTGGAGAACATGCAAGCCTAGCTGCCAAAGCTGTTGGAGAACTTTCAAGGCAATATTATATTGATGATGGTGGTTCATGCCACTTAGGTTTCAAGGATAAAAGGTTGGAACATGAGCAATCATTTCCTTGAGATGGTAATGGTAATTTTTCTGTTGGTAAGCAGTATTGGAACGTGAAATTTAAGGATGCTACCTCTGCTGCTCAAGCAGCGGCTGAGTTTGGAGAACATGCAAACCTAGCTGCCAGAGCTGTTGGAGAACTTTCAAGGCAATATTGTGTTGATGATGGTGGTTAATGCCACTTAGGTTTCAAGGATTAAAGGTTGGAACATGGGCAATCATTTCCTTGAGATGGTAATGGTAATTTTTTTGTTGGTAGGCACTATTGGAACATGAAATTTAAGGATGCTACCTCTGCTGCTCAAGTAGAGGCTGAGTTTGGAGAACATGCAGGCCTAGCTGCCAGAGCTGTTGGAGAACTTTCAAGGCAATATTATGTTGATGATGGTTGTTCGTGAAACTTAGGTTTCAAGGATGAAAGGTTGGAACATGGGCAATCATTTCCTTGAGATGGTAATGGTAATTTTTCTGTTTGTAGGCAGTATTGGAACATAAAATTTAAGGATGCTACCTCTGCTGCTCAAGTAGCGGCTGAGTTCGGAGAACATGCAAGCCTAGCTGCCAGAGCTGTTGGAGAACTTTCAAGGCAATATTATGTTGATGATGGCGGTTCATGCCACTTAGGTTTCAATGATGAAAGTTTTGAACATGGGCAAGCATTTCTTGGAGATGGTAATGGTAATTTTTCTGTTGGCAAGCAGAATTGGAACATGATATTTAAGGATACTACCTCTGCTGCTCATGCAGCGGCTGAGTTTGGAGAACATGCAAACCTAGCTGCCAGAGCTGTTGGAGAACTTTCAAGGCAATATTGTGTTGATGATGGTGGTTCATGCCACTTAGGTTTCAAGGATGAAAGGTTGGAACATGGGCAATCATTTCCTTGAGATGGTAATGGTAATTTTTCTGTTGGTAGGCAGTATTGGAACATGAAATTTAAGGATGCTACCTCTGCTGCTCAAGCAGCGGCTGAGTTTGGAGAACATGTAAGCCTAGCTGCCAGAGCTGTTGGAGAACTTTCAAGGCAATATTATGTTGATGATGGTGGTTCATGCCACTTAGGTTTTAACGATGAAAGTCTTGAACATAGGCAAGCATTTCCTGGAGATGGTAATGGTAATTTTTCTGTTGGCAGGCAGAATTGGAACATGATATTTAAGGATACTACCTCTACTGCTCAAGCAGCGGCTGAGTTTGGAGAACATGCAAGCCTAGCTGCCAAAGCTGTTGGAGAACTTTCAAGGCAATATTGTATTGATGATGGTGGTTCATGCCACTAAGTTTTCAAGGATAAAAGGTTGGAACATGAGCAATCATTTCCTTGAGATGGTAATGGTAATTTTTCTGTTGGTAAGCAGTATTGGAACATGAAATTTAAGGATGCTACCTCTGCTGCTCAAGCAGCGGCTGAGTTTGGAGAACATGCAAACCTAGCTGCCAGAGCTGTTAGAGAACTTTCAAGGCAATATTGTGTTGATGATGGTGGTTAATGCCACTTAGGTTTCAAGGATTAAAGGTTGGAACATGGGCAATCATTTCCTTGAGATGGTAATGGTAATTTTTCTGTTGGTAGGCACTATTGGAACATGAAATTTAAGGATGCTACCTCTGCTGCTCAAGTAGAGGCTGAGTTTGGAGAACATGCAGGCCTAGCTGCCAGAGCTGTTGGAGAACTTTCAAGGCAATATTATGTTGATGATGGTGGTTCGTGACACTTAGGTTTCAAGGATGAAAGGTTGGAACATGGGCAATCATTTCCTTGAGATGGTAATGGTAATTTTTCTGTTTGTAGGCAGTATTGGAACATGAAATTTAAGGATGCTACCTCTGCTGCTCATGCAGCGGCTGAGTTTGGAGAACATGCAAACCTAGCTGCCAGAGCTGTTGGAGAACTTTCAAGGCAATATTGTGTTGATGATGGTGGTTCATGCCACCTAGGTTTCAAGGATGAAAGGTTGGAACATGGGCAATCATTTCCTTGAGACGGTAATGGTAATTTTTCTGTTGGTAGGCAGTATTGGAACATGAAATTTAAGGATGCTACCTCTGCTGCTCATGCAGCGGCTGAGTTTGGAGAACATGCAAGCCTAGCTGCCAGAGCTGTTGGAGAACTTTCAAGGCAATATTATGTTCATGATGGTGGTTCATGCCACTTAGGTTTTAAGGATGAAAGGTTGGAACATGGGCAAGCGTTTCCTGGAGATGGTAATCGTAATTTTTCTGTTGGCAAGCAGAATTGGAACATGAAATTTAAGGATACTACCTCTGCTGCTCAAGCAGCGACTGAGTTCGGAGAACATGCAAGCCTAGATGCCAGAGCTGTTGGAGAACTTTCAAGGCAATATTGTGTTGATGATGGTGGTTCATGCCACTTAGGTTTCAACGATTAAAGTTTTGAACATGGGCAAGCATTTCCTGTAGTTGGTAATGGTAATTTTTCTGTTGGCAAGTAGAATCTAAACATGAAATTTAAGGATACTACGTCTTCTACTCAAGCAGTGGCTGAGTTTGGAGAACATGCAAACTTAGCTGCCAGAGCTGTTGGAGAACTTTCAAGGCAATATTGTGTTGATGATGGTGGTTCATGCCACTTCGGTTTCAAGGATGAAAGGTTGGAACATGGGCAAGCATTTCCTGGAGATGGTAATGGTAATTTTTCTGTTGGCAAGCAGAATTGGAACATGAAATTTAAGGATACTACCTCTGCTGCTCAAGCAGCGGCTGCGTTTGCAGAAGATGCAGGCCTAGCTGCCAGAGTTGTTGTAGAACTTTCAAGGCAATATTGTGTTGATGATGGTAGATCATGCCACTTAGGTTATAACGATGAAAGTTTTGAACATGGGCAAGTATTTCCTGGAGATGGTAATGGTAATTTTTCTATTGGCAAGCAGAATTGGAACATGAAATTTAAGGATGCTACCTCTGCTGCTCAAGCAGCGGCTGAGTTTGCAGAACATGCAAGCCTAGCTGCCAGAGCTGTTGTAGAACATTCAAGGCAATATTGTGTTGATGATGGTAGATCATGCCACTTAGGTTTCAACGATGAAAGTTTTGAACATGGGCAATCATTTCCTGGAGAAGGTAATGGTAATTTTTCTATTGGCAAGCAGTATTGGAACATGAAATTTAAGGATGCTACCTCTGCTGCTCAAGTAGCGGCTGAGTTTGCAGAACATGCAAGCCTAGCTGTCAGAGCTGTTGTAGAATATTCAAGGCAATATTGTGTTGATGATGGTGGTTCATGCCACTTCGGTTTCAAGGATGAAAGGTTGGAACATGGGCAATCATTTCCTGGAGATGGTAATGGTATGTTTTCTATTGGCAAGAAGAATTGGAACATGAAATTTGAGGATTCTACCTCAGCTGCTCAAGTAGCGACTAAGTTTGTAGAACATGCAAGCCTAGCGACCAGAGCTGTTGCAGAACTTTCAAGGAAATATTATGTTGATGATGGTGGCTCATGCCACTTAGGTTTCAAGAATGAAAGGTTGGAACATTGGCAATCATTTCCTTGAGATGGTAATGGTAATTTTTCTGTTGGTAGCCAGTATTGGAACAGGAAATTTAAGGATGCTACCTCTGCTGCTCAAGCAGCGGCTGAGTTTGGAGAACATGCAAGCCTAACTGCCAGAGCTGTTGGAGAACTTTCAAGGCAATATTATGTTCATGATAGTGGTTCATGCCACCTAGGTTTTAAGGATGAAAGGTTGGAACATGGGCAAGCATTTCCTGGAGATTGTAATGGTAATTTTTCTGTTGGTAGACAGTGTTGGAACGTGAAATTTAAGGAAGCTACCTCTGCTGCTCAAGCAGCGGCTGAGTTTGGAGAACATGCAAACCTAGCTGCTAGAGCTGTTGGAGAACTTTCAAGGCAATATTGTGTTGATGATGGTGGTTCATGCCACTTAGGTTTTAAGGATGAAAGGTCGGAACATGGGCAATCATTTCCTTGAGATGGTAATGGTAATTTTTCTGTTGGTAGGCAGTATTAGAATAGGAAATTTAAGGATGCTACCTATGCTGCTCAAGCAGTGGCTGAGTTTGGAGAACATGCAAGCCTAGCTACCAGAGCTGTTGGAGAACTTTCAAAGAAATATTATGTTCATGATGGTGGTTCATGCCACTTAGGTTTTAAGGATGAAAGGTTGGAACATGGGCAAGCGTTTCCTGGAGATGGTAATGGAAATTTTTCTATTGGCAAGTAGAATTGGAACATGAAATTTAAGGATACTACCGCTGCTGCACAAGCAGCGGCTGAGTTTGGAGAACATGCAAGCCCAGCTGCCAGAGCTGTTGGAGAACTTTCAAGGCAATATTGTGTTGATGATGGTGGTTCATGCCACTTAGGTTTCAACGATGAAAGTTTTGAATATGGGCAAGCATTTCCTGGAGATGGTAATGGTAATTTTTCTGTTGGCAAGCAGAAATGGAACATGAAATTTAAGGATGCTACCTCAGCTGCTCAAGTAGCGACTGAGTTTGTAGAACATGAAAGCCTAGCGGCCAGAGCTGTTGCAGAACTTTCAAGGCAATATTATGTTGATGATGTTGGTTCATGCCACTTAGGTTTCAAGGATGAAAGGTTGGAACATGGGAAATCATTTCCTTGAGGTGTTAATGGTAATTTTTCTATTGGTAGGTAGTATTGGAACATGAAATTTAAGGATGCTACCTCTACTGCTCAAGCAGCGGCTGAGTTTGGATTACTTGCAAGCCTATCTGCCAGAGCTGTTGGAGAAATTTCAAGGCAATATTGTATTGATGATGGTGGTTCATTCCACTTAGGTTTCAAGGATGAAAGCTTGGAACATGGGCAATCATTTCCTTGAGATGGTAATGGTAATTTTTCTGTTGGTAGGCAGTAATGGAACGTGAAATTTAAGGAAGCTACCTCTGCTGCTCAAGCAGCGGCTGAGTATGGAGAACATGCAAACCTAGCTGCCAGAGCTGTTAGAGAACTTTCAAGGCAATATTATGTTGATGATGGTGGTTCAAGCCACTTAGGTTTCAAGGATGAAAGGTTAGAACATGGGCAATCCTATCCTTGATATGGTAATGGTAATTTTTCTGTTGGTAGGCAGTATTGGAACAGGAAATTTAAGGATGCTACCACTGTTGTTCAAGCAGCGGCTGAGTTTGGAGAACATGCAAGCCTAGCTGCCAGAGCTGTTGGAGAACTTTCAAGGCAATTTTGTGTTGATGATGGTGGTTCATGCCACTTAGGTTTTAAGGATGAAAGGTTGGAACATGGGCAAGCATTTCCTGGAGATGGTAATGGTAATTTTTCTGTTGGCAAGCAGAATTGGAACATGAAATTTAAGGATGCTACCTCTGCTGCTCAAGCAGCGGCTGAGTTTGCAGAACATGCAAGCCTAGCTGCCAGAGCTATTGTAGAACTTTCAAGGCAATATTGTGTTGATGATGGTGGTTCATGCCACTTAGGTTTCAAGGATGAAAGGTTAGAACATGGGCAATCATTTCTGGGAGATGGTAATGGTAAGTTTTCTATTGGCAAGAAGAGTTGGAACATGAAATTTGAGGATTCTACCTCAACTGCTCAAGGAGCGACTGAGTTTGTAGAACATGCAAGCCCTGCGGCCAGAGTTATTACAGAACTTTCAAGGAAATATTGTGTTGATGATGGTGGTTCATGCCACTTAGGTTTCAACGATGAAAGGTTGGAACATGGGCAATCATTTCCTTGAGATGGTAATTGTAATTTTTCTGTTGATAGGCAGTATTGGAACAGGAAATTTAGGGATGCTACCTCTGCTGCTCAAGCAGCGGCTGAGTTTGGAGAACATGCAAGCCTAGCTGCCAGAGCTGTTGTAGAACTTTCAAGATAATATTGTGTTGATGATGGTGGTTCATGCCACTTAGGTTTCAAGGATGAAAGGTTGAAACATGGGTAAGCATTTCCTAGAGATGGTAATGGTAATTTTTCTGTTGGCAAGCAGAATTGGAACATGAAATTTAAGGATACTACCTCTGTTGCTCAAGCAGCGGCTGAGCTAGCAGAACATGCAAGCCTAGCTGCCAGAGCTGTTGTAGAACTTTCAAGGCAATATTGTGTTGATGATGGTGGTTCATGCCGCTTAGGTTTCAAGGATGAAAGGTTGGAACATGGGTAATCATTTCCTGGAGATGGTAATGGTAATTTTTCTGTTGGCAGGTAGAATTGGAACATGAAATTCAAGGATGCTACCTCTGCTACTCAAGCAGCGGCTGAGTTTACAGAACATGCAAGCCTAGCTGCCAGAGTTGTTGTAGAACTTTCGAGGCAATATTGTCTTGATGATGGTGGTTCATGCCACTTAGGTTTCAAGGATGAAAGGTTTGAACATGGGCAATCATTTCCTTGAGGTGTTAATGGTAATTTTTCTGTTGGTAGGTAGTATTGGAACACGAAATTTAAGGATGCTACCTCTACTGCTCAAGCAGCGGCTGAGTTTGGAGAACATGCAAGGCTAGCTGCCAGAGATGTTGGAGAACTTTCAAGGCAATATTATGTTCATGATGGTGGTTCATGCCACCTAGGTTTCAAGGATGAAAGGTTGGAACATGGGCAAGCATTTCCTGGAGATTGTAATGGTAATTTTTCTGTTGGTAGATAGTGTTGGAACGTGAAATTTAAAGAAGCTACCTCTGCTGCTCAAGTAGCGGCTGAGTTTGGAGAACATGCAAACCTAGCTGCTAGAGCTGTTGGAGAACTTTCAAGGCAATATTGTGTTGATGATGGTGGTTCATGCCACTTAGGTTTTAAGGATGAAAGGTCGGAACATGGGCAATCATTTCCTTGAGATGGTAATGGTAATTTTTCTGTTGGTAGGCAGTATTGGAATAGGAAATTTAAGGATGCTACCTCTGCTGCTCAAGCAGTGGCTGAGTTTGGAGAACATGCAAGCCTAGCTACCAGAGCTGTTGGAGAACTTTCAAGGCAATATTATGTTCATGATGGTGGTTCATGCCACTTAGGTTTTAAGGATGAAAGGTTGGAACATGGGCAAGCGTTTCCTGGAGATGGTAATGGAAATTTTTCTATTGGCAAGCAGAATTGGAACATGAAATTTAAGGATACTACCGCTGCTGCACAAGCAGCGGCTGAGTTTGGAGAACATGCAAGCCCAGCTACCAGAGCTGTTGGAGAACTTTCAAGGCAATATTGTGTTGATGATGGTGGTTCATGCCACTTAGGTTTCAACGATGAAAGTTTTGAACATGGGCAAGCATTTCCTGGAGATGGTAATGGTAATTTTTCTGTTGGCAAGCAGAATTGGAACATGAAATTTAAGGATGCTACCTCAGCTGCTCAAGTAGCGACTGAGTTTGTAGAACATGAAAGCCTAGCGGCCAGAGCTGTTGCAGAACTTTCAAGGAAATATTGTGTTGATGATGGTGGTTCATGCCACTTAGGTTTCAAGGATGAAAGGTTGGAACATGGGCAAGCATTTCCTGGAGATGGTAATGTAAATTTTTCTGTTGGCAAGCAGAATTGGAACATGAAATTTAAGGATAATACCGCTGCTGGACAAGCAGCGGCTGAGTTTGGAGAACATGCAAGCCTAGCTGCCAGAGTTGTTGGAGAACTTTCAAGGCAGTATTGTGTTGATGATGGTGGTTCATGCCACTTAGGTTTCAAGGATGAATGTTTTGAACATGGGCAAGCATTTCCTGGAGATGGTAATGGTAATTTTTCTGTTGGCAAGTAGAATTGGAACATGAAATTTAAGGATACTACCTCTGCTGCTCAAGCAGCGGCTGAGTTTGCAGAACATGCAAGCCTAGCTGCCAGAGCTGTTGTAGAACTTTCAAGGCAATATTGTGTTGATGATGGTGGTTCATGCCACTTAGGTTTCAAGGATGAAAGGTTGGAACATGGGCAATCATTTCCTGGAGATGGTAATGGTAATTTTTCTGTTGGCAGGCAGAATTGGAACATGAAATTTAAGGATGCTACCTCTGCTGCTCAAGCAGCGGCTGAGTTTGCAGAACATGCAAGCCTAGCTGCCAGAGCTGTTGTAGAACTTTCAAGGCAATATTGTGTTGATGATGGTGGTTCATGCCACTTAGGTTTCAAGGATGAAAGGTTGGAACATGGGCAATCATTTCCTGGAGATGGTAATGGTAAGTTTTCTATTGGCAAGAAGAATTGGAACATGAAATTTGAGGATTCTACCTCAGCTACTCAAGTAGCGACTGAGTTTGTAGAACATGCAAGCCTAGCGGCCAGAGCTGTTGCTGAACTTTCAAGGCAATATTGTGTTGATGATGGTGGTTCATGCCACTTAGGTTTCAAGGATGAAAGGTTGGAACATGGGCAATCATTTCCTTGAGATGGTAATGGTAAATTTTCTGTTGGTAGGCAGTATTGGAACAGGAAATTTAAGGATGCTACCTCTGCGGCTCAAGCAGCGGCTGAGTTTGGAGAACATGCAAGCCTAGGTGCCTGAGCTGTTGGAGATCTTTCAAGGCAATATTGTGTTGATGATGGTGGTTCATGCCACTTAGGTTTTAAGGATGAAAGGTTGGAACATGGGCAAGCATTTCCTGGAGATGGTAATGGTAATTTTTCTTTTGGCAAGCCGAATTGGAACATGAAATTTAAGGATACTACCTCTGCTGCTCAAGCAGTGGCTGAGTTTGGAGAACATGCAAGCCTAGCTGCCAGAGCTGTTGGAGAACTTTCAAGGCAATATTGTGTTGATGATGGTGGTTCATGGCACTTAGGTTTCAAGGATGAAAGGTTGAAACATGGGTAACATTTCCTAGAGATGGTAATGGTAAGTTTTCTGTTGGCAAGCAGAATTGGAACATGAAATTTAAGGATACTACCTCTGCTGCTCAAGCAGCGGCTGAGCTAGCAGAACATGCAAGCCTTGCTGCCAGAGCTGTTGTAGAACTTTCAAGGCAATATTGTGTTGATGATGGTGGTTCATGCCGCTTAGGTTTCAAGGATGAAAGGTTGGAACATGGGTAATCATTTCCTGGAGATGGTAATGGTAATTTTTCTGTTGGCAGGTAGAATTGGAACATGAAATTCAAGGATGCTACCTCTGCTACTCAAGCAGCGGCTGAGTTTACAGAACATGCAAGCCTAGCTGCCAGAGTTGTTGTAGAACTTTCGAGGCAATATTGTGTTGATGATGGTGGTTCATGCCACTTAGGTTTCAAGGATGAAAGGTTTGAACATGGGCAATCATTTCCTTGAGGTGTTAAAGGTAATTTTTCTATTGGTAGGCAGTATTGGAACACGAAATTTAAGGATGCTACCTCTACTGCTCAAGCAGCGGATGAGTTTGGAGAACATACAAGGCTAGCTGCCAGAGATGTTGGAGAACTTTCATGGCAATATTATGTTCATGATGGTGGTTCATGCCACCTAGGTTTCAAGGATGAAAGGTTGGAACATGGGCAAGCATTTCCTGGAGATTGTAATGGTAATTTTTCTGTTGGTAGACAGTGTTGGAACGTGAAATTTAAGGAAGCTACCTCTGCTGCTCAAGCAGCGGCAGAGTTTGGAGAACATGCAAACCTAGCTGCTAGAGCTGTTGGAGAACTTTCAAGGCAATATTGTGTTGATGATGGTGGTTCATGCCACTTAGGTTTTAAGGATGAAAGGTCGGAACATGGGCAATCATTTCCTTGAGATGGTAATGGTAATTTTTCTGTTGGTAGGCAGTATTGGAATAGGAAATTTAAGGATGCTACCTCTGCTTCTCAAGCAGTGGCTAAGTTTGGAGAACATGCAAGCGTAGCTACCAGAACTGTTGGAGAACTTTCAAGGCAATATTATGTTCATGATGGTGGTTTATGCCACTTAAGTTTTAAGGATGAAAGGTTGGAACATGGGCAAGCGTTTCCTGGAGATGGTAATGGAAATTTTTCTATTGGCAAGCAGAATTGGAACATGAAATTTAAGGATACTACCGCTGCTGCACAAGCAGTGGCTTAGTTTGGAGAACATGCAAGCCTAGCTGCCAGATCTGTTGGAGAACTTTCAAGGCAATATTGTGTTGATGATGGTGGTTCATGCCACTTAGGTTTCAACGATGAAAGTTTTGAACATGGGCAAGCATTTCCTGGAGATGGTAATGGTAATTTTTCTGTTGGCAAGCAGAATTGGAACATGAAATTTAAGGATGCTACCTCAGCTGCTCCAGTAGTGACTGAGTTTGTAGAACATGAAAGCCTAGCGGCCAGAGCTGTTGCAGAACTTTCAAGGAAATATTGTGTTGATGATGGTGGTTCATGCCACTTAGGTTTCAAGGATGAAAGGTTGGAACATGGGCAAGCATTTCCTGGAGATGGTAATGGAAATTTTTATGTTGGCAAGCAGAATTGGAACATGAAATTTAAGGATACTACCGCTGCTGCACAAGCAGCGGCTGAGTTTGGAGAACATGCAAGCCTAGCTGCCAGAGTTGTTGGAGAACTTTCAAGGCAGTATTGTGTTGATGATGGTGGTTCATGCCACTTAGGTTTCAACGATGAAAGTTTTGAACACGGGCAAGCATTTCCTGGAGATGGTAATGGTAATTTTTCTGTTGGCAAGCAGAATTGGAACATGAAATTTAAGGATACTACCTTTGCTGCTCAAGCAGCGACTGAGTTTGTAGAACATGCAAGCCTAGCTGCCAGAGCTGTTGTAGAACTTTCAAGGCAATATTGTGTTGATGTTGGTGGTTCATGCCACTTAGGTTTCAGGGATGAAAGGTTGGAACATGAGCAATCATTTCCTTGAGATGGTAATGGTAAATTTTCTGTTGGTAGGCAGTATTGGAACAGGAAATTTAAGGATACTACCTCTGCTGCTCAAGCAGCGGCTGAGTTTGCAGAACATGCAAGCCTTGCTGCCAGAGCTGTTAGAGATCTTTCAAGGCAATATTGTGTGGATGATGGTGGTTCATGCCGCTTTGGTTTTAAGGATGAAAGGTTGGAACATGGCAAGCGTTTCCTGGAGATGGTAATGGAAATTTTTCTGTTGGCAAGCAGAATTGGAACATGAAATTTAAGGATACTACCGCTGCTGCACAAGCAGTGGCTGAGTTTGGAGAACATGCAAGCCTAGCTGCCAGAGCTGTTGGAGAACTTTCAAGGCAATATTGTGTTGATGATGGTGGTTCATGCCACTTAGGTTTCAACGATGAAAGTTTTGAACATGGACAAGCATTTCCTGGAGATGGTAATGGTAATTTTTCTGTTGGCAAGAAGAATTGGAACATGAAATTTGAGGATTCTACCTCAGCTGCTCAAGTAGCGACTGAGTTTGTAGAACATGCAAGCCTAGCGGCCAGAGCTGTTGCAGAACTTTCAAGGAAATATTGTGTTGATGATGGTGGTTCATGCCACTTAGGTTTCAACGATGAAAGGTTGGAACATGGGCAATCATTTCCTTGAGATGGTAATTGTAATTTTTCTGTTGGTAGGCAGTATTGGAACAGGAAATTTAAGGATGCTACCTCTGCTGCTCAAGCAGCGGCTGAGTTTGGAGAACATGCAAGCCTAGCTGCCAGAACTGTTGGAGAACTTTCAAGGCAATATTGTGTTGATGATGGTGGTTCATGCCACTTAGGTTTCAAGGATGAAAGGTTGGAACATGGGTAATCATTTCCTGGAGATGGTAATGGTAATTTTTCTGTTGGAAGGTAGAATTGGAACATGAAATTCAAGGATGCTACCTCTGCTACTCAAGCAGCGGCTGAGTTTACAGAACATGCAAGCCTAGCTACCAGAGTTGTTGTAGAACTTTCGAGGCAATATTGTGTTGATGGTGGTTCATGCCACTTAGTTTTCAAGGATGAAAGGTTTGAACATGGGCAATCTTTTTCTTGAGATGGTAATGGTAATTTTTCTGTTGGTAGGCAGTATTGGAACAGGAAATTTAAGGATGCTACCTCTGCTGCTCAAGCAGCGGCTGAGTTTGCAGAACATGCAAGCCTAGCTGCCAGAGCTGTTGTAGAACTTTCAAGGCAATATTGTGTTGATGATGGTGGTTCATGCCACTTAGGTTTCAAGGATGAAAGGTTGGAACATGGGCAATCATTTCCTAGAGATAGTAATGGTAAGTTTTCTATTGGCAAGCAGAATTGGAACATGAAATTTGAGGATTCTACCTCAGCTGCTCAAGCAGCGGCTGAGTTTGGAGAACATGCAAGCCTAGCTGCCAGAGCTGTTGGGGAAGTTTCAAGGCAATATTGTGTTGATGATGGTAGTTCATGCCACTTAGGTTTCAACCATGAAAGGTTGGAACATGGGCAATCATTACCTGGAGATGGTAATGGTAAGTTTTCTATTGGCAAGCAGAATTGGAACATGAAATTTGAGGATTCTACCTCAGCCGCTCAAGTAGCGGCTGAGTTTGCAGAACATGCAAGCCTAGTTGCCAGAGCTGTTGTAGAACTTTCAAGGCAATATTGTGTTGATGATGGTGGTTCATGCCACTTAGGTTTCAAGGATGAAAGGTTGGAACATGGGCAATCATTTCCTTGAGATGGTAATGGTAAATTTTCTGTTGGTAGGCAGTATTGGAACAGGAAATTTAAGGATGCTACCTCTGCGGCTCAAGCAGCGGCTGAGTTTGGAGAACATGCAAGCCTAGCTGCCAGAGCTGTTGGAGATCTTTCAAGGAAATATTGTGTTGATGATGGTGATTCATGCCACTTAGGTTTTAAGGATGAAAGGTTGGAACATGGACAAGCATTTCCTGGAGATGGTAATGGTAATTTTCTGTTGGCAAGAAGAATTGGAACATGAAATTTAAGGATACTACCTCTGCTGCTCAAGCAGTGGCAGAGTTTGGAGAACATGCAAGCCTAGCTGCCAGAGTTGTTGGAGAACTTTCAAGGCAATATTGTGTTGATGATGGTGGTTCATGCCACTTAGGTTTCAACGATGAATGTTTTGAACATGGGCAAGCATTTCCTAGAGATGGTAATGGTAATTTTTCTGTTGGCAAGCAGAATTGGAACATGAAATTTAAGGATACTACCTCTGCTGCTCAAGCAGCGACTGAGTTTACAGAACATGCAAGCCTAGCTGCCAGAGCTGTTGTAGAACTTTAAAGGCAATATTGTGTTGATGATGGTGGTTCATGCCATTTAGGTTTCAAGGATGAAAGGTTGGAACATGGGCAATCATTTCCTTGAGATGGTAATGGTAATTTTTCTGTTGGTAGGCAGTATTGGAACGTGAAATTTAAGGATACTACCTCTGCTGCTCAAGCAGCGGATGAGTTTGGAGAACATGCAAACCTAGTTGCCAGAGCTGTTGGAGAACTTTCAAGGCAATATTGTGTTGATGATGGTGGTTCATGCCACTTAGGTTTCAAGGATGAAAGTTTGGAACATGGGCAATCATTTCCTTGAGATGGTAATGGTAATTTTTCTATTGGTAGGCAGTATTGAATAGGAAATTTAAGGATGCTACCTCTGCTGCTCAAGCAGCGGCTGAGTTTGGAGAACATGCAAACCTAGCTGCCAGAGCTGTTGGAGAACTTTCAAGGCAATATTATATTGATGATGGTTGTTCATGCCACTTAGGTTTCAAGGATGAAAGGTTGGAACATGGGCAAGCATTTCCTGGAGATGGTAATGGTAATTTTTCTATTGGCAAGCAGAATTGGAACATGAAATTTAAGGATACTACCTCTGCTGCTCAAGCAGGGGCTGAGTTTGCAGAACATGCAAGCCTAGCTGCCAGAGCTGTTGTAGAACTTTCAAGGAAATATTGTGTTGATGATGGTGGTTCATGCCACTTAGGTTTCAAGGATAAAAGGTTGGAACATGGGCAATTATTTCCTTGATATGGTAATGGTAATTTTTCTGTTGGTAGGTAGTATTGGAACGTGAAATTTAAGGATGCTACCTCTGCTGCTCAAGCAGCGGCTGAGTTTGGAGAACATGCAAACCTAGATGCCAGAGTAGTTGGAGAACTTTGAAGGCAATATTGTGTTGATGATGGTGGTTCATGCCACTTAGGTTTCAAGGATGAAAGGATGGAACATGGGCAATCATTTCCTTGAGATGGTAATGGTAATGTTTCTGTTGGTAGGCAGTATTGGAACAGAAAATTTAAGGATGCCACCTCTTCTGCTCAAGCAGCGACTGAGTTTGGAGAACATGCAAGCCTAGCTGCCAGAGCTGTTGGAGAACTTTCAAGGCAATATTATGTTCATGATGGTGGTTCATGCCACTTAGGTTTCAACGATGAAAGTTTTGAACATGGGCAAGCATTTCCTGGAGATGGTAATGGTAATTTTTCGGTTGGCAAGCAGAATTGGAACATGAAATTTAAGGATACTACCTCTGCTGCTCAAGCAGCGACTGAGTTTGCAGAACATGCAAGCCTAGCTGCCAGAGCTATTGTTAAACTTTCAAGGCAATATTGTGTTGATGATATTTGTTCATGCCACTTAGGTTTCAAGGATGAAAGGTTGGAACATGGGCAATCATTTCCTTGAGATGGTAATTTTTCTGTTGGTAGGCAGTATTGGAACGTGAAATTTAAGGATGCTACCTCTGCTGCTCAAGCAGCGGCTGAGTTTGGAGAACATGCAAACCTAGTTGTCAGTGTTGTTGGAGAACATTCAAGGTAATATTGTGTTGATGATGGTGGTTCATGCCACTTAGGTTTCAAGGATGAAATTTTGGAACATGGGCAATCATTTCCTTGAGATGGTAATGGTAATTTTTCTGTTGGTAGGCAGTATTGGAACAGAAATTTAAGGATGCTACCTCTGCTGCTCAAGCAGCGGCTGAGTTTGGAGAACATGCAAGCCGAGCTGCCAGAGCTGTTGGAGAACTTTCAAGGCAATATTGTATTGATGATGGTGGTTCATGCCACTTAGGTTTCAAGGATGAAAGGTTGGAACATGGGCAAGCATTTCCTGGAGATGGTAATGGTAATTTTTCTGTTGGCAAGCAGAATTGGAATATGAAATTTAAGGATACTACCTCTACTGCTCAAGTAGCGGCTGAGTTTACAGAACATGCAAGCCTAGTTGCCAGAGCTGTTGTAGAACTTTCAAGGCAATATTGTGTTGATGATGGTGGTTCATGCCACTTAGGTTTTAAGGATGAAATGTCGGAACATGGGCAATCATTTCCTTGAGATGGTAATGGTAATTTTTCTGTTGGTAGGCAGTATTGGAACAGGAAATTTAAGGATGCTACCTCTGCTGCTCAAGCAGTGGCTGAGTTTGGAGAACATGCAAGCCTAGCTACCAGAGCTGTTGGAGAACTTTCAAGGCAACATTATGTTCATGATGGTGGTTCATGCCACTTAGGTTTTAAGGATGAATGGTTGGAACATGGGCAAGCGTTTCCTGGAGATTGTAATGGAAATTTTTCTGTTGGCAAGCAGAATTGGAACATGAAATTTAAGGATACTACCGCTGCTGCACAAGCAGTGGCTGAGTTTGGAGAACATGCAAGCCTTGCTGCCAGAGCTATTGGAGAACTTTCAAGGCAATATTGTGTTGATGATGGTGGTTCATGCCACTTAGGTTTCAACGATGAAAGTTTTGAACATGGGCAAGCATTTCCTGGAGATGGTAATGGTAATTTTTCTGTTGGCAAGCAGAATTGGAACATGAAATTTAAGGATGCTACCTCAGCTGGTCAAGTAGCGACTGAGTTTGTAGAACATGAAAGCCTAGCGGCCAGAGCTGTTGCAGAACTTTCAAGGAAATATTGTGTTGATGATGGTGGTTCATGCCACTTAGGTTTCAACGATGAAAGGTTGGAACATGGGCAATCATTTCCTTGAGATGGTAATTGTAATTTTTCTGTTGGTAGGCAGTATTAGAACAGGAAATTTAAGGATGCTACCTCTGCTGCTCAAGCAGCAGCTGAGTTTGGAGAACATGCAAGCCTAGCTGCCAGAACTGTTGGAGAACTTTCAAGGCAATATTGTGTTGATGATGGTGGTTCATGCCACTTAGGTTTCAAGGATGAAAGGTTGGAACATGGGCAATCATTTCCTGGAGATGGTAATGGTAATTTTTCTGTTGGCACGAAGAATTGGAACATGCAATTTGAGGATTCTACCTCAGTTGCTCAAGTAGCGACTGAGTTTGTAGAACATGCAAGCCTAGCGGCCAGAGTTGTTGCCGAACTTTCAAGGAAATATTGTGTTGATGATGGTGGTTCATGCCACTTAGTTTTCAAGGATGAAAGGCTTTGAACATGGGCAATCATTTCCTTGAGATGGTAATGGTAATTTTTATGTTGGTAGGCAGTATTGGAACAGGAAATTTAAGGATGCTATCTCTGCTGCTCAAGTAGCGGCTGAGTTTGCAGAACATAGAAGCCTAGCTGCCAGAGCTGTTGTAGAACTTTCAAGGCAGTATTGTGTTGATGATGGTGGTTCATGCCACTTAGGTTTCATGGATGAAAGGTTGGAACATGGGCAATCATTTCCTGGAGATGGTAATGGTATGTTTTCTATTGGCAAGAAGAATTGGAACATGAAATTTGAGGATTCTACCTCAGCTGCTCATGTAGCGACTGAGTTTGTAGAACATGCAAGCCTAGCGGCCAGAGCTGTTGCAGAAATTTCAAGGAAATATTGTGTTGATGATGGTGGTTCATGCCACTTAGGTTTTAAGGATGAAAGGTCGGAACATGGGCAATCATTTCCTTGAGATGGTAATGGTAATTGTTCTGTTGGTAGGCAGTATTAGAACAGGAAATTTAAGGAAGCTACCTCTGCTGCTCAAGCAGTGGCTGAGTTTGGAGAACATGCAAGCCTAGCTACCAGAGCTGTTGGAGAACTTTCAAGGCAACATTATGTTCATGATGGTGGTTCATGCCACTTAGGTTTTAAGGATGAATGGTTGGAACATGGGCAAGCGTTTCCTGGAGATTGTAATGGAAATTTTTCTGTTGGCAAGCAGAATTGGAACATAAAATTTAAGGATACTACCGCTGCTGCACAAGCAGTGGCTGAGTTTGGAGAACATGCAAGCCTAGCTGCCAGAGCTGTTGGAGAACTTTCAAGGCAATATTGTGTTGATGATGGTGGTTCATGCCACTTAGGTTTCAACGATGAAAGTTTTGAACATGGGCAAGCATTTCCTGGAGATGGTAATGGTAATTATTCTGTTGGCAAGCAGAATTGGAACATGAAATTTAAGGATGCTACCTCAGCTGCTCAAGTAGCGACTGAGTTTGTAGAACATGAAAGCCTAGCGGCCAGAGCTGTTGCAGAACTTTCAAGGAAATATTGTGTTGATGATGGTGGTTCATGCCACTTAGGTTTCAACGATGAAAGGTTGGAACATGGGCAATCATTTTCTTGAGATGGTAATTGTAATTTTTCTGTTGGTAGGCAGTATTAGAACAGGAAATTTAAGGATGCTACCTCTGCTGCTCAAGCAGCAGCTGAGTTTGGAGAACATGCAAGCCTAGCTGCCAGAACTGTTGGAGAACTTTCAAGGCAATATTGTGTTGATGATGGTGGTTCATGCCACTTAGGTTTCAAGGATAAAAGGTTGGAACATGGGCAATCATTTCCTGGAGATGGTAATGGTAATTTTTCTGTTGGCACGAAGAATTGGAACATGAAATTTGAGGATTCTACCTCAGCTGCTCAAGTAGCGACTGAGTTTGTAGAACATGCAAGCCTAGCGGCCAGAGTTGTTGTAGAACTTTCAAGGAAATATTGTGTTGATGATGGTGGTTCATGCCACTTAGTTTTCAAGGATGAAAGGTTGGAACATGGGCAATCATTTCCTTGAGATGGTAATGGTAATTTTTCTGTTGGCAGGCAGAATTGGAACATGAAATTTAAGGATGCTACCTCTGCTGCTCAAGCAGCGGCTGAGTTTGGAGAACATGCAAGCCTAGCTGCCAGAGCTGTTGGAGAAGTTTCAAGGCAATATTGTGTTGATGATGGTAGTTCATGCCACTTAGGTTTCAACCATGAAAGGTTGGAACATGGGCAATCATTACCTGGAGATGGTAATGGTAAGTTTTCTATTGGCAAGCAGAATTGGAACATGAAATTTGAGGATTCTACCTCAGCCGCTCAAGTAGCGGCTGAGTTTGCAGAACATGCAAGCCTAGTTGCCAGAGCTGTTGTAGAACTTTCAAGGCAATATTGTGTTGATGATGGTGGTTCATGCCACTTAGGTTTCAAGGATGAAAGGTTGGAACATGGGCAATCATTTCCTTGAGATGGTAATGGTAAATTTTCTGTTGGTAGGCAGTATTGGAACAGGAAATTTAAGGATGCTACCTCTGCGGCTCAAGCAGCGGCTGAGTTTGGAGAACATGCAAGCCTAGCTGCCAGAGCTGTTGGAGATCTTTCAAGGAAATATTGTGTTGATGATGGTGATTCATGCCACTTAGGTTTTAAGGATGAAAGGTTGGAACATGGGCAAGCATTTCCTGGAGATGGTAATGGTAATTTTCTGTTGGCAAGAAGAATTGGAACATGAAATTTAAGGATACTACCTCTGCTGCTCAAGCAGTGGCAGAGTTTGGAGAACATGCAAGCCTAGCTGCCAGAGTTGTTGGAGAACTTTCAAGGCAATATTGTGTTGATGATGGTGGTTCATGCCACTTAGGTTTCAACGATGAATGTTTTGAACATGGGCAAGCATTTCCTAGAGATGGTAATGGTAATTTTTCTATTGGCAAGCAGAATTGGAACATGAAATTTAAGGATGCTACCTCTGCTGCTCAAGCAGCGGCTGAGTTTGCAGAACATGCAAGCCTAGCTGCCAGAGCTGTTGTAGAACTTTAAAGGCAATATTGTGTTGATGATGGTGGTTCATGCCACTTAGGTTTCAAGGATGAAAGGTTGGAACATGGGCAATCATTTCCTTGAGATGGTAATGGTAATTTTTCTGTTGGTAGGCAGTATTGGAACGTGAAATTTAAGGATACTACCTCTGCTGCTCAAGCAGCGGATGAGTTTGGAGAACATGCAAACCTAGTTGCCAGAGCTGTTGGAGAACTTTCAAGGCAATATTGTGTTGATGATGGTGGTTCATGCCACTTAGGTTTCAAGGATGAAAGTTTGGAACATGGGCAATCATTTCCTTGAGATGGTAATGGTAATTTTTCTATTGGTAGGCAGTATTGGAACAGGAAATTTAAGGATGCTACCTCTGCTGCTCAAGCAGCGGCTGAGTTTGGAGAACATGCAAACCTAGCTGCCAGAGCTGTTGGAGAACTTTCAAGGCAATATTATATTGATGATGGTGGTTCATGCCACTTAGGTTTCAAGGATGAAAGGTTGGAACATGGGCAAGCATTTCCTGGAGATGGTAATGGTAATTTTTCTATTGGCAAGCAGAATTGGAACATGAAATTTAAGGATACTACCTCTGCTGCTCAAGCAGGGGCTGAGTTTGCAGAACATGCAAGCCTAGCTGCCAGAGCTGTTGTAGAACTTTCAAGGAAATATTGTGTTGATGATGGTGGTTCATGCCACTTAGGTTTCAATGATAAAAGGTTGGAACATGGGCAATTATTTCCTTGATATGGTAATGGTAATTTTTCTGTTGGTAGGCAGTATTGGAACGTGAAATTTAAGGATGCTACCTCTGCTGCTCAAGCAGCGGCTGAGTTTGGAGAACATGCAAACCTAGATGCCAGAGTAGTTGGAGAACTTTGAAGGCAATATTGTGTTGATGATGGTGGTTCATGCCACTTAGGTTTCAAGGATGAAAGGTTGGAACATGGGCAATCATTTCCTTGAGATGGTAATGGTAATGTTTCTGTTGGTAGGCAGTATTGGAACAGAAAATTTAAGGATGCCACCTCTTCTGCTCAAGCAGCGACTGAGTTTGGAGAACATGCAAGCCTAGCTGCCAGAGCTGTTGGAGAACTTTCAAGGCAATATTATGTTCATGATGGTGGTTCATGCCACTTAGGTTTCAACGATGAAAGTTTTGAACATGGGCAAGCATTTCCTGGAGATGGTAATGGTAATTTTTCGGTTGGCAAGCAGAATTGGAACATGAAATTTAAGGATACTACCTCTGCTGCTCAAGCAGCGACTGAGTTTGCAGAACATGCAAGCCTAGCTGCCAGAGCTGTTGTTAAACTTTCAAGGCAATATTGTGTTGATGATATTTGTTCATGCCACTTAGGTTTCAAGGATGAAAGGTTGGAACATGGGCAATCATTTCCTTGAGATGGTAATTTTTCTGTTGGTAGGCAGTATTGGAACGTGAAATTTAAGGATGCTACCTCTGCTGCTCAAGCAGCGGCTGAGTTTGGAGAACATGCAAACCTAGTTGTCAGTGTTGTTGGAGAACATTCAAGGTAATATTGTGTTGATGATGGTGGTTCATGCCACTTAGGTTTCAAGGATGAAATTTTGGAACATGGGCAATCATTTCCTTGAGATGGTAATGGTAATTTTTCTGTTGGTAGGCAGTATTGGAACAGGAAATTTAAGGATGCTACCTCTGCTGCTCAAGCAGCGGCTGAGTTTGGAGAACATGCAAGCCGAGCTGCCAGAGTTGTTGGAGAACTTTCAAGGCAATATTGTATTGATGATGGTGGTTCATGCCACTTAGGTTTCAAGGATGAAAGGTTGGAACATGGGCAAGCATTTCCTGGAGATGGTAATGGTAATTTTTCTGTTGGCAAGCAGAATTGGAATATGAAATTTAAGGATACTACCTCTACTGCTCAAGTAGCGGCTGAGTTTACAGAACATGCAAGCCTAGTTGCCAGAGCTGTTGTAGAACTTTCAAGGCAATATTGTGTTGATGATGGTGGTTCATGCCACTTAGGTTTTAAGGATGAAATGTCGGAACATGGGCAATCATTTCCTTGAGATGGTAATGGTAATTTTTCTGTTGGTAGGCAGTATTAGAACAGGAAATTTAAGGATGCTACCTCTGCTGCTCAAGCAGTGGCTGAGTTTGGAGAACATGCAAGCCTAGCTACCAGAGCTGTTGGAGAACTTTCAAGGCAACATTATGTTCATGATGGTGGTTCATGCCACTTAGGTTTTAAGGATGAATGGTTGGAACATGGGCAAGCGTTTCCTGGAGATTGTAATGGAAATTTTTCTGTTGGCAAGCAGAATTGGAACATGAAATTTAAGGATACTACCGCTGCTGCACAAGCAGTGGCTGAGTTTGGAGAACATGCAAGCCTAGCTGCCAGAGCTATTGGAGAACTTTCAAGGCAATATTGTGTTGATGATGGTGGTTCATGCCACTTAGGTTTCAACGATGAAAGTTTTGAACATGGGCAAGCATTTCCTGGAGATGGTAATGGTAATTTTTCTGTTGGCAAGCAGAATTGGAACATGAAATTTAAGGATGCTACCTCAGCTGGTCAAGTAGCGACTGAGTTTGTAGAACATGAAAGCCTAGCGGCCAGAGCTGTTGCAGAACTTTCAAGGAAATATTGTGTTGATGATGGTGGTTCATGCCACTTAGGTTTCAACGATGAAAGGTTGGAACATGGGCAATCATTTCCTTGAGATGGTAATTGTAATTTTTCTGTTGGTAGGCAGTATTAGAACAGGAAATTTAAGGATGCTACCTCTGCTGCTCAAGCAGCAGCTGAGTTTGGAGAACATGCAAGCCTAGCTGCCAGAACTGTTGGAGAACTTTCAAGGCAATATTGTGTTGATGATGGTGGTTCATGCCACTTAGGTTTCAAGGATGAAAGGTTGGAACATGGGCAATCATTTCCTGGAGATGGTAATGGTAATTTTTCTGTTGGCACGAAGAATTGGAACATGCAATTTGAGGATTCTACCTCAGTTGCTCAAGTAGCGACTGAGTTTGTAGAACATGCAAGCCTAGCGGCCAGAGTTGTTGCCGAACTTTCAAGGAAATATTGTGTTGATGATGGTGGTTCATGCCACTTAGTTTTCAAGGATGAAAGGTTTGAACATGGGCAATCATTTCCTTGAGATGGTAATGGTAATTTTTATGTTGGTAGGCAGTATTGGAACAGGAAATTTAAGGATGCTATCTCTGCTGCTCAAGTAGCGGCTGAGTTTGCAGAACATGGAAGCCTAGCTGCCAGAGCTGTTGTAGAACTTTCAAGGCAGTATTGTGTTGATGATGGTGGTTCATGCCACTTAGGTTTCATGGATGAAAGGTTGGAACATGGGCAATCATTTCCTGGACATGGTAATGGTATGTTTTCTATTGGCAAGAAGAATTGGAACATGAAATTTGAGGATTCTACCTCAGCTGCTCATGTAGCGACTGAGTTTGTAGAACATGCAAGCCTAGCGGCCAGAGCTGTTGCAGAAATTTCAAGGAAATATTGTGTTGATGATGGTGGTTCATGCCACTTAGGTTTTAAGGATGAAAGGTCGGAACATGGGCAATCATTTCCTTGAGATGGTAATGGTAATTTTTCTGTTGGTAGGCAGTATTGGAACAGGAAATTTAAGGAAGCTACCTCTGCTGCTCAAGCAGTGGCTGAGTTTGGAGAACATGCAAGCCTAGCTACCAGAGCTCTTGGAGAACTTTCAAGGCAACATTATGTTCATGATGGTGGTTCATGCCACTTAGGTTTTAAGGATGAATGGTTGGAACATGGGCAAGCGTTTCCTGGAGATTGTAATGGAAATTTTTCTGTTGGCAAGCAGAATTGGAACATAAAATTTAAGGATACTACCGCTGCTGCACAAGCAGTGGCTGAGTTTGGAGAACATGCAAGCCTAGCTGCCAGAGCTGTTGGAGAACTTTCAAGGCAATATTGTGTTGATGATGGTGGTTCATGCCACTTAGGTTTCAACGATGAAAGTTTTGAACATGGGCAAGCATTTCCTGGAGATGGTAATGGTAATTATTCTGTTGGCAAGCAGAATTGGAACATGAAATTTAAGGATGCTACCTCAGCTGCTCAAGTAGCGACTGAGTTTGTAGAACATGAAAGCCTAGCGGCCAGAGCTGTTGCAGAACTTTCAAGGAAATATTGTGTTGATGATGGTGGTTCATGCCACTTAGGTTTCAACGATGAAAGGTTGGAACATGGGCAATCATTTCCTTGAGATGGTAATTGTAATTTTTCTGTTGGTAGGCAGTATTAGAACAGGAAATTTAAGGATGCTACCTCTGCTGCTCAAGCAGCAGCTGAGTTTGGAGAACATGCAAGCCTAGCTGCCAGAACTGTTGGAGAACTTTCAAGGCAATATTGTGTTGATGATGGTGGTTCATGCCACTTAGGTTTCAAGGATAAAAGGTTGGAACATGGGCAATCATTTCCTGGAGATGGTAATGGTAATTTTTCTGTTGGCACGAAGAATTGGAACATGAAATTTGAGGATTCTACCTCAGCTGCTCAAGTAGCGACTGAGTTTGTAGAACATGCAAGCCTAGCGGCCAGAGTTGTTGCAGAACTTTCAAGGAAATATTGTGTTGATGATGGTGGTTCATGCCACTTAGTTTTCAAGGATGAAAGGTTTGAACATGGGCAATCATTTCCTTGAGATGGTAATGGTAATTTTTCTGTTGGTAGGCAGTATTGGAACAGGAAATTTAAGGATGCTACCTCTGCTGCTCAAGCAGCGGCTGAGTTTGCAGAACATGCAAGCCTAGCTGCCAGAGCTGTTGTAGAACTTTCAAGGCAATATTGTGTTGATGATGGTGGTTCATGCCACTTAGGTTTCAAGGATGAAAGGTTGGAACATGGGCAATCATTTCCTGGAGATGGTAATGGTAAGTTTTCTATTGGCAAGAAGAATTGGAACATGAAATTTGAGGATTCTACCTCAGCTGCTCAAGTAGCGACTGAGTTTGTAGAACATGCAAGCCTAGCGGCCAGAGCTGTTGCAGAACTTTCAAGGAAATATTGTGTTGATGATGGCGGTTCATGCCACTTAGGTTTCAAGGATGAAAGGTTGGAACATGGGCAATCATTTCCTTGAGATGGTAATGGTAATTTTTCTGTTGGCAAGCAGAATTGGAACATGAAATTTAAGGATGCTACCTCTGCTGCTCAAGCAGCGGCTGAGTTTGGAGAACATGCAAGCCTAGCTGCCAGAGCTGTTGGGGAGGTTTCAAGGCAATATTGTGTTGAAGATGGTAGTTTATGCCACTTAGGTTTCAACCATGAAAGGTTGGAACATGGGCAATCATTACCTGGAGATGGTAATGGTAAGTTTTCTATTGGCAAGCAGAATTGGAACATGAAATTTGAGGATTCTACCTCAGCTACTCAAGCAGCGACTGAGTTTGCAGAACATGCAAGCCTAGCTGCCAGAGCTGTTGTAGAACTTTTAAGGCAATATTGTGTTGATGATGGTGGTTCATGCCACTTAGGTTTCAAGAATGAAAGGTTGGAACATGGACAATCATTTCCTTGAGATGGTAATGGTAAATTTTCTGTTGGTAGGCAGTATTGGAATAGGAAATTTAAGGATGCTACCTCTGCGGCTCAAGCAGCGGCTGAGTTTGGAGAACATGCAAGCCTAGCTGCCAGAGCTGTTGGAGATCTTTCAAGGAAATATTGTGTTGATGATGGTGGTTCATGCCACTTAGGTTTTAAGAATGAAAGGTTGGAACATGGGCAAGCATTTCCTAGAGATGGTAATGGTAATTTTTCTGTTGGTAAGAAGAATTGGAACATGAAATTTAAGGATACTACCTCTGCTGCTCAAGCAGCGGCAGAGTTTGGAGAACATGCAAGCCTAGCTGCCAGAGTTGTTGGAGAACTTTCAAGGCAATATTGTGTTGATGATGGTGGTTCATGCCACTTAGGTTTCAACGATGAATGTTTTGAACATGGGCAAGCATTTCCTGGAGATGGTAATGGTAATTTTTCTGTTGGCAAGCAGAATTGGAACATGAAATTTAAGGATACTACCTCTGTTGCTCAAGCAGCGACTAAGTTTGCAGAACATGCAAGCCTAGCTGCCAGAGTTATTGTAGAACTTTCAAGGCAATATTGTGTTGATGATGGTGGTTCATGCCACTTAGGTTTCAAGGATGAAAGGTTGGAACATGGGCAATCATTTCCTTGAGATGGTAATGGTAATTTTTCTGTTGGTAGGCAGTATTGGAACGTGAAATTTAAGGATGCTACCTCTGCTGCTCAAGCAGCGGATGAGTTTGGAGAACATGCAAACCTAGTTGCCAGAGTTGTTGGAGAACTTTCAAGGCAATATTGTGTTGATGATGGTGGTTCATGCCACTTAGGTTTCAAGGATGAAAGTTTGGAACATGGGCAATCATTTCCTTGAGATGGTAATGGTAATTTTTCTATTGGTAGGCAGTATTTGAACAGGAAATTTAAGGATGCTACCTCTGCTGCTCAAGCAGCGGCTGAGTTTGGAGAACATGCAAACCTAGATGCCAGAGCTGTTGGAGAACTTTCAAGGCAATATTGTATTGATGACGGTGGTTCATGCCACTTAGGTTTCAAGGATGAAAGGTTGGAACATGGGCAAGCATTTCCTGGAGATGGTAATGGTAATTCTTCTGTTGGCAAGCAGAATTGGAATATGAAATTTAAGGATACTACCTCTGCTGCTCAAGCAGCGGCTGAGTTTACAGAACATGCAAGCCTAGTTACCAGAGTTGTTGTAGAACTTTCAAGGCAATATTGTGTTGATGATGGTGGTTCATGCCACTTAGGTTTCAAGGATGAAAGGTTGGAACATGGGCAATCATTTCCTTGAGATGGTAATGGTAATTTTTCTGTTGGTAGGCAGTATTGGAACGTGAAATTTAAGGATGCTACCTCTGCTGCTCAAGCAGCGGATGAGTTTGGAGAACATGCAAACCTAGTTGCCAGAGTTGTTTGAGAACTTTCAAGGCAATATTGTGTTGATGATGGGGTTCATGCCACTTAGGTTTCAAGGATGAAAGTTTGGAACATGGGCAATCATTTCCTTGAGATGGTAATGGTAATTTTTCTATTGGTAGGCAGTAGTGGAACAGGAAATTTAAGGATGCTACCTCTGCTGCTCAAGCAGCGGCTTAGTTTGGAGAACATGCAAACCTAGCTGCCAGAGCTGTTGGAGAACTTTCAAGGCAATATTATATTGATGATGGTGGTTCATGCCACTTAGGTTTCAAGGATTAAAGGTTGGAACATGGGCAAGCATTTCCTGGAGATGGTAATGGTAATTTTTCTATTGGCAAGCAGAATTGGAACATGAAATTTAAGGATACTACCTCTGCTGCTCAAGCAGCGGCTGAGTTTGCAGAACATGCAAGCCTAGCTGCCAGAGCTGTTGTAGAACTTTCAAGGAAATATTGTGTTGATGATGGTGGTTCATGCCACTTAGGTTTCAAGAATAAAAGGTTGGAACATGGGCAATTATTTCCTTGATATGGTAATGGTAATTTTTCTATTGGTAGGCAGTATTGGAACGTGAAATTTAAGGATGCTACCTCTGCTGCTCAAGCAGCGGCTGAGTTTGGAGAACATGCAAACCTAGATGCCAGAGCTGTTGGAGAACTTTGAAGGCAATATTGTGTTGATGATGGTGGTTCATGCCACTTAGGTTTCAAGGATGAAAGGTTGGAACATGGGCAATCATTTCCTTGAGATGGTAATGGTAATGTTTCTGTTGGTAGGCAGTATTGGAACAGAAAATTTAAGGATGCCACCTCTTCTGCTCAAGCAGCGACTGAGTTTGGAGAACATGCAAGCCTAGCTGCCAGAGCTGTTGGAGAACTTTCAAGGCAATATTATGTTCATGATGGTGGTTCATGCCACTTAGGTTTCAAGGATGAAAGTTTTGAACATGGGCAAGCATTTCCTGGAGATGGTAATGGTAATTTTTCTGTTGGCAAGCAGAATTGGAACATGAAATTTAAGGATACTACCTCTACTGCTCAAGCAGCGACTGAGTTTGCAGAACATGTAAGCCTAGCTGCCAGAGCTGTTGTTGAACTTTCAAGGCAATATTGTGTTGATGATGGTTGTTCATGCCACTTAGGTTTCAAGGATGAAAGGTTGGAACATGGGCAATAATTTCCTTGAGATGGTAATGGTAATTTTTCTGTTGGTAGGCAGTATTGGAACGTGAAATTTAAGGATGCTACCTCTGCTGCTCAAGCAGCAGATGAGTTTGGAGAACATGCAAACCTAGTTGCCAGAGTTGTTGGAAAACTTTCAAGGCAATATTGTGTTGATGATGGTGGTTCATGCCACTTAGGTTTCAAGGATGAAAGTTTGGAACATGGGCAATCATTTCCTTGAGATGGTAATGGTAATTTTTCTATTGGTAGGCAGTATTGGAACAGGAAATTTAAGGATGCTACCTCTGCTGCTCAAGCAGCGGCTGAGTTTGGAGAACATGCAAACCTAGCTGCCAGAGCTGTTGGAGAACTTTCAAGGCAATATTGTATTGATGACGGTGGTTCATGCCACTTAGGTTTCAAGGATGAAAGGTTGGAACATGGCCAAGCATTTCCTGGAGATGGTAATGGTAATTTTTCTGTTGGCAAGCAGAATTGGAATATGAAATTTAAGGATACTACCTCTGCTGCTCATGCAGCGGCTGAGTTTACAGAACATGCAAGCCTAGTTACCAGAGCTGTTGTAGAACTTTCAAGGCAATATTGTGTTGATGATGGTGGTTCATGCCACTTATGTTTCAAGGATGAAAGGTCGGAACATGGGCAATCATTTCCTTGAGATGGTAATGGTAATTTTTCTGTTGGTAGGCAGTATTGGAACGTGAAATTTAAGGATGCTACCTCTACTGCTCAAGCAGCGGATGAGTTTGGAGAACATGCAAACCTAGTTGCCAGAGTTGTTGGAGAACTTTCAAGGCAATATTGTGTTGATGATGGTGGTTCATGCCACTTAGGTTTCAAGGATGAAAGTTTGGAACATGGGCAATCATTTCCTTGAGATGGTAATGGTAATTTTTCTATTGGTAGGCAGTATTGGAACAGGAAATTTAAGGATGCTACCTCTGCTGCTCAAGCAGCGGCTTAGTTTGGAGAACATGCAAACCTAGCTGCCAGAGCTGTTGGAGAACTTTCAAGGCAATATTATATTGATGATGGTGGTTCATGCCACTTAGGTTTCAAGGATGAAAGGTTGGAACATGGGCAAGCATTTCCTGGAGATAGTAATGGTAATTTTTCTATTGGCAAGCAGAATTGTAACATGAAATTTAAGGATACTACCTCTGCTGCTCAAGCAGCGACTGAGTTTGCAGAACATGCAAGCCTAGCTGCCAGAGCTGTTGTAGAACTTTCAAGGAAATATTGTGTTGATGATGGTGGTTCATGCCACTTAGGTTTCAAGAATAAAACGTTGGAACATGGGTAATTATTTCCTTGATATGGTAATGGTAATGTTTCTGTTGGTAGGCAGTATTGGAACAGAAAATTTAAGGATGCCACCTCTTCTGCTCAAGCAGCGACTGAGTTTGGAGAACATGCAAGCCTAGCTGCCAGAGCTGTTGGAGATCTTTCAAGGCAATATTATGTTCATGATGGTGGTTCATGCACCTTAGGTTTCAAGGATGAAAGTTTTGAACATGGGCAAGCATTTCCTGGAGATGGTAATGGTAATTTTTCTATTGGCAAGCAGAATTGGAACATGAAATTTAAGGATACTACCTATGCTGCTCATGCAGCGGCTGAGTTTGCAGAACATGCAAGCCTAGTTACCAGAGCTGTTGTAGAACTTTCAAGGCAATATTGTGTTGATGATGGTGGTTCATGCCACTTATGTTTCAAGGATGAAAGGTTGGAACATGGGCAATCATTTCCTTGAGATGGTAATGGTAATTTTTCTGTTGGTAGGCAGTATTGGAACGTGAAATTTAAGGATGCTACCTCTACTGCTCAAGCAGCGGATGAGTTTGGAGAACATGCAAACCTAGTTGCCAGAGTTGTTGGAGAACTTTCAAGGCAATATTGTGTTGATGATGGTGGTTCATGCCACTTAGGTTTCAAGGATGAAAGTTTGGAACATGGGCAATCATTTCCTTGAGATGGTAATGGTAATTTTTCTATTGGTAGGCAGTATTGGAACAGGAAATTTAAGGATGCTACCTCTGCTGCTCAAGCAGCGGCTTAGTTTGAAGAACATGCAAACCTAGCTGCCAGAGCTGTTGGAGAACTTTCAAGGCAATATTATATTGATGATGGTGGTTCATGCCACTTAGGTTTCAAGGATGAAAGGTTGGAACATGGGCAAGCATTTCCTGGAGATGGTAATGGTAATTTTTCTATTGGCAAGCAGAATTGGAACATGAAATTTAAGGATACTACCTCTGCTGCTCAAGCAGCGGCTGAGTTTGCAGAACATGCAAGCCTAGCTGCCAGAGCTGTTGTAGAACTTTCAAGGAAATATTGTGTTGATGATGGTGGTTCATGCCACTTAGGTTTCAAGAATAAAAGGTTGGAACATGGGCAATTATTTCCTTGATATGGTAATGGTAATGTTTCTGTTGGTAGGCAGTATTGGAACAGAAAATTTAAGGATGCCACCTCTTCTGCTCAAGCAGCGACTGAGTTTGGAGAACATGCAAGCCTAGCTGCCAGAGCTGTTGGAGAACTTTCAAGGCAATATTATGTTCATGATGGTGGTTCATGCACCTTAGGTTTCAAGGATGAAAGTTTTGAACATGGGCAAGCATTTCCTGGAGATGGTAATGGTAATTTTTCTGTTGGCAAGTAGAATTGGAACATGAAATTTAAGGATACTACCTCTGCTGCTCAAGCAGCGACTGAGTTTGCAGAACATGTAAGTCTATCTGCCAGATCTATTGTTGAACTTTCAAGGCAATATTGTGTTGATGATGGTTGTTCATGCCACTTAGGTTTCAAGGATGAAAGGTTGGAACATGGGCAATAATTTCCTTGAGATGGTAATGGTAATTTTTCTGTTGGTAGGCAGTATTGGAACGTGAAATTTAAGGATGCTACCTCTGCTGCTCAAGCAGCGGCTGAGTTTGGAGAACATGCAAACCTAGTTGTCAGTGTTGTTGGAGAACTTTCAAGGTAATATTGTGTTGATGATGGTGGTTCATGCCACTTAGGTTTCAAGGATGAAATTTTGGAACATGGGCAATCATTTCCTTGAGATGGTAATGGTAATTTTTCTGTTGGTAGGCAGTATTGGAACAGGAAATTTAAGGATGCTACCTCTGCTGCTCAAGCAGCGGCTGAGTTTGGAGAACATGCAAGCTTAGCTGCCAGAGCTGTTGGAGAACTTTCAAGGCAATATTGTATTGATGACGGTGGTTCATGCCACTTAGGTTTCAAGGATGAAAGGTTGAAACATGGGCAAGCATTTCCTGGAGATGGTAATGGTAATTTTTCTATTGGCAAGCATAATTGGAATATGAAATTTAAGGATACTACCTTTGCTGCTCAAGCAGCGGCTGAGTTTACAGAACATGCAAGCCTAGTTGCCAGAGCTGTTGTAGAACTTTCAAGGCAATATTGTGTTGATGATGGTGGTTCATGCCACTTAGGTTTCAAGGATGAAAGGTTGGAACATAGGCAATCATTTCCTTGAGATGGCAGTGGTAATTTTTCTGTTGGTAGGCAGTATTGGAACGTGAAATTTAAGGATGCTACCTCTGCTGCTCAAGCAGTGGCTGAGTTTGGAGAACATGCAAACCTAGCTGCCAGAGCTGTTGGAGAACTTTGAAGGCAATATTGTGTTGATGATGGTGGTTTATGCCACTTAGATTTCAAGGATGAAAGGTTGGAACATGGGCAATCATTTCCTTGAGATGGTAATGGTAATGTTTCTGTTGGTAGGCAGTACTAGAACAGGAAATTTAAGGATGCTACCTCTGCTGCTAAAGCAGCGGCAGAGTTTGGAGAACATGCAAGTCTAGCTGCCAGAGCTGTTGGAGAACTTTCAAGGCAATATTATGTTCATGATGGTGGTTCATGCCACTTAGGTTTTAAGGATGAAAGGTTGGAATATGGGCAAGCGTTTCCTGGAGATGGTAATGGTAATTTTTCTGTTGGCAAGCAGAATTGGAACATGAAATTTAAGGATACTACCTCTGCTGCTCAAGCAACGGCTGAGTTTTGAGAACATGCAAGCCTAGCTGCCAGAGTTGTTGGAGAACTTTTAAGGCAATATTGTGTTGATGATGGTGGTTCATGCCACTTAGATTTCAACGATGAAAGTTTTGAACATGGGCAAGCATTTCCTGGAGATGGAAATGGTAATTTTTCTGTTGGCAAGCAGAATTGGAACATGAAATTTAAGGATACTACCTCTGCTGCTCAAGCAGCGGCTGAGTTTGCAGAACATGCAAGCCTAGCTGCCAGAGCTGTTGGAGAACTTTCAAGGCAATATTATATTGATAATGGTGGTTCATGCCACTTAGGTTTCAAGGATGAAAGGTTGGAACATGGGCAAGCATTTCCTGGAGATGGTAATGGTAATTTTTCTATTGGCAAGCAGAATTGGAACATGAAATTTAAGGATACTACCTCTGCTGCTCAAGCAGCGACTGAGTTTGCAGAACATGCAAGCCTAGCTGCCAGAGCTGTTGTAGAACTTTCAAGAAAATATTTTGTTGATGATGGTGGTTCATGCCACTTAGGTTTCAAGGATAAAAGGTTGGAACATGGGCAATTATTTCCTTGATATGGTAATGGTAATTTTTCTGTTGGTAGGCAGTATTGGAACGTGAAATTTAAGGATGCTACCTCTGCTGCTCAAGCAGCGGCTGAGTTTGGAGAACATGCAAACCTAGATGCCAGAGCTGTTGGAGAACTTTGAAGGCAATATTGTGTTGATGATGGTGGTTCATGCCACTTAGGTTTCAAGGATGAAAGGTTGGAACATGGGCAATCATTTCCTTGAGATGGTAATGGTAATGTTTCTGTTGGTAGGAAGTATTGGAACAGAAAATTTAAGGATGCCACCTCTTCTGCTCAAGCAGCGACTGAGTTTTGAGAACATGCAAGCCTAGATGCCAGAGCTGTTGGAGAACTTTCAAGGCAATATTATGTTCATGATGGTGGTTCATGCCACTTAGGTTTCAACGATGAAAGTTTTGAACATGGGCAAGCATTTCCTGGAGATGGTAATGGTAATTTTTCTGTTTGCAAGCAGAATTGGAACATGAAATTTAAGGATACTACCTCTGCTTCTCAAGCAGCGACTGAGTTTGCAGAACATGCAAGCCTAGCTGCCGGAGCTGTTGTTGAACTTTCAAGGCAATATTGTGTTGATGATGGTGGTTCATGCCACTTAGGTTTCAAGGATAAAAGGTTGGAACATGGGCAATTATTTCCTTGATATGGTAATGGTAATTTTTCTGTTGGTAGGCAGTATTGGAACGTGAAATTTAAGGATGCTACCTCTGCTGCTCAAGCAGCGGCTGAGTTTGGAGAACATGCAAACCTAGATGCCAGAGCTGTTGGAGAACTTTGAAGGCAATATTGTGTTGATGATGGTGGTTCATGCCACTTAGGTTTCAAGGATGAAAGGTTGGAACATGGGCAATCATTTCCTTGAGATGGTAATGGTAATGTTTCTGTTGGTAGGCAGTATTGGAACAGAAAATTTAAGGATGCCACCTCTTCTGCTCAAGCAGCGACTGAGTTTGGAGAACATGCAAGCCTAGCTGCCAGAGCTGTTGGTGAACTTTCAAGGCAATATTATGTTCATGATGGTGGTTCATGCCACTTAGGTTTCAACGATGAAAGTTTTGAACATGGGCAAGCATTTCCTGGAGATGGTAATGGTAATTTTTCTGTTGGAAAGCAGAATTGGAACATGAAATTTAAGGATACTACCTCTGCTGCTCAAGCAGCGACTGAGTTTGCAGAACATGCAAGCCTAGCTGCCAGAGCTGTTGTTAAACTTTCAAGGCAATATTGTGTTGATGATGGTTGTTCATGCCACTTAGGTTTCAAGGATGAAAGGTTGGAACATGGGCAATCATTTCCTTGAGATGGTAATGGTAATTTTTCTGTTGGTAGGCAGTATTGGAACGTGAAATTTAAGGATGCTACCTCTGCTGCTCAAGCAGCGGCTAAGTTTGGAGAACGTGCAAACCTAGTTTTCAGTGCTGTTGGAGAACTTTCAAGGTAATATTGTGTTGATGATGGTGGTTCATGCCACTTAGGTTTCAACGATGAAAGTTTTGAACATGGGCAAGCATTTCCTGCAGATGGTAATGGTAATTTTTCTATTGGCAAGCAGAATTGGAACATGAAATTTAAGGATACTACCTCTGCTGCTCAAGCAGCGGCTGAGTTTGCAGAACATGCAAGCCTAGCTGCCAGAGCTGTTGTAGAACTTTCAAGGAAATATTGTGTTGATGATGGTGGTTCATGCCACTTAGGTTTCAAGGATAAAAGGTTGGAACATGGGCAATTATTTCCTTGATATGGTAATGGTAATTTTTCTGTTGGTAGGCAGTATTGGAACGTGAAATTTAAGGATGCTACCTCTGCTGCTCAAGCAGCGGCTGAGTTTGGAGAACATACAAACCTAGATGCCAGAGCTGTTGGAGAACTTTGAAGGCAATATTGTGTTGATGATGGTGGTTCGTGCCACTTAGGTTTCAAGGATGAAAGGTTGGAACATGGGCAATCATTTCCTTGAGATGGTAATGGTAATGTTTCTGTTGGTAGGCAGTATTGGAATAGTAAATTTAAGGATGCCACCTCTTCTGCTCAAGCAGCGACTGAGTTTGGAGAACATGCAAGCCTAGCTGCCAGAGCTGTTGGAGAACTTTCAAGACAATATTATGTTCATGATGGTGGTTCATGACACTTAGGTTTCAACGATGAAAGTTTTGAACATGGGCAAGCATTTCCTGGAGATGGTAATGGTAATTTTTCTGTTGGCAAGCAGAATTGGAACATGAAATTTAAGGATACTACCTCTGCTGCTCAAGCAGTGACTAAGTTTGCAAAATATGCAAACCTAGCTGCCAGAGCTGTTGTTGAACTTTCAAGGCAATATTGTGTTGATGATGGTTGTTCATGCCACTTAGGTTTCAAGGATGAAAGGTTGGAACATGGGCAATCATTTCCTTGAGATGGTAATGGTAATTGTTCTGTTGGTAGGCAGTATTGGAACGTGAAATTTAAGGATGCTACCTCTGCTGCTCAAGCAGCGGCTGAGTTTGGAGAACATGCAAACCTAGTTGTCAGTGCTGTTGGAGAACATTCAAGGTAATATTGTGTTGATGATGGTGGTTCATGCCATTTAGGTTTCAAGGATGAAATTTTGGAACATGGGCAATCATTTTTTCTGCCTGCCAACAGAAAAATTACCATTACCATCTCCAGGAAATGATTGCCCGTGTTCCAACCTTTCATACTTGAAACCTAAGTGGCATGAACCACCATCATCAACACAATATTGTCTTGAAAGTTCTACAACTGCTCTGGAAGCTAGGCTTGCATGTTCTGCAAACTCAACCTCTGCTTGAGCAGCAGAGGTAGCATCCTAAAATTTCATGTTCAAATTCTTCCTGCCAACAGAAAAATTACCATTACCATCTCCAGGAAATGATTGTCCATGTTCCGACCTTTCATACTTGAAACCTAAGTGGCATGAACCACCATCATCAATACAATATTACCTTGAATGTTTGACAACAACTCTGGCAGCTAGGCTTGCATTATCTACAAACTCAGCCTCTGCTTGAGCATCAGAGGTAGCATCCTTAAATTTCATGTTTCAATTCTTCTTGCCAACAGAAAAATTACCATTACCATCTCCAGGAAATGATTGCCCATGTTCCAACCTCTCATCCTTGAAACCTAAGTGGCATGAACCACCATCATCAACACAATATTGCCTTGAAAGTTCTGCAACAGCTCTGGAAGCTAGGCTTGTATGTTCTGCAAACTCAGCCGCTGCTTGAGCAGCAGAGGTAGCATCCTTAAATTTCATGTTCCAATTTTGCCAGCCAACAGAAAAATTACCATTACCATCTCCAGGAAATGATTGCCCGTGTTCCAACCTTTCATCCTTGAAACCTAAGTGGCATGAACCACCATCCTCAATACAATATTTCCTTGAAAGTTCGACAACAACTCTGGCAGTTAGGCTTGCATGTTCTGCAAACTCAGCCTCTGCTTGAGCATCACAGGTAGCATCCTTAAATTTCATGTTTCAATTCTTCCTGCCAACAGAAAAATTACCATTACCATCTCCAGGAAATGATTGCCCATGTTCCAACCTCTCATCCTTGAAACCTAAGTGGCGTGAACAACCATCATCAACACAATATTGCCTTGAAAGTTCTACAACAGCTCTGGGAGCTAGGCTTGCTTGTTCTGCAAACTCAGCTGCTGCTTGAGTAGCAGAGGTAGCATCCTTAAATTTCATGTTCCAATTCTGCCTGCCAACAGAAAAATTACCATCTCCAGGAAATGATTGCCCATATTCCAACTTTTCATCCTTGAAACCTAAGTGGCATGAACCACCATAATCAACACAACATTGCCTTGAACGTTCTACAACAGCTCTTGCAGCTAGGCTTGCTTGTTCTGCAAACATAGCCATTGCTCGAGCAACAGAGGTAGCATCCTTAAATTTCATGTTCCAATTCTGCCTGCCAACAGAACAATTGCCATTACCATTTCCAGGAAAGGATTGCTCATGTTCCAACCTTTCATCCTTGAAACCTAAGTGGCATGAACCACCATCATCAACACAATATTGCCTTGAAAGTTCTACAACAGCTCTGGAAGCTAGGCTTGCATTTTCTGCAAACTCAGCCGCTGCTTGAGCAGCAGAGGTAGCATCCTTAAATATCATGTTCCAATTATGCCTGCCAACCGAGAAAAATTACCATTACCATCTCCAGGAAATGATTGCTTGTGTTCCAACCTTTCATCCTTGAAACCTAAGTGGCATGTACCACCATCCTCAATACAATATTACCTTGAAAGTTCGACAACAACTCTGGCAGCTAGGCTTGCATTATCTACAAACTCAGCCTCTGCTTGAGCATCAGAGGTAGCATCCTTAAATTTCATGTTTCAATTCTTCCTGCCAACAGAAAAATTACCATTACCATCTCCAGGAAATGATTGCCCATGTTCCAACCTCTCATCCTTGAAACCTAAGTGGCATGAACCACCATCATCAACACAATATTGTCTTGAAAGTTCTACAACAGCTCTGGAAGCTAGGCTTGCATGTTCTGCAAACTCAGCCTCTGCTTGAACAGCAGAGGTAGCATGCTTAAATTTCATGTTCCAATTCTGCCTGCCAATAGAAAAATTACCATTACCATCTCCAGGAAATGATTGACCATGTTCCAACCTCTCATCCTTGAAACCTAAGTGGCATGAACCACCATCATCAACACAATATTGCCTTGAAAGTTCTACAACATCTCTAGCAGCTAGGCTTGCATGTTCTGAAAACTCAGCCGCAGCTTGAACAGCAGAGGTAGCATCCTTAAATTTCATGTTCCAATTCTGCCTGCCAACAGAAAAATTACCATTACCATCTCTAGAAAATGATTGACCATGTTCCAAACTTTCATCCTTGAAACCTAAGTGGCATGAACCACCATCATCAATACAATATTTCATTGAAAGTTCGACAATAACTCTAGAAGCTAGGCTTGCATGTTCTGCAAACTCAGCCGCTGCTTGAGCATCAGAGGTAACATCCTTAAATTTCATGTTCCAATTCTGCCTACCAACAGAAAAATTACCATTTCCATCTCCAGAAAATGATTGACCATGTTCCAACCTTTCATCCTTGAAACCTAAATGGCCTGAACCACCCTCATCAATATAATATTTTCTTGAAAGTTCGACAACAACTCTGGCAGCTAGGCTTGCATGTTCTGCAAACTCAGCCTCTGCTTGAGCAGCAGAGGTAGCATCCTTAAATTTCATGTTCAAATTCTTCCTGCCAAAAGAAAAATTACCATTACCATCTCCAGGAAATGATTGCCCATGTTCCAACTTTTCATCCTTGAAACCTAAGTGGCATGAACCACCATCATCAATACAATATTACCTTGAAAGTTCGACAATAACTCTGGCAGCTAGGCTTGCATTATCTACAAACTCAGCCTCTGCTTGAGCATCAGAGGTAGCATCCTTAAATTTCATGTTTCAATTCTTCCTGCCAACAGAAAAATTACCATTACCATCTCACGGAAATTATTGCCCATGTTCCAACCTCTCATCCTTGAAACCTAAGTGGCATGAACCACCATCATCAACATAATATTGCCTTGAAAGTTCTACAACAGCTCTGGCAGCTAGGCTTGCATGTTCTGCAAACACAGCCGTTGCTCGAGCAACAGAGGTAGCATCCTTAAATTTCATGTTCCAATTCTGCCTGCCAACAGAACAATTACCATTACCATTTCCACGAAAGGATTGCCCATGTTCCAACCTATTATCCTTGAAACCTAAGTGGAATGAACCACCATCATCAACACAATATTGCCTTGAAAGTTCTACAACATCTCTGACAGCTAGGCTTGCATGTTCTGCAAACACAGCCGTTGCTCGAGCAACAGAGGTAGCATCCTTAAATTTCATGTTCCAATTCTGCCTGCCAACGGAACAATTACCATTACCATTTCCACGAAAGGATTGCCCATGTTCCAACCTTTCATCCTTGAAACCTAAGTGGCATGAACCACCATCATCAACACAATATTGCCTTGAAAGTTCTACAACAGCTCTGGCAGCTAGGCTTGCATGTTGTGCAAACACCGCCGTTGCTCGAGCAACAGAGGTAGCATCCTTAAATTTCATGTTCCAATTCTGCCTGCCAACAGAACAATTACCATTACCATTTCCAGGAAAAGATTGCCCATGTTCCAACCTTTCATCCTTGAAACCTAAGTGGCATGAACCACCATCATCAAAACAATATTGCCTTGAAAGTTCTACAACAGCTCTGGAAGCTAGGCTTGCATGTTCTGCAAACTCAGCGTTGCTTGAGCAGCAGAGGTAGCATCCTTAAAATTCATGTTCCAATTCTGCCTGCCAACAGAAAAATTACCGTTACTCTCTCCAGAAAATGATTGACCATGTTCCAACCTTTCATCCTTGAAACCTAAGTGGCATGAACCACCATAATCAATACAATATTACCTTGAAAGTTCGACAACAGCTCTGGAAGCTAGGCTTGCATGTTCTGCAAACTCAGCCGTTGCTTGAGAAGCAGAGGTAGCATCCTTAAATTTCATGTTCCAATTCTGCGTGCCAACAGAAAAATTACCATTACCATCTCCAGGAAATGATTGTCCGTGTTTCAACCTTTCATCCTTGAAACCTAAGTGGCATGAAGCACCATCCTCAATAGAATATTACCTTGAAAGTTCGACAACAACTCTGGCAGCTAGGCTTGCATGTTCTGCAAACTCAGCCTCTGCTTGAGTAGCAGAGGTAGCATCCTTAAATTTCATGTTCAAATTCTTCCTGCCAACAAAAAAATTACCATTACCATCTCCAGGAAATGATAGCCCATGTTCCAACCTTTCATCCTTGAAACCTATGTGGCATGAACCACCATTATCAATGCAATATTACCTTGAAAGTTCGACAACAACACTGGCAGCTAGGCTTACATTATCTACAAACTCAGCCTCTGCTTGAGCATCAGAGGTAGCATCCTTAAATTTCATGTTTCAATTCTTCCTGCCAACAGAAAAATTACCATTACCATCTCCAGGAAATCATTGCCCATGTTCCAACCTTTCATCCTTGAAGCCTAAGCGGCATGAACCACCATCATCAACACAATATTGCCTTGAAACTTCTACAACAGCTCTAGAAGCTAGGCTAGTATGTTCTGCAAACTCAGCCTCTGCTTGAGCAGCAGAGGTAGCATCCTTAAATTTCATGTTCCAATTCTACCTGCTAAGAGAAACATTACCATTACCATCTCCAGAAAATGATTGACCATGTTCCAACCTTTCATCCTTGAAACCTAAGTGGCATGAACCACCATCATCAAGACAATATTACCTTGAAAGTTCGACAACAGCTCTGGAAACTAGGCTTGCATGTTCTGCAAACTCAGCCGCTTCTTGAGCAGCAGAGGTAGCATCCTTAAATTTCATGTTCCAATTCTGCCTGCCAACAGAAAAATTACCATTACCATCTCTAGAAAATGATTGCCCATGTTCCAACCTTTCATCCTTGAAACCTAAGTGGCTTGAACCACCATCCTCAATACAATATTACCTTGAAAGTTCGACAACAACTCTGGCGGCTAGGCTTGCATGTTCTGCAAACTCAGCCTCTGCTTGAGCAGCAGAGGTAGCATCCTTAAATTTCATGTTAAAATTCTTCCTGCCAACAGAAAAATTACCATTACTATCTCCGGGAAATGATTGCCCATGTTCCAACCTTTCGTCCTTGAAACCTAAGTGGCAATAACCACCATCATCTATACAATATTACCTTGAAAGTTCGACAACAACTCTGGCAGCTAGGCTTGCATGTTCTGCAAACACAGCCGTTGCTCGAGCAACAGAGGTAGCATCCTTAAATTTCATGTTCCAATTCTGCCTGCCAACAGAACAATTACCATTACCATTTCCAGAAAATGATTGACCATGTTCCAACCTTTCATCCTTGAAACCTAAGTGGCATGAACCACCATCATCTATACAATATTACCTTGAAAGTTCGACAACAACTCTGGCAGCTAGGCTTGCATGTTCTGCAAACACAGCCGTTGCTAGAGCAACAGAGGTAGCATCCTTAAATTTCATGTTCCAATTCTGCCTGCCAACAGAACAATTACCATTACCATTTCCAGAAAATGATTGACCATGTTCCAACCTTTCATCCTTGAAACCTAAGTGGCATGAACCACCATCATCAACACAATATTGCCTTGAAAGTTCTACAACAGCTCTGGCAGCTAGGCTTGCATGTTCTGCAAATTCAGCCGCTGCATGAGCAGTAGAGGTAGCATGCTTAAATTTCGTGTTCCAATTCTTCCTGCCAACAGAAAAATTACCATCTCCAGGAAATGATTGCCCATATTCCAACCTTTCATCCTTGAAACCAAAGTGGCATGAACCACCATCATCAACACAATATTGCCTTAAACGTTCTACAACAGCTCTGGCAGCTAGGCTTGCATGTTCTGCAAACACAGTCGTTGCTCGAGCAACAGAGGTAGCATCCTTAAATTTCATGTTCCAATTCTGCCTGCCAATAGAACAATTACCATTACCATCTCCAGGAAAGGATTGCCCATGTTCCAACCTTTCATCCTTGAAACCTAAGTGGCATGAACCACCATCATCAACACAATATTGCATTGAAAGTTCTACAATAGCTCTGGAAGCTAGGCTTGCATGTTCTGCAAACTCAGCCGCTGCTTGAGCAGCAGAGGTAGCATGCTTAAATTTCATTTTCCAATTCTTCCTGCCAACAGAAAAATTACCATTACCATCTCCAGGAAATGATTGCCGGTGTTCTAACCTTTCATCCTTGAAACCTAAGTGGCATCAACCACCATCATCAACACAATATTACCTTGAAAGTTCGACAACAACTCTGGCAGCTAGGCTTGCATGTTCTGCAAAGTCAGCCGCCGCTTGTGCAGCAGAGGCAGCATGCTTAAATTTCATGTTCCAATTCATCCTGCCAACAGAAAAATTACCATTACCATCTCCAAGAAATGATTGCCCGTGTTCCAACCTTTCATCCTTGAAACCTAAGTGGCATGAACCACCATCATCAATACAATATTACCTTGAAAGTTCGACAACAACTCTAGCAGCTAGGCTTGCATGTTCTGCAAACTCAGCCGCTGCTTGAACAGCAGAGGCAGCATGCTTAAATTTCATGTTCCAATTCTCCCTGCCAACAGTAAAATTACCATTACCATCTCCAGGAAATGATTGCCCATGTTCCAACCTTTCATCCTTGAAACCTAAGTGGCATGAACCACCATCATCAATACAATATTACCTTGAAAGTTCGACAACAACTCTGGCAGCTAGGCTTGCATGTTCTGCAAACTCAACCGCTGCTTGAACAACAGAGGTAGCATACTTAAATTTCATGTTCCAATTCTGCCTGCCAACAGAAAAATTACCATTACCATCTCCAGAAAATGATTGATCATGTTCCAACCTTTCATCCTTGAAACCTAAGTGGCATGAACCACCATCATCAATACAATATTACCTTGAAAGTTCGACAACAACTCTGGCAGCTAGTCTTGCATGTTCTGCAAAGTCAGCCGTTGCTTGAGCAGCAGAGGTAGCATGCTTAAATTTCATGTTCCAATTCTGCCTGCCAACAGAAATATTACCATTACCATATCCAGGAAATGATTGCCCGTGTTCCAAGCTTTCATCCTTGAAACAAAAGTGGCATAAACCACCATCATCAACACAATATTGCCTTGAAAGTTCTACAACAGCTCTAGCAGCTAGGCTTGCATGTTCTGCAAACTCAGCCGTTGCTTGAGCAGCAGAGGTAGCATCCTTAAATTTCATATTCCAATTCTGCCTGCCAACAGAAAAATTACCATTACCATCTCCAGGAAATGATTGCTCGTGTTCCAACCTTTCATCCTTGAAACCTAAGTGGCATGAACCACCATCCTCAAAACAATATTACCTTGAAAGTTCGACAACAGCTCTGGAAGCTAGGCTTGCATGTTCTGCAAACTCAGCCGCTGCTTGAGCAGCAGAGGTAGCATCCTTAAATTTCATGTTCCAATTCTGCCTGCCAACAGAAAAATTACCATTACCATCTCTAGAAAATGATTGCCTGTGTTCCAACCTTTCATCCTTGAAACCTAAGTGGCATGAACCACCATCCTCAATACAATATTACCTTGAAAGTTCGACAACAACTCTGGCAGCTAGGCTTGCATGTTCTGCAAACTCAGCCTCTGCTTGAGCAGCAGAGGTAGCATCCTTAAATTTCATGTTTCAATTCTTCCTACCACCAGAAAAATTACCATTACCATCTCCAGGAAATGATTGCCCATGTTCCAACCTTTCATCCTTGAAACCTAAGTGGCATGAACCACCATCATCTATACAATATTACCTTGAAAGTTCGACAACAACTCTGGCAGCTAGGCTTGCATGTTCTGCAAACACAGCCGTTGCTCGAGCAACAGAGGTAGCATCCTTAAATTTCATGTTCCAATTCTGCCTGCCAACAGAACAATTACCATTACCATTTCCAGAAAATGATTGACCATGTTCCAACCTTTCATCCTTGAAACCTAAGTGGCATGAACCACCATCATCAACACAATATTGCCTTGAAAGTTCTACAACAGCTCTGGCAGCTAGGCTTGCATGTTCTGCAAGTTCAGCCGCTGCATGAGCTGTAGGGGTAGCATGCTTAAATTTCGTGTTCCAATTCTTCCTGCCAACAGAAAAATTACCATCTCCAGGAAATGATTGCCCATATTCCAACCTTTCATCCTTGAAACCAAAGTGGCATGAACCACCATCATCAACACAATATTGCCTTAAACGTTCTACAACAGCTCTGGCAGCTAGGCTTGCATGTTCTGCAAACACAGTCGTTGCTCGAGCAACAGAGGTAGCATCCTTAAATTTCATGTTCCAATTCTGCCTGCCAATAGAACAATTACCATTACCATCTCCAGGAAAGGATTGCCCATGTTCCAACCTTTCATCCTTGAAACCTAAGTGGCATGAACCACCATCATCAACACAATATTGCATTGAAAGTTCTACAATAGCTCTGGAAGCTAGGCTTGCATGTTCTGCAAACTCAGCCGCTGCTTGAGCAGCAGAGGTAGCATGCTTAAATTTCATTTTCCAATTCTTCCTGCCAACAGAAAAATTACCATTACCATCTCCAGGAAATGATTGCCGGTGTTCTAACCTTTCATCCTTGAAACCTAAGTGGCATGAACCACCATCATCAACACAATATTACCTTGAAAGTTCGACAACAACTCTGGCAGCTAGGCTTGCATGTTCTGCAAAGTCAGCCGCCGCTTGTGCAGCAGAGGCAGCATGCTTAAATTTCATGTTCCAATTCATCCTGCCAACAGAAAAAGTACCATTACCATCTCCAAGAAATGATTGCCCGTGTTCCAACCTTTCATCCTTGAAACCTAAGTGGCATGAACCACCATCATCAATACAATATTACCTTGAAAGTTCGACAACAACTCTGGCAGCTAGGCTTGCATGTTCTGCAAACTCAGCCGCTGCTTGAACAGCAGAGGCAGCATGCTTAAATTTCATGTTCCAATTCTCCCTGCCAACAGTAAAATTACCATTACCATCTCCAGGAAATGATTGCCCATGTTCCAACCTTTCATCCTTGAAACCTAAGTGGCATGAACCACCATCATCAATACAATATTACCTTGAAAGTTCCACAACAACTCTGGCAGCTAGGCTTGCATGTTCTGCAAACTCAACCGCTGCTTGAACAACAGAGGTAGCATACTTAAATTTCATGTTCCAATTCTGCCTGCCAACAGAAAAATTACCATTACCATCTCCAGAAAATGATTGATCATGTTCCAACCTTTCATCCTTGAAACCTAAGTGGCATGAACCACCATCATCAATACAATATTACCTTGAAAGTTCGACAACAACTCTGGCAGCTAGTCTTGCATGTTCTGCAAAGTCAGCCGTTGCTTGAGCAGCAGAGGTAGCATGCTTAAATTTCATGTTCCAATTCTGCCTGCCAACAGAAATATTACCATTACCATATCCAGGAAATGATTGCCCGTGTTCCAAGCTTTCATCCTTGAAACAAAAGTGGCATAAACCACCATCATCAACACAATATTGCCTTGAAAGTTCTACAACAGCTCTAGCAGCTAGGCTTGCATGTTCTGCAAACTCAGCCGTTGCTTGAGCAGCAGAGGTAGCATCCTTAAATTTCATATTCCAATTCTGCCTGCCAACAGAAAAATTACCATTACCATCTCCAGGAAATGATTGCTCGTGTTCCAACCTTTCATCCTTGAAACCTAAGTGGCATGAACCACCATCCTCAATACAATATTACCTTGAAAGTTCGACAACAGCTCTGGAAGCTAGGCTTGCATGTTCTGCAAACTCAGCCGCTGCTTGAGCAGCAGAGGTAGCATCCTTAAATTTCATGTTCCAATTCTGCCTGCCAACAGAAAAATTACCATTACCATCTCTAGAAAATGATTGCCTGTGTTCCAACCTTTCATCCTTGAAACCTAAGTGGCATGAACCACCATCCTCAATACAATATTACCTTGAAAGTTCGACAACAACTCTGGCAGCTAGGCTTGCATGTTCTGCAAACTCAGCCTCAGCTTGAGCAGCAGAGGTAGCATCCTTAAATTTCATGTTTCAATTCTTCCTGCCACCAGAAAAATTACCATTACCATCTCCAGGAAATGATTGCCCATGTTCCAACCTTTCATCCTTGAAACCTAAGTGGCATGAACCACCATAATCAATACAATATTACCTTGAAAGTTTGACAACAACTCTGGCAGCTAGGCTTGCATTCCCTACAAACTCAGCCTCTGCATGAGCATCAGAGGTAGCATCCTTAAATTTCATGTTCCAATTCTGCCTACCAACAGAAAAATTAACATTACCATCTCAAGAAAATGATTGACCATGTTCCAACCTTTCATCCTTGAAACCTAAGTGGCATGAACCACCATCATCAATACAATATTACCTTGAAAGTTCCACAACAGCTCTGGAAGCTAGGCTTGCATGTTCTGCAAACTCAGCCGCTGCTTGAGTAGCAGAGGCAGCATGCTTAAATTTCATGTTTCAATTCTTCGTGCCAACAGAAAAATTACGATTACCATCTCCAGGAAATGATTACCCATGTTCCAACCTCTCATCCTTGAAACCTAAGTGGCATGAACCACCATCATCAACACAATATTACCTTGAAAGTTCGACAATAACTCTGGCAGCTAGGCTTCCATGTTCTGCAAAGTCAGTCGCTGCTTGAGCAGCAGAGGCAGCATGCTTAAATTTCATGTTCCAATTCTTCCTGCCAACAGAAAAATTACCATTACCATCTCTAGGAAATGATTGCCCGTGTTCCAACCTTTCATCCTTGAAACCTAAGTGGCATGAACCACCATCATCAATACAATATTACCTTGAAAGTTCGACAACAACTCTGGCAGCTAGGCTTGCATGTTCTGCAAACTCAGCCGCTGCTTGAACAGCAGAGGCAGCGTGCTTAAATTTCATGTTCCAATTCTTCCTGCCAACAGAAAAATTACCATTACCATCACCAGGAAATGATTGCCCATGTTCCAACCTTTCATCCTTGAAACCTAAGTGGCATGAACCACCATCATCAATACAATATTACCTTGAAAGTTCGACAACAACTCTGGCAGCTAGGCTTGCATTCCCTACAAACTCAGCCTCTGCTTGAGCATCAGAGGTAGCATCCTTAAATTTCATGTTCCAATTCTGCCTGCCAACAGAAAAATTAACATTACCATCTCAAGAAAATGATTGACCATGTTCCAACCTTTCATCCTTGAAACCTAAGTGGCATGAACCACCATCAACAATACAATATTACCTTGAAAGTTCCACAATAGCTCTGGAAGCTAGGCTTGCATATTCTGCAAACTCAGCCGCTGCTTGAGTAGCAGAGGCAGCATGCTTAAATTTCATGTTTCAATTCTTCGTGCCAACAGAAAAATTACCATTACCATCTCCAGGAAATGGTTGCCCATGTTCCAACCTCTCATCCTTGATACCTAAGTGGCATGAACCACCATCCTCAATACAATATTACCTTGAAAGTTCGACAACTGCTCTGGAAGCTAGGCTTGCATGTTCTGCAAACTCAGCCGCTGCTTGAGCAGCAGAGGTAGCATCCTTAAATTTCATGTTCCAATTCTGCCTGCCAACAGAAAAATTACCATTACCATCTCTAGAAAATGATTGCCCGTGTTCCAACCTTTCATCCTTGAAACCTAAGAGGCATGAACCACCATCATCAATACAATATTACCTTGAAAGTTCGACAACAACTCTGGCAGCTAGTCTTGCATGTTCTGCAAATTCAGCCGTTGCTTGAGCAGCAGAGGTAGCATGCTTAAATTTCATGTTCCAATTCTGCCTACCAATAGAAATATTACCATTACCATATCCAGGAAATGATTGCCCGTGTTCCAAGCTTTCATCCTTGAAACAAAAGTGGCATAAACCACCATCATCAACACAATATTGCCTTGAAAGTTCTACAACAGCTCTAGCAGCTAGGCTTGCATGTTCTGCAAACTCAGCCGTTGCTTGAGCAGCAGAGGTAGCATCCTTAAATTTCATATTCCAATTCTGCCTGCCAACAGAAAAATTACCATTACCATCTCCAGGAAATGATTGCCCGTGTTCCAACCTTTCATCCTTGAAACCTTAATGGCATGAACCACCATCCTCAATACAATATTACCTTGAAAGTTCGACAACAGCTCTGGAAGCTAGGCTTGGATGTTCTGCAAACTCAGCCGCTGCTTGAGCAGCAGAGGTAGCATCCTTAAATTTCATGTTCCAATTCTGCCTGCCAACAGAAAAATTACCATTACCATCTCTAGAAAATGATTGCCCGTGTTCCAACCTTTCATCCTTGATACCTAAGTGGCATGAACCACCATCCTCAATACAATATTACCTTGAAAGTTCGACAACAACTCTGGCAGCTAGGCTTGCATGTTCTGCCAACTCAGCCTCTGCTTGAGCAGCAGAGGTAGCATCCTTAAATTTCATGTTTCAATTCTTCCTGCCACCAGAAAAATTACCATTACCATCTCCAGGAAATGATTGCCCATGTTCCAACCTTTCATCCTTGAAACCTAAGTGGCATGAACCACCATCATCAATACAATATTACCTTGAAAGTTCGACAACAACTCTGGCAGCTAGGCTTGCATTCCCTACAAACTCAGCCTCTGCATGAGCATCAGAGGTAGCATCCTTAAATTTCATGTTCCAATTCTGCCTGCCAACAGAAAAATTAACATTACCATCTCAAGAAAATGATTGACCATGTTCCAACCTTTCATCCTTGAAACCTAAGTGGCATGAACCACCATCATCAATACAATATTACCTTGAAAGTTCCACAACAGCTCTGGAAGCTAGGCTTGCATGTTCTGCAAACTCAGCCGCTGCTTGAGTAGCAAAGGCAGCATGCTTAAATTTCATGTTTCAATTCTTCGTGCCAACAGAAAAATTACCATTACCATCTCCAGGAAATGGTTGCCCATGTTCCAACCACTCATCCTTGAAACTTAAGTGGCATGAACCACCATCCTCAATACAATATTACCTTGAAAGTTCGACAACAGCTCTGGAAGCTAGGCTTGCATGTTCTGCAAACTCAGCCGTTGCTTGAGCAGCAGAGGCAGCATCCTTAAATTTCATGTTCCAATTCTGCCTGCCAACAGAAAAATTACCATTACCATCTCCAGGAAATGATTGCCTGTGTTCCAACCTTTCATCCTTGAAACCTAAGTGGCATGAACCACCATCATCAATACAATATTACCTTGAAAGTTCGACAACAACTCTGGCAGCTAGGCTTGCATGTTCTGCAAACTCAGCCGCTGCTTGAACAGCAGAGGCAGCATGCTTAAATTTCATGTTCCAATTCTTCCTGCCAACAGAAAAATTACCATTACCATCTCCAGGAAATGATTGCCCATGTTCCAACCTTTCATCCTTGAAACCTAAGTGGCATGAACCACCATCATCAACACAATATTACCTTGAAAGTTTGACAACAACTCTGGCAGCTAGGCTTGTATGTTCGGCAAAGTCAGCCGCCGCTTGTGCAGCAGAGGCAGCATGCTTAAATTTCATGTTCCAATTCATCCTGCCAACAGAAAAATTACCATTACCATCTCTAGGAAATGATTGCCCGTGTTCCAACCTTTCATCCTTGAAACCTAAGTGGCATGAACCACCATCATCAATACAATATTACCTTGAAAGTTCGACAACAACTCGGGCAGCTAGGCTTGTATGTTCTGCAAACTCAGCCGCTGCTTGAACAGCAGAGGCAGCATGCTTAAATTTTATGTTCCAATTCTCCCTGCCAACAGTAAAATTACCATTACCATCTCCAGGAAATGATTGCCCGTGTTCCAACCTTTCATCCTTGAAACCTAAGTGGCATGAACCACCATCATCAATACAATATTACCTTGAAAGTTCGACAACAACTCTGGCAGCTAGGCTTGCATGTTCTGCAAACTCAACCGCTGCTTGAACAACAGAGGTAGCATACTTAAATTTCATGTTCCAATTCTGCCTGCCAACAGAAAAATTACCATTACCATCTCCAGAAAATGATTGACCATGTTCCAACCTTTCATCCTTGAAACCTAAGTGGCATGAACCACCATCATGAATACAATATTACCTTGAAAGTTCGACAACAACTCTGGCAGCTAGTCTTGCATGTTCTGCAAAGTCAGCCGTTGCTTGAGCATCAGAGGTAGCATCCTTAAATTTCATGTTCCAATTCTGCCTGCCAACAGAAATATTACCATTACCATATCCAGGAAATGATTGCCCGTGTTCCAAGCTTTCATCATTGAAACAAAAGTGGCATAAACCACCATCATCAACACAATATTGCCTTGAAAGTTCTACAACAGCTCTAGCAGCTAGGCTTGCATGTTCTGCAAACTCAGCCGTTGCTTGAGCAGCAGAGGTAGCATCCTCAAATTTCATATTCCAATTCTGCCTGCCAACAGAAAAATTACCATTACCATCTCCAGGAAATGATAGCCCGTGTTCCAACCTTTCATCCTTGAAACCTAAGTGGCATGAACCACCATCCTCAATACAATATTACCTTGAAAGTTCGACAACAGCTCTGGAAGCTAGGCTTGCATGTTCTGAAAACTCAGCCGCTGCTTGAGCAGCAGAGGCAGCATCCTTAAATTTCATGTTCCAAATCTGCCTGCCAACAGAAAAATTACCATTACCGTCTCCAGGAAATGATTGCCCGTGTTCCAACCTTTCATCCTTGAAACCTAAGTGGCATGAACCACCATCATCAATACAATATTACCTTGAAAGTTCGACAACAACTCTGGCAGCTAGGCTTGCATGTTCTGCAAACTCAGCCGCTGCTTGAACAGCAGAGGCAGCATGCTTAAATTTCATGTTCCAATTCTTCCTGCCAACAGAAAAATTACCATTACCATCTCCAGGAAATGATTGCCCATGTTCCAACCTTTCATCCTTGAAACCTAAGTGGCATGAACCACCATCATCAATACAATATTACCTTGAAAGTTCGACAACAACTCGGGCAGCTAGGCTTGCATTCCCTACAAACTTAGCCTCTGCTTGAGCATCAGAGGTAGCATCCTTAAATTTCATATTCCAATTCTGCCTGCCAATAGAAAAATTACCATTACCATCTCAAGAAAATGATTGACCATGTTCCAACCTTTCATCCTTGAATCCTAAGTGGCATGAACCACCATCCTCAATACAATATTACCTTGAAAGTTCGACAACAGCTCTGGAAGCTAGGCTTGCATGTTCTGAAAACTCAGCCACTGCTTGAGCAGCAGAGGCAGCATCCTTAAATTTCATGTTCCAATTCTGCCTGCCAACAGAAAAATTACCATTACCGTCTCCAGGAAATGATTGCCCGTGTTCCAACCTTTCATCCTTGAAATCTAAGTGGCATGAACCACCATCATCAACACAATATTACCTTGAAAGTTCGACAATAACTCTGGCAGCTAGGCTTGCATGTTCTGCAAACTCAGCCGCTGCTTGAACAGCAGAGGCAGCATGCTTAAATTTCATGTTCTAATTCTTCCTGCCAACAGAAAAATTACCATTACCATCTCCAGGAAATGATTACCCGTGTTCCAACCTTTCATCCTTGAAACCTAAGTGGCATGAACCACCATCATTAATACAATATTACCTTGAAAGTTCGATAACAACTCTGGCAGCTAGGCTTGCATGTTCTGCAAACTCAGCCGCTGCTTGAACAGCAGAGGCAGCATGCTTAAATTTCATGTTCCAATTATTCCTGCCAACAGAAAAATTACCATTACCATCTCCAGGAAATGATTTCCCGTGTTCCAACCTTTCATCCTTGAAACCTAAGTGGCATGAACCACCATCATCAATACAATATTACCTTGAAAGTTCGACAACAACTCTGGCAGCTAGGTTTGCATGTTCTGCAAACTCAGCCGCTGCTTGAGTAGCAGAGGCAGCATGCTTAAATTTCATGTTTCAATTCTTCGTGCCAACAGAAAAATTACCATTACCATCTCCAGGAAATGGTTGCCCATGTTCCAACCTCTCATCCTTGAAATCTAAGTGGCATGAACCACCATCATCAACACAATATTACCTTGAAAGTTCGACAATAACTCTGGCAGCTAGGCTTGCATGTTCTGCAAAGTCAGTCGCTGCTTGAGCAGCAGAGGCAGCATGCTTAAATTTCATGTTCTAATTCTTCCTGCCAATAGAAAAATTACCATTACCATCTCCAGGAAATGATTACCCGTGTTCCAACCTTTCATCCTTGAAACCTAAGTGGCATGAACCACCATCATCAATACAATATTACCTTGAAAGTTCGATAACAACTCTGGCAGCTAGGCTTGCATGTTCTGCAAACTCAGCCGCTGCTTGAACAGCAGAGGCAGCATGCTTAAATTTCATGTTCCAATTATTCCTGCCAACAGAAAAATTACCATTACCATCTCCAGGAAATGATTGCCCGTGTTCCAACCTTTCATCCTTGAAACCTAAGTGGCATGAACCACCATCATCAATACAATATTACCTTGAAAGTTCGACAACAACTCTGGCAGCTAGGTTTGCATGTTCTGCAAACTCAGCCGCTGCTTGAACAACAGAGGTAGCATACCTAAATTTCATGTTCCAATTCTGCCTGCCAACAGAAAAATTATCATTACCATCTCGAGAAAATGATTGACCATGTTCCAACCTTTCATCCTTGAAACCTAAGTGGTATGAACCACCATCATCAATACAATATTACTTTGAAAGTTCGACAACAACTCTGGCAGCCAGTCTTGCATGTTCTGCAAAGTCAGCCGCAGCTTGAGCAGCAGAGGTAGCATGCTTAAATTTCATGTTCCAATTCTGCCTGCCAACAGAAATATTACCATTACCATATCCAGGAAATGATTGCCCGTGTTCCAAGCTTTCATCCTTGAAACAAAAGTGGCATAAACCACCATCATCAACATAATATTGCCTTGAAAGTTCTACAACAGCTCTTGCAGCTAGGCTTGCATGTTCTGCAAACTCAGCCGCTGCTTGAGCAGCAGAGGTAACATGCTTAAATTTCATGTTCCAATTCTGCCTGCCAACAGAAAAATTACCATTACCATCTCCAGGAAATGATTGCCCGTGTTCCAACCTTTCATCCTTGAAACCTAAGTGGCATGAACCACCATCCTCAATACAATATTACCTTGAAAGTTCGACAACAACTCTGGCATCTAGGCTTGCATGTTCTGCAAACTCAGCCTCTGCTTGAGCAGCAGAGGTAGCATCCTTAAATTTCATGTTCAAATTCTTCCTGCCAACAGAAGAATTACCATTACCATCTCCAGGAAATGATTGACCATGTTCCAACCTTTCATCCTTGAAACCTAAGTGGCATGAACCACCATCCTCAATACAATATTACCTTAAAAGTTCGACAACAACTCTGGCATCTAGGCTTGCATGTTCTGCAAACTCAGCCTCTGCTTGAGCAGCAGAGGTAGCATCCTTAAATTTCATGTTCAAATTCTTCCTGCCAACAGAAGAATTACCATTACCATCTCCAGGAAATCATTGGCCATGTTCCAACCTTTCATCCTTGAAACCTAAGTGGCATGAACCACCATCATCAATACAATATTACCTTGAAAGTTCTACAACAGCTCTAGCAGCTAGGCTTGCATGTTCTGCAAACTCAGTCGCTGCTTGAGCAGCATAGGTAGCATCCTTAAATTTCATGTTCCAATTTTGCCTGCTAATAGAAAAATTACAATCTCCCGGAAATGATTGCCCATATTCCAACCTTTCATCCTTAAAACTTAAGTGGCATGAACCACCATCATCAACACAATATTGCCTTAAAATATCTACAACAGCTCTGGTAGCTAGGCTTGCATATTCTGCAAACTTAGCCGCTGCTTGAGTAGCAGAGGTAGCATCCTTAAATTTCATGTTCCAATTCTGCCTGCCAACAAACAAATTACCATTACCATCTCCATGAAATGATTGCCCGTGTTTCAACCTTTAATCCTTGAAACCTACGTGGCATGGACCACCATCATCAACACAATATGGCCTAGAAAGTTCTACAACAGCTCTGGCAGCTAGGCTTGCATGTTCTGCAAACTCAGCCTCTGCTTGAGCAGCAGAGGTAGCATCCTTAAATTTCATGTTCCAATTCTGCCTGCCAACGGAAAAATTACCATTACCATCTCCAGGAAATGATTGCCCATGTTCCAACCTTTCATCCTTGAAACCTAAGTGGAATGAACCACCATCATCAACACAATTGCCTGGAAAGTTCTACAACAGCTCTGGCAGCTAGGCTTGAATGTTCTTCAAACACATTCGCTGCTTGAGCAGCAGATGTAGCATCCTTAAATTTCATGTTCCAATTCTGCTTGCCAACAGAAAAATTACCATTACCATCTCCAAGAAATGCTTTCCCATGTTCCAACCTTTCTTCCTTGAAACCTAAGTGGCATGAACGACCATCATCAACACAATATTACCTTGAAAGTTCGACAACAACTCTGGCACCTAGGCTTTCATATTCTGCAAACTTAGCCGCTGCTTGAGTAGCAGAGGTAGCATCCTTAAATTTCATGTTCCAATTCTACCTGCCAACAAAAGAATTGCCATTACCATCTTCAGGAAATAATTGCTCGTATTCCAACCTTTCATCCTTGAAACCTAAGTGTCATGAACAACCATCATATACACAATATTGCCTTGAAAGTTCTACAACAACTCTGGTAGCTAGGCTTGCATGTTCTGCAAACTCAGCAAGCATCCCTAAATTTCATGTTCCAATTCTTCCTGCCAACAGAAAAATTACCATTACCATCTCCAGGATATGATTGCCCATGTTCCAACCTTTCATCCTTGAAACCTAAGTGGCATGAACCACCATCATCAAAATAATATTGACTTGAAAGTTCTACAACAACTCTAGCAGCTAGGCTTGCATGTTCTGCAAACTCAGCCGTTGCTTGAGCAGCAGAGGTAGCATCCTTAAATTTCATGTTCCAATTCTGCCTGCCAATAGAAAAATCACCATCTCCAAGAAATGATTGCCCATATTCCAACCTTTCATCCTTGAAACCTAAGTGGCATGAACCACCATCATCAACACAATATTGCCTTGAAAGTTCTACAACAGCTTTGGAAGCTAGGCTTGCAAGTTTTGCAAACTCAGCCGCTGCTTGAGCAACATAATTAGCATCCTTAAATTTCATGTTCCAATTCTGCCTACCAACAGAAAAATTACCACTACCATCTCCACGAAATGATTGCCCATGTTCCAACCTTTCATTCTTGAAACCTAAGTGGCATGACCCACCATCATCAACACAATATTGCCTTGAAATTTCTATAATAGCACTGGCAGCTAGGCTTGAATGTTCTGCAAACTCAGTCGCTGCTTGAACAGCAGAGGTAGCATCCTTAAATTTCATATTACAATTCTGCCTGCCAACAGAAAAATTACCATTACCATCTCAAGGAAGTGATTGACCATGTTCCAACCTTTCATCATTGAAACCTAAGTGGTATGAACCACCATAATCAATACAATATTGCCGTGAAAGTTCTACAACAGCTCTGGCAGCTAGGCTTGCATGTTCTGCAAAGTCAGCCGCTGCTTGAACAGCAGAGGTAGCATGCTTAAATTTCATGTTCCAATTTTGCCTGCCAAACGAAACATTACCATTACCATCTCCAGGAAATGATTGCCCGTGTTCCAACCTTTCATCCTTGAAACCTAACTGGCATGAACCACCATCATCAACATAATATTGCCTTGAAGGTTCTACAACAGCTCTGGTAGCTAGGCTTGCATATTCTGCAAACGTAGCTGCTGCTTGAGTAGAAGAGGTAGCATCCTTAAACTTCATGTTCCAATTCTGCCTGCCAACAAAAAAATTACCATTACCATCTCCAGGAAATGATTGCCCATCTTCCAACCTTTCATCCTTGAAACCTAAGTGGCATGAACCACCATCATCAACACAATATTGCCTTGAAAGTTATACAACAGCTTTGGCAGCTAGGCTTGCATGTTCTGCAAACTCAGCCTCTGCTTGAGCAGCAGAGGTAGCATCCTTAAATTTCATGTCCCAATTCTTCCTGCCAACAGAAAATTAACCATTACCATCTCCAGGAAATGATTGCCCATGTTCCAACCTTTCATCCTTGAAACCTATGTGGAATGAACCACCATCATCAACACAATATTTCCTTGAAAGTTCTACAACAGCTTTGGCAGCTAGGCTTGCATGTTCTGCAAACTCAGCCTCTGCTTGAGCAGCAGAGGTAGCATCCTTAAATTTCATGTTCCAATTCTGCTTGCCAACTGAAAAATTACAATTACCATCTCCAGGAAATGATTGCCCTTGTTCCAACCTTTCATCCTTGAAACCTAAGTGGAATGAACCACCATCATCAACACAATATTGCATTTAAAGTTCAACAATAGCTCTAGCAGCAAGGCCTGCATGTTCTTCAAACTCAGCCAGTGCTTGAGCGGCAGAGGTAGCATCCTTAAATTTCATGTTCCAATTCTGCTTGCCAACAGAAAAATTACCATTACCATCTCCAGGAAATGCTTTCCCATGTTCCAACCTTTCATCCTTGAAACCTAAGTGGCATGAACCACCATCATCAACACAATATTACCTTGAAAGTTTGACAACATCTCTGGCACCTAGGCATGCATATTCTGCAAACTTAGCCGCTGCTTGAGTAGCAGAAGTAGCATCCTTAAATTTCATTTTCCAATTCTGCCTGCCAACAAAATAATTACCATTACCATCTCAAGGAAATGATTGCCCACGTTCCAACCTTTCATCCTTGAAACCTAAGTGGCATGAACCACCATCATAAACACAATATTGCCTTGAAAGTTCTACAACAGCTCGGGCAGCTAGGTTTGCATGTTCTACAAACTCAGCCTCTGCTTTAGCAGCAGAGGTAGCATCCTTAAATTTCATGTTTCAATTCTTCCTGCCAACAGAAAAATTACCATTACCATCTCCAGGAAATGATTGCCCAAGTTCCAACCTTTCATCCTTGAAACCTAAGTGGCATGAACCACCATCATCAACACAATATTGCCTTAAAAGTTCTACAACAGCTCTAGCAGCTAGGCTTGCATGTTCTGCAAAGTCAGCCGCTGCTTGAGCGGCAGAATTAGCATCCATAAATTTCATGTTTCAATTCTGCCTGCCAACAAAAGAATTACCATTACCATCTCCAGGAAATGATTGCCCGTGTTCCAACCTTTTATCCGTGAAACCTAAGTGGCATGAACCACCATCATCAATACAATATTGCCTTGAAAGTTCTACAACAACTCTGGCAGCTAGGCTTGCATATTCTGCTAAGTCAGCCGCTGCTTGAACAGCAGAGGTAGCATGCTTAAATTTCTTGTGCCAATTCTGCTTGCCAACAGAAAAATTACCATTACCATCTCCAGGAAATGATTTCCCATGTTCCAACCTTTCATCCTTGAAACCTAAGTGGCATGAACCACCATCATCAACACAATATTGCCTTGAAAGTTCTACAACAGCTCTAGCAGCTAGGCTTGCATGTTCTGCAAAGTCAGCCGCTGCTTGAGCAGCAGAATTAGCATCCTTAAATTTCATGTTCTAATTCTGCCTGCCAACAAAAGAATTACCATTACCATCTCCAGGAAATGATTGCCCGTGTTCCAACCTTTCATCCTTGAAACCTAAGTGGCATGAACCACCATCATCAACACAATATTGCCTTGAAAGTCCTACAACATCTCTGGCAGCTAGGCTTTCATATTCTGCAAACTTAGCCGCTGCTTGAGTAGCAGAGGTAGCATCCTTAAATTTCATGTTCCAATTCTGCCTGCCAACAAAAAGAATTACCATTACCATCTTTATGAAATGATTGCCCATGTTCGAACCTTTCATCCTTGAAACCTAACTGGCATGAACCACCATCATCAACACAATATTACCTTGAAAGTTCTACAACAACTCTGGCAGCTAGGCTTGCATGTTCTGCAAACTCAGCCTCTACTTTAGCAGCAGAGGTAGCATCCTTAAATTTCATGTTCCAATTCTTCCTGCCAACAGAAAAATTACCATTACCATCTCCAAGAAATGATTGACCGTGTTCCAACCTCTCATCCGTGAAACCTAAGTGGAATGAACCACCATCATCAATACAATATTGCCTTGAAAGTTCTACAACAACTCTGGCAGCTAGGCTTGCATATTCTGCAAAGTTAGCCGCTGCTTGAACAGCAGAGGTAGCATGCTTAAATTTCATGTTCCAATTCTGCTTGCCAACAGAAATATTACCATTACCATCTCCAGGAAATGTTTTCCCATGTTCCAACCTTTCATCCTTGAAACCTAAGTGGCATGAACCACCATCATCAACACAATATTACCTTGAAAGTTCTACAACAGCTTTGGAAGCTAGGCTTGCATGTTCTGCAAAGTCAACCGCTGCTTGAACAGCAGAGGTAGCATGCTTAAATTTCATGTTCAAATTTTGCCTGCCAAGAGAAAAATTACCATTACCATCTCCAGGAAATGATTGCCCGTGTTCCAACATTTCATCCTTGAAACCTAAGTGGTATGAACCACCATCATCAACACAATATTGCCTTGAAAGCTCTACAATAGCTCTGGCAGCTAGGCTTGCATATTCTGCAAACTTAGCCGCTGCTTGAGTAGCAGAGGTAGCATCCTTAAATTTCATGTTCTAATTCTGCCTGCCAATAAAACAATTACCATTACCATCTCCAGGAAATGATTGCCCATGTTTCAACCTTTCATCCTTGAAACCTAAGTGGCATGAACCACCATCATCAACATAATATTGCCTTGAAAGTTCTACAACAGCTCTGGTAGCTAGGCTTGCATGTTCTGCAAACTCAGCCTCTGCTTGAGCAGCAGAGGTAGCATCCTTAAATTTCATGTTCCAATTCTGCCTGCCAACTGAAAAATTACCATTACCATCTCCAGGAAATGATTGCCCTTGTTCCAACCTTTTATCCTTGAAACCTAAGTGGAATGAACAACCATAATCCACACAATATTGCATTGAAAGTTCTACAATAGCTCTGGCAGCAAGGCCTACATGTTCTTCAAACTCAGCCGCTGCTTGAGCAGCAGTGTCACGCCCCAAACCTGAAGGGGCATGGCCGGCACCCGGTACCATACTCGGCCCGAGCGTACCACTCTGTAAATTTGAAATCTAGAGGAATAGCCCTCAACCTAGGCTGATGAGGCCATATTCTGAATCATCTGGAAATATCGTTTGTCTCATCTAAGGGGTAAACATATATAAAAACTCATATAGTGTTATACAAACTATACAGGACTTGTCTACAAGCCTCTAGAGATAGTTAAACTGTATCATGGTCGGGACAGGGCCTCGACCTACCCATCAAACCTGTATATATAAAACAGACTCCAAGGTATAGACCTGGTAACTCCGGGGAAGTGGAGCTTACCAACCAAGCTGTCATTTAGCTCTGTCTACTGGGAAGGTCTATCCAGTTGTCTATCAGGACCTGCAGGCATGAAATGCAGCGTCCCCAGCAAAGGGACGTCAGTACAAATAATGTACTGAGTATGTAAGGCAACAAAATAACTGAAAGCTGAAACTGAATTGATGATATAATAACGGAATGTAACTGGGAGTCACAAATAATCTGAAGATATGCTTACCTGCTAATACTGACTCAACTCTCTCCATATAGTATGTAAAATAGTTTTCCGGCCCTATAAGGCTCGGTATGTGTAACTGCCCTGCCGTAGAAGGCTCGGTCATAGGCGCTCGGCCATACTAGGCTCTGTATCTCGGCCATTCTGGGCTCGCTCATAGGCGCTCAGCCACAGTAGGCTCGGTATATAACTTACCATCTGATCATAGGTTGCCCAATAGGGGCCTGCCCACCGATTATAGCTCGATGGTGGTAAAAATACTGTAACACTGTATATATATATATACACTCTATGCTCTATTGGCTGAAATAAGCCAATACTAAACTAAATATGAAGTCCCGATAAGGGAGAATACTATAACTTCTGAGACTAGGATAATGTGAATAAATTCAGGAATACAAACTTCTCTTTATGCTTAGTTATCAAACTCATGTAGTTACGAGATCATGCCAAAATGAAGAAAGGTTTAGCCTTAACATACCTTATCACAATCTTTCCAATCACCAAGTTGAACTCACCTCTTTGCACCTTAATCTACAAGAATTATAATAATGCTATCGTTAAGTTACGAAAGGTACAACTATCGCACAACGAACGACAAGCTTATTTTGTATTAAAACGGACAACATCTCCCCTATAATCCTTACTTCCTCCAAATTCAAGATAACACCACAACACCAAAAATAACAATAAAAACATATATACATTAGTTTCCAACCTTATGCACACCACACAATAGTACAAAATAGCCCAACACACCCCAATCTCTTCATACACAAAACGACCACCGTAGTAGTGTCAACAACCGAAATTGTTACGATGAACAACCAGCCCAATATACTGCATTTATGTGGTGTTTCTCCACACCCTTCCTCCTCCAAAACTCCACAAAACAATAGTAAAACACGCTGCCCAGCAGCACCACAAAACAGTCCATAAAACAGTCCACAAAATAGTCCGCTACAAGTGAATAACTCAAACTCACGGCTTCCGATCACCGTCCCGTGAGTTCTTACAAATATAGAATGACTTACTATGCATATACAGCAGAAAAAATGGATGAAAGAAAGCAGTAAACTTACCTTATTTGGTGGGTAACTCAGCTCCTATCTTGGTTCTTCAAACTCTAGGTTTTACCTCCAATTAGAACTTGAAATGGAGAGAAAATCAATTAGGGTTTGTGGGAAAGTTTTTGGGAGGAATTTTTGCAGAGCTTATGTCTGGTTATTATGCTCTATTTTAAGTCTAATATATGAAGAAAATAGGCCTTTAAAAGGCCTCTTTGGACGACCCGAAATGGCCCATTTTTGGGCTCTCATTTAAGCAAGTAGGTGACACACCTACTTGTCACCTAGCAGCTTGCGCAGTATCGCAACAATGACCATATCTCTCTACTCCGATGTCGTATTGACAAACGGTTTAATGAGTTGGAAAATAGACTCATAGATCTTTAATTTGATGGGTAGAACACCCATAAATCTAAGTATATTGGGAGAAAATTGCAGTTACATTGGACCCAAAGTTTCAGTAAAACTTATGAATGTAACTTGTGATGACTTTCATCGACTTTTGTTCCACAACTCGCTTGACTTCAAAACATAACACACGGATGTCATACGACTAATATAAATCATAACATAATATCCTTATCATGTTAAGCACCCTAGTCTCACCCCAAAGGTACATGTTATAACATTCCCAACTTGTCGACTTTCGACAAAACATTGTTTTCTTCAATTGCTTTAGCTTCTGAACCGTCCAATCCTCTTTGTACTTGTTGTTCATGATCTTAAATATTTGTAACTTCAGAGGTAACATGATTATCTTACTTTGTAAACTTTTCAAATATGATTGCATTTCTGAGCTTACATCAATTGACTTACGACGTACTCGTACGTACGAAAACATGGGTTGTAACATCATTCCCCCCTTTGGAACATTCGTCCTCGAATGTTGACTGGTGCACTTATCAGTCTCATAACCTATAGCTCTCATAAATACTTTATTGCTGGCCTTTCCATCTAGGCAACTATTCTATGAATAAATCCATAGGCCAGGGCATTCCCCACTTTAGGCCTCTTTCTGACACCACGACTTTTGGTCTGAATCCTTCCAACCTCGTAATTATTGCGACATTCTGTCATGCAGCCTGTACGACTTTGTCCTTGTATGTGCGCCTATACGACTCTTCTGTTCCTTTTCCTCCAGCTTTTAGCCAATCTCTAGGCCTCACTTTGGGAACATATATAGAACTATGACAAGTTGTTCCTCCCGGTATATATAGGTGTAGTTAAGTTCTTTGCTCGGTACTTTGTCAAACTTACGACTGTTGCGATATCTTGTTTCGTAGCCTTATAAATATATCCTTATGGCTTTACTTCATCTAGGTAGGTTATACTACACCATCACACTTACTTCATTTTATTATTGTCGAGGTTTGCTACCCAACTCCAGGTTACCCTCTCGCTGCTTATCCTATATGTATAAATCTAAGTCCTTTAGTTCTTCCTCATTACTGTTCATCTTAAGAATGACGGCCTAATATCATCTCATACTTTGGAACTTTTATCTGCCTATTGTTGATTCATCTTAATGTTGATCTATAATCTACCACTGATAAATTGAAACCTCTTAGGTAATACATTGTCCTTAGGGATCACGTCTCATCAGAGAACATCTAAAGTTATTTGCTCGATCCACCTAGGGGCGATACTATACTTCAATAACCGTATTTCATCGCATCCCAACGTGATTCATCTTATGAGGGGTATTCTAATCTCATGCAATTCATGAAATCCCTTCTTTTTGAATCATTAACCAATCAATGGCCTTAACGTCATCCTCTTATATATCACAATTACACCCTTATTCTACTACCAGGGCAACATTTCATCTCTTCAAATTGCTCATAGTCTTAGACTCCTCTAAGTTCATTCAGGCTATACTGAGTTTTTTTTTTTATATAACTTACGGAAACCATTAGCTCTCTTATTTTGATGGGCTTAATTCTGAGGCCTTACCTATTCTCGTCAGCTTCTCAATCACCTCTGCTTATCCTTACTCATGTCCGCCTCAAATCCTGTTGATCTACCATACTTTTTCTTGCGACCTACACATATTTATTTATAGTACTCACAACCTTCCTTTAAATTTCTAGCACCATACATTTCATTATGTTATTCTGGAACTTCAAGCGAGACATCAAAACGTCTCTAACTCTTCTTTAATCTCTTAACCAGACCTCTCGGTACTTGGAAACTATAGGCTAGAAGATATGCCACTGACAACACCACTATCATTTGTGGATACTGAATCACGGTGCTTTTAGCCCTCTATCTGATGTATGGACTATTCACAACCTCCTACACTTGTGCATCTCGTACCGTCTTAACCTTTACCTTACTTAGCTTTTAATCTCGCATTGTATCTTCTGTCTCTTTCATAACCTCTCTTCCGCATAGGTAGAATTCACATCCACAACTTGAAGCTCTACTATAAACTTGCAGCTCTAGTGCGTACACAATCTGGTGGGAGCTTCATACTTACTCCTTATGAGACTGGTACTTTTTTTTTTTAATCTGGCTTTATAGATACGACATCGAATTTCCTATGCTGGGTTTCACTTCGTTTATCTTGCATAATCTACTGATTTATCGGAACCTCTTGTCTAGCCATGACTAGGTTCTTCCTGAATTCCTGAATGAACTACTAACTACTCGTCAGTCCATGCTCATATTTACCTTTTGGGTAACCACTCTTGGGTTATGTCTTCTACCTTAACTTAACTTTTGCACTGGCTCCTAATGCATCAAGTGTTCATTCGCTCTTATTTATCAATAACATCTAGTGTGGGAACCCTTACTTCCTCCCCTCGGTGTCGTGCTTGCATAATGTTCTGGACTCGTATCATGTCTGTAGGATCTGAATAAATGCAATATCATTCCTTTTACCATTTACTGCATTCTTCCTTTACTATTCCATAGTTACTTGAACCACTTAACTCTGACTTAGTACCATATTACACCATCTTCCCCCCTTTAGGGGAGTATTAACATGTAATGCTATGAAAACTTACTTATAAATATTTTACCTCTTCATCTTCGACGTCTTTTCACGTCTTTATTGACTCTTACTTGCCTTGCAGTAACCCTTATGTATCAAGGATAATTGAATATCTTACACACGACGGTATCCGATACCTAGTGTAACTAGAACACTTAGTCCCTTAAGATTAACTTTGCTCAAAGTTCTTGCTTTAGGGAAGCGTCTTCCTGAGTGACCTTTAAAGGTTATTCTTCTGTTGTCGATTGTATTATTGCCAGAATGCGATCTTTGAAATTCACTTGATGTCGACTATCATCACCTCATTTGATCCCTAATTGATATTCAGTTTATTTTGTTCACTAGCCCATGCTAATTTCTATTACTCCGGGGGTCTAAATTGTTTTGTCTTGGTAATCACGTTGGACGCACCAACTCATTTCTCGAAATTAGAATATGACTTTTGGCCTATACTCTTTTATTGTCTCAAGACCTGTCACCTCTTGTTTTTTTTTCGTTTTTTTTTCACTTGACTATAGACTCTGTCATCATATCATATTTTGATTTACCGTTATCACCCATTTATCACATCTTACTCATAATACTTCATTTCTCTCTTCTTATTCTCCTGCTAATACTTCTGTTTATCGCATTATTCTGAAAACTTCAACAAAACATTATTTCACTTTTAGCTCCCCTAGCTCAATCCACCATTTTGGGTTACTCTAACCCAAGCTGGATCTTGATATCCCATCCTTCTCTTAAACTATATATGTTAGCTTCCATAGGGCATAACTGAGATGTGTGTGGCCAATTGTACATACCTCTATTTCTGTTGAAGGTAACTTAGAATCCATTTATTTCTCTACCTGACGTGGAAATTCGGACAGTCTTCATTAACTAGGTACCTCGTACCCTTCTTCACCTTGCTTCTGTTACATGTTGAAACTTATACTTTTACCTTATGATACTCCCATGGCCTGCTATTCACGGGGTATGTTAGCTATTCCCGTCTTAGGGTAAATGGGAAATTCGCATATATGGTAAGCACAATCTAATAGGGTCTCAAACAGGACCACATAGTCAAGAATTCTCTCTCTACTAATGCTTTTACCTGTTGTTGTATTAGACCTTTAGCTAGCTATAATTATTCTAATTGAAAGCATCGCTATATCATTAGCAAACATAATCTTTGGCTCGAACTCTTATGACTCAGCTCTATAGCACGATTTGGATTTGAATGAAGGGTAACAGACTCCCAAATGCCTTGTAGCCTCCTGCTTATAAGTGTGGTGCACAACACACAGATAAACAAGACTCTACTAGACACGGCTTGTAGACTCCCTAGGATAGAACTGCTTTGATACCAAGTTTGTCACGGCCCAAACCTGAAGGGGCGTGGCCGGCACCCGGTACCATACTCGGCCCGAGCGTACCACTCTGTAAATGTGAAATCTAGAGGAATAACCCTCAACCTAGGCTGATGAGGCCATATTCTGAATCATCTGGAAATATCGTTTGTCTCATCTAAGGGGTAAACATACATAAAAACTCATATAGTGTTATACAAACTATACAGGACTTGTCTACAAGCCTCTAGAGATAGTTGAACTGTATCATGATCGGGACAGGGCCTCGACCTACCCATCAAACCTGTATATATAAAACAGACTCCAAGGTCTAGACCTGGTAACTCCGGGGAAGTGGAGCTTACCAACCAAGCTGTCATTTAGCTCTGTCTACTGGGAAGGTCTATCCAGTTGTCTATCAGGACCTGCAGGCATGAAATGCAGCGTCCCCAGCAAAGGGACGTCAGTACAAATAATGTACTGAGTATGTAAGGCAACAAAATAACTGAAAGCTGAAACTGAATTGATGATATAATAACGGAATGTAACTGGGAGTCACAAATAATCTGAAGATATGCTTACCTCCTGATACTGACTCAACTCTCTCCATATAGTATGTAAAATAGTTTTCCGGCCCTATAAGGCTCGGTATGTGTAACTGCCCTGCCGTAGAAGGCTCGCTCATAGGCGCTCGGCCATACTAGGCACTTGTATCTCGGCCATTCTGGGCTCGCTCATAGGCGCTCGGCCACAGTAGGCTCGGTATATAACTTACCATCTGATCAGAGGTTGCCCAATAGGGGCCTGCCCACCGATTATAGCTCGATGGTGTTAAAAATACTGTAACACTGTATATATATACACTCTATGCTCTATTGGCTGAAATAAGCCAATACTAAATTGAATATGAAGTCCCAATAAGGGAGAATACTATAACTTCTGAGACTAGGATAATGTGAATAAATTCAGGAATACAAACTTCTCTTTATGCTTCGTTATCAAACCATGTAGTTACGAGATCATGCCAAAATGAAGAAAGGTTTAGCCTTAACATACCTTATCACAATATTTCCAATCACCAAGTTGAACTCACCTCTTTGCACCTTAATCTACAAGAATTATAATAATGCTATCGTTAAGTTACGAAAGGTACAACTATCGCACAACGAACGACAAGCTTATTTTGTATTAAAACGGACAGCATCTCCCCTATAATCCTTACTTCCTCCAAATTCAAGATAACACCACAACACCAAAAACAACAATAAAAACATATATACATTAGTTTCCAACCTTATGCACACCACACAATACTACAAAATAGCCCAACACACCCCAATAACTTCATACACAAAACGACCACCGTAGTAGTGTCAACAACCCGAAATTGTTACGATGAACAACCAGCCCAACATACTGCATTTATGTGGTGTTTCTCCACAACCTTCCTCCTCCAAAACTCCACAAAACAATAGTAAAACACGCTTCCCAGCAGCACCACAAAACAGTCCATAAAACAGTCCACAAAACAGTCCGCTACAAGTGAATAACTCAAACTCACGGCTTCCGATCACCGTCCCGTGAGTTCTTACAAATATAGAACGACTTACTATGCATATACAGCAGAAAAAATGGATGAAAGAAAGCATTAAACTTACCTTATTTGTTGGATAACTCAGCTCCTATCTTGGTTCTTCAAACTCTAGGTTTTACCTCCCATTAGAACTTGAAAGGGAGAGAAAATCAATTAGGGTTTGTGGGAAATTTTTGGGAGGATTCTTTGCAGAGCTTATGTCTGGTTATTATGCTCTATTTTAAGTCTAATATATGAAGAAAATAGGCCCTTAAAAGGCCTCTTTGGACGACCCGAAATGGCCCATTTTTGGGCTTTCATTTAAGCAAGTAGGTGACACACCTACTTGTCACCTAGCAGCTTGCGCAGTATCGCAAAAATGCACATATCTCTCTACTCCGATGTCGTATTGACAAATGGTTTAATGCGTTGGAAAATAGACTCATAGATCTTTAATTTGATGGGTGGAACACCCCATAACTCTAAGTATATTGGGAGAAAATTGCAGTTACATTTGACCCAAAGTTTCAGTAAAACTTATGAATGTAACTTGTGATGACTTTCATCGACTTTTGTTCCACAACTCGCTTGACTTCAAAACATAACACACGGATGTCATACGACTAATATAAATCATAACATAATCTCCTTATCATGTTAAGCACCCTAGTCTCACCCCAAAGGTACATGTTATAACATTCCCAACTTGTCGACTTTCGACAAAACATTGTTTTCTTCAATTGCTTTAGCTTCTGAACCGTCCAATCCTCTTTGTACTTGTTGTTCATGATCTTAAATATTTGTAACTTCAGAGGTAACATGATTATCTTACTTTGTAAACTTTTCAAATATGATTTCATTTTTGAGCTTACATCAATTGACTTATGACGTACTCGTACGTACGAAAACATGGGTTGTAACAAGCAGGGGTAGCATCCTTAAATTTCATGTTTCAATTCTTCCTGCCAACAGAAAAATTACCATTACCATCTCCAGGAAATGATTTCCCATGTTCCAACCTTTCATCCTTGAAGCCTAAGTGGCATGAACCACCATCATCAACATAATATTACCTTGAACGTTTGACAATAACTCTGGCACCTAGGCTTGCATATTCTGCAAACTTAGCCGCTGCTTGAGTAGCAGAGGTAGCATCCTTAAATTTCATTTTCCAATTCTGCCTGCCAACAAAAGAATTACCATTACCATCTCAAGGAAATGATTGCCCACGTTCCAACCTTTCATCCTTGAAACCTAAGTGGCATGAACCACCATCATCAACACAATATTGACTTGAAAGTTCTACAACAGCTCTGGCAGCTAGGCTTGCATGTTCTGCAAACTCAGCCTCTGCTTTAGCAGCAGAGGTAGCATCCTTAAATTTCATGTTTCAATTCTTCCTGCCAACAGAAATATTACTATTACCATCTCCAGGAAATGATTGCCCATGTTCCAACCTTTCATCCTTGAAACCTAAGTGGCATGAACCACCATCATGAACACAATATTGCATTGAAAGTTCTACAACAGCTCTAGCAGCTAGGCTTGCATGTTCTGCAATGTCAGCCGCTACTTGAGCAGCAGAATTAGCATCCTTAAATTTCATGTTCCAATTCTGCCTACAAACAAAAGAATTACCATTACCATCTCCAGGAAATGATTGCCCGTGTTCCAACCTTTCATCCTTGAAACCTAAGTGGCATGAACCACCATCATCGACACAATATTGCCTTGAAAGTCCTACAACAGCTCTGGCAGCTAGGCTTGCTTATTCTGCAAAATTAGCCACTGCTTGAGTAGCAGAGGTAGCATCCTTAAATTTAATGTTCCAATTCTGCCTCCCAATAAAAGAATTACCATTACCATCTCCAGGAAATGATTGCCCGTGTTCCAACCTTTCATACTTGAAACCTAAGTGGCATGAACCACCATCATCAACACAATATTGCCTTGAAAGTTCTACAACAGCTCTGGCAGCTAGGCTTGCTTATTCTGCAAACTTAGCCGCTACTTGAGTAGCAGAGGTAGCATCCTTAAATTTCATGTTCCAATTTTGCTTGCCAACCAAAAAATTACTATTACCATCTCTAGGAAATGATTGCCCGTGTTCCAACCTTTCATCCTTGAAACCTAAGTGGCATGAACCACTATCATCAACACAATATTCCCTTGAAAGTTCTACAACAGCTCTGGTAGATAGGCTTGCATGTTCTGCAAACTCAGCTAGCATCCCTAAATTTCATGTTCCAATTCTTCCTGCCAACAGAAAGATTACCATCACCTTCTCCAGGAAATGATTGCCCATGTTCTACAACAGCTCTGCAAACTTAGCCGATGCTGGAGTAGCAGAGGTAGCATCCTTAAATTTCATGTTCCAATTCTGCCTGCCAACAAAAAAATTACCATTCCCATCTCCAGGAAATGATTGCCCATGTTCCAACCTTTCATCCTTAAAACCTAAGTGGCATGAACCACCATCATCAACACATTATTGCCTTGAAAGTTCTACAACAGCTCTGGCAGCTAGGCTTGCATGTTCTGCAAACTCAGCCTCTGCTTGAGCAGCAGAGGTAGCATCCTTAAATTTCATGTTCCAATTCTGCCTACCAACAGAAGAATTACCATTACCATCTCTAGGAAATGATTGCCCGTGTTCCAACCTTTCATCCTTGAAACCTAAGTGGCATGAACCACCATCATCAACATAATATTGCCTTGAACGTTCTACAACAGCTTTGGCAGCTAGGCTTGCATGTTCTGCAAACTCAGCCTCTGCTTGAGCAGCAGAGGTAGCATCCTTAAATTTCATGTTCTAATTCTGCCTGCCTACAGAAGAATTACCATTACCATCTCCAGGAAATGATTGCCCGTGTTCCAACCTTTCATCCTTGAAACCTAAGTGGCATGAACCACCATCATCGACACAATATTGCCTTGAAAGTCCTACAACAGCTCTGGCAGCTAGGCTTGCTTATTCTGCAAAATTAGCCACTGCTTGAGTAGCAGAGGTAGCATCCTTAAATTTAATGTTCCAATTCTGCCTCCCAACAAAAGAATTACCATTACCATCTCCAGGAAATGATTGCCCGTGTTCCAACCTTTCATACATGAAACCTAAGTGGCATGAACCACCATCATCAACACAATATTGCCTTGAAAGTTCTACAACAGCTCTGGCAGCTAGGCTTGCTTATTCTGCAAACTTAGCCGCTACTTGAGTAGCAGAGGTAGCATCCTTAAATTTCATGTTCCAATTTTGCTTGCCAACCAAAAAATTACTATTACCATCTCAAGGAAATGATTGCCCGTGTTCCAACCTTTCATCCTTGAAACCTAAGTGGCATGAACTACTATCATCAACACAAAATTTCCTTGAAAGTTCTACAACAACTCTGGTAGCTAGGCTTGCATGTTCTGCAAACTAAGCTAGCATCCCTAAATTTCATGTTCCAATTCTTCCTGCCAACAGAAAAATTACCATCACCTTCTCCAGGAAATGATTGCCCATGTTCTACAACAGCTCTGCAAACTTAGCCGATGCAGGAGTAGCAGAGGTAGCATCCTTAAATTTCATGTTCCAATTCTGCCTGCCAACAAAACAATTACCATTCCCATCTCCAGGAAATGATTGCCCATGTTCCAACCTTTCATCCTTAAAACCTAAGTGGCATGAACCACCATCATCAACACATTATTGCCTTGAAAGTTCTACAACAGCTCTGGCAGCTGGGCTTGCATGTTCTGCAAACTCAGCCTCTGCTTGAGCAGCAGAGGTAGCATCCTTAAATTTCTTGTTCCAATTCTGCCTGCCAACAGAAGAATTACCATTACCATCTCCAGGAAATGATTGCCCGTGTTCCAACCTTTCATCCTTGAAACCTAAGTGGCATGAACCACCATCATCGACACAATATTGCCTTGAAAGTCCTACAACAGCTCTGGCAGCTAGGCTTGCTTATTCTGCAAAATTAGCCACTGCTTGAGTAGCAGAGGTAGCATCCTTAAATTTAATGTTCCAATTCTGCCTCCCAACAAAAGAATTACCATTACCATCTCGAGGAAATGATTGCCCGTATTCCAACCTTTCATCCTTGAAACCTAAATGGCATGAACCACCATCATCAACACAATATTTCCTTGAAAGTTCTACAACAGCTCTGGCAGTTAGGCTTGCTTATTCTGCAAACTTAGCCGCTACTTGAGTAGCAGAGGTAGCATCCTTAAATTTCATGTTCCAATTTTGCTTGCCAACCAAAAAATTACTATTACCATCTCCAGGAAATGATTGCCCGTGTTCCAACCTTTCATCCTTGAAACCTAAGTGGCATGAACCACCATCATCAACACAATATTTCCTTGAAAGTTCTACAACAGCTCTGGTAGCTAGGCTTGCATGTTCTGTAAACTCAGCTAGCATCCCTAAATTTCATGTTCCAATTCTTCCTGCCAACAGAAAAATTACCATTACCTTCTCCAGGAAATGATTGCCCATGTTCCAACCTTTCATCCTTGAAACCTAAATGGCTTAAACCACCATCATCAAAACAATATTATCTTGAAAGTTCTACAGCTGCTCTAGCAGCTAGGCTTGCATGTTCTGCAAACTCAGCCGCTGCTTGAGCAGCAGAGGTAGTATCCTTAAATTTCATGTTCCAATTCTTCTTGCCAATAGAAAAATTACCATCTGCAGGAAATGATTGCCCATATTCCAACCTTTCATCCTTGAAACCTAAGTGGCATGAACCCCCATTATCAACACAATATTGCCTTGAAAGTTCTACAACAGCTTTGGAAGCTAGGCTTGCAAGTTCTGCAAACTCAGCCGCTGCTTTAGCAGTAGAATTAGAATCCTTAAATTTCATGTTCCAATTCTGCCTGCCAACAGAAAAATTACCATTACCATCTCCACGAAATGATTTCCCATGTTCCAACCTTTCATCCTTGAAACCTAAGTGGCATGAACCACCATCATCAAAACAATATTGCCTTGAAATTTCTTCAATAGCTCTGGAAGCTAGGCATGAATGTTCTGCAAACTAAGCCGCTGCTTGAGCAGCAGAGGTAGCATCCTTAAATTTCATGTTCCAATTCTGCCTGCCAACAGAAAAATTACCATTACCATCTCCAGGAAATGATTGACCATGTTCCAACCTTTCATCCGTGAAACCTAAGTGGCATGAACCACCATCATCAATACAATATTGCTTTGAAAGTTCTACAACAACTCTGGCAGCCAGGCTTGCATGTTCTGCAAAGTCAGTCGCTGCTTGAACAGCAGAGGTAGCTTGCTTAAATTTCGTGTTCCAATTTTGCCTGCCAACAGAAAAATTACCATTACCATCTCCAGGAAATGATTGCCCGTGTTCCAACCTTTCATCCTTGAAACCTAAGTGGCATGAACCACCATCACCAACACAATATTCCCTTGAAAGTTCTACAACAGCTCTGGCAGCTAGGCTTGCATATTCTAAAAAACTTAGCCGATGCTTGAGTAGCAGAGGTAGCATCCTTAAATTTCATGTTCCAATTCTGCCTGCCAACAAAAAAATTACCATTCCCATCTCCAGGAAATGATTGCCCATGTTCCAACCTTTCATCCTTAAAACCTAAGTGGCATGAACCACCATCATCAACACATTATTGCCTTGAAAGTTCTACAACAGCTCTGGAAGCTAGGCTTGCATGTTCTGCAAACTCAGCCTCTGCTTGAGCAGCAGAGGTGGCATCCTTAAATTTCATGTTCCAATTCTGCCTGCCAACAGAAAAATTACCATTTCTCGTCTCCAGGAAATGATTGCCCGTGTTCCAACCTTTCATCCTTGAAACCTAAGTGGCATGAACCACCATCATCGAAACAATATTGCCTTGAAAGTCCTACAACAGCTCTAGCAGCTAGGCTTGCATAATCTGCAAAATTAGCCACTGCTTGAGTAGCAGAGGTAGCATCCTTAAATTTAATGTTCTAATTCTGCCTCCCAACAAAAGAATTACCATTACCATCTCAAGGAAATGATTGCCCGTGTTCCAACCTTTAATCCTTGAAACCTAAGTGGCATGAACCACCATCATCAACACAATATTGCCTTGAAAGTTCTACAACAGCTCTGGCAGCTAGGCTTGCTTATTCTGCAAACTTAGCCGCTACTTGAGTAGCAGAGGTAGCATCCTTAAATTTCATGTTCCAATTTTGCTTGCCAACCAAAAAATTACTATTACCATCTCCAGGAAATGATTGCCCGTGTTCCAACCTTTCATCCTTGAAACCTAAGTGGCATGAACCACCATCACCAACACAATATTCCCTTGAAAGTTCTACAACAGCTCTGGCAGCTCGGCTTGCATATTCTAAAAAACTTAGCCGATGCTTGAGTAGCAGAGGTAGCATCCTTAAATTTCATGTTCCAATTCTGCCTGCCAACAAAAAAATTACCATTCCCATCTCCAGGAAATGATTGCCCATGTTCCAACCTTTCATCCTTAAAACCTAAGTGGCATGAACCACCATCATCAACACATTATTGCCTTGAAAGTTCTACAACAGCTCTGGCAGCTAGGCTTGCATGTTCTGCAAACTCAGCCTCTGCTTGAGCAGCAGAGGTGGCATCCTTAAATTTCATGTTCCAATTCTGCCTGCCAACAGAAAAATTACCATTTCTCGTCTCCAGGAAATGATTGCCCGTGTTCCAACCTTTCATCCTTGAAACCTAAGTGGCATGAACCACCATCATCGAAACAATATTGCCTTGAAAGTCCTACAACAGCTCTAGCAGCTAGGCTTGCATAATCTGCAAAATTAGCCACTGCTTGAGTAGCAGAGGTAGCATCCTTAAATTTAATGTTCTAATTCTGCCTCCCAACAAAAGAATTACCATTACCATCTCAAGGAAATGATTGCCCGTGTTCCAACCTTTAATCCTTGAAACCTAAGTGGCATGAACCACCATCATCAACACAATATTGCCTTGAAAGTTCTACAACAGCTCTGGTAGCTAGGCTTGCATGTTCTGTAAACTCAGCTAGCATCCCTAAATTTCATGTTCCAATTCTTCCTGCCAACAGAAAAATTACCATTACCTTCTCTAGGAAATGATTGCCCATGTTCCAACCTTTCATCCTTGAAACCTAAGTGGCTTGAACCACCATCATCAAAACAATATTGCCTTGAAAGTTCTACAACAGCTCTAGCAGCTAGGCTTGCATGTTCTGCAAACTCAGCCGTTGCTTGAGCAGTAGAATTAGAATCCTTAAATTTCATGTTCCAATTCTGCCTGCCAACAGAAAAATTACCATTACTATCTCCACGAAATGATTTCCCATGTTCCAACCTTTCATCCTTGAAACCTAAGTGGCATGAACCACCATCATCAAAACAATATTGCCTTGACATTTCTACAATAGCTCTGGAAGCTAGGCATGAATGTTCTGCAAACTCAGCCGCTGCTTGAGCAGCAGAGGTAGCATCCTTAAATTTCATGTTCCAATTCTGCCTGCCAACAGAAAAATTACCATTACCATCTCTAGGAAATGATTGACCATATTTCAACCTTTCATCCGTGAAACCTAAGTGGCATGAACCACCATCATCAATACAATATTGCCTTGAAAGTTCTACAACAACTCTGGTAGCTAGGCTTGCATGTTCTGCAAAGTCAGTCGCTACTTGAACAGCAGAGGTAGCTTGCTTAAATTTCGTGTTCCAATTTTGCCTGCCAACAGAAAATTACCATTACCATCTCGAGGAAATGATTGCCCGTGTTCCAACCTTTCATCCTTGAAACCTAAGTGGCATGAACCACCATCATCAACACAATATTCCCTTGAAAGTTCTACAACAGCTCTGGCAGCTAAGCTTGCATATTCTGCAAACTTAGCCGATGCTTGAGTAGCAGAGGTAGCATCCTTAAATTTCATGTTCCAATTCTGCCTGCCAGCAAAAAAATTACCATTCCTATCTCTAGGAAATGATTGCCCGTGTTCCAACCTTTCATCCTTAAAACCTAAGTGGCATGAATCACCATCATCAACACATTATTGCCTTGAAAGTTCTACAACAGCTCTGGCAGCTAGGCTTGCTTGTTTTGCAAACTTAGCCTCTGCTTGAGCAGCAGAGGTAGCATCCTTAAATTTCATGTTCCAATTCTGCCTGCCAACAGAAAAATTACCATTACAATCTCCAGGAAATGATTGCCCGTGTTCAAACCTTTCATCCTTGAAACCTAAGTGGCATGAACCACCATCATCGACACAATATTGCCTTGAAAGTCCTACAACAGCTCTGGCAGCTAGGCTTGCTTATTCTGCAAAATTAGCCACTGCTTGAGTAGCAGAGGTAGCATCCTTAAATTTAATGTTCTAATTCTGCCTCCCAACAAAAGAATTACCATTACCATCTCCAGGAAATGATTGCCCGTGTTCCAACCTTTCATCCTTGAAATCTAAGTGGCATGAACCACCATCATCAACACAATATTGCCTTGAAAGTTCTACAACAGCTCTGGCAGCTAGGCTTGCTTATTCTGCAAACATAGCCGCTACTTGAGTAGCAGAGGTAGCATCCTTAAATTTCATGTTTCAATTTTGCTTGCCAACCAAAAAATTACTATTACCATCTCCAGGAAATGATTGCCCGTGTTCCAACCTTTCATCCTTGAAACTTAAGTGGCTTGAACCACCATCATCAAAACAATATTGCCTTGAAAGTTCTACAACAGCTCTAGCAGCTAGGCTTGCATGTTCTGCAAACTCAGCCGCTGCTTGAGCAGCAGAGGTAGTATCCTTAAATTTCATGTTCCAATTCTTCCTGCCAATAGAAAAATTACCATCTGCAGGAAATGATTGCCCATATTCCAACCTTTCAACCTTGAAACCTAAGTGGCATGAACCACCATTATCAACACAATATTGCCTTGAAAGTTCTACAACAGCTTTGGAAGCTAGGCTTGCAAGTTCTGCAAACTCAGCCGCTGCTTGAGCAGTAGAATTAGAATCCTTAAATTTCATGTTCCAATTCTGCCTGCCAACAGAAAAATTACCATTACCATCTCCACGAAATGATTTCCCATGTTCCAACCTTTCATCCTTGAAACCTAAGTGGCATGAACCACCATCATCAAAACAATATTGCCTTGACATTTCTACAATAGCTCTGGAAGCTAGGCATGAATGTTCTGCAAACTCAGCCGCTGCTTGAGCAGCAGAGGTAGTATCCTTAAATTTCATGTTCCAATTCTTCTTGCCAATAGAAAAATTACCATCTGCAGGAAATGATTACCCATATTCCAACCTTTCATCCTTGAAACCTAAGTGGCATGAACCACCATTATCAACACAATATTGCCTTGAAAGTTCTACAACAGCTTTGGAAGCTAGGCTTGCAAGTTCTGCAAACTCAGCCGCTGCTTTAGCAGTAGAATTAGAATCCTTAAATTTCATGTTCCAATTCTGCCTGCCAACAGAAAAATTACCATTACCATCTCCACGAAATGATTTCCCATGTTCCAACCTTTCATCCTTGAAACCTAAGTGGCATGAACCACCATCATCAAAACAATATTGCCTTGAAATTTCTTCAATAGCTCTGGAAGCTAGGCATGAATGTTCTGCAAACTAAGCCGCTGCTTGAGCAGCAGAGGTAGCATCCTTAAATTTCATGTTCCAATTCTGCCTGCCAACAGAAAAATTACCATTACCATCTCCAGGAAATGATTGACCATGTTCCAACCTTTCATCCGTGAAACCTAAGTGGCATGAACCACCATCATCAATACAATATTGCTTTGAAAGTTCTACAACAACTCTGGCAGCCAGGCTTGCATGTTCTGCAAAGTCAGTCGCTGCTTGAACAGCAGAGGTAGCTTGCTTAAATTTCGTGTTCCAATTTTGCCTGCCAACAGAAAAATTACCATTACCATCTCCAGGAAATGATTGCCCGTGTTCCAACCTTTCATCCTTGAAACCTAAGTGGCATGAACCACCATCACCAACACAATATTCCCTTGAAAGTTCTACAAAAGCTCTGGCAGCTAGGCTTGCATATTCTAAAAAACTTAGCCGATGCTTGAGTAGCAGAGGTAGCATCCTTAAATTTCATGTTCCAATTCTGCCTGCCAACAAAAAAATTACCATTCCCATCTCCAGGAAATGATTGCCCATGTTCCAACCTTTCATCCTTAAAACCTAAGTGGCATGAACCACCATCATCAACACATTATTGCCTTGAAAGTTCTACAACAGCTCTGGAAGCTAGGCTTGCATGTTCTGCATACTCAGCCTCTGCTTGAGCAGCAGAGGTGGCATCCTTAAATTTCATGTTCCAATTCTGCCTGCCAACAGAAAAATTACCATTTCTCGTCTCCAGGAAATGATTGCCCGTGTTCCAACCTTTCATCCTTGAAACCTAAGTGGCATGAACCACCATCATCGAAACAATATTGCCTTGAAAGTCCTACAACAGCTCTAGCAGCTAGGCTTGCATAATCTGCAAAATTAGCCACTGCTTGAGTAGCAGAGGTAGCATCCTTAAATTTAATGTTCTAATTCTGCCTCCCAACAAAAGAATTACCATTACCATCTCAAGGAAATGATTGCCCGTGTTCCAACCTTTAATCCTTGAAACCTAAGTGGCATGAACCACCATCATCAACACAATATTGCCTTGAAAGTTCTACAACAGCTCTGGCAGCTAGGCTTGCTTATTCTGCAAACTTAGCCGCTACTTGAGTAGCAGAGGTAGCATCCTTAAATTTCATGTTCCAATTTTGCTTGCCAACCAAAAAATTACTATTACCATCTCCAAGAAATGATTGCCCGTGTTCCAACCTTTAATCCTTGAAACCTAAGTGGCATGAACCACCATCACCAACACAATATTCCCTTGAAAGTTCTACAACAGCTCTGGCAGCTAGGCTTGCATATTCTAAAAAACTTAGCCGATGCTTGAGTAGCAGAGGTAGAATCCTTAAATTTCATGTTCCAATTCTGCCTGCCAACAAAAAAATTACCATTCCCATCTCCAGGAAATGATTGCCCATGTTCCAACCTTTCATCCTTAAAACCTAAGTGGCATGAACCACCATCATCAACACATTATTGCCTTGAAAGTTCTACAACAGCTCTGGCAGCTAGGCTTGCATGTTCTGCAAACTCAGCCTCTGCTTGAGCAGCAGAGGTGGCATCCTTAAATTTCATGTTCCAATTCTGCCTGCCAACAGAAAAATTACCATTTCTCGTCTCCAGGAAATGATTGCCCGTGTTCCAACCTTTCATCCTTGAAACCTAAGTGGCATGAACCACCATCATCGAAACAATATTGCCTTGAAAGTCCTACAACAGCTCTAGCAGCTAGGCTTGCATAATCTGCAAAATTAGCCACTGCTTGAGTAGCAGAGGTAGCATCCTTAAATTTAATGTTCTAATTCTGCCTCCCAACAAAAGAATTACCATTACCATCTCAAGGAAATGATTGCCCGTGTTCCAACCTTTAATCCTTGAAACCTAAGTGGCATGAACCACCATCATCAACACAATATTGCCTTGAAAGTTCTACAACAGCTCTGGTAGCTAGGCTTGCATGTTCTGTAAACTCAGCTAGCATCCCTAAATTTCATGTTCCAATTCTTCCTGCCAACAGAAAAATTACCATTACCTTCTCTAGGAAATGATTGCCCATGTTCCAACCTTTCATCCTTGAAACCTAAGTGGCTTGAACCACCATCATCAAAACAATATTGCCTTGAAAGTTCTACAACAGCTCTAGCAGCTAGGCTTGCATGTTCTGCAAACTCAGCCGTTGCTTGAGCAGTAGAATTAGAATCCTTAAATTTCATGTTCCAATTCTGCCTGCCAACAGAAAAATTACCATTACTATCTCCACGAAATGATTTCCCATGTTCCAACCTTTCATCCTTGAAACCTAAGTGGCATGAACCACCATCATCAAAACAATATTGCCTTGACATTTCTACAATAGCTCTGGAAGCTAGGCATGAATGTTCTGCAAACTCAGCCGCTGCTTGAGCAGCAGAGGTAGCATCCTTAAATTTCATGTTCCAATTCTGCCTGCCAACAGAAAAATTACCATTACCATCTCTAGGAAATGATTGACCATATTTCAACCTTTCATCCGTGAAACCTAAGTGGCATGAACCACCATCATCAATACAATATTGCCTTGAAAGTTCTACAACAACTCTGGTAGCTAGGCTTGCATGTTCTGCAAAGTCAGTCGCTACTTGAACAGCAGAGGTAGCTTGCTTAAATTTCGTGTTCCAATTTTGCCTGCCAACAGAAAATTACCATTACCATCTCGAGGAAATGATTGCCCGTGTTCCAACCTTTCATCCTTGAAACCTAAGTGGCATGAACCACCATCATCAACACAATATTCCCTTGAAAGTTCTACAACAGCTCTGGCAGCTAAGCTTGCATATTCTGCAAACTTAGCCGATGCTTGAGTAGCAGAGGTAGCATCCTTAAATTTCATGTTCCAATTCTGCCTGCCAGCAAAAAAATTACCATTCCTATCTCTAGGAAATGATTGCCCGTGTTCCAACCTTTCATCCTTAAAACCTAAGTGGCATGAATCACCATCATCAACACATTATTGCCTTGAAAGTTCTACAACAGCTCTGGCAGCTAGGCTTGCTTGTTTTGCAAACTTAGCCTCTGCTTGAGCAGCAGAGGTAGCATCCTTAAATTTCATGTTCCAATTCTGCCTGCCAACAGAAAAATTACCATTACAATCTCCAGGAAATGATTGCCCGTGTTCAAACCTTTCATCCTTGAAACCTAAGTGGCATGAACCACCATCATCGACACAATATTGCCTTGAAAGTCCTACAACAGCTCTGGCAGCTAGGCTTGCTTATTCTGCAAAATTAGCCACTGCTTGAGTAGCAGAGGTAGCATCCTTAAATTTAATGTTCTAATTCTGCCTCCCAACAAAAGAATTACCATTACCATCTCCAGGAAATGATTGCCCGTGTTCCAACCTTTCATCCTTGAAATCTAAGTGGCATGAACCACCATCATCAACACAATATTGCCTTGAAAGTTCTACAACAGCTCTGGCAGCTAGGCTTGCTTATTCTGCAAACATAGCCGCTACTTGAGTAGCAGAGGTAGCATCCTTAAATTTCATGTTTCAATTTTGCTTGCCAACCAAAAAATTACTATTACCATCTCCAGGAAATGATTGCCCGTGTTCCAACCTTTCATCCTTGAAACTTAAGTGGCTTGAACCACCATCATCAAAACAATATTGCCTTGAAAGTTCTACAACAGCTCTAGCAGCTAGGCTTGCATGTTCTGCAAACTCAGCCGCTGCTTGAGCAGCAGAGGTAGTATCCTTAAATTTCATGTTCCAATTCTTCCTGCCAATAGAAAAATTACCATCTGCAGGAAATGATTGCCCATATTCCAACCTTTCAACCTTGAAACCTAAGCGGCATGAACCACCATTATCAACACAATATTGCCTTGAAAGTTCTACAACAGCTTTGGAAGCTAGGCTTGCAAGTTCTGCAAACTCAGCCGCTGCTTGAGCAGTAGAATTAGAATCCTTAAATTTCATGTTCCAATTCTGCCTGCCAACAGAAAAATTACCATTACCATCTCCACGAAATGATTTCCCATGTTCCAACCTTTCATCCTTGAAACCTAAGTGGCATGAACCACCATCATCAAAACAATATTGCCTTGACATTTCTACAATAGCTCTGGAAGCTAGGCATGAATGTTCTGCAAACTCAGCCGCTGCTTGAGCAGCAGAGGTAGCATCCTTAAATTTCATGTTCCAATTCTGCCTGCCAACAGAAAAATTACCATTACCATCTCCAGGAAATGATTGACCATATTCCAACCTTTCATCCGTGAAACCTAAGTGGCATGAACCACCATCATCAATACAATATTGCCTTGAAAGTTCTACAACAACTCTGTCAGCTAGGCTTGAATGTTCTGCAAAGTCAGTCGCTGCTTGAACAGCAGAGGTAGCTTGCTTAAATTTCATGTTCCAATTTTGCCTGCCAACTGAAAAATTACCATTACCATCTCCAGGAAATGATTGCCCGTGTTCCAACCTTTCATTCTTGAAACCTAAGTGGCATGAACCACCATCATCAACACAATATTCCCTTGAAAGTTCTACAACAACTCTGGCAGCTAGGCTTGCATATTCTGCAAACTTAGCCGATTCTTGAGTAGCAGAGGTAGCATCCTTAAATTTCATGTTCCAATTCTGCCTGCCAACAAAACAATTACGATTTCCATCTCTAGGAAATGATTGCCCATGTTCCAACCTTTCATCCTTAAAACCTAAGTGGCATGAACCACCATCATCAACACATTATTGCCTTGAAAGTTCTACAACAGCTCTGGCAGCTAGGCTTACATGTTCTACAAACTCAGCTTCTGCTTGAGCAGCAGAGGTAGCATCCTTAAATTTCATGTTCCAATTCTGCCTGCCAACAGAAAAATTACCATTACCATCTCCAGGAAATGATTGCCCATGTTCCAACCTTTCATCCTTGAAACCTAAGTGGCATGAACCACCATTATCAAAACAATATTGCCTTGACATTTCTACAATAGCTCTGGAAGCTAGGCTTGAATGTTCTGCAAACTCAGCCGCTGCTTGAGCAGCAGAGGTAGCATCCTTAAATTTCATGTTCCAATTCTGCCTGCCAATAGAAAAATTACCATTACCATCTCCAGAAAATGATTGACCAGGTTCCAACCTTTCATCCGTGAAACCTAAGTGGCATGAACCACCATCATCAATACAATATTGCCTTGAAAGTTCTATAACAACTCTGGCAGCTAGGCTTGCATATTCTGCATAGTTAGTCGCTGCTTGAACAACAGAGGTAGCTTGCTTTAATTTCGTGTTCCAATTTTGCCTGCCAACAGAAAAATTACCATTACCATCTCCAGGAAATGATTGCCCGTGTTCCAACCTTTCATCCTTGAAACCTAAGTGGCATGAACCACCATCATCAACACAATATTCCCTTGAAAGTTCTACCACAGCTCTGGCAGCTAGGCTTGCATATTCTGCAAACTTAGTCGATGCTTGAGTAGCAGAGGTTGCATCCTTAAATTTCATGTTCCAATTCTGCCTGCCAACAAAAATATTACCATTACCATCTCCAGGTAATGATTGCCCATGTTCCAACCTTTCATCCTTAAAACCTAAGTGGCATGAAACACCATCATCAACACATTATTGCCTTTAAAGTTCTACAACAGCTCTGGCAGCTAGGCTTGCATGTTCTGAAACTCAGCCTCTGCTTGAGCAGCAGAGGTAGCATCCTTAAATTTCATGTTCCAATTCTGCCTGCCAACAGAAAAATTACCATTACCATCTCCAGGAAATGATTGCCCATGTTCCAACCTTTCATCCTTGAAACCTAAGTGGCATGAACCACCATTATCAAAACAATATTGCCTTGACATTTCTACAATAGCTCTGAAAGCTAGGCTTGAATGTTCTGCAAACTCAGCCGCTGCTTGAGCAGCAGAGGTAGCATCCTTAAATTTCATGTTCCAATTCTTCCTACCAATAGAAAAATTACCATCTCCAAGAAATGATTGCCCATATTCAAACCTTTCGTCCTTGAATCCTAAGTGGCATTAACCACCATCATCAACACAATATTGCCTTGAAAGTTCTAAAACAGCTCTGGTAACTAGGCTTGCATATTCTGCAAAGTCAGTCGCTGCTTGAACAACAGAGGTAGCTTGCTTTAATTTCGTGTTCCAATTTTGCCTGCCAACAGAAAAATTACCATTACCATCTCCAGGAAATGATTGCCCGTGTTCCAACCTTTCATCCTTGAAACCTAAGTGGCATGAACCACCATCATCAACACATTATTGCCTTGAAAGTTCTACAACAACTCTTGCAGCTAGGCTTGCATATTCTGCAAACTTAGCCGATGCTTGAGTAGCAGAGGTAGCATCCTTAAATTTCATGTTCCAATTCTGCCTGCCAAAAAAAAAAATTACCATTACCATCTCCAGGTAATGATTGTCCATGTTCCAACCTTGCATCCTTAAAACCTAAGTGGCATGAACCACCATCATCAACACAATATTGCCTTGAAAGTTCTACAACAACTCTGGCAGCTGGGCTTGCATGTTCTTCAAACTCAGCCGCTGCTTGAGCAGTAGAGGTAGCATCCTTAAATTTCATGTTCCAATTCTGCTTGCCAACAGAAAAATTACCATTACCATCTCCAGGAAATGCTTTCCCATGTTCCAACCTTTCATCCTTCAAACCTGAGTGGCATGAACCACCATCATCAACACAATATTTCCTTGAAAGTTCGACAACAACTCTGGCACCTGGGCTTGCATATTCTGCAAACTTAGCCGCTGCTTGAGTAGCAGAGGTAGCATCCTTAAATTTCATGTTCCAATTCTGCCTGCCAACAAAAGAATTACCATTACCATCTCCAGGAAATGATTGCCCGTGTTCCAACCTTTCATCCTTGAAACCTAATGGCATGAACCACCATCATCAACACAATATTGCCTTGAAAGTTCTACAACATCTCTGGCAGCTAGGCTTGCATATTCTGCAAACTTAGCCGCTGCTTGAGTAGCAGAGGTAGCATCCTTAAATTTCATGTTCCAATTCTTCCTGCCAAAAAAAAATTACCATTACCAATCTCCAGGAAATGATTGCCAATGTTCCAACCTTTCATCCTTGAAACCTAAGTGGCATGAACCACCATCATTAACACAATATTACCTTGAAGGTTCTACAATAGCTCTGGCATCTAGGCTTGCATGTTCTGCAAACTCAGCCGATGCTTGAGCAGCAGAGGTAGCATCCTTAAATTTTATGTTCCAATTATGCCTGCCAACAGAACAAATACCATTACCATCTCCAGGAAATGATTGACCATGTTCCAACCTTTCATCCTTGAAACCTAAGTGGCATGAACCACCATCATCAATACAATATTGCCTTGAAATTTCTACAACAACTCTGGCAGCTAGGCTTGCATATTCTGCAAAGTCAGCCGCTGGTTGAACATCAGAGGTAGCATGCTTAAATTTCATGTTCCAATTTTGCCTACCAATATAAAAATTACCATTACCATCTCCAGGAAATGATTGCCCGTGTTCAAACCTTTCATCCATGAAACCTAAGTGGCATGAATCACCATCATCAACACAATATTCCCTTGAAAGTTCTACAACAGCTCTGGCAGCTAGGCTTGCATGTTCTGCAAACATAGCCGATGCTTGAGTAGCAGAGGTAGCTTGCTTAAATTTCGTGTTCCAATTCTGCCTGCCAACAGAAAAATTACCATTACGATCTCCAGGAAATGATTGCCCGTGTTCCAACCTTTCATCCTTGAAACCTAAGTGGCATGAACCACCATCATCAACATAATATTCCCTTGAAAGTTCTACAACAGCTCTGGCAGCTAGGCTTGCATATTCTGCAAACTTAGCCGATGCTTGAGTAGCAGAGGTAGCATCCTTAAATTTCATGTTCCAATTCTGCCTGCCAACAGAACAATTACCATTACCATCTCCAGAAATGATTAACCATGTTACAACCTTTCATCCTTGAAACCTATGTGGCATGAACCACCATCACCAACACAATATTTCCTTGAACGTTCGACAACAACTCTGGCACCTGGGCTTGCATATTCTGCAAACTTAGCCGCTGCTTGAGTAGCAGATGTAGCATCCTTAAATTTCATGTTCCAATTCTGTCTGCCAACAAAAGAAATACCATTACCATCTCCAGGAAATGATTGCCCGTGTTCCAACCTTTCATCCTTGAAACCTAAGTGGCATGAACCACAATCATCAACACATTATTGCCTTGAAAGTTCTACAACATCTCTGGCAGGTAGGCTTGCATATTCTGCAAACTTAGCCGCTGCTTGAGTAGCAGAGGTAGCATCCTTAAATTTCAAGTTCCAATTCTTCCTGCCAAAAAAAAATTACCATTACCAATCTCCAGAAAATGATTGCCCATGTTCCAACCTTTCATCCTTGAAACCTAAGTGGCATGAACCACCATCATTAACACAATATTACCTTGAAGGTTCTACAATAGCTCTGGCAGCTAGGCTTGCATGTTCTGCAAACTCAGCCGATGCTTGAGCAGCAGAGGTAGCATCCTTAAATTTTATGTTCCAATTATGCCTGCCAACAGAACAAATACCATTACCATCTCCAGGAAATGATTGACCATGTTCCAACCTTTCATCCTTGAAACCTAAGTGGCATGAACCACCATCATCAATACAATATTGCCTTGAAATTTCTACAACAACTCTGGCAGCTAGGCTTGCATATTCTGCAAAGTCAGCCGCTGGTTGAACATCAGAGGTAGCATGCTTAAATTTCATGTTCCAATTTTGCCTACCAATATAAAAATTACCATTACAATCTCCAGGAAATGATTGCCCGTGTTCAAACCTTTCATCCATGAAACCTAAGTGGCATGAACCACCATTATCAACACAATATTCCCTTGAAAGTTCTACAACAGCTCTGGCAGCTAGGCTTGCATGTTCTGCAAACTTAGCCGATGCTTGGGTAGCAGAGGTAGCTTGCTTAAATTTCGTGTTCCAATTCTGCCTGCCAACAGAAAAATTACCATTACGATCTCCAGGAAATGATTGCCCGTGTTCCAACCTTTCATGCTTGAAACCTAAGTGGCATGAACCACCATCATCAACACAATATTCCCTTGAAAGTTCTACAACAGCTCTGGTAGCTACGCTTGCATATTCTGCAAACTTAGCGGATGCTTGAGTAGCAGAGGTAGCATCCTTAAATTTCATGTTCCAATTCTGCCTGCCAACAGAACAATTACCATTACCATCTCCAGGAAATGATTGACCATGTTACAACCTTTCATCCTTGAAACCTATGTGGCATGAACCACCATCATCAACACAATATTTCCTTGAAAGTTCGACAATAACTCTGGCACCTGGGCTTGCATATTCTGCAAACTTAGCTGCTGCTTGAGTAGCAGAGGTAGCATCCTTAAATTTCATGTTCCAATTATGCCTGCCAACAAAAGAATTACCATTACCATCTCCAGGAAATGATTGCCCGTGTTCCAACCTTTCATCCTTGAAACCTAAGTGGCATGAACCACCATCATCAACACATTATTGCCTTGAAAGTTCTACAACATCTCTGGCAGCTAGGCTTGCATATTCTACAAACTTAGCCGCTGCTTGAGTAGCAGAGGTAGCATCCTTAAATTTCATGTTCCAATTCTTCCTGCCAAAAAAAAAATTACCATTACCAATCTCTAGGAAATGATTGCCCATGTTCCAACCTTTCATCCTTGAAACCTAAGTAGCATGAACCACCATCATCAACACAATATTACCTTGAAAGTTCGACAACAACTCTGGCACCTGGGCTTGCATATTCTGCAAACTTAGCCGCTGCTTGAGTAGCAGAGGTAGCATCCTTAAATTTCATGTTCCAATTCTGCCTGCCAACAAAAGAATTACCATTACCATCTCCAGGAAATGATTGCCCATGTTCCATCCTTTCATCCTTGAAACCTAAGTGGCATGAACCACCATCATCAACACAATATTTCCTTGAAAGTTCGACAACAACTCTGGCACCTGGGCTTGCATATTCTGCAAACTTAGCCGCTGCTTGAGTAGCAGAGGTAGCATCCTTAAATTTCATGTTCCAATTCTGCCTGCCAACAAAAGAATTACCATTACCATCTCCAGGAAATGATTGCCCATGTTCCATCCTTTCATCCTTGAAACCTAAGTGGCATGAACCACCATCATTAACACAATATTACCTTGAAGGTTCTACAATAGCTCTGGCAGCTAGGCTTGCATGTTCTGCAAACTCAGCCGATGCTTGAGCAGCAGAGGTAGCATCCTTAAATTTTATGTTCCAATTATGCCTGCCAACAGAACAAATACCATTACCATCTCCAGGAAATGATTGACCATGTTCCAACCTTTCATCCTTGAAACCTAAGTGGCATGAACCACCATCATCAATACAATATTGCCTTGAAATTTCTACAACAACTCTGGCAGCTAGGCTTGCATATTCTGCAAAGTCAGTCGCTGGTTGAACATCAGAGGTAGCATGCTTAAATTTCATGTTCCAATTTTGCCTACCAATATAAAAATTACCATTACCATCTCCAGGAAATGATTGCCCGTGTTCAAACCTTTCATCCATGAAACCTAAGTGGCATGAACCACCATCATCAACACAATATTCCCTTGAAAGTTCTACAACAGCTCTGGCAGCTAGGCTTGCATGTTCTGCAAACTTAGCCGATGCTTGAGTAGCAGAGGTAGCTTGCTTAAATTTCGTGTTCCAATTCTGCCTGCCAACAGAAAAATTGCCATTACGATCTCCAGGAAATGATTGCCCGTGTTCCAACCTTTCATGCTTGAAACCTAAGTGGCATGAACCACCATCATCAACACAATATTCCCTTGAAAGTTCTACAACAGCTCTGGTAGCTAGGCTTGCATATTCTGCAAACTTAGCGGATGCTTGAGTAGCAGAGGTAGCATCCTTAAATTTCATGTTCCAATTCTGCCTGCCAACAGAACAATTACCATTACTATCTCCAGGAAATGATTGACCATGTTACAACCTTTCATCCTTGAAACCTATGTGGCATGAACCACCATCATCAACACAATATTTCCTTGAAAGTTCGACAATAACTCTGGCACCTGGGCTTGCATATTCTGCAAACTTAGCTGCTGCTTAAGTAGCAGAGGTAGCATCCTTAAATTTCATGTTCCAATTCTGCCTGCCAACAAAAGAATTACCATTACCATCTCCAGGAAATGATTGCCCGTGTTCCAACCTTTCATCCTTGAAACCTAAGTGGCATGAACCACCATCATCAACACATTATTGCCTTGAAAGTTCTACAACATCTCTGGCAGCTAGGCTTGCATATTCTGCAAACTTAGCCGCTGCTTGAGCAGCAGAGGTAGCATCCTTAAATTTCATGTTCCAATTCTTCCTGCCAAAAAAAAAATTACCATTACCAATCTCTAGGAAATAATTGCCCATGTTCCAACCTTTCATCCTTGAAGCCTAAGTAGCATGAACCACCATCATCAACACAATATTACCTTGAAAGTTAGACAACAACTCTGGCACCTGGGCTTGCATATTCTGTAAACTTAGCCGCTGCTTGAGTAGCAGAGGTAGCATCCTTAAATTTCATGTTCCAATTCTGCCTGCCAACAAAAGAATTACCATTACCATCTCCAGGAAATGATTGCCCATGTTCCATCCTTTCATCCTTGAAACCTAAGTGGCATGAACCACCATCATCAACACAATATTTCCTTGAAAGTTCTATAACATCTCTGGTAGCTAGGCTTACATATTCTGCAAACTTAGCCGCTGCTTGAGTAGCAGAGGTAGCATCCTTAAATTTCATGTTCCAATTCTGCCTGCCAACAAAAATATTACCATTACCAATCTCTAGGAAATGATTGCCCATGTTCCAACCTTTCATCCTTGAAACCTAAGTGGCATGAACCACATCATCAACACAATATTACCTTGAAGGTTCTACAACAACTCTGGCAGCTAGGTTTGCATGTTCTACAAACTCAGCCGATGCTTGAGCAGTAGAGGTAGCATCCTTAAATTTTATGTTCCAATTATGCCTGCCAACAGAACAATTACCATTACCATCTCCAGGAAATGATTGCCCATGTTCCAACCTTTCATCCTTGAAACCTAAGTGGCATGAACCACCATCATCAACACAATATTGCCCTAAAATTTCTACAATAGCTCTGGAAGCTAGGCTTGAATTGCCGCTGCTTGAGCAGCAGCGGTAGCATCCTTAAATTTCATGTTCCAATTCTGCCTGCCAACAGAACAATTACCATTACCATCTCCAGTAAATGATTGACCATGTTCCAACCTTTCATCTGTGAAACCTAAGTGGCATGAACCACCATCATCAGTACAATATTGCCTTGAAGTTCTACAACAACTCTGGCAGCTAGGCTTGCATGTTCTGCAAAGTCAGCCGCGGCTTGAACAGCAGAGGTAGCATGCTTAAATTTCCTGTTCCAATTTTTCCTGCCAATAGAAAAATTACCATTACCATCTCCAGTAAATGATTGACCATGTTCCAACCTTTCATCTGTGAAACCTAAGTGGCATGAACCACCATCATCAGTACAATATTGCCTTGAAAGTTCTACAACAACTCTGACAGCTAGGCTTGCATGTTCTGCAAAGTCAGCCGATGCTTGAGCAGTAGAGGTAGCATCCTTAAATTTTATTTTCCAATTATGCCTGCCAACAGAACAATTACCATTACCATCTCCAGGAAATGATTGCCCATGTTCCAACCTTTCATCCTTGAAACCTAAGTGGCATGAACCACCATCATCAACACAATATTGCCCTGAAATTTCTACAATAGCTCTGGAAGCTAGGCTTGAATTTTCTGCAAACTTAGCCGCTGCTTGAGCAGCAGCGGTAGCATCCTTAAATTTCATGTTCCAATTCTGCCTGCCAACAGAACAATTACCATTACCATCTCCAGTAAATGATTGACCATGTTCCAACCTTTCATCTGTGAAACCTAAGTGGCATGAGCCACCATCATTAGTACAATATTGCCTTGAAAGTTCTACAACAACTCTGGCAGCTAGGCTTGCATGTTCTGCAAAGTCAGCCGCGGCTTGAACAGCAGAGGTAGCATGCTTAAATTTCATGTTCCAATTTTTCCTGCCAATAGAAAAATTACCATTACCATCTCCAGTAAATGATTGACCATGTTCCAACCTTTCATCTGTGAAACCTAAGTGGCATGAACCACCATCATCAGTACAATATTGCCTTGAAAGTTCTACAACAACTCTGACAGCTAGGCTTGCATGTTCTGCAAAGTCAGCCGATGCTTGAGCAGTAGAGGTAGCATCCTTAAATTTTATGTTCCAATTATGCCTGCCAACAGAACAATTACCATTACCATCTCCAGGAAATGATTGCCCATGTTCCAACCTTTCATCCTTGAAACCTAAGTGGCATGAACCACCATCATCAACACAATATTGCCCTGAAATTTCTACAATAGCTCTGGAAGCTAGGCTTGAATTTTCTGCAAACTTAGCCGCTGCTTGAGCAGCAGCGGTAGCATCCTTAAATTTCATGTTCCAATTCTGCCTGCCAACAGAACAATTACCATTACCATCTCCAGTAAATGATTGACCATGTTCCAACCTTTCATCTGTGAAACCTAAGTGGCATGAGCCACCATCATCAGTACAATATTGCCTTGAAAGTTCTACAACAACTCTGGCAGCTAGGCTTGCATGTTCTGCAAAGTCAGCCGCGGCTTGAACAGCAGCGGTAGCATCCTTAAATTTCATGTTCCAATTCTGCCTGCCAACAGAACAATTACCATTACCATCTCCAGTAAATGATTGACCATGTTCCAACCTTTCATCTGTGAAACCTAAGTGGCATGAACCACCATCATCAGTACAATATTGCCTTGAAAGTTCTACAACAACTCTGGCAGCTAGGCTTGCATGTTCTGCAAAGTCAGCCGCGGCTTGAACAACAGAGGTAGCATGCTTAAATTTCATGTTCCAATTTTTCCTGCCAATAGAAAAATTACCATTACCATCTCCAGGAAATGATTGCCCGTGTTCCAACCTTTCATCCTTCAAACCTAAGTGGCATAAACCACCATCATCAACACAATATTGCCTTGAAAGTTCTACAACAGCTCTGGCAACTAGGCTTGCATATCCTGCAAACTTAGCCGCTGCTTGAGTAGCAGAGGTAGCATCCTTAAATTTCAAGTTCCAATTCTGCCTGCCAACAAAACAATTACCATTACCATCTCCAGGAAATGATTGCCCATGTTCCAACCTTTCATCCTTGAAACCTAAGTGGCATGAACCACCATCATCAACACATTATTGCCTTGAAAGTTCTACAACATCTCTGGCAGCTAGGCTTGCATATTCTGCAAACTTAGCCGCTGCTTGAGTAGCAGAGGTAGCATCCTTAAATTTCATGTTCCAATTCTTCCTGCCAAAAAAAAAATTACCATTACCAATCTCTAGGAAATGATTGCCCATTTTCCAACCTTTCATCCTTGAAACCTAAGTAGCATGAACCACCATCATCAACACAATATTACCTTGAAAGTTCGACAACAACTCTGGCACCTGGGCTTGCATATTCTGCAAACTTAGCCGCTGCTTGAGTAGCAGAGGTAGCATCCTTAAATTTCATGTTCCAATTCTGCCTGCCAACAAAAGAATTACCATTACCATCTCCAGGAAATGATTGCCCATGTTCCATCCTTTCATCCTTGAAACCTAAGTGGCATGAACCACCATCATCAACACAATATTTCCTTGAAAGTTCTACAACATCTCTGGTAGCTAGGCTTACATATTCTGCAAACTTAGCCGCTGCTTGAGTAGCAGAGGTAGCATCCTTAAATTTCTTGTTCCAATTCTGCCTGCCAACAAAAATATTACCATTACCAATCTCTAGGAAATGATTGCCCATGTTCCAACCTTTCATCCTTGAAACCTAAGTGGCATGAACCACCATCATCAACACAATATTACCTTGAAGGTTCTACAACAACTCTGGCAGCTAGGTTTGCATGTTCTACAAACTCAGCCGATGCTTGAGCAGTAGAGGTAGCATCCTTAAATTTTATGTTCCAATTATGCCTGCCAACAGAACAATTACCATTACCATCTCCAGGAAATGATTGCCCATGTTCCAACCTTTCATCCTTGAAACCTAAGTGGCATGAACCACCATCATCAACACAATATTGCCCTAAAATTTCTTGAATTTTCTGCAAACTTAGCCGCTGCTTGAGCAGCAGCGGTAGCATCCTTAAATTTCATGTTCCAATTCTGCCTGCCAACAGAACAATTACCATTACCATCTCCAGTAAATGATTGACCATGTTCCAACCTTTCATCTGTGAAACCTAAGTGGCATGAACCACCATCATCAGTACAATATTGCCTTGAAAGTTCTACAACAACTCTGGCAGCTAGGCTTGCATGTTCTGCAAAGTCAGCCGCGGCTTGAACAGCAGAGGTAGCATGCTTAAATTTCATGTTCCAATTTTTCCTGCCAATAGAAAAATTACCATTACCATCTCCAGTAAATGATTGACCATGTTCTAACCTTTCATCTGTGAAACCTAAGTGGCATGAACCACCATCATCAGTACAATATTGCCTTGAAAGTTCTACAACAACTCTGACAGCTAGGCTTGCATGTTCTGCAAAGTCAGCCGATGCTTGAGCAGTAGAGGTAGCATCCTTAAATTTTATGTTCCAATTATGCCTGCCAATAGAACAATTACCATTACCATCTCCAGGAAATGATTTCCCATGTTCCAACCTTTCATCCTTGAAACCTAAGTGGCATGAACCACCATCATCAACACAATATTGCCCTGAAATTTCTACAATTGCTCTGGAAGCTAGGCTTGAATTTTCTGCAAACTTAGCCGCTGCTTGAGCAGCAGCGGTAGCATCCTTAAATTTCATGTTCCAATTCTGCCTGCCAACAGAACAATTACCATTACCATCTCCAGTAAATGATTGACCATGTTCCAACCTTTCATCTGTGAAACCTAAGTGGCATGAGCCACCATCATTAGTACAATATTGCCTTGAAAGTTCTACAACAACTCTGGCAGCTAGGCTTGCATGTTCTGCAAAGTCAGCCGCGGCTTGAACAGCAGAGGTAGCATGCTTAAATTTCATGTTCCAATTTTTCCTGCCAATAGAAAAATTACCATTACCATCTCCAGTAAATGATTGACCATGTTCCAACCTTTCATCTGTGAAACCTAAGTGGCATGAACCACCATCATCAGTACAATATTACCTTGAAAGTTCTACAACAACTCTGACAGCTAGGCTTGCATGTTCTGCAAAGTCAGCCGATGCTTGAGCAGTAGAGGTAGCATCCTTAAATTTTATGTTCCAATTATGCCTGCCAACAGAACAATTACCATTACCATCTCCAGGAAATGATTGCCCATGTTCCAACCTTTCATCCTTGAAACCTAAGTGGCATGAACCACCATCATCAACACAATATTGCCCTGAAATTTCTACAATAGCTCTGGAAGCTAGGCTTGAATTTTCTGCAAACTTAGCCGCTGCTTGAGCAGCAGCGGTACCATCCTTAAATTTCATGTTCCAATTCTGCCTGCCAACAGAACAATTACCATTACCATCTCCAGTAAATGATTGACCATGTTCCAACCTTTTATCTGTGAAACCTAAGTGGCATGAGCCACCATCATCAGTACAATATTGCCTTGAAAGTTCTACAACAACTCTGGCAGCTAGGCTTGCATGTTCTGCAAAGTCAGCCGCGGCTTGAACAGCAGCGGTAGCATCCTTAAATTTCATGTTCCAATTCTGCCTGCCAACAGAACAATTACCATTACCATCTCCAGTAAATGATTGACCATGTTCCAACCTTTCATCTGTGAAACCTAAGTGGCATGAACCACCATCATCAGTACAATATTGCCTTGAAAGTTCTACAACAACTCTGGCAGCTAGGCTTGCATGTTCTGCAAAGTCAGCCGCGGCTTGAACAGCAGAGGTAGCATGCTTAAATTTCATGTTCCAATTTTTCCTGCCAATAGAAAAATTACCATTACCATCTCCAGGAAATGATTGCCCGTGTTCCAACCTTTCATCCTTCAAACCTAAGTGGCATGAACCACCATCATCAACACAATATTGCCTTGAAAGTTCTACAACAGCTCTGGCAACTAGGCTTGCATATCCTACAAACTTAGCCGCTGCTTGAGTAGCAGAGGTAGCATCCTTAAATTTCAAGTTCCAATTCTGCCTGCCAACAAAACAATTACCATTACCATCTCCAGGAAATGATTGCCCATGTTCCAACCTTTCATCCTTGAAACCTAAGTGGCATGAACCACCATCATCAACACAATATTGCCTTGAAAGTTCTACAACAGCTCTGGCAGCTAGGCTTGCACATTCTGCAAACTCAGCCCCTGCTTGAGCAGCAGAGGTAGCATCCTTAAATTTCATGTTCCAATTCTGCCCGCCAACAGAAAAATTACCATTACCATCTCCAGGAAATGATTGCCCATGTTCCAACCTTTCATCCTTGAAACCTAAGTGGCATGAACCACCATCATCAACACAATATTGCCCTGAAATTTCTACAATAGCTCTGGAAGCTAGGCTTGAATTTTCTGCAAACTTAGCCGCTGCTTGAGCAGCAGCGGTAGCATCCTTAAATTTCATGTTCCAATTCTGCCTGCCAACAGAACAATTACCATTACCATCTCCAGTAAATGATTGACCATGTTCCAACCTTTCATCTGTGAAACCTAAGTGGCATGAGCCACCATCATCAGTACAATATTGCCTTGAAAGTTCTACAACAACTCTGGCAGCTAGGCTTGCATGTTCTGCAAAGTCAGCCGCGGCTTGAACAGCAGCGGTAGCATCCTTAAATTTCATATTCCAATTCTGCCTGCCAACAGAACAATTACCATTACCATCTCCAGTAAATGATTGACCATGTTCCAACCTTTCATCTGTGAAACCTAAGTGGCATGAACCACCATCATCAGTACAATATTGCCTTGAAAGTTCTACAACAACTCTGGCAGCTAGGCTTGCATGTTCTGCAAAGTCAGCCGCGGCTTGAACAGCAGAGGTAGCATGCTTAAATTTCATGTTCCAATTTTTCCTGCCAATAGAAAAATTACCATTACCATCTCCAGGAAATGATTGCCCGTGTTCCAACCTTTCATCCTTCAAACCTAAGTGGCATGAACCACCACCATCAACACAATATTGCCTTGAAAGTTCTACAACAGCTCTGGCAACTAGGCTTGCATATCCTGCAAACTTAGCCGCTGCTTGAGTAGCAGAGGTAGCATCCTTAAATTTCAAGTTCCAATTCTGCCTGCCAACAAAACAATTACCATTACCATCTCCAGGAAATGATTGCCCATGTTCCAACCTTTCATCCTTGAAACCTAAGTGGCATGAACCACCATCATCAACACAATATTGCCTTGAAAGTTCTACAACAGCTCTGGCAGCTAGGCTTGCATGTTCTGCAAACTCAGCCCCTGCTTGAGCAGCAGAGGTAGCATCCTTAAATTTCATGTTCCAATTCTGCCTGCCAACAGAAAAATTACAATTACCAACTCTAGGAAATGATTGACCATGTTCCAACCTTTCATCCGTGAAACCTAAGTGGCATGAACCACCATCATCAACACAATATTGCCTTGAAATTCTACAATATCTCTGGCAGCTAGGCTTGCATATCCTGCAAACTTAGCCGTTGCTTGAGTAGCAGAGGTAGCATCCTTAAATTTCAAGTTCCAATTCTGCCTGCCAACAAAACAATTACCATTACCATCTCCAGGAAATGATTGCCCATGTTCCAACCTTTCATCCTTGAAACCTAAGTGGCATGAACCACCATCATCAACACAATATTGCCTTGAAAGTTCTACAACAGCTCTGGCAGTTAGGCTTTAATGTTCTGCAAATTCAGCCGCTGCTTGAGCAGCAGAGGTAGCATCCTTAAATTTCATGTTCCAATTCTGCCTGCCAACAGAAAAATTACAATTACCAACTCTAGGAAATGATTGACCATGTTCCAACCTTTCATCCGTGAAACCTAAGTGGCATGAACCACCATCATCAACACAATATTGCCTTGAAAGTTCTACAACAGCTCTGGCAACTAGGCTTGCATATCCTGCAAATGTAGCCGCTGCTTGAGTAGCAGAGGTAGCATCCTTAAATTTCAAGTTCCAATTCTGCCTGCCAACAAAACAATTACCATTACCATCTCCAGGAAATGATTGCCCATGTTCCAACCTTTCATCCTTGAAACCTAAGTGGCATGAACCACCATCATCAACACAATATTGCCTTGAAAGTTCTACAACAGCTCTGGCAGCTAGGCTTGCATGTTCTGCAAACTCAGCCGTTGCTTGAGCAGCAGAGGTAGCATCCTTAAATTTCATGTTCCAATTCTGCCTGCCAACAGAAAAATTACAATTACCAACTCTAGGAAATGATTGACCATGTTCCAACCTTTCATCCTTGAAACCTAAGTGGCATGAACCACCATCATCAACACAATATTGCCCTGAAATTTCTACAATAGCTCTGGAAGCTAGGCTTGAATTTTCTGCAAACTTAGCCGCTGCTTGAGCAGCAGCGGTAGCATCCTTAAATTTCATGTTCCAATTCTGCCTGCCAACAGAACAATTACCATTACCATCTCCAGTAAATGATTGACCATGTTCCAACCTTTCATCTGTGAAACCTAAGTGGCATGAGCCACCATCATCAGTACAATATTGCCTTGAAAGTTCTACAACAACTCTGGCAGCTAGGCTTGCATGTTCTGCAAAGTCAGCCGCGGCTTGAACAGCAGCGGTAGCATCCTTAAATTTCATGTTCCAATTCTGCCTCCCAACAGAACAATTACCATTACCATCTCCAGTAAATGATTGACCATGTTCCAACCTTTCATCTGTGAAACCTAAGTGGCATGAACCACCATCATCAGTACAATATTGCCTTGTAAGTTCTACAACAACTCTGGCAGCTAGGCTTGCATGTTCTGCAAAGTCAGCCGCGGCTTGAACAGCAGAGGTAGCATGCTTAAATTTCATGTTCCAATTTTTCCTGCCAATAGAAAAATTACCATTACCATCTCCAGGAAATGATTGCCCGTGTTCCAACCTTTCATCCTTCAAACCTAAGTGGCATGAACCACCACCATCAACACAATATTGCCTTGAAAGTTCTACAACAGCTCTGGCAACTAGGCTTGCATATCCTGCAAACTTAGCCGCTGCTTGAGTAGCAGAGGTAGCATCCTTAAATTTCATGTTCCAATTCTGCCTGCCAACAAAAGAATTACCATTACCATCTCCAGGAAATGATTGCCCATGTTCCATCCTTTCATCCTTGAAACCTAAGTGGCATGAACCACCATCATCAACACAATATTCCCTTGAAAGTTCTACAACATCTCTGGTAGCTAGGCTTACATATTCTGCAAACTTAGCCGCTTCTTGAGTAGCAGAGGTAGCATCTTTAAATTTCATGTTCCAATTCTGCCTGCCAACAAAAATATTACCATTACCAATCTCTAGGAAATGATTGCCCATGTTCCAACCTTTCATCCTTGAAACCTAAGTGGCATGAACCACCATCATCAACACAATATTACCTTGAAGGTTCTACAACAACTCTGGCAGCTAGGTTTGCATGTTCTACAAACTCAGCCGATGCTTGAGCAGTAGAGGTAGCATCCTTAAATTTTATGTTCCAATTATGCCTGCCAACAGAACAATTACCATTACCATCTCCAGGAAATGATTGCCCATGTTCCAACCTTTCATCCTTGAAACCTAAGTGGCATGAACCACCATCATCAACACAATATTGCCCTGAAATTTCTACAATAGCTCTGGAAGCTAGGCTTGAATTGCCGCTGCTTGAGCAGCAGCGGTAGCATCCTTAAATTTCATGTTCCAATTCTGCCTGCCAACAGAACAATTACCATTACCATCTCCAGTAAATGATTGACCATGTTCCAACCTTTCATCTGTGAAACCTAAGTGGCATGAACCACCATCATCAGTACAATATTGCCTTGAAAGTTCTACAACAACTCTGGCAGCTAGGCTTGCATGTTCTGCAAAGTCAGCCGCGGCTTGAACAGCAGAGGTAGCATGCTTAAATTTCATGTTCCAATTTTTCCTGCCAATAGAAAAATTCCCATTACCATCTCCAGTAAATGATTGACCATGTTCCAACCTTTCATCTGTGAAACCTAAGTGGCATGAACCACCATCATCAGTACAATATTACCTTGAAAGTTCTACAACAACTCTGACAGCTAGGCTTGCATGTTCTGCAAAGTCAGCCGATGCTTGAGCAGTAGAGGTAGCATCCTTAAATTTTATGTTCCAATTATGCCTGCCAACAGAACAATTACCATTACCATCTCCAGGAAATGATTGCCCATGTTCCAACCTTTCATCCTTGAAACCTAAGTGGCATGAACCACCATCATCAACACAATATTGCCCTGAAATTTCTACAATAGCTCTGGAAGCTAGGCTTGAATTTTCTGCAAACTTAGCCGCTGCTTGAGCAGCAGCGGTACCATCCTTAAATTTCATGTTCCAATTCTGCCTGCCAACAGAACAATTACCATTACCATCTCCAGTAAATGATTGACCATGTTCCAACCTTTCATCTGTGAAACCTAAGTGGCATGAGCCACCATCATCAGTACAATATTGCCTTGAAAGTTCTACAACAACTCTGGCAGCTAGGCTTGCATGTTCTGCAAAGTCAGCCGCGGCTTGAACAGCAGCGGTAGCATCCTTAAATTTCATGTTCCAATTCTGCCTGCCAACAGAACAATTACCATTACCATCTCCAGTAAATGATTGACCATGTTCCAACCTTTCATCTGTGAAACCTAAGTGGCATGAACCACCATCATCAGTACAATATTGCCTTGAAAGTTCTACAACAACTCTGGCAGCTAGGCTTGCATGTTCTGCAAAGTCAGCCGCGGCTTGAACAGCAGAGGTAGCATGCTTAAATTTCATGTTCCAATTTTTCCTGCCAATAGAAAAATTACCATTACCATCTCCAGGAAATGATTGCCCGTGTTCCAACCTTTCATCCTTCAAACCTAAGTGGCATGAACCACCATCATCAACACAATATTGCCTTGAAAGTTCTACAACAGCTCTGGCAACTAGGCTTGCATATCCTGCAAACTTAGCCGCTGCTTGAGTAGCAGAGGTAGCATCCTTAAATTTCAAGTTCCAATTCTGCCTGCCAACAAAACAATTACCATTACCATCTCCAGGAAATGATTGCCCATGTTCCAACCTTTCATCCTTGAAACCTAAGTGGCATGAACCACCATCATCAACACAATATTGCCTTGAAAGTTCTACAACAGCTCTGGCAGCTAGGCTTGCATGTTCTGCAAACTCAGCCCCTGCTTGAGCAGCAGAGGTAGCATCCTTAAATTTCATGTTCCAATTCTGCCTGCCAACAGAAAAATTACAATTACCAACTCTAGGAAATGATTGACCATGTTCCAACCTTTCATCCGTGAAACCTAAGTGGCATGAACCACCATCATCAACACAATATTGCCTTGAAATTCTACAATATCTCTGGCAGCTAGGCTTGCATATCCTGCAAACTTAGCCGTTGCTTGAGTAGCAGAGGTAGCATCCTTAAATTTCAAGTTCCAATTCTGCCTGCCAACAAAACAATTACCATTACCATCTCCAGGAAATGATTGCCCATGTTCCAACCTTTCATCCTTGAAACCTAAGTGGCATGAACCACCATCATCAACACAATATTGCCTTGAAAGTTCTACAACAGCTCTGGCAGTTAGGCTTTAATGTTCTGCAAACTCAGCCGCTGCTTGAGCAGCAGAGGTAGCATCCTTAAATTTCATGTTCCAATTCTGCCTGCCAACAGAAAAATTACAATTACCAAATCTAGGAAATGATTGACCATGTTCCAACCTTTCATCCGTGAAACCTAAGTGGCATGAACCACCATCATCTACACAATATTGCCTTGAAAGTTCTACAACAGCTCTGGCAACTAGGCTTGCATATCCTGCAAACTTAGCCGCTGCTTGAGTAGCAGAGGTAGCATCCTTAAATTTCAAGTTCCAATTCTGCCTGCCAACAAAACAATTACCATTACCATCTCCAGGAAATGATTGCCCATGTTCCATCCTTTCATCCTTGAAACCTAAGTGGCATGAACCACCATCATCAACACAATATTGCCTTGAAAGTTCTACAACAGCTCTGGCAGCTAGGCTTGCATGTTCTGCAAACTCAGCCGCTGCTTGAGCAGCAGACGTAGCATACTTAAATTTCATGTTCCAATTCTGCCTGCCAACAGAAAAATTACAATTACCAACTCTAGGAAATGATTGACCATGTTCCAACCTTTCATCCGTGAAACCTAAGTGGCATGAACCACCACCATGAACACAATATTGCCTTGAAAGTTCTACAACAGCTCTGGCAACTAGGCTTGCATATCCTGCAAACTTAGCCGCTGCTTGAGTAGCAGAGGTAGCATCCTTAAATTTCAAGTTCCCATTCTGCCTGCCAACAAAACAATTACCATTACCATCTCCAGGAAATGATTGCCCATGTTCCAACCTTTCATCCTTGAAACCTAAGTGGCATGAACCACCATCATCAACACAATATTGCCTTGAAAGTTCTACAACAGCTCTGGCAGTTAGGCTTTAATGTTCTGCAAACTCAGCCGCTGCTTGAGCAGCAGAGGTAGCATCCTTAAATTTCATGTTCCAATTCTGCCTGCCAACAGAAAAATTACAATTACCAACTCTAGGAAATGATTGACCATGTTCCAACCTTTCATCCGTGAAACCTAAGTGGCATGAACCACCATCATCAACACAATATTGCCTTGAAATTCTACAATATCTCTGGCAGCTAGGCTTGCATATCCTGCAAACTTAGCCGTTGCTTGAGTAGCAGAGGTAGCATCCTTATATTTCAAGTTCCAATTCTTCCTGCCAAGAAAAAAATTACCATTACCATCTCCAGGAAATGATTGCCCGTGTTCCAACCTTTCATCCTTGAAACCTAAGTGGCATGAACCACCACCATCAACACAATATTGCCTTGAAAGTTCTACAACAGCTCTGGCAGCTAGGCTTGCATGTTCTGCAAACTCAGCCCCTGCTTGAGCAGCAGAGGTAGCATCCTTAAATTTCATGTTCCAATTCTGCCTGCCAACAGAAAAATTACCATTACCATCTCCAGGAAATTCTTTCCCATGTTCCAACCTTTCATCCTTGAAACCTAAGTGGCATGAACCACCATCATCAACACAATATTGCCTTGAAATTCTACAACATCTCTGGCAGCTAGGCTTGCATATTTTGCAAACTTAGCCGTTGCTTGAGTAGCAGAGGTAGCATCCTTAAATTTCAAGTTCCAATTCTTCCGGCCAAAAAAACAATTACCATTACCATCTCCAGGAAATGATTGCCCATGTTCCAACCTTTCATCCTTGAAACCTAAGTGGCATTAACCACCATCATCAACAAATTATTGTCTTGAAAGTTCTACAATAGCTCGGTCAGCTAGGCTTGAATGTTCTGCAAACTCAGCCGCTGCTTGAGCAGCAGAGGTAGCATCCTTAAATTTCATATTCCAATTCTGCCTGCCAACAGAAAAATTACTATTACCATCTCCAGGAAATGATTGACCATGTTCCAACCTTTCATCCTTGAAACCTAAGTGGCATGAACCACCATCATCAACACAATATTTCCTTGAAAGTTCTACAACAGCTCTGGCAGCTGGGCTTGCATGTTCTGCAAACTCAGCCTCTACTTGAGCAGCAGAGGTAGCATCCTAAAATTTCATGTTCCAATTCTGCCTGCTAACAGAAAAATTACCATCTCCAGGAAATGATTGCCCATGTTCCAACCTTTCATCCTTGAAACCTAAGTGGCATGAACCATCACCATCAACACAATATTGCCTTGAATGTTCTACAACAGCTCTGGCAGCTAGTCTTGAATGTTCTGCAAACTCAGCCGCTGCTTGAGCCACCGAGGTAGCATCCTTAAATTTCATGTTCCAATTCTGCCTGCCAACAGAACAATTACCATTACCATCTCCAGGAAATGATTGACCATGTTACAGCCTTTCATCCTTGAAACCTATGTGGCATGAACCACCATCATCAAGACAATATTGCCTTGAAATTTCTACAACAACTCTGGCAGCTAGGCTTGCATGTTCTACAAACTCAGCCGATGCTTTAGCAGTAGAGGTAGCATCCTTAAATTTTATGTTCCAATTATGCCTGCCAACAGAACAATTACCATTACCATCTCCAGGAAATGATTGCCCATGTTCCAACCTTTCATCCTTGAAACCTAAGTGGCATGAACCACCATCATCAACACAATATTGCACTGAAATTTCTACAATAGCTCTGGAAGCTAGGCTTGAATTGCCGCTGCTTGAGCAGCAGCGGTAGCATCCTTAAATTTCATGTTCCAATTCTGCCTGCCAACAGAACAATTACCATTACCATCTCCAGTAAATGATTGACCATGTTCCAACCTTTCATCTGTGAAACCAAAGTGGCATGAACCACCATCATCAGTACAATATTGCCTTGAAAGTTCTACAACAACTCTGGCAGCTAGGCTTGCATGTTCTGCAAAGTCAGCCGCGGCTTGAACAGCAGAGGTAGCATGCTTAAATTTCATGTTCCAATTTTTCCTGCCAATAGAAAAATTACCATTACCATCTCCAGTAAATGATTGACCATGTTCCAACCTTTCATCTGTGAAACCTAAGTGGCATGAACCACCATCATCAGTACAATATTGCCTTGAAAGTTCTACAACAACTCTGACAGCTAGGCTTGCATGTTCTGCAAAGTCAGCCGATGCTTGAGCAGTAGAGGTAGCATCCTTAAATTTTATGTTCCAATTATGCCTGCCAACAGAACAATTACCATTACCATCTCCAGGAAATGATTGCCCATGTTCCAACCTTTCATCCTTGAAACCTAAGTGGCATGAACCACCATCATCAACACAATATTGCCCTGAAATTTCTACAATAGCTCTGGAAGCTAGGCTTGAATTGCCGCTGCTTGAGCAGCAGCGGTAGCATCCTTAAATTTCATGTTCCAATTCTGCCTGCCAACAGAACAATTACCATTACCATCTCCAGTAAATGATTGACCATGTTCCAACCTTTCATCTGTGAAACCTAAGTGGCATGAACCACCATCATCAGTACAATATTGCCTTGAAAGTTCTACAACAACTCTGGCAGCTAGGCTTGCATGTTCTGCAAAGTCAGCCGCGGCTTGAACAGCAGAGGTAGCATGCTTAAATTTCATGTTCCAATTTTTCCTGCCAATAGAAAAATTACCATTACCATCTCCAGTAAATGATTGACCATGTTCCAACCTTTCATCTGTGAAACCTAAGTGGCATGAACCACCATCATCAGTACAATATTGCCTTGAAAGTTCTACAACAACTCTGACAGCTAGGCTTGCATGTTCTGCAAAGTCAGCCGATGCTTGAGCAGTAGAGGTAGCATCCTTAAATTTTATGTTCCAATTATGCCTGCCAACAGAACAATTACCATTACCATCTCCAGGAAATGATTGCCCATGTTCCAACCTTTTATCCTTGAAACCTAAGTGGCATGAACCACCATCATCAACACAATATTGCCCTAAAATTTCTACAATAGCTCTGGAAGCTAGGCTTGCATGTTCTGCAAACTCAGCCCCTGCTTGAGCAGCAGAGGTAGCATACTTAAATTTCATGTTCCAATTCTGCCTGCCAACAGAAAAATTACAATTACCAACTCTAGGAAATGATTGACCATGTTCCAACCTTTCATCCGTGAAACCTAAGTGGCATGAACCACTATCATCAACACAATATTGCCTTGAAAGTTCTACAACAGCTCTGGCAACTAGGCTTGCATATCCTGCAAACTTAGCCGCTGCTTGAGTAGCAGAGGTAGCATCCTTAAATTTCAAGTTCCAATTCTGCCTGCCAACAAAACAATTACCATTACCATCTCCAGGAAATGATTGCCCATGTTCCAACCTTTCATCCTTGAAACCTAAGTGGCATGAACCACCATCATCAACACATTTTTGCCTTGAAAGTTCTACAATAGCTCCGGCAGTTAGGCTTTAATGTTCTGCAAACTCAGCCGCTGCTTGAGCAGCAGAGGTAGCATCCTTAAATTTCATGTTCCAATTCTGCCTGCCAACAGAAAAATTACAATTACCAACTCTAGGAAATGATTGACCATGTTCCAACCTTTCATCCGTGAAACCTAAGTGGCATGAACCACCATCATCAACACAATATTGCCTTGAAAGTTCTACAACAGCTCTGGCAACTAGGCTTGCATATCCTGCAAACTTAGCCGCTGCTTGAGTAGCAGAGGTAGCATCCTTAAATTTCAAGTTCCAATTCTGCCTGCCAACAAAACAATTACCATTACCATCTCCAGGAAATGATTGCCCGTGTTCCAACCTTTCATCCTTGAAACCTAAGTGGCATGAACCACCACCATCAACATAATATTGCCTTGAAAGTTCTACAACAGCTCTGGCAGCTAGGCTTGCATGTTCTGCTAACTCAGCCCCTGCTTGAGCAGCAGAGGTAGCATCCTTAAATTTCATGTTCCAATTCTGCCTGCCAACAGAAAAATTACCATTACCATCTCCAGGAAATTCTTTCCCATGTTCCAACCTTTCATCCTTGAAACCTAAGTGGCATGAACCACCATTATCAACACAATATTACCTTGAAAGTTCGACAACAACTCTGGCACCTAGGCTTGCATATTCTGCAAACTTAGCCGTTGTTTGAGTAGCAGAGGTAGCATCCTTAAATTTTATGTTCCTATTCTGCCTGCCAACAAAAGAATTACTATTACCATCTCCAGGAAATGATTGCCCATGTTCCAACCTTTCATCCTAGAAACCTAAGTGGCATGAACCACCATCATTAACACAATATTGCCTTGAAAGTTCTACAACAGCTCTGGCAGCTATGTTTGCATGTTCTGCAAACTCAGCCTCTGCTTTAGCAGCAGAGGTAGAATCCTTAAATTTCATGTTCCAATTCTTCCTGCCATTAGAAAAATTACCATTACCATCTCCAGGAAATGATTGCCCATGTTCCAACCTTTCATCCTTGAAACCTAAGTGCCATGAACCACCATCATCAACACAGTATTGCCTTGAAAGTTCTACAACAGCTCTGGCAGCTAGGCTTGCATGTTCTGCAAACTCAGCCCCTGCTTGAGCAGCAGAGGTAGCATCCTTAAATTTCATGTTCCAATTCTGCCTGCCAACAGAAAAATTACCATTACCATCTCCAGGAAATTCTTTCCCATGTTCCAACCTTTCATCCTTGAAACCTAAGTGGCATGAACCACCATCATCAACACAATATTGCCTTGAAATTCTACAACATCTCTGGCAGCTAGGCTTGCATATTTTACAAACTTAGCCGTTGCTTGAGTAGCAGAGGTAGCATCCTTAAATTTCAAGTTCCAATTCTTCCGGCCAAAAAAACAATTACCATTACCATCTCCAGGAAATGATTGCCCATGTTCCAACCTTTCATCCTTGAAACCTAAGTGGCATTAACCACCATCATCAACAAATTATTGTCTTGAAAGTTCTACAATAGCTCGATCAGCTAGGCTTGAATGTTCTGCAAACTCAGCCGCTGCTTGAGCAGCAGAGGTAGCATCCTTAAATTTCATATTCCAATTCTGCCTGCCAACAGAAAAATTACTATTACCATCTCCAGGAAATGATTGACCATGTTCCAACCTTTCATCCTTGAAACCTAAGTGGCATGAACCGCCATCATCAACACAATATTTCCTTGAAAGTTCTACAACAGCTCTGGCAGCTGGGCTTGCATGTTCTGCAAACTCAGCCTCTGCTTGAGCAGCAGAGGTAGCATCCTTAAATTTCATGTTCCAATTCTGCCTGCCAACAGAAAAATTACAATTACCAACTCTAGGAAATGATTGACCATGTTCCAACCTTTCATCCGTGAAACCTAAGTGGCATGAACCACCATCATCAACACAATATTGCCTTGAAAGTTCTACAACAGCTCTGGCAACTAGGCTTGCATATCCTGCAAACTTAGCCGCTGCTTGAGTAGCAGAGGTAGCATCCTTAAATTTCAAGTTCCAATTCTGCCTGCCAACAAAACAATTACCATTACCATCTCCAGGAAATGATTGCCCGTGTTCCAACCTTTCATCCTTGAAACCTAAGTGGCATGAACCACCACCATCAACATAATATTGCCTTGAAAGTTCTACAACAGCTCTGGCAGCTAGGCTTGCATGTTCTGCAAACTCAGCCCCTGCTTGAGCAGCAGAGGTAGCATCCTTAAATTTCATGTTCCAATTCTGCCTGCCAACAGAAAAATTACCATTACCATCTCCAGGAAATTCTTTCCCATGTTCCAACCTTTCATCCTTGAAACCTAAGTGGCATGAACCACCATTATCAACACAATATTACCTTGAAAGTTCGACAACAACTCTGGCACCTAGGCTTGCATATTCTGCAAACTTAGCCGTTGTTTGAGTAGCAGAGGTAGCATCCTTAAATTTTATGTTCCTATTCTGCCTGCCAACAAAAGAATTACTATTACCATCTCCAGGAAATGATTGCCCATGTTCCAACCTTTCATCCTAGAAACCTAAGTGGCATGAACCACCATCATTAACACAATATTGCCTTGAAAGTTCTACAACAGCTCTGGCAGCTATGTTTGCATGTTCTGCAAACTCAGCCTCTGCTTTAGCAGCAGAGGTAGAATCCTTAAATTTCATGTTCCAATTCTTCCTGCCATTAGAAAAATTACCATTACCATCTCCAGGAAATGATTGCCCATGTTCCAACCTTTCATCCTTGAAACCTAAGTGCCATGAACCACCATCATCAACACAGTATTGCCTTGAAAGTTCTACAACAGCTCTGGCAGCTAGGCTTGCATGTTCTGCAAACTCAGCCCCTGCTTGAGCAGCAGAGGTAGCATCCTTAAATTTCATGTTCCAATTCTGCCTGCCAACAGAAAAATTACCATTACCATCTCCAGGAAATTCTTTCCCATGTTCCAACCTTTCATCCTTGAAACCTAAGTGGCATGAACCACCATCATCAACACAATATTGCCTTGAAATTCTACAACATCTCTGGCAGCTAGGCTTGCATATTTTACAAACTTAGCTGTTGCTTGAGTAGCAGAGGTAGCATCCTTAAATTTCAAGTTCCAATTCTTCCGGCCAAAAAAACAATTACCATTACCATCTCCAGGAAATGATTGCCCATGTTCCAACCTTTCATCCTTGAAACCTAAGTGGCATTAACCACCATCATCAACAAATTATTGTCTTGAAAGTTCTACAATAGCTCGGTCAGCTAGGCTTGAATGTTCTGCAAACTCAGCCGCTGCTTGAGCAGCAGAGGTAGCATCCTTAAATTTCATATTCCAATTCTGCCTGCCAACAGAAAAATTACTATTACCATCTCCAGGAAATGATTGACCATGTTCCAACCTTTCATCCTTGAAACCTAAGTGGCATGAACCGCCATCATCAACACAATATTTCCTTGAAAGTTCTACAACAGCTCTGGCAGCTGGGCTTGCATGTTCTGCAAACTCAGCCTCTGCTTGAGCAGCAGAGGTAGCATCCTTAAATTTCATGTTCCAATTCTGCCTGCTAACAGAAAAATTACCATCTCCAGGAAATGATTGCCCATGTTCCATCCTTTCAACCTTGAAACCTAAGTGGCATGAACCATCACCATCAACACAATATTGCCTTGAATGTTCTACAACAGCTCTGGCAGCTAGTCTTGAATGTTCTGCAAACTCAGCCGCTGCTTGAGCCACCGAGGTAGCATCCTTAAATTTCATGTTCCAATTCTGCCTGCCAACAGAACAATTACCATTACCATCTCCAGGAAATGATTGACCATGTTACAGCCTTTCATCCTTGAAACCTATGTGGCATGAACCACCATCATCAAGACAATATTGCCTTGAAATTTCTACAACAACTCTGGCAGCTAGGCTTGCATGTTTTGCAAAGTCAGCCGCTGCTTGAGCAGCAGAGGTAGCATGCTTAAACTTCATGTTCCAATTCTGCCTGCCAACAGAAAACTTACCATTACCATCTCCAGCAAATGATTCCCCATGTTCCAACCTTTCATCCTTGAAACCTAAGTGGCATGAACTACCATCATCAACACAATATTGCCTTGAAAGTTCTACAACAGCTCTGGCAGCTAGGCTTGTATGTTCTGCAAACTCAGCCGCTGCTTGAGCAGCAGAGGTAGCATCCATAAATTTCATGTACCAATTCTGCCTGCATATAGAAAAATTACCATTACCATCTCTAGGAAATGATTGCCCATGTTCCAACCTTTCATCCTTGAAACCTAAGTGGCATGAACCACCATCATCAACACAATATTGCCTTGAAAGTTCTAAAAAAGCTCTGGCAGCTGGGCTTGCATGTTCTGCAAACTCAGCATCTGCTTGAGCAGGAGAGGTAGCATCCTTAAATTTCATGTTCCAATTCTGCCTGCCCTCAGAAAATTTACCATTACCATCTCTACCAAATGATTGCCCATGTTCCAACCTTTCAACCTTGAAACCTAAGTGGCATGAACCACCATCATCAACACAATATTGCCTTGAAAGTTCTACAACAGCTCTGGCAGATAGGCTTGCATGTTCTACAAACTCAGCCCCTGCTTGAGCAGCAGAGGTAGCATCCTTAAATTTCATGTTCCAATTCTTTCTGCCAACAGAAATATTACCATTACCATCTCCAGGAAATGATTTCCCATGTTCCAACCTTTCATCCTTGAAACCTAATTGGCATGAAACACCATCATCAACACAATATTACCCTGAAAGTTCTACAATAGCTCTGGAAGCTAGGCTTGCATGTTCTGCGAACTCAGCCACTGCTTGAGCAGCAAAGGTAGCATTCTTAAATTTCATGTTCCAATTCTGCCTGCCAACAGAAAATTTACCATTACCATATCGACCAAATGATTTCCCATGTTCGAACCTTTTATCCTAGAAAACTAAGTGGCATGAACCACCATCATCAATACAATATTGCCTTGAAATTTCTACAATAGCTCTGGCAGCTAGACTTGAATGTTTTGAAAATTCAGCCGCTGCTTGAGCAGCAGAGGTAGCATCCTTAAATTATATTTTCCAATTCTGCCTGCCAACAAAAATATTGCCATTACTATCTCCAGGAAATGATTAACCATGTTCCAACCTTTCATCCTTGAAACCTTAGTGGCATGAACAACTATCATTAATACAATATTGCCTTGAAAGTTCTACAATAGCTCTGGCAGCTAGGCTTGCATGTTCTGAAAAGTTAGCCGCTGCTTGAGCAGCAGAGGTAGCATCCTTAAATTTCATGTTCCAATTCTGCCTGCCAACATAACAATTACCATTACCATCTCCAGGAAATTATTGGCCATGTACCAACCTTTCATCCTTGAAACCTAAGTGGCATGAACCACCATAATCAAACAATATCGCCTTGAAAGTTCTACAACAGCTATGACAGCTAGGCTTGCATGTTCTGCAAATTCAGCTGCTGCTTGAGCAACAGAGGTAGCATCCTTAAATTTCATGTTCCAATTCTGCCTGCCAACAGAACAATTACCATTACCATCTCCAGGAAATGATTGCCCATGTTCCAAACTTTCATCCTGGAAACCTAAGTGGCATGAACCACCATCATCAAAACAATATTGCCTTGAAAGTTCTACAACAGCTCTAGCAGCTAGGCTTGCATGTTTTGCAAACTCAGCCGCTGCTTGAGCAGTAGAGGTAGCAACCTTAAATTTAATGTTCCAATTCTGCCTGCCAATAGAAAAATTACCATCTTTAGGAAATGATTGCCCATATTCCAACCTTTCATACTTGAAACCTAAGTGGCATGAACCACCATCATCAACATAATATTGCCTTGAAAGTTCTACAACAGCTCTGGAAGCTAGGCTTGCAAATTCTGCAAACTCAGCCGCTGCTTGAGCAGCAGAGGTAGCATCCTTAAATTTAATTTTCCAATTCTTCCTGCAAACAGAAAAATTACCATTACCAATCCACGAAATGATTGCCCTTGTTCCAACCTTTCATCCTTGAAACCTAAGTGGCATGAACTACCATCATCAACACAATACTGCCTTGAAATTTCTACAATAGCTCTCGCAGCTAAGCTTGCATGTTCTGCAAACTCAGCCACTGCTTGAGCAGCAGAGGTAGCATCCTTAAATTTCATGTTCCAATTCTGCCTGCCAACAGAAAATTTACCATTACCATCTCCAGGAAATGATTGCCCATGTTCCAACCTTTCATCCTTGAAACCTAAGTGGCATGAACCACCATTATAAACACAATGTTGTCTTGAAAGTTCTACAACAGCTCTGCAGCTAGGCTTGCATATTCTGCAAACTTAGCCGCTGCTTGAGTAGCAGAGGTAGCTTCCTTAAATTTCATGTTCCAATTCTGCCTGCCAACAAAACAATTACCATTACCATCTTCAGGAAATGATTGCTCATGTTCCAACCTTTCATCCTTGAAACCTAATTGGCATGAACCACCATCATCAACACAATATTGCCTTGAAAGTTCTACAACAGCTCTGGCATCTAGGCTTGCATGTTCTGCAAACTCAGCCTCTGCTTGAGCAGCAGAGGTAGCATCCTTAAATTTCATGTTCCAATTCTTCCTGCCAACAAAAAAATTACCATTACCATCTCCAGGAAATGATTGCCCATGTTCCAACCTTTCATCCTTGAAACCTAAGTGGCATGAACCACCATCATCAACACAATATTGCCTTGAAAGTTCTACAACATCTCTGGCAGCTAGGGTTGCATGTTCTTCAAACTCAGCCGCTGCTTGAGCAGCAGAGGTAGCATCCTTAAATTTCATGTTACAATTCTGCCTGCCAATAGAAAAATTACCATCTCCAGGAAATGATTGCCCATATTCCAACCTTTCATCCTTGAAACCTAAGTGGCATGAACCACCATAATCAAACAATATCGCCTTAAAAGTTCTACAACAGCTATGGCAGCTAGGCTTGCATATTCTGCAAATTCAACCGTTGCTTGAGCAATAGAGGTAGCATCCTTAAATTTCATGTTCCAATTCTGCCTGCCAACAGAACAATTACCATTACCTTCTCCAGGAAATGATTGCCCATGTTCCAACCTTTCATCCTTGAAACCTAAGTGGCATGAACCACCATCATCAAAACAATATTGCCTTGAAAGTTCTACAACAGCTCTAGCAGCTAGGCTTGTATGTTCTGCAAACTCAACCGCTGCTTGAGCAGCAGAGGTAGCAACCTTAAATTTCATGTTCCAATTCTACCTGCCAATAGAAAAATTACCATCTCCAGGAAATGATTGCCCATATTCCAACCTTTCATACTTGAAACCTAAGTGGCATGAACCACCATCATCAACATAATATTGCCTTGAAAGTTCTACAACAGCTCTGGAAGCTAGGCTTGCAAATTCTGCAAACTCAGCCGCTGCTTGAGTAGTAGAGGTAGCATCCTTAAATTTAATTTTCCAATTCTGCCTGCAAACAGAAAAATTACCATTACCAATCAACGAAATGATTGCCCTTGTTCCAACCTTTCATCCTTGAAACCTAAGTGGCATGAACTACCATCATCAACACAATATTGCCTTGAAATTTCTACAATAGCTCTCGCAGCTAAGCTTGAATGTTCTGCAAACTTAGCCGCTGCTTGAGCAGCAGAGGTAGCATTCTTAAATTTCATGTTCCAATTCTGCCTGCCAACAGAAAAAATACCATTACCATCTCCAAGAAATGATTGCCCGTGTTCCAACCTTTCATCCTTGAAACCTAAGTGGCATGAACCACCATCATCAACACAATATTGCCTTGAAAGTTCTACAACAGCTATGGCAGCTAGGCTTGCATATTCTGCAAACTTAGCAGCTGCTTGAGTAGTAGTGGTAGCATCCTTAAATTTCATGTTCCAATTCTGCCTGCCAACAAAACAATTACCATTACCATCTCCAGGAAATGATTGCCCATGTTCCAACCTTTCATCCTTGAAACCTTAGTGGCATGAACCACCATCATCAACATAATATTGCCTTTAAAGTTCTACAACAGCTCTGGCACCTAGGCTTGCATGTTCTGCAAACTCAGCCTCAGCTTGAGCAGCAAATGTAGCATCCTTAAATTTCATGTTCCAATTCTGCCTGCCAACAGACAAATTACCATTACCATCTCCAGGAAATGATTTCCCATGTTCCAACCTTTCATCCTTGAAACCTAAGTGGCATCAACCACCATCATCAACACAATATTGCCTTGAAAGTTCTACAACAGCTCTGGAAGCTAGGCTTTCATGTTCTGCAAACTCAGCCGCTGCTTGACCAGCAGAGGTAGCATCCTTAAATTTCATGTTCCAATTCTTCCTGCCAATAGAAAAATTACCATCTCCAGGAAATGATTGCCCATATTCCAACCTTTCATCCTTGAAACCTAAGTGGCATGAACCACCATCATCAACATAATATTTCCTTGAAAGTTCTACAATAGCTCTGGAAGCTAGGCTTGTAAGTTCTGCAAACTAAGCCGCTGCTTGAGCAGCAGAGGTAGCATCCTTAAATTTCATGTTCCAATTCTGCCTGCCAACAGAAAAATTACCATTACCATCTCGACGAAATAATTGCCCTTGTTCCAACCTTTCATCCGTGAAACCTAAGTGGCATGAACCACCATCATCAACACAATATTGCCTTGAAAGTTCTACAAAAGCTCTGGCAGCTAGGCTTGCATGTTCTTCAAACTCAGCCGCTGCTTGAGCAGCAGACGTAGCATCCTTAAATTTCATGTTACAATTCTGCCTGCCAATAGAAAAATTACCATCTCCAGGAAATGATTGCCCATATTCCAACCTTTCATCCTTGAAACCTAAGTGGCATGAACCACCATAATTAAAAAATATCGCCTTAAAAGTTCTACAACAGCTATGACAGCTAGGCTAGCATGTTCTGCAAATTCAGCCGCTGCTTGAGCAGCAGAGGTAGCATGCTTAAATTTCATGTTCCAATTCTGCCTGCCAACAGACAAATTACCATTACCATTTCTAGGAAATGATTTTCCATGTTCCAAGCTTTCATCCTTGAAACCTAAGTAGCATCAACCACCATCATCAACACAATATTGCCTTGAAAGTTCTACAACAGCTCTGGAAGCTAGGCTTCCATGTTCTGCAAACTCAGCCGCTGCTTGACCAGCAGAGGTAGCATCCTTAAATTTCATGTTCCAATTCTGCCTCCCAATAGAAAAAATTACCATCTCCAGGAAATGATTGCCCATATTCCAACTTTTCATCCTTGAAACCTAAGTGGCATGAACCACCATCATCAACATAATATTGCCTTGAAAGTTCTACAACAGCTCTGGAAGCTAGGCTTGCAAATTCTGCAAACTCAGCCGCTGCTTGAGCAGCAGAGGTAGCATCCTTAAATTTAATTTTCCAATTCTGCCTGCAAACAGAAAAATTACCACTGCCAATCCACGAAATGATTGCCCTTGTTCCAACCTTTCATCCTTGAAACCTAAGTGGCATGACCTACCATCATCAACACAATATTGCCTTGAAATTTCTACAATAGCTCTCGCAGCTAAGCTTGAATGTTCTGCAAACTTAGCCGCTGCTTGAGCAGCAGGGGTAGCATTCTTAAATTTCATGTTCCAATTCTGCCTGCCAACAGAAAAAATACCATTACCATCTCCAGGAAATGATTGCCTGTGTTCCAACCTTTCATCCTTGAAACCTAAGTGGCATGAATCACCATCATCAACACAATATTGCCTTGAAAGTTCTACAACAGCTATGGCAGCTAGGCTTGCATATTCTGCAAACTTAGCAGCTGCTTGAGTAGTAGAGGTAGCATCCTTAAATTTCATGTTCCAATTCTGCCTGCCAACAAAACAATTACCATTACCATCTCCAGGAAATGATTGCCCATGTTCCAACCTTTCATCCTTGAAACCTTAGTGGCATGAACCACCATCATCAACATAATATTGCCTTTAAAGTTCTACAACAGCTCTGGCAACTAGGCTTGCATGTTCTACAAACTCAGCCTCTGCTTGAGCAGCATATGTAGCATCCTTAAATTTCATGTTCCAATTCTGCCTGCCAACAGACAAATTACCATTACCATTTCCAGGAAATGATTTTCCATGTTCCAAGCTTTCATCCTTGAAACCTAAGTGGCATCAACCACCATCATCAACACAATATTGCCTTGAAAGTTCTACAACAGCTCTGGAAGCTAGGCTTCCATGTTCTGCAAACTCAGCCGCTGCTTGACCAGCAGAGGTAGCATCCTTAAATTTCATGTTCCAATTCTTCCTGCCAATAGAAAAATTACCATCTCCAGGAAATGATTGCCCATATTCCAACCTTTCATCCTTGAAACCTAAGTGGCATGAACCACCATCATCAACATAATATTTCCTTGAAAGTTCTACAACAGCTCTGGAAGCTAGGCTTGTAAGTTCTGCAAACTAAGCCGCCGCTTGAGCAGCAGAGGTAGCATCCTTAAATTTCATGTTCCAATTCTGCCTGCCAACAGAAAAATAACCATTACCATCTCCACGAAATGATTGACCTTGTTCCAACCTTTAGTCCTTGAAACCTAAGTGGCATGAACCACCATCCTCAACACAATATTGCCTTGAAATTTCTACAATAGCTCTGGCAGCTAGGCTTGAATGTTCTGCAAACTCAGCCGCTGCTTGAGCAGCAGAGGTAGCATCCTTAAATTTCATGTTCCAATTCTGCCTGCCAACAGAAAAATTACCATCTCCAGGAAATGATTGCCCATATTCCAACCTTTCATCCTTGAAACCTAAGTGGCATGAACCACCATAATTAAACAATATCGCCTTGAAAGTTCTACAACAGCTATGACAGCTAGGCTTGCATGTTCTGCAAATTCAGCCGCTGCTTGAGCAACAGAGGTAGCATCCTTAAATTTCATGTTCCAATTCTGCCTGCCAACAGAACAATTACCATTACCATCTCCAGGAAATGATTGCCCATGTTAAAACCTTTCATCCTTGAATCCTAAGTGGCATGAACCACCATCATCAACACAATATTGCCTTGAAAATTCTACAATAGCTCTGGCAGCTAGGCTTGCATATTCTGCAAACTTAGCAGCTGCTTGAGTAGTAGAGGTAGCATCCTTAAATTTCATGTTCCAATTCTGCCTGCCAACAAAACAATTACCATTACCATCTCCAGGAAATGATTGCCCATGTTCCAACCTTTCATCCTTGAAACCAAAGTGGCATGAACCACCATCATCAACACAATATTGCCTTGAAAGTTCTACAACAGCTATGGCAGCTAGGCTTGCATATTCTGCAAACTTAGCAGCTGCTTGAGTAGTGGAGGTAGCATCCTTAAATTTCATGTTCCAATTGTGCCTGCCAATAGAAAAATTACCATCTCCAGGAAATGCTTGCCCATATTCCAACCTTTCATCCTTGAAGCCTAAGTGGCATGAACCACCATTATCAACACAATATTGCCTTGAAAGTTCTACAACAGCTCTAGCAGCTAGGCTTGCATGTTCTACAAACTCAGCCTCTGCTTGTGCAGCAAAGATAGCATCTTTAAATTTCATGTTCCAATTTTGCCTGCCAACAGACAAATTACCATTACCATCTCGAGGAAATGATTGCCCATGTTCCAACCTTTCATCCTTGAAACCTAAGTGGCATCAACCACCATCATCAACACAATATTGCCTTGAAAGTTCTACAACAGCTCTGGAAGCTAGGCTTCCATGTTCTGCAAACTCAGCCGCTGCTTGACCAGCAGAGGTAGCATCCTTAAATTTCATGTTCCAATTCTGCCTGCCAATAGAAAAATTACCATCTCCAGGAAATGATTGCCCATATTCCAACCTTTCATCCTTGAAACCCAAGTGGCATGAACCACCATCATCAACACAATATTGCCTTGAAAGTTCTACGATAGCTCTGGCAGCTAGGCTTGCATGTTCTGCAAACTAAGCCGCTGCTTGAGCAACAGTGGTAGCATCCTTACACTTCATGTTCTAATTTTGCCTGCCAACAGAACAAATACCATTACCATCTCCAGGAAATGATTGCCCATGTTCCAACCTTTCATCCTTGAAACCTAAGTGGCATGAAACACTATCATCAACACAATATTGCCCTGAAAGTTCTACAATAGCTCTAGAAGCTAGGCCTGCATGTTCTGCAAACTCAGCCACTACTTGAGCAGCAGAGGTAGCATCCTTAAATTTCATGTTCCAATTCTGCCTGCCAATAGAAAATTTACCATTACCATCTCCAGGAAATGATTGCCCGTGTTCCAACCTTTCATCCTTGAAACCTAAGTGGCATGAACCACCATAATCAAACAATATCACCTTGAAAGTTCTACAACAGCTATGATAGCTAGGCTTGCATGTTCTGCAAATTTAGCCACTGCTTGAGCAATAGAGGTAGCATCATTAAATTTCATGTTCCAATTCTGCCTGCCAACAGAACAATTACCATTACCATCTCCAGGAAATGATTGCCCATGTTCCAACCTTTCATCCTTGAAACCTAAGTGGCATGAACCACCATCATCAAAACAATATTGCCTTGAAAGTTCTACATCAGCTCTAGCAGCTAGGCTTGCATGTTTTGCAAACTCAGCCGCTGCTTGAGCAGCAGAGGTAGCAACCTTAAATTTCATGTTCCAATTCTGCCTGCCAATAGAAAAATTACCATCTCCAGGAAATGATTGCCCATATTCCAACCTTTCATACTTGAAACCTAAGTGGCATGAACCACCATCATCAACATAATATTGCCTTGAAAGTTCTACAACAGCTCTGGAAGCTAGGCTTGCAAATTCTGCAAACTCAGCCGCTGCATGAGCAGCAGAGGTAGCATCCTTAAATTTAATTTTCCAATTCTGCCTGCAAACAGAAAAATTGCCATTACCAATCCACGAAATGATTGCCCTTGTTCCAGCCTTTCATCCTTGAAACCTAAGTGGCATGAACTACCATTATCAACACAATATTGTCTTGAAATTTCTACAATAGCTCTCGCAGCTAAGCTTGAATGTTCTGCAAACTCAGCCGCTGCTTGACCAGCAGAGGTAGCATCCTTAAATTTCATATTCCAATTCTTCCTGCCAATAGAAAAATTACCATCTCCAGGAAATGATTGCCCATATTCCAACCTTTCATCCTTGAAACCTAAGTGGCATGAACCGCCATAATTAAACAATATCGCCTTGAAAGTTCTACAATAGCTATGACAGCTAGGCTTGCATGTTCTGCAAATTCAGCCGCTGCTTGAGCAACAGAGGTAGCATCCTTAAATTTCATGTTCCAATTCTGCCTGCCAACAGAACAATTACCATTACCATCTCCAGGAAATGATTGCCCATGTTCCAACCTTTCATCCTTGAATCCTAAGTGGCATGAACCACCATCATCAACATAATATTGCCTTGAAAGTTCTACAACAGCTCTGGAAGCTAGGCTTGCAAATTCTGCAAACTCAGCCGCTGCATGAGCAGCAGAGGTAGCATCCTTAAATTTAATTTTCCAATTCTGCCTGCAAACAGAAAAATTACCATTACCAATCCACGAAATGATTGCCCTTGTTCCAGCCTTTCATCCTTGAAACCTAAGTGGCATGAACTACCATCATCAACACAATATTGCCTTGAAATTTCTACAATAGCTCTCGCAGCTAAGCTTGAATGTTCTGCAAACTCAGCCGCTGCTTGACCAGCAGAGGTAGCATCCTTAAATTTCATATTCCAATTCTTCCTGCCAATAGAAAAATTACCATCTCCAGGAAATGATTGCCCATATTCCAACCTTTCATCCTTGAAACCTAAGTGGCATGAACCGCCATAATTAAACAATATCGCCTTGAAAGTTCTACAATAGCTATGACAGCTAGGCTTGCATGTTCTGCAAATTCAGCCGCTGCTTGAGCAACAGAGGTAGCATCCTTAAATTTCATGTTCCAATTCTGCCTGCCAACAGAACAATTACCATTACCATCTCCAGGAAATGATTGCCCATGTTCCAACCTTTCATCCTTGAAACCTAAGTGGCATGAACCACCATCATCAACATAATATTTCCTTGAAAGTTCTACAATAGCTTTGGAAGCTAGGCTTGTAAGTTATGCAAACTAAGCCGCTGCTTGAGCAGCAGAGGTAGCATCCTTAAATTTCATGTTCCAATTCTGCCTGCCAACAGAAAAATTACCATTACCATCTCCACGAAATGATTGCCCTTGTTCCAACCTTTCATCCTTGAAACCTAAGTAGCATGAACCACCATCATCAACACAATATTGCCTTGAAATTTCTACAATAGCTCTGGCAGCTAGGCTTGAATGTTCTGCAAACTCAGCCGCTGCTTGAGCAGCAGAGGTAGCATCCTTAAATTTCATGTTCCAATTCTGCCAGCCAACAGAAAAATTACCATCTCCAGGAAATGATTGCCCATATTCCAACCTTTCATCCTTGAAACCTAAGTGGCATGAACCGCCATAATTAAACAATATCGCCTTGAAAGTTCTACAATAGCTATGACAGCTAGGCTTGCATGTTCTGCAAATTCAGCCGCTGCTTGAGCAACAGAGGTAGCATCCTTAAATTTCATGTTCCAATTCTGCCTGCCAACAGAACAATTACCATTACCATCTCCAGGAAATGATTGCCCATGTTCCAACCTTTCATCCTTGAATCCTAATTGGCATGAACCACCATCATCAACACAATATTGCCTTGAAAATTCTACAACAGCTCTGGCAGCTAGGCTTGCATATTCTACAAACTTAGCAGCTGCTTGAGTAGTAGAGGTAGCATCCTTAAATTTCATGTTCCAATTCTGCCTGCCAACAAAACAATTACCATTACCATCTCCAGGAAATGATTGCCCATGTTCCAACCTTTCATCCTTGAAACCAAAGTGGCATGAACCATCATCATCAACACAATATTGCCTTGAAAGTTCTACTACAGCTATGGCAGCTAGGCTTGCATATTCTGCAAACGTAGCAGCTTCTTGAGTAGTAGAGGTAGCATCCTTAAATTTCATGTTCCAATTGTGCCTGCCAATAGAAAAATTACCATCTCCAGGAAATGATTGCCCATATTCCAACCTTTCATCCTTGAAACCTAAGTGGCATGAACCACCATCATCAACACAATATTGCCTTGAAAGTTCTACAACAGCTCTAGCAGCTAGGCTTGCATGTTCTGCAAACTCAGCTTCTGCTTGTGCAGCAAAGGTAGCATCCTTAAATTTCATGTTCCAATTTTGCCTGCCAACAGACAAATTACCATTACCATCTCGAGGAAATGATTGCCCATGTTCCAACCTTTCATCCTTGAAACCTAAGTGGCATCAACCACCATCATCAACACAATATTGCCTTGAAAGTTCTACAACAACTCTGGAAGCTAGGCTTCCATGTTCTGCAAACTCAGCCACTGCTTGACCAGCAGAGGTAGCATCCTTAAATTTCATGTTCCAATTCTGCCTGCCAATAGAAAAATTACCATCTCCAAGAAATGATTGCCCATATTCCAACCTTTCATCCTTGAAACCTAAGTGGCATGAACCACCATAATCAACACAATATTGCCTTGAAAGTTCTACGACAGCTCTGGCAGCTAGGCTTGCATGTTTTGCAAACTAAGCCGCTGCTTCAGCAACAGAGGTAGCATCCTTACATTTCATGTTCTAATTTTGCCTGCCAACAGAACAATTACCATTACCATCTCCAGGAAATGATTGCCCATGTTCCAACCTTTCATCATTGAAACCTAAGTGGCATGAAACACCATCATCAACACAATATTGCCCTAAAAGTTCTACAATAGCTCTAGAAGCTAGGCTTGCATGTTCTGCAAACTCAGCCACTGCTTGAGCAGCAGAGGTAGCATCCTTAAATTTCATGTTCCAATGCTGCCTGCCAACAGAAAATTTACCATTACCATCTCCAGGAAATGATTGCCCGTGTTCCAACCTTTCATCCTTGAAACCTAAGTGGCATGAACCACCATTACCAACACAATATTGCCTTGAAAGTTCTACAACAGCTCTGGCAGCTAGGCTTGCATATTTTGCAAACTTAGCTGCTGCTAGAGTAGCAGAGGTACCATCCTTAAATTTCATGTTCCAATTCTGCCTGCCAACAAAACAATTACCATTACCATCTGTAGGAAATGATTGCCCATGTTCCAACCTTTCATCCTTGAAACCTAAGTGGCATGAACCACCATCATAGACACAATATTGCCTTGAAAGTTCTACAATAGCTCTGGCATCTAGGCTTGCATGTTCTGCAAACTCAGCCTCTGCTTGAGCAGCAGAGGTAGCATCCTTAAATTTCATGTTCCAATTCTTCCTGCCAACAAAAAATTTCCATTATCATCTCCAGGAAATGATTGCCCATGTTCCAACCTTTTATCCTTGAAACCTAAATGGCATGAACCACCATCATCATCACAATATTGCATTGAAAGTTCTACAACAACTCTGGCAGCTTGGCTTGCATGTTCTTCAAACTCAGCCGCTGCTTGAGCAGTAGAGGTAGCATCCTTAAATTTCATGTTACAATTCTGCCTGCCAATAGAAAAATTACCATCTCCAGGAAATGATTGCCCATATTCCAACCTTTCATCCTTGAAACCTAAGTGGCATGAACCACCATAATCAAACAATATCGCCTTGAAGTTTCTACAACAACTATGGCAGCTAGGCTTGCATGTTCTGCAAATTCAGCCGCTGCTTGAGCAACAGAGGTAGCATCCTTAAATTTCATGTTCCAATTCTGCCTGCCAACAGAACAATTACCATTACCATCTCCAGGAAATGATTGCCCATGTTCCAACCTTTCATCCTTGAAACCTAAGTGGCATGAACCACTATCATTAATACAATATTGCCATTAAAGTTCTACAACAACTCTGGAAGCTAGGCTTGCATGTTCTGCAAACTCAGCCGCTTCTTGAGCAGCAAAGGTAGCATCCTTAAATTTCATGTTCCAATTCTGCCTGCCAACAGAAAAATTACCATTACAATCTCCAGGAAATGCTTGCCCTTGTTCCAACCTTTCATCCTTGAAACCTAAGTGGCATGAACCACCATCATCAACACAATATTGCCTTGAAATCTCTACAACAGCTTTGGCAGCTTAGCTTGCATATTTTGCAAACTTAGCAGCTGCTTGAGTAGTAGATGTAGCATCCTTAAATTTCGTGTTCCAATTCTGCCTGCCAACAAAACAATTGCCATTACCATCTCCAGGAAATGATTGCCCATGTTCCAGCCTTTCATCCTTGAAACCTAAGTGGCATGAACCACCATCATCAACATAATATTTCCTTGAAAGTTCTACAACAGCTCTGGCAGCTAGGCTTGCATGTTCTGCAAACTCAGCCTCTGCTTGAGCAGCAAAGGTAGCATCCTTAAATTTCATGTTCCAATTCTGCCTACCAACAGACAAATTACTATTACCATCTCCAGGAAATGATTGCCCATGTTCCAACCTTTCATCCTTGAAACCTAAGTGGCATAAACCACCATCATCAATAGAATATTGCCTTGAAAGTTCTACAATTGCTCTGGAAGCTAGGCTTCCATGTTTTGCAAACTCAGCCGCTGCTTGACCAGCAGAGGTAGCATCCTTAAATTTCATGTTCCAATTCTGCCTGCCAATAGAAAAATTACCATCTCCAGGAAATGATTGCCCATATTCCAACCTTTCAACCTTGAAACCTAAGTGGCATGAACCACCATCATCAACATAATATTGCCTTGAAAGTTCTACAACAGCTCTGGAAGCTAGGCTTGCAAGTTCTGCAAACTCAGCCGCTGCTTAAGCAGCAGAGGTAGCATCCTTAAATTTCATGTTCCAATTCTGCCTGCCAACAGAAAAATTAACATTACCATCTCCACGAAATGATTGCCCTTGTTCCAACCTTTCATCCTTGAAACCTAAGTGGCATGAACCACCATCATCAACACAATATTGCCTTGAAATTTCTACAATAGCTCTAGCAGCTAGGCATGAATGTTCTGCAAACTCAGCCGCTGCTTGAGCAGCAGAGGTAGCATCCTTAAATTTCATGTTCCAATTTTGCCTGCCAACAGAAAAATTACCATTACCATCTCCACGAAATGATTGCCCTTGTTCCAACCTTTTATCCTTGAAACCTAAGTGGCATGAACCACCATCATCAAAACAATATTGCCTTGAAAGTTCTACAACAAATCTTACAGCTAGGCTTGCATGTTCTGCAAAGTCAGCCGCTGCTTGAGCAGCAGAGGTAGCATGCATAAATTTCATGTTCCAATTTTGCTTGCCAACAGAAAAAATACTATTACCATCTCCAGGAAATTATTGCCCGTGTACCAACCTTTCATCCTTGAAACCTAAGTGGCATGAACCACCATCATCAACACAATATTTCCTTGAAAGTTATACAACAGCTCTGGCAACTAGGCTTGCATATTTTTCAAACTTAGCAGCTACTTGAGTAGTAGAGGTAGCATCCTTAAATTTCATGTTCCAATTCTGCCTGCCAACAAAACAATTACCATTACCATCTCCAGGAAATGATTGCCCATGTTCCAACCTTTCATCCTTGAAACCTAAGTGGCATGAACCACCATCATCAACATTCATCCTTGAAACCTAAGTGGCATGAACCACCATCATCAACACAATATTGCCTTGAAAGTTCTACAACAGCTCTGGCAGCTAGGCTTGCATGTTCTGCAAACTCAGCCGATTCTTGAGCAGCAGAGGTAGAATCCTTAAATTTCATGTTCCAATTTTGCCTGCCAATAGAAAAATTACCATCTCTAGGAAATGATTGCCCATATTCCACCCTTTCATACTTGAAACCTAAGTGGCATGAACCACCATCATCAACATAATATTGCCTTGAAAGTTATACAACAGCTCTGGCAGCTAGGCTTGCATGTTCTGCAAACTCAGCCTCTGCTTGAGCAGCAAAGGTAGCATCCTTAAATTTCATTTTCCAATTCTGCCTGCCAACAGACAAATTACCATTTCCATCTCTAGGAAATGATTGTCCATGTTCCAACCTTTCATCCTTGAAACCTAAGTGGCATCAACCACCATCATCAACACAATATTGCCTTGAAAGTTCTACAACAGCTCTGGAAGCTAGGCTTCCATGTTCTGCAAACTCAGCCGCTGCTTGACCAGCAGTGGTAGCATCCTTAAATTTCATGTTCCAATTCTGCCTGCCAATAGAAAAATTACCATCTCCAGGAAATGATTGCCCATATTCCAACCTTTCATCCTTGAAACCTAAGTGGCATGACCCACCATCATCAACATAATATTGCCTTGAAAGTTCTACAACCACTCTGGAAGCTAGGCTTGCAAGTTCTGCAAACTCAGCCACTGCTTGAGCAGTAGAGGTAGCATCCTTAAATTTCACGTTCCAATTCTTCCTGCCAATAGAAAAATTACCATTACCATCTCCAGGAAATGATTGCCCATGTTCCAACATTTCATCCTTGAAACCTAAGTGGCATGAACCACCATCATCAACACAATATTGCCTTGAAAGTTCTACAACAGCTCTGGCAGCTAGGCTTGCATGTTCTGCAAACTCATCCGCTGCTTGAGCAGCAGAGGTAGCATCCTTAAATTATCATGTTCCAATTCTGCCGGCCAACAGAAAAATTACCATTACCATCTCTAGGAAATGATTGACCATGTTCCAACCTTTCATCCTTGAAACCTAAGTGGCATGAACCACCATCATCAATACAATATTGCCTTGAAAGTTCTATAGCAAATCTTGCAGCTAGGCTTGCATGTTCTGCAAAGTCAGCCGCTGCTTGAGCAGCAGAGGTAGCATGCTTAAATTTCTTGTTCCAATTCTGCCTGCCAACAGAAAAAATACCATTACCATCTCCAGGAAATGATTGCCCGTGTTCCAACCTTTCATCCTTGAAACCTAAGTGGCATGAACCACCATCATCAACACTATATTGCCTTGACAGTTCTACAATAGCTCTGGCAGCTAGGCTTGCATATTTTGCAAACATAGCAGCTGCTTGAGTAGTAGAGGTAGCATCGTTAAATTTCATGTTCCAATTCTGCCTGCCAACAAAACAATTACCATTACGATCTCCAGGAAATGATTGCCCATGTTCCAACCTTTCATCCTTGAAACCTAAGTGGCATGAACCACCATTATCAACATAATATTGCCTTGAAAGTTCTACAACAGCTCTGGCAGCTAGGCTTGCATGTTCTGCAAACTCAGCCTCTGCTTGAGCAGTAAAGGTAGCATCCTTAAATTTCATGTTCCAATTCTGCCTGCCAACAGAAAATTTACCATTACCATCTCCAGGAAATGATTGCCCGTGTTCCAACCTTTCATCCTTGCAACCTAAGTGGCATGAACCACCATTACCAACACAATATTGCCTTGAAAGTTCTACAACAGCTCTGGCAGCTAGGCTTGCATATTTTGCAAACTTAGCTGCTGCTTGAGTAGCAGAGGTACCATCCTTAAATTTCATGTTCCAATTCTGCCTGCCAACAAAACAATTACCATTACCATCTGCAGGAAATGATTACCCATGTTCCAACCTTTCATCCTTGAAACCTAAGTGGCATGAACCACCATCATCAACACAATATTGCCTTGAAAGTTCTACGACCGGTCTGGCAGCAAGGCTTGTATGTTCTGCAAACTCAGCCACTGCTTGAGAAACAGAGGTAGCATCCTTACATTTCATGTTCTAATTTTGCCTGCCAACAGAACAATTACCATTACCATCTCCAGGAAATGATTGCCCATGTTCCAACCTTTCATCCTTGAAACCTAAGTGGCATGAACCACCATCATCAACACAATATTTCCTTGAAAGTTCTACAATAGCTCTGGCAGCTAAGTTTGCATGTTCTGCAAACCCAGTCGCTGCTTGAGCAGCAGATGTAGCATCCTTAAATTTCATGTTCCAATTCTGCCTGCCAATAGAAAAATTACCATCTCCAGGAAATGATTGCCCATATCCCAACCTTTCATCCTTGAAACCTAAGTGGCATGAACCACCATCATCAACACAATATTGCCTTGAAAGTTCTACAACAACTCTTACAGCTAGGCTTCGATGTTTTGCAAACTCAGCCGCTGCTTGAGTAGCAGAGGTAGCATCCTTAAATTGCATGTTCCAATTCTACCTGCCAACAGAAAAATTACCACTACTATCTCCAAGAAATGATTACCCATGTTCCAACCTTTCATCCTTGAAACCTAAGTGGCATGGACAACCATCATCAACACAATATTGCCTTGAAAGTTCTACAACAGCTCTGGCAGCAAGCCTTGCATGTTCTGCAAACTCAGCCGCTGCTTGAGCAGCAGAGGTAGTATCCTTTAATTTTATGTTCCAATTCTGCCTGCCAACAGAAAAATTACCATCTCTAGGAAATGATTGCCCGTGTTCCAACCTTTCATCCTTGAAACCTAAATGGCATGAACCACCATCATTAACATAATATTGCCTTGAAAGTTCTACAATAGCTCTGGCAGCTAGGCTTGCATGTTCTGCAAACTCAGTCTCTGCTTGAGCAGCAAAGGTAGCATCCTTAAATTTCATGTTCCAATTCTGCCTACCAACAGACAAATTACCATTACCATCTCCAGGAAATGATTGACCATGTTCCAACCTTTCATCCTTGAAACCTAAGTGGCATGAACCACCATCATCAATACAATATTGCCTTGAAAGTTCTACAACAAATCTTGCTGCTAGGCTTGAATGTTCTGCAAAGTCAGCCGCTGCTTGAGCAGCAGAGGTAGCACCCTTAAATTTCATGTTCCAATTCTGCCTGCCAACAGAAAAAATACCATTACCATCTCCAGGAAATGATTGCCCTTGTTCCAACCTTTCATCCTTGAAACCTAAGTGGCATGAACCACCATCATCAAAATAATATTGCCTTGAAAGTTCTACAACAGCTCTGGCAGCTAGGCTTGCATGTTCTGCAAAGTCAGCTGCTGCTTGAGCAGCAGAGGTAGTATATTTAAATTTCATGTTCCAATTATGCCTGCCTACAGAAAAATTACCATTCACATCTCCAGGAAATGATTTCCCATGTTCCAACCTTTCATCCTTGAAACCTAAGTGGCATGAACCACCATCATCAACACAATATTTCCTTGAAAGTTCTACAATAGCTCTAGCAACTAGGCTTGCATGTTCTTCAAACTCAACCTCTGCTATAGCAGCAGAGGTAGCATCCTTAAATATCATATTCCAATTCTTCCTGCCAACAGAAAAATTACCATTACAATCTCCAGGAAATGATTGCCCATGTTCCAACCTTTCATCCTTGAAACCTAAGTGGCATGAACCACCATTATCAACACAATAATGCCTTGAAAGTTCTACAACAGTTCTGGAACCTAGACTTGCATGTTCTGCAAACTCAGCCATTGCTTGAGCTGCAAAGGTAGCATCCTTAAATTTCATGTTCCAATTTTTCCTGCCAATAGAAAAATTACCATTGCCATCTAGACGAAATGATTGCCCATGTTCCAACCTTTCATTCTTGAAACCTAAGTGGCATGAACCACCATCATCAACACAATATTTCCTTAAAAGTTCTACAACAGCTCTAGCAGCTAGGCTTGCATGTTCTGCAAACTCAGCTGCTGCTTGAGCAGCAGAGGTAGCATCCTTAAATTTCATGTTCCAATTCTGCCTTCTAATAGAAAAATTACCATTACAAATTCCAGGAAATTATTGCCCATGTTCCAACCTTTCATCCTTGAAACCTAAGTGGCATGAACCACCATCATCAACACAATATTGCCTTGAAAGTTCTACAACAGCTCTTGCAGCTAGGCTTCGATGTTTTGCAAACTCAGCCGCTGCTTGAGTAGCAGAGGTAGCATCCTTAAATTGCATGTTCCAATTCTACCTGCCAACAGAAAAATTACCATTACTATCTCCAAGAAATGATTACCCATGTTCCAACCTTTCATCCTTGAAACCTAAGTGGCATGAACCACCATCATCAACATAATATTGCCTTGAAAGTTCTACAACAGCTCTGGCAGCAAGCCTTGCATGTTCTGCAAACTCAGCCGCTGCTTGAGCAGCAGAGGTAGTATCCTTTAATTTTATGTTCCAATTCTGCCTGCCAACAGAAAAATTACCATCTCTAGGAAATGATTGCCCATGTTCCAAACTTTCATCCTTGAAACCTAAATGGCATGAACCACCATCATTAACATAATATTGCCTTGAAAGTTCTACAATAGCTCTGGCAGCTAGGCTTGCATGTTCTGCAAACTCAGTCTCTGCTTGAGCAGCAAAGGTAGCATCCTTAAATTTCATGTACCAATTCTGCCTGCCAACAGACAAATTACCATTACCATCTCCAGGAAATGATTGACCATGTTCCAACCTTTCATCCTTGAAACCTAAGTGGCATGAACCACCATCATCAAAACAATATTGCCTTGAATGTTCTACAACAAATCTTGCCGCTAGGCTTGAATGTTCTGCAAAGTCAGCCGCTGCTTGAGCAGCAGAGGTAGCACCCTTAAATTTCATGTTCCAATTCTGCCTGCCAACAGAAAAAATACCATTACCATCTCTAGGAAATGATTGCCCTTGTTCCAACCTTTCATCCTTGAAACCTAAGTGGCATGAACCACCATCATCAAAATAATATTGCCTTGAAAGTTCTACAATAGCTCTGGCAGCTAGGCTTGCATGTTCTGCAAAGTCAGCTGCTGCTTGAGCAGCAGAGGTAGTATCTTTAAATTTCATGTTCCAATTATGCCTGCCTACAGAAAAATTACCATTCACATCTCCAAGTAATGATTTCCCATGTTCCAACCTTTCATCCTTGAAACCTAAGTGGCATGAACCACCATCATCGACACAATATTTCCTTGAAAGTTCTACAATAGCTCTAGCAACTAGGCTTGCATGTTCTTCAAACTCAGCCTCTGCTATAGCAGCAGAGGTAGCATCCTTAAATTTCATATTCCAATTCTTCCTGCCAACAAAAAAATTACCATTACAATCTCCAGGAAATGATTGCCCATGTTCCAACCTTTTCATCCTTGAAACCTAAGTGGCATGAACCACCATTATCAACACAATAATGCCTTGAAAGTTCTACAACAGTTCTGGAACCTAGACTTGCATGTTCTGCAAACTCAGCCGTTGCTTGAGCTGCAAAGGTAGCATCCTTAAATTTCATGTTCCAATTTTGCCTGCCAATAGAAAAATTACCATTACCATCTAGACGAAATGATTGCCCATGTTCCAACCTTTCATTCTTGAAACCTAAGTGGCATGAACCACCATCATCAACACAATATTTCCTTAAAAGTTCTACAACAGCTCGGGCAGCTAGGCTTGCATGTTCTGCAAACTCAGCTGCTGCTTGAGCAGCAGAGGTAGCATCCTTAAATTTCATGTTCCAATTCTGCCTTCTAATAGAAAAATTACCATTACCATCTCTAGGAAATTATTGCCCATGTTCCAACCTTTCATCCTTGAAACCTAAGTGGCATGAAACACCATCATCAACACAATATTGCCTTGAAAGTTCTCCAACATCTCTGGCAGCTAGGCTTGCATGTTCTTAAAATTCAGCTGCTGCTTGAGCATCAGAGGTAGCATCCTTAAATTTCATGTTCTAATTCTGCCTGCCAACAGAAATATTACCATTACCATCTCCACGAAATGATTGCCCACGTTCCAACCTTTCATCCTTGAAACCTAAGTGGCATGAACCACCATCATCAACACAATATTGTCTTGAAAGTTCTACAACAGTTCTGGCAGCTAGGCTTGCATGTTCTGCAAACTCAGCCGCTGCTTGAGCAGCAGAGGTAGCATCCTTAAATTTCATGTTCCAATTCTGCCTGCCAACAGAAAAATTACCATTACCATCTCCACGAAATGATTGCTCATGTTCCAACCTTTCATCCTTGAAACCTAAGTGGCATGAACCACCATCATCAACACAATATTGCCTTGTAAGTTCTACAACAGCTCTGGTAGATAGGCTTGCATGTTCTGCAAACTCAGCCGCTGCTTGAGCAGTAGAGGTAGCATCTTTAAATTTCATGTTCCAATTCTGCCTGCCAACAGAAAAATTACCATTACCATCTACATGAAATGATTGACCATGTTCCAACCTTTCATCCTTGAAACCTAAGTGGCATGAACCACCATCATCAATACAATATTTCCTTGAAAGTTCTACAACAGCTCTGGCAGCTAGGCTTGCATGTTCTGCAAACTCAGCTGCTGCTTGAGCAGCAGAGGTAGCATCCTTAAATTTCATGTTCCAATTCTGCCTTCTAATAGAAAAATTACCATTACCATCTTCAGGAAATTATTGCCCATGTTCCAACCTTTCATCCTTGAAACCTAAGTGGCATGAAACACCATCATCAACATAATATTGCCTTGAAAGTTCTCCAACATCTCTGGCAGCTAGGCTTGCATGTTCTTAAAATTCAGCTGCTGCTTGAGCAGCAGAGGTAGCATCCTTAAATTTCATGTTCCAATTCTGCCTGCCAACAGAATAATTACCATTACCATCTCCACGAAATGATTGCCCACGTTCCAACCTTTCATCCTTGAAACCTAAGTGGCATGAACCACCATCATCAACACAATATTGCGTTGAAAGTTCTACAACAGTTCTGGCAGCTAGGCTTGCATGTTCTCCAAACTCAGCCGCTGCTTGAGCAGCAGAGGTAGCACCCTTAAATTTCATGTTCCAATTCTTCCTGCCAACAGAAAAATTACCATTACCATCTCTACGAAATGATTGCCCATGTTCCAACCTTTCATTCTTGAAACCTAAGTGGCATGAACCACCATCATCAACACAATATTGCCTTGAAAGTTCTACAACAGCTCTGGCAGCTAGGCTTGCATGTTCTGCAAACTCAGCCGCTGCTTGAGCAGCAGAGGTAGCATCTTTAAATTTCATGTTCCAATTCTGCCTGCCAACAGAAAAATTACCATTACCATCTTCAGGAAATGATTGACCAAGTTCCAACCTTTCATCCTTGAAACCTAAGTGGCATGAACCACCATCATCAAAACAATATTGCCTTGAAAGTTCTACAACAAATCTTGTAGCTAGGCTTGAATGTTCTGCAAAGTCAGCCGCTGCTTGAGCAGCAAAGGTAGCATCCTTAAATTCCATGTTCCAATTCTGCCTGCCAACAGAAAAAATACCATTACCATCTCCAGGAAATGATTGCCCTTGTTACAACCTTTCATCCTTGAAACCTAAGTGGCATGAACCACCATCATCAAAATAATATTGCCTTGAAAGTTCTACAACAAATCTTACAGCTAGGCTTGAATGTTCTGCAAAGTTAGCCGCTGCTTGAGCAGCAGAGGTAGCATGCTTAAATTTCATGTTCCAATTCTGCCTGCCAACAGAAAAATTACCATTACCATCTCCAGGAAATGATTGACCATGTTCCAACCTTTCATCCTTGAAAACTAAGTGGCATGAACCACCACCATCAAAACAATATTGCCTTGAAAGTTCTACAACAAATCTTGCAGCTAGGCTTGAATGTTCTGCAAAGTCAGCCGCTGCTTGAGCAGCAGAGGTAGCATGCTTAAATTTCATGTTCCAATTCTGCCTGCCAACAAAACAATTACCATTAGAATCTCCAGGAAATGATTGCCCATGTTCCAACCATTCACCCTTGAAACCTAAGTGGCATGAACCACCATCATCAACATAATATTGCCTTGAAAGTTCTACAACAGCTCTGGCAGCTAGGCATGCATGTTCTTTAAACTCAGCCTCTGCTTGAGCAGCAAAGGTAGCATCCTTAAATTTCATGTTCTAATTCTGCCTGCCAACAGAAAAATTACCATTACCATCTCCACGAAATGATTGCCCATGTTCCAACCTTTCATTCTTGAAACCTAAGTGGCATGAACCACCATCATCAACACAATATTGCCTTGAAAGTTCTACAACAACTCTGGCAGCTAGGCTTGCATGTTCTGAAAACTCAGCCGCTGCTTGACCAGCAGAGGTAGAATCCTTAAATTTCATGTTCCAATTCTGCCTACCTATAGAAAAATTACCATCTCCAGGAAATGAGTGCCCATATTCCAACTTTTCATCCTTGAAACCTAAGTGGCATAAACCACCATCATCAACACAATATTGCCTTGAAAGTTCTACGACAGCTCTGGCAGCTAGGCTTTCATGTTCTGCAAACTCAGCCGCTGCTTGAGCAACAGAGATAGCATCCTTACATTTCATGTTCTAATTTTGCCTGCCAATAGAATAATTACCATTACCATCTCCAGGGAATGATTGCCCATGTTCCAACCTTTCATACTTGAAACCTAAGTGGCATGAACCACCATCATCAACACAATATTGCCTTGAAAGTTCTACAACAGCTCTGGCAGCTAAGCTTGCATGTTCTGAAAACTCAGTCGCTGCTTGAGCAGCAGAGGTAGCATCCTTAAATTTCTTGTTCCAATTCTGCCTGCCAATAGAAAAATTACCATCTCCGGGAAATGATTCCCCATATTCCAACCTTTCATCCTTGAAACCTAAGTGGCATGAACCACCATCATCAATACAATATTGCCTTGAAAGTTGTACAACAAATCTTGCAGCTAGGCTTGCATGTTCTGCAAAGTCAGCCGCTGCTTGAGCAGCAGAGGTAGCATGCTTAAATTTCATGTTCCAATTCTGCCTGCCAACAGAAAAAATACCATTACCATCTCCAGGAAATGATTGCCCGTGTTCCAACCTTTCATCCTTAAAAACTAAGTGGCATGAACCACCATCAACAAAACAATATTGCCTTGAAAGTTCTAAAACTGCTCTGGCAGCTGGGCTTGCATGTTCTGCAAACTCAGCCGCTGCTTGAGAAGCATAGGTAGCATCCTTAAATTTCATGTTCCAATTCTGCCTGCCAACAGAAAAATTACCATCTCAAGGAAATGATTGCCCACGTTCCAACCATTTATCCTCGAAACCTAAGTGGCATGAACCACCATCATCAACACAATATTGCCTTGAAACTTCTACAACAACTGTGGCAGCTAGGTTTGCAAGTTCTGCAAACTCAACCGCTGCTTGAGAAGCAGAGGAAGCATCCTTAAATTTCATGTTCCAATTCAGCGTGCCAACAGAAAAAATACCATTACCATCTCCAGGAAATGATTGCCCATGTTCCAACCTTTCATCCTTGAAACCTAAGTGGCATGAACCACCATTATCAACACAATATTGCCTTGAAAGTTCTACAACAGGTCTGGAAGCTAGGCTTGCATGTTCTGCAAACTCAGCCGCTACTTGAGCAGCAGAGGTAGAATCCTTAAATTTCATGTTCCAATTCTGCCTGCCAATAAAATAAGTACCATAACCATCTCCACGAAATGATTGCCCATATTCCAACCTTTCATCCTTGAAACCTAAGTGGCATGAACCACCATCATCAACACAATATTGCCTTGAAAGTTCTACTATAGCTCTGGCAGCTAGGCCTGAATGTTCTACAAACTCAGCCGCTGCTTGAGCAACAGAGGTAGCCCTTAAATTTCATGTTCCAATTCTGCCTACGAACAGAAAAATTACCATTACCATCTCCAGGAAATGATTGACCATGTTCCAACCTTTCATCCTTGAAACCTAAGTGGCATGGACCACCATCATCAATATAATATTGCCTTGAAAGTTCTACAACAACTCCGGCAGCTAGGCTTGCATATTCTGCAAAGTCAACCGCTGCTTGAGGAGCAGTGGTAGAATACTTAAATTTTATGTTCCTATTCAGCCTGCCAACAGAAAAATTACCATTACCATCTCCAGGAAAGGATTGCACATGTTCCAACCTTTCATCCTTGAAACCTAAGTGGCATGAACCACCATCATCAATACAATATAGCCTTGAAAGTTCTACAATATCTCTGGCAGCTAGGCTTGCATGTTCTACAAACTCAGCCTCTGCTTGAGCCGCAGAGGTAGCATCCTTAAATTTCATGTTCCAATTGTGCCTGCAATTAGAAAATTTACCATTACCATCTCCACAAAATGATTGCCCATGTTCCAACCGTTCAACCTGGAAGCCTAAGTGGCATGAACCACCATCAACAAAACAATATTGCCTTGAAAGTTCTACAACTGCTCTGGCAGCTGGGCTTGCATGTTCTGCAAACTCAGCCTATGCTTGAGCAGCAGAGGTAGCATCCTTAAATTTCATGTTCCAATTAAGCCTGCCAACAGAAAAATTTACCATTACCATCTCCATAAAATGATTGCCCATGTTCCAACCTTTCAACCTTGAAACCTAAGTGGCATGAACCACCATCATCAACACAATATTGCCTTAAAAGTTCTACAACACCTCTGGCAGCTAGGCTTGCATGTTCTGAAAACTCAGCCGCTACTTGAGAAGCAGAGGTAGCATCCTTAAATTTCATGTTCCAATTTTGCCTGCCAATAGAAAAAAATACCATTACCATCTCCAAGAAATGATTGCCCATGTTCCAACCTTTCATCCTTAAAACCTAAGTGGCACGAACCACCATCATCAACACAATATTGCCGTGAAAGTTCTATAACAGCTCTGGAAGCTAGGGTTGCATGTTCTGCAAACCCAGCCACTGCTTGAGCAGCAGAGGTAGCATCCTAAAATTTCAGGTTCCAATTCTGCTTGCCAACAGAAAAATTACCATCTCTAGGAAATGATTGCCCACGTTCCAACCATTTATCCTCGAAACCTAAGTGGCATGAACCACCATCCCCAACATAATATTGCCTTGAAACTTCTACAACAACTGTGGCAGCTAGGTTTGCAAGTTTTGCAAACTCAATCGCTGCTTGAGAAGCAGAGGAAGCATCCTTAAATTTCATGTTCCAATTCAGCGTGCCAACAGAAAAAATACCATTACCATCTCCAGGAAATGATTGCCCATGTTCCAACATTTCATCCTTGAAACCTAAGTGGCATGAACCTCTATCATCAACACAATATTACCTTGAAATTTCTACAATAGCTCTGGCAGCTAGGCTTGAATGTTCTACAAACTCAGCCGCTGCTTGAGCAACAGAGGTAGCATCCTTAAATTTCATGTTCCAATTCTGCCTACGAATAGAAAAATTACCATTACCATCTCCAGGAAATGATTGACCATGTTCCAACCTTTCATCCTTGAAACCTAATTGGCATGGACCACCATCATCAATATAATATTGCCTTGAAAGTTCTCCAACAGCTCCGGCAGCTAGGCTTGCATATTCTGCAAAGTCAACCGCTGCTTGAGGAGCAGAGGTAGAATACTTAAATTTTATGTTCCTAATCAGCCTGCCAATAGAAAAATTACCATTACCATCTCCAGGAAAGGATTGCCCATGTTCCAACCTTTCATCCTTGAAACCTAAGTGGCATGAACCACCATCATCAACACAATATTGCCTTGAAAGTTCTCCAACAGCTCTGGTAGCTAGGCTTGCATATTCTGCAAACTCAGCCACTGCTTGAGCAGCAGAGGTAGCATCCTTAAATTTCATGTTCCAATTCTGCCTGCCAACAGAAAAATTACCATTACCATCTCCAGGAAATGATTGCCCATGTTCCAACCTTTCATCCTTGAAACCTAACTGGCATGAACCACCATCATCAACACAATATTGCATTGAAAGTTCGCAAACAGCTCTGGCAACAAGGCATGCATGTTCTGCAAACTCAGTCGTTGCTTGAGCAGTAGAGGTAGCATCCTTAAATTTCATGTTCCAATTCCGCCTGTCAATAGAAAAATTACCATCTCCAGGAAATGATTGCCCATATCCCAACCTTTCATCCTTGAAACCTAAGTGGCATGAACCACCATCATCAATACAATATTACCTTGAATGTTCTACAACAGCTCTTGCTGCTAGGCTTGCATGTTCTGCAAACTCAACCGGTGCTTGAGAAGCAGAGGGAGCATCCTTAAATTTAATGTTCCAATTCTTCCTGCGAACAGAAAAATTACCATTACCATCTCCACGAAATTATTGCCCATGTTCCAACCTTTCATCCTTGAAACCTAAGTGGCATGAACCATCATTATCAACACAATATTGCCTTGAAAGTTCTACAATAGCTCTGGCAACAAGGCTTGAATATTTTGCAAACTCAGCCACTGCTTGAGCAGCAGAGGTAGCATCCTTAAATTTCATGTTCCAATTCTGCTTGCCAACAGAAAAATTACCATTACCATTTCCAGGGAATGATTGACCATGTTCCAACCTTTCATCCTTGAAACCTAAGTGGCATGAACTATCATCATCAACACAATATTGCCTTGAAAGTTCTACTCTAGCTCTGGCAGCTAGGCTTGCATATTCTGCAAACTCAGCCGCTTCTTGAGCAGCAGAGTTAGCATCCTTAAATTTCATGTTCCAATTCTGCATGCCAAGAGAAAAATTACAATCTCCAGGAAATGATTGCCCATGTTCCAACCTTTTATCCTTGAAACCTTAGTTGCATGAACCACCATCATCAATACAATATTGCCTTGAAAGTTCTACAACAGCTATGGCAGCTAGGCTTGCAAGTAATGCAAACTCAACCGCTGCTTGAGAAGCAGAGGTAGCATCCTTAAATTTCATGTTCCAATTCTTCCTGCCAACCGAAAAATTACCATTACCATCTCCACGAAATGATTGCCCATGTTCTAACCTTTTATCCTTGAAACCTAAGTGGCATGAACCACCATCATCAACACAATATTGCCTTGAAAGTTCTACAATAGATCTGGCAGCCAGGCTTGAATGTTCTACAAAGTCAGCCGCTGCTTGAGCAGCATAAGTAGCATGCTTAAATTTCATGTTCCAATTCTGCTTGCCAACAGAAAACTTACCATTACCATCTCCAGGAAATTATTGCCCGTGTTCCAACCTTTCATCCTTGAAACCTAGGTGGCATTAACCACCATCATCAACACAATATTGCCTTGAAAGTTCTACAACAGCTCTGGCACCTAGGCTTGCATATTCTTCAAACTTAGCCGCTGCTTGAGTAGCAGAGGTTGCATCCTTAAATTTGATGTTCCAATTCTGCCTGTCAACAAAAGAATTACCATTACCATCTCCAGGAAATGATTGCCCATGTTCCAACCTTTCATCCTTGAAACCTAAGTGGCATGAACCACCATCATCAACACAATATTGCCTTGAAAGTTCTACAACAGCTCTGGCAGCTAGGCTTGCATGTGCTGCAAAGTTAGCTGCTGCTTGAGCAGCAGAGGTAGCATCTTTAAATTTCATGTTCCAATTATGCCTGCCTACAGAAAAATTACCATTCCCATCTCCAGGAAATGATTTCCCATGTTCCAACCTTGTATCCTTGAAACCTAAGTGGCATGAACCACCATCATCAACACAATATTTCCTTGAAATTTCTACAATAGCTCTAGTAACTAGGCGTGCATGTTCTACAAACTCAGCCTCTGCTATAGCAGCAGACGTAGCATCCTTAAATTTCATGTTCCAATTCTTCCTGCCAACAGAAAAATTACCATTATCATCTCCAAGAAATGATTGCCCATGTTCCAACCTTTCATCCTTGAAACCTAAGTGGCATGAACCACCATTATCAACACAATAATGCCTTGAAAGTTCTACAACAGTTCTGGAAGCTAGACTTGCATGTTCTGCAAACTCAGCCATTGCTTGAGCAGCAAAGGCAGCATCCTTAAATTTCATGTTCCAATTCTGCCTGCCAACAGAAAAATTACCATTACCATCTCCACGAAATGATTGCCCATGTTCCAACCTTTCATCCTTGAAACCTAAGTAGCATGAACCACCATCATCAACACAATATTGCCTTGAAAGTTCTACAACAGCTCTGGCAGCTAGGCTTGCATGTTCTGCAAACTCAGTTGCTGCTTGAGCAGCAGAGGTAGCATTCTTAAATTTCATGTTCCAATTCTGCCTGCCAACAGAAAAATTGCCATTACCATCTCCAGGAAATGATTGACCATGTTCCAACCTTTCATCCTTGAAACCTAAGTGGCATGAACCACCATTAGCAATACAATATTGCCTTGAAAGTTCTACAACAACTCTGGCAGCTAGGCTTGCATGTTCTGCATATTCAGCCGCTGCTTGAGCAACAGAGGTAGCATCCTTAAATTTCATGTTCCAATTCTGCCTGCCAACAGAACAATTACCATTACCATCTCAAGGAAATGATTGCCCATGTTCCAACCTTTCATACTTGAAATCTAAGTGGCATGAACCACCATCATCAACACAATATTGCCTTGAAAGTTCTACAACAGCTCTGGCAGCTAGGCTTGCATGTTCTGCAAACTCAGCCGCTGCTTGAGCAGCAGAGGTAGCATCCTTAAATTTCATGTTATAATTCTCCCTGCCAATAGAAAAATTACCATCTCCAGGAAATGATTGCCCATATTCCAGCCTTTCATCCTTGAAACCTAAGTGGCATGAACCACCATAATCAACACAATAATGCCTTGAAAGTTCTACAACAGCTCTGGCTGCTAGGCTTGCATGCCCTCTAAATTCAGCCGCTGCTTGAGCAACAGTGGTAGCATCCTTAAATTTCATGTTCCAATTCTGCCGGCCAACAGAAAAATTACCATTACCATTTCCAGGGAATGATTGACCATGTTCCAACCTTTCATCCTTGAAACCTAAGTGGCATGAACTATCATTATCAACACAATATTGCCTTAAAAGTTCTACAACAACTCTGGAAGCTAGGCTTACATGTTCTGCACACTCAGCCGCTTCTTGAGCAGCAGAATTAGCATCCTTAAATTTAATGTTCCAATTCTGCATGCCAAGAGAAAAATTACAATCTCCAGGAAATGATTGCCCATGTTCCAACCTTTTATCCTTGAAACCTTAGTTGCATGAACCACCATCATCAATACAATATTGCCTTGAAAGTTCTACAACAGCTATGGCAGCTAGGCTTGCAAGTTCTGCAAACTCAACCGCTGCTTGAGAAGCAGAGGTAGCATCCTTAAATTTCATGTTCCAATTCTTCCTGCCAACAGAAAAATTACCATTACCATCTCCACGAAATGATTGCCCATGTTCCAACCTTTCATCCTTGAAACCTAAGTGGCATGAACCACCATTATTAACACAATATTGCCTTGAAAGTTCTACAATAGCTCTGGCAGCAAGGCTTGAATGTTTTGCAAACTCAGCCGCTGCTTGAGCAGCAGAGGTAGCATCCTTAAATTTCATGTTCCAATTCTGGCGGCCAACAGAAAAATTACCATTACCATCTCCAGGGAATGATTGACTATGTTCCAACCTTTCATCCTTGAAACCTAAGTGGCATGAACCACCATCATTAATACAATATTGCCTTGAAAGTTCTACAACAACTCTAGCAGCTAGGCTTGCATGTTTTGCAAAGTCAGTCGCTGCTTGAGCAGCATAGGTAGCATGCTTAAATTTCATGTTAAAATTCTACTTGCCAATAGAAAACTTACCATTACCATCTCCAGGGAATTATTGCCCGTGTTCCAACCTTTCATCCTTGAAACCTAAGTGGCATTAACCACCATCATCAACACAATATTGCCTTGAAAGTTCTACAACAGCTCTGGCACCTAGGCTTGCATATTTTGCAAACTTAGCCGCTGCTTGAGTAGCAGAGGTTGCATCCTTAAATTTGATGTTCCAATTCTGCCTGTCAACAAAAGAATTACCATTACCATTTCCAGAAAATGATTTCTCGTGTTCCAACCTTTCATCCTTGAAACCTAAGTGGCATGAACCACCATCATCAACACAATATTGCCTTGAAAGTTCTACAACAGTTATGGCAGCTAGGCTTGCATGTGCTGCAAAGTCAGCTGCTGCTTGAGCAGCAGAGGTAGTATCTTCAAATTTCATGTTCCAATTATGCCTGCCTACAGAAAAATTGCCATTCCCATCTCCAGGAAATGATTTCCCATGTTCCAACCTTTTATCCTTGAAACCTAAGTGGCATGAACCACCATCATCAACACAATATTTCCTTGAAAGTTCTACAATAGCTCTAGCAACTAGGCGTGTATGTTCTACAAACCCAGCCTCTGCTATAGCAGCAGAGGTAGCATCCTTAAATTTCATGTTCCAATTCTTCGTGCCAACAGAAAAATTACCATTACCATCACCAGAAAATGATTGCCCATGTTCCAACCTTTCATCCTTGAAACCTAAGTGGCATGAACCACCATTATCAACACAATAATGCCTTGAAAGTTCTACAACAGTTCTGGAAGCTAGACTTGCATGTTCTGCAAACTCAGCCGTTGCTTGAGCAGCAAAGGCAGCATCCTTAAATTTCATGTTCCAATTCTGCCTGCCAACAGAAAAATTACCATTACGATCTCCACGAAATGATTGCCCATGTTCCAGCCTTTCATCCTTGAAACCTAAGTGGCATGAACCACCATCATCAACACAATATTGCCTTGAAAGTTCTACAACAGCTCTGGCAGCTAGGCTTGCATGTTCTGCAAACTCAGTTGCTGCTTGAGCAGCAGAGGTAGCATTCTTAAATTTCATGTTCCAATTCTGCCTGCCAACAGAAAAATTGCCATTACCATCTCCAGGAAATGATTGACCATGTTCCAACCTTTCATCCTTGAAACCTAAGTGGCATGAACCACCATCATCAATACAATATTGCCTTGAAAGTTCTACAACAACTCTGGCAGCTAGGCTTGCATGTTCTGCATATTCAGTCGCTGCTTGAGCAACAAAGGTAGCATCCTTAAATTTCATGTTCCTATTTTGCCTGCCAACAGAAGAATTACGATTACCATCTCCAGGAAATGATTGCCCATGTTCCAACCTTTCATCCTAGAAACCTAAGTGGCATGAAGCACCATCATCAACAAAATATTGCCTTGAAAGTTCTACAACAGCTCTAGCATCTTGGCTTGCATGTTCTGCAAACTCAGCCTCTACTTGAGCATCAGAGGTAGCATCCTTAAATTTCATGTTCCAATTCTTCCTGCCAATAGAAAAATTACCATTACCATCTCTAGGAAATGATTGCCCATGTTCCAACATTTTATCCTTGAAACCTAAGTGGCATGAACCACAATCATCAACAAAATATTGCCTTGAAAGTTCTACAACAGCTTTGGCAGCTAGGCTTGCATGTTCTACAAACTCAGCCGCTGCTTGAGCAGCAGTGGTAGCATCCTTAAATTTCATGTTATAATTCTCCCTGCCAATAGAAAAATTACCATCTCCAGGAAATGATTGCCCATATTCCAGCCTTTCATCCTTGAAACCTAAGTCGCATGAACCACCATAATCAACACAATAATGCCTTTAAAGTTCTACAACAGCTCTGGCTGCTAGGCTTGCATGTCCTCTAAATTCAGCCGCTGCTTGAGCAACAGAGGTAGCATCCTTAAATTTCATGTTCCAATACTGCCTGCCAATAGAAAAATTTCCATTACCATTTCCAGGGAATGATTGACCATGTTCCAGCCTTTCATCCTTGAAACCTAAGTGGCATGAACTATCATCATCAACACAATATTGCCTTAAAAGTTCTACAACAACTCTGGAAGCTAGGCTTACATATTCTGCACACTCAGACGCTGCTTGAGCAGCAGAGGTAGCATCCTTAAATTTCATGTTCCAATTCTGCCTGCCAACAGAAAAATTACCATTACCATCTCCAGGAAATGCTTGCCCATGTTCCAACCTTTCATCCTTGAAACCTAAGTGGCATGAACCACCATTATCAACACAATATTGCCTTGAAGGTTCTCCAATAGCTCTGGCCGCTAGGCTTGCATGTTCTCCAAACTCAGCCGCTACTTGAGCAGCAGAGGTAGCATCCTTAAATTTCATGTTCCAATCCTGCCTGCCAACAGAACAATTACTATGACCATATCCAGGAAATGATTGCCCATGTTCCAACCTTTCATCCTTGAAACCTAAATGGCATGAACTATCATCATCAACACAATATTGCCTTGAAAGTTCTACAACAACTCTGGAAGCTAGGCTTGCATGTTCTGCAAACTCAGCCGCTGCTTGAGCAACAGAGGTAGCATCCTTAAATTTCATGTTCTAATTCTGCCTGCCAACAGAAAAATTACCATTACCATCTCCAGGAAATGATTGCCCATGTTCCAACCTTTCATTATTGAAACCTAAGTGGCATGAACCACCATCATCAACACAATATTGCCTTGAAAGTTCTACAACAGCTCTCACAGCTAGGCTTGCATGTTCTGCAAACTCAGCCGCTTCTTGAGCAGCAGAGGTAGCATCCTTAAATTTCATGTTCCAATTCTGCATGCCAAGAGAAATATTACCATTACCATCTCCAGGAAATGATTGCCCATGTTCCAACCTTTCATCCTTGAAACCTAAGTGGCATGAACCACTATCATCAACACAATATTGCCTTGAGAGTTCTACAATAGCTCTGGCAGCTAGGCTTGCATGTTCTGCAAACTCAGCCGCTTCTTGCGCAGTAGAGTTAGCATCCTTAAATTTCATGTTCCAATTCTGCATGCCAATAGAAAAATTACAATCTCCAGGAAATGATTGCCCATGTTCCAACCTTTTATCCTTGAAACCTTAGTTGCATGAACCACCATCATTAATACAATATTGCCTTGAAAGTTCTACAATAGCTCTTGTAGCTAGGCTTGCAAGTTCTGCAAACTCAACCGCTGCTTGAGAAGCAGAGGGAGCATCCTTAAATTTAATGTTCCAATTCTTCCTGCCAACAGAAAAATTACCATTACCATCTCCACGAAATGATTGCCCATGTTCCAACCTTTCATCCTTGAAACCTAAGTGGCATGAACCATCATTATCAACACAATATTGCCTTGAAAGTTCTACAATAGCTCTGGCAGCAAGGCTTGAATATTTTGCAAACTCAGCCACTGCTTGAGCAGCAGAGGTAGCATCCTTAAATTTCATGTTCCAATTCTGCCTGCCAACAGAAAAATTACCATTACCATTTCCAGGGAATGATTGACCATGTTCCAACCTTTCATCCTTGAAACCTAAGTGGCATGAACTATCATCATCAACACAATATTGCCTTGAAAGTTCTACAACAGATTTGGCAGCTAGGCTTGCAAGTTCTGCAAACTCAACCGCTGCTTGAGAAGCAGAGGTAGCATCCTTAAATTTCATGTTCCAATTCTGCGTGCTAACAGAAAAATTAACATCTCCGGGAAATGATTGCCCATGTTCCAACCTTTCATCCTTGAAACCTAAGTGGCATGAACCACCATCATCAACACAATATTGCCTTGAAAGTTCTACAACAGCTCTGGCAGCTAGGCTTGCATGTTCTGCAAACTTAGCCGCTGCTTGAGCAGCATAGGTAGCATCCTTAAATTTAATATTACTATTCTGCCTGCCAATAGAATAATTACCATCTCCAGGAAATGATTGCCCATATTCCAACTTTTCATCCTTTAAACCTAAGTGGCATGAACCACCATAATCAACACAATATTTCCTTGAAAGTTCTACAACAGCTCTGGTAGCTAGGCTTGCATGTTCTACAAATTCAGCCGCTGCTTGAGCAACAAGGTTAGCATCCTTAAATTTCATGTTCCAATTCTGCCTGCCAACAGAACAATTACCATTACCATCTCTAGGAAATGATTGCCCATGTTCCAACCTTTCATCCTTGAAACCTAAGAGGCATGAACCATCATCATTAACACAATATTGCCATTAAAGTTCTACAACAACTCTGGAAGCTAGGCTTGCATGTTCTGCAAACTCAGACGCTGCTTGAGAAGCAGAGGGAGCATCCTTAAATTTAATGTTCCAATTCTTCCTGCCAAAAGAAAAATTACCATTACCATCTCCACGAAATGATTGCCCATGTTCCAACCTGTCATCCTTGAAACCTAAGTGGCATGAACCACCATTATCAACACAATATTGCCTTGAAAGTTCTACAATAGCTCTGGCAGCAAGGCTTGATTGTTTTGCAAACTCAGCCACTGCTTGAGCAGCAGAGGTAGCATCTTTAAATTTCATGTTCCAATTCTGCCGGCCAACAGAAAAATTACCATTACCATTTCCAGGGAATGATTGACCATGTTCCAACCTTTCATCCTTGAAACCTAAGTGGCATGAACTATCATCATCAATACAATATTGCCTTGAAAGTTCTACAACAACTCTGGAAGCTAGGCTTGCATGTTCTGCAAACTCAGCCGCTGCTTGAGCAGCAGAGGTAGCATCCTTAAATTTCATGTTCTAATTCTGCCTGCCAACAGAAAAATTACCATTACCATCTCCAGGAAATGATTGCCCATGTTCCAACCTTTCATCCTTGAAACCTAAGTGGCATGAACAGCCATCATCAACACAATATTGCCTTGAAAGTTCTATAACAGATCTGGCAGCTAGGCTTGCAAGTTCTGCAAACTCAACCGCTGCTTGAGAAGCAGAGGTAGCATCCTTAAATTTCATGTTCCAATTCTGCGTGCCATCAGAAAAATTAACATCTCCGGGAAATGATTGCCCATGTTCCAACCTTTTATCCTTGAAACATAAGTGGCATGAACCACCATCATCAACACAATATTGCCTTGAATGTTCTACAACAGCTCTGGCAGCTAGGCTTGCATGTTCTGCAAACTTAGCCACTGCTTGAGCAGCAAAGGTAGCATCCTTAAATTTAATGTTACTATTCTGCCTGCCAATAGAAAAATTACCATCTCCAGGAAATGATTGCCCATATTCCAACTTTTCATCCTTTAAACCTAAGTGGCATGAACCACCATAATCAACACAAAATTGCCTTGAAAGTTCTACAACAGCTCTGGCAGCTAGGCTTGCATGTTCTGCAAATTCAGCCGCTGCTTGAGCAGCAGAGGTAGCATTCTTAAATTTCATGTTCCAATTCTACCTGCCAACAGAACAATTACCATTACCATCTCTAGGAAATGATTGCTTATGTTCAAACCTTTCATCCTTGAAACCTAAGTGGCATGAACCATCATCATTAACACAAAATTGCCATTAAAGTTCTACAACAACTCTGGAAGCTAGGCTTGCATGTTCTACAAACTCAGCCGCTGCTTGAGCAGCAGAGGTAGCATCCTTAAATTTCATGTTCCAATTCTGCATGCCAAGAGAAAAATTACCATTACCATCTCCAGGAAATGATTGCCCATGTTCCAACCTTTCATCCTTGAAACCTAAGTGGCATGAACCACCTTCATCAACACAATATTGCCTTGAGAGTTCTACAATAGCTCTGGCAGCTAGGCTTGCATGTTCTGCAAACTCAGCCGCTTCTTGTGCAGTAGAGTTAGCATCCTTAAATTTCATGTTCCAATTCTGCATGCCAAGAGATAAATTACAATCTCCAAGAAATGATTGCCCATGTTCCAACCTTTTATCCTTGAAACCTTAGTTGCATGAACCACCATCATCAATATAATATTGCCTTTGAAAGTTCTACAACAGCTCTTGCATCTAGGCTTGCATGTTCTACAAACTCAACCGCTACTTGAGAAGCAGAGGGAGTATCCTTAAATTTCATGTTCCAATTCTTCCTGCCAACAGAAAAATTACCATTACCATCTCTACGAAATGATTGCCCATGTTCCAACCTTTCATCCTTGAAACCTAAGTGGCATGAACCACCATTATCAACATAATATTTCCTTGAAAGTTCTACAATAGCTCTCGTAGCAAGGCTTGAATGTTTTGTAAACTCAGCCGCTGCTTGAGCAGCAGAGGTAGCATCCTTAAATTTCATGTTCCAATTCTACCGGCCAACAAAAAAATTACCATTACAATCTCCAGGGAATGATTGAACATGTTCCAACCTTTCATCCTTGAAACCTAAGTGGCATGAACCACCATCATCAATACAATATTGCCTTGAAAGTTCTACAACAACTCTGGCAGCTAGGCTTGCATGTTCTGCAAAGTCAGCCGTTGCTTGAGCAGCATAGGTAGCATGCTTAAATTTCATGTTCCAATTCTGCTTGCCAACAGAAAACTTACCATTACCATCTCCAGGAAATTATTGCCCGTATTCCAACCTTTCATCCTTGAAACCTAAGTGGCATTAACCACCATCATCAACACAATATTGCCTTGAAAGTTCTACAACAGCTCTGGCACCTAGGCTTGCATATTCTGCAAACTTAGCTGCTGCTTGAGTAGTAGAGGTTGCATCCTTAAATTTAATGTTCCAATTCTGCCTGTCAACAAAAGAATTACCATTACCATTTCCAGGAAATGATTGCCCATGTTCCAACCTTTCATCCTTGAAACCTAAGTGGCATGAACCACCATCATCAACACAATATTGCCTTGAAAGTTCTACAACAGCCCTAGCAGCTAGGCTTGCATGTTCTGCAAAGTCATCTGCTGCTTGAGCAGCAGAGGTAGCATCTTTAAATTTCATGTTCCAATTATGCCTGCCTATAGAAAAATTCCCATCTCCAGGAAATGATTTCCCAAGTTCCAACCTTTCATCCTTGAAACCTAAGTGGCATGAACCACCATCATCAACACAATATTTCCTTGAAAGTTCTACAATATCTCTAGCAACTAGGCTTGCATGTTCTACAAACTCAGCCTCTACTATAGCAGCAGAGGTAGCATCCTTAAATTTCATGTTCCAATTCTTCCTACCAACAGAAGAATTACCATTACCCTCTCCAGGAAATGATTGCCCATGTTCCAACCTTTCATCCTTGAAACCTAAGTGGCATGAACCACCAATATCAACACAATAATGCCTTGAAAGTTCTACAACAGTTCTGGAAGCTAGACTTGCATGTTCTGCAAACTCAGCCGTTGCTTGAGCAGCACAGGTTGCATCCTTAAATTTCATGTTCCAATTCTGCCTGCCAACAGAAAAATTACCATTACCATCCCCACGAAATGATTGCCCATCTTCCAACCTTTCATCCTTGAAAGCTAAGTGGCATGAACCACCATCATCAACACAATATTGCCTTGAAAGTTCTACAATAGCTCTGGCAGCTAGGCTTGCATGTTCTGCAAACTCAGCCGCTTCTTGAGCAGCAGAGTTAGCATCCTTAAATTTCATGTTCCAATTCTGCATGCCAAGAGAAAAATTACAATCTCCAGGAAATGATTGCCCATGTTCCAACCTTTTATCCTTGAAACCTTAGTTGTATGAACCACCATCATCAATACAATATTGCCTTAAAGGTTCTACAACAGCTCTTGCAGCTAGGCTTGCATGTTCTGCAAACTCAACTGCTGCTTGAGAAGCAGAGGGAGCATCCTTAAATTTCATGTTCCAATTCTTCCTACCAACAGAAAAATTACCATTACCCTCTCCATGAAATGATTGCCCATGTTCCAACCTTTCATCCTTGAAACCTAAGTGGCATGAACCACCAATATCAACACAATAATGCCTTGAAAGTTCTACAACAGTTCTGGAAGCTAGACTTGCACGTTCTGCAAACTCAGCCGTTGCTTGAGCAGCACAGATAGCATCCTTAAATTTCATGTTCCAATTCTGCCTGCCAACAGAAAAATTACCATTACCATCTCCACGAAATGATTGCCCATCTTCCAACCTTTCATCCTTGAAAGCTAAGTGGCATGAACCACCATCATCAACACAATATTGCCTTGAAAGTTCTACAATAGCTCTGGCAGCTAGGCTTGCATGTTCTGCAAACTCAGCCGCTTCTTGAGCAGCAGAGTTAGCATCCTTAAATTTCATGTTCCAATTCTGCATGCCAAGAGAAAAATTACAATCTCCAGGAAATGATTGCCCATGTTCCAACCTTTTATCCTTGAAACCTTAGTTGTATGAACCACCATCATCAATACAATATTGCCTTGAAAGTTCTACAACAGCTCTTGTAGCTAGGCTTGCATGTTCTGCAAACTCATCCTCTACTATAGCAGCAGAGGTAGCATCCTTAAATTTCATGTTCCAATTCTTCTTGCTAACAGAAAAATTACCATTACCATCTCCAGGAAATGATTGCCCATGTTCCAACCTTTCATCCTTGAAACCTAAGTGGCATGAACAACCATTATCAACACAATAATGCCTTGAAAGTTCTACAACAGTTCTAGAAGCTAGACTTGCATGTTCTGCAAACTCAGCCGTTGCTTGAGCAGCACAGGTAGCATCCTTAAATTTCATGTTCCAATTCTGCCTGCCAACAGAAAAATTACCATTACCATCTCCACGAAATGATTGCCCATCTTCCAACCTTTCATCCTTGAAAGCTAAGTGGCATGAACCACCATCATCAACACAATATTGCCTTGAAAGTTCTACAATAGCTCTGGCAGCTAGGCTTGCATGTTCTGCAAACTCAGCCGCTTCTTGAGCAGCAGAGTTAGCATCCTTAAATTTCATGTTCCAATTCTGCATGCCAAGAGAAAAATTACAATCTCCAGGAAATGATTGCCCATGTTCCAACCTTTTATCCTTGAAACCTTAGTTGTATGAACCACCATCATCAATACAATATTGCCTTGAAAGTTCTACAACAGCTCTTGCGGCTAGGCTTGCATGTTCTGCAAACTCAACTGCTGCTTGAGAAGCAGAGGGAGCATCCTTAAATTTCATGCTCCAATTCTTCCTGCCAACAGAAAAATTACCATTACCATCTCCACGAAATGATTGCCCATGTTCCAACCTTTCATCCTTGAAACCTAAGTGGCATGAACCACCATTATCAACACAATATTGCCTTGAAAGTTCTACAATAGCTCTGGTAGCAAGGCTTGAATGTTTTGCAAACTCAGCCGCTGCTCTAGCAGCAGAGGTAGCATCCTTAAATTTCATGTTCCAATTCTGTCGGCCAACAGAAAAATTACCAGTACCATATCCTGGGAATGATTGAACATGTTCCAACCTTTCATCCTTGAAACCTAAGTGGCATGAACCACCATCATCAACACAATATTGCCTTGAAAGTTCTACAACAGCTCTAGCAGCTAGGCTTGCATGTTCTGCAATGTCAGCTGCTGCTTGAGCAGCAGAGGTAGCATCTTTAAATTTCATGTTCCAATTATGCCTGCCTACAGAAAAATTACCATTCCCATCTCCACGAAATGATTGCCCATGTTCCAACCTTTCATCCTTGAAACCTAAGTGGCATGAACCACCATTATCAACACAATATTGCCTTGAAAGTTCTACAATAGCTCTGGTAGCAAGGCTTGAATGTTTTGCAAACTCAGCCGCTGCTCTAGCAGCAGAGGTAGCATCCTTAAATTTCATGTTCCAATTCTGTCGGCCAACAGAAAAATTACCAGTACCATATCCTGGGAATGATTGAACATGTTCCAACCTTTCATCCTTGAAACCTAAGTGGCATGAACCACCATCATCAACACAATATTGCCTTGAAAGTTCTACAACAGCTCTAGCAGCTAGGCTTGCATGTTCTGCAATGTCAGCTGCTGCTTGAGCAGCAGAGGTAGCATCTTTAAATTTCATGTTCCAATTATGCCTGCCTACAGAAAAATTACCATTCCCATCTCCACGAAATGATTGCCCATGTTCCAACCTTTCATCCTTGAAACCTAAGTGGCATGAACCACCATTATCAACACAATATTGCCTTGAAAGTTCTACAATAGCTCTGGTAGCAAGGCTTGAATGTTTTGCAAACTCAGCCGCTGCTCTAGCAGCAGAGGTAGCATCCTTAAATTTCATGTTCCAATTCTGTCGGCCAACAGAAAAATTACCAGTACCATATCCTGGGAATGATTGAACATGTTCCAACCTTTCATCCTTGAAACCTAAGTGGCATGAACCACCATCATCAACACAATATTGCCTTGAAAGTTCTACAACAGCTCTAGCAGCTAGGCTTGCATGTTCTGCAATGTCAGCTGCTGCTTGAGCAGCAGAGGTAGCATCTTTAAATTTCATGTTCCAATTATGCCTGCCTACAGAAAAATTACCATTCCCATCTCCAGGAAATGATTTCCCATGTTCCAACCTTTCATCCTTGAAACCTAAGTGGCATGAACCACCATCATCAACACAATATTTCCTTAAAAGTTCTACAATAGCTCTAGCAACTAGGCTTGCATGGTCTACAAACTCAGCCTCTACTATAGCAGCAGAGGTAGCATCCTTAAATTTCATGTTCCAATTCTTCCTACCAACAGAAAAATTACCATTACCCTCTCCAGGAAATTATTGCCCATGTTCCAACCTTTCATCCTTGAAACCTAAGTGGCATGAACCACCAATATCAACACAATAATGCCTTGAAAGTTCTACAACAGTTCTGAAAGCTAGACTTGCATGTTCTGCAAACTCAGACGTTGCTTGAGCAGCACAGGTTGCATCCTTAAATTTCATGTTCCAATTCTGCCTGCCAACAGAAAAATTACCATTACCATCCCCACGAAATGATTGCCCATCTTCCAACCTTTTATCCTTGAAAGCTAAGTGGCATGAACCACCATCATCAACACAATATTGCCTTGAAAGTTCTACAATAGCTCTGGCAGCTAGGCTTGCATGTTCTGCAAATTCAGCCGCTTCTTGAGCAGCAGAGTTAGCATCCTTAAATTTCATGTTCCAATTCTGCATGCCAAGAGAAAAATTACAATCTCCAGGAAATGATTGCCCATGTTCCAACCTTTTATCCTTGAAACCTTAGTTGTATGAACCACCATCATCAATACAATATTGCCTTGAAAGTTCTACAACAGCTCTTGCAGCTAGGCTTGCATGTTCTGCAAACTCAACTGCTGCTTGAGAAGCAGAGGGAGCATCCTTAAATTTCATGTTCCAATTCTTCCTACCAACAGAAAAATTACCATTACCCTCTCCAGGAAATGATTGCCCATGTTCCAACCTTTCATCCTTGAAACCTAAGTGGCATGAACCACCATCATCAACACAATATTGCCATGAATGTTCTACAATAGCTCTGGCAGCTAGGCCTGTATGTTCTGCAAACTCAGTCGCTAATTGAGCAGCAGAGGTAGCATCCTTAAATTTCATGTTCCAATTCTGCCTGCCAACAGAAAAATTACCATTACCATCTCCACGAAATGATTGCCCATCTTCCAACCTTTCATCCTTGAAAGCTAAGTGGCATGAACCACCATCATCAACACAATATTGCCTTGAAAGTTCTACAATAGCTCTGGCAGCTAGGCTTGCATGTTCTGCAAACTCAGCCGCTTCTTGAGCAGCAGAGTTAGCATCCTTAAATTTCATGTTCCAATTCTGCATGCCAAGAGAAAAATTACAATCTCCAGGAAATGATTGCCCATGTTCCAACCTTTTATCCTTGAAACCTTAGTTGTATGAACCACCATCATCAATACAATATTGCCTTGAAAGTTCTACAACAGCTCTTGCAGCTAGGCTTGCATGTTCTGCAAACTCAACTGCTGCTTGAGAAGCAGAGGGAGCATCCTTAAATTTCATGTTCCAATTCTTCCTACCAACAAAAAAATTACCATTACCCTCTCCAGGAAATGATTGCCCATGTTCCAACCTTTCATCCTTGAAACCTAAGTGGCATGAACCACCAATATCAACACAATAATGCCTTGAAAGTTCTACAACAGTTCTGGAAGCTAGACTTGCATGTTCTGCAAACTCAGCCGTTGCTTGAGCAGCACAGTTAGTATCCTTAAATTTCATGTTCCAATTCTGCCTGCCAACAGAAAAATTACCATTACCATCTCCACGAAATGATTGCCCATCTTCCAACCTTTCATCCTTGAAAGCTAAGTGGCATGAACCACCATCATCAACACAATATTGCCTTGAAAGTTCTACAATAGCTCTGGCAGCTAGGCTTGCATGTTCTGCAAACTCAGCCGCTTCTTGAGCAGCAGAGTTAGCATCCTTAAATTTTATGTTCCAATTCTGCATGCCAAGAGAAAAATTACAATCTCCAGGAAATGATTGCCCATGTTCCAACCTTTTATCCTTGAAACCTTAGTTGTATGAACCATCATCATCAATACAATATTGCCTTGAAAGTTCTACAACAGCTCTCGCAGCTAGGCTTGCATGTTCTGCAAACTCTACTGCTGCTTGAGAAGCAGAGGGAGCATCCTTAAATTTCATGTTCCAATTCTTCCTGCCAACAGAAAAATTACCATTACCATCTCCACGAAATGATTGCCCATGTTCCAACCTTTCATCCTTGAAACCTAAGTGGCATGAACCACCATTATCAACACAATATTGCCTTGAAAGTTCTACAATAGCTCTGGTAGCAAGGCTTGAATGTTTTGCAAACTCAGCCGCTGCTCTAGCAGCAGAGGTAGCATCCTTAAATTTCATGTTCCAATTCTGTCGGCCAACAGAAAAATTACCAGTACCATATCCTGGGAATGATTGAACATGTTCCAACCTTTCATCCTTGAAACCTAAGTGGCATGAACCACCATCATCAACACAATATTGCCTTGAAAGTTCTACAACAGCTCTAGCAGCTAGGCTTGCATGTTCTGCAATGTCAGCTGCTGCTTGAGCAGCAGAGGTAGCATCTTTAAATTTCATGTTCCAATTATGCCTGCCTACAGAAAAATTACCATTCCCATCTCCAGGAAATGATTTCCCATGTTCCAACCTTTCATCCTTGAAACCTAAGTGGCATGAACCACCATCATCAACACAATATTTCCTTAAAAGTTCTACAATAGCTCTAGCAACTAGGCTTGCATGGTCTACAAACTCAGCCTCTACTATAGCAGCAGAGGTAGCATCCTTAAATTTCATGTTCCAATTCTTCCTGCCAACAGAAAAATTACCATTACCATCTCCAGGAAATGATTGCCCATGTTCCAACCTTTCATCCTTGAAACCTTAGTGGCATGAACCACCATTATCAACACAATAATGCCTTGAAAGTTCTACAACAGTTCTGGAAGCTAGACTTGTATGTTCTGCAAACTCAGCCGTTGCTTGAGCAGCACAGGTAGCATCCTTAAATTTCATGTTCCAATTCTGCCTGCCAACAGAAAATTACCATTACCATCTCCACGAAATGATTGCCCATGTTCCATCCTTTCATCCTTGAAACCTAAGTGGCATGAACCACCATCATCAACACAATATTGCCTTGAAAGTTCTACAATAGATCTGGCAGCTAGGCTTGAATGTTCTGCAAACTCAGCCGCTGCTTGAGCAACATAGTTAGCATCCTTAAATTTCATGTTCCAATTCTGCATGCCAAGAGAAAAATTACAATCTCCAGGAAATGATTGCCCATGTTCCAACCTTTTATCCTTGAAACCTTAGTTGTATGAACCACCATCATCAATACAATATTGCCTTGAAAGTTCTACAACAGCTCTTGCAGCTAGGCTTGCATGTTCTGCAAACTCAACTGCTGCTTGAGAAGCAGAGGGAGCATCCTTAAATTTCATGTTCCAATTCTTCCTGCCAACAGAAAAATTACCATTACCATCTCCACGAAATGATTGCCCATGTTCCAACCTTTCATCCTTGAAACCTAAGTGGCATGAACCACCATTATCAACACAATATTGCCTTGAAAGTTCTACAATAGCTCTGGTAGCAAGGCTTGAATGTTTTGCAAACTCAACCGCTGCTTGAGCAGCAGAGGTAGCATCCTTAAATTTCATGTTCCAATTCTGTCGGCCAACAGAAAAATTACCAGTACCATATCCTGGGAATGATTGAACATGTTCCAACCTTTCATCCTTGAAACCTAAGTGGCATTAACCACCATCATCAACACAATATTGCCTTGAAAGTTCTACAACAGCCCTGGCACCTAGGCTTGCATATTCTGCAAACTTAGCTGCTGCTTGAGTAGTAGAGGTTGCATCCTTAAATTTCATGTTCCAATTCTGCCTGTCAACAAAAGAATTACCATTACCATTTCCAGGAAATGATTGCCCATGTTCCAACCTTTCATCCTTGAAACCTAAGTGGCATGAACCACCATCATCAACACAATATTGCCTTGAATGTTCTACAACAGCTCTAGCAGCTCGGCTTGCATGTTCTGCAAAGTCAGCTGCTGCTTGAGCAGCAGAGGTAGCATCTTTAAATTTCATGTTCCAATTATGCCTGCCTACAGAAAAATTACCATTCCCATCTCCAGGAAATGATTTCCCACGTTCCAACCTTTCATCCTTGAAACCTAAATGGCATGAACCACCATCATCAACACAATATTTCCTTAAAAGTTCTACAATAGCTCTAGCAACTAGGCTTACATGGTCTACAAACTCATCCTCTACTATAGCAGCAGAGGTAGCATCCTTAAATTTCATGTTCCAATTCATCCTGCCAACAGAAAAATTACCATTACAATCTCCAGGAAATGATTGCCCATGTTCCAACCTTTCATCCTTGAAACCTAAGTGGCATGAACCACCATTATCAACACAATAATGCCTTGAAAGTTCTACAACAGTTCTGGAAGCTAGACTTGTATGTTCTGCAAACTCAGCCGTTGCTTGAGCAGCACAGGTAGCATCCTTAAATTTCATGTTCCAATTCTGCCTGCCAACAGAAAAATTACCATTACCATCTCCACGAAATGATTGCCCATGTTCCAACCTTTCATCCTTGAAACCTAAGTGGCATGAACCACCATCATCAACACAATATTGCCTTGAAAGTTCTACAATAGATCTGGCAGCTAGGCTTGAATGTTCTGCAAACTCAGCCGCTGCTTGAGCAACATAGTTAGCATCCTTAAATTTCATGTTCCAATTCTGCATGCCAAGAGAAAAATTACAATCTCCAGGAAATGATTGCCCATGTTCCAACCTTTTATCCTTGAAACCTTAGTTGTATGAACCACCATCATCAACACAATATTGCCTTGAAAGTTCTACAACAGCTCTTGCAGCTAGGCTTGCATGTTTTGCAAACTCAACTGCTGCTTGAGAAGCAGAGGGAGCATCCTGAAATTTCATGTTCCAATTCTTCCTGCCAACAGAAAAATTACCATTACCATCTCCACGAAATGATTGCCCATGTTCCAACCTTTCATCCTTGAAACCTAAGTAGCATGAACCACCATTATCAACACAATATTGCCTTGAAAGTTCTACAATAGCTCTGGTAGCAAGGCTTGAATGTTTTGAAAACTCAGCCGCTGCTTGAGCAGCAGAGGTAGCATCCTTAAATTTCATGTTCCAATTCTGTCGGCCAACAGAAAAATTACCAGTACCATATCCTGGGAATGATTGAACATGTTCCAACCTTTCATCCTTGAAACCTAAGTGGCATTAACCACCATCATCAACACAATATTGCCTTGAAAGTTCTACAATAGCTCTGGCACCTAGGCTTGCATATTCTACAAACTTAGCTGCTGCTTGAGTAGTAGAGGTTGCATCCTTAAATTTCATGTTCCAATTCCGCCTGTCAACAAAAGAATTACCATTACCATTTCCAGGAAATGATTGCCCATGTTCCAACCTTTTATCCTTGAAACCTAAGTGGCATGAACCTCCATCATCAACACAATATTGCCTTGAAAGTTCTACAACAGCTCTAGCAGCTAGGCTTGCATGTTCTGCAAAGTCAGCTGCTGCTTGAGCAGCAGAGGTAGCGTCTTTAAATTTCATGTTCCAATTATGCCTGCCTACAGAAAAATTACCATTCCCATCTCCAGGAAATGATTTCCCATGTTCCAACCTTTCATCCTTGAAACCTAAGTGGCATGAACCACCATCATCAACACAATATTTCCTTAAAAGTTCTACAATAGCTCTAGCAACTAGGCTTGCATGGTCTACAAACTCAGCCTCTACTATAGCAGCAGAGGTAGCATCCGTAAATTTCATGTTCCAATTCTTCCTGCCAACAGAAAAATTACCATTACCATCTCCAGGAAATGATTGCCCATGTTCCAACCTTTCATCCTTGAAACCTAAGTGGCATGAACCACCATTATCAACACAATAATGCCTTGAAAGTTCTACAACAGTTCTGGAAGCTAGACTTGCATGTTCTGCAAACTCAGCCGTTGCTTGAGCAGCACAGGTAGCATCCTTAAATTTCATGTTCCAATTCTGCCTGCCAACAGAAAAATTACCATTATCATCTCAACGAAATGATTGCCCATGTTCCAACCTTTCATCCTTGAAACCTAAGTGGCATGAACCACCATCATCAACACAATATTGCCTTGAAAGTTCTACAATAGATCTGGCAGCTAGGCTTGAATGTTCTGCAAACTCAGCCGCTGCTTGAGCAACATAGGTAGCATCCTTAAATTTCATGTTCCAATTCTGCCTGCCAACAGAACAGTTACCATTACCATCTCTAGGAAATGATTGCCCATCTTCCAACCTTTCATCCTTGAAACCTAAGTGGCATGAACCATCATCATTAACACAATATTGCCATTATAGTTCTACAACAACTCTGGCAGCTAGGCTTGCATGTTCTGCAAACTCAGCCGCTTCTTGAGCAGCAGAGTTAGCATCCTTAAATTTCATGTTCCAATTCTGCATGCCAAGAGAAAAATTACAATCTCCAAGAAATGATTGCCCATGTTCCAACCTTTTATCCTTGAAACCTTAGTTGCATGAACCACCATCATCAATACAATATTGCCTTGAAAGTTCTACAACAGCTCTTGCAGCTAGGCTAGCAAGTTCTGCAAACTCAACCACTACTTGAGAAGCAGAGGGAGCATCCTTAAATTTCATGTTCCAATTCTTCCTACCAACAGAAAAATTACCATTACCATCTCCACGAAATGATTGCCCATGTTCCAACCTTTCATCCTTGAAAGCTAAGTGGCATGAACCACCATTATCAACACAATATTTCCTTGAAAGTTCTACAATAGCTCTGGTAGCAAGGCTTGAATGTTTTGCAAACTCAGCCGCTGCTTGAGCAGCAGAGGTAGCATCCTTAAATTTCATGTTCCAATTCTGCTGGCCAGCAGAAAAATTACCATTACCATCTCCAGGGAATGATTGAACATGTTCCAACCTTTCATCCTTGAAACCTAAGTGGCATGAACCACCATCATCAATACAATATTGCCTTAAAAGTTCTACAACAACTCTGGCAGCTAGGCTTGCATGTTCTGCAAAGTCAGCCGCTGCTTGAGCAGCATAGGTAGCATGCTTAAATTTCATGTTCCAATTCTGCTTGCCAACAGAAAACTTACCATTACCATCTCCAGGAAATTATTTCCCGTATTCCAACCTTTCATCCTTGAAACCTAAGTGGCATTAACCACCATCATCAACACAATATTGCCTTGAAAGTTCTACAACAGCTCTGGCACCTAGGCTTGCATATTCTGCAAACTTAGCTGCTGCTTGAGTAGTAGAGGTTGCATCCTTAAATTTCATGTTCCAATTCTGCCTGTCAACAAAAGAATTACCATTACCATTTCCAGGAAATGATTGCCCATATTCCAACCTTTCATCCTTGAAACCTAAGTGGCATGAACCACCATCATCAACACAATATTGCCTTGAAAGTTCTACAACAGCTCTAGCAGCTAGGCTTGCATGTTCTGCAAAGTCAGCTGCTGCTTGAGCAGCAGAGGTAGCATCTTTAAATTTCATGTTCCAATTATGCCTGCCTACAGAAAAATTACCATTCCCATCTCCAGGAAATGATTTCCCACGTTCCAACCTTTCATCCTTGAAACCTAAGTGGCATGAACCACCATCATCAACACCATATTTCCTTGAAAGTTCTACAATATCTCTAGCAACTAGGCTTGCATGTTCTACAAACTCATCCTCTACTATAGCAGCAGAGGTAGCATCCTTAAATTTCATGTTCCAATTCTTCTTGCTAACAGAAAAATTACCATTACCATCTCCAGGAAATGATTGCCCATGTTCCAACCTTTCATCCTTGAAACCTAAGTGGCATGAACAACCATTATCAACACAATAATGCCTTGAAAGTTCTACAACAGTTCTAGAAGCTAGGCTTGAATGTTATGCAAATTCAGCTGCTGCTTGAGCAGCTGAGGTAGCATCCTTAAATTTAATGTTCCAATTTCGCCTGCCAACAGAAAAATTACCATTACCATCTCTAGGAAATGATTGCCCATGTTCCAACCTTTCATCCTTGAAACCTAAGTGGCATGAACCACCATCATCAACACAATATTGCCTTGAAAGTTCTACAATAGATCTGGCAGCTAGGCTTGAATGTTCTGCAAACTCAGCCGCTGCTTGAGCAACATAGTTAGCATCCTTAAATTTCATGTTCCAATTCTGCATGCCAAGAGAAAAATTACAATCTCCAGGAAATGATTGCCCATGTTCCAACCTTTTATCCTTGAAACCTTAGTTGTATGAACCACCATCATCAACACAATATTGCCTTGAAAGTTCTACAACAGCTCTTGCAGCTAGGCTTGCATGTTCTGCAAACTCAACTGCTGCTTGAGAAGCAGAGGGAGCATCCTGAAATTTCATGTTCCAATTCTTCCTGCCAACAGAAAAATTACCATTACCATCTCCACGAAATGATTGCCCATGTTCCAACCTTTCATCCTTGAAACCTAAGTGGCATGAACCACCATTATCAACACAATATTGCCTTGAAAGTTCTACAATAGCTCTGGTAGCAAGGCTTGAATGTTTTGCAAACTCAGCCGCTGCTTGAGCAGCAGAGGTAGCATCCTTAAATTTCATGTTCCAATTCTGTCGGCCAACAGAAAAATTACCAGTACCATATCCTAGGAATGATTGAACATGTTCCAACCTTTCATCCTTGAAACCTAAGTGGCATTAACCACCATCATCAACACAATATTGCCTTGAAAGTTCTACAACAGCTCTGGCACCTAGGCTTTCATATTCTACAAACTTAGCTGCTGCTTGAGTAGTAGAGGTTGCATCCTTAAATTTCATGTTCCAATTCCGCCTGTCAACAAAAGAATTACCATTACCATTTCCAGGAAATGATTGCCCATGTTCCAACCTTTTATCCTTGAAACCTAAGTGGCATGAACCACCATCATCAACACAATATTGCCTTGAAAGTTCTACAACAGCTCTAGCAGCTAGGCTTGCATGTTCTGCAAAGTCAGCTGCTGCTTGAGCAGCAGAGGTAGCATCTTTAAATTTCATGTTCCAATTATGCCTGCCTACAGAAAAATTACCATTCCCATCTCCAGGAAATAATTTCCCATGTTCCAACCTTTCATCCTTGAAACCTAAGTGGCATGAACCACCATCATCAACACAATATTTCCTTAAAAGTTCTACAATAGCTCTAGCAACTAGGCTTGCATGGTCTACAAACTCAGCCTCTACTATAGCAGCAGAGGTAGCATTCTTAAATTTCATGTTCCAATTCTTCCTGCCAACAGAAAAATTACCATTACCATCTCCAGGAAATGATTGCCCATGTTCCAACCTTTCATCCTTGAAACTTAAGTGGCATGAACCACCATTATCAACACAATAATGCCTTGAAAGTTCTACAACAGTTCTGGAAGCTAGACTTGCATGTTCTGCAAACTCAGCCGTTGCTTGAGCAGCACAGGTAGCATCCTTAAATTTCATGTTCCAATTCTGCCTGCCAACAGAAAAATTACCATTATCATCTCCACGAAATGATTGCCCATGTTCCAACCTTTCATCCTTGAAACCTAAGTGGCATGAACCACCATCATCAACACAATATTGCCTTGAAAGTTCTACAATAGATCTGGCAGCTAGGCTTGAATGTTCTGCAAACTCAGCCGTTGCTTGAGCAACATAGGTAGCATCCTTAAATTTCATGTTCTAATTCTGCCTGCCAACAGAACAATTACCATTACCATCTCTAGGAAATGATTGCCCATCTTCCAACCTTTCATCCTTGAAACCTAAGTGGCATGAACCATCATCATTAACACAATATTGCCATTATAGTTCTACAACAACTCTGGCAGCTAGGCTTGCATGTTCTGCAAACTCAGCCGCTTCTTGAGCAGCAGAGTTAGCATCCTTAAATTTCATGTTCCAATTCTGCATGCCAAGAGAAAAATTACAATCTCCAAGAAATGATTGCCCATGTTCCAACCTTTTATCCTTGAAACCTTAGTTGCATGAACCACCATCATCAATACAATATTGCCTTGAAAGTTCTACAACAGCTCTTGCAGCTAGGCTAGCAAGTTCTGCAAACTCAACCACTACTTGAGAAGCAGAGGGAGCATCCTTAAATTTCATGTTCCAATTCTTCCTGCCAACAGAAAAATTACCATTACCATCTCCACGAAATGATTGCCCATGTTCCAACCTTTCATCCTTGAAAGCTAAGTGGCATGAACCACCATTATCAACACAATATTTCCTTGAAAGTTCTACAATAGCTCTGGTAGCAAGGCTTGAATGTTTTGCAAACTCAGCCGCTGCTTGAGCAGCAGAGGTAGCATCCTTAAATTTCATGTTCCAATTCTGCTGGCCAACAGAAAAATTACCATTACCATCTCCAGGGAATGATTGAACATGTTCCAACCTTTCATCCTTGAAACCTAAGTGGCATGAACCACCATCATCAATACAATATTGCCTTGAAAGTTCTCCAACAACTCTGGCAGCTAGGCTTGCATGTTCTGCAAAGTCAGCCGCTGCTTGAGCAGCATAGGTAGCATGCTTAAATTTCATGTTCCAATTCTGCTTGCCAACAGAAAACTTACCATTACCATCTCCAGGAAATTATTTCCCGTATTCCAACCTTTCATCCTTGAAACCTAAGTTGCATTAACCACCATCATCAACACAATATTGCCTTGAAAGTTCTACAACAGCTCTGGCACCTAGGCTTGCATATTCTGCAAACTTAGCTGCTGCTTGAGTAGTAGAGGTTGCATCCTTAAATTTCATGTTCCAATTCTGCCTGTCAACAAAAGAATTACCATTACCATTTCCAGGAAATGATTGCCCATATTCCAACCTTTCATCCTTGAAACCTAAGTGGCATGAACCACCATCATCAACACAATATTGCCTTGAAAGTTCTACAACAGCTCTAGCAGCTAGGCTTGCATGTTCTGCAAAGTCAGCTGCTGCTTGAGCAGCAGAGGTAGCATCTTTAAATTTCATGTTCCAATTATGCCTGCCTACAGAAAAATTACCATTCCCATCTCCAGGAAATGATTTCCCACGTTCCAACCTTTCATCCTTGAAACCTAAGTGGCATGAACCACCATCATCAACACCATATTTCCTTGAAAGTTCTACAATATCTCTAGCAACTAGGCTTGCATGTTCTACAAACTCATCCTCTACTATAGCAGCAGAGGTAGCATCCTTAAATTTCATGTTCCAATTCTTCTTGCTAACAGAAAAATTACCATTACCATCTCCAGGAAATGATTGCCCATGTTCCAACCTTTCATCCTTGAAACCTAAGTGGCATGAACAACCATTATCAACACAATAATGCCTTGAAAGTTCTACAACAGTTCTAGAAGCTAGACTTGCATGTTCTGCAAACTCAGCCGTTGCTTGAGCAGCACAGGTAGCATCCTTAAATTTCATGTTCCAATTCTGCCTGCCAACAGAAAAATTACCATTACCATCTCCACGAAATGATTACCCATCTTCCAACCTTTCATCCTTGAAAGATAAGTGGCATGAACCACCATCATCAACACAATATTGCCTTGAAAGTTCTACAATAGCTCTGGCAGCTAGGCTTGCATGTTCTGCAAACTCAGCCGCTTCTTGAGCAGCAGAGTTAGCATCCTTAAATTTCATGTTCCAATTCTGCATGCCAAGAGAAAAATTACAATCTCCAGGAAATGATTGCCCATGTTCCAACCTTTTATCCTTGAAACCTTAGTTGTATGAACCACCATCATCAATACAATATTGCCTTGAAAGTTCTACAACAGCTCTTGCAGCTAGGCTTGCATGTTCTGCAAACTCAACTGCTGCTTGAGAAGCAGAGGGAGCATCCTTAAATTTCATGTTCCAATTCTTCTTGCCAACCGAAAAATTACCATTACCATCTCCACGAAATGATTGCCCATGTTCCAATCTTTCATCCTTGAAACCTAAGTGGCATGAACCACCATTATCAACACAATATTGCCTTGAAAGTTCTACAATAGCTCTGGTAGCAAGGCTTGAATGTTTTGCAAACTCAGCCGCTGCTTGAGCATCAGAGGTAGCATCCTTAAATTTCATGTTCCAATTCTGTCGGCCAACAGAAATATTACCTGTACCATATCCTGGGAATGATTGAACATGTTCCAACCTTTCATCCTTGAAACCTAAGTGGCATTAACCACCATCATCAACACAATTTTGCCTTGAAAGTTCTACAACAGGTCTGGCACCTAGGCTTGCATATTCTGTAAACTTAGCTGCTGCTTGAGTAGTAGAGGTTGCATCCTTAAATTTCATGTTCCAATTCTGCCTGTCAACAAAAGAATTACCATTACCATTTCCAGGAAATGATTGCCCATGTTCCAACCTTTCATCCTTGAAACCTAAGTGGCATGAACCACCATCATCAACACAATATTGCCTTGAAAGTTCTACAACAGCTCTAGCAGCTAGGCTAGCATGTATTGCAAAGTCAGCTGCTGCTTGAGCAGCAGAGGTAGCATCTTTAAATTTCATGTTCCAATTATGCCTGCCTACAGAAAAATTACCATTCCCATCTCCAAGAAATGATTTCCCATGTTCCAACCTTTCATCCTTGAAACCTAAGTGGCATGAACCACCATCATCAACACAATATTTCCTTAAACGTTCTACAATAGCTCTAGCAACTAGGCTTGCATGGTCTACAAACTCAGCCTCTACTATAGCAGCAGAGGTAGCATCCTTAAATTTCATGTTCCAATTCTTCCTGCCAACAGAAAACTTACCATTACCATCTCCAGGAAATGATTGCCCATGTTCCAACCTTTCATCCTTGAAACCTAAGTGGCATGAACCACCATTATCAACACAATAATGCCTTGAAAGTTCTACAACAGTTCTGGAAGCTAGACTTGCATGTTCTGCAAACTCAGCCGTTGCTTGAGCAGCACAGGTAGCATCCTTAAATTTCATGTTCCAATTCTGCCTGCCAACAAAAAAATTACCATAACCATCTCCACGAAATGATTGCCCATGTTCCAACCTTTCATCCTTGAAACCTAAGTGGCATGAACCACCATCATCAACACAATATTGCCTTGAAAGTTCTACAATAGATCTGGCAGCTAGGCTTGAATGTTCTGCAAACTCAGCCGTTGATTTAGCAACATAGGTAGCATCCTTAAATTTCATGTTCCAATTATGCCTGCCAACAGAACAATTACCATTACAATCTCTAGGAAATGATTGCCCATGTTCCAACCTTTCATCCTTGAAACCTAAGTGGCATGAACCATCATCATTAACACAATATTGCCATTAAAGTTCTACAACAATTCTGGCAGCTAGGCTTGCATGTTCTGCAAACTCAGCCGCTTCTTGAGCAGCAGAGTTAGCATCCTTAAATTTCATGTTCCAATTCTGCATGCCAAGAGAAAAATTACAATCTCCAAGAAATGATTGCCCATGTTCCAACCTTTTATCCTTGAAACCTTAGTCGCGTGAACCACCATCATCAATACAATATTGCCTTGAAAGTTCTACAACAGCTCTTGCAGCTAGGCTAGCAAGTTCTGCAAACTCAACCGCTACTTGAGAAGCAAAGGGAGCATCCTTAAATTTCATGTTCCAATTCTTCCTGCCAACAGAAAAATTACCATTACCATCTCCACGAAATGATTGCCCATGTTCCAACCTTTCATCCTTGAAAGCTAAGTGGCATGAACCACCATTATCAACACAATATTTCCTTGAAAGTTCTATAATAGCTCTGGTAGCAAGGCTTGAATGTTTTGCAAACTCAGCCGCTGCTTGAGCAGCAGAGGTAGCATCCTTAAATTTCATGTTCCAATTCTGCTGGCCAACAGAAAAATTACCATTACCATCTCCAGGGAATGATTGAACATGTTCCAACCTTTCATCCTTGAAACCTAAGTGGCATGAACCACCATCATCAATACAATATTGCCTTGAAAGTTCTACAACAACTCTGGCAGCTAGGCTTGCATGTTCTTCAAAGTCAGCCGCTGCTTGAGCAGCATAGGTAGCATGCTTAAATTTCATGTTCCAATTCTGCTTGCCAACAGAAAACTTACCATTACCATCTCCAGGAAATTATTGCCCGTATTCCAACCTTTCATCCTTGAAACCTAAGTGGCATTAACCACCATCATCAACACAATATTTCCTTGAGAGTTCTACAATAGCTCTGGCACCTAGGCTTGCATATTCTGCAAACTTAGCTGCTGCTTGAGTAGTAGAGGTTGCATCCTTAAATTTCATGTTCTAATTCTGCCTGTCAACAAAAGAATTACCATTACCATTTCCAGGAAATTATTGCCCATGTTCCAACCTTTCATCCTTGAAACCTAAGTGGCATGAACCACCATCATCAACACAATATTGCCTTGAAAGTTCTACAACAGCTCTAGCAGCTAGGCTTGCATGTTCTGCAAAGTCAGCTGCTGCTTGAGCAGCAGAGGTAGCATCTTTAAATTTCATGTTCCAATTATGCCTGCCTACAGAAAAATTACCATTCCCATCTCCAGGAAACGATTTCCCACGTTCCAACCTTTCAACCTTGAAACCTAAGTGGCATGAACCACCATCATCAACACCATATTTCCTTGAAAGTTCTACAATATCTCTAGCAACTAGGCTTGCATGTTCTACAAACTCAGCCTCTACTATAGCAGCAGAGGTAGCATCCTTAAATTTCATGTTCCAATTCTTCCTGCCAACAGAAAAATTACCATTACCATCTCCAGGAAATGATTGCCCATGTTCCAACCTTTCATCCTTGAAACCTAAGTGGCATGAACAACCATTATCAACACAATAATTCCTTGAAAGTTCTACAACAGTTCTGGAAGCTAGACTTGCATGTTCTGCAAACTCAACCGTTGCTTGAGCAGCACAGGTAGCATCCTTAAATTTCATGTTCCAATTCTGCCTGCCAACAGAAAAATAACCATTACCATCTCCACGAAATGATTGCCCATCTTCCAACCTTTCATCCTTGAAAGCTAAGTGGCATGAACCACCATCATCAACACAATATTGCCTTGAAAGTTCTACAATAGCTCTGGTAGCTAGGCTTGCATGTTCTGCAAACTCAGCCGCTTCTTGAGCAGCAGAGTTAGCATCCTTAAATTTCATGTTCCAATTCTGCATGCCAAGAGAAAAATTACAATCTCCAGGAAATGATTGCCCATGTTCCAACCTTTTATCCTTGAAACCTTAGTTGTATGAACCACCATCATCAATACAATATTGCCTTGAAAGTTCTACAACAGCTCTTGCAGTTAGGCTTGCATGTTCTGCAAACTCAACTGCTGCTTGAGAAGCAGAGGGAGCATCCTTAAATTTCATGTTCCAATTCTTCCTGCCAACAGAAAAATTACCATTACCATCTCCACGAAATGATTGCCCATGTTCCAACCTTTCATCCTTGAAACTTAAGTGGCATGAACCACCATTATCAACACAATATTGCCTTGAAAGTTCTACAATAGCTCTGGTATCAAGGCTTGAATGTTTTGCAAACTCAGCCGCTGCTTGAGAAACAGAGGTAGCATCCTTAAATTTCATGTTCCAATTCTGTCGGCCAACAGAAATATTACCAGTACCATATCCTGGGAATGATTGAACATGTTCCAACCTTTCATCCTTGAAACCTAAGTGGCATTAACCACCATCATCAACACAATATTGCCTTGAAAGTTCTACAACAGCTCTGGCACCTAGGCTTGCATATTCTGTAAACTTAGCTGCTGCTTGAGTAGTAGAGGTTGCATCCTTAAATTTCATGTTCCAATTCTGCCTGTCAACAAAAGAATTACCATTACCATTTCCAGGAAATGATTGCCCATGTTCCAACCTTTCATCCTTGAAACCTAAGTGGCATGAACCACCATCATCAACACAATATTGCCTTGAAAGTTCTACAACAGCTCTAGCAGCTAGGCTTGCATGTTCTGCAAAGTCAGCTGCTGCTTGAGCAGCAGAGGTAGCATCTTTAAATTTCATGTTCCAATTATGCCTGCCTACAGAAAAATTACCATTACCATCTCCTCGAAATGATTGCCCATGTTCCAACCTTTCATCCTTGAAACCTAAGTGGCATGAACCACCATCATCAACACAATATTGCCTAGAAAGTTCTACAATAGATCTGGCAGCTAGGCTTGAATGTTCTGCAAACTCAGCCGCTGATTTAGCAACATATGTAGCATCCTTAAATTTCATGTTCCAATTATGCCTGCCAACAGAACAATTACCATTACCATCTCTAGGAAATGATTGCCCATGTTCCAACCTTTCATCCTTGAAACCTAAGTGGCATGAACCATCATCATTAACACAATATTGCCATTAAAGTTCTACAACAACTCTGGCAGCTAGGCTTGCATGTTCTGCAAACTCAGCCGCTTCTTGAGCAGCAAAGTTAGCATCCTTAAATTTCATGTTCCAATTCTGCATGCCAAGAGAAAAATTACAATCATCAAGAAATGATTGCCCATGTTCCAACCTTTTATCCTTGAAACCTTAGTTGCATGAACCACCATCATCAATACAATATTGCCTTGAAAGTTCTACAATAGCTCTTGCAGCTAGGCTAGCAAGTTCTGCAAACTCAATCGCTACTTGAGAAGCAGAGGGAGCATCCTTAAATTTCATGTTCCAATTCTTCCTGCCAATAGAAAAATTACCATTACCATCTCCACGAAATGATTGCCCATGTTCCAACCTTTCATCCTTGAAAGCTAAGTGGCATGAACCACCATTATCAACATAATATTTCCTTGAAAGTTCTACAATAGCTCTGGTAGCAAGGCTCGAGTGTTTTGCAAACTTAGCCGCTGCTTGAGCAGCAGAGGTAGCATCCTTAAATTTCATGTTCCAATTCTGCTGGCCAACAGAAAAATTACCATTACCATCTCCAGGGAATGATTGAACATGTTCCAACCTTTCATCCTTGAAACCTAAGTGGCATGAACCACCATCATCAATACAATATTACCTTGAAAGTTCTACAACAACTCTGGCAGCTAGGCTTGCATGTTCTGCAAAGTCAGCCGCTGCTTGAGCAGCATAGGTAGCATGCTTAAATTTCATGTTCCAATTCTGCTTGCCAACAGAAAACTTACCATTACCATCTCCAGGAAATTATTGCCCGTATTCCAACCTTTCATCCTTGAAACCTAAGTGGCATTAACCACCATCATCAACACAATATTGCCTTGAAAGTTCTACAACAGCTCTGGCACCTAGGCTTGCATATTCTGCAAACTTAGCTGCTGCTTGAGTAGTAGAGGTTGCATCCTTAAATTTCATGTTCCAATTCTGCCTGTCAACAAAAGAATTACCATTACCATTTCCAGGAAATGATTGCCCATGTTCCAACCTTTCATCCTTGAAACCTAAGTGGCATGAACCACCATCATCAACACAATATTGCCTTGAAAGTTCTACAACAGCTCTAGCAGCTAGGCTTGCATGTTCTGCAAAGTCAGCTGCTGCTTGAGCAGCAGAGGTAGCATCTTTAAATTTCATGTTCCAATTATGCCTGCCTACAGAAAAATTACCATTCCCATCTCCAGGAAATGATTTCCCACGTTCCAACCTTTCATCCTTGAAACCTAAGTGGCATGAACCACCATCATCAACACCATATTTCCTTGAAAGTTCTACAATATCTCTAGCAACTAGGCTTGCATGTTCTACAAACTCAGCCTCTACTATAGCAGCAGAGGTAGCATCCTTAAATTTCATGTTCCAATTCTTCCTGCCAACAGAAAAATTACCATTACCATCTCCAGGAAATGATTGCCCATGTTCCAACCTTTCATCCTTGAAACCTAAGCGGCATGAACAACCATTATCAACACAATAATGCCTTGAAAGTTCTACAACAGTTCTGGAAGCTAGACTTGCATGTTCTGCAAACTCAGCCGTTGCTTGAGCAGCACAGGTAGCATCCTTAAATTTCATGTTCCAATTCTGCCTGCCAACAGAAAAATTACCATTACCATCTCCACGAAATGATTGCCCATCTTCCAACCTTTCATCCTTGAAAGCTAAGTGGCATGAACCACCATCATCAACACAATATTGCCTTGAAAGTTCTACAATAGCTCTGGCAGCTAGGCTTGCATGTTCTGCAAACTCAGCCGCTTCTTGAGCAGCAGAGTTAGCATCCTTAAATTTCATGTTCCAATTCTGCATGCCAAGAGACAAATTACAATCTCAAGGAAATGATTGCCCATGTTCCAACCTTTTATCCTTGAAACCTTAGTTGTATGAACCACCATCATCAATACAATATTGCCTTGAAAGTTCTACAACAGCTCTTGCAGCTAGGCTTGCATGTTCTGCAAACTCAACTACTGCTTGAGAAGCAGAGGGAGCATCCTTAAATTTCATGTTCCAATTCTTCCTGCCAACAGAAAAATTACCATTACCATCTCCACGAAATGATTGCCCATGTTCCAAGCTTTCATCCTTGAAACCTAAGTGGCATGAACCACCATTATCAACACAATATTACCTTGAAAGTTCTACAATAGCTCTGGTAGCAAGGCTTGAATGTTTTGCAAACTCAGCCGCTGCTTGAGCAGCAGAGGTAGCATCCTTAAATTTCATGTTCCAATTCTGTCGGCCAACAGAAAAATTACCAGTACCATATCCTGGGAATGATTGAACATGTTCCAACCTTTCATCCTTGAAACCTAAGTGGCATTAACCACCATCATCAACACAATATTGCCTTGAAAGTTCTACAACAGCTCTGGCACCTAGGCTTGCATATTCTGCAAACTTAGCTGCTGCTTGAGTAGTAGAGGTTGCATCCTTAAATTTCATGTTCCAATTCTGCCTGTCAACAAAACAATTACCATTACCATTTCCAGGAAATGATTGCCCATGTTCCAACCTTTCATCCTTGAAACCTAAGTGGCATGAACCACCATCATCAACACAATATTGCCTTGAAAGTTCTACAACAGCTCTAGCAGCTAGGCTTGCATGTTCTGCAAAGTCAGCTGCTGCTTGAGCAGCAGAGGTAGCATCTTTAAATTTCATGTTCCAATTATGCCTGCCTACAGAAAAATTACCATTCCCATCTCCAGGAAATGATTTCCCATGTTCCAACCTTTCATCCTTGAAACCTAAGTGGCATGAACCACCATCATCAATACAATATTTCCTTAAACGTTCTACAATAGCTCTAGCAACTAGGCTTGCATGGTCTACAAACTCAGCCTCTACTATAGCAGTAGAGGTAGCATCCTTAAATTTCATGTTCCAATTCTTCCTTCCAACAGAAAACTTACCATTACCATCTCCAGGAAATGATTGCCCATGTTCCAACCTTTCATCCTTGAAACCTAAGTGGCATGAACCACCATCATCAATACAATATTGCCTTGAAAGTTCTACAACAGTTCTGGAAGCTAGACTTGCATGTTCTGCAAACTCAGCCGTTGCTTGAGAAGCACAGGGAGCATCCTTAAATTTCATGTTCCAATTCTGCCTGCCAACAGAAAAATTACCATTACCATCTCCATGAAATGATTGCCCATGTTCCAAACTTTCATCCTTGAAACCTAAGTGGCATGAACCACCATCATCAACACAATATTGCCTTGAAAGTTCTACAATAGATCTGGCAGCTAGGCTTGAATGTTCTGCAAACTCAGCCGCTGCTTTAGCAACATAGGTAGCATCCTTAAATTTCATGTTCCAATTCTGCCTGCCAACAGAACAATTACCATTACCATCTCTAGGAAATGATTGCCCATGTTCCAACCTTTCATCCTTGAAACCTAAGTGGCATGAACCATCATCATTAACACAATATTGCCATTAAAGTTCTACAACAACTCTGGCAGCTAGGCTTGCATGTTCTGCAAACTCAGCCGCTTCTTGAGCAGCAGAGTTAGCATCCTTAAATTTCATGTTCCAATTCTGCATGCCAAGAGAAAAATTACAATCTCCAAGAAATGATTGCCCATGTTCCAACCTTTTATCCTTGAAACCTTAGTTGCATGAACCACCATCATCAATACAATATTGCCTTGAAAGTTCTACAACAACTCTTACAGCTAGGCTAGCAAGTTCTGCAAACTCAACCGCTACTTGAGAAGCAGAGGGAGCATCCTTAAATTTCATGTTCCAATTCTTCCTGCCAATAGAAAAATTACCATTACCATCTCCACGAAATGATTGCCCATGTTCCAACCTTTCATCCTTGAAAGCTAAGTGGCATGAACCACCATTATCAACACAATATTTCCTTGAAAGTTCTACAATAGCTCTGGTAGCAAGGCTTGAGTGTTTTGCAAACTCAGCCGCTGCTTGAGCAGCAGAGGTAGCATCCTTAAATTTCATGTTCCAATTCTGCTGGCCAACAGAAAAATTACCATTACCATCTCCAGGGAATGATTGAACATGTTCCAACCTTTCATCCTTGAAACCTAAGTGGCATGAACCACCATCATCAATACAATATTACCTTGAAAGTTCTACAACAACTCTGGCAGCTAGGCTTGCATGTTCTGCAAAGTCAACCGCTGCTTGAGCAGCATAGGTAGCATGCTTAAATTTCATGTTCCAATTCTGCTTGCCAACAGAAAACTTACCATTACCATCTCCAGGAAATTATTGCCCGTATTCCAACCTTTCATCCTTGAAACCTAAGTGGCATTAACCACCATCATCAACACAATATTGCCTTGAAAGTTCTACAACAGCTCTGGCACCTAGGCTTGCATATTCTGCAAACTTAGCTGCTGCTTGAGTAGTAGAGGTTGCATCCTTAAATTTCATGTTTCAATTCTTCTTGTCAACAAAAGAATTACCATTACCATTTCCAGGAAATGATTGCCCATGTTCCAACCTTTCATCCTTGAAACCTAAGTGGCATGAACCACCATCATCAACACAATATTGCCTTGAAAGTTCTACAACAGCTCTAGCAGCTAGGCTTGCATGTTCTGCAAAGTCAGCTGCTGCTTGAGCAGCAGAGGTAGCATCTTTAAATTTCATGTTCCAATTATGCCTGCCTACAGAAAAATTACCTTTCCCATCTCCAGGAAATGATTTCCCATGTTCCAACCTTTCATCCTTGAAACCTAAGTGGCATGAACCACCATCATCAACACCATATTTACTTGAAAGTTCTACAATATCTCTAGCAACTAGGCTTGCATGTTCTACAAACTCAGCCTCTACTATAGCAGCAGAGGTAGCATCCTTAAATTTCATGTTCCAATTCTTCCTGCCAACAGAAAAATTACCATTACCATCTCCCGGAAATGATTGTCCATGTTCCAACCTTTCATCCTTGAAACCTAAGCGGCATGAATAACCATTATCAACACAATAATGCCTTGAAAGTTCTACAATAGTTCTGGAAGCTAGACTTGCATGTTCTGCAAACTCAGCCGTTGCTTGAGCAGCACAGGTAGCATCCTTAAATTTCATGTTCCAATTCTGCCTGCCAACAGAAAAATTACCATTACCATCTCCACGAAATGATTGCCCATCTTCCAATCTTTCATCCTTGAAAGCTAAGTGGCATGAACCACCATCATCAACACAATATTGCCTTGAAAGTTCTATAACAGCTCTGGCAGCTAGGCTTGCATGTTCTGCAAACTCAACCGCTTCTTGAGCAGCAGAGTTAGCATCCTTAAATTTCATGTTCCAATTCTGCATGCCAAGAGAAAAATTACAATCTCCAGGAAATGATTGCCCATGTTCCAACCTTTTATCCTTGAAACCTTAGTTGTATGAACCACCATCATCAATACAATATTGCCTTGAAAGTTCTACAACAGCTCTTGCAGCTAGGCCTGCATGTTCTGCAAACTCAACCGCTGCTTGAGAAGCACAGGGAGCATCCTTAAATTTCATGTTCCAATTCTTCCTGCCAATAGAAAAATTACCATTACCATCTCCACGAAATGATTGCCCATGTTCCAACCTTTCATCCTTGAAACCTAAGTGGCATGAACCACCATTATCAACACAATATTGCCTTGAAAGTTCTACAATAGCTCTGGTAGCAAGGCTTGAATGTTTTGCAAACTCAGCCGCTGCTTGAGCAGCAGAGGTAGCATCCTTAAATTTCATGTTCCAATTCTGTCGGCCAACAGAAAAATTACCATTACCATCTCCTGGGAATGATTGAACATGTTCCAACCTTTCATCCTTGAAACCTAAGTGGCATGAACCACCATCATCAATACAATATTGCCTTGAAAGTTCTACAACAACTCTGGCAGCTAGGCTTGCATGTTCTGCAAAGTCAGCCGCTGCTTGAGCAGCACAGGTAGCATGCTTAAATTTCATGTTCCAATTCTGCTTGCCAACAGAAAACTTACCATTACCATCTCCAAGAAATTATTGCCCGTGTTCCAACCTTTCATCCTTGAAACCTAAGTGGCATTAACCACCATCATCAACACAATATTGCCTTGAAAGTTCTACAACAGCTCTGGCACCTAGGCTTGCATATTCTGCAAACCTAGCTGCTGCTTGAGTAGTAGAGGTTGCATCCTTAAATTTCATGTTCCAATTCTTCCTGCCAACAGAAAAATTACCATTACCGTCTCCAGGAAATGATTGCCCATGTTCCAACCTTTCATCCTTGAAACCTAAGTGGCATGAACCACCATTATCAACACAATAATGCCTTGAAAGTTCTACAACAGTTCTAGAAGCTAGACTTGCATGTTCTGCAAACTCAACCGTTGCTTGAGCAGCACAGGTAGCATCCTTAAATTTCATGTTCCAATTCTGCCTGCCAACAGAAAAATTACCATTACCATCTCCACGAAATGATTGCCCATCTTCCAACCTTTCATCCTTGAAAGCTAAGTGGCATGAACCACCATCATCAACACAATATTGCCTTGAAAGTTCTACAATAGCTCTGGCAGCTAGGCTTGCATGTTCTGCAAACTCAGCCGCTTCTTGAGCAGCAGAGTTAGCATCCTTAAATTTCATGTTCCAATTCTGTATGCCAAGAGAAAAATTACAATCTCCAGGAAATGATTGCCTATGTTCCAACCTTTTATCCTTGAAACCTTAGTTGCATGAACTACCATCATCAATACAATATTGCCTTGAAAGTTCTACAACAGCTCTGGCAGCTAGGCTTGCAAGTTCTGCTAACTCAACCGCTGCTAGAGAAGCAGAGGTAGCATCCTTAAATTTCATGTTCCAATTCTTCCTGCCAACAGAAAAATTACCATTACCATCTCCACGAAATGATTGCCCATGTTCCAACCTTTCATCCTTGAAACCTAAGTGGCATGAACCACCATTATCAACACAATATTGCCTTGAAAGTTCTACAATAGCTCTGGTAGCAAGGCTTGAATGTTTTGCAAACTCAGCCGCTGCTTGAGCAGCAGAGGTAGCATCCTTAAATTTCATGTTCCAATTCTGTCGGCCAACAGAAAAATTACCATTACCATCTCCTGGGAATGATTGAACATGTTCCAACCTTTCATCCTTGAAAGCTAAGTGGCATGAACCACCATCATCAATACAATATTGCCTTGAAAGTTCTACAACAACTCTGGCAGCTAGGCTTGCATGTTCTGCAAAGTCAGCCGCTGCTTGAGCAGCACAGGTAGCATGCTTAAATTTCATGTTCCAATTCTGCTTGCCAACAGAAAACTTACCATTACCATCTCCAAGAAATTATTGCCCGTGTTCCAACCTTTCATCCTTGAAACCTAAGTGGCATTAACCACCATCATCAACACAATATTGCCTTGAAAGTTCTACAACAGCTCTGGCACCTAGGCTTGCATATTCTGCAAACCTAGCTGCTGCTTGAGTAGTAGAGGTTGCATCCTTAAATTTCATGTTCCAATTCCGCCTGTCAATAAAAGAATTACCATTACCATTTCCAGGAAATGATTGCCCATGTTCCAACCTTTCATCCTTGAAACCTAAGTGGCATGAACCACCATCATCAACACAATATTGCCTTGAAAGTTCTACAACAGCTCTAGTAGCTAGGCTTGCATGTTCTGCAAAGTCAGCTGCTGCTTGAGCAGCAGAGGTAGCATCTTTAAATTTCATGTTCTAATTATGCCTGCCTACAGAAAAATTACCATTCCCATCTCCAGGAAATGATTTCCCATGTTCCAACCTTTCATCCTTGAAACCTAAGTGACATGAACCACCATCATCAACACAATATTTCCTTGAAAGTTCTACAATAGCTCTAGCAACTAGGCTTGCATGGTCTACAAACTCAACCTCTACTATAGCAGCAGAGGTAGCATCCTTAAATTTCATGTTCCAATTCTTCCTGCCAACAGAAAAATTACCATTACCATCTCCAGGAAATGATTGCCCATGTTCCAACCTTTCATCCTTGAAACCTAAGTGGCATGAACCACTATTATCAACACAATAATGCCTTGAAAGTTCTACAACAGTTCTGGAAGCTAGACTTGCATGTTCTGCAAACTCAGCCGTTGCTTGAGCAGAACAGGTAGCATCCTTAAATTTCATGTTCCAATTCTGCCTGCCAACAGAAAAATTACCATTACCATCTCCACGAAATGATTGCCCATGTTCCAACCTTTCATCCTTGAAACCTAAGTGGCATGAACCACCATCATCAACACAATATTGCCTTGAATGTTCTACAATAGATCTTATAGCTAGGCTTGAATGTTCTGCAAACTCAGCCGCTGCTTGAGCAACAGAGGTAGCATCCTTAAATTTCATGTTCCAATTCTGCCAGCCAACAGAACAATTAACATTACCATCTCTAGGAAATGATTGCCCATGTTCCAACCTTTCATCCTTGAAACCTAAGTGGCATGAACCATCATCATTAACACAATATTGCCATTAAAGTTCTACAACAACTCTGGAAGCTAGGCTTGCATGTTCTGCAAACTCAGACACTACTTGAGGAGCAGAGGTAGCATCCTTAAATTTCATGTTCCAATTCTACCTGCCAACAGAAAAATAACCATTACCATCTCCAAAAAATGATTGCCCATGTTCCAACCTTTCATCCTTGAAACCTAAGTGGCATGAACCACCATCATCAACACAATATTGCCTTGAAAGTTCTACAATAGCTCTGGCAGCTAAGGCTTGCATGTTCTGCAAACTCAGCCGCTTCTTGAGCAGCAGAGTTAGCATCCTTAAATTTCATGTTCCAATTCTGTATGCCAAGAGAAAATTTACAATCTCCAGGAAATGATTGCCCATGTTCCAACCTTTTATCCTTGAAACCTTAGTTGCATGAACCACCATCATCAATACAATATTGCCTTGAAAGTTCTACAACAGCTCTGGCAGCTAGGCTTGCAAGTTCTGCAAACTCAACCGCTGCTAGAGAAGCAGAGGTAGCATCCTTAAATTTCATGTTCCAATTCTTCCTGCCAACAGAAAAATTACCATTACCATCTCCACGAAATGATTGCCCATGTTCCAACCTTTCATCCTTTAAACCTAAGTGGCGTGAACCACCATTATCAACACAATATTGCCTTGAAAGTTCAACAATAGCTCTGGTAGCAAGGCTTGAATGTTTTGCAAACTCTGCCGCTGCTTGAGCAGCAGAGGTAGCATCCTTAAATTTCATGTTCCAATTCTGCCGGCCAACAGAAAAATTACCATTACCATCTCCAGGGAATGATTGACCATGTTCCAACCTTTCATCCGTGAAACCTAAGTGGCATGAACCACCATCATCAATACAATATTGCCTTGAAAGTTCTACAACAACTCTGGCAGCTAGGCTTGCATGTTCTGCAAAGTCAGCCGCTGCTTGAGAAGCATAGGTAGCATGCTTAAATTTCATGTTCCAATTCTTCTTGCCAACAGAAAACTTACCATTACCATCTCCAGGAAATTAGTGCCCGTGTTCCAACCTTTCATCCTTGAAACCTAAGTGGCATTAACCACCATCATCAACACAATATTGCCTTGAAAGTTCTACAACAGCTCTGGCACCTAGGCTTGCATATTCTGCAAACTTAGCTGCTGCTTGAGTAGTAGAGGTTGCATCCTTAAATTTCATGTTCCAATTCTGCCTGTCAACAAAAGAATTACCATTACCATTTCCAGGAAATGATTGCCCATGTTCCAACCTTTCATCCTTGAAACCTAAGTGGCATGAACCACCATCATCAACACAATATTGCCTTGAAAGTTCTACAACAGCTCTAGCAGCTAGGCTTGCAAGTTCTGCAAAGTCAGCTGCTGCTTGAGCAGCAGAGGTAGCATCTTTAAATTTCATGTTCCAATTATGCCTGCCTACAGAAAAATTACCATTCCCATCTCCAGGAAATGATTTCCCATGTTCCAACCTTTCATCCTTGAAACCTAAGTGGCATGAACCACCATCATCAACACAATATTTCCTAGAAAGTTCTACAATAGCTCTAGAAACTAGGCTTGCATGGTCTACAAACTCAGCCTCTACTATAGAAGCAGAGGTAGCATCCTTAAATTTCATGTTCCAATTCTTCCTTCCAATAGAAAAATTTCCATTACCATCTCCAGGAAATGATTGCCCATGTTCCAACCTTTCATCCGTGAAACCTAAGTGGCATGAACCACCATTATCAACATAATAATGCCTTGAAAGTTCTACAACAGTTCTGGAAGCTAGACTTGCATGTTCTGCAAATTCAGCCGTTGCTTGAGCAGCACAGGTAGCATCCTTAAATTTCATGTTCCAATTCTGCCTGCCAACAGAAAAAATTCCATTACCATCTCCACGAAATGATTGCCCATGTTCCAACCTTTCATCCTTGAAACCTAAGTGGCATGAACCACCATCATCAACACAATATTGCCTTGAAAGTTCTACAATAGATCTGGTAGCTAGGCTTGAATGTTCTGCAAACTCAGCCGCTGCTTGAGCAACAGAGGTAGCATCCTTAAATTTCATGTTCCAATTCTGCCTGCCAACAGAACAATTACCATTACCATCTCTAGGAAATGATTGCCCATGTTCCAACCTTTCATCCTTGAAACCTAAGTGGCATGAACCATCATAATTAACACAATATTGCCATTAAAGTTCTACAACAACTCTGGAAGCTAGGCTTGCATGTTCTGCAAACTCAGACGCTGCTTGAGGAGCAGAGGTAGCATCCTTAAATTTCATGTTCCAATTCTCCCTGCCAACAGAAAAATAACCATTACCATCTCCAGGAAATGATTGCCCATGTTCCAACCTTTCATCCTTGAAACCTAAGTGGCATGAACCACCATCATCAACACAATATTGCCTTGAAAGTTCTACAATAGCTCTGGCAGCTAGGCTTGCATGTTCTGCAAACTCAGCCGCTTCTTGAGCAGCAGAGTTAGCATCCTTAAATTTCATGTTCCAATTCTGTATGCCAAGAGAAAATTTACAATCTCCAGGAAATGATTGCCCATGTTCCAACCTTTTATCCTTGAAACCTTAGTTGCATGAACCACCATCATCAATACAACATTGCCTTGAAAGTTCTACAACAGCTCTGGCAGCTAGGCTTGCAAGTTCTGCAAACTCAACCGTTGCTTGAGAAGCAGAGGTAGCATCCTTAAATTTCATGTTCTAATTCTTCCTGCCAACAGAAAAATTACCATTACCATCTCCACGAAATGATTGCCCATGTTCCAACCTTTCATCCTTTAAACCTAAGTGGCATGAACCACCATTATCAACACAATATTGCTTTGAAAGTTCTACAATAGCTCTCGTAGCAAGGCTTGAATGTTTTGGAAACTCAGCCGCTGCTTGAGCAGCAGAGGTAGCATCCTTAAATTTCATGTTCCAATTCTGCCGGCCAACAAAACAATTACCATTACCATCTCCAGGGAATGATGGACCATGTTCCAACCTTTCATCCTTGAAACCTAAGTGGCATGAACCACCATCATCAATACAATATTGCCTTGAAAGTTCTACAACAACTCTGGCAGCTAGGCTTGCATGTTCTGCAAAGTCAGCCGCTGCTTGAGCAGCATAGGTAGCATGCTTAAATTTCATGTTCCAATTCTGCTTGCCAACGGAAAACTTACCATTACCATCTCCAGGAAATTAGTGCCCGTGTTCCAACCTTTCATCCTTGAAACCTAAGTGGCATTAACCGCCATTATCAACACAATATTGCCTTGAAAGTTCTACAACAGCTCTGGCACCTAGGCATGCATATTCTGCAAACTTAGCCACTGCTTGAGTAGGAGAGGTTGCATCCTTAAATTTCATGTTCCAATTCTGCATGTCAACAAAAGAATTACCATTACAATTTCCAGGAAGTGATTGCCCATGTTCCAGCCGTTCATCCTTGAAACCTATGTGGCATGAACAACCATCATCAACACAATATTGCCTTGAAAGTTCAACAACAGCTCTGGCAGCTAGGCTTGCATGTTCTGCAAAGTCAGCTGCTGCTTGAGCAGCAGAGGTAGCATCTTTAAATTTCATGTTCCAATTATGCCTGCCTACAGAAAAATTACCATTCCCATCTCCAGGAAATGATTTCCCATGTTCCAACCTTTTATCCTTGAAACCTAAGTGGCATGAACCACCATCATCAACACAATATTTCCTTGAAAGTTCTACAATAGCTCTAGCAACTAGGCTTGCATGTTCTACAAACTCAGCCTCTGCTATAGCAGCAGAGGTAGCATCCTTAAATTTCATGTTTCAATTCTTCCTGCCAACAGAAAAATTACCATTACCATCTCCAGGAAATGATTGCCCATGTTCCAACCTTTCATCCTTGAAACCTAAGTGGCATGAACCACCATTATCAACACAATAATGCCTTGAAAGTTCTACAGCAGTTCTGGAAACTAGACTTGCATGTTATGCAAACTCAGCCGTTTCTTGATCAGCAAAGGTATTATCCTTAAATTTCATGTTCCAATTCTGCCTGCCAACAGAAAAATTACCATTACCATCTCCACGAAATGATTGCCCATGGTCGAACCTTTCATCCTTGAAACCTAAGTGGCATGAACCACCATCATCAACACAATATTGCCTTGAAAGTTCTACAATAGATCTTGCAGCTAGGCTTGAATGTTCTGCAAACTCAGCCGCTGCTTGAGCAGCAGAGGAAGCATCCTTAAACTTCATGTTCCAATTCTGCCTGCCAACAGAAAAATTACAATTTCCATATCTAGGAAATGATTGACCATGCTCCAACCTTTCATCCTTGAAACCTAAGTGGCATGAACCATCATCATTAACACAATATTGCCATTAAAGTTCTACAACAACAACGGCAGCTAGGCTTGCATGTTCTGCAAAGTCAGCCGCTGCTTGAGGAGCAGAGGTAGCATACTTAAATTTCATGTTCCAATTCTACCTGCCAACAGAAAAATAACCATTACCATCTCCAAAAAATGATTGCCCATGTTCCAACCTTTCATCCTTGAAACCTAAGTGGCATGAACCACCATCATCAACACAATATTGCCTTGAAAGTTCTACAATAGCTCTGGCAGCTAGGCTTGCATGTTCTGCAAACTCAGCCGCTTCTTGAGCAGCAGAGTTAGCATCCTTAAATTTCATGTTCCAATTCTGTATGCCAAGAGAAAATTTACAATCTCCAGGAAATGATTGCCCATGTTCCAACCTTTTATCCTTGAAACCTTAGTTGCATGAACCACCATCATCAATACAATATTGCCTTGAAAGTTCTACAACAGCTCTGGCAGCTAGGCTTGCAAGTTCTGCAAACTCAACCGCTGCTAGAGAAGCAGAGGTAGCATCCTTAAATTTCATGTTCCAATTCTTCCTGCCAACAGAAAAATTACCATTACCATCTCCACGAAATGATTGCCCATGTTCCAACCTTTCATCCTTTAAACCTAAGTGGCGTGAACCACCATTATCAACACAATATTGCCTTGAAAGTTCAACAATAGCTCTGGTAGCAAGGCTTGAATGTTTTGCAAACTCTGCCGCTGCTTGAGCAGCAGAGGTAGCATCCTTAAATTTCATGTTCCAATTCTGCCGGCCAACAGAAAAATTACCATTACCATCTCCAGGGAATGATTGACCATGTTCCAACCTTTCATCCGTGAAACCTAAGTGGCATGAACCACCATCATCAATACAATATTGCCTTGAAAGTTCTACAACAACTCTGGCAGCTAGGCTTGCATGTTGTGCAAAGTCAGCCGCTGCTTGAGAAGCATAGGTAGCATGCTTAAATTTCATGTTCCAATTCTTCTTGCCAACAGAAAACTTACCATTACCATCTCCAGGAAATTAGTGCCCGTGTTCCAACCTTTCATCCTTGAAACCTAAGTGGCATTAACCACCATCATCAACACAATATTGCCTTGAAAGTTCTACAACAGCTCTGGCTCCTAGGCTTGCATATTCTGCAAACTTAGCTGCTGCTTGAGTAGTAGAGGTTGCATCCTTAAATTTCATGTTCCAATTCTGCCTGTCAACAAAAGAATTACCATTACCATTTCCAGGAAATGATTGCCCATGTTCCAACCTTTCATCCTTGAAACCTAAGTGGCATGAACCACCATCATCAACACAATATTGCCTTGAAAGTTCTACAACAGCTCTAGCAGCTAGGCTTGCAAGTTCTGCAAAGTCAGCTGCTGCTTGAGCAGCAGAGGTAGCATCTTTAAATTTCATGTTCCAATTATGCCTGCCTACAGAAAAATTACCATTCCCATCTCCAGGAAATGATTTCCCATGTTCCAACCTTTCATCCTTGAAACCTAAGTGGCATGAACCACCATCATCAACACAATATTTCCTTGAAAGTTCTACAATAGCTCTAGAAACTAGGCTTGCATGGTCTACAAACTCAGCCTCTACTATAGAAGCAGAGGTAGCATCCTTAAATTTCATGTTCCAATTCTTCCTTCCAATAGAAAAATTTCCATTACCATCTCCAGGAAATGATTGCCCATGTTCCAACCTTTCATCCGTGAAACCTAAGTGGCATGAACCACCATTATCAACATAATAATGCCTTGAAAGTTCTACAACAGTTCTGGAAGCTAGACTTGCATGTTCTGCAAATTCAGCCGTTGCTTGAGCAGCACAGGTAGCATCCTTAAATTTCATGTTCCAATTCTGCCTGCCAACAGAAAAAATTCCATTACCATCTCCACGAAATGATTGCCCATGTTCCAACCTTTCATCCTTGAAACCTAAGTGGCATGAACCACCATCATCAACACAATATTGCCTTGAAAGTTCTACAATAGATCTGGTAGCTAGGCTTGAATGTTCTGCAAACTCAGCCGCTGCTTGAGCAACAGAGGTAGCATCCTTAAATTTCATGTTCCAATTCTGCCTGCCAACAGAACAATTACCATTACCATCTCTAGGAAATGATTGCCCATGTTCCAACCTTTCATCCTTGAAACCTAAGTGGCATGAACCATCATAATTAACACAATATTGCCATTAAAGTTCTACAACAACTCTGGAAGCTAGGCTTGCATGTTCTGCAAACTCAGACGCTGCTTGAGGAGCAGAGGTAGCATCCTTAAATTTCATGTTCCAATTCTCCCTGCCAACAGAAAAATAACCATTACCATCTCCAGGAAATGATTGCCCATGTTCCAACCTTTCATCCTTGAAACCTAAGTGGCATGAACCACCATCATCAACACAATATTGCCTTGAAAGTTCTACAATAGCTCTGGCAGCTAGGCTTGCATGTTCTGCAAACTCAGCCGCTTCTTGAGCAGCAGAGTTAGCATCCTTAAATTTCATGTTCCAATTCTGCATGCCAAGAGAAAAATTACAATCTCCAGGAAATGATTGCCCATGTTCCAACCTTTTATCCTTGAAACCTTAGTTGCATGAACCACCATCATCAATACAACATTGCCTTGAAAGTTCTACAACAGCTCTGGCAGCTAGGCTTGCAAGTTCTGCAAACTCAACCGTTGCTTGAGAAGCAGAGGTAGCATCCTTAAATTTCATGTTCTAATTCTTCCTGCCAACAGAAAAATTACCATTACCATCTCCACGAAATGATTGCCCATGTTCTAACCTTTCATCCTTTAAACCTAAGTGGCATGAACCACCATTATCAACACAATATTGCTTTGAAAGTTCTACAATAGCTCTCGTAGCAAGGCTTGAATGTTTTGGAAACTCAGCCGCTGCTTGAGCAGCAGAGGTAGCATCCTTAAATTTCATGTTCCAATTCTGCCGGCCAACAAAACAATTACCATTACCATCTCCAGGGAATGATGGACCATGTTCCAACCTTTCATCCTTGAAACCTAAGTGGCATGAACCACCATCATCAATACAATATTGCCTTGAAAGTTCTACAACAACTCTGGCAGCTAGGCTTGCATGTTCTGCAAAGTCAGCCGCTGCTTGAGCAGCATAGGTAGCATGCTTAAATTTCATGTTCCAATTCTGCTTGCCAACGGAAAACTTACCATTACCATCTCCAGGAAATTAGTGCCCGTGTTCCAACCTTTCATCCTTGAAACCTAAGTGGCATTAACCGCCATTATCAACACAATATTGCCTTGAAAGTTCTACAACAGCTCTGGCACCTAGGCATGCATATTCTGCAAACTTAGCCACTGCTTGAGTAGGAGAGGTTGCATCCTTAAATTTCATGTTCCAATTCTGCATGTCAACAAAAGAATTACCATTACAATTTCCAGGAAGTGATTGCCCATGTTCCAGCCGTTCATCCTTGAAACCTATGTGGCATGAACAACCATCATCAACACAATATTGCCTTGAAAGTTCAACAACAGCTCTGGCAGCTAGGCTTGCATGTTCTGCAAAGTCAGCTGCTGCTTGAGCAGCAGAGGTAGCATCTTTAAATTTCATGTTCCAATTATGCCTGCCTACAGAAAAATTACCATTCCCATCTCCAGGAAATGATTTCCCATGTTCCAACCTTTTATCCTTGAAACCTAAGTGGCATGAACCACCATCATCAACACAATATTTCCTTGAAAGTTCTACAATAGCTCTAGCAACTAGGCTTGCATGTTCTACAAACTCAGCCTCTGCTATAGCAGCAGAGGTAGCATCCTTAAATTTCATGTTTCAATTCTTCCTGCCAACAGAAAAATTACCATTACCATCTCCAGGAAATGATTGCCCATGTTCCAACCTTTCATCCTTGAAACCTAAGTGGCATGAACCACCATTATCAACACAATAATGCCTTGAAAGTTCTACAACAGTTCTGGAAACTAGACTTGCATGTTATGCAAACTCAGCCGTTTCTTGAGCAGCAAAGGTATTATCCTTAAATTTCATGTTCCAATTCTGCCTGCCAACAGAAAAATTACCATTACCATCTCCACGAAATGATTGCCCATGGTCGAACCTTTCATCCTTGAAACCTAAGTGGCATGAACCACCATCATCAACACAATATTGCCTTGAAAGTTCTACAATAGATCTTGCAGCTAGGCTTGAATGTTCTGCAAACTCAGCCGTTGCTTGAGCAGCAGAGGAAGCATCCTTAAACTTCATGTTCCAATTCTGCCTGCCAACAGAAAAATTACAATTTCCATATCTAGGAAATGATTGACCATGCTCCAACCTTTCATCCTTGAAACCTAAGTGGCTTGAACCACCATCATCAATACAATATTTGATTGAAAGTTCTACAACAACAACGGCAGCTAGGCTTGCATGTTCTGCAAAGTCAGCCGCTGCTTGAGCAGCAGAGGTAGCATACTTAAATTTCTTGTTCCAATTCAGCCTGCCAACAGAAAAATTACAATTACCATCTCCAGGAAAGGATTGCCCATGTTCCAACCTTTTATCCCTGAAATCTAAGTGGCATGAACCACCATCATCAACACAATATTGCCTTGAAAGTTCTATAACAACTCTGGCAGCTAGGCTTGCATATTATGCAAACTTAGTCACTGCTTGAGTAGCAGAGGTAGCATCCTTAAATTTCATGTTCCAATTCTTCCTGCCAAGAAACAAATTACTATTACCATCTCCAGGAAATGATTGCCCATGTTCCAACCTTTCATACTTGAAACCTAAGTGGCATGAACCACCATCATCAAAACAATATTGCCTTGAAAGTTCTGCAACAGCTTTGGCAGCTAGGCTTGCATGTTCTGTAAACTCAGTTGTTGCTTGAGCAGCAGAGGTAGCACCCTTAAATTTCATGTTCCAATTCTACCTGCCAATAGAAAAATTACCATCTACAAGAAATGAAATCCCATATTCCAACCTTTTATCCTTGAAAGCTAAGTGGCATGAACCACCATCATCAACACAATATTTCCTTGAAAGTTCTACAATAGCTCTGGCAGCTAGGCTTGCATGTTCTGCAAACTCAGCCGCTTCTTGAGCAGCAGAGTTAGCATCCTTAAATTTCAAGTTCCAATTTTGCATGCCAAGAGAAAAATTACTATTACCATCTCCAGGAAATGAGTGCCCATGTTCCAACCTTTCATACTTGAAACCTAAGTGGCATGAACCACCATCATCACAATATTGCCTTGAAAGATCTACAACAGCTCTGGCAGCTAGGCTTGCATGTTCTGTAAACTCAGCCGCTTCTTGAGCAGCAGAGGTAGCATCCTTAAATTTCATGTTCCAATTCTGCCTACCAATAGAAAAATTACCATCTCCAGGAAATGATTGCCCATATTCCAACCTTTCATCCTTGAATCCAAAGTGGCATGAACCACCATCATCAACACAATATTGCCTTGAAAGTTCTACAACAGCTGTGGAAGCTAGGCTTGCATGTTCGGCAAACTCAGCTGCTGCTTGAGTAGCAGAGGTAACATCCTTAAATTTCATGTTCCAATTCTGCCTGCCAACAGAAAAATTACCATTACCATCTCCAGGAAATGATTTCCCATGTTCCAACCTTTCATCCTTGAAACCTAAGTGGCATGAACCACCATCATCAACACAATATTGCCTTGAAAGTTCTACAACAGCTTTGGCAGCTAGGATTGCATATTCTGCAAACTCAACCGCTTCTTGAGCATCAGAGGATGCATCCTTAAATCTAATGTTCCAATTCTGCCTGCCAACAGAAAAATTACCATTACCATCTCCAAGAAATGATTTCCCATGTTCCAACCTTTCATCCTTGAAACCTAAGTGGCATGAACCACTATCATCAACACAATATTGCCTTGAAAGTTCTACAACAGCTCTGGCAGCTAGGATTGCATATTCTGCAAATTCAGCCGCTACTTTAGCAGCAGAGGTAGCATCCTTAAATTTCATTTTCCAATTCTGCCTACCAATAGAAAAATTACCATCCCCAAGAAATGATTGCCCATGTTCTAAACTTTTATCCTTGAAACCTAAGTGGCCTGAACCACCATCATCAACACAATATTGCCTTGAAAGTTCTACAATAGCTCTCGCAGCTAGGCTTGCATGTTCTGCAAACTCAGCCGCTGCTTGAGCAGCATAGGTAGCATCCTTAAATTTCATGTTCCAATTCTGCCTGCCAACAGAACAATTACCATTACCATCTCCAGGAATTTATTGCCCATGTTCCAACCTTTCATACATGAAACCTAAGTGGCATGAACCGCCATCATCAACACAATATTGCCTTGAAAGTTCTACAACAGCTCTGGCAGCTAGGATTGCATATTCTGCAAACTCAGCCACTATATGAGCATCAAAGGTAGCATCCTTAAATTTCATTTTCCTATTCTGCCTACCAACAGAAAAATTACCATCTCCAGGAAATGATTGCCCATATTCCAACTTTTCATCCTTGAAACCTAAGTGGCATGAACTACCATCATCAACACAATATTGCCTTGAAAGTTCTACAACAGCTCTGGCAGCTAGGCTTGCATATTCTGCAAACTCAGCCGCTACTTTAGCGGCAGAGGTAGCATCCTTAAATTTCATCTTCCAATTCTGCCTACCAATAGAAAAATTACCATCTCCAAGAAATGATTGCCCATGTTCTAACCTTTCAACCTTGAAACCTAAGTGGCCTGAACCACCTTCACCAACACAATATTGCCTTGAAAGTTATACAACAGCTCTCGCAGCTAGGCTTGCATGTTCTGCAAACTCAGCCGCTGCTTCAGCAGCATAGGTAGCATCCTTAAATTTCATGTTCCAATTCTGCCTGCCAACAAACAAATTACCATTACCATCTCCAGGAAATGATTGCCCATATTCAAACCTTTCATCCTTTAATCCTAAGTGGCATGAACCACCATCAACAACACAATATTGCCTTGAAAGTTCTACAACAGCTCTGGTAGCTAGGCTTGCATGTTCTACAAACTCAACCGCTTGTTGTGCAGCAGAGGTAGCATCCTTAAATCTAATGTTCCAATTCTGCCTGCCAACAGAAAAATTACCATTACCATCTCCAGGAAATGATTTCCCATGTTCCAATCTTTCATCCTTGAAACCTAAGTGGCATGAACCACCATGATCAACATATTATTGCCTTGAAAGTTCTACAACAGCTCTGGCACCTAGGCTTGCATGTTCTGCAAACTCAGCCGCTGCTTGAGCAGCAGAGGTAGCATCCTTAAATTTAATGTTCCAATTCTGCCTACCAATATAAAAATTACCATCTCCAGGAAATGAATGCCCATGTTCTAACCTTTCATCCTTGAAACCTAAGTGGCAAGAACCACCATCATCAGCATAATATTGCCTTGAAAGTTCTACAACAGCTCTGGTAGCTAGGCTTGCATATTCTGCAAACTCAGCCGCTACTTGAGCAGCAAAGGTAGCATCCTCAAATTTCATTTTTCAATTCTGCCTACCAATAGAAAAATTACCATCTCCAGGAAATGATTGCCCATATTCCAACCTTTCATCCTTGAATCCAAAGTGGCATGAACCACCATCATCAACACAATATTGCCTTGAAAGTTCTACAACAGCTGTGGAAGCTAGGCTTGCAAACTCAGCTGCTGCTTGAGTAGCAGAGGTAACATCCTTAAATATCATGTTCCAATTCTGCCTGCCAACAGAAAAATTACCATTACCATCTCCAGGAAATGATTTCCCATGTTCCAACCTTTCATCCTTGAAACCTAAGTGGCATGAACCACCATCATCAACACAATATTGCCTTGAAAGTTCTACAACAGCTCTTGCAGCTAGGATTGCATATTCTGCAAACTCAACCGCTTCTTGAGCATCAGAGGATGCATCCTTAAATCTAATGTTCCAATTCTGCCTGCCAACAGAAAAATTACCATTACCATCTCCAAGAAATGATTTCCCATGTTCCAACCTTTCATCCTTGAAACCTAAGTGGCATGAACCACCATCATCAACACAATATTGCCTTGAAAGTTCTATAGCAGCTCTGGCAGCTAGGCTTGCATATTCTGCAAACTCAGCCACTACTTGAGTAGTAGAGGTAACATCCTTAAATTTCATGTTCCAATTCTGCCTGCCAACAGAAAAATTACCATTATCATCTCCAGGAAATGATTGCCCATGATCCAACCTTTCATCCATGAAACCTAAGTGGCATGAACCAAAAGCATCAACTCAATATTGCCTTGAAAGCTCTACAACAGATCTGGTAGCTAGGCTTGCATATTCTGCAAACTCAGCCACTACTTGAGCAGCAAAGGTAGCATCCTTAAATTTCATTTTCCAATTCTGCCTACCAATAGAAAAATTACCATCTCCAGGAAATGATTGCCCATATTCCAACCTTTCATCCTTGAATCCAAAGTGGCATGAACCACCATCATCAACATAATATTGCCTTGAAAGTTCTACAACAGCTGTGGAAGCTAGGCTTGCATGTTCTGCAAACTCAGCTGCTGCTTGAGTAGCAGAGGTAACATCCTTAAATTACATGTTCCAATTCTGCCTGCCAACAGAAAAATTACCATTACCATCTCCAGGAAATGATTGCCCATGTTCCAACCTTTCATCCTTGAAACCTAAGTGGCATGAACCACCATCATCAATACAATATTGCCTTGAAAGTTCTACAACAGCTCTGGCAGCTAGGCTTGCATATTCTGCAAACTCAACCGCTTCTTGAGCATCAGAGGATGCATCCTTAAATCTAATGTTCCAATTCTGCCTGCCAACAGAAAAATTACCATTACCATCTCCAAGAAATGATTTCCCATGTTCCAACCTTTCATCCTTGAAACCTAAGTGGCATGAACCACCATCATCAACACAATATTGCCTTGAAAGTTCTACAACAGCTCTAGCAGCTAGGCTTGCATGTTCTGCAAACTTAGCCGCTGCTTGAGTAGTAGAGGTAACATCCTTAAATTTCATGTTCCAATTCTGCCTGCCAACAGAAAAATTACCATTATCATCTCCAGGAAATGATTGCCCATGATCCAATCTTTCATCCATGAAACCTAAGTGGCATGAACCAAAAGCATCAACTCAATATTGCCTTGAAAGCTCTACAACAGATCTGGTAGCTAGGCTTGCATATTCTGCAAACTCAGCCACTACTTGAGCAGCAAAGGTAGCATCCTTAAATTTCATTTTCCAATTCTGCCTACCAATAGAAAAATTACCATCTCCAGGAAATGATTGCCCATGTTCCAACCTTTCATCCTTGAAACCTAAGTGGCATGAACCACCATCATCAACACAATATTGCCTTGAAAGTTCTACAACAGCTCTGGCAGCTAGGCTTGCATGTTCTGCAAACTCAGCCGCTGCTTGAGCAGCAGAGGTAGCATCCTTAAATTTCATGTTCCAATTCTGCCTGCCAACAGAAAAATTACCATTACCATCTCCAGGAAATGATTGCCCATGTTCCAACCTTTCATCCTTGAAACCTAAGTGGCATGAACCACCATCATCAACACAATATTGCCTTGAAAGTTCTACAACAGCTCTGGCAGCTAGGCTTGCATATTCTGGAAAATCAACCGCTACTTGAGCAGCAGAGGTAGCATCCTTAAATTTCATGTTCCAATTCTGCCTGCCAACAGAAAAATTACCATTATCATCTCCAGGAAATGATTGCCCATGATCCAACCTTTCATCCATGAAACCTAAGTGGCATGAACCAATATCATCAACACAATATTGCCTTGAAAGTTCTACAACAGCTCTGGTAGCTAGGCTTGCATATTCTGCAAACTCAGCCGCTACTTGAGCAGCAAAGGTAGCATCCTTAAATTTCATTTTCCAATTCTGCCTACCAATAGAAAAATTACCATCTCCAGGAAATGATTGCCCATATTCCAACCTTTCATCCTTGAATCCAAAGTGGCATGAACCACCATCATCAACATAATATTGCCTTGAAAGTTCTACAACAGCTGTGGAAGCTAGGCTTGCATGTTCTGCAAACTCAGCTGCTGCTTGAGTAGCAGAGGTAACATCCTTAAATTACATGTTCCAATTCTGCCTGCCAACAGAAAAATTACCATTACCATCTCCAGGAAATGATTGCCCATGTTCCAACCTTTCATCCTTGAAACCTAAGTGGCATGAACCACCATCATCAACACAATATTGCCTTGAAAGTTCTACAACAGCTCTGGCAGCTAGGCTTGCATATTCTGCAAACTCAGCCGCTACTTGAGCAGCAGAGGTAGCATCCTTAAATTTCATGTTCCAATTCTACCTGCCAACAGAAAAATTACCATTATCATCTCCAGGAAATGATTGCCCATGATCCAACCTTTCATCCATGAAACCTAAGTGGCATGAACCAATATCATCAACACAATATTGCCTTGAAAGTTCTACAACAGCTCTGGTAGCTAGGCTTGCATATTCTGCAAACTCAGCCGCTACTTGAGCAACAAAGGTAGCATCCTTAAATTTCATTTTCCAATTCTGCCTACCAATAGAAAAATTACCATCTCCAGGAAATGATTGCCCATATTCCAACCTTTCATCCTTGAATCCAAAGTGGCATGAACCACCATCATCAACATAATATTGCCTTGAAAGTTCTACAACAGCTGTGGAAGCTAGGCTTGCATGTTCTGCAAACTCAGCTGCTGCTTGAGTAGCAGAGGTAACATCCTTAAATTACATGTTCCAATTCTGCCTGCCAACAGAAAAATTACCATTACCATCTCCAGGAAATGATTGCCCATGTTCCAACCTTTCATCCTTGAAACCTAAGTGGCATGAACCACCATCATCAATACAATATTGCCTTGAAAGTTCTACAACAGCTCTGGCAGCTAGGCTTGCATATTCTGCAAACTCAACCGCTTCTTGAGCATCAGAGGATGCATCCTTAAATCTAATGTTCCAATTCTGCCTGCCAACAGAAAAATTACCATTACCATCTCCAAGAAATGATTTCCCATGTTCCAACCTTTCATCCTTGAAACCTAAGTGGCATGAACCACCATCATCAACACAATATTGCCTTGAAAGTTCTATAGCAGCTCTGGCAGCTAGGCTTGCATATTCTGCAAACTCAGCCACTGCTTGAGCAGCAGAGGTAGCATCCTTAAATTTCATTTCCCAATTCTTCCTACCAATAGAAAAATTACCATCTCCAGGACATGATTGCCCTTGTTCTAACCTTTACTCCTTGAAACCTAAGTGGCATTAACCACCATCATCAGCACAATATTGCTTTGAAAGTTCTACAAGAGCTCTCGCAGCTAGGCTTGCATGTTCTGCAAACTCAGCCGCTACTTGAGCAGCATAGGTAGCATCCTTAAATTTCATGTTTCAATTCTGCCTGCCAACAGAAAAATTACCATTACCATCTCCAGGAAATGATTGCCCATATTCAAACCTTTCATCCTTGAATCCTAAGTCGCATGAACCACCATCATCAACGCAATATTGCCTTGAAAGTTCTACAACAGCTCTAGAAGCTAGGCTTGCATGTTCTGCAAACTCAGCCGCTGCTTGAGTAGCAGAGGTAACATCCTTAAATTTCATTTTCCAATTCTGCCTACCACTAGAAAAATTACCATCTCAAGGAAATGATTGCACATGTTCTAAATTTTCATCCTTGAAACCTAAGTGGCATGAACCACCATCATCAACACAATATTGCCTTGAAAGTTCTACAATAGCTCTCGCAGGTAGGCTTGCATATTTTGCAAACTCAGCCGCTGTTTGAGCAGCATAGGTAACATCCTTAAATTTCATGTTCCAATTCTGCGTGCCAACAGAAAAATTATCATTACCATCTCCAGGAAATGATTGCCCATGTTCCAACCTTTCATTCTTGAAACCTAAGTGGCATGAACCACCATCAACAACACAATATTACCTTGAAAGTTCTACAACAGCTCTGGCAGCTAGGCTCGCATGTTCTACAAACTCAACCGCTTGTTGTGCAGCAGAGGTAGCATCCTTAAATCTAATGTTCCAATTCTGCCTGCCAACAGAAAAATTACCATTACCATCTCCAGGAAATGATTTCCCATGTTCCAATCTTTCATCCTTGAAACCTAAGTGGCATGAACCACTATGATCAACACATTATTGCCTTGAAAGTTCTACAACAGCTCTGGCACCTAGGCTTGCATGTTCTGCAAACTCAGCCGCTGCTTGAACAGCAGAGGTAGCATCCTTTAATTTCATGTTCCAATTCTGCCTACCAATATAAAAATTACCATCTCCAGGAAATGATTGCCCATGTTCTAACCTTTCATCCTTGAAACCTAAGTGGCATGAACCACCATCATCAGCACAATATTGCTTTGAAAGTTCTACAACAGCTCTCGCAGCTAGGCTTGCATGTTCTGAAAACTCAGCCGCTGCTTGAGCAGCATAGGTAGCATCCTTAATTTTCATGTTCCAATTCTGCCTACCAACAGAAAAATTACCATTACCATCTCCAGGAAATGATTGCCCATATTCAAACCTTTCATCCTTGAATCCTAAGTGGCATGAACCACCATCATCAAAACAATATTGCCTTGAAACTTCTACAACAGCTCTAGCAGCTAGGCTTGCATGTTCTGCAAACTTAGCCGCTGCTTGAGTAGTAGAGGTAACATCCTTAAATTTCATGTTCCAATTCTGCCTGCCAACAGAATAATTACCATTATCATCTCCAGGAAATGATTGCCCATGTTCCAACCTTTCATCCTGGAAACCTAAGTAGCATGAACCACCATCATCAACACAATATTTCCTTGAAAGTTCTACAACAGCTCTGGAAGCTAGGCTTGCATATTCTGCAAACTTAGCCAATGCTTGAGCAGCAGAGGTAGCATCCTTAAATTTCATTTTCCAATTCTGCCTACCAATTGAAAAATTACCATCTCCAGGAAATTATTGCACATGTTCTAACCTTTCATCCTTGAAACCTAAGTGGCATGAACCGCCATCATCAACACAATATTGCCTTGAAAGTTCTACAACAGCTCTGGCAGCTAGGCTTGCATATTCTGCAAACTTAGCCGCTGCTTGAGCAGCAGAGGTAGCATCCTTAAATTTCATTTTTCAATTCTTCCTACCAATAGAAAATTTACCATCTCCAGGAAATGATTGCGCATGTTCTAACCTTTAATCCTTGAAACCTAAGTGGCATGAACCACTATCATCAACACAATATTGCCATGAAAGTTCTACAACAGCTCTCGCAGGTAAGCTTGCATGTTTTGCAAACTCAGCCGCTGCTTGAGCAGCATAGGTAGCATCCTTAAATTTCATGTTCCAATTCTGCCTGCCAACAGAAAAATTACCATTACCATCTCCAGGAAATGATTGCCCATGTTCCAACCTTTCATTCTTGAAACCTAAGTGGCATGAACCACCATCAACAACATAATATTGCCTTGAAAGTTCTACAATAGCTCTGGCAGCTAGGCTTGCATATTCTACAAACTCAACCGCTTCTTGTGCAGCAGAGGTAGCATCCTTAAATCTAATGTTCCAATTCTGCCTGCCAACAGGAAAATTACCATTACCATCTCCACAAAATGATTGCCCATGTTCCAACCTTTCATCCTTGAAAGCTAAGTGGCATGAACCACCATCATTAACACAATATTGCCTTGAAAGTTCTACAATAGCTCTGGCAGCTAGGCTTGCATGTTCTGCAAACTCAGCCGAGTCTTGAGCAGCAGAGTTAGCATCCTTAAATTTCAAGTTCCAATTCTGCATGCCAAGAGAAAAATTACCATTACCATCTCTAGGTAATGATTGCCCATGTTCCAACATTTCATCCTTGAAACCTAAGAGGCATGAACCACCATCATCAACACAATATTGCCTTGAAAGTTCTACAACAGCTCTGGCAGCTAGGCTTGCATATTCTGCAAAATCAACCGCTACTTGAGCAGCAAAGGTAGCATCCTTAAATTTCATTTTCCAATTCTGCCTACCAATAGAAAAATTACCATCTCCAGGAAATGATTGCCCATGTTCCAACCTTTCATCCTTGAAACCTAAGTGGCATGAACCACCATCATCAACACAATATTGCCTTGAAAGTTCTACAACATCTCTGGCAGCTAGGCTTGCATATTTTGCAGACTCAGCCGCTACTTGAGCAGCAGAGGTAGCATCCTTAAATTTCATTTTCCAATTCTGCCTACCAATAGAAAAATTACCATCTCCAGGAAATGATTGCCCATATTCCAACCTTTCATCCTTGAATCCAAAGTGGCATGAACCACCATCATTAACACAATATTGCCTTGAAAGTTCTACAACAGCTCTGGCAGCTAGGCTTGCATGTTCTGCAAGCTCAGCTACTGCTTGAGTAGCAGAGGTAACATCCTTAAATTTCATGTTCCAATTCTGCCTGCCAACAGAAAAATTACCATTACCATCTCCAGGAAATGATTGCCCATGTTCCAACCTTTCATCCTTGAAACCTAAGTGGCATGAACCACCACCATCAATCCAATATTGCCTTGAAAGTTCTACAACAGCTCTGGCAGCTAGGCTTGCATATTCTGCAAACTCAACCGCTTCTTGAGCATCAAAGGATGCATCCTTAAATCTAATGTTCCAATTCTGCCTGCCAACAGAAAAATTACCATTACCATCTCCAAGAAATGATTTCCTATGTTCAAACCTTTCATCCTTGAAACCTAAGTGGCATGAACCACCATCATCAACACAATATTGCCTTGAAAGTTCTACAACAGCTCTGGCAGCTAGGCTTGCATATTCTGCAAACTCAACCGCTTCTTGAGCATCAGAGGATGCATCCTTAAATCCAATGTTCCAATTCTGACTGCCAACAGAATAATTACCATTACCATCTCCAAGAAATGATTTCCCATGTACCAACCTTTCATCCTTGAAACCTAAGTGGCATGAACTACCATCATCAACACAATATTGCCTTGAAAGTTCTACAACAGCTCTGGCAGCTAGGCTTGCATATTCTGCAAACTCAGCCGCTACTTTAGCAGCAGAGGTAGCATCCTTAAATTTCATCTTCCAATTCTGCCTACCAATAGAAAAATTACCATCTCCAAGAAATGATTGCCCATGTTCTAACCTTTCATCCTTGAAACCTAAGTGGCCTGAACCTCCATCACCAACACAATATTGCCTTGAAAGTTCTACAACAGCTCTCGCAGCTAGGCTTGCATGTTCTGCAAACTCAGCCGCTGCTTCAGCAGCATAGGTAGCATCCTTAAAATTCATGTTCCAATTCTGCCTGCCAACAAAAAAATTACCATTACCATCTCCAGGAAATGATTGCCCATATTCAAACCTTTCATCCTTGAATCCAAAGTGGCATGAACCACCATCAACAACACAATATTGCCTTGAAAGTTCTACAACAGCTCTGGCAGCTAGGCTTGCATGTTCTACAAACTCAACCGCTTGTTGTGCAGCAGAGATAGCATCCTTAAATCTAATGTTCCAATTCTGCCTGCCAACAGAAAAATTACCATTACCATCTCCAGGAAATGATTTCCCATGTTCCAATCTTTCATCCTTGAAACTTAAGTGGCATGAACCACCATGATCAACACATAATTGCCTTGAAAGTTCTACAACAGCTCTGGCACCTAGGCTTGCATGTTCTGCAAACTCAGCCGCTGCTTGAGCAGCAGAGGTAGCATCCTTAAATTTCATGTTCCAATTCTGCCTACCAATATAAAAATTACCATCTCCAGGAAATGATTGCCCATGTTCTAACCTTTCATCCTTGAAACCTAAGTGGCATGAACCACCATCATCAGCATAATATTGCTTTGAAAGTTCTACAACAGCTCTCGCAGCTAGGCTTGCATGTTCTGCAAACTCAGCCGCTGCTTGAGCAGCATAGGTAGCATCCTTAAATTTCATGTTCCAATTCTGCCTGCCAACAGAAAAATTACCATTACCATCTCCAGGAAATGATTGCCCATATTCAAACCTTTCATCCTTGAATCCTAAGTGGCATGAACCACCATCATCAACACAATATTGCCTTGAAAGTTCTACAACAGCTCTAGCAGCTAGGCTTGCATGTTCTGCAAACTTAGCCGCTGCTTGAGTAGTAGAGGTAACATCCTTAAATTTCATGTTCCAATTCTGCCTGCCAACAGAAAAATTACCATTATCATCTCCAGGAAATGATTGCCCATGATCCAACCTTTCATCCATGAAACCTAAATGGCATGAACCAACATCATCAGCACAATATTGCCTTGAAAGTTCTACAACAGCTCTGGTAGCTAGGCTTGCATATTCTGCAAACTCAGCCGCTACTTGAGCAGCAAAGGTAGCATCCTTAAATTTCATTTTCCAATTCTGCCTACCAATAGAAAAATTACCATCTCCAGGAATTGATTGCCCATATTCCAACCTTTCATCCTTGAATCCAAAGTGGCATGAACCACCATCATCAACACAATATTGCCTTGAAAGTTCTACAACAGCTGTGGAAGCTAGGCTTGCATGTTCTGCAAACTCAGCTGCTGCTTGAGTAGCAGAGGTAACATCCTTAAATTACATGTTCCAATTCTGCCTGCCAACAGAAAAATTACCATTACCATCTCCAGGAAATGATTGCCCATGTTCCAATCTTTCATCCTTGAAACCTAAGTGGCATGAACCACCATCATCAATACAATATTGCCTTGAAAGTTCTACAACAGCTCTGGCAGCTAGGCTTGCATATTCTGCAAACTCAACCGCTTCTTGAGCATCAGAGGATGCATCCTTAAATCTAATGTTCCAATTCTGCCTGCCAACAGAAAAATTACCATTACCATCACCAAGAAATGATTTCCCATGTTCCAACCTTTCATCCTTGAAACCTAAGTGGCATGAACCACCATCATCAACACAATATTGCCTTGAAAGTTCTACAGCAGCTCTGGCAGCTAGGCTTGCATATTCTGCAAACTCAGCCACTGCTTGAGCAGCAGAGGTAGCATCCTTAAATTTCATTTCCCAATTCTTCCTACCAATAGAAAAATTACCATCTCCAGGACATGATTGCCCTTGTTCTAACCTTTCATCCTTGAAACCTAAGTGGCATTAACCACCATCATCAGCACAATATTGCTTTGAAAGTTCTACAAGACCTCTCGCAGCTAGGCTTGCATGTTCTGCAAACTCAGCCGCTGCTTGAGCAGCATAGGTAGCATCCTTAAATTTCATGTTTCAATTCTGCCTGCCAACAGAAAAATTACCATTACCATCTCCAGGAAATGATTGCCCATATTCAAACCTTTCATCCTTGAATCCTAAGTGGCATGAACCACCATCATCAACGCAATATTGCCTTGAAAGTTCTACAAGAGCTCTAGCAGCTAGGCTTGCATGTTCTGCAAACTCAGCCGCTGCTTGAGTAGCAGAGGTAACATCCTTAAATTTCATTTTCCAATTCTGCCTACCACTAGAAAAATTACCATCTCAAGGAAATGATTGCACATGTTCTAAATTTTCATCCTTGAAACCTAAGTGGCATGAACCACCATCATCAACACAATATTACCTTGAAAGTTCTACAATAGCTCTCGCAGGTAGGCTTGCATATTTTGCAAACTCAGCCGCTGTTTGAGCAACATAGGTAACATCCTTAAATTTCATGTTCCAATTCTGCGTGCCAACAGAAAAATTATCATTACCATCTCCAGAAAATGATTGCCCATGTTCCAACCTTTCATTCTTGAAACCTAAGTGGCATGAACCACCATCAACAACACAATATTACCTTGAAAGTTCTACAACAGCTCTGGCAGCTAGGCTTGCATGTTCTACAAACTCAAGCGCTTGTTGTGCAGCAGAGGTAGCATCCTTAAATCTAATGTTCCAATTCTGCCTGCCAACAGAAAAATTACCATTACCATCTCCAGGAAATGATTTCCCATGTTCCAATCTTTCATCCTTGAAACCTAAGTGGCATGAACCACTATGATCAACACATTATTGCCTTGAAAGTTCTACAACAGCTCTGGCACCTAGGCTTGCATGTTCTGCAAACTCAGCCGCTGCTTGAGCAGCAGAGGTAGCATCCTTAAATTTCATGTTCCAATTCTGCCTACCAATATAAAAATTACCATCTCCAGGAAATGATTGCCCATGTTCTAACCTTTCATCCTTGAAACCTAAGTGGCATGAACCACCATCATCAGCACAATATTGCTTTGAAAGTTCTACAACAGCTCTCGCAGCTAGGCTTGCATGTTCTGAAAACTCGGCCGCTGCTTGAGCAGCATAGGTAGCATCCTTAAATTTCATGTTCCAATTCTGCCTGCCAATAGAAAAATTACCATTACCATCTCCAGGAAATGATTGCCCATATTCAAACCTTTCATCCTTGAATCCTAAGTGGCATGAACCACCATCATCAACACAATATTGCCTTGAAAGTTCTACAACAGCTCTAGCAGCTAGGCTTGCATGTTCTGCAAACTTAGCCGCTGCTTGAGTAGTAGAGGTAACATCCTTAAATTTCATGTTCCAATTCTGCCTGCCAACAGAAAAATTACCATTATCATCTCCAGGAAATGATTGCCCATGTTCCAACCTTTCATCCTTGAAACCTAAGTAGCATGAACCACCATCATCAACACAATATTTCCTTGAAAGTTCTACAACAGCTCTGGCAGCTAGGCTTGCATGTTCTGCAAACTTAGCCAATGCTTGAGCAGCAGAGGTAGCATCCTTAAATTTCATTTTCCAATTCCGCCTACCAATTGAAAAATTACCATCTCCAGGAAATGATTTCCCATGTTCCAATCTTTCAGTCTTGAAACCTACGTGGCATGAACCACCATCATCAACACAATATTGCCTTGAAAGTTCTACAACAGCTCTGGCAGCTAGGCTTGCATATTCTGCAAACTTAGCCGCTGCTTGAGCAGCAGAGGTAGCGTCCTTAAATTTCATTTTCCAATTCTGCCTACGAATAGAAAAATTACCATCTCCAGGAAATGATTGCGCATGTTCTAACCTTTCATACTTGAAACCTAAGTGGCATGAACCACCACCATCAACACAATATTGCCATGAAAGTTCTACAACAGCTCTCGCAGGTAAGCTTGCATGTTTTGCAAACTCAGCCGCTGCTTGAGCAGCATAGGTAGCATCCTTAAATTTCATGTTCCAATTCTGCCTGCCAACAGAAAAATTACCATTACCATCTCCAGGAAATGATTGCCCATGTTCCAACCTTTCTTCCTTGAAACCTAAGTGGCATGAACCACCATCATCAACACAATATTGGTTTGAAAGTTCTACAACAACTCTGGCAGCTAGGCTTGTATATTCTGCAAACTCAGCCGCTGCTTGAGCGAAAGAGGTAGCATCCTTAAATTTCATGTTCCAATTCTGCCTTCCAATAGAAAAATTACCATTAATATCTCCAGGAAATAATTGCCCATGTTCCACCCTTTCATCCTTCAAACCTAAGTGGCATGAACCACCATCATCAATACAATATTGCCTTGAAAGTTGTACAATAGCTCTGGCAGCTAGGCTTGCATATTCTGCAAACTCAGCCGCTGCTTGAGTAGCAGAGGTTGCATCCATAAATTTCATGTTCCAATTCTGCCTACCAATAGAAAAATTACCATCTCCAGGAAATGATTGCCCATATTCTAACCTTTTATCCTTGAATCCTAAGTGGAATGAACCACCATCATCAACACAAAATTGCCTTGAAAGTTCTAAAATAGCTCTGAAAGCTAGACTTGCATGTTCTGCAAACTCAGTCGTTGCTTGAGCAGAAGAGGTAGCATCCTTAAATTTCTTATTCCAATTCTGCCTGCCAACATAAATATTACCATTACTATCTCCAGGAAATGATTTCCCATGTTCCAACCTTTCATCCTTGAAACCTAAGTGGCATGAACCACCATCATCAACACAATATTGCCTTGAAAGTTCTACAACAGCTCTGGCAGCTAGGCTTGCATGTTTTGCAAACTCAGTCGATGCTTGAGCAGCAGAGGTAGCATCCTTAAATTTTATGTTCCTATTCTGCCTGCCAATAGTAAAATTACCATTACCATCTCCAGAAAATGATTGCCCATGTTCCAACCTTTCATCCTTGAAACATAAGTGGCATAAAACACCATAATCAACACAATATTACCTTGAAAGTTCTACAATAGCTCTGGAAGCTAGGCTTGCATGTTCTGCAAACTCAGCCGCTGCTTGAGCAGCAGAGGTAACATCCTTAAATTTCATGTTCCAATTCTGCCTCCCAACATTAAAATTATCATTACCATCTCCAGGAAATGATTGCCCATGTTCCAACCTTTCATCCTTGAAACCTAAGTGGCATTAATCACCATCATCAACACAATATTGCCTTGAATGTTCTACAATGGCTCTGGCAGCTAGGCTTGCATATTTTGCAAACTCAGCCGCTCCTTGAGCAGCAGAGGTAGCATCCAAAAATTTCATGTTCCCATTCTGCCTGGCAACAAAATATTACCATTACTATCTCCAGGAAATGATTGCCTATGTTCCAACCTTTCATCCCTGAAACATAACTGGCATGACCCACCATTACCAACACAATATTGCCTTGAAACTTTTACAACAGCTCTGGCATCTAGGCTTGCATGTTCTGCAAACTCATCCGCTGCTTGAGCAGTAGAGGTAGCATCCTAAAATTTCATATTCCAATTCTGCCTGACAATAGAAACATTACCATTACCATCTCAAGGAAATGATTGCCCATGTTCCAACCTTTCATCCTTGAAACGTAAGTGGCATGTACCACCATCATCAACACAATATTGCCTTGAAAGTTCTACAACAGCTCTGGCAGCTAGGCTTGCATGTTCTGCAAACTCAGCCGCTGCTTGAGCAGTAGAGGTAGCATCCTTAAATTTCATGTTCCAATTCTGCCTTACAAAAGAAACATTACCATTACCATCTCCAGGAAATGATTGCCCATGTTCCAACCTTTCATCCTTGAAACCTAAGTGGCATGAACCACCATCATCAACACAATATTGCCTTGAAAATTCTATAACAGCTCTCGCAGCTAGGCTTGCATATTCTTCAAACTCAGCCGCTGCTTGAGCAGCAGAGGTAGCATCCTTAAATTTCATGTTCCAATTATGCCTGCCAACAGAAAAATTACCATTACCATCTCCAGGAAATGATTACCCATGTTCCAACCTTTCATCCTTGAAACCTAAGTGGCATGAACCACCATCATCAACACAATATTGCCTTGAAATTTCTATAACAGCTCTCGCAGCTAGGCTTGCATATTCTTCAAACTCAGTCGTTGCTTGAGAAGAAGAGGTAGCATCCTTAAATTTCATGTTCCAATTCTGCCTTCCAACAGAAAAATTACCATTACTATCTCCAGGAAATGATTTCCCATGTTCCAACCTTTCATCCTTGAAACCTAAGTGGCATGAACCACCATCATCAACACAATATTGCATTGAATGTTCTACAACAGCTCTGGCAGCTAGGCTTGCATGTTTTGCAAACTCAGCCGATGCTTGAGCAGCAGAGGTAGCATCCTTAAATTTTATGTTCCTATTCTGCCTGCCAATAGTAAAATTACCATTACCATCTCCAAGAAATGATTGCCCATGTTCCAACCTTTCATCCTTGAAACATAAGTGGCATGAAACACCATAATCAACACAATATTACCTTGAAAGTTCTACAACAGCTCTGGAAGCTAGGCTTGCATGTTCTGCAAACTCAGCCGCTGCTTGAGCAGCAGAGGTAATATCCTTAAATTTCATGTTCTAATTCTGCCTCCCAACATTAAAATTACCATTATCATATCCAGGAAATGATTGCCCATGTTCCAAGCTTTCATCCTTGAAACCTAAGTGGCATTAATCACCATCATCAACACAATATTGCCTTGAATGTTCTACAATGGCTCTGGCAGCTAGGCTTGCATATTCTACAAACTCAGCCACTCCTTGAGCAGCAGAGGTAGCATCCAAAAATTTCATGTTCCAATTCTGCCTGGCAAAAAAATATTACCATTACTATCTCCAGGAAATGATTGCCTATGTTCCAACCTTTCATCCCTGAAACATAACTGGCATGACCCACCATCACCAATACAATATTGCCTTGAAACTTTTACAACAGCTCTGGCATCTAGGCTTGCATGTTCTGCAAACTCATCCGCTGCTTGAGCAGTAGAGGTAGCATCCTTAAATTTCATGTTCCAATTCTGCCTGACAACAGAAACATTACAATTACCATCTCAAGGAAATGATTGCCCATGTTCCAACCTTTCATCCTTGAAACGTAAGTGGCATGAACCACCATCATCAACACAATATTGCCTTGAAAGTTCTACAATAGCTCTGGCAGCTAGGCTTGCATGTTCTGCAAACTCAGCCGCTGCTTGAGCAGCAGAGATAGCATCCTTAAATTTCATGTTCCAATTATGCCTGACAAAAGAAACATTACCATTACCATCTCCAGGAAATGATTGCCCATGTTCCAACTTTTTATCCTTGAAACCTAAGTGGCATGAACCACCATCATCAACACAATATTGCCTTGAAAATTCTATAACAGCTCTCGCAGCTAGGCTTGCATATTCTTCAAACTCAGCCGCTGCTTGAGAAGAAGAGGTAGCATCCTTAAATTTCAAGTTCCAATTCTGCCTGCCAACAGAAAAATTACCATTACTATCTCAAGGAAATGATTGCCCATGTTCCAACCTTACTTCCTTGAAACCTAAGTGGCATGAACCACCATCATCAACACAATATTGGTTTGAAAGTTCTACAACAACTCTGGCAGCTAGGCTTGCATTTTCTGCAAACTCAGCCGCTGCTTGAGCAAAAGAGGTAGCATCCTTAAATTTCATGTTCCAATTCTGCCTTCCAACAGAAAAATTACCATTACTATCTCCAGGAAATGATTTCCCATGTTCCAACCTTTCATCCTTCAAACCTAAGTGGCATGAACCACCATCATCAACACAATATTGCCTTGAAAGTTGTACAACAGCTCTGGCAGCTAGGCTTGTATGTTCTGCAAACTCAGCCGTTGCTTGAGCAGCATAGGTAGCATCCTTAAATTTCATGTTCCAATTCAGTCTGCCCACAGAAAAATTACCATTACCATCTCCAGGAAATGATTGCCCATGTTCCAACTTTTCATCCTTGAAACCTAAGTGGCATGAACTACCATCATCAACACAATATTGCCTTGAAAGTTCTACAACAGCTCTGGCAGCTAGGCTTGCATATTTTGCAAACTTAGCCGCTGCTTGAGCAGTAGAGGTAGCATCCTTAAATTTCATGTTCCAATTCTGCCTACCAATAGAAAAATTACCATCTCCAGGAAATGATTGCCCATATTCCAACCTTTCATCCTTGAATCCTAAGTGGCATGAACCACCATCATCAACAAAATATTGCCTTGAAAGTTCTACAACAGCTCTGGCAGCTAGGCTTGCATGTTCTGCAAACTCAGCCACTGCTTGAGTAGCAGAGGTAACATCCTTAAATTTTATGTTCCAATTATGCCTGCCAACAGAAAAATTACCATTACCATCTCCAGGAAATGATTGCCCATGTTCCAACCTTTCATCCTTGAAACCTAAGTGGCATGAACCAAAGCAGCAGAGGTAGCATCCTTAAATCTCATGTTCCAATTCTGCCAGCCAACAGAAAAATTACCATTACTATTTCCAGGATATGATTGCCCAAGTTCCAACCATTCATCCTTGAAACCTAAGTGGCATGAACCACTATCCTCAACACAATATTGCCTTGAAAGTTCTTCAATAGCTCTGGCAGCTAGGCTTGCATTTTCTGCAAACTCAGCCGCTGCTTGAGTAGCAGAGGTAACATCCTTAAATTTCATGTTCCAATTCTGCCTGCCAACAGAAAAATTACCATTACCATCTCCAGGAAATGATTTCCCATGTTCCAACCTTTTATCCTTGAAACCTAAGTGGCATGATCCACCATCATCAACAAAATATTGCCTTATAAGTTCTACAATAGCTCTGGCAGCTAGGCTTACATATTCTGCAAACTCAGCCGCTGCTTGAGCAACAGAGGTAGCATACTTAAATTTTATTTTCCAATTCTACCTACCAATAGAAATATTACCATCTCCAGTAAATGTTTGCCCATGTTCTAACCTTTCATCCTTGAAACCTAAGTGGCATGATCCACCATCATCAACACAATATTGCCTTGAAAGTTCTACAATAGCTCTGGCAACTAGGCTTGCATATTCTGCAAACTCAGCCGCTGCTTGAGCAAAAGAGGTAGCATTATTAAATTTCATGTTCCAATTCTGCCTTCCAACAGAAAAATTACCATTACTATCTCCAGGAAATGATTGCCCACGTTCCAACCTTTCATCCTTCAAACCTAAGTGGAATGAACCACCATCATCAACACAATATTGCCTTGAAAGTTCTATAATAGCTCTCGCAGCTAGGCTTGCATGTTCTGCAAACTCAGCCGCTGCTTGAGCAGTATAGGTAGCATCCTTAAATTTTATGTTCCAATTCTGTCTGCCAACAGAAAAATTACCATTACCATCTCCAGGAAATGATTGCCCATGTTCCAGCTTTTCATCCTGGAAACCTAAGTGGCATGAACTACCATCATCAACACAATATTTCCTTGAAAGTTCTACAACAGCTCTGGCAACTAGGCTTGCATATTTTGCAAACTTAGCCGCTGGTTGAGCAGTAGAGGTAGCATCCTTAAATTTCATGTTCCAATTCTGCCTACCAATAGAAAAATTACCATCTCCAGGAAATGATTGCCCATATTCCAACCTTTCATCCTTGAATCCTAAGTGGCATGAACCACCATCATCAACAAAATATTGCCTTGAAAGTTCTACAACAGCTCTGGCAGCTAGGCTTGCATGTTCTGCAAACTCAGCCGCTGCTTGAGTAGTAGAGGTAACATCCTTAAATTTCATGTTCCAATTCTTCCTGCCAACAGAAAAATTACCATTACCATCTCCAGGAAATGATTTCCCATGTTCCAGCCTTTTATCCTTGAAACCTAAGTGGCATGATCCACCATCATCAACACAATATTGCCTTGAAAGTTCTACAACAGCTGTGGCAGCTAGGCTTGCATATTCTGCAAACTCAGCCGCTGCTTGAGCAACAGAGGTAGTATCCTTAAATTTTATTTTCCAATTCTGCCTACCAATAGAAAAATTACCATCTCCAGTAAATGTTTGCCCATGTTCTAACCTTTCATCCTTGAAACCTAAGTGTCATGAACCACCATCATCAACATAATATTGCCTTGAAAGTTCTACAACCGCTCTCGCAGCTAGGCTTGCATATTCTGCAAACTTAGCCGCTGCTTGAGCAGCATCGGTAGCATCCTTAAATTTCATGTTTAAATTCTGCCTCCCAACAGTAAAATTACCATCTTCGGGAAATGAAATCCCATATTCCAACCTTTCAACCTTGAAACCTAAGTGGCATGAACCACCATCATCAACAAAATATTACCTTGAAAGTTCTACAACAGCTCTGGCAGCTAGGCTTGCATGTTCTGCAAACTCAGCCGCTGCTTGAGTAGCAGAGGTAACATCCTTAAATTTCATGTTCCAATTCTACCTGCTAACAGAAAAATTACCATTACCATCTCCAGGAAATGATTGCCCATGTTCCAACCTTTCATCCTTGAAACCTAAGTGGCATGAACCACCATCATCAACACAATATTGCCTTGAAAGTTCTACAATAGCTCTGGAAGCTAGGATTGCATATTCTGCAAACTCAGCCACTGCTTGAGCGGCAGAGGTAGCATCCTTAAATTTCATTTTCCAAATCTGCCTACTAATAGAAAAATTACCATCTCCAAGAAATGTTTGCCCATGCTCTAACCTTTCATCCTTGAAACCTAAGTGGCATGAACCACCATCATCAACACAATATTGCCTTGAGAGTTCTACAACAACTCTCGCAGCTAGGCTTGCATGTTCTGCAAACTCAGCCGCTGCTTGAGTAGCAGAGGTAACATCCTTAAATTTCATGTTCCAATTCTGCCTGCCAACAGAAAAATTACCATTACCATCTCCAAGAATTGATTGCCTATGTTCCAACCTTTCATCCTTGAAACCTAAGTGGCATGAACCACCATCATCAACACAATATTGCCTTGAAAGTTCTACAACAGCTCTGGCAGCTAGGCTTGCATGTTCTGCAAACTCAGCCACTGCTTGAGAAAAAGAGGTAGCATCCTTAAATTTCAAGTTCCAATTCTGCCTTCCAACAGAAAAATTACCATTACTATCTCCAGGAAATGATTGTCCATGTTCCAACATTTCTTCCTTGAAACCTAAGTGGCATGAACCACCATCATCAACACAATATTGCCTTGAAAGTTCTACAACAGCTCTGGAAGCTAGGCTTGCATATTCTACAAACTCAGCCGCTGCTTGAGCGGTAGAGGTAGCATCCTTAAATTTCATTTTCCAAATCTGCCTACCAATAAAAAAATTACCATCTCCAGGAAATGATTGCCCATGTTCTAACCTTTCATCCTTGAAACCTAAGTGGCATGAACCACCATCATCAACACAATATTGCCTTGAAATTTCTATAACAGCTCTCGCAGCTAGGTTTGCATGTTCTGCAAACCCAGCCGCTGCTTGAGCAGCATAGGTAGCATCCTTAAATTTCATGTTCCAATTCTGTCTGCCAACAGAAAAATTACCATTACCATCTCCAGGAAATGATTGCCCATGTTCCAACTTTTCATCCTTGAAACCTAAGTGGCATGAACTACCATCATCAACACAATATTGCCTTGAAAGTTCTACAACAGCTCTGGCAGCTAGGCTTGCATATTTTGCAAACTTAGCCGCTTCTTGAGAAGTAGAGGTAGCATCCTTAAATTTCATGTTCCAATTCTGCCTACCAATAGAAAAATTACCATCTCTAGGAAATGATTGCCCATATTCCAACCTTTCATCCTTGAATCCTAAGTGGCATGAACCACCATCATCAACAAAATATTGCCTTGAAAGTTCTACAACAGCTCTGGCAGCTAGGCTTGCATGTTCTGCAAACTCAGCAGCTGCTTGAGTAGCAGAGGTAACATCCTTATATTTCATGTTCCAATTCTGCCTGCCAACAGAAAAATTACCATTACTATCTCCAGGTAATGATTGCCCATGTTCCAACCTTTCATCCTTGAAACCTAAGTGGCATGAACCACCATCATCAACACAATATTGCCTTGAAAGTTCTACAACAGCTCTGGCAGCTAGGCTTGCATATTCTGCAAACTCAGCCGTTGCTAGAGCAACAGAGGTAGCATCCTTAAATTTTATTTTCCAATTCTGCCTACCAATAGAAAAATTACCATCTCCAGTAAATGTTAGCCCATGTTCTAACGTTTCATCCTTCAAACCTAAGTGTCATGAACCACCATCACTAACATAATATTGCCTTGAAAGTTCTACAACAGCTCTCGCAGCTAGGCTTGCATATACTGCAAACTTAGCCGCTGCTTGAGCAGCATAGGTAGCATCCTTAAATTTCATGTTAAAATTCTGCCTCCCAACAGTAAAATTACCATTACCATCTCCAGGAATTGATTGCCCATGTTCCAACTTTTCATCCTTGAAACCTAAGTGGCATGAACCACCATCATCAACACAATATTGCCTTGAAAGTTCTACAACAGCTCTGGCAGCTAGGCTTGCATATTCTGCAAACTCAGTCGCTGCTTGAGCAGGAGAGGTAGCATCCTTAAATTTCATTTTCTAATTCTGCCTGCCAATAGAAAAATTACCATCTCCAGGAAATGAAATCCCATATTCCAACCTTTCATCCTTGAAACCTAAGTGGCATGAACCACCATCATCAACAAAATATTGCCTTGAAAGTTCTACAATAGCTCTGGCAGCTAGGCTTGCATGTTCTACAAACTCAGCAGCTGCTTGAGTAGCAGAGGTAACATCCTTAAATTTCATGTTCCAATTCTCCCTTCCAACAGAAAAATTACCATTACTATCTCCAGGAAATGATTGTCCATGTTCCAACATTTCTTCCTTGAAACCTAAGTGGCATGAACCACCATCATCAACACAATATTGCCTTGAAAGTTCTATAACAGCTCTGGCAGCTAGGCTTGCATGTTCTGCAAACTCAGCCGCTGCTTGAGTAGCAGAGGTAACATCCTTAAATTTCATGTTCCAATTCTACCTGCTAACAGAAAAATTACCATTACCATCTCCAGGAAATGATTGCCCATGTTCCAACCTTTCATCCTTGAAAACTAAGTGGCATGAACCACCATCATCAACACAATATTGCCTTGAAAGTTCTACAACAGCTCTGGAAGCTAGGATTGCATATTCTGCAAACTCATCCACTGCTTGAGCGGCAGAGGTAGCATCCTTAAATTTCATTTTCCAAATCTGCCTACTAATAGAAAAATTACCATCTCCAAGAAATGTTTGCCCGTGTTCTAACCTTTCATCCTTGAAACCTAAGTGGCATGAACAACCATCATCAACACAATATTGCCTTAAGAGTTCTACAACAGCTCTCGCAGCTAGGCTTGCATGTTCTGCAAACTCAGCCGCTGCTTGAGTAGCAGAGGTAACATCCTTAAATTTCATGTTCAAATTCTGCCTGCCAACAGAAAAATTACCATTACCATCTCCAAGAATTGATTGCCCATGTTCCAACCTTTCATCCTTGAAACCTAAGTGGCATGAACCACCATCATCAACACAATATTGCCTTGAAAGTTCTACAACAGCTCTGGTAGCTAAGCTTGCATGTTCTGCAAACTCAGCCACTGCTTGAGAAAAAGAGGTAGCATCCTTAAATTTCAAGTTCCAATTCTGCCTTCCAACAGAAAAATTACCATTACTATCTCCAGGAAATGATTGTCCATGTTCCAACATTTCTTCCTTGAAACCTAAGTGGCATGAACCACCATCATCAACACAATATTGCCTTGAAAGTTCTACAACAGCTCTGGAAGCTAGGCTTGCATATTCTACAAACTCAGCCGCTGCTTGAGTGGTAGAGGTAGCATCCTTAAATTTCATTTTCCAAATCTGCCTACCAATAAAAAAATTACCATCTCCAGGAAATGATTGCCCATGTTCTAACCTTTCATCCTTGAAACCTAAGTGGCATGAACCACCATCATCAACACAATATTGCCTTGAAATTTCTATAACAGCTCTCGCAGCTAGGTTTGCATGTTCTGCAAACCCAGCCACTGCTTGAGCAGCATAGGTAGCATCCTTAAATTTCATGTTCCAATTCTGTCTGCCAACAGAAAAATTACCATTACCATCTCCAGGAAATGATTGCCCATGTTCCAACTTTTCATCCTTGAAACCTTAGTGGCATGAACTACCATCATCAACACAATATTGCCTTGAAAGTTCTACAACAGCTCTGGCAGCTAGGCTTGCATATTTTGCAAACTTAGCCGCTGCTTAAGAAGTAGAGGTAGCATCCTTAAATTTCATGTTCCAATTCTTCCTACCAATAGAAAAATTACTATCTCCAGGAAATGATTGCCCATATTCCAACCTTTCATCCTTGAATCCTAAGTGGCATGAACCACCATCATCAACAAAATATTGCCTTGAAAGTTCTACAACTGCTCTGGCAGCTAGGCTTGCATGTTTTGCACACTCAGTAGCTGCTTGAGTAGCAGAGGTAACATCCTTATATTTCATGTTCCAATTCTGCCTGCCAACAGAAAAATTACCATTACCATCTCCAGGAAATGATTGCCTATGTTCCAACCTTTCATCCTTGAAACCTAAGTGGCATGAACCACCATCATCAACACAATATTGCCTTGAAAGTTCTACAACAGCTCTGGCAGCTAGGCTTGCATATTCTGCAAACTCAGCCGTTGCTTGAGCAACAGAGGTAGCATCCTTAAATTTTATTTTCCAATTCTGCCTACCAATAGAAAAATTACCATCTCCAGTAAATGTTTGCCCATGTTCCAACCTTTCATCCTTCAAACCTAAGTGTCATGAACCACCATCACTAACATAATATTGCCTTGAAAGTTCTACAACAGCTCTCGCAGCTAGGCTTGCATATTCGGCAAACTTAGCCGCTGCTTGAGAAGTAGAGGTAGCATCCTTAAATTTCATGTTCCAATTCTGCCTACCAATAGAAAAATTACCATCCCCAGGAAATGATTGCCCATATTCCAACCTTTCATCCTTGAATCCTAAGTGGCATGAACCACCATCATCAACAAAATATTGCCTTGAAAGTTCTACAACAGCTCTGGCAGCTAGGCTTGCATGTTCTGCAAACTCAGCAGCTGCTTGAGTAGCAGAGGTAACATCCTTATATTTCATGTTCCAATTCTACCTGCCAACAGAAAAATTACCATTACCATCTCCAGGAAATGATTGCCCATGTTCCAACCTTTCATCCTTGAAACCTAAGTGGCATGAACCACCATCATCAACACAATATTGCCTTGAAAGTTCTACAACAGCTCTGGCAGCTAGGCTTGCATATTCTGCAAACTCAGCCGTTGCTTGAGCAACAGAGGTAGCATCCTTAAATTTTATTTTCCAATTTTGCCTACCAATAGAAAAATTACCATCTCCAGTAAATGTTTGCCCATGTTCTAACCTTTCATCCTTCAAACCTAAGTGTCATGAACCACCATCACTAACATAATATTGCCTTGAAAGTTCTACAACAGCTCTCGCAGCTAGGCTTGCATATTCTGCAAACTTAGCCGCTGCTTGAGCAGCATAGGTAGCATCCTTAAATTTCATGTTAAAATTCTGCCTCCCAACAGTAAAATTACCATTACCATCTCCAGGAATTGATTGCCCATGTTCCAACTTTTCATCCTTGAAACCTAAGTGGCATGAACCACCATCATCAACACAATATTGCCTTGAAAGTTCTACAACAGCTCTGGCAACTAGGCTTGCATATTCTGCAAACTCAGTCGCTGCTTGAGCAGGAGAGGTAGCATCCTTAAATTTTATTTTCTAATTCTGCCTGCCAATAGAAAAATTACCATCTCCAAGAAATGAAATCCCATATTCCAACCTTTCATCCTTGAAACCTAAGTGGCATGAACCACCATCATCAACAAAATATTGCCTTGAAAGTTCTACAACAGCTCTGGCAGCTAGGCTTGCATGTTCTACAAACTCAGCAGCTGCTTGAGTAGCAGAGGTAACATCCTTAAATTTCATGTTCCAATTCTGCCTTTCAACAGAAAAATTACCATTACTATCTCCCGGAAATGATTGTCCATGTTCCAACATTTCTTCCTTGAAACCTAAGTGGCATGAACCACCATCATCAACACAATATTGCCTTGAAAGTTCTACAACAGCTCTGGAAGCTAGGTTTGCATATTCTACAAACTCAGCCGCTGCTTGAGCGGCAGAGGTAGCATCCTTAAATTTTATTTTCCAAATCTGCCTACCAATAAAAAAATTACCATCTCCAGGAAATGATTGCCCATGTTCTAACCTTTCATCCTTGAAACCTAAATGGCATGAACCACCATCATCAACACAATATTGCCTTGAAATTTCTATAACAGCTCTCGCAGCTAGGTTTGCATGTTCTGCAAACTCAGTCGCTGCTTGAGAAGTAGAGGTAGCATCCTTAAATTTCATGTTCCAATTCTGCTTACCAATAGAAACATTACCATCTCCAGGAAATGATTGCCCATATTCCAACCTTTCATCCTTGAATCCTAAGTGGCATGAACCACCATCATCAACACAATATTGCCTTGAAAGTTCTACAACAGCTCTGGCAGCTAGGCTTGCATGTTCTGCAAACTCAGCCGTTGCTTGAGTAGCAGAGGTAGCATCCTTAAATTTAATGTTCCAATTCTGCCTGCCAACAGAAAAATTATCATTACCCTCTCCAGGAAATGATTGCCCATGTTCCAACCTTTCATCCTTGAAACCTAAGTGGCATGAACCACCATCATCAACACAATATTGCCTTGAAAGTTCTACAACATCTCTGGCAGCTAGGCTTGCATATTCTGCAAACTCAGCCGATGCTTGAGCAACAGAGGTAGCATCCTTAAATTTCATTTTCCAATTCTGCCTGCCAATAGAAAAATTACCATCTCCAGGAAATGAAATCCCATATTCCAACTTTTCATCCTTGAAACCTAAGTGGCATGAACCACCATCATCAACAAAATATTGCCTTAAAAGTTCTACAACAGCTCTGGCAGCTAGGCTTGCATGTTCTGCAAACTCGGTCGCTGCTTGAGTAGCAGAGGTAGCATCCTTAAAATTCATGTTCCAATTCTGCCTGCCAATAGAAAAATTACCATTACCATCTCCAGGAAATGATTGCCCATGTTCCAAGCTTTCATCCTTGAAACCTAAGTGGCATGAACCACCATCATCAACACAATATTGCCTTGAAAGTTCTACAACAGCTCTGGCAGCTAGGCTTGCATGTTTTGCAAATTCAGCCGATGCTTGAGCAGTAGAGGTAGCATCTTTAAATTTCATGTTCCTATTCTGCCTGCCAATAGTAAAATTACAATTACCATCTCCAGGAAATGATTGCCCATGTTCCAACCTTTCATCTTTGAAACATAAGTGGCATGAAACACCAGCACCAACACAATATTGCCTTGAAAGTTCTACAACATCTCTGGAAGCTAGGCTTGCATGTTCTGCAAACTCGGTCGCTTCTTGAGTAGCAGAGGTAACATCCTTAAAATTCATGTTCCAATTCTGCCTGCCAACAGAAAAATTACCATTACCATCTCCAGGAAATGATTGCCCATGTTCCAACCTTTTATCCTTGAAACCTAAGTGGCATGAACCACCATCATCAACACAATATTGCCTTGAAAGTTCTACAACAGCTCTGGCAGCTAGGCTTGCATGTTTTGCAAATTCAGCCGATGCTTGAGCAGCAGAGGTAGCATCTTTAAATTTCAATTTCCTATTCTGCCTGCCAATAGTAAAATTACAATTACCATCTCCAGGAAATGATTGCCCATGTTCCAACCTTTCATCCTTGAAACATAAGTGGCATGAAACACCATCACCAACACAATATTGCCTTGAAAGTTCTACAACATATCTGGAAGCTAGGCTTGCATGTTCAGCAAACTCAGCTGCTGCTTGAGCAGCAGAGGTAACATCCTTAAATTTTGTTTTCCAATTCTGCCTCCCAACATTAAAATTACCATTACCATATCCAGGAAATGATTTCCCATGTTCCAACCTTTCATCCTTGAAACCTAAGTGGCATTAACCACCATCATCAACACAATATTGCCTTGAAAGTTCTACAACAGCTCTGGTAGCTAGGCTTGCATGTTCTGCAAACTCAGCCACTGCTTGAGCAGCAGAGGTAGCATCCTTAAATTTCATTTTCCAAATCTGCCTACCAATAGAAAAATTACCATCTCCAGGGAATGATTGCCCATGTTCTAACCTTTCATCCTTGAAACCTAAGTGGCATGAACCACCATCATCAACACAATATTGCCTGGAAAGTTCTATATCAGCTCTGGCAGCTAGGGTTGCATGTTCTGCAAACTCAGCCGCTGCTTCAGTAGCAGAGGTAGCGTCCTTTAATTTCATGTTCAAATTCTTCCTCCCAAAAGTAAAATTACCATTACCATCTCCAAGAATTGATTTCCCATGTTCCAACCTTTCATCCTTGAAACCTAAGTGGCATGAACCACCATCATCAACATAATATTGCCTTGAAAGTTCTACAACAGCTCTGGCAGCTAGGCTTGCATGTTCTGCAAACTCAGCCACTGCTTGAGCAGCGGAGGTAGCATCCTTAAATTTCATTTTCCAAATATGCCTACCAATAGAAAAATTACCATCTCCAGGAAATGATTGCCCATGTTCTAACCTTTCATCCTTGAAACCTAAGTGGCATGAACCACCATCATCAACACAATATTGCCAGAAAAGTTCTATAACAGCTCGCAGCTAGGCTTGCATGTTCTGCAAACTCAGCCGCTGCTTGAGCAGCATAGGTAGCATCCTTAAATTTCATGTTCCAATTCTGCCTGCCAACAGAAAAATTACCATTACCATCTCCAGGAAATGATTGCCCATGTTCCAACTTTTCATCCTTGAAACCTAAGTGGCATAAACCACCATCATCAACACAATATTGCCTTGAAAGTTCTACAACAGCTCTGGCAGCTAGGCTTGCATATTCTTCAAACGCAGTCGTTGCTTGAGCAGGAGAGGTAGCATCCTTAAATTTCATTTTCCAATTCCTCCTACCAATAGAAAATTTACCATCTCCAGGAAATGATTGCCCATGTTCTAACCTTTCATCCTTGAAACCTAAATGGCATGAACCACCATCATCAACATAATATTGCCTTGAAAGTTCTATAACAGCTCTGGCAGCTAGGCTTGCATGTTCTGCAAACTCAGCCGCTGCTTGAGGAGCACAGGTAGCGTCCTTAAATTTCATGTTCAAATTCTTCCTCCCAAAAGTAAAATTACCATTACCATCTCCAAGAATTGATTGCCCATGTTCCAACCTTTCATCCTTGAAACCTAAGTGGCATGAACCACCATCATCAACTCAATATTGCCTTGAATGTTCTACAACAGCTCTGGCAGCTAGGCTTGCATGTTCTGCAAACTCAGCCACTGCTTGAGCAGTAGAGGTAGCATCTTTAAATTTCATTTTCCAAATCTGCCTACCAATAGAAAAATTACCATCTCCAGGAAATGATTGCCCATGTTCTAACCTTTCATCCTTGAAACCTAAGTGGCATGAACCACCATCATCAACACAATATTGCCTGGAAAGTTCTATAACAGCTCTGGCAGCTAGGCTTGCATGTTCTGCAAACTCAGCCGCTGCTTGAGTAGCAAAGGTAGCATCCTTAAATTTCATGTTCAAATTCTGCCTCCCAAAAGTAAAATTACCATTACCATCTCCAAGAATTGATTGCCCATGTTCCAACCTTTCATCCTTGAAACCTAAGTGGCATGAACCACCATCATCAACACAATATTGCCTTGAAAGTTCTACAACAGCTCTGGCAGCTAGGCTTGCATGTTCTGCAAATTCAACCACTGCTTGAACAGCAGAGGTAGCATCTTTAAATTTCATTTTCCAAATCTGCCTGCCAATAGAAAAATTACCATCTCCAGGAAATGATTGCCCATGTTCTAACCTTTCATCCTTGAAACCTAAGTGGCATGAACCACCATCATCAATACAATATTGCCTGGAAAGTTCTATAATAGCTCTGGCAGCTAGGCTTGCATGTTCTGCAAACTCAGCCGCTGCTTGAGCAGCATAGGTAGCATCCTTAAATTTCATGTTCCAATTCTGTCTACCAATAGAAAAATTACCATTACCATCTTCAAGTAATGATTGCCCATGTTCCAACATTTCATCCTTGAAACCTAAGTGGCATGAACTACCATCATCAACACAATGTTGCCTTGAAAGTTCTACAACAGCTCTGGCAGTTAGGCTTGCATATTTTGAAAACTTAGCCGCTGCTTGAGCTGCAGAGGTAGTATCCTTAAATTTCATGTTCCAATTCTGCCTACCAATAGTAAAATTACCATCTCCAGGAAATGATTGCCCATATTCCAACCTTTCATCCTTGAAACCTAAGTGGCATGAACCACCATCATCAATATAATATTGCCTTGAAAGTCCTACAACAGCTCTGGTAGCTATGCTTGCATGTTCTGCAAACTCTGTCACTGCTTGAGCAGCAGAGGTAGCATCCTTAAATTTCATGTTCCAAATCTGCCTACCAATAGAAAAATTACCATCTCCAGGAAATGATTGCCCATGTTCTAACCTTTCATCCTTGAAACCTAAGTGGCATGAACCACCATCATCAACACAATATTGCCTGAAAAGTTCTATAACAGCTCTGGCAGCTAAGCTTGCATGTTCTACAAACTTAGCCGCTGCTTGAGTAGCACAGGTAGCGTCCTTAAATTTCATGTTAAAATTCTTCCTCCCAAAAGTAAAATTACCATTACCATCTCCAAGAATTGATTGCCCATGTTCCAACCTTTCATCCTTGAAACCTAAGTGGCATGAACCACCATCATCAACTCAATATTGCCTTGAAAGTTCTACAATAGCTCTGGCAGTTATGCTTGCATGTTCTGCAAACTCAGCCACTGCTTGAGCAGCAGAGGTTGCATCCTTAAATTTCATTTTCCAAATCTTCCTACCAATAGAAAAATTACCATCTCCAGGAAATGATTGCCCATGTTCTAACCTTTCATCCTTGAAACCTAAGTGGCATGAACCACCATCATCAACACAATATTGCCTGGAAAGTTCTACAACAGCTCTGGCAGCTAGGCTTGCATGTTCTGCAAACTCAGCCGCTGCTTGAGTAGCAAAGGTAGCGTCCTTAAATTTCATGTTCAAATTCTTCCTCCCAAAAGTAAAATTACCATTACCATCTCCAAGAATTGATTGCCATGTTCCAACCTTTCATCCTTGAAACCTAAGTGGCATGAACCACCATCATCAACACAATATTGCCTTAAAAGTTCTACAACAGCTCTGGCAGCTAGGCTTGCATGTTCTGCAAATTCAACCACTGCTTGAACAGCAGAGGTAGCATCTTTAAATTTCATTTTCCAAATCTGCCTACCAATAGAAAAATTACCATCTCCAGGAAATGATTGCCCATGTTCTAACCTTTCGTCCTTGAAACCTAAGTGGCATGAACCACCATCATCAATACAATATTGCCTGGAAAGTTCTATAATAGCTCTGGCAGCTAGGCTTGCATGTTCTGCAAACTCAGCCGCTGCTTGAGCAGCATAGGTAGCATCCTTAAATTTCATGTTCCAATTCTGTCTACCAACAGAAAAATTACCATTACCATTTCTAAGTAATGATTGCCCATGTTCCAACATTGCATCCTTGAAACCTAAGTGGCATGAACTACCATCATCAACACAATATTGCCTTGAAAGTTCTATAACAACTCTGGCAGTTTGGCTTGCATATTTTGAAAACTTAGCCGCTGCTTGAGCAGCAGAGGTAGTATCCTTAAATTTCATGTTCCAATTCTGCCTACCAATAGTAAAATTACCATCTCCAGGAAATGATTGCCCATATTCCAACATTTCATCCTTGAAACCTAAGTGGCATGAACCACCATCATCAACACAATATTGCCTTGAAAGTTATACAACAGCTCTGGCAGCTATGCTTGCATGTTCTGCAAACTCAGTCACTGCTTGAGCAGCAGAGGTAGCATCCTTAAATTTCATTTTCCAAATCTGCCTACCAATAGAAAATTTACAATCTCCAGGAAATGATTGCCCATGTTCTAACCTTTCATCCTTGAAACCTAAGTGGCATGAACCACCATCATCAACACTATATTGCCTGGAAAGTTCTATAACAGCTCTGGCAGCTAGGCTTGCATGTTCTACAAACTCAGCCGCTGCTTGAGTAGCACAGGTAGCGTCCTTAAATTTCATGTTCAAATTCTTCCTCCCAAAAGTAAAATTACCATTACCATCTCCAAGAATTGATTGCCCATGTTCCAACCTTTCATCCTTGAAACCTAAGTGGCATGAATCACCATCATCAACACAATATTGCCTTGAAAGTTCTACAATAGCTCTGGCAGCTAGGCTTGCATGTTCTGCAAACTCAGCCACTGCTTGAGCAGCAGAGGTAGCATCTTTAAATTTCATTTTCCAAATCTGCCTACCAATAGAAAAATTACCATCTCCAGGAAATGATTGCCCATGTTCTAACCTTTCATCCTTGAAACCTAAGTGGCATGAACCACCATCATCAACACAATATTGCCTGGAAAGTTCTATAACAGCTCTGGCAGCTAGGCTTGCATGTTCTGCAAACTCAGCCGCTGCTTGAGCAGCATAGGTAGCATCCTTAAATTTCATGTTCCAATTCTGTCTACCAACAAAAAAATTACCATTACCATATCCAAGTAATGATTGCCCATGTTCCAACCTTTCATCCTTGAAACCTAAGTGGCATGAACTACCATCATCAACACAATGTTGCCTTGAAAGTTCTACAACAGCTCTGGCAGTTAGGCTTGCATATTTTGAAAACTTAGCCGCTGCTTGAGCAGCAGAGGTAGTATCCTTAAATTTCATGTTCCAATTCTGCCTACCAATAGTAAAATTACCATCTCCAGGAAATGATTGCCCATATTCCAACCTTTCATCCTTGAAACCTAAGTGGCATGAACCACCATCATCAACACATTATTGCCTTGAAAGTTCTACAACAGCTCTGGCAGCTATGCTTGCATGTTCTGCAAACTCAGTCACTGCTTGAGCAGCAGAGGTAGCATCCTTAAATTTCATTTTCCAAATCTGCCTACCAATAGAAAATTTACCATCTCCAGGAAATGATTGCCCATGTTCTAACCTTTCATCCTTGAAACCTAAGTGGCATGAACCACCATCATCAACACTATATTGCCTGGAAAGTTCTATAACAGCTCTGGCAGCTAGGCTTGCATGTTCTATAAACTCAGCCGCTGCTTGAGTAGCACAGGTAGCGTCCTTAAATTTCATGTTCAAATTCTTCCTCCCAAAAGTAAAATTACCATTACCATCTCCAAGAATTGATTGCCCATGTTCCAACCTTTCATCCTTGAAACCTAAGTGGCATGAATCACCATCATCAACACAATATTGCCTTGAAAGTTCTACAAAAGCTCTGGCAGCTAGGCTTGCATGTTCTGCAAACTCAGCCACTGCTTGAGCAGCAGAGGTAGCATCTTTAAATTTCATTTTCCAAATCTGCCTACCAATAGAAAAATTACCATCTCCAAGAATTGATTGCCCATGTTCCAACCTTTCATCCTTGAAACCTAAGTGGCATGAACCACCATCATCAACACAATATTGCCTTGAAAGTTCTACAACAGCTCTGGCAGCTAGGCTTGCATGTTCTGCAAACTCAGCCACTGCTTGAGCAGTAGAGGTAGCATCTTTAAATTTCATTTTCCAAATCTGCCTACCAATGGAAAAATTACCATCTCCAGGAAATGATTGCCCATGTTCCAACCTTTCATTCTTGAAACCTAAGTGGCATGAACTACCATCATCAACACAATATTGCCTTGAAAGTTCTACAACAGCTCTGGCAATTAGGCTTGCATATTTTGAAAACTTAGCCGCATCTTGAGCAGCAGAGGTAGTATCCTTAAATTTCATGTTCCAATTCTGCCTACCAATAGAAAAATTACCATCTCCAGGAAATGATTGCCCATATTCCAACCTTTCATCCTTGAAACCTAAGTGGCATGAACCACCATCATCAACACAATATTGCCTTGAAAGTTCTACAATAGCTCTGGCAGCTATGCTTGCATGTTCTGCAAACTCAGCCACTGCTTGAGCAGTAGAGGTAGCATCCTTAAATTTCATTTTCCAAATCTGCCTACCAATAGAAAAATTACCTTCTCCAGGAAATGATTGCCCATGTTCTAACCTTTCATCCTTGAAACCTAAGTGGCATGAACCACCATCATCAACACAATATTGCCTGGAAAGTTCTATAACTGCTCTGGCAGCTAGGGTTGCATGTTCTGCAAACTCAGCCGCTGCTTCAGTAGCACAGGTAGCGTCCTTAAATTTCATGTTCAAATTCTTCCTCCCAAAAGTAAAATTACCATTACCATCTCCAAGAATTGATTGCCCATGTTCCAACTTTTCATCCTTGAAACCTAAGTGGCATGAACCACCATCATCAACACAATATTGCCTTGAAAGTTCTACAACAGCTCTGGCAGCTAGGCTTGCATGTTCTGCAAACTCAGCCACTGCTTGAGCAGTAGAGGTAGCATCTTTAAATTTCATTTTCCAAATCTGCCTACCAATAGAAAAATTACCATCTCCAGGAAATGATTGCCCATGTTCTAACCTTTCATCCTTGAAACCTAAGTGGCATGAACCACCATCATCAACACAATACTGCCTGGAAAGTTCTATCACAGCTCGCAGCTAGGCTTGCATGTTCTGCAAACTCAGCCGCTGCTTGAGCTGCATAGGTAGCATCCTTAAGTTTCATGTTCCATTTCTGCCTGCCAATAGAAAAATTACCATTACCATCTCCAGGAAATGATTGCCCATGTTCCAACTTTTCATCCTTGAAACCTAAGTGGCATGAACCACCATCATCAATACAATATTGCCTTGAAAGTTCTACAACAGCTCTGGCAGCTAGGCTTGCATATTCTGCAAACTCAGTCGCTGCTTGAGCAGGAGAGGTAGCATCCTTAAATTTCATTTTCCAATTCCTCCTACCAATAGAAAATTTACCATCTCCAGGAAATGATTGCCCATGTTCTAACCTTTCATCCTTGAAACCTAAGTGGCATGAACCACCATCATCAACATAATATTGCCTGAAAAGTTCTATAACAGCTCTGGCAGCTAGGCTTGCATGTTCTGCAAACTCAGCCACTGCTTGAGCAGTAGAGGTAGCATGTTTAAATTTCATTTTCCAAATCTGCCTACCAATGGAAAAATTACCATCTCCAAGAAATGATTGCCCATGTTCTAACCTTTCATCCTTGAAACCTAAGTTGAATGAACCACCATCATCAACACAATATTGCCTGGAAAGTTCTATAACAGCTCTGGCAGCTAGGCTTGCATGTTCTGCAAACTCAGCCGCTGCTTGAGCAGCATAGGTAGCATCCTTAAATTTCATGTTCCAATTTTGTCTACCATCAGAAAAATTACCATTACCATCTCCAAGTAATGATTGCCCATGTTCCAACCTTTCATACTTGAAACCTAAGTGGCATGAACTTCCATCATCAACACAATATTGCCTTGAAAGTTCTACAACAGCTCTGGCAGTTAGGCTTGCATATTTTGAAAACTTAGCCACTGCTTGAGCAGCAGAGGTAGTATCCTTAAATTTCATGTTCCAATTCTGCCTACCAATAGAAAAATTACCATCTCCAGGAAATGATTGCCCATATTCCAACCTTTCATCCTTGAAACCAAAGTGGCATGAACCACCATCATCAACACAATATTGCCTTGAAAGTTCTACAATAGCTCTGGCAGCTATGCTTGCATGTTCTGCAAACTCAGCCACTGCTTGAGCAGCAGAGGTAGCATCCTTAAATTTCATTTTCCAAATCTGCCTACCAATAGAAAAATTACCATCTCCAGGAAATGATTGCACATGTTCTAACCTTTCATCCTTGAAACCTAAGTGGCATGAACCACCATCATCAACACAATATTGCCTGGAAAGTTCTATAACAGCTCTGGCAGCTAGGGTTGCATGTTCTGCAAACTCAGCCTCTGCTTCAGTAGCACAGGTAGCGTCCTTAAATTTCTTGTTCAAATTCTTCCTCCCAAAAGTAAAATTACCATTACCATCTCCAAGAATTGATTGCCCATGTTCCAACCTTTCATCCTTGAAACCTAAGTGGCATGAACCACCATCAACACAATATTGCCTTGAAAGTTCTACAACAGCTCTGGCAGCTAGGCTTGCATGTTCTGCAAACTCAGCCACTGCTTGAGCAGCAGAGGTAGCATCCTTAAATTTCATTTTCCAAATCTGCCTACCAATAGAAAAATTACCATCTCCAGGAAATGATTGCCCATGTTCTAACCTTTCATCCTTGAAACCTAAGTGGCATGAACCACCATCATCAACACAATACTGCCTGGAAAGTTCTATAACAGCTCGCAGCTAGGCTTGCATGTTCTGCAAACTCAGCCGCTGCTTGAGCAGCATAGGTAGCATCCTTAAATTTCATGTTCCAATTCTGCCTGCCAACAGAAAAATTACCAATACCATCTCCAGGAAATGATTGCCCATGTTCCAACTTTTCATCCTTGAAACCTAAGTGGCATGAACCACCATCATCAACACAATATTGCCTTGAAAGTTCTACAACAGCTCTGGCAGCTAGGCTTGCATATTCTGCAAACTCAGTCGCTACTTGAGCAGGAGAGGTAGCTTCCTTAAATTTAATTTTCCAATTCCTCCTACCAATAGAAAATTTACCATCTCCAGGAAATGATTGCCCATGTTCTAACCTTTCATCCTTGAAACCTAAGTGGCATGAACCACCATCATCAACATAATATTGCCTGGAAAGTTCTATTACAGCTCTGGCAGCTAGGCTTGCATGTTCTGCAAACTCAGCCGCTGCTTGAGTAGCACAGGTAGAGTCCTTAAATTTCATGTTCAAATTCTGCCTCCCAAAAGTAAAATTACCATAACCATCTCCAAGAATTGATTGCCCATGTTCTAACCTTTCATCCTTGAAACCTAAGTGGCATGAACCACCATCATCAACACAATATTGCCTTGAAAGTTCTACAACAGCTCTGGCAGCTAGGCTTGCATATTCTGCAAACTTAGCCAATGCTTGAGCAGTAGAGGTAGCATCCTTAAATTTCATTTTCCAATTCTGCCTACCAATTGAAAAATTACCATCTCCAGGAAATTATTGCCCATATTCCAACATTTCATCCTTGAAACCTAAGTGGCATGAACCACCATCATCAACACAATATTGCATTGAAAGTTCTACAACAGCTTTGGCAGCTAGGCTTGCATGTTCTACAAACTCAGCCACTGCTTGAGCAGTAGAGGTAGCATCCTTAAATTTCATTTTCCAAATCTGCCTACCAATAGAAAAATTACCATCTCCAGGAAATGATTGCCCATGTTCTAACCTTTCATCCTTGAAACCTAAGTGGCATGAACCACCATCATCAACATAATATTGCCTTGAAATTTCTATTACAGCTCTGGCAGCTAGGCTTGCATGTTCTGCAAACTCAGCCGCTGCTTGAGTAGCACAGGTAGAGTCCTTAAATTTCATGTTCAAATTCTGCCTCCCAAAAGTAAAATTACCATTACCATCTCCAAGAATTGATTGCCCATGTTCCAACCTTTCATCCTTGAAACCTAAGTGGCATAAACCACCATCATCAACACAATATTGCCTTGAAAGTTCGACAACAGCTCTCGCAGCTAGGCTTGCATGTTCTGCAAACTCTGCCGCTGCTTGAGCAAAATAGGTAGCATCCTTAAATTTCATGTTTCAATTCTTCCTGCCAACAGAAAAATTATCATTACCATCTCTAGGAAATGATTGCCCATATTCAAACTTTCATCCTTGAAACCTAAGTGGCATGAACCACCAACATCAACACAATATTGCCTTGAAAGTTCTACAACAGCTCTGGCAGCTAGGCTTGCATATTCTGCAAACTTAGCCAATGCTTGAGCAGTAGAGGTAGCATCCTTAAATTTCATTTTCCAATTCTGCCTACCAATTTAAAAATTACCATCTCCAGGAAATTATTGCCCATATTCCAACATTTCATCCTTGAAACCTAAGTGGCATGAACCACCATCATCAGCACAATATTGCATTGAAAGTTCTACAACAGCTCTAGCAGCTAGGCTTGCATGTTCTACAAACTCAGCCACTGCTTGAGCAGTAGAGGTAGCATCCTTAAATTTCATTTTCCAAATCTGCCTACCAATAGAAAAATTGCCATCTCTAGGAAATGATTGCCCATGTTCTAACCTTTCATCCTTGAAACCTAAGTGGCATGAACCACCATCATCAACATACTATTGCCTGGAAAGTTCTATTACAGCTCTGGCAGCTAGGCTTGCATGTTCTGCAAACTCAGCCGCTGCTTGAGTAGCACAGGTAGAGTCCTTAAATTTCATGTTCAAATTCTGCCTCCCAAAAGTAAAATTACCATTACGATCTCCAAGAATTGATTGCCCATGTTCCAACCTTTCATCCTTGAAACCTAAGTGGCATGAACCACCATCATCAACACAATATTGCCTTGAAAGTTCGACAACAGCTCTGGCAGCTATGCTTGCATGTTCTGCAAACTCAGCCACTGCTTGAGCAGTAGAGGTAGCATCCTTAAATTTCATTTTCCAAATCTGCCTACCAATAGAAAAATTACCATCTCCAAGAAATGATTGCCCATGTTCTAACCTTTCATCCTTGAAACCTAAGTGGCATAAACCACCTTCATCAACACAATATTGCCTGGAAAGTTCTATAACAGCTCTGGCAGCTAGGCTTGCATGTTCTGCAAACTCAGCCGCTGCTTGAGTAGCACAGGTAGCGTCCTTAAATTTCATGTTCAAATTCTTCCTCCCAAAAGTAAAATTACCATTACCATCTCCAAGAATTGATTGCCCATGTTCCAACCTTTCATCCTTGAAACCTAAGTGGCATGAACCACCATCATCAACACAATATTGCCTTGAAAGTTCTACAACAGCTCTGGCAGCTAGGCTTGCATATTCTGCAAACTTAGCCAATGCTTGAGCAGTAGAGGTAGCATCCTTAAATTTCATTTTCCAATTCTTCCTACCAATTGAAAAATTACCATCTCCAGGAAATTATTGCCCATATTCCAACATTTCATCCTTGAAACCTAAGTGGCATGAACCACCATCATCAATACAATATTGCATTGAAAGTTCTACAACAGCTCTGGCAGCTAGGCTTGCATGTTCTACAAACTTAGCCACTGCTTGAGCAGTAGAGGTAGCATCCTTAAATTTCATTTTCCAAATCTGCCTACCAATAGAAAAATTACCATCTCCAGGAAATGATTGCCCATGTTCTAACCTTTCATCCTTGAAACCTAAGTGGCATGAACCACCATCATCAACATAAAATTGCCTGGAAAGTTCTATTACAGCTCTGGCAGCTAGGCTTGCATGTTCTGCAAACTCAGCCGCTGCTTGAGTAGCACAGGTAGAGTCCTTGAATTTCATGTTCAAATTCTGCCTCCCAAAAGTAAAATTACCATTACCATCTCCAAGAATTGATTGCCCATGTTCTAACCTTTCATCCTTGAAACCTAAGTGGCATGAACCACCATCATCAACATAATATTGCCTTGAAAGTTCGACAACAGCTCTGGCAGCTATGCTTGCATGTTCTGCAAACTCAGCCACTGCTTGAGCAGTAGAGGTAGCATCCTTAAATTTCATTTTCCAAATCTGCCTACCAATAGAAAAATTACCATCTCCAGGAAATGATTGCCCATGTTCTAACCTTTCATCCTTGAAACCTAAGTGGCATGAACCACCTTCATCAACACAATATTGCCTGAAAAGTTCTATAACAGCTCTGGCAGCGAGGCTTGCATGTTCTGCAAACTCAGCCGCTGCTTGAGTAGCACAGGTAGCGTCCTTAAATTTTATGTTCAAATTCTTCCTCCCAAAAGTAAAATTACCATTACCATCTCCAAGAATTGATTGCCCATGTTCCAACCTTTCATCCTTGAAACCTAAGTGGCATGAACCACCATCATCAACACAATATTGCCTTGAAAGTTCTACAACAGCTCTGGCAGCTAGGCTTGCATGTTCTGCAAACTCAGCCACTGCTTGAGCAGCAAAGGTAGCATCCTTAAATTTCATTTTCGAAATTTGCCTACCAATAGAAAAATTACCATCTCCAGGAAATGAATGCCCATGTTCTAACCTTTCATCCTTGAAACCTAAGTGGCATGAACAACCATCATCAACACAATATTGCATGGAAAGTTCTATAACAGCTCGCAGCTAGGCTTGCATGTTCTGCAAACTCAACCGCTGCTTGAGCAGCATAGGTAGCATCCTTAAATTTCATGTTCCAATTCTGTCTACCAACAGAAAAATTACCATTACCATCTCCAAGTAATGATTGCCCATGTTCCAACCTTTCATCCTTGAAACCTAAGTGGCATGAGCAGCAGAGGTAGTATCCTTAAATTTCATGTTCCAATTCTGCCTACCAATAGAAAAATTACCATCTCCAGGAAATGATTGCCCATATTCCAACCTTTCATCCTTGAATCCTAAGTGGTATGAACCACCATCATCAACAAAATATTGCCTTGAAAGTTCTACAACAGCTCTGGCAGCTAGGCTTCCATGTTCTGCAAACTCATCTGTTGCTTTAGTAGCAGAGGTAACATCCTTAAATTTCATGTTCCAATTCTGCCTGCCAACAGAAAAATTACCATTACCATCTCCAGGAAATGATTGCCCATGTTCCAAACTTTCATCCTTGAAACCCAAGTGGCATGAACCACCATCATCAACACAATATTGCCTTGAAAGTTCTACAACAGCTCTGGCAGCTAGGTTTGCATATTCTGCAAACTCAGTCGCTGCTTGAGCAGGAGAGGTAGCATCCTTAAATTTCATTTTCCAATTCCTCCTACCAATAGAAAATATATCATCTCCAGGAAATGATTGCCCTTGTTCTAACCTTTTATCCTTGAAAACTAAGTGGCATGAACAACCATCATCAACACAATATTGCCTTGAAAGTTCGACAACAGCTCTCGCAGCTAGGCTTGCATGTTCTGCAAACTCTGCCGCTGCTTGAGCAAAATAGGTAGCATCCTTAAATTTCATGTTTCAATTCTTCCTGCCAACAGAAAAATTATCATTACCATCTCCAGGAAATGATTGCCCATATTCAAACCTTTCATCCTTGAAACCTAAGTGGCATGAACCACCATCATCAACACAATATTGCCTTGAAAGTTCTACAACAGCTCTGGCAGCTAGGCTTGCATATTCTGCAAACTTAGCCAATGCTTGAGCAGTAGAGGTAGCATCCTTAAATTTTATTTTCCAATTCTGCCTACTAATTGAAAAATTACCATCTCCAGGAAATTATTGCCCATATTCCAACATTTCATCCTTGAAACCTAAGTGGCATGAACCACCATCATCAACACAATATTGCATTGAAAGTTCTACAACAGCCCTGGCAGCTAGGCTTGCATGTACTACAAACTCAGCCACTGCTTGAGCAGTAGAGGTAGCATCCTTAAATTTCATTTTCCAAATCTGCCTACCAATAGAAAAATTACCATCTCCAGGAAATGATTGCCCGTGTTCTAACCTTTCATCCTTGAAACCTAAGTGGCATTAACCACCATCATCAACACAATACTGCCTGGAAAGTTCAATAACAGCTCGCAGCTAGGCTTGCATGTTCTGCAAACTCAGCCGCTGCTTGAGCAGCACAGGTAGAGTCCTTAAATTTCTTGTTCAAATTCTGCCTCCCAAAAGTAAAATTACCATTACCATCTCCAAGAATTGATTGCCCATGTTCCAACTTTTCATCCTTGAAACCTAAGTGGCATGAACCACCATCATCAACACAATATTGCCTTGAAAGTTCTACAACAGCTCTGGCAGCTAGGCTTGCATATTCTGCAAACTCAGTCGCTGCTTGAGCAGGAGAGGTAGCATCCTTAAATTTCATTTTCCAATTCCTCCTACCAATAGAAAATTTACCATCTCCAGGAAATGATTGCCCATGTTCTAACCTTTCATCCTTGAAACCTAAGTGGCATGAACCACCATCATCAACATAATATTGCCTGGAAAGTTCTATAGCAGCTCTGGCAGCTAGGCTTGTATGTTCTGCAAACTCAGCCGCTGCTTGAGTAGCACAGGTAGAGTCCTTAAATTTCATGTTCAAATTCTGCCTCCCAAAAGTAAAATTACCATTACCATCTCCAAGAATTGATTGCCCATGTTCCAACCTTTCATCCTTGAAACCTAAGTGGCATGAACCACCATCATCAACACAATATTGCCTTGAAAGTTCTACAACAGCTCTGGCAGCTATGCTTGCATGTTCTGCAAACTCAGCCACTGCTTGAGCAGTAGAGGTAGCATCCTTAAATTTCATTTTCCAAATCTGCCTACCAATAGAAAAATTACCATCTCCAGGAAATGATTGCCCATGTTCTAACCTTTCATCCTTGAAACCTAAGTGGCATGAACCACCATCATCAACACAATATTGCCTGGAAAGTTCTATAACAGCTCGGGCAGCTAGGCTTGCATGTTCTGCAAACTCAGCCGCTGCTTGAGTAGCACAGGTAGCGTCCTTAAATTTCATGTTCCCAAAAGTAAAATTACCATTACCATCTCCAAGAATTGATTGCCCATGTTCCAACCTTTCATCCTTGAAACCTAAGTGGCATGAACCACCATCATCAACACAATATTGCCTTGAAAGTTCTACAAAAGCTCTGGCAGCTAGGCTTGCATGTTCTGCAAACTCAGCCACTGCTTGAGCAGCAGAGGTAGCATCCTTAAATTTCATTTTCCAAATCTGCCTACCAATAGAAAAATTACCATCTCCAGGAAATGATTGCCCATGTTCTAACCTTTCATCCTTGAAACCTAAGTGGCATGAACCACCATCATCAACACAATATTGCCTGACAAGTTCTATAACAGCTCGCAGCTAGACTTGCATGTTCTGCAAACTCAACCGCTGCTTGAGCAGCATAGGTAGCATCCTTAAATTTCATGTTCCAATTCTGTCTACCAACAGAAAAATTACCATTACCATCTCCAAGTAATGATAGCCCATGTTCCAACCTTTTATCCTTGAAACCTAAGTGGCATGAGCAGCAGAGGTAGTATCCTTAAATTTCATGTTCCAATTCTGCCTACCAATAGAAAAATTACCATCTCTAGGAAATGATTGCCCATATTCCAACGTTTCATCCTTGAATCCTAAGTGGTATGAACCACCATCATCAACAAAATATTGCCTTAAAAGTTCTACAACAGCTCTGGCAGCTAGGCTTGCATGTTCTGCAAACTCATCCGTTGCTTTAGTAGCAGAGGTAACATCCTTAAATTTCATGTTCCAATTCTGCCTGCCAACAGAAAAATTACCATTACCATCTCCAGGAAATGATTGCCCATGTTCCAACTTTTCATCCTTGAAACCTAAGTGGCATGAACTACCATCATCAACACAATATTGCCTTGAAAGATCTACAACAGCTTTGGCAGCTAGGCTTGCATATTCTGCAAACTCAGTCGCTGCTTGAGCAGGAGAGGTAGCATCCTTAAATTTCATTTTCCAATTCCTCCCACCAATAGAAAATATATCATCTCCAGGAAATGATTGCCCATGTTCTAACCTTTCATCCTTGAAACCTAAGTGGCATGAACAACCATCATCAACATAATATTGCCTTGAAAGTTCGACAACAGCTCTCGCAGCTAGGCTTGCATGTTCTGCAAACTCACCCACTGCTTGAGCAGTAGAGGTAGCATCCTTAAATTTCATTTTCCAAATCTGCCTACCAATAGAAAAATTACCATCTCCAGGAAATGATTGCCCATGTTCTAAGCTTTCATCCTTGAAACCTAAGTGGCATGAACCACCATCATCAACACAATATTGCCTTGAAAGTTCTACAACAGCTCTGGCAGCTAGGCTTGCATATTCTGCAAACTCAGTCGCTGCTTGAGCAGGAGAGGTAGCATCCTTAAATTTCATTTTCCAATTCCTCCTACCAATAGAAAATTTACCATCTCCAGGAAATGATTGCCCATGTTCTAACCTTTCATCCTTGAAACCTAAGTGGCATGAACCACCATCATCAACATAATATTGCCTGGAAAGTTCTATAGCAGCTCTGGCAGCTAGGCTTGCATGTTCTGCAAACTCAGCCGCTGCTTGAGTAGCACAGGTAGAGTCCTTAAATTTCATGTTCAAATTCTGCCTCCCAAAAGTAAAATTACCATTACCATCTCCAAGAATTGATTGCCCATGTTCCAACCTTTCATCCTTGAAACCTAAGTGGCATGAACCACCATCATCAACACAATATTGCCTTGAAAGTTCTACAACAGCTCTGGCAGCTAGGCTTGCATGTTCTGAAAACTCAGCCACTGCTTGAGCAGCAAAGGTAGCATCCTTAAATTTCATTTTCCAAATCTGCCTACCAATAGAAAAATTACCATCTCCAGGAAATGATTGCCCATATTCTAACCTTTCATCCTTGAAACCTAAGTGGCATGAACCACCATCATCAACACAATATTGCCTGACAAGTTCTATAACAGCTCGCAGCTAGACTTGCATGTTCTGCAAACTCAACCGCTGCTTGAGCAGCATAGGTAGCATCCTTAAATTTCATGTTCCAATTCTGTCTACCAACAGAAAAATTACCATTACCATCTCCAAGTAATGATAGCCCATGTTCCAACCTTTTATCCTTGAAACCTAAGTGGCATGAGCAGCAGAGGTAGTATCCTTAAATTTCATGTTCCAATTCTGCCTACCAATAGAAAAATTACCATCTCCAGGAAATGATTGCCCATATTCCAACCTTTCATCCTTGAATCCTAAGTGGTATGAACCACCATCATCAACAAAATATTGCCTTAAAAGTTCTACAACAGCTCTGGCAGCTAGGCTTGCATGTTCTGCAAACTCATCCGTTGCTTTAGTAGCAGAGGTAACATCCTTAAATTTCATGTTCCAATTCTGCCTGCCAACAGAAAAATTACCATTACCATCTCCAGGAAATGATTGCCCATGTTCCAACTTTTCATCCTTGAAACCTAAGTGGCATGAACCACCATCATCAACACAATATTGCCTTGAAAGATCTACAACAGCTTTGGCAGCTAGGCTTGCATATTCTGCAAACTCAGTCGCTGCTTGAGCAGGAGAGGTAGCATCCTTAAATTTCATTTTCCAATTCCTCCTACCAATAGAAAATATATCATCTCCAGGAAATGATTGCCCATGTTCTAACCTTTCATCCTTGAAACCTAAGTGGCATGAACAACCATCATCAACATAATATTGCCTTGAAAGTTCGACAACAGCTCTCGCAGCTAGGCTTGCATGTTCTGCAAACTCACCCACTGCTTGAGCAGTAGAGGTAGCATCCTTAAATTTCATTTTCCAAATCTGCCTACCAATAGAAAAATTACCATCTCCAGGAAATGATTGCCCATGTTCTAAGCTTTCATCCTTGAAACCTAAGTGGCATGAACCACCATCATCAACACAATATTGCCTTGAAAGTTCTACAACAGCTCTGGCAGCTAGGCTTGCATATTCTGCAAACTCAGTCGCTGCTTGAGCAGGAGAGGTAGCATCCTTAAATTTCATTTTCCAATTCCTCCTACCAATAGAAAATTTACCATCTCCAGGAAATGATTGCCCATGTTCTAACCTTTCATCCTTGAAACCTAAGTGGCATGAACCACCATCATCAACATAATATTGCCTGGAAAGTTCTATAGCAGCTCTGGCAGCTAGGCTTGCATGTTCTGCAAACTCAGCCGCTGCTTGAGTAGCACAGGTAGAGTCCTTAAATTTCATGTTCAAATTCTGCCTCCCAAAAGTAAAATTACCATTACCATCTCCAAGAATTGATTGCCCATGTTCCAACCTTTCATCCTTGAAACCTAAGTGGCATGAACCACCATCATCAACACAATATTGCCTTGAAAGTTCTACAACAGCTCTGGCAGCTAGGCTTGCATGTTCTGAAAACTCAGCCACTGCTTGAGCAGCAAAGGTAGCATCCTTAAATTTCATTTTCCAAATCTGCCTACCAAAAGAAAAATTACCATCTCCAGGAAATGATTGCCCATGTTCTAACCTTTCATCCTTGAAACCTAAGTGGCATGAACCACCATCATCAACACAATATTGCCTGGAAAGTTCTATAACAGCTCGCAGCTAGGCTTGCATGTTCTGCAAACTCAACCGCTGCTTGAGCAGCATAGGTAGCATCCTTAAATTTCATGTTCCAATTCTGTCTACCAACAGAAAAATTACCATTACCATCTCCAAGTAATGATTGCCCATGTTCCAACCTTTTATCCTTGAAACCTAAGTGGCATGAGCAGCAGAGGTAGTATCCTTAAATTTCATGTTCCAATTCTGCCTACCAATAGAAAAATTACCATCTCCAAGAAATGATTGCCCATGTTCTAACCTTTCATCCTTGAAACCTAAGTGGCATGAACAACCATCATCAACACAATATTGCCTTGAAAGTTCGACAACAGCTCTCACAGCTAGGCTTGCATGTTCTGCAAACTCTGCCGCTGCTTGAGCAGCATAGGTAGCATCCTTAAATTTCATATTTCAATTCTTCCTGCCAACAGAAAAATTGTCATTACCATCTCCAGGAAATGATTGCCCATATTCAAACCTTTCATCCTTGAAACCTAAGTGGCATGAACCACCATAATCAACACAATATTGCCTTGAAAGTTCTACAACAGCTCTGGCAGCTAGGCTTGCATATTCTGCAAACTTATCCAATGCTTGAGCAGTAGAGGTAGCATCCTTAAATTTCATTTTCCAATTCTGCCTACCAATTGAAAAATTACCATCTCCAGGAAATTATTGCCCATATTCCTACATCTCATCCTTGAAACCTAAGCGGCATGAACCACCATCATCAACACAATATTGCATTGAAAGTTCTACAACAGCTCTGGCAGCTAGGCTTGCATGTTCTACAAACTCAGCCACTGCTTGAGCAGTAGAGGTAGCATCCTTAAATTTCATTTTCCAAATTTGTCTACCAATAGAAAAATTACCATCTCCAGGAAATGATTGCCCATGTTCTAACCTTTCATCCTTGAAACCTAAGTGGCATGAATCACCATCATCAACATAATATTGCCTGGAAAGTTCTATAACAGCTCTGGCAGCTAGGCTTGCATGTTCTGCAAACTCAGCCGCTGCTTGAGTAGCACATGTAGCGTCCTTAAATTTCATGTTCAAATTCTGCCTCCCAAAAGTAAAATTACCATTACCATCTCCAAGAATTGATTGCCCATGTTCCAACCTTTCATCTTTGAAACCTAAGTGGCATGAACCACCATCATCAACACAATATTGCCTTGAAAGTTCTACAACAGCTCTGGCAGCTAGGCTTGCATGTTCTGCAAACTCAGCCACTGCTTGAGCAGCAGAGGTAGCATCCTTAAATTTCATTTTCCAAATCTACCTACCAATAGAAAAATTACCATCTCCAGGAAATGATTGCCCATGTTCTAACCTTTCATCCTTGAAACCTAAGTGGCATGAACCACCATCATCAACACAATATTGCCTGGAAAGTTCTATAATAGCTCGCAGCTAGGCTTGCATGTTCTGCAAACTCAGCCGCTGCTTGAGCAGCATAGGTAGCCTCCTTAAATTTCATGTTCCAATTTTGTCTGCCAACAGAAAAATTACCATTACCATCTCTAAGAAATGATTGCCCATGTTCCAACCTTTCATCCTTAAAACCTAAATGGCATGAACTACCATCATCAACACAATATTGCCTTGAAAGTTCTACAACAGCTCTGGCAGTTAGGCTTGCATATTTTGAAAACTTAGCCGCTGCTTGAGCCGCAGAGGTAGTATCCTTAAATTTCATGTTCCAATTTTGCCTACCAATAGAAAAATTACCATCTCTAGGAAATGATTGCCCATATTCCAACCTTTCATCCTTGAATCCTAAGTGGCATGAACCACCATCATCAACAAAATATTGCCTTGAAAGTTCTACAACAGCTCTGGCAGCTAGGCTTGCATGTTCTGCAAACTCAGCCGTTACTTTAGTAGAAGAGGTAACATCCTTAAATTTCATGTTCCAATTCTGACTGCCAACAGAAAAATTACCATTACCATCTCCAGGAAATGATTGCCCATGTTCCAACTTTTCATCCTTGAAACCTAAGTGGCATGAACCACCATCATCAACACATTATTGCCTTGAAAGTTCTACAGCAGCTCTGGCAGCTAGGCTTGCATATTCTGCAAACTCAGTCGCTGCTTGAGCAGCAGAGGTAGCATCCTTAAATTTCATTTTCCAATTCCTCCTACCAATAGAAAATTTACCATCTCTAGGAAATGATTGCCCATGTTCTAACCTTTTATCCTTGAAACCTAAGTGGCATGAACCACCATCATCAACACAATATTGCCTTGAAAGTTCTACAACATCTTTCGCAGCTAGGCTTGCATGTTCTGCAAACTCTGCCGCTGCTTGAGCAGCATAGGTAGCATCCTTAAATTTCATGTTTCAATTCTTCCTGCCAACAGAAAAATTACCATTACCATCTCCAGGAAATGATTGCCCATATTCAAACCTTTCATCCTTGAAACCAAAGTGGCATAAACCACCCTCATCAACACAATATTGCCTTGAAACTTCTACAACAGCTAAGGGAGCTAGGCTTGCATATTCTGCAATCTCAGTCGTTGCTTGAGCAGCAGAGGTAGCATCCATAAATTTTGTGTTCAAATTCTGCCTACCAACAGAAAAATAACCATCTCCAGGAAATGATTGCCCATATTCCAACCTTTCATCCTTGAATCCTAAGTGGAATGAACCACCATCATCAACACAATATTCCCTTGAAAGTTCTAAAATAGCTCTGAAAGCTAGGCTTGAATGTTCTACAAACACAAACATTGCTTGAGCAGAAGAGGTAGCATCCTTAAATTTCATGTTCCAATTCTGCCTGCCAACAGAACAATTACCATTACTATCTCCAGGAAATGATTGCCCATGTTCCAACCTTTCATCCTTCAAACTTAAGAGTCATGAACCACCATCATCAACACAATATTGCCTTGAAAGTTGTACAACAGCTCTGGTAGCTAGGCTTGCATATTCTGCAAACTCAGCCGCTGCTTGAGCAGCAGAGGCAGCATCCTTAAAGTTCATGTTCCAATTCTGCCTGCCAATAGAAAAATTACCATCTCCAGGAAATGAAATCCCATATTCTAACATTTCATCCTTGAAACCTAAGTGGCATGAACCACCATCATTAATAAAATATTGCCTTGAAAGTTCTACAACAGCTCTAGCAACTAGGCTTGCATGTTCTGCAAACTCAGCTGCTACTTGAGTAGCAGAGGTAACATCCTTAAATTTCATGTTCCAATTCTGCCTCCCAACAGTAAAATTACCATTACCATCTCTAGGAAATGATTGCCCATGTTCCAACCTTTCATCCTTGAAAACTAAGTGGCATGAACCACCATCATCAACACAATATTGACTTGAAAGTTCTACAACAGCTCTGGCAGCTAGGCTTGCATATTCTGCAAACTCAGCCGCTGCTTGAGCAGCAGAGGTAGCATCCATAAATTTTATGTTCCAATTCTGCCTACCAACAGAAAAATTACCATCTCCAGGAAATGATTGCCCTTATTCCAACCTTTCATCCTTGAATCCTAAGTGGAATGAACCACCATCATCAACACAATATTCCCTTGAAAGTTCTAAAATAGCTCTGAAAGCTAGGCTTGCATGTTCTGCAAACTCAGTCGTTGCTTGAGTAGAAGAGGTAGCATCCTTAAATTTCATGTTCCAATTCTGCCTGCCAACAGAAAAATTACCATTACTATCTTCAGGAAATGATTGCCCATGTTCCAACCTTTCATCCTTCAAACCTAAGTTGCATGAACCACCATCATCAACACAATGCCTTGAAAGTTGTACAACAGCTCTGGCAACTAAGCTTGCATATTCTGCAAACTCAGCCGCTGCTTGAGCAGCAGAGGTAGCATCCTTAAATTTCATGTTCCAATTCTGCCTACCAATAGAAAAATTACCATCTCCAGGAAATGATTGCCCATATTCCAACCTTTCATCCTTGAAACCTAAGTGGCATGAACCACCATCATCAACAAAATATTGCCTTGAAAGTTCTACAACAGCTCTGGCAGCTAGGCTTGCATGTTCTGCAAACTCAGCCACTGCTTGAGTAGCAGAGGTAACATCCTTAAATTTCATGTTCCAATTCTGCCTCCCAACATTACAGTTACTATTACCATCTCCAGGAAATGATTGCCCATGTTCCAACCTTTCATCCTTCAAACAAAAGTGGCATGAACCACCATCATCAACACAATATTGCCTTGAAAGTTGTACAACAGCTCTGGCAGCTAGGCTTGCATATTCTGCAAACTCAGCCGCTTCTTGAGCAGCAGAGGTAGCATCCTTAAATTTCATGTTCCAATTCTGCCTGCCAATAGAAAAATTACCATATCTAGGAAATGAAATCCCATATTCCAAACATTCATCCTTGAAACCTAAGTGAATGAACTACCATTATCAACAAAATATTGCCTTGAAAGTTCTACAACAGCTCTGGCAGCTAGGCTTGCATGTTCTGCAAACTCAGCCATTGCTTGAGCAGCAGAGGTATCATCCTTAAATTTCATATTCCAATTCTGCCTGCCAATAGAAAAATTACCATCTCCAGGAAATGAAATCCCATATTCCAACCTTTCATCCTTGAAACCTAAGTGGCATGAACCACCATCATCAACAAAATATTGCCTTGAAAGTTCTACAACAGCTTTGGCAGCTAGGCTTGCATGTTCTGCAAACTCAGCCACTGCTTGAGCAGCAGAGTTAGCATACTTAAATTTTATGTTCCAATTCTGCCTCGCAACAAAAATATTACCATTACCATCTCCAGTAAATGATTCCCCATGGTCCAACCTTTCATCCTTGAAACCTAAGTGGCATGAACCACCATCATCAACACAATATTGCCTTGAAAGTTCTATAACAGCTCTCGCAGTTAGGCTTGCATATTCTGCAAACTCAGCCGCTGCTTGAGAAGAAGAGGTAGCATCCTTAAATTTCAAGTTCCAATTTTGCCTGCCAGCAGAAAAATTACCATTACTATCTCCACGAAATGATTGCCCATGTTCCAACATTTCTTCCTTGAAACCTAAGTGGCATGAACCACCATCATCGACACAATATTGCCTTGAAAGTTCTACAACTGCTCTGGAAGCTAGGCTTGCATATTCTGCAAACTCAGCCGCTGCTTGAGCAGCAGAGGTAGCATCCTTAAATTTCATTTTCCAAATCTGCCTACCAATAGAAAGATTACCATCTCCAGAAAATGATTGCCCATGTTCTAACCTTTCATCCTTGAAACCTAAGTGGCATGAACCACCATCATCAACACAATATTACCTTGAAAGTTCTATAACAGCTCTCGCAGCTAGGCTTGCATGATCTGCAAACTCAGCCGCTGCTTGAGCAGCATAGGTAGCATCCTTAAATTTCATGTTCCAATTCTGTCTGCCAACAGAAAAATAACCATTACCATCTCCAGAAATTGATTGCCCATGTTCCAACTTTTCATCCTTGAAACCTAAGTGGCATGAACTACAATCATCAACACAATATTTCCTTGAAAGTTCTACAACAGCTCTGGCGGCTAGGCTTGCATATTTTGCAAACTTAGCCCTGCTTGAGCAGTAGAGGTAGCACCCTTAAATTTCATGTTCCAATTCTGCCTACCAATAGAAAAATTACCATCTCCAGGAAATGATTGCCCATATTCCAACCTTTCATCCTTGAATCCTAAGTGGCATGAACCACCATCATCAACAAAATATTGCCTTGAAAGTTCTACAACAGCTCTGGCAGCTAGGCTTGCATGTTCTACAAACTCAGCTGCTGCTTGAGCAGCAGAGGTAACAACCTTAAATTTCATGTTTCAATTCTGCCTGCCAACAGAAAAATTACCATTACTATCTCCAGGAAATGATTGCCCATGTTCCAACCTTTCATCCTTGAAACCTAAGTGGCATGAACCACCATCATCAACACAATATTGCCTTGAAAGTTCTACAACAGCTCTGGCAGCTAGGCTTGCATATTCTGCAAACTCAGCTGCTACTTGAGCAACAGATGTAGCATCCTTAAATTATATTTTCCAATTCTGCCTACCAATAGAAATATTACCATCTCCAGTAAATGTTTGCCCATGTTCGAACCTTTCATCCTTGAAACCTAAGTGTCATGAACCACCATCATCAATATAATATTGCCTTGAAAGTTCTACAACAGCTCTCTCAGCTAGGCTTGCATTTTCTACAAACTCAGCCGCTGCTTGAACAGCTGATGTAACATCACTAAATTTCATGTTCCAATTCTACCTGCCAACAGAAAAATTACCATCTCCATGAAATGATTTTCCATGTTCCAACCTTTCATCCTTGAAACCTAAGTGGCATGAACCACCATCATCAACACAATATTGCCTTGAAAGTTCTACAACAGCTTTGGCATCTAGGCTTGCATGTTCTGCAAACTCATCCGCTGCTTGAGCAGTAGAGGTAGCATCCTTAAATTTCATGTTCCAATTCTGCCTGCCAACAGAAACATTACCATCTCCAGGAAATGAAATCCCATATTCCAACCTTTCATCCTTGAAACCTAAGTGGCATGAACCACCATCATCGGCAGAGGTAGCATTCTTAAATTTCATTTTCCAAATCTGCCTACCAATAGAAAAATTACCTTCTCCAAGAATTGATTGCGCATGTTCCAACCTTTCATCCTTGAAACCTAATTGGCATGAACCACCATCATCAACACAATATTGCCTTAAAAGTTCTACAACAGCTCTGGCAGCTAGGCTTGCATGTTCTGCAAACTCAGCCACTGCTTGAGCAGCATAGGTAGCATCCTTAAATTTTATGTTCCAATTCTGCGTGGCAACAAAAATATTACCATTACCATCTCCAGGAAATGATTGCCCATGTTCTATCTTTCATCCTTCAAACCTAAGTGGCATGAACCACCATCATAAACACAATAATGCCTTAAAACTTCTACAACAACTCTGGCAGCTAGGCTTGCATGTTCTGCAAACTTAGCCGTTGCTTGAGAAGCAGAGGTAGCATCCTTAAATTTCAAGTTCCAATTCTGCCTGCCAACAGAAAAATTACCATTACTATCTCTAGGAAATTATTGCCCATGTTCCAACCTTTCATCCTTGTAACCTAAGTGGCATGAACCACCATCATCAACACAATATTGCCTTGAAAGTTCTACAACAGCTCTGGCAGCTAGGCTTGCATGTTTTTCAAATTCAGCCGCTGCTTGAGCAGCAGAGGTAGCATCCTTAAATTCCGTGTTCCTATTCTGCCTGTCAATAGAAAAATTACCATCTCCAGGAAATGATTGCCCATGTTCTAACCTTTCATCCTTCAAACCTAAGTGGCATGAACCACCATCATCAACACAATATTGCCTTGAAAGTTCTATAATAATTCTGGCAGCTAAGCTTGCATGTTTTGCAAATTCAGCCACTGCTTGAGCAGCAGAGGTAGCATCCTTAAATTTCATGTTCCTATTCTGCCTGTCGATAGAAAAATTACCATCTCCAGGAAATGATTGCCCATGTTCCAACCTTTCATCCTTGTAACCTAAGTGGCATGAACCACCATCATCAACACAATATTACCTTGAAACTTCAACAACAGCTCTGGCAGCTAGGCTTGCATGTTCTGCAAACTCAGCCGCTACTTGAGAAGCAGAGGTAGCATCCTTAAATTTCAAGTTCCAATTCTGCCTGCCAACAGAAAAATTACCATTACTATCTCTAGGAAATTATTGCCCATGTTCCAATCTTTCATCCTTGAAGCCTAAGTGGCATGAACTACCATCATCAACACAATATTGCCTTGAAATTTCTACAACAGCTCTGGCAGCTAGGCTTGCATGTTTTGCAAATTCAGTCGCTGCTTGAGCAGCAGAGGTAGCATCCTTAAATACCATGTTCCTATTCTGCCTGTCAATAGAAAAATTACCATCTCTAGGAAATGATTGCCCATGTTCCAACCTTTCATCCTTGTAACCTAAGTGGCTTGAACCACCATCATCAACACAATATTGCCTTGAAAGTTCTACAACAGCTCTGGCAGCTAGGCTTGCATGTTTTGCAAATTCAGCTGCTGCTTGAGCAGCAGAGGTAGTATCCTTAAATTTCATGTTCCTATTCTGCCTGTCAATAGAAAAATTACAATTACCATCTCCAGGAATTGATTGCCTATGTTCCAACCTTTCATCCTTGAAACCTAAGTGGCATGATCCACCATCATCAACACAATATTGCCTTGAAAGTTCTACAACAGCTCTGACAGCAAGGCTTGCATATTCTGCAAACTCAGCCGCTGCTTGAACAGCAGATGTAACATCACTAAATTTCATGTTCCAATTCAACCTGCCAACAGAAAAATTAGCATCTACATGAAATGATTTTCCATGTTCCAACATTTCATCCTTGAAACCTAAGTGGCATGAACCACCATCATCAACACAATATTGCCTTGAAAGTTCTACAACAACTCTGGCATCTAGGCTTGCATGTTCTGCAAACTCAGCCGCTGCTTGAACAGCAGATGTAACATCACTAAATTTCATGTTCCAATTCTGCTTGCCAACAGAAACATTACCATCTCAAGGAAATGAAATTCCATATTCCAACCTTTCATCCTTGAAACCTAAGTGGCATGAACCACCATGAGTAGCATAGGTAGCATCCTTAAATTTTATTTTCCAAATCTGCCTAGCAATAGAAAAATTACCATCTCCAGGAAATGATTGCCCATGTTCTAACCTTTCATCCTTGAAACCTAAGTTGCATGAACCACCATCATCAACACAATATTGCCTGGAAAGTTCTATAACAGCTCGCAGCTAGGCTTGCATGATCTGCAAACTCAGCCGCTGCTTGAGCAGCATAGGTAGCATCCTTAAATTTTATGTTCCAATTCTGTCTGCCAACAGAAAAATTACCATTACCATCTCCAAGAAATGATTGCCCATGTTCCAACCTTTCATCCTTGAAACCTAAGTGGCATGAACCACCATCATCAACACAATATTGCCTTGAAAGTTCTACAACAGCTCTGGAAGCTAGGATTGCATATTATGCAAACTCAGCCGCTACTTCAGCGGCAGAGGTAGCATCCTTAAATTTCATTTTTCAAATCTGCCTACTAATAGAAAAATTACCATCTCCAGGAAACCTAAGTGGCATGAACCACCATCATCAACACAATATTGCCTTGAGAGTTTTACAACAGCTCTCGCAACTAGGCTTGCATGTTCTGCAAACTTAGCCGCTGCTTGAGTAGCATAGGTAGCATCCTTAAATTTCATGTTCAAATTTTGCCTCCCAAAAGTAAAATTACCATTACCATCTCCAAGAATTGATTGCCCATGTTCCAACCTTTGTTCCTTGAAACCTAATTGGCATGAACCACCATCAACAACACAATATTGCCTTAAAAGTTCTACAACAGCTCTGGCAGCTAGGCTTGCATGTTCTGCAAACTCAGCCACTACATGAGCAGCATAGGTAGCATCCTTAATTTTTATGTTCCAATTCTGCCTGGCAACAAAAATATTACCATTACCATCTCCAGGAAATGATTGCCCATGTTCTATCTTTCATCCTTGAAACCTAGGTGGCATGAACCACCATCATCAACACAATATTGCGTTGAAACTTCTACAACAACTCTGGCAGCTAGGCTTGCATGTTCTGCAAACTCAGTCACTGCTTGAGAAGCAGAGGTAGCATCCTTAAATTTCAAGTTCCAATTCTGCCTGCCAACAGAAAAATTACCATTACTATCTCTAGGAAATGATTGCCCTTGTTCCGACCTTTCATCCTTGAAACCTAAATGGCATAAACCACTATCATCAACACAATATTGCCTTGAAAGTTTTATAACAGCTCTGGCAGCTAGGCTTGCATGTTTTGTAATTTCAGCCGCTACTTGAGCAGCAGAGGTAGCATCCTTAAATTGCATGTTCCTATTCTGCTTGTCAATAGAAAAATTACCATCTCCAGGAAATGATTGCCCATGTTCCAACTTTTCATCCTTGTAACCTAAGTGGCATGAACCACCATCATCAACAAAATATTGCCTTGAAAGTTCTACAACAGCTCTGGCAGCTAGGCTTGCATGTTTTGCAAATTAAGCCGCTGCTTGAGCAGCAGAGGTAGTATCCTTAAATTTCATGTTCCTATTCTGCCTGTCAATAGAAAAATTATCATCTCTAGGAAATGATTTCCCATGTTCCAACCTTTTATCGTTGTAACCTAAGTGGCATGAACCACCATCATTAACACAATATTGCCTTGAAAGTTCTACAACAGCTCTGGCAGCTAGGCTTGCATGTTTTGCAAATTCAGCCGCTGCTTGAGCAGCAGAGGTAGCATCCTTAAATTTCATGTTCCTATTCTTCCTGTCAATAGAAAAATTACAATTACCATCTCCAGGAAATGATTGCCCATGTTCCAACCTTTCATCCTTGAAACCTAAGTGGCATGCACCATCATCATCAACACAATATTGCATTGAAAATTCTACAACAGCTCTGGCAGCTAGGCTTGCATATTCTGCAAACTCAGCCGCTGCTTGAGCAACAGAGGTAGTATCCTCAAATTTCATTTTCCAATTCTCCCTGCCAATAGAAAAATTACCATCTCCAGGAAATGAAATCCCATATTCCAACCTTTCATCCTTGAAACCTAAGTGGCATGAACCACCATCATCAACAAAATATTGCCTTGAAAGTTCTACAACAGCTCTGGCAGCTAGGCTTGCATGTTCTGCAAACTCAGCCGCTGCTTGAGTAGCAGAGGTAACATCCTTAAATTTCATGTTCCAATTCTACGTGCCTACAGAAAAATTACCATTACCATCTCCAGGAAATGATTGCCCATATTCCAACCTTTCATCCTTGAAACCTAAATGGCATGAACCACCATCATCAACAGAATATTGCTTTGAAAGTTCTACAATAGCTCTGGAAGCTAGGAATGCATATTCTGCAAACTCAGCCGCTTCTTGAGTGGCAGAGGTAGCATCCTTGAATTTCATTTTCCAAATCTGCCTACTAATAGAAAAATTACCATCTCCAGGAACTGATTGCCCATGTTCTAACCTTTCATCCTTGAAACCTAAGTGGCATTAACCACCAACATCAACAAAATATTGCCTTGAGAGTTCTACAACAGCTCTCGCAGCTAGGCTTGCATGTTCTGCAAACTCAGCCGTTGCTTGAGTAGCAGAGGTAACATCCTTAAATTTCATATTCCAATTCTGCCTCCCAGCAGTAAAATTACCATTACAATCTCCAAGAATTGATTGCCCATGTTCCAACCATTCATCCTTGAAACCTAAGTGGCATGAACCACCATCATCAACACAATATTGCCTTGAAAGTTCTACAACAGCTCTGGCAGCTAGGCTTGCATGTTTTGCAAATTCTGACGCTGCTTGAGCAGCAGAGGTAGCATCTTTAAATTTCATGTTCCTATTCTGCCTGTCAATAGAAAAATTACCATCTCTAGGAAATGATTGCCCATGTTCCAACCTTTCATCCTTGTAACCTAAGTGGCATGAACCACCATCATCAACACAATATTGCTTTGAAAGTTTAAAACAGCTCTGGCAGCTAGGCTTGCATGTTCTGCAAACTCAGCCGCTGCTTGAGTAGCAGAGGTAACATCCTTAAATTTCATGTTCCAATTCTACGTGCCTACAGAAAAATTACCATTACCATCTCCAGGAAATGATTACCCATATTCCAACCTTTCATCCTTGAAACCTAAATGGCATGAACCACCATCATTAACAGAATATTGCCTTGAAAGTTCTACAACAGCTCTGGAAGCTAGGATTGCATATTCTGCAAACTCAGCCGCTACTTGAGCGGGAGAGGTAGCATCCTTAAATTTCATTTTCCAAATCTGCCTACTAATAGAAAAATTACCATCTTTAGGAAATGTTTTCCCATGTTCTAACCTTTCATCCATGAAACCTAAGTGGCATGAACCACCATAATCAACACAATATTGCCTTGGGAGTTCTACAACACCTCTCGCAGCTAGGCTTGCATGTTCTGCAAACTTAGCCGCTGCTTGAGTAGCATAGGTAGCATCCTTAAATTTCACGTTCAAATTCTGCCTCCCAAAAGTAAAATTACCATTACCATTTCCAAGAATTGATTGCCCATGTTCCAACCTTTCATCCTTGAAACCTAAGTGGCATGAACCACCATTATCAACACAATATTGCCTTGAAAGTTCTATAACAGCTCTGGCAGCTAGGCTTGCATGTTCTGCAAACTCAGCCACTGCTTGAGCAGCAGAGGTAGCATCCATAAATTTTATGTTCTAATTTTGCCTGGCAACAAAAATATTACCATTACCATCTCCAGGAAATGATGGCCCATGTTCCAACCTTTCATCCTTGAAACCTAAGTGACATGAACCACCATCATCAACACAATATTGCTTTGAAACTTCTACAACAACTCTGGCAGCTAGGCTTGCATGTTCTGCAAATTCAACCGCTGCTTGAGAAGCAGAGGTAGCATCCTCAAATTTCAAGTTCAAATTCTGCCTGCCAACAGAAACATTACCATTACTATCTCTAGGAAATGATTGCCCTTGTTCCAACCTTTCATCCTTGAAACCTAAGTGGCATAAACAACCATCATCAACACAATATTGCCTTGAAAGTTCTACAACAGCTCGGGCAGCTAGGCTTGCATGTTTTGCAAATTCAGCCGCTGCTTGAGCAGCAGAGGTAGCATCCTTAAATTTCATGTTCCTATTCTGCCTGTCAATAGAAAAATTACCATCTCCAGGAAATGATTGCCCATGTTCCAACATTTCATCCTTGTAACCTAAGTGGCATGAACCACCATCATCAACACAATATTGCTTTGAAAGTTTAAAACAGCTCTGGCAGCTAGGCTTGCATGTTCTGCAAACTCAGTCGCTGCTTGAGCAGCCAAGGTAGTATCCTTAAATTTCATGTTCAAATTCTACCTGCCAACAAAAAAATTACCATTACCATCTCCAGGAAATGATTGCCCATGTTCCAACCTTTCATCCTTGAAACGTAAGTGGCATGAACCACCATCATCAACACAATATTGCCTTAAAAGTTCTACGATAGCTCTGGAAGCTAGGATTGCATGTTCTGCAAACTCAGCCGCTGCTTGAGCGGCAGAGGTAGCATCCTTAAATTTTATTTTCCAAATAAACCTACTAATAGAAAAATTACCATCTCCAGGAAATGTTTGCCCATGTTCTAACCTTTCATCCTTGAAACCTAAGTGGCATGAACCACCATCATCAACACAATATTGCCTTGAAAGTTCTACAACACCTCTCCCAGCTAGGCTTGCATGTTCTGCAAACTTAGCCGCTGCTTGAGTAGCATAGGTAGCATCCTTAAATTTCATGTTCAAATTCTGCCTCCCAGCGGTAAAATAACCATTACCATCTCCATGAATTGATTGCCCATGTTCCAACCTTTCATCCTTGAAACCTAAGTGGCATGAACCACCATCATCAACATAATATTGCCTTGAAAGTTCTACAACAGCTCTGGCAGCTAGGCTTGCATGTTCTGCAAACTCAGCCGCTGCTTGAGCAAGAAGAGGTAGCATCCTTAAATTTCAAGTTCCAATTCTGCCTGCCAACAGTAAAATTACCATTACTATCTCTAGGAAATGACAGCCCTTGTTCCAACCTTTCATCCTTGAAACCTAAGTGGCATAAACCACCATCATCAACATAATATTGCCTTGAAAGTTCTTCAACAGCTCTGGCAGCTAGGCTTGCATGTTTTGCAAATTCAGCCGCTGCTTGAGCAGCAGAGGTAGCATCCTTAAATTTCATGTTCTTATTGTGCCTGCCAATAGAAAAATTACCATCTTCAGGAAATGATTGCCCATGTTCCAACCTTTCATCCTTGTAATCTAAGTGGCATGAACCACCATCATCAACACAATATTGCCTTGAAAGTTCTACAACAGCTCTGGCAGCTGGGCTTGCATGTTTTGGCAATTCAGCCGCTGCTTGAGCAGCAGAGGTAGCATCCTTAAATTTCATGTTCCTATTCTGCCTGTCAATAGAAAAATTACCATCTCCAGGAAATGATTGCCCATGTTCCAACCTTTCATCCTTGTAATCTAAGTGGCATGAACCACCATCATCAACACAATATTGCCTTGAAAGTTTAAAACAGCTCTGGTAGCTAGGCTTGCATGTTCTGCAAACTCAGTCGCTGCTTGAGCAGCCAAGGTAGTATCCTTAAATTTCATGTTCAAATTCTACCTGCCAACAAAAACATTACCATTACCATCTCCAGGAAATGATTGCCCATGTTCCAACATTTCATCCTTGAAACCTAAGTGGCATGAACCGCCATCATCAACACAATATTGCCTTGAAAGTTCTACAACAGCTCTGGAAGCTAGGATTGCATATTCTGCAAACTCAGCCGCTGCTTGAGCAGCAGAGGTAGCATCCTTAAATTACATTTTCCAAATCTGCCTACTAATAGAAAAATTACCATCTCCAGGAAATGTTTGCCCATGTTCTAACCTTTCATCCTTGAAACCTAAGTGGCATGAACCACCATCATCAACACAATATTGCCTTGAGAGTTCTACAACACCTCTCCCAGCTAGGCTTGCATGTTCTTCAAACTTAGCCGCTGCTTGAGTAGCATACGTAGCATCCTTAAATTTCATGTTCAAATTCTGCCTCCCAGTAGTAAAATTACCATTACCATCTCCAAGAATTGATTGCCCATGTTCCAACCTTTCATCCTTGAAACCTAAGTGGCATGAACCACCATCATCAACACAATATTGCCTTGAAAGTTTTACAACAACTCTAGCAGCTAAGCTTGCATGTTTTGCAAATTCAGCCGCTGCTTGAGCAGCAGAGGTAGCATCCTTAAATTTCATGTTCCTATTCTGCCTGTCAATAGAAAAATTACCATCTCCAGGAAATGATTGCCCATGTTCCAACCTTTCATCCTTGTAACCTAAGTGGCATGAACCACCATCATCAACACAATATTGCTTTGAAAGTTTAAAACAGCTCTGGCAGCTTGGCTTGCATGTTCTGCAAACTCAGTCGATGCTTGAGTAGCCAAGGTAGTATCCTTAAATTTCATGTTCAAATTCTACATGCCAACAAAAAAATTACCATTACCATCTCCAGGAAATAATTGCCCATGTTCCAAACTTTCATCCTTGAAACGTAAGTGGCATGAACCACCATCATCAACACAATATTGCCTTGAAAGTTCTACGACAGCTCTGGAAGCTAGGATTGCATGTTCTGCAAACTCAGCCGCTGCTTGAGCGGCAGAGGTAGCATCCTTAAATTTCATTTTCCAAATAAACCTACTAATAGAAAAATTACCATCTCCAGGAAATGTTTGCCCATGTTCCAACCTTTCATCCTTGAAACCTAAGTGGCATGAACCACCATCATCAACACAATATTGCCTTGAAAGTTCTACAACACCTCTCCCAGCTAGGCTTGCATGTTCTGCAAACTTAGCCGCTGCTTGAGTAGCATAGGTAGCATCCTTAAATTTCATGTTCAAATTCTGCCTCCCAGTAGTAAAATAACCATTACCATTTCCATGAATTGATTGCCCATGTTCCAACCTTTCATCCTTGAAACCTAAGTGGCATGAACCACCATCGTCAACACAATATTGCCTTGAAAGTTCTACAACAGCTCTGGCAGCTGCTGCTCAAGCAACGACTGAGTTTGTAGAATATACAAGCCTAGCTTCCAATGCTGTTTTAGAACTTTCAAGGCAATATTGTGTTGATGATGGTGGTTTATGCCACTTAGGATTCAAGGATGAAAGGTTGGAAATGGGCAATCATTTCCTGGAGATGGTAATTTTTCTATTGTTAGGCAGAATTGGAACATGAAATTTAAGGATGCTACCTCTGCTGCTCAAGCAGCGGCTGAGTTTGTAGAACATGTAAGCCTAGCTGCCAGAGCTGTTGTAGAACTTTCAAGGCAATATTGTGTTGATGATGGTGGTTCATGCCACTTAGGTTTCAAGGATGAAAGGTTGGAACATGGGCAATCATTTCGTGGAGATGGTAATGGTAATTTTTCTGTTGGCAGGAAGAATTGGAACATGAAATTTAAGGATGCTCCCTCTGCTTCTCAAGCAGCAGTTGAGTTTGCAGAACATGCAAGCCTAGCTGCCAGAGCTGTTGTAGAACTTTCAAGGCAATATTGTGTTGATGGTGGTGGTTCATGCCACTTAGGTTTCAAGGATGAAAGGTTGGAACATGGGCAATCATTTCTTGGAGATGGTAATTTTTCTATTGGCAGGAAGAATTGGAACATGAAATTTAAGGATGCTACCTCTGCTGCTCATGCAGCGGCTGAGTTTACAGAACATGCAAGCCTAGCTGCCAGAGCTATTGTAGAACTTTCAAGGTAATATTTTGTTGATGATGGGGGTTCATGCCACTTAGGTTTCAAGGATGATAGGTTGGAACATGGGCAATCATTTCCTGGAGATGGTAATGGTAATTTTTTTGTTGGCAGGCAGAATTGGAATATGAAATTTAAGGATGCTACCTCTGCTGCTCTAGCAGCGACTGAGAAGCCGAGCATCTGTTGAATCAAGGTCATCTTACTGATTTGTTCAGTGAGAAAGAAAGACAATCATATATGAAGAATAGACAAGATCCCCCAAAACCTCCATCACCAAAAAGAACAGTCAACGTAATATATAGGGGAGATGAGGTCAATGGAGTAACATATACAGTTGCAAAAAAGATGTCAAAAGTCACGATTACTCATGGGAAGCGAGTTCGCCAGGTCTTGGATGGTGACAATATGACATTCAATGATGAGGATGTAGACAACTTGATAATTCCTCACAACGATGCATTTGTAATATCTTTACTTGTACATGACACTAACGTAAAACGAGTTTTGATTGATGAGGGTGGTGAATCAAATTCAAGCTAATGATAAGGTGATACCAAAGGTGCGGTCATTATCCAGGTTTGATAATTCGAGCGTTATCACAAAATGCATTCAAGCCTAGCTGCCAGAGCTGTTGTAGAACTTTTAAGGCAATATTGTGTTGATGATGTTGGTTCATGCCACTTATGTTTCAAGGATGAACGGTTGGAACATGGGCAATCATTTTCTGGAGATGGTAATAGTAATCTTTCTGTTGGCAGGCAAAATTGGAACATGAGATTTAAGGATGCTACCTCTGCTGCTCAAGCAGCGGCTGAGTTTGCAAAACATGCAAGCCTAGCTTCCAGAGCTATTTTAGAACTTTCAAGGCAATATTGTGTTGATGATGGTGGTTAATGCCACTTAGGATTCAAGGATGAAAGGTTGGAATATGGGAAATCATTTCCTGGAGATGGTAAATTTTCTATTAGTAGGAAGAATTGGAACATTAAATTTAGGGATGCTACCTCTGCTGCTCAAGCAGCGTTGAGTTTGCAGAACATGCAAGCCTAGTTGCCAGAGCTATTGTAGAACTTTCAAGGCAATATTGGGTTGATGATGGTGGTTCATGCCACTTTGGTTTCAAGGATCATAGGTTGGAACATGGGCAATCATTTCCTGGAGATGGTAATGGTAATTGTTTTGTTCGCAGGCAGAATTGGAACATGAAATTTAAGGATGCTACCTCTGCTGCTCTAGCAGCGGCTGAGTTTGCAGAACATGCAAGCCTAGCTGCCAGAGCTGTTGTAGAACTTTCAAGGCAATATTGTGTTGATGATATTGGTTCATGCCTCTTATGTTTCAGGGATGAAAGGTTGGAACATGGGCAATCATTTCCTGGAGATGGTAATAGTAATCTTTCTGTTGGCAGGCAAAATTGGAACATGAGATTTAAGGATGCTACCTCTGCTGCTCAAGCAGCGACTGAGTTTGCAGAACATGCAAGCCTAGCTGCCAGAGCTGTTTTAGAACTTTCAAGGCAATATTATGTTGATGATGGTGGTTAATGCCACTTAGGATTCATGGATGAAAGGTTGGAATATGGGCAATCATTTCCTGGAGATGGTAATAGTAATCTTTCTGTTGGTAGGCAAAAATGGAACATGAGATTTAAGGATGCTACCTCTGCTGCTCAAGCAACGGCTGAGTTTGCAGAACATTCAAGCCTAGCTTCCAGAGCTATTTTAGAACTTTCAAGGCAATATTGTGTTGATGATGGTGGTTAATGCTACTTAGGATTCAAGGATGAAAGGCTGGAATATGGGAAATCATTTCCTGGAGATGGTAATTTTTCTATTAGTAGGCAGAATTGGAACATGAGATTTAAGGATGCTACCTCTGCTGCTCAAGCAACAACTGAGTTTGCAGAACATGCAAGCCTAGCTGCCAGAGCTGTTTTAGAACTTTCAAGGCAATATTATGTTGATGATGGTGGTTAATGCCACTTAGGATTCACGGATGAAAGGTTGGAATATGGGCAATCATTTCCTGGAGATGGTAATTTTTCTATTGTTAGGCAGAATTGGAACATGAAATTTAAGGATGCTACCTCTGCTGCTTAAGCAGCGGCTGAGTTTGCAGAACATGCAACCCTAGTTGCCAGAGCTGCTGTAGAACTTTCAAGGCAATATTGTGTTGATGATGGTGGTTCATGCCACTTTGGTTTCAAGGATGATAGGTTGGAACATGGGCAATCATTTCCTGGAGATGGTAATGGTAATTCTTTTGTTCGCAGGCAGAATTGGAACATGTATTTTAAGGATGCTACCTCTGCTGCTCAAGCAACGGCTGAGTTTGTAGAATATGCAAGCCTAGCTTCCAGAGCTGTTTTAGAACTTTCAAGGCAATATTGTGTTGATGATGGTGGTTAATGCCACTTAGGATTCAAGGACGAAAGGTTGGAATATGGGCAATCATTTCTTGGAGATGGTAATTTTTCTATTGGTAGGCAGAATTGGAACATGAAATTTAAGGATGCTACCTCTGCTGCTCAAGCAGCGACTGAGTTTGCAGAACATGCAAGCCTAGCTGCCAGAGCTATTGTAGAATTTTCAAGGCAATATTGTGTTGATGGTGGTGGTTCATGCCACTTAGGTTTCAAGGATGATAGGTTGGAGCATGGGCAATCATTTCCTGGAGATTGTAATTTTTCTATTGGCAGGCAGAATTGGAACATGAAATTTAAGGATGTTACCTCTGCTGCTCAAGCAGCGGCTGAGTTTGCAAAACATGCAAGCCTAGCTGCCAGAGCTGTTGTAGAACTTTCAAGGCAATATTGTGTTGATGATGTTGGTTCATGCCACTTAGGTTTCAAGGATGAAAGGTTGGAACATGGGCAATCATTTCCTGGAGATGGTAATGGTAATTTTTTTGTTCGCAGGCAGAATTGGAACATGAAATTTAAGGATGCTACCTCTGCTGCTCAAGCAACGGCTGAGTTTGTAGAATATGAAAGCCTAGCTTCCAACGCTGTTTTAGAACTTTCAAGGCAATATTATGTTGATGATGGTGGTTAATGCCACTTAGGATTCACGGATGAAAGGTTGGAATATGGGCAATCATTTCCTGGAGATGGTAATTTTTCTATTGATAGGCAGAATTGGAACATGAAATTTAAGGATGCTACCTCTGCTGCTTAAGCAGCGGCTGAGTTTGAAGAACATGCAACCATAGTTGCCAGAGCTGCTGTAGAACTTTCAAGGCAATATTGTGTTGATGATGGTGGTTCATGCCACTTTGGTTTCAAGGATGATACGTTGGAACATGGGCAATCATTTCCTGGAGATGGTAATGGTAATTCTTTTGTTCGCAGGCAGAATTGGAACATGTATTTTAAGGATGCTACCTCTGCTGCTCAAGCAACGGCTGAGTTTGTAGAATATGCAAGCCTACCTTCCAGAGCTGTTTTAGAACTTTCAAGGCAATATTGTGTTGATGATTGTGGTTAATGCCACTTAGGATTCAAGGACGAAAGGTTTGAATATGGGCAATCATTTCTTGGAGATGGTAATTTTTCTATTGGTAGGCAGAATTGGAACATGAAATTTAAGGATGCTACCTCTGCTGCTCAAGCAGCGACTGAGTTTGCAGAACATGCAAGCCTAGCTGCCAGAGCTGTTGTAGAATTTTCAAGGCAATATTGTGTTGATGGTGGTGGTTCATGCCACTTAGGTTTCAAGGATGATAGGTTGGAGCATGGGCAATCATTTCCTGGAGATGGTAATTTTTCTATTGGCAGGCAGAATTGGAACATGAAATTTAAGGATGTTACCTCTGCTGCTCAAGCAGCGGCTGAGTTTGCAAAACATGCAAGCCTAGCTGCCAGAGCTGTTGTAGAACTTTCAAGGCAATATTGTGTGGATGATGTTGGTTCCTGCCACTAAGGTATCAAGGATGAAAGGTTGGAACATGGGCAATCATTTCCTGGAGATGGTAATTGTAATTTTTTTGTTCGCAGGCAGAATTGGAACATGAAATTTAAGGATGCTACCTCTGCTGCTCAAGCAACGGCTGAGTTTGTAGAATATGCAAGCCTAGCTTCCAACGCTGTTTTAGAACTTTCAAGGCAATATTGTGTTGATGATGGTGGTTAATGCCACTTAGGATTCAAGGATGAACGGTTGGAACATGGGCAATCATTTCCTGGAGATGGTAATAGTAATCTTTCTGTTGGCAGGCAAAATTGGAACATGAGATTTAAGGATGCTACCTCTGCTGCTCAAGCAGCGGCTGAGTTTGCAAAACATGCAAGCCTAGCTTCCAGAGCTATTTTAGAACTTACAAGGCAATATTGTGTTGATGATGGTGGTTAATGCCACTTAGGATTCAAGGATGAAAGGTTGGAATATGGGAAATCATTTCCTGGAGATGGTAAATTTTCTATTGGTAGGAAGAATTGGAACATTAAATTTAGGGATGCTACCTCTGCTGCTCAAGCAGCGTTGAGTTTGCAGAACATGCAAGCCTAGTTGCCAGAGCTGTTGTAGAACTTTCAAGGCAATATTGGGTTGATGATGGTGGTTCATGCCACTTTGGTTTCAAGGATGATAGGTTGGAACATGGGCAATCATTTCCTGGAGATGGTAATGGTAATTGTTTTGTTCGCAGGCAGAATTGGAACATGAAATTTAAGGATGCTACCTCTGCTGCTCTAGCAGCGGCTGAGTTTGCAGAACATGCAAGCCTAGCTGCCAGAGCTTTTGTAGAACTTTGAAGGCAATATTATGTTGATGATGTTGGTTCATGCCTCTTATGTTTCAGGGATGAAAGGTTGGAACATGGGCAATCATTTCCTGGAGATGGTAATAGTAATCTTTCTGTTGGCAGGCAAAATTGGAACATGAGATTTAAGGATGCTACCTCTGCTGCTCAAGCAACGGCTGAGTTTGTAGAATATGCAAGCCTAGCTTCCAGAGCTGTTTTAGAACTTTTAAGGCAATATTGTGTTGATGATGGTGGTTAATGCCACTTAGGATTCAAGGATGAAAGGTTGGAATATAGGCAATCATTTCTTGGAGATGGTAATTTTTCTATTGGTAGGCAGAATTGAAACATGAGATTTAAGGATGCTACCTCTGCTGCTCAAGCAGCGACTGAGTTTGCAGAACATGCAAGCCTAGCTGCCAGAGCTGTTTTAGAACTTTCAAGGCAATATTATGTTGATGATGGTGGTTAATGCCACTTAGGATTCATGGATGAAAGGTTGGAATATGGGCAATCATTTCCTGGAGATTGTAATAGTAATCTTTCTGTTGGTAGGCAAAAATGGAACATGAGATTTAAGGATGCTACCTCTGCTGCTCAAGCAACGGCTGAGTTTGCAGAACATTCAAGCCTAGCTTCCAGAGCTATTTTAGAACTTTCAAGGCAATATTGTGTTGATGATGGTGGTTAATGCTACTTAGGATTCAAGGATGAAAGGCTGGAATATGGGAAATCATTTCCTGGAGATGGTAATTTTTCTATTAGTAGGCAGAATTGGAACATGAGATTTAAGGATGCTACCTCTGCTGCTCAAGCAACAACTGAGTTTGCAGAACATGCAAGCCTAGCTGCCAGAGCTGTTTTAGAACTTTCAAGGCAATATTATGTTGATGATGGTGGTTAATGCCACTTAGGATTCACGGATGAAAGGTTGGAATATGGGCAATCATTTCCTGGAGATGGTAATTTTTCTATTGTTAGGCAGAATTGGAACATGAAATTTAAGGATGCTACCTCTGCTGCTTAAGCAGCGGCTGAGTTTGCAGAACATGCAACCCTAGTTGCCAGAGCTGCTGTAGAACTTTCAAGGCAATATTGTGTTGATGATGGTGGTTCATGCCACTTTGGTTTCAAGGATGATAGGTTGGAACATGGGCAATCATTTCCTGGAGATGGTAATGGTAATTCTTTTGTTCGCAGGCAGAATTGGAACATGTATTTTAAGGATGCTACCTCTGCTGCTCAAGCAACGGCTGAGTTTGTAGAATATGCAAGCCTAGCTTCCAGAGCTGTTTTAGAACTTTCAAGGCAATATTGTGTTGATGATGGTGGTTAATGCCACTTAGGATTCAAGGACGAAAGGTTGGAATATGGGCAATCATTTCTTGGAGATGGTAATTTTTCTATTGGTAGGCAGAATTGGAACATGAAATTTAAGGATGCTACCTCTGCTGCTCAAGCAGCGACTGAGTTTGCAGAACATGCAAGCCTAGCTGCCAGAGCTATTGTAGAATTTTCAAGGCAATATTGTGTTGATGGTGGTGGTTCATGCCACTTAGGTTTCAAGGATGATAGGTTGGAGCATGGGCAATCATTTCCTGGAGATGGTAATTTTTCTATTGGCAGGCAGAATTGGAACATGAAATTTAAGGATGTTACCTCTGCTGCTCAAGCAGCGGCTGAGTTTGCAAAACATGCAAGCCTAGCTGCCAGAGCTGTTGTAGAACTTTCAAGGCAATATTGTGTTGATGATGTTGGTTCATGCCACTTAGGTTTCAAGGATGAAAGGTTGGAACATGGGCAATCATTTCCTGGAGATGGTAATGGTAATTTTTTTGTTCGCAGGCAGAATTGGAACATGAAATTTAAGGATGCTACCTCTGCTGCTCAAGCAACGGCTGAGTTTGTAGAATATGAAAGCCTAGCTTCCAACGCTGTTTTAGAACTTTCAAGGCAATATTGTGTTGATGATGGTGGTTAATGCCACTTAGGATTCAAGGATTAAAGGTTGGAACATGGGCAATCATTTCCTAGAGATGGTAATGGTAATTTTTTTGTTGGCAGGCAGAATTGGAATATGAAATTTAAGGATGCTACCTCTGCTGCTCTAGCAGCGACTGAGTTTGCAGAACATGCAAGCCTAGCTGCCAGAGCTGTTGTAGAACTTTCAAGGCAATATTGTGTTGATGATGGTGGTTCATGCCACTTAGGTTTCAAGGATGAAAGGTTGGAACATGGGCAATCATTTCCTAGAGATGGTAATGGTAATTGTTTTTTTCGCAGGCAGAATTGGAACATGAAATTTAAGGATGCTACCTCTGCTGCTCAAGCAACGGCTGAGTTTGTAGAATATGCAAGCCTAGCTTCCAACGCTGTTTTAGAACTTTCAAGGCAATATTGAGTTGATGATGGTGGTTAATGCCACTTAGGATTCAAGGATGAAAGGTTGGAACATGGGCAATCATTTCCTGGAGATGGTAATGGTAATTTTTTTGCGCAGGCAGAATTGGAACATGAAATTTAAGGATGCTACCTCTGCTGCTCAAGCAACGGCTGAGTTTGTAGAATATGCAAGCCTAGCTTCCAATGCTGTTTTAGAACTTTCAAGGCAATATTGTGTTGATGATGGTGGTTAATGCCACTTAGGATTCAAGGATGAAAGGTTGGAACATGAGCAATCATTTCCTGGAGATGGTAATGGTAATATTTTTGTTGGCAGGCAGAATTGGAATATGAAATTTAAGGATGCTACCTCTGCTCCTCTAGCAGCGACTGAGTTTGCAGAACATGCAAGCCTAGCTACCAGAGCTGTTGTAGAACTTTCAAGGCAATATTGTGTTGATGATGGTGGTTCATGCCACTTTGGTTTCAAGGATGATAGGTTGGAACATGGGCAATCATTTCCTGGAGATGGTAATGGTAATTTTTTTGTTCGCAGGCAGAATTGGAACATGTATTTTAAGGATGCTACCTCTGCTGCTCAAGCAACGGCTGAGTTTGTAGAATATGCAAGCCTAGCTTCCAGAGCTATTTTAGAACTTTCAAGGCAATATTGTGTTGATGATGGTGGTTAATGCCACTTAGGATTCAAGGATGAATGGTTGGAATATGGGCAATCATTTCTTGGAGATGGTAATTTTTCTATTGGTAGGCAGAATTGGAACATGAAATTTAAGGATGCTACCTCTGCCGCTCAAGCAGCGACTGAGTTTGCAGAACATGCAAGCCTAGCTGCCAGAGCTGTTTTAGAACTTTCAAGGCAATATTATGTTGATGATGGTGGTTAATGCCACTTAGGATTCACGGATGAAAGGTTGGAATATGGGCAATCATTTCCTGGAGATGGTAATAGTAATCTTTCTGTTGGCAGGCAAAATTGGAACATCAGATTTAAGGATGCTACCTCTGCTGCTCAAGCAACGGCTGAGTTTGCAGAACATTCAAGCCTAGCTTCCAGAGCTATTTTAGAACTTTCAAGGCAATATTGTGTTGATGATGGTGGTTAATGCTACTTAGGATTCAAGGATGAAAGGCTGGAATATGGGAAATCATTTCCTGGAGATGGTAATTTTTCTATTAGTAGGCAGAATTGGAACATGAGATTTAAGGATGCTACCTCTGCTGCTCAAGCAGCGACTGAGTTTGCAGAACATGCAAGCCTAGCTGCCAGAGCTGTTTTAGAACTTTCAAGGCAATATTATGTTGATGATGGTGGTTAATGCCACTTAGGATTCACGGATGAAAGGTTGGAATATGGGCAATCATTTCCTGGAGATGGCAATTTTTCTATTGTTAGGCAGAATTGGAACATGAAATTTAAGGATGCTACCTCTGCTGCTTAAGCAGCGGCTGAGTTTGCAGATCATGCAACCCTAGTTGCCAGAGCTGCTATAGAACTTTCAAGGTAATATTGTGTTGATGATGGTGGTTCATGCCACTTTGGTTTCAAGGATGGTAGGTTGGAACATGGGCAATCATTTCCTGGAGATGGTAATGGTAATTTTTTTGTTCGCAGGCAGAATTGGAACATATATTTTAAAGATGCTACCTCTGCTGCTCAAGCAACGGCTGAGTTTGTAGAATATGCAAGCCTAGCTTCCAGAGCTGTTTTAGAACTTTCAAGGCAATATTGTGTTGATGATGGTGGTTAATGCCACTTAGGATTCAAGGACGAAAGGTTTGAATATGGGCAATCATTTCTTGGAGATGGTAATTTTTCTATTGGTAGGCAGAATTGGAACATGAAATTTAAGGATGCTACCTCTGCTGCTCAAGCAGCGACTGAGTTTGCAGAACATGCAAGCCTAGCTGCCAGAGCTGTTGTAGAATTTTCAAGGCAATATTGTGTTGATGGTGGTGGTTCATGCCACTTAGGTTTCAAGGATGACAGGTTGGAGCATGGGCAATCATTTCCTGGAGATGGTAATTTTTCTATTGGCAGGCAGAATTGGAACATGAAATTTAAGGATGTTACCTCTGCTGCTCAAGCAGCGGCTGAGTTTGCAAAACATGCAAGCCTAGCTGCCAGAGCTGTTGTAGAACTTTCAAGGCAATATTGTGTTGATGATGTTGGTTCATGCCACTTAGGTTTCAAGGATGAAAGGTTGGAACATGGGCAATCATCTCCTGGAGATGGTAATGGTCATTTTTTTGTTCGCAGGCAGAATTGGAACATGAAATTTAAGGATGCTACCTCTGCTACTCAAGCAACGGCTGAGTTTGTAGAATATGCAAGCCTAGCTTCCAACGCTGTTTTAGAACTTTCAAGGCAATATTGTGTTGATGATGGTGGTTAATGCCACTTAGGATTCAAGGATGAAAGTTGGAACATGGGCAATCATTTCCTGGAGATGGTAATGGTAATATTTTTGTTGGCAGGCAGAATTGGAATATGAAATTTAAGGATGCTACCTCTGCTGCTCAAGCAGCGACTGAGTTTGCAGAACATGCAAGCCTAGCTGCCAGAGCTGTTGTAGAACTTTCAAGGAAATATTGTGTTGATGATGGTGGTTCATGCCACTTAGGTTTCAAGGATGAAAGGTTGGAACATGGGCAATCATTTCCTAGAGATGGTAATGGTAATTGTTTTTTTCGCAGGCAGAATTGGAACATGAAATTTAAGGATGCTACCTCTGCTGCTCAAGCAACGGCTGAGTTTGTAGAATATGCAAGCCTAGCTTCCAACGCTGTTTTAGAACATTCAAGGCAATATTGTGTTGATGATGGTGGTTAATGCCACTTAGGATTCAAGGATGAAAGGTTGGAACATGGGCAATCGTTTCCTGGAGATGGTAATGGTAATTTTATTGTTCGCAGGCAGAATTGGAACATGAAATTTAAGGATGCTACCTCTGCTGCTCAAGCAACGGCTGAGTTTGTAGAATATGCAAGCCTAGCTTCCAACGCTGTTTTAGAACTTTCAAGGCAATATTGTGTTGATGATGGTGGTTAATGCCACTTAGGATTCAAGGATGAAAGGTTGGAATATGGGCAATCATTTCTTGGAGATGGTAATTTTTCTATTGGCAGGCAGAATTGGAACATGAAATTTAAGGATGCTACCTCTGCCGCTCAAGCAGCGACTGAGTTTGCAGAACATGCAAGCCTAGCTGCCAGAGCTGTTGTAGAATTTTTAGGGCAATATTGTGTTGATGGTGGTGGTTCATGCCACTTAGGTTTCAAGGATGATAGGTTGGAGCATGGGCAATCATTTCCTGGAGATGGTAATTTTTCTATTATTAGGCAGAATTGGAACATGAAATTTAAGGATGCTACCTCTGCTGCTTAAGCAGTGGCTGAGTTTGCAGAACATGCAACCCTAGTTGCCAGAGTTGCTGTAGAACTTTCAAGGCAATATTGTGTTGATGATGGTGGTTCATGCCACTTTGGTTTCAAGGATGATAGGTTGGAACATGGGCAATCATTTCCTGGAGATGCTAATGGTAATTTTTTTGTTCGCAGGCAGAATTGGAACATGTATTTTAAGGATGCTACCTCTGCTGCTCAAGCAACGGCTGAGTTTGTAGAATATGCAAGCCTAGCTTCCAAAGCTGTTTTAGAACTTTCAAGGCAATATTGTGTTGATGATAGTGGTTAATGCCACTTAGGATTCAAGGATGAAAGGTTGGAATATGGGCAATCATTTCTTGGAGATGGTAATTTTTCTATTGGCAGGCAGAATTGGAACATGAAATTTAAGGATGCTACCTCTGCCGCTCAAGCAGCGACTGAGTTTGCAGAACATGCAAGCCTAGCTGCCAGAGCTGTTGTAGAATTTTCAGGGCAATATTGTGTTGATGGTGGTGGTTCATGCCACTTAGGTTTCAAGGATGATAGGTTGGAGCATGGGCAATCATTTCCTGGAGATGGTAATTTTTCTATTGGCAGGCAGAATTGGAACATGAAATTTAAGGATGTTACCTCTGCTGCTCAAGCAGCGGCTGAGTTTGCAAAACGTACAAGCCTAGCTGCCAGAGCTATTGTAGAACTTTCAAGGCAATATTGTGTTGATGATGTTGGTTCATGCCACTTTGGTTTCAAGGATGGTAGGTTGGAACATGGGCAATCATTTCCTGGAGATGGTAATGGTAATTTTTTTGTTCGCAGGCAGAATTGGAACATATATTTTAAAGATGCTACCTCTGCTGCTCAAGCAACGGCTGAGTTTGTAGAATATGCAAGCCTAGCTTCCAGAGCTGTTTTAGAACTTTCAAGGCAATATTGTGTTGATGATGGTGGTTAATGCCACTTAGGATTCAAGGATGAAAGGTTTAAATATGGGCAATCATTTCTTGGAGATGGTAATTTTTCTATTGGCAGGCAGAATTGGAACATGAAATTTAAGGATGCTACCTCTGCCGCTCAAGCAGCGACTGAGTTTGCAGAACATGCAAGCCTAGCTGCCAGAGCTGTTGTAGAATTTTCAGGGCAATATTGTGTTGATGGTGGTGGTTCATGCCACTTAGGTTTCAAGGATGATAGGTTGGAGCATGGGCAATCATTTCCTGGAGATGGTAATTTTTCTATTGTTAGGAAGAATTGGAACATGAAATTTAAGGATGCTACCTCTGCTGCTTAAGCAGTGGCTGAGTTTGCAGAACATGCAACCCTAGTTGCCAGAGTTGCTGTAGAACTTTCAAGGCAATATTGTGTTGATGATGGTGGTTCATGCCACTTTGGTTTCAAGGATGATAGGTTGGAACATGGGCAATCATTTCCTGGAGATGGTAATGGTAATTTTTTTGTTCGCAGGCAGAATTGGAACATGTATTTTAAGGATGCTACCTCTGCTGCTCAAGCAACGGCTGAGTTTGTAGAATATGCAAGCCTAGCTTCCAAAGCTGTTTTAGAACTTTCAAGGCAATATTGTGTTGATGATAGTGGTTAATGCCACTTAGGATTCAAGGATGAAAGGTTGGAATATGGGCAATCATTTCTTGGAGATGGTAATTTTTCTATTGGCAGGCAGAATTGGAACATGAAATTTAAGGATGCTACCTCTGCCGCTCAAGCAGCGACTGAGTTTGCAGAACATGCAAGCCTAGCTGCCAGAGCTGTTGTAGAATTTTCAGGGCAATATTGTGTTGATGGTGGTGGTTCATGCCACTTAGGTTTCAAGGATGATAGGTTGGAGCATGGGCAATCATTTCCTGGAGATGGTAATTTTTCTATTGGCAGGCAGAATTGGAATATGAAATTTAAGGATGTTACCTCTACTGCTCAAGCAGCGGCTGAGTTTGCAAAACGTACAAGCCTAGCTGCCAGAGCTATTGTAGAACTTTCAAGGCAATATTGTGTTGATGATGTTGGTTCATGCCACTTAGGTTTCAAGGATGAAAGGTTGGAACATGGGCAATCATTTCCTGGAGATGGTAATGGTAATTTTTTTGTTCGCAGGCAGAATTGGAACATGAAATTTAAGGATGCTACCTCTGCTGCTCAAGCAACGGCTGAGTTTGTAGAATATGCAAGCCCAGCTTCCAACGCTGTTTTAGAACTTTCAAGGCAATATTGTGTTGATGATGGTGGTTAATGCCACTTAGGATTCAAGGATGAAAGGTTGGAATATGGGCAATCATTTCCTGGAGATGGTAATTTTTCTATTGTTAGGCAGAATTGGAACATGAAATTTAAGGATGCTACCTCTGCTGCTCATGTAGCGGCTGAGTTTGCAGAACATGCAAGCCTAGCTGCCAAAGCTGTTGTAGAACTTTCAAGGCAATATTTTGTTGATGATGGTGGTTCATGCCACTTAGGTTTTAAGGATGTTTGGTTGGAACATGGGCAATCATTTCCTGGAGATGGTAATAGTAATTTTTTTGTTCGCATGCAGAATTGGAACATAAAATTTAAGGATGCTACCTCTGCTGCACTAGCAGCGGCTGAGTTTGCAGAACATGCAAGCCTAGCTGCCAGAGCTGTTGTAGAACATTCAAGGCAATATTGTGTTGATGGTGGTTGTTCATGCCACTTAGGTTTCAAGGATGAAAGGTTGGAACATGGGCAATCATTTCCTGGAGATGGTAATTTTTCTATTGGCAGGCAGAATTGGAACATGAAATTTAAGGATGCTACCTCTGCTGCTCAAGCAGCGGCTGAGTTTGCAGAACATGCAAGCCTAGCTGCCAGAGCTGTTGTAGAACTTTTAAGGCAATATTTTGTTGATGATGGTGGTTCATGCCACTTAGGTTTCAAGGATGATAGGTTGGAACATGGGCAATCATTTTCTGGAGATGGTAATGGTAATTTTTTTGTTGGCAGGCAGAATTGGAATATGAAATTTAAGGATGCTACCTCTGCTGCTCTAGCAGCGACTGAGTTTGCAGAACATGCAAGCCTAGCTGCCAGAGCTGCAGTAAAACTTTCAAGGCAATATTGTGTTGATGATGGTGGTTCATGCCACTTAGGTTTCAAGGATGAAAGGTTGGAACATGGGCAATCATTTCATAGAGATGGTAATGGTAATTTTTTTGTTCGCAGGCAGAATTGGAACATGAAATTTAAGGATGCTACCTCTGCTGCTCAAGCAACGGCTGAGTTTGTAGAATATGCAAGCCTAGCTTCCAGAGCTGTTTTAGAACTTTCAAGGCAATATTGTGTTGATGATGGTGGTTAATGCCACTTAGGATTCAAGGATGAAAGGTTGGAATATGGGCAATCATTTCTTGGAGATGGTAATTTTTCTATTGGCAGGCAGAATTGGAACATGAAATTTAAGGATGCTACCTCTGCTGCTCAAGCAGCGGCTGAGTTTGCAGAACATGCAAGCCTAGCTGCCAGAGCTGTTGTAGAACTTTCAAGGCAATATTTTCTTGATGATGGTGGTTCATGCCACTTAGGTTTCAAGGATGATAGGTTGGAACATGGGCAATCATTTCCTGGAGATGGTAATGGTAATTTTTTTGTTGGCAGGCAGAATTGGAATATGAAATTTAAGGATGCTACCTCTGCTGCTCAAGCAGCGACTGAGTTTGCAGAACATGCAAGCCTAGCTGCCAGAGCTATTGTAGAATTTTCAAGGCAATATTGTGTTGATGGTGGTGGTTCATGCCACTTAGGTTTCAAGGATGATAGGTTGGAGCATGGGCAATCATTTCCTGGAGATGGTAATTTTTCTATTGGCAGGCAGAATTGGAACATGAAATTTAAGGATGTTACCTCTACTGCTCAAGCAGCGGTTGAGTTTGCAAAACGTGCAAGCCTAGCTGCCAGAGCTGTTGTAGAACTTTCAAGGCAATATTGTGTTGATGATGTTGGTTCATGCCACTTAGGTTTCAAGGATGAAAGGTTGGAACATGGGCAATCATTTCCTGGAGATGGTAATGGTAATTTTTTTGTTCGCAGGCAGAATTGGAACATGAAATTTAAGGATGCTACCTCTGCTGCTCAAGCAACGGCTGAGTTTGTAGAATATGCAAGCCTAGCTTCCAACGCTGTTTTAGAACTTTCAAGGCAATATTGTGTTGATGATGGTGGTTAATGCCACTTAGGATTCAAGGATGAAAGGTTGGAATATGGGCAATCATTTCCTGGAGATGGTAATTTTTCTATTGTTAGGCAGAATTGGAACATGAAATTTAAGGATGCTACCTCTGCTGCTCAAGCAGCGGCTGAGTTTGCAGAACATGCAAGCCTAGCTGCCAGAGCTGTTGTAGAACTTTCAAGGCAATATTTTGTTGATGATGGTGGTTCATGCCACTTAGGTTTCAAGGATGATAGGTTGGAACATGGGCAATCAATTCCTGGAGATGGTAATTTTTCTATTGGCAGGCAGAATTGGAACATGAAATTTAAGGATGCTACCTCTACTGCTCTAGCAGCGGCTGAGTTTGCAGAACATGCAAGCCTAGCTGCCAGAGCTGTTGTAGAACTTTCAAGGCAATATTGTGTTGATGGTGGTGGTTCATGCCACTTAGGTTTCAAGGATGAAAGGTTGGAACATGGGCAATCATTTCCTGGAGATGGTAATTTTTCTATTTGCAGGCAGAATTAGAACATGAAATTTAAGGATGCTACCTCTGCTGCTCAAGCAGCGGCTGAGTTTGCAGAACATGCAAGCCTAGGTGCCAGAGCTGTTGTAGAACTTTCAAGGCAATATTTTGTTGATGATGGTGGTTCATGCCACTTAGGTTTCAAGGATGATAGGTTGGAACATGGGCAATCATATCCTGGAGATGGTAATGGTAATTTTTTTGTTGGCAGGCAGAATTGGAATATGAAATTTAAGGATGCTACCTCTGCTGCTCTAGCAGCGACTGAGTTTGCAAAACATGCAAGCCTAGCTGCCAGAGCTGTTGTAGAACTTTCAAGGCAATATTATGTTGATGATGGTGGTTCATGCCACTTAGGTTTCAAGGATGAAAGGTTGGAACATGGGCAATCATTTCCTAGAGATGGTAATGGTAATTGTTTTGTTTGCAGGCAGAATTGGAACATAAAATTTAAGGTTGCTACCTCTGCTGCTCAAGCAACGGCTGAGTTTGTACAATATGCAAGCCTAGCTTGCAACGCTGCTTTAGAACTTTCAAGGCAATATTGTGTTGATGATGGTGGTTAATGCCATTTAGGATTCAAGGATGAAAGGTTGGAATATGGGCAATCATTTCCTGGAGATGGTAATTTTTCTATTAGTAGGCAGAATTGGAACATGGGCAATCATTTCCTGGAGATGGTAATGGTAATTTTTTTGTTCGCAGGCAGAATTGGAACATGAAATTTAAGGATGCTACCGCGGCTGCTCAAGCAACGGCTGAGTTTGTAGAATATGCAAGCCTAGCTTCCAATGCTGTTTTAGAACTTTCAAGGCAATATTGTGTTGATGATGGTGGTTAATGCCACTTAGGATTCAAGGATGAAAGGTTGGAATATGGGCAATCATTTCCTGGAGATGGTAATTTTTCTATTGTTAGGCAGAATTGGAACATGAAATTTAAGGATGCTACCTTTGCTGCTCAAGCAGCGGCTGAGTTTGCAGAACATGCAAGCCTAGCTGCCAGAGCTGTTGTAGAACTTTCAAGGCAATATTTTGTTGACGATGGTGGTTCATGCCACTTAGGTTTCAAGGATGATAGGTTGGAACATGGGCAATCATTTCCTGGAGATGGTAATGGTAATTTTTTTGTTTCGCATGCAGAATTGGAACATGAAATTTAAGGATGCTACCTCTGCTGCTCTAGCAGCGGCTGAGTTTGCAGAACATGCAAGCCTAGCTGCCAGAGCTGTTGTAGAACTATCAAGGCAATATTGTGTTGATGGTGGTGGTTCATGCCACTTAGGTTTCAAGGATGAAAGGTTGGAACATGGGCAATCATTTCCTGGAGATGGTAATTTTTCTATTGGCAGGCAGAATTGGAACATGAAGTTTAAGGATGCTACCTCTGCTACTCAAGCAGCGGCTGAGTTTGCAGAACATGCAAGCCTAGCTGCCAGAGCTGTTGTAGAACTTTCAAGGCAATATTTTGTTGATGATGGTGGTTCATGCCACTTAGGTTTCAAGGATGATAGGTTGGAACATGGGCAATTATTTCCTGGAGATGGTAATGGTAATTTTTTTGTTGGAAGGCAGAATTGGAATATGAAATTTAAGGATACTACCTCTGCTGCTCTAGCAGCGACTGAGTTTGCAGAACATGCAAGCCTAGCTGCCAGAGCTGTTGTAGAACTTTCAAGGGGAATATTGTGTTGATGATGGTGGTTCATGCCACTTAGGTTTCAAGGATGAAAGGTTGGAACATGGGCAATCATTTCCTAGAGATGGTAATGGTAATTGTTTTGTTCGCAGGCAGAATTGGAACATGAAATTTAAGGATGCTACCTCTGCTGCTCAAGCAACGGCTGAGTTTGTAGAATATGCAAGCCTAGCTTCCAACGCTGTTTTAGAACTTTCAAGGCAATATTGTGTTGATGATGGTGGTTAATGCCACTTAGGATTCAAGGATAAAAGGTTGGAATATGGGCAATCATTTCCTGGAGATGGTAATTTTTCTATTATTAGGCAGAATTGGAACATGAAATTTAAGGATGCTACCTCTGCTGCTCAAGCAGTGACTGAGTTTGCAGAACATGCAAGCCTAGCTGCCAGAGCTGTTGTAGAACTTTCAAGGCAATATTGTGTTGATGATGGTGGTTCATGCCACTTAGGTTTCAAGGATGATAGGTTGGAACATGGGCAATCATTTCCTGGAGATGGTAATTTTTCTATTGGCAGGCAGAATTGGAACATGAAGTTTAAGGATGCTACCTCTGCTACTCAAGCAGCGGCTGAGTTTGCAGAACATGCAAGCCTAGCTACCAGAGCTGTTCTAGAACTTTCAAGGCAATATTGTGTTGATGATGTTGGTTCATGCCACTTATGTTTCAAGGATGAACAGTTTGAACATGGGCAATCATTTCCTGGAGATGGTAATAGTAATCTTTCTGTTGGCAGGCAAAATTGGAACATGAGATTTAAGGATGCTACCTCTGCTGCTCAAGCAGCGGCTGAGTTTGCAAAACATGCAAGCCTAGCTACCAGAGCTGTTCTAGAACTTTCAAGGCAATATTGTGTTGATGATGTTGGTTCATGCCACTTATGTTTCAAGGATGAACAGTTTGAACATGGGCAATCATTTCCTGGAGATGGTAAATTTTCTATTAGTAGGAAGAATTGGAACATTAAATTTAGGGATGCTACCTCTGCTGCTCAAGCAGCTTTGAGTTTGCAGAACATGCAAGCCTAGTTGCCAGAGCTGCTGTAGAACTTTCAAGGCAATATTGGGTTGATGATGGTGGTTCATGCCACTTTGGTTTCAAGGATGATAGGTTGGAACATGGGCAATCATTTCCTGGAGATGGTAATGGTAATTGTTTTGTTCGCAGGCAGAATTGGAACATGAAATTTAAGGATGCTACCTCTGCTGCTCTAGCAGCGGCTGTGTTTGCAGAACATGCAAGCCTAGCTGCCAGAGCTGTTGTAGAACTTTCAAGGCAATATTGTGTTGATGATGTTGGTTCATGCCACTTATGTTTCAGGGATGAAAGGTTGGAACATGGGCAATCATTTCCTGGAGATGGTAATAGTAATCTTTCTGTTGGCAGGCAAAATTAGAACATGAGATTTAAGGATGCTACCTCTGCTGCTCAAGCAACGGCTGAGTTTGCAGAACATTCAAGCCTAGCTTCCAGAGCTATTTTAGAACTTTCAAGGCAATATTGTGTTGATGATGGTGGTTAATGCTACTTAGGATTCAAGGATGAAAGGTTGGAATATGGGAAATCATTTCCTGGAGATGGTAATTTTTCTATTAGTAGGCAGAATTGGAACATGAAATTTAAGGATGCTACCTCTGCTGCTCAAGCAGCGACTGAGTTTGCAGAACATGCAAGCCTAGCTGCCAGAGCTATTTTAGAACTTTCAAGGCAATATTATGTTGATGATGGTGGTTAATGCCACTTAGGATTCAAGAATGAAAGGTTGGAATATGGGCAATCATTTCCTGGAGATGGTAATTTTTCTATTTTTATGATGAATTGGAATATGAAATTTAAGAATGCTACCTCTGCTGCTTAAGCAGCGGCTGAGTTTGTAGAACATGCAACCCTAGTTGCCAGAGCTGCTGTAGAACTTTCAAGGCAATATTATGTTGATGATGGTGGTTCATGCCACTTTGGTTTCAGGGATGATAGGTTGGAACATGGGCAATCATTTCCTGGAGATGGTAATGGTAATTTTTTTGTTCGCAGGCAGAATTGGAACATGTATTTTAAGGATGCTACCTCTGCTGCTCAAGCAATGGCTGAGTTTGTAGAATATGCAAGCCTAGCTTCCAGAGCTGTTGTAGAACTTTCAAGGCAATATTGTGTTGATGATGGTGGTTCATGCCACTTAGGTTTCAAGGATGAAAGGTTGGAACATGGGCAATCATTTCCTGGAGATGGTAATTTTTCTATTGGCAGGCAGAATTGGAACATGAAGTTTAAGGATGCTACCTCTGCTGCTCAAGCAGCGGCTGAGTTTGCAGAACATGCAAGCCTAGCTGCCAGAGCTGTTGTAGAACTTTCAAGGCAATATTTTGTTGATGATGGTGGTTCATGCCACTTAGGTTTCAAGGATGAAAGGTTGGAATATGGGCAATCATTTCCTGGAGATGGTAATTTTTCTATTGTTAGGCAGAATTGGAACATGAAATTTAAGGATGCTACCTCTGCTACTCAAGCAGTGACTGAGTTTGCAGAACATGCAAGCCTAGCTGCAAGAGCTGTTGTAGAACTTTCAAGGCAATATTGTGTTGATGATGGTGGTTCATGCCACTTAGGTTTCAAGGATGATAGGTTGGAACATGGGCAATCAATTCCTGGAGATGGTAATTTTTCTATTGGCAGGCAGAATTGGAACATGAAATTTAAGGATGCTACCTCTGCTGCTCAAGCAACGGCTGAGTTTGCAAAACATGCAAGCCTAGCTGCCAGAGCTGTTGTAGAACTTTCAAGGCAATATTGTGTTGATGGTAGTGGTTCATGCCACTTAGGTTTCAAGGATGAAAGGTTGGAACATGGGCAATCATTTCCTGGAGATGGTAATTTTTCTATTGGTAGGCAGAATTGGAACATGAAATTTAAGGATGCTACCTCTGCTGCTCAAGCAGCGACTGAGTTTGCAGAACATGCAAGACTAGCTGCCAGAGCTGTTGTAGAATTTTCAAGGCAATATTGTGTTGATGGTGGTGGTTCATGCCACTTAGGTTTCAACGATGATAGGTTGGAGCATGGGCAAACATTTCCTGGAGATGGTAATTTTTCTATTGGCAGGCAGAATTGGAACATGAAATTTAAGGATGCTACCTCTGCTACTCAAGCAGCGGCTAAGTTTGCAGAACATGCAAGCCTAGCTGCCAGAGCTGTTGTAGAACTTTCAAGGCAATATTTTGTTGATGATGGTGGTTCATGCCACTTAGGTTTCAAGGATGATAGGTTGGAACATGGGCAATCATTTCCTGGAGATGGTAATGGTAATTTTTTTGTTGGCAGGCAGAATTGGAATATGAAATTTAAGGATGCTACCTCTGCTGCTCTAGCAGCGACTGAGTTTGCAGAACATGCAAGCCTAGCTGCCAGAGCTGTTGTAGAACTTTCAAGGCAATATTGTGTTGATGATGGTGGTTCATGCCACTTAGGTTTCAAGGATGAAAGGTTGGAACATGGGCAATCATTTCCTAGAGATGGTAATGGTAATTTTTCTGTTCGCAGGCAGAATTGGAACATGAAATTTAAGGATGCTACCTCTGCTGCTCAAGCAGCGACTGAGTTTGCAGAACATGCAAGCCTAGCTGCCAGAGCTGTTGTAGAACTTTCAAGGCAATATTGTGTTGATGATGGTGGTTCATGCCACTTAGGTTTCAAGGATGATAGGTTGGAACATGGGCAATCAATTCCTGGAGATGGTAATTTTTCTATTGGCAGGCAGAATTGGAACATGAAATTTAAGGATGCTACCTCTGCTGCTCAAGCAGCGGCTGAGTTTGCAAAACATGCAAGCCTAGCTGCCAGAGCTGTTCTAGAACTTTCAAGGCAATATTGTGTTGATGATGTTGGTTCATGCCACTTATGTTTCAAGGATGAAAGGTTGGAACATGGGCAATTATTTCCTGGAGATGGTAACAGTAATCTTTCTGGTTGCAGGCAAAATTGGAACATGAGATTTAAGGATGCTACCTCTGCTGCTCAAGCAGCGGCTGAGTTTGCAAAACATGCAAGCCTAGCTTCCAGAGCTATTTTAGAACTTTCAAGGCAATATTGTGTTGATGATGGTGGTTAATGCCACTTAGGATTCAAGGATGAAAGGTTGGAATATGGGAAATCATTTCTTGGAGATGGTAATTTTTCTATTAGTAGGAAGAATTGGAACATGAAATTTAGGGATGCTACCTCTGCTGCTCAAGCAGCGTTGAGTTTGCAGAACATGCAAGCCTAGTTGCCAGAGCTGCTGTAGAACTTTCAAGGCAATATTGTATTGATGATGGAGGTTCATGCCACTTTGGTTTCAAGGATGATAGGTTGGAACATGGGCAATCATTTCCTGGAGATGGTAATGGTAATTGTTTTGTTCGCAGGCAGAATTGGAACATGAAATTTAAGGATGCTACCTCTGCTGCTCTAGCAGTGGCTGAGTTTGCAGATCATGCAAGCCTAGCTGCCAGAGCTGTTGTAGAACTTTCAAGGCAATATTGTGTTGATGATGTTGGTTCATGCCACTTATGTTTCAAGGATGAAAGGTTGGAACATGGGCAATCATTTCCTGGAGATGGTAATAGTAATCTTTCTGTTGGCAGGCAAAATTGGAACATGAGATTTAAGGATGCTACCTCAATTGCTCAAGCAACGGCTGAGTTTGCAGGACATTCAAGCCTAGCTTCCAGAGCTATTTTTGAACTTTCAAGGCAATATTGTGCTGATGATAGTGGTTAATGCTACTTAGGATTCAAGGATGAAAGGTTGGAATATGGGAAATCATTTCCTGGAGATGGTAATTTTTCTATTAGTAGGCAGAATTGGAACATGAAATTTAAGGACGCTACCTCTGCTACTCAAGCAGCGACTGAAGTTGCAGAACATGCAAGCCTAGCTGCCAGAGCTGTTTTAGAACTTTCAAGGCAATATTATGGTGATAATGGTGGTTAATGCCACTTAGGATTCAAGGATGAAAGGTTGGAATATGGGCAATCATTTCCTGGAGATGGTAATTTTTCTATTGTTAGGCAGAATTGGAACATGAAATTTAAGGATGCTACCTCTACTGCTCAAGCAGCGATTGAGTTTGCAGAACATGCAAGCCTAGCTGCCAGAGCTATTTTAGAACTTTCAAGGCAATATTGTGTTGATAATGGTTGTTAATGCCACTTAGGATTCAAGGATGAAAGGTTGGAATATGGGCAATCATTTCCTGGAGATGGTAATTTTTCTATTGTTAGGCAGAATTGGAACATGAAATTTAAGGATGCTACCTCTGCTGCTCAAGCAGCGACTGAGTTTGCAGAACATTGCAAGCCTAGCTGCCAGAGCTGTTGTAGAACTTTCAAGGCAATATTGTGTTGATGATGGTGGTTCATGCCACTTAGGTTTCAAGGATGATAGGTTGGAACATGGGCAATCAATTCCTGGAGATGGTAATTTTTCTATTGGCAGGCAGAATTGGAACATGAAATTTAAGGATGCTACCTCTGCTGCTCAAGCAGCGGCTGAGTTTGCAAAACATGCAAGCCTAGCTTCCAGAGCTATTTTAGAACTTTCAAGGAAATATTGTGTTGATGATGGTGGTTAATGCCACTTAGGATTCAAGGATGAAAGGTCGGAATATGGGAAATCATTTCCTGGAGATGGTAATTTTTCTATTAGTAGGCAGAATTAGAACATGAAATTTAGGGATGCTACTTCTGCTGCTCAAGCAGCGGCTGAGTTTGCAAAATATGCAACCCTAGTTGCCAGAGCTGCTGTAGATTTTTCAAGGCAATATTGTGTTGATGATGATGGTTCATGCCACTTTAGTTTCAAGGATGATAGGTTGGAACATGGGCAATCATTTCCTGGAGATGGTAATGGTAATTTTTTTTGTCGCAGGCAGAATTGGAACATGAAATTTAAGGATGCTACCTCTGCTGCTATAGCAGCGGCTGAGTTTGTAAAACATGCAAGCCTAGCTGCCAGAGCTGTTGTAGAACTTTCAAGGCAATATTGCGTTGATGGTGGTGGTTCATGCCACTTAGGTTTCAAGGATGAAAGATTGGAACATGGGCAATCATTTCCTGGAGATGGTAATTTTTCTATTAGTAGGCAGAATTGGAACATGAAATTTAGGGATGCTACTTCTGCTGCTCAAGCAGCGGCTGAGTTTGCAGAACATGCAACCCTAGTTGCCAGAGCTGCTGTAGAACTTTCAAGGCAATATTGTGTTGATGATGGTGGTTCATGCCACTTTGGTTTCAAGGATGATAGGTTGGAACATGGACAATCATTTCCTGGAGATGGTAATGGAAATTGTTTTGTTGGCTGGCAGAATTGAACATGAAATTTAAGGATGCTACCTCTGCTGCTCTAGCAGCGGCTGAGTTTGTAGAACATGCAAGCCAAGCTGCCAGATCTGTTGTAGAACTTTCAAGGCAATATTGTGTTGATGATGGTGGTTCATGCCACTTAGGTTTCAAGGATGAAAGGTTGGAACATGGGCAATCATTTCCTGGAGATGGTCATTTTTCTATTGGCAGGCAGAATTGGAACATGAAATTTAAGGATGCTACCTCTGCTGCTCAAGCAGCGGCTGAATTTGCAAAACATACAAGCCTAGCTGCCAGAGCTGTTGTAGAACTTTCAATGCAATATTGTGTTGATGATGTTGGTTCATGCCACTTATGTTTCAAGGATGAAAGGTTGGAACATGGGCAATCATTTCCTGGAGATGGTAATAGTAATCTTTCTGTTGGCTGGTAGAATTGGAACATGAGATTTAAGAATGCTTCCTTTGCTGCTCAAGAAGCGGTTGAGTTTACAGAACATGCAAGCCTAGCTGCCAGAACTATTGTAGAACTTTCAAGGGAATATTGTGTTGATGATTGTGTTTCATGCCACTTAGGTTTCAAGGATGAAAGGTTGGAACATGGGCAATCATTTCCTGGAGATGGTAATGGAAATGTTTCTGTTGGCAGGCAAAATTGGAACATGAAATTTATGGATGCTACCTAGGCTGCTCAAGCAGCGGCTGAGTTTGCAGAACACGCAAGCCTAGCTGCCAGAGCTATTGTAGAACTTTCAAGGCAATATTTTGTTGATGATGGTGGTTCATGCCACTTAGGTTTCAAGGATGATAGGTTGGAACATGGACAATCATTTCCTGGAGATGGTAATGGAAATTGTTTTGTTGGCAGGCAGAATTGAACATGAAATTTAAGGATGCTACCTCTGCTGCTCTAGCAGCGGCTGAGTTTGTAGAACATGCAAGCCAAGCTGCCAGATCTGTTGTAGAACTTTCAAGGCAATATAGTGTTGATGATGGTGGTTCGTGCCACTTAGGTTACAAGGATGAAAGGTTGGAACATGGGCAATCATTTCCTGAAGATGGTAATTTTTCTATTGGCAGGCAGAATAGGAACATGAACTTTAAGGATGCTACCTCTGCTGCTCAAGCAGCGACTAAGTTTGCAAAACATGCAAGCCTAGCTGCCAGAGCTATTTTAGAACTTTCAAGGCAATATTGTGTTGATGATGGTCGTTAATGCCACTTAGGATTCAAGGATGAAAGGTTGGAATATGGGAAATCATTTCCTGGAGATGGTAATTTTTCTATTAGTAGGCAGAATTGGAACATGAAATTTAAGGATGCTACCTCTGCTGCTCAAGCAGCGACTGAGTTTGCAGAACATGCAAGCCTAGCTGCCAGAGCTGTTGTAGAACTTTCAAGGTAATATTGTGTTGATGATGGTGGTTCATGCCACTTATGTTTCAAGGATGAAAGGTTGGAACATGGGCAATCATTTCCTTGAGATGGTAATGGTAATTTTTCTGTTGACACGCAGAATTGGAACATGAGATTTAAAGATGCTACCTCTGCTGCTCAAGGAGCGGTTGAGTTTGCAGAACATGCAAGCCTAAATGCAAGAGCTGTTGTAGAATTTTCAAGGGAATATTGTGTTGATGATGGTGGTTCATGCCACTTAGGTTTCAAGGATGAAAGGTTGGAACATGGGCAATCATTACCTGGAGATGGTAATGGTAATGTTTCTATTGGCAGGCAGAATTAGAACATGAAATTTAAGGATGCTACCTATGCTGCTCAAGCAGCGGCTGAGTTTGCAGAACATGCAAGCCTAGCTGCCAGAGCTGTTGTAGAACTTTCAAGGCAATATTATGTTGATGATGGTGGTTCATGCCACTTAGGTTTCAAGGATAATAGGTTGGAACATGGGTAATCATTTCCTGGAGATGGTAATGGTAATTATTTTGTTGGCAGGCAGAATTGGAACATGCAATTTAAGGATGCTACCTCTGCTGCTCTAGCAGCGACTGAGTTTGCAGAACATGCAAGCCTAGCTGCCAGAGCTGTTGTAGAACTTTCAAGGCAATATTGTGTTGATGATGGTGGTTCATTCCACTTAGGTTTCAAGGATGAAAGGTTGGAACATGGGCAATCATTTCCTGGAGATGGTAATGTTTTTATTGGTAGGCAGAATTGAAACATGAAATTTAAGGATGCTACCTCTGCTGTTCAAGCAGCGGCTAAGTTTGCAGAACATGCAAGCCTGGCTACCAGAGCTGTTGTAGAACTTTCAAGGCAATATTGTGTTGATGATGGTGGTTCATGCCACTTAGGTTTCAAGGATGAAAGGTTGGAACATGGGCAATCATTTCCTGGAGATGGTAATTTTTCTATTGGCAGGCAGAAATGGAACATGAAATTTAAGGATGCTACCTCTACTGCTCAAGCAGCGACTGAGTTTGTAGAACATGCAAGCCTAGCTGCCAGAGCTGTTGTAGAACGTTCAAGGTAATATTGTGTTGATGATGGTGGTTCATGCCACTTAGGTTTCAAGGATGAAAGGTTGGAACATGGGCAATCATTTCCTGGAGATGGTAATGGTATTTTTTTGTTGGCAGGCAGAATTGGAACATGAAATTTAAGGATGCTACATCTGCTGCTCAAGCAACGGCTGAGGTTGCAGAACATTCAAGCCTAGCTTCCAGAGCTATTTTAGAACTTTCAAGGCAATATTGTGTTGATGATGGTGGTTAATGCCACTTAGGATTCAAGGATGAAAGGTTGGAATATGGAAAATCATTTCCTGGAGATGGTAATTTTTCTATTAGTAGGAAGAATTGGAACATGAAATTTAGGGATGCTACCTCTGCTGCTCAAGCAGCGGCTAAGTTTGCAGAATATGCAAGCCTAGTTGCCAGAGCTGCTGTAGAACTTTCAAGGCAATATTGTGTTGATGATGTTGGTTCATGCCACTTTGGTTTCAAGGATTATAGGTTAGAACATGGGCAATCATTTCGTGGAGATGGTAATGGTAATTTTTTTGTTCGCAGGCAGAATTGGAACATGAAATTTAAGGATGCTACCTCTGCTACTCTAGCAGCGGCTGAGTTTGCAGAACATGGAAGCCTAGCTGCCAGAGCTGTTGTAGAACATTCAAGGCAATATTGTGTTGATGGTGGTGGTTCATGCCACTTAGGTTTCATGGATGAAAGGTTGGACCATGGGCAATCATTTCCTGGAGATGGTAATTTTTCTATTGGCAGGCAGAATTGGAACATGAAATTTAAGGATGCTACCTCTGCTGCTCAAGCAGCGACTGAGTTTGTAGAACATGCAAGCCTAGCTACTAGAGCTGTTGTAGAACTTTCAAGCTAATATTGTGTTGATGATGGTGGTTCATGCCACTTATGTTTCAAGGATGAAAGGTTGGAACATGGGCAATCATTTCCTTGAGATGGTAATGGAAATTTTTCTGTTGGCGCGCAGAATTGGAACATGAGATTTAAGGATGCTACCTCTGCTGCTCAAGAAGCGGCTGAGTTTGCAGAACATGCAAGCCTAGCTGCCAGAGCTGTTGTGGAACTTTCAAGGCAATATTGTGTTGATGATGGTGGTTCATGCCACTAATGTTTCAAGGATGAAAGGTTGGAACATGGGCAATCATTTCCTGGAGATGGTAATAGTAATCTTTCTGTTGGCTGGTAGAATTGGAACTTGAGATTTAAGAATGCTACCTTTGCTGCTCAAGAAGCGGTTGAGTTTGCAGAACATGCAAGCCTAGCTGCCAAAGCTGTTGTAGAACTTTCAAGGGAATATTATGTTGATGATTGTGTTGCATGCTACTTAGGTTTCAAGGATGAAAGGTTGGAACATGGGCAATCATTTCCTGGAGATGGTAATGGAAATGTTTCTGTTGGCAGGCAAAATTGGAACATGAAATTTTTGGATGCTACCTAGGCTGCTCAAGCAGCGGCTGAGTTTGCAGAACATGCAAGCCTAGCTGCCAGAGCTGTTGTAGAACTTTCAAGGCAATATTGTGTTGATGGTGGTGGTTCATGCCACTTAGTTTTCAAGGATGAAAGGTTGGAACATGGGCAATCATTTCCTGGAGATGGTAATGGAAATTGTTTTGTTGGCAGGCAGAATTGAACATGAAATTTAAGGATGCTACCTCTGCTGCTGTAGCAGCGGCTGAGTTTGCAGAACATGCAAGCCAAGCTACCAGAGCTGTTGTAGAACTTTCAAGGCAATATTGTGTTGATGATGGTGGTTCATGCCACTTAGGTTTCAAGGATGAAAGGTTAGAACATGGGCAATCATTTCCTGGAGATGGTAATGGTAATTTTTTTGTTGGCAGGCAGAATTGGAATATGAAATTTAAGGATGCTACCTCTGCTGCTCAAGCAGCGGCTGAGTTTGCAGAACATGCAAGCCTAGCTTCCAGAGCTGTTGTAGAACTTTCAAGGTAATATTGTGTTGATGATGGTGGTTCATGCCACTTATGTTTCAAGGATGAAAGGTTGGAACATGGGCAATCATTTCCTTGAGATGGTAATGGTAATTTTTCTGTTGGCACGCAGAATTGGAACATGAGATTTAAAGATGCTACCTCTGCTGCTCAAGGAGCGGTTGAGTTTGTAGAACATGCAAGCCTAGATGCAAGAGCTGTTGTAGAATTTTCAAGGGAATATTGTGTTGATGATGGTGGTTCATGCCACTTAGGTTTCAAGGATGAAAGGTTGGAACATGGGCAATCATTACCTGGAGATGGTAATGGTAATGTTTCTGTTGGCAGGCAGAATTGGAACATGAAATTTAAGGATGCTACCTATGCTGCTCAAGCAGCGGCTGAGTTTGCAGAACATGCAAGCCTAGCTGCCAGAGCTATTGTAGAACTTTCAAGGCAATATTGTGTTGATGATGGTGGTTCATGCCACTTAGGTTTCAAGGATGATATGTTGGAACATGGGTAATCATTTCCTGGAGATGGTAATGGTAATTATTTTGTTGGCAGGCAGAATTGGAACATGCAATTTAAGGATGCTACCTCTGCTGCTCAAGCAACGGCTTAGTTTGCAGAACATGCAAGCCTTGCTTCCAGTGCTGTTGTAGAACTTTCAAGGCAATATTGTGTTGATGATGGTGGTTCATGCCACTTAGATTTCAAGGATGTAAGATTGGAATATGGGCAATCATTTCCTGGAGATGGTAATGTTTTTATTGGTAGGCAGAATTGAAACATGAAATTTAAGGATGCTAGCTCTGCTGATCAAGCAGCGGCTGAGTTTGCAGAACATGCAAGCCTGGCTACCAGAGTTGTTGTAGAACTTTCAAGGCAATATTGTGTTGATGATGGTGGTTCATGCAACTTTGGTTTCAAGGATGATAGGTTGGAACATGGGCAATCATTTCCTGGAGATGGTAATGGTTATTTTTTTGTTGCCAGGCAGAATTGGAACATGAAATTTAAGGATGCTACCTCTGCTGCTCAAGCAGCGGCTGAGTTTGCAGAACATGCAAGCCTAGCTGCCAGAGCTGTTGCTAAACTTTCAAGCCAATATTGTGTTGATGATGGTTGTTCATGCCACTTAGGTTACAAGGATGAAAGGTTGGAACATGGGCAATCATTTCTTGGAGATGGTAATTTTTCTATTGGCAGGCAGAATAGGAACATGAAATTTAAAGATGCTACCTCTGCTGCTCAAGCAGCGACTGAGTTTGCCAAACATGCAAGCCTAGCTGCCAGAGCTGTTTTAAACTTTCAAGGTAATATTGTGTTGATGATGGTGGTTCATGCCACTTAGATTACAAGGATGAAAGGTTGGAACATGGGCAATCATTTCCTGGAGATGGTAATGGTATTTTTTTGTTGCCAGGCAGAATTGGAACATGAAATTTAAGGATGCTACCTCTGCTGCTCAAGCAGCGGCTGAGTTTGCAGAACATGCAAGCCTAGCTGCCAGAGCTGTTGCTAAACTTTCAAGCCAATATTGTGTTGATGATGGTTGTTCATGCCACTTAGGTTACAAGGATGGTTGGAACATGGGCAATCATTTCCTGAAGATGGTAATTTTTCTATTGGCAGGCAGAATAGGAACATGAACTTTAAGGATGCTACCTCTGCTGCTCAAGCAGCGACTGAGTTTGCAAAACATGCAAGCCTAGCTGCCAGAGCTGTTGTTGAACTTTCAAGGCAATATTGTGTTGATGATGGTGGTTCATGCCACTTAGGTTTCAAGGATGAAAGGTTGGAACATGGGAAAGAATTTCCTAGAGATGGTAATGGTAATTTTTCTGTTGGCAGGCAGAATTGGAACATGAAATTTAAGGATGCTACCTCTGCTGCTCAAGCAGGGGCTGAGTTTGCAGAACATGCAAGCCTAGCTGCCAGAGCTGTTGTAGAACTTTCAAGGCAATATTGTGTTGATGGTGGTGGTTAATGCCACTTAGGTTTCAAGGATGAAAGGTTAGAACACGGGCAATCATTTCCTGGAGATGGTAATGGTAATTGTTTTGTTGGCAGGAAGAATTGGAACTTGAAATATAAGGATGCTACCTCTGCTACTCAAGCAACGGCTAAGTTTGCAGGATATGCAAGCCTAGCTGCCAGAGATATTGTAGAATTTCAAGGCAATATTGTGTTGATGATGGTGGTTCATGCCACTAAGGTTTCACGGATGAAAGGTTGGAACATGGTCAATCATTTCCTAGAGTTGGTAATTGTAATTTTTCTGTTGGCAGGCAGAATAGGAACATGAAATTTAAGGATGCTACCTCTGCTTCTCAAGCAGCGGCTGAGTTTGCAGAACATGCAAGCCTAGCTGCCAGAGCTGTTTTAAACTTTCAAGGCAATATTGTGTTGATGATGGTGGTTCATGCCACTTAGGTTACAAGGACGAAAGGTTGGAACATGGGCAATCATTTCCTGGAGATGGTAATTTTTTTATTGGCAGGCAGAATAGGAACATGAAATTTAAGGATGCTACCTCTGCTGCTCAAGCAGCGGCTGAATTTGCAAAACATGCAAGCCTAGCTGCCAGAGCTGTTGTAGAACTTTCAAGGCAATATTGTGTTGATGATGGTGGTTCATGCCACTTAGGATTCAAGGATGAAAGATTGGAACATGGGCAATCATTTCCTGGAGATGGTAATGGTAATATTTTTGTTGCCAGGCAGAATTGGAACATGAAATTTAAGGATGCTACCTCTGCTGCTCAAGCAGCGGCTGAGTTTGCAGCACATAAAAGCCTAGCTGCCAGAGCTGTTTTAAACTTTCAAGGCAATATTGTGTTGATGATGGTGGTTCATGCCACTTAGGTTACAAGGATGAATGGTTGGAACATGGGCAATCATTTCCTGGAGATGGTAATTTTTCTATTGGCAGGCAGAATAGGAACATGAAATTTAAGGATGCTACCTCTGCTGCTCAAGCAGCGGCTGAATTTTCAAAACATGCAAGCCTAGCTGCCAGAGCTGTTGTAGAACTTTCAAGGCAATATTGTGTTGATGATGGTGGTTCATGCCACTTAGGTTTCAAGGATGAAAGGTTGGAACATGGCCAATCATTTCCTAGAGATAGTAATGGTTATTTTTCTATTGGCGGGCAGAATTGGAACATGAAATTTAAGGATGCTACCTCTACTGCTCGAGCAGCGGCTGAATTTGCAGAACATGCAAGCCTAGCTGCCAGAGCTGTTGTAGAACTTTCAAGGTAATATTGTGTTGATGACGGTGGTTCATACCACATAAGTTTCAAGGATGAAAGGTTGGAACATGGGCAATCATTTCTTGGAGATGGTTATTTTTCTGTTGGCAGGCAGAATTGGAACATGAAATTTAAGGATGCTACCTCTGCTTCTCAAGCAACGGCTGAGTTTGCAGAACATGCAAGCCTAGCTTCCAAAGCTATTTTAGAACTTTCAAGGCAATATTGTGTTGATGATGGTGGTTCATTCCACATAGGTTTCAAGTATGAAAGGTTGGAACATGGGCAATCATTTCCTGGAGATGGTAATGGTAATGTTCCTGTTGGCGGGCAGAATTCGAACATGAAATTAAAGGATGCTACCTCTACTACTAGAGCAGCGGATGAGTTTGGAGAACATGCAAGCCTAGCTGCCAGAGCTGTTGTAGAACTTTCAAGGCAATATTGTGTTTATGATGGAGGTTCATGCCACTTAAGTTTCAAGGATGAAAGGTTGGAACATGGGCAATCATTTCCTGGAGATGGTAATGGTAATTGTTTTGTTGGAAGGTAGAATTTGAACCTGAAATTTAAGGATTCTACCTTGGCTGCTCAAGCAGCGGCTGAGTTTGCAGAACATGCAAGCCTAGCTGCCAGAGCTGTTTTAAACTTTCAAGGCAATATTGTGTTGATGATGGTGGTTCATGCCACTTAGGTTACAAGGATGAATGGTTGGAACATGGGCAATCATTTCCTGGAGATGGTAATTTTTCTATTGGCAGGCAGAATAGGAACATGAAATTTAAAGATGCTACCTCTGCTGCTCAAGCAGCGGCTGATATTGCAAAACATGCAAGCCTAGCTGCCAGAGCTGTTGTAGAACTTTCAAGGCAATATTTTGTTGATGATGGTGGTTCATGCAACTTAGGTTTCAAGGATAAAAGGTTTGAACATGGCCAATCATTTCCTGGAGATGGTAATGGTAATTTTTCTATTGGCAAGCAGAATTGGAACATGAAATTTAAGGATGCTACCTCTACTGCTCGAGCAGCGGCTGAATTTGAAGAACTTGCAAGCCTAGCTACCAGAGCTATTGTAGAACTTTCAAGGCAATATTGTGTTGATGACGGTGGTTCATGCCACATAGGTTTCAAGGATGAAAGGTTGGAACATGGGCAATCATTTCTTGGAGATGGTTATTTTTCTGTTGGCAGGCAGAATTGGAACATGAAATTTAAGGATGCTACCTCTGCTGCTCAAGTAACGGCTGAGTTTGCAGAACATGCAAGCCTAGCTTCCAGAGCTATTTTAGAACTTTCAAGGCAATATTGTGTTTATGATGGAGGTTCATGCCACTTACGTTTCAAGGATGAAAGGTTGGAACATGGGCAATCATTTCCTGGAGATGGTAATGGTAATTGTTTTGTTGGAAGGTAGAATTTGAACCTGAAATTTAAGGATTCTACCTTGGCTGCTCAAGCAGCGGCTGAGTTTGCAGAACATGCAAGCCTAGCTGCCAGAGCAGTTTTAAACTTTCAAGGCAATATTGTGTTGATGATGGTGGTTCATGCCACTTACGTTTCAAGGATGAAAGGTTGGAACATGGGCAATCATTTCCTGGAGATGGTAATTTTTCTATTGGCAGGCAGAATAGGAACATGAAATTTAAAGATGCTACCTCTGCTGCTCAAGCAGCGGCTGATATTGCAAAACATGCAAGCCTAGCTGCCAGAGCTGTTGTAGAACTTTCAAGGCAATATTTTGTTGATGATGGTGGTTCATGCAACTTAGGTTTCAAGGATGAAAGGTTTGAACATGGCCAATCATTTCCTGGAGATGGTAATGGCAATTTTTCTATTGGCATGCAGAATTGGAACATGAAATTTAAGGATGCTTCCTCTACTGCTCGAGCAGCGGCTGAATTTTAAGAACTTGCAAGCCTAGCTACCAGAGCTATTGTAGAACTTTCAAGGCAATATTGTGTTGATGACGGTGGTTCATGCCACATAGGTTTCAAGGATGAAAGGTTGGAACATGGGCAATCATTTCTTGGAGATGGTTATTTTTCTGTTGGCAGGCAGAATTGGAACATGAAATTTAAGGATGCTACCTCTGCTGCTCAAGCAACAGCTGAGTTTGCAGAACATGCAAGCCTAGCTTCCAGAGCTATTTTAGAACTTTCAAGGCAATATTGTGTTGATTATGGTGATTCATTCCACTTAGGTTTCAAGTATGAAAGGTTGGAACATGGGCAATCATTTCCTGGAGATGGTAATGGTAATGTTCCTGTTGGCGGGCAGAATTCGAACATGAAATTTAAGGATACTACCTCTACTACTAGAGCAGCGGATGAGTTTGGAGAACATACAAGCCTAGCTGCCAGAGCTGTTGTAGAACTTTCAAGGCAATATTGTGTTTATGATGGAGGTTCATGCCACTTACGTTTCAAGGATGAAAGGTTGGAACATGGGCAATCATTTCCTGGAGATGGTAATGGTAATTGTTTTGTTGGAAGGTAGAATTTGAACCTGAAATTTAAGGATTCTACCTTGGCTGCTCAAGCAGCGGCTGAGTTTGCAGAACATGCAAGCCTAGCTGCCAGAGCTGTTTTAAACTTTCAAGGCAATATTGTGTTGATGATGGTGGTTCATGCCACTTAGGTTACAAGGATGAATGGTTGGAACATGGGCAATCATTTCCTGGAGATGGTAATTTTTCTATTGGCAGGCAGAATAGGAACATGAAATTTAAAGATGCTACCTCTGCTGCTCAAGCAGCGGCTGATATTGCAAAACATGCAAGCCTAGCTGCCAGAGCTGTTGTAGAACTTTCAAGGCAATATTTTGTTGATGATGGTGGTTCATGCAACTTAGGTTTCAAGGATGAAAGGTTTGAACATGGCCAATCATTTCCTGGAGATGGTAATGGTAATTTTTCTATTGGCAAGCAGAATTGGAACATGAAATTTAAGGATGCTACCTCTACTGCTCGAGCAGCGGCTGAATTTTAAGAACTTGCAAGCCTAGCTACCAGAGCTATTGTAGAACTTTCAAGGCAATATTGTGTTGATGACGGTGGTTCATGCCACATAGGTTTCAAGGATGAAAGGTTGGAACATGGGCAATCATTTCTTGGAGATGGTTATTTTTCTGTTGGCAGGCAGAATTGGAACATGAAATTTAAGGATGCTACCTCTGCTGCTCAAGCAACGGCTGAGTTTGCAGAACATGCAAGCCTAGCTTCCAGAGCTATTTTAGAACTTTCAAGGCAATATTGTGTTGATGATGGTGATTCATTCCACTTAGGTTTCAAGTATGAAAGGTTGGAACATGGGCAATCATTTCCTGGAGATGGTAATGGTAATGTTCCTATTGGCGGGCAGAATTCGAACATGAAATTTAAGGATGCTACCTCTACTACTAGAGCAGTGGATGAGTTTGGAGAACATACAAGCCTAGCTGCCAGAGCTGTTGTAGAACTTTCAAGGCAATATTGTGTTTATGATGGAGGTTCATGCCACTTACGTTTCAAGGATGAAAGGTTGGAACATGGGCAATCATTTCCTGGAGATGGTAATGGTAATTGTTTTGTTGGAAGGTAGAATTTGAACCTGAAATTTAAGGATTCTACCTTGGCTGCTCAAGCAGCGGCTGAGTTTGCAGAACATGCAAGCCTAGCTGCCAGAGCTGTTTTAAACTTTCAAGGCAATATTGTGTTGATGATGGTGGTTCATGCCACTTAGGTTACAAGGATGAATGGTTGGAACATGGGCAATCATTTCCTGGAGATGGTAATTTTTCTATTGGCAGGCAAAATAGGAACATGAAATTTAAAGATGCTACCTCTGCTGCTCAAGCAGCGGCTGATATTGCAAAACATGCAAGCCTAGCTGCCAGAGCTGTTGTAGAACTTTCAAGGCAATATTTTGTTGATGATGGTGGTTCATGCAACTTAGGTTTCAAGGATGAAAGGTTTGAACATGGCCAATCATTTCCTGGAGATGGTAATGGTAATTTTTCTATTGGCAAGCAGAATTGGAACATGAAATTTAAGGATGCTACCTCTACTGCTCGAGCAGCGGCTGAATTTGAAGAACTTGAAAGCCTAGCTACCAGAGCTATTGTAGAACTTTCAAGGCAATATTGTGTTGATGACGGTGGTTCATGCCACATAGGTTTCAAGGATGAAAGGTTGGAACATGGGCAATCATTTTTTGGAGATGGTTATTTTTCTGTTGGCAGGCAGAATTGGAACATGAAATTTAAGGATGCTACCTCTGCTGCTCAAGCAACGGCTGAGTTTGCAGAACATGCAAGCCTAGCTTCCAGAGCTATTTTAGAACTTTCAAGGCAATATTGTGTTGATGATGGTGATTCATTCCACTTTGGTTTCAAGTATGAAAGGTTGGAACATGGGCAATCATTTCCTGGAGATGGTAATGGTAATGTTCCTGTTGGCGGGCAGAATTCGAACATGAAATTTAAGGATGCTACCTCTACTACTAGAGCAGCGGATGAGTTTGGAGAACATGCAAGCCTAGCTGCCAGAGCTGTTGTAGAACTTTCAAGGCAATATTGTGTTGATGATGGTGGTTCATGCCACTTACGTTTCAAGGATGAAAGGTTAGAACATGGGCAATCATTTCCTGGAGATGGTAATTTTTCTATTGGCAGGCAGAATAGGAACATGAAATTTAAAGATGCTACCTCTGCTGCTCAAGCAGCGGCTGAGTTTGCAGAACATGCAAGCCTAGCTGCCAGAGCTGTTTTAAACTTTCAAGGCAATATTGTGTTGATGATGGTGGTTCATGCCACTTAGGTTACAAGGATGAATGGTTGGAACATGGGCAATCATTTCTTGGAGATGGTAATTTTTCTATTGGCAGGCAGAATAGGAACATGAAATTTAAAGATGCTACCTCTGCTGCTCAAGCAGCGGCTGATATTGCAAAACATGCAAGCCTAGCTGCCAGAGCTGTTGTAGAACTTTCAAGGCAATATTTTGTTGATGATGGTGGTTCATGCAACTTAGGTTTCAAGGATGAAAGGTTTGAACATGGCCAATCATTTCCTGGAGATGGTAATGGTAATTTTTCTATTGGCAAGCAGAATTGGAACATGAAATTTAAGGATGCTACCTCTACTGCTCGAGCAGCGGCTGAATTTGAAGAACTTGCAAGCCTAGCTACCAGAGCTATTGTAGAACTTTCAAGGCAATATTGTGTTGATGACGGTGGTTCATGCCACATAGGTTTCAAGGATTAAAGGTTGGAACATGGGCAATCATTTCTTGGAGATGGTTATTTTTCTGTTGGCAGGCAGAATTGGAACATGAAATTTAAGGATGCTACCTCTGCTGCTCAAGCAACGGCTGAGTTTGCAGAACATGCAAGCCTAGCTTCCAGAGCTATTTTAGAACTTTCAAGGCAATATTGTGTTGATGATGGTGATTCATTCCACTTAGGTTTCAAGTATGAAAGGTTGGAACATGGGCAATCATTTCCTGGAGATGGTAATGGTAATGTTCCTGTTGGCGGGCAGAATTCGAACATGAAATTTAAGGATTCTACCTCTGCTACTAGAGCAGCGGATGAGTTTGGAGAACATGCAAGCCTAGCTGCCTGAGATGTTGGAGAACTTTCAAGGCAATATTGTGTTGATGATGGTGGTTCATGCCACTTACGTTTCAAGGATGAAAGGTTGGAACATGGGCAATCATTTCCTGGAGATGGTAATTTTTCTATTGGCAGGCAGAATAGGAACATGAAATTTAAAGATGCTACCTCTGCTGCTCAAGCAGCGGCTGATATTGCAAAACATGCAAGCCTAGCTGCCAGAGCTGTTGTAGAACTTTCAAGGCAATATTTTGTTGATGATGGTGGTTCATGCAACTTAGGTTTCAAGGATGAAAGGTTTGAACATGGCCAATCATTTCCTGGAGATGGTAATGGTAATTTTTCTATTGGCAAGCAGAATTGGAACATGAAATTTAAGGATGCTACCTCTACTGCTCGAGCAGCGGCTGAATTTGAAGAACTTGCAAGCCTAGCTACCAGAGCTATTGTAGAACTTTCAAGGCAATATTGTGTTGATGACGGTGGTTCATGCCACATAGGTTTCAAGGATGAAAGGTTGGAACATGGGCAATCATTTCTTGGAGATGGTTATTTTTCTGTTGGCAGGCAGAATTGGAACATGAAATTTAAGGATGCTACCTCTGCTGCTCAAGCAACGGCTGAGTTTGCAAAACATGCAAGCCTAGCTTCCAGAGCTATTTTAGAACTTTCAAGGCAATATTGTGTTGATGATGGTGATTCATTCCACTTAGGTTTCAAGTATGAAAGGTTGGAACATGGGCAATCATTTCCTGGAGATGGTAATGGTAATGTTCCTGTTGGCGGGCAGAATTCGAACATGAAATTTAAGGATTCTACCTCTGCTACTAGAGCAGCGGATGAGTTTGGAGAACATGCAAGCCTAGCTGCCTGAGATGTTGGAGAACTTTCAAGGCAATATTGTGTTGATGATGGTGGTTCATGCCACTTACGTTTCAAGGATGAAAGGTTGGAACATGGGCAATCATTTCCTGGAGATGGTAATTTTTCTATTGGCGGGCAGAATAGGAACATGAAATTTAAAGATGCTACCTCTGCTGCTCAAGCAGCGGCTGATATTGCAAAACATGCAAGCCTAGCTGCCAGAGCTGTTGTAGAACTTTCAAGGCAATATTTTGTTGATGATGGTGATTCATGCAACTTAGGTTTCAAGGATGAAAGGTTTGAACATGGCCAATCATTTCCTGGAGATGGTAATGGTAATTTTTCTATTGGCAAGCAGAATTGGAACATGAAATTTAAGGATGCTACCTCTACTGCTCGAGCAGCGGCTGAATTTGAAGAACTTGCAAGCCTAGCTACCAGAGCTATTGTAGAACTTTCAAGGCAATATTGTTTTGATGACGGTGGTTCATGCCACATAGGTTTCAAGGATGAAAGGTTGGAACATGGGCAATCATTTCTTGGAGATGGTTATTTTTCTGTTGGCAGGCAGAATTGAAATATGAAATTTAAGGATGCTACCTCTGCTGCTCAAGCAACGGCTGAGTTTGCAGAACATGCAAGCCTAGCTTCCAGAGCTATTTTACAACTTTCAAGGCAATATTGTGTTGATGATGGTGATTCATTCCACTTAGGTTTCAAGTATGAAAGGTTGGAACATGGGCAATCATTTCCTGGAGATGGTAATGGTAATGTTCCTGTTGGCGGGCAGAATTCGAACATGAAATTTAAGGATTCTACCTCTGCTACTAGAGCAGCGGATGAGTTTGGAGAACATGCAAGCCTAGCTGCCTGAGATGTTGGAGAACTTTCAAGGCAATATTGTGTTGATGATGGTGGTTCATGCCACTTACGTTTCAAGGATGAAAGGTTGGAACATGGGCAATCATTTCCTGGAGATGGTAATTTTTCTATTGGCAGGCAGAATAGGAACATGAAATTTAAAGATGCTACCTCTGCTGCTCAAGCAGCGGCTGATATTGCAAAACATGCAAGCCTAGCTGCCAGAGCTGTTGTAGAACTTTCAAGGCAATATTTTGTTGATGATGGTGGTTCATGCAACTTAGGTTTCAAGGATGAAAGGTTTGAACATGGCCAATCATTTCCTGGAGATGGTAATGGTAATTTTTCTATTGGCAAGCAGAATTGGAACATGAAATTTAAGGATGCTACCTCTACTGCTCGAGCAGCGGCTGAATTTGAAGAACTTGCAAGCCTAGCTACCAGAGCTATTGTAGAACTTTCAAGGCAATATTGTGTTGATGACGGTGGTTCATGCCACATAGGTTTCAAGGATGAAAGGTTGGAACATGGGCAATCATTTCTTGGAGATGGTTATTTTTCTATTGGCAGGCAGAATTGGAACATGAAATTTAAGGATGCTACCTCTGCTGCTCAAGCAACGGCTGAGTTTGCAGAACATGCAAGCCTAGCTTCTAGAGCTATTTTACAACTTTCAAGGCAATATTGTGTTGATGATGGTGATTCATTCCACTTATGTTTCAAGTATGAAAGGTTGGAACATGGGCAATCATTTCCTGGAGATGGTAATGGTAATGTTCCTGTTGGCGGGCAGAATTCGAACATGAAATTTAAGGATTCTACCTCTGCTACTAGAGCAGCGGATGAGTTTGGAGAACATGCAAGCCTAGCTGCCTGAGATGTTGGAGAACTTTCAAGGCAATATTGTGTTGATGATGGTGGTTCATGCAACTTAGGTTTCAAGGATGAAAGGTTTGAACATGGCCAATCATTTCCTGGAGATGGTAATGGTAATTTTTCTATTGGCAAGCAGAATTGGAACATGAAATTTAAGAATGCTACCTATACTGCTCGAGCACCGGCTGAATTTGAAGAACTTGCAAGCCTAGCTACCAGAGCTATTGTAGAACTTTCAAGGCAATATTGTGTTGATAACGGTGGTTCATGCCACATAGGTTTCAAGGATGAAAGGTTGGAACATGGGCAATCATTTCTTGGAGATGGTTATTTTTCTGTTGGCAGGCAGAATTGGAACATGAAATTTAAGGATGCTACCTCTGCTGCTCAAGCAACGGCTGAGTTTGCAGAACATGAAAGCCTAGCTTCCAGAGCTATTTTAGAACTTTCAAGTCAATATTGTGTTGATAATGGTGATTCATTCCACTTAGGTTTCAAGTATGAAAGGTTGGAACATGGGCAATCATTTCCTGGAGATGGTAATGGTAATGTTCCTGTTGGCGGGCAGAATTCGAACATGAAATTTAAGGATGCTACCTCTACTACTAGAGCAGCGGATGAGTTTGGAGAACATGCAAGCCTAGCTGCCAGAGCTGTTGTAGAACTTTCAAGGCAATATTGTGTTGATGATGGTGGTTCATGCCACTTACGTTTCAAGGATGAAAGGTTTGAACATGGGCAATCATTTCCTGGAGATGGTAATGGTAATTTTTCTATTGGTAAGTAGAATTGGAACATGAAATTTAAGGATGCTACCTCTACTGCTCGAGCAGCGGCTGAATTTGAAGAACTTGCAAGCCTAGCTACCAGAGCTGTTGTAGAACTTTCAAGGCAATATTGTGTTGATGACGGTGGTTCATGCCACATAGGTTTCAAGGATGAAAGGTTGGAACATGGGCAATCATTTCTTGGAGATGGTAATTTTTCTATTGGCAGGCAGAATAGGAACATGAAATTTAAAGATGCTACCTCTGCTGCTCAAGCAGCGGCTGATATTGCAAAACATGCAAGCCTAGCTGCCAGAGCTATTGTAGAACTTTCAAGGCAATATTTTGTTGATGATGGTGGTTCATGCAACTTAGGTTTCAAGGATGAAAGGTTTGAACATGGCCAATCATTTCCTGGAGATGGTAATGGTAATTTTTCTATTGGTAAGCAGAATTGGAACATGAAATTTAAGGATGCTACCTCTACTGCTCGAGCAGCGGCTGAATTTGAAGAACTTGCAAGCCTAGCTACCAGAGCTGTTGTAGAACTTTCAAGGAAATATTGTGTTGATGACGGTGGTTCATGCCACATAGGTTTCAAGGATGAAAGGTTGGAACATGGGCAATCATTTCTTGGAGATGGTTATTTTTTTGTTGGCAGGCAGAATTGGAACATGAAATTTAAGGATGCTACCTCTGCTGCTCAAGCAACGGCTGAGTTTGCAGAACATGCAAGCCTAGCTTCCAGAGCTATTTTAGAACTTTCAAGGCAATATTGTGTTGATGATGGTGATTCATTCCACTTAGGTTTCAAGTATGAAAGGTTGGAACATGGGCAATCATTTCCTGGAGATGGTAATGGTAATGTTCCTGTTGGCGGGCAGAATTCGAACATGAAATTTAAGGATTCTACCTCTGCTACTAGAGCAGCGGATGAGTTTGGAGAACATGCAAGCCTAGCTGCCTGAGATGTTGGAGAACTTTCAAGGCAATATTGTGTTGATGATGGTGGTTCATGCCACTTACATTTCAAGGATGAAAGGTTGGAACATGGGCAATCATTTCCTGGAGATGGTAATGGTAATTGTTTTGTTGGAAGGTAGAATTTGAACCTGAAATTTAAGGATTCTACCTTGGCTTCTCAAGCAGCGGCTGAGTTTGCAGAACATGCAAGCCTAGCTGCCAGAGCTGTTTTAAACTTTCAAGGCAATATTGTGTTGATGATGGTGGTTCATGCCACTTAGGTTACAAGGATGAATGGTTGGAACATGGGCAATCATTTCCTGGAGATGGTAATTTTTCTATTGGCAGGCAGAATAGGAACATGAAATTTAAAGATGCTACCTCTGCTGCTCAAGCAACGGCTGATATTGCAAAACATGCAAGCCTAGCTGCCAGAGCTGTTGTAGAACTTTCAAGGCAATATTTTGTTGATGATGGTGGTTCATGCAACTTAGGTTTCAAGGATGAAAGGTTTGAGCATGGCCAATCATTTCCTGGAGATGGTAATGGTAATTTTTCTATTGGCAAGTAGAATTGGAACATGAAATTTAAGGATGCTACCTCTACTGCTCGAGCAGCGGCTGAATTTGAATAACATGCAAGCCTAGCTACCAGAGCTGTTGTAGAACTTTCAAGGCAATATTGTGTTGATGACGGTGGTTCATGCCACATAGGTTTCAAGGATGAAAGGTTGGAACATGGGCAATCATTTCTTAGAGATGGTTATTTTTCTGTTGGCAGGCAGAATTGGAACATGAAATTTAAGGATGCTACCTCTGCTGCTCAAGCAACGGCTGAGTTTGCAGAACATGCAAGCCTAGCTTCCAGAGCTATTTTAGAACTTTCAAGGCAATATTGTGTTGATGATGGTGGTTCATACCACTTAGGATTCAAGGATAAAAGATTGAAACATGGGCAATCATTTCCTTGAGATGGGAATGGTAATTTTGCTGTTGGCAGGCAGTATTGGAATATGAAATTTAAGGATTCTACCTCTGCTGCTTAAGCAGCGGTTAAGTTTGCAGAACATGCAAGCCTAGCTGCCTGAGATGTTGGAGAACTTTCAAGGCAATATTGTGTTGATGATGGTGGTTCATGCCTCTTAGGTTTCAAGGATGAAAGTTTGGAACATGAGCAATCATTTCCTGGAGATGGTAATGGTAATTTTCCTATTGGCAGGCAAAATTGGAAAATGAAATTTAAGGATGCTACCTATGCTGCTCAAGCAGCAGCTAAGTTTGCAGAACATGCAAGCCTAGCTGCCACAGCTGTTGTATTAATTTCAAGGTAATATTATATTGATGATGGTGGTTCATGCCACTTAGGTTACAAGGATGAAAGGTTGGAACATGGGCAATCATTTCCTAGAGATGGTAATTTTTCTATTGACAGGCAGAATAGGAACATGAAATTTAAGGATGCTACCTCTGCTGCTCAAGCAACGGCTGAATTTGTAAAACATGCAAGCCTAGCTGCCAGAGCTGTTGTAGAACTTTCAAGGCAATATTGTGTTGATGATGGTGGTCCATGCCAATTAGCTTTCAAGGATGAAAGGTTGGAACATCGGAAATCATTTCCTAGAGATAGCAATGGTAATTTTTCTGTTGGCAGGCAGAATTAGAACTTGAAATTTAAGGATGCTACGTCTGCTTCTCAAGCAGCGGCTGAGTTTGCAGAACATGCAAACCTAGCTGCCAGAGCTGTTGTAGAAGTTTCAAGGCAATATTGTGTTGATGATGGTGGTTCATGCCACTTAGGATTCAAGGATGAAAGGTTGGAATATGGGCAATCATTTCCTGGAGATGGTAATGGTAATATTTTTGTTGCCAGGCAGAATTGGAACATAAAATTTAAGGATGCTACCTCTGCTGCTCAAGGAGTGGCTGAGTTTGCAGAACATGCAAGCCTAGCTGCGAGAGCTGTTGTAGAACTTTCAAGGCAATATTGTGTTGATGATGGTGGGTCATGCCACTTAGGTTTCAGGGATGAAAGGTTGAAAGTTCTATAACAGCTCTCGAAGCTAGGCTTGCATGATCTGCAAACTTAGCCACTACTTGAGTAGCATACGTAGCATCCTTAAATTTCATGTTCAAATTCTGCCTCCCAGTAGTAAAATTACCATTACCATCTCCAAGAATTGATTGCCCATGTTCCAACCTTTCATCCTTGAAACCTAAGTGGCATGAACCACCATCATCAAAACAATATTGCCTTGAAAGTTTTACAACAAATCTAGCAGCTAGGCTTGCATGTTTTGCAAATTCAGCCGCTGCTTGAGCAGCAGAGGTAGCATCCTTAAATTTCATGTTCCTATTCTGCTTGTCAATAGAAAAATTACCATCTCCAGAAAATGATTGCCCATGCTCCAACCTTTCATCCTTGTAACCTAAGTGGCATGAACCACCATCATCAACACAATATTGCCTTGAAAGTTCTACAACAGCTCTGGCAGCTAGGCTTGCATGTTTTGCAAATTCAGCCGCTGCTTGAGCAGCAGAGGTAGCATCCTTAAATTTCATGTTCCTATTCTGCCTGTCAATAGAAAAATTACCATCTCCAGGAAATGATTGCCCATATTCCAACCTTTCATCCTTGTAACCTAAGTGGCATGAACCACCATCATCAACACAATATTGCCTTGAAAGTTCTACAACAGCTCTGGCAGCTAGGCTTGCATATTTTGCAAATTCAGCCGCTGCTTGAGCAGCAGAGGTAGCATCCTTAAATTTCATGTTCGTATTCTGCCTGTCAATAGAAAAATTACCATCTCCAAGAAATAATTGCCCATGTTCCAACATTTCATCCTTGTAACCTAAGTGGCATGAACCACCATCATCAACACAATATTGCCTTGATAGTTTAAAATAGCTCTCGCAGCTAGGCTTGCATGTTCTGCAAACTCAGTCACTGCTTGAGCAGCCAAGGTAGTATTCTTAAATTTCATGTTCAAATTCTACCTGCCAACAAAAAAATTACCATTACCATCTCCAGAAAATGATTGACCATATTCCAACCTTTCATCCTTGAAACGTAAGTGGCATGAACCACCATCATCAACACAATATTGCCTAGAAAGTTCTACAATAGCTCTAGAAGCTAGGATTGCATATTCTGCAAACTCAGCGGCTGCTTGAGCGGCAGAGGTAGCATCCTTAAATTTCATTTTCCAAATCTGCCTACTAATAGAAAAATTACCATCTCCAGGAAATGTTTGCCCATGTTCTAACCTTTCATCCGTGAAACCTAAGTGGCATGAACCACCATCATCAACACAATATTGCCTTGAGAGTTCTACAACAGCTCTCGCAGCTAGGCTTGCATGTTCTGCAAACTTAGCCGCTGCTTGAGTAGCATAGGTAGCATCCTTAAATTTCATGTTCAAATTCTGCCTCCCAGCTGTAAAATTACCATTACCATCTCAAAGAATTGATTGCCCATCCTTAAATTTCATGTTCTAATTCTGCCTGCGAACAAAAAAATTACCATTACCATCTCCAGGAAATGGTTACCCATGTTCCAACCTTTCATCCTTGAAACCTAAGTGGCATGAACCAACATCATCAACACAATATTGCCTTGAAAGTTCTACAACAGCTCTGGCAGCTAGGCTTGCATGTTTTGCAAACTCAGCCGCTTCTTGAGCAGCAGAGGTAACATCCTTAAATTTCATGTTCTAATTCTGCCTGCCAATAGAAAAATTACCATCTCCAGGAAATGATTGCCCATGCTCCAACCTATCATCCTTGAAACCTAAGTGGCATGAACCACCACTATCAACACAATATTGCCTTGAAAATTCTACAACGGCTCTGGCAGCTAGGCTTGCATGTTCTGCAAACTCAGTCGCTGCTTGAGCAGCAGAGGTAGCATCCTTAAATTTCATGTTCTAATTCTGCCTGCCAATAGAAAAATTACCATCTCCAAGAAATGATTGCCCATATTCCAACCTTTCATCCTTGAATCCTAAGTGGCATTAACCACCATCATCAACACAATATTGCCTTGAAAGTTCTATAACAGCTCTGGAAGCTAGGCTTGCATATTCTACAAACTCAGTCGTTGCTTGAGCAGCAGAGATAGCATCCTTAAATTTCATGTTCCAATTCTTCCTGCGAACAAAAAAATTACCATTACCATCTCTAGGAAATGATTGCCCATGTTCCAAACCTTTCATCCTTGAAACCTAAGTGGCATGAACCACCGTCATCAACACAATATTGCCTTGAAAGTTCTACAACAGCTCTGGCAGCTAGGCTTGCATGTTCTGCAAACTCAGTCGCTGCTAGAGCAGCAGAGGTAGCATCCTTAAATTTCATATTCCAATTCTGCCTGCCAACAAAAAAATTACCATTACCATCTCCAGGAAATGATTGCCCATGTTCCAACCTATCATCCTTGAAACCTAAGTGGCATGAACCACCATCATCAATAAAATATTGCCTTGAAAGTTCTACAACAGCTCTGGCAGCTAGGCTTGCATGTTCTGCAAACTCAGCCGCTGCTTGAGCAGTAGAGGTAGCATCCTTAAATTTCATGTTCCAATTTTGCCAGTTGAAGAATTACCATTACCATCTCCAGGAAATGATTGCCCATGTTCCAACCTTTCGTCCTTGAAACCTAAGTGGCATGAACCACCACCATCAACACAATATTGCCTTGAAAGTTCTACAACAGCTCTGGCAGCTAGGCTTGCATGTTCTGCAAACTCAGCCGCTGCTAGAGCAGCAGAAGTAGCATCCTTAAATTTCATGTTCCAATTCTGCATGCTAACAAAAAAATTACCATCTCCAGGAAATGATTGCCCATGTTCCAACCTATCATCCTTGAAACCTAAGTGGCATGAACCTCCATCATCAACAAAATATTGCCTTGAAAGTTCTACAACAGCTCTGGCAGCTAGGCTTGCATGTTCTGCAAGCTCAGCCGCTGCTTGAGCAGCAGAGGTAGCATCCTTAAATTTCATGTTCCAATTCTGCCTAACAATAGAAAAATTACCATCTCCAGGAAATGATTGCCCATATTCCAACCTTTCATCCTTGAATCCTATGTGACATTAACCACCATCATCAACACAATATTGCCTTGAAAGTTCTAAAACAGCGTTGGAAGCTAGGCTTGCATATTCTACAAACTCAGCCGTTGCTTGAGCAACAGAGGTAGCATCGTTAAATTTCATGTTCCAATTCTTCCTAAGAACAAAAAAATTACCATTACCATCTCCAGGAAATGATTGCGCATGTTCTAACCTTTCATCCTTGAAACCTAAGTGGAATGAACCAACATCATCAACAAAATATTGCCTTGAAAGTTCTACAACAGCTCTGGCAGCTAGGCTTGCATGTTTTGCAAACTCAGCCGCTGCTTGAGCAGCAGAGGTAACATCCTTAAATTTCATGTTCCAATTCTGCCTGCCAATAGAAAAATTACCATCTCCAGGAAATGATTGCCCATGCTCCAACCTATCATCCTTGAAACCTAAGTGGCATGAACCACCACCATCAACACAATATTGCCTTGAAAATTCTACAACAGCTCTAGCAGCTAGGCTTGCATGTTCTGCAAACTCAGTCGCTGCTTGAGCAGCAGAGGTAGCATCCTTAAATTTCATGTTCCAACTCTGCCTAACAATAGAAAAATTACCATCTCCAAGAAATGATTGCCCATATTCCAACCTTTCATCCTTGTATCCTAAGTGGCATTAACCACCATCATCAACACAATATTGCCTTGATAGTTCTACAACAGCTCTGGCAGCTAGGCTTGCATGTTCTGCAAACTCAGTCGTTGCTTGAGCAGCAGAGGTAGCATCCTTAAAATACATGTTCCAATTCTGCCTGCGAACAAAAAAATTACCATTACCATCTCCAGGAAATGATTGCCCATGTTCCAACCTATCATCCTTGAAACCAAAGTGGCATGAACCACCATCATCAACACAATATTGCCTTGAAAGTTCTACAGCAGCTCTGGCAACTAGGGTTGCATGTTCTGCAAACTCAGCCGCTGCTTGAGCAGCAGAGGTAGCATCCCTAAATTTCATGTTCCAATTCTGCCTACTAATAGAAAAATTACCATCTCCAGGAAATGATTTCCCATATTTCAACCTTTCATCCTTGAATCCTAAGTGGCATTAACCACCATCATCAATACAATATTTCCTTGAAAGTTCTAAAATAGCTCTGGAAGCTAGGCTTGCATGTTTTGCAAACTCAGCCGCTGCTTGAGCAGCAGAGGTAGCATCCTTAAATTTCATGTTCCAATTCTGCCTGCCAACAAAAAAATTACCATTACCATCTCCAGGAAATGAATTCCCATGTTCCAACCTTTCATCCTTGAAACCTAAGTGGCATGAACCACTATCATCAACACAATATTGCCTTGAAAGTTCTACAACAGCTCTGGCAGCTATGCTTGCATATTCTGCAAACACAGCCGCTGCTAGAGCAGCAGAGGTAGCATCCTTAAATTTCATGTTCCAATTCTGCCTGCCAACAAAATAATTACCATTACCATCTCCAGGAAATGATTACCCATGTTCCAACCTTTCATCCTTGAAACCTAAGTGGCATGAACCACCATCATCAAAATAATATTCCCTTGAAAGTTCTACAACAGCTCTGGCAGCTAGGCTTGCATGTTCTGCAAACTCAACCGCTTCTTAAGCAGCAGAGGTAGCATCCTTAAATCTCATGTTCAAATTCTGCGTGCCAACAGAAAATTTACCATTACCATCTCCATGAAATGATTGCCCATGTTCCAACCTATCATCCTTGAAACCAAAATGGCATGAACCACCATCATTAACACAATATTGCCTTGAAAGTTCTACAACAGCTCTGGCAACTAGGCTTGATGTTCTGCAAACTCAGCCGCTGCTTGAGCAGCAGAGGTAGCATCCTTAAATTTTATGATCCAATTCTACCTACCAATAGAAAAATTACCATCTCCAGGAAATGATTGCCCATATTCCAACCTTTCATCCTTGAAACCTAAGTGGCATGAACCACCATTATCAACACAATATTCCCTTGAAAGATCTACAACAGCTCTGGCAGCTAGGCTTGCATGTTCTGCAAACTCAACCGCTTCTTGAGCAGCAGAGGTAGCATCCTTAAATCTCATGTTCCAATTCTACCTGCCAACAGAAAGATTACCATTATTATCTCTAGGAAATGATTGCCCATGTTCCAACCTTTCATCCTTGAAACATAAGTGGCATGAACCAACATAATCAACACAATATTGCCTTGAAAGTTCTACAACAGCTCTGGCAGCTAGGCTTGCATGTTCTGCAAACTCAGCCGCTGCTAGAGCAGCAGAGGTAGCATCCTTAAATTTCATATTCCAATTCTGCCTGCCAACAAAAAAATTACCATTACCATCTCCAGGAAATGATTGCCCATGTTCCAACCTATCATCCTTGAAACCTAAGTGGCATGAACCACCATCATCAACACAATATTGCCTTGAAAGTTCTAAAACAGCCCTGGAAGCTAGGCTTGCATGTTCTGCAAACTCAGCCGTTGCTTGAGCAGCAGAGGTAGCATCCTTAAATTTCATGTTCCAATTCTGCCTGCCAACAAATAAATTACCATCACCATCTCCAGGAAATGAATTCCCATGTTCCAACCTTTCATCCTTGAAACCTAAGTGGCATGAACCACTATCATCAACACAATATTGCCTTCAAAGTTCTACAATAGCTCTGGCAGCTAGGCTTGCATATTCTGCAAACTCAGCCGCTCTAGAGCAGCAGAGGTAGCATCCTTAAATTTCATGTTCCAATTCTGCCTGCCAACAAAATAATTACCATTACCATCTCCAGGAAATGATTACCCATGTTCCAACCTATTATCCTTGAAACCTAAGTGGCATGAACCACCATCATCAACACAATATTCCCTTGAAAGTTCTACAACAGCTCTGGAAGCTAGGCTTGCATGTTCTGCAAACTTAACCGCTTCTTTAGCAGCAGAGGTAGCATCCTTAAATCTCATGTTCCAATTCTGCGTGCCAACAGAAAAATTACCATTACCATCTCCAGGAAATGGTTGCCCATGTTCCAACCTATCATCCTTGAAACCAAAATGGCATGAACCACCATCATCAACACAATATTGCTTTGAAAGTTCTACAACAGCTCTGGCAGCTAGGCATGCATGTTCTGCAAACTCAGCCGCTGCTTAAGCAGCAGAGGTAGCATCCTTAAATTTCATGTTCCAATCTGCCTACTAATAGAAAAATTACCATCTCCAGGAAATGATTGCCCATGTTCCAACCTTTCATCCTTGAAACCTAAGTGGCATGAAACACAATCATCAACACAATATTCCCTTGAAAGTTCTACAACATCTCTGGCAGCTAGGCTTGCATGTTATGCAAACTCAACCGCTTCTTGAGCAGCAAAGGTAGCATCCTTAAATCTCATGTTCCAATTTTGCCTGCCAACAGAAAGATTACTATTACCATCTCCAGGAAAAGATTGCCCATGTTCCAACCTTTCATCCTTGAAATATAAGTGGCATGAACCAACATCATCAACACAATATTGCCATGAAAGATCTAGAACAGCTCTGGCAGCTAGGCTTGCATGTTTTGCAAATTCAGCCGCTGCTTGAGCAGCAGAGGGTTGAGTAGTACAGATGAGGCAGCTTCACTTACATGAACTCAGTTCTCTGACATGATTTGGAGAGAGTATATCCCTCAAAGCCTCAGGGACTCATGGCGCGCGGAGTTTGAGCAGCTGCGCCAGGGTACTATCACTGTGTCAGAGTATGTAGTCCGCTTCAGTTATTTTGCCCGACATGCACCGGCCTTGATTGCCACAGTTCGAGAGAGGGTTCAACGGTTTATTGAGGGACTCCACACCAGTATCTGATTAGTATGGCCAGGGAAATTGAGATGGATATTTCTTATCATTATGTTGTGAGTATCGCCAGGAGATTGGAGGGCATGCTTGCCCGGGATAGAGAGGAGAGAGAGGCCAAGAGGTCTCGAGAGACTGGTTCTTATTCTGGTGCTCATGCCCCAGCAGCTTGCCATGGTAGGGGTTATAGGAGTCGCCCCGTTCATTCAGCTCTTCCAGCCGCCAGTGGTATTCCGGTCCCTTCTAGGCCCCAGGAGCCTTATTATGCACCACCAGTATCTAGTGTGCCTCCGGCTTGGGGTGCTTTTAGAGACCAGTCCAGCAGACCTGGCCTGAGTCAGTCACAGCAGCCACGCCCTCCGAGTGGTTGTTTTGAGTATAGTGACACCCGCCATATGGTAAGGGATTGCCCCAGACTTAGGAGGGGTTCACCTCCACAGACTTCTCAGCCACCACGTGCTCCATCGGGTCCTCAAGCTATGATTTCCTCACCAGCTACAGCCCCACCTACTCAGCCAGCTCGAGGTGGAGGTCGGGGAGGTTGAGGTCGCCCTAGAGGGGGAAGTCGGGCCAGGTATTATGCTCTTCCGACTTATAGAGGCAGATGCTTCCGACTCTATCATTACAGTTATTGTTCCGGTCTATCATAGAGATGCGTCGGTATTATTTGACCTAGGCTCTACATATTCCTATGTGTCCTCTTATTTTGCCTCATATTTGGGAGTATCTCGGGATTCTTTGAGTTCCCCTATTATGTGTCTACTCCTGTGGGAGATTCTCTTATTGTGGACCGCGTGTATCGATCGTGTTTGGTTGCACTTAGTGGTTTTGAGACCATAGCCGATTTATTATTACTCAGTATGGTAGACTTCGATGTTATCTTAGGCATGGATTGGTTGTCGCCCCATTATGCTATTCTTGATTGTCATGCTAAGACCGTGAAGCTGGCTATGCCAAGTTTACCATGATTAGAGTGGAGAGGTACCTTAGAGTATACTCTCAGTAGAGTTATTTAATTTCTTAAAGCTCAACAAATGGTTGAGAATGGGTGTGGCACGTATCTAACTTATATGAGAGATGTCGTATTGATACCCCTACAGTTGAGTCAATTCCAGTAGTGAGGGATTTTCCAGATGTGTTTCCAGCTGATCTTCCGGGCATGCCACCCGACAGAGATATTGATTTTGGCATTGATTTGTTATCGGGCACTCAGCCCATCTCTATTCCTTCATATCGTATGGCTCCTCCTGAATTGAAGGAGTTGAAGGAGTAGTTACATGAGTTGCTTGATAAGGGCTTCATTTGTCCCAGTATGTCACCTTGAGGTGCTCCTGTCTTATTTGTGAAGAAGAAGGATGGTTCTATGCGGATGTGTATTGATTACTGCCAGTTGAACAAAGTCACAGTGAAGAACATGTATCCATTGCCTCATATTGATGACTTATTTGATCGGTTACAGGGTGCCAGAGTATTTTCCAACATTGACTTACGTTCAGGCTATCATTAGTTAAAGATTCGGGAGCCAGATATCCTAAAGACTGCTTTCAGGACTCGGTATGGTCACTACGAGTTCCTTATGATGTCATTTGGGCTGACCAACGCCCCAGCAGCTTTTATGCACTTGATGCACAGTGTGTTTCGGCCCTCTCTTGACTCATTCATCATTGTGTTTATTGACGACATTCTGGTGTACTCCTAGACTAGGGAGGATCATGAGCAGCACCTGATGACTGTGCTTCAGACCCTGAGAGAAAAGAGGTTATATGCAAAATTTTCAAAGTGTGAGTTATGGCTAGACTCAGTGGCTTTCTTGGGTCAAGTAATATCGAGTGATGGGATTCAGGTGGATTTGAAGAAAGTGGAAGCAGTGCAGAGTTGGCCTAGACTATCATCAGCTACGGAGATTTGGAGTTTTCTTGGTTTGGCGGGGTATTACCGTCGTTTTGTAGAGGGATTATCATCTATTCCAACACCCATAACTAGGCTGACCCAGAAGGGTGCTCCATTCAGGTGGACAGAGGAGTGTAAAGAGAGCGTTCAGAAGCTCAAGACAGCTTTGACTACAACCCCAGTATTGGTATTGCCTACAGGTTGGGGGTTTTATACTGTATATAATGATGCATCGCGGATTGGTCTCGATGCGATGTTGATACAGGATGGTAGGGTGATTGCCTACGCATCCAGACAGCTGAAGGTGCATGGAAAGAACTATCATGTCCACGACCTTGAGTTAGCAGCTATTGTTCATGCCTTGAAGATATAGAGGCACTATTTGTATGGTGTTCCTTGTGATATTTTCACCGATCATATAGTTTGCAGCATCTGTTCAAGCAGAAGGATCTTAATTTGCATCAGAGGAGGTGGTTAGAGCTACTTAAGGATTATGATATCACCATTTTGTACCACTCTGGTAAGGCCAGTGTGGTGGTCGATGCTTTGAGTCGTCGGGCAGAGAGTTGGGGAGCTTAACATAACTACCAGCAGCATAGAGGCCATTGGCGTTGGATGTTCAGGCCTTAATCAGCCAGTTTGTTAGATTGGATATTTCTGAGTCGAGTCGAGACGAGTATTGGCTTGTGTGGTCTCTCGGTCTTCTCTTTATGATCGTATCAGGGAGCGTCAGTATGATGACCCATATCTGCTTGTCCTTAAGACACGGTTCAGCACAGTGATTCGAAAGAGGTCATTATTGGAGATAATGGTGCATTGAGGATGCAGGGCAGGCTATGTGTGCCCAATGTAGATGGGTTGCGGGAGTTGATTCTCTAGGAGGCTCACAGCTCACAGTACTTCATTCATCCGGGTGCCGTGAAGATGTACCAGGACTTGAGGCAACATTACTGGTGGAGGGGAATGAAGAAAGATATAGTGGAGTTTGTGGCTCGGTGTCTAAATTGCCAGCAGGTAAAGTATGAGCATCAGGGGCCAGATGGATTACTTCAGAAGATAGAGATTCCAGAGTAGAAATGGGAGAGGATCACTATGGATTTCGTTGTTGGACTCCCACGTACTCAGCAGAAGTTCGACGCAGTTTGGGTGATTGTGGATAGGCTGACCAAGTCAGCTCATTTCATTCCTATGATGACTACCTATTCTTCGGAGTAGTTGGCTTGAATTTATATCCGTGAGATTGTCAGGCTTCATGGCATACCGGTATCTATCATCTCTGACCGGGGTACAAAGTTTACATCACGGTTCTGGAGGGCTGTACAACAGGAGTTGGGTACTCGGGTTGAGTTGAGCATAGCATTTCACCCTCAGACGGACGGACAGTCCGAGCGCACTATTTAGATACTGGAGGATATGCCCTGTGCGTGTGTGATAGATATTGGAGGTTCTTGGGATCAGTTCTTGCCACTTGCAGAGTTTGCCTACAACAACAGTTATCAGTGGAGCATCTAGATGGCACCGTATGAGGCTCTGTATGGTAGGCAGTGTCGGTCTCTAGTGGGTTGGTCCGAGCCGGGCGAGGCTAGATTATTGGGTACAGACTTGGTTCAGGATGCCCTGGATAAGGTGAAGGTGATTCAGGATCGACTTCGCACAGCCCAGTCCAGACAGAAGAGTTATGTGGATCGGAAGGTTCGCGATGTTGCATTCATGATTGGAGAGTGGGTCTTGCTCCGGGTTTCGCCTATGAAGGGCGTTATGAGGTTCGGAAAAAAGGGCAAGCTGAGCCCAAGGTTCATTGGTCCCTTTAAGGTGTTGCGGCGAGTTGGGGAGGTTGCTTATGAGGTTGCCTTACCTCCCAGTCTAGAAGGTGTCCATCCAGTATTCCATGTTTCCATGCTCCGGAAGTATCACGGCGATCCGTCTCATGTGTTGGATTTCAGCTCAGTCCAGTTGGACAAATATCTATCTTATGTTGATGAGTCAGTGGCTATTCTAGATAGGCAGGTTCGAAAGATAAGGTCAAAGAACATTTCTTCCGTGAAGGTTCAGTGGAGGGGTCAGTCGGTCGAGGAGGCGACTTAGGAGACCGAACAGGATATGCGCAGCCGTTACCCTCATCTTTTCACCACTTCAGGTATGTCTTTATGCTCGTTCGAGGGTGAACGATTATTTTAAGAGGGGAAGGATGTAACGACCCGGCCGGTCGTTTTGACAGTAATAGCCCCGATCCCCTGTGTATTGTTTTTCCCGTACCTTTTTCTGCTTATGTCACTTGCCGGGAGGTTTTGTTCGTGGTTTCGGAGTGTTTTGGGACACTTAGCCCCTAAACCGGAAGCTCAAGTCTTAGGATTTTTTACTGTAGTTGTAATTGTGTGAAGACAACTCCAGAATGGATTTTTGTCGGTTCTGTTAGCTTCGTTTGGGTGATTTTGGACTTAGGGGCGTGTCCGGATTGTGTTTTGGAGGTCTGTAGCTGATTTAGGCTTGAAATGGCGAAAGTTAATTTTTTGGATATTTTGACCGGTAGTGGACTTTTTGATATCGGGGTCGGAATCCGATTTCAGAAGTTGGAGTAGGTCCGTAATGTCGAATATGACTTGTGTGCAAAATTTGAGTTCAATAGGATGCGATTTGATAATTTTCGGCATCGGTTGTAGAAGTTTGAAGTTTCAAAGTTCATTAAGTTTGAATTGGAGGGTGATTCGTGTTTTTAGCATTGTTTGATGTGATTTGAGGGCTCGACTTAGTCCGTATGGTGATTGAGGACTAGTGGATATGTTTGGTTGAGGTCCCGGGGGCCTCGGGTTGATTTCGGATGGTTAATGGATCAAATTTGGTTTTGGAAGAATAGTTAAAGCTGTTGCACCTGGTGTAATCGCACCTGCGCAACATTGACCGCAGGTGCGAGCCCGCAGAACCGAGCCAATGGACGCAGGTGTGATTTGGAAGGAAGAGGCCAGAGGTCGCAAGTGCGGAGGTATAACCGCATCTACGCATCCGTAGATGCGGAGTGATGGTCGCAAGAGCGGTATGGGCGGCCTGGGCAAAGGTCGCTGATGCAAAACTCAAACTGCAGGTGCGGCCCGAAGCTCGCAGATGCGATCCCAGCCACTTAAGTCATTTTTGCACCTGCGATGGTTTTTTCGCAGGTACTGTTGAAGGCTCACAGAAGCGAGTTTACTGGGCAGAAAATAGGATTTCGGGGGGTGATTTCCCATTTCGAGTTTGGGAGTTTGAGAGCTCGGTTTGAGGCGAAAATTCTAGGGATTTTCAGAGGAAGCTTGTGGGTAATGATTCTTAACTCTTTTATGGTTATGTCTCATTCTATAGTTGATTCCACCCTTTAATTAAGGATTTGAGTTGGAAATTGGGTAAAAATGGTAAAAACATCCTAGACTAAGTTTTTGAGATTTGGAAGGCGATTTGAGGTCGGATTTGAGAAATTCTTGTATGGTTGGACTCGTGAGTAAATGCGTGTTCGTATTTTATGACTTTTACCCGATTCCAAGACGTGGGCCCGGGTCGACTTTTGGGGCGATTTTCTAATTTCTTGCTTTAGCTTTGATTTCATTAATTAGATTAATTTCTTATAGTCGTATTTATGGTATGCAATTGATTTTGGCTAGATTTAGGCCATTCGGAGTCGGATATTCGTAGAAAAGGCATTGTTACCGATTAATTGAGCTTGGTTCGAGGTAAGTGGCTTACCTAACCTTGTGGGGGAGAATTCCCTTAAGATTTGGTACTGTTGTGATATGTGAGTGCCGTGTACGTGATGTGACGAGTACGTACACGGGCTATTTATTGAAAAATCTAATTTATTTTACTGAGTAGCGACTTGTTTCCTTTAATTTGCGTTATACCGTTTAAATAAGTATTAGTTTGTTTTTCATTCTTAATTGAGTTATCTCAATATGTGTAGTTATCCTGTTTAGTCTAATCTCGCATGTCTATGTGCTTTAACTACTTATTTGAACTCTTTGAAGCATGCCTAGTTGATTTCCTATTTTTCCTTGTTCTTTATCAGCCTTAACTATAAAATTCTTGCTGTTAACTATGGTATTTATCAGTTGAGATGTGTGTTTACTTTTGAAACTACGAGGCGGTTCCTTAGGAGTTCTCCCTGCACATTTAATTTTGAGACTACGAGGCAGTTCCTCGGGAGTTCTCCCTATATATTTACTTTTGAGACTAAGAGGCGGTTCCTCGGGAGTTCTCCCTGCATATTTACTTTTGAGACTAAGAGGCGGTTCCTCGGGAGTTCTCCCTGTATATTTACTTTTGAGACTACGGGGCAGATCCTCTGGAGTTCTCCCTGTACATTTACTTTTGAGACTACGAGGCGGTTCCTCGGGAGTTCTCCCTGTATATTTATTTTGGGACTATGAAACGGTATCTCGGGAGATCCCCTATTGTTTACCCCTGTGTGTTGTACTGTTACCTAGTTGTGTTTCCTTTTGTTAAATTCTAGTCTCTTATTATACTGTATATTCTCTTACTTTACTTATTATATACCAGTGGGCCTGACCTGACCTCGTCACTACTCGACCGAGGTTAGGCTTGGCACTTACTGAGAACCGTTGTGGTGTACTCATGCTACTCTTCTACACATGTTTTTGTGTGCAGATCCAGGTACTACTTATCAGCCCCACTATTAGCTGAGAGTGCTTGCTGATGTATGGAGACTTCAAGGTAAATCTGCCGCGTCCGCAATCCTCGGAGTCCCCCTCTATTCTCTCCTATAACATTTACCTTCCGTACTTCTTTTGTTAGACTCTGGTGTATAGAGATACTATTTTTATTCTGTAGCTTGTGACTTACGATGTTCCGGGTTTTGGAAAGACTGTGTATTATAGAGTATTGGTTATTGTACATGCCGAGCGGCATTGTTATTAGTTATTCAGTTATCCACTGTTGTTAGTTGCCTAGTTTTACTTTCGTTTTTGTTATATTTTCGCAATTTATTAGGCTTACCTAGTCGTAGAGACTAGGTGCCGTCACGACGTTATACGGATAGAGTTTGGGCCGCAACACATATACATCATTGTCTATAAAGATGTAAAGAAATAAGAAAAGAACATGATAGAAGGGGACTCTTAGACCTGTGGACTCGGGCAGGTGTACCTTGAAGTCTCCAAAGCAAGCCACTCACGCGCTACTACCGAGGCTAATAGGATGTACCTGGATCTACACAAAACATGTGCAGAAGCGTAGTATGAGTACACTACAACAGTACTCAGTAAGTGCTAAGCCTAACCTCGGTAGAGTAGTGACGAGGTCAGGTCAAGGCCCTACTGGAGATAATAAGAAACAAGACAGAAGACATAATGATATAATGATAATTACAAGGAAATGAAATAATAAAGAATTTACGGAAAGATAACAACACGAAATCAAGGCAGCTACTACAACACGAAAGGAAAACAAGGATTTTACATGTTAAGAAAAACAACAACCAAACAAAAATACAGCAAATAGAGAAAGATCAATAGGGGCACTCCTGAGGTACCGCCTCGTAGTCCCAAATCATAAAAATAAATCATAGTCTTTCCTTATTTTACCGCGGGGGCCTTTACATTTAGTTTTGAAAATCATTTTTCCTAAAATAGTACCCCCGCGTTTTAGCCCACCTTATCACACCGCATGGCTTTTAGTAGTTCCCCTGCTAGTCACGCGTATCAAGCCCACCTTATCTCACCGCATACGTTTCAACACCCATACCTTATACCACCGCATGCGTATCAATAATCACAACGGCATGGCAGAAACCTCATGCAAATAGTAACAACAGTAGCACGGCAGAAATCTCGTGCAAACAATAACAACAGCACTGTAAAAACCTCGTGCAAACAACCAAACAATCACCTCAATAATAACACGAATGCCAAACATAACGACTAAGTAAAATGACATTTCACCACTTATACCTTGACTCTGTAGAAACCACGGCCTTTGCAACTCAATACCAAATTCAAGAACATGATATTCCAAGAATAGCAATTTCAAGTAAGAATACAACAGTTAAATAATGAATACAGAATAAAAGAAAAAGCAAGTAATTCAACTAAATATGTAGTACAAAATGCAAATAAGAGATAAGATGAGTAGGCATGTGAAATTAGACTAATTATGAGGACTACAACATGTTAAAGTAACTCAATTAAGGCATGAAAGAGAACTACATAGCTAAAAAAATCAGAAATTTCACATTTAGCCCGTGTACGCACTCGTCACCTTGCGTACATGGATTTCACATATCACAATTATCACAACAATACCAAATCCTAAGGGGAGTTTCACCCACACAAGGTTAAACAAGTCACTTACCTCAAACCAAGCTAATTCAATCAACTAGAAGGCCTTTCCCTCGATTTTCCAACTCCGAACGGCTCGAATCTAGCCAAAACAATTTCATACTATAAATATAACTATAGGAAACTAATTTAAATGAATAAATTATGATCTTAGCAAAGAATTGAAAAATCACCCCAAAAAGTCAACTCAGGCCCGCATCTCGGAACCGATCAAAATTATAAAATCCGAATACCCATTCGATGCCGAGTCCAACCATACAAGAATTACACAAATCTGATACCAAAATCTTGCTCAAATCCCCAAAATTCGGCCTAATAAGTTACCTCCATTTTTGTCACGACCCAAAACTCACTATAGGTCGTGATGGAGCCCAACGTCATTGTTAGGCAAGTCAATGGTGAACTAACAACTTAGTTATTCATTTTATTATTATTTTTTAAATCATGAAACTTGTTAGGTAAAGACATAAATGCAGTCGTAGATCACTATAATTTAAATATTTAAATAAGTAAAAGTGTATCGAGGTTAAGCAGACCCTAAACAAATCCTAGAACATCCCAAAACTCGGTGTCACAAGTGCATGAGCATTTATTAAGGAGTGCAATAATAATACAATATCAGTCCGGAATGTAAATAAGGCAGAATAATGTAAATAGTATGATGGAGACTCTGTGGGTTGAGATACGTAGCCTGGAATGCAGCTCACCATAAAGTCTCCTCAGCATCATCAACACAATAGTGCCTTGAAAGTTCAAAAATAGCTTTGGAAGCAAGGCTTGCATGTTCTACAAAATCAATCGTTGCTTGAGCAGCAGAGGTAGCATCCTTAAATTTCATGTTCCAATTCTGCCTGCGAACAAAACAATTTCCATTACCATCTCCAGGAAATAATTGCCCATGTTCCAACCTGTCGTCCTTGAAACCTAAGTGGCATGAACCACCATCATCAACACAATATTGCCTTGAAAGTTCTACAATAGCTCTGGCAACTAGGCTTGCATGTTCTGCAAACTCAGTCGTTGCTAGAGCAGCAGAGGTAGCATCCTTAAATTTCATATTCCAATTCTGCCTGCTAACAAAAACATTACCATTACCATCTCCAGGAAATGATTGCCCATGTTCCAACCTATCATCCTTGAAACCTAAGTGGCATGAACCACCATCATCAACACAATATTGCCTTGAAAGTTCTACAACAGCTCTGGCAGCTAGGCTTGCATGTTCTGCAAACTCAGTCGCTGCTTGAGCAGCATAGGTAGCTTCCTTAAATTTCATGTTCCAATTCTGCCTGCCAACAGAAACATTACCATTACCATCTCTAGGAAATGATTGCCCATGTTCCAACCTTTCATCCTTGAAACCTAAGTGGCATGAACCACCATCATCAACAAAATATTGCCTTGAGAGTTCTACAATAGCTCTGGTAGCTAGACTTGCATGTTCTGCAAACTTAGCCGCTGCTTGTGAAGAAGAGGAAGCATCCTTAAATTTCAAGTTCCAATTCTGCCTGCCAACAGAAAGATTACCTTTACCATCTCCAGGAAATTATTGCCCATGTTCCAACCTTTCATCCTTGAAACTTAAGTGGCATGAACCAACATCATCAACACAATATTGCCTTGAAAGTTCTACAACAGCTCTAGCAGCTAGGCTTGCATGTTCTGCAAACTCAACCACTTCTTGAGCAGCAGAGGTAGCATCCTTAAATCTCATGTTCCAATTCTGCCTGCCAACAGAAACATTACCATTACCATCTCCAGGAAATGATTGCCCATGTTCCAGCTATTCATCCTTGAAACATAAGTGGCATGAACCAACATCATCAATACAATATTGCCTTGAAATTTCTACAACAGCTCTGGCAGCTAGGCTTGCATGTTCTGCAAACTCAGCCGCTGCTTGAGCAGCAGAGGTAGCATCCTTAAATTTCATGTTCCAATTTTGCCTGCCAATAGAAAAATTACCATCTCCAGGAAATGATTGCCCATGTTCCAACCTTTCATCCTTGAAACCTAAGTGGCATGAACCACCATCATCAATACAATATTGCCTTGAAAGTTCTAAAACGGCTCAGGCAGCTAGGCTTGCATGTTCTGCAAACTCAGCCACTACTAGAGCAGCAGAGGTAGCATCCTTAAATTTCATGTTCCAATTTTGCCTGCCAACAAAAATATTACCATTACCATCTCTAGGAAATTATTGCCCATGTTCCAACCTATCATCCTTGAAACCTAAGTGGCATGAACCACCATCATCAACACAATATTGCCTTGAAAGTTCTACAACAGCTCTGGCAGCTAGGCTTGCATGTTCTGCAAACTCAGCCGCTGCTTGAGCAACATAGGTAGCATCCTTAAATTTCATGTTCCAATTCTGCCTAACAATAGAAAAATTACCATCTCCAGGAAATGATTGCACATATTCCAACCTTTCATCCTTGAATCCTAAGTGGCATTAACCACCATCATCAACACAATATTGCCTTGAAAGTTCGAAAACAGCTCTGGAAGCTAGGCTTGCATGTTCTACAAACTCAGCCGTTCCTTGAGCAGCTGAGGTAGCATCCTTAAATTTCATGTTCCAACTCTGACTACGAACAAAAAAATTACCATTACCATCTCCAGGAAATGATTGCCCATGTTCCAACCTTTCATCCTTGAAACCTAAGTGGCATGAACCACCATCATCAACACAATATTGCCTTGAAAGTTCTACAATAGCTCTGGCAGCTAGGCTTGCATGTTCTGCAAACTCAGCCACTACTAGAGCAGCAGAGGTAGCATCCTTAAATTTCATATTCCAATTCTGCCTGCCAACAAAGAAATTACCATTACCATCTCTAGGAAATGATTGCCCATGTTCCAACCTATCATCCTTGAAACCTAAGTGGCATGAACCACCATCATCAACACAATATTGCCTTGAAAGTTCTACAACAGCTCTGGCAGCTAGGCTTGCATGTTCTGCAAACTCGGCCGCTGCTTGAGCAGCATAAGAAGCATCCTTAAATTTCATTTTCCAATTCTGCCTACCAATAGAAAAATTACCATCTCCAGGAAATGATTGCCCATATTCCAACCTTTCATCCTTTAATCCTAAGTGGCATTAACCACCATCATCAACACAATAGTGCCTTGAAAGTTAAAAAATAGCTTTGGAAGCGAGGCTTGCATGTTCTACAAAATCAATCGTTGCTTGAGCAGCAGAGGTAGCATCCTTAAATTTCATGTTCCAATTCTGCCTGCGAACAAAACAATTTCCATTACCATCTCCAGGAAATGATTGCCCATGTTCCAACCTTTCGTCCTTGAAACCTAAGTGGCATGAACCACCATCATCAACACAATATTGCCTTGAAAGTTCTACAATAGCTCTGGCAACTAGGCTTGCATGTTCTGCAAACTCTGTCGTTGCTAGAGCAGCAGAGGTAGCATCCTTAAATTTCATATTCCAATTCTGCCTGCTAACAAAAACATTACCATTACCATCTCCAGGAAATGATTGCCCATGTTCCAACCTATCATCCTTGAAACCTAAGTGGCATGAACCACCATCATCAACACAATATTGCCTTGAAAGTTCTATAACAGCTCTGGCAGCTAGGCTTGCATGTTCTGCAAACTCAGTCGCTGCTTGAGCAGCATAGGTAGCTTCCTTAAATTTTATGTTCCAATTCTGCCTGCCAACAGAAACATTACCATTACCATCTCTAGGAAATGATTGCCCATGTTCCAACCTTTCATCCTTGAAACCTAAGTGGCATGAACCACCATCATCAACAAAATATTACCTTGAGAGTTCTACAATAGCTCTGGTAGCTAGACTTGCATGTTCTGCAAACTTAGCCGCTGCTTGTGAAGAAGAGGAAGCATCCTTAAATTTCAAGTTCCAATTCTGCCTGCCAACAGAAAGATTACCTTTACCATCTCCAGGAAATTATTGCCCATGTTCCAACCTTTCATCCTTGAAACTTAAGTGGCATGAACCAACATCATCAACACAATATTGCCTTGAAAGTTCTACAACAGCTCTAGCAGCTAGGCTTGCATGTTCTGCAAACGCAACCACTTCTTGAGCAGCAGAGGTAGCATCCTTAAATCTCATGTTCCAATTCTGCCTGCCAACAGAAACATTACCATTACCATCTCCAGGAAATGATTGCCCATGTTCCAGCTATTCATCCTTGAAACATAAGTGGCATGAACCAACATCATCAATACAATATTGCCTTGAAATTTCTACAACAGCTCTGGCAGCTAGGCTTGCATGTTCTGCAAACTCAGCCGCTGCTTGAGCAGCAGAGGTAGCATCCTTAAATTTCATGTTCCAATTTTGCCTGCCAATAGAAAAATTACCATCTCCAGGAAATGATTGCCCAAGTTCCAACCTTTCATCCTTGAAACCTAAGTGGCATAAACCACCATCATCAATACAATATTGCCTTGAAAGTTCTAAAACAGCTCTGGCAGCTAGGCTTGCATGTTCTGCAAACTCAGCCACTGCTAGAGCAGCAGAGGTAGCATCCTTAAATTTCATGTTCCAATTTTGCCTGCCAACAAAAATATTACCATTACCATCTCTAGGAAAGTATTGCCCATGTTCCAACCTATCATCCTTGAAACCTAAGTGGCATGAACCACCATCATCAACACAATATTGCCTTGAAAGTTCTACAACAGCTCTGGCAGCTAGGCTTGCATGTTCTGCAAACTCAGCCGCTGCTTGAGCAGCATAGGTAGCATCCTTAAATTTCATGTTCCAATTCTGCCTAACAATAGAAAAATTACCATCTCCAGGAAATGATTGCCCATATTCCAACCTTTCATCCTTGAATCCTAAGTGGCATTAACCACCATCATCAACACAATATTGCCTTGAAAGTTCGAAAACAGCTCTGGAAGCAAGGCTTGCATGTTCTACAAACTCAGCCGTTCCTTGAGCAGCAGAGGTAGCATCCTTAAATTTCATGTTCCAATTCTGCCTGCCAACAGAAAAATTACCATTACCATCTCCAGGAAATGATTGCCCATGTTCCAACCTTTCATCCTTGAAACCTAAGTGGCATGAACCACCATCATCAACACAATATTGCCTTGAAAGTTCTACAACAGCTCTGGCAGCTAGGCTTGCATGTTCTGCAAACTCAGCCACTACTAGAGCAGCAGAGGTAGCATCCTTGAATTTCATATTCCAATTCTGCCTGCCAACAAAGAAATTACCATTACCATCTTTAGGAAATGATTGCCCATGTTCCAACTTATCATCCTTGAAACCTAAGTGGCATGAACCACCATCATCAACCTAATATTGCCTTGTAACTTCTACAACAGCTCTGGCAGCTAGGCTTGCATGTTCTACAAACTCAGACGCTGCTTGAGCAGCAGAGGTAGCATCCTTAAATTTCATGTTCCAATTCTGCCTGCCAACAGAAAGATTACCATTATCATCTCCGGGAAATGATTGCCCATGTTCCAACCTTTCATCCTTGAAATTTAAGTGGCATGAACCAATATCATCAACACAATATTGCCTTGAAAGTTCTACAACAGCTCTGGCAGCTAGGCTTGCATGTTCTGCAAACTCAACCGCTTCTTGAGAAGCAGATGTAACATCCTTAAATCTCAAGTACCAATTCTACCTGCCAACAGAAAAATTACCACTACCATCTCCAGGAAATGATTGCCCATGTTCCAACCTTTCATCCTTGAAACCTAAAGGGCATGAACCATTATCATCAACACAATATTGCCTAGAAAGTTCTACAACAACTCTGGCAGCTAGGCTTGCATATTCTGTAAACTCAGCCGATGCTTGAGCAGCAGAGGTAGCATCATTGAATTTCATGTTCCAATTCTGCCTACCAATAGAAATATTACCATCTCCAGGAAATGATTGCCCATATTCCAACCTTTCATCCTTGAATCCTAAGTGGCATTAACCACCATCATCAAGACAATATTGCCATTAAAGTTCTAAAACAGCTCTGGAAGCTAGGCTTGCATGATCTACAAACTCAGTCGTTGCTTGAGCAGCAGAGGTAGCATCCTTAAATTTCATGTTCCAATTCTGACTGCGAATAAAAAAATTACCATTACCATCTCCAGGAAATGATTGCCCATGTTCCAACCTTTCATCCTTGAAACCTAAGTGGCATGAAGCATCTTCATCAACACAATATTGCCTTAAAAGTTCTACAACAGCTCTGGCAGCTGGGCTTGCATGTTCTGCAAACTCAGCCGCTGCTAGAGCAGCAGAGGTAGCATCCTTAAATTTCATATTCCAATTCTGCCTGCCAACAAAAAAATTACCATTACCATCTCCAGAAAATGATTGCCCATGTTCCAACCTATCATCCTTGAAACCTAAGTGGCATGAACCACCATCATCAACACAATATTGCCTTCAAAGTTATACTACAGCTCTGGCAGCTAGGCTTGCATATTCTGCAAACTCAGCCACTGCTTGAGCAGCAGAGGTAGCATCCTTAAATTTCATGTTCCAATTCTACGTGGCAACAAATAAATTACCATTACCATCTCCAGGAAATGATTGCCAATGTTCCAACCTATTATCCTTGAAACCTAAGTGGCATAAACCACCATCATCAATACAATATTGCCTTGAAAGTTCTACAACAGCTCTGGCAGCTAGGCTTGCATGTTCTGCAAACTCAGCCGCTGCTTGAGCAGCAGAGGTAGCATCCTTAAATTTCATGTTCCAATTCTGCTTGCCAATAGAAAAATTACCATCTCCAGGAAATGATTGCCCATGTTCCAACCTTTCATCCTGTAAACCTAAGTGGCATGAACCAACATCATCAACACAATATTGCCTTGAAAGTTCTACAACAGCTCTGGCAGCTAGGCTTGCATGTTCTGCAAACTCAACCGCTTCTTGAGCAGCAGATGTAACATCCTTAAATCTCAAGTACCAATTCTGCCTGCCAACAGAAAAATTACCATTACCATCTCCAGGAAATGATTGCCCATGTTCCAACCTTTCATCCTTGAAACCTAAGTGGCATGAACAACTATCATCAACATAATATTGCCTTGAAAGTTCTACAACAGCTCTGGCAGCTAGGCTTGCATGTTCTGCAAACTCAGCCGCTGCTTGAGCAGCAGAGGTAGCATCCTTAAATTTCATGTTCCAATTCTGCCTACCAATAGAAATATTACCATTAACATCTCCAGGAAATGATTGCCCATGTTCCAACCTTTCATCCTTGAAACCTAAGTGGCACCACCATCATCAACAAAATATTGCCTTGAAAGTTCTACAACAGCTCTGGCAGCTAGACTTGCATGTTCGGCAAACTCAGCCGCTGCTTGAGAAGAAGTGGTAGCATCCTTAAATTTCAAGTTCCAATTCTGCCTGCCAACAGAAAGATTACCATTATCATCTCCGGGAAATGATTGCCCATGTTCCAACCTTTCATCCTTGAAATTTAAGTGGCATGAACCAACATCATCAATACAATATTTCCTTGAAAGTTCTACAACAGCTCTGGCAGCTTGGCTTGCATGTTCTGCAAACTCAGCCGCTGCTTGAGCAGCAGAGGTAGCATCCTTAAATTTCATGTTCCAATTCTGCCTACCAATAGAAATATTACCATTACCATCTCCAGGAAATGATAGCCCATGTTCCAGCCTTTCATCCTTGAAACCTAAGTGGCATGAACCACCATCATCAGCAAAATATTGCCTTGAAAGTTCTACAATATCTCTGGCAGCTAGACTTGCATGTTCTGCAAACTCAGCCGCTGCTTGAGAAGAAGTGGTAGCATCCTTAAATTTCAAGTTCCAATTCTGCCTGCCAATAGAAAGATTACCATTATCATCTCCGGGAAATGATTGCCCATGTTCCAACCTTTCATCCTTGAAATTTAAGTGGCATGAACCAACATCATCAATACAATATTGCCTTGAAAGTTCTACAACAGCTCTGGCAGCTAGGCTTGCATGTTCTGCAAACTCAACCGCTTCTTGAGCAGTAGATGTAACATCCTTAAATCTCAAGAACCAATTCTACCTGCCAACAGAAAAATTACCATTACCATCTCCAGGAAATGATTGCCCATGTTCCAACCTTTCATCCTTGAAACCTAAGTGGCATGAACCACCATCATCAACAAAATATTGCCTTGAAAGATCTACAACAGCTCTGGCAGCTAGACTTGCATGTTCTGCAAACTCAGCCGCTGCTTGAGAAGAAGTGGTAGCATCCTTAAATTTCAAGTTACAATTCTGCCTGCCAATAGAAAGATTACCATTATCATCTCCGGGAAATGATTGCCCATGTTCCAACCTTTCATCCTTGAAATTTAAGTGGCATGAACCAACATCATCAACACAATATTGCCTTGAAAGTTCTGCAACAGCTCTGGCAGCTAGGCTTGCATGTTCTGCAAACTCAACCGCTTCTTGAGCAGCAGATGTAACATCCTTAAGTCTCAAGTACCAATTCTGCCTGCCAACAGAAAAATTACCATTACCATCTCCAGAAAATGATTGCCCATATTCCAACCTTTCATCCTTGAAACCTAAGTGGCATGAACCACTATCATCAACATAATATTGCCTTGAAAGTTCTATAACAGCTCTGGCAACTAGGCTTGCATGTTCTGCAAACTCAGCCGCTGCTTGAGCAGCAGAGGTAGCATCCTTAAATTTCATGTTCCAATTCTGCCTACCAATAGAAATATTACCATTACCATCTCCAGGAAATGATTGCCCATGTTCCAACCTTTCATCCTTGAAACCTAAGTGGCATGAACCACAAACATCAACAAAATATTGCCTTGAAAGTTCTACAACAGCTTTGGCAGCTAGGCTTGCATGTTCTGCAAACTCAGCCGCTGCTTGAGAAAAAGTGGTAGCATACTTAAATTTCAAGTTCCAATTCTGCCTGCCAACAGAAAGATTACCATTATCATCTCCGGGAAATGATTGCCCATATTCCAACCTTTCATCCTTGAAATTTAAGTGGCATGAACCAATATCATCAACACAATATTGCCTTGAAAGTTCTACAACAGCTCTGGCAGCTAGGCTTGCATGTTCTGCAAACTCAACCGCTTCTTGAGAAGCAGATGTAACATCCTTAAATCTCAAGTACCAATTCTACCTGCCAACAGAAAAATTACCACTACCATCTCCAGGAAATGGTTGCCCATGTTCCAACCTTTCATCCTTGAAACCTAAAGGGCATGAACCATTATCATCAACACAATATTGCCTAGAAAGTTCTACAACAACTCTGGCAGCTAGGCTTGCATATTCTGTAAACTCAGCCGATGCTTGAGAAGCAGAGGTAGCATCCTTGAATTTCATGTTCCAATTCTGCCTACCAATAGAAATATTACCATCTCCAGGAAATGATTGCCCATATTCCAACCTTTCATCCTTGAATCCTAAGTGGCATTAACCACCATCATCAAGACAATATTGCCATTAAAGTTCTAAAACAGCTCTGGAAGCTAGGCTTGCATGATCTACAAACTCAGTCGTTGCTTGAGCAGCAGAGGTAGCATCCTTAAATTTCATGTTCCAATTCTGACTGCGAATAAAAAAATTACCATTACCATCTCCAGGAAATGATTGCCCATATTCCAACCTTTCATCCTTGAAACCTAAGTGGCATGAAGCATCTTCATCAACACAATATTGCCTTAAAAGTTCTACAACAGCTCTAGCAGCTGGGCTTGCATGTTCTGCAAACTCAGCCGCTGCTAGAGCAGCAGAGGTAGCATCCTTAAATTTCATATTCCAATTCTGCCTGCCAACAAAAAAATTACCATTACCATCTCCAGAAAATGATTGCCCATGTTCCAACCTATCATCCTTGAAACCTAAGTGGCATGAACCACCATCATCAACACAATATTGCCTTCAAAGTTATACTACAGCTCTGGCAGCTAGGCTTGCATATTCTGCAAACTCAGCCACTGCTTGAGCAGCAGAGGTAGCATCCTTAAATTTCATGTTCCAATTCTACGTGGCAACAAATAAATTACCATTACCATCTCCAGGAAATGATTGCCAATGTTCCAACCTATTATCCTTGAAACCTAAGTGGCATAAACCACCATCATCAATACAATATTGCCTTGAAAGTTCTACAACAGCTCTGGCAGCTAGGCTTGCATGTTCTGCAAACTCAGCCGCTGCTTGAGCAGCAGAGGTAAGCATCCTTAAATTTCATGTTCCAATTCTGCCTGCCAATAGAAAAATTACCATCTCCAGGAAATGATTGCCCATGTTCCAACCTTTCATCCTGTAAACCTAAGTGGCATGAACCAACATCATCAACACAATATTGCCTTGAAAGTTCTACAACAGCTCTGGCAGCTAGGCTTGCATGTTCTGCAAACTCAACCGCTTCTTGAGCAGCAGATGTAACATCCTTAAATCTCAAGTACCAATTCTGCCTGCCAACAGAAAAATTACCATTACCATCTCCAGGAAATGATTGCCCATGTTCCAACCTTTCATCCTTGAAACCTAAGTGGCATGAACAACTATCATCAACATAATATTGCCTTGAAAGTTCTACAACAGCTCTGGCAGCTAGGCTTGCATGTTCTGCAAACTCAGCCGCTGCTTGAGCAGCAGAGGTAGCATTCTTAAATTTCATGTTCCAATTCTGCCTACCAATAGAAATATTACCATTAACATCTCCAGGAAATGATTGCCCATGTTCCAACCTTTCATCCTTGAAACCTAAGTGGCACCACCATCATCAACAAAATATTGCCTTGAAAGTTCTACAACAGCTCTGGCAGCTAGACTTGCATGTTCGGCAAACTCAGCCGCTGCTTGAGAAGAAGTGGTAGCATCCTTAAATTTCAAGTTCCAATTCTGCCTGCCAACAGAAAGATTACCATTATCATCTCCGGGAAATGATTGCCCATGTTCCAACCTTTCATCCTTGAAATTTAAGTGGCATGAACCAACATCATCAACACAATATTTCCTCTAAAGTTCTACAACAGCTCTGGCAGCTAGGCTTGCATGTTCTGCAAACTCAGCCGCTACTTGAGCAGCAGAGGTAGCATCCTTAAATTTCATTTTCCAATTCTGCCTACCAATAGAAATATTACCATTACCATCTCCAGGAAATGATAGCCCATGTTCCAACCTTTCATCCTTGAAACCTAAGTGGCATGAACCACCATCATCAGCAAAATATTGCCTTGAAAGTTCTACAATATCTCTGGCAGCTAGACTTGCATGTTCTGCAAACTCAGCCGCTGCTTGAGAAGAAGTGGTAGCATCCTTAAATTTCAAGTTCCAATTCTGCCTGCCAATAGAAAGATTACCATTATCATCTCCGGGAAATGATTGCCCATGTTCCAACCTTTCATCCTTGAAATTTAAGTGGCATGAACCAACATCATCAATACAATATTGCCTTGAAAGTTCTACAACAGCTCTGGCAGCTAGGCTTGCATGTTCTGCAAACTCAACCGCTTCTTGAGCAGTAGATGTAACATCCTTAAATCTCAAGTACCAATTCTACCTGCCAACAGAAAAATTACCATTACCATCTCCAGGAAATGATTGCCCATGTTCCAACCTTTCATCCTTGAAACCTAAGTGGCATGAACCACCATCATCAACAAAATATTGCCTTGAAAGTTCTACAACAGCTCTGGCAGCTAGACTTGCATGTTCTGCAAACTCAGCCGCTGCTTGAGAAGAAGTGGTAGCATCCTTAAATTTCAAGTTCCAATTCTGCCTGCCAATAGAAAGATTACCATTATCATCTCCGGGAAATGATTGCCCATGTTCCAACCTTTCATCCTTGAAATTTAAGTGGCATGAACCAACATCATCAACACAATATTGCCTTGAAAGTTCTACAACAGCTCTGGCAGCTAGGCTTGCATGTTCTGCAAACTCAACCGCTTCTTGAGCAGCAGATGTAACATCCTTAAGTCTCAAGTACCAATTCTGCCTGCCAACAGAAAAATTACCATTACCATCTCCAGGAAATGATTGCCCATATTCCAACCTTTCATACTTGAAACCTAAGTGGCATGAACCACTATCATCAACATAATATTGCCTTGAAAGTTCTATAACAGCTCTGGCAACTAGGCTTGCATGTTCTGCAAACTCAGCCGCTGCTTGAGCAGCAGAGGTAGCATCCTTAAATTTCATGTTCCAATTCTTCCTACTAATAGAAATATTACCATTACCATCTCCAGGAAATGATTGCCCATGTTCCAACCTTTCATCCTTGAAACCTAAGTGGCATGAACCACAAACATCAACAAAATATTGCCTTGAAAGTTCTACAACAGCTCTGGCAGCTAGGCTTGCATGTTCTGCAAACTCAGCCGCTGCTTGAGAAAAAGTGGTAGCATACTTAAATTTCAAGTTCCAATTCTGCCTGCCAACAGAAAGATTACCATTATCATCTCCGGGAAATGATTGCCCATGTTCCAACCTTTCATCCTTGAAATTTAAGTGGCATGAACCAATATCATCAACACAATATTGCCTTGAAAGTTCTACAACAGCTCTGGCAGCTAGGCTTGCATGTTCTGCAAACTCAACCGCTTCTTGAGCAGCAGATGTAACATCCTTAAATCTCAAGTACCAATTCTACCTGCCAACAGAAAAATTACCACTACCATCTCCAGGAAATGATTGCCCATGTTCCAACCTTTCATCCTTGAAACCTAAAGGGCATGAACCATTATCATCAACACAATATTGCCTAGAAAGTTCTACAACAACTCTGGCAGCTAGGCTTGCATATTCTGTAAACTCAGCCGATGCTTGAGCAGCAGAGGTAGCATCCTTGAATTTCATGTTCCAATTCTGCCTACCAATAGAAATATTACCATCTCCAGGAAATGATTGCCCATATTCCAACCTTTCATCCTTGAATCCTAAGTGGCATTAACCACCATCATCAACACAATATTGCCTTGAAAGTTCTAAAACAGCTCTGGAAGCTAGGCTTGACTGTTCTACGAACTCAGCCGTTGCTTGAGCAGCAGAGGTAGCATCCTTAAATTTCAAGTACCAATTGTGCCTGCCAACAGAAAAATTACCATTACCATCTCCAGGAAATGATTGCCTATGTTCCAACCTTTCATCCTTGAAACCTAAGTGGCATGAACAATTATCATCAACACAATACTACCTTGAAAGTTCTACAACAACTCTGGCAGCTAGGCTTGCATATTCTGTAAACTCAGCCAATTCTTGAGCAGCAGAGGTAGCATCCTTAAATTTCATGTTCCAATTCTGCCTTCCAATAGAAAAATTACCATCTCCATGAAATGATTGCCCATGCTCCAACCTATAATCCTTGAAACCTAAGTGGCATGAACCACCACCATCAACACAATATTGCCTTGAAAGTTCTACAACAGCTCTGGCAGCTAGGCTTGCATGTTCTGCAAACTCATCCGCTGCTTGAGCAGCAGAGGTAGCATCCTTAAATTTCATGTTCCAATTCAGCCTACCAATAGAAATATTACCATTACCATCTCCAGGAAATGATTGCCCATGTTCCAACCTTTCATCCTTGAAACCTAAGTGGCATGAACCACCATCATCAACAAAATATTTCCTTGAAAGTTCTACAACAGCTCTGGCAGCTAGACTTGCATGTTCTGCAAACTCAGCCGCTGCTTGAGAAGAAGTGGTAGCATCCTTAAATTTCAAGTTCCAATTCTGCCTGCCAACAGAAAGATTACCATTATCATCTCCGGGAAATGATTGCCCATGTTCCAACCTTTCATCCTTGAAATTTAAGTGGCATGAACCAACATCATCAACACAATATTGCCTTGAAAGTTCTACAACAGCTCTGGCAGCTAGGCTTGCATGTTCTGCAAACTCAACCGCTTCTTGAGCAGCAGATGTAACATCCTTAAATCTCAAGTACCAATTCTGCCTGCCAACAGAAAAATTACCATTACCATCTCCAGGAAATGATTGCCCATGTTCCAACCTTTCATCCTTGAAACCTAAGTGGCATGAACCACTATCATCAACATAATATTGCCTTGAAAGTTCTGCAACAGCTCTGGCAGCTAGGCTTGCATGTTCTGCAAACTCAGCCGCTGCTTGAGCAGCAGAGGTAGCATCCTTAAATTTCATGTTCCAATTCTGCCTACCAATAGAAATATTACCATTACCATCTCCAGGAAATGGTTGCCCATGTTCCAACCTTTCATCCTTGAAACCTAAGTGGCATGAACCACCATCATCAACAAAATATTGCCTTGAAAGTTCTACAACAGTTCTGGCAGCTAGACTTGCATGTTCTGCAAACTCAGCCGCTGCTTGAGAAGAAGTGGTAGCATCCTTAAATTTCAAGTTCCAATTCTGCCTGCCAACAGAAAGATTACCATTATCATCTCCGGGAAATGATTGCCCATGTTCCAACCTTTCATCCTTGAAATTTAAGTGGCATGAACCAACATCATCAACACAATATTGCCTTGAAAGTTCTACAACAGTTCTGGCAGCTAGGCTTGCATGTTCTGCAAACTCAACCGCTTCTTGAGCAGCAGATGTAACATCCTTAAATCTCAAGTACCAATTCTACCTGCCAACAGAAAAATTACCATTACCATCTCCAGGAAATGATTGCACATTTTCCAATCTTTCATCCTTGAAACCTAAGTGGCATGAACCACCATCATCAATAAAATATTGCCTTGAAAGTTCTACAACAGCTCTGGCAGCTAGACTTGCATGTTCTACAAACTCAGCCGCTGCTTGAGAAGAAGTGGTAGCATCCTTAAATTTCAAGTTCCAATTCTGCCTGCCAACAGAAAGATTACCATTATCATCTCCGGGAAATGATTGCCCATGTTCCAACCTTTCATCCTTGAAATTTAAGTGGCATGAACCAACATCATCAACATAATATTGCCTTGAAAGTTCTACAACAGCTCTGGCAGCTAGGCTTGCATGTTCTGCAAACTCAACCGCTTCTTGAGCAGCAGATGTAACATCCTTAAATCTCAAGTACCAATTCTACCTGCCAACAGAAAAACTACCATTGCCATCTCCAGGAAATGATTGCCCATGTTCAAACCTTTCATCCTTGAAACCTAAGTGGCATGAACCACCATCATCAACAAAATATTGCCTTGAAAGTTCTACAACAGCTCTGGCAGCTAGACTTGCATGTTCTGCAAACTCAGCCGCTGCTTGAGAAGAAGTGGTAGCATCCTTAAATTTCAAGTTCCAATTCTGCCTGCCAACAGAAAGATTACCATTATCATCTCCGGGAAATGATTGCCCATGTTCCAACCTTTCATCCTTGAAATTTAAGTGGCATGAACCAACATCATCAACACAATATTGCCTTGAAAGTTCTACAACAGCTCTAGCAGCTAGGCTTGCATGTTCTGCAAACTCAACCGCTTGCTGAGCAGCAGATGTAACATCCTTAAATCTCAAGTACCAATTCTACCTGCCAACAGAAAAATTACCATTACCATCTCCAGGAAATGATTGCCCATGTTCCAACCTTTCATCCTTGAAACCTAAGTAGCATGAACCACCATCATCAACAAAATATTGCCTTGAAAGTTCTACAACAGCTCTGTCAGCTAGACTTGCATGTTCTGCAAACTCAGCCGCTGCTTGAGAAGAAGTGGTAGCATCCTTAAATTTCAAGTTCCAATTCTGCCTGCCAACAGAAAGATTACCATTATCATCTCCGGGAAATGATTGCCCATGTTCCAACCTTTCATCCTTGAAATTTAAGTGGCATGAACCAACATCATCAACACAATATTGCCTTGAAAGTTCTACAACAGCTCTGGCAGCTAGGCTTGCATGTTCTGCAAACTCAACCGCTTCTAGAGCAGCAGATGTAACATCCTTAAATCTCAAGTACCAATTCTGCCTGCCAACAGAAAAATTACCATTACCATCTCCAGGAAATGATTTCCCATATTCCAACCTTTCATCCTTGAAACCTAAGTGGCATGAACCACTATCATCAACATAATATTGCCTTGAAAGTTCTACAACAGCTCTGGCAGCTAGGCTTGCATGTTCTGCAAACTCAGCCGCTGCTTGAGCAGCAGATGTAACATCCTTAAATCTCAAGTACCAATTCTACCTGCCAACAGAAAAACTACCATTGCCATCTCCAGGAAATGATTGCCCATGTTCAAACCTTTCATCCTTGAAACCTAAGTGGCATGAACCACCATCATCAACAAAATATTGCCTTGAAAGTTCTACAACAGCTCTGGCAGCTAGACTTGCATGTTCTGCAAACTCAGCCGCTGCTTGAGAAGAAGTGGTAGCATCCTTAAATTTCAAGTTCCAATTCTGCCTGCCAACAGAAAGATTACCATTATCATCTCCGGGAAATGATTGCCCATGTTCCAACCTTTCATCCTTGAAATTTAAGTGGCATGAACCAACATCATCAACACAATATTGCCTTGAAAGTTCTACAACAGCTCTAGCAGCTAGGCTTGCATGTTCTGCAAACTCAACCGCTTGCTGAGCAGCAGATGTAACATCCTTAAATCTCAAGTACCAATTCTACCTGCCAACAGAAAAATTACCATTACCATCTCCAGGAAATGATTGCCCATGTTCCAACCTTTCATCCTTGAAACCTAAGTAGCATGAACCACCATCATCAACAAAATATTGCCTTGAAAGTTCTACAACAGCTCTGTCAGCTAGACTTGCATGTTCTGCAAACTCAGCCGCTGCTTGAGAAGAAGTGGTAGCATCCTTAAATTTCAAGTTCCAATTCTGCCTGCCAACAGAAAGATTACCATTATCATCTCCGGGAAATGATTGCCCATGTTCCAACCTTTCATCCTTGAAATTTAAGTGGCATGAACCAACATCATCAACACAATATTGCCTTGAAAGTTCTACAACAGCTCTGGCAGCTAGGCTTGCATGTTCTGCAAACTCAACCGCTTCTAGAGCAGCAGATGTAACATCCTTAAATCTCAAGTACCAATTCTGCCTGCCAACAGAAAAATTACCATTACCATCTCCAGGAAATGATTTCCCATATTCCAACCTTTCATCCTTGAAACCTAAGTGGCATGAACCACTATCATCAACATAATATTGCCTTGAAAGTTCTACAACAGCTCTGGCAGCTAGGCTTGCATGTTCTGCAAACTCAGCCGCTGCTTGAGCAGCAGAGGTAGCATCCTTAAATTTCATGTTCCAATTCTGCCTACCAATAGAAATATTACCATTACCATCTCCAGGAAATGATTGCCCATGTTCCAACCTTTCATCCTTGAAACCTAAGTGGCCTGAACCACCATCATCAACAAAATATTGCCTTGAAAGTTCTACAACAGCTCTGGCAGCTAGACTTGCATGTTCTGCAAACTCAGCCGCTGCTTGAGAAGAAGTGGTAGCATCCTTAAATTTCAAGTTCCAATTCTGCCTGCCAACAGAAAGATTACCATTATCATCTCCGGGAAATGATTGCCCATGTTCCAACCTTTCATCCTTGAAATTTAAGTGGCATGAACCAACATCATCAACATAATATTGCCTTGAAAGTTCTACAACAGCTCTGGCAGCTAGGCTTGCATGTTCTGCAAACTCAACCGCTTCTTGAGCAGCAGATGTAACATCCTTAAATCTCAAGTACCAATTCTACCTGCCAACAGAAAAACTACCATTGCCATCTCCAGGAAATGATTGCCCATGTTCAAACCTTTCATCCTTGAAACCTAAGTGGCATGAACCACCATCATCAACAAAATATTGCCTTGAAAGTTCTACAACAGCTCTGGCAGCTAGACTTGCATGTTCTGCAAACTCAGCCGCTGCTTGAGAAGAAGTGGTAGCATCCTTAAATTTCAAGTTCCAATTCTGCCTGCCAACAGAAAGATTACCATTATCATCTCCGGGAAATGATTGCCCATGTTCCAACCTTTCATCCTTGAAATTTAAGTGGCATGAACCAACATCATCAACACAATATTGCCTTGAAAGTTCTACAACAGCTCTGGCAGCTAGGCTTGCATGTTCTGCAAACTCAACCGCTTCTTGAGCAGCAGATGTAACATCCTTAAATCTCAAGTACCAATTCTGCCTGCCAACAGAAAAATTACCATTACCATCTCCAGGAAATGATTGCCCATGTTCCAACCTTTCATCCTTGAAACCTAAGTGGCATGAACCACTATCATCAACATAATATTGCCTTGAAAGTTCTGCAACAGCTCTGGCAGCTAGGCTTGCATGTTCTGCAAACTCAGCCGCTGCTTGAGCAGCAGAGGTAGCATCCTTAAATTTCATGTTCCAATTCTGCCTACCAATAGAAATATTACCATTACCATCTCCAGGAAATGGTTGCCCATGTTCCAACCTTTCATCCTTGAAACCTAAGTGGCATGAACCACCATCATCAACAAAATATTGCCTTGAAAGTTCTACAACAGTTCTGGCAGCTAGACTTGCATGTTCTGCAAACTCAGCCGCTGCTTGAGAAGAAGTGGTAGCATCCTTAAATTTCAAGTTCCAATTCTGCCTGCCAACAGAAAGATTACCATTATCATCTCCGGGAAATGATTGCCCATGTTCCAACCTTTCATCCTTGAAATTTAAGTGGCATGAACCAACATCATCAACACAATATTGCCTTGAAAGTTCTACAACAGTTCTGGCAGCTAGGCTTGCATGTTCTGCAAACTCAACCGCTTCTTGAGCAGCAGATGTAACATCCTTAAATCTCAAGTACCAATTCTACCTGCCAACAGAAAAATTACCATTACCATCTCCAGGAAATGATTGCACATTTTCCAATCTTTCATCCTTGAAACCTAAGTGGCATGAACCACCATCATCAATAAAATATTGCCTTGAAAGTTCTACAACAGCTCTGGCAGCTAGACTTGCATGTTCTACAAACTCAGCCGCTGCTTGAGAAGAAGTGGTAGCATCCTTAAATTTCAAGTTCCAATTCTGCCTGCCAACAGAAAGATTACCATTATCATCTCCGGGAAATGATTGCCCATGTTCCAACCTTTCATCCTTGAAATTTAAGTGGCATGAACCAACATCATCAACATAATATTGCCTTGAAAGTTCTACAACAGCTCTGGCAGCTAGGCTTGCATGTTCTGCAAACTCAACCGCTTCTTGAGCAGCAGATGTAACATCCTTAAATCTCAAGAACCAATTCTACCTGCCAACAGAAAAACTACCATTGCCATCTCCAGGAAATGATTGCCCATGTTCAAACCTTTCATCCTTGAAACCTAAGTGGCATGAACCACCATCATCAACAAAATATTGCCTTGAAAGTTCTACAACAGCTCTGGCAGCTAGACTTGCATGTTCTGCAAACTCAGCCGCTGCTTGAGAAGAAGTGGTAGCATCCTTAAATTTCAAGTTCCAATTCTGCCTGCCAACAGAAAGATTACCATTATCATCTCCGGGAAATGATTGCCCATGTTCCAACCTTTCATCCTTGAAATTTAAGTGGCATGAACCAACATCATCAACACAATATTGCCTTGAAAGTTCTACAACAGCTCTAGCAGCTAGGCTTGCATGTTCTGCAAACTCAACCGCTTGCTGAGCAGCAGATGTAACATCCTTAAATCTCAAGTACCAATTCTACCTGCCAACAGAAAAATTACCATTACCATCTCCAGGAAATGATTGCCCATGTTCCAACCTTTCATCCTTGAAACCTAAGTAGCATGAACCACCATCATCAACAAAATATTGCCTTGAAAGTTCTACAACAGCTCTGTCAGCTAGACTTGCATGTTCTGCAAACTCAGCCGCTGCTTGAGAAGAAGTGGTAGCATCCTTAAATTTCAAGTTCCAATTCTGCCTGCCAACAGAAAGATTACCATTATCATCTCCGGGAAATGATTGCCCATGTTCCAACCTTTCATCCTTGAAATTTAAGTGGCATGAACCAACATCATCAACACAATATTGCCTTGAAAGTTCTACAACAGCTCTGGCAGCTAGGCTTGCATGTTCTGCAAACTCAACCGCTTCTAGAGCAGCAGATGTAACATCCTTAAATCTCAAGTACCAATTCTGCCTGCCAACAGAAAAATTACCATTACCATCTCCAGGAAATGATTTCCCATATTCCAACCTTTCATCCTTGAAACCTAAGTGGCATGAACCACTATCATCAACATAATATTGCCTTGAAAGTTCTACAACAGCTCTGGCAGCTAGGCTTGCATGTTCTGCAAACTCAGCCGCTGCTTGAGCAGCAGAGGTAGCATCCTTAAATTTCATGTTCCAATTCTGCCTACCAATAGAAATATTACCATTACCATCTCCAGGAAATGATTGCCCATGTTCCAACCTTTCATCCTTGAAACCTAAGTGGCCTGAACCACCATCATCAACAAAATATTGCCTTGAAAGTTCTACAACAGCTCTGGCAGCTAGACTTGCATGTTCTGCAAACTCAGCCGCTGCTTGAGAAAAAGTGGTAGCATCCTTAAATTTCAAGTTCCAATTCTGCCTGCCAACAGAAAGATTACCATTATCATCTCCGGGAAATGATTGCCCATGTTCCAACCTTTCATCCTTGAAATTTAATTGGCATGAACCAACATCATCAACACAATATTGCCTTGAAAGTTCTACAACAGCTCTGGCAGCTAGGCTTGCATGTTCTGCAAACTCAACCGCTTCTTGAGCAGCAGAGGTAACATCCTTAAATCTCAAGTACCAATTCTACCTGCCAACAGAAAAATTACCATTACCATCTCTAGGAAATGATTGCACATGTTCCAACCTTTCATCCTTGAAACCTAAGTGGCATGAACCATTATCATCAACACAATATTGCCTTGGAAGTTCTACAACTACTCTGGCAGCTAGGCTTGCATATTCTGTAAACTCAGCCGATGCTTAAGCAGCAGAGGTAGCATCCTTAAATTTCATGTTCCAATTCTGCCTACCAATAGAAATATTACCATTACCATCTCCTAAAAATGATTTCCCATGTTCCAACCTTTCATCCTTGAAACCTAAGTGGCATGAACCACCATCATCAACACAATATTGCCTTGAAAGTTCTACAACAGCTCTGGCTGCTAGGCTTGCAAGTTCTGTAAACTCAGCCGCTGCTTGAGCAACAGAGGTAACATCCTTAAATCTCATGTTCCAATTCTTCCTGCCAACAGAAATATTACCATTACCATCTCCAGGAAATGATTGCCCATGTTCCAACCTTTCATCCTTGAAACCTAAGTAGCATGAACCAAAGCAGCAGAGGTAGCATCCTTAAATCTCATGTTCCAATTCTGCCTGCCAACAGAAAAATTACCATTACTATCTCCAGGATATGATTGCCCAAGTTCCAGCCATTCATCCTTGAAACCTAAGTGGCATGAACCACTATCCTCAACACAATATTGCCTTGAAAGTTCTACAACAGCTCTGGCAGCTAGGCTTGCATGTTCTGCAAACTCAGCCGCTGCTAGAGCAACAGAGGTAGCATCCTTAAATTTCATATTCCAATTCTGCTTGCCAACACAAAAAATTACCATTACCATCTCCAGGAAATGATTACCCATGTTCCAACCTTTCATCCTTGAAACCTAAGTGGCATGAACCACCATCATCAACACAATATTGCCTTGAAAGTTCTACAACAGCTCTGGCAGCTAGGCTTGCATGTTCTGCAAACTCAGCCGCTGCTTGAGCAGCAGAGGTAGCATCCTTAAATTTCATGTTCCAATTCTGCCTGCCAACAGAAAAATTACCATTACCATCTCCAGGAAATGATTGCCCATGTTCCAACCTTTCATCCTTGAAACCTAAGTGGCATGAACCACCATCATCAACACAATATTGCCTTGAAAGTTCTACAACAGCTCTGGCAGCTAGGCTTGCATGTTCTGCAAACTCAGCCGCTGCTTGAGCAGCAGAGGTAGCATCCTTAAATTTCATGTTCCAATTCTGCCTGCCAACAGAAAAATTACCATTACCATCTCCAGGAAATGATTGCCCATGTTCCAACCTTTCATCCTTGAAACCTAAGTGGCATGAACCACCATCATCAACACAATATTGCCTTGAAAGTTCTACAACAGCTCTGGCAGCTAGGCTTGCATGTTCTGCAAACTCAGCCGCTGCTTGAGCAGCAGAGGTAGCATCCTTAAATTTCATGTTCCAATTCTTCCTGCCAACAGAAATATTACCATTACCATCTCCAGGAAATGATTGTCCATGTTCCAACCTTTCATCCTTGAAACCTAAGTGGCATGAACCACTATTATTAAAATAATATTGCCTTGAAAATTCTACAACAGTTCTGGCAGCTAGGCTTGCATGTTCTGCAAACTCAGCCGCTGCTTGAGCAGCAGAGGTAGCATCCTTAAATTTCATGTTCCAATTCTGCCTACCAATAGAAATATTACCATTACCATCTCCAGGAAATGATTGCCCATGTTCCAACCTTTCATCCTTCAAACCTAAGTGGCATAAACCACCATCATCAACACAATATTGTCTTGAAAGTTCTACAACAGCTCTGGCAGCTAGGCTTGCATGTTCTGTAAACTCAGCCGCTTCTTGAGCAGTAGATGTAGCATCCTTAAATCTCATGTTCCAATTCTGCCTGCCAACAAAACAATTACAATTACTATCTCCAGGATATGATTGCCCATGTTCCAACCTTTCATCCTTGAAACCTATGTGGCATGAACCACCATCATCAACACAATATTGCCTTGAAAGTTCTACAACAGCTCTGGCAGCTAGGCTTGCATGTTCTGCAAACTCAGCCGCTGCTTGAGCAGCAGAGGTAACATCCTTAAATCTCATGTACCAATTCTGCCTGCCAACAGAAAAATTACTATTACCATCTCCAGGAAATGATTGCCCATGTTCCAACCTTTCATCCTTGAAACCTAAGTGGCATGAACCACTATCATAAACACAATATTGCATTGAAAGTTCTACAACAGCTCTGGCAGCTAGGCTTGCATATTCTGTAAACTCAGCCGATGCTTGAGCAGCAAAGGAAGCATCCTTAAATTTCATGATCCAATTCTGCCTACCAATAGAAATATTACCATTACCATCTCCTAGAAATGATTTCCCATGTTCCAACCTTTCATCCTTGAAACCTAACTGGCATGAACCACCATCATCAACACAATATTGCCTTGAAAGTTCTACAATGGCTCTGGCAGCTAGGCTTGCATGTTCTGCAAACTCAGCCGCTGCTTGAGCAATAGAGGTAACATCTTTAAATCTCTTGTTCCAATTCTGCCTGCCAACAAAAATATTACCATTACCATCTCCAGGATATGCTTGCCCAAGTTCCAACCATTCATCCTTGAAACCTAAGTGGCATGAACCACTATCCTCAACACAATATTGCCTTGAAAGTTCTACAACTGCTGTGGCAGCTAGGCTTGCATGTTCTGCAAACTCAGTCGCTGCTTCAGCAGCAGAGGTAGCATCCTTAAATTTCATGTTCCAATTCTGCTTACCAATAGAAATATTACCATTACCATCTCCAGGAAATGATTGCCCATGTTCCAACCTTTCATCCTTGAAACCTAAGTGGCATAAACCACCATCATCAACACAATATAGCCTTGAAAGTTCTACAACAGCTCTAGCAGCAAGGCTTGCATGTTATACAAACTCAGCCGCTGCTCGAGCAGCAGAGGTAACATCCTTAAACCTCATGTTCCAATTCTTCCTGCCAACAGAAAAATTACCCTTGCCATCTCCAGGAAATGATTGCCTATGTTCCAACCTTTCATCCTTGAAACCTAAGTGGCATGAAACACCAGCATCAACACAATATTCCCTTGAAAGTTCTACAACAGCTTTGGCAGCTAGGCTTGCATGTTTTGTAAACTCAGCCGCTTCTTGAGCAGCAGAGGTAGCATCCTTAAATCTCATGTTCCAATTCTACCTACCAACAGAACAATTACCATTACCATCTCCAGGATATGATTGCCCATGTTCCAACCTTTCATCCTTGAAACCTAAGTGGCATGAACCACTATCATTAACACAATATTGCCTTGAAAGTTCTACAACAGCTGTGGCAGCTAGGCTTGCATGTTCTGCAAACTCAGACGTTGCTTGAGCAGCAGAGGTAGCATCCTTAAATTTCATGTTCCAATTCTTCCTGCCAACAAAAACAATAACCATTACCATCTCAAGGAAATGATTGCCCATGTTCCAACCTATCATCCTTGAAACCAAAGTAGCATGAACCACCATCATCAACACAATATTTCCTTGAAAGTTCTACAACAGCTCTGGCAGCTAGGCTTGCATGTTCTGCAAACTCAGCCACTGCTTGAGCAGCAGAGGTAGCATCCTTAAATTTCATGTTCCAATTCTGCCTACCAATAGAAAAATTACCATCTCCAGGAAATGATTGCCCATAATCTAACCTTTCATCCTTCAATCCTAAGTGTCATGAAACACCATCATCAACACAATATTGCCTTGAAAGTTCTACAACAGCTCTGGCAGCTAGGCTTGCATGTTCTGCAAACTCAGCCGCTGCTTGAGCAGCAGAGGTAGCATCCTTAAATTTCATGTTCCAATTCTGCCTGCCAACAGAAAAATTACCATTACCATCTCCAGGAAATGATTGCCCATGTTCCAACCTTTCATCCTTGAAACCTAAGTGGCATGAACCACCATCATCAACACAATATTGCCTTGAAAGTTCTACAACAGCTCTGGCAGCTAGGCTTGCATGTTCTGCAAACTCAGCCGCTGCTTGAGCAGCAGAGGTAGCATCCTTAAATTTCATGTTCCAATTCTGCCTGCCAACAGAAAAATTACCATTACCATCTCCAGGAAATGATTGCCCATGTTCCAACCTTTCATCCTTGAAACCTAAGTGGCATGAACCACCATCATCAACACAATATTGCCTTGAAAGTTCTACAACAGCTCTGGCAGCTAGGCTTGCATGTTCTGCAAACTCAGCCGCTGCTTGAGCAGCAGAGGTAGCATCCTTAAATCTCATGTACCAATTCTGCCTGCCAACAGAAAAATTACCATTACCATCTCTAGGAAATGATTGCCCATGTTCCAACCTTTCATCCTTGAAACCTAAGTGTCATGAACCACTATCATCAACACAATATTGCCTTGAAAGTTCTACACCAACTCTGGCAACTAGGCTTGCATATTCTGTAAACTCAGCCGATGCTTGAGCAGCAACGGTAGCATCCTTAAATTTCATGTTCCAATTCTGCCTACCAATAGAAATATTACCATTACCATCTCCTAGAAATGATTTCCCATGTTCCAACCTTTCATCCTTGAAACCTAAGTGGCATGAACCACCATCATCAACACAATATTGCCTTGAAAGTTCTACAACAGCTCTGGCAGCTAGGCTTGCATGTTCTGCAAACTCAGCCGCTGCTTGAGCAACAGAGGTAACATCCTTAAATCTCATGTTCCAATTCTGCCTGCCAACAGAAATATTACCATTACCATCTCCAGGAAATGATTGCCCATGTTCCAAACTTTCATCCTTGAAACCTAAGTGGCATGAACCACTATCATCAACACAATATTGCCTTGAAAGTTCTACAACAGCTCTGGCAGCTAGGCTTGCATGTTCTGCAAACTCAGCCGCTGCTTGAGCAGCAGAGGTAGCATCCTTAAATTTCATGTTCTAATTCTGCCTGCCAATAGTAAAATTACCATCTCCAGGATATGATTGCCCATGTTCCAACCATTCATCCTTGAAACCTAAGTGGCATGAACCACCATCAACAACACAATATTACCTTTAAAGTTCTACAACAGCTCTGGCAGCTAGCCTTGCATGTTCTGCAAACTCAGCCGGTTCTTGAGCAGCAGAGGTAGCATCCTTAAATTTCATGTTCCAATTCTGCCTACCAATAGAAAAATTACCATTACCATCTCCGGGAAATGATTGCCCATGTTCCAACCATTCTTCCTTGAAACCTAAGTGGCATGAACCACCATCATCAACACAATATTACCTTGAAAGTGCTACAACAGCTCTGGCAGCTAGGCTTGCATGTTCTGCAAACTCAGTCGCTGCTTGAGCAGCAGAGGTAGCATTCTTAAATTTCATGTTCCAATTCTGCCTACCAATAGAAAAATTACCATTACCATCTCCAGGAAATGATTGCCAATGTTCCAACCTTTCATCCTTAAAACCTAAGTGGCATGAACCACCATCATCAACACAATATTTCCTTGAAAGTTCTAAAACAGCTTTGGAAGCTAGGCTTGCATGTTCTGCAAACTCAGCCGTTGCTTGAGCAGCAGAGGTAGCAACCTTAAATTTCATGTTCCAATTCTGCCTACCAATAGAAAAATTACCATTACCATCTCCAGGAAATGATTGCCCATGTTCCAACCTTTCATCCTTGAAACATAAGTGGCATGAACCACCATCATCAACAAAATATTGCCTTGAAAGTTTTACAACAGCTCTGGCAGCTAGGCTTGCATGTTCTGCAAACTCAGCCGCTGCTTGAGAAGCAGAGGTAGCATCATATTCCAATTCTGCCTGCCAATAGAAAATTTACCATCTCCGGGAAATGATCGCCCATGTTCCAACCATTCATCCTTGAAACCTAAGTGGCATGAACCACCATCATCAACACAATATTGCCTTGAAAGTTCTACAACAGCTCTGGGAGCAAGGCTTGCATGTTCTGCAAACTCAGTCGTTGCTTGAGCAACAGAGGTAGCATCCTTAAATTTCATGTTCCAATTCTGCCTACCAATAGAAAAATAACCATTACCATCTCCAGAAAATGATTGCCAATGTTCCAACCTTTCATCCTTGAAACCTAAGTGGCATGAACCACCATCATCAACACAATACTGCCTTGAAAGTTCTACAACAGCTCTGGCAGCTAGGCCTGCATGTTCTGCAAACTCAGCCGCTGCTTGAGCAGCAGAGGTAGCATCCTTAAATTTCATGTTCTAATTCTGCCTGCCAATAGTAAAATTACCATCTCCAGGATATGATTGCCCATGTTCCAACCATTCATCCTTGAAACCTAAGTGGCATGAACCACCATCAACAACACAATATTACCTTTAAAGTTCTACAACAGCTCTGGCAGCTAGGCTTGCATGTTCTACAAACTCAGCCGGTTCTTGGGCAGCAGAGGTAGCATCCTTAAATTTCATGTTCCAATTCTGCCTACCAATAGAAAAATTACCATTACCATCTCCGGGAAATGATTGCCCATGTTCCAACCATTCTTCCTTGAAACCTAAGTGGCATGAACCACCATAATCAACACAATATTACCTTGAAAGTGCTACAACAGCTCTGGCAGCTAGGCTTGCATGTTCTGCAAACTCAGTCGCTGCTTGAGCAGCAGAGGTAGCATTCTTAAATTTCATGTTCCAATTCTGCCTACCAATAGAAAAATTACCATTACCATCTCTAGGAAATGATTGCCAATGTTCCAACCTTTCATCCTTAAAACCTAAGTAGCATGAACCACCATCATCAACACAATATTTCCTTGAAAGTTCTAAAACAGCTCTGGAAGCTAGGCTTGCATGTTCTGCAAACTCAGCCGTTGCTTGAGCAGCAGAGGTAGCAACCTTAAATTTCATGTTCCAATTCTGCCTACCAATAGAAAAATTACCATTACCATCTCCAGAAAATGATTGCCCATGTTCCAACCTTTCATCCTTGAAACATAAGTGGCATGAACCACCATCATCAACAAAATATTGCCTTGAAAGTTCTACAACAGCTCTGGCAGCTAGGCTTGCATGTTCTGCAAACTCAGCCGCTGCTTGAGAAGCAGAGGTAGCATCATATTCCAATTCTGCCTGCCAATAGAAAATTTACCATCTCCGGGAAATGATTGCCCATGTTCCAACCATTCATCCTTGAAACCTAAGTGGCATGAACCTCCATCATCAACACAATATTGCCTTGAAAGTTCTACAACAGCTCTGGGAGCTAGGCTTGCATGTTCTGCAAACTCAGCCGTTGCTTGAGCAACAGCGGTAGCATCCTTAAATTTCATGTTCCAATTCTGCCTACCAATAGAAAAATAACCATTACCATCTCCAGGAAATGATTGCCAATGTTCCAACCTTTCATCCTTGAAACCTAAGTGGCATGAACCACCATCATCAACACAATACTGCCTTGAAAGTTCTACAACAGCTCTGGCAGCTAGGGCTTGCATGTTCTGCAAACTCAGCCGCTGCTTGAGCAGCAGAGGTAGCATCCTTAAATTTCATGTTCTAATTCTGCCTGCCAATAGTAAAATTACCATCTCCAGGATATGATTGCCCATGTTCCAACCATTCATCCTTGAAACCTAAGTGGCATGAACCACCATCAACAACACAATATTACCTTTAAAGTTCTACAACAGCTCTGGCAGCTAGGCTTGCATGTTCTGCAAACTCAGCCGGTTCTTGAGCAGCTGAGGTAGCATCCTTAAATTTCATGTTCCAATTCTGCCTACCAATAGAAACATTACCATTACCATCTCCAGGAAATGATTGCCCATGTTCCAACCTTTCATCCTTGAAACATAAGTGGCATGAACCACCACCATCAACAAAATATTGCCTAGAAAGTTCTACAACAGCTCTGGCAGCTAGGCTTGCATGTTCTGCAAACACAGCCGCTGCTTGAGAATCAGAGGTAGCATCATATTCGAATTCTGCTTGCCAATATAAAATTTACCATCTCCGGGAAATGATTGCCCATGTTCCAATCATTCATCCTTGAAACCTAAGTGGCATGAACCACCATCATCAACACAATATTGCCTTGAAAGTGCTACAACAGCTCTGGCAGCTAGACTTGCATGTTCTGCAAACTCAGTCACTACTTGAGCAGTAGAGGTAGCATCCTTAAATTTCATGTTCCAATTCTGCCTACCAATAGAAAAATTACCATTACCATCTCCAGGAAATGATTGCCCATGTTCCAACCTTTCATCCTTGAAACATAAGTGGCATGAACCACCATCATCAACAAAATATTGCCTAGAAAGTTCTACAACAGCTCTGGCAGCTAGGCTTGCATGTTCTGCAAACTCAGTCGCTGCTTGAGAAGCAGAGGTAGCATCATATTCCAATTCTGCCTGCCAATATAAAATTTACCATCTCCGGGAAATGATTGCCCATGTTCCAACCATTCATCCTTGAAACCTAAGTGGCATGAACCACCATCATCAACAAAATATTGCCTTGAAATTTCTACAATAGCTCTGGCAGCTAGGCTTGCATGTTCTGCAAACACAACCGGTTCTTGGGCAACAGAGGTAGCATCCTTAAATCTCATGTTCCAATTCTGCCTGCCAACAGACAAATTACCATTACTATCTCTAGGAAATGATTGCCCATGTTCCAACCTTTCATCCTTGAAACCTAAGTGGCATGAAACACCAGCATCAACACAATATTGCCTTGAAAGTTCTACAACAGCTCTGGCAGCTAGGCTTGCATATTCTGCAAACTCAGCCGCTGCTTGAGCAGCAGAGGTAGCATCCTTAAATTTCATGTTCAAATTCTGCCTGCCAATAGTAAAATTACCATCTCCAGGATATGATTGCCCATGTTCTAACCATTAATCCTTGAAACCTAAGTGGTATGAACCACCATCAACAACACAATATTGCCTTGAAAGTTCTACAACAGCTCTGGCAGCTAGGCTTGCATGTTCTGCAAACTCAGCCGGTTCTTGAGCAGCAGAGGTAGCATCCTTAAATTTCATGTACCAATTCTGCCTACCAATAGAAAAATTACCATTACCATCTCCAGGAAATGATTGCCCATGTTCCAACCTTTCATCCTTGAAACATAAGTGGCATGAACCACCATCATCAACAAAATATTGCCTAGAAAGTTCTACAACAGCTCTGGCAGCTAGGCTTGCATGTTCTGCAAACACAGCCGCTGCTTGAGAAGCAGAGGTAGCATTATATTCGAATTCTGCCTGCCAATATAAAATTTACCATCTCCGGGAAATGATTGCCCATGTTCCAACCATTCTTCCTTGAAACCTAAGTGGCATGAACCACCATCATCAACACAATATCGCCTTGAAAGTGCTACAATAGCTCTGGCAGCTAGGCTTGCATGTTCTGCAAACTCAGTCGCTGCTTGAGCAGCAGAGGTAGCATTCTTAAATTTCATGTTCCAATTCTGCCTACCAATAGAAAAATTACCATTACCATCTCCAGGAAATGATTGCCAATGTTCCAACCTTTCATCCTTGAAACCTAAGTGGCATAAACCACCATCATCAACACAATATTTCCTTGAAAGTTCTACAACAGCTCTGGAAGCTAGGCTTGCATGTTCTGCAAACTCAGCCGTTGCTTGAGCAGCAGAGGTAGCAACCTTAAATTTCATGTTCCAATTCTGCCTACCAATAGAAAAATTACCATTACCATCTCCAGGAAATGATTTGCAGAAATATGAGATTCGAGGGTTTTGATTCAGAATTTATTTTGAGACTCAGAGAGCTCGGTTTGAGGCGACATTTCGAGAGATTTTCAGAGAGAACTTTCAGGATAAAGAATTCTAACTCGTGTTTGATTAATTCACATGAATCTATTGATAATTTCTTCATTTAATTAGTGCTTTGGTGTCACGACCCAAAACCTAAACTATCGTGATGGCGCCTATCGCGGTATTAGGCAAGCCGACCTTTACAAAACACATTCAAAATTTAACATAAGTGAATTAAGATATTTAAAATAACTAGAGTTTTTAATAAATATGGGGTAAAACCCAAATAAAACATAAGTGTGGAAAACTAGCCCGACATCGGGGTGTCACTAAGTCATGAGCATCTAGATAACCAAACTAATACAACTAGTGCCTAAGTATCAATACAAGACAGAAAGAAATATAGAAGGAGAGACAAGGTCCTGCGGATGCCGGCAGCTACCTCGTAATCCCCGGTACCCGATCGCGCCCGAACTCAACCACCTCCGTGATCAAACACACCTGGATCTACACATAAAGTGCAGGGTGTAGCATGAGTACAACCAACTCAGCAAGTAACAGAAATAAATAAGGAACTGAGAAGCAGTGACGAGCTATATAATACAGTTCATTTTAAAAGTTTTCAGTAAAGAGTGAACATGCTTTCAAATTCTATTGTACAAGTCAAATCAGCTCGCGCTCAGGTATAACAGATATGAATCTTTCAGAAATTTCACAATAATAGCAGATAACAACTAAGTGCAGCCATAAATAAAAGCAAGTATAGCCTTTCAAGGCAGCAGTCACTCAACCCATCTCAACAGCTCACACTCTCGGCTCTCAGCCCTCAATACACACTCTTAATAGGTATTTGTGCTCACTGGGGGTTTTCAGACTGATGAGGGGCTCCTACAGTCCAAGCGCTAATCCGCACGAATAACTCACGTGCTATAATATCATATTTGGATCCGCACGGACAACTCACGTGCCATAGTATAAACATAAAGATCCGCACGGACAACTCACGTGCCATATAATAATACCTCACAATCAGGCCCTCGGCCTTACTCAGTCATAAACCTCTCTAATCCCGTAGCTCTCAATAAAGAAGAAAAAACAACCCAAATCAAAGTGTTATAGTATATCATCAGGGAAAATAAATAACAGAGACTGAGGTAAACATATACAAGAATCACTATGACTGAGTATAACTACCATGAGCAGGAATATAGCCTAAGCATGATTTCTAACATGAAAGGCAGTCAAGTTCTAGTAGACAGGAATGCATATAAACACAAATAAAGGCTATTAGACTTCACAGTCTCCCGGGACGGACCAAGTCTCAATCCCTCACGGCGTACATCCACACGTCCATCACCTAGCATGGTTGCCACCTCCAAAGTAATCACATGATACCAAATTTTGGGGTTGCATACCCTCAGGACCAGATTTAAAACTATTACTTACTTCAAACCGATCAAATCCCTACTCCGTGATGCTCTTGTCCCTCAATTCGGCCTCTAAATGCTCTGAATCTATTCACAATCAGTACAATACTATTAATTTATGCTAAAGGAATGAATTCCACAAGAAAAACTACCAATTTAGACCAAAACCCCAAAATTGGCTCAAACCCGGCCCCCTAGCCCATGTCTCGAAATCCAGAAAAAGTTACAAAACTTGAAAGCCCATTCACTCACAAGTCCATACATACAAAATTTATCAAAATCCGACATCATTTGGTCCCTCAAATCCATAAATTAAACTCTCCAAAATCCCAAGTCCTAACCCCTAATTTTCACCCCTAATTTCCACTAATTAAATGATTAATCAACGGGAAATCACCATAGATAGGAGTATTAGAGCTCAAGCAACTTACCTCAATGAAAACCCACTGAATCTATCTTCAAAATCACTCCAAAAGCTCCAAACCCCGACTTGAAAATGGTGGAAATGAACCAAAATTTGCGAAGTGTTCTTTTTATACTTTCTGCCTAGGGATTTCGCACTTGCAGTCAAATATGCGCACATGTGGTGCCGCATCTGCGCAAGAAACTCCACACCTGCGGAAAATCATCAAAATGCAAAACTTCGCACATGCGCTCCATATCCGCATCTGCGACCATGCAGGTGCGGAAAAGACCTCGCATATGCGGCCACTGCCCGACCTCCTCACTTCCACTTCTACGGGCACCTATTCGCATCTACGGACTAGTAGATGCGACCTCATCTATGCATCTGCGGACCCAGCCAACCTCAACACAGTCCTCACCTGCGAACTCCCAAGCGTGCCTGCGACCTCGTACTTGCGGCTCCTCCTCCGCAGGTGCAGAAATTCCAGTAGCAGCAACTTCAGCTGCATTTTTCCAACTTCAAACTATCCGTTAACCACTCGGACTCACCCCGAGGCCCTTGAGACCTCAACCAAACATAACAACAAGTCATATAACAATATACAAACTTAGTCGAACCTTCGAATCACTCAAAACAACATCAAACACCAAATTACCCTCGGATTCAAGCCTAAGAACTTCTAAACTTCCAAATTCGACAACCGATGTCGAAACCAACCAAACCACGTCCGAATGATCTCAAAATTTACACACACGTCACAAATGACACCACGAACCTACTCCAACTTTCGAAAATCTAGTCCGACCCCGATATCAAATTTTTCATTACCGACCGAAATCGCCAAATTTCCAACTTTTGCCAATTCAAGCCTAATTCCACTACGGACCTCCAAATCACATTCCGGACACGCTCCTAAGTCAAAAATCACCTAACAAAGCTAATGGAACCATCAGAATTAAATTTCGAGATCGTTTACACATAAGTCAACATCTGATTGACTTTTCTAACTTAAGCTTCTAAATAAGAGACTAAGTGTCTCAATCTACTCCGAATCTACTCTGAACCCGAACCAACTAACCAAATATATCATAATATAGCTGAAAAGCACAAAAGGAATAAGAAATGGGAAAATTGGGCTATAACTCTCGAAAAGACCGACTGGGTCGTTACATCCTCCCCCACTTAAATAATTATTCGTCCTCGAACGGGTCTAGAAACATACCTGGAGTCTCAAATAGGCGTGGATATCTGCTCCGCATCTCCCGCTCAGTCTCCCAGGTGTCCTCCTCCACAGGCTGACCTCTCCACTGCACCTTCACCGAAGCTATGTCCTTTGACCTTAACTTCCGCACCTACCGATCCAAAATGGTCACTGGCTCCACATCATAAGTCATATCGCCCACCAACTGAATCGTGTTGAAGTCTAAAACATGGGACGGATCGTCAACATACTTCCGGAGCATGAAAACATGAAACAATGGATGCACACTCGACAAGCTGGGTGGCAAGGCAAGCTTATAAGCCACCCCTCCTATCCTCTGAAGCACCTCAAAAGGCCCAATGAATCGGGGGCTCAACTTGCCCCTCTTCCCAAACCTCATAACACCCTTCATGGGTGATACCTTCAGCAAAACCTTCTCCCCAACCATAAACGATACATCACGGACCTTCATGTCCGCGTAGCTTTTCTGCCTAGAATGTGCCCTGCGAAGCCGCTCCTAAATCAATTTTATCTTATCTAATGCATCCTGGACCAAGTCTGTACCCAAGAGCCTAGCCTCACCCGGCTCAAACCATCCTACCATAGATCTATACCTCCTCCCATATAAAGCCTCGTACAAGGCCATCTGAATACTCGACTGATAATTGTTGTTATATGCACACTCCGCGAGCGGCAAGAACTGGTCCCATGAACCCCCGAAGTCAATGACACAAGCGCGCAACATGTCCTCCAATATCTGAATAGTGCGCTCGGACTGCCCGTCCGTCTGAGGGTAAAAAGTTGTGCTCAACTCAACTTGAGTACCCAACTCTCGCTGCACGACCCTCTAAAACTACGATGTAAACTGAGTACCTCTATCTGAAATGATGGAAACTGGAACACCATGCAGTCGAACAACCTCTCGGATATAAATCTCAGCCAGTCGCTCTGAAGTGTAAGTAGTACCAACTGGAATGAAGTGAGCGGACTTAGTCAGCCAATCCATAATCACCCAAATAGCATCGAACTTCCTCGAAGTCCATGGGAGCCCAACTACGTAGTCCATGGTGATCTGCTCCCACTTCCACTTTGGAATCTCTAACCTTTTAAGCAAGCCACTCGGTCTATGATGTTCATACTTAACCTGTTGATAGTTGAGACACCGAGCCACAAACCCAACTATATCCTTCTTCATCCGCCATCACCAATAGTGCTGTCTCAAATCCTGGTACATCTTCGCGGCACCCGGATGGATGGAATATCACGAGTTGTGGGCCTCCACAAAAATCAACTTTCGAAGCCCATCTATATTAGGCATACATATCCGGCCCTGCATCCTCAACACGATGTCATCATCAATACTCACATCCCTAGCATCATCTCTCCGAACCTTGTCCTGAAGAACGAGCAAGTGGGGGTCATCATACTGACGCTCCCTGATATGGTCATAAAGAGAAGACCTGGAGATCACGCAAGCCAACACCCGACTCGGCTCCGATATATCCAATATCACAAGCTGGCTTGCTAAGGCCTGGACATCTAATGCCAAAGGTCTCTCTGCTGCCGGAAGATATGTTAAACTCCCCAAACTCTCCGCCCGGCGACTCAAAGCATCGGCCACCACATTGGCCTTCCCTAGATGGTATAAAATAGTGATATCATAGTCCTTAAGAAGCCCCAACCATCTCCGCTGACGCAAATTAAGATCCTTCTACTTTAACAGATACTGCAAACTCCGGCAATCAGTATAGATCTCACAATAAACCCCATACAAATAATGACGCCAAATCTTCAAGGCGTGAATAATGGCTGCTAACTCGAGGTCATGGACAGGATAGTTCTTCTCATGGGTCTTCAACTGGCGCGAGGCATAGGCAATCACCCTACCCTCCTGCATCAGAACACATCCAATACCTACCCTCGAGGCATCACAATACATGGTGTAAGAACCTGAAGTTAATGGCAGAACTAACACTAGAGTTGTGGTTAAAGCAGTCTTGAGCTTCTGGAAGCTCTCCTCACACTCATTCGACCACCTGAATGGAGCACCCTTTTGGGTCAATTTGGTCAAGGGCGATGCAATAGATAAAAATCCTTCCACAAAGCGACGGTAATAACCCGCCAAACCAAGAAAGCTCCTAATCTCCGTGGCTGAGGACGGTCTAGGCCAACTCTACACCGCCTATATCTTCTTCGGATCCACCTGAATACCCTCACTGGACACCACGTTCCCCAAGAATGCTACTGAACCGAGCCAAAACTCACACTTGGAGAACTTTGCATAAAGTTTCTCCTCCCTCAATCTCTGCAATACAAACCTCAAATGCTAAGCATGCTCCTTCAAGCTACAAGAGTACACCAGGATGTCATCAATGAATACAATAATGAATGAGTTCAAATAGGGATGAAATACACTATTCATCAAATGCATGAACGTTGTTGGGGCATTGGTTAGCCCAAAAGACATCACCAAGAACTCATAATGGTCATAACAGGTCTTAAAAGCTGTCTTAAGAATATTCGAATCCCGAATCTTCAGCTGGTGATAACCGGACCTCAAATCAATCTTGGAGAACACCCTCGCTCCATGAAGCTGGTCAAATAAATCATCAATACGAGGCAAAAGATACTTATTCTTCACTATGACCTTGTTTAACTTCCTGTAATCAATGCACATCCTCATAGAACCATCCTTCTTCTTTACAAATAGAACCGGTGCACCCTAAGGTGACACACTAGGCTGAATAAACCCCTTATCAAGGAGTTCCTGAAGTTGTTCCTTCAACTCCTTTAACTCCGTCGGTGCCATACGATATGGTGGAAAAGAAATGGGATGGGTGCTCGATACCAAATCAATACCGAAGTCAATATCCCTGTCAGGCGGCATGCCCGGCAGGTCTACAGGAAACACATCCGGAAAATCACGTACCACCGGAACAGAATCAATGGCAGGAGTCTCTACACTAACATCTCTCACAAACGCCAAATAATATAGGCAACCCTTCTCAACCATACGCTGAGCCTTCAAATATGAAATCACCCTACTAGGTACATAATCTATAGAACCGCTCCACTCAACCCTCGAAAATCCCGGCATCGCCAACGTCACGGTCTTAGTGTGATAATCTAGACCAGCGTGACATGGAGATAACCAATCCATACCCAAAATAACATCGAAGTCAACCATATTGAGCAGCAAAAGGTCCACTCGAGTCTCCAGACCCCTAATAGTCACCACACATTACCGATATACGTGGTCCACAATAATAGTTTCGCCCACCGGAGTAGATACATAAACATATGAAACTAAAGACTCACGGGGCGTATCCAGAAAATGGGCAAAATACGAGGAAATATATGAATACTTGGAACTATGGTCAAATAATACAGAGGCATCTCTGTGAAAAACTAAGACTATACATGTAATCACAGCATCTGAAGCAATAGCATACGGTCTGGCAGGGAGGGCATAGAAACGGGCCTGACCACCCCCTGACCTGCCTCCCCCTCTCGGGCGACCCCTAGCTTGACTGTGCTCCACCCCTAGCTGGTTGAGCTCCACCCTGGATAGTTGGGAGGGTGGTAGTGGAACTGGTGATGGTTCCACTGGCCGAGTACTCCGATGTGGAGTCCCACCCAATAGCCTAGGGCAATCTCTCATAATATGACCAAAATCTCTGGACTCGAAACAACCCCTCCTCTGACGAAACTGTTGTTCCTGATGCCCAAAAGAACTACCCGAGGATACCTGAGCGGGCGGGGCATGATGAGAACTCTGCACTGGTAGTGCACTGAATGATAGCTGGCTTTGCTGATGACCGTGAGAACCATGGCCAGATGATGCACCACAGTGAAATGGCCGAGCTAACTGAGCCTATCTAAAATGACGACCTCTACCGTGCTTAAATTGACCCCCGAAAGGAGAACCGCTGAATCCACCCTGACCACAAGGCCTCTTGGCCTCCCTCTCAGCCCCCTCCTGACCGTGAACCATCTCAATCTACTGAGCAATGTCGACAACCTCATCAAAGGTAGCAATAGACACCCTATCTCTAGACATAAGCAACCGTAGCTGAAAAGTGAGTCCATCTATAAACCTCATGATCCTCTCCCTGTCTGTGGGAACCAACCAGATAGCATGACGGGCCAACTCCGAGAATCGCATCTCATACTGCGTCACAGATATATCACCTTGGCGAAGCTACTCAAACTGTCTGCGTAGCTCCTTTCTGCGGGACTGAGGCACGAACTTCTCCAAAAAGACCACAGAGAACTACTGCCAAGTAAGGGGTGTTACTCCAATAGGCCTACGCCTCTCGTAAGTCTCCCACCATCTGAGTGTAGCACCAGAAAACTGAAACGTAGTGAATGAGACCCCACAAGTCTCCAGAATACCAGTTGTACAGAGTATCCTCTGACACTTGTCCAAGAAGTCCTGAGCATCCTCTCTCTCTCTGTGCCACTGAAAGGTGAAGGCTAGAGTCTCCCAAATATCTCCAACCTATGCTGATCATCCTCAGGCATAGTAGGAACCACATAATCCTGAGCAACTGTAACCGGCTGGGCTGGTGGTGTCTCCGGTGTCTGGAGTCCCTGAACAACCTACTCGGGTGTACGAGCGGCGGGAGTCTGAGTGCCTTCCCCAGCCTGAGAAGTGGTTGCGGCCGTCAAGATAGAGACCGCCTGAGCAAGGACAGTACACGCTATCAGAATCTGAGCTAGGGCCTCCTAGAAGCCTGGAATCACAATAGGCACAGGTGGTGCCTGAGCTGGTGCATCAACAACTGGAATCTGGTCCTGATTTGGGACAACTGGTGGATCTGCAGGTACTGCCCCAGCTGTTGTACGAGCTGCACCTCTACCCCTACCGCGGCCTCTACTGCATCATCGGCATTTTGCGACCCTGGTTGGTGGTACTGGTGGCTGTCCATCCTGCCTGGTAGTATGAGTCCTCACCATTAAAACTAAGAAGCAAAAAGGGTAAAGAGAAAATTACTCGAGAGATAGCAATTGGAATTGAGGTTGGCATAAATTGAGATTAGGGGAATAAAAAACTGTAGGATGAGAACAAATGAAAGAAAGCAATAAAAAAGGAAAGAAACTTCAGAATGAGAAAGTCTAAGAGGATTCGATCCCTTGTCCTTGGGGAAGTAAAACAACCATCTAGCCAGTGCACCACTTACCTTTATAGAGCATGGGTTCCTAAAGATAATATTAGACCATTTTTGTAAAATATATACATGGAAAAACTAATTTGTCGGGAAGACCATGGGTTCATATGAACCCAAATTTATATGGTAGATCTGCCCCTAGATTTTAGGCCTCATTCAGGCCCATTATGTGTTTTGAAACTTGTTGGTATATTCGGACAGGGTCTCGGGGGGCCCGGGTGTGATTCGGATCGAATCTGGAACAAGTTTGGATTTTTGAAACTGCTGAAGCTGGGTTGTTCTGGTGTCACCGCATATGCGGAGGGATTGGCTGCAGGTGCGGACTCGTAAAAGCGAGTACTTGGTCGCAGATATGGAGCTGGTCATGCCCAACTGGGGTGGCAGGAGCGGGAAATGTTCCGTAGGAGCGACATTTTCGACGCAGGTGCGCATATGCAGATGCAAACCATTTTTTGCAGAAGCGGATTCATTGGACTTAAGTGAAATCTGCACCTGCGAGGGTTTTCCGAGGGTGCAGCGTCGCAAAAGCGGCACAAAGGCCGCAGATGCATGGATCGCTGGGCAGAAATATGAGATTCGAGGGTTTTGATTCAGAATTCATTTTGAGACTCAGAGAGCTCGGTTTGAGGCGACATTTCGAGAGATTTTCAGAGAGAACTTTCGGGTAAAGAATTCTAACTCGTTTTTGATTAATTCACATGAATCTATTGATAATTTCTTCATTTAATTAGTGCTTTGGTGTCACGACCTAGAACCTAACATGTCGTGATGGCACCTATCGCAATACTAGGCAAGCCCACCTTTCCAAAACACTTTCAAAATTGAACAGAAGTGAATTAAGACATTTAAAATAATCAGAGTTTTTTATAAATACAGGGTGAAACCCAAATAAAACATAAGTGCGAAAAAATAGCCTGACATCGGGGTGTCACTAAGTCATGAGCATCTAGATAACAAACTAATACAACCAGTGTCTAAGTATCAATACAAGACAGAGAGAAATATAAAAGGAGAGATAAGGTCATGCGGACGCCGGCAGCTATCTCGTAGTGTTCGGTACCCGATCGTGCCCGAACTCAACGACCTTTGTGATCAAACATACCTGGATCTGCACATGAAGTACATGGTGTAGCATTAGTACAACCAACTCAACAAGTAACAAAAATAAATAAGAAACTGAGAAGCAGTGACGAGCTACATAGTACAGTTCATTTTAAAAGTTTTCAGTAAAGAGTGAACATGCTTTCAAATTCTGTGGTATAATTCAAATCAGTTCGCGCTCATGTATAATAGATATGAATCTTCCAAAAATTTCACAATAACAGCAGATAACAACTAAGTGCAACCATAAATAAAAGCAAGTACAGCTTTTCAAGGCAGCAGTCACTCAACCCATCTCAACAGCTCACACTCTCGGCTCTCAGCCCTCAATACACACTCGTAATAGGTACCTGCACTCATTGGGGGTTACTTTTGAAGCCTGTTGTTACAAGCTTGTTCTTATGGAGTGCATACAATGTTATTGTGAGACTTTTGTTACAAGACCATTTTTTCTTTATGTCACTATGCTTAAGTTGAAGCCTACTTCTGTATTTCCTCAGCTAGTATTTCTTTGTAATACGTAAGGAGACCTTCTGGCTCTTGTAAAGTTACGAGTTTATTATATTTTATACCCGAAGGAATTGTCGATATTCTTACTCGCCTACAAATATCCTTAGTTACATACCTTTGTGCCCTTGTGCTCATGGGGTTACTTTTGAACACAAATTTTGATTGTCTTCTTAGTGGCACTCTATGTTATTTTCGCAACACTTATACCATACATTTAATTACCCCAACTCCTATCTGAAAATTTTTCAACGATTGCGATATCGTATAAAAGAGACTGAATTCCCTATGATGGAGATCACTACGTTTATCTTGCATGATCTGTTGATTTGTCTATGACCTCTTGTCTAGTCATAACTAGGCTCTTCCTGAATCAACTACAGACTACTCGTTGGTCTATTCTCATATCTACATTATGTTAAACCCTCTTGGGTTATGTCCTTTGTCTTAACTTGCCTCTCATACGGGCTCCTTATGTATCAAGTGTTCATTCCCACTTATTTATCAATATCATCGGGTGCGGAACCCTTACTGCTTCTCCCGGGCGTCATGCTTGCATAATAATCTGGAGTCATATCATATTTGTAGGATCTGAACAAATGCAATCTCATTCCTTTCACTTTTTTTACCGCATTCTTCCTTTACTATTCCATAGTTACCTTTTCATCTTTGGCGTTTTTTTTCACATCTTCATTGATATCTTACTCGCCTTATGGTAAACCTTCTATACCAGGGATAATTGAATTTCTTACGCACAAGGGTGACACTTAGTGCAACTGGCACACTTAGTCCCTTAAGCTTTACTCTGCTCACTGTGCTTGCTTTTGGTAAGTGTCTTCCTAAATGAACTTTAAAGGTTATTCTTTTATTATCCATTCTATTATTGACGGAATTCTATCTCTGAAATTCTCACGATGCCGGCTATTATAAAATCCTTCGGTCCCTAATTCATGTTTAGTTTATCTTGTTCACCAGCCCATACTAATTTATATTACTCTGGGGGACTAATTTTTCCTTCTGGTAATCACGTTGGAGTCACCAACTCGTTTCTTGAAATGGGGATATGACTTTATGGCTTATACTCTTTTATTGCCTCAAGGTCTGTCACCTATTGTCTTTTCCTTCACTTGACTATACACTCTATCATCCTGGCATATTTTGATTTACTGTTATCACTCATTTATCACATCTTACTCATGATGCTTCATTTACTCTCTTCTTATTCTCCGGGTAATATTTTTGTACATTACTTTATTCTGAAAACTTCAATAAAATGTTCTTTCACTTTTAGCTCCCCATGCTTCATCTCACTGCCTCTTCGGGACGCCTAACATTCTCCTTTTTTTTACTGGGGCTGGAGTCATACTAAGGTAAATATTTATCTCTTCTAGGATTCCATTATCTATCGTCTAAAATTTCTGAACATTCCAGTATTCATATCTGACTATACAATTCTAGAGTGCACCATCTGGATGTCTCGCAAGGAGAACTATTACCATATTTTGCACTATCCTTCAGAAATGTTAGCTAATGATAACAATCCATCCACCATTTTTGGATTACTCTAACCCCAGTTGGATCTGTATATCCTATCCCTCTCTTAAACTATATTTGTTGGCTCCCATAAGGCATAATTGAGATGGGTGTGGTCAATTGTATATACCTCTGTTACTTTTGAAGGTAACTCAAAATGCTTATATTTCTCTGCCTGAATTATAAATATTGATAATCTTCATTAACTAGGTACCTCGTACCCTTCTTCATCTTGGTTCTTTTACTTGCTAAAACTTGTGTCTACCTTCCGATTCTCTTATTCCTTTTTACCATATGAGTGGATAGATATTCTTGACTTATGACTCCTTATCAAGAAGCTTACACATCTTAGTACACACATGATCTCCTAAAGACCTCATATTTACTCATCATAAGCATGATGTAAAATCGAGTTCCTATGACTTAACTCTTCCACAACCAAGTTCAATCTCTTACCAACTGTCTTTCTAGACGTAGGTATCATTGTATTACAAATAAAATAAAATTTAGGAGTTTGAATTCTTGCAACTGAGCTCTACCACACGATCTAGAGTGAGAAGAAAGAGTGACGGTCCTAAATGACTAGTAGCCTCCTCCTTATAAGTGTGGTGCACAACACACCCATAAACAAGACTCTACTAGACACGACTTGTAGACTCCCAAGGACAGAACTTCTCAGATACCACTTTTGTCACTACCCAAACCGCAGGTTCGCGACGGGACCCCAATGCCTTACTCAACCGAGTTCCAACATAACATATCTTTCTTATCATACCATCATGGATAAACGGGCCAGAAGGGTTGTCATGTGATAACCAGAATAAAACATAAGGGAATACTAAATATAGGATGACCTGACATGATATAAAAACATATACATATGACATACTGGCCTATAAGGCCGACATAATCATTTTTATACCCAAAACATAGGCCGATAAGGCCATACAAGTATCCATATACATGACATCTGTCTACAAGTCTCTAAGTTTACATAAATGTCATAAAGGTCGGTACAGGGCCCCGCCATACCAATCAATATATGTCCAAATCATACTAACCAAATAGGCAACTCCGAAGCAAGTGGAGTGCACAAACTCCTTCCCCTGAGCTGATAGCCTACTAGGAGAACTCTCAACCTGTCTATCGGGACATGTGGGCATGAAACGCAGCGTCCCCAGGCAAAAGGGACGTTAGTACAAATAAAGCACCGAGTATGTAAGGCATGAAAGCAATATATAAAAGACATGAAAGAAACACGGAGTAAAGAAGTTAACCTGTAATTTTGAGTAGCTCTTTGAATCATGAAAATTTTATAATGTCATGCATGTGCGTATAAATGTCATACCATGTATAGATATATGCGTATATAATATCATCAAGCCTCTTAGGGCATCCCATCATATCATATACATATAATATACGCGTATATAACGATATATAGTCATGGGTCAATGTACATGTATAAATGAATGAAATGCATAATGAAGTAAGTCAACAATAACAAGACCCATGAATAGAATATATAATAATAAGACACATGGGGAATCAACAACATAGGCACTCCTAGTACTTCTATGAATAGAGTCATTTATGAAAATTGCGTGTTTGTTCATTTCGTTTCTATCGTATGGATCATGCCAAAAAGAAATAAGGGATAGCCTTAACATACCTTAACTCCATTGAGTCTGTAATACTTTCAAATCAATTCTACAAACAAGTAAACTCAATCTACCATAGCACAAGGAGATTCAAAATCAATGTTGAGTAAAGGCTAAGTCTGTAACTTAAACTAGTAACTTGTTTACGTAAATTTGGGCAGCATCTCCCCTGTAACAAGAGCCTCCTCCTATACCATATACCAACAAAAATGAACAGATCAATCCAGCAATACATAATTATCAATAACAAGACACCATATAACAACAACAAGTCACAACTATTTCACGACGAGCGACAAGCTCCAATTGGAATCTGTATACCCCGTATCACCCCTTATAGACTTCTTACTTTAACTTAATAGTATCACTAACATGATAATGAAATCATTCATCAATGATTCCAGCCTTATACCATTTATAACAAAGGAAATAATCTACAACTCTAATTATCCTTAATAAGCAACTTTATTCACTAGTTCATGTCTAGTCCATCCATTTAAGTTAATCAATGTCAAGATAACCTTAAGCACAAACAAAAACACAATATACATACTTCCTACAGTAGCTTTAAGTCTAAATCTAAGTTATATTTAGCTTATAACATCCCTCAATGTCAATACAACAACTTAGAAGTGACTTAAGCTAATCTTCACTTGCAATCTCAAGTTTTATATGTTTCTTTCATCCATTCACTTGATCAACATATATACATGCATAACAATATGATCCATATCATAATAAACTTATTTTCACCATTTTCCAGCCATAACAACATATATATATATATATATATATATATATATAGCCTTAAAACAACCCAACAAAAGATAACAACATCTCTTGCCCTTTCAAGTGTTATCCTCTAATCTTCATCCAAATAACTTAACCAACACATAGATAAGATTAATCCCAAGAAATAGGGTGTTATACATACCTTAAATAATCTGAAAAATCTTGAACCAAAGCGTCCCTTAGCTTACAAGCACCCTTAATTACATCACAACACCATAGAGATTATCTTCTTCACTTAGCCTAACTTTGATGTTTGATCATGGTATATTTATTTGGAATTTATTTGGAGCCTTTGGGGAAATGTTTGGAAGGGTTTGGAGAGTGTGAGGCTGGAAGGGGGACGAAAAATGAGCAAATCGCATCCCAAAAACGTAAGAATAAGTGAAGGTCAGGACCCAACCAAGTGGGTCCCATAGGGGATTCCTACGCAGTCTTGCAAAAACGCAAATATCTCTCTACACTGATGTCATATTGACGAATGGTTTGCAGCGTTATAAACTATATACATGGGGATTTAATTCAAAATAAATATCGTCATGTAACTCTCAATATATTGGGAGAAAACGACCTCGCAGCCTGGCCTATAAACCTGTCAGTTTCTCCGAAGTACGGCGACGTGACTTGGCGACCCTACTTTAAAAATTCATATTTCTCTACCCCGATATCGTATGAATTAATGGTTTAGACCGTTGGAAACTAGGTTCAAATATCTTCATTTTTGTATGATATATGTCCCAAAATGAAATCATAAAGCTTACGAATTTAATTTCTCAATACGGCTCGCTACAAGGCAAATCTTAGCACGATTTTTTCGCAACTTAAATTCGATTTTCCCCAAACTTTATATTTTATATCCAAACATCATATAAGGAGCCCGTTTGGATTGGCTTAAAAAAGTAGCTTTTAAGTACAAGTGCTTAAAAGCACTTTTTAAGTGTTGGAGCTGGTTTTATAAATAAGCAGTTACGTGTTTAGATAAAAGTGTTGGAGCTGAAAAAAAAGCTACTGAAGTATTTGATAAACAAGTGTTAGTAAGCATTTTTTCTGTTAAAATTACCGAAATATCCTTAAAGTTATTGAACCAATAAAGAAGCTTATTACTATAATATTTTATTCTAAATAATATGAATACATAATAATTAATATTTTAATTCACTTTCAATTTAAAAAACTAAAAGTAGTATGAAATGAAAAGAAAATAGTTGGGTACTACTTCAAGTAATCTCAGCACAAAGAGCAGCGATGGATAAAGAAAATTAGTAAAAAATGAAAAATGGAAAGCAAACGAATCGTTACCATCTGGAGAAGAATGGGAAAGAAAAGAGTAAAATGAAGAAAGCAGATGCTGCAATTTCGGGAGGAAGAAGAAAGCAGAGGCTGTAATTTCAAATTTTCTACTAAGGAGTAATTTCGAGATTAAATAAATTATAAGTGATAAGAATATAATATCTTTGGTCAAAGCAATATGGCTTTTAAACCAATTTTAAAAAAAGTTGGGTTTACCCAACTTGTTGGTTTTGGCCCTTTTAAGCAAATTTTAACTTTTTTTAAGTTCTTTTTTTGGTTGCCAAATACTTTCAAAAGTTTAAAAGTGCCTAAAAGCTAGTTTGACCAGCTTTTAAGCCCATCCAAACATGCTCATAGTCATATCATGACTTTAAAATCATTTAAATCATGATCAACAATTCTCTTATTCATCTTAACTTACTTAAGACTTCGGTAAAACTTTCTTATCCTTGTAGAAAGATTTCGTCCTTTTTGAGGTTACATTAGATAATTCTATAATGACAATGACATCTGAAGTACGGGGTGTAACAATATTAAATTACTTCATATACGTTCAAAGAGAATCTCATTTCCAAGCTTACATCAATTGACTTACGATGTATTTTCACGTACAAAAATATAGGGTGTAACATCCGATTTGAGTAATTCTTGTACTATTCGACTCGATATCGAATGGGTGTTCAGATTTTATAATTTTGTCGGGTTTCGAGATGCGGGCCCAGGTTGATTTTTAGGGTATTTTTTTCAATTCTTTGCAAAGATCATAATTTCATTGTTTAAACTAGCTTCCTATAGTTATATTATAGTATGTAATTGTTTTGGCTATATTCGAGCCATTCGGAGTTGAAAAATCGAGGGAAAGATCTTTTATCTTTTGTTAAACCCAGAAAGGATTCTGGAATGTTGTATTATATCATGAACACACAAAACAGAAGGGGGTTTGACCTGACCTCTGGAATACAACACAGATTGTTAGACAATCAATACAATAAAAGGAGACATTTAACCACAAAGTCTCCAAAATAACTACTATACAATTAACTAACAAAAAATTTGGCTTTATCGTATTTAGTTCTGATGCTAGGTAGTTGCCATCTATCCATCAAAAGAGGTCCTTTATCTTTCCCTGGAAATTGTTAAAAGGAATGATATACGTGTCATGACCCGAATTCACCTATAGGTCATGATGGCGCCCAACATCCCAGCTAGGCAAGCCAACTAATGATTTAAACATATATTCATTTCTTTAAAAATTATCCGAGTAATCAAACTCTTCGAAATTTCAATAATTAAGAAATATATGAGAAAATAAGACAAATTAAAACCCAAGTAAAATAATTAAAATAAAAAATTCTATTAGTGTGTGCCAAGACCTGGTATCACAAGTGTATGAGCATCTAGTAAATTATACAAAATTTTAAATATTGTCTGAAATAAAATAGACAGAATACAAATACAAGAAGAGGCACTAGTTGCTGCAGAACAGCTCAGAAAGGCAGCTCACCACTAAGCCTCTGGATAACGTGGGTGCGCGCCGATAGGTCCTCCAATAGTACCTGTCTCATGTCCTGCACAAAAAGTGTAGCAAGCGTAGCATGATTACGTAGTGATGGGAGGTCTCGAAGAAACGTCAGGTCGACTTTGACACTCACTTGGGTCAATAATATTACAATAGAAATATTTAATTAAACATGATTTTTAGGTGAACAACAATAATTTTCTAAACAAGCAGAAATAATTAATTTCTTACACTCTAATAATTTCTAATTTATCAATTAATTTCACAAGCAGCAATTACAATATCAAGGTATCGTATAATAATTATTATTATTAGGCACGATTTCTGCCTAGGTCGTACGGCCCGATCCAGAGTGTCGTGTACATTGCCGAGGGACGTGCGACGCAATCCATAGATGCATCTATACTGCCGAGGCATTCGGCCCGCTCCACAAGAAAAGAGGACATTTTCTTATGAACCTCCAGAATGAGAAGTATTTAGAATATTATCACATATGATGTTCAATTTCTACTAACAATTAAATAATTTACACAAAATTCAAGTATATGGAGTTTCGATCTTTTACTATTTCCTCTAACAATTCACAATATAATTTCAGTAATTTAATTAAATAAAAGATACAATTATCACAAAAAATTCATGATTCGAGTCCTAAACTACCCGGGCATAGCATAATTAGTAGCTACGTACGAACTCTCGTCACCTCGTGCATACGCATCCCCCACAATTAGCAATAATTATTTATTTAGATCACCTATGGGATAAATTCCCTCTTACAATGTTAGACAAGAGACTTACCTTGTCTCAAAGCCCACTTCCGATCACGACGTCGTGTAAAAATCTCAATTTGGTGCCGAAAAATCCGAAACTATCCAAGTGTTATATATAATAATTAATACATGTTCAAAATTTTGAAATTAGACTATTAAATTAATTACCCAACCGAAAATGGTAAATTCCTAAAATTCACCCCGGGCCCACATGCCCGGATTCCGAAAATTTTCGGAGAAAATCATTACCCATAATCTCAAGAACTCAAATATACAATTTCCATCCAATTCCAAAACCATTTTCGTGGTTAAAATATCATTTTTATACAAATCTAGGTTTTTCCTCTAACCCTTGATTTTCACAAATTTACAGGTTATAATCTACTCATAATCTATGTAATTAACTCAAAGTATATAGAGTTAACTTACCTTCAAGTTGCTAGTTGAAATCCCCTCTCAAAAAGCTCCAAAATCGCCCAAGAATGGAGGAAATATGGGAAAAAATGGCTGAGCCTTATCCCTTTTTAATGTTCTGCCCAGCCAACATTTGACCTGCGGAGGTGTGACCGCACCTGCGGTTCCCCTTCTGCGGCACCATCGCACTTGCACCCTTTCTGCTTCTGCGGTCTCTGCCTTTGCACCCGCGAGCTCGCAGGTGCGCTTCCTGGATCGCTTATGGGGTTCATGCCAGCCTCCCCTTTTCTCGCATCTGCGGCTTGGGGCTCGCTTCTGCGAGCTCGCACCTGCGGCTACCCAAGCGCAGGTGCAGTTGCAGCAGAAGCTGGAAGCTTCAGCAGCTGCTCCAACTTTCAAAATTGATCCGAGCCTCGTCCGGTTAACCCCCGAGGCTCCCAGGACCCCGCCCGAACATACCAACAAGTTTGAAATCATAAAACGGACTCGCTCGAACCCTCAGGACGTGTAAAACAACATCAAAACTAAGAATCATACACCAAACCAAATTGATTCAACTTAAAATTTTCAAATTCTTCAAATTTACTCTGAACGCGCCGAAACATACAAAAACTACTCAGAATGACACTAAATTTTGCGTGCAAGTATTAAATCACCATACGGAGCTATTCTCGGGCTCGAAATTCCAAATGGGCCTCAATTACTCCAAACCAAATTTAAAGCACATTAAACCTTCAAATATTTGATTTTCACTATTAAACGTTGAAACGCTCCCGGGTTGTCCAAACTCGATTCGAACATATGCCCAAGTCCAAAATTATCATACGAACCTATTGGAACCGTCAAATCCCGATTTTGGGGTCATTTACTAAAAATATTGACCGAAATCAAACTTAGCATTTTAAGGCCAACTTAAGGAACCAAGTGTTTCGATTTCAATCCAAACACTTCCAAATTCCGAACCAACCATCCCCGCAAGTCATAAATTAATAAAAGCACATACGAGGAGTTTTATTTAGGGGAACGGGGTTCTAAAAGTCAAAATAACTGGTTGGGTCATTACAATACAACTCCCTCAATCAATGTAGCAGCTAACTTAGCGAGATAGTCAGCCACCTGGTTAGCTTCCCTGTAGCAATGACATATCCTGATAGCTGCTTGATCCAAAATATGCAATGTGTTATCGATGATGTTTCTAAGGAGAAGGTTGCTAGTGAGTCTATTTCTCAACATGTTGGCCACAACCAGTGAATCCATCTCCATAGCACATCTGTTATATCCGTTAGAAATGCATCAGATCCCTCCATAATGTACAGCTAAAGCTTCTGCACAATTGTGGTCCTTGCATTGTACAGGGATAGCAAATATAAAGATGAAATCCCTATATTCATTTCTGATAATTCCACATATTCCTGCTTTTCCACTCTCCTTCGAAAAACTCTCATCTGTATTAATTTTAACTTCTTCGGAACCCGGTTTCTCCTATCTGACAAATATACTTCTGCAGATTGTCCTAAACTTCTCAACATCCTCGCAGATTTTAATCCAAGGCATAGTCAGTTTGCAACTAGGAAATACCCTTGCAATTGTAGTCTTAATAGTCTATAAAATTTGGTGTTCCATGCTAGAAAGATAGAATTTTTTCTGTTCTCCATATCTACAAGCACACTTGCTCTTCCAGAGTTCCAACAAATGACAATAAGTGTTATTTGTATGAGTATTTTCTGGACAAGGTTCATGCATTTACTTTGCCACCGGATATTGAGGAACGCCCTCACAACAGTTCTATGGTATTTGATTCTTAAAGGTTGGCCAAATCTATACTAGAGGAATTGTACAGCATCACTCTCAATAAACAAATGTTGGATAGTTTCACCATGGGGAGCACAACAATAAGAATAATTAGTCACTAACTAGATTCCAAATCTACCAATGGTGTCATCAAAAGGAAGTTTTCCTTTAATCAATCTCCAGGACAAAAAGGAAATTTTAAAAGGTAGACATGAGTGCCAAACCTTACTGGAAAGGCAGCATAATTAGAAAACTTACCATCTGTAGATGTCTTTCAAGTGATGAAATCAGGCTTGTTTCTATCTCCAATATCTATTTTGACTATGTGCTACACCATTCAGTTTGGTAGAGTAGCTTGTAACTTCTGCATATCCCATCCCATGTCATTAAAAAATTCATTGACCTTGATTTTAGGAGAAGTCCGTAGTGCTGGGCATAAAGTAGCCAATGCTCCTTTTTTCGACCAATTATCCCACTAAAAGCTACCTTCTCCATCTTGCAGTTTCCACGCCATATTAGGTTCTATTTTCTTTTTGATTTGCATAAAGCTCATCCAGTTATGTGAGTTCCCTGAAACTGCTACTTTGGCCACCGGGTGTGCTCTAATACAGTACTTGGACTTAGTAAAGGTAGCCCAAAGAGAGAGTTAGGATCTGAATTTCCACCACCTTTTCACTGTAAGGGAATCACATATGTCAGACATTCTTATAACTCCCACTCTACCTTCCTCCTTAGCATAGCATAGGTTCGCCCAAGAACTCCAATGATAATTGTTTTTGTCCCTATTTGAGCTCCAAAAGAATCTGATAAAGTGCATCTCCATCAAGTTAAGAATGTTTTTAGGAGGATTTAATGATGTTATTATATAGGTAGGTAGTTTTTGCAATACATGTTTAATCAAGATCATACTATCCCCATAAGATAATATTTTCCCTTGCCATCCATTCAGTCTCTTAATTATTTTAGAAAATATGCCCTCAAAGTATTCTATTTTTTTTTCCTTCCCACATATATTGGGCAACCCAGATAGCTGAAAGGAAACTCTTTTTCCAAAAAAATAGTTGCTTCTCTGATTTTGTTGATCCTGTTGGCTCCGGTTCTTGGTGTAGTAAGAAAAAAACTTCTATCCTTGTTAACCTTTTGACCTGAGTTCTTTTCATACCACTTTATCTGTTTCATTATAGCCTTGATGGATTTAGTGTTGCCACTACTAAACACCACCAAATCATCTGCATATGCCAAATAGTTGATTGTGGTACCTCGATTGCTCATTGAAAATGGGATGAAATTGTCACTATGATTGAGCTGATTCAAAAGTCTAGACAAGACCTCTGACCCAATGATGAACAAAAAAGAAGGGGGAAAAGGATCTCCTTGCTTGAGACCCTGTGATAATGTGAAAAGTCCATTTATCGTACCATTACTATGATAGAATACCACATTCCAGATATTAGTTTTCCAATCATTTCTGTAGTTTTCTCATTGAAGCCAAATCTCTTTAGTACTGTTATAAGAAAATGCCAAGACATTCTATCGTATGCTTTGGTCATAACCAACTTCATCACCATGTTTCCCCCTATGTTTTTCTTCTTTATATCCGGGACAATCTCCTGAGCTAACTGAACATTCTCTGTAATGAGCCTGCCCTTCAAGAAGCCACTCTGATTCTCAGAAATCAATGTGGTCAGCATAGGATTTAGCCTTCTGGATATAATTTTGGTTATGCTTTTGCTGGTGAAGTTACTCAAGCTTACAAGCCTCAGTTATGAGAAACTAGAAGGGGCTTCCACTTTGGGAAGCAATACTAGAAGGGCATGAGTGAAGAACTTCGTCAATGTTCCCCCGTTAAAAAAACTCTAAACAAAATCAGTGATGTCATTTTTAATGATATCCCAACAACTGTGGAAAAACCTCCCATATAAACCATCTGGTCCAGCACAACTTCTGGCACTCATACTAAACACTGCTTTCTTGATTTTATCTTCTAATGAAGTGCATGAGATCAATTCATTATCTTCATCTGTAATGCAAGTAGTAATACATTGAAGGATTCTATGGTCCAAAACGAGTTGTTTAAGGTTGAAAAGATCTTCGAAGTGTTTTATAGCAGCTTTGGCGATGTCTCATTTCCACTCACCAATTTGCCCCTCTTGTTCTTGATTCTATGTAGTTGTAGTCTCCTCCACCTTTCTCGAATCACTGCATGGAAGTACTTGCTAATACAGTCCTCCTCTTTAAACTATTTAATTTCAGATTTCTGCTTAAGTAATGATTCCTGCTTGTTGAGCCACATTATGTATTCAGCGTGCACCTTGTTCATTTCCTCTCTCCCTTGCTCAGTATTGTACAGTAGGTCAATATCTTCCAGATTTCGTACCTTTGTTTCCCATTCTTCCACTTGTTCATACACATCTCAAATTGTTTCCCTAGATCATTGACTCAATCTTCTCCCCACCTTTTTGAGTTTTTGTTGCAGCCTCCATATAGGGTTACCATCAAAATGGTGATCCCATTCATTTCTAACAATTTCAAAAAAATCAGATTGTTTGATCTAGAAATCTAGGAATTTGAAGTACTTAATTCATGTTTGTTAGTCTGTTTTGCATTTCATAAGCAACGACCTATGATTTGATCCCACTCTAGCAAGGTGTTTCACTGTATTAGGACTGTATTTTTGTGCCCAGAGATCATTTATAAAAACTCTATCTAACCTCTTCCAGATTCTCTTGTTAGGTCTCCAATTATTGCACCAGGTGACATTGGATCAAATAAATCCAATATCAGCCATCCCACAAGAATCCATACATTCAGCAAAGTCAAAACTTCTATAATTTCTATGTGGTCTGCCCCCTACCTTCTCCTCCGGAACAAGAATAACATTAAAATCCCCTCTGATGCACCAAGGATCAATAATTCTTGAATTTAAATTTTCGATACTGCTCCAAAGTTCTTTCCTCTCAGCTGTAGTGCACTTGGCATGCACAGTTGTAACAAAGAACCAATCAAAATAAACATTCTTCCTAAATTTGAGAGTAATCTGTTGTTCATGGTTAGAGACTACAACATCCTGACAATTATCTCTCCAAAAAATACCACATCTGCCCATTTTGATTAGTAGTACAGTGTTGAAAACCCAAAAAGTTCTTGTATCCCTCCACTTTATTAGCATTAACAAAAGGTTCAAAGATCGCTACCATATCAACTTTGTTTATATATACTAGTTTTTTAAGCCTATGAATGGCTTTCTTTTTTCTCATCCCCCTTTATATTCCATATGATTGCAATAGTCATAAAAGAATATTTAGGAGTTTTTGTTGTCTCATCCCTCACCGAAAGGTTCTGCTTTGTTTTTGTTGCTCTTAGAGGATTTCTTTTGTCTACTTCTCCCCCTTTTTACCGGTGAAACGCCATTCCTTTCGCATACTTCTTTCATGAGTCGATGTGCATGATCTCCATCATTGTGATTGTCATTATGTTCGGCCACATTCAAAGAGTCGTTGATGATTAGTTCAGCATTCTCTTCATCTGTTTCTTCCACAATTTCTTGTGAGCTTTGTGCATTAGGGAGTTGACCAAAAATATCAACTACCAAGTTTATTGGTGCCTGATTTTTCACATAGGATGGAAGACTGATGTTTGATTCAGAGACAACATCCTCCTTCCTTTGGTTTTTAGTAACAGAGTGTTCATAATCTTTGTCGTTCGGGCCCTTGTTGAGATATTTCATACCCTCACTAAATTGCCCATGTGCCCCTCCTCTCTCAACCTCTTCCTCCTTCTTACTATTGATTGTTCCTTGACTGGATTTTTGGTCGTGCCCATTTAACAATTTCTCCCCAATATGTGAGCTGATTTTCTCATTTCGATTGCTTTTTCTTCTTAACTTTGCCTTTTCCTGTGAAAGCAGAGGTTTAAACATCACCTTGACTTTATTTTTTGGAGTTTTGTTCTGTTTCTTCTTCTTCTTCTTCTTCATGGCCATCCTAGCATTCATCGTAGTCACCTCTTCTTTGTCCGCCTCAATTAAGTTGTTAAAGTTCTTCGCTTGAATTTGCTTTTTTCCGATTGTATTAGTCGTCCCCGCTTCCTCTCCCTTCTCCTGGATTTTGGCTTCCTTCATTGTCGCCAATTCTTCTTCAGTTGATTCTCCATTGATCACATGTATGTTAGAATTCTCAGTAACTTGCATTAAATTTTTAACTTTTTCAATCTCCTATTTTTCAGCTAATCCCTTTCTTTCTATAACTCTACAGTTGCTTAGATCATGCCCCAATTTCTTACAGTGTTTGCAATACTTGGGAATTCTTTCATATTCTACCTTCTGGGCAAATCCCTTGAAGGGGGAATCTTCATCCTTTGATCCTACATAAATGCTTGTAGGCAAAGATTTAAGCAGATCAACCTCAATTCTTACCTTAGCCATATTCAATCTTGTCCTTCATCTTGTTGCTAAATCCATCTCCAATGGTGTTCCAATCTCCTCTGTAATTTGCTTCACATAGTGCCATGTGTGCATATCGAATGGTAGTTGTGGTAGTAGTGCCCATACAGGAACAATGTGAATGTCTTCTTCCGGCTTGAAATCCGGCGTACACTTTTGGAGCCGCATTTGCAATCCTTCAATATCGATAACTCTTTTGAACTAGATCGTCTTGCAATCCTATTCATTAGTGAAGTCCATGAATATATTATAGTTATCGTATACCACAATCTTGACAGATCCTTTTAGGGAAAAAATTTCTACAAATCTAGTCCTAATTTTCTCAATTTGAGGCCTAATTTTCAGAAATCTTCCTACGATGGTCCTTCTACATTCGCAATCCATTATACCGTAATAGTCCTTTGCTTTAAAAATAACTGCTAGCATTCTGTTGTGAGTTGTCTTCACTGATTCTTGTTCAATACGATTGGGTGTCACATTTGACCCTGGTGACGTCATCACACAAGTAGCATAAAAAATCTTTTCTGGATGTGTAAGTGTTGGTGTAGTCGTCCTATTTGAGCTATCGTACGTGCTTGATTAGCGTCATCCGGTGGCTCTATGGGAGGAGCATGGCTTCCAAAGAGAGAAGGAAAAAAATCAATAGAAATTATAGAAGAGACTCATCGTCTCAATATGATGCGGTAAGAAATTTCCCCAAGAGCCAAGATGTACAGTGGTTAGAGTCGTGGAAATGAGGATGCTTTGTAACTCTCAACAAAAAAAAAATAGAAAGACCTTCTAGTTGATTGATTTAGCGTGGTTTGAGGTAAGTGACTTGTCTAACCATGTGAGGGAAATTACCCCTTAGGATTTGGTATTGTTGTGATAATTATGATATGTGAAAGCCGTGTACGCAAGGTAACGAGTGTGTACACGGGCTAAATATTAAAACTTCCGGTGTTTTTAGCTATGTAGGTTCCTTTCATGCTTTAATTGAGTTACTTTAACATGTTATAGTCATCATATTTAGTCTAATTTCACATGTCGACTTGTCATATCTTTTACTTGCTAATTACTCTACTTGTTTAGTTGAAATTACTGTTTCCTTATTCCGTATTCACTATTTAACTATTGAATTCTTACTTGAAATTGCTACTCCTTGGAATATCTTGTTGTTGAAATTGGAATAGAGTTGCAAAGGTCGAGATTCCTGTTGAGGCAAAGTGTTAAGTTGTGTAATACCATTCTATTGAGTTATTTTTTCGGCTTTTATTGTTGAAACTTTGTGTACATTGTGGTTGAGCCGTAGGGCTTCTTATTGTGAAATTCTGTTATTGTTTGGTTTCTCTGGCAAATTATGATATTGGGCACTTGAAGATCGATTTGTGACACATTGTGATATTGATACGCATGTGGTGGTATAAGGTCTAGGTGTTGAAACGCATGCGGTGAGATAAGATGGGCTTGATACGCATGGCTAGTAGGGGAACTACTAGAAGTCATGCGATGTGATAAGGTGAGCTAAAATGCGGGATGCTATTTCGGGAGAAATGATTTTCAAAACTAAATGTAAAGGCTCTCGCGGTGATATAAGGAAAGACTGTGATTTATTCTTTTCTTGATTTGAGACTACGAGGCGGTACCTCGATTGCGACTCTTGTTGACATTTCCCCATTCTTTGTACTTGTCTTTGATTGTTGTTTCCTTAGCACATTATTATTTGTCTTTCTCTATGTTATACTATTTGCTTAGCTATGTGTATTAAATCTTGTTACGCTATTCGGTGTTTCAATTTCATTACTGTTTTTATCACACTGTCTACAATTGTTCGGTATTTTATTTATTTCGAGTAGGGCCCTGACTTGACCTCATCACTACTCTACCGAGGTTAGGATTGACACTTACTGGGTACCGTTGTGGTGTATGCTACTCTTCTGCACATTTTTTTGTGCAGATCCAGGTACTTCTTACCAACCCAGACATTAGTCAGGATTCTACTGCGGAGACTTCAAGATATACATGCCAGTGTACGCAGGACTCGGAGTCCTCTTCTCTCTAGATCTCTTATTTCATTATCCTTTATATATATAGACATGATGTATAGGATTATCTAGTATTCATACTTAGAGCATGTGACTCGTATTTTTACCGGTCTCGGGATTTGTATATGCTGAGTTGAAGCGTTGTTTTATATATAGCTGTTGAGTTTGAGAATTTTATTTATTATTATTTTAATTATCTGCATATTGCCAGGCTTACCTATTTTTAGAGACTATGTGTCGTCACGATATCCTACGGATGGAAATTATGATCGTGACAAGTTAGTATCAGAGCTCTAGGTTCATAGGTGTTATGAGTCACAAGCAGGTTTAGTAGAGTCTCGCAGATCGATACAGAGACGTATGTACTTATCTTCGGGAGGCTATGGAACTGTTAGAAAAAGCTTCACTTCTTTGATTCCTTATCATGCGAAATTGTTGACTTCGGGATTCTAAACTTCTGTCTTTCTATTCTCTCACAGATGGTGAAGACATGCACAGTCGGATCAGATGACTAGACACCAACGCCACATGCTAGAGTCGTGAGAGGTCGGGGCCGGGGTAGAGGTTGCGGACGTCCACGCGGTACAGCCAGAGCACTTGTACGAGCTGCTACAGAGGAGCCACCAATAGCTCCAGTTGGAGAGCAAGCACTTGAGACGCATGTTACTGCCCCAACACTCCAAGAGACTCTCGCCCAGTTTCTGAGCATGTTTGGCACTTTAGCTCATGCAGGGTTGATCTCACTTGCTCTTGTCACATCTCAGGCTGGGGGGAAGAGCATAGACTCCCATCTCCCGTACCCCAAAGTAACGGGTCTAGGTTAACCAGGTCCCAAAGGTCATACCAGTATAGACGGTCGCTCCAGTTCAACCCGAGGTAAGGGCACCAGCTTCTGAGATAGAGCAGCATGGGCTCGACAAGTAAGAGAAGTACCACCCTCCTACTTTCAGCAGTTTGGCGTTAGAAGATTCCAAGGGTTTTCTTGGGAGTGCCATTGTATCCTCCATACTATGGGTATTGTAGAGTCTAGTGGGGTTGCTATCACTACATTCCAGCTTAAGGGAGCGGCTTATCAGTGGTGGCGAGCATATGAGTTTGGTAGTCCGGCCGAGGCAACTTCATTCACTTGGGCTCAGTTCTCACATATGTTCTTGAGGGAGTTTGTTCACTAGAGTCTCAGAGATGCATGGCGCGTAGAGTTTGAGCAGTTGTGCCAGGTTTCCATGGCCGCATCGGAGTTTGCGATCCGGTTAAGTGATTTGTCTAGGAATGCACCAGGCTTGGCTGCTACTGTTAGAGAGCGAGTCTGTCGACTTATCGAGGGGCTCAACCCTGGTATCAGATTTAGCATGGCCCGAGAGTTGGAGATGGATATCGTATACCAGTAGGTAGTGGAGATCGTTAAGAGGTTGAAGGGTATGTAGGCCTGGGAGAGATAGGAGAGGGAGGTCAAGAGGCCTTGAGATTCTGGCACATATAGTGGTGCCCGTACCCCAATTGCAGCTCGTCATGGTAGGGGCTATGTGAGTCGTCCTGTTCATTCAGCACTTCCAGCTTCCAACGGTATTCCGGCCATTCCTAGGCAACATGCTCTCTATTATGCACCGCCATTATTTAGTGCGCCTCCTGCACGGGGTGCTTTCAACAGTCAGTCTAGCCAATCAGGCCCGAGCTAGCCACGTCCTTCTAGAGCTTGTTTTGAGTGTGGTGACACTCGTCATATAGCGAGGGATTTCCCTAGACTCATGAGGGGTGCACCTCTACAGAAAGTTGGAAGATTTTGAAAAGTTTGACTATGAGTTGACTTTATTGATATCAGGGTCGGATCTCGATTTCAGAAGTTGGAATAGGTCTGTAATATCATTTATGACTTGTGTGCGAATTTTGAAGTCAATCGAAGTTGATTTGGTATGAATCAACATCAGATTCAGAATTAAGAAGTTCATAGTCCATAAGATTGAATTTGGGTTGCCATTCGTAGAATTTATGTTGTTTGGTGTCATTTTAGGCCTCGAGCAGGTCCGTTATGTGTTATGAAGCTTGTTGGTATATTCATACGGGATTCCGGGGACCCCGGGTGTGATTCAGATCGAATCCGGAATAAGTTTGGACTTTTGAGACTACTAAAGCTAGGTTGTTCTAGTGTCACCGCACATGCAGAGAGATTGGCCGCATATGCGGACTCGCAAAAGCGAGCATTTGGTCGTATATGCGGAGCTGGTCATGCCCAACTGGGGTCGCAGGATCGGGAAATGTTCCGCAGAAGCGACTTCGCTTCTGCGATGGAGATGAGCAACAGTGGTCGCAGGTGTGACGTTTTCGACGTAGATGCGAACCATTTTCCACATAAGCGGATTCCTTGGACTTAAGTGAAATCCGCACCTGTGAGGGTTTTTCCGCAGGTGCGGCATCGCAGAAGCAGCACAAAGGCGCGTAGATGCATGGATCGCTGGGCAGAAATATGAGATTCGATGATTTTGATTCAAAATTCATTTTGAGACTTAAAGAGCTCGTTTGAGGTGAAATTTCAGAGGGATTTTCAGAGATAAATTTAGGGTAAGGAATTCCAACTCGTTTTTGATTAATTCACATGAATCTATTGATAATTTATTCATTTAATTAATGCTTTGGAGTTGAAAATTAGGGGGAAATGGTATAAACCCCTTAGGCTAAATTTTCGAGTTTTGAAAGGCGAATTGAGGTCGGATTTGAGTAATTCTTCTACTGTTCGACTCGATATCGAATGAGTATTCGGATTTTGTAATTTTGGTCAGGTTACGAGATGCGGGCCCGAGTTGACTTTTAGGGTATTTTTTAGTTCTTTGCAAAGATCGTAATTTTATTATTTAAATTAGCTTCCTATAGTTATATTTATAGTATGTAATTGCTTTGCCTAGATTCGAGCTGTTCAGAGTTGGAAAATCGAGGGAAAGACCTTTTAGTTGATTGATTTAGCGTGGTTTGGGATAAGTGACTTGTCTAACCATAGGGGAAGGGGGGGAATTATCCATTAGGATTTGGTAATGTTGTGATAATTGTGATATGTGAAAGCCGTGTACGCAAGGCAACGAGTATGTACACGGGTTAAATATTAAAACTTTCATTTTTTTAGCTATGTAGATTCCTTTCATGCTTTAATTGAGTTACTTTAACATATTATAGTCATCATATTTAGTCTAATTTCACACTCTACTTGTCCTATCTCTTACTTGCTAATTGCTCTACTTGTTTAGTTGAAATTATTGTTTCCTTATTCCGTATTCACTATTTAACTGCTGATTTCTTACTTGAAATTGCTACTCCTTGGAATATCTTATTGTTGAATTGGTATTGAGTTGCAAAGATCGTGATTCCTGTTGAGGTAAAGTGTTAAGTTGTGAAATATCATTCTATTGAGTTATTCTTCCGATTTTTATTGTTGAAACTTTGTGTACATTGTGTTTGAGTCGTAGGGCTCCTTATTGTGAAATTCTGTTATTGTTTGGTTTCCTTGACAAATTGTGATATTGGGTGATTGAAGTGCAATTTGTGACATATTGTGATATTGATATGCATGCGATGGTATAAGGTCTGGATGTTGAAACGCATGCGGTGAGATAAGGTGGGTTTGATAGCATGGCTAGTAGGAGAACTACTAGAAGTCATGCAATGTGATAAGGTGGGCTAAAATGCGAGATGCTATGTCGGGAGAAATGATTTTCAAAACTAAATGTAAAGGCTCCCATGGTGATATAAGGAAAGAGTATAATTTATTTTTTTCATGATTTGAGACTACGAGGTGGTACCTCGGTATTGACTCTTGCTAACATTTCCGTGTTCTTTGTGCTTGTCTTTGATTGTTGTTTCCTTAGCATATTATTTTTTGTCTTTCTTCGTGCTGTATTATTTGCTTAGCTTTGTGTATTAAATCTTGTTAAGCTATTTGTCGTTTCAATTTCATTACTGTTTTTATCACACTGTCTACAATTGTTCAGTCTTTTATTTATTTTCAGTAGGGCCCTGACCTGACCTCGTCACTACTCTGTCTAGGTTAATTTTGGCACTTACTGAGTACCGTTGTGGTGTACTAATGCTACTCTTCTGCACATCTTTTTGTGCAGATATAAGTACTTCTTACCAGCCCACGCATTAGTCGGGATTTTACTGTAGAGACTTCAAAGTATACCTGCCGGCTTAGGCAGGCCTCGGAGTCTCATTCTCTCTAGATCTCTTATTTCATTATCCTTTATATATATAGACGCGATGTATATGATTATCCAGTATTTATACTTAGAGCTTGTGACTTGTATTTTCACCGGGTCTTGGGATTTGTATATGATGAGTTGAAGCGTTGTTTTATATATAGTTATTGAGTTTGAGGATTTCATTTATTATTATTTCAATTATTCTACATATTGTCAGATTTACCTTGTGTTAGAAATTATGTGCCGTCACGACATCCTATAAAGCGAAATTGGAATCGTGACAACTATAATCATTACTATTGACTAAAATTAATTGGAAGATATACTCTAGAAATTTGTAATACTTGAGAAAACCAACGTCCTTAGTTCTCGTAGATTTTCCTCGGTGCTAAAGCGCCTTAACTTTTTCAAAGGTGCTGCCGTCAAATCCCTAAGGCTAAAACATGCTCTTTATATTTTTTTTTTGTTTTCCTCTTGGCGAACCAAGTTTTTTTTTTTTTTTTTTTTTGCTTATTTATTCTAGTGCCCTAATGCTCTCCTAACGTGATCAGCAATTGGAATGGGGCCTAGTTTCTTATTTTTATTAGCTAAAGCACATAATTATCCATCTATCAGATGTAATGTGAATTGAGGTAAGTTCACGGTTAACCAATAATTAGAGATATCTTTATTCTTTAGCTACTGTTTAAAATGTATTTATTTTTTAGTAAGTGCTTAATAATTTTTTACCCGTCCGAACGAAAATATCCCTGTGCTAGACATGGGTGGTGTATAAATATTAAGAACATGGTGTCTTTAACTTCATGAACGTTGTGTAAATATTAAGGACAAAGTGTCTCGTATTTGCACTTTTCATTGTTAAACTTTAGGACATCATGTCCTTAATTTCATATGTGCAGTGTAAATATTAAGGACATGACCTTCTTAACTTTATGTGTGCAGTGTAAATGTTAAGGACATAATGTCCTTAACTTGTATTTGCACCGTCTGTTGTTAAACTTTATGACCTCATGTCCTTAACTTCATATGTGCAGTGTAAATGTTAAGGACATTGTATCCTTTGCTTCATGTGTCCCGTATAAATATCAAGGACATAGTGTCCTTAACTTTATGAGTGTTGTGTAAATATTAAGGACATGATGTCCTTAACTTCATGAATGCTCTGTAAATATTAAGGACATATTGTCCTGTATTTGCACCTTCAATTGTTAAACTTTAGGATATCGTGTCATTAACTTCATATGTGCAGTGTAAATGTTAAGGATATGTCGTCTTTAACTTCATGTGTGTAGTGTAAATGTTAAAAACATCATGCCCTTAATATTTACACAACACTCATGAAAAAAGAGTAAGAATATATTCTCTTATTAATTTTAATAGAGTAGTGACTATTTTTGCTCAGCATTAAAAATACTGAATAAAAATTAAATACCATATTAAAAAGTAGCTATCCCACGTCATTTCTACGTGAATTGGCCTACTAGCAAATTAACTATTATGCTATCTTATATTTATAATTAATCTCTTTTACTAGCTCAGTAATTAACCCAATATCTATAAACTAAATTAATTCTCCAATCCCGTACTTAATAAATGTATAAAATATTTTGGATTATTACACTCTTTTCATTTATGTTTGCAACTTACGACCGGTGGACCTTTTATACTATGATCTAAAGATTCTCTATGAGTAAACTAAAAATCTTATAAGAAATCGTTTGGCCACAGTCTAAAATATTGTAACGTTAGGCCACAATCTAATTTTTATAAGTTTATTGCAAATATTAGTCCACATACTAATATTTTGTGAGCAAACTGAAAATTATACGAGCAAATAGTAGACTCAATTTAATACCACTCCATTCACTTTTACTTATTTACTAACTAAAAATATATTTTCACTTTTACTTATTTATTTTTGCAAATCAAGAGAATTTATTTTTATTGATTACCATTATCATTAACTCATCATTTTCAAGACTTTTTGGAATGCTATTATTATGAGTATTATAATAATATAGATGATTCATTTATTATTTTTTAAGGAGTATAAAGTTTATTGTGAATAAGTAAAAGTGAAGGAAAAAATTATTATCCAAACGAAGTAATTTCTCAACGTATATATACATAACTATTTTATCCAATATAAATAATAGCCTAAAAAAGATATTCTTGCTTAAGTCATTGTCAGTCAGTCCACCTATAGAAGGTGCAAATAAAAAGTATTACACAATTATAGTACATTGGTTCAAATTGGATAAGTTACATATTTGATTGATCGGACAAAAATAATTATATATATTCGTTAAATATACCAAAAAATATAACATATGTATATATATATATATATATATATATATATAGTACTATAGTTTACCGGCTATTATCCTTCAAATTTCAAACGAATGGTGGGCCATGGTAAATGATGCAACGCGATTAAGCAACCGTCGTGTCTAGACCGCCGTATTATAAGCGAAAATATCAACCTAACAGCAAGCCTTTAAATCCCGGTCAAAGTCCAAGATTCTTGACAAGGTCCCTTTTGACGAATCAAAACGGCAGAAACAGAGCGTCGGCATAGTCTTAACCACAGGTGATTACTATCTACATGGTAAAGGCTGAGAGTTTTAAGAAAATTCCGACGACGCGTTAGCTAGAAAAGGTTAGAAAAAGCTGAGAGAAGAAAATGAAAAAACAAAACCTGACATATTCACCGATTCTTTTCAATTCATAGATCTGACGTTTGAATTGAATTTGAACTAACATTAGGGTTCTACAAAGATAAGTTGATTGGTTCCTTCACGTAGAGCCCTAGGGTTTTGGTTCCTTTATTTTTTTGAGGATGGCGAGGGTTTACGATAATTGGGAGAGGCTGGTGCGAGCTACGCTGCGGAGGGAGCAGCTCCGGCAGACCGGTCCTGGACACGCGAGGAAACCCAGTGGCATCGCAGGTTCCGTTCCCGATTCTCTTCAGCGGACTACCAACATTAATGCGATTCTTCAAGCTGCTGATGAGATACAGGATGAAGATCCCAATGTGGCCAGAATTTGTAAGTTATACGTGCATTTCAGCGGATTTATTGTGTGTGTCCTATTATTTCCTAGCATGTCTGCTTATCTTAAGCTTTCCATTATTATTTTTCTCTTCCTTTGACTTGTTGTAGTTACTTATTTGTATTTTGAAAGTTCCTAATTTTCTCTTGACTCTAAAATTAGAGTACTTTGTTTCCTAGATGTCCGATGTCAATTACATAGTAGTCCTAAAAGGTACAGCAGGTTCTTTGTTTTGTATAAGTAATGATATTTTATAAAACACACTAAGAGCCCGTTTGGACATAAGAATTTTTTCAACTTTTTTCGAAAAAAAGTCATTTTTTTTCAAAATCAGTGTTTGGCCTAAAAATTTCTAATTTTCCCTTGAGGATAGAATTTTGTAATTTTTCGAAAATTTGAAAAACTCTAAAAAATTATTTTTCAAAATTTTCACTATCACTCACGAAACTTCAAAAACAACCCAAATTATATTTATGTCCAAACACAACTCTAATTTTCAAATACCATTTTCGATGAAAATTTTTTTAAACTTTTTTTTGGAAAATTTACAATTCTTATGTCCAAACGCCCACTAAGACTATGCGTTAAAAATTACAAAGTGTGTCATACTTGATCATATCTAACATGGAATCTACATCATCTACAAAGACCATGTTGCACCAAAAAGCTAGCAAAGAAATACATTTGTGTTTAAGGCTATGTAAGTTGCTAAGTTTGCCTTAAAAAATTCTATTGTTTATTTCATTCTGAATTGTCCACCAAATGACCATGGGAATAGTGTTCCAAAGCTTGTGTGTCTTCCTATTGAGACCATCTCATCTCCAGCTACGTAAGAAATCCAGAATGCAGTGAGACATTGTCCAGGATATGCCCAAAATAGCCAAAAAAAAAGCTCCAAATCTAATAAGTTATCTTCCAGTGTAGTATCTTACTTGATCATATCTAACATGGAATCTACATCATCTACAAAGGCCATGTTGCACCAAAAAGCTAGCAAAGAAATATATTTGTGTTTAAGGCTATGTAAGTTGCTAAGTTTGCCTTCAAAAATTCTGTTGTTTATTTCATTCTGAATTGTCCACCAAATGACCATGGGAATAGTGTTCCAAAGCTTGTGTGTCTTCCTATTGAGACCATCTCATCTCCAGCTTCGTAAGAAATCCAGAATGCAGTGAGGCATTGTCCAGGATATGCCCAAAATAGCAAAAACAAAAGCTCCAAATCTAATAAGTTATCTTCCAGTGTAGTAAAAGATGACGAGTATCTTCAGGGATCTCTTCACGGAGGGGACACCTGCTGCATAATGGCATTCCTCTTCTCTGAAGATTGGATTGAGTGAGGCATGCTTCCTTTGCCACAAGCCAAGAAAAACAAGAAACCTTTTATGGTGCTTTGTTGAGCCAAATCTTCCTCCAAGGCCAAAAATCAGTGTTGGAAGAGGTCAATGACATGTAACAAGATTTAACAGCGATGATTCCACCTGAATATTTCCTCCATATAATAGAATCCTCCTTGTGTTGAACCAGGACAACAGTACCAAAGGACTGTAATAGAGAAAAAAATCTTGCAATTTCTCAATCCTTTAAATTCCTTCTTAGAAACAGATTCCATCCTTGAGCTACAGAAAAATCAGCTATAGGGGCACTATGAAGTGAGGAAATGCTGTGATTGTCTTGAAAATATCTTTCAGAGGTGAATGTCCAATCCATGCATCTTCCCAGATCTAATCTTTCTACCACCCCCAACTGAGAAACCAACATTTGATTCAAACATGCTCCAGAATGATAGTTTGTGTTTCCAAACTCCAAAACCATGAGAAGCATTTGAGACCTCGATGTGCAGGGACAATCCATAGTGAGCTTATCATCTAAAAGTCTCCTCCAAAGAGAATTTACCTCCTTATTGATCCCCAATGCCATTTCATCGAAAGATTTTAATTATGACCTTTGAGGTTCTTTATGCCATGACCTCCGCATTTTTTTCCCCGTAATGACAGTTTTCCAATTAACAAGACAAAAGACTTTGATTGTGCGTTTCCCTGCCAAGACACAACGGGTTCTTTACTTTTTGGTTGCTAGTATTTTTTATTTCCGAACTAGGTGAAATGTCATCTCTTTCTAGTTTGATGCATATAGATGTAGTTATGCATCATTGGTAGTTTATGTTGTTTTTTATTACTTCCCCCGTCTTAATTTATATGGCACTCTTTCCTTTTTAGTCAGTCCCCAAAAAGAATGTCAATTTTCCTTATTAAGAAACAATTTATCTTTAGAATTGGTACTTTACCTCTAATGAATTGATTTACAGCCACACAAATATCTAATTTGTTTTAGATCACGAGTTTCAAAAGTCTGTCTTTCTTTCTTGATTGATTGAACTCCGTGCCGAGTCAAACACCGCCTCATAAAGTGGGATGAGTGGGACGGATGGAGGAACTCTTAGGGATTGTTTGGTTGGTGAACAAGTTATACCGGAACAATTATAATACGAGGATTAAATATGGATATACTTTTATTGGTAGTTCTTTGGTTCATTGGACTAAAAATGGGATATACAGGGTATAATATAAAACATGTAGTTGGTTAATTGGTTTTACACTAGGTAAGTTGGGATAAGTTCTTATTTTCATTTTTACCTCAAGACTTTTTAGGACTTTAGGGGAAGAGCCTTGGAGAAAGGCATCTTGGTAATTTTGGAGTTTTATCTGAGATTGGTGATCGTGAGATTATTATCCCGCAATGAAGAATGGTATTAAAATAATACCACAATTGTTGTATTATTAATCCCGGAATAATCCAACCAAATGCAGGATGAAATAATCCATTATTTTACCCCGAAGTATCATCCCTTATCCCACAAACAAATTGTAGAAGATATAATCTCCTTATAAATGCCAACATTAGTGTATACAATGTTTGGATGGGATTAGAGAACTAATCTCCACATAAAATTCAAAATTAACTAATACAATTTTTTTTATGCTTTCTTCAAAGAATTTATGCATAAGTTATGCGAGAATCTATTTTATTTTATATGGAGTAGAATGTGAAAGAAAAATGCGTATATTAGTAATACATGGGTTAAAAGTGCTAAAATGACCAAACTAACACTCATAATGGCAAGGTTTGGGTTGAGAGACATGGAAGGTAGGGTGTATCCACAAGTATGCTAGAAGAAGAAGCTATAGGGTCAAAACTCAAAGGTCGTGAGAATAATAGGCTAAGGGCTGCTCTCCATTTCTTCCTCCGGTGAAATCTGAGTTACCGAGAGAGAAGAACAGGTCATGAAACCTTCACCACCACCATGAATCATGAATCCTAGGACATCACCACCACCATCCGAGAGCCAACCCTGTCGCGACACTACCCCAGAAAGAATCGCCGGAATCTGACACCCCACGCGCCGTCACGCGCGGCAGATCTCCGACCATCTCTAACATACGCGCCGGCGCGTGACGCCTTTCCAGGCCAGATCTCAACTTTTTTTCTTCAGACACCCTCTTCGCGAGGCTGTTCCGACCCTACCCATCCATCAACCTCCAACTTCCGACCACTTTTGCTATTTTCCGGCGACGGAGATGGCTTTTTCCGACCAGATTTCACTCCCTCTCACTTTCTCTTCTTCAGTCAGTCTTCTAGCGAGGCTTTTGGTTTAGCTATGATGGACTCTACAGAGAGAAGCTCCTACTTCTCCCTAGAATCTAGAAAATTGAAAAACATGTCTTTCAGCAAAGCTGCATCTTGGCCAGCCCTTGAACTTGTGGGAAGATGCCAGCGAAAGCTTGACGTAGGGCAGGAGCCGCACTTCTCGCTATCCGAGGAGCACACTCTCAGGCGTAAAGGTTTCTTGGATTCTTTTTTGATTGGGTCTTTATCCAAATGGGTTGGTTCTCCAGAGGCTGTTAGGAACTGGGCAGCAGAGGCATGGAACGTCAAGGACGGGCTGAAAATATCGCAACTGGGGGACACGCAATATCTCTTTCGATTTGTCGACGAGTCTCAAGCTTCAGTAATTCTTGCCAGAGAAAACATGTGGTTCGATGGAAATTTCTTAAAGATAGACAGATGGGTGGAGCACGATGGGTGTCTCGACCCTTGTTTCACTGGCGAAACATTGGTGGTCAACATGGTGGGTCTCCCGGTGCATCTCTGGTGTCTTGACCTATTCAAGAAGGTTGGGGAAATCTGTGGGGGTTTCATTGATGTCACTTGCAGCTTACACGATCTCTCGCGAGTAAGGATTGTGGTGAGGAAACGGGGCAGAATTCCTGTCTCCACATTGGTGGAAGATGGCTACTTGAGTTACAGGGTTTGGTTGAGCCCTGAATTTCGCCCTATCTTTATGCCTGTGATATTGGCGGAAGAAAAGGAAAGGTCAAATAGAAGAGAGGGAAGGGGAAATCAGTCTCTGAGGGGAGGGGATGGCTCACCGGATCAGTGGACTAAGCTGGAATCAGATGGTAGATCGAGAAGTGACAGGAGGTTTGAATTTGGGAGAAGAAGACAAAATTTTAACAGGAGAAAAAGATGTGAATGGGTTAGTGATGCGGGCTGGAAAGGCAGAATGGGTCGGTCCTCTTTTAACTATCATAGGGTCGGGCAAGATTTCAGCAAGTATAGGCCTGAGCCTCCACACATGGGCCCAGTAACTTTTCCCAATTCTATTAGAATTGATCCAAAGGGGCCCAGATTATATCAAGCTGCGTCCGATAAGGCTCCTAAACATATGGGAGCAGTCACTCCTCCTCCTTCTGCCAATGATGCCTCACACAGTGGTATTTCTTCACCAAGCACTAGTAACCTGCGCCCCTCTTCGGCCACTGCTCCAGGGGCAGCACCAGCTAAAGCTGGCGGTGTTATTCCACGGGCCCCCGCCTCTGATGGATCCAACTCCATCGCCCCCTCATCTCCCCCTGTGCTTAGCTGTGCTGAGGTTACAATACGATCTCCTTCCAGAGAGGCATTAATTTCAGAGGTTGGTGCCTCTCAAAGAAATGGTGAAATCCTTCCGGCACCTAAAGTTCCTATTGCTAGCAATGCTATGGTTTTGTATTCTTCCGGTAGGAGCAAGAAAATGGTACATATAGAAGACGCATGTCCAATTTCGTCACGGATTGGAGAAGGGGATATGTCCTTTTGGATGGAGGATAAACTATTAAACTTTGGGAAGTTTTTAGGTATTTCTTTTGAAGGGAAGGAAGATATGGTGTTAGAACTGTTAGAACTGTTGAGGGAGATTGAGCAACACTCTTTTCATGATGATGTAGGGAGGGAGTTGAGTCAAGGTGATAAGCAAAATGATTTAGGGGATGTAGTGGTGTACCAGAGAAGGGGTTGGGTGTGTGACAGAGAGGAAGGGAGCTCGGCTGGGGGGTGGGGAAAAGGGGGATATTGTTATTATGGAAGTTAAGATCCTTTCATGGAATGTCAGGGGGATGAATGCCCCAAACAAAAGGGCCATCATCAAAGTGGGAGTTAGGGAGGGGTGTCAACCTAGTTTGTTTTCAGGAGACCAATATGGAAGTTTTGTCGGATGCGATCGTGAGAAGTGTTTGGGGAGATAGTTGGGTGAAATATGACTGGGTCCCTGCAGCGGGAAGTGCCGGGGGCATTCTACTTATGTGGGATGATAGAAGCTTGGAGGTAAAGGAGATTAGGAAGGGAGTTTTTTCCTTAGCAGCTCTCGTCAAAGATAAAATGACTGGGGTGGAGTGGGGTTTTGGGGGAGTGTACGGGCGGGTAGGGGAAGGGTCCAAGGTGTCTTTCTGGGAGGAACTGGCCAATATTATGGGGGAATGGGACATTCCATGGGTTCTAGGGGGAGATTTTAACACTATTAGATTCCCGGAGGAGAGATTAGGGTGCAATTTGATTTCGAGGGCCATGGAGGAGTTTTCTGACTTCATCAATGATCACTTTCTCATTGATCTTCCTCTGTCAGGGGAAAGGTTTACTTGGGCCAGGGCGGAGGATTCCAACTCAAGGTCTAGACTCGATAGATTTCTGATATCGTCCTCCTGGGACGAGCTGGTGCCGAATGTGTTGCAGATCCCTTTACCTAGGCTGACTTCGGATCACTTGCCTATCTTGCTAGATGGATGCAGAGGGAGGGGGATGCGTGCTCCCTTCCGGTTCGAGAACATGTGGTTGAAAGTGCCAGGATTTTGTGACAAAGTGAAAGAATGGTGGACCAGCTACGGGGTATCAGGGTCACCCTCATTCCGTCTGTCTAAGAAACTCAAATTGCTCAAGGGAGATATTATTAGGTGGAATAAGGAGGTCTTCAGGAGGGTGGAGGTAAAAATGAGGGAGCTTATGTATGAATTGGCGGAATTAGAGAGAGGGGAAGGGGCGGGGGAGCTAGATGAATCTGAGAAAGTGAGATTGGGGGAGGTTAAGAGTGAAATAGTCGAGTTAACAATAGCTCAGGAGACTAGTTGGCGACAAAAATCAAGGGCGCTCTGGTTAAAGGAGGGGGTTTCGAATACCAAGTTTTTCCACAGGGTTGCGGTTGCAAATCGAAGGAGAAACTTCATAGAGTCCTTAGTTGTAGATAGGGTGAGAATTGAGGGAGAGGAGGAGGTAAAAGGGGCGATAGTGGGGTTTTATGAGAACTTATACAAAGAGGAAGTTAGTTGAAGGCCTTCTTTGGGGGAATAAAGTTCAATCACATAGGGGAGGGAGACAGTGAGTGGCTAGAAAGAGCTTTCGAGGAGGAGGAGGTGCACGATGCTGTGTCGAGTTGTGCTGGTGATAAGGCCCCCGGGCCTGATGGTTTCTCCTTGGCCTTCTTCCAGCTCTGTTGGGACACCATTAAGGGGGAGTTGATGGAAGCCATCGAATATTTCCACGTGAATGGCGCTTTCGAGAGAAGCATCAATGCTTCTTTTATTACCATTGTGCCTAAGAAAGAAGGCGCATCTTGTATTAGAGACTATAAGCCTATCAGTCTAGTGGGGAGCATTTACAAGATTATTTCTAAAGTGCTCTCCAACAGATTCAAGAAGGTTCTTGACGTGTCTGTTTCGTCCTCCCAGAATGCGTTTGTGGAAGGTAGGCAGATCCTGGATGCTACTCTGGTGGCAAATGAACTTGTAGACTCTAGAAGGAAAAATAGAGAACCCGGCTTACTGTGCAAGTTGGACCTTGAGAAGGCTTTCGATCATGTCAATTGGGAGTTTCTGGACTTCATTATGAAGCGGATGGGATTTGGGGAAAGATGGAGGGGATGGATCAAGTTCTGCATTTTCTCAGTCAGATTCTCTGTCCTGGTTAATGGTAGCCCGTGTGGTTTCTTTGGCAACTCCAGGGGGCTCAGGCAAGGTGATCCCCTATCCCCCATGCTATTCATTTTAATGATGGATGCTCTGAGTAAAATGATGGATCGTGCGGCGAGTGGAGGCTTCTTGAGAGGATTCTCAGATCAAATCGGGGTGCTTAGTGCCCGAAGGGTCTCTCATTTGCTTTTTGCGGATGACACCCTGGTTTTCTGTGATGCCGATATGGATCAGTTGACCTGCCTGAAGCAGGTACTACAGTGGTTTCAGATAGTATCAGGACTCAAAATCAACCTCGGCAAGTGTGAGATTTTCCCGGTGGGTGAGGTCGCTAACATTGATGCTTTATCTCATGTTCTCGGATGCAAGTTGGGCTCTCTTCCCACTACTTACCTGGGTCTACCATTGGGCGCTTTGCAAAAAGATACTACGGTTTGGAATCCAGTCATTGAAAGGGTTGAAAAACGATTAGTAGGCTGGCAGAAACGGTATTTGTCAAAAGGCGGTAAGGAAGTGCTTATCAAAAGCACTTTGTCGAGTATCCCTACCTATTACTTATCCCTGTATCAAGCACCTGTGAGCATCACAGAAAAAGTGGAGCGGCTTCAAAGGAATTTTCTTTGGGATGCGGCAGATGGAACTAGAAAGCTTCATCTAGTGAATTGGCAGACAGTCACTTCCCAAAGAAGTGGGGTGGACTTGGAGTAAAAGATCTCAGGGTATTCAACAGAGCTTTGCTGGGGAAGTGGCTGTGGAGATTCGGGGTAGAAGAGCATGCTCTATGGAGGGAGGTCATAGCAGAAAAGTACGATTCCACGGGAGGGGGTTGGAGGACCAAGGCTATCATAGCACCGTTCGGGTGTGGCAAGTGGAGGAACATCATGAAGAACTGGGAAGCTTTCTATGGCAACATCACTTACAAGGTGGGAGATGGAAGGAGAATCAGATTTTGGAATCACAGGTGGTGTGGAGAGGCTACTCTGAGGGTCTCTTTCCCCCACGTCTTCAGAGTTTCAGAAGGAATTGATGGTCCAACAAATTCGCAAGGAGCATGAATGGGGGATAGTATGAGACCTCTCTTTTAGAAGGAACATGCAAGATTGGGAGATTGCGGAGCTCCAAAATTTGTTGGCACTGCTATACGGGCAAGACATGCCCCATCCATCTTATGATTCTTGGAGATGGGGGTTGCGTGGCGATGACTTGTTCACCGTTAAGTCTTTTTATCAGAGTATGTTGGTGAGAGAGGAGGCTAGTTTCCCATACTCATCGATCTGGATTCCTAAGGCGCCCACGAAGGTGTGCTTCTTTGCATGGCTAGCAGCGAGGGGAGTGATCTTGACATCTGAAAATCTGCGAAAGAGAGTGAATTACACATGTTAGTTGGTGCTACATGTGCAAAAGCTCAGGGGAAGAAGTTGATCATCTTATGCTGCATTGCCCTGTGTCCTGGGGTTTGTGGAGGGCAATTCTGAATCTTTTTGGTGTTCAATGGGTGATGCCAAACACTGTAAAAGAAATGCTATATAGCTGGGCCGGTTTCCGTAGAAGAAGCAAGCAAAAGGCGTGGATGTTCGTCCCGTTAGCTCTCATGTGGTTAGTCTAGGGAGAGAGAAATAGGAGAGTTTTCGAGGGGATTGAGTCTCCGTTTTCACATCTTAAGAATAGTTTTTTATCTTTGATCGCTTTTTGGTGCACACATATATCCCCTACTTGTGTAGAAGATTGGGCGTCATTTGTAGAGAATAATGTTCTGATGTAAATTCTCTACTTCTTTGTATACTTCTTGTATGCAGAAGTTTTTTTCTCCCTTTTGATTAATACAATTTACCTTATATAAAAAAACACTCATAATAGTAAGAAAAAATTATTTTCCTTAAAACAATAAACAAATACTTTATATTATACATTGTATACTAATTGATAACATATCAAACTAATCGTTTAACAAGAAATAATCTCTACATTCTTAATCTCCAGATTACAATCCCTTTGGTACTATCCCTACATAACTTGTATCAAAACCAAACCACCCAATAGGCTATTATTTTTCATGCTCTGATCATTGATGTCAAAGGCAAAAAGCATTAAAAAACGGTCCAAGTCTATTGGGGCTTTAAGCACAAAACACAATTAAACTGTGGGCTTTAGTTATAAAGATAATATGTAATCCAAGAAAAAATAACAATTTCATTCATAATGATTTCCTCAACAAGTAATATATCTTTTTGCCGATCATATTTATTGTTTTGTACTGCTTTATTCAAGATGGAACTTATAGGCAATGAGGCGCACCTTAGTGCCTTGCCTACACTAAAGCGCAACCTAAGTGAAGGGAAGCCAATACCCTGAGCTATTTTGAGCTTCAAGGCTTAAGCGCACCTCAAATAAGCCTTTGACAACACTGACTCTGCTTGTTTAAATAACTTATCATTTGCTAGCATTTCTTGGTTTATGGCGTTCAAAAGTTTAGCCGGTCGGAGCAGTTGAAATTGTTGCTTGAGCTGTATGCTCCACCAAGTGAATAGAATGATGAGATATAGGCCTGTCGCAACCCAAACTAGGAATCATGATCAGCACCCAACGGGATATGCACCCACCGAGCTAACCCTTAACCTATGTTGTGTGAACTATCCAAAATTTTGCCGCATCCGTGTCTGATCTTCCAAAAATACACTACTTTTGGAGGATCCGGCGTGCACCCGATGATATTTTTGGAGATTCCGAGCAACGTAGCCCTTAACCATGGACATGTTTGGATGTATCAAACATTCTACTGAAGATTTGAGGAGTTTCGATAAATAAATATCCGATAGTGGAGGTTGGTTAGGTAATAAAGTTTTAGTAAAGTTCGGTTGTATTGTGAATTATAAAGTTAGGATTTTTTTTTTCAAAATAAAAAATGTCCACCGGTTAAAATTTCATAGAAATGTAGCCTTAAACCTATTACTTCAAAAATATACTATTTCTTGTAGAAGTTGAAATACCTAGCAAAAATGATGTCCAACCATTAGATTGATCTTAATTGAAAAATTTAGATACAAATGAATCATGTGGTAACCCAGGACCCCCGGTTGGATTCAGGCGTAGTCAACTGATTGATATATGAATTGGTATGGTGTGGAAATGTTTACAGGATCAAGTGTGATGTGTTTAACTTGAGGGACAATGCTAGAAAATCCCGAGATCCAGTCTTTATCTTCACTGTCTTTAGTTGTTTGTGTGTCCTTTTTGTGAGATGCTCTAACAGGTTTGATGTGCTTTCAACAGATACTAATGATAACGTAGAGAACTATCCCCAATTTCAAGATCTTAAATTTGTTCTTGAATAAACTTAAAAACATTTCAATATTTTGACTGTAGTCTAAATATTTTTCCCTATTACTGCAATTAGTATAACTTAGTAAAAGATTTCTAAGTTATCACAGTAAATGAGACAAAACCTCTTCCTTTTTCCCTTCTTTTTTGCACAAGGACCTATGTTCCTTCTTGTTCTGCTTTCTCAACACTTAACTTAAAACATCTCTACAAATTAAAGATCTCATGCTGAGATCAACACGGGGAGTGATTTTTACAGTCACCAAGTTAAAATAGAAATTCTATGTTGAATTTGTAGTTTGATTCTTTAATATAAGTTATAACAGGATGATGCATGTGGTTTATGCATTCCTTGTTGCTGTTACACACTTCTGCACGAGATTTGTTATTTGGTTAGGTTAGCATAAGTCTTTGTGATAATTCATGTGAGCTTCTAATGGCAATTTTCATTTTTAAAGTTCTTTTGGTTCTGGATGTGATCTATGTCTGAGATTGGTTGTTTTGCTGAAGTATGTGAGCAGGCATATTCAATGGCGCAAAGTTTGGATCCCAACAGCGATGGTCGAGGCGTTCTTCAGTTTAAAACTGGATTAATGTCTGTTATTAAGGTATTTCTCAAGTTAAAACTGCTAGTTATGGACCATCTTAATCTTAAGGCGATTAGCTAAAATGCCGCATAGTTGAAGAAAGTTATTCTGACATATTGATTTCTTGTTCATGGCGATAGATATATGCTCATTTGATCATTTGGGCGATGTGGTAGTGATTGTGTTAAAAATTTACTGTACAATTTAACAAAATCTAAGAAATGATAGACTGTATATGATTTTCAGATTCTCTTTTGGATAGATTCAGAAAAAAAGAACCTTTTGCAGATTTTCTACTTTTTGGTATACCTCTTTTACATGAGAGCTTTCCCATTATTATCAAAAAAATATTACAGTACTTTTTTTTTTTAGAAGGGAAAAAAAATATTACTTGATAAAAAAAGTGAGATCAAAGAAACTCTCAGGATTGATCACTAACTAGATACCAATACCAAATTCTAGTATCTCCTTTGAAAACATGGTTCTCACCACTGAGAATCATTCCTTTATTAGATCGGTCAATTAAGGTTCACCATGATTAACAGTAGTTCTCACATTTTAGACTGCCCGTTCTCCAAAGATTCACATGACTATCTAACAGTCTTTGGTTGAACGAATTTATTTTTCCCTCCGTCCTATTTTATGTGATGCACTTTTACTGGGCTCAAAGTTTAAGAAAGAAAGGACTTTTGAAACTTTTGGTCTAAAACAAGCAATAGATATTTGTGCACCTATAGAATATCTCATTATAGGGTAAAATAAGAAGTTTAAAGTTAAATTTTTCTAAAATGATATCATTCTTTTTGGGATAGACTAAAAAGGAAAGTGCATTACATAAATTGGGAAAGTGAGAGTAATTAAAAAGTTGGATGCAGACTCCCAAAGAGAGAAGCCCAACAAATGTCAGTTAGTTACTAGTTGGTATACCAATAAGGCTTGGGATCAAAGGGTTTGGATTTTTAAGTTGCTTGCTTTTACTTTTGGGTTCTAGTTGCAAGATAATGTGGTGAATTTATCACTTCACTTTGCCACCTCTATGTTGTCACTTGTTGGATTTATAAAACATGCGCTTGCTTCACTAGTAGAATATATGAATGCAAGATTATTCTCACAAAGATTTGATACCCAAATATCTAGCAAGTTCAAATGTTGGGTCAACCTAATTCTGTGAAAACAACGAATCGATAAACTTAGAAAAATCTGGATGCACACTTAAATGAAGCTAGGGTCACATGTTTCTTGATATATCATTTTGGAATATATTACCTTCCTATATGTTTAATGGCATGCGGGGTTGTAGAATTAACAATTACTTTTTTTGAAAAAGGAATTAACAATTATTCAAATGCTTATCCTATGCCAAATGAACCTAATTTAATAAACCAATACCCTTTATTCCCATGGATTGTAACTTATAAGTAAGATGCTCTAATAACCAACTCTGATTTGAATGCTTGTGGTTTGCAAGTATCCATTCTGCAAACAAATCAAATCAATCATCTCAAGCAAACAATATTCAAAATAAACTATTCAATTCAAGGCGTGAATCAACAACAACATACCCAGTAAAATCCCACTAGTGGGGTCTGGGGAGAGTAGAGTGTACGCAGACCTTATCCCTACCCCGAAAAGGGTAAAGAGGCTGTTTCCGGGAGACTCTCGGCTCAACAGAAGAGACAATAATATCAGAAGAGAAACAAAAGAAAAGGCCTGTAACAACAAAAGATGCGAGAAAGATAATAACAACAACGAATAAGTGAAAGGACAATAACACAAAACTATGCAAAACAACAATATGAACACAACATAGACCGCTAACAAACCTAAACAAAACTCTATCAGACTACCCGGTACAAAGAGGGAAGAACTCTCGACTACCTCCTAGCCTACCACCTTAATGCTCGATCTCCAGATGTTCCTATCAAGAGCCATGTCCTCGGAAATCTGAAGTCGCGCCATGTCCTACCTGATCACCTCGCCCAATACTTCTTAGGCCGCCCTCTGCCTCTTCTCGTCCCTGCCAAAGCCAACCGCTCACACCTCCTAACCGGGGCATCTATGGTTCTCCTCCGCACGTGCCCGAACCACCTAAGCCTCGCTTCCCGCATCTTGTCGTCCACGGGGGCAATGCCCACCCTCTCTCGAATATCTTCATTCCTTATCTTATCCAGTTTAGTATGCCCGCACATCCATCTCAACATCCTCATTTCAGCTACTTTCATTTTATGTATATGTGAATTCTTCACTAGCCAATTTAGTGAAAGGCGTGAATCAAGAGCCTTTAAATTACCAATCAATATAATTGGTGGCCGAGCAATTAGAATTGTTAAAAAAACAAAATTGAACAAATAATCCAATATCCAGTGCATTAATACTAAGTGAGAAAAAGTATTTAAGAATCCAAATTACAGACCAACATGAAAAAGTAAGTACATCATCAATAAAGGATCTTTTTATTTTCAATGAACAAAGGAAATCATTACAAAGATTTTGAACTTGAAAATAATAAAGAAATAAGAAAATGGTGAAGGCAAAAAGAAAGAAGAAGTGAGTGGTGACGGATACATCTCCTACGGATAGCTACCCAAGCCCCTTTTCCTTTAAAACATGCTTGTCCATCGAATTTTCCTTAAAAACGACAGCCCTTAAGAGTTCTCCTTAGATTTAATTTAAAGATTCCGTTGACCGGGTACTGAGGTGTCAGAAGTTTGCTGCTCGGGGTTGGCAAGGGACTGATTGTTTAGGCGGAAGGACTCTCCACCTGCCACCTTGAGGCTGGGTTAGGTCACCAAGAAAGCAATCTGGGAAAAGGTCACTTATGAGCGGGCCCGGGGATTTTGGGGGGGGGGGGTGAGTTCTACCATATAAAAATAGTTGTTGCTCAGAGTCGCCTGCCCGTGCTTAGGCACCCAATACCAGAGCCTAGATGTTGAAATTTCTGAACCTTAGCTGGAATTTCTCTTCAGCTGGCTTCAGGTGCTTGAGTCACCATTTGATTAAGCTCAAAAGTCTCCACTAAACTCGAATAAATACAAGTGACATACAAAGAATTATAAATCCACACAAACTGTGAAATAATGTAAATTCTGAACAAACTAATGAAAATTCATCAATAATAAAAATGCAAGTTATCAAGTAAATCTATTTTTACAGATTTATGACATTGCCGTTTTTTGCTTGATATAAGCTCAAGTTATTGTACAATAGTCTTGGACTCTCAGTAGATGCAGCTGATTATAATCTTATGTCTAGCTACATTTGACTGCTGCATTATCCTTTCACTAAAAAATATTAAACCATGATGTATGTTAAGGTAGTGAGTAATGACCATGCCTGTGCTGAAAATCTAATTTCACTCTAAAATTCGGCCATCAATCTGATGAAGCATACAAGCGATGCGAGGGACATGTTTCTTTCCATACTCCTTTGTACTGCGAAACCTGTAAATACTTAAATCCCGTATTATTACGTGTTCTGATAATCCCCATTTTGCCATTATAATCCCACATAATCTTATATCTGTAGCGCTTGACTAGCATTTCTTGATTCCATACCCTTTGAGTGTGATGAAGTTTGATTGGGAGTTCAATATGTGCAGCAAAAACTTGCCAAGAAGGAAGGGGCTAGGATAGACCGTAATCGTGACATTGAACGCTTATGGGAATTTTATCAGCAATACAAAAGGCGGCACAAAGTGGATGATATTCAAAGAGAGGAGCAAAAATGGCGTGAATCAGGAGCAGTTAGTGCTAATTTAGGAGAGTATGTTTCTGTTACTTTTCTTGTTTCTTTGTGTTACTTAGCGCAATTCCTATTCTCCTTTGGTGTATCTTGCACTAAGGAGTGATAGCTTTATTGCATCTATTGCTCAAGGTTATGCTTGTCTGACAGATGGAACATATCTTCTTTTTAAAATTAAAATGGGCTGTGAGAATCTTGTCTAACTTTTCATGATAACGATGCTAATTTAAGGCTTGAAATGTTTGATATTGAAACTTTTGATTGCAGCATTACTCATCATAGGAGGGATTTTCTGTCAGCCATCAGGAATTTGTTGTTAATCATTATAGTATTCACTACTAAGTGATCCTGAGTGTAACAGTAAATATGTCATTAAATCTTCGTACCCGCTTAAATTGTCGTTTATAGCCTTGAAGATATTTATGCAATTTCGTGTGACATTCTGTAGCATTCAAGCTGAGATACTTGTCATTGTTTGCCTTTGTGTCTTTTCAGTGGGCTTGTTGGTTAATGTTGAGGGATCATAGTAAAAGTAGCTTGGTTTGCTTGACTTGATTAATATTTATTTTGTTTCTGTCATCTGTAGTGTGTAGATCTAAATTGTTCATTCACTTGAAATTCCTATTTTTTATATTTCGGGGTGTGGGGCTGATCTTCTTGACCTTTTAGCTTAAGCCTTGAGGTGTCTTTTCTGGCTATCTTCTATTTGCTGCAGTGCTTTTACTTTGATAGCATATTCACTTTTGGCGTATAAGCTGTTTCATGATGATGATGGCGATAGTATTGAATTTTTATTGTTGAATTGTAGTTTTATTATCTCAGAAGTTGAGGACTGATCTTACTCTTCTGTTGATCCTTGCTTGCTCTTTTTGTTAACGAAAAAGTTTCACCCATTAATTTTGTTCTTTTATTCTTTTCTCAGGTTGGGGCTTAGATTTTCAGAAATGAGAAAGGTATTCGCTACCTTGAGGGCTGTGGTTGAAGTGATGGAGTCTCTGAGCAAAGATGCCGCTCCTGATGGTGTGGGAAGGCTTATTATGGAGGAGGTAATATTTCCTTTCACTTCTTTGTATTTCTGTGTGAGTATAGTCTGAGACTAATTCCCCTACTTGTGACTTCTTCTCTCATTGTTTGTTCAGTTGAGAAGGATCAAGAAATCTGATGCAACTTTATCGGGGGAACTTGCACCATACAATATTGTTCCTCTAGAGGCACCATTGTTGACAAATGCTATTGGGTTTTTTCCAGAGGTAAGAATGTTGATTTTTCCTGTTATTTATGACAACTCTGCAGTAAGATTTCCCCCTTATGTGCTTTAATCATTATTACCACTTAGAAAGCGTCATCATTTTACTCCTTGCGTTCCAATTTGTTTGATTCTTTACCTTAGACAACAATATCTTACTGTCTTCCATCGTATTCAAAATGCAAAATAGTTTTACCTTGATGAGCCATCTACTCAACAAATTAACCACTTTTACTCACCTCAACTATAATATAAAGCATATATCTAGCTAACTCCTATGTATTCATTTTGAACTTTCTTAGTTTCTATGAGTCGTCTGCTTTTTTACTTTTATCTTTGAGACGAGATTCTATTGGAAACAACCTCTCTACCTTCACAAGGTAGGAGTAAGGTCTGCGGACACTCTATCCCCCCTCCCCCCCACCCCCCACACCCTGACCCTACTTTGTGGGATTACATTGGTTTTTTTTTTTGTTGTTGTTGTTGTTGTTTAATTTCTACGAGTCAAATCAGAAAAGGGTTATTGTTATGTAGATATTACGTGCAAATTGCAGGCAGACTAGGATGTTGTAGTATGTATTTGTTTAGTTGTCAATAATATTTATTTGTCAAATTTATCAATCCTCTAATCATTCCCCTGTATCACTTCACTTTAGCTCTAAATTTATTGCCTGTTAATTATGGCCTTATTTGTTTTGCTTGTATGACCTTATTTTATTTCCTGTCTCTCTTGAGTGAAAATTCCTGACAAGAGTTTTGTGAATACCGGTGTTTTCTTCCGTTGCTTAAATCCTATTTAACGTAAGAAGAATTTGGGCTTGAGTGCCTGACACCATTGAAACTGCAAAGGAAAAATTGCATGTAATGCTTGTTGCCTGCCTGTACAGCCTGGATTCTGCTTAATTTAAACTAGTTTCTGAACTTGAGGATTGTGAGTGTTAGGTTTCCTTTTATTTTGGGGCCTACACTTCTTTGCTGCAGTGGAGGATCATCTGTTCTTCAATATTATATCTGCTTCACTGCATGTGAAGAATCATCTATTCTTTAATATTTCTACATATGCGTTATATATAGTCATGCAATGTATCAGAGAGAAAATATTAGTGGGAAATATGTGCAGGTTCGGGGTGCCATATCAGCACTGAAGTACACTGAGCAGTTCCCTCAGCTACCCGCTGATTTTAAGATTCCTGGACAACGGGATATGGATATGTTTGATCTTCTAGAATACGTCTTTGGCTTTCAGGTTGGTGCTTAATAACATTTCGATATGCTGTTTGTATCAGTGGAACGATACACCTGAGCTTTGACCGTCGAGAGAACTTCCTTAGCTGTAAAAAATGTTCTTATAGGAAGAGTCAGTGATTTCTATTTCCATAGTGGCCAGGAATTCATGGTTTTATTGAGTTAGGATGTTGTTCCTGTGGGCACACCGTTCTTGCCAAAGCAATCTCACTGGAACTGCGTGGGATTGTATTCTGTCTACCTCTATATGAAGGTGGCAGATGGAAATGAACAACAATAGGATAGGGAAAATCATTAGTCATATGTAAATTTGACCTTTAGCTCTAGCGTTTCCTCATGTCCTATAATTCGTTCTAACCTGCTACTATGTTAAATTGTGTCACTATTCTTGCTGATCTAGGTTGCTCTTATGTGCAGAAAGACAATATAAGTAACCAGCGCGAAAATGTCATCCTCATTGTTGCAAATGCCCAGTCACGACTTGAGATACGTGTTGAGCCTGATCCAGTGAGTTATTAATTGATTATTAGAGTGCTCAGTTATCTGTTTGGTTTACTGGTGTCATTGCATAAATGACACTACCCTCCCCAGACCCCACTCGTGGCACTACATTGGGTATGTTGTTGTTGTTGTTGTTGTTGTTATTGCATAAATGAGTGCTTGAATTTTCAATAATTATTTTTGATAAATATGTCATTAATTAATTGAAGGGGTAAAAGCCTGTGTAGAATTTATGTACAAAATTGCCCATAGGACTATTGTCTAGTGGTAAGAGCACAACAGGTGATGTGTTGATTAGGCGGACGTTATAGGTTCGAACCCTGCTGCAAACAAAAGAATTTATTTACAAAATAAGAGTTACATCGAAAGGTTTTGGAGATGTGCTGGCTAGTCAGATGGTGAATTTGGTAATAGTGTGAAAGTGAGAATATTTAACGGTGCTGTCTCTCCAGGTCATGTAAAACCTTTGTGGTTCAAGGAAGTAGTTTTATATCAAGATTAGATATCCCATAGTTGACTGAGTTATAGCAAGAGGGCGAAGTGAGTTTTTTTATACAATATCACTTTTAAAAAACTTTTCCTCTTTTATCATATCCTATTATAGCTTGTTTGGCCAAGCTTCCAAAATATGCTTATTTTAAAAAGTGTTTTTTGTCAGAAGTGCTTCTTTACTTGAGAAGCAATTTTATTTAGCTAATCAATCTGAAATACATTTGCCAATATTAGAGGAGCAATTTGTGCTTGACCAAGGTTCTAAAAGTGCTTTGGGGGAAAAGCTACTCTTTTCAGCTTTCGAAAAACAACTTCTACTACTACTCAAAAGCTCTTTTATCTTCTAAAAGCTTGGCCAAACACCTTAACTCTCTAAAATAAGTACTTTTGGCTTCCCAGAAGCTTTGCCGAATATTGATAATTTCTTGTGTGTGTATGTATATATATTAATTTCAAGGCAGAATACATAGTTTACCCCCTGATTTGAGACCAAATCCCTGTGACACACCCCTCGAACACGGGCAACCTTTTACAGAACCAACCTTTTCAGAGTGTCTACACACCACTCTCGTGCTTGGCCACTTCTTGGAGATTGTAGGAAGAGATGCGGAGGAATTTAGGTTGGAAGGTTATTTCGTGGCTGATCAGTGGTGGTGATTTTAATCGAGAGAAAGGGGATGGATGATTTCTTGGTGGCTTCAGGTTACGTCCATGGCAGCATGAATCGAGAGAAGGGACAGCTGGTGATGGGTTTAGGTGTGAATCTAGTTTTTGCTGCTATGGTTTCATGATGGTTGGCTGGTGGTGGAAGGTGGTTTCATTGGTGGAGGTCCGGTGGTGCTTTTGAGGTATATATGTGTAGCTGTGTGTTAATGGAGAATATGGGTGCTTAGGTGGGGAAGATGAGGGAGAGTGTATTAATGGAGAATATGAGTGCTTAGGTGGGGAAGACGAGGGAGAGTGAATGGGACCAAATAAAAAAAAGAAAATTATAAATTTTGACATCTTGCAGTTAAATAAGGAATTGGCCATAATGTACAAGGTTAACACGCCATTCTTTTGGTTAAGCGCGCGCTCGCCGGGTAAGCAAACAGGTATCTTAGATCCACTTTGGAAAGGTTGGGTGTGTAAAAAGTTGCCCGTGTTCGACGGGTGTGTCACATGTATTTGGTGTCAAGGTCCGGGGTAACTTTAAAGCAGAATTTGTGACATCAACCCTCTAACTACAACTTTAAAGCCGCCTTAGGCTCTTTTTATTTTATCTTTGAATAAGCATTTGTGACATTATTCTAATGACGACTGAGATGTCACATGTAGCATTATCATATAAACTTTTAGTGGATGCATTTGGGCATATTTCCATTTCAAATGTAGCTAGCAGAATTGTTATGTCACAGACTTGAGATGAGTATCCATCGTCATTAACTCACTACTAGTTTCTCTTTTTTTGTTGTATATGCATCAACCTTCATGATTACATTGATATCTCGTCTTACTTAAATATTTGAATAATTGTTGTGAGCTTTTTGGTTGAAAAAGTTCTGGAGAGGATCTGATAAAGGATTACTTGCGAGTCAAAGTTCATTCTGATGGTGGAGTGCACTATCTGTTATACAAGCCATGTTTTGCCTTGATGACTAAGTGGAATCTTAAGCTGATACTTTCAAATGGTCAATGTAGTTGAAAGTGGCATACAATTTATATAGCAATCATAGATGTGTTGCTTCATTTACAGGAAAAAAGTTAATGTTTCATATTATGGTTTTTTCTCTGGCAGAAAATAGATGAGAAGGTTATCACTGAGGTTTTTCTGAAGGTTTTGGATAATTACATCAAGTGGTGTAGATACTTGCGCATTCGGCTTGTGTGGAATAAGTTAGTTCTGCAACTTTTGTTGTATATAGTTGCTAATGTAATTCTCAACTGATTCTCATTTCAATCATTTCAACAGATTAGAAGCCATTAACAGGGACAGGAAGCTTTTTCTTGTTTCACTCTACTTTTGCATATGGGGTGAAGCTGCAAATGTCCGTTTTCTTCCTGAATGCATCTGCTATATATTCCATCATGTAAGTCAGTCTGTGTTTTCTATTTCTTTTGCTATTTGGTTAGCGGTTGAACTGGAGCTATTTGCTGTTTGATCTGCGGTTTTGCAGGAGGTAGTTTCCCTGTTTGGGAATTTGTGGCCCTCTCTTCTAGTGATGATTTGCTAAATAGATTATTGACATATTTAGTCCCAACATTAATGCGTTAAATCAAAGATAATAGATATATTTTCCAAAATTCAAGTATTACATTGTACACAAGCTGACTCAAATATCATAATACTCATTTGATTGCAACTCTCTGATATTCTATTACTATGTGTAATAGCTCAAAACTGTGGTTCCAAAACCTTGTAATTTTTTTTTTTGATGAAGCAAGTAGAAGCAAAAAGCAAAAAAACAACCTGTTAGCTTCACTACAGAGATGCTCCAAAACCTTGTATATCTTGTCTTAGTTGATTAACTATTTAAGTGAGCTGAACCTATGTTTTGTTTAGTTTTAGTTGTTGAACTGTTTAAGTGAGCTGAACCTATGATTTCTAACCCAGACTGTTTTAATGAACCTGAAGCATGCCACGCGTATGAGTCATTTCAAAATATAAGTAATGTTAATGCTGCCATTCATTGTAAGACACAGGATATGGGTTGACAGCTGGAGTGACTATACTATCTAGCCAGTTTGGAACTTAAATGTTATGTAGTAATCGTGGTCAAGGTTCTAAAGTTTTGTCCAGCGTTCTTTGGTTTATTTTTGATGAAGTAAGGCGTTCCTTGGTTTAGCTAGGATCTAAATTTCTTTTGGTATTCCTGACAGTAAAAAGATGATGCTGTGTGTCTTTTATTTTCCCACTTTCTATTCTGTACCACCCCTAGACACTTACTGGATGCACTTCTTCTAGCATGTAGGAAGCTACCTCTCGTTGTGCCGGGCTTGGTGAGCTAGACTGACGTTGTGAAATCTTTAGTCTGTCCAGTTTTTGTGTCCTAATGGACAGTTTTGGCGAACACGAGTGAAAATATGATGTTTAGTGTTCTTTTTTTTTGGGATCCTGTAACTCTGGTTTCTCTTAGCACAGTCGTTGCGCTAAGGACTACTTTTAATTGTTAATAAAATACCTATTATCTTGTTAAAAAAATATGATGTTGAGTGCATGATCATATTAGATTTGCAGTACCTACTGAGCTGAAATCACATTTAAGCAGAACATAATGGTGCTTAATTGTCCAAAGATAGTTTATGCAGGCTATGAAGTATTCCTTTTTGCTTTTTGTCATTGTGGGGGTCAGTTTGATATTATTTTAAGAAAAATGTTAGATGAGATCATTATAAGGATGTTATAGTAGTTTTTTCGTGAAGCATTGTCCAGCACTAGTTATTGCTCTGTCTGCATAATGTGTGGCCTCCAAATTGGGGCCACAGGAAAAATTTGTATGTTTGTCCTGATAGGTTCACATGTTATTTTGAATTATGCAGATGGCTAGAGAACTAGATGCAATTTTGGATCATGGAGAAGCCAGTCCTGCCCCGAGTTGTGTGGGCGAGAACCAGTCTGTGTCCTTTCTGGAACAAATTATTCGTCCTATATACAATACGATAGTAGATGTGAGCCCATTTATCACATTTTATCCCGTTATTCCATAAACTTTAATCCACTTCTGAACTTACAACTACTGCTTGAGTTATGAATAATACTTGATGAAGTAAACATTCAAAAAAATAACACTTGATGTTGATGGAGTAAGCACTGTGATTCTGCGCCATAAAGATGAAATGCATCTTGGTTTTCTTGCAAAATCAAATTTGGAGCGCTATAAACTAAATGAACTCAGTGAAGTTTGAATAGCCTGGTTATACTATGAAAAGTAGTAACCTACTAACCTGTGCTTAACTACTTATAAAAAAAATGTAACCTGTGCTTAACTGATTTGTTCCCCAGTCCGTGGTAGGAAAATGCTTGTGTGTTCCATTGTGAGGACTTGCCATATTTTGCTTCCATATCCCTTATAAAAAAATTTAAAATTATGCTTCCATATTGTGAAGGATCTTCAATGCAAATGAATGATGTTGGCTTCTTGTAAATTTCTGACTTCTTTATGGTATCCTTCAATATCTGCTCCTATGGGTCAACCGTCTATTCTTATCCAATATCAACCATATTAAGGATTATCTGACGCTCTTTGTGACTCTATTTTAACTTCAATGGTTTATCTTTTAGCATAGTCAAGCTTTATGGTTTGTGGATAGTGGCAAGTTTAGCTACATTCCCCAGTAATGGCTAAAATCTTTTTCAGAGGGTGGTGAATCCTTATTAGGCAGTGCATGATGTTTAGAAGCAGTGCTTTTTGTGTATGTGGTGTGCAGCTTATTGCGTCTTCTCAAATTATTTATTGTCATTGGAGGTCTTTCACAAATTAGTAGAGGAATGTGTTAGTTTGTTGTGTACTGGTGTCTACTCTTCATAAAATGTTTAGAATGTTTTTTCCTTCATCTAAAATATTGTTTACAAAGTTACCTTGAGATCTTGTAATATTTCGTTAATTTTTGTGTGTGTTCTGGGAGTTGTTTACTTTAACCTATTTATTAGTAATTATTTTTTTTCAAAACTGCAGGAAGCTGCGAGAAACAATAATGGGAAAGCTGCACACTCAAAGTGGCGGAATTATGATGACTTTAATGAATATTTCTGGTACATTCCTTTTTCTATTTGCAAAATGAATTTAGCCCCATGGAATTGGATATCATTCTCGGTCACTGATGCTTTTGCAGGTCACCTGCTTGCTTTGAGTTGGGTTGGCCTCTTAAGAAGGATTCCTCATTCTTGCGGAAGCCAGCTAAGAAAGGCAAAAGGGTTGGTTTTATTGGCTACTAAAGTTTCTTTTGAATTATGAGTTGGTTAATTAGATGCTGCATATGCAAAATCTGCAGTAGAAATATTTTTTTCACGTGTCCTGATGAAGCTTGACATAGTATTCTGGTTTCCGGTGTGTCTGTATGGGTATTTTTTAGTCTTCCCTTTTGTGTCTTGAATTGGTTTCTATTTGTGCAACGTAATGAAAATGGTTAGAATGTGAAGAGTAACGACATGTCATCAGATAATAAATGCATGATGGACTGTCTCACATGTTAGAATGTTGCTTTAGGTGGAGTTGATTTTTGATGACAAACTGAAATATGCTCTTTGATTCTCTAGATTGGATTCTCTAGATTCGTTATGTATCTAACAATTTCGATCTGGTTTTCTAATCTGCTCATGGTGAGGAAAGATGTTTCTTAAGGTTGTGTTAGGACCGTTTTTGGCTTGTGATTGAAGTTGGTGAAAGGATGAGTCCTGAAAGGGTCTTCTAGAGGCATGAATATTTGTCTTTCAGGAATCTGGTTTTGAGTTTTCGGTTAAACTCTGGTTTTGTTTGTCACATTTTCCGATAGAAGATAATCGTATTTTTATTTGAGGTGTATTAACTGTGATGGTTCTCATACCGTTCCTTTTCTTTTACTGTGCCGTTTGATCATTTTGACCTTCATCATGCTTTGTTTTACTGTTCCCCCTGGTATTTATCCCTATTTCCTCAATATTAACTGTACTATGGTGTTGTTAATTTTTTTTTATATTTTAATCTTGTTCCTTTTTTTGCTTATTCTGAACTGGCAGACTGGAAAAAGCACATTTGTTGAGCATCGGACATTCCTTCACTTGTACCGGAGTTTTCATCGTTTGTGGATCTTTTTGGTTGTCATGTTTCAGGTTATATTCATTCTTTTCATGCTGCTCACCCACTAATTTTTTTTTTTTTTTTTTTTTTAATAGTTTGGACTTATCCACTAAGTTTGCTTTATAGCATAAAAGGGTTTGTATCATCTTCTTCCTCTACTGTTCAGGCATTGACAATCATAGCCTTCAGCCATAATAAAATCAATCTGGACACTTTCAAGAAACTGCTTAGTGTTGCCCCGACATTTGCCGTTATGAATTTCATAGAGAGTGAGTTGACATCTGTGCTGCTCTGATTTATTTATTAGTCTTTTCTTTTCTTCTGCTTCCATCCCTGTTTACTGTGTCATCTTGCTTCTTCTCTAGGTTGCTTAGATGTGCTCCTTATGTTTGGGGCCTACAGTACCGCAAGAGGCATGGCTATATCAAGGATTGTTATCAGGTTTTTCTGGACTGGTGTGAGCTCGGCATTTGCGATATATGTCTATCTGTAAGTCTTTTTTCCTAGGAGTTATTTCCTCTTGTTTTATATTCTCATTAAAGATTGGTATCTGATGTAATCCTAATACAGGAAACTTTTAGAAGAAAGGAATACAAACAAAGACCCCTTTTATTTTCGCCTTTATATCCTGGTTCTGGGTGTTTATGCTGGCATACGAATTGTTTTTGCGCTCCTGACAAAGTTACCTGCCTGTCACACACTATCAGAAATGTCTGATCAATCTTTCTTCCAATTTTTTAAGTGGATCTATCAGGTATTCTTCTATACATTGTAAGACTCCTTTGCCACTAAGCGTCGCTCATATTTTTAACATATTGATTATATTTCCAGGAGAGATACTTTGTTGGCCGTGGTCTTGTTGAGAAAACAACTGACTATCTACGGTTTGTTCTTCGTTCTTTTAATGTTTTAGCTTTTGAATTGTGTAAGAGTAGTATTGATTCTCGTTTATCAAGAGTGAAATTATTTGTTAATGGGTGATTTGATCCATGGTTTTCAATTACTTCAGTCTCCCATGGTGCACAACAAGAAAATACAAGTATAAAAACACACTGGAGTTGACTATGGTTGTTGTTGTAGTATTTATCTCCATCTTTCATGTAATCCCTGTCTGGGGTTCCACAAATTACTTGATAACAATCTTGATTTAGTACTTTCCACGACTAACAATTTTTGTTTTTCTTGGTTCTTTTTTCTATGACATTATATTTCCTCTACTTTTTTGTGTATCGTAGTTAAGTTGTCTTATCCTATAAAGTGCAGCTCCACTGTAGTCAATTTATGCCAGTATACCTTATGGTGTTGTTGCTGTTTTCTTTCCAGGCCATATCTTCGTTCTAGTACTGTTGTTTGTAATTGAGAAAAGTTATTTTCGAGAAATAATGAGAGAAGTTATATGCTTTTTATTATTGAATATCTTGATTTTTAGCCATGGGTAGTTGCTTGTAATATGGATTTTTGTCACAAATTATTTGCGTTGTTTCTCATTTACTCATGGAGTACTAATTTTGGGTTTCTGTCAAATGTGCACAGATTTTAATATCTTCATGTGTGTTAAATGTTGCAGATATTTGCTCTATTGGTTGGTGATATTTGCTTGCAAGTTCACCTTTGCCTACTTTCTTCAGGCAAGCGATGGTGCTTAGATTTTGAATTATCATTCTTTTTTATCAATATTACCTTTTACAAGTTTTTACAGTACAATTTAGTTTCACTATGTTGAGACCATGTGTTGGCTATGATAACAATTGCAGATCAAACCGCTAGTTGGACCTACTCAGATCATACTCGATCTTCCTTCCCTGCAGTACTCCTGGCATGATTTTATATCAAAAAGTAAGTCAACATTTCTTATTGGTTTCCATGTGGTCCAAAATTAACTCCATTTAGGATTGTTATTTACCACCACAGTCTGTTTCAGTTCTGGTGATATTACTTTTAAAAAATATTCTGTCTTTGCAGTAAGTTAAAAACATCAGTTACGAATGATTACACCGTCTTCCAACTTAGTAAGGGAATGAATAATGGATGTGGAAGGGAACTTGAGATCTTCCTCTTTTTTTGATAAGGAAAATTGTATTAATCAAAAGGAAGAAAAAACTCCCGTATACAAGAAGTATACCAAAAAGTAGAGAAATTATATCAAAACATGATTCTCTACAAAAGACGCCCAATCTTCTAAACAAGTAGGGGCTATATGAGTGCACCAAAAAGCGATCAAAGATATAAGACTATTCTTAAGATGTGAAAAAATGAGACTCAATCCCATCAAAAGCTCTCCTATTTCTCTCCCGCCAAACTATCCACATGAGAGCTAACAAGGCGAACTTCCACGCCTTTTACTTTCTTCTTCTACGGGAACCGGCCCAGCTATATAACATTTCCTTTACAGTGCTTGGCATCACTCATTGAACACCAAAAAGATTCAGGATTGCCCTCCACAAACCCGAGGACACAAGGCAATGCAACAAAAGATGATCAACTTCTTCCCCTGAGCTTTTACACATGTAGCACCAACTAACAAGTGTAATTCCTCGCTTTCGCAGATTTTCAGCAGTCAAGATCACTTCCCTCGCCACTAACCATGCAAAAAAGCACACCTTCGTGGGCGCCTTAGGAATCCAGATCGAGGAGTATGGAAAAATGGCCTCCTCTCTCACCAACATACTCTGGTAAAAGGACTTTACGGTGAACAAAACCATTGCCACGCAACCCCCATCTCTGAGAATCACAAGGAGGCCGGGGCCTGTCTTGCACATATAGCAGTGCCAACAAATCTTGGAGCTCCGCAATCACCCAATCTTGCACGTTCCTTCTAAATGAGAGGTCCCATACTACCCCCTTCATGCTCCTTGCGAATCTGTTGGACCATCAATTCCTTCTGGTTTGAAACTCTGAAGACGTGGGGAAAGAGACCCTCAGAGTATCCTCTCCACACCACATGCGATTCCAAAAGGTGATTCTCCTTCCATATCCCACTCTGTAAGTGATGTTGCCATTAAAGGCTTCCCAATTCTTCATGATGCTCCTCCACATGCCACATCCGCAAGGTGTTGTGATTGCCTTGGTCCTCCAACCCCCTTCCGTGGAATCGTACTTTTTTACTATGACCTCCCTCCATAAAGCATGCTCTTCTATCCCGAATCTCCATAGCCACTTCCCCAACAAAGCTCTGTTGAATATCCTAAGATCCTTTACTCCAAGTCCATCCCACTTCTTAGGGGAAGTGATTGTCTGCCAATTCACTAGATGAAACTTTCTAGTTCCATCCGCCGCATCCCAAAAGAAATTCCTTTGAAGCCGCTCCAGTTTTTCTGTGATGCTTACAGGAGCTTGCAACAGGGACAGGTAATAGGTGGGCATACTCGATAAAGTGCTTTTAATAAGCACTTCCTTGCCGCCTTTTGACAAGTACCGTTTCTGCCTGCCTACTAATCTTTTTTCAACCCTTTCGATCACTGGATTCCAAACCGTAGTATCTATATGCAGTGCCCAATGGGAGACCTAGGTAAGCTGTGGGAAGAGAGCCCATCTTACATCTGAGAACATAAGACAAAGCATCAATGTTAGTAACCTCACCCACCGGGAAAATCTCACACTTGCCGAGGTTGATTTTGAGCCCTGATACTATAGGTTGATTTTGAGCCCTGATACTATCTGAAACCACTGCAGGACCTGCTTCAAGTAGGTCAACTGATCCATATCGGCATCACAGAAAACTAGGTTGTCATCCGCAAATAGCAAATGAGAGACTCTTCGGGCAATGAGCACCCCGATTGGAGCTGCGAATCCTCTCAAGAAGCCTCCTCCCGCCGCACGATACATCATTTTACTCAGAGCATCTATCACTAGAATGAATAGCATGGGGGATAGGGGGTCAACTTGCCTGAGACACCTGGAGTTGCCAAAGACACCACACGTGCTACCATTAACCAGGACAGAGAATCTTACTGAGGAAATGCAGAACTTGATCCATCATCTCCATCTTACCCCAGACCCCATCCACATCATAATGAAATCCAGGAACTCTCAATTTACATGGTCGAAAGCCTTCTCAAGGTCCAACTTGCATAGTTAGCCGGGTTCTCTATTTTTCCTTCTGGAGTCTACCAGTTCATTTGCCACCAAAGCAGCGTCCAGGATTTGCCTACCTTCCACAAATGCATTATGGGAGGACGAAACAGACACGTCAAGAACCTTCTTGAGTCTATTGGAGAGCACTTTAGAAATGATCTTGTAAATGCTCCTCACGAGACTAATAGGCGTGTAGTCTCTGATACAAGATGCATCTTCTTTCTTAGTCACAATAGTAATAAAAGAAGCATTGATACTTCTCTCGAAAATACCATTCACGTGGAAGTATTCAATGGCTTCCATCAACTCTCCCTTAATGGTGTCCCAACAGAGCTGGAAGAAGGCCAAGGAGAAACCATCAGGCCCGGGGGCCTTATCACCAGCACATCTCGACACAGCCTCGTGCACCTCCTCCTCCTCGAAAGCCTTTCTAGCCACTCACTGTCTCCCTCCTCTATGTGGTTGAACTCTATTCCCTCCAAAGTAGGCCTCCAACTAGCTTCCTCTTTGTATAAGTTCTCATAAAACCCCACTATCGCCCCTTTTACCTCCTCTTCTCCCTCAATCCTCTAATTCCCCCAATTCATGCATAAGCTCCCTCATTTTAACCTCTACCCTGCCAAAAACCTCCTTATTCCACCTAATAATATCTCCCTTGAGCAATTTAAGTTTCTTCGAAAGACGGAATGAAGGTGTCCCTGATACCCCGTAGCTTGTCCACCATTCTTTCACTGTCACCAAATCTTGGCACTTTCAACCACATGTTCTCGAATCGGAAAGGAGCACACACCGCCTCCCTTGAGCAATTTAAGTTTCTTCGAAAGACGGAATGAAGGTGTCCCTGATACCCCGTAGCTTGTCCACCATTCTTTCACTGTCACCAAATCCTGGCACTTTCAACCACATGTTCTCGAATCGGAAAGGAGCACACACCGCCTCCCTCTGCATCTATCTAGCAAGATAGGCAAATGATCCAAAGTCAGCCTAGGTAAAGGAATCTGCAGCAAATTCGGCACCAGCTAATCCAAGGAGGACGATATCAGTAATCTATCAAGTCTAGACCTTGAGTTGGAATCCTCCGCCCTGGCCCAAGTAAACCTTTCCCCTGACAGAGGAAGATCAATGGGAAAGTGATCATTGATGAAGTCAGAAAACTCCATGGCCCTCGAAATCAGACTACACCCTAATCTCTCCTCCGGGAATCTAATAGTGTTAAAGTCTCCCCCTGGAACCCATGGAATGTCCCATTCCCCCATAACATTGGCCAGTTCCTCCCAGAAAGACACCTTGGACCCTTCTCCTACCGGTCCGTACACTCCCCCAAATCCCCACTCCACCCCACTCATTCTATCTTTGATAAGAGCTGCTAAAGAAAAAACTCCCTTCTTAATCTCTTTTACCTCCAAGGTTCTATCATCCCACATAAGAAGAATGCTCGCGACACTTCCTGCTGCAGGGACCCGGTCATATTTCACCCAACTACCCCCCAGACACTCCTCACAATCGCATCCGACAGAACTTCCATTTTGGTCTCCTGAAAACAAACTAGGTTGGCACCCCACTCTCTAACTCCCACTTTGATGATGGCCCTTTTGTTTGGATCATTCATCCCCTCACATTCCATGAAAGAATCTTAACTTCCATAATAACAATATCCCCCTTTTCCCCACCCCCCCTAGCCGAGCTCCCTTCCTCCCTGTCACACACCCAACCCCTTCTCTGGTATACCACTACATCCCCTAAATTATTTTGCTTATCACCTTGACTCAACAACCTCCCTGCATCATCATGAAAAGAGTGTTGCTCAATCTCCCTCAACAGTTCTAACACCCTATCTTCCTTCCCTTCAAAAGAAACACCTAAAAACTTCCCAAAGTTTAATAGTTTATCCTCCATCCAAAAGGACATATCCCCTTCTCCAATCCGTGACGAAATTGGACATGCGCCTTCTATATGTACCCTTTCCTTGCTCCTACCGGAAGAATACAGGACCATAACATTGCTAGCAATAGGAACTTTAGGTGCCGAAAGGATTTCACCATTTCCTTGTGAGGCACCAACCTCTGAAATTAACACCCCGCTGCTATAGGAATGGCCAGAAACGCCAGCAGGGTAACGGGGAGGAAGAGAACATGGAACCCTTGGCGGCATATTAACTGGAATTATTGTTCCGACACTAACATCAATTGAGGCAGGCGCAACAATCTCCCCAGAAGAAGAAGTAGCTTGAAGTGTAACCTCAGCACAGCTAAGCACAGGAGAAGATGAGGGGGCGATGGAGCTGGGTCCATCAGAGGCGGGAGGCCGAGGAATAACACCACCAGCTTTAGCCGGTGCTGCCCCTGAAGCACCGGCCGTCGAAGAGGGGCGCATGTCACTAGAGTTTGGTGAAGAAATACAACTATGTGAAGCACCATTGGTAGAAGAAGAAGGAGCGACTGTTCCCATATGCTTAGGAGCCTTATCAGACGCAACTTGAAATAATCTGGGCCCCTTAGGATCAATTCTAATAGAATTGGGAAAAGTTGTTGGGCCCATGTGTGGAGGCCCCGGCCTATACTTGCTGAAAACTTGGCCGGCCCTATGATAATTAAAAGAGGATCGGCCCATTCTGCCTTTCCAGCCCGCATCACTAATCCAGTGGCATTCATGTCTTTTCCTCCTGATAAAATTTTGTCTTCTTTTCCCAAATTCAAACCCCCCGTCTCTTCTCGATCTAACGTCTGATTCTGGCTTAGTCCACTGATCCGGTGAGTCCTCCCCTCCCTTCAGAGACTGATTTACCCTCCCCTTCCTTCTATTTGACCTTCCCTTTTCTTCCGCCACTACCACATGCTTAAAGATAGAGCGAAATTCAGGGTTCAACCAAACCCTATAACTCAAGTAGTCATCTTCCACCACAGTGGAGACATGGATTCTGCCCCCTTTCCTTACCACAATCCTCACTCGCGAGAGATCATGTAGGCTGCAAGTGACATCAATAAAACCCCCACAGATTTCCCCAATCTTCTTGAATAGGTCAAGACACCAAAGATGCACCGGGAGACCCACCATGTTGACCACCAATGTTTCGTCGGAGAAACGAGGGTCGAGACACCCATCGTGCTCCACCCATCTGTCTAGCTTTAAGAAGTTCCCATCGAACCACATGTTTCCTCTGACAAGAATTTCTGAAGCTTGAGACTCGTCGACAAATCGAAAGAGATATTGCGTGTCCCCCAGTTGCGATATTTTCAGCTCGTCCTTGACGTTACATACCTCTGCTGCCCAGTTCCTAACGGCCACGGGAGAACCAACCCATTTGGAGAAAGACCCAATCAGACAGGATTCCAAGAAACCCTTGCGCCTGAGAGTGTGCTCCTCAGACAATGAGAAATGCGACTCCTGCCCTACGTCGAGCTTTCGATGGCATCTTCCCCCAAAGTTCTAGGGCTGGCCAAGAGGCAGCTTTGGTGAAAGACATGTTTTCCAGCTTTCTAGATTCTAGAGAGAAGTAGGATCTCTCTCTAGAATCCATCATATCTAAATTCGGCTGTACCAAACTACTATCTATAGCTCTGGTGTTGCACGATGCCGGAAAAATCATTGAATGTCGTCGAAATCTGAATATTTTCGCCGGAAAATAGAAAAACTCTTCTGATTTAGGAGGAACTGGGATGGGTAGGCTTGGAAAAGCCTCGCGAAGAGGCTGACTGAAGAAGTAGTGAGATCTGCTCGAAAAAAGCCTCACCCGTCGCCGGAAAATAGTGAAAGTCGTCGGATTTTGGAGATTCTTGGATGGGTAGGCTCGGAACAGCCTCGCGATGACGCTGTCTGAAGAAGAAAAAGTGAGATCTGGCCGGGATAAGCCTCACGCGCCGGCGCGTGGCTGAGAGGTCGCCGGAACTGGGCCGCGCGTGAGGGCGCGTGGGTGGTCGTACGCCGGAGATTTTAACTGTGTTTTGGTCGTGATAGGCTTGTCTCTTGGAGGGTGGTGATACAATCCTAGGATTCATAAAAGAGAAATGTCTCGGGGAAAGTGCCAGAGAGCATTTTTCCTTACCCAAGTCAGCATACTTGCACAAAGTTTGGGAATAACTTGAGATCTTCCTCTTTGCTGGGTGATTGTAGAATTTGATCTTTTTCCTCTTGCGTTTCCAATAGTTCATTCCTTTTCAGTTGAAGGAAGACCGTTTAGTATTACATGGTTGTAATGTCTGCCAAAGAGTTTACTAAATAAATTCTGCCATTCATTTATAAAATTGATTACTGTATCAAAAAATGTCTGTCAAAGAGTTTGTTGTGATAGTAAGATTTTGCTGTCTTGATATTGTATGTCTCACTTGCAAGTTCTTTTAGATTCGCTATATGTAATTTCTTCAGGATGTGTGCATGAGTGTAGACCTTTATATATAGGATAGCTGACCAACAACTTCACCTCAATCCCTAGTCATAAATGAACTATTTGCGTCCATAATATTTCAGAACTCCATAGTCCTATGTTGCTCGGATCCTTCAAATCCCTGGTGTACCCGTATCCGTCCGACAAGATTTGGTTGTGGGTTTGGGATTTAAATAGATTTGGTCCACCTAACTTGGGTGCTTTGAGTGCAGCTATGTCCGAGAAGTATAGGTTGATTGGGTGTTTGGTTTGATTTTGGGTTTGACACACACACACACACACATGTATATATATAGTAGTAACTTTACTATTATACAAGATAACTTATGAATAAGATATTAAGTATTTACAAAGAAAGCACCCAAGGGTGTGTCCTAGTGGTCAATGAATTTGGTTGAGAACCATGAGGTATTAGGTTCAAATCCCAGGGTGGCAAAAAAAGTTAGGTGGTTTCTTCCCATCTGACCAAGCCTTTGGTGGACAGAGTTACCCAATACTTATGCTTGTTGGAGGTAGCAATCATCCCGTGAAATTAGTCGAGGTGCATTCAAGCTGGCCCCTACCAGGAGCTATAGTATGACTTTACCGAAAAAAAAGATTTCAAAGTTTTTATCTACCAGTAATCTGCCATGCTGCCTGGAAAAGTGAGGTTATGTACTGCAGAATGATCCAAGGAATAACCAATTTTTCAAAATGACTTCACTTCCCAGCTGAAACTAACCTTTAAAATTATATTGTCTGCCTGTGTTTGGTGGTCTCTAATTTGGTTCAGTGTTTGTGAAAGTTTATTGTTCTGCTAGTCTAAGATGTTCATTTTTTGGGATGAATTCCTCCTCCTCGCTCCTGATCTGTAATTAATCCTGGAATGCATTTACTTTGTAGGTTTATAAGAGTTTAAGTTTTGTGCATTGATCTGGTCATAGAATGAGGAAACCCAAGTTTAAATGAACAACATGGCTTGTTCATGATTTGTTTTCTATTGCTGGGCATTAGTTAGATGGTCTTCTCCTACTCTTCATCCCTTCCCCACTTAAGAGATGAAAAGAAGCCCTCTGCTAACTTTGTTCAGATACATGTTTATGCATGCAATATTTTCCGTGCGCATGCTTTGGTTGCACATGCTTTTATATGCCTTTTCTGATCTTTTTCTGGATGAATCTTAAAATTACGTATTTGGCTTATAGATAGTTATTGAACGTCTAGTGTTCTTTTTCCAACGAGAGTGATAAGATTCTTTTGTCAAGATGGGAAATTTGATCTCTTATATCTGTTGTGTTTCTTTTGGCAGAGAACAATAATGTATTGACAATTGTTAGCTTGTGGGCTCCTGTTATAGCTGTAAGTATTCATTATTGATTTCACTAACATAGTTTAGGTTTTGGAGATGGCTTTCTGAAATGTTTTTAAGCTAATTCTGATAATGGAGCAACACTATGCTTCAGTTATTCTCCTTTTGCACCTTGTATTCTGACATGTTTATTTAACTCTGTGATCTGAGGAAGATTCTCTGCAGAATCTTGGTTCTCTCCTCCTTAATATATGTAAAAGCTTATATATGTAGTTAAAGCAGTTGACTCTTACCAGCTCAACTCCATTCAAGAAAATGTTACGTTCAAATCTAGCTAGCTTCATAAGAGATTTACTAAGTTTGCTGCCATTGTTATGATAAAGTGCAAAAAGGGTAGTGGAAAGGGAGGAAATAGTCATCAGATTTGCAACTATTAAACTATTTTAATCCACCCAGGGATTATTATAGCTAGGAACATTCTTGTTCGTATTTGAGTTTCATACTTTACAAACTCCAACTGCTGCTAGTAATAATGGTCATTCCCTTTTGAGATTGCTGGTAATATTCCCTTTACAAATTTTGTTATGGCTTTTTAGGTGATGGCCGTGTATCATAAACTAAATTTCTTGTTGGCTTTTGTATTCCTTTGTCTATATTGGTTTGGTGTTGATTCCTCTCTTAAATACCCTTCATTTACAGATTTATCTCATGGATATTCACATATGGTACACTTTATTATCTGCTATTGTTGGTGGTGTAATGGGAGCGCGGGCTCGCTTAGGGGAGGTATAGTTTCAAATTTTAATTCTCTTAATTTTCCTGGAGAAAAATGATGCTTGTGAAAAAAGAAAAAAAATGATGCTTCTTGTGCATCTTCTTGCCAATTTAGTTGCATGCTTTTCATCTTTTATAGGCAACTGTATCCTGAAGTTAGATTTTCTTCTAAAATATTGAATTTCTCAGATACGCTCAATCGAGATGGTGCATAAACGTTTTGAGAGCTTTCCTGAAGCCTTTGTCAAGAACCTTGTGTCACCTCAGACAAAAAGGTGATGGCCCTCAAGAAAGTCAATTGTGATGACCTATTTTGTTGCTTATAATTATAATTTTTTTTACATTTGGTCTGATTTATTTCTCTCTTATGTGATGGATAGTCAGCACAGCTATGTTCTAACCAATTTATATAAACCGTGTACTTTTTGAAATCCTCTTCTGATACTGCATTCCTGTAACGTGTCTACTTTTATGCTTTTACAGGATACCTATTGACAGTCAATCATCACAGGTGAGTCTCATCTTGATTCTGTCTTCTTCGGAGTTGCTTTTCGTGTAGCTCGCTTAATTGAAATTATCAGGGCCAGGGAACTACTGTTTTTGTTCATTGCTAAGATAATCAATATTTTATTTTAAAATGTGATTAAATGTGGGTTGATCCATCATGATTTCATTTTTGTAGCTAGAGGTATCCTTTATGGCTGAAATCCTCACGATAAAATCCACTGAAGCTCCTTTTTATTACTTTTAGCTGTGTGAATATTGTGTATATCTATCACTCTTTTATTGGTTCTCATTGAGCTGTACCACATTGTTTGGGTGATATATGCAGAGCAGCATGGATCAATTTTGGTATCAAATGTTGACCTTCCATGGCTGAATAACTATTCTTGTGAAAATTTGAATAGCAACCAGAGATTAATATGAGGGTCTTTATCGTCCTTTTCTGGTATGGATGAAAGAGTACTTACCACTCCACCACAACCTTTGGTGGTAACCTGATCTTCTTATATTAATAGATAACCTTCAACATCCTTATCCAAATTTTTTAATAAATAACCTTAAATAGCTGTATGAAGCAATAGTGGCCATACCACTTTAAAACACATAGTTTCAAGAACCAAGTCTCCTCTTTGTTACTTTGGGAGTATATTTCAACTAGGCCACTTCTTGTGACTGTGAGTAGCTCCGATAGACAAGCAAATAGCATCTTAAGTTCTAAAATATCTTTTCGTGAGCTAGTGTCTTGATCAATTTTTTTCTTCTTCTTCATTTTGTTACCCCTGTACTTTTAGGGCTCGTTTTATATGTATTGTGAGGATGAGAATGGATGGGTTAGTTTATCCATTTTGTGCTTGGTATGTAATTGGATAGGGGAAGTTATCCAGAGAACCCTCACCCTTGCCCTGGGTTTTTGGGGGGGGGGGGGTAGTTTTTGGGCTATGAAATGCTTAAATAGTCTTCTAATATAATGAAAATTTTCCGAGTTTTTTCCCAATGAGGTTATGTAAGATTGAGTGACTGACTAAGGTCATATTTGAAAGGAAGAATTAATCTGGATGATTATACCATATGTAATGCTTCATATCAAACATGAGATAATTTTAATCTGCATTTTATTCTCCTCATACAGTTAAAGTCAAAGGGATTGGAATTCCTCCTATCAAGTCACTCATCCAAATGAACCCTTGACAAGGAAATGGATAGAAGTACTTTATTTGATGTATAACTGGACTTGTTGACATCCAGGGGTTTGGTCTAGTGCAAGAGCTCAGATGGTGATGTGTGGGTTAGGCACACGTCATGCGTTCGAACCTTGCCGTAGACAAAACCCTAGTTTTTAAATGGAGAAGGGTAGAGGGACTGACCCATTATCCATGGAGTTTCGAAGTGTGCCATTGGCCCCTGGCGATTCCTTGGATATAAACTATGTTGCTTGGACTCTCCGAAAATTTCGCCCGGTGCGTGTCGGATCCTCCAAAAGTAGTGTATTTTTGGAGGATCCGACAGGGGCGCGACAACATAGCTTATAAATAAAGGACTTTTTTACTTTGCATAAGTGAGAAATTTACGATTCAACTCTGGATAATGTGGGACAGCTTGGCGGTGAACTGCCTGCAGTGGATTGTGGTAGTTGAGATATTGTCAAGGGCTTCCAGTTGAGAAGTAGAATAACTTGATTTCAAGTAAGACATGCTGTAAAAGTGTTAGGATGGCAACATGGTGTGAATGTTTATGCTGTACTGTAAGCTTTATTCCGCAAATACTTTTGTTGTCAGTATATTTGGGAGTTAGTTAAATGACAAAAAAAGATATAGATAATTAAAGATGTCCGTGAAGTCTCTCTCTCACGACATGGTTTCTGTGTCCATTCAAACTTATAAGGTATGTGCTTGAATGTTCATTCTGATCCTTGAGGATTATCAATATACTAGTTTTGTTGTGGTTCCGTTTGTCCTTCGGTGCTTTTCCTTGATATGGCTATCATGACTGTTTCTTAGACCAACACTGCGAGGTAGTGTTTTCTGTATGTCTATAGTTAATATGTTCTTCCATTTTAAAAGTATATTCTTCCATTTTTACGTCTATGGTTAATATTGTTTTCAATTTTGCAGACTTCTCAAGATAACAACAAAACAGATGCAGCTCTCTTTTCACCATTTTGGAATGAGATTATCAAAAGTTTGCGTGAAGAGGATTACGTCAGTAACAGGTAATTGGGTGATTCTTATGACCCATTTTGGCACTGGTCCATTTCTGTATTCAAATCTTCTGCTTTTCATTCTCAAATCTTTACTTTAATTTTTCAATGCACTGATTTCCCCTAGGGAGATGGATTTACTTTCAATGCCGAGTAACACGGGAAGTCTACGACTTGTACAATGGCCTCTGTTTCTCCTCTGCAGTAAGGTGCTCCCGGCAGAATATTTGCCTATAAATTTTTACGGCAGAATATTTACCTATAAATTTTTATGTTGGAAAGCATACACATTGTTAGTAAATGGAACAACTTTTACAGATCTTGTTGGCTATTGATTTGGCTTTGGATTGCAAAGATACACAAGGAGATCTTTGGACCAGAATATGTAGGGACGAGTACATGGCCTATGCTGTCCAGGAGTGCTATTACAGTATTGAAAAGATCTTATACTCTCTGGTTGATGGAGAGGGAAGACTTTGGTATGCCTTTTTACCCCTGACAAACAAGAGTCTAGCTTGTTTTTCTTGTTCCATATAGTTTGTTTTGAGCATTCTTGCTCTGAAGTGGTCAATGTTCATGTTTCTCTTGATGTTAGGGTTGAAAGAATATATCGAGAGATCAACAATAGCATAATGGAGGGTTCACTAGTCATGACCTTATCACTGAAGAAACTTCCAGTTGTGCTATCAAGATTTACAGCATTGACTGGACTTTTGGTAACATTCTGCCGTATTCTATTTTTTTTTTTGATAAAGAAAAGAAATTATAGAGATGATAACAATGTAACCCAGAAAACTCTGCCTTGCTCTATCGTTAGTATTGAGATTGTTAAGTAGTCCACTTGGTAACTCAACTACCTATGTGTATTACTACATCTGTTTACTGCAATAATTGAATCTTGTATTCATGAAGTGGATGGACGGTTTGAATCTTCCTGTTGTAGGGGTAGAGATCCTAATATTTTCTAGATCACTCTTATATTATTGAAAGTTAGAACAGACTTTTGTTCTGTGTTTGGGAATTAGCCAATGCCGGTTAAAGTAATGGTATGCATGTTTTGTTTCACAGTGATTTTTTCATACCAAATACAGTGCAATTTGAAACATCTAGTGCCTGTGGCTTGAATTAGGGGTGTTAATGAGCTGAGCCGTGGGAACTTTGCATGACTCAACTGATTTCTATCCAAGCTTGGCCTGATTAAACAAATTAACTTTCTTAGCCTGAGGTCAAGTCAATGTGACAAGCAAGAGGCTTGAGCTTGCTCTCGAAGTCAGTGGATATAGCAGCTACAAAATTTAACAATCACAGTAACTTAAGAATTATCTTTAGATTGATATACCTGTAAACTCGTTCACTTTTCCAATCTGTCATTCTGAAGCAATCTTGGTTCATATAATTATTCTCACCACTGGCATTTCTACAACATTATTTAAAAATGTGGTCCTGCATGTTTTTCAGCAAATAGTAAACAGCTCATGTTTTTATTTGCTCTCGTAGTAATTGTACCGAACCAAAAGTGGGCTACCAATTGGGTCAGAGGGAACATGTTTCAGGGAATATAGCATTCAATGAAATCCCATATCGGGATTATAAATGAGAGAAAGAGAAAATTAGCCTGGACAAGTCTGAAATGTTGAAATCAACTAAATCTTATGGAGCACATCTAGCGGGTTTCCAAGTCACAGGCTTCCCTTAAAGTTTGTTTCTAGTGTTTCACTGACTGCATCACACAGATGATCTATGTTTAACACCTGCTCTGTGTTTTTATCTCACTACAGTTTATTTACTAAGTTTGATTCTCTTGCTGGATCATGTTGTTTGTCTCTGAGATTGTTTTTAATAAATTATGTATTAGGCTGCCCACTAGTTATGGAACGGGAAGTGTGGCTGGATTCACAAGCCATCCCTAGGAGGGGGAGTTTTAAGTACCTTGGGTCTATTATACAAGGGATGGGGAGAATGGGGAGATTGATGAAGATGTCACACATTGTATTGGGGCGGCATGGATAAAATGGAGACTTGCTTCCGGTGTTTTGTGTAACAAGAAGGTACTACCAAAACTTAAAGGTATGTTTTATAGAGCGGTGGTCAGACCGGCTATGTTGTATGGGGCTGAGTGTTGGCCAATCAAGAGCTCTCACGTCCAAAAGATGAAGGTAGCAGAGATGAGGATGTTGAGATGGATGTGCGGGCACACCAGATTAGATAGGATTCAGAATGAAGTTATTCGGGACGAGGTGGGTGTGGCTCCTATTAAGGACAAGATGCGGGAAGCACTACTTAGATGGTTTGGACATGTGAGGAGGAGAAGCACAGACGCTCCGGTAAGGAGGTGTGAGAGGTTGACATTGGAGGGCCTTAGGAGAGGTAGAGGTAGACCGAAGAAGAGATGGGGCGAGGTGATTAGGCATGACATGGCGCAACTACAGTTGATCGAGAACATGGCCCGTGATTGGAAGGATTGGAGGTCTAAGATTAGGATAGTAGGTTAGGTAGTCTAGATTATTCATACCGGTAGTGTTAGTACGTACTCTCGCATTTGGTTGGTAGTAGGCTTATTTGAATACTTTTTTATTTTTTCCTCTGCTTCTACATGGTTTTTCGGTGTTGTCCCGTATTGTTTCTTGTTATTATTTTGGTACCTATGCTTGCCTAAGCCGAGGGTCTATTGGAAACAGCCTCTCTACCTCCACAAAGGTAGGGGTAAGGTCTGCGTACACACTGCCCTCTCCAAACCCCACTATGTGAGATTATACTGCGTATGTTGTTGTTGTTTGTTATTAGGCTGCCCGCTCTTAGGATTTCATGTTATTTGTCTTAGTACTTATTTTCAATACATCTTGTGCTTTTATGATATCGTGTCACTCATGTCTCTTGTATTTTGTACCATTGCAGATTCGCAATGAAACTCCTGAACTTTCAAGGGGTGCGGCAAAAGCTTTGTATGATCTGTATGAGGTTGTTACCCATGATCTGTTGTCATCTGATTTAAGGTGAATCCTTTGCATGATTATTTTGCTCAAACTTCAATTGGTTCTTTGCTTGGGTTGTTTTGAGAGTTAACAATGTTCTTTATCTGGGCAGGGAGCAGCTTGATACTTGGAATATATTGGCAAGGGCAAGGAATGAGGGGCGACTCTTTTCTAGGGTGGAGTGGCCTAGAGATCCTGAAATTGTACGAGTCCTGTACTTTTATATTGATTTTTTGCTGATCTGTCATGCTATTTTACAGAATCTTTCCTTACCCCTTATTTTTCTCTCTCTCGTCTCCTTTGTTGATATGCTAAACTGATAAATCTCTTGTGCTTCTTACAGAAGGAGCAGGTGAAAAGGCTGCATTTACTTCTTACTGTGAAGGATTCGGCTGCTAACATTCCTAAGAATCTCGAAGCAAGAAGAAGATTGGAGTTCTTTACAAATTCTTTGTTTATGGACATGCCACCAGCAAAGCCAGTTAGTGAGATGATGTCATTCTGGTATTGTGCTGCTGTCACCTAGTCTTTTAGTTGAATTTTTTGACATAAGAACAAAATCTGGATTTTTCCTAATATGCGTATATGTTGGCAACAGTGTCTTCACCCCTTACTATAGTGAGACAGTGCTATATAGTTCCTCTGATCTGCGAGTGGAAAATGAAGATGGCATATCTACACTGTTCTATCTTCAGAAAATATTTCCAGGTATCTTTTCCATTTGGTCAGTTACTGTACTTATCCCATCTTGTACATAGCTGTTGAGACTTTCTTGTTGGTAGATCTGCTTCCTCTTGGCTTTTAACCAGCATGGAGGAAAATGGAAAATTTTAATTTCCTCCACTTTCTATTCTTTTTTTTATTAGGTAAATAATATCATTTTAGGTAGGGAAAACCTCATATACAAGCAGTATAACAAAAAAAGAAGGGCAGTGATCTTGACTGCTGAAAATCTCCGAAAGAGGGGAATTACACTTGTTAGTAGGTGCTACATGTGTAAAAGCTCCGGGGAAGAAGTTGATCACCTTATGTTGCATTGCCCTGTGTTCTCTGCATTGTGGAGGTCAATCCTGAATCTTTTTGGTGTTCAATGGGTGATGCCAAGCACTGTAAAGGAAATGTTATATAGCTGGGGCGGTTTTCGTAGAAGAAGAAAGCAAAAGGCGTGGAAATTCGCCCCGTTAGCTCTCATGTGGGTAGTATGGGGGGAGAGAAATAGGAGAGCTTTTGAGGAGATTGAGTCTCCTTTTTCACATCTCAAGAATAGTCTTTTATCTTTGATCGCTTTTTGGTGCACTTATTTAGCCCCTACTTGTATAGAAGATTGGGCGTCTTTTGTAGAGAATCATGTTCGGATGTAAATTCTCTACGTCTTGGGTATACTTCGTGTACACGGGAGTTCTCTCCCTTTTGATTAATACAATTTACCTTATCAAAAAAAAAAAAAAAGCAGTATAACAAAAAAAGAGAACCTACAAATAGACTAGCATTTTCAACTTCCTTTCAAGACGGAAAGATGGTGTACCTATGACATCGTACCTATTCCACCACTCATTTACTCTATATTCGAATTTTGTCGCCTTAAGCCACGTATTCTCGAATCTGAAAGGATCGCGCAAATTCCTCCTACCATCTAGCATAAAAGGCGAGTGTCCGAAGTCAATTTGTGCAATGGAACTTGCATCACATCTGGCACCAGCTCCTCCCAATTAGTAGACACCAAGAATCTATCCTGTTTAGATTTGGCATTAGAATCCTCAGCTCTATACCATGCGAACCTTGCTCTTGTCAGTGGAAAATCTATAAGACAGTGATCATTAATGAACTCTGAAAACTTTTTCATTGCCCTAGACACCACCCCCTCCTCCGGAATCTAATTGTGTTAAAATCCCCTCCTATCTCCGCCTGAAGCCGCATTCTTCACCACCCCAAAATTTTTTATCCATATTGCTATGATGAACTCTCCCTTACTTTACCTCCTGCACTCCCTAGTGCTGGTAACCATCATACTTCACCCACTGTCCCCACTGGATGAATGGCTTCCATCAACTCTCCCTTGATGAATGATGTATACCCACTGGCTTCCACCATTCTCACTTAGTGCTGGTAACCATCATACTTCCCATACATCATTCATCAAGGGAGAGTTGATGGAAGCCATTGAATACTTCCATGCGAATGGTGTTTTCGAGAGAAGTATCAATGCTTCCTTTATTACTATTGTGCCTAAGAAAGAAGGTGCATCTTGTATCAGAGACTACAGGCCTATTAGTCTCGTGGGGAGCATTTACATGATTATTTCTAAAGCGCTTTCCAACAGACTTAAGAAGGTTCTTGACATGACTGTTTCGTCCTCCCAGAATGCGTTTGTGGAAGATAGGCAGATCCTGGATGCTGCCTTGGTGGCAAATGAACTTGTAGACTCCAGAAGGAAAAATAGAGAACCCGGCTTACTATGCAAGTTAGATCTTGAGAAGGCTTTCGACCATGTCAATTGGGAGTTCCTGGACTTCATTATGATGCGGATGGGGTTTGGGGAAAGATGGAGGGGATGGATAAAGTTTTGCATTTCCTCAGTCAGATTCTCTGTCCTGGTTAATGGTAGCCCGTGTGGTTTCTTTGGCAGCTCCAGGGGTCTCAGGCAAGGTGACCCCTTATCCCCCATGTTATTCATTCTAGTGATGGATGCTCTGAGCAAAATGATGGATCGTGCGGCTGGCGGAGGCTTCTTGAGAGGATTCTCAGCTCCGATTGGGGTGCTCAGTGCCCGAAAAGTCTCACATTTGCTTTTTGCGGATGACACACTGGTTTTCTGTGATGCCGATATGGATCAGTTGACCTACCTGAAGCAGGTCCTGCAGTGGTTCTAGTTAGTATCAGGACTCAAAATCAACATCGGCAAGTGTGAGATTTTCCCGGTAGGTGAGGTTACTAATTTTGATGCCTTGTCTGGTGTTCTCAGATGCAAGGTGGGCTCCCTTCCCACTACTTACCTGGGCCTCCCTTTGGGCGCTTCATATAAGGATACTACGGTTTGGAATCCAGTGATCGAGCGGGTTGAAAAAAGATTAGCAGGGTGGAAGAAACGATATTTGTCAAAAGGAGGTAAGGAAGTGCTTATCAAAAGCACTTTATCGAGTATGCCAACTTATTACTTATCCCTGTTGCAAGCACCTGTGAGCATCACAGAAAAACTGGAGCGACTTCAAAGGAACTTTCTATGGGATGCGGCGGATGGAACTAGAAAGTTTCATCTAGTGAATTGGCAAACAGTCACTTCCCCAAAGAAGTGGGGTGGACTTGGAGTGAAAGATCTACGGGTATTTAACAGAGCTTTAATGGGAAAGTGGTTGTGGAGATTCGGGGTAGAAGAGCATGCTCTATGGAGGGAGGTCATAGTAGAAAAGTATGATTCAACGGGAGGGGTTGGAGGACCAAGGCGATCACAACACCTTTCGGGTGTGGCATGTGGAGGAGTATCATGAAGAATTGGGAAGCATTCAGTGGCAACATCACTTACAAGGTGGGGGATGGAAGGAGAATCAGCTTTTGGAATCATAGGTGGTGTGGAGAGGATCCTTTGAGGGTCTCCTTCCCCACGTCTTCAGAGTTTCAAACCAGAAGGAACTGATGGTCCAACAGATTCGCAAGGAGCATGAAGGAGGGGTAGTATGGGACCTCTCATTCAGGAGGAACATGCAAGATTGGGAGATTGCGGAGCTTCAAGTTTTGTTGGCACTGCTGTACGGGCAAGACATGCTCCAGCCATCCTGTGACTCTTGGAGATGGGGCTTGCGTGGCGATGGTTTGTTCACCGTAAAGTCATTTTACCAGAGTATGTTGGTGAGAGAGGAGACCACTTTTCCATACTCCTCGATCTGGATTCCTAGGGCGCCCACGAAGGTGTGCTTTTTTGCATGGCTAGCTGCAAGGGGAGTGATTTTGACTGCTGAAAATCTCCGAAAGAGGGGAATTACACTTGTTAGTTGGTGCTACATGTGTAAAAGCTCAGGAGAAGAAGTTGATCACCTTATGTTGCATTGCCCTGTGTCCTCAGCTTTGTGGAGGGCAATCCTGAATCTCTTTGGTGTTCAGTGGGTGATGCCAAGCACTGTAAAGGAAATGTTATATAGCTGGGGCGGTTTCCGTAGAAGAAGAAAGCAAAAGGCGTGGAAATTCGCTCCGTTAGCTCTCATGTGGGTAGTATGGGGGGAGAGAAATAGGAGAGCTTTTGAGGAGATTGAGTCTCCTTTTTCACATCTTAAGAATAGCCTTTTATCTTTGATCGCTTTTTGGTGCACTCACTTAGCCCCTACTTGTATAGAAGATTGGGCGTCTTTTGTAGAGAATCATGTTCTGATGTAAATTCTCTACGTCTTTGGTATACTTTGTGTACACGGGAGTTCTCTCCCTTTTGATTAATACAATTTTACCTTATCAAAAAAAAAGAGAGAGAAGAAAGAGCTTCTCTCTGTGGGATCCATCATATTCTAAATGCGGCTGTCCCAAAAAAGAGGAAGTGAGATATGGCCGGAAAAAGCCTCAAAGGCTAGAATATCAGTAATCACAGTGGGTGAAAACAATATATAGGAAGGCAGGAAAGTTTTCTGGTACTGAACAAAGGAAACAGTCGCCGGAATCTGGGGTTTAATGGCCGGAAAAAGAAAAAGTCGTCGGATTTTGGTGAAACTGAAACGGGAAGGATCGGAAAAGCCTTGAGAAGAGGTTGTCTGAAGAAAAATGTTTGAAAAGTCGCCGGAAAAAGCCACACGCGCCGGCGCGTGGCTGAGATCTCGCCGGAAAAGCAGGCGAGTTGACCGCGCGTGAGGGCTCGGTTCCCGGAGAACTTCACTGGGGTTTGGACGCGGGAAGCTTGGCTCTTGATGGGGTTGGTGGAGACTTAGGAAGAAGAAGAGAGAGAAGAGTGTCGGCCATGAAGAGATCAAAACAATTCTTAAATACACTGGTATTCGTTGAGGTATGTTTCCAAGGGCTCCTCCACTCCAGTTGTTACATGTTTGCAATGGTAAGTTAGCAAATAACACTTACCTTCCGAAACAGACAACATAAACAACGGATAATGGCAACAGGGTCACACTCTTAAAGCTCTTGTATTACTATTAAGTCTACCTCATTTGAAAAGGAAGTAAATGCTTAATGTATCAGTTATAAGAGAACTGTCGGCGGAGGTTTTTAAGGAACTGCGTCCTAATTAACCGAAATTCAATTAAGGAAATACAAAAAAAGGGGAGTGATGTGTATGTAACTTTGTATGACTTTTCTCTTCTATTTTATTGCATTTTCTCTCTTTCCTTTTCTATTTGTACTTAATAATCATTGCTTCCATTGAGTTCCGTGTTCTATAACGACAAAAGCTCTTATTTCATTAATTCGCAAAATCTAAAATTCAGGCATTTCCTTCAATTGGCTAATCTTGACTCTCAGCCTTCAGATTAACTATCTGCCATTTAATTTAATGTTTTAAATTCTGGTTGGTATATACGAAAATTTGTTATTTGTAACAAATATTTTTTTGTTTAGGTTCTCTAGTTCACTTCTAGAGTGGGCGTGATCGAGCAAATCAATAATATATTAAGTCATTAATCTTAAAATATATAATACTTTAAAATTTCATGTTGGAATCACATTTAAAGTATCCTCCAGTGTTTTAAAAGCGAAAAATGCAATAAACCCAGAAGGTCTATGGGGCTCGAAACAAAAAAAGCAACAATTGAAGCACATGCTTTTTTGAAGTGCGGCCCACTGTTTACCGAATTAAAAAATTACCTTACATAAATGTAGATTAGTACTTATGAGTATCAAATTTCAATTTAAATTACTAAATCAACATCCAATATACAATAATGATGATCCTAGTCGCTATTACTGTAAACTGGGCGTTCACATGATATTAATTGCGTATTAAGAAATGACAATGTGTCCTGCTGAAAAATTAATGATATTAAGCCAACTTCTCAGATAAACATCATTAGAGAACATCTCATCAAGGTCATTGAAATATGTGGTGGCTGTTGCCGAAAAACAGGGAAGACTTGAAGTGAGAGAACATCTCAACAAGGTCATTGAAATATGTGGTGGCTGTTACCGAAATACAGGGAAGACTTAAAGTGAGAGACCTTAGGATCTTCCACAAAACTCTACTTGAAAAATGGTTAAGGAGATTTGGAATGGAGGAGCAGTCATTATGGACGGGGTGATAACAGAAAAGTACAAGAAAAAGATGGGGAATGACGAGTAAAATCACACTTCTTTCGGGTTCGGTTTATGGAGAAACATCATGAAAGTCTGGGAGGGGATTTCAGCGGCCAAATAACTTTCAGAAAGGTGGTGGTAGCAGGATTTGTTTTGGGGGCCACCGATGGTGCTGAGAGCACATGCTGGGGCATAATTTCCCTAATATATATTGAATTTCTAGCCAGAAAGAGATGACAATGCAACAGATCTGAAAGGTACTAGAAGTGTAGTTCTATGAGATCTAAGATTTTTAAGTAACTTATAGCATAGGGAGATGGGGGAATTCCATAGTCTAGTGGAACTACTTTACAAGCAGAGCATGTCACACTTTTTGCAAGATTCACGGGGATGGGGCACAAGGAGAGACACAGGATGTTCTCGAGTAAAGCTTACTACCAAAAATTGTTGGTGAGAGAGGTGGTGACTTTTTTGCATTTTTTATGAAGATTCCTAGGGTGCCTAAGAAGTGTTTTTTATTTATTTATTTATTTATTTTTAATGTGAGGATTTTATTGATGTATGCCAGCAAAATGCTGGAGTAAGTACATCCTGAAGAGAGATATTTACAGAGCATGTGTCTTTTGGTGTGGCTAGTAGCTAGGAAGCCATCCTGATAGCCTGAGGAAGAATGTTTTGTGTACCAGATGTTCGGGAGAATATGTAAATCACCTCATGTTGCATTGTCATGAGGCAATTACTCTATGGTGGATGGTTTTGGATTTGCTCAAAGTATAGTGGGTGATGCCCAGTATAATAACGGGAGCAGCTGGGTTTTAGAAAAAGGAAGAGAAGTCTTGAGGGCATGGGATAATGCCCCTCTAGCCCTTATATGGGTTATTTGGAAAGAGATGAATATGAGAGCATTTGAAGCTGTTGAGATTGATATTGTAAACTAGAGGAACACTCTCATATTTTATGTTTCTTTTTGGTGCACCCCTGAGGTTCCTACTTGTATTATAGATTGATCAGGTGACTATCGTAGACGTAGAGAACCATATTTTAGTGTATTTTCTCTATTTCTAATATACTACTTGTACACATGAGTTTGTTTTCTCACAACATCAACCTAATTATTTACTTTATCAAAATAACAACGGGGTCATTGAAAGATAATGCAGATCACAAATTTTACTTTACCATTTCCAATTAACTATTAAGAAGAATTAGATAGCAGCATTCAGTTTCTTCTTTGATTACATTGTCATTGACTTAGACAGTGGAAGGGATGAGAAAGGGAGAAGCATGAAACCAAAAGTAGTAAAAAAATATCTGAATACCAGATGAAACGGAAAGAGTCATTTGTTTGAAGGGGAAAAAAGGAAGAGGAGGAAGAAAATGTGAGTAGAAGACACCATCACTCATGTGGGTTCTTTTGGGAAAGAGGAATTACAGAGCTTATGAATAGGTGGAAAATTACTTTCTCTATTTTCCTAGTAGCCACCTGTTTTTGTTTAATTTTTTGTGCACACACAATGTGCCTGCTTGTATAGATGATTGTCTTTTGTAGTGATTTATATTTTTGTGTAGTTCTCTACTTTTTGGTTTGTTACCCTTTCTCAAAAAAAAAGTTCTCTACTTTTGGGTATACTGCTTATTTACGGGAGTATTATAAATTTTTATCTTGTTGTTCACCTCGTTGGATAAGATAATGCCTCTACTATCAATCACTGTCTTATGTATTGTCTTCCCTTACTGTTGTATGGTCTTAATCTTTGTCACTTTGTATGACCCATATTAGATGAGTGGGAGAATTTTTTGGAGCGAATTGGTCGAGGTGATAGTGGTGATAACGACATTCAGGAAGGCTCCAGTGACGCCTTGGAGCTTCGGTTTTGGGCATCTTACCGGGGCCAAACTCTAGCTAGGACAGGTTTGATTGTTCTCATGGTAATTAGGTTTCTATATTTGGCGGTCTAGTATCTTGTGTGTATTTAACAATGCTAGTTATATTTTAATGTGGTTTTGTATACAGTGCGTGGTATGATGTATTACAGAAGGGCATTAATGCTACAAAGTTATTTGGAAAGGAGATCGCTAGGAGGTTGGTAATTTTTTTTATTTGATCTTATGTCAAATGAAAAGCCTGAATGTCCTGATGTAGTTTTTTACTTTTGTTTTTTTATAAGGAGTGGATGGTCATTCTCAGACAAGCTCTCTCACAAGTCAAGGGTTTGAATTATCACGAGAAGCACGAGCTCAAGCTGATTTGAAGTTTACTTATGTGATTTCATGCCAAATTTATGGGCAGCAAAAACAGCGAAAGGCTCCAGAGGCTACTGATATTGGTCTTTTATTGCGAAGGTCTGAATTAATATGATCTTCTGAATCACCATTTCATCGATTCCATTTTTATCAGTCAGGATTTTTGTTCTTACATAATTCTGCAAAATATTTTCAACTAACTTGAGGCCTAGTAGTTTTTGTGGACTCTAGATAATCTTTTTTGGCAAATTGCAATGGAGTCCCCAATATTATTATTTCAAGTTTGAGTCTTCTGGTCCCTCCCCCTCCCCCTCTTGTTTCCTTGTCTTAAATTCTGACTTCGCTTGATTTCTCCTTGGCCTTCTTCCAACTCTGTTGGGACACCATTAAGGGAGATTTGATGGAAGCCATTGAATACTTCCACGTGAATGGTGTTTTCGAGAGAAGTATCAATGCTTCTTTTATTACTATTGTGACTAAGAAAGAAGGTGCATCTCGTATCAGAGACTACAGCCTATTAGTCTCGTGGGGAGCATTTACAAGATCATTTTTAAAGTGCTCTCCAATAGACTCAAGAAAGTTCTTGACGTGTCTGTTTCGTCCTCCCAAAATACGTTTGTGGAAGGTAGGCAAATCCTGGACGCTGCTTTGGTGGCAAATGAACTTGTAGACTCCAGAAGGAAAAATAGAGAACCCGGCTTACTATGCAAGTTGGACCTTGAGAAGGCTTTCGACCATGTAAATTGACAGTTCCTGAATTTCATTATGATGTGGATGGGGTCTGGGATAAGATGGAGGGGATGGATCCAGTTCTGCATTTCCTCAGTCAGATTCTCTGTCCTGGTTAATGGTAGCCCGTGTGGTTTCTTTGGCAGCTCCAGGTGTCTCAGGCAAGTTGACCCCCTATCCCCCTTGCTATTCATTCTAGTGATGGATGCTCTGAGTAAAATGATGTATCGTGCGGCGGGCGGAGGCTTCTTGAGAGGATTCGCAGCTTCGATCGGGGTGCTCATTGCCCGAAGAGTCTCATTTGCTATCTGCGGATGACACCCTAGTTTTCTGTGATGCCGATATGGATCAGTTGACCTACCTGAAGCAGGTCCTGCAGTGGTTTCAGATAGTATCAGGGCTCAAAATCAACCTCGGCAAGTGTGAGATTTTTCCGGTGGGTGAGGTTGCTAACATTGATGCTTTGTCTTATGTTCTCAGATGTAAGACGGGTTCTCTTCCCACTACTTACCTGGATCTCCCAGTGGGCGCTTCGCATATAGATACTACGGTTTGGAATCCAGTGATCGAAAGGGTTGAAAAAAGATTAGCAGGCAGGCAGAAACGGTACTTGTCAAAAGACGGCAAGGAAGTGCTTATTAAAAGCACTTTATCGAGTATGCCCACCTATTACCTGTCCTTGTTGCAAGCTCCTGTGAACATCACAGAAAAACTGGAGCGGCTTCAAAGGAATTTCCTTTGGGATGCGGCGGATGGAACTAGAAAGTTTCATCTAGTAAATTGGCAGACAATCACTTCCCCTAAGAAGTAGGGTGGACTTGGAGTAAAGGATCTTAGGATATTCAGCAGAGCTTTGTTGGGGAAGTGGCTATGGAGATTCGGGATAGAAGAGCATGCTTTATGGAGGGAGGTCATAGTAGAAAAGTACGATTCCACGGGAGGGGGTTGGAGGACCAAGGCAATCACAACACCTTTCGGGTGTGGCATGTGGAGGAGCATCATGAAGAATTGGGAAGCCTTTAATGGCAACATCACTTACAGGGTGGGAGATGGAAGGAGAATCAGCTTTTGGAATCACATGTGGTGTGGAGAGGATACTCTGAGGGTCTCTTTCCCCACGTCTTCAGAGTTTCAAACCAGAAGGAATTGATGGTCAAACAGATTCGTAAGGAGCATGAAGGGGGTAGTATGGGACCTCTCATTTTGAAGGAACATGCAAGATTGGTAGATTACGGAGCTTCAAGATTTGTTGGCACTGCTATATGTGCAAGACATGCCCTAGCCATCTTGTGATTCTTGGAGATGGGAGTTGCTGGCGATGGTTTGGTCACCGCAAAGTCCTTTTACCAGAGTATGTTGGTGAGAGAGGAGGCTACCTTTCCATACTCCTCGATCTGGATTCCTAAGGCGCCCACGAAGGTGTGCTTTTTTGCATGGCTAGCGGCGAGGGGAGTGATCTTGACTGCTGAGAATCTGCGAAAGAGAGAAATTACACTTGTTAGTTGGTGCTCCATTTTTAAAAGCTCAGGGGAAGAAGTTGATCATCTTTTGTTGCATTGCCCTGTGTTCTCGGGTTCGTGGAAGGTAATCTTGAATCTTTTTGGTGTTCAATGGGTGATGCCAAGCACCGTAAAGGAAATGTTACATAGCTGGGCCGGTTTCCGTAGAAGAAGCAAGCAAAAGGCGTGGAAGTTCGCCCTGTTAGCTCTCATGTGGATAGTTTGGGGGAGAGAAATAGGAGAGCTTTTGAGGGGATTGAGTCTCCTTTTTCACATCTTAAGAATAGTCTTTTATCTTTGATCGCTTTTTGGTGCACTCATATAGCCCCTACTTGTGTAGAAGATTGGGCGTCTTTTGTAGAGAATCATGTTTTGATGTAAAATCTCTACTTTTTGGTATACTTCTTGTATACGGGAGTTTTTTCTCCCTTTTGATTAATACAATTTACCTTATCAAAAAAAAGTAAGTAAACACCCTAAAATAGCAAGCATATGCGTGATAGTTGAGCAACAACTGAAAAATAATTCTGTTTCCATCTCTCGTTGCCTCTATGTGTTTTGTCGAAAGGATCTAATAAACAGTTGTTCATTGAATGGTGCACTACTTGAGTGTTTTTGTCCACATTTATCATTTGACGATGCCTTACTTCGTGTTTCTTATGTTTTATGCAAGGAATGAAGCACTTCGTGTTGCTTTCATACATGTTGAGGAAATTGCTGGGGACGATGGGAAAGTTTCAAAGGAATTTTATTCAAAGCTTGTCAAAGCTGATGCACATGGGAAAGATCAGGTATGGTATATTATCAATTAACTCTAAGCGTTAAGATTTTGTGAATGATTTTGATATGTTATGGTATCTTTGGAAGATTTCTGAAATTTTAAATCCTGATAAGCCTTATTGATTTGGGACACAAACACTCTCTCTGGATTTAGGACGTATTTTGGTAATAATTGTATTTGATGGAACCACTTAGATGGAATTGGCTTTCTGTCGTTTATTTTCTAAAGGATTGTTTTACATGCAGGAAATATATTCAGTCAAGCTTCCTGGAGATCCAAAACTTGGTGAAGGCAAACCAGAAAACCAAAACCATGCAATAATATTTACCCGTGGGGAAGCGGTTCAAACAATTGATATGAATCAGGTAATTAGTTTTCCCTCTTAATTCTTTTCTTATTAGGTAAACATTGTTTTTCTGTCCAGAGTTTAGTTTCTATATCCTGAGCGTGCAATTAGGAATTCTTTATTCTTTTCTCATAAAAATGCACACTGATTCATTGTATGCCTTCATATTAGGCATGTGAAAACAACAAAAAATCCAATGTAATCCCACAAAGTGGGGTCTGGAGAGGGTAGAGTGTACGCAGACCTTACCCCTATCTTGAGAAGGTAAAGAGGTTGTTTCCAATAGACTCTCAGCTCGTGGAAAAATGAAAAAGAAGCAGAAACAACAAGAAAAGGTGACCAAGTCATTGAATAATCGAAGAGAAGGAAACATCATATAGTAAAAGAAATTTGTGAATAAGAAGATACGAAAATACGAGACTAATATTATTGCTAACGGCATGTAAAGGAGACATGCCCGCCTATCTACTAACCTTTTACCCTAATTCCCAACCTCCACACCCTACTATCAAGGCTCATGTATTCGATAAGCTGAAGTTGCACCATGTCATGCGTAATCACCTCTCCCCAATACTTCTTAGGCTTACCTCTACCTCTCCTCGGCCCCTCCATGGACAACCTTTTACACCTCCTCACCGGGGCATCTATGCACCTCCTCTTCACAGTTCACATGCCCGTACCATCTCAGCGTTGCTTCCCGCATCTTGTCCTCCACGGAGGCCACTCCCACACATCTATCTACATTCCTAACCACCACTTTGTAGAACTTATCTATTCTAATCTTATCTATTCCGAATATGCCCACACATCTATATCAGCATCCTCATATCTGCTACTTTCATCTTCTGGACATGTGTGTTTTTGACATGCCAACACTCTGCCTCATACAACATAATTGGTCTAACTACCACTCTGTAGAGCTTACATTTAAGTCTTGGTATCACACAAAACTCGGAAGCGAGCCTCTATTTAATCCATTCTGCTCCAATTTGATGTGTGACATCCTCGTCAATCTCACCATTACCTTGAATTATAGATCCGAGGTACTTGAAACTCCCTTTCTTGGGGATGACTTGTGAATCCAACCTCACTTCTACGTCTGTTTCATGAGTCACGTCGCTGAACTTGCATTCCAAGTACTCTATTTTATAGCCTGTTTGCCCAAGCTGTAAAAATCAGCTTATTTTGAGAAGTGCTTTTTTCAAAAGTACTTTTGGTGAGAAGCAGTTTGTGTTCGGCTAATTAATTGGAAAAGCACTTCTGAGCAGCAATTAATATTTGGCCAAGCTTTTAAAAAATGCTTCTAAGTGTATTATTCTCAAAAGTACTTTTGGAGAGAAGCTACTTTTTTTTGCTTCTGCTTCTCCTCAAAGCACCTTTTTTTCTTTTAAAAGTTTGGCCAAACACTTCAACTTTGAAAAAAAAAAAAACATGTTTTTTGAAAAAAAAAAATAAAGTGCTTTTGACTTTGGAGAAGTTTGGCTAAACAGGCTATTAGTCCTGCTCAACTTGAAACCTTTTGATTTTAGGGTCTGTCTTCAAACCTCCAGCCTCGCGTTAACACCGTCTCACGTCTCGTCAATTAGTATTATGTCATCCGCAAATAATATGTACCATGGCACCTCCCCTTAAATGCGCCGCATCAGAACATCCATCGCCAAGGCAAATAAAAACGGACTAAGCGTGGATCCCTGATTCAATCCTATCATGACTGAAAAGTGTTCCGAGTCTCCCCTCACCGTCCTAACCCGGGTCTTAACGCCATCATACATATCCTGGATCACCCTTGTATATGCTATTGGCGCACCTCTAACCTCCAAGCATTTTCAAAGAACCTCCTTCGTGACTATCGTAAGCTTTCTCTAGGTCAATGAACACCATGTGCAAGTCCCGATTTATCTAGGTCAATGAATACCACGTGAAACAACAACATCAGTGTAATCCCACATGTGAGGTCTTGGACGGTAGGATGTACGCAGCCTTACCCCTGCCCTGGAAAGACAGAGAGATTGTTTCCGATAGATCCTCGGCTAAAGAAGATGGAAGAAGCACTGATTGACTGATAGCAAGTAATAGCAAGAGAATATATTTAGAAAACTAAATCGAAGATAGCAAAAGAGATTATGAAAGAAGTACTGATAGCAAACTAAGGAAGTATTGATGGCAAGTACTAACAGAACAAGATATGCGATAATAGCAAACTAATAAAAGGGGTACCATACTAACACAATACTATCGAACTAGTGAAGACAAAGGGAAACGCACGACTACCTCCTAACCTTCTACCCTAATGAACACCACGTGAAACAACTCTTCTAATTATTGCTTTCAGAATATCTTTATGGTGTCAGTTTGTGGAAGTCAATTAGGAATTTGTGGCCAAAGATGATTAAGAAATCCAGATTCAAAGTAGGAAATGGTATGAAGATTTCCTTGTGGGATGACAATTGGCTAGGCCAAGGTCCGTTGAAGCTACTTTTTTCAGACATATATACTTTAAATCAACAACAAGAAGCAACGCTAGATAAGGCATGGACTAGTCAAGGTTGGAATCTTACCTTCAGAAGACTTCTAAATGATTGGGAGATTGACAGAGTAATAGAGTTTTACAATACTTTGGAGCTATTCGGTGGAATCAACTCTAATCAAGATCTCATCATATGGCAAGGGAATAGGCAGGGGGAGTTTTCTGTTAAGTCTACTTATAAGGAATTCAACCTGTCTAATAACCAGATTGGATGTTGGCCATGGAAGATGATATGGAAAGTAAAAATCCCTTACAAGGTTGCTTGCTTTACATGGTTACTAGCAAAAGAAGCGGTTCTAACACAAGATAATCTAATTAAGAGAGGTTTTCACTTGTTCTCTATATGTTACTTATGTGGAGAGGAGGCGGAGACAATCAGTCATCTCTTTTTGCATTGCAAATTCACTGTTCAAATATGGAAGATTTTTATCAGTTTAAGGGGAATTTTATGGGCAATGCCGGGAAGAATTCTTAATGCTCTAGCTTGCTGGAATAAAGAGGGCTGCCTTTCTAGTTATAAAGAGAGATGTAGAATTGTCCCAGCGTGCATATGGTGGATAATTTGGGAAGAGAAAAATCAGAGATGTTTTGAAGACAAATCCAGAAACATCCAGAAGACGAAGTTGAAATGTCTAGCTCTCTTCTTTTTTTGGTGTAAAGGAAAGTTTTTGGAGGATTATGAATCCATTTTTGATGTGCTAGATTCCTTGTGAGAAGAACATGGATTATAAGTGTTTTAATTTCCTTTTTTGGGCACTCATTTTGTAATTATGGGTGACTTCACAAATTTAGTGAAGTCTATATATTAATATACAAATATGTTACCATCTCAAAAAAAAAGAATATTTTTCTCCTCCAAAGATTTGCTTGTCTGTGTTTCCACATCATTAATATAATGCGATTTACGGTGGTCTTTATTTGGTGTAAAGTTCCTATATTTTTTAAGTCCTATTCTTGTCTTTTCATAGGATGATATAGTTTTTTTTTGATAAGGTAAGTTGTATTAAATTCTCTACTTTTTGGTATACTTCTTGTATACGGGAGTTGTTTTCTCCCTTTTGATTAATACAACTTACCTTATCAAAAAAAAACTATTCTGTATAACTTTTCCTTTCCGTTTCTCCTGGGATAGACACATTGTCATGTCATTTAACTCTGAAGTGTAAGTACAAACAAATGGAGGTTCTTTTCCAATTTCACCTTCTCCTGATCTTAAATTAATTTGTGTCTCTCTAATGCAGGATAACTACCTTGAGGAAGCAATGAAAGTCAGAAATCTTCTCGAGGAATTCCACGGTAAACATGGGCTCCGACCACCCACTATTCTTGGTGTTAGGGAGCATGTTTTTACTGGAAGGTGAGTTTCTGTTGAATCTGGGTCGAACTATCTTTCCTCCAATGTTGTTGCTAAGCTACTTTGTATTGTTTTTCAACTCTGCAGTGTCTCTTCGCTCGCTTGGTTTATGTCCAACCAGGAAACCAGTTTTGTCACCTTGGGCCAACGTGTTTTAGCAAAGCCTCTCAAGTTAGTATCTTTTGACCTAGATCGATCTTGTTGTGTAAAATGGTATTATTTTCTTAGAACTCATTATCAAACATGTTTATTACTGGTTGATTCATGCTTCGGTCATTTCTAGTTTCGTTTTTTCCTCGCATTTCAGTATCTAATATTAATTCAGCTGTTAGTAACATGCTGACATAGTACCATTCACAAATATAAATAGAAAGCTTTTGGAAATAGTGGGACCTGTTTCTGCTCTACTTTCTATTTATATGTGTCTGTCTTAGCACTCTTACATTCCTCAATCTTTTGGCTAAGATCGAGTATAGTATCTGTTCTTGTCATATTCGTCTACCGAGGCTGCAATTTTGGGTCCTAACAGATACCTTGAAACTTTTTTGTGTGTACCGGTTACAATGCAGCTAAGCTGACGTGGCTAATTTTAGAATCATAAACTTTTGTTTTTTGTCGGAAGCAGTTTTGGCAGTTTTGTGTCTTGGCTGCAGCCCCACTTTTATGTTTTTGATCTTTCTGTTTTTTTTCCTTCTTTCCCTAGTTAAGGTTAGTAGTATTTCGGTCTGTTTGGATATGTGGTGATAGAGAAGCTCCATTGTCTTTTGAAACTTACTTTGTCACGCTCTTTTCACTCTTTGGTTTTCACTTTTTCTTTATCAAAATCTGCAATGAAATAGTGACAGTTCCTTGGCTACGAACTCATGTATGTGAGTGGATGTGGTAGATACATGGGAATTCAAGGGATGTACTGGGTTTCTGTGAAGTCATTCTTTCGTATCTCCTCCTTATATACATATATACACTTTTGTTTTATAATAAATACACAGATATACAGACATGCATATATTTATATATCAGTGTGGCTTCCTTATAAAAAAAATTAAATACCAGTGTGGCTTCTGTGTGATTTTATATATATATATATATATATATATATATATATATATATATATATTTCTATCTGTTTGTATTTTGGTGGTTGTAGGATTGGCTGGGTTTACCCGTTGCTATGTTTCTCTTCAACTGCAAAGATGTGTTTAGGCATCTTAGATTCGGTTAAACAAGTTTAGCCTGTGCCCTTCCTGCATTCTTTTGCATCTGGCAGAGCTTTGTTTCCCTTCTTCCTCTTTTCCTCCTCCATTAAAAAAAATGAAACATGTATGTGAAATAAAATTGGAAAAAGACCAGAACTCTTGTACTATCTGTGCTGCTGTTGCAAGGTGTTACTCATGCACTGGTTTTACAATTAAACTGCCTAAATTCATTAAGAAGCATGTGGTATGAATCTCTGGTTTATTTCCATTTCCCGTGCACTTTTTTTTTTTGACTGCTAATAAATTGTTGGAGTTAACATTTATCAAAATATATTGTTAAAGTAAATAACTGTGCCCTCCACGAGTAACCTTCTCTTGAATAAACTTGCTTCTTTGAAAACATCTGTTGGAAAAGTTTTTCATTTTCACAAGTGGCTTGCAGAGTTCGCATGCACTATGGACATCCTGATATCTTTGATCGAATCTTTCATATCACGCGGGGTGGCATTAGTAAAGCATCACGTGTTATCAACATTAGTGAAGACATCTATGCCGGTAAGTTTGAGAGACTTGATATACTCATAGTAATTCCTATTTTCCACCTTTCTCCTAATTGCTTCCTGGCTAGTTCCCATCGTTTGAGATATCTATAATCTGGATTGCAAGCACGTAGTGTTCGGTTGACATTTTTAGATCATGAAAACAAATAGAGCTACTTCACAATTTTCTCTTTTTTCCTATTGTTATTTGGTTAATTTGACTATTTCCAAGTTTGAAATTGTTATGTTCTTTCTTTTGTCTTTCCTTTTGTGAAAGCTAAAGTTAGTTACATTGCTAAGAAGGGGAAATCCCACAAGTAAAAAGTACACAAAGCACATGATACTGTACAGATGATGGCTTTCCATGAAGTTCAGCCAATAGTCTCATCGAATAGCAGTGTTTCTTTAAGCTGACAGTTCTATGCCTGTAAATGTTATGGTGTTTTTTCGTTTTTCTGAAGCATATGCTTGTCTAGCATTATATCTATGGTTTCTACCATTCTTTGCAGGTTTTAATTCCACTTTAAGGCAGGGAAATATTACCCACCATGAGTATATTCAGGTTGGTGTAGCGCTTGCTTGTGTGCTTTTGATTAGACTATTTCTTTTTATTGTCTCTAAGGCTGTGATGATGAATGTAGGTTGGAAAGGGAAGAGATGTTGGGTTAAATCAAATTGCTTTATTTGAAGGCAAGGTAGCTGGTGGAAATGGAGAGCAAGTTCTGAGCAGGGATGTGTACAGGCTTGGCCAACTTTTTGATTTCTTTAGGATGCTCTCGTTCTTCTTCACAACAGTTGGTTATTATGTTTGTACAATGGTATCAAATTTCTCTCTTTTATTCTATTATTCCTTGTTTCCCTAATTGCTTGATCCATCATACCGTCCAGGCTAGTTCATATAATTGGAGAGAAAAGTATGTATCTTTTTCCTGTTTATTGACTCTAGCTTTTTGTCATAATATTTTTTCTTTATTGCAGATGACAGTCCTTACTGTGTATATTTTCTTATACGGAAGAGCATATCTGGTAAAATGTCTCAAACTTGTTTCTTTTTCTGGTTTTCTCATAGTCTTAGTAGTTTGTCTTTGTGTATAAAACGAATTGTCTGGAGAGATGGTCAACACTGTTGTATGTTTGTGGAGTGATGTACATCGCTTTCTTGAGATGTTTAACACGATTAATCTTGCCTCTTGTTGCACTGTCCCTAGTTTTCTAACTTGATCTATTGGATCTATTTCAAGCACACATAAATCATGATAAGGCACATTTAGGGAAAAAGGATGAACTTGACAACTACTTATCACCAAGAGAGAGTTCTTTGTCTTTTCCTCTTTTTATTTTGATGGGATAAGAAACTTGCAAACAAGGTTTGGTTTGGGATGTTTGAGTTCAGGCTTCACTGTCTGATGCTGTTATATTGCTAGGAACACATAAATCTTACAAAAGATATCATTGAGAAAAAAGGATGAATAAAAGTATAAAACTGCTGTAACTTCTTGTCTTCTTCAACTTTATTCTCTTAGGAAGGTTGAGGAACTTAATACACATGTTTAGCATTTAAACCAAAACTGCAAACTGTTCAACATTATTTTATCCTTCAAATGGAATGGGTTGCCGACAGTTCTTGATTGGTCCTTCCTACCATTATGTAAGTCTCAGCAATTCTTTTATTTCAAGCAGGCTTTCTCTGGACTTGATGAAGGAATATCAAAGAGAGCTAAACTTTTGGGTAACACGGCACTAGATGCTGCTTTGAATGCTCAATTTTTTGTTCAAATAGGGATTTTCACTGCAGTTCCCATGATTATGGGTTTCATTCTTGAACTTGGGTTACTAAAGGTATGGATTCTATCTGGTGTTATCTTTATATATAATGTTGGATTTTGTCATTTTGTGTTGCTTAAATTGGTGTTTCTATTTTTTTGCTTTGCATTCACATGCACTAATTTTGCAGGCCGTCTTCAGCTTTATTACAATGCAGCTTCAGTTTTGTTCTGTCTTCTTTACCTTTTCGCTTGGGACTAGGACTCACTATTTTGGGCGCACCATCCTCCATGGTGGTGCAAAGGTATGTAGATCTTATGAACTTCACTCTGAAGGAAGTTATAATAGGCACCGGAAATAACCCATCATGTTACTTTTAAAACAGTACCGGGCGACTGGACGAGGTTTTGTTGTTCGTCACATCAAGTTTGCGGAAAACTATAGGCTTTACTCTAGAAGTCATTTTGTTAAAGCGTGAGTCCTACATCCCATTAATTTGATTTGTGGATTTTTGTCTGTTCCTAGAACTGTCATTTGATACTCTTTAATCCACAGGTTGGAAGTGGCTTTGCTTCTTATAGTATACTTGGCGTATGGTTACAGTAATGGAAGAACTACTTCATTCATCTTACTAACTCTCAGCAGTTGGTTCCTTGTTATTTCATGGCTATTTGCTCCTTACATCTTCAATCCCTCTGGATTTGAATGGCAAAAGTATGTTTGCTGTTTCTCGTATTTACTGTTCTTTATGGAGACTTCTTCTGTATGATTGCTCTCCACTGCATTCATTTTACACAACCACCATGTTAACTGTACCATGTAACTTTTCAATCTGCTTTCTGTCAAAAGAGCGGTGTTTTTGGCATCATAATAGTTATACTCCCTTCACCAACAAGGGTTGTGATGGAGTGGTAAGTACTCCTTCATCCTTAACCAGAGATCTCGGATTCGAGTCCCTGGGTATGGAGTCGCCTTTGTTAGGGAGCGTTTACTCCCAATGTGGGACTTTCCGGCGTAAATCCGGATTTAATCGGGCCCCAATGTGGGTACTGGACACCGGCTGGGAAACCTACAACAACATACCCATTATTATCCCACACCGTGGGGTAGTACTGATTAACCCATTTAGCTCTTTACATAATTTTGGTGAAGGTAGTCTGGAATGAATTATTAAATTTGAGTTGGTAAAAAGATGGTAAATTAAAATAAGATGAGTCACGTTATATTCAAAATAAGATAAAGTAGTAATATTATCTAGTAATTTGATTTTTTGGGATTGTTTGTACTTTTCACTTTAGGAAAGAGTTTATTTCTAGGATTGACTATAATATCAAGTAAATTAAAGAGAACGGAATGAGGGAGTAGTGACCAATATGTAATTATGGCAGTAATTCATTGAAACATCATGGCTGTCGTCGTTGCTTTCTGAATTCTTTTGTTCACATGTCATCCTCAAAACACAATTTGCGATGCTGTTAGTTGCTAAAAATTCCATGCTTCCCTCAATACTTCATGATTTTACAGGACTGTTGAGGACTTTGATGATTGGACCAACTGGCTGCTGTACAAGGGCGGAGTAGGTGTCAAGGGAGACGACAGCTGGGAGTCCTGGTGGGATGAAGAACAGGTCTTTTTATATATCCTTTTAAACGTGGATTTGTAACTCAAGTTATAACTTCATGAGCTCTCTTTTCGTTGTAAATTGCATTCTGGCCAGTTAAACCGTATCACCTATTTACTTGTCTCATCTGTTGATGCAGACATTAGACATTTTTAAGTTTAGATATTCCTTTCCGTCTTCGCCTTTCTCTGTAGTCCCTCTGCCTAAAAATAAAATATGAGGAAGTTTTAGTTCACCTTATCATTTCCAAGGAAGTTAAATCATTCAATTAGGAGATGTAACTGCTTAATAAAAAAATCTTCTCTAGAAATTACACACACCCCCCCCCCCCCAAACCCAAAAAAAAATTCCAAAAGAAACTGAAAGGGAGTTCTGGAAAATGCTCTAACACTAAGATTTTTATATTGCAGATTCATATCCAGACTTTGAGAGGACGGATACTAGAAACAATATTGAGTCTCAGATTTTTTGTCTTCCAGTATGGCATTGTCTATAAACTCCATTTGACTGGAAAGGACACCTCTCTTGCGGTATGTTTTCTGCATTATTTGCATAGTGAGACGGACATTAGTATTCTTTTTGTGGAAAGAGCCAATTTCTTTGTAGCACAACAGTAGGTATTACTTAATGTTAACAGCAGAATGTTGCTTATAATTGGGCTTACTTTTGTTGTTTTTTATGTGAATAAATTCAGTGTATAGCCTTGGAAAATAAAGCACATAGTTCATGGTAAACGATCTTTCTTATGCAAAAGTAATTCTAGTATTGAACTTGTATATTGTCTCGGTGCGAAAAATCCAAAGGTTGTGTGCGCTTGGGCGTGCAATTGGCTTTGTCAAATTTGTTTGTTTCCTGGATCACTTCATTTTGTTTTTGTTTCCTTTGGGGCAAAGAATAAATACTTGTATTAGGTTATCTGACTATTGAAATAGTAGGTAATGGGAGCTACCATGCTTGGAATCGTTCTCTTAATTTTAACTTTCTCTTCATCTATTTTTTACATTTCATGAGTGATAGTGAAGAACAGAAGGTATTCTACTAATTCCTTGTTCAGTTTGTCAGATAGATGGGAAACGTATAAACGAGTTTTCTATAACGGTTTGATGAATAAGTGAAAGAACTTGATATCAGTGAAAGAAGATGTAAGAACTGACCTGAGAAACTGAATTTATATGCCAAAATATTTCAGCAGGAATACTGCTTTTGACTGATATATGATGCGAGAAAACAATACTATGATACAGGAGAATGTAGCATTCCGTCGAGTTTTACCAATTTTTGAATGTTTAATATTGTTCTCGGATTTAGTGATGCTATGGTGTTACTTTGTGTTTGGATGTTGAGTTCTACTGTATGTGTTGTGTTGATTTTGTTCTCTTCTAAAGACCACACTAATTGAAATCCTTTGTTCTACTAGATATATGGCTTTTCTTGGATTGTACTGGTGGGAATTGTTATGATTTTCAAGGTATGCATCTGTCTTTGATGTTATTGGCTTACTTATGGAGTCTAATGTAACTGCAATCCCCCTTAGTTTTTTAATAATCTTGGAGTTTGTCAAATTGCAGATCTTTACCTTCAGTCCTAAAAAGTCCACCAACATCCATCTCATGCTGCGATTTTTTCAAGGAGTTACAGCTTTGGGACTTGTTGCAGCTCTTTGCCTTGTTGTGGCTCTTACTGACCTTTCTGTTCCTGATTTGTTTGCTAGTGTGCTCGCCTTTATTGCTACTGGTTGGGCCGTCCTTTGTGTAAGTTTGCTAGCTCATGGTTGCTTTTGAATTCTTTGTGCTGTTTGAAAAGCTTTTTGATTTTCTTGCGACTATTTGCACAATTTACTGCGGAGAGGATTCCTTCTTATCTTTATTTGTTTCTGTATGGTGTTAAAAAGTATCTTCTTTAGTTACTATTGGCAGGTCGGAATAGTTTGTGTCAAAATTGTTGTAGCATGCTTGAACTCATATCTGCAGTTGGGAATTCCCACTATCATACTTTTGGAATGTAAAACCATGTCTTTCGTTGCATCTGATGGCCCTTTTTAAGACTTTTCCTAGTGTATATTCGCATATGCATGTCATGGAGGTTGTAATTTCAGTTTTTGGCAGTTGCATCATACGTGAATTCATATTTCAGTCATTGCAATGCCTGGTTCCACCCCCTACCCGCCACTCTCCGTTTTTTTATCTCAAGTGTTGCCATCTTTCTATATGCTAAATTTCTTGTATACTGGCGAGGAAGTAAAACTAAACATATCCTTTGTGATTGTGACTATTTTGTAGGATAATACGCGAGTATGTTTTACATTTACAGATTCTCTTTTTGTTCCTAAAGTTGCAAATTGTAATTTTCCTTGCAGCTGGCAATCACATGGAGGAGGGTAGTGTGGAGTTTGGGTCTGTGGGAATCTGTAAAGGAATTTGCTAGAATGTATGATGCTGGGATGGGCATCATTATCTTTGCTCCAGTGGCAATATTATCGTGGTTCCCATTTGTCTCTACCTTCCAGTCTCGTATTCTCTTCAACCAAGCATTCAGTCGTGGTCTGGAGATCTCTCTCATTCTTGCTGGAAACAAGGCAAATGTTGAGCCCTCGGCGTTCTAGTTCTTATAAGAAGCTCTATAACCATGTAGAATTTGTATAGTTGAGCAGCAAATTTTAGATTGTATCATATGCCTTTTGTCTAATTCTTTCATAGTTAGGGTACTCTAAAATTGTCAGTACATTAACTAGTGTAGATATTACTTTGGCATCTGAAGGTTCCATCTGTAGTTTTGATGTGACATTTTGGCCGTTTAGCCTTGAAAATGTTATACCTGAAGATGGATCGTCATTTCCGCTGGTTTTAGTTGTTGGATTATGGAAGTCGATCTGGTTTTAGTCGTGGACTGGTAACTGAATTTATTTTGCACATGGTGAGGATGATGGCATTTTTGCTCCTTTTTTGGATTCTGACGGGGCATCCAGTAACGCCCTATCCTTCCTAGACTTCACCTGTGGGATTATACCGGGTATGTTGTTTTTAATAGTCAGCAGCTCACATTATTATAGAAAAGCTATACAGAAAGTTACTCAATGCTAATAATGTCCATACGTGTATTAAACATGTCAATTTAGAAAAATAAAAGAATTGATTCTTTTTTCCAATTTTAGCTTTATTATAATAAGTGTGAAAAGAGATTAATGTAGTGAAAATAAATCGTAATAAATTAAGATCACAGAATAAATAAGTGTAATCTAATCAGATGGTAACATTTGTTATTTACTTGTTATTTTGTTGTGGAAAGTAATAAATAATTATCTACGAAATATATAAGTAGTTTGAAATATTCTCTACGCTGGTAAATATTACATGTCCCGTTTACTTTCAAACAATTTGAAATGAGCTTCAATTATATTTTAGCCCAGAATATCCTACTCTCAAAGTTCCTTAAATATTTTGAGGAAAATGAGAAAAGAAAGGAAACCTGTGGGCACGTAGCTCCCAGGGAAAAGATATCTGAAAAAATCAACACGAAAATCTGCTCTATTCAAAGGGGAAAACATGCTAAATAACCCGATCATCCCCTTTGTTGAAATCGCAAACATCCTAGTAATAGCTATAATAGGCAGGCAGCATCAGTACCCAAATATCTTCATTTAATCTAAAACAAAACGCCCTATAAATAATTTACAGTATCCTATTTTGCTTGCGCTTGAAACATGAGAGATTATCGTGCTGTCCTTTAAGCAGATCAGAGAACTTATACTCATGTTGATGGAGTTTCAAGTCTCAAAAGATCAACCATTGACATATGGTTTGAATTCTAAACTCTAGATGAAACTGGATCCCAAAATTACTTATAAATACTGCTGTATCAGTGATCCACATCCAGTTCCCGTCCTTGCCATCCTAGAGATATCTGTGATTGCTGAGGCTGATCAAAGCCACACTCGGTAGATGAAGCAGATCCAACATAATTTTCTGGATGATCAAACTTACAAGCAGGGCCAAACTTGCATATCCCATAACGGCTGTAGAATGAGCAGACAGTTTGATCCTATAATTTTTTTTTAAAATAAAAAAGCATATGAGAAACCAAAGTATAAGCAGCATACAATGAGTAATGCACAATATACAAATAAGAGACAGCATACAGCTCAACTAGGAGGTAATTGAATCACTTATAGAGCAAGTTATTGACCTAAATGTCAAAAGCTAAAAATTCTAAGAAGAAACATTAAATAAGTTTAAGATCCAGACAGAAGAAAAACGTACAGGTCTTAGCGGCAGGCCCTTCTCATTAAGAATACTTGAGTTTGCTTTTGGTACTCGAGACTTTGGATGGTGAAATTTGCAGTTAAATTTGTATTTACAGTCTCCAGTTTTAATGAAGTAACTGCAATCAAGTTGACCGGGACGTTCAGGATATTCTTCAACCAGCAGTGGCTGTAGAGGCCGTGGATAATAATTGGTCTTGGTTGCTGGATTGTTCATAGCAAATGCTGGAGGAGTAGGTAGTCTCTTCTCTGCTGTCGGATAGACCGGGGCCTCAATCAGCAAAAACATAGAAACAAGTAAGTGCAGGCAGTAAAGGTGTCTTGCTACAAAGTCAGCAGTCAAAGCCATAGAGCTTAATAAACAATACGGAAGACCCCAAAAGTTAAGAATGTACTGTATACTTATCTATTTTATTTAGCATTTATCATACTGCCCAATAACCAGCAACTTCCTATGAGTGCCATGACATATAAACTTAAACAAGTATAGTTCTCACATGATAAGGCTAAAATATACCGGTAAATTTCCATCTCTATCTACATAAGTAGACATTAAAACCATATTATTACTAGCATGGATTGAAGTACCTGCTTCAGATGACTCCAAAAGGAGGTCAAAAGGACTAAGATGCACTAGCGACCTGATAACTCCAATTTTCAGAACACATCATTTTTTGACAAGGTAATAAAATTTTATTAAAGGCCAACAAGCACCCGCATACCAATAGTATACCAAAAAGCAGAAAACCTTACAAAACAGAGCACGCATCATAAATAACATACAACAGATATTAAGCTTCGTTATGGACTACCTGATACCCATTCCATTCGGTATTTGGAGAAGGAATGCCTTGGGTTGGCGGGTACATCATTGGTACGTAAGGAGCTGTGTCATTCAATGCTCTTGGCGAAGACCAAGAAGATGCAGCTGGATGGGAGGAAGCTTGTACGGGAACAGCTCCACCGTTGTTATATCCAGAAGAACGATCAGCTCCAGCCACAGTGGTAGGATCAGGATGATGAAACCTACAGTTGGACCCATACTTGCAAGAGCCAGTACGCATATAGTAAGGGCACTCCTTCTCCCCCTGAAATGTAGATTAGCATATATGATCCCTCAAGAGAAAAATTCTCAGATTCACAAACTTCTAAAACAGTGGAAAGAAGTAATACTGGTCGAATAGGCAGGCCAAGAAAGTTGAACTCCGCAATAGGTGAGATGGAACCCTTTTCCCTACTATGATTGAATTTACAAGCTTTTCCATACTTGCAACCCCCTGATGTCAGGTAATACTGCACAGAACAAAAAATGGAATGCAAGACATAGGTAATTAAAAGATCGAAGTTATTCGGGTATTGTACACAAACATTAATTACTTACTACACAACTAAAAATCGACAAAAAGAAATGAAGACAATTCTTTAAAGCAACATTACCAACGCTTAAAAGTCATAACTAAAGCAGTATATCATTCAGAAAATAACAAAGAAAAAGAATAATTATACCAACAACTTAATACTTTAACAGCCAGTGTTCTCATCATTGTTTCTGATAAAGCTGTTCTCATCATTGTTCTTGATAAAGTTCTTCTCGTTATTGTTAACCAATGAATCATCAATTAAAAGTCAATTTCAATCACATCATGAGGCAAAGGCTTCATATGTAGACACATCTAGATAGTCAAGGTTTTACTGGTAGCTTCTACATGACATATGGTCACATTTCCTTATACAAAAAAAAGATATACAGTCATGTTTCACTCCCATCTCAAGATATAGCCAAGACGAAATTTAAGAACAGTGCATAGAACGAAATATTAAGTTCCTGCACTTAAAAAAATTGCAGCAAAGAGAAGAATTGAGCAATATTTTTTGATTTTACGTGTATCAATTATTGCTCAGCAAAAGTACTACAATCTGAATGTTGGAATTTAAATGTTCCTCATAAAAGAAGCATTCACTCCACCATATAGTACCTTTGATTGGATATTCCTAAATATTACCTACTTAAGCAATCACTACTCTGGCAAACTTAAATAAGAATTTTTTTTCCTGTATTGAGCAAAAGCAAAAGAAACTTCATAATCGGCTCACTGCCCTGGCCATATCTACTAGCAGTGAGAAATAGGCGAGGTTAAAAATACAAAGAATATCAACAAATTCCCCTAACAAAAGAAAAGGGAATAACAAACCTCTCCAACTAAGGACAAAGGCAGGAATCTTCCTCTTAGCGTTCCAACTAAAAGACGCAGTTACAGATGGCAAAAAGTAGAAATCAACATGTTGCTTTTTAAATTTATGCTAAAGTAGATTTTGTTACTAGTTATTGATATCATGTAGCCTCTCTACCCCTCCGGAGTAGGGGTAAGGTTTGCGTACACTCTACCCTCTCCAGACCCCACTAGTGGGATTCTACTGGGTTGTTATTATTGTTATCATGTAATCCACTAACTCACTAGCAATTCTGACATCCCACAATTCTCGACGAGTTGTTGGCCAAGAAAATCATTGACCTAACAAAGTCAACGCGACCTAATGAAGCCAACAACAACAACAACAAAAAATCAAGTAATTTCCCACAACTGGGGTCTGGGGAAGGTAAGATGTACGCAGCCTTACCCCTTCCGGCAGAGAGGTTTCTGATAGACCCTCGGTTGGAGAACGAATGAAAAAAGTAATGATAACAAGCAGGAATAACAAGATAAAAATAAGATCGAAGCCAAGAAAGGAGTTAAACTCTAGATAGTAATAGCAATCTATAAAAAGATATCATACTAACACTAATGCAAGCTAACTGAGTAAGACAGAGAAACGTCTGACCACCTACTAGTCTTCTACCCTAATTTTCGGCCTTCACACCCTCCTATCTAGGGTCATGTCCTCAGTCAGCTCCATCCACTCCATATCCCGCCTAATCACCTCTGCCAAGACTTCTTAGGCCTGCCTCTATGCCTCCTGATACCCACTTAGGCTAACCTCTCGCACCTTCTAACTGGGGCTTCTGTGCTTCTCCTCTAACATGCCCGAACCATCTCAACCTCGCCTCCCGCATCTTATCCTCCACAAGGCCACTCCCATCTTATCCCGAATAGCTTTATTCCTAATCTTATCTAACCTGGTATGCTCACACATCCACCTTAACATCCTCATCTCAGCTATTTTTATCTTCTGGACATGAAAGTTCTTGACGGGCCAACACTCTGCTCCATACATCATAGTCCGTCTAACTACTACCTTGTAGAACTAACCTTTAAGTCTCAGCGGCACATTCTTATCACACAAGGCACCGAAAGCGAGCCTCCACTTCATCCATCCTACTCCGATACGGTGCGTGACATCCTCATCAATCTCCCGGTTAACTTGTATTACATATCCAAGGCACTTAAAACTTTTTCTCCTTGGGATGACCTGTGTATCAAGCCTTACACCCATGTCCGCTTCCTGGGTAACTTCACTAACTTGCACTCCAAGTACTCCGTCTTGGTCCTGCTCAGCTTGAAACCTTTAGACTCAAGAGTCTGTCTCCAAACCTCCGGTCTGTCGTCAACACCGCCTCGAGTCTCGTCAATTATAACTATATCATCCGCAAATAACATACACCACAACACCTCCCCTTGAAGCCAACAAAGTCAATTATCCCAAGTGCTAATAATCACATCGTCAGTCACCCTATAGCATGACACTAAGTAGAAGATCATGACATTACTAAGTTATGAAAAGATCATGTTGATGCTAATGACACAACGGAAGCGGGAAGTGAACCACACTAGTACTAAAATCAATCACAAGGGAAAGGCATTTTCAGATGAGATATCTTGACCTCTAGTACTTCCTCAAGTTTAAAGGAAGTGCCTTCTTTGAAAATGCTTATAGTCTTCCATTGGACTTTCTTTCTGGATATTTACCAGAATAGAGGACTACACACATTTAATAGTCTTCCATCGGACTCATAGGTCTAGAACCCTTGACAATCGGTCTTCTTCAATTGATCACGATAATGGACTCATTGAGACTCCTCTCGAGTTTGTAGATAGGATATAATTTAGTTTAGCTCATTGACAATGTTCCCATTCATTCTGTTATAAAATACATAAAAGAATGTTGTTGTGAAGCCATCCCCACATGAGGCTTTGTCTCCCACACAACTTATGACTGCCTGACAGTCTCCCATAATCTTCGACCAAAACTTCGTCCCCAACCACATCTCTTCCTACGTCACTAAAATCAATCCCATGTAATCTTTCCCTCCAAACCACATCATCCTTCCCTTAATAGCCCCTCCTACCTCCCCTTTGAACTCTTATCCTTCCCCCGCCCCCCAAAAACCCCTCTCCCCCATTGTATTCACAAATTTACCATCCAGTCAACAATAGCAAACTGGTGAAAGAATTCTGTTATTATCTTCTTTTTCAACAGTAACACCCTTGATTCTTGTCTGCAACTGATCACTTGAGTAATCATCATATTAGCAAGTTCTCCTTGCCCCTCTACTTCTCTCCTTACAAACTCTTCCTTTTCTTTTTAACTCTCCAATTCTGTTCATCAACTCCCTCAACTTCACTTTTAACTCTTTCAAACACCTCTCTAGACCAAATTCTTAAATAGTTCTCAAGTAGCTTAAAGGAGGAAGGAATCTCTTGGACATGGCATTCTGTTCTCCAATTCCAGCTAGCTCCCTGAAGTTGTTTGCAACTCCATGTTTTAATCTCATTACTCTGCTAGAACCTATCAAGTATCAATATAGAATTCCACAAGAAGTGGAACTTGGATAACACAAAGGAACATTTTTCCAAACAATTGAATATCAGAAATGTGTCAACTTTCAATGTTTATCTTCACTCACCAAATATTCACTGAGTGAACATTGGTCTCAGATTCCTTTGTTTTCCAATTAATTGAATTAAGGATAAAATGGCAAGTATTCAACCTTTATGATTAATGGCATTGTGCCCCTTGATTGTTTTTGCATAACAATGTTGTTTGGACCAAATCAACTGGACCTCGACTAATCCTTTGGGAAACCCATTAAAACCCACAAACATCCATGTAGTGTAAGCATACCCACCAAAACTAGAATAGAATGATTCACAAGAGTGTAGTAGTTGGGATTCGAGGTTCGGATCCCATGTTATTACTCCTATGCCTCAACCATTACATACAACCATCCATACATCTTGCACTATATTATCTCCCTCTTTTTGTTAAGTTAAATTATCCCCCTCTTATGTGTTGCTACATCATTTTCGCCACAAAAAAAGTTCTTGAATACTTTAACCAAGTTTCAAAACAATGGAAAGGAAACCACAAAGAAGGAGAAGCTATGAATCAATTCTAATAAACAAACAGAGAGAACTTCACTAGAGTCATTCTCCATTTGATACCATAATGCTAATTAATTAAATATTTCGTGCTGTAATATACATTGTTATCTAAAGCAATTGCATTGCACTTATACAATTTAACTAGATTTGGCATCATTAAAGTGAGGCTTTGAATTTATATATGTTAACCCTAATCATGGGGTATGCACTATAGCTGATCTAAGCCAAAATATTTTACTAACTCAACTATGGACAGGACAGGTCATATAAGTCATGCTGCCAAATATCAAAAGTAACAGCAGGACCATGCCGACTACCCAGGTCTAGTGTTTAAATTTATGGTATGTGCCCTCAATCAAATCAAATTATTCATAAAAGAGCAAGCACAGTATAACCAAAGATTTGCCTTTTCTGGCCTGATTGCTAGCAAAGATAAATTCCACAACCTTGCATTCAATCTGCCCTGGCCTTTCCTGGCTTTCTTCCCTTTGCTTTCCCTTCTCCTTTGTCCCCTGCTGAAGAATTGACAAAAGAGGCTAACATAGTAAACATCAGCAAAATTTTACTTTAGAACCAAATATACAAACAACAAATGCAATAAAGACCACACCAGGATTCAAGCAACCTCCTTAAAACCGATGAATTACAATCCTAATCATTCATTAGCAAAAATGTCAACATAAAAGCATTACTTTGATCAGCAAGTGTCAGTAATATAGTAAAACCTAGCAATCAGTTAACTCCTACCTCCAAAACAACAAAGATATATTATACCATTATGCACGGGCACTAAGATTCATCCACACCATACCCCTTACAATTGCAAACAATCAATAAATTCACTCGATCAACCAAAAAATGAATGAGCGTAGCAAATTACTTGTAAATATTTTTTTAAAAAAAGTAGTATCAACTCCGAATCCATCAAAAAATTTACCTGGTATTTTCTTCTGGAAGGGTGATTAAACTTGCAATTGGATCCAAATTTACACACGCCTGTTTTCATAAAATAAGGACAAACCTGAGCATCAGGTCTTAAAGGGTAACTACACTTCCTCTTAATCCTATTATTTGCATTAAACCCTCCTCCTTCCTTAGAATCCCCTTCATAGCCATTCTCTTTTTCCCCATCATTCTCATTGTCATTCCCATTAACACTTCCGCTCCTATTTTCGTCATCATAATGATAATCACCATATTCGCCAACATCTCCCCATCCCTCATCATTCCCTTCAACATTTTCAACCTCGTTTTCATTGATTTTTCCATTTTCTTCAGGATCAAGGTGGTGAAGATCTTCTTTTTCTCTCTCTTTATCTAAGGCCTGGTTCAAAACCAGATCACGAAGCTCTTCGCATATGATTTGCATCGCCATCTCATCCTCATCGTCATTTTCGTTTGGTTGATTTTCATTAGGGTTTTCGATATTGAGATCGGAAGGTAACAACGACGCTTGGGGAGTTTGGGACTCAAACCCTAACTCCTCTTGAGTGTGTTTTGGGGATTGATTTTGATTTTGAAATTGTTGTTGTTCAATTGCTTCTTCCATTGTAGTTTCCTCTACATCTCAATCAGTAAAAACCCTAATTTGAGCAAATTCAGTAAAGTGATGTGTGCTGAAGGGGACAATGAGTCAAAATAAATAGCGATTGGGACCACTGCCATTAGTACTTCACGCATTTATACTCTTTTCGTTTTCTTTTTTCAGTTTTTTATACCTTTTTTCCTTTTCTTTCTTCTTCTTTTTCCCTTTTACATTTCCTTTTTGCATGGTTGGAATAGAAATGTTAAAAGAAAATATTTTATGCCTGAATCATATAGTTTTTTTTGTTACGATGATGGTGTTCGAGACAGTTTATTGCATGTTGATTATTATACTAAGTAACTGTTAATTTCCGATTGTTAGGTATTAACTAACTCTAATTACAAAAATTTTGGCGACGAATATTCGAATTATATACTTATTATACCGAGTACCTATTAACTTTAATATATATTTCTCATTGGAATTTATCGGTTAAAATCCACCGTCTATTTTCTTACATAAATAAATGCTACTATACTAGTATTAAAAGTTCTTTTTAAGAAGAAAAGAAAAAAGGAACATAGGCTTTTCTTATTTTTTGATAAAGAAAAGAGTTTGGCTTTTTAATTTAAAAAAACTATTTTTCAGTGTCTTAAAGCTCTTCTAATTTTTGTTCACTTGTAATAATAGCAATTTGTTCTTTCACTTCTAATCTTTCCTCCACTTTATTAGAGTTTAAATTTTAAAATACAGGCTGATATGGATTTTAAGTTACGAATTCAACAGAACCAAGCAACATTGCTCATACATTTTATATATAGTTTTATTGTGTGATATATATATATATATATATATTAAAAATTTATTAAATGATTATAAATAATTATATAATATTATAAAAATAATTGATATCTTCCAAATAAGAAATTTTGTTATATATATATATATATATATATATATATATATATATATTAAAAATATCACTAAATATATATATAAAAATTAAATTCACGATTCAATTGCTAATATTCAAACTTATATAGGTCAAATCTCGAATCCTTTAAATATTTGTGACGGTATTAGTTAAATAAAGATATAGGTAACAATATGAGAAGATGTAATTGTAAAGTGTTTGTTTAATGAGCACTTTACCAATCCCTTATTGAAGAACTTTAACGCATTTATTGTGTGTACAGAAGTTTGTCAAAAGAAATTGAGCGTTCATTCATTGCACTTATACTGTTCTTTTCGTTGGGTTAAAAAGTTTGAGCCTTTTTTACATTCTAAGATTCAATGAGACGGCTCAACTTATTTTGCACTCACGTGAATTTTGTACAAATGTATGTTAAAATAATTTCGGATATATATATTGCACTTATCCATATTTTTGTTAGGAGGAAAAAATACAAGACTTTTTTTAGTGAACTTTTTTTATATATATTTTGTAAAATTCAATGAAACGTCTAATACTTGGACTTATTTGACGTGTCAAATTTTCATTTGCTAGCGACCAATTTCTTCTGTCGAAAATTTTACTCAATTGACATCCAGAGTTTTTTATTCTATGTTTGCTTATTCCATGTTTACTGTAGCTCAGAAATGTTGTCCTCATTCTGCATACTAAAGAAACTATTTATATTGCTGGAAAAAAAATGTAATTATTCGTGTTCATTGGTATATTAAAGACCAAAGTACACCTACCATTTGGGACCATTTGGATTTTTTCTCGCGTATAAAAAGTCAAAGATACTTTTTCATCTATTATAAGTAGTTAAGAACATTTTTTAGAATTTCCTCATCTTAAATGATACCAAATGATTGAAAGAAATTTCTCTTTGAGAAGGTTTACTCCGACTATTCAGGGAAATTTCAATTTCACCATGTCCATGTCGAAGATAACGTTGCAATCGTTACACACATTTATGTATATCGGTACTTAAGATATCATTTTTAATGCTCGACACCGATCTTTATATTAGAGTAATATGAAATTTTACATGAAAATCAATAAGTTTTAAGTTTCTCAAATAAGTGATAATTTTTCTTTTGAGAAACAGGATTCTTATAGTAATACTAACTTGGTTCCAAAATATTACACACCATTGAAATGTTCCGTAGGACATTTTAATTTCCATTAGTACCAACTTCTTCTTCTTGTTGTTATTGTATAGTAGCTAGCATATTACAAACACTAAAAGAAAGATACTTAACAAAGTGATAGCTTAAGTTGTCTAAATCTCTTCCTTATCTGCTGCTTTGTAAAATCTTACCACACCCACGCCAAAGCTTTTTTGTACCAAATCTATATATTCTATATATATATATATATATTAAAGGAATAAAGTTACCATATATATTTGGCATTGTGGTTAAGCCAGTGGCAAGCTAATAAATGCTAATAGTATATGGTAACTTTATTCTATATTTGACTATGTTAGTCAAATAGAAATACAAGATTGCGTGTGTGTGTATATATATAAAATGAATTTGAATTAAAGGATAATTTTGAATTTATAGATAAAGTTTTTAAATTTGAATTAAAATAAAAAAGAAATTTATCTTTTGTTGTCATGTTATTATACTTAATTCGGTTAATGATCATATACAATCATGTTAGGAACTGTTGTTATCTTTTTTAATTATTTAAATACTATTTCGCCTCTGGCAAAAAAGAAAAAAAACTACTCCATATAACTATAGAATCCTTTCACTTTTAAAACCCTATAATTATAGTTCTTTAAAATACTATAGCTAGATTTGAATAAAGCGAATTTCTTTTAAAATAAATGTAATATATAAGGTACGCGTCTATGTTTATCCAGATAACAAAAAAATGGTTTAAAAATCGAATTAAAGTTTATTTACATATATAATGAAGTAAACTTACATGGTGGAGAAAGAAACAACACAAAAATCAGTAAATATTCAAAAAAAAGTTTTTTTTTTCTTTTTGAAGAATGTCTGTTTGAAGAGTCAATTTATATAAATGAACATCAAACAAATAACAAAACTTTGGCTATACAATTGCTATCATTAATTTTAATTTAGCACCTTTTAGGAATTGAAAGGTTTAAGCTGAAACGGCCTCTTCATTTAACTGCAGTCAAGCTAACATTGCAAGGGTATAATATTTTTTTCGTTGAAGAATATTAGTTTTGAATCATTAGATTACGTGAAAGTTTTTTTTCTCAAGTTCAACAAGAGGGATATTGGTTTATAATTGATAGTTTCTATAGCGATTTTCAAGTGTAATAAAAAGTATAGTTTAAAAAAAATTGGCATGACATGATATTTTTTTTAAAAATGCAAACAAATTATTTTGAAATGGGATTATTTTTTAGAATATAATGTAATTTTAAAAATAAAAAGATAAGATATTTTTGAATTTTAGTAGAGAGTTTTTAAAATTATTATAATAGAAGTCATATCATGGATAAAATCAAGAAACCGAAATCTTATGGAATATTTACATAAATATCCGGCCAGATTTATTGTTTACTTTTTATAGCTAATATACATAGATGATATACCGACAACACGCGATTATACTTATATTATATATAAATTATATATAAAATTACACATCCTTTATTTTTTTTTGTTTGCACTTATTTAGGTTGATTAGATAAGGCCAAATGAAAAATATGAAAGAATTTCAACCAAAGACTAAGAATATAAATAAAGTTCTTATGTAGACAATTTCAATCAAAACTCATCCTTTTATAGCGAAATAAATTAACTTTTTGCAAACAAAGAAAGAAAGACATAAAAAACAAGATAAAAGAAAATAAATATAGAAAACAAATGTATGAAAAATTTAGAAACCAGAAATAAGAGATGACAGCGAATTTCTTCTTCTATTTCACCTTTGTTGAGCATACAAAATTTGGAAGCTGATCTCATTGATTTTAAATATTTTTTTCAACTCAAATACATAGATTATAAGATAAGGATATCTTAGAATATTTTTTTTAATTTACATGATGTGTCATTATTAAAAAATCACTATTACTAACAAACTGATATGATATTCGAATCTGAATTTAAATGCAATTTGAGTAGTTTGCATTGAGGTTAAGCTAAGTATGGTGTCGAAAAAAAATTACTTGGCATTTTTAAAATAATATATGCAATGTTATATAATAACAATCAACTAATTTAACATTTAATGATTCAAAGAACAAAAAATCTGTATATATAGGGTATTCAAAATTTAATATCTGTGGCTAGAGATATCGATAAACTCAAAATGGAGTCATACTGAAATAAAGTTTCACTGACTAAAGAATCATTTAAATTTTTAGATAACTGTTTAAAGTAAATTTTAAATTAAGGATAATACTTTACTTACATCATTATAAAGATAATCATTATTGAAATATATATAAAGTTTTAGAAAGTGGAATTTCAAAATATAAATATTTTTTAAAAGATAACAACATACCAAATAAGAGTTTAAGTCATAGTAAAAGTACCAAAGAATCATTCATATTGTGTCAACCTTTGTGCTTTGCCATAAATACGAGTTATTATTTCGCTTTGTGGCAATTTTTAGGTTCCAATGACACTAATGAGAATGACGCAAAAATAAAATTGTTACTACGAGATTTGAAAAAATATTTGTCTTTTTTCATATAATGTTTCTTAATTAATATATAAGGGTTATCTATAATTATCTAGAAAGTTTAAATTTTAAGGTTATTTATATATAATTCAAATAACTCAGATATTTAACATGGTTAATATCAAATATCAAAATGGAGTCATACTGAAAAAAAAATGCACTGGCTAAAGAATTTTTAAAATTTTTAGATAGCCGACTAAAATGAGTTTTGAATTAAGGATAATATTTTTACTTATATTATTATAAAAAGAATTATTATTGAAAAATAAAATTTTAGAAATTAAAATTTTAAAATAGAAATATTGTTTGAAAGATATCAACACACCAAATAAGAGTTCAAGTGGTAGTAAAAGTGTCAAGTCATATCCAATGAGTCCTTCATAGTCTCAACCTTTGATTGTTTTGCCATAAATATAAGTTATTATTTTGCTTCTTGACTATTTTTAGGATCCAATGACACCGACGAGAATTGTACCAAAAAAAAATAGAATTATAACTAGGAGATTTGAGAAATGATTAATCTTTTTAATGTAGTGTTGCTTAATTAATATCCAATGATTATCTATATTTATCGAAAAAATTTAAATTTTAAGATTATTTACATATAATCCAAATAATTCAAATATTTGACATGGTTAGTGTCCGCGCATCCACGCGGGTACTAATACAAGTTAAACTAAAAAGCGATAGCGAATCTAAAATAAATTTTAGGAGTTTCCTAGATAGAAAGTTCGAAGCTCTAGCAAAAAAAAACTATTTTTTCGGAAGTAACATAATATTACATTAAGACATAATACAATAATGGATTTTATTTTCAATAATAATATAATCTACAAAAAGTTTTACAATGCTATCCATCCCCTAGGCCTAGGTGCATCAGTGACCGCATTCCACCATTCGAAGCAAGACGAATAGAAATATGAGAAGAGATTTGATAGTAGCACAAAGTGCAAAAAGTTGTTTTGTGGCACTCTTCACATGATATGAAATTTCCTCGAAGAAAAAAAATTCTTCAACAACTTTATGGGGTCGTTTGGATCTTAAAAAAAAAAAGTTTTGTTGGGATTAGTTATGCTGGAAATAAATTATATTAGAATTAATTATGCTGAGATTAGCTATCCGGATATTATTTCTTATTGACTGTTTGATATACTGTATTAATCGGAGATTGTCAATTTTACTGCTTTATCCTGGGATTACTATTCCATGATCTAGCGGGTATAAGTTATCCCAATATTATTTTTATAGCATGTTTGGCCAAACTTCTAAAATCAGTTTATTTTGAGATGTGTTTTTTCTCAAAAGTGATTTTCTTAAAAATACTTTTGGTGAAAAGCAGTTTGTGTTTGACTAATTAATTTGAAAAGCACTTCTAAGCAAAAATTCCTATTTGGCCAAGTTTTTAAAACGTATTTTTAAGTATACTTTTCTCAAAAATACTTTTCAAAAAAGTACTTCCGAGAAAAAGTTATTTTTTCTTGCTTCGTACTCAAAAACACTTTTTTCTTCTAAAAGCTTGGCCAACACTTCAACTTTGAAAAGAAAAAAAAGCTTGCAGAAGCTTAGCCAAAACTTATCCCGGGATTAGTAACCAAACAAGGATAAGGCGGTACTAAATTTTTATCTCACGAGTATTTTTGCTTATCCGTCATACCAAAAGAAAAACTACTTTTAGAGAGGTAACCCGCAAGAAAAGCATTCTTGCACATATTGCACCGCTTATTTTTTTTTTTTTTTAAGTGTTATATATATGAGTATACATATACATACGATATACTTACACATACATTAAACACATACATATACATAAACATATACATATACATACTGTGTTGTGACCCAAACAGTCCTCTATTTGTAACACCACAGAGTAAACTCACATACAATAAGAACATAACAAGAGTCCAATGCTGCAGCAACTGAACAAGTGAAAATGGGAAAAAATAAGAATCCACTTCCGGATTTCAATTTCAAATGTTAAATTCCTTGATTTTGGAGATAATTCTTACAAGATTGAAGCAATTGAACTACTTCAAATCAATGAATGGAACCAATGAAGTACCCCTGATTGAGGAGAATTATCTGGTTCCAAGAGAGAATTACAAAAGGAGACTTTGATTCTAGACCTACTCCTATGTCTGTTAATTGAACAACAGTTCCATCAGTCATGTCAAATTACAATTTCCGTTTTTGGTCAACCTCTTCCCTTCTTCGAAATGTGACCTGTCTTCCGCTTGTGACGACTGAAATCTGACACAAAACGAAATGTCTGACCACAGCCGGTCTCAGTACAAACATAAGGACGTGCACCTGTATGAACTCTTATGTGTTCCGTTCGAGCCCATGCCCACTTAAACGTCATCTTGCAGCCTTTCCAAGGGCATTTCAGAGGACGGTCGTCCATATGAACACGTCGATGCTGTACCAAATACTTGTGTGAGAAGAACTTCTTTTTGCACCCTTCGACTGGACATACGTTCTTTTTATGCAATGAAAGCTCCTGCTTTGTGCTAAAACTCATACTGCACCCTTCCAAGTCACAATGATATTCTCCTTCCTTATCCTTCATCTTTTTACTAGTATTAGCCTTCATTACTGGATCTTTCTTCGAATTGCTATTAGAGGAAGGGATTTTGACCTTAGAACCTTTCTCTGCTTTCTTGCTTTCATTCTGCTGCTTTATTGGAGCTGGTTTGGGCTTAACCAATGACTCTTTGCTCGGTTTTGGCATCCTTTTCCTCAGACGGGTGCTAGGCCCACCATCCGGATCATCATTAATGGGTGAGCCAAATCTCTTCTTCTTATCAACATCCTCCTCTTTAGGTTCAGGAGTCTCATATTTAATCCTCTTACTCCTAAGATTAGTTTTTCGTTGCTGCTGAGGGACATTACTAACTGAAGAATCATCTGCTATTAGTAATTTAGAATTCCTTTTATTTTCTACTCTACTCTTCCTCTTTTTACCAGTTCTGGCGACAATTTTAACAGTCGGAGTCATTTCACATGGCCTCTCAGACTTCACCTCAGGCTTAACCCGGGCAGAGATGCTATTGTTGTTCTGTTGTTGTTCTTCATCAGTATCCCTCCTCTCAGCAAGCAGAGGATGAACCTGACTAGACATCCAAACTTTCCCACACCATTTCCCAGCAACAACTGCTCTCCTCTGCTTCCCTGACCCCCTGCCAGTCCCAGTATACTCTGATTTTTCATCTGGAGAACTACGTCCAAATGCATTGTAGATAATGAAGTTACAAGGCATCTGTTTACTGTAGAGTGGAGAGCGGCTTAGGTTGGCACTGTAGAAGAGGTTGATGTCTAATTTCACAGTCCAGTCTCCATTGCCATGTATGGCCTCTTCAACTTCCAAAGCTGATTGTATCATTTCCTCATCTTCTTTAGTTGCCTCGCGGAATGAAATCTCTCTCCAGAAATGATCTCTCCCCAACTCTTCAGCCACTTTTTTAGCTTGAGCTTCTAGCTTGGGATAGTCTGCTAATATTTCAACATGTGTCAAGGGTATGCAAAAGAACCATAAGTGACTGAACCACAAGATCAGAATAACTGGGTGACGCCAACACTATAGCTACATGAGTACATAAAGAACTGTTTTAACTTCCAATCTTACCTTTTATCGTGCCAGTGTACAATGATATACCACTTAAAAAACATCAATAAAATCACATATTCTCTTATGTTTCTTAAATACCCAAAATAAAGTTTATCTGTAACCTTTTCTTTCCTAGAGAATAGTAGCAGTTTCACTTCATCTTTGACATCTTGACGGAAAAAGCTAATGCAAATCAGTTATCTGATATAACAGATTACTATTAATAAGTAAACACTCAGGTGCAACTTCCAATGGAGATTAAATTAAAATGAAGAAACTAGGATCAAAGCTTTTCTCCTAAATGAACTATGATAGCCTTGCTTTAGATCAACACCCTTATCAAAAAAAGTTTGAAAGAGATAAAGCAATTGAAAGAGGGCTTTAAATAATAGTGAAGAGAAGACATGTAAGAGCTTGTCGCGGCAAGAGTACCAAAAAAAAAAAAGAAAAAAAAAAATTTAGAGCTCACCTGGATGACAAAGAAGAGAAATATGTACTCCACCAACTTGTCGGAGCTGTTCTTCTACTTGTACAGCATGCTGGAGGCAGAATACATGTATTCTGAAAGAGTCTTCATCAGATGTTGAAGTAAATTGCATAGGCCCATTATCAAATGGAGCAACACCATCGCTATTTGCTATTTCCCCTCTATGGGCAAACGGGATACAATTTGCACCAACTTGATGGGATCTTAGCTGATGCCTCGACCTATCTGGCAAAGTATTTGACTCCCCCGACGGGAGATTTCCACTCTCCAAGTGAACGGAATTATCAAGACTTTGACAGTTTCTACCACCAGATACAGCTCTTCTTTGTCTGTGGTTTGCATAAGGATCAATAACTCGTAGAGAAACCTCATCCTCAAAATCCATTTGTCTGCTTTCACAAGCTTCAACAGGAATATTTGCTTCAACCTCATCTTCATCAGAGTCTGAAGAATTAGCATAATTTAAAGCCAACAGGCCGAGGGAAGAAGTTTCTTTGCGTGCTTTGGTACTTGAAAGCACTCCTACGCTTTCATTATTCAATTTCCGAATTCGATCAGATGACTCTATCGGGACATTAATCAAGCCACCTGGAGCCCTTTTAACTAACCATCCTGCAATCAACATATAAAGTTCAACTATAACTTGCCCCGCAAACCAAATATGCGAGTAAAAAGAAAAAGACAGAATTTAAAACATTACATATTGCACAGATCATTTCATGAAGAGGATACCTGAACTGGAATCTGATTCTGCAGCATTTGCGTCCCTACTGTTAGCAGTTACGCCACCTACATTTCCTGTCCAGTCATTGAAGTTGCGATAATCAGATGACATCAAGTGATGGGCAGCTGCTTCTGTTGGTTGAATTATGGCCACACACGTATAACATAGGATCCCACAAGTTACACAAGAAAAAAGTCCATGCTCTGACAGCGTATCACATCTGTAAGTCATTCCTCTTTCAGGGTCCAGATTCTCCCTTTCGGTCTCTGGAGAGGATTCAGCCTCATCTCTGCCAGATTCTGGAAGTCTGTTACCAGTATGCCAAGACGAGTGCTTTCCCTTCTCCAAAGAGACACTTGCCAATTGTTTCATCCGCTGTTTCCTGCCTAGCATTAGAGCATCAGATGCGGAATCTGTTTTACTCTTCACCTCATGATCTGGACTGGATAAGCTGGGGAACCTGGAGTTTACCTTTAACTGGGACCCAGCTACTGAATTGGAGCCAATAGAAATCCCTGAATAGTGTCGAGGGAGAAGTACAACAGGTGATCCTTCTCCAAGAATATGAAGAAGATAATTGTTACAGTTCAAATCCTCAACAAACAGTTCTTTGACCAACATATCTCCTTCACTCTTCTTCTTGTCCTTTAGGCGAGAACTCCTTGGTTCTATTCTAATGTTCTTTGGTACTCTGCAGTAGAAGATTAAAGAAGCTAAAGAAACCAACAGAGAGACCATTACCTAACATAGAGGATGCTCTAAATAGATTGTTAACCATATTCAATAGTTTTAAACCCACCATACAAGCATGCAAAGAAGCAGTTCAATCAAAGATATATAATCAGTCTGTGTGACTCTTCAGTTGCAGGGATGCACAATTTACTATCTATCCACTTCAATCTAAGACCGTATATACAAAGATGAATTATCAGGAAGGATGCAGTCTATTCATGGTTCCCTCCTCCAAGCTATAGGAGATTATACAACAGAAAGAACTAGCAGCAATCACAAGAAATGTAATCCACTAAGAGTGGGAGAACACGCTTAAATCTGGTAACTTCAGAAAGAATCTGAATGTAAGAATTAAGATGCAGTCACTTCTGCACAAAACCTGAAACTATCACTGTGTTGGCTATTCAAGATCTTAACCACTGTCATTTGCTAAAACAGAAAACAAGGATCAGTGAATGATCAAAGCTGTATTTGTCAGCTTCGCTACATGGGTCCAATTTCCTTGCCGATGTTAGGAACAATTAATATATGGTCTCATAGAATAAACATGGCGATACAATGTCACAGTTAAAACTAAGGAAATAAAAGGTCAAAACCATAAAATATTGCAATCAATTCCTAATCTTTCATGATGGTCTAACAAGCATTAAAAGGTCAAACACATTTTAACAAGAATAGTCAAGACACATCCATAGTGAAACTACTACAATTGAAATTTTGAGTTCGTACAGAATTCAGGAGGAAACATCCTTCTTCGCAAACAGATCATGGAGAGAGGAAACAGAAGGGATGATAAAGCAGGCTTCAGGTAGCTAGAACCCACGTGCTTAAGCAAACAATCTCCAGCAAAGACTTGATGCATGAATGAATGGAACTATATTGATAAAAGAAATGCTCGTTTATCAGACACTACACATCCTATGAGTTTACAGGAATAATACTTCCCTGCATCTTGAAGTGTAGATCGTATTGTATATACTGATACATCTTATACAGCAGATGCAATAAGGAAAATTCAGCTCCACGACTTCTCAAATATGGCGATAGAGTATTTCAAAAGGCTTGATAAATGGGATGTCTTTATACTAGTAATCTGTTTTTCTCTTTGCGTTTTCAATAGGCAGTCTAATACAATTTACCCTAAGATTTCAATAATCTAGGAATGGTAAAAAAAAAAAAAAAATTTACCTATAGCAAGAGAACAAACCTTGAACAGAGTGAAAGTGCTAGATCATAAAGCAACTGGAAATGTGACACCATTGGAGGACAATTAATTGATGCTCTACGGATTGCAGCGTCTTTTGCAACTATCAACCACCCAGGAGTAGCAATATTAGAAGCCTCCCCGCAATTAAATCCTAAATTTTAAAATTGTAGAAAGCCCAAGAATTGTCATTCTTCTTCCTTCAACAATTACTGAGCAACAAATAGATCCAAAGACATAATTACATCTAACCAAAAAACTGCTTACCGTGACTAAACCCTGAGTGATAGGCTCGTGGAAAGGTAATAACAAAATCTCCGGCATTTTGCACCAACCTGAATTCAAATAGGATAGTCAGGACTAGAAATGGTGTGTTGCCACCAGAGGTATATTATCATGCATTAACCACAGAAACGATGTGTCTCTAGGTTCATCTAATAACATTTACTGTGAAAACAATCAGAAGGCTTTAAAGCAATCCTTAATATGTCAATCTAACACAGCTATAGCCCCTCCATGGTTGAAATACTATCGATCAATTTCCCCCAATACCAGGTCAATTAATGGTTCACTGATAGATGTCTTTTTTTTTATAAGATTTTCTATTATAAGGGTTCACAGATAGATGTCTTCTCCAGCAGAAAAGACAACAATTGCCTTCCTCTTATTCCACTTTAGTTCTCTGCATGATCCACTTCAGCCTAAAAGCTTACAAAATATATCCTCCAAGTATAAAAACAAGAAGCGATTAAAACTCCAGAGGTCATGCAAGCAAGTTTAATTTGTAGACCCACCAATAACACAAACAGAGAATGCAAACATCAGTATTTCACCTGCAGCATGGAATACCAGCACTAAGCAGTACTTCAGGTGACATGACTGTGGTCTTCTCCCCAAGTGTAGCAAAGGTAACTGAAAGAAAATGCAAAATTATGGAGTTCAAGCTCACTGAGTATACTGGTTAAAAATGTGTTTGTGCTCAAAACAAAGCCTGTAATCAAATTCAAGTGTCAAAGAAAATAATCTCAATCTTCCCTATGCAGCCAATTAAAGTGAGAGAAAGCAATGGTTTCAGATATTAAGACCAGAGTTTCAACACGAATAAAAAAAGAGAAGCGATATGACCAAAGTTTGGTGGCCACTAGCACATATTATCTTGGAAAACAACAGAATACAGAGTATATTCTCTTCTTTTTTTAAAATAATTACGGGTAAAGAAAACAGTCATATATACAGCAGAATATCTTCATGATGTGTTGTAATTCATTGTAAAGCTTATGCGTATAGTCTAAAAATGTCATATCTCTGTAAGCTTGCAGCAACAAGGATGAATTGATGCCAGAAGGGATAAAAAGACAGAAAGTGGATCTTATTACTTGTTGTCAGCTTTAACATAACACACAGAAGCCCAATCTTGCCAAAAGCTCTCAAGAACTTTAGCCACAGTAATTGAGGGCATGGACACAAATAACATAAAGTATTTTTTTTTCTTTAACAACAACAATAACAACAACCCAGTAAAATCCCACTAATGGGGTCTGGAGAGGGTAGTGTGTACGCAGACCTTACCCCTACCCCGAAGGAGTAGAGAGGCTGTTTCCGAAAGACCCTCGGCTCAAAAAAAACAAAAAGACAAAAGGACAAAAAGGGAGACAATATTAGTATCACAACAACACTCATAGGATAAATAGGAACACCATGAAATCCAGAAGAAAGATGCAAAGCAAAGGGAGACAATATTAGTAAATATTAGTATCGCCACAACAATCATAAGAAAAATAGGAACACCGTGAAATCTAGAGGAAAGATGCAAAACAAAAGCGATAGCTAGTAAATAGGACATGCACTAAAAAGCGAAATAGTAAGCCACAACATTGCCACTAGCTATCTTAGACAAAAACCCTAAATTGCTAGTCCCACAATGGTACGAAGTAAGACACGACTCAACTACCTCCTAACCTACAACCCTAATACTCGACCTCCACATCTTCCTATCAAGTGTCATGTCCTCAGAAATCTGAAGCCTCGCCATATCCTGCCTGATCACCTCTCCCCAATACTTCTTAGGCCGCCCTCTACCTCTTCTCGTGCCCTCCGCAATCAGCTGCTCACACCTCCGTACCGGAGCATTTGGGCTTCTCCTCTGAACATGTCCGAACCATCTAAACCTCGCTTCCCGCATCTTGTCATCAATGGGAGCCACATGCACCTTCTCCCGAATATCATCATTCCTAATCTTATCTATCCTAGTGTGCCCGCACATCCACCGCAACATCCTCATTTCTGCTACTTTCATCTTCTGGATATGTGAGTTCTTAACGGGCCAACACTCAACCCCATACATCATGGCCGGTCTAACCACCGCTTTATAAAGCTTACCTTTGATTATCGGTGGCACTCTCTTGTCACACAAGACTCCAGATGCTAACCTCCACTTCATCCATCCTACCCCAATACAGTGTGTGACATCCTCGTCGATCTCCCCTTCCCCTTATCCTTGATAACCGAACCAAGGTACTTGAAGCTGCCTCTACTCGGGATGACCTGCGAATCAAGCCTCATACCCACGCCCACTTCCCCTGGCTCAGCGCTGAACTTACACTACAGGTATTCCGTCTTCGTCCTGCTCGGCTTGAAACCCTTAGACTCAAGTGCCTGTCTCCAAACCTCCAGCCTCTCGTTAACACCGACTCGCGACTCATCAATCAGAACTATGTCATCGGCGAATAGCATGCACCATGGCACATCCCCTTGAATATGGTTTGTTAACGCGTCCATCACCAGGGCGAATAAGAACGGACTGAGCGCAGAACCTTGGTGTAACCCCATTACAACCGGAAAATGCTCAGGGTCACCTCCTACTGTCCTAACCCGAGTCTTAGCCCCATCATACATGTCCTTAATCGCCATAATGTAGGGAACCGACACATCTTTTGCCTCCAGGCATCTCCAAAGAATTTCTCTAGGAACCTTGTCATACGCTTTCTCTAGGTCAATAAACACCATGTGCAGATCCGTCTTCCTCCCTCTGTATAGTTCCACCAACCTTCTAACAAGGTGTATAGCTTCTGTAGTCGAACGACCCGGCATGAACCCGAACTGGTTGTCGGATACAGACACTGTCATCCTCACCATCTCCCACACTTTCATGGTATGACTCAGTAATTTGATACTCCTATAATTGTTACAACTTTGGATATCACCTTTGTTCTTATACAATGGAACCACCGTACTCCATCTCCACTCATCCGGCATCCTCTTCCCCTTAAAAATAATATTAAACAACCTAGTCAACCACTCCAAACCTGCTCTCCCCACACACTTCCAAATTCCACCGGAATCTCGTCTGGACCGGTCGCTCTGGCCCTACTCATCTTACGCATAGCTCCCACGACCTCCTCAACCTCGATACGCCTGCAATACCCAAAGTCACGGTGACTCTCGGAATGCTCCAATTCGCCTAGCACAATATCCCGATCCCCTTCTTCATTCAGAAGTTTATGAAAGTAAGTCTGTCATCTCCTCTTAATCTGGGCATCTTCCATCAATACTCTACCATCTTCGTCCTTGATGCATCTCACTTGGTCCAAATCCCGAGCCTTCCTCTCTCTCAACTTGGCCAGCCGGAATAACTTCTTCTCTCCACCTTTTTTCCCCAATTCCTCGTACATTTTTTTTTCTTTAAGGTGTTCTAAAAAGACAAGAAATATGTTTTCAAAAAAACAGGGATGGTAGAAAAAATGTGCTTCCGCCTCTGCAGTGTATATAGCTTAGAGATTAAAAGTGCCTTGTCTGCCTCTCGGTTGTTTCGCTCAAAGGTCAGAGGTAGCATACTCCCTTCTCAAACTTCATGCAATTCATTTCCTACTTTGCAACTTTTTAGAATTGCATTGACACTTTGTGCAGTAACTAAACTATGAAGTTCTATGACTTAAAAGTCAAATCAAGAATTAGATGGGATGAGGAAAAATATAGAGGAAAGAAGGCAGGTTAACTTCTACCAAACAAGGAAGAAGTATCATTAAAGAGACATAATCCTCTAAGCACCTTAACTTCCTGCCCTGAAGTAGTTATCTTTAGTAGGTACTGTTACCTAATTCATGTAACTGTGAGACTCTTTACAGTTTAACCATTTTCCATGTGACTCAGTTCCATATATGCCAACAAAGCCAAAATATCAAGAACATCAAGCTAAAGAGACACAGCAGAAGATTTGGCGGGATAAATGTCCAGAATATGAAAGAGTCCAACATATTTCCACAGTCTGAAGCAGAGATACATCTAAGACAGCTCTACTTTACATGCAACATCACAATAACAACCACATTATTACACATGTTAATGACAAAATCAGTGAGACCCAACTACATTAATGCAGACAACCAAGAAGCTCCAAGTGGCAAGAATTTCCTCTCAAAATGATTACAGTAATTTCCCTTAGAAAGCATAGCACTGTCTCAAAACTGTACACCATCAGCATTTGTGGGGTGATTCACTAGGAGTTACGTACAGGTTAATACCAGCTGCCGCCAACTCTCTAAGTTCCAATTTTCACTCAAGTTAGGCTTCTCATATTTTTATATATTCCTCAATTTTAGAACCATGAGCCACTTCTGAAATCACAAAGAAAAAGGGCAGCCTGGTGGACAAAGTATCCTGTGTTCACGCAGGATACATGGAAGGATGCACCTAAAGGAGGCATGATATAGGCAGCCTACCCTGATGCAAGCATCAATGGCTGATTCTACGGCTCGAACCTGTGACCTATAAGTCACACGGAGACAACTTTACCATTGCTCCAAGGCTGCCCTTCATTTTCAAAATCACAAGGAGATCAATATATAACTAGAGTCTAGAATTAATCTAACATCAACAGAGGTCCTTCATTAAAAAAAGAAACAAAGTGATCAAACCTATTGCAGAATACTACACTTGGGTAAAGGCAAATTATATATATCAACACCTGTGATTATCCAACAACATACAAACACATACTTGTACAATATCCCTGAACAGTGTAACACAGAGCTTTAAATTTTTTTGGGACGGAGTTGAGCATATCTGTTTGCTTCATAGAATAATAGAGGGGCCCATATTTAGTTCAATGTTGCACAATTCACTGCTTGCAAACAACTAAACAAAATAAGGGTACTGACTTATGCTGGTTTCCCATAATTTAAGCAGGAAACAGGACAAAACCACTTGAGCAATATCAATAGTAAGACTCACCAAGAGGATTAGTTTCTCCAGCATAACCATGGACCCTGATCACCTCCTCAAAAGCCACAGCTGCATCCCTGGGCACACCGTACCACGTCTTCCCGGCACCCATATGCAGGTAATTCAAGCTATGCAAGTCATGATCCTCCACATGCCAAGCAAACCAACTAAACATCATGGCTAAATACACCATAGGTGAAGTTACCCCTGGGATCTCCTCTTTCATGAACTTGAGTAATGACCCTTTTGCCCTTGACACCCCTCTCATATTCCACTCTGTGTCAGCCAAGGTAGTAACTACATTTCCCACCTTCTTAGGGGCAAATGCAGAACCCGGCATGTCATTTGCATACTCAACCGAGAAGGGTTTATCCACAGTGGCTTTCCAAAAAAGGGTTTCAATTTCAAGGGGTGAGGTTAAAGCCTTCTTGAAATTCTTTTTCAAGTAATTCTTCTCAAAGGCTTTAGCTTTAGCCTGAAATTCCTGAACAGTATAGTTTTCTCCGCTCTGCCAAACGGGTTTCTTAACGGGTCGGTGCTTCCTTGGGCAAAACCCGATCTGCTGCTGCCTAGTGGTGAATGTTGGACCCCCATTTGAACCGGACCGAGCTGAAAGTGACCGGTTTAGATAAGCAAGAGCGGTCTTTTTGGGAGGTGCAGGTACTGGGGGTACAATTTTGCAAATTCCATACTTTGAAGCTTCCTTTTCGATCTTGAAAATGTAAGCAATGGGATCTTGAAATTCTTCTAGGGTTGGGTGATACTCTGGTGCTACTGGTAGGGTTTTTAGCCATGGAAATACCTCTATGTTACCACTTGCCTCTGCCATTAATCAAATTTTTTTTGCTATATTCAAAGCACATATATAAGATCTATAGAAACATTGTGGTAAGAGAGATAAAAGAGAGAGGAGAGAGAAACAGCTGTTGAGATTCTCTATTCTCTAATTTTTTCTCTCTTTGGTATTTATAGCAGAAGAGGAAGTAATTTTTACAGTAGCAGTTAGCTGTGTGTTAGTAGTGAGTATTTTAGTTTATGTCCTCTGTTCTTTGTGCCGAAAAAGAAAAACAGAGGATAGAAAATGGGCAGAGCAGGGGAGTTGTAAAACATGTGTGGGGTTTTACCCGGGTTTGGAGCTCACTCTTGAAAATGACACCCTGTTTTTACTGTATTCACTCTTTTGCCGATCATAATTTCTGTAATTTTTTTTTAAGAGATCACTAATTTTATATCCAAATAACACCCTAATTTTACTAATCCAAATTAGGTTCATTTATTCCTTAAATAGCTTCTTATCAGTATTTTTTTTATTTTCAAAATGGAATCGAGTCTTCTAATTAAATCAGTCGATTAGAGTGTAATTTTTAAAAATGCTACTATGGCACAAACTAACCACAATATGGTAAGTGAGGCAAACTGGCATACTGCCTTTTACAGAAGCTTGTTTTACTATACATTTTTGGGGGGAAAAGACAGGAGAGGTTCCACTAGGATTTTTTCACTGAATTTTGTTGTATTATAACTACATAATAATACATTTTGTTGGCAAACAGTATAAATAAACTTCCGTCATGGAACTTTTAAAAGGTCAAACTTTAGGAATTGAACACGACCTTTTGAGTTGGCAGGGTGAAACATTTTTAAACTCAGTCTGAATATATATATATATATATATTTTTCGTAAGTCTACTTATATTATCTTGTTTACATATCATAAAAATTTAAATAAACTATAATTCTTTCATGACAAAGATGCCCTGGTTTCAGTTGAAATGGCAACATCTCTACCACTTAATGCAGTCAACTCACTTGCTCAAACAAATAGATAACCAATTTAAATTCTATACACCAATAACAATGTAATGAATTTTTTACATTATTTATATAATTTAACATATTATAGTAAGTTGTTTATCATCTATTCTAGTTAATTAATATTACTGGTATTGAATAAACTTATTTGCAATTACCTAAGTTATTTGATTATGTAAATATTTTTACTTCGTTAGTACAAATAACTTAAACTAATTGGAGAAGTGGGCCTCAGCTTATATGCTTATTTTGGTGGCCAGCAGAGCAAATTAATCGGTTCTTTGAATCAATGTATATATTCTCCTCCAGAGGAAATTTTCGCCAAAAACGTCTAGTTTGTCCAATTAAATACTAAATGAGATTTGAAGTACGAATTAATGTCTAAACATTTCAGGCATGTCAAAAGCAGTAAATCACCTGAAAATTGTGATAACAATCTATCAAATTTCCACTTCTGTTATTCACTTGATTTCTTTTGGATATTCAAGTTGGAGTTGCCTGAACTTTTGCCAATCTTAACCAATTACTTCAAGTGCACATCCAAAATAATCAAAAAAGAAACGAAACTTTGGGTAAATTGTTTTCTTGATTTTTTTGGGCTTTTTTCACTTGTAGCACACCATAGCAACTATTTATATTTGGTAGCCGAAAAAGTATATACAATTTATATAATTTTTGTATATAACATACAAAATATATATATATATATATACATTCTTCGGCTATTATTTTGAGAACAACTATACAATATCAATTTTTCTTCTTTTTTTCACTGTCCATACAAATACGGTAATGAATGAAAGCTTTAAAACAACGGTAAAGTTGTCTCCATATAACCTATAGGTCACAGGTTCGAACTATTGAATCAACCGCTGATACTTGCAGCTAGGGGTGTGCAAATGAAACCGACAAACCGCACTAACCGGATAATAACCGAAAAAAATAACCCGACTATAATTTGGTTTGATTGGTTTGGTGTTGGAAAAAAATCCCTAACGATATTTGGTTTGGTTTGGTTTTAACTAAAAAAAGTCAAACCGAAACCAAACCAACCCGACATTATATGTATAGAAAATTTAAATATATTTAATACATGAAAATATTTATTATAGTGTAGTTTATAAATATTTCTTAAGTTTTTTCATAATTTTATTTTTTAACGTATTATTTCAAGCTTGGATTTATAATTTTTGGATGTTCCAGTAAGTTTTATAATCCATAAATGTTAGTAACTCAAATAAATGCTAAACCAAAATCAAATCAATACTAATGAGAATAAAAGACATTCAATTCAATTGTACTATGAATGAAAATAGTGTTGGATTTCTATTTTTTAGTTTTTCCATGGTTTAGATAAAATGCATAACTTATTTTTCTTTTAATGTTTAGTCATGTAAATAATAGTACTTATTTTAGCAACTTATTAGTAATTTTAAATTATGTTTGTTTTCATTATGGCTTATTAATAATATTTATTTTATGCGATTTTCTTATCTTTATTGTTGAATATTTTAGTACAATGCCATGAATCATCTCACATTTATGTTATTTTATTAAAAAAATATCTTATATAGTTCTGCCTTACTAGGACTAAAGAAATATTTGGAGCACAAATTCTATGTTGTGTGCTATGAAGACTTTATGAAAAAAAAATCGAAACAACCCGAAAACCCGAGATTTAAAAAACCCGAATTTTATTGGTTTGGTCTTTAGATTTAATAACTCGATATAATTGATTTGGTTTGGTAATTAAAAAATTCGAACAAATCCGACCTATGTACATCCCTACTTGCAGCAGAGTAGGCTGCCTACATGTGTTAATTTCACTGATGGTCATTGAACTATCTTTCAATTTCACTAAAGTCGTATAACTATTTTTTGTCACTTAAAAGTAACTAAACTTTATCATTGTCACTTAAAAGTCATTTTGCCTCAAACCCCTACCATAAATATGACATGGCATTAAATTTTGTGATAAAAATCCAAAAATAAATGCCACATAAGCTAATATGGGTCATACCCATTTTAGATCCATTTATCCTTTAATGTGATTTGATCCATAATCCAAATGAGTTTCGATAAAAGAAATATTAATTCCACATTAGTTTAAAATGATTATGCTATACTACAAAGTTTTGCCTTTTTTTGTCACAGCACATTCATATTTATTCTATACTAAAACAATCTATGCTAGAAAATTCTTATTTTATTTGTACGCTCCATCAGAGTCATTCATAATTATTCTATACTAAAATAATCTATGCTAGAAAATTCTTATTTTGTTTGTATGCCCCATCCGAGTCATTTTAAAGTATTTCAGCTTCAGTAGAGTTATAAGATGACTCAGATGGGGCATACAAACAAGATAAGAATTTTCTAGCATAGATTATTTTAGTATAGAATAATTATGAATGTGTTGTGACAGAAAAGACAAAACTTTGTAGTATAGGATAATCATTTTAAACTAATGTAGAATTAATATATTTTTTTTTTTATCAAAACTCATTTGAATTATGGATCAAATCACATTAAAGGATAAATGGATCTAAAATGGGTATGACCCATATTAGCTTATGTGGCATTTATTTTTGGATTTTTATCATAAAATTTAATGTCATGTCATATTTATGGTAGGGGTTTGAGGCAAAATGACTTTTAAGTGACAATGATAAAGTTTAATTATTTTTAAGTGACAAAAAATAGTTATATGACTTTAGTGAAATTGAAAAATAGTCCAATGACCATTAGTGAAATTAACCCTTGCCTACATCATATCCCTTGGGGTGCGGCCTTCCTCGGACCCTATATGAATACAGAATACTTTGAGTATCGAACTGCCATTAATACAAGTACTTTAATACAAGTACGATAATCTTGAATGATTGTTCAAGTTAAGGCATATGGAATTTATCATAGTACGATAATTTACTAGCAGTTGACCCCTTTTGATCTGATTTGTTTCCCTTTACTCCTACGCGACCCAAAACACTGTAAACTAGTTACAAGGTTACCCTCAAAATCACTTGTTAAATATGTCTATGTTAGAAAGCTAGAAAAGACAATAATGAGGTTGTCTAGTCATCAAAATTTGGTTAACATATTGTCTCCAATCATCAGTGGTGTCTTACACTTGATTAATTTATCATAACTAGGACCTCCACTGGAATAAAATAAAAATAATGAATAAATTAACTAAACTAGGATACGACTCAGAAAAGAAAAGAAAAGAAAAGAAAAGAACTGAGAATAAAAACTAGGAATTTTGTGTTACCAAAAGAAAAGAAAAGAGAAAAAAAGACACACACAGGAAAAGAGAAATGGAAAAGAAACAAGAGGAAACTAATGCTCTCTATTTCATTTTAAATGATATTATAAATAAAAACTTAAACGTTTTCTCCCCACCGTTTTTCAGACATTTTCTAAAAATATCTTTAATTATAAAAGTTGCAATTTAAGAATAACTTTTGTAAAGTTTTTAATCTGTGTAAATTTGGAAGAAAAAAGAAAACTAAGAAATTTTCACACTAAAATTAAAGGAGACCATTCACCAATAGTGCTCCGAAGCTCGTCATTCGTTCATAAACCAAGAAGTGAGCAATTGGTCTGAAACAATTAGCCTAATAGCCCTAATGTAAGGCACACAATTTAGCCTAATTAGATCAGCAAGTACTGTAAAGCATGAAATAGTACTGAGCACTTGATCTTAAAACATAAACATTTCAAACTCGTTTGGTATCTGCATCCTCAGAAAGTTCAAGGGATACCGGGCAATGGTCACTCCCATAGAAACCTATCATTGGAACAAGATATTAACCTTTAGATACTCAGGATAAAGCGCGGCAAAATAACATGCATGAAGAAGAAAAAACACAGTTTATGACAATAAAGCGAGCTGCACGTAAGATTTTAATACATGTTTCTGATACATTAAAGACGCTGATGTTATTGAGTCTTAAATTCCATTCCTACCAGATCATAGGTATGTATCGCACAAGTTAAACTCCAAACAAAAGCTACTGGTTTAGAGCAGGAAGGATGAGATCCTACTATTCATTTCAGTTTCTGGATTAGACCTAAACATGAAGAAGTAAAATCTACTTAAATGATATACTTATGACGATCATAGGACATTAAATGTTTTGAGGTCACAAATTAACTTCTTTTTGGCAATTTCTTGGTAGCCATTAGGTTCATGTATTGTTCATTTTGAGATTAACTTACCATCCAATTCGATCCCTCGTCCATGCATCTCGCATGAAACGATCCTATCTTTCAATTTCTCAGAGACAATAAAGTAATCTATTCTCATCCTTTTCCCACGATACCTGCAAGTAACAATAACATTATCATCAGGACCATCAGTCTCAACAACGGACAAAAAGCAAGAACAAATAACAGGAAGTGGTAGAACAAACTAATCCTTTTACTTGAGCATGTTTCCACGGAAATCACTTACAAGTACAGTACTCTAAAATAACTTACTTCCCAACAGGATTTCCCGACCACGAGAAGCCACATTCCATGTCCTTGTCCTTGTGAAGAAATCTATATGCATCCACTAGCTTTCCTCTGAGAAATAGGAATATCAGATAACAGTACACAACCAGTCAATGGAATGACAATACACTACAGTTTTTATCCAACGGAAGATTAACTTGAAAGAAATAGATTCATGAGACTAAATATCTGCATCTTACGAGTTCAAATTCCATATAATCTACTTCAGCGTATTTCTCACTATCAAGTGGTTTTGTCTTCTGCAACAAGTTTAAGTTTTTCCCAAGTGATCACTTCTTCTGAATTAATCTTGCATCAGCTTCATCACATAGTGACACAAGATATTGAACAACATTATGCAATCATGAGAGCTTCAGACATGCTTCTATCACTAACCATCATTTAAATTTGATTCAGATCAGCGGTTAGATTATAAATTCGTAAACAACACATCTAAAAGTTCAATATCTGCAATAGACAGAGGAAGGTGAGCCACAAAGAACACCAACAAGGAAAACAAAGGGTGACCAGAGAGCTAATGCAGACTTCCTTATCTAAGACAGGGTACTTAATTCGCTTGCTTCTAAATATAAAAGCTGAACAAATTGAGATTTTAGACCATATAGCCAGATCTACTTCCTTGCCAAGGAAAAAGTACTCAATTTGCTTGCATATTCTTTCAATTACAAAAACTCAAAGCTCCACCAATTTCTGAACTCATTCTCACCATGTTGCTTAACGTAATAAAATTACTCTTTCCAGCAAGTTATTTATTGCAAGGCATCCAATAGGCTCCTAATTTGTTATCAAAACCATTCTTTGTTTAACATCTTCCTGGTAGAACCTCAAAAAGTATATTAAGTGGTTCGCAGATCCCTATTGCAACTTTTTCTACAAACTTCAACGAAAAATGAACCGGAGATAGGCGTACAGAGAGTGTACAGCACATGGTTCACAAATTCCTATTGCGAGGGTATTATAAAATTTGCACAAAAAAATGAAAGTAAGAGAAAGGGGCAGGTGAAAATGATTCCAATAAATAGCAGCTTCCGACAAATTGGAAAATGTGGCGCAATGGAGTTCTGTATTCTGTCCAACTGGGTCCAACGGAAACCTCAAAGGCATTAGTTTGTTTCTTTCCTGTAATGTTCTTTTCTTATTGTCTTTTTCCTAATAGACTTCCACCAAATTCATCAGTCCCCCCCCCCCCCCACCCCAATCCTGAATTGTATAGTTTTGAAATGTGAACAATCTAAAGGTATCTGATGCCCTTGACCTTAATTTCAGCTAAGATGAAAAATTTCAAAATATTTCTTAATGGAATGGTGACATTTGTTACACGGGTAATACTAAAAGAAGCATTAGTGATGTATAGCATTAGCAAAGAGCGAAGAGGAGAAAAAGAATAGCAGATATAGTATTGCAGTGTTACAAATATACCAACATAAAGTGAATATATAATCCCTAAAGAGTGATAACCGCTTTCCATTATCGAATAAGTGGATTGATTGTATCACAACAATCATAACTGACAACAAATCATTAACTCATGTGGCACAATCATATCTGACTTCTTTAAGCAATTCAGGAGTATGAATTGAATTACGTACTCTTTTAATATGGCACCAAACCTCCTCCTCTCAGACAGGGTAAATCCAGGTTGACCACAATCCTGTATGATAAGTTAAAGTCAGAATGTTAGACATAAGCACAAGATGACTGATGAATGCAACTTAAATTTTCTAAGTCCTGCTTCAATCTCATCCAGGAGTTACTGGATTCTGTTTCCAACATACCCTGTAAAATTTAGCATAACAGGAGGAACAGCAAAGTAGGAAAGCAAATTCAACAACATAAGTACATGTTGCCAAGCACCATCAGATTGCTTTTCTTCTTATAGAAAAACCCTTTTGGAGGGTCTGTTGTTTTTTCAGTAAGACATCTATCTCGCAAACATGCTATCCATCCAAAATCATGGGCTATTCATACCGAAGATTACAGCTTATATTTCTAGTTGTAATATTTTTTATACAGACAACTGAAAAGTATCAAATACGTATCAAATACTAGACAAACAAGAAATTATATTTTAGTGGAACTTCTATTGATTATATTTCCGAGAAGAGCAAATGGTTTTTAACTAGTCATTTTTCTTGAGTGTAAATGTTTTTACAGAAAATGTTTTGCCTGCCAGAGATTACTACAGGTCCGGCTTGATTCAACAACTGGATTATTGGTATAATCGGGTTTATTAGTGAGAGCACCCCTACTCCCGAAGTTACGGGATCATTTTGCCGAGTTCCTTTGACCTGATTCTCTCAAGCGCCTAGCTTAACAATTCAGGAGCAAGGATTTACAACCAAACGGTGGGAAAGAAAAAGAATTCTAGTCAGTCTTCGCGAGGAAAGGGGATATAGAAGCACCAGAATGATGAAGTCATTGTAGTATTCATTAATTAATATATACAGTGTTGATTGACAATAGGAAAATATTGACGTCACGATAGCATTTACCTCTTTATTTGGTGGAATATAACCATTGAGCTTGGCCGCACTGAAAAATTCTGGATGACTTACATCAATATCTTCATGACTGCAGGGGAGACATTAAAGAAAAAGGATGAGTATCAGAGAAATTTGCTGAACAAATTATGGAAGTATGATTTAGTGTCATTTTTACAGTAAAAAGTAAAAAAGTAATGAAACTGCAAGTGATCAGAAGCATTATAACTTGACAGCTTTGTGGATATATAACATCAAGAAACAACTCATCCTTTTGACTAAGACTATAAGAATATTGATGAAATTTGTTAGCAAATCCAACAATCCTCACTTCTTCAAAGATAAAATAAAGGGAAAAAAGAATGGGAAAAGAAAAAAATAAGGTAAAAGAAAAAGAATTATGTAATCAAGTACGACAAGTACATAAATAACACATACTAAATTAAAAATATATAAATTCTAAACAGAATTGTACCTTACATTAAGATCACCACACCAAATAAGGGGTTTATCTGAAGTTGCGAGAACAAATTCGAGCATTCTTTTATCCCATTTTCTTCTCCTCTGAAATGAAGATTCCTCTTCTTTCCACCCATTGTTTGGCACATATGTGTTTAATATTCGGAATGTCTCAAATTCAGCCAAAATAACTCGACCATCTGGTTCATGCTTAGAACCTAAGAATACAAACACTTGTCAAGCTTATTATTGGCTTTAGCCAGTTGGATCAAGCACATTATATCGCAAATAGGGAAGAGAAGGGGCAAGGGGGGAGACAGAGAGAGAAGCACTACAAGTCAAATTGCTGTAAGTGTCTCACTATGTTTAGAAATAACTGAAAGATTTAGCTTATAGCTGCATGATTCCTGTTGGCCACACATTTTCAAGACTGGAGCTTATTATAAGTTAAGATGTCAGATTTGTAACACGCAAAAAGTGATCGAAATCTTCTTTACTTTTAAGTACTATTTCCAGACATAAACATGATAATAATCCTATATAGAAAGCCTACTAGTAAAATGTTACTTGTGTCTCCTGAATTATTGTAATTACAACAACAACGATACCTCAGTCACTAACCTGCAATATTGTAATTATTTATTTGATTCTTTTTTTTTTTCCGTGTGTGTGTGTGTGTTGGGGGGGGCAATGAAAAAGAAAGTTATTATCACAAATACAGTATTGCAAGAAGTTGGCAAAGACGTCCTCGAAGCACATGAATATTATGCCTAATTACATAATGCCTTTCATTTCTTTGAAGATCCACTTAAGCTACCAAGTTCACCATGTGCGCGGCGACTAGGAACAGGCTTCTAAAGCAAATTCCAATGAGACCTACACTGGATAAGCATACATCTTTTTATTAGCTATATGGGTAAAATCATATCAAGCAGCTGCACAATACAGTGCCATCAACCTTTAGCAGAAGGCAACCAAAGACATTTCAATCTCTATAATTTTCAGCTCGTTTAGAAAAAAGGAAAACTGAATAAAGTAAAAGGGTAATCCTCATCGCACCAATTTAGCAAGGAAAAGAGGTGGACTTGAAATTGCCTGGTTGAAAGTACTGTCCAACTAGAGAAACAAATTGCTAGTGCTTCCAAGTTTCTTTTCTTTTTCCTCTAAACCAGATGAACATCATAGACCGAAGGACTTCCGCAGAATATGATAGAATATCCCAGAAAATAACCTCTTTAACCAACAGTTAGCAAGCCGATCTCATTTAAGCAGCAATTGATTGATATAAATTATTTTACTCCTCCACTGGTAATTTCCACTCAATTGTCAGGACTATAAAGGGTTCTTTTCATAAAGAAAAAAAGCTTCACCATTGTGTGAATCTCCTGGGGAACCAAGAGCTGTTTCATTGTATTTAATGTAAAAATTAAAAATGCTTTGTAATCTTCATCATGATTTTCCATTTTAAAAAGTAATCATTTCAAAAAATAATTATCTACTAATGGGCACCTGTTGCATCAAGTGAAAAGGAAACCTTCTTTGGTTGAAAACACTTTTTGATGAATAATGCAGTTCCAGCATATTTTGAGTCCGAAAGCGACCACCAAACATTATAATTTTTAAACGGTGGACTTGATAAGGCTCGTGTGACCACCTGCATGATGGGAAAATAAAACCCAGTGAAGAAGTACCATTACCTTGTTATCACACAAGAAGAAGTGAACGACAAATAGTTTTCTCAATATCGACTAATGGTATCCTGTCTTCCACCTAAGTCACAGTAAACAAGTTGAAATGAAATTTTTAAGGAAACCAAAAAATAAGCATCGAATTTAGGACCATTTGAGATAGTGTAAGAGATATGTGTGCTGCATCCAATTTACTTTACTAAAATGAACACCAACAGTTACCAGTTTTTCTTCACGTGAAGAGCTGGTATCATCTTTTAACTCTCTTGGGTTTTTAGGTGCGCCTTTGGAACCAGCTGCTGGCATTCTTACTTCCTACCACCAACAAGCGGTTAGATTGGCATTCCTACCAATTATAAATAATACAAAATAACTTCCTACAAGAATCAAATACCGAATTCAGAACAAAGGTTCAAATGTATATCTCAATAAATAAAAGAGAAGAAGCAATAAACAAAGAGAGTGAAAACAAAAGAAGCTACCTGGTCAGCAGCTAACCTTAACCACAAATATGTATTGTAACATGAAACAAGGATGCAATAATCAAAATAAGAGCACAACTAGTAACTTCATTTAATCTGTCAAAAGAAGATACCCACAGTTTGAGATCATATAAGTTTTTTTTCTTTGGTCATCAAGCTCTTGTTTCCAGTTTGCAACACTTACTCTAATATCTTTCCTATCGTTTTTTCACTGTTGGACTGCTTTTTGGTAAAGGAATTATTCCGTTTTATTGCAAATTAGGCATTGAAATAACTCATTAACTAACAGAATTTTCTTTCATCATATGCATAATCTTACATTTTTGAGTTATAATCGACCTTATTCACTATTACCATGTTATTATGTATATTAGCACCCTCTTTACCCAGCTTGATGACAAAAAATATCCTAAATTTCTCGGCTTCCTTGGTGTATCAACAATAAATTGTCCAAAAATAAAATACCTTTTTTTTCTAAATGAAGATTCATGGACAAGCGCAACATAGATAATCACAATGGCAAAGCAATTAGACATTAATAAACACTTAGCAGCACAAAAATAAAGGCAAAATTGTAGAACCTGTATGGCAATGACATCAGGATCAAGACTCTCAATGAACTTGGTGAACTCGGTCCAGTTATTCTTGATACGAAGAAGAAAGCTATTGGCATTCCAAGTCAAGAATTTTGTTGGCTCTTTCTTGTTCTCAGCAGCAGCACTCTCAGAAATCGTTTCTGTTGTTTGTTCGCTGACAGAAGAAAGAGTGGGCTTTTTGAAAGACCCGTCTTTTTCAATTGGTTGGAAAAATCTTTTCATCTTTTGTTGTGCTCTTCTTGAGAGACACTGAGCAGTGAACTCTGATTCTTGTTGTCCCGTTTCTTAGAAGAGGAACGAGTGCTTATAAAGGAGAGCTCGCAATGACAGTTCTGCCCTTCGGGCTAAAAACGTTCGCGGGGAGCTACAAATCAATTAAATTTAGAAATTCAATAAGCGTCTTGCCACTTTTTTATTTGAACATTTAAACTCGTTTTCTGTTAATTAATAATCATATTTGACCATTGATCATGTCCACGTGGCGTCATTTGGTCCTAATCAGCCTGTTCCCAACGCCCAATAGTGCAAAATGAATTATATTTAAGTGGGTTCTTAGTCATTCCTTGTAAAATATATTATTCCTCCATTATATAGAATATGAAGCTCCATTCCTTCATTTTCTAAAATTCGAAGCTCCATTTATATTTTTTTTGTTTTCCAGACTGTAAAAATGATGAAAAGTCCTATATTTTGTCATTGTGGAGTTGAAGTTAAGTTTTGCATCACTTGGAGGCCAACAAATCCAGGAAGAAGGTTTTATGGGTGCTCAAATTATGGTCGAAACAATTCTTGCAATTTTTTAGGTGGTTTGACCCACCTCTTCCAGATCACTACAAACAAGTGATTTCAGGGCGGTTATCAATAATTAGAGAGAGAGATCGACTGCAATGTGGGAAGAGGGTGAAGATCATTGTAACTTCACTTGTTGTATTAGCACTAATCATTATGATTTCCTTCTTAATCTAGTTAGTTATTAATGTATATTGTATGTTTCTTCATAACCCTATCTACAATGAAAATGACAAAATGTATGTTAAAATTTTGTGGAATTAAAAGTAATATTTGACATAAACAAACAGACATATATAAACAACCAAGTTCGATCAGCCATCTTGATTGACAAAATTAGCTACTGAAAGTTGTCTAGTAGCAGACACAGTTTAAATATTGTGCTAAAATAAAAGCCATACTTAAACATCCATAGATACCCTACAAATTAAGTTCTACAACTAACAGACTTAAGCTATCACAAAAATAAAATATTAAGCAGATCATTCGGGTTGAGAGTGGTTGATGTTTTGTTGAGATTGGTTCAAGTTGGGACATGGAGACTAGTTTGGTTGAGCTGAGGAATGGACTTAACATTGGCTAAGGCTTGCTTAAGTTCGTCGTCTCCTCAACTGTTGTTGAAGTTGTCTTTGTGCTATTGCATTTCTTCCTTGCCACCTTAGTCCAGGTGCACTGTATTCAAAATTAATATTGGTCTTCCCAGCATTCATTGTTTTTGTAAGAGCAGAAAGTACCCTATCTCTTGATCCACACTGCATAGAAAGTCAAATTAGCACCCAAACTACTAATCTCTAAATAAAACTCCAAATTCAAATCACTAAACAAGATACCAAATCCAGCAGTTCTTGGTCTTCCTCGAAGTCCAGTAACTTTTGGCCTTCCTCTAACACTAGATAGAATATCCTTAGAAGTCCTTGATCTCATATTCTCAGTATCCTGATATAGGATAAAGTACTATCTAATAATGTAAAAAATGATGGGTGAGTTACAACTTAACTAAAAAAAAAAATGAATACTTACATATGCACTTGCAACAACTAATGGGTGAGTATTTCTGGTACCAACAGTTCTAGATCCACTTGCAATAGCTGATGGTTGAGTTGGTCCTTGAGCAGCCTGAGATGGTTGAGTATTTCTGGTATCAGCAGTTCTAGATCCACTTGCAGCAGTTGATGGTTGAGTTGTTCCTTGAGCAGCATGTACCACCAGTTCCAGATCCACTTGCAGCAGTTGATGGTTAGTTGTTCCTTGAGTAGCATTAGCATTTCTGGTACCAGCAGTTCCAGATCCTTGTCCTTTCTGAAATTTCCAAAAAAAATATGAGTTAAACAAATAAACAAAATACAAGTCACAATCACAAAACATATGAATGCAATATCTGATCATTTACCAGGATAGGACACCCCTTCTTGTTATGGCCTACTGTCTTACAATGAGAGTATGTCATTATTGTCCCTTTCCTTGATCTCTAACCAAAGTTCTTTTTAGGTTAATCTTGAGCTTTTCTTCTATTTTTCTTAGGTCTACCAGGCATCTTGGTAATTACAGAAGGCTTAACAGTGGGATTCTGAGTTGATGTCTACATCTCCATGTTGGTTAATGGCTGTTTGTAACAACCGAAAGCCTTCAGGTATGTTTCTTTTCTGTACCAATGAACAACATAGTCAACATGCTCAAATCTCCTAAAAACATTGCACATATTGCATGGGAGCACGATATTCCTTTGAGCTGCCATGATCTACATGTGCATTGTCTTTGACAAAGTCACCAATATGTTTATATATCTCATGTTGTATCTCATACCCAATGTCCCCATTCCATTTAAATTCAAGTCTAACTGCATATTGAGATTGTTCTTCTATGTACCACATTGCCATATGAGATACATAAAAAATTCACCTTGTTGCAAATTTTCTCATGGTAGTCATCTTCTCCATAACCATCACTCTAATCTCTTCTAACATGGTTATGATAGACTTGTGCCTAGCCGACAAGATCCAACTGTTGAAAGTCTCACACATGTTGTTCTCCACAGAATCACATTTACTCCAATATTTAAATAATGCTCTACACAAATATTGTTTGGGGTATCTCAGTAAATCCTCATTTATCTTATTGTCACTTGTGATGACCCAAAAATGTCATCTTTAATTTAAACGTTCATTTTTGTGTTCTATGAAGATGTTGAGAGCTTACGTGCTATGAGTTATGTATCACCTGAATAGTTGATGTTAATGACGTTCTTTTTCTAGTAATATATTGCTTATAGTGCCACTATTAGTATTGCTTTCATGTTGTGTTACACTGATTGGATTATGTATGTATTGTTAGGATTGGTTTATGGGATTCTCTGGCAGGTGGATAGGCCCAGTTACAAAGGAAACTCTGGCGAAATTTCTGAAAAAATTTGGGAGTTAGTCAAATTTGGGAGTCTGAGATATGTGAGAGAAGAGATGTGTTATGTTAGGTGTTTGGGGCATACTCTAATTATCATTCAAGGACGAATGATCCTAAGCGGGGGAGAATGTAATGCCCCGTAAACTTTGGCCAACAAATTTAAGGTCTCGTGGTGCCAAGATAGGCTAATGTATTGTATTTTCGGACGTATTGGGTTGAATAGTGCGTTAAGGAGTTGAATCATTTCGACCTCGCGAAGCCAGGTCTGTAGCGCGCTAGACTGTGCTATATCCCTCACGAAGCCAGGTCTGTAGCGTGCTAGATCGTGCTATATCCCTCGCGAAGCCTGGTATTTAGCTCGCTACAGAGCTCGCGAAGCCTGGTCTGTAGCTCGCTATAGAGCGTGCCTAGCCTAGTCTGTAGCCCGGTCTGAAATTTGAAGAGTTTTTATAACCCGACCCCCATTTCATTTAACTCGTTTAGGGGTTCATATTTTGGGTATTTTCCGGTGTTTTAGAGAGAGGGGAGAGCGATTCTAGAGAGAGGAAATGAAGGACTAAGGATTTCACTACTCTACCTTGAATCAAACCTTGAAATCGCATCAAAGGGTTGCTAGAGCTACCTTGTTCGGATTTTGTGAATTTTTTTGGGATTCGAGATGTAGGTCCCACTATCGATTTTTTAGATGAATTTCAGATTTTAATCCGAAAAATTAATAAATCCATATGGAATTAATTTCTACAATTTGTATTGAGTATATTGAATTATTTATGACTAGATTTGAGGATTTCGGACACGAATTCGCGAGGCAAAGGTTTATTGAAATCTTGAATTTGGTTGCAAAGCGAGGTAAATGTCGTGGTTAACCTTGACTTGAGGGAATAGAACCCTTGAATTATTTGCTACGTGAATTTCATGTGTAACGATGTATAGGTAAGGTGACGAGTACATATACTTTGTCAAATTAATTATTTGCATAATTATTTAAAAATCATAAATTATTTTAAGACACGAATTAATTGTTATAATAATTATTTCTCTCATATTCCTTATCAATTATTAATTCTTGAATTCATGCAATAACTGTTACATGCTTATTTGATTTATGTGTCTTAATTGGTACTTGACATTTATCATATTAAATATGAAATTGCCTATTTTCTCCCTGATTTTCCATAATTAATTGCTACTTGTCATTACTTGTTTCCTGAATAAATTGTAATCATTGTATGCTTTGTTGCCTAATAATTTTTTATTGAATATGGTATTTATTGGAGTATTTTTATTACAATCAAGAGTTATTAATTTTATATTGTTGGAGCGGGTTGCACGCCGTAACGGAAATAAAAATGAATATATATTGGGGGGATCGGATTGCACGCCGCAACGGATTTTATTTTAAGTTTATATTGTTGGAGCGGATTGCACGCCGCGACAAAAATTTATTGAAGAATTATATTATTGGAGCGGTTTGCACGCCGCAACGGAAATTGATTGAAATAATAATTGGTTTTGACTGCCGAGTTGGTTTCAACGGTTGAAATGAGTTACATATTTTATTTCTATTACTTTTGTTATTACTATTATTGCCTACAAGTTAATATAAGTGACCTGCCTTAGCCTCGTCACTACTTCGTCGAGGTTAGGGTCGGCACTTACAGAGTACATGGGGTCGGTTATACTACACTCTGCACTTCTTGTGCAGATTTTGAAGTTGGTCCCAACGGCGTACTGTAGATTTGCTCGGGTTCAGCTACCAGTGGAGACTTGAGGTATAGTTGCATGGCGTTCGCAGCTCTGAAGTCCCCTTCTACTTTATTTTAGTTGTGTGCTTTCTTTCAGAAAGCTTTATTTTATTCAGACCCTTGTTTGTATTATTCTAGAAGCTCATGCACTTGTGACACCAGTTTTGGGATGGTATTCAGACATCGCTATTATTATGGATTATTCACTTTATTTTAGACTTTATTTCTGCATTTGTTTCTTTGTTATTAATTAATTTTTTTTAAAAAAAAATGTTTTCAAATGGCTAATATTATTCTAACGTTGGTTTGCCAAGCAAGTGAAATGTTAGGCGCCATCACGGTCCCGAAGGTGGGAATTTCGGGTCGTGACAAGTTGGTATCGGAGCACTAAGTTACTTAGGTCTCACGAGTCACGAGCAAGCTTAGTAGAGTTTGAAGGATCGGTACGGAGACGTTTGTACTTATCTTCCAGAGGCTATAGAGTTTAGGAATAATTCCACTTCTTTCATTCCTTATCGTGCGACATTGATTTAGCTTGAAACATATATCTCATATTACTTTGTATCCACTCATATATGACATTGTGCACTCGGTATTAGTTGTGTGTCAATGGTTTGTGATGTCGCGGATGGACTATGAGGGAGCCAGAGATGCTCAAACATTGCCTCAATGTGTGGTTCCGATTGAAGATACAGATGTATTGAGAGATCACCATGTGAATCATGTGGGGGGGGGGGAGGGGGAGGGGGTAACGGACCTTGGCATCTGGTTTAATTATACGAGCTGTGAAGGTTAATATTGTGGATCATCGGACGTTGTGACCTATGACTTCGCGCCGAGTGGGGGAGTCCACTATCAATGGATGGATTGCGGGGTCATGTGTTATATCAGTTTTGGCCTAAAATATATATATATATATATATATATATATATATGTGGTACCGAAAGGTTCCCTAAATTTTACACATGTTTAAGGCCTGAGATTTTATAAAGGATAAGGTTGGGACTTGCGGTATGTCCGCCTCCTTAATAATCTTATACTTCAGTACCAAAGGAGTTAGAGAAACAACTTTAAATTTATAGGAGGTCTACTCAGCGTGGACGTCACGGTTGCGAATTTTTGGGGTACTTCGGAGGAAGTACAGTAGTTGACGAGATTTTGGACTATGTGGTCTGTGCCAAGATTGTTTGTATGGAGCTCTACTTTTGTTATCGTTATGTATAAATAGGGATAAAGGTTACCCCAAAGAAGAATCAAAGTGTATGTTAAGAAATGGGTCAGCTCAGCAGTGTTGAGTCAGCATAACAAAAGAAAAAATTGGCCTTGGGAGAGATAATTCTCTACCGGTGTTCGTGGCAAGCCTATGAAGGGGGTAGACCAGCCAATGCAACACCGTCCACTTGGCTCAGTTCTCAAAAATGCTTTTGAAAGAGTTTGTTTCCCGGACTCTCCGTAATGCATGGCGCATAGGGTTTGAACGGTTGCCTTAGGTCAACATGACGGTGTTAGAATATGCCATCAGGTTCAATAAGTTAACCCGTCATACTTCTGCTTTGGTTCCTACAGCCAGAGAGCGAGTCCACAGACTCATTAAAGGACTAAATGTTGTACGACTTGGGAGCTAAGGCTGAGACTTCATTTTCGCTAGTGGTAGAAATTTCCAAGATATTAGAACATGTTCGGGGTGAGGAAAAATGAAACTAAGGAGAGCAATAGGTCTCGAGATTCTGGAGGATTCAGTGGATTCTACTCTGCAAGTATAAATCATTATGGCTGGGGCTCGGGTAGTCGGCCAGCCCAGCCCATACATCGAATTATTCGGGGTGCTCCAGTAAGTTCTTTTAATGCACCACCGACATGAGTTTCTTCCAATGGTTATTCCAGTTATCTGGCACAGACTCAGTATGAGCAGCCAAACCCGCAAATGGGTTGTTATGAATGCGGAGATACTAGGCACATCATGAGAAAATTGTCTGAGACTTGGGAGAGACATATTTCATCAAAGCACTCAGGCTACGTTCATCATTGCAGTTACTATACCACCCACACGACCAGTTATGTTACACCCCATATTTTCGTACGTAAAAGTATGCCATAAATAAATTGACGTAAGCTCGGGAATGAGATCTAGTCAAGAAAGTAAAGAAGAGTTAGAGACGATATGGTGTCTCGCTTGATGTTCCAGGATGACATAAGGAAATCTATGATGCAAGCAAGCTGAAGAAAGGTTGCAAGTAGTATAAATAGATATGTATATGTCGCAAGCTAAAGTATGGTAAAGCGACAAGGTTTTAGGAAGACATGAGTAAGGACAAGAAAGGGCGAGTGGGAAGGTGACGAGAAATTGATAAGTCCTCGGGATTCAGCCCATGAAAACAAGAGATCTAATGGTTTCTCTAAGTCATAGAAAACTCAATATAGCCTGAACGAACTCAAAGGAGTCTAAGACTAATAGCATTTAGGAGAGATGGAATATTGCCTTGGTAGTAGAATGAAGGTGTAATTGCGATAAATAAAGGATGACATTTGGTCCTTCGATTGAGTAATGATTTGATGAATTCTATAGGATTAAAATTCCCGCGTAAGTGAATCACATGGGATGCTATAAAATACTGTTATTGAAGTACAATATCACCGCTAAGTGGATCCGAAAAATCACTTCAAATATTCCTTGATGCAACGCAAGCCCTAGTGGTAAGGTGTTACGTAAGAAGTTTTAAGTTATCAGTGGTATATTGTAGATCAATATTGAGGTGAATCAACAATGGATGGACAAAAGTCACAAAGTATGAGATGAGATTAGGCCGTCATTCTTAAGATGAACAGTAATGAGGAAGCATTAACGGACTTAGATTTATACATATGGGATGAGCAACGAAAGTAACCTGGATTTCGGTAGCACACCTCAGAAGCGATATATCGAAGTAAGAGTTATGGTATAATATGACCTACCTAGATGCAGTAAAGTCATACGAATGGATAACCGGGTCTATGAAATAAGATATAACAATATTCGTAAGTTCAACAAAGTATCGAGCAAAGAACTTCAGTATACCAATAGATGCCCAGAGAGACATCTTATCAAGCTCTGTATATGCTTACAAAGTGAGGCCTAGAGATTGGCTAAAAACTGGAGGAAAAAGGAGAGAAGAGTCGCATAGGTGCACATACAAGAAAAAAGTCGTACAGGCTGCATGACAGAAGGTGGCAACAGTTACAAGATTGGAATGATTCCGACCACGAGTCATGGTGTGAGAAAGAGGCCTAAATGGGGGAATGCACTGGCGTTTGGGATTCATTCACAGAACAATTGCCTAGATGGAAAGAGAAGTACTAAAGTATTCGCAAGAGCCGTGGGTTATGAATGATAAGTGCATCAGTCAACATTCGAGGACGAATGTTCTAAAGGGGGGAATGATGTTACACCCCATATTTTCGTACGTGAAAGTACGCAATAAATAAATCGACGTAAGCTTGGGAATGAGATGTTTTTTGGAATTATAAGTATTATGCTATTTCAACCAAGTGATAAGTAAATTCGTGAAGGTGAGAGGATAAGCAAATCGAAGAAAATGAGTTTTCGTCGAAGTTTGATATTTTGAGAAAACAATATGGTCCGAGCCATAATACCGGGTATTTATGGACTAGTACCATACAAGATATCATATGGACATGATAGTAAGGTGTATAAAGTGTATTAAAAGTGAGTATTATTTTAAGTAAGTTGATGTAATTCTTAAATTATGTGGATAATTGGGTAATTAATAATTTTTAGTGGGAGATTAATTAAATATCTTTGTATAATATTAGACCCTCCCCCACGTGGCAGCAAGCCATCCCAAGAATTGTGACTCTTAGTCATTATATTATGTGGCAAGTCTTAAAGGACATGAGTCATATCCATTTAATAAAGAAGAGACATATATTCATTCTTAAAGAACCTAAGTCATATCCCTTTAATAAAGAGAGTCACATATTCATTATGAAGAATCGTATGTCAGAAACTCATTCTTATATGCATGTGATAAGAATTCAGATGTAAATGTTTGTGTGTTATAAACGTAAGTCACATAAGCGAGATCAGATCTTCAACAATTCAGAGCAACGTGAGATTTTACAATTATAAGGGAGTACGATACAATCTTTCTCAAGAATACAGATTTTTTCCTACTCCGATCTAGATGTTACGTGTTTCGTTAAAGCGCGTTAGAGGGATTGTCAAGAGAATCGGTTCAGGTATGTTAAGGCTATCCCTTATTTCTTTTGGCATGATCTATACGACATAAACAAAACGAGCAAATGCACAATTTCCATAAATGATTCTATTCATAGAAATACTAGAGATGCTTATGTTCTTGATTCCCCATGTGTCATATTATTCTATCATTTGTTCATGGGTCTCACAAAATGCGTAAGTTGATAAAGTTTATTTCCTGATATTAATCAAAGGCATAGTGATCTTATGACATTTTGAGAAATCTTATTAACGTATTTCTTATGCATTTCATGCATTTATACATGTACATTGACCTATGACTAGATGGCGTTATATACGCGTATATATATATATATATATGGGATATGAAAAAAAAAGGTTACGGCATTATATATACACCATCACCTGATCAGATGGTATACGTTGATGATTTACCCATAGTGGCCGAGATGATATGATGGGATGCCCTCAGAGGCTTGATGATATTATAAACGCATATACCCATGCATGGTATGACATTTATGCGCATATACATGATATTATAATATTAAATTATTCACAGAGCTATTCATATATACATGTTGAGTCTTTTACTCCATGTTTCTCTCATGTCTATTGTTTACTGATTTTCATTCCTTATATACTCGGTACATTATTTGTACTGACGTCCCTTTTGCCTGGGGACGCTGCGTTTCATGCTCGCATGTTCTGATAGACAGGTCGAGAGTCCTCCAAGTAGGCTATCAGCTCAGCGGAAGATGGTGGTGCGCTCCATTTGCTCCGGAGTTGCTATTGGTCAGTATGATTAGGAAATGTGTTGATTGGTATGGCGGGGCTCTGACCCGACCTTTATAATATTTATGTATCCTTAGAGTCTTGTAAACATATATCGTGTACGTGAAATATTGTACGACCTTATCGGCCTATGTTCAGTGAAAATTTGGTCTTATAGGCCATATGTCACATGTATACTTGTTTACGTAAAATTAGGTCATCTTATATTGAGTATTCCCTTATGTTTATTCTGGTTAGCCTATGACGGCCCGTTTGGCCCATTTTCCAATGACAGTACGATAAGAATGATATGAAATATTGGTACTCGGTTGAGTAAGGCACCGGATACCCGTCGCGGACCATCGGTTTGGGTCGTGATAAAAGTGGGAAGGGGCGTCCTAGAGGTGGAGGCCTAGCCGTTGATATATTATTTTTTTCTAGTATGGCTGAGATTGCTACATTAGATGGTGTCATTACAGGTACGACCTCGATTTAAAATAAAGGAATAATTTTCTTCACTTGATTCCGTTCTGAGTATCAAGACGAGTCCTCCTATTGTGCTCCACTTATGAGTGATCTTCGTAATTCTATAATCTACTTATGTGTTTACTCCTGTTGGGATATTCTATGGAGATAACTACGCCTATCATTCTGTGCTGGTCACTAATAAGAGCTGCGAGGCTAAATGTGGCATTCTGTTACTCATTTTGGTAAGTTTTGAAGTAATTTACGGATAATTAATTATAATTTTTGAATTATATGCCCTACTGGTGTGGGGTTCATTATGTGTTGTGATTTTGTTTAACAGGAATTATTTAAAAGGAGAAAAGTGGAAGGTTTCGATTGACACGATGTGCATATTACTTGTGATTCAGAACTGAGGATGATATCCTTCTGATGAAAATCTTGTGTTTAAGTTCTCCCTTGTGAAATTAAATTTGTACTATAGTACTAATAAGGAGCCATGCCTGTTATGCTTATTTGAAAATTCTTGTATGAAATTATCTGTGCATACATACCAAATTCGTGTTGTAATTATTGAGTTTTAACCTACGAGGTAGGTGCCCGCCCAAGTGGCGTTAAATGTGACTCGTTAATTCGGGTAAATAATTATGAGGTCTTCATGCCTCGCATCTCGTAATCAGTATTATGAAGGTTTGAAACGAGATTTTTTGTTAACATGAAGTTGACGATTCTGTAATTGATTATGAACAACTATTAAGACCAGATTGACCCAGAAGGGTGCTCCGTTCATGTGGACTGAAGAGTGTGAGGAGTGCTTTCAAAAACTCAAGACAACTTTGACTATATCCCTAGTATTTGTATTACTTATAGGTTCAGGATCTTACACAGTGTATTATGATGCATCTCGTATTGGACTGGGTACAATATTAATGCAAGATGGCAGAGTGATTGCTTATGCGTCACGGCAGTTGAAAGTTCATGAGAAGAATTATCTTGTTCATGACTTAGAATTGGCAGCCATTGTTCATGTGCTAAAGATTTGGAGACACTACCTCTACGACATGTCATGTGAAGTATTCACAGATCACCATAGTCTACAATATCTATTCAGACAAAAATATCTAAATTTGAGGTTGAGAAGATGGTTGGAGATGTTGAAAGACTATGATATCACCATTTTGTATCACTCTGGAAAGGCCAATGTGGTGGCCGATGCTTTGAGTAGAAAGGTTGTGAGTATGGGAAGTCTTGCGTATATTTCGGTTAGTGACATACTGTTAGCTACAGATGTTCAGACTTTGGCTAATCAGCTCGTGAGGTTAGATGTTTTAGAGCCCAGTCGGGTTCTAGCTTGCATAACCGCTCGGTCTTCTTTATATCAGCGCATCAGAGAGCGGTAGTATGATGATCCTAATTTGCTTGTCCTTAAGGACACTGTGTGGCACAGTGATGCCAAACAAGTGGTTGTGGGGGAAGACGGAGTTCTGCGAATACAAGGTCGTATTTGTGTGCCTAATGTTAATAGAATTCGTGAATTAATTCTTGAAGAGGCACACAGTTCCAGGTATTCTATTCATCCAGGTGCCGCCAAAATGTATCAAGATTTATGACAATATTATTGGCGGAGGAGAATGAATAAAGATATAGTTGCATATGTAGCCCGGTGTCTAAATTGTCAGCAAGTCAAGTACGAGCATCAGAGACCTGTTGGTTTGCTTCATAAGTTAGAAATTCCTGAGTGGAAGTGGGAGCGTATCACTATGGATTTTGTTGTTGGGCTCCCACGGACTCAGAGAAAATTCGACGCAGGATGGGTCATTATGGACAGGTTGACCAAGTCAGCACATTTCATTCCAGTAGCAGTTACCTATTCTTCAGAGCGGTTAGCTAAATTTTACATCCGCGAGATTGTCCGCATTCACGGTGTGCTCGTGTCTATCATTTCTGATCGCGGTACGCGGTTCACCTCGCACTTATGGAGGGCCGTACAACGTGAGTTAGGCACGCAGGTTGAGTTGAGTACCGCATTTCATTCACAGACAGACGGACAGTCAGAGCGCACTATTTAGATATTGGAAGATATGATTCGCGCTTGTGTTATAGACTTTGGAGTTTCTTGGGATCAGTTCTTGCCACTTGAGGAGTTTGCCTATAATAACAGCTACCAGTCGAGCACTCAGATAGCTCCATATGAAGCATTATACCGGAGATAATGTCGTTTGCCAGTTGGCTGGTTTAAACCGGGAGAGGCTCAGTTGTTGGGTATAGATTTGGTACATGATGCCTTGGATAAGGTCAAGATTATTCAGGATCGACTTCGCACAGCTCAGTCTAGGCAAAAGAGTTATGCCGACCGTAAAGTTCGTGACATTGCATTCATGGTTGGAGAAAGAGTATTGCTCCGGGTTTCACCTACGAAAGGTGTAATGAGATTCGGAAAGAAGGGCAAGTTGAGCCCTAGGTATATTGGACCCTTTGAAATTCTTGAAAGGGTGGGTGAAGTAGCCTACAGGCTTGCGCTACCATCTAGTTTATCAGTAGTTCATCTGGTGCTCCATGTGTCTATACTCCGGAAATATCATGGTGATCCATCCCATGTATTAGATTTCAGCTTAGTCTAATTGGACAAAGATTTGACTTATGAAGAGGAGCCGATAGCTATTCTAGCCTGGCAGGTCCGACAGTTGAGGTCTAAGAGTTATCCTTCAAATCATGTGCAATGGAGAGGTCAGCCGGTAGAAGCATCTACCTGAGAGTCCGAGTCGGACATGCAGAGTAAATATCCACACCTCTTCACCAACTCATGTAATTTTCTAATTCTGTTCGAGGATGAATGTTTGTTTTAGAGATGGAGAATGTGATTACCCAAAAATGTCATCTTTAATTTAAACGTTCATTTCTGTGTTCTATGAAGATGTTAAGAGCTTACGTGCTATGAGTTACATATCACCTGAATAGTTGATGTTAATGGCGTTCTTTTTCTAGTAATATATTGCTTATAGTGCCACTATTAGTATTGTTGTCATGTTGTATTACGTTGATTGGATTATGTATGTGTTGTTAGGATTAGTTTATGGGATTCTCTGGCAGGTGGATAGGCCCAATTACAAAGGAAACTCTAGCGAAATTTCTGAAAAATTTGGGAGTTAGTCAAATTTGGGAGTCTGAGATGTGTGAGAGAAGAGATGTGTTATGTTAGGTGTTTGGAGCAGACTCTAATTATCATTCGAGGACGAATGATCCTAAGCAGGGGATAATGTAGTGCCCCGTAAACTTTGGCCAACAAATTTAAGGTTTCGTGGTGCCAAGGTAGGCTAATGTATTGTATTTTCGGACTTATTGGGTTGAACATTGCGTTAAGGAGTTGAATCATTTCAACCTCGCGAAGCCAGGTCTGTAGCACGCTAGACCGTGCTATATCCCTCGCGAAGCCAGGTCTGTAGCGTGCTAGACCGTGCTATATCCCTCGCGAAGCCTGGTATTTAGCTCGCTACAGAGCTCGCGAAGCCTGGTCTGTAGCTCGCTATAGAGCGTGCCTAGCCTAGTCTGTAGCCCGGTCCGAAAATGGAGAGTTTTTATAACCCGACCCCCATTTCATTTAACTCGTTTAGGGGTTCATATTTTGGGTATTTTTCTGGTATTTTAGAGAGAGGGAAGAGAGATTCTAGAGAGAGGAAAGGAAGGACTACGAATTTCACTACTCTACCTTGAATCAAACCTTGAAATCGCATCAAAGGGTTGATAGAGCTTCAAAGAGGTAAGAATTTCTTTCTCTAATCCTTCAATTTCGAAATCCAATTAGAAATAGGTAATTAGTAAGATGATTCTTGGTGTGAGAGTATTAGTTATACATGCTTGTACCAATAAAGTTTGTCGGAAGATTGTTGAGTTCAAATGGGTAAAGATTGAGTTGAAAATGATAAAAATCTTCAAATACTTTAATTGAGGATTTGAAAGGCAATCCGATGTCGGAATTTAATAATTTTTATATGGTTGAACTCGTATCGAAACGAGTGTTTGTATTTCATAAAGTTTTAGGGATTCGAGATGTGGGTCCCACTATCGATTTTTGAGGTGAATTTCAGATTTTAGTTTGGAAAATTAGTAAATTCATATGGAATTAATTCCTACTATTTGTATTGAGTATACTGAATTATTTATGACTAGATTTGCAGATTTCGGACATGAATTCGCAAGGCAAAGGTTTATTGTAATCTTGAATTTGGTTGCAAAGTGAGGTAAGTGTCGTGGTTAACCTTGACTTGAGGGAATAGAACCCTTGAATTATTTGCTACGTGAATTTCATATGTAACGGTGTATAGGCAAGGCGACGAGTGCCTATACTTGTCAAATTAATTGTTTGCATAATTATTTAAAAATTATAAATTATTTTAAGACACTAATTAATTGTTATAATAATTATTTCTCTCATATTCCTTATCAATTATTAATTCTTGAATTCATGCAATAATTGTTACATGCTTATTTAATTTATGTGTCTTAATTGCTACTTGACATTTATCATATTAAATATGAAATTGCCTACTTTCTCCCTGATTTTTCACAATTAATTGCTACTTGTCATTACTTGTTTCGTGAATAAATTATAATCATTGTATGCTTTGTTGCCTAATAATTTCTTATTGAATGTGGTATTTACTGGAGTATTTTTATTACAATCAAGAGTTGTTAATTTTATATTGCTGGAGTGGGTTGCACGCTGCAACGGAAATAAAAATGAATATATATTGGGGGACCGGGTTGCACGCGGCAACGAATTTTATTTTAAGTTTATATTGTTGGAGCGGATTGCATGCCGCAATGAAAATTTATTGAAGAATTTTATTATTGGAGCGGTTTGCACGCCGCAACGAAAATTGATTGAAATAATAATTGGTTATGACTGCCGAGTTGGTTTCAACGGTTGAAATGAGTTTCATGTTTTATTTCTATTATTGTTGCTATTACTATTATTGCGTATAGGTTAATGTAAGTGACCTGTCTTAGCCTCGTCATTATTTTGTCGACGTTAGGCTCGACACTTATAGAGTACATGGGATCGGATGTACTCATACTACACTCTGCACATTTTGTGCAGATTTCGTAGTTGGTCCCAATGACGTACTGTAGATTTGCTCGGATTCAGCTACCAGTGGAGACTTGAGGTATAGCTGCACGACGTTCGCAGCTCTAAAGTCCCCTTCTACTTTATTTTAGATGTGTGCTTTCTTTCAGACAACTTTATTTTATTTAGACCCTTGTTTGTATTATTCTAGAAGCTCGTGCACTTGTGACACCAGTTCTAGGATGGTATTGAGACATCGCTATTATTATGGATTATTCACTTTATTTTAGACTTTATTTCCGAATTTGTTTCTTTGTTATTAATTAATTTTTTTAAAAAAAGTATTTTAAAATGGCTAATATTATTCTAACGTTGGCTTGCCTAGCAAGTGAAATGTTAGGCGTCATCACGGTTCCGAAGGTGGGAATTTTGGGTCGTGATATCACCCAATATTGCCAACTCATCTATCTTAACCTTGATATATGCTTCAAATGAAGCTCTTTCACATGCCCAGAACTTCTTCCTCCTTTCCTAACCTTTCCACTTTTGTTTCTAGTTGCTCCATATGTGTATTGCACATATTCTGTGATCAGCATTTGGCATCAACTCAGCCACAGATTGAACAAGTCTCTTAAGCAAAAAGAAAAAGAGTTAGCATATCAGAAACATATATAAATTTATGCATTAAGAATAAAAGGAAATATATACCTTCTGCATATCAAAAATGATGGTCAACCCTTCACCTTGGGATTCTATGAGCTGCAAATCATGCATAAGGCACCGAAAAAACCATGACCGTGTGTTCTTTGTCTCATTTTCAACCACTGCCCAAGCAACAAGGTAAACTTGGTTGTTACCATATTTGCCAATACATGATAGTAGCTCACCTCTACACACCCCCTTCAGAAAAGCTCCATCAAAGCCAATAACATTTCTACATCCTACCAACCAACCTACTTTGCAAGCATGTAGACAAATATAGATCCCCACAAATACCTCTTTACTAGGTATTATTTCCTTTGAAGTCTTTAACACAACAGTGTTGCCAGGGTTTGTAGACCTCAACATGTCAGCATAATCATATACTCTAGCAAACTCCAGCTTGTAATCACCCAGATAATTACCCATGACCTGATGTTTAGCCCTGGCATAGATGGATTTTCCCACATACACACCATACTTTATCCTAATCAAATCCTGCAACTTCCTAATCTTTATGTTAGGTTGCTTGATAATCTTGTCTTTGAAATGTTTAGCTACCCATGCTGTATTAGCCATCTTGTTTCTTGTTGCTCTGAAACACTTATGAACATGATAGTAGTTGCTGACAATGAAATTCCATGTGTGTCATTCCAAGCTTCCCAAAATATGCCATCTGCATCTTGTTGAGTTCACACATGTTGCCCTAACCCTATGTTGCTCATTAGGCCTCAACTTAATTTTGAACTCTCTTTTGTACAACATAATCTTGCAAAGTAGTTTTGAACTGTTTAACACTTTCAAAAACTATTTCCAACTGGAAACAAATTTTCTTACAAGCAGGATCAAAGTATATACTGTTGTTGTATCTTCTTGGTTGAGGGTTATGTACCCCATCTTCTTCAACTACTTCATCATTTGTATCCCCACTACTTGGATCTGAACTGTCCAGGTATTACTTATCCCCTCCCAACTTCCCAGCATATTTGGAACCCCTATCTTATACATGTCTTCAAAACCAGGGTCAATACCTACAGGCCCACTAGGTATCTCATCAGTATTAACTTCACTAGATCTTAATTTACTACTCTTTTCGTTCACTTTAGCCTATCTAGCAGCAACAACTTCATGTTCTAGATCACTTGTCTCTCCAAGAATATCCTCATCAGCACCATATAATGGCTCATATGTATCATTATCATCATCAGAAATAGCCTCATAATCACCATCCTCACTCTCAGAACTTCCCTCATCACCCTCAGAATCAGTTGCTAAATTAAAGTTGTAGAACTCACCTCCATCCTCACTAGACTCTTCTATATCCTCTTCTATATCAGCAACCCTCTCTTTACCCTTCACATGAGAGTTATCACCTCTATTTATATCATTGTTAGGTGAGTTTGTTACCCTAACATTAATATCACGTGTTTGCCCATGTGGTATTTCATTAAAGCGACATGGTTGAACATCAATGGGGTCTATATTTATACCACCACTACCCAACATTTTATCCAGGTCCAAATCAACACATGGTGTATTAATTGTGTGACATAGATACACATCAATAAAATTCCCATCCTTAAGGTCTTTACACAAAGCTAACACATCAACATCATATTTCAGAAATCGAAATTCTCTTTTTTTGTTAATTTTACATTCATATTTATCTAATGTTAAGTACCCAATATTCTTTTTCCACTCATTAAAATGAATTATGTGCAATTCATCAATGTCAGCTTGAAGAATAACTGTCCAAATTTGTCCATTTACATACCTCATAAATGGGTCGGCCACTAACCAACCTAGATGATGAAATTGTAATCTGACATATACAGCCATTGAAACCTATAAAAAATAAGAAAAAGCCAAGTCAGATACACTTTAACCCTAAAAAGCCATAACTTTATCACATCGGGAGACAAGAATATTTTGATATGCAAAAAATTCATAATTTTTTTTAACCCTATATGCCATATCAGTTTTAAAAAAGACAAAATCCCTAAAGTAAAGTTAAAATTTGACTATTTTCCCCCAAAACCCTAATTTGAAATCCCAAATAACAAAATAATTTGTGCATGCAAACAAAAAATAGCTTTGACTATCACACATTATTTCATAAGAAATTAGATGATAAAAGAGAAAACGACATCAAATGAGACAAAATCCCTAAAGTAAAGTTAAGATACAATTGTTTTTCCCAAAAATCCTAATTTAAAATCTCAATTAACAAATACTTTGTGCATGCAGATAAAGTATAGCTTTGACTATCACACATTATTTCATAAGAAAACATATGACAAGAGAAAACGACATCAAAAGAGACAAACTAACCTTCAGATACTATAACGTCACTGGAATCAAAAGCACTGACCAAATGAAGATCGATCAGAACGTGATTAAGAGATAATACACGAAAACAAACAAATGAGCGAGTGATTATGATCGATTTTGGAGGGGGTGACTAATTGTTCAGGCCATTAGTAACCTAGATTTAACAGGGGAGGGTTTAGTTAGAGAGAGGTAAAATGAGAGTGTTTGGTTGGTCTATGGAATAAAATAGGGGAGGCTCCGATTAGTTGGGTTAGGGTTTTCACACCCTTGACGTGTAAGACATCCATTGGTCATTTGCTGATTGGATTGAAACCTCTGTGTATGTGTAATACACACGCGTACGGTCAATGATCATATATGTTTATTAATTAAGGGAATAATGAGTTAGAGTATTCAAATGGGAAAGTATAAAGTTCATGTAGTGGCTTTTAAAAGCCCTATAAGTTTAAGTGGCTAAAAAGCCATTTAGCCTTCTCAAATATAGGTATATTATATATATTCCTAGGAACTATTAATTCCTCTTATTCATTCTCTATATTTTTTGGCGTGTTTTGTGATTTTTCCAATATGTCACTCCATGGGTTTAGATATTATCTAACTTTAATACAAGATAAATCTTGAAACAAAGGTGAAAGTTATTATTTAAATTATGAAAATAGCCTCTAATTAAATGTAAGCTTCGATTTCATACAATAAACTCATATAGTTTGTCATAACAATTGCTTTGTGCATGGAGATTTATCCAACTTTAATGTTACATGTTAAGAATTTACGTGACATTCAAAATTAGTTTGGTTCTGGTTGGGAGACCAAAATATCCGCATTATGTAAACTCAAAAGACTACATCTGCACAATGTTATATAAGAGATCTAAAAAAGATAATTTTTTAATTTTAACATTGTAAATGAGAAAAAAGACATTGTATAACCGCTGTAAAAATAATAGCCGAAAAAATATATAAAATTTGTATATTTTTTGGTATATATACACATTATGTATGTTATATACAAAAATTATACAAATTTTATATACTTTTCGGCTCTCAGATGTAAATAGTTTCTGGCGCGGGCTAAAAGTGATATTATCCCTTGCAAATGACCATGAAGTCATATTTTTCTTGTAAATTACATTTATTTTTTTTGTTTGGGTATTATATAAAAGATCATATTTGCTCAGGCCTCAGAGTTAGATTAAGTTACATGATTCCATGCCGAGTCGGCCTTAAAAATTGGCGGATTGAGTAAAAAGTTGATGATTAATGAGGCACTGCATATCGTTACGAACTTACGACCAATGGGTTTATGTAACAAATCCGAGGAATATGATAATGTCCTTAAATTATGTTCTGATTATTATCCTTATTGTAAGTTCTGTCTTTAAGCTATGCAAATACTAGTAATTTATCTTTGATCCCACCCCCTCTCCCCAGTCCCCAAATCCAAATGAGAAGGAAAACTCAAAGTTCATACTATGCGTCCAAGACATAGGTTTAGGGAGTTTTAGCAGAGAAGGCATCAAGAGATAAAATGACATTAAGCTTTTTATTAAACAGTCATTGAAACCTATAAAAAATAAGAAAAAGCCAAGTCAGATACACTTTAACCCTAAAAGGCTATAACTTTATCACAATGGAAGACAATAATATTTTGATAAGCAAAAAAGCCCTAATTTTTTAACCCTAAATGCGTCATAAAAAAGAAAAAAAAAATCCAAAAGTAAAGTTAAAGTTCGACTGTTTTTCCCCAAAGCCCTAATTTAAAATTCCAAATAACAAAATAATTTGTGCATGTAGATAAAATATAGTTTTGACTATCACACATTATTTCATAAGAAATTAGATGACAAAAGAGAAAACGACATCAAACGAGACAAAATCCCTAAAGTAAAGTTAAGATTCAACTGTTTTCCCCAAAAACCCTAATTTAAAATCCCAAATAATAAATACTTTGTGCATGCAGATAAAGTATAACTTTGAGTCTTTGACTATCGCACATTATTTCATAAGAAAACATATGACAAGAGAAAACGACATCAAAAGAGACAAACTAACCTTCAGATCCTATAACGTCACTGGAATCGGAAGCATATACCAAATGAAGCTCGATCCAAACGAGATTAACAGATAATAAAAGAAAACAAAAAAATGGGTGAGTGATTATGATCGATTTTGGAAGGGGGTGACTGATTTTTCAGGCAATTAGTAACCTAGGTTTAACAGGGGAATGTTTGGTTAGAGACATGTAAAATGAGAGTGTTTGGTCGGTCTATGGAATAAAAAAAAGGAGGGAGGGGGCGCTCATATCAGTTGGGTTAGGGTTTTTGCGCCGTTGATGTATAAGACATCCATTAGTCATTTGCTGATTGGATGAACATGTCTGTGTATGTTTAATACACGCGTGTATGGTCAATGATCAGATGTGTTTATTAATTAAGGGAATAATGAGTTTGAGTGTTCAAATGGGAAAGTTTAAAGTTCATGTATCAGCTTTTAAAAGCCCTACAAGTTTAAGTGGCTTTTAAAAGTATATTATATATTCCTAGGAACTATTAATTTCTCTTATTCATTCTCTATAAATTTTGGTGTGTTTTGTGATTTTCCCAATATGTCACTCCATAGGTTTAACTATTATCTAACAAGATAAGTCTTGAAGCAAAGGTGTTATTATTTAAATTATAAAAATAGCCTCTTATTAAATGTAAGCTTAGATTTCATACAATAAACTCATATAGCCTGTCATAACAATTGCTTTGTGCACAGAGATTTATCCAACTTTAATGTTACATGCTAAGAATTTACTTGACATTCAAAATTAGTTTGGTTCTGGTTGGGAGACCAAAATATCCTCATTATGTAAACTTAAAAGACTACACGTGCACAATGTTATATAAGAGATCTAAAAAAGATATTTTTTTAATTTTAACATTGTAAATGGGGAAAATGACACTGTATAGCCGCTGTAAAAATGATAGCCGAAAAATATAAAATTTGTATATATTTTGTATATATATATATACATTCTGTATGTTATATACAAAAATTATATAAATTTTATACACTTTTTCGGCTACAGATGTAAATAGTTTCTGGCGCGGGCTAAAAGCAATATTATCCCTAGTAAATGACCATGAAGGCCTATTTCCTTCCCAAACGTAAGGACCATATATGAATAATTATGTCAACGTTTTGTAAAATTCGTTAAGATTTACATTTAATTTTTTTGTTTGGGTATTATTTAAAAGATCATATTTGCTAAGGCCTCAGAGTTAGATTAAGTTACATGATTCCATGCCGAGTCGGCCTTAAAAATTGGCGGATTGAGTAAAAGTTGATGATTAATGAGGCACTGCATATCGTTACGAACTTACGACCAATGGGTTTATGTAACAAATCCGAGGAATGTGATAATGTCCTTAAATTATGTTCTGATTATTATCCTTAATGTAAGTTCTGTCTTTAAGCTATGCAAATAGTAATTTACCTTTGATCCCATCCCCTCTCCCCAGTCCCCAAATCCAAATGAGAAGGAAAGCTCAAAGTTCATAATATGTGTCCAAGACATAGGTTTAGCCCTTTAGGGAGTTTTAGCAGAGAAGGCATCAAGAGATAAAATGACATTAAGCTTTTTATTAAACAGTCATTGGGGAGATACAGTACATGAACTGATATGTGGTATAGTCAAACAGATTGCCTGATGAACTAACTGACATATTGTTTCTCAAGAAGGCTTCCACAAAATGCCAAGTCAAACCGTTCCTCTGGAGGATCTCCAATGCAATCAAAAACTGCATCTGCATTTGAGAAATTTTCGCCCGCTGTGTACCTGAGTATAGTATAGAAGTTAACTGACTATACAGAACAATAACATGTCGGATTAATACAAAAATAACCAAACGATATTCGCGACAGGGTAATAGTCTGCAAGAATTGGTAAAGCAGTGGTGAAAGAGCAAGTAGCATAGACAAAAGATACTAGCTACTCGTTCAGAAGGAAACCACAAAAGCTGTTAAAGCTCTAACAAGATCTAGACAATGCATCTCTCTCCTAATACTCTACGAGAGGTCCTTTAAAAATAATCAATAAACATTATCCGTCATGATAAGATAATCCCTACTTTCTTCTTAACATAAATAGATGCTTACTTCATATACTGAAATTTGTTTTAATGAAAAGAAACCATCAACCTAGATCACCCTTGTTACCTTCCCCTTATTGATTAGGCATGTCCTTCCCTTCTATCTCCTCAATTGCACTTAGATTAGACTAGTTTAACTGATCTAGTGTAAACAGAAAGCAATTGGAGCAAACCTCTTGTGCGTCTAAGCGATTAGAAAATATCCAAGATGGAGCCTCAAGCCCTCACCGACAACTAAAAATCAGTCTTCAGACGTATTTAGACGTGCAAAAATGTTATCTTTAAACCCTTTTCACGCCTTACAGTGCAAGTTTGAACAACTTTGCCACCTCCACCATGTTCACCTAAGTGCTAAGAGGACTCTAGTCAGGAATGCCATTTCGATTGAAGGAAATATCCTAGGGAGAATGAGCCAGGTTTGCAAAATCAAACAATAGAAACCATTGGCTTCCCAGTCAAACATATTTTGCTTTTTTTGGCTATCAACTTCAACGATGCTCTATAGGTTTTCCTGAAAAGCTGTCCGTTTGATCATGAAATATTCTACCTAGGTTATGCTTCAACAAGATGTTTCACTAACATAGAATTTCAGAAACCAAGCAAGAGAATTCCTGTTAACAATCGTTGAAAAAGAGAGAACCGAAATATGCACCAGGGAGAGAGACAGAGGTGGTTGGTTCAAATAAAAAGCAACTTACCCACTCTTAGTCACAATGCACTTCATTCCAGCCGCTTTGGCAGCTGCAAGACCTATGCCACTATCTTCTACAACAACACAGCTGCAAACCATAACAATATTTAGAATTCAGAAAGAAAATGTTAAAAGTAGCAAATGCTAACAGCAAGATCCATGATATAATAAAAGCATTTACTCTCTGCTTCAATCTATAATCATGTAACTTCTCAAAGGTGTCATAACGTTAGTTCCCAATTCAAGTATAAGCTTTCTGTGTAAAATACCTTGAAGGATCAACCCCAAGGGTGTCGGCTGCTAATAGATAAATGGCCTGCAAGGAAGAAAGTATATGGTATTAAACATCTAAAGACTTCTCACTGCTACGACAGTACTAGAGACTACGTGTCTCCTCAAATTGAAGTTCTACTGCAACTTGCTGAAGAGAAAGCCACAGTTCATACGTTTAAAATAGCTATACACCAGAGTTTGCAGATCATCTTTATACATTGATGGACTTCAGAGAGCAAAAGAAGTATAGAGAACGCTAATGGAACATATATTTTCAAAATTTTAGATAATGAGGGATGAGATGTTTACCGGATCAGGCTTCTTGCGAGGAACCACGTCGCCCGCATATATCTGGATCTTTTCCGCTCGCTCTGGTCCCAACAAGCATGAGACTATCGCTGAGACCTGAATTTCAGCAGATTTACTTAAAATTGTGACCACAAAACAAATCATTATCTTAGGATGGTGACAACAAATAATCCATGCCAGTGCTTTATTTTCTGTTTTTTTTCTTTCTTATTTCTTCCAACAGATGAGCAACTCCAGATAGCAAGCCAGCAGTTAGCATCTTGTGCTGTAACCAATTCAATAGGAGCAAAAGGAAAACCTAGCAGTTTTAGTATCAGATGAATTTCTCCTAGAGTAGATCTCTTCCTATAATTTTAAGTGGCAATAGCTTCCCATATCATTTTCTTGGTCTAAGAAACTACAATGTCTACTAAAGCGGTGAATTTAGGTTAAATAGATCATCAAAAGGTAAAATGGTTAAATATATGCCCGTTTATTTACTCATGGTTCTTTATCGTGATAAATTAGTAAACATCATACAGGAATACAAAAAGTCTGAGCATAGCGGCAACATTTAATAGCAGATAATTGTCAATAGACTCGACATTGGCACATAATACAAACACTTTAGAACCTGATTACTCATACCGCCTTTTCATTGGAAGTGCTGCATACTGCAACTTTCACTCCATTACCCAGAGCTTGATCAACCAACCTGTAATATTTAGTTCGAAACTCTTAAAATATGGAGAAGAACAATCTTAAGGAAAATTATTCTGACTATTGAAATTTTGACCATATATTTACGGTCCTATATGTCTAATTAACCATAATGAGTTTTTCATATTAAGATGCTAACCATAACTGATTTTGATTTATTATTCCATAACTATATTAAATATGACAGATACAAGAGTCTTCAACCCTGAAAACCTCGGCGCCTAGATAGAACTTACTGCATGGTTGTCATATCCTTGAATAGTTGTCTTAAATGCTCGAAACAAAAAGGAAAAGAAAAAGAATGTAGTCCTGGGTCAGGACTGCATATGTTCGAAGCATATGGAAAGAATATGTTCATCTCAAAGCTAAATGAAATTCATTAACTAATGTACATGATGATTAATTCTGGATTACTGAAGCTCCAGAATGCATTGTAACTATTCTACTTCTTTAACGAGATAAAGTTAAAGAGCTTACTTTGCAACACCTGGCCGAAGTGGCAGCAATTTCTTCTCAATGAGAGCCATGAATAATTCTGTCTTTCGCTTGTGAAGTCCTGCAATAAACCGCTTTCTTTCTTCTTCAGTTTTGGGTGCATTTTCTGGCCAACCCACTTTATTAAAGTAGGCTGTCATCCTATAAACAAAACAAGTCAACCACAATGAGATCAATTCAAGGCTGCTCTATGAATGAAATGATAAACTGAAACTCTAGATAAATTTCTATTTCTCTCCTAATTGGAAAAACTAAATCATTTTTCTAGAAGGAATTAACGTTACCTTTCTTTTCCACCTCCAATTTTGAGCAATTCTCCATACAAATCCACATCCCAAGTTACACCCAATTCCTTCTGCGTACCATGTAAATAGTGAATCCTTATGATCAAAAGGTTATCAACAAAAATAAGAGAAATCAGATAAAAAAAATCACTCTTTTGAGCAATCACAGTTCTATCAAACACTAAATTCAGGTTCAGCATGAAATCAAGCGTTCAATTTCAAGGGAGTAGTGAAAGTGTAGGTACCTCAGCAAAGGTGTCATTGAAAGAAATACGGTGACCATCTTTCTCGGTATCAACAAGTACACCGTCGCAGTCAAAGAGCAGTGCCTTTGGGAGAACTGAGGCTTCCGACGAAGGCGAAACAGAACACGTAACCACCACACCAATATTACGCCTACTCGTCTTCTTACTCTTGCTATTAAGAAGAGTGGCTACTGATTTTGAAGAGAGCAGTGCGCTGTTTGTATTGGGTAGTGTAACTGTGGATGGCAGAACAGAAGCTGCTTTTCTTTGTGAAGAAAAGATGGTTGGGGAAGAGACAACCCTTAACGCCATTGGAATTGTTGCTTCTCAAAGTCCACTACCACTCGTTTATCTCAGAGAATAGCCGCTTCATTTCATTTGGTTGGAAAATAACGGTTTTCCAACCATATGTTATCCGCCCCATGACCCCACCCCCAAAGCATTACACACTTAAATTAGCCACAAAGATAAAGTTTAAGGTTAATTATTTTTAAATGTAAAAATAATTTTTTTTGGACGAATTAAAAGAAAAATGTACCACATAAAATGAAAATAAAAGAATGCCACTAGTGAAACTAAGGAAATAGAGAAAGTTGAGACAAAAAAAGAGAGGAGAGGGTCTGTCTAATTAAACTTAATTTGAAGAAGATTACAAAATAATTCGTAACGTGTAAGAGAGAATATGGGGGAAAAAGTGTGGATCTCTCTATTTATAGGTCATCTATCATTACAACCTACACTGCGAAAATTAAGCGTTCTAATTCCACAATTTTTTTCTATTAAGGTTTATAAAATTTGATCATATAATTCGGTGTGAGTTATAAAATTGAAGACGGATTAAGATATCTTGCCTGCCAAGCGGATAGGTGAATGGCTGAAAGATAAAACGTGCAAAGTAGATCGTGTACGACACGGAACTTCAGACTCGGAAGTTGATTTTGAGGCAGTTAAACTTTAAAATTTCATAAAATTTGACTATTCCTTAAATAGGGGTCCTAAAAAATGCTACTAGTGCTTTTCGCTCATTCTTGATTATGTCAGTCAAGTTTGAAACTTTCTTATGGGCCAAGTGTACGAAGCTAAACGGACAGTATTTTAAAGCCCATTACTTTGCCTATTTGTGCTTGTGAAAATTGCAAAATCATCATAATTCATAGCAATTAGCATGGATTAAAGAGCAAAGACTTCTAACAAAACTTTTCCTGTTGAGTAAAGCTTTCTTCCATATATATACTTTATTGTAAATTAAATTAGGAACTTTATCTAAGCTTACATTTCCTACTATTTTTCAAGTTTGCGGTGACTAGCAAAAAACATTGAACCTTAGTGGTTAACCAATTTAGGTGCTCTTGTGATTTACGTCGTCCTCTTTATTTATATAGCAAAAATCAGAAGTTGGCACTTCCATAGAGCTAGTCACCCCATTAATTCATTTTTGTTGCATTAAACTTTTACAAAGGAAGTGCATGAATCCAAATTTCCAATGCACGCTTCTATCACCGAATTATCTCATGTAACTTTAAACTTGAGTTGTACTTGGAACCGAGAAAAAGGTATCTAATTGAAATTCAACCATTTTTTTAATATTTCAGTTTGATGTGATAGCAGGCAGATATTAAAGCCAGAGCATTATGGCAAGAATCGATCAAATAACAATTACGGTTCTCGATTATCACATTTAGATATCGGCAAATTATAGCATTACATACAACATAATTGACAAGCGTTCAAATTTTATGCACAGACAATGAAAAGGATTGTTACGCTTCATGTTTTTTTTTTTGGTAAGATTACACTCCATATTTTCGTACATAAAAGTACGTCGTAAGTCAGTTAATTTAAACTCGAAAATGAGATCATCTCTGAAAGTACATAAAGTAAGTTAATCATGTTACCTTGGAGGTAACAAATATTTAATATCATGAACTGCAAGTACCAAAAGGTTTAGAAGCTAAACAAATAGAAGAAAATAAGTTTCGTTGAAAGTCGGCAAGTTGAGAATGTTATAACCCGTACTTTTGGGGTGATACTAGGATACTTAACATGATAAGTATGTGATTTTATGAGGTATTTTAGTCGTATTATAGTCGTGTGTTAAATTTTGAAGTCAAACAAGTTATGAAACAAAAGTCGATAAAAGTTGCCGCAAGTTACATTTATAATTTTATTAAAAATTTTGCTCTAATTTACTGAGCATTTCTCTCAATGTACTTGGAATTACGGGGTGATCCATCCGCCAAATTGAAGATCTACGAGTCTAGATTCTAAAGCATTATAATGTTTGTCAATACGATATCAGAGTAGAGAGATATTCACATTTTCGCGATACTGCGCAAGCATCTCCTTTGGAACCCACAAGGTCGGTAGAGAATTATCTTGTTATATAAAGTTGTGGACTTCGTCTCTAAGCCGTATTTAGACCCAAATCAGACCTAAAAACTCTCTAGAGATCCTATACATATCCCTAGAATTTTGAAGCAATTCCATCATCCGCAACTCAAAATCAGAGGCGAACACATCAACACGATCCTTACGACATACGTAAGCCTTTGCTGTTCTCCTTTATCCTTATATCTCGAGGTTTGGAAAGAGATTCATGGCTAAGGAAGCTTGTCACCTTTGTATTTTAGCTATACAAGCATACGTATTGGTGTGCATCAAAGGGAACAAGGTTTAGAAGCAAGAACACAAGAGGTATGTAGGGTTTTCGTTTCGTTTTCAGCATGATTTGGTTTAGCTATGTTCTACCCTTTCTTCTTGATCTTTTTAAGTATTTTTCAAGGGAAATATCAGCGTGTATTGTATCCTTGTATATTATTCAATTTCATATGTGAATTATGAAAGAAAATAGTTTAGGTTGGAACTTCAAAACACAACAAAAACAAACGGGCAAATCTCCAATTTGGCCTATGCCATCCAGACTTCTGTTTGTTCTGCTTAATTGTCATGTTTTGATACTTAGATTATTTCTAAATCATATTTAGACTTTTATGTCACAAGTTAGCCACTACGAGTTAACATTACATTCACAATTCCTTTTTGTCGATCGTTTGACACTTCCGTGGATAACTAGATCTCCTTTAGTTTGATATTATCATCTTGGTCGGGTATCCATTCCCGTGTATATTGTGGTGCTTGCTGTTGTTTTTGGGGATCATCCAATTTTAAGGGAAACTCTGGTAAAATTTTTGAAAATTCGAAGAGTGAGACAAATCTTGAGTTCCTTGGTTCTAAATTGATTATAGAGGGATCCTAATGAGTTAATTAACCTTAGAATCTCATGTACATACTTAGTTTTTTCCTAAAATGAGGATAGACTCCTCCGTCCAACTTATTGATGGCGAGCGTCAGATTACATTTGCGATTCTGTTTATAGTTTCCTTCATGATCTCTTGAGTCCATATGATGTTACCACATGTGTTATGCCTCATACATGCTTACATTCATTATGCTGGGGGAAATAGCTCATAACACCGGCGAGGACTATTGAATATATGCTGGGGAAGATAGCCCATAACGCCAGCGAGGCCTATTGATTATTTTCTAGGGGAAGATAACCCATAACACCAGTCGAACCTGTTGATTATATATTTATCTGATGGGGGAATATAGCCCATAACACCAGTCATGCATGTTATATACGCGTATATAGCTACGGTTTGCATTACATGATTATACATGAGGCTAGTTTAGTTTTACAGTTACCTGATTTGGGGGGATATAGCCCATAACACCAGCCAAGTACCAGTTCAGATTGTTGTTCAGTTTTAGCAGAGTTTCAGCTTAAACTTCGGTTCAGTTCGAGATTAGTTGCTAGTTTAGACTCTTGTTTAGCTTTGAGCTTATATTCAGATTTTCATCTTACATTCATACTTTAGTATGCTTTACATATGCTTTCCACCCTACATACTTTATACATATCGTACTCACGTCCCTTTTTTTTCTGGAGACGTTGCGTTTCATGCCACACAGGTACAGATAGATCAGTGCTTGAGCCACATCAGTAGGCCATCCACCAGTTATTGGAGTCACTCCGCTTACTCCTGGAGTTACTTATCTTTTGGTATGTGTACAGTCAGCTAGTTTGGATATGGCGAGGCCTTGTTCCGTCCAGTACTTTTTCAGTTCAGCACTCCTAGAGGTCTATAGATATGCACTTGTGCAGCTAGTATGTTTCTATATATCAGCTTGTGTTAGCCCTGTCACCTTTTCAGATTGTACAATTCTTATCAGCTATGCTTATGCTTGTTCAGTTTATCCATTTATATTCTTGATTAGTATATTATCAGCAAGTTTAGTGATGATCGACACTTAGTGTCGGTTATCCGTCGTGGCCCTAGGCTGAGTCATGACAAGTATTTTATAAAATAAGTCATTTATAAAGTTAATTTAGTATGTAAGTTTTTGGTATGAACATTAATTGATACTATGGTAAAAGTGATAATTAAACCATTATAACAAGTTAAACTACATTTTAAATTTCTAATACTGTTTGTTCACCTAATTTAAATCCAATTGCGAATGACTTTTAGGTTGGAAGTTGATGCAATCCACATTACTGGTTCACTCTTGTCTTTTGTTGTGTTGTGTGCGTCCGTGAGAAGCTAAGGGTTGTCCTTAGTTTTTATTTTTTTCCTTCTTTCAAGAAAAACTTGAAGGCATTATTCCTAGGGAATCTCTCTCTATATATATAGTGGTCCCTTTTAAACTTTATTCATTCCCTATCCGTGACCTAACGAATCTAACTTTTCTACTACACAAAAAGAGAAGGTCGTTAATTGGTTGAATATATCGATGTCTCCTCAGCATATTAAAAGCGCAAGCAAATTGTATTATCTTCTGTCTTCTTTAGGAGTAATGGTTTCATTTAAGAATGTTCTTTTTCGAGTTTTTGCTTTTCTATAGCTTAATTCAGGAAAAAGAAATAATTAAGGTACGTACCTCGCACAAATTAATGCGATGTATTGTTAAGTAATTTCGTTACTTTCGTCAATAGTGGTACCTTTCAGCACTTTGACCAAAAACCAGCTCTTTCCCAAAGTCCTAACTAAGCACGTGACCATACTTTACAAGGTGTGCTTGATAAATTACTCATTTGTCCTTGATACTTATTGTGCTTCTTATGAAGGTCTTATGTGTAATTAAGAGGCAACCCTAAGCCCACAGATATATTTAATCGCTTCCAAAAATAATATCAAAAAAATCTTTTTGTATATATATATATATATTAGTATATTTTATATACTTTTTTGACTAACTATCCTCCAACCTATTTATATTTTGCCCAAATAAGAGTAATACTAAAATGTGACAAACTAATTAAAAAGAAAATAGTTTCGCATGAATATATAATTCCTATTTTTTACCTTGTATCTTTTCAACGATCAAATACTCCTATAAGGAAATTAGAGATAAATAAAAGAATTCAACATAGTATTAAAAACCTAATGCAGATAAGATTCACAATTTTCTACTTTTTCTTCTTCTTCCTAAAAACCACCTCTGTATCCAACCCAAATCCATCAATGCGCCTCCCCTCAATCAGCTCAGACATCTTGAACAATTCCTTAAGTGGCTCCACACTGTACAAATCATTAGCCGAATACTTATCAGCCCGTCTAGATAACGACACGTGTAACACGCAAATCCCCCCGGGCTTCAACGTCCGTTCGATCTCCCCTACAAACTTCCACGGATAAAGCGCATGATCAAACACATTTGAAAACTCCAAATCAAAAGTCTGATCATCAAACGGCTGATGATGAAAGTCACCTTTAATCACTAAGGGAGGATAAGGTACCAGATCAATGCCAACTGAATCGTTAACTCCGACCCGTTTTAGTGCCGCCACTTCCTGCCCGACCCGTGCACCAACACAAAGAGCTTTTGAATTATTAGATAAGAAACCTCGAAGCTTTAAATCTTCGAAGAATTCAGAGAAGACCCGGACTTTACGATCCCAATCCCGGGTTGTCCAGATTTGTCGGAGTTTCGGGTTAAGGGTCTTATTGAGCTGGCGCTCGATGTATGCATCGTAGGAGGAATAACCGGGTCGGATTCGGAGGTCCGGTGGGAGATTAGCGGTGGTGGGTTTTTGGAGAGAGTGACGTGGAGTTTGTAAACAGAGGAAGGCTAAGAAGGATAGAGAGAGAAAGAGGGAAAGGATGAAAGGCTTGAGGGCCAGAGGCAGTTTCTGAATATTTATCTTCATGCTTACATGATATGGAGAATGGATATATCTACACGTAAAATATTGGGTTTCTTATTTTGAAATTTGAACAGAAAGTTTGTTATGGAAAATTGAGGGGTGTCGAGGGAGGAGGATTGCGTGAAATAATAAGAAAAGCATAGAATTATAGAAATAAGGTGCTTTACATATGAAGCGGGTTTTTAAAAAGAAATACTCCTATATATTTGAGGCGCCCAAACAAAATGTATATATCTGTATTATAAACATATAATATACAACTTTTAGCCGCCCACTCAGTCACATAAACTAAAGATAGCTGGCAGACGTATAACATCAGTATAATTTATATTAATATGTGTATAATCATGTATAATCAATGTATAATATATGTATATAACTATTTGTGTAAATATTCCTTTTTTTTACCTGATATTTGTATATCACTTTGGAATCTGACTAATTCGACTTTGAGCTGCATAAGACACGTTAAAAGATAAAACACTCCTTGAATCGGGATATACAACCCAGTCTTAGTAGTAAGTAGATCTTTTTTTTTCTCCACCAAAGTAAGTAGAGCTTATATACTATAAAATCTTTATTCGTCATTAGGTGTTCGATTTTATTTGAACAAAAAATTTTAACGTAAGAGATTCGAATTGTATATATCTGTATACAAGCAGCTAAATAATCTTAACTTAATTTGAAGAATTCTGAACATAAGTGGCAAGATAATATCTTTAGGATAAATGGGACATCTAGAAAGTTATTGAAAGCTGGGAAGCAAGCTTTCCCAAAATTTTGAGTCGGATGATATCTCTTTTTTTCTTTTCGAGACAAATCGCCTGTAAACTAGCCATGGTTTTCTAACACTATTTTCTTTTATATGCTAAATCATCATGATTTCAGCGTTCGTAACTTAAAATTTGACATTCAAAATGTGCTTGCAGCTGCAGATGCTCATACAATTTTACTTCTAATATCTCCATGAAGTATCAAGTATCAACAAGCAAATGGCATTAAGAGAGTAAACAATGTAGAATTGACCAAAAATTGATTAAACTTCAGGAAATGCAGGATTATTGTTAATTATCTGTACTAACACCCTTATGGAAGACTATAAGGGTAATGCAGTATGCGTTAGATGAACACATGACAGGCCTAATTTTTACATCAACAAATATCCATCATACAAGAAACTTGAAAGAAAGAGTTATTAGGAAGGACTGGACAGTCCGTGTCCATCCACCAGTACCAACAAAACGGCACGAGCTACTTAGAGAATGCATCAACGAACAACAAGCAGAGATGTAACAAGCTAATGTATATGATCTACTCATTTAAGATGCATCATCAGATAACCCAAAGGACGGTAACAGCCAGCTTCTTTCCTTGGCATGCTCCACATAAAACGTGAATTTATCCTTTGCATTCGGAATGTCAAGAGCCAGATCATCAAGTCCATCCTTGATCCTCCCAAAGCCTTTAGTTATCTGGTTGATGGTGATAAGCCCCTCGTTAAAGCACTCTTGCAGCAAATCCAGCATCCTATCATTCTTCTTCTCCATTGCCATAACCAAAGCTTTCTTCACCACCTCATGGTTGAAGAATGGCATTCCAAGATCTCGTATGCACTGGCAAGCTTCGCTGAGAACACCACTACTTTCAAATTCCTCAAGGAGCTTTTGTATCTTATCCTTAGCATCCTCCACAGCCCATCCAGTCCCACCACCCCAACACCTTAGGATCCTTTCTCCAGCATGCCGAGCAGACAGAAGTGATTGAGCCGTACAGACGGTCTCCAATCCACTGCTGCAATTTGGTGGCAGCCTGTTCGATATCTCTTCCAAATTCAGTGGAGCAAGGACATCATCTATTACGGTCCTAGCAAGGAAAAGAGCGAGTTCATTGGAAGCATCTAAAATGTCAAGAGCTGTATCTTCTGCAGATTCCAGTAGCAACACAAATCCATTTACTATGTCTTCAGTTGAAAAAATCTCAATATGAAGTGCAGAAAGCAAAACAGATGCCATTTCCTTTTCCTTGTTTTTCCTGTCCATGGCAAGGGTGATTAGCTTCTTCAGAAAAATGGGGTTGAACTCAGGTTGCCCCAAATCTTCAAGACTCCGGATTAGCTCCGGAATGTCATCCGAAAAAAAATACTCATGGATTATGCTAACAATATGTTTCTTGTATTGCTTCATTTTTTCATCATCCGGACCATTTGCTTGCCCATTTTCCTCTGAGGTTTTCAGAAAAGATGCATCAAGCCACCCCTCGGAGATTGCCTGAGGAACAATTGACTGGAACAATGTTTTAGCAGAAGGAATATCCAGTGAAAGATCATCAATACTCTCGGCCAACCTAGCAAAGCCCTTCACCATTTGACTGGAACTTATAAGACCCTCTTCTGAAGCCTCCTTTAAAAGTTTTAGAATAAGTGGTTCAGCAGACCGCATCTCCATGGCTAAAACTAGAGCTCTCTTGACAACTTCATGATAGAAAAAAGAAACTTCCAACTGTCTTATGCATCTGCAGGCCTCAACAGTGTCTCCACTCTCAACATATTCTCTCAATAGTTCAGCAATCCTTTTCTTGACTTCCTCAACAGTGAACTGGGTGCTGCCACCCCAGCGCCTCTCTACAAGTTCTGCATGGTGTGGAGCTGAGAGATAGCTCTTCTCCGCAGTTTGCAACACCTGAAACCCCTTGGAGGATTCTGGGAGCATTTTTCTGACTCTGGCAATAAAAGCTGGTGGAAGAATGTCATCGACCACAGCCCGTGCAATGAATAAAGCAAGGATATTAACAGTATCTGGTATGTCCACTGACAAGTCATCAGCAGACTCCAGAAGCATGTAAAACCCCTTGCTGATCTGGGTAGGGCTGATGACATCGGCATAAAGAGCAGAAAGAAGAACTGAAGTCATTTCCTTCTCCTTGTCATGCCTATCCATTGCCAAAGAAACAAGCCTCTTAATAAAATATGGGTGATACTCAGTTGAACCTAATTCCTTGAGATCAGACGCAGCCTGTTCCACATTACCAGTGCTGAAGTATTCCTCTATAATTGATACTACTGATTTCTTATAATCATCTAATGGATCAGACACAGCAGTTCCTACAAGCTCATATGGCTCCTGTTCATTTACAGTAAAGGAGGAATATAGCATTAATATAAAAACCTCATGAAATATAACTGAGACAGTATTCTAATACACTGATCAATCTAGCAATTACAGGTAAAACGGACTAGATCACTAGAAGATGAATCAATTGGTTCAGAAAAGATGGAATTTCCTGATGGAAAACTAGAATTTTCTTTAACTAAGATATGTATTTTGTGTCCTCACTACTTTTTCTTTGAGAGAACAAAAGTTCTTCCCGTCATATGTGATTATAACTCTAAGGATTTAAATTTAAAATACTGCTCATCACCAGTAATGTTTCTTTTGATGACCATGCTTATGGCATATAGAAAAAATGTGGACTACATGTACTTCAAGGAAACAATTGGGAGCCTCGGCTTAGGGGTCAAGTAGGTTCCTCAGTGAAAAAGGTGTCTGAGTCTTAGGACTCAATTCTCTGCTGTTTTATGAATTCAGTAGAAAGGTATCTGGATTCTGGGAGCCATAACAAATCAGTAGCTATGGAGACAGATTATAAATAGACAGGAAAGAAAGAACAAGAAATTAATCATGCTGCATTGGATATACATTAGGTGCACTTAGAAAAATAACTTAGTACTGAAATATACTATCATTATGAACCTTCACTTCTGCCGTTCTCTACACAATCACGATACTTAGACTAAAGTGTATACATTAATTTCCTTTGCATTATTTCTTTCTCACCAATGATTCCCTCTCATTCTTCTAATTACCTTTTCTTTTGCATTTTAATCCAATATTGTATAGCGTACATAATGTTTGCAAGGTTTTAGAACCTGAGGGGAGGCATTATGGTCCATTGTACAATGTAATATTGCCAAAAAATGATTTCAGTACTCCAATGGAGAATAATGTAACATGCGATACAACAAATTTAAAGTTACTTTTTTCACCTAAGAAGTATAGTTGAATAAATCGCAAGACGCACCTCACCACTGTCGTAGTTTGGATCATTTCTATCAAGATGAGATTCACCTTCAGTATCGAGCAGTTTTCCCCAAGTGCCTTTACCACCAGCACCATCTGTTTCTCACCATCAAATAAAGAAAAGCATTCAGTATATGGACAGAAAAAGAAATTTTTCAAGAAAGCATACAAGCTGCATGCTTTTGCATTCGAGAACACGATAAAGTCGCAAGAGAAAGGGATGCCATTTCTCAATTTCCAGGCTTCAAACTATTGGAAAATCAATTGGTAAGGATTCAGGAGGATGAGGCAAGACAAGAAGGATGATACCAAAGCCTAGGCTAGTACCGCAGTACCTCAAAAGGTCACTCAGCTAGAGCTGCAAACCTGTTAAACCAACATGAGAGAGAGAGAGAGAGAGAGAGAGAGAGAGAGAGAGAGAGAGAACTGGACAATTAAAACCAATCACCTGCAAAACTAATGTCAGAAAAATGCTTGGACTATCACTCATGCGCCCTCGGGCAAGGATGTTACTAACGAACTTCAGCTCCTACTAGTTAGATCTTTGCACGATGAATATGACAAATCTAAAGTGCTGGTAGGGTAGGCAGTGTTGTCAAAGGCTCATTTGAGGCATGCTTACGCCCTAAAGCTCAAAGAAGCTCGGTCTAGGTGGTTCGCGTCCCTTACGCTGCGGTTCAATGTAGGCAAGGCACTAAAATGTGCGCCCAATTGACCACGAGTTCTATCTTGAATAAAATAGTACAAAATCTTAAATATTATTGGCAAAAACAAATATTATATGTTAAGAAAATCAACATGAATGAAGCTATTACTTTTGTCTTGCATTGCATACATATATATATATATATATATATATATGGTTCTTCGTTGCGCCTTCTTAAACTGCCCAAACTTCAATTGCAGTTCGCGCATAAAGCCTCAATAGACCTGGAGCACTTTCTAATGCTTTTCGCTTTTGACAACACTGCTTGTAGGTAAACATAAACTAAATCTTGGCATTAATAGAACACAACGCTCACATATCCACGAAAACTCATGAAAGGTCCCCACCCCACAAAAAACATACACTCCATCCTCCCTACTTTATTTCAACGCCATTTGGCTTGGCAAAGATGAAAGAGCTCTATCGCCCCTCTGCCGAGTATTCCACCCATTTACAAGATATTAACTTGATATGTGCGTTATATTAGTAATAAAAGAAATTTGAAGTACTAACTGAAAACTTAACAAGATAAGGAATACATCACCTCCAGATCTAATAAAGGACTTGTCAAATGAATTGAAATCTTTGGAACTCATGAAAAATCGTATTGAACATTATTACTAGAGTGAGTAACAATGGTGGTGTTCGCAGGTGTTCAAAGTACATTTGAGACGTTTAGAAAGAATGTCACGAATTAGGAATATGTGAGTAATAGAAGTAGAGTTTGGGCCAGCTTGGGCACACTTCGATCTAAGGCAATGGGCACATGCTACCTCTCACTAGCATAGACACTGGGTAACTCTGTCACCAAGCTTAACCAGATAAGAAAAATCACCCACTATTTTTTATCTCTGTTTGGATTTGAACCTTGCTCGCCCAAGTAATTTTTCACTTCATTTGACCTAGACCATGCTCTTGACCCAATAAGTCCTTTCCGAAATTATTGATATTGTATGGAGTAAAACATAGGTGTTACGGGGTACGCATAGTGGGAGCATGAGTTTAACTGGACTAAACAATTTTTAACACGAAATGAAAAATGCATATGTAAAAAAATCACTAAAATTTCAACACATCAAAATTTTGAACCCACAATTTCAAAATGCAAGGGCTGAGTGGTAAACTACCTTGCAAGGTTAAAGTCATCGAATTTAAATCCTAAAATTCACCTCTGACCAAGAACTCTTAGAGTATCACATAACACGGAAAATAAGTGTAGCACTATGTACAGTTCTCCGCACTGTAGCTTTTTTAAAAAAAACTATAAGCGTGATTGTTTTAAAACTATGAACAATTAAGTCCCACGAAGTACATCAATCCACAATAACGGGAGAAAAGTTCAAATTTTCCATATGCCTACCTTCAAAAGGGATTTACAATGGCATTTCTATTTCGATTATTCAATTTAAATTTTAGTCAGTTAAACAGTACAACTTTCTTTTTCTCTTAAGCTCAGTAAGAAGCACCAGGATGTAATCGGTTGACTGGGAATTAAAAGATAGTCCGTCATAATTCAGAGCCTACAATTCAATACAGAAACTTGAGAAGAACTAAAATATCGTCATGATTCAGCCAAAAAGTAATACTCACCCTTCTTAACACGGATATGTTTCCCTGAGTGCGTACGTCGTACATGTCTCACAGCAATTCCAGCTGTGGATGCCCTCCCACCTCCTGGTGCCTTCACGTGATGCTCCGACAGTAGAACGGACGAGGATTTCGTACCTGGAGACTTCAGAGTAGGAGACTTGGGTGAAGATGACAAAACCTCCACATTCGGCGGTGCAACATTCAACATCTCCCTCTGTTCTTTAGTCAGAAATCCCTCACCCGATGCCATTTCACAAAACCTGCACACATCAAACAATCAACTCTCCGCTTCAAATGTTAAGAAATAGCAGAATACATTCCATATTCTATTTATGTCCAGGTTTTTACCTCTCCACACTGCAAGTGGCTACAGTGATGAGTACGACCGATTCGATTAGTTAATCAGTTAATCGTGTAACGAACGTTAATTCCTCTGTTCTTGGCTCGGATCTCGAGCCAAGAGAGGATAGCAAATCGAGAACCAATCCAGAATCCGATCCTCAAATAGTCATAAAAACACACTCCAGCGTGCTGTTGAAACGCTAGATCAATGAAATCCAAGTGAAAAACGGTTAAATGGAAAAGATGAGTATATCCTTTTGTATGTATAGGTTTGTGGATTTATAGATTGAGATTTGACAAAGAAAAGCGTGAGAAGAGTGGGGGCACTGCCTGGAAATGGATGAGAATGAAGAGTATAAATAGGGAGGCTATGATTAAATGTACACGTCAGCAACAACGTCTCTATCCACGTGGCTTTCGCGCTTTAGCTGAGACTCTATTTGTGGAGCTCCATTCAACGTTACCTGATTTAGGGTTTGATAATTTCGTTACATTTATGCCCCTTTATTGGCAGACAGTGACAAAAAAATTAAATATGCATTGAATAAATTTTTGACCTAGCTAAATAATACTATAATTTTATGACTAAATGGTGCATAAGGTGGCTCCGCTACTTCTAGCAGAGAAAAGCTAGTTATTTGATTTGAAAAGTTGTCTACTATCTAGAAATAACAATGTTATTGCTTTAAGAAAATCCAAATATTCTGCGCAAACTTTAAACAACCTAAATATACATTTTCACAAAAGAACATCTATAAATACAGTAAACTTACATTTTTTCCATACTTATGATGACTCGTAATTATTTATTTGTTAGTCAATAATGTTGACGGTATGATTTAATTTAATGCAAAAAAAGATTAGAATAATGTCAAGAGTCTAAGGCTATTAAACACAGATACTTACAAAAATTAACACAAATTTTTTTATATTCATTTATTTAAAAGTTAATTCAAACATACAATCTCCTAAACTTGTGATGACTCCTGAATGATTGGATTTATGTAGTCAATTACGATTGTAGTCTCATAACAACGGGAAAAAAATGTTGGAATAGCGCAAAAAGTCATGAATAGTAAAAATTAAAATTCTCATCTTAAACTTAAGAACGTATAATTGGTAATATTATGTGCTCACATTTTGACGTTGGAGTTGGTCATACATTTTCTGAAAGTCTAAACAGCGGACTGCATCTACTCCTTCCTGTTTTTCCGTCTATTTCATTATGAAGATCATAAATTAGATACTTGAATGATATTTTGTGGTTAACGTAACATTTGATGGATGAGTTTAGTAAAACTTGTAAATTCAGGAGACTATGTCGGTCACTTTTGCATGTAGTCATCGTTGAACTCAAAAATGTCGTTACTGCCGAACCAAAGCTGATTAAAAGGAACTGAAACTCTATTAATGATCATAGCCAAACTTCAAGGACCAAGTTGGAACAAGTTCTTATTTTAAATAAATCAATTAAGTAAGCTTTGATGCACTATACTGCATATTTCTTCCATTGAATGAAGAGATTCGTCTTGTTAGTTTGCTTTTTGTTATTTTTTCCCCCTCCTGAAAATCCTTTAATTATTTACAAGTCTCTTGATAGATGGATGATCTCGAGACTCAATTTTGTTTCTCTCAAACGTCCAAATTTCTGTATTCTCAAATACCTTGAGAGTAAAAGAAGTCTGGACTCTGGAGAAGGCTAGTGAAACACATTCTGAATTTCTGATAATGCGGAAGACCAGGCATCGTTCTATAATGCAGTTTCTTAATTCCTAAACAAACGATTTTGCCCTCTAAATACCTTGAACATCCATTTGAAAAATGAGATACTACCGGATAAGGCTTTTAGGGAGGAAACACATCACTTCACCTGCATATAACTGAATCTTTTCCGCTCACTCTGTTCCAAATACTGAAACAAGCATAGACTATAGGTGAGACATGAAACACTACCTTAGGATGGTGAGCACAAATAATCCAAGCGCGTGTTCTTATTTCTCCAACAATTCTGCAACTTCAAGAGGCAAACAAGAGGTGAACATCTTGCGCAGTAAAAAATTCAACAGGAGAAATTAAGAGCACCTGCACTAAAGCCGCTCATTATTTGCCCTATTGGTACTCATCCCTTCTGTAGCTTTTAGATTAAGTAGCTGCTCATGTCTATACATTCAACATGTGCTTTTAACTGTAAATACTCATACAGTGGATTTTTATTCCCAAGTATCAAGACTACTCATACAGTGGACTTCTATTTCTAAGTATCAAAACGCTAATGGCATCGTGCAGCAAGTCAGTGATGTAAAATTCCCAAAAAAGATTAAAATTCAGGGAAAGCAGATTATGTAAATGATCTGCACTAACATTCTTATGGAAGACAGTAAAGATTAAGCTAATGTAGTATGTGTTTACCACTACAGCAGAGGAATACGGGGGCCTAGTTTTTACATCAACAAATATCCATCATATAAGAAACTTTAGATGAAAGAAAAGGAACTAGAAGGGATTGGACAGTCGAGGTCAGTCCACTCCCAATAAAAGGGTGCAAGCTACTTCTAGATAAGGCAACAACGAACAACATACAGAGATGAAACAAGCTTAATGTAGATGATTCTACTCATTAAGATGCATCAGATAACCCAAAAGTCGGTAACAGCCAGCCTCTTTGCCGAGCTCCACATAAAACGTGAATTTATCCTTTGCATTCGGAATGTCAAGAGCCAGATAACCCAAAAGTCGGTAACAGCCAGCCTCTTTCTTTGCCGAGCTCCACATAAAACGTGAATTTATCCTTTGCATTCGGAATGTCAAGAGCCAGATCATCAAGTCCATCCTTGATCCTCCCAAAGCCTTTAGTTATCTGGTTGATGGTGATAAGCCCCTCGTTAAAGCACTCTTGCAGCAAATCCAGCATCCTATCATTCTTCTTCTCCATTGCCATAACCAAAGCTTTCTTCACTACCTCATGGTTGAAGAATGGCATCCCAATATCCCGAATGCATTGACAAGCTTCACTGATAACACCACCACTTTCAAATTCCTCAAGAAGTTTCTGTATCTTATCCTTTGCATCCTCCACAGCCCAGCCAGTCCCACCACCCCAACACCTCAGGATCCTTTCTCCAGCATGGCGTGCAGACAAAAGTGATTGAGCCAAACAGACAGTTTCAGCACCACTGCTGCAATTTGGTGGCAACCTGGTCGTTATCTCCTCCATATTCAGTGGAGCAAGGACATCATCTATTACAGCCCTAGCAAGGAAAAGGGCTAGTTCATTGGAAGCATCTAAAATGTCAAGTGCAGTATCTTCAGCGGATTCCAGCAGCATCACAAAGCCATTCACTATGTCTTCAGTAGAAAAAATCTCAATATGAAGTGCAGAAAGCAAAACAGATGCCATTTCCTTTTCCTTGTTTTTCCTGTCCATGGCAAGGGTGATTAGCTTCTTCAGAAAAACAGGGTTATACTCAGGTGCCCCCAAATCTTCCAGACTCCGGATTAGCTCCGGAATGTCATCCGAGAGAAAGTATTCATGGATTATATTAACAATCTGTTTTTTGTACTGCTTCACTTTTTCATCATCTGAACCATTTGCTTGCCCATCTCCACCTGAGGCTTTTAGAAAAGATGCATCAAGCCATCCATCAGAGACTGCCCGAGGAACAATTGACTGGAACAACGTTTTAGCAGAAGGAATATCAAGACAAAGATCATCAATACTCTCAGCCAACCTAGAAAAGCCCTTCACCATTTGACTGGAACTTATAAGACCCTCTTCTGCAGCCTTCTTTAGAAGTTTCAGAATAAGTGGCTCAGCAGACGGCATCTCCATGGCTAAAACCAAAGCTCTCTTGACAACTTCATGATAGAAAAAAGAAACTTCCAATTTTCTTATGCATCTGCAGGCCTCAGCAGTGTCTCCACTCTCAACATATTCCCTCAAAAGGTCAGCAATTCTTTTCTTGACTTCCTCGACAGTGAAATGGGTGCTGCCACCCCAGCGCCTCTCAACAAGTTCTGCATGGTGTGGAGCTGAGAGATAGCTCTTCTCAGCAGTTTGCAGCACCTGACGCCCCTTGTAGGAGTCTGGGAGCATTTTTCTGGCTCTGGCAATAAAAGCTGGTGGAAGAATGTCATCGACCACAGCCCGTGCGATGAATAATGCAAGGATATCAACAGTATCTGGTATGTCCACTGCCAAGTCATCAGCAGACTCCAGAAGCATGAAAAAACCCTGGCTAATCTGGGTAGGATTGATGACATCAGCATAAAGAGCAGAAAGAAGAACAGAAGCCATTTCCTTCTCCTTATCATGCCTATCCATTGCCATAGAAACAAGCTTCTTAATAACATATGGGTGATACTCGGTCGAACCTAATTCCTTGAGATCAGATGCAGCCACTTCAACGTCACCAGTGCTAAAGTATTCCTCTATAATTGATACTACAGATTTCTTGTAATCATCTAATGGATCAGAGACAGCAGTTGAAACAAGCTCATACGGTTCCTGTTCAGTAACAGTCAAGACGTGAGACAACATCAATATAATAACCTTACTGTTCTTCAGTTCCAACAAGCTCATATGGTTCCTGTTCAGATATAGTCAAGGCGTAAGACAACATTAATATAATAACCTTCAAGAGAATTACGGATGCACTTCTCACAACACCGATAACTCCAGCAGTTATAGGTAAAACAGAATATAAAATGAATCGATTGGTTCAGGAAAAAAAGGAGTTAGCAGATGGAAAATTAAAAATTTCCTTCAAGGATAAGTACTATGTGTGATCCCTTCCCTTGATCTGGCATTGTAGTATCTAAGATTAGAAGTTAAAATACAGCTCTGAACCTTTAACGTTTGTTAATAACCGCTGCTTAAAACCATTGATTTGATTAGATACAACACGAAGACAACCGTGGACTAGGACTATCATATAATTCAAAGAAAGGATTGTGAATCTTAGGATGCAGAACTTGTTTGTTATGTTACTAATCAGAGGGCAAAAATTGCAGGTCATGACGAATTATTCAGTAAGGAGGCAGATGTAAACTGGCAGGAAAAGAAAGAAAAAGAAACTAATCATGGTGAATTGAGAACTTAGAAGAATAACTTTACAATGCTTTCTGCAGAAATATACCATTGTCGTGAACCTTCACTTCGACTCTTCTCTATACAATCATTATGGTTAGATTAAACATTATTCTTTTGTTTCTTTCTCACCAATTGTGAGCACCTAATTTTTGACTATATTTGAATTTTTATCACCTTCTACTATGTAAATATTTTCAGAATTTAATATATATTTTTTAGCTTTGTTACACTATATATATATATATATATAGAGAGAGAAAAATTATTAATAATTTAAAAGGTCAATTATTACTATTAGTATTATTTTTATCTTTATTTTTAAATAAAATGAATTAAAAACCGAAAATAAATAAAAAAAATAATTATTATTTTTTAAAAAACAAATTTCGGATGGGAATTAAAAAATAGGAAAAGTAGAAATATAAAATTGAAAAGTAAAAGTAAAAGAAAGTGGAAAATTAAAAAAATAAAAGTAAAAGAATGTGGAAATTTAAAAAATGAAAAGTAAAATAAAGTTGGAATTAAAAAATAAAAGTAAGGGTATCTGATTTTTTTTTATTTTAAAAAAAAGTAAAAGTAAGTGGGAAATAAAAAAAGAAAGGTAAAATAAGTGGGAAATAAAAAAAGAAAAGTAAAAAAGTGGGATTTTAAATATATTAAAAGTAAAAAAGTGAGAAATTAAAAAATAAAAGTAAAGGAAAGTGGGGAATTATTTTTTTTAAAAAATAAGAAAAATGGGAAGTGAAAATTATTTTTAATTAAAAATAAAAAAATCATAAATACTAAAAATCTGAAAATTTCGAAATTGTTTTTCTATAAATAGAAGAGAAATGTGATGAAAAAAAGAGGGGGAGAGAGAAAGGAAAAAATAGGGAGGAAGGAATTGAGAAAAAATTATTTTCTTCTAGGATAAGGAAATTTCTACTCGTGTCATTCTTTCTTCGACTTTCTTTCAAAAAATCCAGCAATTCATCACCTAAATCCAGCACCACAAAAACGAGCCGAAAACCCAGTGAAACAGTCCCCTTTTGTATAGAAAACAACAACTCCAAAGTTGAGTCGTCGAGTTCGAGCTCCATTTGTCGATTTTGGTCGAGGCTCCATTTACATCCTTGTCCATTGTCCGAGCTTCAAAACAGTCTTGTAAAGGTCCATTTATCTCATCATTGTTTTATTAAGATATTATGCTTGAATATATAATTTGATCTTATTTAGATTCATGAAGATTGAAATAATTGTTTTTTGTATTAATTGTTAGGTCTCATTAGCTTTGTTAAATTTTGCTACTTTCTTAATGATTAACATGAAGATTTATAAAAAATAATTTTTGGGCACGTAGTGAATGTTTGAACTTTGGGGATAAAATCTATGTCTGCTAGTTGAAATTGAAAAATGGGGTTTGGACTTAAAAACAAATAATGATTGGGCCCGGTGGTTGGGTTGTTCTTAATGAAACATGTACTACTGCAATTGACTAATTGATAAGGGAGTAGCTTGATGAACTAGTATCTGGGCATACTCATTAATTGGCTTTAAAGAGCAAATTGTACAACGATCCAATTTAATTTATCTGGTCCAAAATAGTTTCTGTCAGGCTCAATTTAGTAAGAGCAAAAGCTGACCCATTTTCCACAATTGATTTCCATAGCTCTTGACCTTACACAGATCTCAAACCCGTAAGGAAAAACAAATCATGAACACGTGCTAGTTGTTTTAGGCGCGATTAATAAATCATCGTGACTATGAATATGGTTCATGTGGCATGGTCACGATACGTAAACCCCAACTCAAGTGCGCGTTTCACGCGACTTGACTTCAACTTCGGATAATAATAAAAATAAACATGTTATAAATCGCGGGTGCGTTTCACGTGACGCGATTCACAATATGTACAAAAACAAATGAGTTTGCGACATCGCGACTTGTTCAAATAAGTTCCATAAATATTAAAAAGCGGTAAAAAACAAAAATGCACAATAGGTTTAAAACATGTAATAAATCAGATAATTACGCCAAGTATTAATTGTTAAGCGACCGTGCTAAAACTACGGAACTTGGGAGTGCCTCACACCTTCTCCCAGGTTAACAGAATTCCTTATCCGGTCTTCTGTGTTCGCGGACCAAAAAAAAGAGTCAAATTTACTCGATTTGGAATTCTAAAATAAACCGGTGACTTGGGACACCATAAATTATTTCAAGTGGCGACTCTGAAGTAAATAAATAATCTCATTTCGAATAATGTCACTTAAATTGGAAAAACTCCCTATCCCCTATCCCCTCGGGAAAAAGGAGGTGTGACACCAATGATTCCGTTCATCATTCTTTAAATTTCTTTTTCTCCATTCTAATCCACAATTGTGTAGTGCAGGCACTAAGTCTTTAGAACCCGAAGGGGACATTAATTGTACAATGTAACATTGCCAAAAAAATGAGTTTATGCCAAAAAATGAGTTTATTTAATTAGCTATTCAAAAACGTAATGTGCAATATAACAAATCTGAAGTTATTTTATCACATGCGGCCAGTATAGCTTTTGTAGGACTCACCTCACCACTATCATAATTGGGATCATTCCTATCAATATGAGATTCACCATCAGTTTCCAACAACTTTCCCCAGGTGCCTTTACCACCGGCTCCGTCTGTTTTTGACATCAAATGCAGGAAAGCCTTCAGTATATGTGCAGAAAAAGAAATTGGGAAAAAACCCTTATAAGCTTGCATGCTTTTAATGAGAACACTGAAATCTACATCAGAAGGAAGAAAGAAAAGAAAACGATATTAACGATATCTACTTTAACTCCAAACAAAAGAACAAAAACATGATGGAGATGCAATTAACTCTAATAAATGTAACTTCAGCGCTTAACAGAAGGGAGAAATAAACAAACCACACCCAAGATCCTAAAAGGCAAAACCAAATTAACACTGCGGTTGCACCTGACAAATGATACTCAAGATTGCATCCCGCATATATTAGCACTGGGTTAGTTTTATCAATCATTGGATGCTCCACAGTGTGCTTCAGCAATTCAACTCCTAAACAATCTAAAACAGTTGGCTGATCTACCTATTGACTTTTCTCTACCAATGACTATCGGAGATCCGCAGCTTAAATGCTGATACAGCTGTCCAGACTGATCTTAAGAAACTACCAAAATGCAAACAGATCAACCAAATACTTCTTCCTGAAAACAGTCAGTGTTCAGGGAACACCAAATGTAAGCTATAACAGCTATATCCTCTTAACCGTGTGTAAATTTGCATAGACAAAGTCACAAAAACTGTATGCAGCCCAAAAGCAGTGTATTGACATCGAAGTACCAATACACCAGGTTCACAAGGATATCGAGACACTCTAATACAACAAATAAAAACAGTACCAACAACTACTCACCAGTGAAGGATACATCTGAAAAGGAAAGACTTAACCTACTCAATCCTCAATTCTTGATATTGTCTATGTGCGCTTACCGGAACTCTTGCATCAAATTAACATGAGATAGCACTGTGGCATTACAGCATTTCTTCTTCTTCTTCTTCTTCTTTTCCTTTTTTTTTTGTCAATATTAATCCACGCATAACGTGAAATAAGTTCGCATTAGCTCAATGCCTCCCTCCGAAGAGGGATTTACAATTTCATTCATCATTCGTCATTCAATTACTTACAGTGAATTAGAATCACTTAAACAATATAACTTATTTCAGTCTTAACTCAATAGGAAGCACTAGACGTAGAATATCGTCATGATTCAGCCAAAAAGCAATACTCACCCTTCTTAACACGGATGTGTTTCCCCGAGTGTGTACGTCGTACGTGTCTCACGGCAATTCCAGCCGTGGATACCTTTCCACCGCCTGGTGGTGCCTTCACGCAATGTTCCGACAAGAGAACTGACGAAGACTTAGGAGAAGATGACAAAACGTCAGCGTTCGGAGGTGCAACATTCAACATCTCCCTCTGTTCTTCAGTCAGAAATCCCTCATTCGATGCCATTTCACAAAACCTGCACACATCAAACAATCAAGATACAGTTACATAACGACGCCGCTCTGAACGGTTAAAAATCACGTAATAACTCAGTATTTCTTTCTTTTCTTTCCGAGTTTTTACCTCTCTGCACTGCAGTGGAAACAGTGAAGAGAGCGAGCGATTCGAAACCCTAACCAGCCACTTGCAAAGCTCCGTGTAAAGAACAAAATCCTCTGTTCTTGGCTCGGATCTCGAGCCAAGAGAGGATACAGAAAACAGAGAATCCGATCCTCAAATAGTCAATAGAAACACACAACAGTGTAGTGCTGAAACCCTAGATCAATGAACTGGAAAATGATGTGTAGATTTATATGTATGAATGAACTGGAATAGGTTTGTGGATTTAGATTGAAAAAGAAAAGCGTGAGAAGAGTGGGGTACTGAGTGGAAATGGAAGAGAATGAAGAGCATAAATAGGGAGGCTACGGTTACATTTACACGTCAGCAACGATGAGCCTATCCACGTGGCGTTCGCGCTTAAGCTGAGACTCTATTCATGGAGCTCCATCCAGCGTGCCCGATTAGGGTTTTGGTTAATTTGAAGTTACATTGATACCCCTCACTTGGAAGGTGGTTTTTCTTTTATGACATTGGTAGCCGAGTCAGTTTATGTACACCTCGATTAGATACCAGATAATTTTACCTATAAAAAAAATAGAATAAAAACTTATTATTTTTTGCATCCATTAAAATTTGAATCTGAAACTTTATGATTTTCCTCCCACTTCATTCAACAGTACTAACATATGCAAAATGAAAAAGTGATAGAAAGTTCATGTTCTTAAATACGCCTTATTTTCATTTAAATAATGAAGGTGCTCGGGTTAACTTGAGTACTTCAACTATTTCACGGGATATTTGTTGCCTTTTATCGATAGATACACCATATAACTTTATTCACCCGTGTTTAAGCAAATAAAAATAAATTATCTAGTGCCTCGAAAATTTGAGCCCTACAATTCTAAATTTTCTAGTTACTCCTTTACAAGCAACATTAGTTATGGATATGAGGAGCGTTGACAAGGATGATAAGAAAGATCCTTTTAAAGACCTCTAGAATAACATAAATGGAAAATTGCCATTCTTGATTCTTGAAGGATGCAAGTGGTATTTTTAATGATATGAAGTGAGTATTTGTTAGGAGAGGATTTTTATTTCTCACTACCTTTGATGTATATGCCTAAACAAGCACTTGAAATTTTATTTACAAACTATAAACTTAGAACATTAGCTGAAAATGCTCTATGCAAATTAATACTTAACAATCAAAAGATAGACTTTCACCAATAAACTAACACAATTTATTTATAACCATTTTTTGAAAAGCTGACCCAAATATACAATCCTTTCCAAATATATGATAACTCATGAATTATCTGGCATATTGATAAGTAGGAATTTTGACTGCTTATTAGCACCTTTTTGCTTTAATTTTAGTCCGAAAATATTATAATTTGTGTTCCCGAAACTAATAAAATTGTGTAAATTGCAGGAATATTGGGAGTTTGGTCTACCATGATGAAATCTAACTCAAAAAGGAGTATTCCGAAGCACAAGGCATTAAAGAGCGCATAGGCAAAGAAGTGCGGTCCGCAGAAGGATTTCTGCGGTCGCGGAAGAAATTGCGGACCACAGAATTCCATCTACGGCCGCAAACCAAGCAACAGAACCCAATAGGATTTTGACCAATGTGTTGACCGCACCTGAATTGTGCGGCCGCAGAACAGGGCTTTCACTGACAAAAATTCAAACTTCAGAGAATATGCAAAAAGACCAAGTCCCCGTGCCTTGCTGAAGTGCGGACTACAAAAGAATTGTGCGGCCACAGAAGTTGCTTTGCAGTCGCAATTCAGAAATGTGCGGCTGCAAAACCCACTCTCCTGCAGCTGAAGAAATCTGCGGACCGCACATGGAATTGTGCGGCCGCAGAACCTCTCGATGGGCATTTTTGTTAGCGAATTCTAGCCCACTATAAATAGATACATTTCACAATTTTAGGTCAAGTTTCAGAGTAGAAAGTTATTGTAGCCGTTACCTTTTACCATTTTAGGAAGTTTGATTATTTAGTGTTTAAACATTATATTTCATCAATTTAATCTTTGATTATGGGTTTTATTTGAATTTCTTCTTTATTTTCTTCAATAGCCACTATGTGCAGCTAGATTTTTACTAGGGTTGTGACCCAACCCTAGTGTGTTAACCTTATGAGTATTTAATTCAATGCTTGTTTATGATTGGGTGTTGATTATTTAGCATAGTTCATACTTCAATTTTAGAATTAATAGTTGCAAACATTGATTCATGCCTTTTTGACTTAGTCTCTACTTGAGAAAGAGGGACCTAGTCTAGGATAGTTTGGCTAACAAAGAATTGGATAAGTGAGAGTTCAATTAGCCTAATTAAAGGGTTCAAACTAGAGATAGTAGGAACCCGACTTGAGCTCATATAAACTATTTTGTTTGATACCCATTTGAGCTTGAGAAAGCCAAATTGGGCAAATTCACTCTTTGACCGAGAGGTATTGAGTGGGTAACGTAGAGTTGAGAGTTATAATACACCCCAATCAACGAAACAAGTATTAACGTATTTAACCCATTAGGTGAACACCTAGGTCATGGTCACATCCCTAGGCTTTTAAACTATTTGGAAAATACCAAAAACAATCGTTCATTTCTAGTTTATTTTCCTTAGCTCATAATTGTTAGAGTAAAAGTAGAAGTAGAAATCATAACTCATTGTGGAAGTGCAAATTTAGTTAGTCCATTCGCTTTCTTCAAGTATATACTCCTAACACCCCTTATAACTCATTGTGGATCCGACCCCGACTCATAGTTGGGTAATTTATATTGCATACGACCGTATCATATCTCTTATTGAGGTGTGTTGTGGACGTCATCATTTTTTGACGCTGTTACCGGGGAGTTAAAACGGTGTTAGCTATATATTTGGGTTTATTTTTGGAATATCTTCTTTTCCTTTTGTGTTACTAACTTGCTTGAAACAATTTTAGGTACAACCATGGCAGCAAACAATGATCTCGGAAATATGCCTTTGGGGATGTAGACGTCGAGGATGAGCAAGTTGAGGAGGTACCTCTTGAACCTCAAGCCAACCGAAGAGGCCGGGTGCCTCATGACAATGTACCCGATCCACCCCCACCTCCACCACGAGCGGGTCCACACCAGGTGTTACCCAATAAAGGATATGCTAGTGCAATAGTCCCTCCCAGTATTAGGGCGGGCAACTTCCAAATCACCAATGTGATGCTCACTTTGCTTGAGCAACGAGATTTCTTCACCAGTGCTCCAACTCAAAATGCGTATAAATATTTGAAGGGGTTTATGGATACTTGTTGGGAGAGCAAACAAACAAATATCTTCGAGGATGCATTGAGGCTAAGGCTTTTCCATTCTCTCTATAGGAGAAAGCTTTAGATTGGTTAAAACGATTACCGAACCATTCCATTCACACTTGGGATGAGTTGGCAAAATTTTTTATTGCTATGTTCTTCTCTCCCGGGCACATGGCTACACTTCGAGATGAGATTTTGGCATTCAAGCAAGAGCCAATTGAACCACTATATGAGATATGGGAACGCTATAGAACTATGGTTAAGGAATGTCCCAACAACGGCATGACGGAAAACATGATTCAACAAACCTTCTATCGTGGGGTTAACACAACCAACCAATGTGTAGTGAATCAACTTGCCGGCGGGAACTTCATGACTACGCCTTATGCGGAGGCGTATGAGATTTTGGATGAAATGGCAGAAACATCATCGGCTTGGCAATCTCGGGCCAATGTTCCACAAAATGATCCAAACATGATCCAGCTTCACAAAGAATTGTAAGACCATGGGCAAGCCATTTCCGAATTGACAACCACCATGACTAAACTAGCAAAGGCCCAACTAACTCATGTGCAAAATCCCAAACAAGTCAAGGGTCCACAAGTGCAAAATAGAGTGGAGAACAATGTGCAAGAAGATGGTAGTTTTGAGCAAGATGATTCCTATAATGAACAAGAAGAGGAGGTGCAATATGTGAACATTTTTCAAGGGAAAAGAAACAATTTTCAAGGCCCAAACCAACAATAATGGCGACCTCAAAACAATCAAGGAAATTGGAATTCTAACAATCAAGGCAATTAGAGCGGATACAACAATCAAAGAAATCGGCATAACAAAAACAATCAAGGAAATTGGGGAGGGGGTAACAATCAAGGCGGATGGAACAACAATCAAGAAAACCGGGGGCCGGGTTTTCAAAGGTCCCCGATGTATCAACAACGGAGCAACCCGCCTCCTTATCCTTCCCATGGTTCAAGTTCTTCAAACAATGAGATGAGGCGTATTGAAAATATGCTCAAGCAAATGATGGAAAAGAATGCCAATTCAGATGCTCAACTTGCCTCACACAACACATCAATCCGCAACCTTGAAGTTCAAATGGGGCAAATCTCTCAAGCACTAAATTCTCATCCCAAGGGGGCACTATCAAGTGACACGGTAGTAAACTCAAAGGGTGGAAACAACACGTGACATATCATGGTCGTTACCATAAGAAGTGGAAAAGGTAGGAATGCACCCACCTCAAGTCAGAGGCAACTTCTTGATGATGAGCAAGTGATGCAAGAAGAGGAGCTTGTGATAAAGAAACGGTCAATGAATTTTGAAACCATCAAAGTCACTCATCAAGTGAGTGAGATTGTACACTTAATGGATCCTAAGTTAGAGGATCCCGGTGCCTTCACGGTTCCTTGTACAATTGAAAGTGCCGAGTTTGCAAAAGCTCTTTGTGATCTTGGGGAAAGTATCAATTTGATGCCCTATTCAGTTTTTAAGACTTTGGGAATTGGGCAACCAAGACCCACCTCTACGAGATTGCAAATGGTTGATCGTACCATGAAGAGGCCTCTGGGTGTGATTGAAGATGTCTTGATTCATGTTGATAAATTCATTTTTCTGGCATATTTTGTCATTCTAGATTGTGAGGTTGATTATGAAGTACCGATTATTCTTAGTAGGCCTTTTCTTGCTACGGGGAAGGCTCTTTGTGATGTTGAAGCTGGAGAACTTACATTCCGGTTTGGTGATGAAAAAGTAGTATTCAATGTGTGTAAATCCATGCGACAACCAAATAGCAATGAGATGTGTTCTTTTGTGGACTTGGTGACCAATGTTATTGTTGATGAAAAAAGTGCTACAATCAATGTTGGTGAGATGTTGGAGGCCGTCTTGCTCAACTTTGACGAGATGGATGACTTCATGGAATGTGTGAACTCTTTGCAAAGAATGGGGCCGTACAACTATGCACACCTGAAAATTATCCTTGGACTTGAAAATAGGGTAACTCCTCCTACAAAGCCTTCTATTGAAGAGCCTCCTACCTTGGAGTTGAAGTCATTGCGTCCACATCTTCGGTATGAATTTCTTGGTCCTTTTTCTACTTTACCGATATTCTTTCCTCTTGTTTGACTAACGTGCAAGTAGATTCGACATTGGCGGTGCTACAAAAGAGGAGGAAGGTTATTGGGTGGACATTGGTAGATATTCAGGGGATAAGCCCTGCCTTTTGTATGCATAAGATCAATTTGGAGGATGGCGCCAAACCATCTATTGAACATAAAATGAGACTCAGTAATGCTATGCAAGAAGTTGTCAAAAGGAGATTATCAAGTGGTTGGATGTCGGGGTTGTCTACCCCATATCCGATAGTTCATGGACTTCTCCGGTTCAATGTGTCCCAAAGAAAGGGGGCATGGCGGTGGTCATCAATGACAAGAATGAGTTGATTCCTATGAGAACGGTGACCGGATGGAGGGTGTGTATGGACTATCGCAAGCTTAACAAAGTCACAGTGAATGATCATTTTCCACTTTCTCTCTTAGATCAAATGCTCGATAGATTGGCCGGTCGTGCTTTCTATTGCTTTCTTGATGGGTATTCGATCTACAAACAAATTCTTATTGCTCAAGAAGATCAAGAGAAAGCAGCCTTTACATGTCCCTATGGTACTTTCGCCTTCAAGTGGATGCCATTTGGTTTGTGCAATGCACCGACGACTTTTTAAAGGTGTATGGTGGCTATCTTCACGGACATGGTGAAAGACTACCTTGAAGTTTTCATGGATGACTTCTCGGTGGTTGGAGATTCTTTTGATGATTGTCTTACAAATTTGGATAAAGTGTTGGTTAAATGTGAAGAAACCAATTTGATGCTCATTTAACCGATTTATCACATGCTCATTAATTGGGATGAACCATAACTCTTCCGAATTTGTATGGATGGGGTGATTAGAAGATGTGTAACGGAAGAATATCAAGGTGAAATTCATGGGGCTTGCCATTCTTCGCCATATGGTGGTCATCATGGTGGAGCAATAACGGCGGCCAAAGTGCTTAGTTGCGAGTTCTATTGGCCTACTCTTTACAAAGATACAAGTGATTTAGTGAAAAGATGTGATGAATGTCAACGGGCCGGTGGAATCTCAAAGAAAAATGAAATGCCTCTCACTACCATTTTGGAGATTTATATTTTTGATGTGTGGGGTATTGACTTCATGGGCCCTTTTATGAGTTCTTGTGGAAACACCTACATCTTGGTCGCGGTTGATTATGTGTCCAAATGGGTTGAGGTCGTTGCTTTACCCAACAATGAGGCGAGAAGTGTGGTGGCTTTCTTGAAGAAGAATATTTTCACAAGGTTTGGTACTTCACGTGTAATTATAAGCGATGGGGGGTCACATTTTTGCAACAAGGCTTTCGACACTTTACTTAGAAAGTATGGTGTTACTCACAAAGTCACGACTCCTTATCATCCACAAGCTATCGGGCAAGGGGAAGTCTCCAATCGGGAAATAAAGAGTATCTTGTCTAAAACGATGAATGTTAATCGAACGGATTAATCCAAGAAGCTTGATGATGCATTATGGGTTTATCGGATGACTTACAAAATACCTATCGGAATGTCGCCATATCGGATGGTGTTCGGAAAAGCTTGTCATCTTCCAGTGGAACTATAGCACAAGGCCATGTGGGCTCTAAAGAAGTTGAATCTTGATTGGGACGTAGCTGCTAACTTAAGGGTTACACACTTGAATGAATTGGATGAGTTCCGGTACCATGCTTATGCAAGTTCGTTATTGTACAAACAAAAAATGAAATATCTTCATGACAAATACATTTGGAACAAAATGTTCAAGGTGGATGATCTTGTACTGTTGTTTAACTCGAGGTTGAGGATGTTTCCTGGGAAGCTAAAATCTAAATGGAGCGATCCTTTTGAAATTGTGGGTGTGACACATTTTGGTGCATTAGACTTGAAGAACAAAAACAATGAAGTATTCCAAGTCAAAAGTCACCTGTCTTCTTAGGAGGCAACCCATGTTTCTTTTTCTTTTTAAAAAAAAAAGCAAATATACTACTAGGCTAAGTGCCCAGTAGCTTGTATATATATATATATAAAATCTCAATCTGGGTTCAAGTCTTACAATTTGTCCAAATAAAAATGAAAACAAAAAGCATATTAAAGGTAGATAAAACTAGCAGTACATTGAAAAATTGTAGGAGAACTATTACATAATCTTTAAGCAAAGACCTGTTTCTTTTCCTTTTTCTTTTGTAGTTAGGTGTTATTTTTTGTTCTAACCTGATTTGAAGTGTGCTACATGTGTGAGTGTGACTTACAGGAAATTATGGCTAAGTGTTCTAAGGAATGCAGACCGCATTTTAATTGTACGGACCATACATTTGTTGGTGCTATAACAAAAGATCATTGTGGCCGCACATTTATCTTGCAGACTGCACAATTGAGATGTCGAAAATACCAACTCTCTAAAGTTTTTGCCTGTCAGTGCGGAGGTCGATCTGCGGTCGCACATGAAAATGTGCGGACCGCAGATGAAAAGTTGAGATGAGGTCCCTAGGTAACAAAGTGCGAACCATACATGAAAATGTGCGGCCGCACTCGTCCTTTTCCCCTTAGCAAACAAGTAGTATAAATAGAGGAACAAGGCCCATTCTACGTTTTTTTCACTCTCTGAACAAAAAAAAATTGTGATATGTTAAATTTTCTTGGAAATTTCATTTGTTCACACACACAACCACTTTGATCGTTACACTCACTTCATCCGGTATGCTTCAATTTCATGTTACTTTTTGTTTTAGTTTAATTTGTAGAATTTTAGTTCTTTTTAGGCCATTTGTCATTAGAGTTCAATTGTGTGTCCATGTGGGGTAAATCTGAACTGGTTAACTTGATACATGCTCTATGGGGACTAGGTTGGTGAATTTCATGTTTTTATAATGTTGCCATGTCTAATTGTGTGATAATTTGAAAAACCTAAGTAGTCAAAATTGATATGTACGTAATTTTTGAATTCTGCGGCCGCACTTGAATTTGTGTGATCCGCATATATTGAATTTAGGGCAACTTAGTGAAGAAGGGATCTGCGGCCGCAAGTTTAATTATACGGACCGCAGAAATCTTGTTGCGGCTGCACATTAGCCAATTCTCTGTCATCAGAGAGTTGGCATTTTTGGGCTTTAGAGGTACGACCGTAAGTCAAATTGTGTGGACCGCACAACAAAAATGTGCGGTCCGCAAGAGAAATTGTGCGGACCACAAATCACTTTCCCCTGCAAGCATGATTCAACTGTATCTCCCACTGTGTTTTATAGTTTCTCATTTACTCACATGTCTCCTAAATTTGTTTGAACATCGAATTGCAACTAACAATCGCCTTTGCTTGCTACAGACAATGGTTCGATCCAGAGGATGAGGCGACACTTCAAAAGGTAGAGGTGAATCTTTTCGGGGTCGAGGCAAGAGTGCCTTAACCCTTGGCCAACCAAAGGCAATAAGAAAGAAAGCAACAACCGGGAGAGAGAGAGGTGCAGACCTCTCCGAGACTTGCTCATATGCCCCGTCTAGGGGAAGCGTCAGAGGGTAACTCAGCCTCTGTTCAATAGCAACCGGCCATACAGTCAAGGCCGCAAGGGAGATACCAGCTCAGGGACGATCCATCTTCATCCCACAACACTTCTGAGGGATCGAAGAGTACTAGTCAGGCTTCTGAACCATCGGCTACACCAGTCCCTGAGGCATATAATACACCAGTTCATGAGATCCCCGATGATGGCAAAGGGGGAGATGCTACAACTGCCGGCCTTGAAAGATCAAAGAAGAAAGAGGGTTGGGAGGACCGCTTTGTCATCCTATCCGCCTTCACCAGCTTCCGTATGTGGTGGCCAGTGAGGTCGCTAACTCTTGAGCGACAATTTCTGTTAAAGGATTTGGAGAGGTACAACCCAGCCATTTTGAGACAGTTCAGGGAATGTAAGGGGTGGATGTGGTTTACCCAGAGTGTAGTGGATGCCAAAGAATACCTTTTTCGTGAATTCTATGCCAATGTGGCTCATATAAAAAAGGGTACGAAGGTGACCGAAGTGCACAACCTCAAGGTGAGGTTTGATCAGCATACGCTAAACGCGTACTTGGGATTTGAAGATGTTGAGCCGAAGGAGTATTTGCAGAAGTGTGCACTGGGGGATGAAGTCCGACCTTGGTTAGCTAAGATTCTAGCACCACCAGGGCCACCACCACCATGGATTATCGCTGGAGTTGCTATTCATCGGAACAATTTGCGTTTTGAGGCAAAGGGGTGGCAGACATTTGTGTGCAGCAGGTTGAATCCGTGCTAGAACAAAACTCATATTCATATTCCTCGTGCAGTTCTTGTAGTATCTATTATGACCGGTTACCCAATCAATATGGGTGTTGTGATGTCGACCAACATCTCAGTGATCGCACGGCAAGATAAATCGTCCTACCCGTATCCCAATACTATTACAAAATATCTTACCGATGCAAAGGTAGAGCCGAGGGATTTTGACACAAACTTGAAGCTGAAGAAGACTTTTACTTGGTACTCACTGATGGATGCGAGCAACCCGAAGAAGAAAGTTCAGCCTCCTACCACCACATGCTAGTCAGATGAGCCAGCAGTGGTAGCTCCTGAGGCAGTTGATGTTCCATCCATTTCGGCTGAGCCTTCCTCCAGTGCCACAACTATGCCTCCGCCATCATCCACAACCCCTACTATAACTCATGCCACAACTTTGAGGCCGGTGCCCATGCCTACTATCCCACTATCTGCGATGTGGGTCTCAACAATTGGATGCAGACAACTACTATAAAGTTATTTGACTTGTCCAGTACTGTTGCAGCGTAGTCCACTTCTCAGTCATCTCAGGCTCCTTCTACCATTGATGATACCCTAAAGAATATTTTGGATAACTAGAAGACAATCATGAGCACCTTGGTACAGCATGGGTCGGTGATCGAAGAGCTGGGAAATGAAGTGAAAAAGATGAGAAAGTCCCACGTGAGCAAGAAATCGGTAGACAAGCTCCAAAGGGAGGTGACCAGAATTGATACAGCCGGAGATCTCCCCTTTGATATGTTGCTTTACCCACACCATTCCGCCCTAGATCCTTCAACACCATCTGCACCGGTGTCACCATTTAGCCAGTCTGACGAGCCAAACCTTGCTGCTGATACTGCTTAGGCAGTGCGTCATATGTTCGCCAACCCAGCCACACCTAGAGTCGAGAATGATGAGATCCATTTGGCTGATCTGGAGGGCGATGACACTGCTTACTCTTATTTTGCTAAGCATTGGGGACAATGTTTTTTTTATTCGTGTGTGTGTGTGTGTGTGTGGAGTTCTTTTGACACATTTGGTACACTTTGATATATTTGGCATGTAATAATTTGATGATACTTTTTCGTACTTGTATTTATCTATCTAAAAACCTTTGGTTTTCTTAACGCCACGGTTCTTTCCAAAGGTAGTTGTTATGTGAACCGGGTGACTCGTCCCAATGATAGATGGCGTGCCAACCTTCTTAAGGGAATGAGTCCGTTTTTGTGTTTCGGCAATAGTAGTAGTAGTAGTAGTAGTAGTAGTAGTAGTAGTAGTAGTAATGAATAAAAAGACCTAATTAAGTCATGCTCGAAGAGTCAACCATGCTTCAATTAGTACCAACACACTTAACTATGTGCTTATGGTTAGAGACAAGGTTTGTGAAAGAAATAGCTCTATTTAGTGACTTTGTGACTCTTGAGTTGACTTTAGCAATCATCGAGTGGTTTAATTGGACCATATTGATCTTTAAACTTGAATGTGGTCGTTGTGGGCCCTCAACTCTATCCTCTTTTACAATCGAGTTGCGTGGGGGGTGAGATGAATTGTTACTAGTCCAAGTATCTGTCCGAAGGGTCTAGAACTTGCCCCGAATGTGTTTCAAGGCAAAATCTTAAGTTTTGCTTGGTTTGAGAAGTGATTGTAGGCTCTCTTTGGCCCGTTTGAGCATTCTATTGCCAACCAATGTAGTTATCCCTAGTCAACCCCTTTGATCCTCTAGCCTTTCTCATTTGATAAGCATGTGATAAGTCGTTACCCGCTTTGTCGTGACCCTCTCTTGGCATCCAGACTTTCCTTAACACTCTTGTGAAACAAATGGCTTAAAACGTAAGTTTGGGGGAGATATGAGGAATTTGAAAAAGGGTATCAAGGCACAAAAAGAGAAAAGAAATGATCTTTATGAAAAGAGAAGGCAAGAAAAGAAAAGAACAAAAAGAAAAATGCAAAACGTGAATAAGTGGAATGGTTGATGGATTCAAAAAAAGGTAATGATCCCAAATATTGAGAAATCAAAAAGGTAGAAAAAGAATGAAATGATCAAGAAAGAGTGATGTTAAGTCTCTCTAGTCCCCAATGACAAGAAAGTGCCTCTAAGCATTGGCAATTGTGAGCCGAGAAATAAAAGATGGAGTGCTTAAGGAAAGGTGTAACCACTTACCCATACAGTATCCTACCCTAACCCAAAAGCCTTCATTACATCCCGACAGAAGTCTTACTTGATTATAAACCGAGTGAGCTTACATTAGTGGCGATCTACATAGGAGGCAAGCCTATGGTACTTGACGCCGTACTTGTGACATTCTCTTGTGAGAGATGAGTGAACCTTTCATGAATCTTCGGATTGAGTTCTAACTTCTTAAGTGAGCTTGGCAAATGAAAAGTAGAGAAGGAAGAGTTTGGAGTCCACGATGACCTACATTATAGAATAAGAGTCATTGATGAGTAAAGTCAATTCGTGAAGCTCAAATGTCACATTAGAACTATATGTGCATAAAATTTGACTTGTCGCCTTGTTGATAATGCATGAGTAGTGTGGGTAATTATTGGTCCCAGCTGATGTGTGAATTGCTCACCTTTGACTCGCTGAAATGACCCTTAACTTTAGGTGGTGGGAACTAATTTATTTGCTTGAGGACAAGCAAAGACTTAAGTTTGGGAGAGTTGATAAGTGGGGATTTTGACTGCTTATTGGCACCTTTTCGCTTTGGTTTTAGTCCAAAAATATTAATTTGTGTTCCCAAAACTAATGAAATTGTGCAAATTGCAGGAATGTTGGAAGTTTAATCTACCACGATGAAATCCGATTAAAAAAGGAGTGTTCTGAAGCACAAGGCATTAAAGGCCGCAAAGGCAAAGAAGTGCGGTCTGCAGAAGGATTTCTGTGGCTGCAGAAGAAATTGCGGACCGTAGAATTCCATCTACAGCCACAAACCAAGCAACATAACCCAACATGATTTTGACCAATGTGCGGACCACACATGACTTGTGCGGCCACAAAACAAGGCTTTCACTGACAAAAATTCAAAGTTCAGAGAATATGCAAAAAGACCAAGTCGTGATGCCTTGCTGAAGTGCGGACCGCACAATAATTGTACAGCAGCAAAAGTTGCTTCGCAACCGCAATCCAGAAATGTGCGGCTGCAAAATCCACTCTCCTGCCAGCTGAAGAAATCGGTGGACTGCACATGGAAGTGTGTTGCCGCACAACCTCTCGAGGGGCATTTTTGTCAGCAAATTCTGGCCCACTATAGATAGTGAGTTTCACAATTTTAGGTCAAGTTTCAAAGTATAAAGTTGTTGTAGCTGTTACCTTTTGCTATTTTAGGAAGTTTTTGATTATTTTAGTGTTTAAACATTATACTTCATCAATTTAATCTTTGATTATGGGTTTTATTTGCATTTCTTCTTTATTTTCTTCAATACCCACTATGAGTAGCTAGATTCTTACTAGGGTTGTGACCCAACTCTAGTGTGTAAACCTTAAGGGTATTTAATTTAATTCTTGTTTATGATTGGGTGTTGATTATTTAGCCTAGTTCATGCTTTAATTTTATAATTAATGGTTGCAAACATTGATTCATGCCTTTTTGACTTAGTCTCTACTTGAGAAAGATGGACCTAGTCTAGGATAACTTGGCTAACAAGGAATTAGGTTAATTGAGAGTTCGATTAGCCTAATTAAAGGGTTCAAACTAGAGATAGTAAGAACTCGACTTGAGCTTATATCAACTATTTTGTTTGACACCTATTTGAGCTTGAGAAAGCCAAATTGGGTAAAATCACTCTTTAACCGAGAGGTATTGAGTGGGTAACGTAGAGTTGAGAGATATAATACACCCCAATCAACGAAACATGTATTAACGTATTTAACCCATTAGGCAAACACCTAGGTCATGGTAACATCCCTAGGCTTTTAAACTATTTAGAAAAATACAAAAAAACAATCGTTAATTTCTAGTTTGTTTTCCTTAGCTCACAATTGTTAGAGTAATAGTAGAAGTAGAAATCACAACTCATTGTGAAAGTGCAAATTTAGTTAGTCCATTCGCTTTCTTCAAGTATATACTCCTAACACCCCTTATAACTCATTGTGGATTCGACCCCGACTCATAGTTGGGTAATTTATATTGCATACGACCGTATCATATCTCTTATTGAGGTGTGTTGTGGACGTCATCACATATAATATTGTTATTCATATTCGAACTAAAAATGTAAAATGCCTTAAAAGTTCTTGAGGCGTTACCGATTGAATGATACGGTGTAATATTCATATTGTGGTAACATATGCAGTTTGTGTCCGGCGTCCCGCGATTTTGTGAAAAGTCCGTTGAACTTTATCATTTAGAGGAAAGAGAAGCAATAATATATCTTGTGTTGAAACAAAAATTTTAATAAGGTAACACAAATGTACTATAGCCTCGCATTTGATGTTCAATTAGTCATATATATATTCGAGAAATAGAAAATGGTAATGCACTCGAAGAATGTTATACTCTATTCATTTCATACTAAGAGCATGTTTGGGAAGCCACATGAAAATTGTAATTGGGTGTAATTACACACTTTGGCATGTTTGTTTGACCAAGTAATTATTTGGTTGGTAAGACCACAAAGCGATTTGCTGAAGTGCGAACTGCATAAATTTATCTCATTGCCTATACTTTCTTTTTTTGGTATGAATGTCATAAATTACATAATTTTTGTTTTTCATAAATTCCAAACTTAAATGATATATTTAAAGGATGAATATAGTACAATCTGTTATAAAATAAAGATTGTAAAGTAAATAAACCGAAGACAAGTATATGGAGAGATTGATATATTATTCAAATTCAAATTGATGTACAAAATGAACTGAAATCTCCTATATTTATAGAAAAAAAGAAGCAACTGCAAGCAGCTGCGAGACTTTTCTTGAGCTGCTTGTAAGCTGCCTGCATGAGCTACTCGCAACCTGCCTGCATCAGCTGCTGGGAGATAAACTTCAATGGAGTACTAAATGGATAATCTTCTTCAGGAAGATTATCTACAGTGGAGTAATAAATAGACATCCACAATAATATTTTCATAACATTCTCCCTTGGATGTTCATTATTAAAGATAATGTGCCTCGTTAAAACCTTATTAGGAAAAATTCCGTGGGAAAAAATCCTAGTAAAGGAAAAGGATTACACATATTTAGTAATACGCATTACTAGCTACCTCATTAAAAACCTTACAAGAAAAAACCTGTGGGAAAAACCTTAGTAAGGGAAAAGGAGTACAATGCATATTTTACTCCCCCTGATGAAAACCTTATTTTAAATATTTGAGTCTCAACATTCCAATCTTGTATACCATCTTCTCAAAAGTTGAAATTGGTAAAGATTTAGTGAATAAATCTGCCAGATTGTCACTTGAACGGATTTGCTGCACATCGATATTACATTTTGTAGAAATCATGTGTGAAGAATAACTTTAGTGAAATGTGTTTCATTCTATCTCCTTTTATGAATCCTCCTTTTAAATATCACAATATATGCTTAATCCCATTCCAATATCTCCGCATAAGAGAAAAGCTATATCTTGCTAGTAAGTTAATAGAAAATGCTATGTCAGGCCTTGTAGCACTAGCAAGATATATAAGTGAACCAACTGCACTAAGATAGAGTATTTCAGGACCAAAGAGTTCCTCATCCTCTTCTGGAGGTCGGAACAAATCCTTATTCACTTCAAGTGATCGAACAACCATTGGTGTACTCAATGTGTGCGCTTTTTCCATGTAAAAGCATTTTAAGACCTTTTCTGTATAAGCAGATTGATGGATGAAGATCTTGTTTGCTAAATATTCAATTTGCAGACCAAGACAAAGTTTTGTCTTTCCAAGATCTTTCATCTCAAATTTTTTCTTAAAATATTCAATTGCCTTTTGGAGATTTTCTTGAGTTCCAACAAGATTTATATCATCAACATAAATAACAAGTATAACAAGTTCTGATGTTATTTTCTTTATAACATCATGTATGTGACCTTCTTTCAGGACATATTCACTGAGACGATTATGCTACATGCACCCAGATCACTTTAAACTGTCACGACCCGGAATTTCCCCCTTCGGGACTGTGATGGCGCCTAACATTTCACTTGCTAGGCAAGCCAGTGTTAGAGGATTCTTTAAACCAATTTTAGTAAATTTCAATAACATAATCAATTAAACTAAATAGAAGCTAAAACTAAAATGCGGAATAACATAAAGCCCATAATATCTGATACAAATTCGGATCTGGATTCATAACTCACGAGCTTCTAAGATTTTCTACAACAGAGTCTGAAAGAAATACAACTATTCTGAATGAAAAGAAACAATAAAATAGGGGGGGATAGAAGGGGACTCCAAGGTCTGCGGATGCCAGCAGATCTACTTTGAGTCTCCAATAAGCAAGCCCAAGCTGCTAAGCCTCACGATCAGCTAGGACCGATACCAACATCTGCACAAGAAGTGCAAAGTGTAGTATGAGTACAACCGACCCCCATGTACTCGACGAAGTAGTGGCGAGGCTATGACAAGACACCCACATAATAAACCTATGCAGATAACAATATATGTACAAAAAAATAACAATAACAGCTAAACATGTACTATTGGGAGGGGGACATGCTAAAGATATAAGAGATACAACGGAAATGATAACCAGAATAGTCAACATGCTTTTAATAAGTGAAAACATAATGAAGAAAATTTGCACGGTATCATCCTTCATGCTTTTACTCTCAACCTCACAATGAAATAATAATACAACACGGCATCACCCTTCGTGCTTTTACTCTCACTTTCAATATAAATCAATAGAAACGACAGAGCATCACCCTTCGTGCATTAACTCTCATAATATGGCACGGCATCACCCTTTATGCATTAACACCCACAATATGGCACAACATCACCCTTCGTGTATTAACACTCACAATATGGCACGGCATCACCCTTCGTGCATTAACACTCACAATATGGCAGGACATCACCCTTCGTGCATTAACACTCTCCCTTACCACATAACAATGAACAAGTAATAGCAGGGAGATAGAATCAACAAGAACAAGCCTTACTTCAAAAATGGTTTCACAATACCAATCTCAACTTTGGAATCAATACTCAATTATCACAAAAGCCCGTAAACACGATAAGAATGATCAATTTAGTAAGTAAATAGTCTAAGCATGGATAGCAAGATCAAAGTAAGCAATAAACTACAAGGAACAAGTCCCACCCGTATGCTTTAACCCGACAACAACGCATAAGTACTCGTCACCTCACATATACATTGTACCTAACATCTAAACATGTAGCAGCTGGGCAAACAAGTCATAATCCCTTAAGTCAAGGTTAACCACGATACTTACCTCACTCCAAAAGTCACTCAAAGCTCAATCACATCTTTGCCTCTCAAACAAGCCTCTGAACTAATAGAATCTAGCAAATTACCAACCAAACAATTCAAATTAAGCCTTAGGAACTACCCACGATTGCAAAGGATTTAATTTAGGTTATTATTGAAAAAGTCAACAAAAGTCAACCCCGGGCTCGCTTTGTATAAATTTTGAAATTCGGACCAAAACCCGATTACCCATTTACCCCTTAGCCCGGTTATGTAATTTATTTTGGAATCCGACCTCAATTTGAGGTCTAAATCCCCATTTTGTAAAAATCCCTAATTCTACCCAAACCCCAATTTCCATCATGAAAACACTAGATTTTAGGTTGAAATCTTAGGAAATGTAGTGAAAGATTGAAAGAAAATTGATTAGAATCACTTACCAATGATTTGGGGAAGAAGAGTTCTTTGAAAAATTGCCTCTAGGGTTTTCTTGTGTTGAAAATTTGAAGAATGAACAAAAATCCCGTCTAACTCCCATTTTGATCAGTTGCAGATGTCGCATTTGCGACCTGGTTTTCGCAAATGCGAGCCCCGCAAATGCGAAGAAACAATCGCAAATGCGATGTCCCTTCCATTCCTGTTATCATCGCATTTACGATGATTTGTTCACAAATGCGAACTTTGACCTTCCGCAAATGCGACCGTTTGATCGCTATTGCGATTATTGTAACCCCCCTGACCCACTTCGCAAATGTGAACTTGAGGTGCTCCAGCTACTCTTCGCAAAGGCGATGAGTTGCTCGCAAATGCGAACCCATCAGAGGTCGCAAATGCGAGATCAGACGCCTGCACCAGAACTGAAACACACCAGCAATATTTCTAAGTCCAATTTCACTCCATAGCCTATCCGAAACTCACCCGAGCCCTCAGAGCTCTATACTAATTGTGCACACAAGTCTAAAAACATAGTACAAACTTGCTCGCGCAATCAAATCACCAAAATATCACCTAGAACTACGAATTTAGCATCAAATCAAAGGAAATTTTCAAGAAAACTCATGAACTTGTAATTAGACAATCGGACTTTCGAATCACGTCAAACCAACTCCGTTTCTCACCAAATTTGATAGACAAGTCATAAATATAGTATTTGACCTATACCGGGTTTCGAAATCAAAATACGGACCCGATATCAATAAAGTCAAACATTGGTGAAACTCTCAAAGTCATTAAGCTTTAAAACTTTTAAATTTCAACAAAGTTCGATAACTCGGGCTAGGGACTTCCGAATTCGATTCCGGGCATACGTCCAAGTCCCAAATCACGATACAGACCCACCGTGACCATCAAATATGAATCCGGATCCGTTTGCTCAAAACGTTGACCGAAGTCAACTCAAATAGATTTTAAGGCAAATTTTTCATATTTTCTCAGTTTTTAACATAAAAGCTTTTCGAAAATCGAGAAGGCTAGAATGAGGTATTTAAGGCTTCATAGCGTAGAATTAGGTTTTAAAATATAAGATAACCTATCGGGTCATCACATTGTCCACCTCTAAAATAATCGTTCGTCCTCGAACGGACATAGAAAAGTACCTGGGCTGGTGAACATGTAGGGATATCTACTCCGCATGTCCGACTCGAACTCCCAAGTAGCTGCCTCTAGGGGTGTTCAAATGAAACTGAAAAACCGATCCGAACCGGTAAACCGAGTCAAATCGACTTAATAAACCGATAATCACTCGGTTTGGTTTGGTTTGGTTTGGATTTAAATTTTAAAAAACCGATAATAATTGGTTTGGTTTGGTATTAAATCCCTAAAAAACCGGACCAAACCGAACCAAACCAAACCGGTAATATATATATATATATATATATATATATATATATATATAGAGAGAGAGAGAGAGAGAGAGAGAGAGAGAATCTTCTCTATCTTTTTATAATTTTGGCTCATCCCAAGTCCAATACTAATATAAATAAGTAGGGAAGAAAATCCCAAGCCCAATTGTCCCCTAGCCCATTTAAGTTTAAGATAAAATAGAATTCAGTTTTTAGAGTTAAAAGAAAAGTCAAAACCCTAGTTAAAAAGCAAATTGTCAATACCATATCAACGAAAGCCAAAGGTAGTAACAATTTTCAGCAAATGAACAATACTATTTCAAGTTCTTAGTTCTTGCCGTCAATAATGGCAACCCCGGTAAGAACTACTACTCCAATTTTAACTTTTCAATATATTTTTCAACTTGTACGCGACAAAGGGAAAAACAGAGAACTTGGGTATTTTGGTTTTTAATTGATTGTGGTTATTATCCTCTAAACTAGTTGTTTACTTGCTTTGCACCCTTCTCTGATTCTTTTTGCTTTAGAAATCAATTTTGGCCTTTGTTTGGCCAAAATTTAGCAACTACGTATCTTGTGAATTTTTTATTCATTTTAATTTCTACTCATTCCATGTCTTTGAAATTTCATGAGCAAGTACTCTTTTTTAATTTTGATTTGCTCTCTTCTATTGCTATCCAAACTAACTAAAATTTGTGACTTTTTCAGATGAAAACTGAAAATACTCCAAAAGAGGTGGAACCAGTAGAGGTAATCAACAAAGTCTCTCCAACTACATTGTTGAAACCTGAGCTTAATGCTAACAACACCCCTTATAATATTCCTAATCCTCCTAAGAAACATAAAAGATCAACTGCTTGTGACCCTGATTGTAGCCTTGTGAGTAGTGGCTAAAAAAGAAAATTCTCAACTTTTTTCAAACATCAGATCATAAAGGTGAGACAATTGCTAAGGGGATTGAAGCACGCTTGTTTGACTGGGGGATTGAGAACATATTTACGGTGACCCTAGATAATGCAACTGCTAATGATGCTGCAATTAAACACTTAAAAAGAAGGATTGAGGATTGGAAAGGAGGAATCTTAGGAAATGAGTTCTTGCATGTTAGATGCAATGCTCATATTCTAAATTTAATCGTAAAAGAAGGGCTAACTGAAAAAAATAAGTCCATTTCTCGAGTAAGAAATGTTGTCAAATTTGTTAAGTCCTCAACTGGAAGGTTTGATTCTTTTAAGTCATTTGTTAAGAAGTCTAAGATTAACACTAATGGTCTTTTGACTTTAGATGTTGAGACTAGGTGGAACTCCCCATATATGATGCTAGATACAACTATAAAGTTTGAAAAGGCATTTTCAAGAATGTATGATGATGATCATAACAACAACAACAACAACCCAGTATAATCCCACTAGTGGGGTCTGGAGAGGGTTGTGTGTACGCAGACCTTACCTCTACCCTGGAGTAGAGAGGCTGTTTCCGATAGACCCTCGGCTCCCTCCCTCTATGAATTCCCCACCTTTCTCTTGGGGTGACTCGAACTCACAACCTCTTGTGATGATGATTATAAGTACCTCAAATATTATTTAGAGACGAATAGTATAGGAGGACATCCATCTATGGATGATTGGAAGAATGTTAAAGTTTTTATTAAGTTCCTTGAGATATTCTACCAAGTCACTTTGAAATTCTCAGGAACTTCATATGTTACTTCCAATTCTTTTTTCCATGAAATCTTTAATCTTCAGAATTTTATTCGAAAATATTCTCACAGTGAAGATTCTATTTCGAGTGGTATGGCTGAGAAAAAGGTTAAATTTAAAAACTATTGGGGTACTTTTGAGAGTATGAACAAGTTATTATTTGTTGTTATTGTTTTGGATCCACAATATAAGTTAAAGTATGTGGAATTTCTTTTCAATAAGTCTTATAGTAGTTTGGAGGGAGGCCTACAGTCCAAAAAGGTAATGGATACTTTGACTCGCTTGTATGGCCATTACAAGAGTTCTTTTTGTGAGACTTCTAGTGACAGAACTGGTGGTCAAACGAGCTTGATGGATAAAATTGATGTCCTGGACAATGACGAGATGTGGCAATCACAATGGAAGAAACATTTGGCAGATGAAGTCAATATTGAAAATAAATCTGAACTTAAGAAGTACCTGGTAGATGATTTGGAAAAGACCAATGATTTAAATATTTTGGCTTGGTGGAAAGTTTCATCTGCTAGATATCCAATTGTCTCTAGAATTGCAAGAGATGTTCTTTCTATTCCTATTTCTACTGTTGCATCTGAATCTGCTTTTAGCACTGGTGGTCGAATTCTTGACTCTTATCGAAGTTCTTTATCACTGAAGACAGTAGAAGCTCTTATTTGCACTCAACAATGGTTAAGATCAACTTATAAAGAATACAAGCTTGAAGATCTTTTAGAAGAAATTCAGAATCTTGAGATAGTTGAAAAAGGTAAATTTACACATTTAACTCTTTTGAATATATTTTTTATATTTCTAAAGCTTTAAGGCCTAATATGTTAACTTTTTTCTTTTTCAGAATATGCTGGCACAACTTTGAGTATTGATTAGTTTTGATATTCCAATTGAAATTGGTAACGGATGCAACTAGTAGTAGTAGTGTGTTTGATGAACTTGTTCAATTTGATGTAACTTCAATTTAGGATATTTTGCACTTTGGCAGTAAATTTTCAATTTTGCTATTGTTTCAATTGAGGTTCACTTTGTAAGGTATTTGGATTCTTATTTCACTGTAGTTATTTTCTATGGAATGAGAATGTCAATGGCATGATATCAAGTTGGTTTTGGTATCAATGTTTACAGTTCTATGTTACAGCTACATTCTCCTTACGTTTTGCTTTCCTATATCTCGTTTTTATTTTTATTTTTAATCTCACTTATATCAATTTCTTTGCATTATAAACTATATCTTTTAAAAACCGAAAAAAACCCGCCAAAACCGAACCAAACCGATAAAACCGATAAAATTGAAACAGATAAAATTTATACTATATTGGTTTGGTTTGGTTTGAATATTGATAAAACCGCTTTAGTTGGTTTGGTTTAATTTTAAGCAAAAACCGAGCCAAACCGAACCATGAACACCCTTAGCTGCCTCGATGGGCTGACCTCTCCACTAAACTCGGACTAAAGGATAACTCTTCGACCTCAACTGACGAACCTGCCGGGCTAGAATAGCCACCAGCTTCTCCTCGTAAGTCAAATCCTTGTCCAACTGGATAGAGCTGAAATCTAACACGTGGGATGGATCGCCGTGATACTTCCGGAGTATGGACACATGGAATACCGGATGAACTATTGATAAGCTGGGTGGCAATGCGAGCTTGTAAGCAACCTCTTCCACTCTCTCAAGAACCTCAAAAGGCCCGATATACCTAGGGCTCAACTTGCCCTTCTTTCCGAACCTCATCACACCCTTCATGGGTGATACCCGGAGCAACACTCTCTCTCCGACCATGAATGCAACATCACGAACTCTAGGGTCAGCATAACTCTTCTGCCTAGACTGAGTTGTGCGAAGTCGATCCTGAATGATCTTGACCTTATCCAAGGCATCCTGTACCAAATATATACCCAACAACCGAGCCTTCCCCGGCTCGAACCATCCAACTGGCAATCGACACCGCTTACCGTATAATGTCTCATAGGGAGCCATCTGAATGCTTGACTGGTAGCTGTTGTTGTAGGCAAATTCCGCAAATGGCAAGAACTGATCCCACGATCCTCTGAAGTCTATAACACATGGGCAGAGCATATCCTCCAATATCTGAATAGTGTGCTCGGACGGTCCGTCCGTCTGAGGATGAAACGTTGTGCTCAACTCAACTCACGTGCCTAACTCACGCTATATTGCTCTCCAAAAGTACGAGGTGAACTATGTACCTAGATCAGAAATGATAGACACGGGCACACTGTGAAGACGGACGATCTCGCGGATGTAAATCTCTGCCAACCGCTCTGAAGAATAGGTAACTACCAAAGGAATGAAGTGTGCTGACTTGGTTAGCCTGTCCACAATGACCCAAACTGCATTGAACTTCCTCTGAGTCCATGGGAGTCCAACAACAAAATCCATAGTGATACGCTCCCATTTCCACTTAGGAATCTCTAACTTCTGAAGCAAACCACCTGGTCTCTGATACTCATACTTTACTTGCTAACAATTTAGACACCGAACTACATATGCAACTATATCTTTCTTCATCCTCCTTCACCAATAATGTTGCCGCAAGCCCTGATACATCTTGGCGGCACCCAGATGAATAGAAATGGAGAACTGTGGGCCTCCTCAAGAATCAACTCACGAAGTCCATCCACATTAGGTACACAAACACGACCCTGCATCCTCGAAACTCCATCATCTCCAACAATAACCTACATGGAACCACCGTGCTGCACTATGTCCTTAAGGACAAGCAGATGAGGGTCGTCATACTGCCGCTCCCTGATGCTTTCAAACAAGGAAGACCGAGCGACTGTACAAGTTAGGACACGTCTGGGCTCAGAAACATCCAATCTCATGAACTGATTGGCCAAGGCCTGAACATCTAATGCAAGCGGTCTTTCACAGAGTGGAATGTATGCAAGGCTACCCATACTCGCTGCCTTTCTACTCAAAGCGTCGGCCACTACATTGGCCTTCCCGGGATGATACAAGATGGTGATATCATAGTCTTTCAATAGCCCCAACCATATCCTTTGTCTCAAATTGAGATCCTTTTTCTTGAACAAATACTGTAGGCTCTGATGATTTGTGAAAACCTGACATGACACGCCGTAAAGATAGTGCCTCCAAATCTTCAGCGCATGAACAATGGCTGCCAACTCTAAGTCATGGGTAGGGTAATTCTTCTCATGAACCTTCAACTGTCGCGATGCATATGCAATCACCCTACCATCCTGCATCAATATTGCATCGAGCCCAACACGGGATGCATCACAATACAACATATAGGATTCTGAACCTGTAGGCAACACTAACACCGACGATGTAGTCAAAGCAGTCTTGAGCTTCTGAAAGCTCACCTCACACTCGTCTGACCATCTGAACGGGGCACCCTTCTGGTTTAACCTGGTCAATGGGGCTGCTATAGATGAGAACCCCTCCATGAACCGATGGTAATAACCTGCGAATCCCAAGAAACTCCAGATCTCAGTGGCTGAAGTGGGTCTAGGACAGTTCTAAACTGCCTTAATCTTCTTAGGGTATACCTGGATGCCCTATGCCGATACAACGTGCCCCAAGAAAGTGACCGAATTCAACCAAAACTCGCACTTTGAAAACTTACCATATAACTGGCTGTCTCTCAGAGTCTGAAGTTCAATCCGAAGATGCTGCTCGTGATCCTCACGACTGCGGGAGTAGATCAAGATATCATCAATAAACACAATCACAAAGGAGTCCAAATCAGGCTTGAACATTCGGTTCATATCCATAAATGTTGTTGGGACATTTGTCAACCCAAAGGACATCACTAGAAACTCATAGTGCCCGTACCGAATCTAAAAAGCTGTCTTAGGGACGTCGGATGCCCTAATCCTCAACTGATGGTAGCCCGACCTCAAATCAATCTTCGAAAACACCTTATCACCCTGATGCTGATCAAATAAGTCATCAATCCTCGGTAATGGATACTTATTCTTGATGGTGACTTTGTTCAACTGCTGATAATCTATGCACATCCTCATCATTCCATCCTTCTTCTTCACGAACAATAAAGGCGCACCCCAGGGCGAGACACTAGGTCTAATGAAGCCCTTATCATGCAAATCCTGCAACTTCTCCTTCAATTCTTTCAACTCTGGCGGGGCTATACGGTATGGAGGAATAGACTGAGTGCCCGGAGCCAAATCATCCATGTCGGGTGGCATCCCCAGTAGGTCTACAGGGAACACCTATGGAAACTCACGGACAACTGGTACTGAATCCATGGAAGGAACCTCTACACTAGAATCACAGACATAATCCAAATAAGCTAGACACCCCTTCTCGACCATACACCGAGCCTTCATATAAGAGATAACCCTGCTGGTAGAATGGCCAAGAGTCCCTCTCTACTCTAATCGAGGCGACACCGGCAAGACTAAGGTCATTGTCTTAGCGTGAAAATCCAATATAGCGCGATAAGGTGACAACCAATCTATACCCAAGATAACATCGAAGTCTACCATATCGAGAAGTAGAAGATCTACACTAGTGTCAAGATTCCCAATGGTTACCACACATGAATGATAAACGTGGTCTACAATGATAGCATCTCCCACAGGTGTGGACACATACACATGAGCACTCAAAGAATCACGTGGCTCAACCAAATATGAAGCAAAATAGGATGACACATACGAGTAAATAGAACCCGGATCAAATAGAACTGAAGCATATCTACTGCAAACTGAAATAGTACCTGTGATAACAGCGTCAGATGACTCAACCTCGGGCCTGGACGAAAAAGCATAGCATCAGCGATGGGGCCACCACTCTGGACTATATCTCTAGGATGACCCTAACTGGTTGGCTTCCACCTCTAGCGGCCTGACCTCCACCTTTAACGGCCTGACCACCACCTCTGGCTACCTGACCCCTACCTCTAGCTGGCTGAGCGGGCAGTGAAGCACCTGGTGCCGGGACCATGGCACAAGAACCCTGATGCTATGAATTGCTCGATACACGAGGGCAAAATCTAGAATGTGCCTCGGATCACCACAAGTATAACATGACCTCGGCTGCAGTAACTGCTGACCCTGAAATTGGCCCTATAGACCTGAGTAACCACCCTGAACACTCTAGAGCGGAGGTGCACTAATAGGAGCTGGTGGTGCACTGTAGGCTAGCTGGTTGGAATAAGGTATATGAGGGCCACGTCCACTTGAAGCACCGTGGGATGCCTGGAGTGCTGAATGAAACGGCCTAGAAGGATGGTCTCTACCAAAATTACCCCTTCCTCCAGACGAGGCACCACTGAACTCGCCATACTGACGAGGCCTCTTATCAGACCCCTGCCATCTCTCATGTGCAAGAACCATCTCGATCCTTCTCGTAATATTAGCAGCCGCTTGAAAGGAAATCTCACTTCCGGTCTCCTTGGCCATCTGTAGCCTTATAGGGTGAGTGGGTCCCTCAATAAACCTCCTCACCCTCTCTCTCTCGGTAGGAAGCAAAAGAATAACATGACCGGCCAGATCTACAAAACGGGTCTCATATTGAGTGACAGATATACTACCTTGCTGGAGACGCTCGAACTGCCTGCAAAATCCTCTCTCAGTGTGATAGGAAGGAACTTCTCAAGAAATATCTGAGATAACTGGTCCCAAGTAAGAGCAGGTGACCCCACTGGTCTGGTCAATACAAAATCCTTCCACCATCTCTTGGCGGAACCCATCATCTGAAATATAGCAAAATTGACCCCATTGGTCTCAACTATTCCCATGTTCCGCAGAACCTCATGGCAGCGGTCAAGATAATCCTGTGGGTCCTCAGAAGGTGCACCACTGAAGTGAACTGGAAAGAGCTTGGTGAACTTGTCCAATCTCAATAATCCCTCAGAAGACATAGCTGGTCCATTACCGGCCTGTGCTGCAACAACCGGCTGAACTACTCCAACTGGCTGAGCTGCTGGAGTCTGATACTGGGGAGCCATCTGCTCCGGAGCGGAAGTAGTGGGAGTTTGTGCTCCTCTCCCAGCTTGAGAGACGACTGGAACCATGGGAAATGTACCGGCCTGGGCCACACTCTCCATAAGGCCCACCAAACGGACCAAAGTGTTTTGAAGTACTAGGGTGGCGATGAACCCCTCCGAGACCTGAGCTAGTCCGACAGGAACAGTGTGGGCTGGAACCTCCTCGCCAAACTCTACCTGAGGCTCCACTGCTGGTGGTGCTGCTCGAGCTCTAAGATGAGCTCTGCCCCTACCTCTGGCACGGCCTCGGCCTCGACCTCTACCCCTCATAGGAGCTACCACTAGGGATCTGGATGCTGCTCAACTGAAGAAGCGGTATGTGTTCTCGCCTTCTGCGAGAGAATAAGAGCAGAAGAGTTCAGTTAGCAATGAGAGAATAAAATCGCACGACAGAGAAGAATAGAAGTGAAATTTGTTCCTAAACTTCATAACCTCTGGAAGATAAGTACAGACGTCTCCATACCGATCCTCCAGACTCTACTAAGCCTGCTCGTGACTTGTGAGACCTAGCAACCTAGTGCTCTGATACCAACTTATCACGACCCGGAATTCCCTCCTTCGGGACCGTGATGGCGCCTAACATTTCACTTGCTAGGCAAGCCAGTGTTAGAGGATTCTTTAAACCAATTTTAGTCAATTTCAATAACAAAATCAATTAAACTAAATAGAAGCTAAAACTGAAATGCGGAATAACATAAAGCTTATACAAATTTGGATCTGGAGTCACAACTCACGAGCTTCTAAGAGTTTCTACAATAGAGTCTGAAAGAAATACAACTGTTCTGATTGAAAAGAAATAGTAAAATAGAGGAGATAGAAGGGGACTCCAAGGTCTGCGGACGCCAGCAGATCTACCTTGAGTCTCTAATAAGCAAGTCCAAGCTGCTAAGCCTCACGATTAGCTAGGACCGGTACCAAAATCTGCACAAGAAGTACAGAGTGTAGTATGAGTACAACCGACTCCATGTACTCGTAAGTGTCGAGCCTAACCTCGACAAAGTAGTGACGAGGCTATGACAAGACACCCACATAATAAACCTGTGCAGATAACAGTATATGTACAAGAAAACAACAATAACAACTAAATATGTACTATTAGGAGAGGGACATGCTAAAGGGGCACAAGATATAAGAGATACAAAGAAAATGATAACCAGAACACTCAACATGCTTTTACCTAGTGAAAACAACTAAACACAATGAAGAACATTTGCACGACATCACCCTTCGTACTTTTACTCTCACTTTCAATATAAATCAATAGAAACAACACGGCATCACCCTTCGTACATTAACTCTCATAATATGGCACGGCATCACACTCCGTGCGTTAACACTCACAATATGGCACGACATCACCCTTCGTGCATTAACACTTACAATATGGCACAACATCACCCTCCGTGCACTAACACTCACAATATGACATGACATCACCCTTTGTTAATGACATGACATCACCCTTCGTGCATTAACACTCTCCCTTACCACATAACAATGAACAAGTAATAGCAGGGAGATAGAATCAACAAGAACAAGCCTTACTTCAACAATGGTTCCACAATACCAATCTCAACTTTGGAATCAATACTCAATTATCACAAAAGCCCGTAAACACGATAAGAACAGTCAATTTAGTAAGTAACTAGTCTAAGTATGGATACCAAGATCAAAGTAAGCAATAAACTACAAGGAACAAGTCCCACCCGCATGCTTTAACCCGACAGCAACGCATAAGTACTCGTCTCCTCACATGTATGTTGTACCCAACATCTAAACATGTAGCAACTAGGCAAACAAGTCATAATCCGTCAAGTCAAGGTTAACCACGATACTTACCTCGCTCCAAAAGTCCACTCAAAGCTCAATCATAGCTTTGCCTCTCAAACAAGCCAACGAACCAATAGAATCTAGCAAATTACCAACCAAACGATTCAAATTAAGCCTTAGGAACTACTCACAATTGCAAAGGATTCAATTTAGGTCATTATTGAAAAAGTCAACAAAAGTTAACCCCCGGGCCCGCTTGGTCCAAATTCCTAAATTCTGACCATAACCCGATTACCCATTCACCCCCGAGCCCGGTTATGTAATTTATTTTGGAATCCGACCTCAATTTGAGGTCTAAATCCCCATTTTATAAAAATCCCTAATTCTACCCAAACCCCCAATTTTTATCATGAAAATACTAGATTTTAGGTTAAAATCTTAGGAAATGTAGTGAACGATTGAAAGAAAATGGATTAGAATCACTTACCAATGATTTGGGGAAGCAGAGTTCTTTGAAAAATCGTCTCTAGGGTTTTCTTGTGTTGAAAATTTGAAGAATGAACAAAAATCCCATCTAACTCCCATTTTGATCAGTTACAAATGTCGCATTTGCGACCTGGGGTTCGCAAATGCGAAGAAAAAATCGCAAATGCGAAGTCCCTTCCATTCCTACTATCATCGCATTTGTGATGATTTGTTCGCAAATGTGAACTTTGACCTTCCGCAAATGCGACCGTTTTGATCGCAATTGCGATCACTGTACCCCCTGACCCACTTCGCAAATGCGAACTTGAGGTGCTCCAGGTACTCTTTGCAAATGCGTTGAGTTGCTCGCAAATGCGAACCCATCAGAGGTCGCAAATGCGAAGCCTCACCTCGCAAATGCGAGATCAGAGGCCTGCACCAGAACTGAAACACACCAGCAATATTTCTAAGTCCAATTTCACTCCGTAGCCTATCCGAAACATACCCGAGCCCTCGGGGCTCTAAACCAATTGTGTACACAAGTCTAAAAACATCGTATGAACTTGCTCGCGTGATCAAATCACCAAAATAACATCTAGAACTACGAATTTAGCATCAAATCAAAGGAAATTTTCTAGAAAACTCATGAACTTCTAATTTCACAACCGGGCGTCCGAATCACGTTAAACCAACTCTGTTTCTCATCAAATTTGAAAGACAAGTCATAAATATAGTATTGGACCTATACCGTATTCCGAAACCAAAATAAGGACCCGATATCAATAAAGTCAAACATTGGTCAAACTCTCAAAGTCATTAATCTTTCAAACTTTTAAATTTCAACAAAGTCCGATAACTCGGGCTAGGGACTTCTGAATTCGATTCTGGGCATACGCCCAAGTCTCAAATCACGATATGGACCTACCGGGACCGTCAAAATATGAATCAGGGTCTGTTTATTCAAAACATTGACTGAAGTCAACTCAAATGGATTTTAAGGCAAAAATTTCATATTTTGCTCAGTTTTTAAAATAAAAGCTTTTCGAAAAAACACTCGGACTGCGCACACAAATCGAGAAAGGCTAGAATGAGGTATTTAAGGCTTCATTGCATATAATTAGGTTCTAAAACATAAGATGACCTATCAGGTCATTACATAAACGGTACAAAGACCTTTGTAATTTGATCGAGTACATTTCTCAAGACTTTGAACTATTTGCTTTAGGCATTTTTAGTCCTTCAGGGATATTCAAATAGATTTAATCAAATGAGTCATATAGGTTATAACTTGCATTTAAATGGCATGACATCTTCTGGTGTATGGGCTATAGGTCCGATCCTCACAATCTTTATTATATTGTGCACTATATTGTATCAAATATATCGTCGACGATCATTTTGTATCAGTTCCTAAGCGACATAACTTGTTGATATCTCATAACTCTCTTTATTTTCAAGTACCTGAACTTCTTCTGGAGTTTCATGAAATGCTATGTCGGACTCATTCCCTCCTTATTATGATCATTTTGATCGTGTGCTCCTGTCCTTTTTCAAGGATTATTACCTTTGGAACTGATTGGTCTATTACGCTTCAGGCATGCAGTAAACTCTATCCTTGAGGGACTTTAATTTTAATAGGAGCATTTGCAACTGAAATATGATATTTAATTTGGGATCAACAAATGCTTATGGCATTTGACTTGGATTATCTTCTAAATGAGGATCATTCTAATGATAATTCAATTCATATAACATATTTCCCAGCTGATTATTCCATCCCCTAATGTTAGAAAAACTAACATATATCCCTTATCTTCTTTAGGGAACCTATCTTTATGCGTAGTGGTAGAGAAATTAATCATATACCACATATCAAAAGTTATTAGATAGTAAAAATATTTGATTTCTGATCCGGAACAAATGGTGAGGGGATGACTTATCATATCTTGTTGGTTTGATGCATACAATGCTTGTTGTATGCAGTTTAGAAATTCTTAGACCAACACATAAAGCTTTGTTCTCATAAGCAATAATTTAGCCATTAATATGAGGTATTCAATGCTAAACCATCTTGGATATAAACCAATATTATCAAGATGAGCTGTCTTGATTGCATAATCTGAAAATTATGATCTTATTGAGAAAAACAATTTCACATGCCAAACTGGAGGTTGATAATAAATACACATGTAACCATATCATATACGCATCTATAAGTGGTACACATGATAGGTGAATGAGACCAAATTCACCTTTTATATATTCCAGAATTCAGGGGTCTTAGTCCCAACTTTAGGTGGTATAATCAATTTATTATGAGAACATGCAACACAAGAGAATTCTTGAAGAATCTTCTAGTTTTTGAGTATATGCTTAATTGAATTCTCAAATAGCTCATTTAAAAATGGCAAATGAAAACTTCAAGTTTATCATGGCATGCGCTACCTTTCAGTAAACTTCTAGTTTACTATGGCATAAACTTTTGCATCAGTAAACTTCTGATTTACTGTGGCTACTTTTGTAACAGTAAATTTCTGGTTTACTGTAGCTGCTTTTGCCTCAGTAAAACTTCTAGTTTATTGTGACTGCTTTTATATTAGTAAACTTCTGGTTTACTGTGACACGTGATGTAGTACAAATTGAAGAATAAGATGGGTAATTTATCACATACGTATTATTTTACCCCCTATGATTGTGGAAACATGAAGATTTTTAATATTCCAATCATTTATAGTCTCAGTATGATAGCCATTTTTTTTAGTAAGTTTCAGGTTTACTACAACATATATTGTGACCATAATCATATAATATAAATGATATATTTGTATATAAGCTCTTCGAGAGCCTTCATTTATTATCTACAATCTAATATTATTCGGACACTACTGATGTCACGTGTCTTCTAGACAAACATATATCTTTTCATGAGTTTTTGATACTTTTTGTACTATCCAATGTTGCTCAGACACTTCCGGTATCATGAGATAAAATCATAATCAAATGAACAATATAAAGACAATTCTAAATTTATAAATGTCAGAAATTAAGAATTTCAGTATTTTTACCACCAACTTTGTGACAAATGTCTCCTTCAGGGAGAAACGCCATTAACATCAGAATATTTTATACCAAAGCGGCAACCATATAGTCATTATATCATTCAGGAAAAGATATATGAGTTGTTATATTCTTCGGGGTAGTTAATAACAACTAACCATAATATATCATTGTGGTTATAATAGAAAGTATTCTACAAGTATCCTTTTACCTTAGAATGAAAAATTTTCGAAGATGTTTGACGTACAACAGATACGTGCGGCAATGATCTCTATGCCACAAAAATAATATTTATATCCTTTATTATTCTACCTCTTTAGGAGGTGAGTTGTGGTATTTCGTCATTCACTCCAGGGAACAAAAACGTGCTTCAAAAATAACTTTGAATAGCTCATTATTTTGTTTAAGCACAGAAAGACACTGTTTCATAATATTTTCCTGCTTCAGGAGAAAATTTCAATTATTTTACTACTACAAGAGCAAATTTAAAATACAAAATATTGAGTATACACTCTCCCAATCGTATTACCTCTTCCGTAGGTGAATCGTACTATATTTACATCAGCGCTGTCATGACCCAAAATTTCACCTGTCATGATGGCGCATATCTCAATACTAGGCAAGCCGACAACCTTAATAAAACACAATATCTTTTAAGTTTGATAACATAATACTTGAATTCAATAGAAAGCCTTACAATTACAGATACAAAACACTCCCCAAACCCGGTGTCACTGTGTACCTGAGCATCTAAATCAATACAAAGTCTGACTGATAAAAAAAACACTATCCGAATGTATAGAACAATACAATAACTAAAAGAAAGAGAGTCAAGGTCAGCAGACGCCAGGCAACTACCTTGATAGTCTCCAATTGATAGCACTCTGAAATCTAGTAGTCGTCGTGTCCAAAAGTACCTGGATCTGCACACGAGGTGTAGAGTGTAGTATGAGTACAACCAACTCAAATAATTAACAAGACTAACCTCTGAATGAAAGTAATGACGAGCTCCGCAGGTACAGTCCAATATATAAATAACGATACAGAAATGTAGGCATGCTTTGAAGTTAAATAGTTAAACTCAGTACAAGTAAGATAGATAAATACTGCATGATATGAGGGATATGTGTCACGACCCAAAAACCAACCATCGTGATGACGCCTATCATGGTACTAGGAAAGCCACTACTCAACTATCTGAACATAGTATAAGCTTTGAAATTATAGACGGAACCAATTAATATTTACGAAAATCTTTATGGAACAAAAATAAACCCGATGCACAATACAATCTATCCCAAAATCGGGGTGTCATCGAGTACATGAGCATCTATACCAGGAACAGTCTAATACAATGTCTAAGGAATAAGAACTGATATGCAATAAAGATAATGAAGGAGAGCCAAGGCCTGCGAACGCCATGCAGCTACCTTGATAGTCTCCGGGATCAGCTGCTCAAATATCAACACCCGCTATGACCGGGAACACCTGGATCTGCACATAAAGTGCTAGGTGTAGCGTGAGTACAACCAACTCAGTAAGTAGCAATAATAAATAAGGAGATGAAAGATAGTGACAAGCTGCACAATTATAGTTCATTTTCGGTAATCTCAGCAAGAAAGTAGACATGCTTTCAAATCCGGCAATTTAAGTCAAATCAGTTTATACATTACCAAGTTCAAGTAAAATTGGATATAATATCTTCCATGAGTTTCAAGACAGTGACATATAGCAGCTAAGTTCAACAACAAATGAAAGCAAGTACAACCTCTCAGGGCGACAGTCACTCAACCTTTCTCAATAGCTCAATCACTCGGCTCTTAGCTCTCAACACTCACACTCAATAGATACCTGCACTCACTGGGGTGTACAGACTCCGGAGGGGCTCCTACAAACCAAGCGCTATAATTCGTACGGACAACTCACGTGCTGCACAGACAACTCATGTGCTATAGTATAAATATCATGATCCGCATGGACAACTCACGTGCTATGGTATCAATACCTCACAAACAAGCCCTCAGTCTCACTCAGTCATCAACCTCTCTAGTCTCACGTCCCTAGTAATAAAGGGGAATCAACCCAAAACAAAATGATATAATGTATCAACAGGGAATAACAGAGACTAAGGTATAATATGCAAGTAATACTACGACTGAGTATAAGTAACAATAAGCAGGAAGATTCAACAGGTATCATGCCCAGTATGGGTGTCTACAACACCAACACATAGCCTAAACATGATTTCTAACATGATTTACTGTCAAATTTCTGTAACACAGGAAGGCACATAGCTAACAACAAGCTTATTCAACTTTTAAGTTTCACGGAATGGACCAAATCCCAATTCCCCCCGGTGCACGCCCACACGCCCATCACCTAGCATCTGCGTCACCTCCAAACAATCATATAATATAAAATCCGGGATTTCGTACCCTCAGGACTAGATTTAAAATTGTTACTTACCTCAAACTGCGCAAAACTCTACTCCAAAGTGCCTTTGCCTCTCGAATCGGTCTTCAAACGCCTCAAATCTAGCCATAAGAAGTACAATACAATTAATATAGGATAAAGGAATCAATTCCATAAGAAAAATATGAAATTATAAGACAATGGATTAATCAAACGCTCTCTAGAGAGACGACTAACAGGAATAGTAAGAACACACACAAAATGGTCGTTGCTCCATCGTCCGGTGGTGAAAATCCACCGGACCAGATCCAACAATCGTGTAACAACCCTGCGCACATGTAACACCCCGGAAAATTTCAAAGTACTTAAGTGTAAGACCTGATAAAGTTTTCAAAGAAAATAATATTTTATGGTGCCGGACTAGGCTTACGTGTTTGAGGATTATAGAATTTTGGCGGAAGTGTGCATTTCTGCGGTCCATTATGCGACCGCAGAACCACTCTGCGGACCGCATAATGGCCGCAGAGTGAGGCAGTTAATTTGGTCAGTTGGAAGAACCTATGCGGTCGATTATGCGACCGCATAACAGTTATGCGAACCGCATAGTGACCGCATACACATGCAGTTCTTTTGGCTATTTTGTAACCAAATATGCGACCGATATGCGGTCCGCATATCGGTTATGCGATCGCATACCTTGTTCCGGAGCTCCATTTTTGGGTTTTTAAAACCCGACCCTATTTCGTTAAATACACTCTTTGGGCCATTTTTGACACATAATCTGATATTTTAGAGTGAGAGAGAGTGCCCTAGAGTGAGAAGGTGTTCTTCAATAATTGTTCTTCAATTCTTGCTCAAGTTTTGGAAGATTAAGAAGGGAAGCTCACTAGGTCTTCATCCTAGAGATTGAAGTTGCTAAGAATTCCGGAACATTTAGAGTGTAAGGAAGTTCAAGTGAGGCATGTTGGATAAACTCTTCTCTTAGAATTGAATCCCACGATATTCATGTAAATTATGTAAGTCTCGAGTGATTCATTATGAAATTGGCTGTTCTGAGTAAGATTGGGTTGAACGATATATGTTCAACAGGTATCACAAATGCTCTATTCATGTTATGTTACCAATTGAGGATGTGTTAAAATATGGGCTGTGCATTAATAATGTTTTGACTTTAAGTCAAGTTCAAATGAAGGCTATTATGCCAAATTTTGAGAAATATCTCTATGTGCATTAGACTCTAAATTGCTCACATGTGTACTACACACTTTGATTTGAATTGTGTTTGTGGTTAATGATGAGGATGATATTTGAAATTGATAATGTGAGCATGAAATACTGAATATGGTCGACGTGCCAAGAATGGTCTTATAATTATGGCCACTAGTGCCAATGAAATGAAAAGATGTGAAAGTATTATGAAATGCGATGATTGATATAAAAAGGTTGATGTCTCAAATAAGACGGCCTAGCCGATAGGGTCGTGATCGGACACCATGCCGCACACATGGTGGTGATTATGCTGGAAATTGTAATTGAAATAGTAATTGTGGTTGATGTCCCTAATGGATAGCCTAGCCGATAGGGTCGTGATCGGACACCATGCCGCACACATGGTGGTGATTGTGCTGGAAATTGTAATTGAAATAGTAATTGTGGTTGATGTCCCTAATGGATAGCCTAGCTGATCGGGTCGTGATCGGACTCCGTGTTAAAGACGGTGGTATTGATATTGAGAGAAATTGTGGTTGATGCCTCAAATGAGATGGCCTAGCCGACCGGGTCGTGATCGGACTCCGTGCTGAGAGTACGGTGGTACTGGTTTTGTGAATAATGGTATTGTGAATAATAGTATTGTGAAAAATGGTATATCGATACTAAAAATCTCCTAATGTGAGATATGGAAATTAATTTGAACATTGTCTTGATCCTAAATTGAGGTTTGATGTTGATTAAGTCTTTCATTGATATTATGTTAATCTTATTTGTATTAATTGTCATTCTATTGAGAGGGTGTTTAGTTATACATACTAGTACTATTCGACGGTACTAACGTCCCTTTTGCCGGGGGCGCTGCATCTTTCAATTGATGCAGGTGGTTCCACAGCAGGAGATATTGATCAGTGATAGCAGTGCACCTTCTTCCCATCTGACTTGGTGAGCCCCACTTCATTCCGGGGTCATGAATCTTTTGTACTTGTGTATTCTGTTTGAGGTATAGTCAGGGCCTTGTTGCCGGCATTATCATTGAATTCTTCTTTATCTATAGAGGCTCCGTAGACATAGTGTGGGTTGTGTATTGGTGCTTGGGGAAGACAAACTATTTTATGTTGTGGATGTATTACTTGTCCATTTGAGACTTTAAAAATGATGAAACAATTGGAAATGAATTGGTATTGTAGATATGAACACATTTTCGTCTAATTAATGATAATATGTATTTATCTCTATTCATGGATGATTTTGGGTGGAATGAAATCTAACAGGCTTGCTCGGTCGGGTTCACTCGGTTGAGCGCCGGTCGCGCTCCTCGGTTTTAGGACGTGACAAACTTGGTATCAGAGCTTAAGGTTTTAAAGTGTTCTAGGATGTCTCGGAGCCGTGTCTAGTAGAGTCCTTATTATCGGTGTGTTGTCGACCATATCTATAATTAGGATGCTACATAGGCATTTAGGAATAATACCCTTCTTTCATGTTCTTGATCGTGCGCTAAAGCTTGTTGTAAGATTGTTCCTCCTTTAACTCCTGAGTTGCTCTAATTTTCAGTACATGGTGCCTAAGAAGAAGGTAAGAACTGGCCAAAGAGCCAATGTCACCCCAGGAGTGACAGTTGATCATACAATTGATGATGTGGGTGAGCACCCGAGGAGTGAGAATATTCCTCCAGTTACTACACTGCCTGACTCTACTACAACTGATCAGACCGCACCTGTCCCTACACCTACTAAAGGTTCAACAATCCCTCCAACTGATATACCAGTTCCATCTCCAGTTCCAGCTTCCAATTCCGGTGTTTCTGATATTGATCTTAGGGGAGCCATACATATGTTGGCTCAAATAGTGGCTTCCCAGACCCAGAGGTCAAATGTTGCACCCACTTCTTCCAGTCAGCCAGGGGATTCTACTAGTTCCAGGGTGAACAGGTTTCTCCAGTTGGATCCTCCAGTGTTCACGGTTACTAACCCAGAGTAAGATCCCCGGGATTTCATTGATGAGATACACAAGACTCTCAGAGTTATGCGTGCTACTGAAACAGAGGCAGTGGAATTGGCCTCCTACCGCCTGAAAGAGGTGGCATATTCTTGGTTTGAACTATGGGAGGATTCCCGTGAAGAAGGGAGCTCTCCGGCGAGGTGGAGTGAGTTTGCCGATGCCTTCATTGATCATTTCTTGCCTGCCAAGACTAAGACAGCCCGTGCTACTGAGTTTGAGAACTTGAGGCAAGGTAGCCTGAGTGTGTGGGATTACCATATGAGATTTGCGTACCTGTCTAAATATGTTATTTATATGCTGCCCACTATGGAGGCTAGAGTTCGCCGATTTATGCAGGGCCTTAGTCCCTTGGTAATTAATGAGGCCGCTACATCAGCCTTGAATTCTGATATGAACTATGGAAAGATGGTGGCATTCGCTCAAGCCACAAAGACCCGCAAATTAAGGAACAAAATGGAGCGAGAGGGTAATAATAAGGCCCGGTCTACGGGCATGTTTGATGGTTCTTCAGGTCGTGGCAAGTCAACATTCAGAGGAGGGTCGTTAGGGCCATCACAGTCCTTTGCTCAGTATTCGGCTAGTGCACCGCCATCAGGGCCTAGTCAGCAGCAGCAGTGGAGCCGTTTCAGGCCCAGTCAGGGCAACAAGGGATCCAATCAGCAAGGTCGTCATGGTGGTAGATTCCAGCAGCAGAGGAAGCCCCCATGCCCTAGGTGTGGAAAGATGCACCTAGGAATATGCTACTTGGACTTACCCATATGCTACGGATGCGGATTGAGGGGTCACATTCAGAGGGATTGTCGTTCGTCCCGCCAAGGTGTGGGCAGTGGCATGGCACAACCAACCAGTTCTGCAGTTACTACATCCGCAACACCTCCTCCAGCTCGAGGCACTCCAACACCCGCAGGGCATGGTGAAGCTAGGGGTGGAGCACAGAGTTCAGGAGGATCCGACCGTTTCTATGCTATGAGGGGTCGCCGGAATTCAGAGGCTTCTCCAGATATTGTCACAGGTATATTGACTGTCCAATCTCATGAAGTATATGCTCTTATTGATCCCGGTTCCACTTTGTCATATGTCACACCTTATGTTGCTATGGAATTTGGGATAGAACCAGAATAACTTTATGAGCCGTTCTCTATATCTACTCCGGTTGGTGAGTCTATTTTGGCCGCACGGGGTTTATAGGGATTGTGTTGTCACATTGCGTGGTCGGGACACCGTGGCCGATCTTATTGAATTGAGAATGGTCAATTTTGATGTGATAATAGGGATGGATTGGCTTTATTCTTGTTTTGCCAAGCTTGATTGCCGAACCAGAACTGTTAGGTTCGAATTTCCAAATGAGCCAGTTATTGAGTGGAAGGGTGATGATGTAGTGCCGAAGGGTAGGTTTATTTCTTACCTAAAGGCCACAAAAATGATCAACAAGGGATGTATTTACCATTTGGTCCGGGTTACGGATACCGATGCTGAGGCACCTACACTTGAGTTTGTGCCTGTTGTGAATGAATTTCCGGGAGTCTTTCCAGATGAACTTCCTGGGATCCCACCAGATAGGGAGATTGATTTTGGGATTGATGTAATATGCGAGACACGCATCCTATATCTATTCCACCCTATAGAATGGCACCGATAGAACTGAAGGAGCTAAAGGAACAATTGAGAGATTTGTTAGAAAAGGGTTTTATCCGACCAAGTGTGTCGCCTTGGGGTGCACCGGTCCTTTTTGTAAGAAAGAAAGATGGGTCACTGAGAATATGTATTGACTATCGGCAGCTTAATAAGGTAACAATAAAAAATAAGTACCCACTACCAAGGATAGATGACTTGTTTGATCAATTGCAAAGTGCCAGGTACTTCTCCAAAATTGATTTACGATCCGGGTATCAACAATTGAAGATCAGGGAGCGGGATATTCCGAAAATAGCTTTTAGAACCCGGTATGGGCATTTTAAGTTTCTAGTAATGTCTTTTGGGCTAACAAATGCTCCAGCAGCCTTCATGGATCTTATGAATCGCGTTTTAAGCCATTCCTCGACTCCTTTGTGATAGTGTTCATTGACGATATTCTTGTATATTCACGAAGTCAGGAGGACCATGCTGACCATCTCAGGGTAGTTCTGCAAACCCTACATCAGCATCAGTTATATGCAAAGTTTTCAAAGTGTGAATTTTGGCTTGAATCAGTCATATTCTTGGGTCATGTAGTTTCTAGTGAGGGAATTAAGGTTGATCCTCAGAAAATTTCAGCTGTGAAGAATTGGCCGAGGCCTACAACTCCAACAGAGATTCGCAGTTTCTTAGGCTTAGCTGGATATTACAGAAAGTTTGTGGAGGGGTTTTCTACTCTTACCTCTCCATTGACTAAATTGACGCAGAAGGCAATTAAGTTCCAATGGTCAGATGCTTGTGAAAAGAGTTTCCAGGAATTGAAAGCAAGATTGACTATGGCACCGGTGTTGACTCTACCAGAGGGTATAGATGGATTTGTGGTATATTGTGATGCTTCAAGAATCGGGCTTGGATGTGTATTACTGCAACATGGGAAGGTGATAGCTTATGCTTCTAGGCAACTAAAGAATCATGAAAAGAACTATCCAACACATGATTTAGAACTTGCGGCGGTGGTATTTGCATTGAAAATTTGGCGCCATTATTTATATGGGGTCCATGTGGATATATTCACGGACCATAAGAGCCTTGAATATATTTTCAAACAGAAGAAATTGAATCTGAGGCAGAGAAGATGGCTTGAATTACTCAAGGATTATGACATTGATATTTTATACCATCCGGGGAAGGCTAATGTTGTGGCAGATGCTCTTAGCCGGAAATCTATGGGTAGCTTAGCACACTTGGAGGCATATCGAAGACCATTAGCCAAAGAAGTTCACCGATTGGCTAGTTTGGGAGTTCATCTTGCGGACTCTAGTGAAGGAGGGGTAATTGTGCAAAATAGGGCTAAATCATCACTTGTTGTGGAAGTCAAAGAGAAGCAATATAACGATCCATTATTGGTGAAATTAAAAGAGGGGATTCATAAACATAAGACCATGGCCTTTTCTCTTAGCATGAATGATGATACACTAAGGTACTAAGGGAGACTATGTGTTCCAAATGTGGATGGTCTCCGGGAAAGAATTATGACTGAAGCTCACACTTCTAGGTATTCCGTGCATCCAGGTTCTACAAAAATATATCATGATCTTAAGGAAGTCTATTGGTGGAATGATATGAAGAGGAATGTGGCGGACTTTGTGGCAAGATGTCCGAATTGTCAGCAAGTGAAGGCCGAACTCCAAAAGCCCGGTGGGTTGGCACAAAACATAGAAATTCCAATGTGGAAGTGGAAAATGATTAATATGGACTTTGTGGTGGGATTACCGCGCACTCCGCGCAAGTTTGACTCAATTTGGGTGATTGTGGATCGACTCACGAAGTCATCACACTTTTTGCCGGTTAAGTCTACCGACACAGCGGAGCAATATGCTCACCTGTATATCAAAGAAATAGTCAGGTTGCATGGCACCCCAATTTCCATCATTTCTGATCGGGGAGCACAATTCACTGCTAATTTTTGGAAGAAAATTCAGCAAGGTTTGGGTACTCAGGTGAATCTTAGTACAACCTTTCACCCACAGACTGACGGGCAGGCAGAGCAGACTTTTCAAACGCTTGAGGATATGTTGTGTGCTTGCGTGCTAGACTTCAAAGGTAGCTGGGATGATCATTTACCACTTATAGAATTTGCATACAATAATAGCTATCATGCTAGCATTCAGATGGCACTGTTCAAGGCTTTATATGGTAGGAGATGTAGATCTCCCATTGGGTGGTTCAAAATTGGGGAAGCAGAGTTGATAGGGCCAGACCTCGTGCATCAGGCCTTGGAAAAACTTAGAATCATTAAGGAGCGGTTGAAGACTGCTCAGAGTCGTCAGAAATCCTATTCGGATGTTCGTCGTAGGGATTTGGAGTTCAAAGAAGATGATTGGGTATTCTTGAAAGTTTCCCCCATGAAAGGGGTAACACGATTTGGTAAGAAAGGGAAATTGAGTCCGAGGTATGTCGGACCGTGCAAAATCATTCAGAGGATCGGTGAGGTGGAGTACAAGGTTGAGCTACCACCTAAGATGTCATTAGTACACCCGGTGTTTCATGTGTCTATGTTGAAGAAAGTAGTTGAAAATTTGACACTCATTGTTCCGGTGGAGACCATTGAGGTAAATGAGAAATTGACTTACGAAGAGATTCCGGTTTCTATTATTGATCAACAAGTCCGAAAATTGAGAAATAAAGAAATTGCCTCCGTGAAAGTGTTGTGGCGAAACCAATAGGTTGAAGAGGCTACTTGGGAAGCCGAGGAAGAAATGAAGAAAAAGTATCCTTATTTGTTTGAATGACCATGTATTTAAAGTTGTGATCTAGGAAAAATATTATAAGACCTACTTTTTATGAATTTTATATCATGTGAACAATTGGCATTAAGGATGTTCCTTTCTGGATATATATTGCTTATGAGACCACAATTGGTGTTGTTTTGTATTATGTTATGTCGTTGGGATACGTATATGTTGTTAGGATGTGTTTCTGGGGCTCTCTGACAGGTGGATAGGCCTAGTTTAAAAGGAAACTCTGGCGAAATGTTTGGAGATTTTAGGAGTTAGTCAAATTTTGGGCTGCTCAAATGTGGTATGAAACAAACTGAGTTGCATAAGATGCTAATGACGGATTTTTACCCTCATTCGAGGATGAATGATCCTAAGCCGGGGAGAATGTAACACCCCAAAAAATTTCAAAGTACTTAAGTGTAAGACCTGGTAAAGTTTGCAAAGAAAATAATGTTTCATGGTGCCGGACTAGGCTTACGTGTTTGAGGATTATAAAGCTCGCCGCGGCTCGGACTTTTTGGGTTGAACAATGCACCAGAAAGTAAAAGATTTTTTTTGGCAAAAGTGTACATTTCTGCGGTCCATTATACGACCGCTGAACCACTCTGCGGACCGCATAATGGCCGCAGAGTGAGGCAGTTAATTGGGTCAGTTGGAAGCAACTATGCGGTCGATTATGTGACTGCATAACTGTTATGCGATACATTATGCGACCGCATAACAGTTATGCGGACCACATAGTGACCGCATACACAAGCAGTTCTTTTTGGCTATTTTGTAACCAAATATGCGACCGATATGCGGTCCGCATATCGGTTATGCGATCACATACCTTGTTCCGGAGCTCCATTTTTGGGTTTTTAAAACCCGACCCTATTTCGTTAAATACACTCTTTGGGCCATTTTATAATCTGATATTTTAGAGTGAGAGAGAGTGCCCTAGAGTGAGAAGGTGTTCTTCAATAATTGTTCTTCAATTCTTGCTCAAGTTTTGGAAGATTAAGAAGGGAAGCTCACTAGGTCTTCATCCTAGAGATTGAAGTTGCTAAGAATTCTGGAACAGTTAGAGTGTAAGGAAGCTCAAGTGAGGTATGTTGGCTAAACTTTTCTCTTAGAATTGAATCCCACGATATTCATGTAAATTATGTAAGTCTCGAGTGATTCATTATGAAATTGGCTATTCCGAGTAAGATTGGGTTGAACGATATATGTTCAACAAGCATCACAAATGCTCTATTCATGTTATGTTACCAATTGAGGATGTGTTAAAATATGGGCTGTGCATTAATAATGTTTCGACTTTAAGTCAAGTTCAAATGAAGGCTATTATGCTAAATTTTGTGAAATATCTCTATGTGCATTAGACTCTAAATTGTTCACATGTGTACTACACACTTTGATTTGAATTGTGTTTGTGGTTAATGATGAGGATGATATTTGAAATTGATAATGTGAGCATGAAATACTGAATAAGGCCGACGTGCCAAGAATGATCTTATAATTATGGCCACTAGTGCCAATGAAATGAAAAGATGTGAAAGTATTATGAAATGCGATGATTGATATAAAAAGGTTGATGTCTCAAATAAGACGGCCTAGCCGATCGGGTCGTGATCGGACACCATGCCGCACACATGGTGGTAATTGTGCTGAAAATTGTAATTGAAATGGTAATTGTGGTTGATGTCCCTAATGGACAGCCTAGCCGATCGGGTTGTGATCGGACTCCGTGTTAAAGATGGTGGTATTGATATTGAGAGAAATTGTGGTTGATGCCTCAAATGAGATGGCCTAGCCGATCGGGTCGTGATCGGACTCCGTGCTGAGAGTACGGTGGTACTGGTTTTGTGAATAATAGTATTGTGGAAAATGGTATATCGAAACTAAAAATCTCCCAATGTGAGATATGGAAATTAATTTGAACATTGTCTTGATCCTAAACTGAAGTTTGGTGTTGATTAAGTCTTTGATTGATATTATAATAATCTTATTTGTATTAATTGTCATTCTATTGAGAAGGTGTTTAGTTATACATACTAGTACTATTCGATAATACTAACGTCCCTTTTACCGGGGGCGCTGCATCTTTCAATGGATGCAGGTGGTTCCACAGCAGGAGATATTGATCAGCGATAGCAGTGCACCTTCTTCCCAGTTGACTTGGTGAGCCCCACTTCATTCCGGGGTCATGAATCTTTTGTACTTGTGTATTCTGTTTGAGGTATAGCCGGGGCCTTATTGTCGACATTATCATTGTATTCTTCTTTATCTATAGAGGCTCCGTAAACATAGTGTGGGTTGTGTATTGGTGCTGGGGAAAGACAAACTATTTTATGTTGTGGATGTATTACTTGTCCATTTGAGACTTTAAAAATGATGAAACAATTGGAAATGAATTGGTATTGTAGACATGAACACATTTTCGTCTAATTAATGATAATATGTATTGTCTCTATTCATGGATAATTTTGGGTAGAATGAAATCTAACAGGCTTGCTCGGTCGGGTTCACTCGGTTGAGCGCCAGTCGCGCTCCTCGATTTTGGGGCGTGACAGCACAAACCCCATGTAGGCGCCCTTATTGATTCTTCCCCATCTACAGCAACTGTCAACAATGGCGGAACTGTAAATTTTCCAAAAAAACAATTGGAGACAACTACAATTCACTGCACTATTTCTGAACCAAATCAGCTGATTCAAAGACATGGGGATTACTCAACACCTCAATTACAATCGATACACATAGTTTAAGACAACATCAATACACGAAGCAACGACTCTACACAGGTGAACAACAACAATAATCAGCTGTTGGTTGCGCATAGGGTTACAAATATCCAAACTATTCAAAACTAATGCCACTATACTCCAATTGATCTGGATACTGATCCCAACCCCTCAAACAACAACCACGATGAACAATTTGATCCAACATGGCAGAACACAGTGCACACAGAATCGCACATGCTATCTGTTCGATGAAATGCCAGGGTCAGTTTAGATGTCAATTTTGATGAATATATGAATGATTTTGCTTCACAAAGTCATGTTGAGATTAGTCGTCAAGAGAAGTTACAAGAAAATACAACAAATGAGGGTGATAAAAGGCAATCACCTACAACACCACATGACGCCTATGGAGTTCCTAGTATTTCAACTTGCCTAACCCCAGTTGAAACTCAATTGGACAAAAGAAATTATCCATATATTGCTGAAGGTCGCCCGCAAGTCCAGTTTCAAACTTCAGTTGATATCATTGATGCTCGACCACTGGCGAAAAATTTGAGTGTTTCACTGACTGCCCATGGAATTCCCTGTGTTTCACTTGTCGAGACAATCTCTATTAATAAGGAAAAGGAACTCGTAACAACTCCTACTACTCAAATGCAGCCAATCACTACAACAACAAATTTGGCATCTTCAGGTAATATTTCTACAGCACATGTGTCTAATACAACAACTACTGATTTACCTAGGAATGTCAATGTTCAAACTAACCCCCAACTCAATCAAATACCAATGCAAGCAAATTTTCCTAAGATCTCCACCAACTTTGACAAAGCACCTACTTTCCAGAACAAAAATACAACTAAGACTAAGAACCATCACACTAACACTCAGATGTTAACACCAAAACAAACTACACAACATACCAAAAACCATAGTCAAACAATCAGTACATCTGCTGCAAACACACATCCAAACATCTTAACCAGTTTTCATATACCAAAGCACACATACTCCTTACAACTATTTCCAAATGTCCACCAAAGTACCCAGTTTTACTCAACAAAATTAGCAACCACACTAAACCAAACAGAAGCCACTGCCCAGCCACCTAAACCAACTAGCTATCCTGCCCCATCACCTCCTACCATAATTCATTCACTTGTTACAAAATTAAGAGCAAGACATGCAGCAGAAATAGCCCCAATAGAGTTCACACCCCCAAAAATAACTACCAAATAGGGCCAACCGGCTGTCATCTTCACTAGGAAGGACTACATGATCACACTTGCATCCAGATGCCAATATACAATTGTAGGGAAATTCCTTAACACAATGCCTCGAATGGAAGTGATCAGGAGAAGCTTCATAGAACAAAAGGAACTAAGAGGAGGAGTTAAAATAGCCCATTTCAATGCTCGCACAGTCTACATTGATCTAGACAATGAGTACGATCACACAACTGTCTGGACAAAAATCTTCATGTACATCCAAGGTCAAAGAATGGAATTACAAGCTTGGACACCCAACTTCAATCCGAATGAGGATAATCCAATTGTCCCTGTTTGGATAGTTATTCCTGAACTACCATGGCATTTCTACTACATAGAGGTTCTATCTGTACTATTTTCTCATATTGGTAAGGTATTGCATCTCGACCTAGCCTATATGCAGAAAACAAGAGGAAGTGTAGCAAAAGTCAAGATGCAGGTTGACTTGACTCAATCTAGGCCTCATCATGTTTGGCTAGGCTTTGATGAAGATCAGGATGTTAACGGGGATGGACAGTGGCTAGAAGAGGTTTATGAGGATCTCCTAACATACTACTCACACTGCAAGCACTTAGGACATAAAGAATACTCATGCCCTGTTAAAGAAAGAGAAGAAGAAGACAAGAAAAAAGCAACTGCTGAAACTCCACAAACTCAGACCAAACAGATATCAAACAATACTGAAAGAGCAAATAGAATACAACATCAAAAGGAGCAGATCATACAGGGGCAGCACAAGGAACAAAACTACAACCAAAAAGTAGTGGTACAAGACAAAAATGAAGAACAACAGGGAAAAATCAAACCTACAACACAACAACAAATAAATGCATATCACTCCAAGGATGAATGGCAATCTCAGAAGAAGAAGAACTTCAAGGGTATCAGCCAAAAAAACAAGCAAGAGAAATACAAACAGCCTTATGAACAAATGAGTGCAAAACAGATAACCGCAAAAGCTCAGAACCATGGTTCACTGACCAAACCACAAACTGATATGGCAAGTGTTCTGGAGAATATAGCAGAATCAAGTGCCAGGGCTACTGATATTGATGCTGCAACTGATGGAGGTAATGACACTGTGCATGATATACCTAACGACCAAACAACTCCCAAGGTAGTTGGTTCTCAACAGGCATTGCAACAACTTACTCAATCTACTCATCAAAACAAGATTGGCAGTATTCAACATGTTGATACAAGTGAAATAAACCTTGAACGAAATGGAATTGCTGAAATTTTTACTAACAGACAGAATGAATCAGATAACAATGGCAAGGACCAGATAACCGACAAGCAGCACAAGCATCAAACAGTGGAAACAAACAGAAGTCAAGAGATCCAACATATCAGGACTGTTGACAAATCTAGTGACAATCCAAAAGATCCAGGAATTGGTACAAACAATACTGCTACTATTGTTGGGGTAACACCAGCTGTTACAAAGGAAAATACTATTGATTAGGTTCAAAGGAGTTTTGGAATGCACAAGGAAGTCCTTAATGTTACAATCAACCACTCCTGCCAGGATATTCCCTCTCAGACATATATGGAATCTCCTATGTCTAATGGCAATACAACAAGATCTGTACAACTAGGGACTGATGAAGCACAACTAAAGAGTTATGGGTCAGGGAAACAAACAATACTCAGAGTTGATGATCATAAGGAAAAGCCAATTCTAGAACAACTTCACAATGCGTTACCCAACAATGCTTTGAGCAGCAACATAACTGGGAAATTACTAGCCACTGTGCAAGGGCCAATAATGGTAACCACACCAACTGATAAAGTCAGTGATGATGCTCTAGAACCCCAAGATGTGGTTGTGAAGGATGCAATCATTGTATATGAACAGAATGGTGCAGCTATTGTCCCAAAGGGGTTAACTACAATTAATACATTGTCTATGGCTTGTACATTAGGTACAAGATCTCCAATGTAGATTCAAGTAATTGTACCATTGAAATCTCCAAATCATGTAATGCATGACATTATTACACACAACCAACATCCAATGGAACTTCATACTGCCTTGGTCAATAAAGAGCAACTAGAAGATGGAGGTGACAATGAATCCATTGCTAGGAACTTCAAGGCTATTGCAAGAGAAGGAGATTTGTCACCTAGGTTGTCTACTAAACAGGGGAAGAAAGGAAAGAAGCAAAACCAACTAAAGGAACAGCTACCACCTACAAGAATACTGCCCAAAAGGGCAGCCTCCACGACTAGATGATGATTAAAACACTCATATGGAATATAAGGTCTGTTAAGATACAACAAGCCTTTCTGAGAGTTATCAACATGTAAAAGGAACATGATTTTTTTGTTATAGCACGTATGGAACCTTTTCAAAATCAAAGGTTTCTTCAAAACTACAGGAGGAGACTAGGCATGGATGCTGCCATCTCAAATGTCAATGGCAAGATATGGCTTTTTCTAGATTCAGTTGTGCAGTGGGACTTGTTAATTGACACAGAACAACAACTTACTATCAGAGTCTATCATCAAGATATTGGTAAATATATCCTGATGACTTTCGTATATGCAAAGTGCTCATTACTGGACAGATTAGAATTATGGGATAATTTATACTACCTTGCAAGTGACATGGAACTACCATGGCTAGTAGGAGGGGATTTTAATGTGATTTTGAATGAAGAAGAGAAAATTGGAGGGCTTCCAGTCTATCCTCCAGAATATGAAGACTTTGCCTTCTGTGTAAATTCATGTGAACTCTTTAACACTGGTTAAAAAGGAAGTCCCTTCATATGGTGGAATGGGAGGCCAAATGCAGAATGCATATTTAAAAGACTGGACCTAATCTTTGTCAATTCCCCATTCCAATCTCTATTCCCAACTACAGAGGTCGAGCATCTAATTAGAACAGGCTCAGATCATGCACCACTGTTTATAACCTGTGGTGACAAGACCACATTTGCTAAACCATTCAAGTTTCTGAATTTTTGGACAAAACATGCCTATTTTATGGAGGTGGTTCGACAGAATTGGCAGGCTGATTTCACAGGTGACCCCTTCTTGATGTTCAAACAGAAATTAAAAAGAGTTAAGATTGCTCTTTCAAAATGGAGTAGGCTCACTTACAGGGACATCTTCAAGCAACTAGCTTTAAGGGAAGATATGGTCAGAATAAAGGAAATGCTTTTTGAAGAAGAACCAATAGTTGGGAATAGAATTGTACTTCAAAAGGCACAATCCGAGTTAAAGAGATATCTGAGCATAGAGTAACAATATTGGAAACAAAAAGCAGGTATGTCATGGTTTGCATAAGGAGACAGAAACACTAGATTCTTTCACAACCATGTCAATGGTAAAAGGAAACTCCAACTGAAGAGGATCCAGAACCATGATGGTAATTGGATTGAGTCGCAAGAACAGATGGCTAATGCAACAATAGAATTTTTCCAGAAACAGTTCACACATGAAGCTGATCATACAAGTTCTGATCTCCTCAACAATGTGTCCTCAATGGTGTCTTGTGATCAAAACATAAAACTTTGTAGAATTCCTACAAGGGAGAAGGTAAAGGCAGCGGTATTTGCATTGAGTGGTGAAAGTGCAAGTGGGCTAGATGGTTTCACAGGCATTTACTTTCGAGAATGTTAGGATATAATAGGGGAAGACATATATGAGATTTTGAAACTATTTTATGGAGGAAGCTCTTTACCTAAGTCTATAACCCACACAAACCTTGTCTTGCTACCAAAAAAATAACAGGTTCAAACATTTATCGACCAAAGGCCTATTAGCTTAAGCAATTTCGTAAATAAAGTTATCTCTAGAGTTGTTCATGATAGGCTAGAAAAAATACTGCCTTCTTTGATCTCTTCCAATCAGTCAGGATTTGTCAAGGGGAGAATTATATTTGAAAACATTCTGTTAACACAGGAGATTGTTGCTGACATAAGATTAAGGGGAAAATTTGCCAATGTAGTTATCAAACTTGACATGGCAAAAGCATATGATAGGGTCTCTTGGAAGTATTTAATGCATGTTTTGAGGAAAATGAGATTTGCAGAATGTTTCATCAACATGATATGGAATCTAATTTCCAACAACATTAGATCCTTGTCTAAATTGGACAGTTGTCGGTAGCTTCTTTTTACAGTACTTGTTCCACATAAAGTTAGACCATAAGGACTTGGATGTCCTAAAATTCCACCACAATTTGGCAAATAAAGCTTTTGATACATCATACAGTGATCTAAAACCTACTCCCCCTTCTTCCTTTGGTAGGCATAGATTTTGCCATTTTGTCCAATGTCTACTTCTACCTTCTTCCTTGTTACTCCAGAAGAATCTCACAAAGATTTTATGAAGGTGTTCAAGTACGTTTTTAGGTGGATCAATGACAGATAGGATGTGTGTAGGCATGCTCGGTAGGACACTACCTTTTCCCCTAGAGGATAGTAGCTTCCCTTTCCAAGAGTGAAACTTTGCCTTTACATTTTTGGTCAGGTCATTGTAATAACCCTTCCTTCTTCTTGTATAGAATATTGGAAAACCAAGATAAGTGAATGGAAATTCACCCCTTGAAAATCCAGTGATAGTACCTATAAAGCTGGACACTGTTGAAGACACATTAGAATGCATATAAAAGGAACTCTTTGTCTTATTGATCATTTGGCCTAAAGTGTGCTCGTACTTGGACAATACTTATACAATTTTCCCTAAAGAGTATGGATCAACTGAAGCAAAGATTATAGTGTCGTCTGCGTAGGCCAAATGATTCAATGGATAAGTCCATTTAGGCATCCCAAAGCCCTTGAATCTCGTGTCTTCAAATAGTTTATTTAAAGACCTAGATAGTACCTCTGTAGAGAGTATGAACAGGGTTGGAGAGAAAGGATCCCCTTGCTTGACCCCTCTTGTTGAGTGAAAGAATCCTGAGGCTTGACCATTAATCAGAATAGAATACCAATGGAGGAAAATATTAGAAGCTAGGGAAGAGGTGGAGCATGAAATACTATGGGAAATTAATAGGGGTTCTACTAATGTTTGGCATGAGAATTGGACTGGTTTGGGAGCTCTGTACCATATTGTTCCAAATGACTATACAATCAATGAAGATATACAAGAAGTAGTTGAATTGAGAGTGGATGATACCTGGGATGAGCAACTACTAGCTCAATCTTTCCATGCGGACATTGGTCAACATATCAGTCAAGAAGTCCTATTTGACACTACTGAAGATTCCTGGGATGTTCCTAGATGGATGCCTACACCCTTAGGAAACTTTTCTGTTAGTAGTGCTTGGGAGCACATTCTAATCCTGATTACATTAAGATATGGACTAAAGGTCTACCTTTTAAAATCTCATTCTTCTTATGGAGATTGTGGAAGAGAAAGATTCCTACTGACGATTGATGGAGAAGAAGTAGGTATATGGTGGTGTCTAAGTGTTGGTGTTGTTCACAACCACAAGAAGAGTCTTTTCAACACTTGTTCTTAAACTAGTGAAACTGCAACTAGAGTATGGAAAAACTTCCTTCAAACAACATGTTTGGTGGTCAATCTGGTACAGGAGCATCAAGTAATAAGAACATGGTGGAATGCAAAGTGCTGTCCTAAACTAATGCCATTATTTCAGGCAGCTCCAATTGTAATTACATAGGAACTTTGGAAGAGGAGAAATACAATAAAATATGAAGGTGCAATTTCTTGCAATTGGGTGATTCATGAAGTGAATAATACATTACATTATCTAGAAAGGGTGAGGTACCCATGGCTGTCCAGAATTCCTCTTTTATGGTCAGATATGATCAGCTTCTTTGAAGGTTACAAGCCATATGTGGGGACTAAGACAGTTACATGGCAGCTTTCTTATGAAAGGTGGTTCAAATGCAATACTGATGGTGCATCAAGAGGCAATCCTGGACCAAGCTCATATGGGTTTTGTGTACGAGATCATGCTGGCGATTTGGTGTTTGCGAAATCAAAGGAGATAGGAGAGACAACTAACATAGTGGCAGAAGCAAAGGCAATTGTGGAGGGGTTGGCATACCGTGTGGAAAGGCAACTACATCCACTGATTATGGAGATTGATTCATTGGTGATGAGGAAGATAATTGATGGCGAATGGGCAGCTCCTTGGTGTATAGGTGCTGAATTAAGGAAGATCAAGCATATAAAGAACAACTACAATGTTGTCTTTCAGCATTTACTAAGGGAAGGGAACAGTGTTGCTGACTTTTTTGCTAACCTAGCTTTCTCTTTTGCAGGTACACACACATTTCGGTCATTTAATGAATTGCCAATTGCAGCAAAAAAAAACTGATCAACATGGACAAATCACAAATTCCTAACCTTCGGATTAGGATTGTGAAGAGAAGAGAACCTGATTAATGAGATCAACATATAAAGCCTTGCCTTGTTTCTTAAAAATTATGTTATCTCAACAGTTTATGCAAGCTTTTAAAGAAAAGTAGTCTAGGGAAACTCCACCAACTAGCCTTCCTAAGCATGCAGTTGCTCTCATTTGTATGATGTACATATTTGTTTGGTTATAGTTATAGCTATCATTGCACAACACCAAACTATAGGGATTTGTTCCCTCTCTCACTCTACTGGGCTTACATACTCCAGGCTAGAAGGGTGTAGATGCTTGAGTAGTGTTGACTGTAATATGCCAACAAGCTATAGTCAATGTCCTCAAAAAACTGAGGCAATAGCATGGACTAATTATTTCTGCACATCTCCATGGATTTACATATTCTGATATGACCACTTGTAAATGCTTGGCTGCAGCACCAGTACTGCTCTCAACAAATATTGGCATAGTCATGTGCCAAGGTGTTTAACAATTGTTGAATCCGCAGTTCAAGTACATGCCAATTGAAGGGTGTAGATGCTTGATTGGTTATGGCTGTTATACCCCTGCAATCCAAAACCTCTTCATTGCCATCAAAAGATACAACAGTCTGGGAGCACAAACATATTTCCTAACCCTGTTTGCTACATTTTGCAGGTGTTAATAACATGCTCAGAAAATTGAGGCAATAGTATAGACTAGTTTCATACAGATACCAAATGATGCTCAACCTGCACTGCTTCTGCACATACATATTTGTTTGGTTATAGTTATAGCCATCATTGCACAACACCAAACTATAGGGGATCTATTGCCTCTCTCACTCTACTGGGCTTACATACACCAGGCTTGAATGGTGTAGATGCTTGAGTAGTGTTGACTGTAATATGCCAACAAGCTATAGTCAATGTCCTCAGAAAACTGAGGCAATAACATGGACTAATTGTTTCTGCACATCTCCAGGGATTTACACATTCTGATATGACCTCTTGTAAATGCTTGGCTGCAACACCAAACTGCTCTCAACAAATATTGGCATAGTCATGTGCCAAAGTGTTTAACAATTATTGAATCTGCAGTTCAAGTACATGCCAATTGAAGGGTGTAGATGCTTGATTGGTTATGGCTGTTATACCCCTGCAATCCAAAACCTCTTCATTGCCACAAGAAACACAACAGTCTGGGAGCACAAACATATTTCCTAACTCTGTTTGCTACATTTTGCAGGTGTTAATAACAAGCTCAGAAAACTGAAGCAATAGTATAGACTAGTTTCATACAGATACCAAAGGATGCTCAACCTGCACTGCTTCTGCACAGACGTATTTGTTTGATTATAGTTATAGCTATCATTGCACAACACCAAACTATAGGGGATCTGTTGCCTCTCTCACTCTACTGGGCTTACATACACCAGGCTTAAAGGGTGTAGATTCTTGAGTATTGTTGACTGTAATATGCCAAAAGCTATAGTCAATGTCCTCAGAAAACTGAGGCAATAACATCGACTAATTGTTTCTGCACATCTCCAAGGATTTACACATTCTGTTGTGACCACTTGTAAATGCTTGGCTGTAGCACCAGTAACAAATATTGAATCTGTAATTCAAGTGCATGCCAATTGAAGGGTGTAGATGCTTGATTGTTTATGGTTGTTCCCCTGCAATCCAAAACTTCTTCATTGCCACCAGAAAACACAACAGTCTGGGAGCATAAACACATTTCCTAACCCTGTTTGCTATATTTTATAGGTGTTAATAACAGGCTCAGAAAATTGAGGCAATAGAATAGACTAGTTTCTGCACAGAAGACAATCACAGAAATGATTGGTTTTCAGCAAAACCAGTACTGCTTCCTCAACAACTACTGGTTTAATTGGTTAATGTTCAGTGCCTGGTCTATTATTAAATGCTAGTTGGAGTTTCCACTGCTTACTGCTAGCATGTGTGCTGAAAACACATAATAATAAATTTTGGATAATGCCTTATCAATGCTACCTTGATTACAAATAGCAATAATCTGATGCTCATAGTGGGAGGACATTGCATGACTCTGACTTATCTCATTACTTCCTCCTGTTATATATGGCAACATATTCAGTGTGGGAATGACTTGAAGATAACCAACAAGAGACTCACAAGCAAGCACCAACAACTACCCTTCACCATCACTCACCACCTAGTCATCCTCAAAGCTTTCAGCACACACAGGAACCTGGGAGCACAACATTACATCCTAACTTGTTTGCTTCATTTTGCAGGTTTCATAGATAGGATAAGATTGCTTTGGTGAGTATATAGAGGGGTGTTGACATCACAAATACTCAGTAGAACATCAGTCAAGCGTTATTGTTTCTATACAACATATGTTTGCTCCCCATCTGAAGATTCTTACTGCCTATTTGTGCTAGTATCAACTCCCAGAGGTGTTGGCATATTGCAATGCTCATTATGAGGGTTTTTTCAACACATTACAACAACAACACGTCAGCAACACAGATGATAACACAATCATGCTATGCAGATCAATTTCAATCAGCTTGAAGTGGTCAGCAATATGATGTACGTACTCAGAAACAACACAGATATCAGTACACATTAGGTTCAGAAAAATGGAAGCTATCCTGCTATACATCACAAGCAACTTGGCTTGGACATCAATCAGATGTACCTACACAGACATTTATCATATGGCCTGAGCTTGACTACTGTGTAATGTTTGTGTGGTGTTAAACTATTTCTCAGTGGTATTAACATGTTATCATGCTCATTCTAGGGGTGGTTTAACACCATACAGAACCATGGAGTCAAGCATGAACCTCATAGATAAGGCTTATACTAGATGTGATTGCATTTATTCACAGAATTATATGGCTGCACATATGATCTGCTTCTTTGTGTATGAATTGTTGGTACTGGTATATCAAACTAAGGATATCTACTCACATGAAATACAAGGAAAACTGTTGCTTACATCTGTTTTTGATATTGATAGTATAGTGTCATATCATTATCCAGTGGTATTAGTGTGCATGCATGCTCAATCTGGAGATGAGAAGACACTATATTGTCCTCATGTATCAAGCAGACAGCTCTGTCTCTATTATGCTTTCATCTCAAATTCATGTTCAATGTATCAACAACGATGCTGGAATTTTCAGCCCCAAGTTCACAATGTCCAAAATGCTTTGCTTTACAACTACTGGATTTAAACATACCTACTCCTTTGGATTGCAATAAATGGCGCCTGGTGAGAGCTTTGTAGGTGCTACAACAAATTGTTGGCAACTGGTGTGTGCAGTCACAGTCTTCGAAAACAATTGGATGTTTCAAATTACTAGCCTTGTATTTTCCATCTTTCATTACGCTACTGCTACATTGTATTTGGTAGCAATAGCCATTGTAGTTCTTTATCGTAATGTTTGTTTGTAGGTTACTTAAACATTTTGTAAGTTTTACCCGGTTTGGGATTTATTATATATAACAGCTACTGGGGGTATAACCTAGTAGTATATTTGCTTAAAATAAAAATCCAAAATTGGCTCAAACCGGCCCTCGGGCCCACGTCTCGAAATCCGACAAAAGTCATAAAACCTGAAAGCCAATTCACTCATTAGTCTAACCATACCAACAATCTTATAACCCAATACGAACTTAGTCGAATCCTCAAATCACCTCAAACAACCTCAAAACACGAATTTCACACGGATTCAAGCCTAATGAACTTCGAAATTTCCAAATTTTACAAACGACGCCGAAACCTATTAAATCACGTTTGATTGACCTCAAATTTTGCACACAAGTCATAAATGGCACCACAAACCTACTCCAATTTCCGAAAATCCAATCCGACCCCGATATCAAAAATTTCACTCTCGATCAAATTTGCCAAAATTCCAGCTTTCACCAATTCAAGCCCAATTCTACTACGGACCTTCAAATCATAATCCAGACGCCCCCTAAGTCCAAAATCATCTAACGGAGCTAACAGAACCATCAAAATTCAAATCCGAAGTGGTTTACACATAAGTCAAAATCTGGTCGACTTTTCCAACTTAAGTTTCTAATTAAGAGACTAAGTGTATCAATTCACTCTGAAATCACTCCGGACCCGAACCAACTAACCCAGTAAGTCATATAACAGCGGTAGAACACAAAAGAAGCAGAAATGGGGAAATAGGGCTACAACTATCGAAATGACCGACTGGGTCGTTACATCCTCCCCCTCTTAAACAAACATTCATCCTCGAACGAGTATAGAGACATACCTGAAGTTGTGAAAAGATGAGGATAACTGCTGCGCATATCATGCTCGGTCTCCCAAGTCGCCTCCTCGACTGGCTGACCCCCCCACTGAACCTTCACATAAGCAATGTTCTTTGACCTCAGCTGTCGTACCTGTCTATCCAAGATAGCCACCGGCTCCTCAACATAAGATAAATCCTTGTCAAACTGGACTGAGCTGAAATCCAACACGTGAGACGGATCGCCATGATACTTCTAGAGCATAGAAATATGGAATACTGGATGAACTCTTACTAGACTGGGAGGCAAGGCAAGCTCATAAGAAACCTCCCCGACACGTCGCAATACCTCAAATGGGCCGATAAACCTCGGGCTCAACTTGACCTTCTTTCTGAACCTCATAACACCCTTCATGGATGACACTCGGAGCAGGACCTGCTCTCCAATCATGAATGCAACATCGCGAACCTTCCGATTAGCATAACTCTTCTGTCTGGACTGGGCTGTGCGTAGTCTATCCTGAATCACCTTAACCTTCTCCAGAGCATCCTGAACCAAGTATGTACCCAATAATCTAGCCTCGTCCGGCTCGAACCAACCCACTGGAGACCTACACCGCCTATCATATAGAGCCTCATACGGTGCCATCTGGATGCTCAACTGATAACTGTTGTTGTAGGCAAATTCCGCTAGTGGCAAGAACCGATCCCACGAACCCCCAAACTCCATTATGCATGCACGAAGCATACCCTCTAATATCTGAATAGTGCGCTGGGACTGTCTGTCCGCTTGAGGGTGAAATGCTGTGCTCAACTCCACTCGAGTACCCAACTCATGCTGCACGGCGCTCCAGAACCGTGATGTAAACTGCGTGCCCCGGTCAGAGATGATAGATACCGGTATGCCATGAAGCCTGACGATATCGCGGATATACACTCGAGCCAGCTGCTTGGAAGAATAGGTAGTCATCACAGGAATGGAATGAGCTGACTTGGTCAGCCTGTCCACAATCACCCAAACTGTATTAAACTTCCGCTGAGTCCGTGGAAGCCCAACAATGAAATCCATAGTGATCCGCTCCCATTTCCACTTCGAAATCTCTAATTTCTGGAGCAACCCACCTGGATGCTTATGCTCATACTTCACCTGCTGGTAATTTAGACACCGAGCTACATACTCCACTATGTCCTTCTTCATTCTCCTCCACCAGTAATGTTGCCTCAAGTCCTGATACATCTTCGCGGCACCCGGATGAATGGAATACCGCAAGCTATGAGCCTCCTGAAGAATTAGCTCTCGCAAACCATCTACATTGGGTACACATAGCCTGCCCTGCATCCTCAATGCACCTTCATCCCCAATAGTGACCTCTTTAGCATCACCGTGCTGGACCGTGTCCTTAAGGACAAGCAGATGGGGGTCATCATACTGACGCCCCCTGATACGATCATAAAGAGAAGACCGGGAGACCACACAAGCCAATACTCGATTCGGCTCAAAAATATCCAATATAACAAACTGGCTGGTTAAGGCCTGAACATCTAACGCTAATGGCCTCTCTGCTGCTGGAAGATATTCTAAGCTCCCCAAACTGTCCGCCCGACGACTCAAAGCATCGGCCACCACATTGGCCTTCCCGGGATGGTACAAAATTATGATATCATAATCCTTAAGAAGCTCCAACCACCTCCGCTGACACAAGTTAAGATCCTTCTATTTGAACAAATGCTACAAACTCCGGTGATCAGTGTAAATCTCACAATGGACACCGTACAAATAGTGCCGCCAAATCTTCAAGGCATGAACAATAAATGCTAACTCAAGGTTGTGGACATGATAGTTCTTTTCATGGGGCTTCAACTAGCACGAAGCATAAGCAATCACTATGCCCTTCTGCAGCAAAACACACCCAATACTGATCCGAGAAGCATCACAATACACTGTGTAAGAACCGGAAGCTGATGGTAGAACTGCAGCCATGGTCAAAGCAGTCTTGAGCTTCTGAAAGCTCTCCTCGGACTCATCCGACCACCTGAAAGGTGCACCCTTTTGGGTCAATTTGGTCAAGAGCGATGCGATAGATGAGAAACCCTATACCAAACGATGGTAATAACCAGCCAAACTAAGAAAACTCCGAATCTCCGTGGCTGAGGACGGTCTGGGCCAACTTCGAACCGCCTCTATCTTCTTCGGATCCACCTGAATACCCTCACTGGACACCACGTGCCCCAAGAACACCACTGAACTGAGCCAAAACTCACACTTGGAGAACTTTGCATAAAGCTTCTCCTCCCTCAACCACTGCAACACGATCTTCAGATACTGGGCATGCTCCTCCTGGCTGCGAGAGTACACCAAGATATCATCATTAAATACCCTGGTATTCTCTCGTAGAGTACACCAAAATTCCAAATTTAGCCAATTCAAGCCTACTTCTACTACGGACCTTCAAATCACATTCCGGACGCGCCACTAAGTCCAAAATTACCTAACGGAGCTAACAGAAACATCAAAATTCAAATCCAAGGTCGTTTACACATAAGTCGACATCCAATCGAATTTTCTAACTTAAGCTTCTAATTAAAAAACTAAGTATCTCAATTCACTTTGAAATCACTCCGGACCCGAACCAACTAACTCGTTAAGTCATATAACAGCTGTAAAACACAAAAGAAGCAGAAAATGGGAAAATGGGACTACAACTCTCGAAACAACCGGCCGAGTCGTTACAATATGACATCTTAGTGGAAAACCTCGTGTACTTCTGATCACTAATCGCTCGGTCACTCGGTACTGTTTATGGCCAATCCAGCCCAGGGATATTCCATCCCGTATATATATATTGACTGACAGTCAGTCACTCACTATTGTATAAGTCCAATCCAGCCCTGGGGTAATTTATCCCCCAATATAAATGTTTCGGACAAGATCCATATCCAGTAAAATTCATCACAATTATAAATAAGTAAGGCAAGTCCATGCCCTGGGAAGTTCATCCCGTATATATAAATCATCTACGCTCACTGTGGGGGGTTCAGACTCCGGAGGGGATCCTTCAGCCCAAGCGTGATATAAGCCTACATGGCCTGCTGCAGGCGGGCAACCCCGATCCATATAATCATAAAGCCTATAAGGCCTATTACAGGTGGGCAATCCCATTCCATATAATGATAATATATAAAGCCAATATGTCCTACTGCAGGCGGGTAGTCCCGATCTCATAAATATCCTCACAATGGATGAACATGACTAAGTATGAAATATACATTTTTTAAAAATAATTAAATTCAACAGCAACACAACCCTAGGGGTCCCAAAATATCGGCACGTAGCCTAAACATGATCTTTAATAAAAGTCTCAGCTCAATTTCCTAACACATGGAGAATATTCAGATAGTAACATGATTCTTTAAATTTACAACTTCACAGAATTTATTTAAGTCACAATTTCTATGGTGCACGGCCACACGCTCGTCACCTAGCATGTGCGTCACCTTCTAACAAGTGATATAACACCAAATTCGGGGATTCATACCCTCAGAACCAAGTTTAGAAGTGTTACTTACCTCAAACCATGTAATTCTTTACTCCGCTATGTTTTTGCCTCGCGAATTGGCCTCCGAAATCCTCGTATCTAGTCACAATTAATTTGATTGAGTAAATACAAATTATTGGAATTAATTCCATATGAAAATACTAATTTTCTAACAAAATCCAAAATTTAACTCAAAAATCGCCCGTGGGGCCTACGTCTCAGAACCCGACAAAAGTTACAAAATATGAACGCTCGTTCAACCACGAGTCTAACCATACAGATTTTGCCAAATTTCGGCATCAACTTGACCTCCAAATCATCAAATCGTATTTCCAAATCCCTAGGTCCAAATTCCCGATTTACACCTCTAAAACACGTAATCTAGTCGGATTATTCAATGATAATTCAATATTATGAAGTATAAATGATCACAATGACTTACCTCAAGTTTCCCGTGAATTCTCTCTGAAAATAGCCCCAATAACCGTGCTTGAAGGTCCAAAAAGGGCAAAACTCGAAAGCCCTTAGAAATGTATACCGTCCAGGGGTTCCGCACCTGCGACTCACTTAGACGCTTTTGCGGTCTCGCAGGTGCGAGAAACCAACCGCTTCTACGACTTTTCCCGCTTCTATGGTTTTGCCCAGCCTCCCTTGCGGCCTTGCCTCCACATATGTGACATTGGTGTCGCTTCTGCGGACTCGCTTCTGCGAGATTCTGTTCGCTTCTGCGGACTTCCCCCTTCTGCGAGCTCGCACATGCGATTGCATCAGAAGGAAGAAATTTCCAGATTTCTTCCAAGTCCAAAATTTAGTTCGTTAACCATCCAAAACTCACCCGAGACCTCAACCAAATACAAAAACAACTCCTAAAACATCATAAAAACTTAGTCGAATCCTCAAATCACATCAAACAACACTAAAACCACGAATCCCAATTCAAGCTTAGTGAAACTAAGAAATTCCAATCTCTATATTCGATGCCGAAACCTATCAAATCAAGTCCGATTGACCTCAAATTTTGCACACAAGTCATAAATGACATAACAGACCTATTCCAATTTCCAGAATTGGATTCCGACCCCGATATCAAAAAGTCAACTCCCCGGTCAAACTTCCAAACTTACATTTCTATTTTAGGCATTTCAAGCCTAATTTAACTACTGACTTCCATATATTTTTCTGGACACACTCCTAAGTCCAAAATCACCATACGGAGCTATTGGAATCATCAAAGCTTTATTCTGGAGTCGTTTACACATAAGTCAATATCCGGTCAACCTTTTCGACTTAAGTTTTAAACCTTGGAACTAAGTGTTCCAATTTATTCCAAAACCTTACCGGACCCAAACCAATCACTCTGAAAAGTCACATAATAACTGTAAAGCATAATTTGAGCAGTAATTGGGGGAACGGGGTTGTATTGCTCAAAACGACCGGCCGGGTTGTTACATTCTCCCCCTCTTAAATAAATGTTCGTCCTCGAATGAGTTTAGAATCATACATGGAGTCTCAAATAGGTGTGGATATTTGCTTCATATCTCTTGCTCAGTCTCCCAGGTAGCTTCTCCGACTGGCTAGCCACTCCACTGCACTTTCACTGAAGTTATGTTCTTTGATCTTAACTTTCAAACCTGCCGGTCTAAAATGGTCACCGGCTCCACATCATAAGTCAAATTACCATCCAACTGCACTATGCTGAAATCCAAAACATGAGATGAATCTCCGACATACTTCCGAAGCATGGATACATGAAACACTGGATGAACACCCGATAGATTAGGTGGCAATGCAAGTTCATAAGCTACCTCCCAAATCTTCTTAAGTATTTCAAAAGGTCCAATATACCTAGGACTCAACTTGACCTTCTTTCCAAACCTCAAAACACCCTTCATATGTGAAACTCGAAATAGTACCTTCTCTCCTACCATGTAAGCAAAATTGCGAACCTTCCGGTCGACATAACTCTTATGTCTAGACTGTGCCGTTCGAAGTCATTCCTGAATCAATTTAATCTTTTCCAAAGCATCCTGAACTAAATCAGTACCCAATAGCCTAGCCTCACCCGGCTCAAACCAACCCACCAGAGACCGGCACCATCTCCCATATAAGGCCTCATACGGAGCCATCAAAATGCTCGATTGGTAGCTGTTATTGTAAGCAAACTCCGCGAATGGCAGAAATTGATCCCAAGAACCCCTAAAATCAATGACACAAGTGCGTAGCATCTCCTCCAATATCTGAATAGTACGCTCGGACTGTCCGTCCGTCTGAGGGTGAAATGCTGTACTCAACTAAACCTTTGTGCCTAACTCTCGATGTACTACCCTCCAAAACTATGATGTAAACTGAGTGCCTTAGTCAGAAATGATGGACACTGGCACACCGTGAAGGTGAACAATCTCATGGATATAAATCTCAGCCAATTGCTTCGAAGAATAAGTAGAACCGACTGGAATAAAATGCGGGGACTTGGTCAACCAATCTACAATTACCCAAAAAGCATCAAACTTCCTCAAAGTCCGTGGGAGTCCAACTACAAAGTCCATGGTAATACGCTCCCACTTCCATTCTGGAATTTCAAGTTTCTGAAGCAATCCGCCCAGTCTCTGATGCTCGTATTTCATATGTTGACAATTTAAACACCGAGCTACAAACCTAACTATATCTTTCTTCATTTTTCTCCACAAATAGTGCTGTCTCAAGTCCTGATACATCTTTGTGGTACCCGGATGAATGGAATACCACGAACTGTGGGCTTCTTCAAGAATCAATTCACGCAGCCCATCTACATTTGGCACACAAATCCTACCCTGCATTCTCAATACCCCATCATCTCAAATAGTAACATCTTTGGCATCATCGTGTTGAACTGTGTCCTTAAGGACAAGCAAATGAGGATCATCATATTGATGCTCTCTGATGCGATCATATAAAGAAGACCGAGAAATCACACAAGCTAGAACCCGACTAGGCTCCGAAATATCTAATCTCACGAATTGGTTGGCCAAAGCCTAAACATCAACTGCCAGAGGCCATTCACTAACAGGAATGAATGCAAGGCTACCCATACTCACCACCTTTCTACTCAAGTCATCGGCCTTCCCAGGATGATACAAAATAGTAATATCATAATCCTTCAGTAGCTCCAACCATATCCGCTGCCTCAAGTTTAGATCTTTCTATTAGAATAAGTGTTGAAGACTCCGATGATCTATAAATACCTCGCACAACACACCATAGAGATAGTGCCTCCAAATCTTTAATACATGAACAATATATGCCAGCTCTGAATCATGAACACAGTAGTTCTTTTCATGTGGCTTCAACTGACGCGAAGAATAAGCAATCACTCTACCCTCCTACATTAGGACATACCCAATACCAATACGAGAAGCGCCACAATACACCCTATAAGAGCCTAAAGTTAAAGGCAAAACTAGGACTGGAGCTGTGGTCAAGGCAGTCTTGAGCCTCTGAAAGCTCTCTTCACACTCATCCAACCACCTGAATGGAGCACCTTTTTGGGTCAATTTGGTCAAAGACAATGCAATATACGAAAAGCCCTCTACAAAGCGACGATAATAACCGGCCAAGCCGAGAAAGCTCCAAATTTCAGTAGCTGAAGATGGCCTGGGCCAACTCTGAACTGCCTCTATCTTCTTTGGATCCACCTTAATTCCTTCACTGGACACTATGTGTCCCAAGAATGCCACCGAACTAAGCCAGAACTCACATTTAGAGAATTTGGCATAAAGTCTCTCCTCTCTCAGCCTCTGTAATACAATAATCAAGTGTTGTGCATGCTCCTTCTGGTGACGTGAGTACACCAGGATATCATCAATAAATACTATATATGGCTGGAATACACTATTCATCAAATGCATAAATGTTGCTGGGGCGTTGGTCAGCCCAAAAGACATCACGAGAAATTCATAGTGGCCATAATGAGTCCTGAATGTCGTGTTTAGAATATCCGAATCCTGAATTTTCAACTGGTGATACCCGGATCTCAAATCAATTTTGGAGAATACCCTCGCTCCTTGAAGCTGGTCAAATAAATCATCAATACGCGGCAAAGGATATTTATTCTTGATTGTAACTTTGTTCAACTACCTATAATCGATGCACATCCACATAGTGTAATCTTTCTTTTTCACAAATAGAACCGGTGCACCCCAAAGTGACACACTCAGCCTAATAAAATCCTTATCAAGAAGTTCCTGAAGTTGCTCTTTTAATTCTTTCAACTCAGCTGGTGCCATATGATACAGAGGAATAGAAATGGATTTGGTGCCCGACACCAAGTCTATACCGAAATCAATATCCCTATCGGGTGGCATACCCGACAGGTCTGCAGGAGATACATCTGGAAAATCCCATACTACCGGTATTGAATCAATAGTTTAGCCGAAGATGGCCTGGGCCAACTCTGAACTACCTCTATCTTCTTCGGATCCACCTTAATTCCTTCACTGGACAATATGTGTCCCAATAATGCCACCGAACTAAGCCAGAACTTACATTTAGAGAATTTGGCATAAAGTCTCTCCTCTATCAGCCTCTGTAATACAATACTCAAGTGTTGTGCATGCTCCTTCTGGCAACGTGAGTACACCAGGATATCATCAATAAATACTACGACAAATGAGTCAAGATATAGATGGAATACACTATTCATCAAATGCATAATATTGCTAGGGTGTTGGTTAGCCCAAAAGACATCACGAGAAATTCATAGTGGCCATAATGAGTCCTGAATGCTGTCTTTAGAATATTCGAATCCCGAATTTTCAACTGGTGATACCAGAATCTCAAATCAATTTTGGAGAATACCCTCGCTCCCTGAAGCTAGTCAAATAAATCATTAATACGTGACAAAGGATATTTATTATTGATTGTAACTTTGTTCAACTGCTTGTAATCGATGCACATCCGCATAGTGCCATCTTTCTTTTTCACAAATAGAACCGGTGCACCCCAAGGTGACACACTCGGCCTAATAAAACTCTTATCAAGAAGTTCCTGAAGTTGCTCTTTCAATTCTTTCAACTCAACTAGTGCCATACGATACGGAGGAATAGAAATGGACTGAGTGCCCGACACCAAGTCAATATCAAAATCAATATCTCTGTCGGGTGACATACCCGACAGGTGTACAGGAAATACATCCGAAAAATCTCGTACTACCGGTATTGAATCAATAGTAGGAGTATCTGCCTCAACATCTCTCACAAATGCCAAATATGACAAACACCCCTTCCCAACCATACGTTGAGCTTTCAAGTAAGAAATTACCCTGCTGGGAACATAATCTGAGGAACCTCTCCACTCGACCTTCGGTAATCCCGATATCGCCAACATCACCATTTTTGTGTGACAATCCAAAATAGCATGACACGGAGACAACCAGTCCATACCTAAAATTACATAAAAATCAACCATACTAAGCAATAAGAGATCAACTCTAGTCTCCAATCTCCCAATAGTTACCACACATGACCGATATACACTGTCCACAATAATAGTATCGCCTACCAACGTAGATAAACAAACATGGGAAACTAAGGACTCACATTGCATAACCAGATAACGAACAAAATATGATGAAACATACGAATATGTGAAACCAGGGTCAAATAATATAGAAGCTTCCCTATGACACACTGAGATAATACATGTGATCACTGCATCTAAATCAACGACATTTGGCATGGCAGGGAAAGCATAGAATCGGGCCTGACCATCACCTGATCGCCCCCCCTCTTGGCAACCCCTAGCTGACTGAGACCCACCCCGAGCTGGCTGGGCGGGTGGTGGAGTAACTGGTGCAGAAGTGGTAGCCTGACTCCTCTGCTGAGCTGGACCTTGCATAAGGTGGGAACAATATTTCCTCAGATGACCCAGATCTCCACACTCATAGCAATCCCTCTTGAAAAATGGTGGCAATTTCTGAGGCGGACCTCGAGAACCAGAAGAACCTGGTATAGATGAACCCTAAACTGATGGTGCACGAGATGAACTCTGAGCTAGAAGTGCACCAAGAGAAGACTGATTCTGTCGAGCACTGTATGGACCATGGCTAGCCGATGCACCACGATGAGCTGAACGAGCCATTTGAGCGGGCCTATAAGGACGACCCCTACTGTGATAGGGTTGTCCCCTAGAAGGAACACCACTAGAATTACCCGGACCACAAGACCTCTTGGCCTCTCTATCCTCACGCTCTTGAGTACTGACCATCTCTAGCCATCGAGCACTATCAACCACCTTATCGAATCTAGCACCTGCTACATTCCCAGAGTCATAACAAAATGGAACTGCTGGTTGAGACCATTAATGAACCTCCTGATCCTCTCTCTCTCAATCGAAACCAACCAAACTGCATGACGGTCCAATTCTAAAAATTGCATCTCATAGTGAGTCACGGACATGTCCTCCTGGGCCAAAGCCTCCTGAAGGCCTGGAATCACAATGGGCACAGCTGGTGCCTGAGTTGGTCCTGTCGGCTCACCTATGTCTGGAATCTTCTCCTGAGCTGAAGCAACTGGTGGTGGTGCTCCAACTCCTATACGAGCTACACCTCGACCTCTACCTCGACCCCGACCTCTACCTCTCGCAGCCCTAACTGGTGGCACTGGTGGCTGATTGTCCGATCCGTTAGTACGTGTCCTCACCATCTGTGAGAGAATAAAATAACAAAAATTTAGTTTCCGGAATCAACAAATTCGCACGATATAATACAAGAAAGTGAAAAATTCCTATGGGTTCGACAACCTCTCGAAGATAAGTACAGACGTTTCTGTATCGATCCGCAAGACTCTACTAAACCTGCTCATGACTCATGAGACCTATGTAACCTAGACTCTGATACCAACTTGTCACAACCCAAAATCTCACATGTCGTGATGACGCCTATCTCAATACTAGGCAAGCCGACAACCTCAATAAAACACAATATCTTTTAAGTTTGAAAACATAATACTTGAATTCAATAGAAAGCCTCATAATTACATATACAAAACACTCCCAAAACCCGGTGTCACTGAGTACCTGAGCATCTAAATGAATACAAAGTCTGACTGATAAAAAAACATTGTCCGAAAGTATAGAACAGTACAATAACTAAAAGAAAGAGAGTCAAGGTCAGCAAACGCCAGGCAACTATCTTGATAGTCTCTAATTGATATCACTTTGAAATCTAACAGTCACTATGTCCGAAAGCACCTGGATCTGCACACGAGGTGCAGAGTGTAGTATGAGTACAACCAACTCAATAAGTAACAAGACTAACTTCTGGCTGAAAGTAGTGACGAGCTCCGCAGGTACAGTCCAATATATAAATAACGGTACAGAAATGTAGGCATGCTTTCAAGTTCAACAGTTAAACTTAGTACAAGTAAGATATATAAATACTACATGATATGAGGGATATGACATCTCAGTGGAAAACCTTGTGTACTTATGGTCACTAATCGCTCGGTCGCTCGGTACTGTTTATGACCAATCCAGCCCAGGGATATTCCATCCTGTATATGTATATATATTGACTGACAGTCGGTCACTCAGTACCGTATAAGGCCAATCCAGCCCTGGGATAATTTATCCCCAAATGTAAATGTTTCGGACAAGATCCATGTCCAAGAAAATTCATCACAATTATAAATAAGTAAGGTAAGTCCATGCCCTGGGAAGTCCATCCCGTATATATAAATCATCTACACTCACTGTGGGGAATGCAGACTCCGGAGGGGCTCCTTCAGCCCAAGCGTGATATAAGCCTACATGGCCTACTACAGACGGGCAGCCACAATCCATATAATAATAAAGCCTATAAGGCCTACTGCAGGCGGACAATCCCGTTCCATATAATGATAATATATATAAAGCCAATATGGCCTACGGCATGCGGGCAGTCCCGATCCTATAAATATCCTCACAATGGATGAACATGACTGAGTATGATATATATATATATATATATATATATATATATATATTTAAAACAATTAAATTCAACAGCAACACAACCCTAGGGGCCCCAAAATATCGGCACGTAGCCTAAACATGATCTTTAATAAGAGTCTCAGCTCAATTTCCTAACACGTGGAGAATATTCAGATAATAACATGATTCTTTTAATTTACGACTTCACAGAATTTATTTAAGTCACAATTTCTATGGTGCACGCCCACACGCTCGTCACCTAGCATGTGCATCACCTTATAACAACTGATATAACACCAAATTCGAGGATTCATACCCTCAGAACCAAGTTTAGAAGTGTTACTTACCTTAAACCGTATAATTCTTTAGTTTGCTATGCCTTTGCCTCACGAATTGGCCTCCGAAAGCCTCGTATCTAGGCGCAATTAATTTGATTCAGTCAATACAAATTATTGGAATTAATCCCATATGAAAATACTAATTTTCCAACAAAATTCGAAATTTAACTCAAAAACCTCCCGTGGAGACCATGTCTCGGAACCCGACAAAAGTAACAAAATATGATCGCTCGTTCAACCACGAGTCTAACCATACAAATTTTACCAAATTCAGACATCAACTCGACCTCCAAATCATCAAATCTTATTTTCAAATCCCTAGGTACAAATTCCCGATTTACACCTCTAAAACACGTAATATAGTCGGATTATTCGATGATAATTTAATATTATGGAGTAGAAATGATCACAAATGACTTACCTCAAGTTTCCCGTGAATTCACTCTAAAAATCGCCCCAAAACCGAGCTTGAAGGTCCAAAAATGGCAAAACTCGGAACCCATTCAAAATGTATATCGTCCAGGGGTTCCGCACCTACGACTCACTTAGCCGCTTATGCGGTATCGCAGATGTGAGAAACCAACCACTTCTGCGGACAAAAAGTCCGCTTTTGCGAAGAAGCGTCCGCTTCTGCGGTTTTGCCCAGCCTCCCTTGCCTCCGCATCTGCGACCTAGGTGTCACTTCTGCGGACTCGCTTCTGTGAGATTCTGTCCGCTTCTGCGATGCCAGGCTCGCTTCTGTGAGCTCGCACCTGCGAGCCAAATTCCGCAGGTGCGATTGCATCAGAAGGCAAAAATTTCCAGATTTCTTCCAAGTCCAAAATTTAGTCTATTAACCATCCAAAACTTACCCGAGGGCCCCGGGACCTCAACCAAATACACCAACAAGTCCTAAAACATCATACAAACTTATTCAAATCCTCAAATCACATCAAACAACACTAAAATCACGAATCATACTTAATGAAACTAAGAAATTCCAAGTTCTACATTCAATGATGAAACCTATCAAATCAAGTCCGATTGACCTCAAATTTTGCACATAAGTCATAAATGACATAACGGACCTATTCCAATTTTCAGAATTGGTTTCTGACCCCGATATCAAAATGTCAACTCCCCGATCAAACTTCCAAACTTAAATTTCTATTTTAGGCATTTCAAGCCTAATTTAACTACTAACTTCCATATAATTTTCCGAACACACTCCTAAGTCCAAAATCACCATACGGAGCTACTGGAATCATCAAAGCTTTATTCTATTGTCGTTTAATACCTTTTAGATTCCTCGACTTGCGTGCACAATCCGTAAATTTTTTCGGAAAGTTTTTATGTGAAAAATTGATTAAAATGTGAAATAGTGCATTAAAACTCACTTAAGTTAACTTCAGTCAACATTTTGAGCAAAAAGACCCAGATCAATATTTTGATAGTTCCGGTAGGTCCGTATTGTAATTTGGAACTTGGGCGTATGCCTAGAATTTAATTTGGAGGTCCCTAGCTCGAGTTATCGCCATTTATTGAAAATTAGAAGTTTGAAAGCTTAAAGATTCCCAAGTTTGACCGTGAATTTGACTTTCTCGATATCGGACTCGGATTGAGTTTATGATAGTTGGAATAGCTCTGTTACGTCATTTATGACTTGTGCGCCAAATTTGAAATCATTCCGGATTCATTTTATACATTTCGTCACGAGTTTTGTAAAGTGAAAAGTTTGAAACTCATAAGTCCGAATCGAGCTGTGAATTGTAATTTTGATGTTATTCGACATGATTTGAGACCTCGAGTAAGTCTCCATTATGTTACGGGACTTGTTGGAATATTCGGACGAGGTTCCGAGAGTCTCAGGTGGGTTTCAGACAAGCCACAAATCATTTTTGGAACTCTGTTATGCTGTTGAAGGGGGCTGACTACTGATGCGATCGCATCTGCGAAGAAGGAGCCGCAGATGCGCAGCCGCTTCTGCGAGAAGCTGGTTGCTTTTGCGACCTGGGCACTGGCCAGCTCTTTCACTTCTGCGGAGAAATGAGGCGCATATGTGTGACCGCTTCTGCGGTCGTTTGGTCGCTTCTACGATGTAGCAGGTGCGGCATTAAAGTTCGCAGATGCGGAAATTCGCCTGACAGACTCACTTCGCAAATGCGAGTTTTTTCTCGCAGATACAAAAATAATATCCGTGGATGTGAAAATACTGGACAGAATACATAAAATCAGGTGTTTGCCATTTTTGCTCATTTTTTAGTTTTGAGTCTCGGATTTGGGCGATTCCAAAGGGGTTTTTCACGACTTCGACTTGGGTAAGTATTCTATAACGAAAAGTAATTATATTTCATAAATCAGTGTTTATATTCATAATTTATTTTGGATTTAGATGGAAGAAATTGGAGTTTTTGTAAAACTTTCCAAAAACAAAAATTTAGGATTTGAAAGACAATCCGATATCAGAATTCGATAATTTTAGTATGGTTGAACTCGTATCGGAACGTGTCATGACCCAATTTCACCTATAGGTTGTGATGATGCCCAACACTATAGCTAGTCAAGCCAACTAGTAATTTAAACATATATCAATTATTTTCAGAATACTTTTTTAAGTAATTTTTATTATTTTACTAGCAATATTAAAGAAAATATAAAAGATACCTATTAATTTAAATCCAAGATAAATAATCAACTGCCAATTCTACGTGCCAAGACCTGGTGTCACAAGTGTATGAGCATCTAGTAGATTATACAAAACTCCAAATACTGTCTGAAACAAAAATAGACAGAATAAAAAGGCAAGAAGAGGCACAGGTAGCTGCAGAACGGCTCAGAAAGGCAGCTCACCACTACGCCTCTGGATAACGTGGATGTGCGATGGTAGGTCCTCCACTAGTACCTGCCTCAGATCCTGCACAAAAAGTACAGCAAGTGTAGCATGAGTACGTAAACAACGTGTACCCAGTAAGTATCAAGCCTAATCTCGAAGTGGTAGAGACGAGATGGCTGACTTTGACACTCACTATGGGTCAATAATAATAATTTAAATAAAACTAGAATATCTAAATCAACATGATTCACAAAGTTAACAATAATTTATTTAACCAGCAGAAATAATTAAATTCCTTCAAATGCAACAATTTCCAAACTATTAATTAGCCTCATTTACATGGATAACAATAATTCCTTAACAAGCAGAGATAATTAATTCTTTAAATTTCAAAGATTTTCAATTTATCAATTAGCTTCACAAGCTACAATAAACTATCCAAATATCGTGTAATTATTATTATTAAGCACAATTTCTGTCGAGGTCGTATGGCCCGATCCAGAGTGTCGTGTACACTGGCGAGGGATGTGCGGCACGATCCATAGATGCATCTATCCTACCGAGGCGTTCGGCCCGCTCCACAAGAAAGGAGAACATTTTCTTATGTACCTTCGGAAGGAGAGTATCTTTATTATAAGATAAATTCAGGAGGAAGAACAATTTCTCTTAACAATTAATTAATTTAAACAGAAAATCAAATATATGAGATTTTCATCCTTTAATATTTTTATCTAATAATTCACAATATATGTATATATCAAATAATATTAATTAAATAAAGAATACAATTTACACAAGTAATTCATGCCTTGAGTCTTAAACTACCCGGACTTTAGCATTAATAGTAGCTACGCACGGACTCTCATCACCTCGTGTGTACGTAGCCCCCACAATTAGCAACAATTATTACTTTAATGTCGTATGGGTAATTTCTCCCTCACAAGATTAGACAAGAGAATTACCTCGTCTTGCTCATTTTTAATCTACTAGTAGACCCTTTCCTCGATTATCCAACTCTGAATGGCTCGAATCTAACCAAAAATAATTCGATACAGTCTCCAAAAATTATAGAATCAATTTCATAAGAAAATACTACATTTTCAATAAAAATTCTGAAATTAATTAAAAATTCGTCCTTGGGCCCCACATCTCGGAATCCAGTGAAAATTATGAAATCCGACAACCCATTCAATTACGAGTCCAACCACACCAGTTTTACTTAAATCCGACTCCGAATCGATACCGAAATCTCAAAAATTCATTTCTATGAGATTTCTAAAAATTTCCCAAATTTCAATCTCAAAACACTAATTAAATGGTTAAAACAATGATATATTTGTGTATATAGACCAAATCCGAGTTAGAATCACTTACCCCAATGTCTTTCCTTGAAAATCTATCAAAGGTCACCTCTGCTCAAGCTCCAATTTGTTAAAAATGGAGAATGGGACGAAGTTCCCTCCTTTATAGTTCTGCCCAGGCAGCCTTCAGAACTGGGCCTCGATCGTGGCTTCGATCATGGCCCTCGAGCCTGGGTCTCGATCGTGGCTTCGATCATGGCCCTCAAGCCTGGGACTCAGTCATGGCCTCGATCATGGCCTCGATCCTGGGCCTCGATCATGGCATCGAGTCTGGGCTCGATCACAACCCAGAATATCCAGCAGAAGAGAAAAATTGCAGCAGATGTTTTAAGTCCAACTTTTGATCCGTTAACCATCCGAAACTCACCCGAGTCCCTCGGAACCTCAACCAAATATACCAACAAGTTCTAAAATATCATACGAACTTATTTGAAACCTCAAATCACATAAAACGACGCTAAAACCATGAATCATACCTCAATTCTAGCTTAATAAACTTTGAAACTTTTAATTTCTACAAACGATGCCGGAACCTATCAAATCAAGTCCGATTGACCTCAAATTTTGCACACAAGTCATAAATGACATAACAGAGCTGTGAAAATTTTCAGAACTGGATTCCGACTCTGATATCAAAAAGTCAACTCCCCGGTCAAGCCTAATTTAACTACGTACTTCCAAATAAAATTTCGAACACACTCCTAAGTCTAAAATCACCATACAGAGCTGTTGGAATCATCAAAATTCTATTCTGGGGGTCGTTTTTTCAAAATGTTGACCGAAATCAAACTTAGCATTTTAAGGCCATCTTAAGGAACCAAGTGTTCCGATTTCAACCCGAACACTTCCAAATCCCGAACCAACCATCCCCGCAAGTCTTAAATCATTAAAAGCACATACGAGAAGTTTTATTTTAGGGAAAAAGGTTCTAAAAGTCAAAATGACCGCTTGGGTCATTACATTCTCCATCTCTTAAGCAAACGTTCGTCCTCGAACGGGTTTAGAATTGTACCTGGAGTGCTGAATAAGTGTGGATATCTGCTCCACATGTTTTCCTCGGCTTCCCAAGTCGCTTCCTTGACTGGTTGGCCCCTCCACTGGAATTTTACAGAAATCCTCTTGGACCTCAACTGGCGAACCTGTTTATCAACAATGGCAACTGGTTCTTCTTCATAGCCCAAACTATTATCTAGTTGAACTGTGCTGAAGTCTAGCACATGTGATAGGTCGGCATGATACTTCCAGAGCATAGATACATGGAAAACCGGATGAACTCCTGATAGACTGGGAGGCAATGCAAGCTCATAAGCAACCTCTCCAACTCATCTCAACACCTCAAATGGGCCTATAAACCTTGGGCTCAACTTGCCCTTCTTCCCGAATCTCATGATGATAAATCTCGCGCTTTCTGATATGCGTAACTCTTCTGTCTGGATTGTGCTGTACGAAGTCGCTCCTGAATCAAATTTACCTTTTCCAAGGCATCTTTCACCAAATCAGTACCATATAATTTAGCCTCACCGAACTCAAACCATCCGATGGGCGAACGACATCGCCGACCATATAAAGCCTCAAATGGAGCCATCTCGATGTTGGATTGGTAACTATTATTATAAGCAAACTCGGCTAAAGGCAAGAAACGATCCCACTGACCTCCAAAGTCAATCACACATGCCCTGAGCATATCCTCCAAAATCTGAACTATCCGCTCTGGCTGCCCGTCGGTCTGCGGATGAAAGACTGTGCTGGGCTTTACATGGGTCCCCAATTCACTCTGTACTGCTCTCTAGAAATATGAAGTAAACTGAGGACCTCTATCTGATATGATGGAAATTGGCACACCGTGCAACCGAACTATCTCCTGAATATAAATTTGGGCCAACCTCTCTGAAGTGTACGTAGTCACAACAGGAATAAAGTGTGCCGACTTGGTCAACCTATCGACAATGACCCAAACTGCATCAAACTTCCGTAAGGTTCGCGGCAACCCAACTATAAAGTCCATAGTGATGCGTTCCCATTTTCACTCCGGTATAGTCATCTGCTGAAGTAGGCCACCTGGCCTCTAGTGCTCATATTTAACTTGCTGACAATTTAGACACCTAGCTACATGCTCAACAATGTCCTTTTTCATTCGTCGTCACCAATAATGCTGCCTCAGGTCACGATACATCTTCGTAGCACCTGGATGAATAGAATACCGAGAACTGTGTGCTTCCTCTAGGACCTTCTTCCTCAGTCCATCCACATTAGGAACACATAGACGATCCTGGAGTCGCAAAACACCATCCGCTCTAATAGTAACTTCCTTGGCACCACCCCGTAGTACCATTTCTCGTAGAACCATTAAGTGTAGATCATTATACTGGCGAACCTTGATCTGTTCAAATAGTTAAGACTGAGCTACAATGCATGCAAGAACTTGACTGGGCTCTGAAATATCCAGCCGCATAAGTCTGTTAGCCAAGGACTGAATATCTGAAGCCAATGGCCTCTCCTCTGCTGAAATGAAAGCCAAACTACCTATACTTTTGCCTTTCTACTCAAGGTATCTGCAACCATATTTGCTTTGCCCGGATGATACAGGATAGTAATATCATAATCTTTTAGTAACCCAAGCCATTTGCGATGTCTCAGATTTAGGTCCCTCTGCTTGAACAAATGCTGCAAACTGCGATGATCAGTGTAAACTTCACAAGACACCCCATAAAGATAATGCATCCAAATCTTAAGAGCGTGAACAATCACAGCTAACTCCAAATCATGCACTGGATAATTCTTTTCGTGGGGCTTCAACTGATATGAAGCATATGCAATAACTCACCCTTCTACATCAATACAGAACCCAAGTCAACGCATGAAGCATCACAATACACTGTATACATCCCCGAACCAGAAGGCAACACTAACATTGGTTTCTGTGTTGACTTGGCTCCAGATACCCAGCCTATATCTATCCCATTATATCGCATGGTTCCGAAAGAATTGAAAGAATTGAAAGAACAGCTTGAGGAATTACTAGCCAAAGGGTTCGTCAGACCGAGCATATCGCCTTGGGGTGGACCGATATTATTTGTGAAGAAGAAGGATGGAACAATGCGGATGTGTATTGATTATCGCCAATTGAACAAAGTCACTATTAAGAACAAGTAATCGCTGTCGCGTATTGATGATCTATTTGACCAGTTGTAGGGTGCTAGGGTGTTCTCTAAGATCGACTTGAGGTCGGGGTACCATCAGTTGAAGATTCAAGAACCGGATGTTCCGAAGACTTCTTTCCGGACTAGATATGGTCATTATGAGTTTCTGGTGATGTTCTTCGGTTTGACTAATGCCCCGGCAACGTTTATGGATTTGATGAACATGGTATTCAGGCCATATATTGATTCGTTTGTCATTGTCTTCATTGATGACATCTTGATCTACTCGCACAGTAAGGAGGAACACGAGCAGCATATGAGAGTGGTGCTTCAGGCGCTACGGGAACAAAGGCTATATGCTAAGTTCTCTATACAGCAGATGCCTGTCCATGAGCCTGCGCGGTAGGGGTCTATGCTCCCCCGCCCGCCTGAGATGTGGCTGGGTCTGCCGGAAATAAATCGGCCTGAGTCATAGTGTCCATGAACCGCAACATACGACCCATAACATCCTGGAATACCGGTGCAGATGTGAAATCCAACGGAGCTGGCTCTGCCACAGGCACCTCACCCTGTTCCTCAACAATAGGATTCTCTGTTGGACCCACTGGCAGCATAACTGGAACAGTCTTGGGACGTCCTCGCCCCCTACCATGAGCTGGAGCCCTCCCTCGGCCTCTAGCAACTGGGGGAGTAGCTCTTCCCTGGTCTAGAACCTCATTAGAGCGCGTTCTCACCATTTGTGAGAGAATAAGAGAAGGATATTTAGTACTACATTAATTGCACGATGGAATATGAAGAAAGGTAGTTTCCTAACACCCTATAGCCTCTCGAAGATAAGTACAGACGTCTCCGTACCGATCCACAAGACTCTATTAGGTCTGCTCATAACTTGTGAGACCTACGTGAACCTAGTGCTCTGATACCATCTTGTCACGATCCAATTTCACCTATAGGCCGTGATGGCACCCAACACTACAGCTAGGCAAGCTAACTAGTAATTTAAACATACATCAATTATTTTCAGAATAATTTTCTAAGTAATTTTTATTATTTTACTAGCAATATTAAAGAAAATATAAAAGATACCGATTAATTTAAATTCAAGATAAATAATAAACTCCCAATTCTACCAATGTGTGTGCCAAGACCTGGTGTCACAAGTGTATGAGCATCTAGTAGATTATACAAAACTCCAAATACTGTCTGAAACAAAAATAGACAGAATAAAAATGCAAGAAGAGGCCCTGGTAGCTACAGAACGGCTCAGAAAGGCAGCTCACCACTGCGCCTCTAGATAACGTGGATGTGCAATGATAGGTCCTACACTAGTACCTGCCTCATATCCTGCACAAAAAGTGCAGCAAGTGTAGCATGAGTACGTAAACAACGTGTACCCAGTAAGTATCAAGCCTAATCTCGAAGTGATAGAGACGAAATGGCCAACTTTGACACTCACTATGGGTCAATAATAACAATTGAAATAAAACTAGAATATCTAAATCAACATGATTCACAGAGTTAACAATAATTTATTTAACTAGCAGAAATAATTAAATTCCTTCAAATGCAACAATTTCCAAACTATTAATTAGCCTCATTTACATGGATAACAATAATTCCTTAACAAGCAGAGATTATTAATTCTTTAAATTCCAAAGATTTCCAATTTATCAATTAGCTTCACAAGTTGCAATAAACTATCCAAATATTATGTAATTATTATTATTAAGCATGATTTCTGTCAAGGTCGTATGGCCCGATCTAGAGTGTCGTGTACACTGCCGAGGGACGTGCGGCGCGATCCATAGATGCTTCTATCCTGCTGAGGCGTCCGGCCCGCTCCACAAGAAAGGAGGACATTTTCTTATGTACCTCCGGAAGGAGAGTATATTTATTATAAGATAAATTCGGGAGGAAGAACAATATCTCTTAACAATTAATTAATTTAAACAGAAAATCAAGTATATGAGATTTTCATACTTTAATATTTTTATCTAACAATTCACAATATATATATATATATATATATATATATATATATATATATATATATGTGTGTGTGTGTGTGTGTGTGTGTGTGTGTGTGTGTGTGTGTATATATATATATATATATGTATGTATCAAATAATATTAATTAAACAAAGAATACAATTTACACTAGTAATTCATGCTTTGAGTCCTAAACTCCCCGGACTTTAGCATTAATAGTAGCTACGCACGGACTCTCGTCACCTCATGCGTACGTAGCCCCCACAATTAGCAATAATTATTACTTTAATTACCTATGGGGTAATTTCCCCCTCACAAGATTAGACAAGAGACTTACCTCGTCTTGCTCCAATTTAATTTACTAGTAGACCCTTTCTTCGATTATCCAACTATGAATGGCTCGAATCTAACCAAAAATAATTCGATACAGTCACCAAAAATTATAGAATCAATTTCATAAGAAAATACTACATTTTCAATAAAAATTCTGAAATTAATTAAAAATTCGTCTGTGGGGCCCATATCTCGGAATTTGGTAAAAATTACGAAATCCGACAACCCATTTAATTACTAGTCCAACCATATCAATTTAACTCAAATCCGACTCCGAATCGATACCGAAATCTCAAAAATTCGTTTCTATGAGATTTCTAAATATTTCCCAAATTTAAATCTCAAAACACTAATTAAATTGTGAAAACAATGATATATTTGTGTATATTGACCAAATCCGAGTTAGAATCAATTATCCCAATGTCTTTCCTTGAAAATCTATCAAAAGTCGCCTCTGCTCAAGCTCCAATTTGTTAAAAATGGAGAATGGGACGAAGTTTCCTCCTTTATAGTTCTGCCCAGGCAACCTTCGGAACTGGGCCTCGATCGTGGCCCTCGAGCCTGGGCCTCGGTCATGACCTCGATCATGGCCTCGATCTTGGGCCTTGATCATGGCCTCGAGCCTGGGCTCGATCACAACCCAGAATATCCAACAAAAGAGAAAAATTGCAGCAGCTGTTTTAAGTCCAACTTTTGGTCCGTTAACCATCCGAAACTCACCCGAGGCACTCAGGACCTCAACCAAAATGCCAACAAGTCCTAAAACATCATACGAACTTATTTGAAAACTCAAATCACATAAAACGACGCTAAAACCACGAATCACACCCCAATTCAAGCTTAATAAACTTTGAAACTTTCAATTTCTACAAACGACACCGGAACCTATCAAATCAAGTCCGATTGACCTAAAATTTTGCACACAAGTCATAAATGATATAACGGAGCTGTGAAAATTTTTAGAACTGGATTCCGACTTCGATATCTAAAAGTCAACTCCCCAGTCAAATTTCCAAACTTAAATTCCTATTTTAGCCATTTCAAGCCTAATTTAACTACGGACTTCCAAATAAAATTATGGACACGCTCCTAAGTCCAGAATCACCATACGTAGCTGTTGGAATCATCAAAATTCTATTCTGGGGTCGTTTACTCAAAATATTGACCGAAGTCAAACTTAGCCTTTTAAGGCCAACTTAAGGAACCAAGTATTCCGATTTTAACCCGAACCCTTCCAAATCTCGAACTAACCATCCCCGAAAGTTATAAAATAGTAAAAGCACATACGGGGAGTCTTATTTAGGGAACGGGGTTCTATAAAGCAAAACGACCGGTCGGGTCGTTACATTCTCCACCTCTTAAACAAAAGTTCATCCTCGAACTGGTCTAGAATCATACCTGGAGTGCTGAATAAGTGTGGGTATCTGCTCCACATGTCCTCCTCGGACTCCCAAGTCGCCTCCTCGATTGGTTGGCCCTTCAACTGGACCATTACCGCAGAAATCCTCTTGGATCTCAACTGGCGATCCTGCCTCTCAACAATGGCAACTAACTCCTCTTCACAACCCAAACTCTCATCTAACCGAATCGTGTGGAAGTCTAACACATGTGACAAGTCGGCATAGTACCTCTGGAGCATAGACATGTGGAAGACCGGCTGAACTCCTGATAGACTGGGAGGCAAAGCAAGCTCATAAGCAACCTCTCCAACTCGTCTCAATGCCTCAAATGGGCCTATGAACCTTGGGCTCAACTTGACCTTCTTCCCAAATCTCATGATCCCCTTCATCGACGAGACTTTCAAGAGAACCTTCTCGCCTACCATAAATGATAAGTCACGCGCCTTCTGGTCCGCGTAACTCTTTTGTCTGGACTGTTTTATGCGAAGTCGTTCCTGAATCAACCTTACCTTTTCCAAGGCATCCTTTACCAAATCAGTACGGTAAAACTTAGCCTTGCCGGGCTCAAACCACCCGATGGGGGAACGACATCGCCGACCATATAAACCCGTGCTGGAATGGTAACTGTTGTTGTAAGCAAACTCGGCCAAAGGCAGGAAATGATCCCAATGACCTCTGAAGTCAATCACACATGCCTTGAGCATAACCTCCAAGATTTGAACTGTCCGCTCCGACTGCCCGTAGGTCTGCAGATGAAAGGTTGTGCTGAGCTCAACACGGGTCCCCAACTCACTTTGTACTGCTCTCCAGAAATGTGAAGTAAATTGAGGGCCTCTATCTGATATGATGGAAATTGGCACACCATGACAACCGAACTATCTCCTGAATATAAATCCGGGCCAACCTCTCTGAAGTATACGTAGTCACAACCGAAATGAAGTGTGCCGACTTGGTCAATCTGTCAACAATGACCCACACTGCATCGAACTTTCGCAAGGTCTGTGGCAACCCAACTACGAAATCCATAGTAATGTGCTCCCACTTTCACTCAGGTATAATCATCTGCTGGAGTAGGCCACCTGGCCTCTGGTGCTCATACTTAACTAATTGGTAATTTAGACACCTAGCTACATACTCAACTATGTCTTTCTTCATCCGTCGACAACAATAATGTCGTCTCAGGTCACGATACATCTTCGTAGCACCTGGATGAATGGAATATCGAGAACTGTGCGCCTCCTCTAGAATCCTCTCCCTCAAGCCATCGACATTAGGAACACATAGACGACCCTAAAGTCGCAGGACACCATCCTCGCCAATAGAAACCTCCTTGGCACTACCCTGTAGTATTGTCTCCCTCATAACCAACAGTTGCAGATCATCAATCTGTCGAGCCCTGATCTGCTCCAATAGTAAAGACTGGGCAACGACGCATGCAAAAACTCGGCTGGGCTCTAAAATATCCAACCTCACAAGTCTGTTAGCCAAGGACTGAATGTCTGAAGCTAGTGTCCTCTCATTTGCTGAAATGAATGCCAAGCTACCCATACTCTCTGCCTTCCTGCTCAAGGCATCTGCGACATTCTCCTTGCCCGGATGATAAAGAATGGTGATGTCATAATCCTTCAGTAACTCGAGCCATCTACGCTGCCTCAAATTAAGATCCCTTTACTTGAACAAATGCTGCAAGCTACGATGATCAGTGTAAACATCACAAGACACCCCAGAAAGATAATGCCTCCAGATCTTAAGAGCATGAACAATCGCGGCCAACTCCAAATCGTGCACATGATAATTCTTCTCATGGGGCTTCAGCTGACGTGAAGCATATGCAATAACTCGCCCCTCCTGCATCTATACACAACCCAAGCAAGCGCATGAAGCATCGCAATACATAGTATACATCCCCGAACCGAAAGCAACACTAGGACGGGTGTTGTAGTAAAAGCTGTCTTGAGCTTCTGGAAGCTCGCCTCATAATCATCAGACCATCGAAACTGAGCACCCTTCTGGGTCAATCTAGTCAAAGGTGTTGCAATAGATGAGAAGCCCTCCACGAACCGGCAATAATAACATGCTAACCCTAAGAAACTCCTGATCTCAGTCGTCGAAGTAGGACGAGGCTAACTCTGAACTGCCTCAATCTTCTTGGGATCCACCTTAATGCCCTCGCCTTATACAACATGCCCCAAGAATGCCACAGAATCTAACCAAAACTCACACTTGGAGAACTTAACATATATCTTCTGTTCCCGCAAGGTCTGAAGCACCACTCTCAAATGTTGCTCGTGCTCCTCCATACTACGTGAGTAAATCAAAATGTCATCAATGAAGACAATGACAAACAAATCAATATAAGGCCTGAATACCCTATTCATCAAGTCCATAAACACCGCTGGGGCGTTAGTCAAATCGAAGACATCACCAAAAACTCATAATGGCCATATCTAGTACGGAAAGCAGTCTTCGGAACATCCGAGTCCCGAATATTTAACTGATGGTACCCCGACCTCAAGTCGATCTTAGAGAACACTCTAGCACCCTGCAACTGGTCAAACAAATCAGCAATACGCGGCAACGGGTACTTGTTCTTAATGGTAACTTTGTTCAACTGGAGGTAATCAATTCACATCCGTATAGTCCCATCTTTCTTCTTCACAAATAGCACTGGGGCACCCCAAGGTGATACACTTGGCCTGACGAACCCCTTTGCTAGTAACTCCTCAAGATGTTCCTTCAGCTCCTTCAACTCTTTCGGAGCCATACGGTACGGTGGGATAGATATAGGCTGGGTACCTGGAGCCAATTCAATACAGAAATCGATATTACGATCTGGTGGCATGCCTAGAAGATCAGAAGGAAACACATCAGAGAACTCCCAGGCTACTAGTACTGAATCAATCGTCGGAGTCTCTGCGGTAGTATCCCGAACATAAGCTAGATAAACCAAACAACCTTTCTCGACCATATGTCGAGCCTTCAAAAAAGATATAACCCGACTAGATGCATTGACAGACGAACCCTTCCACTCAAATCTAGGCAACCCAGGCATCGCCAAGGTAATAGTCTTGGCATGGCAATCAAGGATGGCGTGATATGGGCATAGCCAGTCCATGCCCAGGATGACCTCAAAGTCGGTCATATCAAGCAATAGAAGATCCGCTCTAGTCTCGTATCCACAGAATGTGACCACACAGGACCGATAGATCTGCTCCACAATAACAGAATTGCCCACAGGAGTGGATACATAAACAGGAGTGCCCAAGGACTCATGAGGAATATCCATGCAATTAGCAAACAGAGATGAAACATATGAATAGGTAAACCCTGGATCAAATAATACTGAAGCATCCCTACCGCAGACAGAAATAATACATGTGATCATGGCATCTGAGGCTACTGCATCTGGTCTAGTTGGAAAAGCATAAAACCTTGCTGGGGTGCTGACAGGCTGGCCCCCACCTGCCTGGCCTCCACCTCTAGGACAACTTCTACCCGCGTGTCCTCCATCTATGGGTGGTCGGACAGGTAGTGCTATAATCATGGGCTGCTGGCCCTGCTGTACTGCCTTGCCCCGAAGCCTGGGGCATAATCTCCGCACATGACTGAAATCCTCGCACTTGAAACAACCTCTCAGTACAGTGATCTTCTGCCCTGAAGTCTGACCTTGATGGCCTGAATACCCACCGGAAGAACCCTGGAGAGCCGGTGGGCGATATGAACTCTCTAGCATGGCATTGAAATAGGCACTAGAAAAACCCTGATGACCGGGGTACCCACTAGAACATCCCTGAATAGCTGGCGGGCGGTAAGAACTCTCCGTCACAGCACTGAAATAGGGTCACGCTGGAACACCTCGAGGAAGTGGTGGTGCTGAATATAGGGGCCTGCTAGGCTAACCCCTCTCAAAATGACCTTTGCCCCCAGCTGGGGCACCTCTGAACTCTTAAGAAAAATGGGACCTCTTGTCCCACTGCATCTACTCTCTACCCTTTTGACGGTAACCCTCAATCCTCCGAGCTATCTCCACTACTAGCTGATAAGAAGTCCCCATCTCAACCTCCCAGGCCATAGTAGCCTGAATACCTGAGTGCAACCCCGCAACAAATCTTTGCACTCGCTCCGCCTCAGTAGGAAGTATCATAAGTGTATGGCGAGACAACTCAGAGAATCTCGCCTCATAATCGGTCACTGACATCTAACCCTACTGGAGCTGCTCAAATTGAAACTTCAACTCTTCCCTCTAAGAGGGTGGAATATACCTGTCCAAGAATAGGCATGTAAACCGGTCCCCAAGTCATGGGAGGAGAACCTGCCGGCCTGCCAAGAAGATAAGACTGTCACCACCTACGGGCCCTGCCCTCCAGCTGAAAAGTAGTGAAATCCACCCCGTGGGACTCCAATATCCTCATGTCGCTCACTTCCGAAGACAGGAGGGTGTAGCCTAGTCCATCTATCCAATAGCTTCTGTGGCTCACCGGCCGCAGCTGGTCTAGGCTCAGGTGCTGCTGCTGCAACTGGCTGGGCACCGCAATCGGGTAGTGCACCCGGGGTCTGATATACGGCAGCTGCCTGTTCTGGAGCCTGAGTAGTAGGGGTCTATGCTCCCCCTCCCGCCTGACATGTGGCTGGGTCTGCTGGAAATAAACCAGCCTGGGTCATAGAATCCATGAACTGTAGCATACGACCCATGACCTCCTCAAAGCCCGGTGTTGACATGACATCAACCGGGGCTGGATCTATTGCGGGCACCTCGCTCTGCTCCTCAATAATGGGATCCTTCACTGGATCCGCTGGTGGTTCAACTGGGGCAACTCTGGGATGTCCTCGTCTCCCCTCTCGAGCCGGTGCCCTTCCCCGACCTTTGCCTCGACCTCTAGCAATAAGGGGAGCAGCTCCTCCCGGATCCGGAACATATGTCGCGCGTGTTCTCACCATCTGTGAGAGAGTAAGAGAAGAAACTTAGTACACCATCAACTGCACGATAGGAGATGAATAAAGAGTAGTTTCCTAACACCCTATAGCCTCTCGAAGATAAGTACGAACGTCTATGCACCGATCCGCAAGACTCTATTAGGCCTGCCCATAACTTGTGAGACCTATGTGAACCTAGTGCTCTGATACCATGTTGTCACGACCCAATTCCATTTTAGGCCTTGATGGCGCCCAACACCATTGCTAGGTAAGCTAAAAGTGAACAATCTAGTGATTTCCCATTTTAATAAGTTCTTCCAAGTAAATAACTTTCCTAAATTAATAGATTTAGTAAGAAACAGATTCAAATTTAAAAAATTGAAAGCAGTTAAATGTATTTATGACCATAGAAATAAAACCAAAGTCACAAGTCTACTAGTGTGTGCCAAGATCTGGTGTCACAAGTATGTGGGCTACTAGTAGAATATACAAAGATTTTCTACTCTACTGTCTGAAATAGAATAGACATAAAATAATCAAAAGAGAGACTCTGGTTGCTGCTGAACGGCTCGGAAGGGCAGCTCACCGTGTAGTATCGAACCAGAAGTCAAGTGTGCGCACCAGACTGACAACCAGATGCACCTGCCTCAAATCCTGTGCATCAAGTGCAGAAGTGTAGCGTGAGTTTATAAACAACATGTACCCAGTAAGTATCCAGTCTAACCTCGAAGAAGTAGTGACGGGGGATCGACTTTGACACTTACTATGGGCTAACAATAATATGTCAAAATATTAATTAAGCATGGATTGCCTGAAGAATACTGAAAACCCAATAAAAGGAAACAGTAAATAATCCCTTCACCAATATTAGGTCCCAAATTTATTCTTTCGTCATTTAACAATTTATATCTCAAGCCAAAGAAGCATTATCAATTATAATTGGTTCCAAAGATTTATCATGCACAAATTATTCTGAGGTCATACGGCCCGATCCAACATAATATTTAAACTGTGCACTATCGAGGGTCAAACGGCACGAACCATAGATGAATCTATCTTCTATCGAGGCGTTCGGCCAGCTCCACAAAAGAGAAAATACATTTACGACAACCAATTCAAGATTTATTATGGAGAAATTATTCAAGGAAATACCAAATTCTCATTAACGGTCAAGAAAATGAAGTTTAACCTTTTACAATTCCTTTATCAAGTTTTAATGTGATTTAAGCAATTAAATTAACAAGTAGGGTACAACATTCGTAAGCATAGCATGATATGGGTCCTAGACTACCCGGAGAATAGCATAATTAGTAGCTACCTACGGACTCTCGTCACCTCGTGCGTACGTAGCCACCACAAATAGAAGCACATTTTTAATTCAATTCACCTATGGGGTTAATTCTCTCTTACAAGGTTAGAAAATAGACTTACCTTGTCTCAAGACTACTTCAGATCCAAGATTTGTGCTCAACCCTCAATTTAGTGCCAAAATGACTCGAAACTAGTCAAATGTTATATAAAATAGTCAATATAGGCTCACAAGTTCATATTCTAACTATTAAAGCGATTACCCAACCCCAATTCAAGAATTTCCAAAATTCACCCCCGGGCCCACGTGCCCGGAAATCCGGAAACGTTTGAAGAAAATTGTTACCCATAACCCCATGAACTCAAATATATGATTTTCACTAAATTCCATAACCAATTTCGTGGTCAAATCTCACTTTTATCCAAAACCTAGGTTTGTCATCTAAACCCTTGATTTCACCAATTTTTACATGTTAAGCTACCCATAATCTATGTACCTAACTCATGTTGTGTAGAAATTACTTACCTCAAAGTGCTAGGTGAACCCCCCCCCCCTCAAGAAGCTCCAAAATCGCCCAAAGTGTGTGAGAAATGGGTTGAAAATGGATAAGTCCCGTATTAAATGAACCCTTTCTGCCCGGCGGTCTTCACACATGTGGTGCCTTGGCAGCATTTGCGATGCCGCACTTGCGGGGCCTAGTCCGCTTATGTGGAGGCCTTCAAGCCCATGGAGGGCCGCTTCTGCTGACGGAAACCTGCTCCTGCGGTCCCGCTTATGCGGCAAGCATGCCGCCTCTGCGACCTGGCCCGCACCTACGCTTCTCCTCCTCGCACCTGCGATTTCGCAGGTGCGCACAAACTCCCACATCTGCGGTCCCTGACCAAATGCCCCAGAGCCACTTTTGCGACCAAACTCACGCACTACGGGCTCGCACCTGTGGTTGACCAAGCGCAGGTGCGATTACACCAGCAGCTGGGAGCTTCAGTTGTTGCTCCCAAGTTTCAACTTGGTCCGAGCCTCGCCCGCTCGATACCTGGGGACCCCGAGGCCCCGCCCGAAATACAGACAAGCTTGAAATCATAAAACGGACTTGCTCGAACTCTTGGAATGCCAAAATAACATTAAATTTAAAAATCACACCCCACACCAATTGGATCAAAAGTATGAACTTTAAGTTTTTCAATTTACTCCCAAAGCGCTGAAACATACTTAAACTACTCAGATTGACACCAAATTTTGCGTGCAAGTCTTAAATGATATTACGGAACTATTTTCGGTCTCGTAATTCCATCCGGACCTTGATATCATCAAAATCTATTCTAAACCAAATTAAAGAACTTCAAGAACCTTCAAGGAACTCATTTTCAATATTAGGCGCTGAAACACTCCCGGGTCATCCAAAACCTGATCCGAGCATACGCCCAAGTCCGAAATCATCATACGAACCTATTGGAACCGTCCAATCCTGATTCTGTGATCGTTTACTCAAAATATTGACCGAAGTCAAACTTAGCCTTTTAAGGCCAACTTAAGGAACCAAGTGTTCCGATTTCAACCCGAACCCTTCCAAATCTCGAACTAACCATCCTCGCAAGTCATAAAACAGTAAAGCACATATGGGGTTTCTTATTTAGGGGAACGGGGTTCTAAAAAGCAAAATGACCGATCGGGTCGTTACACGAGACACCCACTCTGAAAGACCTTATGTGAAATTAAAATTATTCTTCTTTCCTTTCTTATACTGAAATGTAGAATCCATAGTCATACAGAATTACCGCAAGTCCCACACCCTCCAATGTAACTAACCGATTTTAGCGATATACAAATCTGAAAAATTCTCAATTGCTTACATATAAATCTTTAACTCTTTAGAACCTTCTTGAGAGTCATCCACTATGCTCAAATATAAATTGCTCCGCCCAAACGGGCCAAAAGGCATGTGCCTCATTAGCACAACAACACTCAAAGAAGTAACCCTGCTTTAATACCACCGATCAAATTCTTGCCCCGTGCGCACTACATCCTTCACAAATAACAACTCACTCATTCCTATGATTTTTATATACTCATAAAGTGCAATATAACCCGTATTGTCACGGCCCAAATTTTATTAGAGGTCGTGATGGTGCCTAACACCGCTGTCAGGCCAGCCAACAATAATTGATTAACTTAATTACTCATTTCAGTATTTTTGAAATCATAATTTCCTTCAATTAAATAATAAGAAATAGACTTTACAAAGTAAATCATAGTATTTTCACAACTACAATACTGAACAACCCATAATCACCCCCAAAACCCGGCGTCACAAGTACATGAGCATCAACTAGGAAATATATTATAAATACAATATCTGTCTGAAAGTACAATTAGACAGGAGAGGGTAGATAACTTTGATGGAGACTCTGTGTGCTGTGAATTCGCAACATGGGATACAACTCACCTAAGTCATCGAAATAGCCGCGCCTCTGCTCCCACAAGTCTGCTAGACATATATGCCCCTTCACAAAAATATGCAGCAAGTGTAGTATGAGTACGTAAATCAACGCATACCCAGTAAGTATCTAGTCTAACCTCGAAGAAGTAGTAACGAAGGGTCGACTCCGATACTTACTATGGGCTAACAATAAATACTGATATTATACTTAAGCATGGATTGTATGAAATAATTGTAAACTCAATAACAGGAAACAATAAATAATCCCTTCACCAATGTTAAGTCCCAAAGTTTATTTTTCATCATTTAACAATGTATATCTCAAGCCAAAGAAGCAATATCAATTATAATTGGTTCCAAAGATTTATCATGCGCAAATTATGTCGAGGTCGTATGGCCCGATCCAACATAATATTTAAATTATGCACTATTGAGGGTCGAACGACACGAACTATAGATGCATCTATCTGCTACCGAGGCATTCGGCCCGCTCCACAAATAGAAAATATTTTAAGGAAAACACGAATTCTCAATAACAGTCAAGTGTTCCATTCACAACTTCAAGTAAATGAAATTTAATTCTTTTATCATGTTTCAAAAGACATAAGCAATTAAGTTAACAAGTAGGGTACAAACATTATAAGTATAGCATGATATGGGTCCTAGACTACCCGAACAATAGCATAATTAGTTGCTACGTACGGACTCTCGTCACCTCGTGCGTACATAGACCCCACAAATAGAAGCACATTTTAATTCAATTCACTTATGGGGTTAATTCTCTCTTACAAGGTTAGAAAAGAGACTTACCTCGCCTCAAAGCCTACTTTCCGGTCCAAGATTATGCTCAAACCCTCAATTTGGTGTCGAACAATCCAAAACTAATCAAATAGTATATAAACTAACTAATACATGTTCAAGAGTTCATATTCCAACAATTAAAGTGATTACCCAACTCTAAATGTAAGATTCCTAAAATTCACCCCCCCGGGCCCACATGCCTGGATTCCGAAAATCTTTGAAGAAAGTTGTTACCCATAACCTCACGAACTCAAATATATGATTTTTACTACATTCCATAACCAATTTCGTGGTCAAATCTCATTTTTATCCAAAACCTAGGTTTTCATCTAAACCCTTGATTTTACAGAATTTTTACATGTTATTCTACCCATAATCTATGTATTTAACTCATGTTGTGTAGAAATCACTTACCTCAAAGTGCTAGGTGAAAACCCCCTACCAAGAGCTCTAATAATCACCCAAAAGATGAAAGAAAATGAGCTAAATGGCCTAAGTCCACATTAATAAGGCTATGTACAGGTCGCAGATGTCGCATTTGTGACACCTGGTTCGCAAATGCGAAGGCCACAAATGCGACAAACTCATCGCAAATGTAAACCGGGGCTCCTACTGCCAAGGTCGCAAATGCGACCAAAGTATCGCTAATGTGAACACTGCTCAGCTCAGGCTTCTTCGCAATTGCGAATCCTTCCTTGCAAATGCGAGGTGCGCAAATGCGAACAAATTCTCGCATTTGCGAGACCTGCAACAACTGCTAAGAAACACCAGAAAAACTGAAGTTTTTCTGATCCTCGCGAACGTCCGAAACTCACCCGAGCAATCGGGGCTCCACACCAAACACCCAGACAACTCTAACAACATCATGAAAACTCGCTCGAGTGATCGAAACACTAAAATAACATCAAAAACCACGAATCGGATGCCAAAATGCATGGATTAACTCATGAACTCAAAAACTTCTAAAAATACTTCCGTGCGTCTGGTTCCTATCAAATCAACTCGGAATGATGCCAAATTTTGCGTACAAGTCTTAAATGACATTACGGACCTATTCCAAATTCCGGAACGGGAATCCGAACCCAATATCAAAAAGTCCACCCTCGGTCAAACTTTCCAAAAACTTCAAATTTCCATTTTTTGCCAAATAACCCCCGAAACGACCTACGGACCTCCAAATCCACTTCTAGCCACGCCTCTAAGTACAGAATCACCATACGGAGCTATTTCCAGGCTCGGAATCCAAAACGAACATCGATAACATTGAAATGCACTTCAACCCAAATTTATGAAATCCTTCCAAAATGCCAACTTTCCACAATAGGCCCTGAAACGCTCCCGGGTCATCCAAAACTCGATCCGGACATATGCCCAAGTCCAAAATTATCATACGAACCTATTGGAACCTTCAAATCCCGATTCCGAGGTCGTTTACTCGAAATTACACCTTAGTAAATTCTTCCAACTTAAAGCTTCTGAAATGAGAATCATTTTTCTAAATCAACTCCGGACTTCTCGAAATTCAATTCCGACCACACGTACAAGTCATAATACCTGAAGTGAAGCTACTCATGGCCTCAAACTGCCGAACAACGCGCTAGGGATAAAAACGACCGGTCGGGTCGTTACATTCTCTCCCACTTAAACATATGTTCGTCCTCGAACATGCTAAGAAATGTTCTGGAGTTATCTGAAATCACCATTTAACACCTCGTGCACCTACCCATGCTACCATAACTCAGTTGAGCACATTAGCTCGAGCCAATCTGAAGATCTTTCCCTTTATTTAGTCAAGTAAGCCTTAGAGTCAAATTCCAACATCCGGAATTCTCCACCAGGCCTGTTTCCAACATACGAACACCATGGAGTCTTGAGAAAATTAGAGAGGACATCTAGTAAGCTAGAACTTAACAAACCACCAGTAAATACACCCTTAGATTACTCCAAAATATTAAAACCTAGCACGTTGAATGGCCCCATGCAAGTTAATGCATCTGCACAAGCTATTGTCGCACCCATACCTCTTCGACGTGCAACACTGTTACAAGGACAGTCTATGGTAAAATTTACTCAGGCAGAGATTGACCGCATAAATGTGCTTGAAGGCTTACAATATGCTATTGTATGTTAGTTCTCACATGGATGGCCTGAGCTCCAGGATTTACGTCGAATTATACCATCTCAATGTGGGATTAAAGGCGAATGTAATTTGGGATTTTTGAGGAACATGCATGTTTTAATTCGATTGATTCTATGGAAAGATTTTATAGATTTTTCATCTAAAAGTATGTATTACGTCAAAGACAAAGCTGGATATGAATATCAGTTGAGGACACTAATTTATGATGCAAAATTCAAGGGCGGAGAAGAAACACCAAAAGTAATGACATGTATTTCATTCCCAAATTTGTTACCTACTTTCTTTGTCAAGGAGTTCCTATTTTCTCTAGCTTCAGCAATTGGAAAGCCATTGCATCTTGACATGGCTACTATCAATAAAATAAGACCTAGTTGTGCGCGAGTGAAAGTTCTTGTCGATCTTCTAGCAGATTTACCTAAGAAGGTATGTATGGATATTGAGAATGAAGCAACTGAGGAAGTAAGGACTGAATGGGTGTCAATTAGGTATGATTACCTGCCCAAGTACTGTAAGGAATGTAAACTTTAAGGTCATGAGATAATCGAGTGTTGGAGGATGCATCCAGAACTAATGGCAAACAAATCTGTTGAGAATCAAGATTCTGAGAATGTGTTTTCTAAAGGCAGTAAGGAAAAAGGGAAAGAATTTGCACCATTGATGATTTTGTCTAGTGGAAAAGTTGTTGGTAATGTAGGTGCACAATGGAAAGAAGTAAGGGACAATCGAGGTAAAGCTGGGACTAAGCAAGACAATCAAGCAAAGACTGGAAAGGAGTTGGTTCCAGTGGATAATTCTTGTGATAAACAGTTTCAAACTTGTAACAAATTTGCAGCTTTAGAAGGTGTTAAAGCAGGAGAGGTGCAGAACAATCAGTTAGCTGTCATTGTGGAAGTTCAGGAAGTAACTCAGGTGGATAAACCTTCTCCTGCTAAGGATGGGAATCAAAGTAATGTTAATCATAGTCGTAGAAACATTCCAACTGGAAATGGTAAAAGATTAAATCCAGCAGCTCCTACTTTTAATCCATCACCGGCTGGGATTGATGCGGCGATAGATGGGGTAACTTCTAGTCCTAATAGGAGAAGGAATGAGAAAGTTAGAAATATTGATTCAACAGCTCAATGGGTACAAAGAACCTTTAAAGGTAATGTTGTAGCTAATAATACTTCATGTCAACATATTCCAACCCAAGATACTCGTGTGAAAGGAGAGTTGGCCAAAAATCTAGACAAGATGAATAATTCTGATAAAGAGGCAAGGAATGATAAGTTTGAGGTCAATAAGAAGATTCAATGGTCTGGAGGAAGGTTGTGGGCTGATCAAAGGGAAGAAGATTCAGAGGAAGGGGAAATTCCATATGGAATGCAAGCTGAAATAGATTCTGATATCGAAGTAGAAGAAGAGAAACAAAGTGTAAATGGAGATGCAGTAAATACCAATAACAATAAGGAGGAGAATGTGAACAATGCTGATGGTACACAAAATACAACTGCTAATAGTAAGGGAAGTAAAGTGGTTGCAGGTAATCCTAATGTGTCTACTGTAAATCCTAAAGACGTTGATGTCAACATGGGTGATCCAGGTGGAACTGGAACAATTGTTTCAGTTCCTGAAGTTGCTAATAATGAGAATAGGGAGAATGTAGTTTTTGGGAATAAACAGTTGACTAAGGTTCAATCAGTTGCTGAGATTAAAAGCATTGTTCCATGGGAAATCAGTCAGGGGAAGCAGCATAATAAAACTGGGGTTCAAGCTATGATTCATAAACATCAGAAGTCTAATATACTGGTAGCAGTAGGCGTAGATGATCAAGGGGCAGAGGAACACAATGAAAGAACATGTAAGGACTTTGATGAATAGACAATTGCCCAGAATTTTCGTAATGTGGAAAGGCAAGGTGACCTTTCTCCAAGTCAAATGGAGAAGGTTAAATCAGCAGCTAAAGGGAGGAAGAAACCAATAAAAGATAACTCCATTGTTCCATCAATTGGGGTCCAAACAATAAGAACCCTAACCAAATCAAATAATTTGTAATGAATGCAATTATTTGGAATGTTAGGTCAGTGAAGACTAAACATGCCTTTGAGAGGCTTATCACAATGAATAGACAACATCACTTTGAGTTCATTGGACTCATGGAACCTATGCAACAAGCTAGAAAATTGGAGAGGTATAGAAGGGAAATAGGCTTTGCACAGGCGATTGCAAATGTATCAAACAAGATATGGGCATTTATTGATGAGGTATTTGAAGTTACTATCTTATACGACATGGTGCAGCAGTTGACATTGAGGTTATTCCACACTCAAACTCACGTGGAACTCATTCTTACTTTGGTCTATGCAAAATGTAATGCTATTGAGAGGATTGAATTGTGGAATTCACTATATGCAATGGCAAGAGATATGACTGTCCCATGGCTAGTTGGGGGAGATTTTAATGTAATATGGGATGAGGAAAAAAAATTGGAGGATTCCCGTGTCCTTGAATGAGATTGATGACTTCAGACATTGCATAAACACTTGCAATCTCACTGATTTGGGCTTCAAAGGTAGCATCTTCACATGGTAGAATGGAAGAGCAGATGAGGAATGAATTTTTAAAAGGCTTGATCGATGTTTAGCTAATATGGAATTTAAACAAACCTTTCATGGATTGGAAGTCACACATCTATCAAAGATAGGATCGGATCATTGCCCTATGCTTTTGAAGTGTGACATTGAAACTGCTCCAGTGAAAAAGGCTTTTCGATTTCTCAATTTCTGGGTCAAGAATGATACATTTAAAGACGTAGTGAGGGAGAATTGGCATGTTGACTTTAGTGCCAATCCGTTTATCATGTTTAACCACAAACTAAAGAAGTTGAAGAAGGCATTGACAGCTTGGAGTAGGGTAACATATAGTGATATATTTCAGAAGATAGCTAGTTTGGAGGAAGTGGTGATGGTTCATGAAGCTTAATTTGAGACATTTCCTACACAAGAGAATAGAGAAAGACTACAAAAGGTGCAGGCAGAAATGATCAGATATCTTGCTATTGAAGAAGAATTCTGGAAACAAAAGTCAGGAATGCAATGGTTCAAGGATGGGGAAAGAAACACTAAGTTCTTTCATATACAGGTTAATAGTAGAAGGAAAAGACTCCAGCTCAAAAGGATCCAAAATAGTGCTAGAAATTGGATAGAATAAGAGGATGAAATAGCTGTGGAGGCAGTTCGATTTTTCAAGGATCAGTTGACAGAAACAACTGTCCCTTCAACACTTGGCATAATTGATCATGTACCGAGATTGATAGAGATGGAACAAAATGCAGAGTTTATCAAACAGCCAACTAAAGAGGAGGTCAAGATAGTTGTTTATGGTCTTAACGAAGAAAGTGCAGGAGGTCCAGATGGATTCACAGACAGTTTTTATCATGCTTGCTGGGATATCATTGGGGATGACATTTTTGATATGGTTCGAGCTTATTTCAATGGCCAAGAATTTCCCAAATGTGTTACACACACAAATCTGGTTTTATTGCCAAAGAAGAAAGAGGTGACAACATTCTCAGACATAAGACCCATAAGCCTTAGCAACTTCACCAACAAAATCATCTCAAGGGTGATACATGAGAGGTTAGTAGGACTGCTTCCTAACATAATATCTGAGGAGCAAGCTGGATTTGTGAAGGGGAGGAACATTGTTGAAAATGTGCTTCTAGCTTAAGAAATTATAACGGACATTAGGTTAAGAACTAAGGCTGGACTTAATGTAGTTATTAAGCTTGATATGACCAAAGCGTATAATATACTTTCTTGGTTATTTTTGACAAAGGTATTAAGGAAGATGGGGTTTAGCGAGAGATTCATAGGGCCTGTGTTTGGAATTATATCAAATAATTGGTATTCAGTACTCATAAATGGACAACCTCATGGTTTTTTCAAATCAACTAGAGGTGTCAAGCAAGGGGATCCAGTCTCACCGACTTTATTCATTTTGGCTGTTGAAGCATTGTCCAGGGGCTTAAATGTTTTGCATTTGAATCCATATTTTTGTAGATTTGGATTACCTAAGTGGAGTCCTAAAATCAATCACTTATCATATGCGGATGATACCATTATCCTCTCCTCTTCATGCACTATTTCTTTACAATTGGTAATAGAGGTCTTGAGAGCATATGAAGTTGCATCCGGATAGTTGGTGAATAAGAGTAAATCAACCATTTATATGCATCATTCTGCTAGCATGAAGGTAATTACAAAGGTGGAAAGGATCACTGGAATTGGTAGACAGGAATTTCCATTTACGTATTTAGAATATCCTATCTTTTACGCTAGGAGGAAAATGGATTACTATCAAGAATTTATCACTAAAGTGATGGATAAAATACAAGTATGGAAGGGTAAATTGTTATCCATAGGTGGTCAATCAGTGTTGATCTCTCATGTGCTTCAAAGCATGCTCATTCATTTACTATCAGCAGTTAATCCTCCAAATAATGTCATCAATAAATTGCACAAGATTTTTGCTCAATTCTTCTGGAGCAGTTCTATAGGTGGCAGTAGTAGACATTGGGCTTCTTGGAATAATTTATGCATGCCATGTGATGAGGCAGCCATTGGTTTTAGATCTTTGCATGATGTTTCAAAGGCTCTATTCTATAAATTATGGTGGAATTTTCGAACTAAGCCAAGCCTTTGGAGTGCCTTTATGAGTCAGAAATATTGCAAGAAACTAAATGCAGTGATAGTACCATGGAGGACGGGGTCTTAGATTTGGAAGAAGATGTTGGAGTGCAGGTATTTAATTGAACACCAAATTACTTGGTATCCAAAGATGGGATCCTCTCTTTTTTGGTTTGATAACTAGACGGGACTGGGGGCTTTATATTTCCTTGTTCCTCCAGAGTTTGGAGTAGATGAAACAGTCTATAATGTGTATGATGTGATGGATGATAGTGCTTGGAATGCAGATAAAATTTTAGAGATACTTCCAGAAGAATTTGCAGAGCATATTCTTCCGCATATGAAGCCTCCAGTGGTGCATGATGTTCTAGACAAGCCTCAATGGATGCTGGAAACAAGAGGAGAGTTTAGTGTAAAGTCAGCATGGGAATACTTGAGAAGAAGAAATAAACCTGCCAATGCTTACAAGAAAATATGGGTGAAAGGTCTGCCTTTCAAGATTGCTTTCTTCATGTGGAAAGTATGGAGAAATAAGTTGCCTTTATATGATTTTTTCAAGAGAGTTGGATACCTAATGGCTTCTAAATGCTGGTGTTGTGCTGAACCAAAGGAGGAGATAATGCAGCATCTCTTCTTTACATCATATACTGCTAATAGAGTGTGGAAATATTTTCTTGGGCATGCAAGTATTGCATTGGATGGGATTACATTTCATCAGACTGTGACTAAGTGTTGAACTACAGATGTGATTCCTAGATTGCAGCCTATTCCGCAAGCTTTACTAGCTGTTATTGTGTGGGAGTTATGGAAGAGAAGAAACAACTACAAATATGGAGATGCTGTATCTATAAGTAGAGTCATCTATCAAGTTTCTACGACTATGCAATATGGCCAGAATTAGAAAGTCAGAGTTAGAGTTAGAAAGTCAAGCCTGCAGAATGTGCCACATAAATGGCCAGAACTGCTGAATATGATGAAGGCCTATATACCTAAATTGAAGGTTACTAAGGTGATGCGGGAATGTCCAAGTCCAAGGTGGATCAAGGTTAATACAGATGGGGCTTCTAAGGGAAATCCTAGAATAAGTTCCATTGGTTTTGTGCTACGAAATGAGGAGGGCGATGTAATATATGGATGTAGAAAGGAGGTACAGGAAGGGACAAATACTAAAGCTGAAGCAAAGGCAATTTTGGAAGCCTTGAGGTTTTGTGTGAAAAATGCCTATGTGCTTATTGAGCTTCACACTGATTCAATGATGCTCAAAAATGTGATAACTGGAGAATGGAGTGTGCCATGGGCCATTACTACACAGGTAGAGGAGATTAAGGAAATGATGGCAAGGATCAACGTAATAGTGGCCCATACATTAAGGGAGGGAAATAGATTGGCTAATCATCTAGCTAATTATTCATTAGATGTTGGATCTATTGAGGCTCACTATTTTTGGGAGCTAGATAATCAAGGGAGGAGGATAGTGAATAATGACAAATTACAATACTCGTATCTAAGAGTAAAAGTAGCAAGAAATTAGGAGGAGAGGAGATAATAAGGTGGAGTAGCAGGCTGGAAACAACTGGAGAAATATGGTTACTTGAAGCAATGAGGATTGAATGCAGTTAGGAGTTAACAGGATCAAGGGGTGTGTTGTGCAGAAAGCTAATGCACCCAATAGCATTGACATCATATACAGGGAGCCAGGCGAATAGCTGTGCAGAACTATATGTTTCTGCAGATCATCATACTCAAGTCCTTATGGAGGAGGAGATGATGATCTTTTTTTATACTAACTTTGTGTTCTTTTTTGCAGGGATCTTTACTGTATCTGTGTCCTGCTATCTGCTATAAATTCAAAGGGTGGTATTAGGAGTTGATTCTCATTCCCTTGAAGGAGTATTAATAGTAGGCATAAGCATGGAAACATGTAAAATTCTTCCCAGAAAGTTAATCGACAGGGGATTTTGGCAGTCGAATATGGGAACAATGGGTGCATTGTGTTGCAAAACACCAATACACCTTATTAGTTCTACATCCTAAGAATGGTTCCAATCAATGGTTACCACAGATTACTACTGGAGATCACACGTCTAAATATGGGATATGCAAGAGAAAGCTGCCCAGAAACTTGATCGATTTACTACATCAATTGGTGATCAAGCAATTAAATAATTAAGTGCAAGATTGAATAAATAAACTAATATGATAAATCAAGAAGTCAAAATCAATATCCGAATAACAATATTCATGAAAGAACCACAACCCTAGAACGTGAAGTTTAGCTCCACATAGACATGGTAGCCAAACAACAAATCATATAAAGAAACATAAAAATTACTAAGTTTGGTGGGAGAAAGATGAAACTTGATGAATTCCGGCCTCCACAGCTTTGTCGTGGCTTTTTCCCCCTTCCCAATATGTTAGATAACCTAAAAGAGGCGTTTTTAGCTTATATATTGCGTACAAAAGTCGTAGGCCAAAGCTCTCCCATTCCTAGTCCAATTCGGCTTCAGGAATTGATGCTAAGGTGGATGCGACGCATCCACCTTGTCCTCCATTTCAATTTTTGCCTGCGAAGGCGGATGCGACGCATCCACCTTGTCCTCTATTTCTCAGCTTCGCATGCGATGGTGGACGCGACGCATCCAGCTTCACTTCTACTTCCCAGTTTCGCACGCGATGGCGGACGCGATGGCACAACTTCACTGCTAAGGTTGCATGCAGGATGATGTTTTCCTAGGTTGGATGCGACGCATCCAACCCTTCTTCCTCTAGCTAAACCACCTTTTCTTCATATTTTGCACTCCGAACACCTTAAATCGTCACACATAACTTAATTAGTCATCAAACCAATAATTACACCATGTTGGGTGTTTTAAAGATTAAATAACATCAAAAAGTGGTTAAAGCATGGGTAAAGTAACATTAACACATATCGAAATATGCCAAACATCACTACCCCACACTTAAACCTTTGTTCGTCCTCGAACAAACCATCATATAGTAGACGAAACAAAATTAAACTCTTATCGTTCAAAGCACACTGCGCCTATGACCGTGGTTATTTGCTACAATTCGGCTCTAGACTATGCATCAACACACTTCCCTTTTCTTATGCCCTTCTTTAAACATATTCGAACAAAGACAACATGCTCACAACAATCCTAACCTCAAAAACCGACTCAATGTCACAATGCACTCATGGCTTGAACAACCAACATCATAGAGAAGTCTAATAACGTTACCTATCCCTCGTGAAACCATGTGCCCTCACAACAAAAGCAAAGAGAGTAGAATCAATCCACACATTCGAATCTCATGCTCACAAAGAAAATCGCTCACTCTCACAAAAGAAGTCGCATGCATGCAGTTGGTACCATAGGCTTGCCCTTAATGTAAATCTCTACTAATGTAAGCTCGCTCGATCTAAAATCAATTAGGACTTTTTCATGGTTGTAATGTGGGCTAAGGGACGGGTAGGATATATTTAAGGAATAGTGACTCAACTTCCTAAGCACTTTAACACATCATCAAATAACTTAAGCGCAAATTCTTCAACACCACTTCAATTTCACAAATAATATCACCCCAACAATATTTCCTCTTTCTTTAAGCACTACTTTAATTCATACCCACTAGCAAGAATAAGACAACAATTTATTCCTCTATATTTTTCTTTCTTTTTTTTTTTTTTTTTTCGCTAGTGGCGTATTATTTTACAAAATAAGTGCACCCTTCTTTCTTTCATTGGTTCCACTCAAAAGTCACCCCACACTTAGTCCCTTCTTACTTCTTTTAGCGCTCATCTAACAATTAAAGTGCTTTAAGAGGTAAAAGGATCAAAACAATGTCAATTAAGAATAAAAAGGGTATAGGCTTGTAATGTGGGTACCAAATAAAAGGTCTACAGGCTCAAAAGGGTTAACTAGGGATAGATTTTATTTGTGATAAGCAATAAGCTCAAAAAGATCAAAGAAAGCCTAAAATCATTTTTCAAACCGAGCATCACCTAAAATTTCGCTTCAACTCACATACCGGGCAAGTTCTAGACACAAGTACATTACATGGACTACACAAAAACCTCACCACACATGGCACATGACTCGCTAAGGACGGTCACATTCCGACTCTCAAACAATGCAAGTATTCACGGAGCAACGAGATATTAAGCATTAAACGCAAAGTGAACACAAGTCAAGAAAAATGAGAAATAGGCTGCAACAAAACATGCTATCCGTTTTAACAAGGCATCATCAATAATTTCAGAGTGAGAAGGGAAGATATTACATATGTAAACGCTTAAATATGCCAGTATCAACCAAGTCAAGGTCACCTAGGTTCATCATTCTTCCTCCTTTTATTCCCTAAATTCCTAATCTACTCGGAAAGAAAAAAACTACCCGGTTCAAACTACATCCCATGGAAAAGAACCGAGGCACAAAGAAAAACCACAGGGGATTATTACTACCTAAAAAGATACTATATATATATATATATATTTTTTTTTATTTTTTTATTTTTTTTTTTTTTGAATAATGATAAACTGATAGATAAACTGATAGTTACTCCATATAGATGAATTTACTGCTATTTTATGCCATTAATCCAGTGAATATATTAGTACATTCATCCATACATCAAACATAAATCACCCCCACCCCACACTTAGGATTGTGCGTTGTCCCCAACGCACACAAACAAGGTAAAGTAGGGTGAGAAGGACTCCCTGAAGTCAAGGTGGAGGAGCATCTGCATCCATAGCATTCCTATCATCAACAACTGGTGCTGATTCTGTATCAGGTGTTACAGCGACCTCAATAGGCCTGTTGAGTGGAGCCTCGGTGACTATGGGAGGAACAGGAGTGGATGGTCCGGCAGTGGATGATGCAATCAGCTGGGAGATGTCTGTACCTGCACATTGAACCAGAGCTCTGAGGAGTAATGATATCTCCTTCATCATCGTGGCCTGCTCGGTCTGAACTCGGCTTAGATCCGCACGAGTCTGTCTCAACTCATCCCTGGTGGCACTCAACTCGACACGAGTCGCTATCAGCTCAGCCCTGTTCTCTTGCATATCTGCTTGCATATGCTCAAATAATTGTTGGACGGTGAGCTTAGAAGACCTTCCCTTGTTCGGCTCTAGAACATGAGTGACATCATATGGTCCTGGAGCTTTAGCCTCAATGTCATCATTCTCCTTGTCCCATAGTACTCCCCTCTCTGTTAAAAAGCCGTTAGGGTATTAGCAAAGAACAGCCTCCACTTGTAATTCATCCTGGTTCGCTGCATTTGATCATGCATGATGGCTCCGAAGTTGAGTGGTATCCCCTCTAATAAAGCATATAATACGAGTGCGCGGTAACGAGGGACATCAGTTTTATGTTGGCATGGCAGCAGTCGGTTACAAATGAAATTTAGAGCCACACGTGCTAACGCACTCATGAATTCCTTTGCTATAGAGTGGTACTCCATACTCCCATGCTTCCATTCTGCATCCTTCCTGGTAGGGCATAGGACAGACTTAATGTGTGCATAATCTGGTGTTTTGCATATGGCGTCAAACCTGTCAGTGAGTGTGTGTGGCACCCTTAAGAAGTTATTCAGAGCTTCAGCTGACACATTAATATCTATCCCTCTTACTCGCACAATGTTTCCCCGTGCGTGACGCCAATTGGCGTAGAGCTCTCTAACAATGGTGAGGTTGGCTTTGCCATGACCTTTCAGAATGGGTCCCCATTTTTGCACCTCTCGAATTGACTGGAGAAACTCTGAGTACTTTGTCTTAAGTGGTCCGATGTTTATCGGCTTTTCCGGAATGTACTTCTTTGAAACCAATATCTTCTTATAGGCTCGGAATGCCTTCTCATTAACAAAGTATTTCTCCCAATCAACTCGGTCTATGGGTTCACCTTCGTCTTCATCACTCATGTTGATCTGTAGGTGGTCATTGTCCGAATCGGAATCGGATTCAGATTCTGTAGTAATCTTCTCCTTCCCTTTATCAGTTGGAGCACTCATTCTCGAAGCTTTTCTTTGGTATGTCACAGGCTCTCGTATCTCTATTCCTTTGCTTGGTGTAATACCCTTCTTCACTGTCCTCCGGACCAATGTTTCCTCCTCCTCTTGCTCTGAATCATCACTTAACTGCCTAGGCAGCAGTTCCATTTCCTTCTCCGTCCGCTTCCTCTTTTTCTGTGGATTTGGACCGCCCGCTGCCCTTCCGGTAGGCTTTTTGGGCGGTTGTTTGTTACCATCTTTGTCTTGTTGCTTGGATGGTTTACTCGCTGCTGTCATTTTACGAATCTAAGTACCTGCAATGCAAAGAATTCAACAATTAGCAGATGAAACAGCGAAGTTCAGCCTGAAAGCAATTGCGACAGCTTGCAGACTTCAATTTATTTGTAAAGTCATGCCATTCACTCTTCATGGAATTGTAGCTCATGACTTTCAGCAAGTATGTGATAACTTTCTTCAAAAACTCAATTTCACATAGCCCCTCACTCGACCCCACACTTATTCTCAAGCATACACCAATGTTGCTCGGTTACTCAGACTTCACCGACGCCTAAATTTTTCTCAGGGACAATTCGTCGAACATGTGGTATGCAACAAGTGTGCCTAGTTCATTCTATCAGTTGAGCAGTGCAACTACCCTCCCAAAGTTGGACGAGATGAAGGGAATTATAGTTTATCATCTCTCAACCATTACAACTACCAAGAACGACAGCCCTAAAAATCTTGAAATTGCAAAACCTACTTGTTGCTACCATTGAAGGAGGGAGGAGAGACGAATTTGGAGAGAAGCCAACGGAAGAACGAAGAGGATGATGCGTACCTGTCGCGTTTGATCTTATTGCGATACAATTTCGATGAGAGAATTCTGTTCTGCGTTCGTAGGCGTCGCCAAAACGAGACGAGTGGATGCGTCGCAAGAAACGTTTTTGTTCGAATAGGTTATCTTAAGATGTGTTAAAATATATATTACTTACCTGTGCGTGCGAGCTTTGACGCGACGCATCCCCTTGTCTTCCTTCAAAAAATTTGGGACGCGATACGGGCGCGATAGGCAGACTTCACTGCCTTGAGCAATTGGCCCGTCAATTTTTTTGCTGAGGGGGACGCGACGCATCCGCCTCGTTTTCCTTCAAAAAAAATTTCGGACGCGATACGGGCGCGATAGGCAGACTTCACTGCCTTGAGCAATTGGCCCGTCAATTTTTTTTTTTGCTGAGGGGGACGCGACGCATCCGCCTCGTTTTCTTGAATAAAATCTATGTCTTACGAAAAGAAGGGAGACAAAAAAAACTAACTAACTTGGGTGGCCTCCCAAGAAGCGCCTGATTTAACGTCGCGGCACGACGCAACATGTTCTTCATGCCTCCACTAAGTCCACGTGGAAAATCATTTCCTGGAGATGGGAATGGTAATTTTTCTGTAGGCAGGCATAATTGGAACATGAAATTTAAAGATGCTACCTCTGCTGCTCAAGCAGCAGCTGACTTTGCAGAACATGCAAGCCTAGCTGCTAGAGCTGTTGTAGAACTTTCAAGGCAATATTGTGTTGATGATGGTGGTTCATGCCACTTAGGTTTCAAGGATGAAAGGTTGGAACATGGGCAATCATTTCCTGGAAATGGTAATGGTAATTCTTTTGTTGACAGGCAGAATTGGAACATGAAATTTAAGGATGCAACCTCTACTACTCAAGCAGCAGCTAAGTTTGCAGAATATGCAAGCCTAGGTGCCAGGGCTGTTGTAGAACTTTCAAGGCAATATTGTGTTGATGATGGTGGTTAATGCCACTTAGGTTTCAAGGATGAAAGGTTGGAACATGTTCAATCATTCCCAGGATATGGTACTGGTAATTTTTCTGTTGGCCGACAGAATTGGAACATGAAATTTAAGGATGCTACCTCTGCTGCTCAAGCAGCGGTTGAGTTTGCAAAACATTCAAGCCTTGCTACCAGAGCTATTGTAGAACTTTCAAGGCAATATTGTGTTGATAATGGTGGTTCATGCCACTTAGGTTTCAAGGATGAAAGGTTGGAACATGGGCAATCATTTCGTTGAGATGGTAATGGTAATTTTTCTGTTGGCAGGAAGAATTGGAACATGAAATTTAAGGATGCTCCCTCTACTTCTCAAGCAGCAGTTGAGTTTGCAGAACATGCAAGCCTAGCTACAAGAGCTGTTGTAGAACTTTCAAGGCAATATTTTATTGATGATGGTGGTTCATACAACTAAGGTTTCAAGGATAAAAGGTTGGAACATGGGCAATCATTTCCTGGAGATTGTAATTTTTCTCTTGGCATGCAGAATTGGAACATGAAATTTAAGGATGCTAACTATGTTGCTCAAGCAGCGGCTGAGTTTGCAGAACATTCAAGCCTAGCTGCCAGATCTATTGTAGAACTTTCAAGGCAATATTGTGTTGATGATGGTGGTTCATGCCACTTAGGTTTCAAGGATGAAAGGTTGGAACATGGGCAATCATTTCGTGGAGATGGTAATGGTAATTTTTCTGTTGGCAGGCAGAATTGGAATATGAAATTTAAGGATGCTACCTGTGCTGCTCAAGCAACGGCTGAGTTTGCAGAACATACAAGTCTAGCTTCCAGAACTGTTGTAGAACTTTCAAGGCATTATTGTGTTGATAATGGTGGTTCATGCCACTAAGGTTTCAAGGATGAAAGGTTGGAACATGGGCAATCATTTCCTGGAGATGGTAATGGTAATTTTTCTGTTGGCAGGAAGAATTGGAACATGAAATTTAAGGATGCTACCTCTGCTGCTATAGTAGAGGCTGAGTTTGTAGACCATGCAAGCCTAGTTGCTAGAGCTATTGTAGAACTTTTAAGGAAATATTGTGTTGATGATGGTGGTTCATGCCACTTAGGTTTCAAGGATGAAAGGTTGGAACATGGGAAATCATTTCCTGGAGATGGGAATGGTAATTTTTCTGTAGGCAGGCATAATTGGAACATGAAATTTAAAGATGCTACCTCTGCTGCTCAAGCAGCAGCTGACATTGCAGAACATGCAAGCCTAGCTGCTAGAGCTGTTGTAGAACTTTCAAGGCAATATTGTGTTGATGATGGTGGTTCATGCCACTTAGGTTTCAAGGATAAAAGGTTGGAACATGGGCAATCATTTCCTGGAAATGGTAATGGTAATTCTTTTGTTGACAGGCGGAATTGGAACATGAAATTTAAGGATGCAACCTCTACTACTCAAGCAGCAGCTAAGTTTGTAGAATATGCAAGCCTAGGTGCCAGAGCTGTTGTAGAACTTTCAAGGCAATATTGTGTTGATGATGGTGGTTAATGCCACTTAGGTTTCAAGGATGAAAGGTTGGAACATGTTCAATCATTCCCAGGATATGGTACTGGTAATTTTTCTGTTGGCCGACAGAATTGGAACATGAAATTTAAGGATGCTACCTCTGCTGCTCAAGCAGCGGCTGAGTTTGCAAAACATTCAAGCCTTGCTACCAGAGCTATTGTAGAACTTTCAAGGCAATATTGTGTTGATAATGGTGGTTCATGCCACTTAGGTTTCAAGGATGAAAGGTTGGAACATGGGCAATCATTTCGTGGAGATGGTAATGGTAATTTTTCTGTTGGCAGGAAGAATTGGAACATGAAATTTCAGGATGCTCCCTCTGCTTCTCAAGCAGCAGTTGAGTTTGCAGAACATGCAAGCCTAGCTGCAAGAGCTGTTGTAGAACTTTCAAGGCAATATTGTGTTGATGATGGTGGTTCATACAACTAAGGTTTCAAGGATAAAAGGTTGGAACATGGGCAATCATTTCCTGGAGATTGTAATTTTTCTCTTGGCATGCAGAATTGGAACATGAAATTTAAGGATGCTAACTATGTTGCTCAAGCAGCGGCTGAGTTTGCAGAACATTCAAGCCTAGCTGCCAGATCTATTGTAGAACTTTCAAGGCAATATTGTGTTGATGATGGTGGTTCATGCCACTTAGGTTTCAAGGATAAAAGGTTGGAACATGGGCAATCATTTCGTGGAGATGGTAATGGTAATTTTTCTGTTGGCAGGCAGAATTGGAACATGAAATTTAAGGATGCTACCTGTGCTGCTCAAGCAACGGCTGAGTTTGCAGAACATACAAGTCTAGCTTCCAGAACTGTTGTAGAACTTTCAAGGCATTATTGTGTTGATAATGGTGGTTCATGCCACTTAGGTTTCAAGGATGAAAGGTTGGAACATGGGCAATCATTTCCTGGAGATGGTAATGGTAATTTTTCTGTTGGCAGGATGAATTGGAACATGAAATTTAAGGATGCTACCTCTGCTGCTATAGTAGAGGATGAGTTTGTAGACCATGCAAGCCTAGTTGCTAGAGCTATTGTAGAACTTTTAAGGAAATATTGTGTTGATGATGGTGGTTCATGCCATTTAGGTTTCAAGGATGAAAGGTTGGAACGTGGGAAATCATTTCCTGGAGATGGGAATGGTAATTTTTCTGTAGGCAGGCATAATTGGAACATGAAATTTAAAGATGCTACCTCTGCTGCTCAAGCAGCAGCTGACTTTGCAGAACATGCAAGCCTAGCTGCTAGAGCTGTTGTAGAACTTTCAAGGCAATATTGTGTTGATGATGGTGGTTCATGCCACTTAGGTTTCAAGGATGAAAGGTTGGAACATGGGCAATCATTTCCTGGAAATGGTGATGGTAATTCTTTTGTTGACAGGCAGAATTGGAACATGAAATTTAAGGATGCAACCTCTACTACTCAAGCAGTAGCTAAATTTGAAGAATATGCAAGCCTAGGTGCCAGTGCTGTTGTAGAACTTTCAAGGCAATATTGTGTTGATGATGGTGGTTAATGCCACTTAGGTTTCAAGGATGAAAGGTTGGAACATGTTCAATCATTCCCAGGATATGGTACTGGTAATTTTTCTGTTGGCCGACAGAATTGGAACATGAAATTTAAGGATGCTACCTCTGCTGCTCAAGCAGCGGCTGAGTTTGCAAAACATTCAAGCCTTGCTACCAGAGCTATTGTAGAACTTTCAAGGCAATATTGTGTTGATAATGGTGGTTCATGCCACTTAGGTTTCAAGGATGAAAGGTTGGAACATGGGCAATCATTTCGTGGATATGGTAATGGTAATTTTTCTGTTGGCAGGAAGAATTGGAACATGAAATTTCAGGATGCTCCCTCTGCTTCTCAAGCAGCAGTTGAGTTTGCAGAACATGCAAGCCTAGCTGCAAGAGCTGTTGTAGAACTTTCAAGGCAATATTGTGTTGATTATGGTGGTTCATACAACTAAGGTTTCAAGGATAAAAGGTTGGAACATGGGCAATCATTTCCTGGAGATTGTAATTTTTCTCTTGGCATGCAGAATTGGAACATGAAATTTAAGGATGCTAACTATGTTGCTCAAGCAGCGGCTGAGTTTGCAGAACATTCAAGCCTAGCTGCCAGATCTATTGTAGAACTTTCAAGGCAATATTGTGTTGATGATGGTGGTTCATGCCACTTAGGTTTCAAGGATAAAAGGTTGGAACATGGGCAATCATTTCGTGGAGATGGTAATGGTAATTTTTCTGTTGGCAGGCAGAATTGGAACATGAAATTTAAGGATGCTACCTGTGCTGCTCAAGCAACGGCTGAGTTTGCAGAACATACAAGTCTAGCTTCCAGAACTGTTGTAGAACTTTCAAGGCATTATTGTGTTGATAATGGTGGTTCATGCCACTTAGGTTTCAAGGATGAAAGGTTGGAACATGGGCAATCATTTCCTGGAGATGGTAATGGTAATTTTTCTGTTGGCAGGATGAATTGGAACATGAAATTTAAGGATGCTACCTCTGCTGCTATAGTAGAGGATGAGTTTGTAGACCATGCAAGCCTAGTTGCTAGAGCTATTGTAGAACTTTTAAGGAAATATTGTGTTGATGATGGTGGTTCATGCCACTTAGGTTTCAAGGATGAAAGGTTGGAACGTGGGAAATCATTTCCTGGAGATGGGAATGGTAATTTTTCTGTAGGCAGGCATAATTGGAACATGAAATTTAAAGATGCTACCTCTGCTGCTCAAGCAGCAGCTGACATTGCAGAACATGCAAGCCTAGCTGCTAGAGCTGTTGTAGAACTTTCAAGGCAATATTGTGTTGATGATGGTGGTTCATGCCACTTAGGTTTCAAGGATGAAAGGTTGGAACATGTTCAATCATTCCCAGGATATGGTACTGGTAATTTTTCTGTTGGCCGACAGAATTGAAACATGAAATTTAAGGATGCTACCTCTGCTGCTAGAGCAGCGGCTGAGTTTGCAAAACATTCAAGCCTTGCTACCAGAGCTATTGTAGAACTTTCAAGGCAATATTGTGTTGATAATGGTGGTTCATGCCACTTAGGTTTCAAGGATGAAAGGTTGGAACATGGGCAATCATTTCGTGGAGATGGTAATGGTAATTTTTCTGTTGGCAGGAAGAATTGGAACATGAAATTTAAGGATGCTCCCTCTGCTTCTCAAGCAGCAGTTGAGTTTGCAGAACATGCAAGCCTAGCTGCAAGAGCTGTTGTAGAACTTTCAAGGCAATATTGTATTGATGATGGTGGTTCATACAACTAAGGTTTCAAGGATAAAAGGTTGGAACATGGGCAATCATTTCCTGGAGATTGTAATTTTTCTCTTGGCATGCAGAATTGGAACATGAAATTTAAGGATGCTAACTCTGCTGCTCAAGAAGCGGCTGAGTTTGCAGAACATGCAAGCCTAGCTGCCAGAGCTATTGTAGAACTTTCAAGGCAATATTGTGTTGATGATGGTGGTTCATGCCACTTAGCTTTCAAGGATGAAAGGTTGGAAGATGGGCAATCATTTCGTGGAGATGGTAATGGTAATTTTTCTGTTGGCAGGCAGAATTGGAACATGAAATTTAAGGATACTACCTGTGCTGCTCAAGCAACGGCTGAGTTTGCAGAACATGCAAGTCTAGCTTCCAGAACTGATGAGGTTTCACACTAACCACTTCAAACGGACCCGACCATCGAGATTTAAGCTTTCCTGGAAAAAGCTTTAGCCTTGAATTAAACAGTAGAATTTGTTGACCTGGTTCAAACTCACGATGTTGGATATGCTTATCATGCCATCTTTTTGTCTTCTCTTTATACAATTTGGCATTTTCATACGCATGCAATCGAAACTCATCAAGCTCGTCGAGTTGTAGCAATCTCTTTTCACCGGCCAAGTCCATCTCCATATTTAGCTTTTTAATCGCCCAATAAGCTTTGTGTTCAAGCTCGACGGGCAGATGGCAGGCCTTCCCATAAACCAACCTGTACGGAGAAGTGCCTATTGGGGTCTTGTACGCAGTGCGATATGCCCATAATGCGTCATCCAGCTTCCCGGCCCAGTCCTTTCTATTCATACTTACTGTCTTTTCCAAAATCTGCTTGACCTCTCTGTTGGAAACTTCTACTTGACCACTCGTTTGGGGATGATAGGCAGTAGAAACTTTGTGCTTGACTCCGTATTTTGCAAGAATATTATTCAGCAGTTTGTTACAAAAGTGAGTTCCCCCGTCGCTTATCAACACTCTTGGGGTCCCAAAACGTGTGAAGATGTGCTTCTTTACAAAGCCTACCACAACTTTTGCGTCGTTAGTAGGAAGAGCTATGGCCTCTACCCACTTAGAAACATAGTCGACCGCCACCAAGATGTATCTGTGTCCGTTAGAATATGGGAATGGTCCCATAAAATCAATCCCCCAAACATCAAAAAGTTCTACCGCCAGTATATTTTGCAAGGGCATCTCGTGCTTCCTCGTGATAGTTCCAGTTCTTTGGCATCTATCACAATTTTTAACGAAGGCATGTGCATCCTTAAACAATTTTGGCCAATAAAAACCTGATTGTAGCACTTTTTGGGCGGTTCTATCCCCGCCGTGATGACCTCCATATGGTGACGCATGGCAGTCATGTAGTATAGCCTTCATCTCTTCCTCAGGAACACACCTTCTCACCAACTGATCTGCACACTGCCTATATAGGAATGGCTCATCCCACACGTAGAACCTTACATCATGTAGGAATCTTCTTCTATTGTCAGCTGTCCACTCTAGTGGCGTTACCCCACTTGCGATAAAATTCACATAATCTGCATACCATGGGGCTTCACCTGAGGTGATTGCCAATATTTGCTCATCCGGAAATGTTTCTTTAATTGACCCTCCTTCAGCTACATGGTTCCGGCTCTCTAATCTGGATAAATGATCGGCCACTTGATTTTCTGTCCCTTTTCGATCTCGGATCTCTAAGTCAAATTCTTGCAAGAGGAGGACCCAACGAATCAGCCTCGGCTTGGCATCTTTCTTTTCAAATAGGTATCTGATAGCTGAATGATCTGTGTAGACGATGACTTTGGTTCCCACTAGATAGGATCTGAACTTGTCAAACGCCCACACCACTGCAAGCAACTCCTTTTCAGTCACTGTATAATTCATCTGAGCTGGATTCATAGTTTTGCTTGCATAATAAATGGAGTGAAAGATTTTATCCCTCCTTTGCCCCAACACCGCTCCAATTGCTATGTCACTTGCATCGCACATCAACTCAAATGGTTGTGCCCAATCGGGGCCAATGATAATTGGTGCAGTCACCAATCTTCCCTTCAGCTCCTCAAATGCTTTCAGACATGCATTATCAAACTTGAAGGTAACGTCTTTCTCTAGAAGCCTGCACAAAGGGGAAGAAATTTTCGAAAAATCTTTAATGAAACGACGATAAAAACCTGCATGACCCAAGAAACTGCGAATGCCTTTTATGGATGTCGGCGGGGGCAATTTTTCGATCGTCTCCACCTTTGCTTTATCCACCTGTAGACCATCTTTTGAAACCTTGTGCCCCAAAACTATACCTTCACGTACCATGAAATGGCACTTTTCCCAGTTTAGCACCAAGTTCGTCTCTTCACACCTAGCTAGCACTTTATCAAGGTTCATCAAACAACTATCAAAAGAACATCCAAACACAGAAAAATCGTCCATGAATACTTCTACATATCTTTCAACCATGTCAGTGAAAATAGCCATCATACACCTTTGAAAAGTCGCAGGTGCATTACAAAGACCGAAGGGCATTCTCTTGAACGCATACGTGCCATAAGGACATGTAAATGTAGTTTTCTCTTGGTCTTCTGGGGCTATAGCAATCTGATTATACCCCGAATAACCGTCCAGGAAACAGTAGTATTCCTGGCCAGCTAATCTATCAAGCATTTGGTCAATAAAAGGCAGGGGAAAGTGGTCTTTCCGGGTGGCATTGTTTAGTTTTCTGTAATCTATGCAAATTCTCCATCCAGTTACAGTTCTTGTCGGAATTAAGTCATTATTTTCATTAACTACTACGGTTATCCCCCCTTTCTTCGGCACACATTGAACGGGGCTTACCCATTTACTATCAGAGATTGGAAATACAATACCTGCATCAAGCCACTTAATCACTTCTTTCCTTACCACTTCTTTCATGATTGGATTTAGTCGGCGTTGGTGTTCTACACTCGGCTTGTGTCCGTCCTCCATGAGGATTTTGTGCATGCAGAAAGCTGGACTAATGCCTTTAATGTCAGACATTGTCCACCCAATTGCTCGCTTGTGCTCACGTAGCACCCTTAATAGCTTTTCTTCCTGTAATTTAGACAAGTGAGCAGAAATAATAACAGGTAAAGTGTCAGAACTTCCCAAATAAGCATATTGAAGGTGAGGGGGTAGGGGTTTAAGTTCCAAATTTGGAGCTTTTTCAATTGACGGCTTTGGTGGGGGGCCACTTGGCCTATTCAGGGGCTCAAACGGGATTATTCCTTGCATGTAACCACATGATGTATCTAGGATTCCCTTTATCTCCTCAACCTCATCATCCATCTCCAAGCTATCAAATAGCATGATTGCTTTTTCTAAACAGTCGCCTAGATATACACTCGTGTTAAGAAGTTTCTCATCCACCTCCACCACAGATATCATAGAGAGCTCCTCATAGTGGCGGGGGAGTTGGATTGCTTTGTAGACATTGAAGACTGCCTCCTCGTTGTCCACTCTCATAATCATTTTCCCTTCTCTCACTTTAATTATTGCATCGCCAGTAGCCAAGAGAGGTCGTCCCAATATGATTGGAACTTGTTCATCAGCCTCGAAGTCTAGAATAATGAAGTCAGCTGGGAAGATGAATTTTCCAATTTGCAGCAGCACATCTTCAATCACTCCTTCAGGGTAGGCTATGGACCTATCAGCTAATTGCAACATCACGGTGGTTGGTCTCGGAGCTCCCAGACCTAATTGCTTAAACAAGGATAACGGCATCAGATTTATGCTTGCACCCAAATCACACAGAGCACGTCCCACGTTAATATTACCGATTTGTACTGGAATAGTGAAGCTGCCAGGGTCCTTAAGCTTTTGGGGAAGCTTGTTTTGGACCCTTGATGTGCACTCCTCAGTAAGTGCAACCGTCTCGAACTCAGTCAATTTCCTCTTATGAGCCACTATGTCTTTTATGTACTTAGCGTACTTTGGAATTTCACGAAGTACATCCACTAATGGAATATTTAATTGAACCTGACTCAACATGGAGAGAAATTTGTTGAACATGCGATCGTCATTCCTTTTCTGCAATCTTTGGGGGAAAGGTGGTGGTGGTCTTGTAACCTCCATTCGCTCTGAACTTGCATCATCTTCCTTTGACTCTTGTGTTGCCTTAGGTGTCAACTCCCCCCAGGTATAGGTTTTTCTTTTATCTTCCTTGGCGCTTCCTCTAGTTCCCTCCCGTTTCTAAGTGTAACTGCATTAATTTGAGGGTTCTTCTCTGTATCACTGGGAAGTGAGCCTGTAGGTCTAGTATTTTGGTTTGCTGCTAACTGCCCCATTTGCCTCTCAAGATTTCTGAAATCGGTCCTGAGCTATTGATTGTCTAGTAACAACTTTTTCAGCAAGTCATTCGTACTTTCTTCCATTTGTTGGGGTGGCTTCTGAGGTTGAGTAAAATTCCCTTGAGGCCTATACTGATTCTGTTGACTCCCGCCCCATGAGAAGTTAGGATGATTCCTCCAGTTTGGGTTGTAAGTGTTCCCATATTGCGCATGTTGATTCATAGGACCTCTGTTTTGTTGTCCCACATAGTATATAGATTCAGGATTCGTGGGGCACATGTCAATCATATGACTGTCTCCGCATAGTTCGCAACAAATAGACATCTGCTGTACATGTTGCATTTGTTGTGTTGTCATTCTATTCATCTGATTTGCCAATTTTGCTATATCGGCTCTCATGGCGGAAAAGTCATCAAGCTCAATCAAACCGGCGGCCTTCTGTTTAATTACCCTTCGTGAATCCCCCTCTCCTTGCCAATTATGGTCATTAGCAGTGAAATTATTTAGCAGGAGTTGTATTTCACTATACGGTCTTGCCATGCAACTACCCCCACAAGCTGAGTCAAGATTCATCTTTGATGCTTCATCTAACCCATCAACAAAAGTGTGACCCAATACCTCGTCAGTTTGACAATGATGCGGGCAGTCTCTGAGTAGTTTCTTGTATCTTTCCCAAGCTTGACGAAGTGTCTCGCCATCCCGTTGTTGGAACCCAAGAATTTGGCTCCTCAACGACTTTGTCTTCTTAGTTGGGAAAAACTTGATCAGGAATTTCCTTGCTAGATCATCCCAAGTGTGGATAGAGTTCGCGGGCTCCTTTTGCAACCATTCTTTAGCTTCCCCCAACAGTGAAAAAGGGAATAGTGTCAGCCTGACATAGTCCTTGGAGACGTTCGGATAATTGTAAGTGTCCGTGATTTCCAAGAAGTTCTGAATATGCCTCTGCGGGTCCTCATGAGATAGACCCACATATTGTCCTGTGGACTGAATCAGCTGTACCATGTACTGTTTGAGTTCAAAATGCCCAGTGATATCAGGCTTCACAATAGCCTGAGTCATATTCGCAAGATTGGGCCTTGCGGCTTCGATTACCGGACGCTCTTCATTGCCTGCCATATCTATTGGCTGTGGTTGGATTGCGATGTCCAAATCTCTTTCTATTCTCGTTCTAGCTTCGTGTTCCCTTCTCACTCTATGTAATGTTCGTTCGATTTCTGGATCAAGAGGAATGAGGTTGTTTGCACTTCTACTCCTCTGCATTCGAGAGTAAACCCTGCGTTGACACAAACCAGGCAAACTGAAAATTAAAACTTGAAAACAAATATCTAATAAAAGCTTAACTTAGTCACGTAGCTAATTTCTAAGTCCCCGGCAACGGCGCCAAAAATTTGTTGCGACCAAACACACTCACGCAAGTATACGCGGTCGTCAAGTAATAAAGTGACTCAAAGTCGGATGTCGAACCCACGAGGACTTATGATTAGCTATTAACTAAATTAGCCTATCTTAATTATCTAAATAAGAATTAAATCTAAAAATATTTTATTCTAACTAATTAAATAAGAAAAATATAAATAATAAACTTTGAACAGAGGAAGAGCAGATTTTAATGATATCAATGTAATGAAAACGATCTAGGGTTATGGTCTATCTAACAATCCTATTGTATTCTTCAATTGAATTGACCGACTAATTTATCTAGCTTATTGGTTGACAGGGTTAATATTGCTCATAAGAATCTGTCGAGTTCTTACTCGCCTATTCAAGCTAACCTAACGCCTATATGTCTATGGAGTTAGAATCAACAAGAACGCATTTATAATTCCTGTAAATCAACCAAGCAAGGCAATTAGGTATATGTCTATCCTAACCACGAATCCGTTCCCCGATGCCCGAGTTCAAGAACTTGCCCTACTCAATCCTATATGCAATATAGAATTCCCACTTTCGAGTTCAATTCTAGATTCGTAGATAATATTCAATTGGTGATCAAGCAATTAAATAATTAAGTGCAAGATTGAATAAATAAACTAATATGATAAATCAAGAAGTCAAAATCAATATCCGAATAACAATATTCATGAAAGAACCACAACCCTAGAACGTGAAGTTTAGCTCCACATAGACATGGTAGCCAAACAACAAATCATATAAAGAAACATAAAAATTACTAAGTTTGGTGGGAGAAAGATGAAACTTGATGAATTCCGGCCTCCACAGCTTTGTCGTGGCTTTTCCCCCTTCCCAATATGTTAGATAACCTAAAAGAGGCGTTTTTAGCTTATATATTGCGTACAAAAGTCGTGGGCCAAAGCTCTCCCATTCCTAGTCCAATTCGGCTTCAGGGATTGATGCTAAGGTGGATGCGACGCATCCACCTTGTCCTCCATTTCAATTTTTGCCTGCGAAGGCGGATGCGACGCATCCACCTTGTCCTCTATTTCTCAGCTTCGCATGCGATGGTGGACGCGACGCATCCAGCTTCACTTCTACTTCCCAGTTTCGCACGCGATGGCGGACGCGATGGCACAACTTCACTGCTAAGGTTGCATGCAGGATGATGTTTTCCTAGGTTGGATGCGACGCATCCAACCCTTCTTCCTCTAGCTAAACCACCTTTTCTTCATATTTTGCACTCCGAACACCTTAAATCGTCACACATAACTTAATTAGTCATCAAACCAATAATTACACCATGTTGGGTGTTTTAAAGATTAAATAACATCAAAAAGTGGTTAAAGCATGGGTAAAGTAACATTAACACATATCGAAATATGCCAAACATCAACATCATATACAGGGAGCCAGGCGAATAGCTGTGCAGAACAATATGTTTCTGCAGATCATCATACTCAAGTCCTTATGGAGGAGGAGATGATGATCTTTTTTTATACTAACTTTGTGTTCTTTTTTGCAGGGATCTTTACTGTATCTGTGTCCTGCTATCTGCTATAAATTCAAAGGGTGGTATTAGGAGTTGATGCTCATTCCCTTGAAGGAGTATTAATAGTAGGCATAAGCATGGAAACATGTAAAATTCTTCCCAGAAAGTTAATCGACAGGGGATTTTGGCAGTCGAATATGGGAACAATGGGTGCATTGTGTTGCAAAACACCAATACACCTTATTAGTTCTACATCCTAAGAATGGTTCCAATCAATGGTTACCACAGATTACTACTGGAGATCACACGTCTAAATATGGGATATGCAAGAGAAAGCTGCCCAGAAACTTGATCGATTTACTACATGACTTGGGCTTTTGGAACTCAAAATTGGGAGAATTGGATGCATCGTGGAACATCACCCCAATGAATATCAGTTCCTCTACATCCCAAGAATGGTGCCAACCATTGACATCAACAGATGGCTGCTGGAGATCACATGACTACCTGCTCAAACAGTGTATGCACACACATGCTCGAAAATGCTGGAACTTAGTCTCATTGAGAAGCAAGTATAGCTGTCCAAGAAACTGTGAGAATGCAGTTGCATTACTGGATACTAGGAATCATGACAATCAAATAATACTAAGGGATAGGATTGGCAGAGGTAAGGATAGTCACGATATGTTTTTGGAAAGACAGGGGCGTTCCAAGACAGTAGGCTTTGCAATAGAAGTTGCTACAGATTATGTGGATGATCGTAGGAATTACACACTTGAGGAAGATGTAGATGCAGGTTTGAAAATCAATTTGAAAGATTCATTACTGGTTTCATTAAGTTCACATTTGATACAGCAAAGGGAAGATAATCAAAATTGCAACAAAAGAAGGCTACATATGGGCTTTAATTGTGAAGATTTAGCATGTCTAGTTTTTATAAAACAGTTTCACTACTTTATTAGCCTACTTTTTGTGATATCAGTGTTGAGCACATTGCCCAACATTGATAATAGGAATTATGTATTCGTCAAAGTATATTTCTTTCATCTTGTAAGACCTCCTGACACTTTGTTTTATTTTGAGTTTTTATATATATATATATATATATATATATATATATATATCAAAGTGTCAGGAGGTCTTACAAGATGAAAGAAATATACTTTGACGAATACATAATTCCTATTATCAATATTGGGCAATGTGCTCAACACTGATATCACAAAAAATAGGCTAAATATATAAACTAGCCCTAGGCACCTTGCCTAGTGGATTTGCTAAAAAAATATACGAACATTGTATCAATCACTACACACTGCACCAAACACGATTGTATACCCTTACTGAATTCTTACCATGCACCGCGTAACTCATTTGCCCAAGGCAATCTTTCCAAAGCACAACAGCTAAAATTTCCCCTGGCCCGAAGCCTGTAGTATACCTTATAACATATATAGGCCTTGTTCCAACTCTCGCAATACTGCCACGACAGAAGAGATGTGTAGAAACTCATAACCACCTACTGAATCACCAATCATGGAGTCTCTCCTCCTGACAAGAACCATTACCGCACTCTGAACTGAATAACGGTATCTTGATTTAATGTACCTTATATAAATTTGGTCGCACTGATCCCAGGTCCAATAATCTCGTTTCACCCATTACAAGTTGCTCAGGCAATAAGCCACCTCAGATACTGCAAAAGCCTCATATGATGCCACATTGTGCTAAGAAGCTACAAACTCGAATGTGATACATAAGGAAAACGAACTCTGGAATGAACTACTCAACCCACGTAATTAATTTAATAACCGAAAAGATGTTATGAACCTTCCTCATAAATGAGACACAAAACACACAAGAATAGCTATAGAAAATTGTACTCAACGTCACACTGTTGCGACGTGCAACCCGATCCACACATGATACCGTTGCGGCGTGCAACCCGAACCGACCATGATACCCGTGGCAGCGTGCCACCCGATCCAAACAACATATCCGTGGCGGCATGCCACCCGATCCACATATAATAATCTAAAGAAAACACACATCGAGCCGTAACGCTTATACTCACGAAATGCCCCGATATCAACCATAAGCACGCCAAGTGCATAATACAAATCCTGAGGAGACGGGTAGCTTTATACGCTATAAAACCCAAGCACAACTAAGGTGCGATATATGATCTGCATCCCGAGAGCCATCCTACTCACAAAACACCACCGCTACACGGGACCTCAACACATTGTACAAATAATCAAGTCGTCTCACAACTCACATGGCATAATAGAGTATTACATGAAATAGCTGGTAACGAAATTAACATCCCATGCCCGAATACTCTTCCATAAGGAATGCTATGCTGAATGAACATACCCAGGCTGGTGTAGAGTACACATCCACATTTGGACCCATCAACGGAGCTCAAACCGATTCTGATCATACCATGCTTGGACAAATAACCTCTCAAGGATCCACAATGACCCTTTTCCCATGACACGCAAGAGCAACCGTTGAATCCAGAACAAACTTCCACAATTCAAAACCAACTGAATAGAGCACCTTTTCAGGCCTAAACCCTCACATTAGCGATAGTACAAAACAATCCCCATACTTGATTTCAATCTTTAATCAATTAAGTGACTACATGTCACACTTATACAATCTTCCCGTGGGATACGCTCCCACGACTTTCCGCACCAGGTAACAAGTCTGGACCTCCATATCGCCGGCCACATAAATGTTGTAAAGAAAATCAAGAATCTGCAAATCAGTACACAAAGCCTCTTACATAGGACACCAATCTCAGGTGATGCTAAAGACAATACCAGCTGATTCTAACCATCTGAATTCTTTCCTGCTCGTCCGAGCTCGTGACATTCTTATCAACACCGAACCGCAACCTTGATCCTCAGCTTCTGATTTCCATGCCGCTCACTGCATCTAACATGACAATATGTGAGAGTACAAGAATTCCATAATAACCCCTGATCCACTAAAAGAATAAATACTCCGTCATATAGCAACCTTTCACTTAACTCATTTCAGGAGAACCATTGCAACACACGACCGAAATTCTCATAACCGAAGAAAATACAACCCCAAGTAGTGGTCTAAACCACCATGACCCTTCCGGGATCCATCTACACATAACAGGACATAATAACTCGAATGCCTCCAAGTAAAATCATTTACGGTGGTCGTCAAGCCTCGCACGTACTGCCACAACCACCTGTAAAACTTAACACATTGAAGGAACTGATCATTGCCACATCATGTCGATTCAACCATTGCTAACCGATCCGACTTCTTCTAATTTACTCCGGACTTGACTTAGGAATAATAATAGCTCCATTCAAAATATGACGAACCCAATTCACACTCATCTAGAAGGACCCTATTTCACGAGACCACTTTGTCTCAAAACTCACAAACCATCTCATACCCTCCTTGTGCGCACATTTGCATCTTCAACTTGTACACCCATTCTAATATTTCCTTTATGAATCCAAAGTTATTTTCTCCCATTCCTCCAGGGCTACACCGCAGAACGATGATAACATAGAACACTTTAAGCCACTTTTCATAATCCGCAGCAATGCTCGATACTTAACCATACTACGGACTCGAAATCCTTAGGCACTGCACTTTAAATTTTTTGAATCCACTAGGACCGTTGTTGAGAGTCACCCACTCTGACTTGATCCCAAATATGATCAAACTCTAAGGCTCTGATAGCACATGAATGCCCTCTCATAGAAGCACCCGGCTGAATCACTTTTCTTGTACATCACATCAATATGAAGCATAAATCCTGAGTCTTCCCAAAGCCTGAACATGAATCGATAAGGACAATTATAGCACACATTCCTCAAATCCTTTGCTCAAATCACCACTGATGTTCTCTTTCCTTAGTCGTAATAACCCACCAATATGCCGGTAACCAGAAACCTCACAAGTAGACAACCATGCAATCCAATCGTAGGCGGTAGGGATCTCCCACTTAGCTTGAAGCTACCATTACATAACCCTGGAACCTACCAAGTTTCTTTCTTCCTCTCTGACATGACCTCGCGCAATCGACCCGCCAAATTCCTCGAAATCTTCTTGTTAACCATTTCATGAATGCTCTGAATCCCTAGCCACATTCACATGTTCGGCCTCTTACGTAGCTAGTAGAATTCTTCGCAGAAGCTTCGTCAACACCATACAATCGTTAACCTGCTCACCAAAAATAACCCACCTGTGGAAATTCCATGCAGACCTAACAACGCTACACCAAGTACAATTACCACAAAACCAATAAACCATCCTGAGCCCGTGCTCATTCATCAGCTGTAAAAGTCCGTTCACTCCTCATGGACACCAACTAAAGGTGTGAAAATACATTCCAATCCAAAGTCATGTTGTATCCTTCTTCATATTAAGCAACTCCTTTCCGTCGTCTCCAACCTTTCTCCGTATAGTAGCCAATATTCCAAATTAGGTTCGTAGACTTAGTCGCTATCCACCATGAGTTCCAAATCACTCTAAACTTTCCTCAACGCGTGTAGCTATCCTACCACAGAACTCATATGCTACGCGGCCACTCTCCCACTTTGGTCAGACCCTCTCCTTTAAGTAAATACTCGACTTCTATTTTCTTACACTTGGCCTTCTAGAAGTTTAACCACTGCAAGACACCTCCCACATGTCCTTCCTCATCCTTCGCTGCCCAGTTGTTACCTTAAATAAAAATTTATCTCTGTAGCACCTGAACCAACAGATCGCCGCCAACTCTAAACCTCCTAGACGATCATCTCCCTTGAGACATCAACATTAGGATCACCGATTCGATTCTGAACCACAACACATTGTGACCTCTAACAGTTGCTTCCCCGGCACCATTCATAATACTCTGCCCCAAAGGCGATTTTGAAGAAGGCCATAACACCGACGAGCTTAACACATTCAATCAAGGACGACGACACCACATCACGGATGAAGATTCCACCACGCTCGAAAATACCAAGTCTCGTTACTCCATCAACCCAAACCTAACCATTCTTAGTCTGGTTGCCTTTCCTCCATTGGAAATAAAACACTGAACCTCTTAATCATGCATTGAGAAAAACCTCCTTTCGAATCATTCACTGATCTGACACATAGACAAGTATCCTACCATTACATCAATAATGTGATATAACAACTCATAGACATCATAGCAACCCATGCACAGTCTCGAAACCATAGAAAATACTGATACTGGACTGGAACAAAAGAACATCCTTCTGCAAGGCGACGACATTAGCCCAATCGAATATGCAGGGAAAAACATCCTGCACTACATCTGTAATGCCATTAAAATTCCTCGATTCCCAATTTATAACAAGCGCTTCACGTCGCATAAGATTGAATAGGAAGGGAATGAAGACAAAAGCCTCAAAGAAATCAAATCGCACGATGAGGAATCAAGAAGGGAAGTGCTCCTAACAGCCTTGTAGCCTCTCAAAGATAAGTATGGACGTCTCTGTACCGATCCGCAAGACTCTACTAAACTTGCTCATGACTCGTGAGATCTACGTGAACCTAGCGCTCTGATACAAAGTTATCACGACCCAAATTCCATTAGAGGTCGTGATGGTGCCTAACACCGTTGTCAGGCCAGCCAACAATAATTGATTAACTTAATTACTTATTTCAGTATTTTTAAAATCATAATTTCCTTCAATTAAATAGTAAGAGATAGACTTTACAAAGTAAATGATAGTATTTTCACAACTACAATACTGAACAGCCCATAATCACCCCCAAAACCCGGTGTCACAAGTACATGAGCATCAACTAGGAAATATATTAGAAATACAACATCTGTCTGAAAGTACAATTAGACAGGAGAGGGTAGATAACTCTAATGGAGACTCTGTGTGCTGCGAATTCGCAACATGGGATGTAGCTCACCTAAATCTCTGAAATAGCCACGCCTCTGTGCCCACAAGTCTGCTAGACATATATGCACCTACACAAAAATGTGCAGCAAGTGTAGTATGAGTACGTAAATCAACGCGTACCTAGTAAGTATCTAGTCTAACCTCGAAGAAGTAGTGACGAGGGGTCGACTCCGATACTTACTATGGGATAACAATAAATGCCGATATTATACTTAAGCATGGATTATATGAAACAGTTGTAAACTCAATAACAGGAAACAATAAATAATCCCTTCACCAATATTAAGTCCCAAAATTTATTTTTCATCATTTAACAATGTATATCTTAAGCCAAAGAAGCAATATCAAATATAATTGGTTCCAAAGATTTATCATGCGCAAATTATGTTGAGATTGTACGGCCCGATCCAACATAATATGTAAATTGTGCACTGCCAAGGGTCGAACGGCACGAACCATAGATGCATCTATCTGCTACCGAGGCGTTCGGCCCGCTCCAAAAATAGAAAATATTTTAAGGAAAACACGAATTCTCAATAACAGTCAAGTGTTCCATTCACAACTTCAAGTAAATGAAATTTAATTCTTTTATCATGTTTCAAAAGACATAAGCAATTAAGTTAACAAGTAGGGTACAAACATTATAAGTATAGCATGATATGGGTCCTAGACTACCCGGGCAATAGCATAATTAGTTGCTACGTACGGACTCTCGTCACCTCGTGCGTATATAGCCCCCACAAATAGAAGCACATTTTAATTCAATTCACTTATGGGGTTAATTCCCTCTTACAAGGTTAGAAAAGAGACTTACCTCGCCTCAAAGCCTACTTTCCGGTCCAAGATTATGCTCAAACCCTCAATTTGGTGTCGAACAATCCAAAACTAATCAAATAGTATATAAACTAACCAATACATGTTCAAGAGTTCATATTCCAACTATTAAAGTGATTACCCAACTCTAAATGTAAGATTCCTAAAATTCACCCCCTGGACCACATGCCCGAATTCCGAAAATCTTTGAAGAACGTTGTTACCCATAACCTCACGAACTCAAATATATGATTTTTACTACATTCCATAACCAATTTCGTGGTCAAATCTCATTTTTATCCAAAACCTAGGTTTTCATCTAAACCCTTGATTTTACAGAATTTTTACATGTTATTCTACCCATAATCTATATATTTAAATCATGTTATGTAGAAATCACTTACCTCAAAGTGCTAGGTGAAACCCCCCTTCCAAGAGCTCCAATAATCGCCCAAAAGATGAAAGAAAATGAGCTAAATGGCCTAAGTCCGCATTAATAAGGCTTTGTACAGGTCGCAGATGTCGCATTTGCGACACCTGGTTCGCAAATGCGAAGGCCGCAAATACGACAAACTCATTGCAAATGCGAACTTGGGCTCCTACTGCCAAGGTCGCAAATGCGACCAAGGGGTCGCAATGCGAACACTACCAAGGTCGCAATTGCAACCAAAGTGACGCAAATGCGAACACTGCCCAGCTCAGGATTCTTCGCAATTGCGAAGCCTTCCTCGCAAATGTGAGGTTCACAAATGCAAACAAATTCTCGCATTTGCGAGACCTGCAACAACTCCCAAGAAACACCAGAAAAACTGAAGTTTTTCTCATTCTCCCGAACGTCTGAAACTCACCCGAGCCCTCGGGGATCCACACCAAACACCCACACAAGTCTAACAACATCATGCAAACTCGCTCGAGTTATCAAAACACTGAAACAACATCAAAAACCACGAATCGGATGCCAAAATGCATGGATTAACTCATGAACTCAAAAACTTCTAAAAATACTTTTGCGCGTCCGGTTCCTATCAAATCAACTCGGAATGATGCCAAATTTTGCGTGCAAGTCTTAAATGACATTACGGACCTACTCCAACTTCTGAAAGCGGAATCCGAACCCGATATCAAAAAGTTCACCCTCGGTCAAAATTTCCAAAAACTTCAAATTTCCATTTTTTGCCAAATGACCCCGAAACGACCTATGGACCTCCAAATCCACTTACGGACGTGCCCCTAAGTCCAGAATCACCATACGGAGCTATTCCCAGGCTCGGAATCCCAAACGGACATCTATAACATTGAAATGCACTTCAATCCAAATTTATGAAATCCTTCCAAAATGCCAATTTTCCACAATAGGCGCCGAAACGCTCCCGGGTCATCCAAAACCCGATTCGGACATAAGCCCAAGTCCAAAATCATCATACGAACCTGTTGGAACCTTCAAATCCTGATTCCGAGGTCGTTTACTCGAAATCACACCTTAGTAAATTCTTCCAACTTAAAGCTTCTGAAATGAGAATTTTCTTTCTAAATCAACTGCGGACTTCCCAAAATTCAATTTCGACCACACGTACAAGTCATAATACCTGAAGTGAAGCTACTCATGGCCTCAAACTACCGAACGACGTCCGAGGGCTCAAAATGACCGGTCGGGTCGTTATACGTATCCAGGAATTTCCTTACTCGAGTAATCCTTGATCTCAACCTCCGCAAGTTATAACGGATCCACAATTATGGCTCTGACCCAAAACTAGTATTTAACACATAACCATAAAATCAAATCATCAATAGCAGACTCCCCTACTTGGCTCAAAGCCATAGAACAAAACATTCCATAACTAACAATACCCATACTCTATAACTGCCATAATACCGCAGTCCGTACAACAAAAATTCTTCTCAAGCTCATGCAACACCAACCATAAAATACCTCAATCATCCGCTAAGCTCGCATTTATTCTCTTAACAATCAAGTCAACTTTCTCAAGCAGATTCAAATTCAAATCTCAACACATACACCCCACTGGTAGAAAAGAAACTCTCCACCCAACATTATAAGGAGCACACCTCCGTAGATTACTCCGCAAGAGATAACCCACGTGCTTAGCCAAAAATTGGCATCTTGATATACCCTTTCATAGCCAAGATCACTACACGATCACTTAATCTTCCTGAGTTTGAACTCATCAACATGACATGAAAATCTACTTCGCTCCACAATTAAACCGCATGACAGATCCTTCAACATACTCATAACTCGAGACTGTACGTCACATCAAAATGGAAATCAAGAACCCAATGGCCCCCTTTTTTTACATCTCAAGGAAATACTCCTCGTCACATTCCATCTTAACACATCCTGCAGTCACATCATACTTATCATAAGCCATTCAACTGCTTAACGAGCCATAAATTCCACTCATAAGGACACTACCGGACATATGAGTCCAAATGTACAAGTTCACACAACTGAAGCTACTGAGCCTAAGTTGTGGTTTAAACCTGGCTTCAAGTCCTCCAAACTAGCCCATCACCAAAATACAGAAATCACATCTCGCACCTCATTCCTGGAATCACAAGCCGGCGATATACCGCTAATACCGAGCGCTCACATGCGCACACAAAAGTGTGGAAGGATTTCAAAGAGTTATGTTTCAAGCTGAATCAATTCAACGTGATAAGGAAAGAAACATGGAAAGCTTATCCTAAATGCCTTGTATCCTCTCAAAAATAAGTATGGACGTCATCATACCGATCCACAAAACTCTACTAGACATTTACTTATGACTTGTAGAACTTATGAACCTAGAGCTCTAATACTAACTTGTCATGACCCAAAATCCAACTAGTCGTGATGGAACCTAATCCAACCCGTTAGGTAAGCCAATTAACAACTATCAAATTCCAATGAAACCTAATGAGACAAATAAATAAGAGAAAATATCTGAATCTTATACACTTACCAAGGACTGGTTGTACAAATCATGAGCTTCTAAGATTAGAATTTACAAAGCTGGTATGAAATAAATACATCATCTATTCGAAATGTACATAAACAAATTTTTATAAGTCTAAGGCAACCATGAACAAGAGGCAGCTACGATCGGAACACAGGTACATCTTCAAATCCATCTCCCGTCGATCACAGCAACATCAACATCCAATATCTGCACATAAGGTGTATAAGTGTAATATGAGTACAACCGACCCCATGTACTCAATAAGTAACAAACCTAACCTTAGGTTGAAAGTAGTGACGAGCTGGAACACGGGTCGGGGTCCAACACCAATAGCCAACAATAGTTCATAACAACATAATGGAAGTAATAAAAGAAGTAGCTCGGAGATAAAATGCTCAGTTCATTCACAATTCCAGAAAAATAGTCCTACTTTTCAAATATATCATTGAAAACCCAATTTTTTTTTACCGAAATCACCAATTTATGAGTAAGTTTGAAAACTGTGATTTTTTCCAAAAACTTTCAACATGTAAATATTTTATTTTTAAATTGGCATGAGAAAAATACATCTCTATGCCTACATGTCAATAGGTAGGAAAAGTCATGAATGACGCAATATCGTACATCATGAGGGAAAATGCATCTCTATATATGTATGTCAAGTGTGCATGTCAATGCGATGCAACTCGGTGATAAAACCATGCGCACACTCTCAGAGTATCAATTCACTCCGTCCTCCCAGTCACTCAATCCTCCAAATCGCTCGGCACTTGCACTCGGCACTCGGTTGGTACTTGCTCTCACTAGGGGTGTGTACAGACTCCGGAGGGGCTCCTTCAGCCCAAGCACTACAATCCGCAAGGACAACTCACGTGTTGCACGGACAAATCATGTGCTATAATATCAATATCTGGATCTGCACTGACAACTCATGTACTGCACGGACAATTCACGTGCCATAGTATCAATATCTGGATCCGCACGGACAACTCACGTATTACACGGACAACTCGCATGTTATAGTATCAATAACCTCACAATCAAGCCATCGGCTTCACTCAGTCATGATTCTCTCCAGTCTCTCGGGCTCACTATGTCATGAAACTAGCCCAAAATGATGATGTGATGTTTCAATGATTAACAATAGAGAATGAGATATGATATGCAATGAATGTATATCATTAAGTACGAAATTACAATTTAAAAGTATAATTCAACGGCAGTAATGACCTAAGTGGGTCCCAATAATACTAGCATTTGCCTAAGCATGATTTCTAACATGAATTACAGCACAGTTTAAATAACGCGTGACAAATACATGGAAAGATACAAGTTAATTGACTACACAGCTCTACGTAATCGACTGACTCTCAATTTCTATGGTGCACGCCCACACGCCCGTCACCTAGCATGTGCATCACCTCCAAACAAATTACATAACACGTAATTCAGGATTTTATATCCTCAACACCAAGTTTAGAAGTGTTACTTACCTCAAATCGTGCAATTCTTAATTCAAATAGGCCTTTGCCTCGTGAATTAGCCTCTGAATGCCTCTTATCTAGTCACAAATAATATCAACACGAGGTGTAGGAATCAATTCAATACGAAAATGCTAAATTTTCCAATAAAAATCCAAAATTCAACTCAAAAATCAACAGTGGGGCCCACATCTCGGAACCCTATAAAACTCACAAAATCTGGCAACCCATTAAATTATGAGTCCAACCATACTAATTTTATTCAAATCCGACTCCGAATCGATGTTCAAATCTCGAAAATTCATTTTGTGGAATTGTAGAAAATTCCTTCGATTTCTCTTGAAAAATCAATAATCTAACGCCAAAAATGAAGATTAATTCATGGAATATAATCACAAGGGAGTCAAGAACACTTACCCCAGGTTGTGCGGAGAAATTTCCTCTGAAAATCGCCCAAACCAAGCTCCCCAACTCTGTTTTTGTCTAAAATGGAAAACCTCCCGTTTATAGGGATTTTAATGTTCGAGTGCCATATGTGGCGCTGTTTCCGGAACCTATAAACATCTCAGCACCAGGGCTAGCGCCCCACGCTACCCTAGGCGCTGGTGACGGGATTTTATTTTTTCCGACATGGAAATGGGCATAACTCTCTCATATGATGTCTGAATTCAATGATTCTTTTTGTTATGACTCTGTAATTTCAATACGGATATATTGCTTCAATCAAAACTGAATTTGGAGCTCATTTGATTAATGTTATACCACGTATTCTTGAAGAATCGACGTCAAAACATTCTAGAAATATCCAAATTAAATTCTGTTAACCATCCGAAATCCACCCGAGGCCCTTGGGACCTCAATCAAATATACCAACAAGTCCGAAAATATCATACGAACTTAGTCGATGTCTCAAATCACATCAAACAACACTAAAACCACGAATCATACCCCAATTCAAGCTTAATAAAACTAAGAAATTTTAACTTCTATATTTGATGCCGAAACCTATCAAATCAAGTCCGATTGACCTCAAATTTTGCACACAAGTCATAAATGATATAACGGACCTATTTTAATTTCTAGAATCGGATTCCGACCACAATATCAAAAAGTCAACTCTTGGTCAAACTTCCAAACTTTCAATTTCCTATTTTCGCCATTTCAAGCCTAATTTAGCTACGGACTTCCAAATAATTTTCCGGATACACTCCTAGGTCCAAAATTGCTATACGGATCTATTGGAATCATCAAAACTCAATTATAGAGTCATTTGCATAAAAAGTCAAACTCCAGTCAACCCTTTTCATTTAAGCTTCCAACATGAATTTCATTCATCCGAACTAATCCCGAACACCTAAAAATCAAAAATCGATGATTCACACACATCATAATACATAATATGAAGCTATTAATGACTTCAAATAGTTGAAAGGAGCATAAATATTCAAAATGACAAGTCGGGTCGTTACATAAACGAACCATAAAAATATATCAAGAATTGAGGATTCGATATGCGAGGCATATGTGGCTAAAGAAACATCTTATTTCTGTTCATACTATTTTGAACATGATGTGCCATGTTTGAGAAATATACCGAAACGGCATGACCATGGAGGCGAAATCGATCCTTTGGCACCACCCTTTTCCATTTTTAATCAATCAGGTAAAGAAAATCCAAAAAATAGTCCAAAGAGAAGGTTGTCTGAGATGGAGCTAAAGTCAGCTACAATACATGTATTGTTGAATTTCCCTGAGGTCCAACCTTATTATAGGTAAGTATATATTCGTATATATTACGGACTTTTATATTAGATCTACCACGGATTTAACTAATAAAAGTTATAATGGCAGTTACTTTGTGGGTACATACGGGCAAGATGTTGTTTATCCCAAGTTTTCAGAGTGGTTTAAAGAATTTGTAAGTATTACTTATTATTTAACATGATTTTTATTATATGTAAATTAATTATATGTATTTTTAAAATTCTAAATTATATTTAATTATATATATAGGTTCATGATCCAGCTAATGGCATTAATGACCCATTTTTATGTGATATAGCTTAGGGACCTAACCCTAGAGTCAGAATGATGTCTAAATACTTGGTCAATGGGTACAAGTTTCATACAAAAGAATGGTCTAATGGAAAGAAAACCAAAAATAGTGGGGTGTGGGTGAAAGGTGATGGAGATGTTGATTATTGTGGTATGCTTCAAGAGATTTTGGAATTGGAATGTATTGTAGTTTGGCCGAAGAAAAAGTTGGTACTCTTTCGATGTAAATGGTATGATCCAACACTGAATAGAGGTACAAAGGTGCGCGCTCAGTACAAAATAGTTGAAATTAAACACACGAGGCAGTATAGACTTTATGATCCCTTTATCATTGCACAGAAGATGAAACAAGTGTATTATGCTCCTTATCCTTTAAGAAAGAATAAGTCTGCATGGGAGGTAGTTTTGAAAACAAAGCTCGTGGGTAGAGTGGAAGTAGAAGATGCATTAGATGTGGCGTACCAGAATGACATTTCAAATGTTGAATCAATAGTGGATGATGAATTAGCAGATGAATTGCAGTATAATGAAGGGATATATGAAGAATTTGATCCTTCTGTCCTTGGACCAAATGAGGACGAAGATAGAGGTGTTGTACATGAAACAAGTGATGAGGAAGAATTACTATATAAAAGTGAAACAGGCGATGATGAAGACTTAGATGATTACTATGAAGATAGCGATGAGGATTGACTTGTTATTCTTTTTTATGTTGTTCTTCCTTCAATCATTTAATATATTTGAAGAATTGTTGTATATTTTTTATGACATGTTAAGAATTTTATATTATTCCTTTAATTATCTATTATGTTGCAAAATTATTTTATATTTTTATGAATTGTTAGGTTGTTTATTTATTTCTTTAGTCGTTTAATTTGTAGAATAATTATTTTATATTTACTATCACTTGTTATATTTTTTGTTTTGTATTTTATTATGATTATATTACAGATATGGCATCTAAGGGGAAGGAAAATATGAAATCTAAGAAGGAAAAAATAATTTGTTCCAACTACCTCAAGTATGCCAAATATGAGTCCTCCTCTTCCTCGTCATCCTCTTCCTCATCCTCCTCAGTCGACCTTATTGCCATCTACCATGTTCACTATCCCTTCTCCATCAAATAATTCAGTTTAGTATTATTCTATGCCTGCCAAAGGAAGTCAAAGTAACACTATTTTTAACTTTGTACCCACACCTTCTATACCATATTCTTTACCGTGCTTTCATGGTAGTCAGCATGGTGGTTCACCAGATGTTGCACCCCCGAGCTTTTATGGTATTCAGCATACTGGCTCACCAACTGTTGCACCCCCAAGCTTTCATGATAGTTAGCATGGTGGCTCACCAGCTGCTGCATCCCCGAGCTTTCATGGTAGTCAGTATGATGGTTCGTCTTTTTTGCTCCATCATCTTCTACTCCATCATCATCATCCATTCCCAGCATATTTAGGTTGGATATTGGAGGCTCTCGCCCAGCTACATCTAGTTCTGCTTCTACACCATCTAGTAGATGCAGGCAGAATCTTGGAGGGGATGTACAATTTGATAGTTATAAACGATTGATAATCGTCCCCTACGAGGATGGGTAAGAAGGCTCTTATACTATTTTTTTAAGTTTTAAATGTACTTTTAGAATTGTTAACATTAAGGAATACTTATTTATAACTAAAACTTTTGAAACTTTAAGATGTTTATTAATTATATATATGTTAACTTTAATACAGGTTTTTTCCATCCTTTCGGTCTACACATTTGGTTGTGGATTCTATGAAGTCATTTTATCATGAGCCATGGAATTCTTGGAGACAGATATTGTACAGCATCAGAGAGCAAATGTGAAATCAATTTAGGTTAAAAATTAATTACGTTTATTTAATAATTATCGTCTTCATCTAATGCTACTTTTTTATATTGCAGACAAAGTGTACATGGCATCCTCAGCATCAAAATGAAATAAATAATATTTTCGAGAAGAAGGCTGCTAAGCGGATTAAAGATACTCTGTTCGCTGCTCTGAATTCTGGTAAAATGCCTGGGTGGTTAAGAGAAGATGTTTGGGATAAACTTCTTGAGAAATGGAATACCGAAGAATGGAAGAAGAAGAAGAAGAAGAAGAAGAAGAAGAAGAGTGAACAAGCAAAGGCAAGCCGTGCCTCCAGTAAAGGTGGCTTGTTGCACACAGGAGGTTCGATTAGTTTTGCGGCCTATAAACTAAGATTGGTAATTACTTATAAAAATTTTCTTAGTTTTACATATAGAAATTTATGATTGTAATGTATAACTCATACTTTTTGTTATGAAGGAAAAGGAAAGAGGGCGAGATATGAGTCATGCTGAGGTCTTCGAGGAGACGCATAAGAAAAAGAAGAAGGACGGTACAATAGAACATGGGGTGGAGACGCGTGCATCGGACACATATGTAAAATACTAACTTCATAATTATTTATGGTTTATTAATATTAGTTTATTTACATAATAGTTATGCTTTCATTTGAGGAAGATTATCATAAAAGGGTGGAAGAATGGCAATAAACTCAACCTCCTTCAATTCAACCAATACCTGATGATATGGCTTCATTGTGGACAGAGACAGCGGGTGGAGTAAACAAAGACAGAGTCTACAGACTTGGAATATGTCGACCTACTGGTCATCCAAACACACTCTTAGCCAATTCTTCTTCTTCTTCTTCTCAAAATCAAGAACAGATGGAAGATATGAGAAAAGAAATTCGTGATTTGAAGCAACAATTGGACTCCCAATTCGGAACATTTGTTAAGATGCAGAAATTCATGAGAAAACATGGGCATGATCTATCTGATGATGAGGATGAACAAACTGAATCTGATGTGTAGTAGTTTAGGTGTAGTGATTTGGTTGATTGGTAAACTTGATTGTGAGAGACAACTTTATGTTTTGTTTTAAAACTTGAATGTGGGCTACTATTTGGATGTTTTATGCCCAAAATTGTTAGGTTTAATGGAATTGTTGGTTTAGATTATGTTAATGGTTGGTATTATTGGTTTAGATATTATATTTGTTGATTGGTTGTTGGCGTTATTGTATTGTAATAGTTAGACAGGTAGTGTAGCTCAAAATTAAGAAGACTTCTACCCAATTTTACAAAAAATTTCGACTGATTTCTGACAGAAATAGTCGGACAGCTGCCCAAATTTTTCCAAAAACACCCAGATTTTTGACTGAATCGATCGAAAATTAAAAAAATTAATAATATTTAACAGTTTTCGACGGATTCCGTCAAAAATTAAATAAATTTTATTTTTTAATTATTAATTTCCGACAGATTCGGTCGAAAATTTTATATTTTTATTATTTCATTTTAAATAAATATTTAATTTTATTTATATTATTACGACTAATTCGGTCGATAAATTTACGACCACTTTGGTCGGAAGTTTGAAAATATTTGGTTTTCTGACCTTTTTAAACGTTCCGATTACTTTTGTCGGAAATCACCGACGGATTCAGTCGGAAATTATTTTCTGACCGACCAATTTTGATCGAAAAGTAGTCGGAAATTCGTGATTTCCGACCGTTTTGGCGGTCGAAATTCTGACATTTTCCAGTAGTGACATTAGATTTTTTATGACACATCATTATTTTTACACTTTAATTTCAAAAAAAATAATTTTCTTTTTCTTTTTCACTCGACTCCTCCCCCACCCTTGACCATCTTTCTCCATTTTTCACAGCAGAAAGCAAGAAACAACACTCCGATTACCAGCAACACTACCACCATGGACAACTAAAAATCACCATTCTCCAATTTTTCATCGTCCACATCTCCCTTACAAAGATTTTTGTCTAGCGCTGCTACTCACTAGCTCAATCCACCATGTGAACCACATTGAACTCCTTCCTCCATTGATGTCAATGCACCACTAGTGAAAATCCTAAATATACTCATATGTCTACACAATTTAACATTGTACATCCCACCTAATCACGCAAAGACCTCCGTCAACCACATCCTCCAAAATCACCGCATCTCCAGCATCTCACCATAAACTACCAAAAATATTAACTTCTCTCTATCAAATAAATACACCATTAAATATCGGCTCCACAACCTGAAAAACATAGTCCTAAAACGATCCTTACCCAAAACCGATTCAACATTGTAATAGGCATAGATCTAATTCATCTAAAAACACTAATGGTGATTGCTCTTCAAAAAAGGGTTATTAATATATTTTTTTCGAATATTGGTTCAAGATTTGTGAAAATGGGAAGGATGAAGAACGGGAAAGGAAAAAGGGGAGAAAAGAAAAGAAATGGAGGAGGGGTGGCAAAAGAAGGGGAAGGGGAACTGTAGAAAGAGAAAAAGAAATGGGGAGGCGTGGGGGAAGGAGACATATTTTGTTTTTTATTATTTTATTTTTTATCTTTTACTTTTACTTTTTCTTTTTATTTATTCTTCTAATTTTAATTATTTTTAGTCTAACTTCTTATATTCATGCTCCTTATATGCGTGAAATTCACGTATTTTGTCCAACTCAGTCATCAAGTTGCCACATATGCTCTGTCAACGGTCAGAGGAGTTTAAAGTAGTGCGTTTTAACAACTACAGGTGTTTGGATGAAACCTTGTAAAGTATGAGGATCGGGATGACAAAACGGGACAAGTAGAGGTATCTATTAGCCTATTCTGCCTATTTACAAGCTTTATTAATATTATCACATTCACTTCAGAGAATGGATTAATATTATCAAAAGCTCTCATCCTTCAGGAAATGGAATATAATTATCTGAATGTGCATTAATCATATCAAATTGTGATGACTTCGAACCTCTTTTAATATACTTGCTACCTCAGGGGCAAGTCGAGATATGCATGTAATATAGAGAATTTATTTTCTCTAAATTATCTTTATTGTAACCATAGCCAACCTAAATTATCACTTATGGTGGTCATACACATATACCACTTCTTGTGGTTAACAAAATTTAGTTATAATGACATAACCACTTCTGGTGATTATATATTTCTTGCAAACTCTGCTGGAGTTTAAGTGGATCTAACAATGATATCCACTTTGTAATCCTCTCTGCGATATTACTCTTCATGAGTAAAATTAGAACCTTAATTCAAAATCATGTAAGTGTAAAACAGAACATATAAGTATATAAATTACGGTATTTTAAAATTTACAAGTTGTTCAAGATCACATGCCATAATTACGGTACAAATATCCAGATGGTTACCTAACGATCATCTTACATGCATATATGATCTTATGCGGATTATAAACATAGCTAGTAGGAAACGAGTGAGTATATAGGAATGATACTACCTGACAGTAGCCAATGTTTTTCTCGCCTTCTCTATGGCTGTGAGTTGCTTCATGCACAAGAAATTAAACTCAAATAAAGTGCTCAAGTGTCAGAGTCCAGTGCTGATAACGTGTTATAAAATAAAGACTGTAAAGTAAATAAACCGAAGACAAGTATAGAGATATTGATATATTATTCAACTTCAAACTGATATACATAATGAACTGAATTCTCATCTATTTATATAAGAAAGAAAGTGGTTGTGGGGCTTTTCAGGAAGCAGTTGCGAGGCTTTTCTTGAGTTGCTTGTAAGTTGTCTGCATGAACTGCTCACAACCGGCCAGCATCAGCTGCTTGTAAATAAACTTCAATGGAGTACTAAATGAATAATCAGGAAGATTATCTACAGGACAACAGCTTTCAAAAGACGAGTAATGGATGGGGAGAGGGAGGCTCTTGAAACCAAACAACACTAGAAAGAACATGGGAATTAACACCATTCATATGAGTGTTTTTGTCTCTTCGAGACAACTAAGGGACAACCTTTAAGGATTAGCCTCACTCCTCAGGCCAGCAGCTTTGCTCAGCATTTTCTACTGATTGTCAGCCTGTTTAGCTGACTTAGAGGATTCCTGTCACCTGACACAACATGTTTATTCTCTACGGCGATTACAGTTTCTTTCCCAGGGTTAGGCTACTCTAGAAGATCAGCAGTCTAGCCCAGTTGCTTCCTTTACAGTCGCTTCCTCAAATTATGGATCCCGTTTTCAGCTTCGTCGATCTTTCTTAATACTGACACCCTCGTATACCGATCAACCAATGAAGCAACACAAGAACCTATTTGACAGTAATCTAGAAGGAACTTCAGAAAAAGACTGCAAAGTAAGGAAAGAGGGCTTTCTAAGAAGGGCTTGGGACCTATGAACATAACAACACAACAAAATGATGAAATGAAGAAGAATGAACGGGAGGCATCGGAGGAAGGACTGACGAATTTCTTACTTTTGTTTGGTTAACTACTTTACTCACTTGGGGTTCTTTCTCGTAAGTGGTATACCTACACCCCGCACGTACACTCACTATATCTATATGCGCTTTTGGTCTATGGGGTATTAGTGAATCGCATCCATGTGGAACAAATTGCATTGCCAACCTCCTGATTGTCTTCTAATCACTTTCCGTTAGTTTTCATAAGGAATCCATCAAAGGCTTTCCATAAATTGATATTTGGCCGTAGAAGGATCAAATATTATCTGAAGAACAGGGGGATAAAAAAAAGTAATAAGAGAGGCACACAGACCCCAATCCCTCCCTGTAACGACCCGGTCGGTCGTTTTGAGAATTTGAGCTCCGTTCGGCAGCATAAGGTCTTGAACAGCTTCATATTATATGTATTGACTTGCGTACATGGTTGAATTCCGTTACCGGATGATCCGGAGTGATTTGGGACACTTAGTCCCTAAAACGGAAGCTTAAGTCTTAGGATTTTGACTGTAGTTAGAACTGTGTGAAGACGACTCCGGAATGGAGTTTTGTCGGTTCCGTTAGCTCCGTTGGGTGATTTTGGACTTAGAAGCGTATCCGGATAGTGAATTTGAGGTCTGTAGCTAATTTAGGCTTGAAATGGCAAAAGTTAAATTTTTGGAGATTTCGACCGGAAATGGACATTTTGATATCGGGGTCGGAATGCGATTTCAAGAGTTGGAACATCTCCGTTATGTTATTTCGGACTTGTCTGCAAAATTTGACGTCATTCCGGGTTGGTTAGATTGGTTTCGGCACGAGTTTTCAAAGTTGGAAGTTTTTGAAGTTCATAAGTTCGATTCGTGGTGCGATTTGTATTTTTGGCATTGTCTGATGTGATTTGAGACCTCGAGCGAGTCCGTGTCAGGTTATGGGACTTGTTGGTATGTTTAAACGGGGTCCCGGGAGCCTCGGGTGAGTTTCGGATGGGCTACGGGTCATTTCCCCCTATTTTGAACTGCTGTTATTTGTCATCTGGTTTCCTTCATCGCATTCGCGTAATGTTATTTTGGAGGGTGAAATATTTCCTCTTCGCGTTCGCAGTCACCCTCTCGCATTTGCAAAGTTCTGCCACCCCTTTCTTCGCATTCGCATTCCCTATCTCGCGTTCGCGAAGTGCAAACCACGCCCTGTTCACTGGTGATCATTTTCCTCTTCGCGTTGGCGTGTTGCTTACGCGTTCGCGTAGCTATTCCATTACACTCTTCGTGTTCGTGTACTACTTCACGCGTTCGCGAAGAGCAGTCATTGGGCCATCATATTTTTCCTCTCCGCGTTCGCGAACGTGTTGTCGCGTTAGCGAAGAACAACTGGGCAGCTTTTGTTTTTCTTCTTTACGAACGCGTCCCTTTCTCCGCGTTCGCGATGCACAAAACACCTGGGCAGAATATAAAATCCTCTAATCCGAGGGTTTGCCATTTTCACCATTTTTGGTAGAGCTTGGTTTTGAGCGATTCTTTGTGGGTTTTTCAAGCAAATCGATTGGGTAAGTGTTCTTCACCTAGAATTTATTATATTCCGTGATTTTATCTTTGTTTTTATCATTTAATTTGTGTTTTGAGTTAAGGAAAATGTTGGTTTTTGAAGAAAATTTCCAAAATAAAAAATCATAATTTGAGGGACGAAATGGTATCAAAATTTGATAATTTTTGTATGATTGGACTCATATCGAAATGAGTGTTCGGATTTTGTAAAATTTGTCGGGTTCCGAGGTGCGGGCCCGGGGGGTCGACTTTTGGACCGATTTTTAGATTTGGATAAAGATTGAGACTTTATAATCCGGAATAGTCTCTTATGAGTTTTATTTGTGCTTTGAAGTTATTTTGATTAGATTTGAGCCGCTCGGAGGTCATTTCACCCGAGAAGTTCATTTTTGAGTATCTATCTGTCTTCTTTGAGGTAAGTATCTTGCCTAACCTTGTGTGGGGGATTTCTCCTTAGGATTTGAGTCTTCTATGTTGATTGTAGTCCATGTACGTGAGGTGACGAGTACGTGCTCGGACTTATTTGTGGAAAGTTGGCCTTTTAGGATTCTTATGTCCTTACATTCACCGAGTATGAAGTTGTTCTTGATATGATTAAGTCCCAATTTACTAGTTTCACCTCTACATGCTTTAATTAGAATTAATTACTTCAGGATTCACTCTTATTGCCTATTTGACTCTTATTTGACTTAACTGAAGATTTTACCTCCTCTGTTGTCATGCTATCTTTTCATAACTGCTTATCTTTATTTGGAATTTATATTATTTCATCCTATAATTGTTCAGTCTTAATTGAGGTTATGATTATTTTTCCGCTGCTTATCCTTAATTGAATTGTTGAATATCCTTCGTAATTTCCTCAACCTTAAAAGAAGTTTAGATATCCTATATCTCAGTCGACTTGTTTTATTTGGAATTATTTAACTCGTGTTAGCTTCCATGTTGTCGAGGTGTATATTGCGGGATCGTTGCTACACATTAGTTTTCCCTTGTTGAGTTGTTCTCTTTATGCCTAGCATTCCAGACTGTGGTTATTCCTTGTGAATTGGTTCTACATTTTCTTGTGATTTAAAAGTTCTTGAGTTGATTTACTTGGCGTACTTTGTATTATTGCCATTGTTGTTGTTGTATTTGTTGTGGTGATGCACGAGGTTTCTGCCGTGCGGTTGTTATCATTGTGATGCACGAGGTTTCTGTCGTGCGATTGTTGTTATAGGGTTGCACAAGTTTTCTGCCGTGCTATTGTTACTATTGATATTTGCACATGCAGCGTGACAAGGTGGGATATCTATATATATATATATATATATATATATATATATATGGGGGAGTTGCGCATGTGGCGAGACAAGATGGGAACATTGTTATGCACGTGTGGCGAGACAAGGCGGGCATTTACTTTATTATTGCACACGTGGCGAGACAAGGTAGGCTGTGTCAGGAATTAATTTGTGATGATTTGTGGCCTGGGGGCATTGTTGTTGTTGATATTTGTGAAGTGGTATACGAACCTGTGTGAGCTTTATCTTGTGAAAGCTGTGAGAAAATATTCTACGTGTTGTCCGTTCTTTTTCCTTATGCTTATTTGCTGATATGGACTACGGACGCTTACACAAGCATACACGTAGTTAAGCACTCTTATAGGATAAGAGGTATTCTTGATATTGTTGAGCATAGATGTTCACCCTGGTTTACTTGCCTTCTATGTGAGAATGGCTCTATTGGCACGTGAGTCGTCAGTGCGGTTATGAGGTGTTATGAGGGCACAGGATGCCAAGTGTTAGGGTTCAGGTATTGATACCCGTGAGTTGTGAATTGTCCGAGGTTTGGTACCTCGTGGAGTTGTTGGCTAAAACCTTATGTAAAAGTGGTTGTAGTTGCTGAGTTATTACTTGTCCTTGTTGTATTTGTGATTTCGAATTTAGGTTGGGTTCCATTCATTTTTCTGTATCATTTTCATGATATTTCGCTGACACTGGTTGTTTCCTTCCTTATTTCCATTACTGTACTGTGAGCCATAATGCATAGTCTTTATGTAGACATCATACTTCTGCTGCTCATATATTTGTACCTGTTTAGTTTATTAGACCAGTGAGTGTCTTGACTGTTCCTCATCACTACTCCACTGAGGTTAGTCTTGATACTTACTGGGCACCGTTGTGGTGTGCTCATGCTACTCTTCTACACATTGTTTTGTGCAGATCCAGGTAATTGTTCGTTAGCTAGCTGTGTGGACTATTGTTGCGGAGATTCAAGGTAAACCTGCCGCTGCGTTCGCAGGCTTCGGAGTTACCTTCAAGTTTTTATTTTGCACTGTTTATTCTTATTTCTGGACAGTTGTATTTAGAAGCTTTCTAGCAAACACTCTGTAGAGCTTATGACTTGTACTACCGGTTTTGGGAATTGTAAGAGATTTCTATTTAACTTGTTAGATGTTATTTAAATAATGTTGTTTCAATTAATGTTAGGCTTACCTAGTCCCTAAGACTAGGTGTCATCGCGATACCAAACGGAGGAAAAATTGGGTCGTGATAAGTTGGTATCATAGCTCTAGGTTCATAGGTGCTACGAGTCGTAAGCGAGTTTAGTAGAGTCTTGCAGATCGGTGCAGAAACGTATGTACTTATCTTCGAGAGGCTACGGAACTATTAGGACAATCTCACTTCTTTCATTTCTATCGTGCGAGTTCATTGATCCCGAAGTTTGAACTTTTATCATTCCATTCTCTCACAGATGGCAAGGACACGAGCTGCAGTTGCTGATAACGTTACCCCCGGAGTAGATGTCGCTAGGGGTAGAGGCAGAGGCCGGCGAGGAGTACGTGCCACAACTAGAGCACCTACTAGAGCAGCAGTTGAGGAGCCGCCAGTAGTTCCAGCTGGGGGCAGGTACCGGAGCCGCCTGATGTTACCCCCCGGACTTCAGGAGACCTTAGCACAGTTCTTGAGCATGTTTGGTACATTGGCTCAGGCGGGGTTGATTCCGGTTGCACCAGCTACTTCACAGACCGGGGTAGGAGCCCAGACTCCCGCCGCCCACATGGCAGAGCAGCGAGTTCATGTTGGTCAGGTTCCAGGTGTCATGGCGACACAGTCTGTGGTTCCAGTTCAGCCCATGGTCAGGGCAGCAACATCTGAGGAAGAGCAGCTTAGACTTGTAAGGTTCAAGAAATATGACCCTCCTACATTCAGTGGTTTGGCTTCAGAGAGTGCATAGGGTTTTCTGGAGGAGTGTCACCGCATTCTCCGTACTATGGGTATTGTGGAGATGAGCGGGGTTGTTTTTACTACGTTCCAGCTCAAGGGAGCGGCTTATCAGTAGTAGCGGGAATATGAGTTGGGTAGCCCGGCCAAGTTAGCTTCACTTACATGGGTTCATTTTTCAGAGATGTTCCTGAGAGAGTTGTACCTCAGTCCCTTCGAGATGCATGGTGCGCGGAGTTGGAGTAATTACGCCAGGGCACTATGTCAGTGTCAGAGTATGCCGTGAGATTCAGTGATTTGGCCAGGCAGGCACCTGCTTTGGTCGCCAAAGTTAGAGAGTGTGTTAGTAGATTCATTGAGGGACCCAGGCATGATATTCGGTTCAGCATGGCTCGGGAGTTAGAGTTAGATGTTTCGTTTCAGCGGATGGTAGGGATCGCTCGCCGAGTAGAGGGCATGTGGAACCAGCCGAGTAGAGGGCATGTGGGACCAGGAGAGAGAAGACAGGCGAGGCCATGAGAGAGAGTACAAGCGAGATCAGGAGAGAGAGGACAGGGAGGTGAGGAGGCCTCGTAGACCAGAGAGATCTACTGGTCCTTATTTTGGAGGCAGGGTACGACATGGTAGAGGTTTTGTGGGTCACCCAGTTCAGTTTGCACTTCAGGCTTTGCACAGTGTTTCAGGTGCACATGGGTCTCAGAGTACCCGTACCGCATAGTTCTCCCAACCACGTCAGCAGAAAGGTTGCTTCGAGTGTGGAGATACCAACCACAGGGTGAGAGATTGTCCTAGACTCCGGACAGGTGTGTCACAATGGAGTATTCAGGCGAGTAAAGGGTGCCCAAGAAGGGAAGGCCCGACCCATTGATGTGTTTCATATAGTAGGCTTGAGGCCACTGCGCTAGATGATGTCATACAAGTATGCTTTTGATTTGTTACAGAGGGGCACTATTCGTATTTTGATTCGGTTCTGCTTATCGGGGCGGGTCCCCTTATTTGTTGTCCCACCTATGGGTGAATTCATGATTTAGTATTATGTTTAGGTGTTTACCCATGTTGGGAGACTCTATGAGTGGTATCCCGTGTCTATCATTTGTTTCTATTCATTTTTGAAAGTTACGAGACTAGAAGTGAATTCATGTTCTCCATTATGGCAGGTTTGATGTGATTCCTGAGTAAATTGGTTACGATTTATAATTTGATACTCTACCGGGGTGAGGGTTTAGTAAGTGTTGTGATTTTATTGGCATAAGTGAATTAGTGGAAGATTTTCATTGGTATGATGTGTATTCGACTTGTGATTCAGAGCTGAGGGTGAGACCCTCGCGATTCCATGTGATTTGATATGTTTGAGCCGGGCTGCGTGTCGCGGTGGAAGGTTATACCAGGATGAGATCCTTATGATTTGTTCATGTACTTTGATTTTTTCCTTTTGAACTGATTCATAGTATGATACTGTTAGAGAGTTGTGTCTGTCGGGCTTGTTTGATCTTTCCCTTATGTGTTCTCTTTACATATTCAGTCATTTTCAGTATGTGCTTCTCAAGTTTTAGCTTGCGGGGTGTGTGCCTGGTGGTGTTAGTTGTGACTTGTTGATTCGGGTGTATAGTTAAGAGGTCTTCATGTTTCTTGCATCATTGTCAGTGTTGTGGAGGTTTGAACAGGGTTCTAACGGATATGAGGCTAATTGCCGGTGATGGTTTTGATTACGGGTTGCTATTTTGATCAGAAATGTTATTATGGGCCTATGTGTGGTGTGTCTTGTTGTGTGGTTGTACCTTGTGGGTGTAGGCATGAGTTGTTACAGCTGGTTGAGACTGATACCGGTTATGGATTTAGAATTGGGTCTTTTGAAGATAAATGAAAGGTGAGAATTTTTGACTCTAAGTCTTATCGGTATTGGCAGAAAGGATGAATTACAGTTGGGATGGTGTCGTCAGGCTTATGTGGATTAGGGTGACGTGGAGTCGCTCGCGGGTCTATGTTGGATATGTACTTTCAATGATTTGAAGACTTCGAGGTGATTCTTAGCACGTTCGAGGATGAACGTTTGTTTAAGAGGGGAAGGATGTAATGACCTGGCCGGTCGTTTTGAGAATTTAAGCTCTGTTCGGCAGCATAAGGTCTTGAACAGCTTCATATTATGTGTATTCACTTGTGTATGTGGTTGAATTCAGTTACCGGATGATCCGGAGTAATTTGGGACACTTAGTCCCTAAAACGGAAGCTTAAGTCTTAGAATTTTGACTGTAGTCGGAACTCTGTGAAGACGACTCTAGAATGGAGTTCTGTCGGTTCCGTTAGCTCCATTGGGTGATTTTGGACTTAGGAGCATGTCCGGACTGTGAATTTGAGGTTTGTAGCTGATTTAGGCTTGAAATGGCAAAAGTTAAATTTTTAGAGATTTCGACCGGAAGTGGACTTTTTGATATCGAGGTCGGAATGCGATTCTGAGAGTTGGAACAACTCAATTATGTTATTTGGGAGTTGCTTGCAAAATTTGACGTCATTCCGGGTTGGTTAGATTGGTTTTGGCACGAGTTTTCAAAGTTGGAAATTTTGGAAGTTCAGAAGTTCGATTCGTGGTGCGATTTGTATTTTCGTCATTGTCTTATGTGATTTGATACCTCGAGCAAGTCCGTGTCAGGTTATGGGACTTGTTGGTATGTTTAGACGGGGTCCCGGGGGGCTCGGGTGAGTTTCGGATGGGCTACAGGTCATTTCCCCCTATTTTGAATTGTTGTTATCTGTCATCTGGTTTCCTTCATCGCGTCCGCGTCCTTGCCTTCGCGTTCGCGTAGTGTTACTTTGGAGGGTGAAATATTTCCTCTTAGCATTCGCAAAGTTCTGCCACCCCCTTCTTCGCGTCCGCATTCCCTATCTCGTGTTCGCGAAGTGCAAACCAGGCCCTGGGCATTGGTGATCATTTTCCTCTTCGCGTTCACGTGTCGCTTACGCGTTCGCATAGCTATTCCATTACACTCTTCGCATTCGCGTACTACTTCATGCGTTCGCGAAGAGCAGTCGTTGGGCCATCATATTTTTCCTCTCCGCATTCGCGAACGTGTTGTCGCGTTAGCGAAGAACAACTGGGCAGCTTTTGTTTTTCTTTTTCGCGAACGCGTCCCTTTCTCCACGTTCGCGATGCACAAAAGACCTGGGCAGAATATAAAGTCCTCCATTCCGAGGGTTTGCCATTTTCACCAATTTTGGAGTGCTAGAGCTCGGTTTTGAGCGATTCTTTGTGGGTTTTTCAAGCAAATCAATTGGGTAAGTGTTCTTCACCTAGAATTTATTATATTCCGTGATTTTATCTTTGTTTTTATCATTTAATTTGTGTTTTGAGTTGAGAAAAATGTTGGTTTTTGAAGAAAATTTCCAAAATGAAAAATCATGATTTGAGGGACAAAATGGTATCGGAATTTGATAATTTTTATATGATTGGACTCATATCGGAATGAGTGTTCGGGTTTTGTAAAATTTGTCGGGTTCCGAGGTGCGGGCCCGGGGGGTCGACTTTTGGACCGATTTTTAGATTTTGATAAAGATTGAGACTTTATAATCTGGAATAGTCTCTTATGAGTTTTATTTGTGCTTTGAAGTTATTTTGATTAGATTTGAGCCGCCCGGAGGTCATTTCAACCGAGAAGTTCATTTTTGAGTATCGGTCTGTCTTCTTTGAGGTAAGTATCTTGCCTAACCTTGTGTGGGGAATTTCCCCTTAGGATTTGAGTTTTCTATGTTGATTGTAGTCCATGTACGCGAGGTGACGAGTACGTGCTCGGACTTATTTGTGGAAAGTTGGCCTTTTAGGATTCTTATGTCCTTACATTCACCGAGTATGAAGTTGTTCTTGATGTGATTAAGTCCCTATTTACTAGTTTCACCTCTACATGCTTTAATTAGAATTAATTACTTCAGGATTCACTCTTATTGTCTATTTGACTTAACTGAAGATTTTACCTCCTCTGTTGTTATGCTATCTTTTCATAACTGCTTATCTTTATTTGGAATTTATATTATTTCATCCTATAATTGTTCAGTCTTAACTGAGGTTATGATTATTTTTCCGCTGCTTATCCTTAATTGAATTGTTGAATGTCCTTCGTAATTTCCTCAACCTTAACAGAAGTTTAGATATCCTATATCTCAGTTGACTTTTTTTATTTGGAATTATTTGACTCATGTTAGCTTCCCTGTTGTATAGGTGTATATTGTGGGATCGTTGCTACACATTAGTTTTCCCTTGTTGAGTTGTTCTCTTTATGCCTAGCATTCCAGACTGTGGTTATTCCTTGTGAATTGGTTCTACATTTTCTTATGATTTAAAAGTTCTTGAGTTGATTTACTTGTCGTACTTTGTATTATTGCCATTGTTGTTGTTGTATTTGTTGTGGTGATGCACGAGGTTTCTGCCGTGCGGTTGTTATCATTGTGATGCACGAGGTTTCTGTCGTGCGGTTGTTGTTATGGGGTTGCACGAGGTTTCTGCCGTGCTATTGTTACTATTGATATTTGCACATACGGCGTGACAAGGTGGGATATATACATGTGTGGGTTGCTTATGTGGCGAGACAAGGTGAGAACATTATTATGCACGTGTGGCGAGATAAGGCGGGCATTTATGGGTTGCGCATGTGGCGAGACAAGGTGGGAACATTGTTATGCACGTGTGGCGAGACAAGGCGGGCACTTACTTTATTATTGCACATGTGGCGAGACAAGGTGGGCTATGTCAGGGATTGATTTGTGATGATTTGTGGCCTGGGGGCATTCTTGTTGTTGATATTTGTGAAGTGGTATACGTACTTGTGTGAGCTTTATCTTGTGAAAGTTGTGAGAAAATATTCTACATGTTGTCTGTTCTTTTTCCTTATGCTTATTTGCTGATATGGACTATGGTAGGACACTTGCACAAGCATACACATAGTTAAGCACTCTTATCGGATAAGAGGTGTTCTTGATATTGTTGAGCATAGATGCTCACCCTTATTTACTTGCCTTCTATGTGAGAATGGCTCTATTGGCACGTGATTCGTCAGTGCGGTTATGAGGTGTTATGAGGGCACAGGATGCCAAGTGTTAGGGTTCAAGTATTGAGACCCGTGAGTTGTGAATTGTCCGAGGTTTGGTACCTCGTGGAGTTGTTGGCTAAAACATGATGTAAAAGCGGTTGTAGTTGCTGAGTTATTACTTGTCCTTGTTGTATTTGTGATTCCGAATTTAGGTTGGGTTCCATTCATTTTTCTATATCATTTTCATGATATTTCGCTGACACTGGTTGTTTCCTTCCTTATTGCCATTACTGTACTGTGAGCCATATTGCATAGTCTTTATGTAGACATCATACTTCTGCTGCTCATATATTTGTACATGTTTAGTTTATTAGACCAGTGAGTGTCTTGATTGTTCCTCGTCACTACTCCACCGAGGTTAATCTTGATACTTACTGGACACCGCTGTGGTGTGCTCATGCTACTCTTCTGCACATTTTTGTGTGAAGATCCAGGTAATTGTTCGTTAGCTAGCTGTGTGGACTGTTGCTGCGGAGACTCAAGGTAAACCTGCCGCTGCATTCGTAGGCTTCGGAGTCACCTTCAAGTTTTCGTTTTGCACTTTTTATTCTTATTTTTGGACAGTTGTATTTAGAAGATTTCTAGCAAACACTCTGTAGAGCTTATGACTTGTACTACCGGTTTTGGGAATTGTAAGAGATTTCTACTTAACTTATTAGATGTTATTTAAATAATGTTGTTTCAATTAATGTTAGGCTTACCTAGTCCCTAAGACTAGGTGCTATCACGATACCAAACGGAGGGAAAATTGGGTCGTGAAAGTCCCCAGCCCAGGTCAAAGCTCTTCTCGCCCTTTTTTCAGGGGCATAGTCAAGTTCTTACTTCTTTCCAAAATATTTTCTACTTCTTAAGATTCCGTTTATGGCTATTATATAATATTAGAATATCGTTATCAAATAGAAAGTAGGAAAGTGCTGAGCACGATCTTGAAGCATGGTAAGATGTTATCATTTTTAATGATCCTGAGACCCATCCGTGATGTGGTCTTAGACTATCGCGATGGACCAGTATTTTTAACTAAAAGAGATATCGGACCCGAAGTGGGGATGTTTCATTACCAAGAATTTGAAGAAAACAAAAGGGCAGGTTTATGGTGAGCACATGTACGACAAAAGAGGGAGCTGGAGGAGAAGCGCTACGAAGAACAAGAAGTTCTGAAGTTTAAGGATTAATTGGTTTGTGCGCCTCTCTTATTACTTTCTTATATCCCCATGTTCTTCATATACAATTCGATCCTTGTACGGCCAACCCTCAATTTGAAGGAAGTGGCCTCAATGGAAGAGGAGGGTTATATCTTCTTTAGCTTAGCTGGGAAGAAAGAGTTTGATACAATTAATCTTCTTTTCTTGGCTTTGATTGTTATTACTTTTGCAGGAGCTATGACGTTATTCCTTACGGAAACTACTAGAATATTACAGAATGATCTAAAGATGGTCATAGCTTATTCAATTTGCAGTCAATTGGGCTATATGATATTTGCTTGCGGCATCTCTAACTATTCGGTTAGCGTCTTTCACTTAATGAATCACACATTTTTCAAAGCATTACTATTCCTGAGTGCAGGTTCGGTGAGTCATGCCAGGTCAGATGATAAAGATAGGCACCTTATATAAGAATGAAAAACTGGAGCATTTTTTCCATCAGTGGATGAAGAATCGCGAACATAATAATTTTTGATTGACCATGTTCCCAGGAAAAAGATACTTTCGATAAAGGACGAGGACTAACAATAAGGGGGAAGTGCAGCGATCAAAACTTTGGTTTAGTGACAAAGGAACGTTTCCTCCGGAGGGGTTTGGCCCTCACTCAACCTTTCTAGGCTGCATTTGACTTCTTCAAAGACAAAAGACAACCGGAGTCTTTGCTCCCTTCAAATCACATGAAGCCCATATAGATGTAGGCGGGAAAGAGATAGAACAACCCCGAATGCACTAATGATTACCGAAACAAATTGATAATTTCTAATCATATTCTTCTTCTTTCTAATTCATTCACTTCAAGACTGGTTTTGAATGACGCATAACATCATCTTCAACCAACCTCCACCGTACACCAACCAGGAAGAAAGATTTAGTGCTTTTCACCTTTCCGCCAAACTAGAATGAGAGCCAATCGGATCAATCAGAATGTGCCCAATGCATGCATCATCAGAAGTGGCACACAAAATATTCTCATCACTGAGGCCGTACAAATTAAACATTCCATAAGCTTCTAGAGACCGGCGTCTGGGTACGGCAAGGCACCTCCCGCCCTTTTGGGGTATTTTCGAGAAACAAATATTGCTGGGAAAAAAAGATAGAAGCTCACTGAATGCTTCTAGGTTAAAGGGAAGTATTAGACTCACTCCACGTGAACTAGCTTTTCGGTTTGCTTCAGATTTGGCACTCATTCTCTCTCTCTTTCAAGACTTAAATGAATAGCCATCGTTGTTAAGAAAAATCGAGATCCAATGAGAATTTGTGCTAGTTCTTACTGTTCATTATGATATGAATATACCACATCAATTTGTTGTGTATGGATGATGAGATTCCATTGTTACAGAGCCAATTCCAATAGACTTATTATAGGGTCCCATTGGTGTGCATCCAGTAGGAATTGAACCTACGAATTTGCCAATTATGAGTTGGGCGCTTTAACCATTCAACCATGGATGCAAAAAGACTCAGCGAGTGAAATTGGTTTTGGTATTCCTTCTCGAGCTTCTATTTCTTCCGTTAAAGGAGATTCAAGAAAAGATGTAATAGGAAGACGTGTTTCCAGAACGAACAAGATACGGGTTGAGAAGGGGAAGTTAGCAAAGTTAAATTAAAGAAAGCCGCTACTTTGATTCAAAAGGTAACCGACGGTTCCCGACTTTCTCTATTTTTCGCAACCGTAACCACTTGTAATTCCGATTACTTCATCCATAAACTTTTTTTTATATTTCAAAATAGCGATACGCTTTAAAAAAGTAAAGGAGAAGCTTCCATTCTAGAAGCTACCGCTTCCCGCCTCCCTCGGGGTAAGAAGGAGCCTTACAAGACTTAGACAACTTTGAGAAGACTCCCTACCTTAGGAGCTATTTCAAATAAGACATGAATGAAAGCAAGGCCTTTGCTACTGAGAAAGTGAACGGTCAGCGCGAAGGTTCAAGACTTAGCTGAGTGTTAACGAAGCTAGCTTCTCATAGCGAGGCGCTTCGAGTTTAGCGAAGCGCTGCAGTAGCGCCGAAGCCCTATGTGCTATAATGTTGAGACAAGGACGCTCTGCCTTCTCTGTAGAAGCAGTCAACTGAGTTCTGAATGAATTACGTCCTTGGTAATAGCTTAATCTATAGATAGAAATTCCTATGATGGGAAACTACCACGTTAGGTTTGGAGAGAGATGGGATCGGTTATATAATAGGGGAAGTAGATGCAAGCTTTTTCTTTCAATAGCCAGCCAAATGACTACAGGATCATCGGGGTTTTTCCCCTAACCCTAACCAATGAATGATAGGTTGGCTTAGGATAATTGAAAATGAATTCACTTTCAGTAATTGGAGGCAGGTCAGGTGCCGACGGGCACACCCCCAGCTTCTTAAGTTTGGGAATTGTGCCGGACCAATGTTACGAGCTTCCGAAATCTAATGGAATCTTCATAAAGTCAATCATTACAAGTGTTACGATTCATTCGATTGGCAGGTCCACTCGATTCATAGCCTCTTGAGCACAATGAAATTTTACCCAACTCCATATCTAGAATTTATGAAATACGTATGAACGGAGGAAGAAAGAGAATTTTCTACGGCCTCATATGAGAATGGAAAACTGGAGTATTTTTTCCATCAGTGGATGAAGAATCACTAACATAATAATTTCTGGTTGACCATATTTCCAGAAAAAAGATACTTTCGAGAAAGGACGAGCACGACTGAAGTGGCTATACACGGACCACTTCACTACCCAGCAAGCTCCGGCTCGAAAGCTTGAAAATAATGAATCTTGAGCTTTCTTCTCTTATTCAATTGATAGTTTAATCGAGGGCGAGTGGAGACAAGTCACTAACTGCAGTGCCAAGGAAACCACAAATTGAGATTTGGCCATAGAAGGATCGAATTGTATCCGAAGAATAGGGGGATACAAAAAAGTAATAAGAGACGCGCACAGATCGTATCGGTCGTATTCTTGAATTTGGAATGAAAAGAGGAGTAATGCTTCCTAGCACGGGACAAAGAATAAGACATGCTTTGGTAGAACCTTCTACTTTACCAGGTCAAAAGTTTAAGTTGGGACACCACGTCGATTAACTTTGCTTTCCGCCATCACATATTCCACTTCATTCGACAAGGATGTCGTCATCTTTTCCGGTGGCCTCTGGGACCTGAGACACTTGAAGAATCTTTTCCCTTCTTTGGTTATGTCTGGAAAGATCGAAAGAACAACCAAGATCCAATGAGAATTTGCGCGTAGCTTCTGGTCTTTGACATCATGACCAATATGAGCTCGAAGCTTCCTTCGTAACTCCTGGAACTTCTTCGTAGTGGCTCCCTTACATCCCTAATTTCAGAGGGAACCTCAAAGTGGCTTTATTTCATTATATTCCATCCATATCCCCATTCCATAAGCTATGACCCTCTTTAGATCATTCTGTAATATTCCAGTGGTTGTCGCAAGGAATGACGTCATAGCTCTCTGGTTGGTGTACGGTGGAGGTTGGTTGAATATGATGTTACGCGGCATTCAAAACCAATCTTGAAGTGAATGAATTAGAAAGAAGAAGAATATGATTAGACATTATCAATTTGTTTCGGTAATCATTAGGGCTTTCGGGGTTGTTCTAGCTCTTTCCTGCCTACGTTTTCTTTTGATAGGCTTTGAGAGAAAGCCGACGACTTTAGGGCTTAAAGGAACACCTCTCCTAATGATTGCCCATTTATTCTGGAATAATCTTTTTAGGAGGGATAATTTTACATATTTGTGCCAAATTCTTCTATTATTAAGTACAACCGGTACCTTGGTAACATCTAGTTTGATCAGGAGACAATCGAAGAGGCAGCAAAATAGGAACTTTCGATCAGGGAGAGCTCAACAAGGTCGAGACCAAGATGATGGATATTCCAAAGAAGATCGAAGAAGATGAATGAAGGTTTATACCTACCCCTAAAATACTCAAGTAACACAAATCTAACCCTAAAAATAGAATATTACCTCAACTCAAAGGTTGTTTACTCATATATTTCTTATCAAAGCGAGGGATTCGTTTCAGGCGAAATCAAATCAGAAGAAATCTTCATTCTACCATTAATTTTTGCTATTTATGCACCCATGTCAGGTGGTTTGAGAAAGAAAGTCGAGACATTCAGAAAGAGATTTATGGCATTTCTAGCATTGAAAATCCCTATTCTTATTGAATAGTTCAAATAACTAGTTGAACATACCTATTCTTTTCAAAGGTTTGTTGGTGGCAAGATCGGCATGCCTTCTAGTTGTAGTTGACTTTAAGCGCACCGATTCAAAAGGTATCCGACTGAGGCTAATTTTAGATCTTATTCCGGTTTGCATGTAGAAAGACTAGATTTTGATAATAAATCTAATGAATACTTGCACTAGGTTCCAAAACTCTTTGCCACCTCATCACTTTAATCTCCAGAAGAGACTTTGATGGATTTTTTCGAGATAGTTAACCACTTTTTCACCTTCTCTCCTCTGTTACAGCATAGGTCATTCCAATCCCGGATGAAAATATTCCTAAACAAAAGTCAAGGAGGAAAGTTCCATCGTGTCCTTCAAAGATTGATCTGATAATTGCGTATATAAGGTATGTAGTACGATTTCCTGGTCTATTTAACTAACTGAAGCTAGCCGAGATCGAGAGCTTTCTTATCATGCAACTCCTGGATTGAAAAGAAGCTGGCGGGCCAAGGCTTAAACTACCAAACAAAGACAAACTAGTTGGACTCTTACGTAATTGAGTATAGAAAGAGGAATCGTCTTATGTGCGGATTGAAATGCGTGATAGAGATGGGAGGATCCGACAGAAGTACAAAATTTCGATTGTTCTCTGGCAAATTCTAAAGCCTTCGGATCTGTTATGGATAATTCCAGCTCCAAATTGATGCCCTGTCGGGAACAGAAGGAGCAAATCTTTCTCTTTACTTACGCAATTTCGGAAGAGTCTAGTTGATAGGATTCACTCACAGGAAGAACTTTTCTCACGCTTTTTCCATCACGATTTTCTCTTCGAGAACACTCGCCTCGTCGATTCTTCCCCTCGTTCTTTTTATCTTAGACATTGAGATGTTTATGCAAAGCATAGGCGTCACAAGCGGTCAAATTACCATTTTTCCCTCAAAATTTTATTCTCATCCTTCCGCTTGGAAATTCAGTTTCATGATTGAGTTTTCCCTTTCTTCTACAGATGTTGGGGGTCCAGCCCTCGTAGGAAATTGCAGTCTACATCCTTTTGTTAGAGGCTTTCTTTACGCGGGATCCCCGTTCTTCTCAGAAGAGTTAGGGAAGGCAGGGGAAGAATCGATGAGGCGAGTGTTCTCAAAGAGAAAATCGTGATGGAAAAAGCATGAGGAGAATTCTAAACTCGAGATATGCAAAATAAGGAGCAGGATCCGAAGCGGTGGCTGCTACAAGAATAGAATATTCCAAAGCATTCGCTTCTGAAAGAATTTGGCTTATAGAGTGGTGGTCTTACTACGACAAGTGAAGCCAGGGTTCCCTTTGTTTGATGTTCGGGGAAGAGAAAGGAATCTATTCGGGAAGCGCTTACCAGCCCTTTTTCCAGATAAAGGTCTAAGTTCCTCTCCGTCTCTCTTTGCCAAATAGAGACTGAAAAAAGCTTCTATTTATAGGTGTATTTTGCCACATACGTGGGTTCGGTCCTCCAAGCAATGTTAGAGCTCTCTTCAACATGCTAATGGCTAGATCAATCGGTTTCGGGTCAAATAGGAAGAACTAGAAGATTCCACCAACTTTTCGCCAATGGATCACTTAGTCGGAATAAGCGGGTGTTTAGTGTCCCGATCAATTAGCTTTTAATTATTTAATAAGAAACTTGGCAAATCCTACCATTGTATTTCCTTTTTTTCATTTGGATCCTATCAACTTGGAGAGTGTAAGAGATCTCTAGAATTTGAGAAAGATTTTGCTCTTCAAGTAGCAAATTTAGGAGTTTATCTTGTAAAAGGCAATCCCATGCCAACATAAGGCCACGGTAGATGGACCAGAATTCCAGAGGTGAAATCTTCTAGTTCTTCCTATTTGACCCGAAATCGATTGATATAGCTATGAATAGTCATCGACTTCAGGGAAAGAGTAGAAGAATGGGGCCCAGGGCTATGGAAAAAAAGATTATATCAGACCTGCCTAATAGCTTAGCCAGACTCATCGGGTAAGGAATCCCATCCTCTAGAGACTGAAAGAAGCTTCTATTTAGAGCGAGAGAGAGAGCGCCTTCGCTTACCTGCTTAACCATTTACTTGCAGCGCCTTGAGTAGACAGATAATTACGGCCACTAGATCCTTCATACTCTTACTAAAGTACACTTAAGACTAAACCAATCTTGAAAGTTCCGTGGACAATTGGCATAAATGGGGATGGACACTCGTGGAGAAATTTTGCTTTGATTTGACCTCAAGAGTTTGAATACTTCTGTCCAGAATCTTTCTGTGAACCTGTACAAGGAAGGTGGAAGAAATGAAGTCTCTTTTTTTTTTGTGGTGGTGTGGAGGGGAGGGGGGAGGAAGTAGAGCAGTCAAAGAATGAACCAAACCCCCTTTATTATTAAAAAGACTAATCTCTGTAAATATCTATCTATATATATTCCCTAGAATAAGGAAATCCTATAAAAACATCCACCAGGAATCAAACCTACGAATCTTCTCCTTTACTAGGAAAGGTGCTTTAACCATTCAACCATGGATGCAAAAAGACTTAGTGAGTGAAATAGGTTTTGGTATTCCTTCTGGAGCTTCTATTTCTTCTGTTAAAGGAGATTCAAGTTTGGAGCACATGGCATAAGCCAAAGATCCCGAGATGACTCTAAAAGCTAATGAGATGATTCTGGTTAAACCGGGCATTCCTAGAGCAAGGAAAGATCTTTCAAAAATAGAATCAAGAGAAAGCGCTAGAACCGATGTAAGTAACATCCGCTACAACTAGAAGTCGATCTGGTGCCTTTCTCTGGAGTAATAAATGGACAACCACAATAATATTTTCATAACCCAATCAATTTAAGGCAGTATCTTGATCATTTTCTCATATAGCCACTGTTAAAAAAGAAAATGCCATTATCAATTTGACCAAAAAGGTAATAAAAATAAAGATCCAAAAGACTAGAAAATGCCATTATCAATCAGTCTCTCAGAAGGCGCTTGCAATGGCGCTGAAACACTCCTTTATCCCGTCTTCTGCTTCCTGTACATTACAGGTCAATCACTACTCCTATGTCCCTCACCCTGTTACAATTAGAAAAAATCCCATATGCCTTAGACCATTCTCTCAATCATCCTTCCCTTCTTTCTCCAGCTCTTGCCTTCCTCAGACTACATCCTCCCCCCTTTTCCTTTCTTTTCTTGAAGACGACGAAGAAGAATCTGAAGAAGAAGAAGAAGAACTTATTCTTTCAGAAACCGAGCAGCTAAAACAACCAGACAATGACCCAATTCGCCGGTTCTTCCAGACCCGGACTGCAGACTTAGAATCCGACCCAGACCCAGGTCGTGAAGGCAAGTTATCATTTTCAAAGAACCGTAAAACATCTTGGCACCTCGCTTCTATCAGTAGTTCAACTGAAAATGACGAGGACGAGGTCGAGGACATACTAAACTTACCACTCGACACACTCTCAAGTCCTAAAAATGAGGGTGTTGTAAGTGAAATATTGGCAAAGGCGAGGAGTTTACCGGAAAATGTGACGTTAGGGGAGGTATTAGGGGAATTTGAAAGGAGGGTTGGGGCAAAAGAGTGTGAAGAGGTGCTGGGTTTATTAGGAAATGAAGGTTTGGCTATTAATTGCTTGTATTTTTTCGAGTGGATGAGGCTTAATGAGCCTTCATTGGTTACACCTCGCGCTTATACAATTCTGTTCCCTATACTTGGGAGGGCTGGTATGAGCAAGGAGTTGCTAGTTTTGTTTAAAAACTTGCCTGGAAAAAAAGGGTTCAGGGATGTTCATGTTTACAACGCGGCCATTTCCGGGTTTTTATGCTGTAGAAGGTATGACTGAAAGCTTTTACACAGATTGTTTTTATGTCTTTATTACTCAGATGGTTTGATACGTGTAATCACTGGTGGTGCTAGGTTAAAGAAAAGGGATTTGGAAAATTATATTGTGCAAATAGGGCAAAACTGATGTTTTTTTTGGATTAGATATAAACTGTTGATTTTTTTTTTTTGGTTAAACTGCAAAATTTTATTTAACCAAGTAACTCAATATGTACAAGATGACTCGCCTGGACTATAGAGTCATTCCTCAATTACAATTGGAGCTGCTATTTCACTATCTATTCACTAATTTCACTTGAACTATACTCACTAATTCCATTTGATCTATACAGGGTAGCTATTTAACTGTTCTAACTCTTTCTTCCACTTGAGTATCTTCTTCCCTTTCATATGTAGTTGTATTATGATCTCTCTGATAGTTTCTGGTTGGTAAACCTGCGCCTATTTCTTTCTGTCCAGATCTGGTAGACTGTTGAATTCCCTTGACATAAAAGAAATTCTAGTGAAGTGGCAAAGGGTTCAAAAAATGCTAGTAACAATCCCTTACATAAATTCCTAGCTCCGCCAGTGTGTATAATGCCATGATGAGTTAGTGTACTTTTGGAGGTAACTGTCAATTATTTGGAGGTCATTTTTTGGTGTACCTCATTTGAGTTTTATATTGGTTGAAAGGAGCTGACAACAGAAAATGCTCCTAGTATATGTTGTCTTTTCAAATGTTTTATTCAAAATGCTTGGTATATAAGGTCTTGCAGTTTTGGGGGTCCATTTGGGTGTATTTACATCAGAGTATTATAGACAATGGTATTACATCTTTTCGAATACATCTTTTTCGAAGTAATTTAATTTCCGTTTACTGGCTTCTTTTGTTAAAGGTATGATGATGCTTGGGGAGTTTTTGAGTCCATGGAAACAAATTCTGTCCAACCAGACCATGTGACGAGTTCCATTATGATTACAATTATGAGGAAACGGGGCAATAGCGCCAAAGAAGCTTGGAATTTATTCGAAAAGATGAACGGAAAAGGTGTGAAGTGGAGCTTGGAAGTAGCAGGCGCTCTAATTAAATCCTTTTGTGATGAAGGCCTGAAGAAGGAAGCTTTAATTATCCAGTCAGAAATGGAGAAAAAGGGAATATCTTCTAACGTCATTGTCTATAATACTCTGATGCATGCTTACTGTAAAGCTAACCAAATTGAAGAAGCTGAAGGTCTCTTTGATGAGATGAAGAGGAAAAAAATTGCACCTACCTCGGCTACTTACAATATTTTGATGGATGCATACAGTAGGAGACTGCAGCCTGATGTTGTTGAGAAACTGCTACTGGAAATGGAAAATGCTGGTTTGGAGCCAAATGTGAAATCATATACATGCCTGATCAGTGCCTATGGTAAACTGAAGAAAATGAGTGACATGGCTGCAAATGCGTTCTTGAGAATGAAAAAGGTTGGTATAAAACCGAATTCTTACTCTTATACAGCTCTTATCCATGCCTATTCAATCAGTGGGTGGCATGATAAAGCTTATACAGCTTTTGAGAACATGCTAAGGGAGGGAATAAAACCCTCGATAGAAACTTATACTGCTCTGCTTGATGCATTTAGACGTGCTGGTGATACCCAAACACTCAAGAAAATTTGGAAAATGATGATCAGAGATAAAATTGAAGGGACAAGGGTGACATTTAACATTCTACTCGATGGATTTGCTAAACAAGGTTGCTATGTTGAAGCAAGAGATGTGATTTGTGAGTTTGGGAAGCTTGGGTTACAGCCAACAGTAATGACTTACAACATGCTGATCAATGCATATGCAAGAGGAGGACAAGAATCAAGGTTGCCACAGCTTGTGAAGGAGATGGCAGCACTTAATCTAAAACCTGATTCTATTACTTATTGCACAATGATATATGCCTATATCCGTGTGCGGGATTTCAAGAGGGCATTTTATTATCACAAGCAGATGGTGAAAAGTCGGCAAGTGCCTGATACTGAATCATATGAGAAGCTCAGGGCAATTCTGGATGTAAAAGCTGCCATAAAGAACAGGAAGGATAAGAGTGCTTTAATGGGAATAGTTAGAAGCAGTATGGGCTTGTTGAAAGAGAAGAAAAAGGGAAAGAAGGATGAGTTCTGGAAAAATAGAAAAAGAGGATCAAGATTTCAAGGACAGTAATAGCTATATTCTTTGGCTTGTCATAACTGTATGTAGGTTCGATGAGTTAGCTTAGTATGTTCCTATCTCTTTTGGTGGTCAATCTTCAATCCGGCCTGATTGAGTATGCTCTTTTGTACAGTTGTGTTCAACTTTTTGGCATAAAAGAGAAGTCACTGAAGTAAATGCTTTAAGACTTGTGAAACTCTACATTAGCTAGAGAGTCGAATCCGAAGGTAACCAATCATTTGCAGTCAGAGACTCCTAATTAGATGCTGTTACTGTAGATTCCTTCCTCTAATAGATTTATCTTTCGGTCAGAGACTTCTAATTATATGCTTTTACTGTAAATTGCTTCCTCTAATAGATTTATCCATTTCTCGGGCCACCTTTGTTTCTCTGATGTCTAGTTCTAAGAATTGTATTTCTTTTGATTAAACTCTACATTTGTGGGATAAGGTCTCGTACAACCCATCCTTCCCAAACCTCACTTGTGGGATCACACTGGGTATGTTGTTGTTGCTGTATTTGTCTATGATTTATGTTAGATCGATGACAATCTTATTGGATGAAATCTGATGCCGCACCTATATTTATACATATGTTCCGATTAAGTACTGGTTAGTAGTAGCACTGCCCGATAAGCTGTTTCTCAATTTCTTGTCCTCTTAGGAAATGAAGGTGCTCCTAGTATAATAAAAGGATAATATCATGAGAATTCTTAGAACCTAAAATGAGATCATAACTCATTTGGAACTTACAGGCAAATCAGACAAATGCTTCTGTCCCTCTCTGATAAAGTTGTCTCTCATAAAGGGGGAACCTTGGAGCAACCGTAAAGTTATCTCCGTGTGACCTATAGGTTACGGGTTCGAGCCATGAAAGCAGCCACTATTGCTTGCACTAGGTTAGGCTGTTTACATCACACCCCTTAGGGTGCGGCCCTTCCCCGAACCTTGCGTGAACGCGGGATGCCTTGTGCGCCGAGCTGTCCTACTTCTGTCCCTCTGATGTAACAAGGACGAGCATACTGCGTCCTGTCCACATTATTGTGATTACTCATTTACTATAATTTGAGGCAGCAACAAGGTTCTTTCCCCTGGGCGTATTCACCTCTGGCCTTTCAGTGTTTGGTCTGAGGTTCATATATTACATGTATTTCATTATTTGCCAATATTTAAAATAATCAGGACTGCAGAGCTAATCTCATTATACTAGGTGTACTTTTAATTTTGTTGAATGTGTTGCCTTTGCTTTTTCCTCTCTCTCTCTCTCTCTCTCTCTCTCTCTCTCATGAGCATGTTCTGTTGGTTGATTTTTTTTTAAACCGTAAAAAAGGTTCTGTTGATTGAATTTCTTCCAGCCTATCTCTTTTGTTAGCGGTTATCCTTCTCGTGGTAGTTTACCATTTTATTGCATGTTGTCCTTTCTTGTTGTACAACTAGCAAATTGCTTAGAGAAGTCACCAATATTGTTGACATAGCATCTTTACACAAGTTCATGTCAGACCAACATTGTAGAATAGGATTACACAAATTTAGATGAATTCAGATGGAGCTTGACGATTTTTCACTTATTATACATAGAGGTCTATAATGAACGACAAAGAGGATTCTCCTTTCTGATTCCTGGAGGTGTGCTTGTCATACTTTGTGCATATTAGACAGAATTCAAGATACGGTTTTGTGAAGTCAGAATTTTACAGGACATAAGGTATAGTGAATCTTCTGTCAAGAATATTTGTCATATTTTAGTGTGAAAGACTGCTTATCCTATCTTAGAGATCAACACTAGAAAGCTTGGAATTGAACAGTTCCTAGAAAGTCAAGATTGTTGGTGTATCATTAACAAGTTGAGGTGAAGTAGCTGGGAACATTGCACGTCATATGCATGCTTTATTTTGTTATATGCTGGAGATTGCGTACTTCTAGCATATGTTTGGTAAAGGAAGAAACCACGAGCTATCGTTCTTATTCATCTGGTTGAGGATAACATGGCATGGTGAAATGAAGAGTTTACGTTTGTAATGAACCGAATCTCTCTTGTTTCTTTTACTGAGTGAAAAATTTATTGCATGAGCATTACTAAGTTTAACAGGATATCGACCATGTCAGTTACCTTGAAGATTGTCATGGACTCATGGTTCAATTGATTTTATCAGCTGTAGCTAATGTTAGCTCATGAGCAAGTTTCGAGCTTCTTTTTATCTTTGTAGGGTGAATGCGGTTGAGTGTTGGGAAAGACATGGAACTCGGACTAATGACTACCAATATGTTACTTGGGGTTCAACAATCAGTGATGGTGAAAACTCTCTTAATATTTTATCAGCTGTAGCTAATGTTAGAGCACAAGTTCAAGCAATGCAATTCCAGAGTAAGCAATAGCTCGATACTCCTGCTCCATATTGAAACAACTCTGAGCATGAATACCAGGTCGAAAACAAAAGCCTTTACCCATGATCAATATGGGATTGGCCCGTTGGGCCAGCCCAACCCGTGATTTAGTAGGGTTGAGCCAAATTTTTTGGAGGCCATTTAAAAAACTAGGCTTTTAAGCCCGACCCGAGTAAGCCAGTGGCTCATGCGGCTTGATTGAGGCTGGGCCGGGCCGGCCCGTGGACCTAATAAAAGTATTTATTTAAAATATATAAAGTATAAAAAGGATATGACACTGTAGCATCCGAATCAACATTTAGCATTGGTGGGCGTATTCTTATCAAAATAGTTTGAAAAATGTTTTCCTAGATATCACATTTTTCTGAATTGAAAGAAAATAACTTCTCTAGAAGAAGTTAAGAAAACATTTTTCAAAAACTCTACGTCTCCACCTACCCTCACATCTAACCTCAAACCCCTCCAACTTAAATTTTCTGCGCCACTCACCCACCCCAACCCCGTCCCCACCCCCCAACCCCGTAATTTTATTTTTTTTAACCTTTTTTTTTTTTTGTATTTTCTGTTTTCTATTTTTTCGTTTTTCTGCCCCCTAGTAATATTTTTTAATATTTTCAGTTCTGATTTTTTCATTTTTCAGTTTACAGGTTCGAAATTTTACGAGTTCCAAAGTTATGAGTTCAGAGGATGTGTTTTGAAGTTTGCGGGTTTAAAAATTATAGAGTTTTCGGGTTCAAAAGTTTAGCGGTTCATAAGTTTATGAAATTTGTGGGTTCGAAAGTTTGTTGGTTCGAAAGTTTATGGCTTCATGTTTATTGTATCTAAATTATTTATGAATACTCTTGAGAAGTTATTTTCCTTAATTTGCGTACCAAACACCGAAAAATGAGTAAGATTACTACTTGTTTTCCAAGAAAATATTTTCCGTTATACCAAACACACTCATAGTCTTGTCTTTTACTTTTTAGTGTTTATTGCGATATATTGGAATAGTTTAAAAAGTTATTAAGTTTTGCGAAATTTTTAAAATTTTAAATATTTATCTTTTTTTTTAGGTTAGTACTTAAAGAAAAATATAAAATTATATTTTTAAAAATAATGTGCCGGCCCGTGGAGCCCACAACCCGTATAGGGCTGGATTGGACGAACTATTATAAGGTCCATCAAAATGGTGGGTTAGCCCAACCAAGTCCGTCAATTGCTAAAGCCCATGTGGACAGAGCTAACCCAGCCGGCCCATATTGACCGGTATAATGAATTCGCTACAAAACGGGCATGATTATTAAATTCTCAAAAGTAGGAGTATCTCTTAAGTCAAATATGAATTCCTTAAGACTCTGCGGACGGCTTGGTTAGGAAGCCTTTCAAATTGCATTTTTTCCCATCATTCTTCATTTCTCATGTATAATTGTTTTATTCTTACATAAAATAATTTTTTTACCTCTTTTGTCGGATTTTTATTATCACAAAGTTTAAAAGCTAACTGATGAGGTAACATTATCCAAGACTAATACTAAATCTGTGCAAGACAAAGTCAACAAAGGTTGACACTCATGATCTAATTTTACATATTGTCATATTTGTTCCGACAAAAAAGACATTTTGTTCTAGAACATAATTCTTTTTCTTTCATTAATAGTTTTTTTCAAAGTTTTATCTTCAATAATACTTTATTTTAAAATATTGTTTATTGCAAATTATTCACTTCAAAACCAAAAATAAAGAAACAGTAAAATAGGTAATTAAAGCGCGGCGGGAGTCATTGAGCCCGTTTGGATTGACTTAAAAAAAAGTGGCTTTTAAGCAAAGCAGCTTTTAAGTGTTGGAGCTTGTTTTATAAATAAGTAATTACCTGTTTGGATAAAAGTGTTGAAACTTAAAAAAAATTGTTGAAATGTTTTGTAAACAAGTGTTGATAAACACTTTTTTCTATTAAAAAGACAAAAATATCCTTAAAGTTATTAACATTATAAAGGAGTTAATTACTACAACATATTAAATTATGAATTAATGCAAATAAAAAATAATTTATATTTTAATTTAATTTTAAATTAATTGATTACTTTAGATAATTTTTATAAATATAATTCTTGAATGCTCAAAATGCTAATCGTACAGAATCTAGAAGGTTCTTCAATTCTGTGTGAAATATCTTGTACGCTTGTCAAGGATCTTCGTGCTTGAAGAGTGTTTTCTTCACCTTCAGTTGTTTTAGAAAATGAGGATGATTTGAAGAAAAGCGAAACGCCGTTATTCGAGGTGAAAAATGAGAAAAAAAGAGATGGTATTGGAACTGAGAGTAATGGAAATCGGAATGGAGCTGTTCAGAAGAGTAATTCATTAAGATATTTGATTCATTCTAGAATCTAGAGTAATGCATATCAATTTTAGTAAAAATTTATATTATATGTCTTAGGGTAATTTTGGTATAATAAAAATTTATAATCGATAATATAGTAATTTTATTGGTCAAACTAAAATGACTTTTAAGCCAAAATTAGAAAAGTTGGGGTCAGTTGTTTTTGACTTTTTTTAAGCACATTTTAACTTTTTTAAGTAGCTTTTTATTTTACCAAACACTCCATAAAATAAAAAGGATAAAATAAAAAGGTGCTTAAAAGCTTTTAATCCCATCCAAACACCCTCGTTGTATTGTTAGTACTTCGGCTTGCTGCTCAGTTGAACGCCGGTAGACGAAGCCCGAATCGCAACCTCAATCTAAATCAATGGTTAGCGAAACCCAAGACCCGACTATTCGGATCCTCTGCCGGAGGCTCCAGATTATCAAGAATGAATCGGGTCTTCAATGGCTCATCGGCTCTCCATTCTTCCCTCGCCATACCATTATCTCTACCTTCCGATGTATCCACACTACCCCCTCCAATCCTCTATCTCCGGATTTCTCCAAAGAATCAGGTAGTCAACGAAGTCTAATTTCAGCGAATTCAATTCATCGGCTTTCTTTTTGTGTAAGATTTTAATTATTTACTCTTTTTTTTAATTGAAAGATGATATAAGAACACTGCTTCCGAAGGGTTTTGAAGTTATTGGAGCTTTAATTGTCGAAAATGACGGAAATTTGGACAAAATCGCCGGGGAGGCGATTAATGCAGCTTGTAATTTGAAGAAAAGTTTGTCGAGTGATGAAAATTTGGGCAATCTGGAGCTGGTCGGTGCTGTGGTGGATTTAAATAGCGCTAATGATGTTCGTTTTTTCGTGTCGAAGGATGGAAAATTGGGCAGTCTTCAGAGTGTTAGTTCCATTATGTACGAAGACAAGCCTGAAAAGTATATTTGGGAAAGAGGCTGTTTGCTTCGGTGTGCTCTTCATGTAAAATTGCCTCTGTATTATAATACTAGTAACCCTGATGGTAAGTGCTTCCTTAATTTTTATTCCTGCATAAGTTCATAGCTCTTTCATCTTTCTATTTGTTTAACTTAGTAATGCTTTTACTCGATAGCGATAGCTGAGACAAGATTTTCACTAAGGGGTGTCAAAATTTGAAAGAAGTAAACATATGAAGAAGTCATAGAAATTCAACACATAGTATATATATATATAAAGAAACATTTTGGCCTATTATTAATTTTCCGGCGGACCCCTTGGAGCATGTGGCTCCGCCACTGCTGGATAGTGCTAAATTCTGTCAAAATCAAGTTATTCTAGCCACTTGCTGGACAATTTGGTGTACTATGTTTTCTATTGTACTTTTCCTTTTTACTTAAATTCAGAAGCTCAGAGTGAGTATTGGTAGAATTATTGGCGTTAAATGTCTCCTGATATTGGCTGTTTATACTTTATAGTCATGAAATTTGATCGTGTTTGAATGACTTAATGGTAAATTTATATAGAGCTGGATATTAACAAACAGTAGATTTTACAAAATTGGAAATGGAAGAGTTGAAGGTTGAAGAGTGTTTCGGAAAAGAACAAGAGCTACTTTAATATGAGAAAAATAGAGGTCAGTTAAAAAGGAATGCAGGAGCAACTTATGATGTTCAGGCCCTTTCCCATTATGAGCAATATCCCAGCCTCACTAAATCGTTTTACTGATAGGTGCACTACCATTGCATTGGAAAAAACATTTGCAGCATGAAAGAGAAAAAATAAGATACAACAACAACAACCCAGTATAATCCCCTAGTGGGGTCTGGGGAGGGTAGTGTGTACGCCTACCCTGGGGTAGAGAGGCTGTTTCCGATAGAACCTCGGCTCCCTCCCTCCAAGAACTCCCCACCTTGCTCTTGGGGTGACTCGAACTCACAACCTCTTGGTTGGAAGTGGAGGGTGCTCACCACTAGAGCAACCCACTCTTGTCTTGCCTGGTATTTGTTATTTCTTGTAACATTATTTTTGGAGCTTCTTTGTGGCGTTGTTTAATGGATGTTCTTGCAGCATTGCTGTACGAACGCTTAATGGGGCTCTATTCCACAAACTTAATGATTTTTGCATTCTGATAACGTGAAAATGGACTCTTGTTTCTGGCCAAGTCACAAAAATAAGCAACTCCACCAGTTTAGTTGTGGATTAGTAATGCGAGATTCTTCTTAAGTCTTTATCTGTTGAGAATCCAAATTTGATCATTCAGTGATACCTTTAATGAGGGTGAATGAGAAGCATGTGGAAAACTAATATTAATAAGTAATAATAACCAAAGCAAGAAAGAATTGTCAAGGAATACCATCTTTTTAGTGTTGATACTGTAAGTCCAGAATTATAATGACTCCTGTCACATAGCAAGAATTGCCAAAATCATAATACAAATAGTGTTTTTGTGGCATCTCGTATATGGTTTCTAGTTGACCAATAGCTAGAATGATTAGGCAACCAAGACGTGATTACTCTGTAATCATGTTCAATCTTTTACTTTCATTGTTATGAGTTTCCAATCAAAGGATGTGTACATGAAGATGATCTAAATGAAGAGATCTGTTGTCTTTATGTATTTTCTGTATTTAATAGTACAACTTTTCTCAGTACCTTACAAAGATCATTATGAATCACAATCTAATCAATCTTTCAAGGCTTTGCTTTCCTACATTATATATCAGAATTAGTAGTGTGTGTAAGATATGCATGCATAGCCATACAGTTCCTAGTTGCTGACTAAAACTTGTTTTGTTTGCAGATGTACATGAGATATATATGCGTGCAGCTGAAGCTGTTGCTAGTAAATTCAAAGACCCACAAGTTACTTGCCTAATAGAAGCTTTAGCTGAAACTTCAAGTGGTGCTATCGTTCTTCGTGGTTCAGACCTGAACACATATAGTTCAAATTCTTCCTCTGAACTTAAAGATTCTGATACGAAAGCTTTGTTATGTTCATACTTCTTTTCAATGAGTAAAGATATTACCTCATTTTCTTCAATAGAGGTATATTTCACCTCAAATTTCAAATTCTATTATAGTCAAAGTTCAAATATGATTTCTTGAGTCCATCAAAATTCAGTTTTTTAAATTGAAAATTGTAATAATTAATTTACTTCAATTTGTTGTGGGCTGGTATACAACTGTATTAAAATGTTTGCTGCTTAGAATGCAGATAAAATCCAAGTAAGCTTTCTGCTTAATAAATCAATAAATTCTGCAAAACCTTCTGCACCTATTGCTGAATATTATCCAGGTATGATCTTTTGATGGATAATTCTGGCTTGTATTTCTTTTATTTAATATTTATTATGCTATTGTGCTATCATATGGATGAAAATAACTCGGTCAAGTTTGTCTCCCCTGATCAGTTAGTGACTTCTTTTCTTTCAGCCACCCAGGAAACTGAACTTCTGGTCATAGGCCATAAACTTGAAGTGCTTTGTTATGCGGCAAAAGATCTATCGCTGGCTTATAGCGTATCAAAGTTGGTCATCCCTGCACTACTTGACCAGTTACACTCAATGAGGAAAGTTATCATGCCTGACCTCTTAAAGGGGCATCCGGAGGTGAGACCATTATGTCATTTCTCCTGCCATATTCAACTTTGCTTGAAAACCGAATTGCTGGGTGATCCACTGTTGTATTATTACCAATTTCAAGTCTTTGTTCTTCTCTTCTTTTTAATATGGGGTTGGTGTTGTTCGGGGTGTGGGTCGGTTTGATTCATCACATAATATGTTTAGTCAGTGTTAGGAGTAATGTTTAACTAGGACAGATTGTGTGGACAGAGCTATAAAATATGCAATCAAGGGAGATGTCCTATCTTGTTTTTTTTTTTTTTCGATGAAGTAAGAGATATTATAAAAAGCATCAAGAAGATGCAAAAGAGCACTGTCCGGGTGCTAATACAAAAGATGATATGTTAGCTCTACAGATGGTCCTATGCTAGTGTTAGGGAGCTAACAAAATTCAAAAATAATTCAGGGGATCTTATAGGGGAGCAGTGTTATCAAAGGCGAAAAGCGCAAAAAAGCTTTAAGGTCCATTGGGGCTTTAAGCGCAAAGCACAAATAAAGCGTGGGCTTTAATGAAAAAGGCGCAACTGGAGAAAAAGTAAAAATATGTATATGTAGTCCAAGACTAATTATTATAAGCATGAATAACAAATATATGGACAAAGAAATTGAAAAATATTTACGAGAAAGTGAAACATCAATTGTTTAATGTTAAACATCAATTGTTTAATGTCGCCTTTTCAGGATTACACTCATTGGCAAGGAAAAATATGCCTTAAAGCCTTGATGCGACACTAAAGCGCACACAAAGTGAGGCGAAGCGCTCAACATGTTTTGAGTCTCGCTTCAGGGCTTAAGCACGCCTTTGACAACAATGTAGGAGAGAGGTTACTCCAGCTATATAACAAAACTATACAATTAGCCTTCAAGGTGTAATTTGGAGTTGCTAAACCCTCAAAACATCTTCTATTCCTTTCTGTCCTATCTCGTAAACTTGGACTTCCTTTAGAGTTGGTAAATAAATGAATTCCTGTAACATCAAACTCCATGACTCAAAGCTATACGGTATGGGTTGTTGTCTTCTTGGAAATTTCTGCTGTCTAATCATTTTTGCATGGTTCAAACCAAACTTCAGTAAGAAGTTACAGTGTTTTTGGAAATTCTCTATTGAGTTTTTCTGTAGGACTCTGGATTCTTAGTTGTCTATTATAAGTTGAAATTTCTGAAATAGAAGTGACGGCTAAAAAAGTAGGTTGGAGAAATATGAGGATATAAGTGTTAAGTATAGAGGAACTTACAGAGTATACTGGGCAGTATGTCCATAGATTGCCACGTACGGTACACTGGTCCAAGGGAGAAGATAAATAACAAAGAGGGGAAAGGAAAGTGGTTTATGGATAGCATTTGCACGGACATTTTTGGTTTTACTTCATCTAGTTCTATCCTTATTATTGTATTGTGGATCTTCTATGGTACTTCGGAGTCCTTCACTTAATTTTGCTTGTGATTGTGAGTAACAACACTTTTCTTTGAAAAAGAATTTGTTATTCATTTAAGCTTATGAATTTACATGTACCTTCAAACGACTTTTTTCTGTTTTACCATGCTAAACTAGCGACACTCATGAATTTCCACGCATTTCAGTCCCAGAAGTTAACTGGTGCTTCTGTTAATTTTCTTGCAGTGGCATCCATATCACTTCCTTCCTCCAGGACTTTTACATCCGATTACAGTCTTGTATGAACTTAGTTATGGTGAGACAGAACTGAAGCAAGGTGAAGTCACTTGAAGCTTGGGATAACTGTGAATTATTGTCGTTCAGCTAAACAAATGTGTCTCACACACTGAAGCTTGTTTTATGGCAGTTGAAACAAGAAGATCCCTCCATTTGAGACTTGGGTTACCTTTTGATCGCCCTCTTCTTAGAATTTCAAATGCTATTGATCTAGTAGGGAAGAAGAATACTGGCAGCTCAGTCCAGAAAGGTAAAGCGTCAATATTATATATACATATGTTTAACATGGCTCTTTGCTCATGCTTGGGAAGATCTCCATCATTTCATGGCCTTATCAGGCTCTTCTTTGCTTAAGGATGCACATTTGGGGATTCCATGTAGTGGTGGTGAGTAGTTATGTGTTTCTTCTTTTCTCCACCCAGTACAGAATTATAATTTTTCTTGTGCTAACATCGTCAGACACTCTGCAGTTTCTGGAGGTGTCTCCTCTCTGGTTCAAGGTTCTTATGAGTACTACCATTACCTCCATGAGGGACTTGATGACTCGGTAATAAATTTTCGTTCTGAAGGCTCTGTAGGTTAAATCTTTTACTGTGCACCCTAATATGTTGTTTTAGCTCAACATTGTTATGCAATTTGCTTTCTGTATTTTTTGGCTCCAGATATATCTTTACCGTTCATTGTTTGCAAATGTTCATATGTTTGTACTTCTCAGTTTTTTTATATTTGGTTTCCTTGGTTCTAAAGTTTTTCTTTCACTTCCACTTTCTTGTTTTAGATTTTTATCTAATTGCATGTGATACTGTCGGATTGAACTATACTGAGTCAGTTAGCTTATTTTTTAGTCAAAATTATATTTATAGTAACATTATATACCTCACAGGGGTGGGGCTGTGCTTACCGCTCTCTGCAGACAATCATTTCTTGGTTCAAGTTGCAAAATTACACTTCGATTGATGTCCCATCACACAGGTATCGTGTAGCTTCTTTAGCTACAGTGATTAAAATACCTTTCTTTTAATATGTGATTGGTTTAACTGACCGTACTTTTTGTGATGCCTTTAGGTTAATAATACTTTGTACATGCATGTGATTCTTGGCTTGCTCAGTGTTTTTCTCCTTGGTTCGCAGCTCCCTCTTTTTAAAACAAGAGACTGCTAGATATAAAAGTAAGCAGACTCCAGTTGCAATAGCTTCAAAAGGGATAGCTTAATTAGAGCACTGAAATACGGCCTCACTGATCTGATGAAAATTGTAATTCAAACATTTTATGAACCAAGGATGATTCAAAAGAGAGAATAAAAGGAGGAGCCTAAGAAATCCACATACTAGGGTATAGCCTCTTTCCACTGTACAAGCAAGTAAAATGTGACTTGTTATCTTGCAGATAGCATCGCTGTTCCCTCAAAGGCACACCTATTCTTTCTTTATAAATAGTACATATAATCATAACAGGTCTGCCTTCAGCAACTCAGACATTTTAACATCAGTGGCTACTTTGCAGTGAAAACAAACAGAACACAAGGAGTACCATCTATTGCGCAGAGCAACATAAATCATGGTTAAGATTACAACCAAGGTTTTTCTACTGAAAAGCACCAGCATATGTGCACATTCTGATAGTAGTCATAAAATATTATCAGAAAATTTATCCTATTCTTATGAAGTGCACATTCTGATAGTAATCACTCTGTAATATGTGCTTTAGTCATAAATGAAGATTTCTTCAGTAAATTTATATTGTTCTGAAACTGAATTGCTTATTCTTCCAGGGAAATACAGCAGGCACTTGTAGAGATTGGTGACAAAGATCCTTCATTTATAGGGTCACGTGAATGGATTGGAGCCATTGAACTCAGTTTTGTCTTGGATAAACTAATTGGAGTAAGTTTGAACCTATCTAGAAGTGTTTATAAAAATACCTAGTGAGCTTTGGTTTAGATGAATTTTATGCTTTTGACTATCCTTTTCATTCTTTAGCTGTCAGATTTACTCCACTTTGAACTTTCAACCGGTTTGTAATATTTCGTTGCTTTATAAACATGTTTGACCTTAAATTACTATTGTGGATAGGTTAGTTGCAAAATCATAAATGTAAGATCTGGAGCTGAGCTTCCTGAAAAGTGTCGAGAGTTGGCATTGCATTTTGAGAATCAAGGAACACCAGTCATGATTGGTAGGTCTTGCAGTTATTGTAATATGCGTAGGGCTGTAAATGGAGTGGTCTTTGTGATTCCTGCTTCTGTATAAATTTGTTCGTTAAACACTACTTGCTTAGCATTTTACCATGCTTGCAGGTGGTGGTGTTCTTGCATACACTCTCCTTGGCGTGGATTATAATGATGCAACTGGAGATTGTGCTTTCCTTATACTGGATCCTCATTATACTGGTAATGATGATATCAAGAAAATAGTAAATGGTGGATGGTGTGGGTGGAAGAAAGCTGTTGATAGCAAGGGGAAGCACTTTTTCTTGCATGATAAGTTCTATAATCTTCTGCTTCCTCAGCGGCCTAATATGGTCTAGTTAACCTTCAAAATACTATTGGCACAAGACTATGTTCAGATAGACGGAGCCAGTCTCTCTGTGCTGGGGGTTGAGTCGAGTTGAGTGATCTAGCTGTGCTTTTTATCCATTCCAGCCATGGAGGGTAGGGCCTCTATCCTTTTTGCTCTTGGAGGTTGAGGCTTTACCGGGAGCTATCTTTATTTTGTTGACCTAAAATGAGAAGTTTCAATCTGGAGCTTTAGATCCTCTCTTACAGATAGAAAATTTTGTCTCAGATGACAATGAATGATAGTCTGAAGTCAATTATGACCTTCCTTTGTAGTCAAATTAATCACCTGATATAAGTCATAACTAAAAGCATAAATTTTGTCCAGTTATGGGTTTCTGGTAGAATACAAGTAACGTTTGACCCGGTTCACTATACAGATTAGGTATGCTGTGCACAGTTTGATTACTGAGACTGATTCATTGTCAATCAACTTATATACTGTGAACTTGTAAGTATCATGTAGAAATTGGTAATTGCGTGTATTTGTCGTATATCAAGACTGAAGCAGCATCCACAGCCTTAAACCATATTGTTAGTGTCGATTACAACAATGGAAAGACAGATCTATCTTCATTTTAAGAATCAATAAGACAAGACAGATCAGTAATTCCCTCCATCTCCTGTCATCGATTAGAATGGAGAGGCTGTTGATGTCGTTACTTTTAACTTCAGAGCTAAGCGTAGGGTCATGCTAGCTGAGGGCCTCCGAATATCAGGACTTCGATAAATTTACTGCCTACAATTCTATAAAATCCTTGCTGTGTTGGTATGCATCAATGTCAATTACCTATTTACATTTTTCCTCTCCAGAGAATGAGAGGACATCTGCGGAGTATGTAGTGCAAAATGCTTATAGGTTTCCGTGTGCAGTGAGATTGTTAATTTAGTCATGTCACTTCTTGAATGGTTATTTATATAGAGGAATCTCGTCTAGGAGCCCTTGCTGTTCTTGAGCATAGAGAGGTACATTAGTATAGAGAATGCTCACGTTCTATTTGCACCATTTATTTAGCATTTTTAGGAGCAGTTGGAGATTTTTTAGGACAATTATATCCAAATAGTCTAGTCTAGCATTGAACTCCATAATCTATTCAACTATTTGAAACACTACAGGATACACAGAAATCCCGAATTCCGACATTTAGAATACTAACTAGCCATAAACACCGAATTTGTAAGCTAGTACATAGGCAGAAACAATGTAATATAACCCCCAAAAATGCCTGCAATCCTCAGTACATATAATGTGGTGGCTTGTAAGGACCCTCCGTTGGAACTCTAATATAAGCAGCTTGCTCAGGTGTCAACTTGGTTAACTTAGCTCCAAGCTTTCTGAGGTGAAGGGCTACAACCTTTTCATCAAGGTGTTTTGGCAGAACATAGACCTTCTCCAATTTGCATGTTGCCCTTTCATTCCAAAGCTCAAGTTGAGCAATCGCCTGATTTGTGAAAGAGCAAGACATCACAAAGCTAGGACCGCCAAAATAATAAAAGGAGAAAGAAAACAAAACAGTTCCCATTGGATATGTGAACCATTGAGACAACTATTACTAGTCAAGCTCCATATGTAAGGAGCCAACGAGAGGATAATGACTTCCAATGCTACAAAGGTTCTGCTGCGGTAGTGACACATAAAAATCTGTAATAATACCCTCTTACCGCAATCTGAAAACTAATGCACAATTGAAAACTCATTTGAAAAACTTTTGGAGAGCAACTTTCCTCAGAACAAGAACAATGTGCTTACCAGTGGAACAAGAGCAATGAGGTAGGCGACAGAAAAAGAAAAATGTGCTAAACCAATCACCTAATGAAACTTCAACTTTACTAAATTCCAAGCATTTTGATCAAGCATTATCCAAGTTCTAGCAAGCATAAACCATGCCATGCGATGTAATTACCAAGAGGCAAAATACCACTACTGATCTAGAGTACTGGACTGACTATTCCAAATTGCTATTCAAGCACTCTCATTCTACAATCTACAAATGCTGCTTACTTTTCATCCAAAATTCCTAAAATTAAAGCCAGAACCTAAGACTGAAAAATCAAAGCTCAAAGAAGATAATGCAACACTTGATACACTAATTCACTAGCTAAAAGACAATGACATGGTTTAGCTAACTCAAAAGTGAACATAAGCGTCCAAAATATTGAATATCAGATCACAACTGCAAATGAAAATGGAAAACACAACAATGTGGTACCTTGCTTTTGGTAAATGAATCATTGACATTGATAGCAGGGAACAAGGACCCATTAGCTTGCATCTGATAAAGCCTCTTCACCCCAGTGGTGGTCTCCTCCGAAACTCCAAACAAACTCTCCTTCATCTTGTGGTACTTCTTGATAAACACCTTCAGGCTATCCCTAATTATACCCAACACAATCTGAAACTCAGCATTGTCAGTTGAGCTTGGATCCGGAACCTTTCCAGTCTTTTCATACTCTTCTTATGCTTTCACACCCTCGTGGATCAGCAGTGTAGCGTCTCCACCATCATCTACGATCAAATTGGGCCCTCGATCAGAACCCCACTCCAGGGCCCTTTTTAGGTTCTCTTTGGATGGACTTAATTACTACTCCCTCTGTTTCACGGTGCTTGTTATAGTTTGAGTTAACACAAAGTGTAATACAAAAATGAAGACTTTTGAAACTTTGACCTTTAAACATGCCATAGCATTCGCGTTGCTATAAAAGCTTCTAATGTACCCTTTTGTTTTTCGAACAAGCTAATAACGAAATAGTGTCAAACAAAGTATATTTACGGAGTGAGACAAGTTTCCTTAGTCTTGGATTTTTTTCAAACATTTTAGAAAAAACATATACTGTATTAATTATATAGCATGGAGACTTATACTCTTTATTCATTCTATTCCATTTTATATTATACTTTTCACCTTTCCTTCCAGAAAATACACCTCAATACCTTTATACATTTGGAAACTCTCTATTATTGAACGTTAACATACTCGTCTTGCCCTTGAGTTTTTTATTTATTAAGGTGGTGTCCAAACCAAGCTTATGTGCACACTATTCCACTGGGGTTTTTTGCTCGTCTTGGCCTTAATAACATGCTTTTATGCTCTTATAGTAACATGTTTAACTCCGTGTACGTTTTTATTAAATGATGTCTGCCACCGAAAATGAATGTTCCTTTGTTTTTTTCGGAAAAGAAGATGTGTGTGTATATATATATATATATATATACCTGGAGGGTTACTCTTTTCCAGGCGAAGACAGAGGCAGAGTCACGAGCAATTGCCGCAGCAGCGTGGTCCTGAGTAGAGAAAATATTACAAGAGCACCAACGAACAGTGGCACCAAGGGCGGTGAGTGTCTCAATAAGCACGGCGGTTTGAATGGTCATATGAAGAGAGCCTGTGATACGGGCTCCTTTGAGCGGTTGCGATTTCGGGCGAACCAGTGGCTTTTTCTCCGTACGCTAATTATATTGAAAATTTCACGGAACTTATATAATACTTTAACGCCGAACCCAGAAGCAACGAGCCTTTTTGCTCAGTGGTAAGGGCTTTGGGTTCTGAAGTCACCCACTCGAGATCGAGTCTCGCGAAACCCATTTTCACTTTGTTCCTTATAACGAAGCTTTCCATCTTTTCTTTTTTTTTTATTTGAAGAAAAAGAACGACAAATCAATTAAGGCTAAGAAAAAAAAAAGACAAAATCTCCGAGAAGGCCCACTCTTCCTATCAAAATCAAAAGAAAAATGAATGAGAGAGTATCTGGTCACGGTCAAACTATTCTTTCTTCTTCTTTCTTCTTTTTATTTCTAATTTTTATAATAGTTTTTTATACATGACTTCACAAGTTTAATGTACAAATATTAAGCAATTTATATCTTCAATTTTTATTTTTGTTCGTTTTATGGTGCAAGGTCAAACTAAAGTGAGATATTCAATTTGTAATAGTAGACTACAAATAATTTTTCTTATAAAAAAAATCGTTTCGTATAGCAATATTTGTTCGGGCCAGCATCAAACTGGCGAACTTTGCATCATTTGATAACGTTCTTCATATATTAGCTAAAAAAGAACCTTATTCATTTCAATAAGAAAAACGTAAAGGAAAGCAAAAAAGCTTTTCTATGCATCTACTATCATATGCAGTGAATTATTAAAACAAATATGCACAAGATATGGAGACTTAGTTATTTGTTTAAGTTTGATATTATTTGTCGCTATTTCAACGATGAAAAGATTTTTTTTGATGAAATTTATTAAAAATGACTAGAAGTGATAATAATATTTTAAATGATTGTTTAGTTTATTATATAAAGAAGGAAGGAATTGAAACTTGAAAGTGTCTAATGGTGCTATCAATTATCGTTCTATAAAATATGATAAGTCGTCCAATGCAATTGTATGATAATATTGATATTCATATATTGTATATAAATGGTTCATTACTTATTGAATATATATTATTAAATATTGGTACTCGTTCTTTGTCTTATTATTATTATATATTAATTTGAGATCGCTGTCCTGTCTTAAAATTCAGAACTCATACATTTAAAATCTTAGCTCCGCTTCTGGTTGCGAAGGCCCAAACTCCGCTCGGCAAGCCATGGGCCCGAGCATTTTGACCTCCGCAAGCTCGATCTCTAACCGGCCGAAATCGGCCTGAGACATGTCCTTCACTTTGTACTCTCGGCCGGAAGATGTTTTCTCTACGGAGTTTGGGTTAGGGTTTTGGGGTTTAGAGAATCGGTGAGCAGAACACGGAGCTGAATGCTGATCATATTTTTAGGAGGGTTTACAGATGTTTGGAGAGGATAAACGACACCGTATGATTGTTGGATTTTGGCGGGCTGTCTTATTAGCGAGACGTGTATTTCTATATTTTATTTCAGCTGCACTAATTTTCATTATCTTTATTTTTTCTCTTCTTGTTTACTTTTTGAGTAGGGCGGGGTTCAACTAGTTAATGATTCCACTAATTTTTACTTCTTAATATGGTTAATATAGTCGTTTAGTTCAGACGCCTAGAGAACTAGATGAGTTCTGCCTGTGTTTAGCACGGGTCCAACACTTTAAATTTTCTTTACTTGTGTCAGATCCTGCACTATATTGTTATATGACATGTGAAAAATAACTATGTTGAAACACACAAAAGCGAAGAATAAAATAATCCTTAGCAAATACAAAGACGCAAGAAACAAATAGAAAACTTGTGGATATCTGAACCTTGATAACTTTCTTATATTACATGGAAGAACAAAACTAAACTCTGATGTTTTTGACATAATTTTTCATGCATACTTTTATGGAGGATTAAATTTTAACCAAAAGAAAGCATTCTTTAGTTGAGAATGTTCATATCTTTCCAGCAATTAGAAAGTCAAAGGAAAGATGAGAATGATCAAGATAATCTAGAATGATAAAAGACTTCAACGTTGGTCAAAAGTCGAATCGATTTTTTAAAGCACAAAAGAAAAACATCCTAACAATTCAATCTCAAAAAATAGGAAAAGCAACTTGGATCATCAGTGGTTGACAGAGCTCCAACAGGTTCCAGATCCCAAAAATATGAAAGTTATTGCTTCACTTAGTTCTTATCCTCTGCAAAATAAAAGAATTGAACAAGTTCATAAGTTTGAAGAACTGAACAATGATCCAGAAGTGCTCACACTCATGGGAAACTTCAAAACAAATCAATCCAATAAGAACAGTGATACAAGGAATGTCGTAATAATATTCCATATAATAGTTTTAGCCACAAAAAAAAAAAAAAAAAGCTCCACAGATTAAATTGTAGGTAGAATTATTTGCAAACTAAAAGTTAACGAGCCAAAAGTTTTACTTAGCCAGGTGAAAGTTCAGTAGTACACTGTTGCAAAGAAGTGCTCCTCAAAGATAAGATATCGACAAAAACAGATTTGGGTGATGCCTTCAGGTCTTACATTATCTAACTTCCATGTCCTTTCATTTAGAAATATGTTTTTTTTTTCATGTAATCCCTCAAAAAGATATGGAAGTCATGCTCTAATTTTTTAAAGATTTAGGTTATTAGCTTTGCAACTAATAGGTAATAAAACTTCTTTCTTATTGTGTGGTTCTTTCTTTCAAACAGGCTTGATCAATCATTAAAGTATTGAAAAAGAATGTAATACAATCGACACAAAATTCTATACGCAATTCAATCCACGAGATCCCAAGCCAATCCATTTTCATAAAAGATCCAATATTCTAATATCTTAGAGTTGTGCCGAAAAAAATTCTAATTTCTTAGAACTTTGTTCCGGGTAGTTTTACCCTATTTTTTTTGATGAAGTAAGATAAATTCATTAAATGGCATCAAGTAGATGCATAGCAAAAAATATACAACAAAAGTGTGGCTGCTCATATACAAACACTTACTGAATAACTAAGGAGCAGATACAGTCCAAAAAAAAATTCAAAGCTAGTTACACGACCTGGTTGAACCAACTAAATAAATTGATTAGACAAGTTTTACCCTCTTGACATGATGGTTATTTGTATTGTTCTATTTCTTCAGGTGAAGCAAGTTATTTGAGGTGAGTTGATGAGATTTATTATAGGAAGTTACAGTGAGCACATGACCTAAACAGAAAAGCAGAGGAAGTGTAAACTTTTAATCGGAGAAATGGGAAAATTTGACAAAGAGATGATCTTTGGAATACTGAAATACTCTAAACATGGGTTTGGAGTGAGGTATTTAGCAAATATATAAGCCAGTATCATTTGGCAGTTAGATCTCGCCAAACCTGTCATTCACAACACAAAGACTTTCTTATGATTGATCTGTTGAAAATGTAAATGAAAAAGAAACACATTAGAAAGTTCAACTCCATAAGCATTTTCTATTTGGTTCTTTCAAAAGCCATATAAGATAATAGTTCTATCCATATCTCGGTGTGTATTATGCATGAAGATCACGAGATATTGTATTTCAAATATTAAAACTTATAAGATTTGGTTCACACTCTGAGGGCCATTCATCTGATAAAATGAAGTTATTTGATGTATTAATATGAAGATTAAGAATTTTGCTTTTGATTTGACAAATCACCAACTGCGTGTAACTCTTAAATTAACCAAACATATTTATCTTCCTTGAGGTGTAAAAGCTATCAGTACGTTAAGGTTTGATGCTTGTTGATCCTGGAAAAGATCTCAGTTCAAACCAGCATGTACTGAGACATGAATATCAGACCAAAATGACAAATTAGGGACTAGACTTAAATGAATAAATGTTGGTAGTTTCAACAGTTTTGACAACGCTCTAAAATTCAACTAAAGCTGAGAGCTATGAACCAAAAGAACATGAAATAAAGGAACATATCAAGATGGTTAACTGCCTTGACTTCATAAAGTAGTTGAAGCGCAATAATCTGGTAGGCTTCTTCTCAGTGACTCGACAATAAGACATTGCTCCACTTGAGCCTTTTCACAAATGTTGTCTTCTAAACTACCCAAAAATATTTTAACAACAAACAAAGCCAGCTCTTAGTAGTTCCAATAACTAACCTCAATTACATGGAGAATCATTAGCAGTCACTAGAGTATTTGTCTCATAATAACGATGCACGATATAGTTCTAAATGGTATACAAACACAAACATTAAAAAGGAAATGAGAAGTATTATTTTCTTTAAAGGTGTGCATCAGTAATAAGAAGGCATATTGCACTGCTTTTCTACCGTCTATTTAATTTTAAAAGAATTGTCAGCACTCGAAAAATAACAAGTGAAAGTCACAAAGGATTATCAGATAGATTCTTTTTTTCTACAATTATTTGCGTAAAAGTAACTTCCCGATAGCTCAAAATAATAAAAAGTAAAGGAGTCATTCATACTGGTCGTAAAAACTCGATACATGCCTTGTAAATCAACTTCAAGGAAACGATAGGTATATGTGAAATTCTCACTCTATATGTACATTTTTTCCTGAAAAGCAAGAAGAGATTCAATTTAATGCTCTTGGCAAAAATTAATAATAATACCAATTTACAATAATCTGTCACAAATTTATAGCTTACAAGGCAAGAGGAAAGGTGAAAACCTTGCCACCCATATCATAAATTTATCATATCAGAAGATATCACCAACCCAAAAACTATGATTCATAATTAACTCAGCTCTCAAAAATTTATAATCTCTGTCAAATTGTCTGCTGAAAAGTTAAACTAATTAAGTAATGCAAAAAGTTTTCAATGAAAACTTCCTTAGTTGTATTTCTTAAAGAAAACATCAATCGTACAGAGGTAAAATTCAAACTTACATATAACTGCAAATACATCATTATCAATTGACTGTGAATGCATGCAATCAGAGTTCTCAACCGAGATTTAGAGTAAGCTCTGCCCAACTTCTCAACTGAGACTTAGAGCAAGCACCATCGGGAAGTAGATTGGAAGTAAAACTTCCCGAGGTTGGTGCATCATGTTGAGCATAAAGATGCATTGTGAACCCAAATTCTTTCTTATCGTGTAAAAAAAAAGGAGATTAAGCAACATTGACTCCTCTCTCAACCTAGATAATCACTCTTTGGTCAAAGAATACTGAAGTTTAAGTAACACCAATTAAAATGCACTCACTCAAAAAGAACTAATGTGACAATAAGAAGCAGAATATTTTAAAAATATGCTCATTTATAATTATAAATTTTTCAATCAATCGATAGCTATAATAAAGCTTCTACGAAAGATAGTAACAGAGAAGAGTGAATGAAAGAATTGACGGGAGATAAAAATAGAAAGTTACCTTTTTAATCACTAAAAATGAAAAAATGAACCATATATCAAAATTTGAAGGGACATTTTTCGAAATTCAAAAAGAAGTCAAAAGCAAATGAAATTACTACTATAATTTATTTGTTCATCGTAATCTATCTCGATCTACCAACTACATTTTACGCATAACAAACCTTCCGAAGCTCTACCCCTTTCACTATTACAAACATCAGCCACGAATTCCAGGAATGAAAATTCTGAAGTCTAAAGAGAAATTGGAAGAAATTGAGGCAAAAGTTGAGAAAAATCATACCTGAAATTCGAAAAATCTAGCTGAGAAGATATAAAGAATTGAAAAAAATAATCTTTGAAAATCTGAAGAAAAATAAAGAGATCATGCAAAAGGAACATTTTAAGAATGAAAGAGAGAAACAAAAGGAATGAGATGAGTAGATAAACAAGAACACAGTAGAAAAATAACTATGAATTTCAGCCATGAAATTGAAAATTTTGAAAAGAATTGGAAGAAGATTAAAGCAAAAATTGGGAGCAAAGCTTGCCCAAAATTGAAAGACTTCGCTGAGATGATGAAGAGAATCAAAGATTAGTCCTTAAAAGTGTCGAGAGCATAAAATCCTGAAAGCAAATGAAAGAATCGAGGGTTTCTTGTTGTGTATATCATTAGAGAAATGCCGAAACATATTAGTAGTATTAGTTTCTCGTGCCCATATTTCATATCACATCTGTACAGACAGCTCACGTGCCAATAACATAATCCGCCTGGCAATAGCCACAGGCTTATAATTTTAACATAGATCAGACTATTATCAAGTTTACCGAAACAGCAAGACAAGTTGCACAAGATATAAAATAAACACAAGGAAAATCACAACATCACATGAAAATTTCCAACGCAATAACCTCAAATCATCAAATAAAAATTACCAACACAATAATCTCACATCATCACATATCATCCATTACAATAACCACCATTATATCTCATATAGCCATTGTGAACACCTAAGTTTTTACAATATTTGAACTTTTATCACCTTCTACTATATAAATATTTTTAGAGATTTAATATATATAATTTTTAGATTTGCTACATCTTTTTTATATAGGGTAAAAATTAAAAAATAATTTAAAAGGTCAATTATTACTATTAGTATTATTTTTATTTTTTATCTTTATTTTAAAATAAAATAAATTTAAAAAAACAGAAAAAATTAATATTTTTTAAAATTTTTCGGATGGGAATAAAATAATAGAAAATTTAAAAGTATGAAATAAAAAAGTAAAAGTAAAAGTAGGTGAAAATTATTTTTTTTTTAAAGTAAAAATTTTAAAAAATAAAAGTAAAAGAATGTGGAAATTTTTAAAAAAATAAAAAGTAAAAAAAAGTTGGAATTAAAAAATAAATGTAAGGGTAGCTGAATTTTTTAAAAAAAAAGTAAAAGTAAGTGGAAATTAAAAAAAAAAAGTAAAATAAGTGGGAAATAAAAAAAAAGTAAAGGAAAGTGGGGAATTATTTTTTAAAAATAATAAGAAAAATGGGAAGTGGGAATTTTTTTAATTAAAAAATAATAAAATAATAAAATAAAACAAAATCTGAAAAAATTTTGAATATTTTTCTATAAATAGAAGAGAAATATGAGGAGAAAAGGGGAAAAAAAAAAGAGGGAGGAAGGAATTGAGAGAAATTTATTTTCTTCTTCTAGGATAAGGAAATTTCTACTCGTGTTATTCTTTCTTTGTCTTTCTTTCGAAAAATTCAGCAAAATCCCTCCCAAAAAAATAGCTTTAAACCCAGCAAAAATAAGCCACTAAATCACCGGTTTTGCAAGGTCGATCGGAGTTGCAAGTCGCGATTTTTTGTTCGAGGTTTCGTGGCCGGTGAAAGCTCTAGTCAACACTCGTCAAATTGTTTAGCGCTCTTGTAATTTCAACTCTGTTAATTTATATCAAAGGTCCGTTATTTCTCTTTTTTCACTGATTATAATTGTCCATTTACCTTCTTGTCTATTGGTGTGATTATTGGGTAGCATGAAGTAGTAGTTCACTCTATTGATATTTGGATCATTTGAATCTGATTGTTTCCTTGTTCATATATTTATTGGACCATGATATTAATTTTAGAGTTGCAAAGTTTTGTTTTGAGTTGATTTAACCGGATAAAGGGTCTATTGAATCACTGTAATTTAGCTTGTTTACTAATTTTATTTATGAAATTATGGTGTTATTAGTTTTGTTTAAGAAATGTTCAGAATATGGGATATTGGGTTGGATAATTTGCTTGGGCCACGATTTGTTTCTAAGAAAATAGGTTTTTGGGCTGTTGGAGAATAAAAGATTTTGGGCCAAAAGATTTAGTCTCATCAGGCCCAAAGTAATAAATAACATAGCTCACCCATCTTTCTCTAAACTAGCCAACTTTTCTATAAATAATAAATCCAATTCTTCCACAAATAATTTCATACCTCATGATCTTAGAATAATTTCAAAATTAGTAATTGAATAATATTCGAACATCGTAGCTTGCTTTTGGCGCGATTAATAATAAATCATCGTGACTGTATGTACGGTTCCCGTGGCATGGTCACGATACGTAATCCCCAATTCGAGTGTGCGTTTCACGTGACTCGATCACAACTTCAAACAATAATAAATAAAATTAAACACGTTGTAGATTGCGGGTGCGTTTCACGTGACGTGATTTGCGATGTGTATAAACAACGAGTGTACGACAATGTAACTCATCTCATATTAATTCCATAAAAGTTTAAAATGCAGTAATATAATAAAAGCGGTAAAAGGAATAAAAATGCACATAGGTTTAAAACATGTATTAAATCAGATAACTGGGCCAATTATTAATAGTTGAGCGATCGTGCTAAAATTACGAAACTCGGGAGTGCCTCACACCTTCTCTCGGGTTAACAAAATTCCTTACCTAATCTTCTGTATTCGCAGACCATAAATAAGAGTCAATTTTCTTCGATTTGGGATTCTAAAATAAATCGGTGACTTGGGACACCATAAATTATTCCAAGTGACGACTCTGAATAAATAAATAATCTTATTTTGAATAATGTCACTTAAATTGGAAAAACTCCCCTATCCCTTCGGAAAAAAGGAGGTGTGACAGCTCTAGCGACTCTGCTGGGGATAAGAACCCAGAATCTCTGGTTCAGGGTTCAGAATTCGAGCTTAGAATACTGTTATACTTGGCTACTTGTGATTATCTGTTTTTTTACGTGTTTGAGCATAATGTGCTAATTGTCGCTCTTTACCGCTTTGATATTGCCGTGAATTGTATATAAACTGTTACGGCACCCTTCTTCTTTCTGAGTCTTCTAAATCTTCTGGTAAGCGTGCGCTTCGTGTGGCTTCTTTTCTATTAGAGTCATACCCCTAATTTTAGAACGAGGATCGGACAAGTTGCAAAGCCGGTGAAGCTTCTGTATTCCCGGTACGATGCCCCCCTCGGCTCGAGTTGTCCGCTCGGGTAAGCCAGGTCTAGAACAATACACTCAGGATTTAAACTTAGAATGACATAATCTCATGCCGGATCCCTCGTAGGTCCGTTTGTTTGTATCACGTGCATTTGACTTTGGGGACTCAACACATGGGTTGGGTCCGTCTAGGACAGGTGTACCCAAATCAAAAGACCATCCTGATGCATTGTTACGTGCTACTTGTACATTTATTTGTTTCGTCTAGCATGTTGACCGACTTCTAGAATAGGGAAAGAAAATCAAGAAAAATCAAGAGTGAGGCAAGAGAGAGAAATTTACCCGATTTCTGAAAATTCAGGTATTTGAAAATCCCAAAACTTTGCCGACATTTTGAAAAAAAAATTCAAAATACGCCAAATATTTTCAAAAAAAGGTCACGCTTTTCTGACCGAACTACGCGGGTCTGATTCTCACCGGATGTGAGATACATAGGCAAACCTCATCGGTTCTAGCCCTAAATTTTCAAAAATCTAAAAATAGTTTCCTTTAATTCCTTCTTTATTAGTCTCTCCTTCGAAAATCCCAAATAAAAGAAAAAGATTTTAAAGCCAAAAAATATTTTATTTCTTTTTAGAAGTTTCTCATTTGAAAAAAAAATCAAATTAAAATCCAAAAATATGTTTCTTTTTTTAGAAGTCTTTCTCCCAAATAAATAAATAAATAAATCAAAATTCAAAAAGATATATTTTCTTTCTTCGAAAATTATCAAAAAATAAAATAATAAAAATATAAAAAAAAATAAAAATTCAAAAATATTTTCTTTCTTGTTTAGAAGTCTTTCTTTAAAAAAATTAGAATAAAAAAATAGAGAAAATTCTAAATCCAAAATATTTTCCTTGTAAGGAGCTTTTGTGGTATGATTTTCAAAAAAACAAAATTGATGAATAAATTAGAAAAAGAGGTAGCTTTATTTACTTTGTTTTTTGTATTCCCTGAACTACGTAATGGTCTGATTCATACGGCGTCATGATACATAGTCAATCCCCATCGGATTCGTTCATTTCCATTAAGAAAACCGAGTGAAAAAAAATAAAATAAAAATAAAAAAAGAAAAGAAAAGAGTGACAAAAAAAATAACAAAGAAAACAAAGAGCGAAAAAAAAAAAAAACAAGAGTGAAAAATCCAAAAGGAGAACTTTGTGTCTAGTTTGAAAAGAAAACCGCGGAAAGTTTCAGTGAATATTCTGTCAAATGGCGTGAGCAAGCTGCCTGGGTAAAGCCTCCAATGGACGAAGCAGAAACGGTCTTTCTACAGGCTCAAGAGGCAGACTATTTCAAGAATATGATGTCTGTCATGGGAAAGTCGCTCGCTGAGACCATTAAAATTGGGGAGATGGTAGAAAATGGGTTAAAAACGGGCCGAATCTTGAGTCAAGCTGCTTTTAAGGTAATATCACAGGCCGTTCATAATGGTTCGGGGGTTTTGATGAACAAAAATGGGAGAGAAGAGGGAGCCATGATGGCTTCAAGCTCGAGGGGGGCCCGTAGGTCATTCAACCAATCATATATGCTTCCTAAGGTCCCACAACATTATTATCCCTATCAAGATGCTGCTTATGTTGTGGCACCATCTCCCTATGCGGTGATGAACGCGCAACCTTACACGCGGCCACAATATTACACACAAAACCGAGCTCCACCTCCCAGTAATGCATGTCCCTACCAAACTCCATATAATCTCCAACCAAATGTTCCCAATACAATTTTTTTCCTCGCCCAAGAGAGCCCCTCAGAAGGAATCAGTTCACCCCTATTAGTAAATTATATTCAAATTTATTTCAAAAGCTAATCGGGCTAGGTCTGCTACAGCTAGTGGCCCCGAACCGGCCAAACCCTGAGTCCCCCTCGCACCAAGCTAAAGTTAGATATGAATACCACTCTAGAGCGGTGGGACATGATACTGAGGACTGTTGGACCCTCAAAAGGGCAATTGAAGACTTGATGATCCAACACTAAAATCCACAGTAGCCATTGCCATGGCAGAAAAGAAACCTAACAACGGACGTCAAACTTGAAAAGTTCTCTGTCAGATGGGAGTCTTGGTAGCCGGTCTTGCTGTTCTTTCTGCGTTTGAATTATTTCAGGGTGTAATTAAGATATTTTACTTTATTGTCTTACTTTCCGATGTAACCTTTCTATCTTTAAATTCAAAAAAAAATTCAAAAAAATCAAATAAAATTAATATTTCATTGTCCAAGAATGTCATTTTTTTTTAATTTTGTCACTTTTTCTTATTCTCTTTTCAGTTCTGTTAATGTAGATTTTAATAACATGACATGCTTGCGGACTTCATGCCCAGATCGTAAAACGCTGTCAGACCTCGAAATAATGAATCAAGAAGCAGAATGTTTTGAAGATAAGGCTTATAAGAAAATAAATAGAAAATTGGAACGAAGTTGAGATTCCCTCTCTTATGATCATTGTTGAAGTCGTGATTGAGGATAAAGATTGGGTCTAGAACCGATTGGAATAACTGACACTAATTAATGAAAAATGATTGACTATAGTTTGCCACGGGCAGTTGTACCAATAAAGAATGGCCCGTATCTACGAAAAGAAAGTGAGGCCCGAAAAATTTGAAGTGGGGCAACTCGTTCTGAGACGTATTCTCCCGCATTATGAAGAAGCCAAAGGAAAATTTGCTCCTAATTGGAAAGGTCCATACATTATAAGAAGAGTGTTGCTGAAGGGAGAGCTGTATTTGGGAGACATCGAAGGAAATGATCTTGAGACAACTATCAATGCAGATGTGGTCAAAAGGTATTCCATTTTGACTACTTTCACAGCTTTAACATGCTCCGATTGATATAGCGAAGGCTTTCTTTCTCACTATCAGAACACTACCAATCCTTTGCAAAAACTTTGAGCTGGTTCCCTTTCTTTGATTATCCTCTTTGGAACCCGAAAGTGTTATAAAAAAAAAAAAGAAAAATGAAAATTATAAAAAAAAAATGAAAAACAAAAGAAAATCAGAAATAAAGTTTCTTGAATTACGTTCGACTTGATTCCAAAAGGATAGGTAGGCAGCCTCCCTTTGGGGTTTAGTCACACTAAAATAAAAATCCACATTTTCCCAAAAAGTTGAAATTGGGGCAGAAGTTACAATGATTCGGCGATGGTTTCGCCTGAAAGGTTCCAAAGTTGTAAATACAATCCAAATCCTTTTTGCTCAAATCCTTTTCAAGTACTTTCGATCAATCAACGAGAGGTTCAAAATGGGAGGATACCGTTACTTGGATCTGTTGCAATCAAATGAGAGAAATAAAATGAGAGAGTCTTATTGGTGAATACCCTCAGGGGCACCGTAAGGCGATGGTAAGGAGAGAAATTAAAATGAGAGTCTTGTTAGTGAAAACTCGCAAAGAGAACTATAAGACGATGGTGAGAAGAGAAATGAGAGAGGTCTGTTGGTGAAAACCCGCAAAAGGCACCACTGATAAAAAAAAAGAGGATTCCCACAGTTACTAGCATCGACATAGTCCTAGGCAAGGTTTCTTGGTTTTGAGGCAAAGGTTTGATGAATTTCTGAGGGTCCTACAACTTACACAAATCAGGCATCCAGTCCAAAAGGCATGTTATGTTCATTGAAGTCCGCATGTACTCCAGATAAGTCATTCTTTCTTTTCCCCGAAAGGGATACCTTTTGTCTAAATTCATCTATTCATTCCATTATTTGTTTTTCTTTGAATCCCTTTCGATCTAACTCTGTTCCAAAACTAAGACAAAGAAGGGATGGTAAGGCTGATTTACAAAGTTCTCATTTGATACAAGCTAATATGCAAAAGGCACCCAGCCTCGGCAGAGGCATCAAGTTGACACCGACTGGCCATAGTAGCTGATGCTTCGAAATCAAAAAGCTCTCAAAAGAAGAAAATCAAATTGAAGTGCCTATGAGGGCGAAATAAAATTAAAAAGGTTTAGTCCCACGTGGCTAACCGTCATGGAAAAGTGTGAAAAGCCAAAGGTTCCCCAATGCTCTGAAATTGAAAGCTTTGGAAGAAAGAATATCAAATGCCCACAAAGGAAAAACAAAGATTGAAAAGGTTAGGTCCCACGTGACCAACCGTTATGGCAAGGTTTGGAAAAGCCAAAGGTTCTCTGGGGCCAGAAGTGCAATCAATATTTAGGAAATAACCAGCTGCAAGTGAAAAATATCATCAAAAAGGCCGGCCAAGATCAAGTGACTGAAACACTCAAGGCCGCAAAACCAACTATCGTTTAAAACTAACAATTGTTCTTTGTTGAAACAGACAGGAAACAGGTACAATCCAAAAGCAACCTTGCAAGAAGGAGGTGCAGAACTCCAAAAGAAGAGCTAAAAAAAAGAAGAAGAAGAAGAAGAAGAAGAAGAAGAAGAAAAAACAAAGAAAAAGAAAAAAAAAAAGAAACTGCGCGGGAGCTAGAAACAACTATATTGCAGAAACAACTCCAAAAAGGGAAGTCTTCTTCAAATTCTTTCCCGCATTTACTTATTCTCTAAAAAATAATTTTAAAAAATTGAAATGAAAAAAAAAATTAAAATGATGAAAAAGAAAGAAAAGAAAAAAAGTTCCAAATCATGGTAGTATAGGGTCTCCAATCCCTAGATGTGTTTTCCAACATAGGGTCTCCACTCCCTAGTTGAAATTATTTTAGATATAGGGTCTCCATTCCCTAGTTGCTTTCCAACATAGGGTCTCCACTCCCTAGTTCATTTTATTTTAGACATAGAGTCTCCATACCCTAGTCGCCTTTTCCAACATAGAGTCTCCACTCCCTAGTTGATTTTTATTTTTTAGACATAGGGTTTCCACTCACTAGTCTCTTTTCCAACATAGGGTCTCCACTCCCTAGTTGATTTTTATTTTTTAGACATAGGGTTTCCACTCACTAGTCTCTTTTCCAACATGGGTCTCCACTCCCTAGTTGATGATTTTTAGACATAGGGTCTCCACTCCCTAGTCGCTTTTCTAACATAGGGTCTCCACTCCCTAGTTGATGATTTTTAGACATAGGGTCTCCACTCCCTAGTTGATGATTTTTAGACATAGGGTCTCCACTCCCTAGTCGCTTTTTCAACATAGAGTCTCCGCTCCCTAGTCGTTTTTCCAACATAGGGTCTCCACTCCCTAGTTGATGATTTTTTAGACATAGAGTCTCCAATCCCTAGTCTCTTTTCCAACATAGGGTCTCTACTCCTTAGTTGATGATTTTTAGACACAGGATCTCCACTCCCTAGTCGCTTTTCCAACATAGGGTCTCCACTTCCTAGTTAATGATTTTTAGACATAGGGTCTCCACTCCCTAGTTGATGATTTTTTAGACATAGGTTCTCCAATCCCTAGTCTCTTTTCCAACATAGGGTCTCCACTCTGTAGTTGATGATTTTTAGACACAGGATCTCCACTCCCTAGTCGCTTTTCCAACAAAAGGTCTCCACTCCATAGTTAATGATTTTTAGACATAGGGTCTCCACTCCCTAGTCGCTTTACCAACATAGGGTCTTCACTCCCTAGTTGATGATTTTTAGACATAGGGTCTCCACTCCCTAGTCATTTTTCCAACATAGGGTCCCCACTCCCTAATTGATTTTATTTTAGACATAGGGTCTCCACTCCCTAGTTGATTTTCCAACATAGGGTCTCTATTTCCTAGTTGATTTTATTTTAGATATAGGGTCTCCACTCCCTAGTATCTTTTCCAACATAGGGTCTTCACTCCCTAGTTAATGATAATTTAGGGATAGGGTCTCCACTCCCTAGTCTATTTTCCACCATAGGGTCTCTACTCCCTAGTCTTTTTTCCAACATAAGGTCTTCACTCCCTAGTTGATTTTATTTTAGACATAGAGTCTCCACTCCATAGTCTCCTTTCCAACATAGGGTCTCCACTCCCTAGTTGATTTTATTTTAGATATAGGGTCTCCACTCCCTAGTCTCCTTTACAACATAGGGTCTCTACTCCCTAGTTGATTTTATTTTAGATATAGGGTCTCCACTCCCTAGTTGATTTTATTTTAGACATAGGGTCTCCACTCCCTAGTTGCCTTTTTCAACATAGGGTCTCCACTCCCTAGTTGATTTTATTTGGACATAGGGTCTCCACTCCCTAGTTGATGTTATTTTAGACATAGGGTCTCCACTCCCTAGTCTCTTTTCCAACATAGGGTCTTCACTCTCTAGTTGATTTTATTTTAGACATAGGGTCTTCACTCTCTAGTCGCCTTTTCCAATATAGGGTCTCCACTCCCTAATTGATTTTTATTTTTTAGACATAGGGTCTCCACTCCCTAATCATTTTTCCAACATAGGGTCTCCACTCCCTAGTTGCTTTTCCAACATAGGGTCTCCACTCCCTAGTTAATTTTATTTTAGACATAGGGTTTCCACTCCCTAGTTGATTTTATTTGGACATAGGGTCTCCACTCCCTAGTTGATGTTATTTTAGACATAGGGTCTCCACTTCCTAGTCTCTTTTCCAACATAGGGTCTTCACTCTCTAGTTGATTTTATTTTAGACATAGGGTCTTCACTCTCTAGTCGCCTTTTCTAACATAGGGTCTCCACTCCCTAGTTGATTTTTTTTAGGCATAGGGTCTCCACTTCCTAGTCTTCTTTTCCAATATAGTGTTTTTACTCCCTAGTTGATTTTATTTTAGATATAGGGTCTCTACTCCCTAGTTGCTTTTATTTTAGACATAGGGTCTGCATTTCCTAGTCCACTTTTTCGGGATACACCACTCCCGACCTTTTATTGCTTTCAATAAAGAAGTAGTTTAAAATTTTGTTATAATAACTCACGAAATTTTTCTAGTGCAAACTGGGATAGAAAAATTTTGTTCGTTTGTTTGTTTTGGTGTCTGAGTAGGTTTTACCTCAAGGCACATGGTTTGAGATGACTAAAAGAAGAAGTCTCAATTCAGAATAAAAGAAAAGAAAAAATAAGTGAATCCAAAATGCAAAAGCAGTTGAAAAGATGTGGAATGCTCAAGACATGATTGAAGCCACGAGTATTGGAGTCCCGTTTTGATTAGAAGAAGCTATAGAATAATGAATTCTAACCTACAGCTAGCGAGTATCAAAGTTTATATCAGAGTCTGCATGAAGAACCAGTCACGCTCAAGATCAAGTTTCAGAAAACTCATAGATATGAATCTTGTAACACATAACTCATAGGCTTGTTTAGTTTCACTCGACTCCTCAACTTATCATTCCACCATTCTCCTTGAACTACACACGACCTGATTTTCCTATAACCCGAAAAATGTAGGCTGTCCAAAATCAAGACTCGGTTGCACCCTATCTTTTATTTCTTTTCCTTTTGAATAATGGTTTGGTAAAATATTAGTCACATGTCTCACCTAGTCTTTGCCTAAAAACTCTTCATGTTTTCAAGCAAAGAGGGCAGCTGTGAGAACTTAATTTTTTACTATATTTGAACTTTTATCACCTTCTACTATGTAAATATTTTTAGAAATTTAATATATATATTTTTTAGATTTGCTATATTTTTTTATATAGGGTAAAAATTAAAAAATAATTTAAAAGGTCAATTATTACTATTAGTATTGTTTTTATTTTTTATGTTTATTTTAAAATAAAAGAAATTTTAAAAAAACCGAAAAAATTAAATATTTTTTTAAACATTTTTGGATGGGAATAAAATAATAGAAAAATTAAAAGTATGGAATAAAAAAGTAAAAGTAAAAGTAGGTGAAAATTTTTTTTTTAAAAAGTAAAAGAAAGTGAAAAATTAAAAAAATAAAAATAAAAGAATGTGAAAATTTAAAAAAATGAAAAGTAAAAGAAAGATTGAATTAAAAAATAAAAGTAAGGGTAGTTGAATTTTGTTTTAAGAAAAGTAAAAGTAAGTGGAAATTAAAAAAAAAAGTAAAATAAGTGAGAAATAAAAAAAGAAAAGTTAAAAAGTGGGAATTTAAGTATAATAAAAGTAAAAAAGTGAGAAATTAAAAAATAAAAGTAAAGGAACATGGGGAATTATTTTTTAAAAAAAATAAGAAAAATGGGAAGTGAGAATTCTTTTTAATTAAAAAATAATAAAATAAAAAAATTATGAAACAATTCTGAAATTTTTCTATAAATAGAAGAGAAATGTGAGGAGAAGAGGGGAGAGAAGGAAAAAAAAAGAGGGAGGAAGAAATTGAGAGAAAATTATTATCTTTTTCTAGGATAAGAAAATTTCTACTCGTGTCATTCTTTCTTTGTCTTTCTTTCGAAAAATCCAGCAAAATTACCCCCCAAAAAATAGCTTTAAACCCAGTAAAAAATGTCACTAAATCACCGATTTTGCAAGGTCGATCGGGGTTGCAAGTCGTGATTTTTTGTTCGAGGTTTCGTGGCCGGTGAAAGCTCTAGTCAACACTCGTCAATTTGTTTAGCGCTCTTGTAATTTCAACTCTGTTAATTTATATCAAAGGTCCGTTATTTTTCTTTCTTCGCTGATTATAATTATCCATTTACTTTCTTGTCTATTTGTGTGATTATTGGGTAGCATGAAGTAGTAGTTCACTCTATTGATATTTGGATCATTTGAATCTAATTTTTTTCTTGTTCACATATTTATTGGACCATGATGTTAATTTTAGAGTTGCAAAGTTTTGTTTTGAGTTGATTTAACCGGATAAAGGGTCTATTGAATCACTGTAATTTGGCTTGTTTACTAATTTTGTTCATGAGATTGTGGTGTCATTAGTTTTGTTTAAGAAATGTACAGAATATGGGATATTGGGTTGGATAATTTGATTGGGCCACGATTTGTTTCTAAGGAAATTGGTTTTTGGACTGTTGGAGAAGAAAATATTTTGGGCCAAAAGATTTAGTCTCATCAGGCCCAAAGTAATAAATAACATAGTTGGGCCATATTTCTCTAAACTAGCCCACTTTTTTATAAATAATAAATTTAATTCTTCCACAAATAATTCCATGCCTCATGACCTTACAATAATCTCAAAATTAGTAATTGAATAATATTCGAACATCGTAGCTTACTTTAGGCGCGATTAATAATAAATCATCGTGACTGTGTGTACGGTTCCCGTGGCATGGTCACGATACGTAATCCCCAATTCGAGTGTGCGTTTCACGTGACTCGATCACAACTTCAAACAATAATAAATAAAATTAAACATGTTGTAGATTGCGGGTGCGTTTTACATGACGCGATTTGCAATGTGTATAAACAATGAGTGTAAGACAACGTAACTCGTCTCATATTAATTCCATAAAAGTTTAAAATGCAGTAATGTAATAAAAACGGTAAAAGGAATAAAAATGCACATAGGTTTAAAACATGTATTAAATGAGATAATTGGGCCAATTATTAATAGTTGAGCGACCATGCTAAAACCACGAAACCCGGGAGTGCCTCACACCTTCTCTCGGGTTAACAAAATTCCTTACCTGATCTTCTGTGTTCGCAAACCATAAATACGAGTCAATTTTCTTCAATTTGGGATTCTAAAATAAATCGGTGACTTGGGACACCATAAATTATTCCAAGTGGCAACTCTGAATAAATAAATAATCTCATTTCGAATAATGTCACTTAAATTGGAAAAATTTCCTATCCCCTATCCCCTCGGAAAAAAGGAGGTGTGACAGTCATCCTTATCACTCTTATAATAGCCTCCCTTATCCCTCCTCCTTGACAATATCAATATCTACTCTTATTACTCTTATAGCCACCCTTATCGCTCCTATAATAGCCTCCCTTATCGCTTCGTTTAATAGCTTCCTTTATCACTCCACCCAGACAATATCCCAACACACATAACAACAGTGAAATGCCACCCTTATGCCCGCATAATGTCAACAATGGAATGCCACCCTTATACACCGCATAACAGTAACACATTTCACACAATAATTCACACAAAATATTATCACAACAGCACAACATCATCAACTCGTATTTATAAATTGCCCGTAGGCCACAACCATTCCAAAGGTACAATAAAGTCAATTAATTTCACATCAGATAGTCCACGACTCAACACAATGTATATAAAATCTCAAAAACAACCACAAGGATGGGAAAATAACTCATCACAGGACAACGCATTCTTTAATCTAACTTTTTGATAAATATATAAACGCCTCAATTTAAACTTATTTAATTAATTATTTGCAGATGAAAAATCCATAATGTGATTATTTTCAAGAAATATCAAATCAATAACACACAAAATTCACATAAAAAATCAAGTGACAATAACACCAAATTATCATATAAAATACAAATTCGACAAACAAGGTATGAGGCATTGACAAATCAAGGATTTACTAAGTTCCAACAATTTTCTAATTTAATACATAAGGGCGCCTACGAATTTCAACCAATATAATTTGCACATATAAACCAAGTACGTACTCATCACCTCGCGTACATAGTTTTAAATTATACAATTTCCGCATAAGACTCAATGCCTAAGGGGTAATTCTCCCACTCAAGGTTAGACAAGATACTTACCTCGTTTCGCAACCAATTTCAAGATTTCAATAAACCTTTGCCTCGCGAATTCGTGTCCAAAAATTTCAAATCTAGTCACAAACAATTCAATATACTCAACATGAATCGTAGGAATAACTTCCATATGAATTTGCTAAATTTCACAATATAAATTCGAAATTAACTCAAAAATTAACAGTTGGACCCACATCTCGAAATTCGAGAAAAGTTATAAAATATGAACACTCATTCAACCATGAGTTCAACCATACAAAAATTATCGAATTCCGACATCGGATTGACCTTCAAATCTTCATTTAACATTTTTGGAAGATTTTATAAAAATCTGATTTTTCTTCCATAAATTCACGGATTCATGATATAAATGAGTATGGAATCATGAAATATAATCAATATAGAATAAGAAACATTTATCACAATGTTTTTCTGTGAAAATCGCCCAAAACTTATCTAAACCGAGCTCCCCAAACTCAAAAATGAGTAAAAATAGTAAAACTCCCAATTTTATGGGATTTTTACTGTTCGGGCGCCATAGGTGGTGTGGGGCACTGCCTGTGGCGCTGTTTCCAGAACCTTTAAACATCCCAGAGCCAGGGCTAGTGCCCCACTCTATCCTGGACGCTGACGGCGACAGAAAATCGTTCCCGACACGGAAATGTGCATAACTCTCTCATACGATGTCCGAATTCGACGATTCTTTTTTCTATGACTCCAAAATTTCAATACGGATCTAATGCTTTAATGAAAATTGAATTTGGAGCTCATTCTTTTAAATGTGATACCACGTATTCTTGAAAAATTGATGTCGAAACATTCTAGGTTCGATGCCGAAACATAGCAAATCAAGTCCGATTGACCTCAAATTTTACACACAGGTCATAAATAATATAACGGACCTATCAAAATTTTCATAACTGGATTTCGACCCCGATATCAATAAAGTCGACTCCCGGTCAAACTTCCAAACTTTTCATTTCCAACTTTCGCCATTTCAAGCCAAAATTAACTACGGATTTTTAAATAAATATTCGGACACACTTCTAAATCCAAAATCACCATACAGAGCTATTGAAATCATAAAAAAATTCTATTCCAGAGTCGTTTGCTCAAAAGTCGACTCTCTGGTCAAATCTTTTCTTTTAAGCTTCTTAAATAAGAATTGTTCTCCCAATTTGATCCCAAATCCTCTGTAAATCAAACTCAACCATACACACAAATCATAATATGTATTATAAAGTTGTTCGGGACCTTAAGTCGTTGTACGTGGCGTAAATTCTTAAAACGACAAGTCGGGTCGTTACAACCAATCACTTTGTAATACTTGTCGAAGTCTGACACTTTATTATAACAAAATACTTAAAGTACAAGTTAGAGTATTTCTACATAGGTTCTACACTTTTTTGTTTAAAAAAATAGTTCCGCACCGCCAAACTTAAAATTGATTATAAAAAGATAACTAAAAAGTCAGTTGAAAAATAAGTCGTGATGTACTTTCTTATTGTTTAAATTAAATAATATATAGTTGTACTCTTTTAGTATTTTCAATTGTGTTAATGCATTGTTTTTTCTTTTTATATTAATCAAAATTTGAATAATAAAATATATTCATTTTATTTCCAAATGGTTGATGCAATTTTTTTTTTGTTCTTTGAAATAATAATCGTGATTTTGAATTATTGAAAAAATAATAATAAGTAAGCTTGTATTTTATTCTAGTTTAAAGACATCTGAATAATTCATTAAAAATAAATAATTTTTTCGATCACAGTTTTTTTCTAGTTTCATTTGATATGATTGAGGTACTCCAGGGTGTAGTACCACTTTCTTTACTATAATTATTTGTTGAGCATTTTTTAAAAATAGTTAATTTTATATTTATGTATTTTAAAATTTATATAATATTAAATTCTTTATTAAACACAGAGGAAGTACCCAACTAAATTTGATTATATAGGAAGAAGTATAATCCTGCATAATGATACTTCTCATGCTGTCTAATATATAATAAAGAAAAAAATTCCCCAAATTAGTTGTCTTAATTTTTTGTTTAGAATATTCTCAAATCATGTTTTATAGAGGGAATTATTTTTATATAATTTGAACAAATTTCAATATCCTTTTAATAAAAAAGGGACTTGAAACTATATTTTATTCTTCAATAATTTTTTTCCTGATTTTATAAAGTGTTCCAATTGAAATTGCAATTTAATGAGAATTTATATAAAATGATATCAAATGATATTAATATAAGAACATCTCAATAAAATCTACATAAATTATTGCAACTTTTTTTAATATTCTTTACCAAAAATATTCAGTACATAAAACAAATGAAATAATTTTTCTTATGGAGATAATAGAATTATTATATATAAATGTATGTTACCATAGTATGTTTTTAATCAAATGAAACGTTTAAATTATTAAAATTACCTAACAAATAATTTTTCTAGTTAAAAATCCTTATTGAAAAAATATTTTTTAAACAGTGAAAGTGAGAACTTAGAAGTAATCTACTTTCAAACAAATAAAAAAGTAGTAAGCAGTAATCAAGTAGTGCATTTAAAGAAGCAACGTTACTTTTGGTTTTTTGGGTCATTAGAAACCCACAAGCCACAACTAAGCTTTTGAGCGTACTGTACAAGCAAACAATACAGTTATTTTTTTTGAAATGATCATAATGCCCTTGGTCGATCTCCTCTTTCTCTTTTATATAAAAGAAAAATGTAATGCATGAGTTAGCTAAACAATGAATATGTGAATCATTATTCAATGAATAATAATACGAGGATAGTTATATAGATGCAAAAGATTACCTGCTAATTGCTATAAGAGTATGTCTGTTTAACATAATTTAATGCTAACACATATATTTTTATTTCACATTATATTAAATATAAAATAGGTATATAAATTCTCGCAAAATTTAGCGCAAACATAATTTCATGTAGATGGAATTGAATGAGGACATCTGAAAAGATGATGAGACCTTCAATCACTTGCTCCAATTTAATCCCCAAAAATATAAAATATAAAATAAAAGAGAGTCGGATAAATTTTTCTCACAAGAACTAGTTGCAATCGTAATTCCTAAATCCTATAGTGTAAAAGTTAATAATCCCTAAATTATTGAACCAAAAATATTCAGAAACGAGAATATAACAGGTTTCAATTCATGGGGCCATCACTTGATTTACCGGCACAGTCCAGAATAATATTTCACCCAACAGAACAAAGAGAACAAGCTACAACTACTTATGTATTGAACAAATTGAATTTTGCCAAAACTATGTTCAGCAACATAGTAGAGAATATCAAAAGATATCTTCATAACTGCAATTTCATTCAGATTACATTTCCTTCTGTTGGGGGTGTTGAGAAGTACTGGCTATATGTACAGAAAGTTAAATTCAATACTTCCTCTGGAGAGGGCTACCGTCAAGCACCATGTATGTTAACTTCTGTTAGCGCTAAGTATAACAAAAATACTTAATCAAGTAAATCTCTGAAAGCTATGTTGCACTCCCAATTGTTTTCACTGTTCATGTTATTCCACATTGCTAATTTGCAGCAGAATAAGGTAGAATCCACTCTTGGTGTGGATTTTCATGCTGATGTTTCAGCTGCCAAGCCTGCGTCACCAAGCATTATCTTCTCAATTATGATCTCAACCAGCAATGTAAATGGCAAAAAAAATATCAAGATGGTTAAGCCAGATTCTTTAGCTAGAATCTTTAGCTAAGGGTCTATCGGAAACAGACTCTCGGCCCTCCCAGGGTAGGGGGTAAGGTTGCGTACATCCTACCCTCCCTGGACCCCACTTGTGGGAATCCACTGGGTGGTGGTGGTTATTGTTGATGTTGTATGGTTAAGCCAGAAAACACGTGGGGCTATGTTCCTTTCAGAAGGCATGATTCAATTTGATACAAGCATGCATCTATAAAATGTAAATTATAAGGTACCATGGTTACCTTCCTGAAGGGTAACAGAGCTGATCTCCAACAACGCGACCTTGACTCCTTGGAACTGTTGAGAAAGAGAAGCATCATACTACATTTCAATTTAATGTTGAAGAACAGAAAATAATACGGGGCTTAAATAGTGACCTTCCTTGATAAAAGAGCAGTTCATGTTACTGAAAGATCCGTTCACACAATATTTAGGCACTTGCAAGTGATTATTAATCAGGCGCTTGCTACAGGTTACTCTTTCCTTGAAGAACAACCCCATAAACATGAATTAAATCAAACATTTTAAACCCCATTTTGCTTCTAGGTTTCTCATACTAAGACGTCAACAAGGCATCATGCAGCTCTAGATCCAGTCATAACAATATATACTGGTCTATTACTAATTACATAGTTAGATTTAGGTTATCAATACCAAATATGAATTTGGTACCATCAGTTTGTGGGTTTCACATGCAACATGTAAAAGCAAACTGAAATTTGAGATCACAAATAGATTATCTTTTTATAAGGGAGATTGCAAATGGAATTTCATAGCAAAAAAAGTTGTATTAAGAAGAAAGCTTTAGAAAAATTATTTTCAAAAGACATAAGATACTTTTGAATAGATTATCTTTTTATAAGGGAGATTACAAATGGAATTTCATAGCAAAAAAGTTGTATTAAGAAGAAAGCTTTAGAAAAATTATTTTCAAAAGACATAAGATACTTACAAGTCTGTATTCCCAGAAGAGTGATTATTTGAACTGCTGTAAGGAATGTGGTTTTGACAAGGTGTTTTGCTGGGAATGGATAAGACCAAATTGCTTTGTGGTTGGGTAATCGAAAAAGTCATATGAGAGGCATTCGATGAACTTGATCTCCTTAGAAGTCCTACTGTTCTAGGAAAACAGCTTGGTTTTTTCTCCGACTCTATGGTAAACGAATCCCGGCATCTGCAAGTACTTCCCTCTTTCAAACAATCAGATTCCAACTGATTTGTTAGCAGGGAACCATCCGTCAATAATATCTGAGGTGTATCTGATCCAATGCTTAGTGCATTTCCATCACTGGTTCTTATGGTCATAATTTCTCTGCCGTGACAACATATTTGAGTGTTTTGAGATAAACACTCAGAGGAACATGTTTCAACAACTTTATCCACCATTATGACTCTTTTAGAAGCAGAATCGGAGTTCTCTGATGGATCACTTCTACATTCCATCTTGGAAAGCGACTTATAAGGCTTGCCACGTGAACAGTTAAAAAGTCTAAAAGTCAACCTTTTAATTCTGGAATACTTTTTGAGGAAACAGCCAGGAACAAGATTGATTCTGATTTCCACATTGCAGCATAGTGTTCGCTGAAGCGCATTTGCAATGGGTTTCCATGATTTCTCAGCCTTTGATATGTCTTTGGGGCAATAGAACTCCAGTTCAGCAACTGCCAAACCTGGAACATGGATTACAAGATATTCATGACAGAAAGAGAACAGTTTAACAGTGTAAGGCGACATTCAACAGACTAAGAAAGCATCTGGTTTGCTTGGATTAAGTAATTTGAAATTAAGAAGTTGGAGAAACAATCAAAGAGGAACAAAAAGTTGAACTACAAGGAACTCGATACTCAAAATATAGCTGCTTTGGTGCCAATACATCTTTTCATTGTCCTCTACCGTTGGACTCCAGCATGCAGATTTTGAATTACAAAAGTTAATTAATCCTCAGTCCTCACAATGGAAACTACAGTTCCTTTGGTAAGATTTTCTCAAAAATCCATTTAGATATTTTATTTGCATGCAGGGTCTGGAACATAAGCTCAATATGTTGGGGAGAAAGGGGGAATTGTATGGAGCTTGGGTGGAGACATGCTTTGAAAATTTTGTAAATGCACTCTCTGAAATGTGACTGTACTCTTAATTTTATGCTCAAATAGATCTAACCTAAAAATCAAGATTTAGGTGAAGGAGGCTTGAAGGTGCCAAGAACTTGAATATGTAGTTAAAAAGGACAGATGAAATATAAAAGTATACCCATGGAAAGCACATTGTGTACCTTGGGAGCATATCCAAGTGGGAGTAATGAGATGAAATCCAACACTATTTTTAGTGATAGACACATGCCGAAATATATTATTATAAAAACTCGCTTTATCTTGTAAAGATATAGAAGTCCAACACTATTTTTTATTATTATTAAATAATCAGTGTAGATCTCCAATTCAAAGGTTGTCCCCCTATTTCAACTTCGTCAGATCAAAGGCGCTTTGCACAACTCAGTATTTCAAGTATGGAAGGAAAGGTGACAATTCAATCAAGCAGAGATAGACCTAGGCATTCACAGAGAGGTGCAAAGCTGAAGATATGATGCAATAAACATGTAAAGCATGGAAACTGATACCTTGTTTAAGACGAATTGATGACAACTTCCCTTGTCTTCTCAAAAAGTTTGCAAGTGAATTGGATTCGCATATTTCAATAGCTTTATTCCATACAGATGACAGAGTTTCTTTATCATCCTGCATTCCCCTTTTGCAAGATTCAATGCTTTCACATGCGCAAGTTGAAAGGTGCTTCAAACTCTCACTTGTTGATGATGTACTACACGGATTACCATCAGGATCTGACACATTAGAAACAAAATTCCACTGCAATGAACTTCTTGAACATAAAAATTAGCTTTGTCTAAGATAACGAACTGTGTAGAATGTGCTAATCATACCAACCTTGTTGGTATACCGTTCTCATGCACGAATTTCCATCTTTGGCGTCGACTAAAGCTCCCACTGAGCTTAACTGCAGAAGTGCAGCAGTCAGCCATGTTGTTTGATTTTTTGACATCCTCAATTGTTTTTCCGTCTCAGAGAGTACTTTGAGTGCATGACTAAGTTGCTGTTTCTCAGCTTCAGCTATAAATACAGTAGTAAAAAGACAATCTTTTTAGATAAACCAGTCTTACTTATACGCATCACATAAAGTAAAAATGAGTATAAGAGCAATAAATCATCTGAAAACAGAGCAAAAGAAAGATGAACTCAAGCAGCAAAACAAAGATTACAACTCTGAAGAATAAGGAAAACAGATAGAACTAAAGCAGATATATATGCGGTTCTTACATACTCCCTCCGTTCCAATTTATGTGAACTTGTTTGACTGGGCACGGAGTTTAAGAAAAAATGAAGACTTTTGGAATTTGTGATCCTAAACAATTCAAAAAGGGCCCCAGAGTATTTGTGTGATTATAAAAGCTTCTCATTAAGGTTAGAATTGTAAGTTTAAGCACAATTATTTCCTAATTTAGAAATGGGTCATTCTTTTTGGAACAGACCAAAAAGGAAATAGGTTCACCCAAACTGGAACGGAGGTAGTATTTAATAACGTTTATCTGCCAAAATTCCCTATAGTAGTTTTAAGGTAGCAAGTGGTCCACCGAAAAGATGTTAGTCAAAAGTGCACCATGAGGTCGCTATTAGAATTCGCATAATGGGGTAGATTTACGCTTGAGCTCTCCTCAAAAACCTTTTTTACCAACAGTCAATATGTCTACATTTGCTAAGTGATTCTGGATGGAAAAATTAACCTAACGATAAATGAGCATGGTACTTGCAACATAAATGTCAGTATTGGTCACAAAACTAGAAACCTGAAATAGGTTCTCTAAAATGACTTAAACGAAACTAATGAAGCCGCAGCAACCTTAAAGATGATTTTGAGCTAGTACACATGAAAATACATGATTCAGTGTAAAGGACAATTTCCCAAAGCCACGCGGACAAACGAAATGAGGATAGTGACTAAACCATCCACACCACATCAGTGGCCACCACTCCCAGCTGATACCACTGGGGTAATTAGTCATCATCCAAAGAAATTCTTGATCTACAACATGCAGAACTAGTATGACAGCGAAATTGGCAAAATATGATTTGCAACATATAAAAGAACAACCTAATAGAACCTAATACATACAAAGGAGTCCACAGAATACCCTGTCTTTACCTTCACAAGCACTTATTTGACATTTTCCAGAAAGAATGTCCATTATTAGATTTGCTAGCTGCGATATTAGTTGCATGGGATCTATCCTTGATCTCATTAGCTCTCTGGCTCTTTTAACTGTATTTGAAGTGTCGGATGACAATGCCAGATGCAGCAACTCCAGCAACTCATCATCAGAGACAGCTCCAATCTGCAGAGAAGATGCAAGGATGACATTACTTCTCCTGGCATTTATGAAACAAGGAAATATAAAAAGAAACACAAGAAAGTCACAAATGAACACTTACTAGCTCATACACCAATGGTGTTGTTATTCTTTTCCCAAGCAAACTTAGCTGCTCGAGCATTATCTCCCCATCTCGAAGTGAACCATTTGATTTACAAGCAATGAAATCTAAAGCATCCTGATCAAAAGTGATTCTTTCATCCTCACAAATTTCGCGTAACCTGTTCGAAATATCGACTTCTTTTATCTTGGAAAAATGGTACTTCTGGGACCGTGATACTGCAGTACGAGGCAGCTTCTCAAGGTCAGGGGTGATCATTATGAAGATCACATGCCGAGATAGTTCTTCCAGGTGATTTAAAATACTTGTCCATGTTTCCTCTCGCAATAAGTGGCACTCATCTATAATAAAAACCTTAAATTTGGAAGAAACTGGAGGCGCCACAGCATTCTTGAGAAGTAATCTAATTCTCTCCATTCTATTGATTTTCAAGGAATCCACTTCTTTAACATCCTTGCTTCTTCCTGAGAAGTACAGAACACAATCTCTGCAGAGGCCACATGGTCTCTCAGCATCAGGAGAAAGACAGTTCAATGCGGCAGCAAAAATTCTTGATGCGCATGTTTTACCTGTACCACGAGGACCATGAAACAGGTAGAATGGATTTATCCGCTCACTTGAGATAGCGTTCAACAGAGACCTTGTTACTACATTCTGTCCCACCATTTCACTGAATGATTTTGGCCTGAACTTTTGACTGATACTTCTAGGACTTTCTGAATGTGAAGCAACTCCATTGTTATCATGCATCCAGCTTCTTCTTTGTACAGCTAAGAGTGTCTCATCAATTCCTGAAGACAGAAGTGGTCGCTCTTCCATATGTGTGCTCAGGTTTGATTCTCTAAACCTAGGGGTGCCTAACCAGCAGGAGCTAATTCCACATCCACCACGATCAGATTCCACATCGTAAACATCTTCATTTCCGTACAGTGAAATGGCATGGTTTGAGCTTCCGTTTGGAGCATCACTTACAGAAAAGTAGGGACTACCTACACGACTCAAAACATCACCAGCTGCTGTTCTAGAAGATCTAGTATGTTTTCTATGTTTGCATTTCTTCTTTGTTCCATAATAAACTACATCTTTGGCCTGCACTGCTCCGTCATTTGATTCTTTACTTGAACCAATGCCCTCCTCCCAAGCGTTGGAAGTCATTGCCATTCCTTTATCCCCATAAGAGTGACCTAATCTTTTAGTTGAAGATTTATTTCCTCTTTCTATGTCAGTTGGTTGTCGTACATTACACAATTCAACATTATCGTTCCAATGATCCATTTGAGGGGAAACCAACTGCGATTTGCAATTCCCCATATTCATCCCTACTTCCTGACCACCTACATATTCATCCCGGTTGGCAAACAAAATGGAGCCATTTGGCCGCATTGCGCTGCTATCATCATTATACCTTACTTCCTGCCTATCTTCAAACCCCAAAGTAATAGCATTACTTGAATTTGTTTCCCAATTCAACTTATCAACCATTGCGGAGAACTTGCTTATTGAATTAGTGGTTGGATCCCTAAGTGACTTCACTCTCCTAAGTGCAACCAGCGTTCTCGATATAGGAACATCAACTGAATGCCGTCGCCCATCCATCACTCAAAAAGTATCAAAACGCTTACGCAGCTAAAGATTTTCTAATGGCCCACAAAACAATGCTGTTGTTTTTACCTAAAATTCAACAAGAAATAGAAACAAAAATTAGTAAGTCTTTTCTACTGCTTCACAATGAATTAAAGAATCTAACTTTTATGTATGTACAGTACAGGAAGATAAAACAAGCAAATGTGAAGTTCGCAAAATTGAAAATCTAGAAAGAAAGAAAACGGGAAAAAAATTATTTATCATCTATTACTGTAACTAACGCGTGTTTAAACCAGAATGTATAAAAGAAATCAAACATAGACAAAGCCAAAATGCAAAATGAAGTACAATGTAGTAGTATCTTTTGACTGAGACAAAAGAACTACTTACAAAAATATCAAAACCCCATTTTCACCTGTAAATAAAAGCAAGCACTGAATCAACGGAAAATAAAAGGAATGAAAAAAAAACATACCTTTGTATACAAAGAAAACAAAACTTTGAAAAGTGTAACCCTTTCACTCAGCCCAAAACAATACTTTATGTAGGACGAATCTTTCAGTTCAAATTAAATATATAAATAAATGCGTGAAAATCCTAAACAAATACTTTATCATATTAAAATAATAAAAAACGAAAAAAACGACAAAGTTTGAAAGAAATGAGGTAGAAAACAGACACATGAAAACACAGGAAACCTGTGGATTGAAGAAGAAGCAAAGCAAAAAATGGGCTTTGAAGTTCACGAGATTTGAAATGAGGCCGAGAATTCCGCATAACCCATTGAAGCAAGCCCAGAAAAAAACAACAGAGAGAGTGTTTTTGGTTTTCTTGGGATAAGAGAAGAAGAGGCGGAAGACAAAGAAGAGTTGAGGTGAGTGGCAAAGTAGTAAATGTCATTAATGTATAGGGGTGAGGTGATAAACGCGCCATCACATTCATTGCAGTTCAATAGGGAAGAACCGACGTGTACAGTGGCATGTCAAATAATTTTTCAGAAATTCTACTGTAACTTCTGCAGTGTGCAGAGATAGAAGGTGGACCAGAGGGTACTTTCGGGATTTCGTACACTGACCGTTTCAGTTAGTTTGGGTGGCTAAAAGCTGTTCCTATGCTATACTGTAGCTTCTTTTTTCAGTTTATTTTACTGGTTTTATTTAATGCGACACCACTTTTTAGATTTTGAAAAAGAAAAAAAAAATTAGTCCATTTTGAACCACTAGTAATAAAGTTATTGACTTCTTAGTAACTTTTTAAAATTAGGAGTGGTCAAAATTTAAAACGTCAATGGGTATGTTGGGTAACGCCAACATTCTGCCTATGGCAGGGCTAACGACGGGGCTGGAGCGGCCTTGACGTTTGCTCGGAGTATTAATGGTTCGATTTGGATCATTTTTTCTTAAAAAGAAACGTAAGTTGATTTATTTAAATATTTGAACTAATCAATTAAGTCGATTTTTTATCAATTCGATTTACGTCGTGTTTTGATTATTTATCGATTTTTTCTTAAATATGAGATATACACTACCAAACACATAACCTGGCGATTATATTTTCAACGTAATACTATTATTGAGAAATCTATCATTTACCAAAATATATTGATATAAAATAGATTCTTGTACTTAGCAAAAGAAAGCTATCAATCAAGTTAGAATGTAAAGGCAAAGAACTAGATTATTATAATAGCAAAGAACAAGAATAAAAGTGCAAACGATTAAAATGTACCATAAAATTTTAGAAACTTTGTATAAAAATATACATATATATAAGTGTAATAATAAATTTTAAATAGTTACTTCTATAGTAGGTTTAGTTCGCTATTTTTTGATTTTTTTTATTTATTAAAACCAAAACCAAATTAAATTTAAACGATTTTTAAAATCCCAAACCAAAACCAAACCAAACCAAAAAAGTATCGAATTTTTTTTATCGGTTTGATTCGATTTTTTGGATTTTTATGAACACCCTAACGTTTGTTAGATGAGTTGGATTAAGAAATAAATTGTGCCCTTGCTATTAGCGGTAGCTTTTGACACGACGGTAAAATGTTGGATTCTAACCACGTATATTACTGCTTATAGCTTGTAGCTTTGCTTTATTGCGAAAAACTCAAGTGAAAACCCTCTCAGATGACCTAAAACATAATTTTATAACTGTTTGGTAAATAGGCTAGGAGAGGTGACAGAGGAGTGTGCAAGGATTGCAAGGTAATTTCGGGTGAGATACTCGCGACGCAACATAGGCTCTTGGTGATGGACGTTGGTATTATGTTAAAGAGGAGGAAAAGGTTTACTCGAGGAAGTCCGAGAATCAGGTGGGGAGCCTTAACTAAGGATAAAGCCCAAGAGTTGGAAGGGTGGTTGTCGGCTATAGGAGCTTGGAGGAGCAGCGGTGACGCGAACACTATGTGGTCAGCGACAACAGACTGTATTAGGGAGGCTGCGAGAGAGGTGTTAGGAGTCTCGACGGGCGTCTCTGGTGGGCACAAAGAAGACTGGTGGTGGAATGAAGTGGTTCGAGGTAAAATGGAAGCTAAGAAGGTGGCGTACCTGAAGTTATTGGGGAGCATAGATGAGGAGGAGAGGCGAGCATGCATGGAGAGGTATAAGACACCTAGGAATGAGGCTAAGCTGGTGGTCACAGAGGCTAAGACTGCTGCATATGGTTGTACGTACGAGGAACTGGGAAAAAAAGGCAGGGAGAAGAAGTTATTCCGGCTGGCCAAGTTGAAAGAGAGGAAGGCTCGGATTTTGGACCAAGTGAGATGCATCAAGGACGAAGATGGTAGAGTATTAATGGAAGATGCCCAGATTAAGAGGAGATGTCAGACTTACTTTCATAAACTTTTGAATGAAGAAGGGGACCAGGATATTGTGCTAGGCGAATTGGAGCATTTCGAGAGTCACCGTGACTTTGGGTACTGCAGGCGTATCGAGGTTGATGAGGTCGTGGGAGCTATGCGTAAGATGAGTAGGGACAGAGCGACCGGGCCAGACGAGATTCCGGTGGAATTTTGGAAGTGTATGGGGAGAGCGGGTTTGGAGTAGTTGACTAGGTTGTTTAATTTTATTTTTAAGGCGAAGAGGATGCTGGATGAGTGGAGGTGGAGTACGGTGGTTCCATTATATAAGAACAAAGGTGAAATCCAGAGTTATAACAATTACAGGGGTATCAAATTACTGAGTCATACTATGAAAGTGTGGGAAAGGGAGGTTAAAGTGAGGGTAAGGATGGCAGTGTCTGTATCCGACAACCAGTTCGGGTTCATGCCGGGTCGTTCGACTACAGAAGCTATACACCTTATTAGAAGGTTGGTAGAACTGTACAGAGAGAGGAAGAAGGATCTGCACATGGTCTTTATTGACCTAGAGAAAGTGTATGACAAGATTCCTAGAGAAGTTCTCTGGAGATGCTTGGAGGCAAAAGGTATATCGGTTTCCTACATTATGGCGATTAAGGACATGTATGATGGGGCTAAGACTCGGGTTAGGACAGTAGGAGGCGACTCTGAGCAGTTTCCGGTTATAATGGGGTTACGCCAAGGTTTTGCGCTTAGTCCGTTCTTATTCGCCCTCGTGATCGACGCGTTAACACACCATATTCAAGGGGAGGTGCCATGGTGCATGCTATTTGCCGATGACATAGTTCTGATTGATAAGTCGCGAGCCGGTGTTAACGAGAGGCTAGAGGTTTGGAGACAGGCTCTTGAGTCTAAGGGTTTCAAGTTGAGCAGGACGAAGACGGAATACCTGGAGTGTAAATTCAGCGCTGAGCAAGGGGAAGTAGGCGTGGATGTGAGGCTTGAATCACAGGTTATCCCGAGTAGAGGCAGCTTCAAGCACCTTGGTTCGGTTATCCATGGGGGAGGGGAGATTGACAAGGATGTCACACACCGTATTGGGGTAGAATGGATGAAGTGGAGGTTAGCATCTGGAGTCTTGTGTGACAAGAGAGTGCCACCAATACTCAAAGGTAAGTTCTATAAAGCGGTGGTTAGACCAGCCATGTTATATGGGGCTGAGTGTTGGCCCGTTAAGAACTCACATATTCAGAAGATGAAAGTAGCAGAAATAAGGATGTTGAGGTGGATATGCGGGCACACTAGGATAGATAAGATTAGGAATGATGTTATTTGGGAGAAGGTGCACGTGGCTCCCATTGATGACAAGATGCGGGAAGCGAGGCTTAGATGGTTCGGACATGTTCAAAGGAGTAGCCCAGATGCTCCGGTACGGAGGTGTGAGCGGCTGGTTGTGGAGGGCACGAAAAGAGGTAGAGGGCGACCTAAGAAGTATTGGGGAGAGGTGATCAGAGAGGATATGGCGAGGCTCCAGATTTCTGAGAACATGACACTTGATAGGAAGATGTGGAGGTCGAGTATTAGAGTTGTAAGTTAGGATGTAGTTGAGTCTTGACTTACTTCGTACCATTGTGGGACTGGCCACGTAGGGTTTTGTTTTACATTGTCACTAGGGTACATTGTCACTAGGGTAGCTAGTGACAATGTTGTATTTTACTACTTCGCTTTTCAGTGCATGTCCTATTTACTAACTATCGTTTTTGCTTTGCATCTTTCTTCTGCATTTCATGGTGTTCCTATTTTTTCTATGATTGTTGTGGTGATACTAATGTTGTCTTCTCTTGTCGTTTTGTCTTTTTGTTTTCTTGACCCGAGAGTTTTTCGGAAACAATCTCTCTACTCCTTTGGGGTAGGGGTAAGGTCTGCGTACACACTACCCTTCCCAAACTCCATTAGTGAGATTATACTGGGTTGTTGTTGTTGTTGTTGTTTGGTATATGGGCTAGAGTAATGTGTTATTGGAGAAACAGACGTCAACCAAAGAAAATTGAGGTGAAGTTTAAAGCAATCTCTCTAATTAAAGCAAACACAAAACTAAAGTGCAAGAAACATTCCAGGCTATTATTCCCTGAATTTCTTTATGAACATCACGTGCATGATAGAGAACATGAAACTCCTTTTACGGACAAATTTTATCAAAGTCAATTATCATATTAATTAGTATTACAAGCAAACCAAACACCTTTAACAGTAATTGCCATTGTCCCGCTTATGAAAGACCGACAAGTATACCCAATCAGAACAAGCCTTTCTATAGCCGCGAATAACAATATTAAGTAGGCGTTTGGACATGAATTCTATTTATTTTTTTTTAAATTTGAAATTTCACTAAAATTTGAATAGAAGATGAAGTTGTGTTTGGTTATAATTTTTGCAACATATTTGGATGTTTTTTCTTCAACATATTTTGCAACTAAACACTAGCAACCTTCCCATTTTCAATTGAAAAACTGGTGTTCAAGTGAGATTGAAAAAATTATAAAATTTTGATAGCCAAACATTATTTTCAAAAAAAAATTAAAAAAAAGAAAATTTTCTTGTGTCCAGACCGGCTCTAAGAGAAGTAATGATGAAAAAGTGTCAGAAGAAATAGAGAGGAGACATTCGAAGTGGAACAAAAAAAATCCAAAAACCATCAATTTTACTTTGTATTCATATTTATAGTAAATTAATAAATATAATTTTTTTTTAAAGTATATGTATATTTTTATCACTTACACATTTAAATAATATATATTCATATTAATGTTTAACTGTTGATTTACATAAACAAAAATGTGCGATCAATATTTAGCTGGGCACATAAGGTAACTAATATTGGCAATTGTAAATTTCAACTAACGAAGACATTCACCATCCACCGCAAAATAAGCCGATAGCTTTTTACCCTTTCATGACTTTCTGTTTCTTCTCTGTCCAGGTTATTTTTTGAAAATATTACTGACTTGATATTCAAAGTCTAACCTCCTACAGTAGCCTCGGGAATATCACTGCTTTGTCCATTTTTTTTTATTTTTACCAACTTCAGAAGATGCCAAGGGCGAATTGAAACAATGGACAAGGTCAATATAAATTGCAAATTAAGAGTTTGTATTCTACCGATAAAGAATAACTTAGCCTCTCTTTTTCTTCTCAGCACAAATTACTGTACATATGTTTGGAGGAAATTTGCACATTATATGAACAAAATTTAATTTTGATCCTTGTGATATTTAACTAAGCAAATTTGATCTTCAATTAATTGTATGTACAATTTTTATCTTAGTAAATTTATGTACATTACATGATTTGACTATCTATGTGTTACGTTAAGTTTGTAATGATAATTAATATTTGAGGATAATATAGTCAAGGTTTCCTACAAATGATTCGAGCTAAGTATAACATCTTTCCAATATAGAGGGACCAAAACACAAAATTTAATAAATTAAAGATTAATGTGTCTGGTCACATATCTCACGGACAAAAATATCAATAACGGAGAGACCGCGAAACTGTATTATTTATTCCGTTAGCGGCTGAGAGTCCATTTCAATCATCAACAACAGAATAACGTGACTTATCAATTGAGTTTGCAGTCCTATGCCAAGTGAAAAAAGAAAGAAAGAAAAAGACATTAAAAGCAATACAATGTAGAAATAAATTTTGGCCGACCTATGGAGTGTGACCATTTACCAACTCCGCTTAAAAGCTCCTGCTTAGTTTGATAGTTTTGGCGATAGGCATAAAAAAAAATTCATCGGTTCAGATTTTTAATGAAGGAGTGATTCATTCGGCGTGTTTGCGTACTTCACCCCTAATTCCTCCATAGTTTATATCTAGAATTTAAGTTATATATATGGATGGAATAATGATTTTTGTACATCATTAGTGTAATTTTTTTTTTTAAAACGAAAACTTGGCGTAATTGGTAAAGTTGGGGTTCGAGCCGTGAAAACAGTCTCTTGCGGAAATGCAGGATAAGGCTGCATACAATAGACCCTTGTGGTCCGACCCTTCCCCGAACCCCCCACATAGCGGGAGCTTAATGCAACTGACTGCCCTTTAGTGTAATATATTTTTGTTTTGAAAGGGAGTCTTAGCGTACCTGTTAAAATTGTTGCTATGTGACCAGGATGTCACGTGTTCGAGCCGTGGAAACAGTCTCTTGCAGAAATACAGGATAATGTTGCATACAGACCCTTGTGGTCCGACCCTTTCTCGAACTTTCAACATAGCGGGAGTTTAATGCACCGAACTGTCCTTTAGTGTAATATATATTTTTCTTATTTACTTTTGGTTATCAATCAATCCTATTAAATACTCCATAATTATACTTTTTAAGTAATATGATTGTATAAATAATTTTTAGACGGCTAATACATAAAACTTAAACTGCGGATTTTGAGTACCTTCTACTTTATTCATTTCAATGAAAATTTTATGTACAAAAAATTTCACTCTTCCAAGTTATCTATGCAATGTGCTCTTTTATTATGGGGATGTACGAGGGTTGGTGACCAAGAGTACGACTTTTTAAAATCGTGAACGTAGCGTTAAAAAGTGGGAACCAACCGTTCACTACTCTTAGAACCAAACGTGCATGATAACTCTACGTGTCTAAGTTAGAGGCGGATCCAAGATTTAAATTTTATGGGTTTAATTTTAAGATTTTTAACATTAAACTCATTATATTTTTAAAGTTATAAGTTCATATTTACTATTTTTGCAATTTTAATGAATTTTTACATATAAATATTTACCCCGCGTCAAAAAGTATGGGCTCAGTTGAACCCGTAGCTAGTACGCTACATCCGCCTCCGGTCTCAGTATACTATTTTTAGTTTATGAAGAAATGAAAAAAATAAAAGCTTATCATAATTTTAACTATTACCGACTAGGCGTCAATGTACTGAAAAAACAAGAAGAAACGACAAGGACATAACCGTCGGACATACAACGCAAAATTTTACTATTAGAAAGTAAAAATCCAGTAGGATTGGAGAACAAGTGATAATAGATTTTGGATTCAATAACTTTTGGCTTACTCTATATTTGTATTAATGAATTTATTAAATATATAAGAATATTTAGTTCAAAAATCAGTCTTTTAATCTAATTATTATTGCATATAAATTAACTTGAGTTTGCTATACAAATTCATAAATTTCAACTCGCTGCGAGGGCAGGGATATTATGAGCAACTCATATAAGCATGACATGTGGATTTCAATTAACTTTTAGTGTTTGAACGGCAAATGAATTGACTTATCTTCAATTGGTGTGCACCTTTCCATAACGGAAGAACTTTTATGGATCTATGCTCTCTTCTTTCATTTGTTACTTAATACAATTTCATCTAATGATTAATACTATTTACATCACAATTTTCTGTACATCTCAATTTAAAATTTCAATTGATGATGCAAGTTTCTTGTAATAGGATAGTAGCCTCACTTTACGCTCGTGCTGTAAAAGACAAGTATGTAGATATTTACCAAAATACTTTTTTACAATGATGTATTGTCTAACAACATACTCTAACTCTTTGGTTTGTTTACACAAGATTCTCTCCACGTACTTATTTCGAGAGGGATTGAAAAGCACAAGAGCACTGCTTTTCCTCTCCATTCGTAAAAATTTCACGGGTTCTTATTTGGTAGATCACCCTTATTTAACTTATATTTATTTTTTAAAAAAAATTTAACTGACATTTAATTTTTGAGTAACTTCAGATAGCCATGCTTTTCTCTTCTTCTTCACTGTTGTTTTCATCTTCTCTGTATTCGTGTCACATCTATCCAGGAGTTTCGCTATTGCTTTCTTCTTCATTGTATTTATGTCCCATGTATCCGGGAGCCGTTTTTTCCCCATTCTTCTTAGTTGTAAAATACCATTGTAGGTTGTGCTTAGGGTTTCTTCTTCTTCTTCAACTTTTTCTTCTTCTTAGTTGCAAAATGGATTTGTTAGATTTGTTGTTATTCTAACAATTTGATGATTGAGTTTGTTATTTATGATATTTGAAGGTTCTAACAAATGGATTTGTAGTTTGTTGATATTTGATGATTCTAACAATTTGGTATGATATTTGAATGTTGCAAAATAAGTTTATTCTCAGAACCTAAGATTCGATTTCTGAAGTTGCATTGAAGAGATAGAACTACATAAGATTTGAATTTTCTGAATCTGCATTTGAAAGATAGAAGAACTTCAAATTTGATTTATGAAATTCAATTGAAGAGATAGAAGAACTTTGATCCCGGTGGTTAAATTTTATAATTTTTTTTTAAATATGGGTATAACTTCAATGGCGATCCCAAAAGTTGGTATATGTGAAAATGCCCCCTCCGCCTTTCCTTAATAGACTAATCAGTTAACGGTCCATTTCGTCCAGACTAATCGCTATCTAAGCAAAAGCATTAGCCCAAAGCTCAAGCCCAATAATTCGTTTACTGCAACTCTTGGTCAAACCCTTCCTTTTTACAGGCTCGGCTGGAGTTGCAGTTGAAAGCCCAATACTGTTAAGATTGAGGTTTAATGCAAAAGAGTACGAAAGCCCAAATCATCAAAATAGCGTGTCATTTTAAGTTCGATCTCATCTCAATTCTATACGCTACCAATTCACCAAAAAATTGTCATTTTCATTACAGCTCTAGTTACATTGGTTCTGGTTTTATTCCGTAAGTGCTGGTTTAAATTAGTACTTCATCCGTTTCAAATTAGATGAGGTACTTTCCTTTTTAGTCTGTTCCAAAACAAATGACACATTTCTAAATTTGGAAATAATTCAACTTCAAACTCTTCATTTTACCCATTTTGCCCTTAATGAGAAGCTTTTATAACCACACAAATGTTATGGCTTCACAAAGCTTTTGCCCCTTAGGCTTTTAAGATCACACGTTTCAAAAGTCTTTTTTTTCTTTAAACTCCGTGCCGAATCAAACTAGCTCATCTAAATTGAAACGGAGGGAGTAGTAAAGAGTTGTTAAGTCGGCAAGCTCTTCTGCGTTGACAATTCCGTAATTGCGGGTTTAAATTTCTAATAGTTTTAGTCAATGGATTTAGTAGAAGATTATCAACCATCGTCCGGCCTAAAGTCTTGGATTTGGTCTGTTCCAGTATATTATTTCCTTCATGCAAAAATTTATTTCACTACACTCCCTCTTTTTCTCTTCCAGTATGTCCATTATTAGACTAGTATGGTTTACAAATAAAAGCACACTTTAGTGTCCTGAAATATTTGATATTCTTTAAAGAGAGAAAATAACAAAATAGTGTTGATATTCAAAGAAAGGATACATCACTTGAAATATTCAAAGAAAGCTCGTAGGAGTAGGTTTTTGATTTAGAAATTTTGTAACTAGTATATATTCTGCTGGAATCTTGAAGAATGTTAACACCCTTCCTAGAAGGTGGTTACATGCATGTTTTAATTGCTCTTTAGGTATATTGTGTTTGTTTGTCTATGGTAATATATTTACAGTTTAGTACCAAAATAAATTAGTGCGAGTAGCTTTTATTGTTTCCATGTGCTTTATAATAGATTACTTCTACCCGGCGGCGGGTATAGTAGGTAGCAGGCATGTTCAATTCATTTTGGCTTTCAAGCGAGAACGATAAATAGGCGATACATCATCCTTGCTGCTACTTATATTTTTCGTGACTTGACATATTCATTCAATTGAACCCTGATGTTTTATACTTCAATACCACATAAGGGGGTGTCCAATTTTTGCGTGCACAGATTATAGAAGAACTTGGTTCTTCTATGTGTTTCTTATACCACTGTTGCGAAAATAGTAAATACGGAAAGTAAAGAACACAAGTATTTTTACGTGAAAACCATCCGGCTCAAAAGGTGAAAAAAACACGACCTACTACTCAGTAGGATTTTTGCCAATGCTTCACTAAGAGCACGTTTGGACATAAAATTTGATGGAAGATTTTTTCAAAAAAATTTCACTTTTTTTTTTTAAAATCAGCGTTTGTTCATAAAATTTCCAATTTTCACTTGAAGATGCATTTTGGAAATTTTCGAAAATTTGAAAAACTGCAAAAGCTGTTTTTCAAAATTTTCACTCAAATCACTCACAAAATTTCAAAAACAACCCAAACTGAAATTTATGTCCAAACACAACTCTAAATTTCAAATACCATTTTCACTTGAAAAAGTTTTTCACCATTTTTTCGAATTTTACAATTCTTATGTCCAAACGCCTACTAAATCACTAAGCCAAAATAATATTTACAAAGCTCTTTGTAAACCTAAGGACTACCTCTAATCCCGTTGTGGCAACCAACCTCTAACTGTTGCGACAACTTCAAGTTAACTCTAATCTGAATACTTAGAGTACCTAATACAATTGCCTCTAGATAAAGCTAAAATGTACAATTTGAAAAGCCTACAATTGAACTAGAATAAAAGACATACACTTGGAACTGATTCTTCTATCTGGTTCATGTAGCTTCAGATTCGCACACTTGAATCATACAAGAATTGCTTGCAAAATGCATTGCTATTTTGCTCTCAACTCAAGTTTAACTTCAGCTTTTACCTGTAGAATGAGAACATCCTGCAACATATAGAGTTAGTAGAATAGGAAATAACTAGAGTTCTAATGCTATACTCTTCCATGGTGGAAGAGTTCTAGTTATCTTCAACTTTTAACTCCTCCCTTATCTAGGATAGTTCTCTTCGAGTAAGGAGTCCTTCTCCTTATCATTTATGCAACCTTTTTCGATCAGGAGATATCAGATATAAAAATTTAAGCTTATCTCCTTCACGTCCATCCCTTATGCTCGAATCTGCCCGTGTCTGTATACACTGTGTATGGTCCTATTTCATGCTTGAGTTCTTTTGTCAATCATCAAAACAAACTTCACTTGGGCTAATAAATTCTCCCTTTTTGATGATGACAAACTCTCTGCTTTTCATAAGTATAGGCCTTGTGTCAACCCAACTCAACATCAACACAATGTTAGAACACTTTCTATTTTAAAGTCACGAATCATCAAAGACCAGGTTCATTAGGTTATAAACATCACATTACACAGTAAAAAGTACAACATATCTTCCCCCTTATGGCATCATCGAAAAGTTGCATAAATATGTTAGATAACCAGATTTTAATAGAAATTACTCATGGCCATTGGGACTACTTCAAATGCAATCATGGAGTCAAGTATCATTTATCAATCTAATAATATTAGTCAACTAAGAAGTATTAACTAACAGTTAGAGCACAAAAACAGTTGATTATCATTGATACTAGTCATCCACAAAGTATAAAGAGAAATAAAAATACTAGATCATGAGCAAAACGATCAAAAAGAAATCCCATATGGGTCACTGGTTTGTCTAACTAGGCTAGGAAGGTTTTAAGGTTGGGAAGGACCAAGTTCTTGGTTCTTAGCTTGAAGCAGTTTCAGCATATTATGAAGAATGCCATCATTCTTCTCATTTTCTTTTGCAAGCTCAGCTCTGAGAGCATCTCTCTCAGTTTCTACTTCTGCCAACCTCTTCTTCACCGTTTCAATTTCAGTATCTTTAGCCCCACTTTCTTGCACCAAGGCTCGCACTTTGCTGTTCACAGGTACCTTCTTGAATGAATCCGGTTCTTCGGGAGTGGTGTGGACTTCATAGTCACAAGCAGTCAAAATGTTTGCCCCAAAGTGATCCTTGGTTGTACCAACTTTCCATTTCTTGATGGGTACCTTGAAGTGTGCGAGTACAACCGTGAGAATGAAACCATAGGGTATGACATGAGTTTTGGTACCAGTCAGAACCCTATCGAGAAGTTGGATGATAAATCCAGTCTAATTGATTAGTCTTCCACTATCCAGACATTTCATAAGGACCAAGTCCATGAATGTGGCAATGTGCCTCCTTTCCTGCTTAGGCAGCACAACTTTGTTAACAAATTCGAACAGCACTTTATGGGGTGGCTTCATCTCACTTTTGTATATAGCCTTGGGCTGAAGCTCTTCTTCATTGTCACCAAACTTCCTTGTAATGGCAAGGGAGGTAGGGAGATTTTCTAAACTTGGCCATTTGCGTTTCTTGTAATCATTGTACCCTTCAGCAGGTACACCTACGATCTCTCCCAGTTCCTTGTCATCAAAACTCACTGTCACCCCCTTCACCATATTGGTAACTCTGCCATTTTTAATCTCATAATTTGCCATGAACTTCACAATCTCAGTTCTGGCAAGCTTTCTATCCATCTGAAGGACCATGTCCTTCCAACCCTGCAGTTGTAACTTTTCCAGCAGCATTGCCATACCTTCCTCCTCCAAATCCCTGAGGAGTCTACCTTTCAAGATCGTTCTTTTCCCAAACTTAACCATCTTGTCCTTCTCTACATAAGATTCTTCTTCTTCTTCTACCATTGTCACTTTTCTAGACTTCAAGGCAGACTTGGTTCTTTTATCCAAGGTAGAGGGCTCTGCAGACTTTGTCTTTGAAATAGACTTCTTTATGGAAGTCTTGATTTTCTTTGCCTTTGGAGTCACAACCTCCATTCCTTCTGCCTCATCTTCATCACGAAGAACCAGGCCTATCTCTTCAATTTCAACTGCCTCAACAAGCTTAACCACCTTCTTCTTTCCCTTTGCAACAACTTTTCTCTTACTTTCTTCTAAGGCCTTTACCAGTTCAGCCTCACTCTGCTTCTTCTGACTCCTTGTAGCTCTTCCTCTTGTAGGAGGAGTCACTACATGGATAGAAGAGGCAGCCTTTCTTTTCTTGTTTGCCCTCGCAATGCTAGGAATTTTAACTCCTGAACTCTTTTTCCTTTTAGGATTGTAGTTGTCATACACTCTTCTCAATAGGTATTCGAGGGGTTCCTGCATATATGGAACAAGTTCTTGGAACCTCTTCCTCAACCTAACCAACCCCTCAACAGCTTCTCCATACCCACTTACCCTTTTTTCTCTCACACTTTCTTCTTCTCCAGCAGATTCCTCACTCCATACTACCATAGCTCATGTTTCTTCAGTCAAAACCAACAGGAATGGGTGAAGATTCAACCACTCCTTGTCCCGTTCCCCTCACATCACCTTGAACACCTTCATTCTCCTTTTCTTTTCTCTTTTTATTTTTACCACCAATTTTCCCAGACTCAGTGCTCTCTACCCCAGCCACAGTTCATACCAGAACAAATCTATTTTCTAGATTTGCAGCAACCTTAGAGATTTCTGATGAATTTTTCGACCAGATGTTACCTGCTCTATTTTTGATGAAACAATTTCTTTCCCCTCAGTTGCAGATCTGAAAGAATCTTCAGGTTTTTCAAGTTCATCTGCTTGACTTGCCTTCAGTTGCTCATTGATTTTCTTGATTTGTTCTCCTCCATCGACTACTTTGCGAGCAAGCATCTTGAATCTTTCTTTCTTAGAGATTGGGGTAGTTAAGGGTGTGGTTGAAGGAGTGGGTGTGGATTCTTTGGATGGTGATGAGGGATTTTCAGAGGTGTTAGCTATTTATGGTTAGAGGATGAGAAAAGATGAGTATGTGTATGTTTAGTAGATGAGAGAAGATAAAGAGAATTGTTTGGCGGCTGAAAATTTAGAAGTGAAGAAACAACTAAGGTCTAATCAATATAAAGAGAAAGAGTTTAATTGGGTAACGCCATCTTTTTCATAAGCTCAGAAGTCTAATCAAACTGGTAGTCAGTTTGAAAAGACGTTGAAGACCCTCCCTAGAATCTAGGCATTTATTGCCTTTTTGGGACTCTTTTTGGATGAAATTAGTTCATTTCGTAACGGATAATCTCAAGGAGGTTAGGATTAAATGGGACTCTCCTTTTTATCATAATCCAAATATAATTATTTTAAAATATGCAGAGTGGAGAGTACGTACCATATAATCTTGATGAACCAAGTTCTTCATTGAGAAATTTCTTGTGTAAGTATGAATTTTCCAAAAAAATAAAGATAATATCATTAGATATTAATGAGACATTTTAGTACATGACATAAAAGTATACTAGAGAAAGTATGAGACTGAGCAAAATTTAGTCTAATTATGTACAAAATTTACAAATTTCCTAACCAAATTTTTGAGTTCGAACTGGTTCCTTTTAGGTGATCTTAATCATCCCTAATTCTAACATGTTCCTTTCAAAGTGATCTCTATTTAGAGCTTTTGTGAAAATGTCAGCTATTTACTTGTCAGTAGCACAAAATTCCACAATGATCAAACCCTTTTTATAGTTGTCCCTCAAAAAGTGATGCCTAACATCTATGTGCTTAGTTCTCTTGTGATGAACCGGGTTCTTGGTCATACTTATTGCACTAGTGTTATCACAAAATATGGGGATATAACCTACATCAATCTCAAAGTCCATTAATTATTGTTTGATCCATAATAATTGAGCACAATATGAGGCAACAACAACATATTCATCCTCAGCAGTAGATAAAACCATACAATTTTACTTTTTGGTGGCCCAAGACACAATACATGAGCCAAGAAAGTGTGCCATACATGAGGTTCTCTTTCTATCCACAAGAAAACCTGTATAATCACCATCAACATATCCCACTAAGTTGAAATTACTACCTTTTGGATACCATAGACAAAGGTCAATGGTGCCTTTTAGGTATCTCAAGATCCTCTTGACAGCAGTCAAGTGACTCCTTTGAATTTGCCTAAAATCTAGTACAAAGGCCTACACTGAAAACAAATGTCAGGTCTGCTAGTAGTGAGATATAACAAAGAGCCAATCATTCCCCTATACCACTTCTGATCAACAAATGAACCAGGTTCATCTACATCCAATTTTGTGGTTATTGCTATAGGAGTATCAATTTCTTTGAAATATTCCATTTAAAACCTTTTAAGTAACTCTTTTATACTTCTGCTGATGGATCATAGTTCCATTTGAATTTTATTTAATTTGTAAGCCTAAAAAGAAATTAAGCTCACCCATCATACTCATTTCAAATTCACTCCCCATTAGTTTAGCAAATTCTTTTCTTAACTTATCAGTAGTTGCTCCAAAGATTATATCATCAACATATATTTGAACTACCAAGAGATCTTTACCTTTCTCTTTCAAGAATAAAGTATTGTCAATTTTACCTCTCTTGTAGCCATGCTCAAGCAAGAATTTTGATAATCATTCATACCATGCTCTTGGAGCGTGCTTGAGCCCATAAAGTGTCTTGTCAAGCTTGTACATATGATCAGGACATTCCTTACTTTCAAAGACCAGAGGTTTATTGACAAACATTTCTTCCTTTAGATAGCCATTGAGGAAGGCACTCTTGACATCCATGTGATAAAGAGTGAATTCCATGTAAGCAACAAAGGCTATAAAGAGTCTTATTGCTTCCAATCTTGCAACTTGAGCAAAGGTCTCATCATAGTCTATGCCATCCTCTTGACTATATCCTTGAACCACCAATCTTGCCTTGTTCCTTGTAACTGTTCTATCTTCGTCAAGTTTGTTTCTGAAGACCCACTTCGTGCCAATTACTAATCTGTCCTTGGGTCTTGGTACCAGATGCCAAACTTGACTTCTCTCAAATTGGTTGAGTTCATCTTGCATTGCATTCATTCACCAGTTTGCATCCTGCAAAGCCTCAACAATATTTTTAGGTTCAATAAGAGATAAAAAAAGCATCAAAAGCACTAAGATTCTTCAAAGAAGATCTGGCTTTGATTCCAGAGGTTGGATCAGTAATTATGTTCTCAATGGGATGAGAACTTTGATACTTGTAAGGTTTCACAACCAGCTGGTTTCCTTTAGATATTCCTTCAATGTTTTATTGCTGAGAAACATGTTCATGGACAGGTTCCCTTGAGGTTTGAGGATCAGTTCCTCTTTGTTCAGTTCCCCCCTGTCAAGTTGCCCTTGGTGGAAGGACCTATTCCATCGCCTGTTCATTCCTCTGGTACAGCTTCAGTTTGGACTGTGATTTCATTTGAGTTTCTCACTAGCCCAATTGTTTCATCATCATGTTCCTGCCTCTTAGAAAGAATGTTAGTTTCATGAAAAATCACATGTACATTTTCTTCTACACACATAGCTCTTTTGTTATAAATCTTATAAGTTTACTATGTGAAAAATATCCCAAGAATACTCCTTCGTCACTTCTAGGATCAAACTTACCTAGGGAGTCTTTACCATTATTGTGCACAAATCACTTGCATCCAAATGCCCTAAGATAAGATATATTTGGCTTTCTCCCTTTAAGTAACTCATGGAGAGCCTTCTCAACAAGAGGTCTAGTCATGCACCTATTTATGATATAACATGCAGTGTTCACAGCTTCTGCCCATAAACTATGGGGCAGTTTACTAGAAAGAAGCATAGTCCTAGCCATTTCTTCAAATGTCCTATTCTTTCTTTCAACTACTCCATTTGGTTGTGGAGTCCTAGGAGCAGAAAAATTATGATTTATGCCATGCTCATCACAAAATTCAACAAATTTAGCATTCTCAAATTCAGTAACATGATCAGATATAATTGATGCAAGTTGATTACCTAGTTGTTTCTGAGTTTTTCTAACAAAAGAAGTGAACATGTCAAATGCTTCATCTTTAGATGTTAAAAATAATGTCCAATTAAATCTAGAGTAATCATCAACAAGCACCATCACATATCTCTTACCACTTCTGCTCAATGTTCTCATTGGTCCACAAAGATCCATATGGACCAGTATCATCGTCCTGGTGGTGCTTACCAGTTTCTTGCTTTTGAAAGAGGATCTTACCTGCTTCCCCCTTGCACAAGCCTTACAAACTTTATCTTTCTTGAACTTAATGTTAGGCAGCCCTATCACCAAGTCCTTGGAGACTAGTTTGTTGAGTTGACTTAGACTGGCATGTCCAAGTCTCTTGTGCCAAAGGAGGGGATCATTATCTAACACACTTAAGCAAGTGAGTTACATTATCTTAAAGTATGGACAGATCTACAACATATATGTTGTTCACTCTTTTTCTCTACAAAACTATTTTGTCAGTGGTAAGATTAATTACAAAGTATTTTGTATAGATGAATGATACAATGTTACCTCTATCACATAATTGTGATATACTTATTAGACTGTATTTCAATCCATCTATCAAGTAGACGTTCTCAATAGAGTGAGAATCAATCTTACCTACTTTTTTAACCCCAATGATCTCACCTTTCTTCCCATTTTCAAATGAGTCATTACCTCCTTTAAGGTCCTCAAGTGAAAGAAACTGGTTCTTGCTTCCTGTTATGTGCTTTGAGCAACCACTATCCATGTACCATATTTGGCTGCTCCCTTTCACTTGGACCTGTAAAAGGAAATCAGGGGTTAGTCTTAGGAACCCAAACTAGTTTGGATCCCTTTCTATAAGCAAAAGGATGAATCAAATTCTTTTTAGCTCAACTTGGTAGCCTATTCTTCCCTTGAACAAATTTTTTGTTCTTTTGACTTGCCTTTTCTTTTTTGCAGTGCATTTACTTTTAGAGTGACCTGCTTTACCACAGTATGTGCAAATTTTATTCTCAGGAAGTGTGAGGTACTTGCTTTTGGGATCCCACTTATGTGCCAGGTTCCCAAAGCCAAGTCCTTTTCTGTTGCTACTATGATGTTCTTATAGCCATGAAAGTGCATCAGAGGACCTGTTCTATTTACTGATGCTTGATATTGCTTACATCCTCCTTTAGGATTCTTACCTGCTCATCCCTTTTATACAACTCATCTTTTATTTTTCCTACATTTTCTTTAAGAGTGAGTTGTGTGTGATCAACTGTCTTTTTACTTGTTCCTAATTTCAGTTTTAGATTTTCAGATCTAAGCTCGGACAGTTGAGTCAAGTGCATGAACCTGATTCTTCAACACAGTATTTTCATTGTTAAGTGCTCCGGGTTTTTGCACTTAGCCTTCAAAATCACACATTCTTTAGACAACTTTTTCTTTTCATTTTTTACATCCTCATATTTAAGCAAAAATACAAAAGCTACCAATATGCAATAATCATAGTGATGGTGCTTAGTCCATCTTTAACACAAAGTTCTTTTAAAGCGCAACAACTTTGACTTTTGAGCTCGCAGTTTATTTAACAGCACTAACTTATCATAGTAAAATTGAGGTTTATATTAGGAGATAGCTGGAAAAAGATCAAGAATGATTCACATTAGAAATAAACCATATGACACATAATGATTATTATGTATGCTTAATTTCCTCCTAGTGGAAAAAAGATTGTGAAATCTTGTCACTTTATCATTGTCGTCTACCCTTAATTACTCGAGAAAAGTAACTCAAAGTACAATGAAATGATGCGTCCAAGAGCTACTAGGCCCTATTCTCTTGGGGCTTTGGTAGAGTGTAGAAGAAGAATGCTCAATAAGTGAATTAGTAATGTAGGGATTAATAATGCATAGGTCAGTAATATAAGTATTAATTATACAGATATTATTTTTTATCCACTGTTTGGTATGGTGTATTAAAAATTAAAATGCATTACATAGTTTTTAAGAATTGTCCTTTTGTCTTTTTGTTTTCTTGAACCGAGGGTCTTTCGGAAACAACCTCTCTACTCCTTCGTGGTAGAGGTAAGGTCTGCGTACACACTACCCTTCTCAGACCCCATTAGTGAGATTTTACTGGGTTATTGTTGTTGTTGTTTGCATAATTTTTAAGAAAATTAGTTGTTTACAAAAATACCCTCCATATTCTTTAGCTTTAAGAGACTTTAAGGACAATTCTATCTTTAACCATGCTAATGCATGCATTAATCTTGGTATTGTTAATACCATAGTTTGTTAGTAATACCAAAAGTTACCAAACGACCCCTTACTTATATACTCTCTCCATTCACTTTTAAATTTTAATTGTCAAGTATTCTAAAAATTAATTTTTATCTTTACTTGTCACTTTTCGCATATCAAGATAAAATAATTTATTTTTTCTGTTTTGCCCTTAACATTAATTACTCATTCCAAATTATTTTTAATCAATTAATATGAGTATCATGGTAAATTATACATTTTATTTATTATTTTTTAAGGGATATGCAAAGTCAATGGTAGACAAATAAAAATGAACGGAGATAGTATATTTCTAAGGTTTGCTGGAAATAAGAATGCTAGCAAGGGTTTACAGAGCTAGGCTTGATATTGCATGATTATTGAAAAGAGTGAAAACGTCCAACTTAGTCTCCGGAATATACAAAATGGCTTAACTTTGTCCGCATTAATAGTTGTGGACTTGGGGTTAAATGCACCCGTGTAATCAAATGAGTTTAAATTATGTCTTTATTTTTTCTTTTTTCTTTCCAGGCGGAGCAGTAGCTGCTCATAATTAAAATTTGAAGAGAAATTTTCACAAAGAACTTCCTATAGCTATCATATATATAATTACTTTCTATAACTACTATTTAATTATTACGTGATTGTATTTGCTGTATTCGCTCTACTATATAAATACAGTGAAGTAATCAAGAAATATGGTGTATACCGTTCTATTCAATTCGACAGTATACATTATATTCAATTCACATATATTCACAATTCATTATTATACATTATATTCAATTCACCGTATTCAATTTGATTTTATTCAAACAACAAAAAATCACAAAACACATTAATATTCGACTGTATGAAAAAAATATAGACCTTCGGATACATAAATACATGCAAAAAAATATATTTATATACAAATATAATGTATTTGAGTGTATTTGTACAGAATATAATGTATTTATATTATTGTATATGACTAAAATAGCAACAAAAAAAAAAAGAAAAAGTTCGTCGAAAATAACGTTTTCCGGTCAAACAAAATACTGGATTGCACCGGAATGAACACCAAAACACGCAAAACTATTAATGGTTCAACTCTAAAGCAATCCAGGGACGATCACAAAAAAACATGACCAAATTGCGAGACTAGGATGTTGAGCTTTCCACCTGCAACCACAGGTGCTAGAAGAATATAAATAAAAAGCAAGAACGACCACTCTGGGAATTCTAGTAGGGCAATTCTGAAGAATGGGCGCTAGCACGTGGCAGACAACCCCTTTGAATCATTTATCACAAATTTTCGTATCTTATCGTGTATCTTAAACTTCCTCCATTATTAGCCATGGCCAGACCTGTTCGCCTAATAGGAAGAGCCAATAATGGATGATGAAGTCGATGATTCTGACGACGATCACGATGATGACGCCGACGATTTTGCTGATTTGATGGAAAAGAGAGAGGATTGAGAATCTTACTGATAGAGAGAGAAGGAAGAGAGAGAAAGAACCGTTTGACCAAAAAATATAACTTTCGGATAAAACTATTATATTTATGCAATAATAGATTAAACGTAGTTAATGATAATATCTCTAGATGTGAATCTTGAAAATGTGTGTGAGATGAGACAGATTCAGCAGAGGATTGACAACAACAAGCATTAAATAGTCATGAAATATAAGCAATAATGGAAGAAGGGCTGATAATAAATAGTAGTAAATGGCATTTGAGTATATAGGATGTGTAATTTACCCAATAAATAATGAGCTAGGTGATTATTCCTCCTGACAATAATGAATGACAGACAGATCTTAGAACATTCGAAATCTTCTCTGAACTAATGGAAAAGTACTAGATAATGTAAACAAGAATCTTGATAAAAATGTATTTTCTGTATCTTTTCAAGAGGAAGGGAATATTTTGTAAAGTGTGCTCTTATCACAATGAATATCACATACCTCTATTCATTATAATTTTTTCTATTTATATGGGACATACCCCCACTAAACCTTAGTAGTACAAATACAAAGAATATCCGATGGAATATTCTCTTTAATATGTTGTCAGAATAAACTAACTGTTTCAGCACTTTTCACGACGCTTGACACTGACCATCTTCTACATCACGATCACGGTTTCGCCATCTCCTGATTGACCTCGACCAACTCTTTTCTCGATACTTCTTAGCCTCAAGTACTGAGACGGATTTCGACCCATACAGTTAGTCCCTCCACTTATTAAGGCCGGCTTCCGGTGACCTTAATGAGCGAATTATGTTTACTGTGATTTATTTGGACGAGCGAGATGAGCAGTGATGTTTTGGAAGAGATGGCATCGTGACCTTTCATGAACCGCAACTTTTGGACGAGACGAGCAGTGACGTTTTCCCGATGCTCTGTGTCATTTCCCGTGCGACTGCCAGTTAGGGGCTGTCGTTTCTATTCCAGTGCTAGGTAATTATGGCATAGTCTCTTGGTTCTGGTGCCTGAATTCTTATAAAGAGAGGTGTGACGACATTCACTTGCTCCTTACGCATTTTTCTCATAAAAAAATCTTATGCCTTCTTCTTCTTCTTCTTCCCTTGCCGCGTATCTCCTTTGCCGGCCTTAGCGATTTCTATTGCCTCTCATACTTCCTTGCCTGAATATCTTCTTTCAAAAAGAAATGGCTAATGTATCTTCTAGTTCGGGTGCGGGAATTGACTCCGTCCACTTAGCAGTGCTTATGCCCCCTCGCGATGATGGCGTCTCTGTCGCTGTTGAAGATGAAAAGTTTTCCACGGTGGAAGAAATAATTCCCCGTAGTGAGAAAGTAAAGTCTGATTTTTCGAAGGCGCCTGAAGGCGAGCCTGAGGTCTCGGAGTCAGCGATGAAAGAGGTCGATCTGACCGTCCACATCGATCTAGTCCCAGTAGGGCGCGATATGGTACAAATTCACCGCCCCGGGTATTGCGCGTTCTATGCATATCCTTTCTATGTTGGCTAAACTCTTCCCCTTCTCTCGTTGGCGGAGGAATTTTGCCGCTACTACGGTGTTTTCCTGACCTAACTCTCCCCATACATCTACAAGCTTATTAGGATGCTCACAAAGTTTGCGAAATTGATCGGGTTTTAGGTCTCACTCCGCTATCTGATGCATCTCTTCGCCCCTAGCTTCTACATGGGGACGATGTTGCACCTTCGTCATCGAGGAAGAAAATGTCTGGTGGTGAAGATGGACGACAAGGCGAATCCTCATTTCTGACTCAATTACGTTTTTGTCAGAACCGAAGACGTGGTAACCAATACGAATGGCTTCCCTAAGACTTGGAATTACACTCTTAAGTCTCTCTCTCTCTCTCTCTCTCTCTCTCTCTCTCTCTATATATATATATATATATATATATATATATATATATATTTCTTTTTTTTCTTTTGCTAAAGCACTTGATTTGTTTTGGTCGTCGATTCTGATATTTTGTCCCATCTCCGTACAGCCAAGACTACGCCCCCTCCTTTCGTCGGGGATATTTCAAACTGGGTTGGTCGGGTTTTGCCTCACATTATGGGGATTCGGTAATGGCTGGGTTTTGCCTCACATTATGGGGATTCGGCATTGGTCGGGCTTTCTCATGAAGTTCGGGCCTGCTTCTTCCCTAACCGGTGAGTTCATCTATATAAATTTTTGCTATCTCGACCTCATGGTCGCTTACTTGTTGCAGTTTATTCTTGGTAGTGATAACCTTCATTCTTTTTTAGTTTGAGGATCTTCGAGGAGGCTGAGGGATCCTCCTCCTACGTTTCGTAAGAGGAAGGTTGATTCGTCTGCGGAGTCTGTTCCCATCGTGACCGCGGCTAGGCCTACTCGGTCATCTACTTTTGTTCTTTCTTCCACCGTGGCCAAGTCTGCTTGGTCGTCGGCTCCATCTGTTTCTGCCTCAACATCAGTTTCTTCTCCGCCTGTAGACATATCGACAGTAGAGCTTCCGGCTTCCCCTTTGTATCATTTAGTGGATGAGGATGAGTCATCGCCGAACGATGGGAATTTAGTTCCCCGTAAGAGAAGATCGGTGAATGTCGGTGATGAGGTCTCCCGGGCTGTGGATTCAGTAAGGGGCAATTTCGTCATCCGTGAGACCACGATAATAGTGCTCTAAGATGACATCGAGTCACTGCCTGAGATTCTGACATCGGCTAAGGCCACAGACGGTGTGTCCCTTCCCGATGTCAAGATAGAAGCTAAAGGGCCGTATGCAAGAGTCTCTGATGTTTCACGGCAAGATGAGCCATCGGCCTCGCAACCAGTTGATGGTCCTTCTTCGCTGGTCGACAGGAAAGGAAAAAACGTCGCCGAGGATGGCTATGAGATGGGCTCTGATATTGATGCTGACGAGGTGAGGATGATGGGGGAGGGTTTTACCCATCTTGAAGTAAGACTGGAGGGATCCACGCAGACCATTGCGATCCCCATGGATCGAGATTTGTTGGCAAATACGGAGAACGTGGTTCCTTCTCTTGGTCCCCTCTGTTCTAACGCGGAGGGTAAAACCCTTGAAAACCTGGATGATGCTACCTTATCAAGGAGCATAACCAACCTCGCTCTCAGGGTAATCTTCTCGACTTCTTCCGTTTTTTGTTTTTCAAGTTCAATGTTTAAGGTTCATTCTTACTTTCCGTTTTCTTTGTCTCTCTTTCAGACTTTGATTTTGGAGATTGAAAGCGCCCTAAGAGAGGAGAGGCATAAGGCTATTTTTCTGAAGATGGAGCGAAAATACCGTGAGTACCGTGGCAAGCACTAGAAGATTTGTAGGCGGTTTGGTGAGAGCAGAAATTTCTAGGCTCTTCGAGACAAACTGAAGGAAAAGGATGGCTAGCTGGTGAGGGTCATCAAAAAATGCAGCATTTTTGAGAGGGCTCTAAGAGATAAAGAAGAGGATCTTGAGGTTGGTAGGGGGGTTGAAGCCCAGTACAACGATCTCCAAGCCCAGTGGTCTCGCTGCGTGCCATTCTCGATGAGTGGGAATTTAAAGTGGATGCTTTAAGTGTCGAGGTCACCGAGAAGGCAACGGCTCATGAGAAAATAGAGTTAGCTTGGTCGGGGGCTATGAGGAAGGCGGAGCCTTTAGAGATCATAATCCATGTTCTTCGTTCCAAGCGAGAGAATGCCTTGGAGACGGCCATGCTCAAAGAAGAGCGGCTTGATGAACGGATTGGAGAATTCGAGAATGAGGCTTATGGCCTTTGTGATCGAGTCGCCATTCTCGAGGCCGAGAAGGCAAAATTACTGGCTCGACCATCCTCTTCCCGCACTTCTAGTTTCCCTGATGTTCCTCGAGATTTGTACGAGAAGTGGATTCACGCTGAGGCCCAGCTGGATATATTTAGACACCTGATGAGGGCGGGAGCCATTTCAGAAGCCGTCTTCGAGGATGCTCGTGTTAAGGCACGCAGATCTCGGGTCGCTTGTGGCTACGATCCTGCTACACCGGAGGCCAGTGATGACGAGGAGGATGCGGGCATGGAATGGATTGAAAAGGACGCCTGGTATGAGGACAGGTATCCTGATGGTGATGGTGATGGTGATGGTGAAGGGGGAGATGGGGATGGCCTAGGTGATCAGGCCGATGGCGCTGCTATGCCATGCGGCGATTAATAGCTTTTTTTTTTATTCTTTTTGTTTTACCGCAGACTTGTGCGTTGTTTTGTGGGCATCTTTTCGAGCCTTTGTAAATAAATATTCTAAGTATGAAATACCAGTTTTGTTATTTGTACCTGATTCTTTTTTCTTTTGTTCGAGTTTGTATGCTTTTTGATTTTGTTGCTTCGTTGCCTTGGTTTCCTTAGTCATAATAAGTTAGCTCGAGTAGGGTCGAACGGGGTCGAAACAAAACCTAAGTTTGATCATGGCCGAGGGCCAGTAGATGTTAGTTCGAACGAGATCGAACATATCGTATGTTTATTTATGGCCGAGGGCCGATTAGGTGTTGATTCGAACAAGGTCGAGTATAACCTATACTTAATTATGGCCAAGGGAAGATTAGGCATTGATTAGAACGAGGTCGAATATAACCTATATTTAGTTAGGGCCGATTAGGTATTGATTCGAATGATGTCGAATATAACCTATGCTTGATTATATCCGAGGGCCGATTAGGTGTTGATTCGAACGAGGTCGAATATCACCTATGCTTGATTATGGCCGAGGGCCAGTTAGGTGTTGATTCAAGCGAGGTCGAATATAACCTATGCTTGATTATGTCCGAGGGCTGGTTAGGTGTGGCATTTGTCGGCGGTATGATTTTAAGGCAACATTGCTTTGGTTGTATATTTGGAGAAGATAGAAATAAACTTTATGCATTTGTGCTTAATTCATACACTTAGAGAAATTTACATATTTTTTGGGCATTGGCTGGCATTTCAGTCCCTGTCCCAGTCTATCCAGTCCCTTCATTGGTCGACCTGGAGAAGTAGTAAGAGGTCGAGCAATGAACTAGTTGTCCTATGTGCACTTCAATACTGAAGTGTCCCCTGCATCACCTCGTTAAAAACCTCCTCGAGAAAACCCAATTGGGACAAAACTCAAGTGAGGGAAAAAAAGTATGACTTTGGGGACGCTTCATCTTCTAAAAGTTGAAGTACTTGAGGTGTGTAATATTCCAGTTGTTTGGTAGTTGCTTTCCTTCCATTGTTTCTAGTTAGAATGACCCTTTGTTCGCTGTTGCCGTGATTTTGTATGGACCGTCCCAATTTGTTCCTAGTTTGCCTTCCCGTGGGTCTTTGCTTGCTTGTGTTTTAGCTTTAAGCACGTAGTCCTAGACTTTAAGTGGCATACTATTTGCCTTTTTGTTATAATAGCGTCGTGCTTGTTGCTTTTGGGCGACCATTCTTACGCAGGCCATATCTCTTCGTTCCTCGACTTCGTCGAGCTCCTATCTTCTACTGTCATCGTTTCGGGGTTCGCTTTCGTGGGAGTATCTTAGGCTGGGCTCCCCGACCTCAATCGATGTTACTGTATCGGTCCCATAGACTAGTGAGTATGGCGTCTCTCCTGTGCTCGTCTTTGGCATTGTTCGGTAGGCCCAAAGTACTTCTGGTAATATTGCCGACCACAATCCTTTGGCATCTTCGAGCTTTTTCTTCATGATGTTCAATATTGACTTATTGGAGGATTCTACTTGCCCATTACCCGCGGGGTGATATGGCGTTGAGAATATTCTTTTGATGTGCCATTTCTCAAAAAACTCAGCGACATTTTTTCCCGCAAACTGGGGTCCAATGTCGCAGTTGATCTCTTTGGAGAGAGCGAAACGACATATAATGTTTTTCCATATGAAGGCGATCACTTCCTGTTCGTGTATTTGGGCGAATGCTCCTGCTTCTACCCATTTAGAGAAATAGTAAGTTAAACTAAAAGAAATCATATGTTACCTCATCCTGCTAAGAGGGGGACCACAAAGTCCATTTCTCATTTGATGAACGGCTAAGGGGAAGTCACTTAGTGTAGGTGTTCGCCTGCTTGGTAAATCTTTGGGGCATACTTATGGAATTTCTCGTATTTTTTCACGAAATCTGCGACCTCCTTTTTCATGGTGGTCCAGTAATACCCTGCCCGTATGAGGCGTCTGACCAAAGAGAGATTGCCGGAATAAGCTCCACAGTGGCCTTCGTGTACTTCTCCAAGGACGTGCCGCGTCTGATTTGGGCCTAAGTATTTTGCGAGAAGGCCGCCACACGTCCTCTTGTACAAGTCGTTATGAATGATGTTATATCTGGCTGCTTGTATTCGCAGTTTCTTGTCCTCTTTTTTATCATCTGGGAGTACGCCATATTGCAAATATGTAACATTACGGTTGCACCAGTCCCAAGTCAGGTTTATGGTTCTTACCTAGATTTGATCTATCGATGAGTTGAGGAGGTGGACCACATTTCTTTCTCCGGTTATAATGTTTTTGGTGGTTGCGGCTAATTTGGCGAGACCGTCCGCCTCGGTATTTTGTGCTCGGGGATCAAGTCAAGTTGACATTCGTTGAACTCGGGTAGCAGCTTGCAGATTTTGGTCTGGTACTTTTGTAACCTTTGTTCCTTGATTTGGAAAGCCCCTGTGACTTGGTTGACCATGAGTTGAGAATTGCAGCGCAGTCTTAGCCGCTTCACCCCGTATTTGAGTGCTAGTCTTAATCCTACAATTACGGCCTTATACTCGGCCTCGTTGTTAGTCATGTCTGGGCATCTTATGGACTGGAGAATCACTTCGCCTGGTGGAACTTCGAGTACGAGTCCCAGCCAAAACCCTAACGCATTTGACTTCGGGCATTATTTTTGCATTGAAGTCGGCGACGAAGTCTGCGAGGACCTATGACTTTATTGCCATTCGCGGCCGATATGTGATATCGTGCTCTCTCAATTCGATGGCTCATTTGGGCAATTTGATCGATAACTCGGGTTTATGCAAAATGCTTCTTAAGGGGAAAGTCGCGACGATCGAGATGGGGTGGCATTGGAAATATAGTCTAAGATTTCGTGAAGCTACGACTAAGACCAGATCCACTTTTTCGAGATGGGGGTATCTTGTCTCGGCGTCGACTGGTGTTTTGCTAATATAATAGATGGGAGATTGCGCACCTTTTTTTTCTCGGACCAGGACCGCGCTCACAGCTACTTCGTATACGGTGAAATAGACGAGGAGGGGTTGTCCCGGTTCTGGTTTCGAAAGCAACGGTGGCGATGACAAGTTCACCTTTAACTCCTTCAGGGCTTGGACGCACTCAGGGGTCTATTTGAGGTCGTTATCCTTTTGGAGTACACCGAAGAACTTATGGCACCTATCAGAGGATTGCGAAATGAACCTTGAAAGGGCGGTGATACGGCCAATCAACCTCTGAACCTGTTTTTTGGTGGTCAAGTGCTCTGGTATCCCTTCGATGGCCTTGATTTGGTCGAGATTGACCTCGATACCTCTCTGTGACACTAGGAAACCCAAGAATTTTCCTGAGGCCATGCCGAATGCACATTTTTTCGGGGTTCAGTTTCATTCCATATTGCCTGAGTATGCCGAAGGTTTCTCTCAAGTGGTCGATGTGATCTTCTTTTCTTTTGGATTTGACCAGCATGTCATCTATACGGACTTCCATCATTTTAACGAGTTGGTCTTTGAATATCTTCGTCACCAACCTTTGATAAGTTGCCCCCGCATTTTTTATCCCAAATGGCATGACCCTTTAACAGTACGTCCCCTTGTGAGTGATGAAGGTGGCTTTTTCCTGATCCTCTTCCTTTATGAGGATCTGATTATAGCCCAAGTAGGCGTCCAAGAATCTTAGTAGTTCGTGACCAGCCGTTGCGTCAATGAGCTGGTCGATATGGGGTAATTGAAAATGAATCCTTAGGGCAAGCTTTGTTCAGGTCAGTGAAATCTACGCACATCCGCCATTTGCCGTTCTTCTTTTTCACCATGACTACGTTGGCGACCCATTGGGTGTACTTCGACTCCCTCACGGAGCCATTTTCCAACAATGTTTCCACTTCTTCGCGTACTACATCATTAATTATGGAGTTGAACTTACGCCTAACCTACCTCACCGGGGGTGGAATGGATCGACGTTCATTTCGTGTGTGGCGATCTCCTTTGGGATACATGGCATATCTGCATGGCTAAAAGCGAACAAGTCCACGTTAGAAGTTAAAAATTCATGAAACTTACCCAGTTTATGAAGTTTGCAGCCAATGTAAGCTTTCTTGTTGTGGTCTTTATTGTCTAACTAAAGGGGGTCGAGGTCCTCTATGGTCGATCCTACAGCTTCGACCGTGTCGGGGTCCCTGATGACGTCCTCGCTGTCATCACATATCGACCTCGGCCCTGTTGATTGCTATGCTTCTTTTTCTCTGTCCTTTGTTTGTTGGGTGGTTGTACAGTCAAAGGCGATGCGGTAGAATTCCTGGGATGTGCGATGTTCCCCTCGTATACTGAATATCCCCAATGGAGTTGGAAATTTGATGATTTGGTACAAGCTGGAGGGGGTGGCTCTCATGGTGTGTATCCATAGTCGCCCTATTATAGCGTTGTACACAGTGTCTTGGTCCATGATATGGAACGTGGTTTCCAACTTGACTCCACCGGCCAGGATGGGGAGTGTGATCTTACCGGATGTTCGCTCAATTGCATTGTTAAAACTCGTTAGTGTGATGTGGCGCGGCACTATCTTATCCCCGAGTTTCATTTGTGCAAGCACTCGAGGGTGGATAATGCGTGCGAGGCTCCCATCGTCTACCATAATGCGCCTCACATCGGTATCTAAAATTCGTAAGGTGATAACAAGAGCATCATAGTGAGGGAGAACCAAACTGTTAGTATCTGACTTATCGAAGATGATACTTTCTTCGAGTTCATCATACCGTTCGTGGGTGATTGACCGTTTGAGCTTGTGGGTTGTGGTTAACTTTACACTATTGATGGAAACATCGTCGCCTCCCCCGATGATCATGTGGATGGTACGAGTTGGCGAGGGTGGTTTTGCCGGTCCTTGATGTTGTTCACGTCCTCTGGCAAAGTTGGTCATTTCCCGGTCGCTCAACAACTCTTGGAGGTGTCCGTGTCGTAGCATATTTACGACCTCCTGTCTTAGGGCGATGCAATCTTCGGTTTTGTGTCCTCGCTCTTGATGAAACTCGTAGAGGCATCTAATTTTCTGGTATTCGGGTCTAACCTCATCTTTTGTGGCCACTTCACCTTCGTTCCGAGCTTCTCCAAGGCGTAGACTATTTCTGTAGGTGACACACCAAAACTGTGAGCGGATAATAAATGGGACATACCTCTCTCGTTTCGGTGAGTCCCTGTTCTTGATTCGGGTGGGCCCTCTTCATGGCTGGATGAGGACGCGGCGGTGGTTCTAACATATGAGAGATGCCGTTCCCGGTTGGGTCGCGAGGCTATGAGGTTTCTTCTGATATCACTTCTTCGATCTTTCGTGGATTCTTCCTGCACCGAGGTTAGTCAATGGGTCGGCCCATTGAGGTCGTCCTCGTCTGCTCAGACTTCGGCGCAATATACGTTATGTATTTCATCCCAAGTCATTGGGGGTACTTCATAAGCCGACTTAATAACTTTCTTGTTTCCCTTGAACCATTTCTGCTCAGTGTGAGCACCTAATTTTTGACTGTGCTTGAATTTTTTCCCATTTATCTCACTTATTATTCCATCTTTCCCACTCCACTTTCCCATGTCCCCCATGCTTGTCCCCCACTCACAAACCATATGCCCAAAATCAGCCACAAACGCCAACAAACGAGGACCCTTTTGGCAGCAAATTTGGGCTAAAAACGAGGTCCAAAAATCACTCAAAAGGGACAGCTGAAATCACCCTAAAAAGGCAGAAAAAACAGCCATGAAAGCTGGAGGTTCTTCACCCAAAAGCCAGTAATAAAACCATCTCAAAAATACCACTTGTTTCGGCCATAAAAATACATCAAAACCTACATTAACGGGGCTTCAAAAAAATCAGCGGTGTCGCTCCAACGACCACCACTAGACTGCTGCTCATAACCAGCTGTAAAACCGCCTACCTAAACCTCAAACCGAGCCCGAAAAATGCAGCTCTAAAGCCACCATAGTTGCTGCCACGAAATAGCCCCAAACCCATCCAAAGCTAGCTGAAACGCAGCACCAAACCACCCCAAAAAATAGTCGCTGTCGCATCATGTTTGCCGACGAACAGAGTTTGGTTTTAACTGTGTAAGGCCACCCAAGTTCAGTCGAGTTCTTGAGTTGGGTTAAAGGTTTTTTGTGCCTGCGCGGGTCTCGATCGGATCGCTGTTTGTTTATTGTTGTTCTCATTTCAATTTGTAGCTGAACTCCGAATCGTGGCTGTTTTCTGTTGGATTTCGGCGCCGAAATTTTCGCTTTGTTGATCTCTGTGTTCACTGGTTTATTTTATATCCAAGGAGTTTTAGTTTATTCCAGGTTGTCATTCTTTTCCTCTTTCTATTACACTATTGAAGCACGAATGAAGGAACTGATGCTTATTCATAAGTTGTTTTGTTTTCTTTGGATAGTTTACTGTAATTACTAGTATACTATTTTAATTTGTTTACTTCATTTACAGATAGCTTAATTAAGTTTTAAGTGAATAAATATGAAAATATCACTTTGGGTAATGAAAAGTAGTTAGGCGTAGATTTTTGGAGATTAAACTAAAAAGTTACGGTGGTTTGGGCTTAGAGTGATACTGAGTTTGAAAAACTTCAACCATTTTTTATTGATTCATGCAAATATTGCTTGATTATACCAAATAGCTAAAACATACTTGGCCTACAATGCTTATCCATAATCAATAGACTTTACAAATAATCTCAAAGTTTAGGAAGAATAATGAACACCTCTTAAAGTGTTTTAGTGTCACGATCCAAAAACCTAACCTGTCGTGATGGCGCCTATCGTGGAACTAGGCAAGCCGACTCATTTCCAAAACAAAATAATATTTTTATTTCAAAGATAATTTCAAGGTTATTTAATATAAAACCTCCATTTAAAGAGTTCAAATCAAAGAAAAACAGAAGTGCGGAAAAGAAAAGCCCGACATCGGGGTGTCACTAGTCATGGGCATCTACTACGATCTGTCTAACAATGTCAAGGCTAACTCAGCCTGGAAAATAGCTAAATATAACTAGAGGAAGACAAGAGGGAGAAGAGCAGGGGCTGCGATCGCCAAACAGCTACCTTGCTATCTCCAAGAAAAATCTGTAACTAGAACACTCAATACCCGCTACCGTGTCCAGCCACACCTGATTCTGCACACAAGATGCAGGAAGTAACGTGAGTACGCCAACTCAGTAAGTAACAATAATAAATAAAGACTGAGCAGTAGTGACGAGCAATAAAGCATATAACATTCATATCAGAAAATCTCAGTAAAATACCACATGCTTTTAAAAATCAGGATTTGAATCAAACATCTCGTTTAAACTCAGTTCCAGTAAAAAGAAAATCATTTAAAGACATCTTTCCAACAGTTTTTCAAACAAAGGCTCAATGCAAAGGTGAGCAAAATGATGAAATCATAAACAGCCACTCGGGAAAACCTCACAGTCACTCATGCCACTCGGGCATACCTCACAATCACTCTTGTCACTCGGGCATACCTCACAATCACTCTTGCGACTCGGGCATACCTCACAATCATTCATGCCTCTCAGTCACTCGGCACTCGGCACTCGCACTCAGTAGGTACCTGCGCTCACTGGGGGTATGTACAGACTCCGGAGGGGCTCCTTCAGCCCAAGCGCTATAATCTGCACGGACAACTCACGTGTGATAATAATAAGATATGCTGCAGGTGGGCAACATCGATCCACACTCATCCTCACCAATCAGGCCCTTAGCCTCACTCAGTCACAAGTATGCTGCAGGCGGGCAACCCCGATCTACACTCATCCTCACAAATCAAGCCACTCGGGCATTTCAGTAAAACAGGGAATTCGGTTCAAAATATTTATATGCATTAAAATATAGTCATAAAACTAAGTTATGCAGTAGACAAGTATAAACATGACTGAATATAGATTTTTCAATCGAAAACAGTGAGAGGATGATACGAAACAGCCCCTAAGGGTCCAAACAGCATTGGCGCAAGGCCCAAACATGGCATTCAGTCCAATTTACATAAAATCTTTCTAAATCGTATAAGTATCAATGGTTTCAACAAAGTATGCAACTTTACAGTAGCTACGGGGCGGACCAAGTCACAAATCCCTAACAGTGCACGCCCACACACCCGTCACCTAGCATGTGCATCACTAAAAATAGTAGAATGATACAAAATTCGGGGTTTCATACCCTCAGAACTAGATTTACAATCGTTACTTACCTTAAACCGGTCAAATCTCTACCCCGCAAGGCTCTTGCCTCTGGACTCGGCCTTCAAATGCTCCAAATCTATTCACAATCAGTATAATACCATCAATGTACGCTAATGGAATGAATTCCATAAGAAAAGCTTCAAAATTAGACCAAAACCCGAAATTGGCTCAAAAATTGCCTGTGGGGCCCACATATCGGAACCCGACAAAAGTTATAAAATCCGAAAGCCCGTTCAACCACGAGTCTACCTATACTAATTTTACTAAAATCCGACCTTAACTCGACCCTCAAATATACAAATCCAATTTCTAAATTTCTAAGTTTTAATCTCTGATTTACGCCTCAAAATCATGTAATCTAGTCGGATTACTCGATGATAATTCACTATTATGGAGTAGAAATGATCTCAAGGGACTTACCTCAAGTTTTTCTTGAAAATATATCAAAAATCGCCTCTCCCCAAGCTCCAATTTATCAAAAATGGCAAATGGGACAAAGCCCCCGTTTTTATAATTCTGCCCAAATATCCTCGGTTCTGCCTCGGTTTGGCCTTCGATCGAGGTCCTCCATCCTGGTTCTCGGTCCTGGCCCTCGATTATGTCTTCTTTCCAGCCTTCGACCGTGACCCTCGACCCTGGGCTCGATCATGCCTTCGATCGTGACCCTCGACCCTGGGCTTGATCATGCCTTCGACCGTGACCCTCGACCCTGAGCTCGATCGTGGCCCTCGACCTTGAGCTCGATCTGGGCTTCGATCGTAGCCATCGACCATGAGCTCGATCTGGGCTCGATTCTGGGCAGAAGCATTTTCCAACAGAAGGAAAATGCAGCAACTATTCTAGTTCAATTTTTGATCCGTTAACCATTCGAAACTCACCCGAGGCCCTCGGGACCTCAACCAAATAGACTAACAAGTCCTAAAACATCATACGAACTTAGTTGAATCCTCAAATACCTCAAACAATGCTAAAACCATGAATTACACCCCAATTCAAGCCTAATGAATTTTGAAATTTCTAATTTCTACAAACAACTCCGGAACAAACAACTCCGGAACCTATCAAATCACGTCTGATTGACCTCAAATTTTGCACACAAGTCCTAAATGATATAACAGGGGTATTCCAATTTTTAGAATCAGATTCCGACCCCGATATCAAAAAGTCAACCCCCCGGTCAAACTTCTCAAAATAAAACTTTCGACATTTCAAGCCTAATTCCTCTACGGACTTCCAAATAATATTCCGGACACGCTCCTAAGCCCAAAATCACCATACGGAGCTATTGGAATCATAAAAATTCAAATCCGAGGTCGTTTACATATAGTTCCATATCCGGTCTATTTTTCTAACTTAAAATTTTCAATTATGAGACTAAGTGTCTCATTTCACCCCGAGTCCCTTCCGGACTCGAACCAACTAACCCGATATAACATAATATAGCCGAATAACACAAAAAGAAGTAAGAATGGGGAAAACAGGGTTATAACTCTCGAAACGACTGGCCGGGTCGTTACATCCTCCCCCTCTTAAACATCCGTTCGTCCTCGAACGGGTCTAGAAACATACCTGGAGTCTCGAATAGGCATGGGTATTTGCTCCGCATCTCCCGTTCGGTCTCCCAAGTGGCCTCATCTACAGGCTAACCTCTCCATTGCACCTTCACTGAAGCTATATTCTTTGGCCTCAACCTTTGAAGCTGCCGATCCAAAATAGCCACCGGCTCCACATCATAAGTTATATCACCCTCTAACTGAACCGTGCTGAAATCCAAAACATGGGACGGATCTCCAATATACTTCCGAATCATGGAAACATGAAACACTGGATGCACACTCGACAAGCTGGGTGGCAAGGCAAGCTTATAACCCACCCCTCCTATCCTCTGAAGCACCTCAAAAGGCCCAATGAACCGGGGGCTCAACTTGCCCCTCTTCCCAAACCTCATAACACCCTTCATGGGTGATACCTTCAGCAAAACCTTCTCCCCAACCATAAAAGACACATCACAGACCTTCCTATCCGCGTAGCTCTTCTGCCTAGACTGCGCTGTGCGAAGCCGCTCCTGAATCAATTTCACCTTATCTAATGCGTCCTGGACCAAGTCTGTACCTAGGAGCCTAGCCTCACCCGGCTCAAACTATTCAACCGTAGATCTACACCTCCTCCTATACAAAGCCTCGTACGGAGCCATCTGAATGCTCGATTGATAACTGTTGTTATATGCAAACTCCGCGAGTGGCAGAAACTGGTCCCATGAACCCCCAAAGTCAATGACACAAGCACGCAACATGTCCTCCAATATCTGAATAGTGCGTTCGGACTGCCCGTCCGTCTGAGGGTGAAAAGTTGTGCTTAACTCAACCTGAGTACCCAACTCTCGCTGCACGACCCTCCAAAATCGCGATGTGAACTGAGTACCCCTATCTGAAATGATGGAAACTGGGACACCATGCAGGCGAACGATCTCTCGGATGTAAATTTCAGCCAACCGCTCTGAAGAGTAAGTAGTACCAATTGGAATGAAGTGCGCGAACTTGGTCAGCCGATCCACAATAACCCAAATAGCATCGAACTTCCTCGAAGTACGTGGGAGCCCAACTACAAAGTCCATAGTGATCCGCTCCAACTTCCACTCTGGGATCTCTAACCTCTGAAGCAAGCCATCCGGTCTCTGATGCTCATACTTAACCTGCTGACAATTTAGACACCGAGCCACAAACCCAACTATATCCTTCTTCATCCGCCTCCACTAATAGTGCTGCCTCAAATCCTAGTACATCTTCGCGGCACCCGGATGGATGGAATACCGCGAGTTGTGGGCCTCTTCAAGAATCAGCTCTCGAAGCCCATCTACATTAGGCATACATATCCGGCCCTGCATTCTCAACACCCCGTCATCACCAATAGTCACATCCCTAGCATCACCTCTCCGAACCATGTCTTGAAGAACGAGCAAGTGAGGGTCATCATATTGACGCTCCCTGATACGGTCATAAGGAGAAGACCTGGAGACCACACAAGCCAATACCTGACTAGGCTCCGAAATATCCAATCTGACAAGCTGGCCTACCAAGGTCTGGACGTCTAATGCCAAGGGTTTCTCTGCTGCTGGAAGATAGGCTAAACTCCCCAAACTCTCTGCCCGGCGACTCAAAGCATCGGCCACCACATTGGCCTTCCCCGGATGGTACAAGATAGTGATATCATAGTCCTTAAGAAGCTCCAACCATCTCCGCTGACGCAAATTAAGATCCTTCTGCTTTAACAGATACTGCAGACTCCGGTGATCAGTATAGATCTCACAATGAACCCCATACAAATAATGACGCCAAATCTTCAAGGCGTGAACAATGGCTGCTAACTCAAGATCATAGATAGGATAGTTCTTCTCATGGGTCTTCAACTGGCGTGAGGCATAGGCAATCACCCTATCCTCCTGCATCAAAACACAACCAATGCCTATCTTTGAGGCATCACAATACACGGTGTAAGAACCTGAAGCTGATGGCAACACTAACACTAGAGCTGTGGTCAAAGCAGTCTTGAGCTTCAGAAAGCTCTCCTCACATTCATCCGACCACCTGAATGGAGCACCCTTTTGGGTCAATTTGTGAAGGGCGATGCAATAGATGAAAATCCCTCCACCAAGCGATGGTAGTAACCTGCCAAACCAAGAAAGCTCCTAATCTCCGTGGCTGAGGACGGTCTGGGCCAACTCTGCACCGCCTCTATCTTCTTCGGATTCACCTGAATACCCTCACTGGACACCACGTGCCACAAGAATGCTACTGAACTGAGCCAAAACTCACATTTAGAGAACTTTGCATAAATCTTCTCCTCCTTCAATCTCTACAATACAGCCCTCAGAGGATGTCGTCACTGAATACAATGACGAATGAGTCCAAATAGGGCTGGAATACACTGTTCATCAGATGCATGAACGCTGCTGGGGCATTGGTAAGCCCAAACGACATCACCAAGAACTCATAATGGCCATATCGGTTCCTGAAAGCTATTTTAAGAATATTTGAATCCCGAATCTTCATTTGGTGATAACTGGACCTCAAATTAATCTTGGAGAACACCCTCGCTCCCTGAAGCTGGTCGAATAAATCATCAATACGCGGCAAAGGATACTTGTTCTTGACTGTGACCTTGTTCAACTGCCTGTAATCAATACACATTCTCATGGAACCATCCTTCTTCTTCACAAATAGAACTGGTGCACCCCAAGGTGACACACTAGGCCGAATAAACCCCTTATCAAGGAGTTCCTGAAGCTGTTCTTTCAATTCCTTCAACTCCACCGGTGCCATATGATACGGTGGAATAGAAATAGGCTGAGTGCCCAGCACCAAATCAATACCAAAGTCAATATCCCTGTCAGGCGGCATGCCCGGTAGGTCTGCAGGAAACACATCCGAAAAATCACGTACCACCGGAATAGAATAAATGGCAGGAGTCTCTGCACTAACATCCCTCACAAAAGCCAAATAAGATAGGCAACCCTTCTCAACCATGCGCTGAGCCTTCAAATATGAAATCACCCTACTTGGTACATAATCTATAGAACCGCTCCACTCAACCCTCGGAATTCCCGGCATAGCCAACGTTACCGTCTTAGCGTGACAATCTAGAATAGCATGACATGGAGATAACCAATCCATACCCAATATCACATCAAAGTCAACCATACTGAGCAACAATAGATCTATTCGGGTCTCCAGACCCCCAATAATCACCATACATGACCGATATACGCAGTCCACAATAATAGTATCGCCCACAGGAGTAGATACATGTACAGATGAAACTAAGGACTCACGGGGCATATCCAGAAAATAGGCGAAATACGAGAAAACATATGAATACGTGGAACCAGGGTCAAATAATACTGAGGCATCTCTGTGGCAAACTGAGACAATACCTGTAATCACAGCATATGAAGCAATAGTATCTGGTCTAGCAGGGAGAGCATAGAGACGGGCTTGACCACCCCCTGATCTGCCTCCCCCTCTAGGGCGACCCATAGCTGACTAACCTCCACCCCGAGCTGACTGGGCGGGTGGCGAGGTAGCTGGTGCTGTAGTCGGAGGCTGACTCCTCTGCTGAGATAGACTTCTATAACGACGAGGACACTGCCTCCACGTATGCCCAAGCTCCGCACACTCAAAACAACTCCCTGGTGCTGGCAGCGGAAACTGAAGGGAACCCCTAGCACCGGGATGACTGGTAGAAGAACCTGACGTGGAAGAGCCCTGAACAGGTGGAGCATGGGACGAACTCTGAACTGGAAGGGCACTAAGTGATGAGTGGCCCTGATGAGAACTGTGAGAACCATGGCCAGATGATGCACCCCGATGAAATGGCCGAGCTGACTGAGCCTGTCTGAAATGACGACCTCTACCGTGCTGGAATTGACCCCCAAAAGGAGCACCGCTGAATCCACCCCGACCACGAGGCCTCTTGGCCTCCCGCTCAACCCTCTCCTGACCGTGAACCATCTCAATCTACCGAGCAATGTCGACAACCTCATCAAAGGTAGCACCCGAAACTCGCTCCCTGGTCATGAGCAACTGTAGCTGATAAGTGAGGCCATCAATAAACCTCATGATCCTCTCTCTGTCCGTGGGAACCAACCAGATAGCATGACGGGCCAACTCGGAGAACCGCATCTCATACTGCGTCACAGACATATCACCCTGGCGTAGCCGCTCAAACTGTCTACGCAGCTCCTCTCTGCGGGATCGAGGCACGAACTTCTCCAAAAAGACCACGGAGAACTGCTGCCAAGTAAGGGGTGTTGCGCCAACAGGCCTACGCCTCTCGTAAGTCTCCCACCATCTGAGTGCAGCCCCAGAAAACTGAAAGGTAGTGAACGAGACCCCATAAGTCTCCAAAATACCAGCAGTACGGAGTATCCTCTAACACCTGTCCAAAAAGTCTTGAGCGTCCTCTCTCTGTGTGCCACTGAAAGGTGGTGGCTGAAGTCTCCCAAACCTCTCCAACCTACGCTGATCATCCTCAGGCATAGCAGGAAACACAAAATCCTGAGCAACAGCAACCGAATGGGCTGGTGGTGCCTCTGGTGTCTGAAGTCCCTTAATAACCTGCACGGGTGTGCGAGCGATGGGAGTCTGAGTGCCTCCCCTTGCCTGAGAAGTGGTTGCGGCCGTCGAAATAGAGACCGCCTGAGCAAGGCAAGTACACGCTGTCAGAATCTGAGCTAAGGCCTCCTGAAGGCCTGGAATCACAATAGGCACATGTGGTGCCTGAGCTGGTGCATCAACAACCGGAACTTGATCCTGATCTGGGACAACCAGTGGATCTGTAGGTACTGCCCCAACTGCTGTACGGGCTGTACCTCTGCCCCTACCACGGCCTCTACCGCAGCCTCGGCCTCTCGCGACCCTGGTTGGTGGTACTGGTAGCTGGCCCTCCTGACCGGTAGCACGAGTCCTCACCATCTATGAGAGAATGAAACAATAGATGTTTAGTTACTGGAATCAACAGATTCGCACGACAAGAATTCAAGAATATGGAGTTTCCTAAAGTTTCTGCAGCCTCCTGAAGATAAGTACAGACGTCTCAGTACCGATCCGCAAGACTCTACTAAACCCTCTCATGACTCGTGAGACCTATGTAACCTAGGCTCTGATACCAATCTGTCACGACCCAAAAACCTAACCTGTCGTGATGGCGCCTATATCGTGGAACTAGGCAAGCCGACTCATTTCCAAAACAAAATGATATTTTCATTTCAAAGATAATTTCAAGGTTATTTAACATAAAACCTCCATTTAAAGAGTTCAAATCAAAGAAAAACAGAAGTGCGAAAAAGAAAAGCCCGACATCGGGGTGTCACTAGTCATGAGCATCTACTACGATCTGTCTAACAATGTCAAGGCTAACTCAGCCTGGAAAATAGCTAAATACAACTAGAGGAAGACAAGAGGGAGAAGAGCAGGGGCTGCGATCGCCAAACAGCTACCTTGCTATCTCCAAGAAAAATCTGCAACCAGAACACTCAATACCCGCTACCGTGTCCAGCCACACCTGATTCTGCACACAAGGTGCGGGGAGTAACGTGAGTACGCCAACTCAGTAAGTAACAACAATAAATAAAGACTGAGCAGTAGTGACGAGCAATAAAGCATATAACATTCATATCAGGAAATCTCAGTAAAATACCACATGCTTTTAAAAATCAGGATGTGAATCAAACATCTCATTTAAACTCAGTTCCAGTAAAAAGAAAATTATTTAAAGACATCTTTCCAATAGTTTCTCAAACAAAGGCTCAATGCAAAGGTGAGCAAAATGATGAAATCATAAACAGCCACTCGGGAAAACCTCACAATCACTCGTGCCACTCGGGCATACCTCACAATCACTCTTGCCACTCGGGCATACCTCACAATCACTCTTGCCACTCGGGCATACCTCACAATCATTCATGCCTCTCAGTCACTCGGCACTCTGCACTCGCACTCAGTAGGTACCTGCGCTCACTGGGGGTATATACAGACTCCGGAGGGGCTCCTTCAGCCCAAGCGATTTAATCTGCACGGACAACTCACGTGCGATAATAATAAGATATGCTGCAGGCGGGCAGCCTCGATCCACACTCATCCTCACCAATCAGGCCCTCAGCCTCACTCAGTCACAAGTATGCTGCAGGCGGGCAACCCTGATCCACACTCATCCTCACAAATCAAGCCACTCGGGCATTTCAGTAAAATAGGGAATTCGGTCCAAAACATTTATATGCATCAAAATATAGTCATAAAATTGAGTTATGCAGTAGACAAGTATAAACATGACTGAGTATAGATTTTTCAATCGAAAATAGTGAGAGGATGATACGAAACAGCCCCTAAGGGTCCAAACAGCATTGGCGCAAGGCCCAAACATGGCATTCAGCCCAATTTACATAAAATCTTTCTAAATCGTATAAGTATCAATGGTTTCAACAAAGTATGCAACTTTACAATAGCTACGGGGCGGACCAAGTCACAAATCCCCAACAGTGCACGCCCACACACCCGTCACCTAGCATGTGCATCACTAAAAATAGTAGAATGATATAAAATTCGGGGTTTCATACCCTCAGAACTAGATTTACAATTGTTACTTACCTCAAACCGGTCAAATCTCTACCCCGCAAGGCTCTTGCCTCTGGACTCAGCCTCCAAATGCTCCAAATCTATTCACAATCAGTATAATACCATCAATATACGCTAATGGAATGAATTCCACAAGAAAAGCTTCAAAATTAGACCAAAACTCGAAATTGGCTCAAAAATCGCCTGTGGGACCCACGTCTCGGAACCCGACAAAAGTTATAAAATCCAAAAGCCCGTTCAACCACGAGTCTACCCATACCAATTTTACCAAAATCCGACCTTAACTCGACCCTCAAATATACAAATCAAATTTCCAAATTTCTAAGTTTTAATCTCTGATTTACGCCTCAAAATCATATAATCTAGTCGGATTACTCGATGATAATTCACTATTATGGAGTAAAAATAATCACAAGGGACTTACCTCAAGTTTTTCTTGAAAATATATCAAAAATCGCCTCTCCCCAAGCTCCAATTTGTCAAAAATGACAAATGGGACGAAGCCCCCGTTTTTATAATTCTGCCCAGACATCCTCGGTTCTGCCTCGGTTTGGCCTTCGATCGAGGTCCTCGATCCTGGTTCTCGGTCCTGGCCCTCGATTATGTCTTCTTCCCAGCCTTCGATCGTGACCCTTGACCCTGGGCTCGATCATGCCTTTGATCGTGACCCTCGACCCTGGGCTCGATTATGCCTTCGATCGTGACCCTCGACCCTGGGCTTGATCATGCCTTCGACCGTGACCCTCGACCCTGAGCTCGATCGTGGTCCTCGACCTTGAGCTTGATCTGGGCTTCGATCGTGGCCATCGACCATGAGCTCGATTCTGGGCAGAAGCATTTTCCAACAGAAGGAAAATGCAACAGCTGTTCTAGTTTAATTTTTGATCCGTTAACCATCCGAAACTCACCCGAGGCCCTCGGGACCTCAACCAAATATACCAACAAGTCCTAAAACATCATACGAACTTAGTCGAATCCTCAAATCACCTCAAACAACGCTAAAACCATAAATTACACCCCAATTCAAGCCTAATGAACTTTGAAATTTCTAATTTCTACAAACAACTCCGGAACCCATCAAATCACGTCTGATTGACCTCAAATTTTGCACACAAGTCCTAAATGATATAACAGGGGTATTCTAATTTTTAGAATCAGATTCCAACCCCGATATCAATAAGTCAACCCCCCGGTCAAACTTCTCAAAATAAAACTTTCGGCATTTCAAGCCTAATTCCTCAACGGACTTCCAAATAATATTTCGGACACGTTCCTAAGCCCAAAATCACCATACGGAGCTATTGAAATCATAAAAATTTAAATCCGATGTCGTTTACATATAGGTCCATATCCGGTCCATTTTTCTATCTTAAAATTTTTAATTATAAGACTAAGTGTCTCATTTCACCCCGAGTCCCTTCCGGACTCGAACCAACTAACCCGATATAACATAATATAGCTGAATAACACAAAAAAAAGTAGGAATGGGGAAAACAGGGTTATAACTCTCGAAACGACTGGCCTGGTCGTTACATCTAGGCATACTTTTAATGAATCTATCGCGATTATGTATACGTTCACGTGACATAATTGTAATTTCCAAAATTAAAACCGAAGTATGTGTTCGCGCAACTTTGACCAAAACAATCTTAATATAATAGTAAAGTGTTATTAATTCTGTACATTTATGTGTGACATGGTTTTGGCACAATAAACAAAACGGATCCACACACATGATTCGTTTCAAAGATAATTCCATATTTTAATAATTAAAAGCGTATAGATAAAACATGGAAATCAATAAATCACAGTTTATCCAAAATTAATTCAAGCCAAGTTGTAGTCAATAAAGCGACCGTGCTAGAACCACGGGATTTGGGGAATGCCTTACACCTTCTCCCCGGTCAACAGAATTCCTTATCCGGACTTTATTTTTGTAGACCAATAATAAAAGAGTCAAACCTTCCTTTGACTAGGGATTCAAATAAAAGGTGACTTGGAACACTAAAAATTAATTCCAAGTGGCGACTCTGTAAATAAAATAATCCCTACTCAAATTTGTCACCTTAATTGGAAAAACTCTTTAACCCACCACAATCCATAACATACATATCTTTTGTGGGCAAAAAGGAGGTGTGACACTCAGCCCGTTCTGGAAAGCTGCGACAGCCATCCCTTCCGATACATTCGGTAAGGTCATTCTCACTCGGTTGAACCGGGCGAGAAAATCCCTCAATCCTTCTCCCGGAGACTGTTTAATAGCAAATATGTCATTTACTCTTGCCTCTCCCTTTTTGGCTCCAGCATGGGCTGTTACGAACTTATCGGCCATTTCTTTGAAGGTTTCAAGAGAGCGTGCAGGCAGTTGTGAGTACCAAGTTAACGCTCCTTCGGTGAGGGTCTCACCGAACCTTTTTAACAAAATGGAGGATACTTGTTCCTTGACGAGGTCATTGCCTTTCATGGCAGTGACGTAGTGAGTCACATGGTCCTTGGGGTCGGTCGTGCCATCATATATTTTCAGAAAATGCAGCATCTTAAAGGTATTCGGTATGACATATGGGGCAGCATCATCACTATATGGCTGCTCGACGAACCGTCCGGCATCTCTCTTCGGCAAGAGCTTAGGGGCACCCAGTATCTTGTCGACCCTCTCTTGGTGTTCTCTCATTTGATCTCTAAGTGTTTTGTTCTCATTTTCCATTTCCTCAATTCTTTTCAAAATGGTTGTGAGAGTGTCGTCAGCTGTACTATTAACAACATTGTGAGTAATACCTGCCGTTTGAGGAGGAATGAGTTGACCATGATGCTCGTTCGCTAGTGGTATAACGCGAGTCCTTGCATTTTCGGTAGCCGCATCCTGAGCGGGTTTATGGAGGATGCTGGTTAGCGTGCTAGTTAGCCAGGCCTCTAGGAGCTTTTTTTATTACTGGTGGCGCCTCCTCCGTCACGGATGTGAAGGCTTCCTTGCCAAGAGGCTTTGTGATGCTGCCGTGAGGAGGGGTGATCTACCTCGCCTGGGAGTGGCATTGGGCGTTGCGCCCTCGTACACTGCTTCAGAGTTATCATTGATTATGTTCATGAGGTTGGTTGGGAGGTCGCTCATTATTCTCACTCTTTCTTCTCTGTTACCTGCCATATTAGATCTGTGTAAACAAAGAAAGGGAATCCTGTTCTTGTTTTTTTTTTTTACGTTAGCAATCCATGTTAGTTGTAGATCTAGAGGAAACTAAAAATTTAACTAGAAAATTTCCACAGACTACGCCAAATTGTTTGATCAAAGAGTGTAACTTTCGGATAAAACTATTATATTTATGTAATAATAGGTTAAACCTAGTTAATGATAATATCTCTAGATGTGAATCTTGAAAGCGTGTGTGAGGTGGGACAGATTTAGGAGAGAGTTAACAACAACAAGCATTAAATAGTCATGAGATATAAGCAATAATGGAAGAAGGGCTGATAATAATTATCAGTAAATGGCATTTGAGTAAATAGGAGGTGTAATTCACCCAATAAATAATGAGCTAGGTGATTATTCCTCCTGATAATGATGAATGACAGACAGATCTTAGAACATACGAAATCTTCTCGGATCTGATGAAAAAGTGATGGATAATGTAAACAAGAATCTTGATAAAAAAAGGTGTTCTTTGTATCTTTTCAAGAGGAAGGGAATATTTTGTAAAGTGTGCTCTTATCACAATGAATATCACATACCTCTATTCATTATCTTTTTTCCTATTTATATGAGACATACCCCCACTAAACCTTAATAGTACAAATATAAAAAATATTCGATGGAATTTCTCTTTAATATGCTGTCCTAATAAACTAACCGTTATAGCTCTTTTCATAACGCTTGACACTGACCATCTTCTACATCTCGATCACGGCTTCGCTATCTCCTGGTCAAACTCGACCAACTCTTTTCTCGATACTGCTTAGCCTCAAGTACTGAGATGGATTTCGACCCATACAAGAACATAATTGGTGTATTTCATGCATTAATGGTAAATATAAGTAAATATCTATTTTGTTATAAAATAGAAAAGATAGCTATAAGTAATAATATTTTGAAATTATTTTGCTTTATAATAAATAGGATGTAATAGTTTACTATATGAGTTAGGAGGTAAAATTTCCAAATTTAAATACAATAATTAAGACACGGGGTGGCAAAATTTCGACCCACTCCTTTTCAATTGTAAGACATACGTATTGGAGTACGTTTTTTTTTTCTCTTTTCAAAATTCAACTTACTGTTCAATTAATGAAGTGTTAATTAAGTGAAATATTTAAGATATAAAAAGAATAGTTTAGACAAATATCGTTTTGATTAATATTATTAATTATCTTTCTTATAGAATATAGAAAAAATTTAAAAGACAAATATTATAGATAAGTAGCTTGATATATAATTTCCGTCATCTCAAATTTGTAGAAAATAGCAGTGCTCCCACCATAGGTAAAGGTTTTGTATGGCTATCTAATTATCCAAAATGGATCTAGTGGCACTGAAATTATAAATTAGTACTCCCTGGAGAGTAAATCTTGAATCGTTCAAAATAATAAGAATTGTTGGTAAAAAGGTATTTTTATAATTAGACAATTTGAAAAGTATGTAATTGCAGACAATTCAATTAAATAAGCAATCTGAACTGCAATAATGATAATTAACTTGTTATAATATGTTAAATTATACTAGTAATACTAAAAATAATTACAGTATAAGTGCATTAATTTAAATTATATTTCATCCAACCATATATCTACCGCCACATCACTTGTCAAACAGAACTTTATCCCAAAAAAAAAAAGGAAGTAATAATTTTTAACTTGATTTTGCGGATCCTTCAGACTAATATCTAAAACATGTAGTAGCTGTCAAAATATGCTAGAAACAATCTTTTTCGTTTTCTTTATTCTCTTTCGTTATTTAATTTATTATGGGTCCATAAACAGAAAAAAAGATAATAGGACTTGGCTTTTACAGCTTGTTTGGATGCTTTGATGTATCGTATTGTATTATATTGTATTGTACTGTATCGTTTGATGAATATAATGTTTGGATAGATTGTATCGTTTGCTGTTGTTTCATGATATCACGCACCAATAATATGAAGAATAAACTTACAATATTATAAAGAAAAATTATGATATGAAGTAAATTTATTATATAAAAAGGTAGGGTAAATGATAAAATAAAATTATTTAATAATAATGAAGGGTGAGATGAGAGAAAAAGACAAGATAACGACGCAACCACACCAAATCGATTGCTGCATAAAGTGGCACATTTCGTCGTTACGTAACGACGGATTTAACGATACGATACAATAAAATTTAAATAACAACCAAAACAAACAACGTATTCAAAGTAATAATACAATACAATACAACACAACATAACATGTAACATTTCTTCCAACAAGCTGTTAGTTCGGAAATATATAACCTGAAAAGGCTACTCAAATAGAGAAAAGAAAAATATAACCTGCTCAAATATAGCTATAATCTCAAGTAGACCAAGCTTCTCCACTTGCACATTAATTAATTTAGAGCTAACTGTGTCAAGCACATGCGCTACTTAAGACTTTGAAAGGCTCCCATGATTCCACCAAATAGATTTCCAGCCAATGAATGATGACTTCTTGGAATTAGATTTATAAAATTTAGGTTACCTTCATCAAACATTAGGACTACATCTCAATTGCCCGTAGTAAAAAATTATTTGCATCATGTATTTTAAATCAAATTAATCGATTTTCACCCTATTAAATTATTTAACTAAGTTAATATACTTTAGTGTAAATACACGATGCAAATTCGTTTTTACAATTGGACTATCCTCATTCCCCTAAGTATAGAGTATAGATAACGTATGTCTTTGCATTTCAGTTGTTGGATATCTACTTTTTATACATTCATTGTTAAATTTAGCGAAAAAGGAAAAAAAGATAGAGTGTGATATATTGCATAACCATTTGTTCTTTTCGCTTTGGTTCTTCATTTTTTTTTCTTTGATCAAATGCATATATATCTTCTCTCCCTTCTTCTTCCATGAGTCCGTGACAAGCAACATCTTTTTCAGTGTACATAATTCTGTTCTCTAACAGATAATAATTAGTTGGCCTGCCGAATTTGGCGGAATTAACAGCAGAAAAAGTCAATTAATTACATCAGATGACTTGGTGGGAAGATAAATCCTGACTTTTCTTCCAATAAATGTGGAGGAAATCAGGGAAATGTGATTTTTGGTTGAAATTATGAGAATTAGACAACAAAAAAAAACTCAGACTGAACGAGTAGTATCTGAATTTACGCTTCTTATTATTCTGTAAAAAAGAAGAAGAGAGAAACCATATATATCAGATTACCCCACATTGATTGAGAGAACTGGCTTATGTTTTCTCATATGTTTGAACAATTCTCGCCTTTTGAGAATTTTTAAAGGGTTAAGTTAGACGCAAATTTATTTTTTTATGATATTATCAGAGTTTGACTATTCCTATTATTGTGTTATCAATTCTCCTTAGATTATTGGACATTGAGTGAGAGAACAAGCACAAGCGCCTCAACAAAGTTGGTAACCTAAAGCCAAACTATATTAAGAGACCTATTCTATTCCACCAAATTTATATAATAGCGAGACACAAAAGATCTTCTGTTCTAATCAATATTTCAATCAAACATGAGAAAGTAGCTAAATCAAAGAAACTGAGTTTGAAATTGGAAAGTGAAATCTCAAAGACGTGAAAGAAATGAGGAAAAATTAGACCTGAAGAGGAAGATAAATACACTATTAACAAAACGAAAATTTATCGTTGTTTACTCACTCATCGTGCATTCTTAAACAAACAAGAAAATATTAAAATTTGGACTCTTAAAATTAATTGCATAAGATATAAAATACATAATAATATAGTACTTCCTTTATTTCAATTTATGTGAACCTATTTGATTGGACACAGAGTTTAAGAAGAAGAAAAAAGACTTTTGAACTCGTGGTTAAAATGAGACACATATATTTTGTGTGACTATAAATCATTGCATAAAGATAAATTATTTTTAGATATAAAAATATGTTATTCTTTTTGGGGCACTCCAGAATTTGGGGCCTAAGGCAATGGCTTGAGCAGCCTTACCCTCTAGCCGGCCCTGAGAACAAGTGGTTATCTCCTCGTACGATTTTGAACAATACTCTTGTCATATGGAGATGGACAGTACAAAATTGGATGCACTATTACAAAGAGTTGATAAAAATTTAATGGGTTCGATCTTACTATTCTTACCATTGAATCCATTAAGCTTTTGAAATTATAGGTTCAATATATATATATATATATATATATATATATATATATATATACTTTATATTTTTTATTCACATTTAATTTAGTTATATAAAATTTTACGATGACAATCAGAGAATAGAGATTCAATGTGACAGATTTGAAAATTTTGAAAAATATAAATCAAATAAAGAAGGAAATGAAAATAGCACTTAATTAAAATACAAAAAGTGTGATACCTCACATATCCATCCTCACACCTGCTTCTTGAAAAAAAAAAAAAAAACAATAATAACATTTTCAGTGGAATCTCACAAGTGGGGTCTGAAAGGATAGTATGTACGTAGACTTTACTCATATCTTATAAAGGTAAAGAGACTGTTTCTGGTAGACCCTCGACTCAAGAAAAACATAATCGCAACAGTCATAAAAATAAATACATACGTGGAGAGGCCATGAAAATAAAAGTAGTAACAACAATATAAAATAAGATAACCGAAACAAAATATAGTATGTAGTAATAAAAATTAGGAATAAAAAAATACGGGAGTTATACAAATACTACTGGTATGGAGAAACAAAATGCGCAATTACCTACTAAGCTATTATCTCCTCGACCTCTACACTCTCCTATCAATGATCACATCATTGGTAAGCTGAAGATGTGCATCTCATTTCCTGCCTAATAAGCCCTCCCTCATACTTCTTTGGTCTATCTTTGCCTCTCTTTAGACTCGTCATTGTCAACCTCTCATACCTTTTCACTAAGACATTTTTACGTCTCTCTTTACATGTCTGAACCATCTCAACCTCGTTTTTCGCATCTTGTCCACAGTAGACACCACTCCCACCCTCATTAAATCCAAAACTCCAAATACGCCACTGCATATGGACCACCCGCATGTGTAAATTTGTGGCATCTAACGAAGATAAGTGCCACATCGCGGAATTCAAAGAAGAGGAAGTTACGAAGTAACAATCAACAACGTCACTATAGCCATCACCCACCCAACAAGGCAACATATAGACCTAAAACGAACTAACATGGCTATGCCATTCACTTGAACCCTACCAAACAGAATAAAAATGACCCTCACGTTAGTGTTGTCCCGAAGGTTTGCCCTAAAGTAGTACCCACATTTTCACTCACAATCCATTCGATGATTCTGTATCCCCATTTTTATATCTCCTTAATCTAAGGCTACAATTCGTCCCAACCGGTGTGAAGGAGAATCAGAATTCGGGTGCTTTTTGAGGAAGCAAAAAATGAAACCATGTGAGGATGTAACGATCACTTTATTTCTTTTCCATTTGGGAAGATTAAAGCACAAATCCAAGGCCTTTCGTTTGAGGGCCAGAGCCATGTGTCGAGTGTCACGTGGACGAGTGGCGGTCTACAATTTGCCGTGTCAGCGGGGGTGGATTTTCCTTTGAATGTGTTATCATCATCTCTTCTAATATTGGTTTGTGAAGTCACGGCGAGGTTTGCGGCCAAGAAATATTGTAATATTGAGGGAATTGAGGAAGAGTTTTGATTTGTTAGGCATTTTTAAAGTGAGATAGTTATCACCAATGAGTTGTAGTGAATTACTCTTTCCGTCCGTTTCAAATTAGATGAAATACTTTTCTTTTTAGTGTGTTCCAAAATAAATGACACATTTTTAAATTTGGAAATAATTCAACTTTAAACTCTTCATTTTACCCTTAATGATGAGCTTTTATAACCACACAAATGTCATGGCCCCACAAAGCTTTTACCCCTTAAGCTTTTAAGACCACAAGTTTTAAAAGTCTTTTTTTTTTTTCTTAAACTCCGTGCCGAGTCAAACTACCTCATCTAAATTATAACGGATGGAGTAATAAGTAGTACTTTATTCTGACCAGAGATAAACCGTTTGAGCTTTAGATATGAGTTCGCCTATAGATGACAATTTATCTCGATTTGTTTAGCACAAATCAAAATTTAATGGCTCAGTGGAGGTATCAAGACATAATACTAAAGAAGAAGAAGTTGGGGGTAGCTAACTAGAGTTGGGACCCCATTTTGGACCATCAAACTTTGAATTATAGAGATCAAAAGCATGTGCTAGTTAGTGTCATGTATGATCGTCTAAGGTGTCTTTTTCTTAGCGATTAATGAAGCGAGAATGGATAAGACTTTTAAGTGATACAGTAACTAACAGCTAACTCGCGCTTTGTGGTGACGAGACTTAAAAGTCTCTTTTCTTACTAATGAGGTGGGGGATCTTTTTTTGTTTTTTCCACGAATGAGGTGGGGATTTAATTCCTAAAAGTTTGAACCAGATTAATAAATAGAAATGAATAGGATAACCACCAATACTCGAGCACATTGTATTGTTGAACTTGCTAAATGCCGATCTCGAAGGGAGACCCTCGAAGATATCCATGCTCGAGGCTTCGATCTTACCGAAGAGATAAAAAGAGCAAAAGAGCAAAAGAGCTTGAAGCCGATGCTGAAGCCTTGGCTTCCGATGATGATGATGGTGGTGATGGTGGTGATAATGGTGATAATGATGATGGAAATGACAGGAGCAAGAGTGAGTCCGAGAGTGGGGAGAGCCCGATGGAGAAGAGACTGCCCCCGTAGATAACCAAGAAACTTAGCCCTTAGTTTTCATTTTGGTTTTTTTGTGTAGTGTCCTGTTCGGACATTGTAAATATTCTTGTATATATAAAGATCTTTTCTTTTCCTGATTCGCCTCCGTTTTATTCTCTGCCTTGAGAAGATTTTGTTTTGTTCATGCCTTATGAAGGTTTTCATAAGGTATTAGGAAATTTGATCGAATTTATATCTTGTAGCATTCATAACCGAGTGAGTGCTTGCTCAAAACTCGAAATAAGGTAGCCCATAGGCCTAATAGTCGAGTTGAGTGATTGTTTGAACCTGAAGTAATGTAGCCCGTAGACTTAATGGTCGAGTGAGAGTTTGCTCGAACTCGAAATAAGAGTAGCCCATAGGCTTAGTAGTCGAGTGAGTGATTTAAACTCGAGGTAATGTAGCCTGTAGGCTTATTTATCGAGTGAGTGATTCGAACTCGAAGTAATGTAGCCCGTAGGCTTAATGGTTGAGTGAGAGTTTGCTCGAACTCAAAATAAGAGTAGCCCGTAGGCTTAGTAGTCGAGTGAGTAATTCGAACTCGAGGTAATGTAGCTCGTAGGCTTATTAGTCAAGTGAGTGATTCGAACTCGAAGTAATGTAGCTCGTAGGCTTAATGGTCGAATGGGAGTTTGCTCGAACTCGAAATAAGAGTAGCACATAGTCTTAGTAGTCGAGTGAGTGATTCGAACTCGAGGTAATATAGCCCGTAGGCTTATTAGTCGAGTGAGTGATTCGAACTCGAAGTAATGTAGCCCGTAGGTTTAATGGTCGAGTGAGAGTTTGCTCGAACTCAAAATAAGAGTAGACCGTAGGCTTAGTAGTCGAGTGAGTGATTCGAACTCGAGGTAATGTAGCCCGTAGGCTTATTAGTCAAGTGACTGATTCGAGCTCGAAGTAATGTAGCTTGTAGGCTTAATGGTCGAGTGAGAGTTTGCTCGAACTCAAAATAAAAATAGCTCGTAGGCTTAGTAGTCGAGTGAGTGATTCGAACTCAAGGTAATGTAGCCCGTAGGCTTAGTCATCGAGTGAAAGTTTGCTCAAACTCGAAATAAGAGTAGCCCGTAGGCTTAGTAGTCGAGTGAGTGATTCGAACTCGAGGTAATGTAGCCCGTAGGCTTATTAGTCGAATGAGTGATTCGAACTCGAATTGATGTAGCCCATAGGCTTAATGGTCGAGTGAGTGATTGCTCCAACTCGAGATGATGTAGCCCGTAGGCTTATTAGTCGAGCGAGTGTTGCTCGAACTCGTTGATTTACCTTAATCCGGTTTGCATAATAAATGTCGAAATAGAGGAATTTTTCTTGGATATAAGATATTGGTAAAAAACTTTCTTTGTAAGTCATTATACATGTGTTCATGTTTTGCGTTAGGGCTCGGGCCAACTACATGAGCATGGTTCATTTTGACCATTTGGCTTTTACAATTTTTCCTATCGGAACCCTATTGTTATGAAGTAACTTTCTTGCATTGAACTTGATATATTTGAGGGTTAATGCCCCCCAGTATTCGAGGTCGATTGTAAAGAGGCCTCGGATACTGTCGAATTGTTTCTAAGTTAGCACGATCAATGGTTGCCTCATTAAAAACCTTACTGAAACACCCGTTTGGGATAAAATCGGTCTAAGGAAAAAAAAGTGCAACGCGTGCTTTCAGACCTAGGGCTTCATATTGAAGGATCCATCATTTCTCCTGATCGGACTCCTACAAGGGTCAATTTCGAAATATAAACGAATATGGGAGGGTCGTACCTTAGCAGTAATATCGTTTTAGGTGCGATACATTCAAATTTCTTGATAGTTGTTTGACGTTTATAATACCGAGCTTATAGGATCCTTTTCCGGCATTTTCGAGAACCTGATATGGTCCTTCCCAGTTTGGACCCAGTTTTCCTTCGTTTGGATTTCGGGTACTGAGGGTGACTTTCCTTATCACTAAGTCCCCGAGTTTAAAATGGCGAAGCTTGGTTCTTCGATTATAGTATCTTTCGATCCGCTGCTTTTGGGCGGCCAATCGGACGAGAGTGGCTTCTCGTTTTTCATCCAATAATTCGAGGCTAGTATTCATAGCCTCGTGATTTGACTCTTCTGTTGTATATCGAAACCTGACACTGGGTTCTCCGACTTCGACTGGAATCAAGGCTTCGGAGCCATATACTAAGGAGAATGGGGTTGCCCCCGTACTGGACTTTGATGTTGTTCGATACGCCCAAAGAACTTCGGGTAGGATTTCTATCCATTTTTCCTTAGCGTCGTTCAACCTTTTCTTTAGAATTTGAATGATAGTTTTGTTGGTCGATTCGGCCTGTCCGTTCCCATTAAGGTGATACGGTTTTGATAATATCCTTTTTATCTTATGGTCTTCGAGGAATTTCGTCACTTTGCTGCCGATAAATTATTTCCCATTGTCACACACTATTTCGGTGGGTTTCCCAAATCGGCATACGATATGATCCCATATGAAGTCTATAACCTCTTCCTCTCTAACTTTTTTGAATGCCTGTGCTTCAACCCATTTAGAGAAATAGTCAGTCATAAATAAAATGAACTTAGCTTTACTTGGGGCCGATGGCAGAGGGCTGACGATTTCCATTCCCCATTTCATGAATGGCCATGGGGATAGGACTGAATGAAGTTGCTATCTGGGCTGATGGATTATCGGTGCAAACCTTTGACATTTGTCACATTTTTGAACAAACTCCTTTGCATCTTTGTCCATATCGATCCAATAATATCCTACTCTGATTATTTTTCGGATTAATGAATCGGTACTGGAATGATTTCCACAAGTACCCTCGTGAATCTCACGTAGGACGTAATCGGTGTCCCCTAGTCTTAAGCATACTGCCAATGGTCCATCGAAGGTCCTTTGGTATAATGTTCCATCTGCAGTCAATACGAACCGAGCAGCTTTGGTTCGTAGGGCTCTCAAATTTTTAGGGTCCGATAGGAGCTTTCCGTTCTCCAAGTATTCAATATACTTATTCCTCTAATCCCAAGTTAAGCTTGTAGAGTTTATCTCGGCGTGACCTTCCTCGATCACGGATCTCGAGAGTTGAACTACCGTCCCCGAGCTGATCTCATCTTCCCCGACCGATGATCCCAAATTTGCAAGTGCATCGGCCTCACTGTTTTGTTCTCGAGCTATATGTTGTAAGGTCCATTCTTTGAAACGGTGCAAAGTTACCTGCACTTTGTCCAAATACCTTTGCATTCTATCTTCTCAAACTTCGAAGGTTTTGTTTACTTGATTTACCACCAGCAAATAGTCACACTTGGCTTTAATGACTTCTGCTCCCAAGTTTTTAGCTAGCTCGAGACCTGCAATCATGGCCTCATAATCGGACTCATTGTTAGTCAACTTAGTAGTTTGATAGATTGCCTAATAGTGTTACCCGTGGGCGGCTTTAAAATGATGCCTAGCCCGGAACCCTTGCCGTTCGAAGCCCCGTCTGTGAAAAGGGTCCATACCCCAGGTGATTTACCCGATTTCAATAAGAGTTTTTTTTCAACTTCGGGTATGAGGGTCGGCGTGAAATCGGCCACGAAGTCTGCTAAATTTGAGACTTGATGGCAGTACGGGGTTGATATTCGATATCGTACCCACTGATTTCAACGGCCCATTTGGCCAATCGGCCTGATAGTTCTGGCTTGTGCAAAATATTACAAAGTGGGTAAGTGGTTAATACGCATATGTGATGATATTGAAAGTACGGTCTTAACTTTCTAGAGGCGCCTATCAGTGCAAGTGCCAATTTTTCTAAGAATGGATATATAGTTTCTGCTTCTCCTAAGGTTCGACTTACATAATAAACGGAAAATTGCGTACCTTGCTCTTCTCGAACTAGGACACCACTTACCGCGATTTCCGATACTGCCAAGTACAAGCAAAGTTTTTCGTCTGTTTTCGGAGTATGAAGCAGTAGTGGGCTCGATAGATATCGCTTTAATTCCTCTAATGCCTGTTGGCATTCCGGGGTCCAAGTGAAATCGCTCTTCTTTTTGAGTAGAGAGAAAAATATGTAACTTCGATCTGACGACCATGAAATGAATCGATCTAAGGCAGCAATCCGTCCTGTTAGCCTCTACACAGCTTTTACACTGTCCACGATGGCGATGTCTTTGATGGACTTGATTTTATCAGGGTTAATCTCGATCCCCCGATTTGATACCATGAAGCCGATGAACTTGCCCGAACCGAACCCCAAAGCACATTTCTCGGGGTTGAGTTTCATGTTTTATTTCCTTAAAATCTCGAATGTTTCCTGCAAATGAGCTAAATGGTCCTCTGCGCGTAGGGACTTAACTAGCATATCATCAATATAAACCTCCATTGATTTACCTATTTGTTCCTTGAATATTTTATTTACTAGGCGTTGGTAAGTAGCTCCTGCATTTTTAGCCCGAAGGGCATCACATTATAACAATATGTTCCATACTTGGTGACAAATGAAGTCTTTTCCTAGACTTCCGGGTTCATTTGGATTTGCTTATACTCGGAATAGGCTTCGATAAATGTAAGGACCTCGTGGCCGGCCATGGCATCGATCATGCGATCGATGTTGGGTAGCGGAAAAGAATCTTTGGGGCATGCCTTGTTTAAATTCTTATAATCTACACACATTCTAAGTTTGTTCCCTTTTTAGGGACTACAACTACATTGGCTAACCATTCGGGATATTTCACCTCCCGAATGGATCCTATTTTGAGAAGTTTAGTTACCTCGTCCTTTATGAATACGTGCATTACCTCGAACTGGGGTCTTCTTTTTTGCTTCACCGGTTTGAACCTAGGGTCCAGGCTTAGCCGATGCATCGTTATATCCGGTGGGATCCCTGTTATATCTAAATGGGACCAAGCAAAATAATCTATGTTATCTATAAGAAATTGAATAAGCCTTTTCCTAAGTTTGGGGGTTAATCCCTTTCCCAGGTATACCTTTCGTTCGGGCAAATGCTTGATTAGTATGACTTGCTCCAATTCTTCAATCGTTGATTGGGTAGCGTCGGAATCACCAGGAACCACGAAGGATCGAGGGATCCTTTGATCATCATCTTCATCGATCTTCTAATTTTCTGGTTAGGTTAAGGCTGATATCTGTGATTGCTATTTGGCATCTCGTTCCCCTTTTGAGTCCGATCCCTTTATAGACGAAGGAGAGGATATCAGATTCGCTTCCTCGACGACAAACATTTCTCTTGCGGCCAATTGTTCTCCATACACTATTTTGACTCCCCTTGATGTTGGGAATTTAAGAACCTGGTGTAGAGTCGAAGGTACAACTCTCATGTTGTAGATCCATAGCCTTCCAAAAAGGGCGTTGTACCTCATGTCGCCTTCGATTACATGGAACTTCATTTCCTGGATGGTCCCGGCCACTTTTATCGGCAGAATTATCTCGCCTTTGGTGGTTTCACATGCCATATTGAATCCGTTTAGAACCAGGGTTGCGGGTACGACCTAGTCCTGTACACCGAGTTGTTCTACAACCTTTGATCTAATGATGTTGGCCGAGCTACCTGGATTAATTAACACACGCTTAACTTTAGTTTTATTCATAAGTATGAATATTACCAGTGCATCATTATGAGGTTGTATGACTCCTTCTGCATCTTCATCATTGAAGGACAAAGTTCCCATGGGTGCGTAATCCTAAGTTTGAGGTCACTTTTCTCTCATAATCGATGTCTTAGTACGTTTAAGCACCAGCCCTTGAGGGGTATCGATGCCACCGATGATCATGTGGATGACGTGCTGTGGTTCTTCTTGTTCGTTTTGTTTGCCGAAATCCCTGTTTTTAAATAGTTCTTCGCCTTGTTGCTTAAAAATTCTCGAAAGTGCCCTTTATTGAATAACCGGTCTACCTCCTCTCCTAGTCGCGTACAATCTTCCGTTCTGTGGCCATGGGTGCCATGATATTCGCACATTTGATTGGGATTCCTCTAGGCAGGATAGGTCTGCATGATGCGTCCGATAGCCGACACGATGGCGGATGCATCAATGCTGAAGTTATACTCCGATAACCGTGGTGCTTCCTTAGATCCGGTAGGCCTGTCGAACCCACTTCTGTTCATCAGCCCCCGAGACCCTTGACCTCGATCACTTCTTTTGTTGCTTTGTTCGGGGTTACGTCTCGATTCATTGATTTGAAGTTTTTATTATACGGTCGGTACCGATCCCTGATCGGACCTTGTTCTCGATTGATATCCCTTCGAGCAGCGGGTTCAGACCCCAACTGATCATCTTCGTCTCTAATTTTTGATTGGTACCGATTGTGCACATCGACCCAAGTGATAGCTGGGTACTCGATCAGGTTATGCTTTAACCGCCGTGAAGCAGTTGAACTTCGTTCGTTCAAACCTTGAGTGAAAGCCTGAACAACCCAATCGTCTGTGACTGGTGGCAGACCCATTTGTTCCATTTGAAAATGAGATACGAACTCCCTTAGCATCTCGTTATCCTTTTGTCTTACCTTGAATAGGTCCGACTTCCTGGTCTCGACTTTTATGGCCCCGATGTGTGTTTTTATGAAGGAATCTGCAAGCATAGCAAAAAAATCGATAGAATTAGATGGCAAATTATGATACCATATCATTGCTCTCTTTGATAGGGTTTCACCGAATTTCTTTAATAATACGGATTCGATCTCATCATCCTCTAGATTGTTCCCTTTGATGGCACATGTGTTTGAGGTGACATATTCATTGGGGTCGGTAGTTCCGTTATAGTTAGGAATCTCGGGCATGCAGAACTTCTTTGGGATCGGTTTAGGAGCCGCGCTTGGGGGGAAAGGCTTGTGTATGAATTTTTTGAAATCTAAGCCCTTCAATATTGGTGGTGCCCCCGGGATCTGATCAACCCTAGAGTTGTATATTTCCACCCTTTTGTCGTTTGCTTCGATCCTCCTTTCTGCCGATTCTATTCGTTTGGTCAGTTCTTCGAACATCTTAGCAATTTCGGAATTAGTCCCCGACTCCTGCTCATTTGATTTCACTATAGCTGGTTCCGTTGTATGGGCGATTTCTCGGGGTTGACTGGGCTCCGGCCTGCTTGGTATTTGGGTTTGACTCTGCAACTGAGCTATCGCTGCCTGTTGAGCTTGCAATATTTCAAAAATCATACACAAACTGATCCTGTTTTCCTCGACGTTATGGGTATCCCGAGCTGTAGATCGAGTGCCACATTGTATGCTAATTTCAGGTTTAGAATGTGGGTTCGCCTCAATGGCCACATGTGAATTAATGTCTATCGGTACTTCGATTCGAGCTCCAACGACGTTGACAAGCGGCCTTTCGGTACTGGGTGTCAAGTTATTGTTCTCATCTTGAAGATCAGCTTCGTTGTCGATAGGTAAGGCCATTTAATTGATAGTTTAGTCGTTGCTAATCTGAAATCAAAGATACTTCGGGAAACAAGCACAAAATGACGTGTTTTTGCAGATTCGTATCAAATAACCACTGTTATCCTTACCCCCACGGTGGGCGCCAAACCGTTTATCCGAAAAATGGATTGAATTAAATTTGTACGTAGTTTTAAGGGTATGTGGTATAACTTGACACGAATCGTAAAAATGAATAGAAATATCAAGTGTTGACTATAGAGAATAAAAAATAAGCAAACTTGGGAGGAAGATAATTTACAGATTAGGCAAGATGAATCAATATATCAAGTTAAAAAATGATAACTCTTCAATATATGGGTGTATGATATCTTAGTTATAATGTATGCAAAACCTTGGTCCTTACAGAAATAATAACCATCCCCTTTATAGTAGATGGATCTTACTTTAGATATAATTAAAAATGCATAGTGGGAGACCCATGATAAATCAGCTTTTCCATAATTCCTGCCAGGATTCTCTCCTCTAGTGGGATTGCAACGGCTATTGTCTATGAGCTTTATATCGACTCGAGCTCTCGATCTTGACTCGAGCTCGATTCTGACTCGGATCCTTGTATTGATTCGGGGTCAGTGTTGGTCGGTCTCTGCCTCATAAGCTCGATAACTTCACTTTGCATCATAGTTCGACTTGGATTCGAGCTCGATAATGATATCGAGCTCGACATTGATCGGTCCTTGGGCTCGAAGCTTGGTGACCTGACTTCGGACCTCAACCTAATACTATGAAGACGTTTCTCCGATCCAATGTATTGCCACTTAAACCAGTTCGTACGAAGGACTAACCGGTTTTTACCGTATATATCCTTCCCTTACGAAAAAACAATTTTTAAAAACAAAAGGGGGAATAACTCTTCTTTTAATTATAACATAATAAGTAATTATATTTTAAAAAAAAATATCCTTGACCGTTAGTTTTTTAGTTGAAAGTTACAGTGACCTCACTGCAAAAATAATAGAGTAAGAAAAGAAATAAAACAGGCGGACATAAAAGAGAAAAGCGAATAATGCATAGATTGCTTGTTACTAAAGGGTAAAATCAAGACAAATGATAAAGGTCCCATGCAATCTGGTAACTTTATATGCGTGATGCCAATGATTTTTTATAAACAAATATGGTAAAGTCTTCCTTTGGTAGAATCACTAAAATATTTGCATATGTGCGTGGATACATAGCATGCCATTCACTAATCATTTCTCCTTTTTCGATATTAAAGGATGCAACTACCTATATAAATGTTTAAATAACAGAAAATAACATCTCAAATTTTGAACTTTGAACGAATTAATGAGAACAATAAAAGAAAATTGATAAGGCAGGGGTTCCCACCCAAAATTGAGAATGGAAACACAATTTTTGCAGCTAAAGCCCAGAGTGACATAATTACGGTCGGTGACATTTGCTATCCACCGCCGGTCAATTTCTCTATCATTACTGCTTAGAAACGTCGTGTGCTAAAGTAAACAAGAAGCCTAAAAAATGTGCAGACAATAGCTTATTTTCTGTTAGGCATCGTTTGGTAGGGTGTATAAGAATATTGCGTAATAAGGTGTATTAGTAATGCATTGGTTAGTAATGCAAACATTAGTTATGCAGATATTATTTCTTATATACTATTTGGTGTGATGTATTAAAATTATAATGCATTGCATAATTTTTAAGAAAAATAGTAGTTTACAAAAATGCCCTCCATATTCTCAAGCTTTAAGGGACTTTAAGGATAATTTTGTCTTTAACCAACATAATGCATGCATTGGTAGCCTTGGTATTACTAATGCCATGGTTTTCTATGCATTATTTATACATAGGATAATATCAAGTATGATGTATAACTAATACAAGTATTAGTTATACACAGGTTAAAAAAATATACCAAACAAGATATTAATAATGCATAAAGCTAATGTTTGTATTATTTTTTCTAATACCTCCTACCAAACCACTGTGTTACACCCCAGAATTGCATCTTTTGCGTGTACATGTAGTTACAAATGGAAATCATTTTCCAATTTCTATCCAAAAAAGAGAGCAATTTCTTAGGTAATATAAATCAGATTTAACTTTTTCTTTCTATTCTTCAGGATTGAATAATCCAATCATAAGCAAAAGTTCAGTTCGCATGGATATCTTATAGTGCAGCTGTTGGAATATTATAATGGAGAATGGGAACGATTATCTATATATGCATGCAGCCCTTAATTATTCGTACACATTATTCAATGGTATAGAAATCGCAAATGACTTTGATTATTATATATAACTTGCATGCGGGAAAGGAGATATGGGCTCTATATGGCCAACTAATTTCCTTAATGTGTAATTTTGTATACATCAATTTCATTTCAAAAATATTAAAGAATGACTGTCTAGATTTTCTTTTTTTTTTTTCTTTCTAAAAAAGTACACATTGACCATGGCAGTCAAAGCGCAAAATTTGCCCTTTAGCTCTTTAACCCATAAGGGCAAATCGAATCACTTTGGTAATGAAAGGGGTAGAAACGAGACATTTTTTTAACAGAGGACAAAGTTGTTCCATTTTGCATAATTTAGTTTTGTATCACAGCTCTTGAGTTACTGTCCTCTTAAAACCCTACGTAAATACAGAATAAATTATACACGTAGCTGTCTTTTTTAGATCCTTTGCCGATTGTTTATTTGACATACTAGACTACCCATCATATGCTGAGTAAAAAAGACAATATAAGAGAGAGAAGAAAAGAAGAAGATATTGTACTGTGTACATGTCAGGTATGAATGCTTGCTTAACGGACAAAAACTACCATAGTACTCCTCTCTAGACTCTATCTATATCTATAGGTAAGAAGAGAGGAATCTCCGTAAAACATGTAATCACGAAGATAAAAGTGACCCCACCCCTTCCGTTTAATGACGCTAATTTCTCCACCTTTTCTCTCTTTATAAACTCCTCCATTTCCCTCTCTTTTCTTCTCAAGCCCAAATAACTTATATTTCCTCTGTTCTCTATATAACCCCACTGGAGTTCGTCTAGAGACAAAGCTAATTACAGACAAACAACAGACAAATATGGCCACTCTCTCTCTTTCTTTCCTCTTCCTCTTGTCTTCCCTTCTCCTTCTCCCGTCCCTCTTTGCCTCCTCCTCTCCCCTATCTAATCCTCAAGCTGTTGTAGATGAAGTACATAGGTACGTACATTTTGCTTGCTTCACATTAATTTCATTTATTTTAGTCCCACATTGTATATGTCGAGACAAGACTAACACTATTTTTAGCTAGCACACGATTTTCATATGTATATATAGCTCGAACAGAAAACAATGTTATGTACGTAGTAGTACGTTAATTAACAAGATTTAACAAATTTTTTTCTTTTTTGGGAAAATGCAGGAGCGTAAATGCTTCGAGAAGGAACTTAGGCTATCTTTCTTGTGGTACCGGAAATCCTATTGATGATTGCTGGCGTTGTGATCCGAACTGGGAGAAGAACCGCCAACGGTTAGCTGATTGCGCCATTGGCTTTGGCAAAAACGCCATTGGCGGTAGGGATGGTAAAATTTACGTGGTCACCGACTCAGGTGACGACGATCCTGTCAACCCAAAGCCAGGGACTCTCCGTCATGCCGTTATCCAAACTGAACCGTTGTGGATAATTTTTGCTAGGGATATGGTAATCCAATTAAAAGAAGAACTTATTATGAACTCATTCAAAACAATTGATGGTAGAGGTGCGAGTGTACACATTGCGGGCGGTCCATGTATAACAATACAGTACGTAACGAATATTATTATACATGGAATACACGTACATGATTGTAAGCAAGGAGGGAATGCTATGGTGCGGAGCTCCCCATCGCACTACGGGTGGAGAACTATTTCAGATGGTGATGGAGTGTCGATATTTGGTGGGAGCCATGTTTGGGTGGACCATTGCTCTTTGTCCAACTGCAAAGACGGCTTGATTGACGCCATTATGGGGTCCACAGCTATTACAATTTCTAATAATTTCATGACTCACCATGATAAAGTTATGCTCTTGGGACATAGTGATTCATATGTTCAAGACAAGAATATGCAAGTTACCATTGCTTTCAATCACTTTGGGGAAGGCCTTGTCCAACGAATGCCAAGGTAAAAATTTTTAAAAAGTAAATGATCACTATACACAATATTTCTTTTAACGATTTAAGTTTCATATATCAAAAGTGTAAAGAAACCGAGCTGGATCCAGGATTTAAATCATATGAGTTTAATTTTAAGGTTTTTAATATTGAACCCATTATATTTTTAAAGTTATGGGTTCATATCTACTATTTTTGTAATTTTCGTGAATTTTTACATATAAATTTTTACTCTGCGTCTAAAGTTATGGGTTCAGTTGAACCCGTTGTCAGTACACTACATCCACTTCTGTAAAGGAAGGGGAGCATTGACGTAAGTGGTAAAAAAATTTCATGTGACCATAAAGTCACGAGTTCAATCCGTGAAAACAATCTTTTGTAGAAATGCAATCTAAGATTCTGTACGATAGACCCTTGTGGTCTTATTCAGCTCTTTATATCGAAAGTGTAAAGATTTTTTATACTATGGATTTTAACTTGTAGTAACAATAGATTTTTACCGTTTTTGCAAATGGTTAATGCGTATAACGAAGATTTATCTGCAACTACTTTATGGCATATGATTATATAATTAATGTTTTTGCTCTGTTTAAGTGGTGCATGTGTTAAGCAAAGGACGCACCAAAATTTGGTTGTGCATTTTAAATGACGAAAAAACAGTTAGTAGTATTTAGAGTGGGGCATGTTTGTACAGTGTATGTTGAATTTAATGAATTATTGGCTTTTTGGAATATGCAGATGTAGACATGGTTATTTCCATGTGGTGAACAATGACTACACCCATTGGGAAATGTATGCAATTGGTGGAAGTGCTAGTCCCACCATCAATAGCCAAGGGAACAGATTTCTTGCCCCTGATATTAGGTTTAGCAAAGAGGTCAGTATCACTTGTTTTAATAATGTTCTCAAACTTAGGTTTATACTTTTTTGCTTTAGATTTAAGGGTAAATATTTATTGGAATTATATATATAATATATATGTAGGTAACAAAACATGAGGATGCTCCAGAGAGTGAATGGAAGAATTGGAATTGGAGGACAGAGGGGGATTTAATGTTAAACGGTGCATATTTCACACAATCAGGAGCTGGAGCCAAATCATCAAGTTATGCTAAGGCTTCAAGTTTAAGTGCAAGGCCTTCTTCTTTGGTCAGCAATTTAGTATCTGGTTCTGGCGCTCTCAATTGCCGAAAGGGTTCTCGTTGCTGATTAAGAGAAATTATTTAACTTGGTATAAGGTTTGGTTTTAGAAAAAAAATTAAAAATGATATGATTTGAAGAAAAAACATGTAATGAGGGAGGAAAATTAAAGAAAGGGACAGAAAGTATAGGTCCTATATATGACTAGGGACGTTGCACTTTTATTGTCTTTTTGACTCCCTTCAATATTTTTACCTTTTTCTTTTTCTTTTTGTTTTTTGTTTTTACTTTTACCCTTTTTGACTTGATTGTCAAATACAACCTCGGCCTGCCATTCTCAGCAGTTGGGACTTTATGCGGTTCTGTTGGTTTTAGATTTTAGAGAAAGGCAAGTTCAGAAGTGTTGATATATACATCAATATATGTATTTATTTTTGAATATTGTGTGTCTCACCCTGTCTATTTCACACAATCTATTAGAAATTGCAGAAGACAATACTCAATAATAGTGAGCAATGAACTGAAACTAAAAGTAAAGATGAAACACGATTTAAATATTTGTTTATAAAATAACTACCCATAACTGCTCATAATAAGTGTTTTGAAAAAACGGAAGAAGTTCAACTACCAATGTTTAACTCCATCAGAGTTGTAATTGAAGAGGCACACTAAAAGGCGACAAGTGTGTCATTTTAACTCCACATAAATTAGGAAACCGATAACTCACTTATGAATTATGCCAAGCAATATTGCAGATTATCATGTCTGTACCTACTTCTTAATTGTTATACAATTTTAATCTTCCAATGCTGACGTTAAACCTGTTTACCCTTGAAAACAGATAACAATTGAATTCATATATTATTTTAAGGATATGCGGGTTAATTCAATACAAATGGTTAATGATATTAGATTAAACAGATAAAAGACGTAATAGATTGTCAAACCAATAATGCGAGTGATCCCGGGTTGAGTAACAGCTTAACGAAGTGCTTGCCTTCGATCCCGAGCTCACGCTAATGAAGTACTAATGAACAAAAGTAAGAACTTTCAATAACAGAGAAAATAAGAGTATATTGTCTTGATATGCGTGTTACAATCGCTCGGCCCCATGAATAATAAGTTTTCCCTTTATATAGTAGGAGAATTTTACCATAAGTACAATTCTAAGAAAGGTAAGAATTTTTCGTTTCACCAATCACTGATTTTCTGTCGATACAGGCCGAGATTCGCGCCGTGATACCCGGTTGGGCACGAATATTACGGACCTTCGTTAGTCGTGTGCGGCCGTTTGATAAGGTTCTCCGAAGTCTCGAGGCCCCAACCGGACCCGGAGGGCGCGACTCCGATGCTTCCGAAGGCAGATGCTTTGCTCGAACCCGATACGAGGGCGCTCAGATTCCGATTCCTTACGACCATGTTCCTGCTCCGTTTGCCCTACCGGGAAACCGAGATATTTATCGAGTTCGATTTTACCCGTATACACAACCAATAGAATAATTAGGCCTCGGCTCATAGTCTTTAATTTTGTCCTTCCAATACTGAAACAATTGAAGAATTTATATTTTATCCCAAACGCAATTCCTTATTAGTTTCGTTTCATCAATTCTATTTAATCCTTGTACCAACCGTCCGGCATCGGTTTACTTTTATTGTTGTTTTGGCTTAGTTCTCTGCATTGAGTTGTTGAATTTTAAATTGAAGTTCGCTATTAAATAAATAGGGAAAATGCACATGCATTGATAATCTTCTAGTGGGACCTAATATATGAGCACTTATGTGCGGCAACTATTTGTTTTTTTTGAAAACTAAGGGGTCATTTAATAGGATATATTAAAGAAAATAACACCGTTATTAGTTTTGTATTATTAATCGTAGTATTTTTCAACTTATTAGTTATACATCATATTCAATAGTATTCTCATCAATAACATGATTTTTAATATATGAATAAGATACATAAAGATAGAACTACCCTTACAAAATCTTTAAAATATCAAATCAAACAGCGATTAAGAAATAATTTCAGTAATATAAACTAACAACTAAATCCAGTATTACTAATATACCATAGTTAATAGTATTCATATACAACCTACCAAACTACCCCAACTATTCAAAACTTTCTCCAAGACAGTTCTGTAGCCTTTTAGAAAATAGTACAGGAGCAAATAAAATACGAGGAAATTAGAAAACCCCAAAAGTAGAATAAAATGAATGAGTAAAATGGAAAAGGAAAAGCAAGGGAAGAATAAAATTTGGAAATCTTTGACTAGATTCAAAATTTAATTTGACCAGTTTCCAAATTTTATGGAGACAAGAGAAACAGAAAATGTCTGAGCATAGGTTCAGTATCAGATACGACAATCATGTTATGGATAATAGCTAGTCTTCCAAAAAAGCTCATTGTCACATGCTTTGGCACGCCTCTTCATACCAATGTGAGTGCCTCTCTTCTGATGACACCATAGCAAAATTCTTCATATAGAAATGGCCAAATGCTTGATTGTTTCAAGAAAAAAGGTAATTCATCCTCTTTTTGGACTAGCAAGTAACAATTTGTGTAATACTAAAGAAATAAAGTAGTACTAACAAACAAGATTACAAGGGTTTAGTACAAAAAGAAAAAGGTAAGATAAATAACAATTAAAAGAAAAGGAAAAAGAGAAGTTACAATGGGGTCTTAAATTTTCCCACCATCTTAGAGAAGAAACTTTACTTCGAACAAGAAGGTTGAAAAATATGGTGGAAAATAAAGTTTGAACCACTTGCTTTCTGGCAAAACAGTAAACCAAAGTCTACCATCCGTTTTACAATTTGTTTTGCTTTTCTTGTTTTTCTTTTGCCATCCGTAATTAATGCAACAAAGGTCAACATTATGTACTATGGATTTGGTTTACTTGCCTTAGAAATGTGAAAAATATCGGAACCAAAAATGATTCAACCATGTGGAAGACAAGAAAGCAAGAAAATTATTCACCTAACTGGAAAACAACTAACGATTAGATAAAAAATTGACGATAATGAAGACATTGTCCCGCTAAAAAAATGCAAGGAGCACTTTTTATTAATTAACTTTATATGATACAAATTTAAATTGATCGAAATTTCATTACGGATATCAAACATGAGGTGAAAATCCTTAAGCAGGAGTCTTAGAGCTTTCTGTAGTATAGTCTGCAAGCACATTTTTTATGTACAATATATATTAAATAAATAATGTTCCAACTTATCTGTCGGTGAATATCAACTTGTTTGTTGCTTTCACTAATGAGGTTTTTCTTACCTCCATCGATTAGATTAATGACAGCTTCATTGAAATGAAAGGTTTTGTTCTCACGTCCACATCAAAGGAAAATAATGATACCGTTAATTTCTTTGTTCGGTGGCTGACCTCAAAACTAGGTACAGATAGTTACTCTGTTCGTTTTAAATTAAACTATGTCGATTGGTTCAAATTCTATTTGTTGACTTAACCGAATATGTTAAGAATCTTAAATAATCCATTAAACTATTGAATGGACGGATTAAATTTGTTATCTATATGGGTCAATATACAACGTCCCAAACTCAAACATACAAAATCCAATTTGGCGATTTATGTAAATTTGTAAGAATTTTAGTTAATAATTTTGTTAGTCCCGCCAATATTGCTGTATTTGTAAATAATAATTCTGGGAAATATAAGTTATCGTAATGAAACAGTAATTAATTCGAGCCCACTGAATTCACAGTGTTTCCTTAAGGAATTTAATCCCTCCTAGTACCCAAGGTAATGGATTATTTCCTCCCAGGATAGAACGAATCACACACTGGTGTAGCGGTACTTCAAACCCCAGTGTTTCAGCGAACACAAATTTCGGTAGCAAATCATACTTACAGTTGCTTTGTTTGAAGTTAAAACAATGCAGAACAAAGAAGTAGAAACTCAGAAAATCGTATGGAAATGTTGAGAAGAAGGAGTGCAATGTATAGCCAAAGTTGAGCGTTTTCAGTTTGGTGTTTGTGTGTCTTTCTTCAACAGCTGCTGCACATATTTATAGCAGTCAGCTTTGAAGATGAACGACCCTCCACCCTCCATTGTGGAGCATGCACTAACTTATTTGTGGAACATGCACTAGCTTATTTGTAGAGCAAGCACTTGGCCATGGTGGGAAGAGCATTAGGCGGCTGTTATTACAGGTGGTGGTCAATACACAGATTGGAACATATCCGTTACAAATACGGATAATCTTACGTTAATATTTACTATTAACAAATAAATTTGGTCATCTTCCAATATGGGACAATGTCTCATTGTCAAGAGGGGAAAACTTAAAATTTTACTCAAAAATTTCATTTTTCCCTCCATTTTCCATTCACCCTCATTTTAAGACTATTTCATCTTAAATAAAAAATCTCTAACAAATTTATCCTTTATGTTCTTTTCGTCATAAAGTAAAGGATATGAGCAGAAAGATTTTATGATTATGGATTTTAGACCTACCACTCTTTTGTTTATTGGGTTTCGAATTAATTATTTATATATATTAAATATATTTTTAATACAAATACAACGTTTGAAAAAAATAGGAGATTGAAAAAAATAGTGAAGACTGTTGAAGTCTTCCCTAAATAGCAATTCTGTTCTCACCAACCCCGACGTCAAAATAATATACTACATTTTACTTTGAGAAATGCCTCGTTTTTTTCGTTTTCCATTAATAGTGATATTTTGTCTCCATAAAATAGCAGAAGTAATAGAGATCCGATCTGTTAAAATCGACGATATTCAATCAGAAAGGTCCAACGTAACAATTTTATAACATCTTGAAAAATTAAAAGGAAAGTAATGGAGTTGTGAAATTTTTGTAATGTAGGCCGAGATAAAGCTATTCCGTTTATAGAAGTAACATTTCTTGAGACTTGAGAGTGGTGGCTCACAGTATATTCATATTGAGAAATTTATTAAATATATATAAATATAAAATTTAGAACCCAACTATTAATATTTAAAGTTAACATTCTAAAATTCAGAACCCATAAAATTAAAATTCTAACTCCACCTCTAATTTAGTACCAAATCTTCTACTCCTATGTCACTTAAAACTGACCTTTTATTATCTGAGAATCTAATATATAATGGGCGTAAACTACTGTTACAACTTTGTATTTTCTAAACATTATTAACCTTAATTTGAATGATAAGATAAAAGATAAAAGAAGCTCAATCTGTATTTTTGTTATAAAGCCAGTTTCAAGCAATGCTGATAGTAAAGTTAGGAGCAGTTTGGATCGACTAAGAGAATTTATTGGGCTGTCAAGCCCAAGTATATCATAATTCAAAGCTTCAAATATTGTCTCTTCAGTATTTTAATATTAAAGCTTGATAATTTTATTAGATTCTTCGTTAATTTCGAGCCCGATCATTTGGGGGAAAAGTATGTGTATACAAATAACTCACATGTGAGCTATAGATTATCGATACATACACACATCCTTACAGAAATTTGATGACGAAGATGTTGAATATATGAAACGTGTCAATTATATTTATGATTAAAATTAAGAAGAATTAACCCAAATAGCCGCCCATCCCATCACTTAAACTAAAAATAGCCAGTGAATGTATAATATATGGATAATTTATGTATTACATGTGCATAATTGTGTATAATCAATGTATAATTTATGTATATGACTAGAAAAAGTAAACAATTAATATGGCCGGCTATTTGTGTAAAGATCCCTAAAATTAATAAACAAATGGACCCCTATTTAGAGGACATAGAGGCATGCCAAAGAGGAAGTTATCAAATTAATTCCTCCCATAGGATTTCTTTTTCTCCCTTTATTTTCTATTCTATTTTTCATTTTTGTGTGGAAACAAAGTATTCTTTTGGGCTTGTTCTCTATGTTCGGTCATGCTTGTGATAAATGGTAGTTTTGTGAATGGCCCAAACTATATTTTGGCGATCAATGGCTATGAGGATTTTCAGAAATTACTATTGTTTAATGGCTATTAATTTTTTATAGTTATCATATACATAATTACTTTTTATAGCTACTATTTAATTGTTACGCGATTGTATTCGATGTATTCGCTCTACTGTATTCATGAATACAGTAGCGTAATTCACCTAAAAATAGAGGAGTCCAGCTGCTTAATAACGGAAAGAGGATCAATTAGCGTGTATCACTCCTAATTGAACTCAACAAAATCAATTCTACATAAATTTCGCTGCTACTCTGTTGTATTCCATGTATTCACGCGAGTGTATTCATGAATACAATAGCGGAATACGCCTAAAAAATAAGGAGTCCAGCTGTGCGACTGTATTCGTTGTATTCGCGCTATTGTATTCATAAATACAATAACGGAATTTGCCTAAAAAATAGGGGAGTCCAATTGTTTAACAACGGAAAGAGGATCAATTAGCGTGTATCACTCCTAATTTAACTCAACAAAATCAATTCTACATAAAATTTGTTGTTATTGTGCTGTATTCCATGTATTTATGCGATTGTATTTATAAATATAGTGAGGTGATCAAGAAATAGGGTGTATACTGATCTATTCAATTCGACTATATACATTGTATTCAATTCAGAGATATTCATTATTCACTATTATACATTGTATTCAATTCGATTGTATTCAAACAATAAAAAATCATAAAATATAGTGATATTCGACTGTATTAAAAAATACGGACCTTCGGAATACATAAATACAGGCAAAAAAATAATATATTTATATAAAAATATAATATATTTGAGTGTATTTGTACACAATACAATATTTCTGTATCATTGTATGTGACTAAAATAACAATGAAGAGAAGAAAGTTCATCAGAGATGACATTTTCCGGCCAAGCAAAATACTGTATACATTGTATTAAAACTAAAAATGAAGACGAACAAAAACTCGACCCTCAAATATTCTCTGGTAGCCTTGTCTAGATTTATTCGCCTAAGAAGATGAGCCAATAGTGGATGATGACGTCGACGATTCTCACGCTGACGATGACTCTGACAACGACCACGATGATGATACCAACGATTCCGTTAATTTAATGGTAAAGAGAAAGGATTGAGAATCTTGCTGATAGAGAGATAGGGAAGGAAGAGAGAGAGAGAGAGAGAGAGAGAGCACATAATCAGCGTATTTCATGTCTCAATGATAGACATAAATAAATACATATTTTGCTATAAAATAAAAAATATAACTATAAGTAATAATATTTTAAAATTATTTTAATTTATAATAAATATGGTGTAATAGTTTGCTATAGAAAGTAAAATTTCTTAAAATAAAATTGGAAAAAAGGAATTAAAAAGCCACACCAACAGAATTAATGACCTCGCATTGCCCTCTTATTATCTAATTATCCGGTTTGCCCCTAAAAATAAAAAAGAAAAGGTCTTAAAGGAAAAAATGTTGACTCACATTTTTCAATGCTGACCATGTCAGGTATCATGTGACCAGTGGGTCTTCTTACAAGCTTGCCAACATCATCACATTAGTTCCCATTTTCTATCGTTTTTTGTTTTTATTTTTTCACTTGTTTTTTATAAAAAAAAAATATCTTTCTTTGTTTTTATCTGATTTAATAGTGTCCCACTTATTTTTTTTTCTTTTTTACCAGATTTAATAATACCAGCTCAACTTATTACATTTTTTTTTTTCCTTTTATGCTTCATTCAATTTTAGTGTTACCACTTTTTGATTTTTATTTCTTCTTTTTTACCAGAATAATTTAAAATATTATTTTATATTTATATTTAAATATAAATAAAAATATAATATTATTATTTACTAAATTCTAGGAATTGAAGACCACTTTTTTCACTATTAATTATCGCTCGAATATTAACAGATGATATTTTGTTTCAATCATCTTTCGTAATATTTTATATAATAATTATTCATTTTGTACACAAAATTAATCAACAAAATATCACATCAAATAGCACAAAATATTATTTAAGAACATTTTTACCAACACTTGAATCATGGTATACCAAAATTTGAATCCTGATTAATTTTGCTTATGGTAAAATATTTATAACAACAATTGAATCATGATATACTTTGTTTATGTTAAATGATATTTGCAATATTCTTAGTATGCTTATACAGTAAACCATGATTAACGTTGATTTATGATGTTCTTTTTTGAATATGTTAAATGGTATTCTTAATATTTTTGGTATACTATATAGTATACCATGATTTTGTTGAATCATGACATACTGTGAATTACTGATATGTTAAACAATATTAATATTTTTTATAACTTTGTAGTATACCATGATTACAGTTGAATCATAGTATACTATATGGCACACCAATAATTGAATTATGGTATACTTGTTATAAGAAAAATCAAATTATGGTGGATGTCTACTCTTCCTCCATGATCTTCTCAAATGCTTAATGACATATTCAATGACATATTTCTATGCTTAATGACATATTCAATGACATATTTTTCTTCAATTTTTATGCCTATATAAAGGCCTTGTAATAGATAAGAAAATACACACAATTGAAGAAGAAAATCTCTTCCTTCTCTCTATCTCCATTTCTTGTTCATATTTTACTAAATTGCTTTTATTTCATAACAACATGTCTTGTTCATGTTTTACTAAGTTGCTTTTATTTTATTACACGTTATCAGCACGAATTGCTCATTTCATAATCTTCTATGTCAAGACTATGTAAGTTATAAGCAGGCAATGAGATCAAGTACAATGAAAAATGTCTTGGATGATAATACAAAGATAAGTTTTACATCCATCTAAACCCATTCATATTTTCATATCTTTGCATTAACTTTATGTGCAGTGTTTAGTAAAAATATTTTTTTCAATTGTATCCAGTGAAATAAAGAACTGGAAAGGTATGTCTTTATTTGCTACATCTCTTATAGGACAAAGATAATATTCTAACGTATATATATGTTCTGACCTTTTACATACTATGATAGATAATTATTAAGGTAATTTAGTAATAATATTTTTACCATCACATGATGTATTTCATTGAAAGCAAAATTATCAAATATGTAGGCGATTTTACAGTACCTTACAAATTTGGCATTCGAATATACAATCAATATAAACTCAATATAGTTATAATTTATAATAGTCACAGTTATGCATTAAGCCTTAAATATTTTTGCTGGAAACATATGGCCCATTCCTCCGTATTGGATTTTTTTGGTGAAGTTTTTATAGTCTTTGAAATATAAGTGGTTATAGGTTATCTGCACCTTTTCCCTAATTAATTTATTAAAATGTAAAAGTGATTGTATCATTTGAAAACAAAATGGCATATATCCTAATTAGTATTTTTGTTGTAGAGGAATTGTTTCAAGATTGAAATAGTTATATATGTCTTCTTGAAAGTTAATTTACTTATGCCTATAATTATGAAGTAATAATATTTTAAAGGCTCGAGTGCGGGTCATAGTGAATTTTGGCCCATTATGCCAAAGTTTGAGGGTAAGACAATGGGTTCATGTCCCAACGCACTATGTTGATGAAAAGATGTTGGATTCAAGTTCCAACGCATTATGGCCTAGCATGCCTTTATATGGGTAAGGCATTGGGTTTGAGTCCTAATGTACCATATTGATAATAATAATAACTAAAAAAATAATAATATAATTTTCATGAAAAAGCATGAAGCTAGTCCCACTTGATTTACTCCATTCTTGAAGTGAATGTGATAGCAGTGCATGATAAGTCTAAATAAAGACAAGTGGTTGACCAATGAATGTGGGCATGCGAAAGGCCAAAATAATAATAGTTATCACTATGGTAATATAAAAAGGGAGAAATTCTTTGAAGAGAATGTGACTTGTGATAAATATTGAGATTGCATACTCATTCCTGAAAGTGAATGTGAAAATATATATGATAAAGATTATGCATAATAATGTACTTGTGCATAGTTGGATAAATACTACAACTCACCTCTAAGGGAGGTTTGAGACAAAGAAAGATAATGAATATTATTGTGTAGTTACATAAATATATCATTGGTCGCATGCATATGATACGCCAAAATATATTTTGCCATGCCTTATGAAAAGTTATTAAAAGCAAAATTAAAGCAAAAAAATTATTTTGCTTGTGATGATTTTGAACATTACAATTATTATGATATGATTCTCTTTGTGAAGGAGACATTCATTATATGGATGGTGTGACAAAAGATCTTGTAGTACAAAAACAGTTAAGAGTTCTGAAAGAACTAATTTGTTACTACCCGGATGAATGAAATTGTTCATAACATTAATATTGTAGTAAGTCTCAAAAGAAATATTTTGATTTACAAATATATTAGCCAAAGTGGTTGGCATATTGAGACTATAAATGAAAAGAAGATTGAATATCTTTATATTACTATAATCATACCGGGTAAATATGAAAGGTTACCTGACTTTTCTTTTATTTGTACTACACAAGTATAAGCATGATGATGCAATCACAAGCCACAAGTAAACTAGAGGTTTACTGAAATAAATATTAGTTGGCATGACCGGTTGACCATCTCGGTTCAATTATGATGCGAAAAAATTAATTGAGAATTACATTGGCATATATTGAAGAAATATAAGATTCTTCAAGAATTCTCTTGTGCTGCTTATTCTCATGATATACCAGTTAAGGTTAGGGATTGAATCCCTTGATTTCTGGAACGAATAAAAGGTGATAAATATATGGGCCCAGTCACCTTCCATGTGGACCGTTTACTATTATATGATTTTCATAGATGCATCTATTTTATGGTCACATGTGCATTTGTTATCAACTTGTAGTTTGGCTTTTGCAAGATTGATTGCTCAAATTATTAGAGCACAGTTCCAGAATATAAATTATGATAATTTATCTTGATAATACTGGTTTAAATCCAAGTTGGTTTAGTAAAAATTGTATGCCTCCAATTATATCTAAACCATTGGTTATGAGAACAAAATTGCCAAAATAAAATTTGGTATTTGATGTATTATTTAATATACAACAGCACTTGTAAGCATCTAGCCAAGTTATGATAAGTTCTCCCTATCACAATCGGTTCAGGGTCAGGAACCAAATAATTTCCATCTAGAAATATGAATGTGCTATATGATTTAATTGTTCCACCACAGTACACAAAGATAGATTCCCAAATAAGGCTAGGGATATGTGTTGATGATCCCAAAAATAGGGGAAGAAAATGGGCAGCTGAAAAAGTAATGCATGTAATGAATTATTATGAGTACATCGAGATCCTCGTACGAGAAAATGTGAACTTGAAGTTCAAGTGATAATTCATTTACAAAATATTGCCGGGCGTATTTGCTGACCCAAAGCTAAATGTCATATTCAGCTGCTAATGCTCCAAATAAAATAAAGTCCATAATGAATAGAGTCCATGGCATGTATAAAGCATAATAGACTAATCGGTTCCAAAGATAAAACTCCTTGAAGAAGGAGAGGAGCAAATGTTCAAGATGGTCATAATAAGGAGGCAAGTGCTCTAGAAGAGCCCCACGACATAACACTTCATAAGACCTCATGAGAGAGGCTCAGGTACCTGAAAATAATAAGATAAAGAAATCTCAATAAGTTATGTCTTTATTGAATAATAGTAGAACCGATATAAAATGATCGTCGACGATATTGTTAATATAATGTAGCGCTCAATATTATTAATATTGACGAGGATCTTGAGCTCAAATCTGTCATGAAATTTGGACAGATAAATAATTGGCCAAATAAAAAATACGCAATAAAAATTGATTTCACATGAAAAATATGAAGTTGGACGGATAGTCCCAACACCTGAAAGTATAAAGCCAGTTGAGGTATAAATGTGTTCTTGTGCGAAAAAAAAGAAGAAGGTCAAGTCGATAAACATAAAGACAACTTGTGTCACAAGAAGATTTGCAAATATCCTGGCATTGATTATATGGAGACATGTTCTCCTGTGGTGGATGTCGCCATTTCAGGTTTTAATCTGGCAATACAAGAAAAACGTGATATGCGTATAATGGAAATCATTGAAGGATTTAAATTGTTCTGAAGCATATTAAGGTTTCCAAGTAATTTATTAAATAAATCTTCAAAAATCCTTATACGGATTGAAACAATTAGGGCACATGTGGTATAATCGCCTGAGTGAGTACCTGTTGAAAGAAGGGTACAAGAATGATTCAATTTGTCCTTGTGTCTTTATAAAAAGATCTGGATCTAAATTTGTTATAATCACCGTGTATGTTGATGATTTAAATATCATTGGAATTCCTAGGGAGCTTCCTAAAGCAGTAGAGCTTCCTAAAGTAGTAGACTATCTAAAGAAAGAATTTGTAATGAAATCTTGGAAAGACAAAATTTTGTCTTGGTCTACAAATTGAGTATATGAAAGATGGAATTTTTGTCCATCAATCAACATACACTAAAATGATTTTAAAGCGATTTTATATGGATAAAGCACATCCATTCCGACCTCATGAAAATAATGAAGAGCTTCTTGGTCCCGACGTACCATATCTTAGTGCAATTGGTGCACTAATGTATCTTTCTAACATTACAAGGTCTGACATAACTTTTTCAGTTAATGTCTTAACAAGATATAGCTCTGCTCCTACAAGGAGACATTGAAATGGAATCAAACACATATTGAGGTATCTAAAAGGGACTATCGGTATGGGATTATTTTATGAAAATGATTGCAGTCCCGATCTTGTTGGTTATGCCGATGCTGGGTATTTATATGACCCACAAAAGGTTCGATCTCAAACAGGCTATATGTTTACATATGGAGGCACTGCCATATCTTGACGATCGACTAAGTAATCAATCGTGGCTACTTTATCTAATCATACTGAGATAATTGCTATTCATGAAGCAAGTCGAGAATGTGTATGGTTGAGGTCTATAATACATCTTATTCGAGACAAATGTGGTTTGAAGTGTGACAAACTACCCATAATTTTGTATGAAGACAATGCAGCATGCATAGCCCAATTGAAGGGAGGATTTATAAAGGGGATAGGACCAAGCAAATTTCACCAAAGTTATTTTTCACACATGATCTTCAAAAGAATGGTGATATCAATGTGCAACAGATCCGTTCAAGTGATAATATGGCTAATCTGTTCACCAAATCTCTACCGACGTCAACCTTCAAGAAACTAGTATATAAGATTAGGATGCGAAGCCTCAAGGATGTGAATTGATGCTCTCATCAAGGGGAGTTAATACGCGTTGTACTCTTTTTCCCTTACAAGGTTTTGTCCCACTGGGTTTTCCTTGCAAGGTTTTTAACGAGGCAACCAAAAGGCGGATTTCTAAACATGCGTACTCTTTTTCCTTCACTAGAATTTTTTTTCCCATAGGGTTTTTTCCTAATAAGGTTTTAACGAGTCACATTATCTATGGACATCGAAGGGGGAGTGTTATAAGAAAAATCAAATTATGGTGGATGTCTACTCTTCCTCCATGATCTTCTCAAATGCTTAATGACATATTCAATGACATATTTCTATGCTTAATGACATATTCAATGACATATTTTTCTTCACTTTTCATGCCTATATAAAGGCCTTGTAATAGATAAGAAAATACACACAATTGAAGAAGAAAATCTCTTCCTTCTCTCTATCTTCATTTCTTGTTCATGTTTTACTAAATTGCTTTTATTTCATAACAACATTTCTTGTTCATGTTTTACTAAGTTGCTTTTATTTTATAACAATACTTTGTTTATGTTAAATGTTATTTCTAATATTTTTGGTATACCAGTGTTGAGTCATGCTATATTTTGTTTGAGGATGTTAAACGATATACCTAATATTCTTGATATGCAATACAAGTATATCATGATTAGTATTGAATAATGGTATACTTTGTTTGGGTATATTAAATTATACATGCCTAATATTCTTGGTATACTACACGTTATTGTTATACCATGATATTACTTCCTCATATTCTTGGTATACTACCCATCGATATATACCGTGATTACCATTGAATCATGATATTCTGAGTATTTTGGGTATATTGCACATTCGTATACCGTGATTAACATAGTATACCAAATTTTAGAATTCACTGATTTAAATAGAAAGACAAAAAGAGAAAAATGAGAGTTAAAATTTTGATTTAAAAAACCCCTAAAAAACTTTTGGAAAATTGAAAACAAAAAATTCATCTACAAATAAGAAAATAAAAAATCAAAAGAAACAAAAAAAGGTAGCACGGTAACTCTCAATAGCTATAATCGATTAGTAATTGTCTAGAAAGAGTCCCACTATAACTTTTAGAACTCGACTATTTATATAATAAGAACAAAAACAAAAAATAAAAAATAAGTGGAAGAGATTGATAAAAGTTTTGGCAGAGAAATTTTAATGAAAAAAATAAGATTAAATATCAAGATATAACATAATAATTTAAAAGGATAGAAAATAACAAATACTTTGGACGAAGAGACTATATTGGAAAGAAAAAAGTTAATAAGAATAAGAAATTATGGCAAAGAACAAGTAAAAATAATTAAGACAAGAAAAAAATAAAGCGAAAAAGATTAAGGGACAACAATTAGAAAAAACCAAAAAAGGGAAAATAATAAGAAAAACTAATTGCAAAAGAAATGAATAAAAAAGTGTGCAGAATTTTATTAGAAAAAACTAAAAAATAATAATAAAGTGGAAAAATAAAAGAAGGTAAAAGGAATGATAAATATTTTGGACGACGAGATTTTATTTGAAAGAACAAAATTAAGAAAAATAAATAAATATAGTAAAAAATCATAGAAAAATTTAAGACAAGAAAAAAATAAAGTAAAAAAGAGTAAGAGATTGTTACTAGAAAGAACAAAAAAAAAAAGCTACATAAGAATTGTTTTTTGAAAAGACTACAAAATTTTATTATAATATAAAAAAATAACAACAAAATAGAAAAAAATGAAAGAAAGTGAAAGGATAAAAGAAGAAAGTGAAAAAACAAATAAGGAAAAAAGAAAAATAAGAGAGGGAGCACCTGATGTGGAGCTTGGGTATATGAAAGGAGAGGACAGCCAAGTAATAATATCTTCAAAATGAACATATTATGTAATTTTTCAAAAAAGGGATATTTTGGTCATTAAGTTTTTAAAGGAGACTCTTACCATAAAATTGGCTAGGGGTGGGCAGTGGTTGGCTCGGTCAGTTAGTGTAAAAGTACGGTCCGGTTTATCGATTTTCGGTTTTGTAATATTAATAACCAAACCAAACCAAAATATTTACGATTCAGTACAATTTTTTCAAGATTCGGTTCGGTTATTTTCGAATTAATTTTTCGGTTATTAACAGTGCAAGATTTTTACGGTTATTAACAGTGATATCCACCTTGATAGTGTCAAGGTGGATAACTTATTGCATACAAACCAGAAAGGAGATGAATCCAGTTGTGGCACTAAAAGCACATATTATGATCCACAAATTCCCTCATCCTCAGGTAATACTTACTACTTGTAACGACCCGATCGGTTGTTTTGAGAGTTGTAGCCTCGTTCTTCCATTTACTGCTCATTTTGTACTTTATAGCTGTTATGCGACTTGCCGGGGTAGTCGGTTCAGGTCCAGAGAGATTTCTGAATGAATTGAGACACTTAATCTCAAGATTGAAAGCTTAAGTTGAAATAGTTGACCGGATGTTGACTTATGTGTAAACGACACCGGAATAGAGTTTTGATAATTCCAATAGCTCCGTATGGTGATTTTGGACTTAGGAGCGTGTCCAGAAAAGTATTTAGAAGTCCGTAGTTCAATTAGGCTTGAAATGGCTAAAATAGAAACTTAAGTTTGGAAGTTTGACCCGGGAATTGACTTTTTGATATCGGGGTCGGAATCCGATTCTAAAAATTTGAATAGGTCCATTATGTCATTTATGACTTGTGTGCAAAATTTGAGGTCAATTAGATTTGATTTGATAGGTTTCGGCATCGAATGTAGAAGTTGGAATTTCTTAGTTTCATTAGGCTTGAATTGGGGTATGATTTGTATTTTTAGCATTGTTTAATGTGATTTGAGGCTTCGACAAAGTTCGTATGATGTTTTAGGACTTGTTGGTGTACTTGGTTGAGGTCTCGGGGGGCCTCAGATGAGTTTCAGATGGTTAACAGATCGAAATTTGGACTTAAACAGCTGCCGAAAACTTTGGCCTTCTGGTGCAATCGCACCTGCGGAATTTAGCTCGCATGTGCAACCTCACAGAAGCGAGCCTGGCATCGCAGAAACGTGAGGTCCGCAGAAGCGGACAATGCCTCGCAGAAGCGCGACCGTAGAAGTGGCACATGCATCGCAGAAGCGGAAAAGGGGAAGGGGCAGCCTCGTCGTAGAAGCGAGTCCGCAGAAGCGGACTCCCTGCCCGCAGAAGCGAAGGCAGTCGCAGTCGCAGGAGCTTCACCGTGAAAGCGGAACCGTAGATGCGGTTAAAAATTCCACAGAAGCAGAACCTCTGGGCAGTGTACAAAAACAGATGGTTCCGAACTTTTGTCATTTTTGGACATTTCCAACACGGTTTTGGGGCGATTTTCAGAGAGAATTCACGGGAAATTCCCTTTAGGATTTGTATTGTTATGAAAATTATGATGTGTTGAAAGCCGTGTACGCGATGTGATAAGTATGTACACGGGCTAAATATGGAAGGCTATGTATTTAAATTGTGTCGATCTCTATTACATATTAATTAAATTATTTTATCCGATTATATTCATCTTCATTGGTATATTTTTATATTTTAAATGTGCCTTACCTTTTCCTGCTAATTGTTTTACCTGTTTAGTTGAAACTTTGTTTCTTTTATTCTGTGCTCATTATTTGACGGTTGAATATCTTAATTGAATGATTTTTAATATGAAGTATTTGATATTAGAAATTTGGTATTGATGCAAAGTGTTAAATTTGTGAAATATTATTTCTGTTGAATTATTCACTCCCGAATATTTTGTGAGATTTTGTATTTATTGTGATTGAGTCGTGAACTCCTTATTGTGAAAAATAATGTTGTTGTTGATTTATTTTGGCAAGTTGAAATATTTGGGCACTTGAGGTGCAAATTGTGATATATTATGATATTGATATGCATGTGGTGGTATAAGGTCTGGTTATTAAAATGCATGCGGTGAGATAAGGGTGGCTTGATACGCGTGGCTAGTAGGAAAACTACTAGAAGTCATGTGGTGTGATAAGGGTGGCTAAAACGCGGGATGCTATTTCGGGAAAAATAATTTCTTTAAAACTAAATGTGAAGGCTCCCGCGGTGATATAAGAAAAAGAAATATCGTAGATTTATTTATGATTTGGGACTGCGAGGCGGTACCTCGGGAGTGCCCTTGTTGATATTTCTCTATGGTTGCATTTGCCTTTGGTTATTTTTTCCCCCCACCCCCCCAAAAAAAAAATGTAAACTTTTGTTTTTCTTCCATGACGTAATTGCGCTTATTCTGTGCAGTTAAATTTTGACATACTCCTTACTTAATTCACTTCCATTGTCATTATTATTATATTGTTAAACTTTTCGCCATGTCTTTCATTATTTCCAGTAGGGCCCTGACCTGACCTCGTCACTACTCTACCGAGGTTAGACTTGCCACTTACTGGGTACCGCCGTGGTGTACTCATACTACGCTTCTTTATATTTTTTTGTGGAGATCCTGGTAGTTCCTACCAGACTAGGTATCAGTGAGCTAGTATATACGCAGAGACTTCAAGGTACATCTGCCGGCATCCGCAGACCTCGGACCCCCCATTTTATCCTTATTATGTTGTTTTCCTTATTCTCTTTAGATTCTGACGTATAGAGACACTTAACATCTCTCTTAGAAGCTTGTGACTTATTTCTACTTGGTTTTGGGAGTTGTAACTATTTTTAATTTCAGTTTTTATTTATTTCATATGTTGAGATTTGAGTTGCAACTTTATATTTCATATTTCCGCATAATTTATAAGCTTACTTAGTCTTAGAGATTAGGTATCATCATGACATTCTACGGAGAAAAGTTGGGATCGTGACACTACTCGCCATGAAATGAGTAAAACTACGAAACACTGAGATTCATAAGCACCGTACAATTGTTGAAGGAAAGCAAGAGTATGGGTATGGGAGCTTCACCACATGAGAACGAAAAACAGAAAGAGACAATCTAAACACATTAATGAGATGAGTATGGGAATAATACTTCTTCGTGAAGGTAGCATAGTTTGCACAGAGAAAGAGCAGAACAATCAGAATAAGCAAGACATCAAAAGATACTGATAAGAAAGGTAACTCTGAATACTCAGCGATTATTAACTTCGGTTTTTCGGTTTAACCGAAAATCGAAACACTAAAATCGTAAACCGCACCGAATACCGAATACCAAAATTTAATAATTTATAAACCGCACACCGAACGAATAGCTGATTAAACTGACACCGAAAAACTATAATTTACGGTTCGGCCGACATTATGCCCACCCTTAAATTTGGCCCAATAAACATGGTCTTCGAGTTTAACTTTGAATATATCTCTTACATTTGCTGATTTCTCACTATTCCTTTAAAAGAATACAAATGATCTTGGTAAATAGTCACTTTATAGGCCGCCTATTAAAGTTTAGCCATAATTTTAATTATAATGATAAAGTAACTATTTATTAATGCAAAAAAAATAAGTCTAGACAATAATACCCTATTTAAAATACGGAACAACTTCAGAAAAAACTACTGGATTTTGAATGTTTATAAGTTAAAAATACAGGAAATGTTATTGGAGTTTGAATGACAGGAAGCAATATCTCTTAATTGTTAAGTATAATGTGAATTTCAAAATCATGAATCGTTCCTCGACTCCTCACTGGTAAAGGTTTAAAAACAAGTAATTTATCCTGAATTTTATATTTAAATGTTAAAAATTGCCGAATCATAATGTGAATTAAAACGCCATAAATCATTCTTGAATTTTGCATTGGTAAATATTAAAAAAACAGTAATTTATCTTGAATTTTGTATTTGAAGGTTAGAAATTACTGATGTATAATATGAATTCAAAAAACATGAATTGTTAGGGATTTTTCTGATTTTTGCTCTAGTAAAGGTTTAAAGATGAGTAATTTTTCCTAGAATTTACATTTAAAGATTAAAAATTACCGAAGTACGATGTGAATTCAAAATCATGAAGCATTCGTGGATTTTTCTGGACTTTGCACTAGTAAATGTTCAACAATCAGTAATTTATCTTGGATTTTATATTTAAAGTTTGAAAATTGATGAAGTATAATGTGCTTCAGAAACCATGAATCGTTCTTGGATTTTTTTGGAATTTGCTAGTAAAGGTTCAAAAATCAGTAATTTATTATAAATTTTAGATTTTGCACTGGTAAAGGTTCAAAATTGGTGAAGTACAATATAAATTAGAAATTATTTATGGATTTTGCACTATTAAAGATTCAAAACTCAAAAATCATTCATGAATTTTGCACTAGTAAGGGTTCAAAATAGGAAATCATCCATTGATTTTAGATTTTGCTCTTCTAAAGATTTAAAATTGCTGAAATACAATGTAAATTCAAAAATCAAGAGACACTAATAAGGTTCAAAAATCAAGAATCGTTCCTGGATTTTACACTAGTAAAGGTTCAAAAATTTAAGAATCATTCGTGAGTTTTAAAAATTCAGCAGATCACAAAATTCCAACATAGTCAACTAGGTTCCACTTTTGAAAGCTTCGAACTCAGTATCCATTGCTGAAATTGTGTTCCGTGTTTAGGCAAAATGTCAATTTAACCACACTAGTGACTACTTTACCATTACAATTTAAGATATGGCTATACTCAAATAGCTTACCAAAAAAGTGGCTTGCGCAACTAATTTTTACGAAGAATACAACTACAAAACTTAACAATAAATTAGTTGGGAGTTCTACTAGAAAAGCTCCAAAATTTTTGTGTATGGGTAAAATCGAGGGTAATGTCTACCCCTACTCTCCGATGAGAGAACGAAAAGGGATTACGGATCCGCAAGATTGTAATCGAGGTCAGAGACCCCTCGTATCGAGACTTAGTGAGAGTGAACAATATACCTGATATCAGACATGGAAAAGTGACGTGTCGAGGACCAAATATAAGTTATATACCTTGGGAGACACATTAAACGGTTATGAAGGACGGATAGAGGGCTGTAATACTCGCCCTCAATCGGATATCACGATGCGAATCTCGCTCGACATGCGAATCTCTCACGATGCGAATACTCGCCCTTCTAGACTTATACTAGGGTTGAAATTTTCCTACTATATAAAGAGAAAGTTTTTCTTTAGTCTGACACATTGTAGCACGCAATTCAAGGCAATAATTTTTTACTTTTGTTCTCTAGCTACTGTTAACGATATTACTCACTTGTTCTATTCTTTATTCGCGATTGGGCTTGAACCGAAGGTCCAATCGAGGACGAGCTCATTATTCATTCTAAGATCAGTCATGGTCTTAACATTGTGAGTGGTTTGATAAATTATTTCATCTTTAATTAATTTATCTATTTTTCTTAATTGTTTGTGTTAAATTAAATCACGTATCCTTTAAACCGTGTATAAATTTAATTATTACCTAATTTTGGGATAAACAGCTTGGCGCTCACAGTGGGGCTAAGGATAATAGTGATGATTTGATATGAATCTTCATAACACACCCTAATTTATGCTTGCTCTTTGAAATCTTAATTCCAGGTCAACCTTAAAATGTCGAACTCTCAGTTTTATTACTTGAACATTGACGCTGATTCATGCCTTCACGATGAAAATAATAATGTGCTGCCCAGTAGTGATGTGATTTCCACCGATCCAAATGGCATCCCAGCCGCCGACCCGATCGATGCTAACTCGCAGGTGGCCATCAACATCAATTTTCCAACTGATCTCGAAAACAGTATTCGCGGAGGACCCCGACCAACAGCTCGAGAAGCACCTGAAGGTGAAGGTGATGGGGTGAGCTTACGATTGATTTTCGAAATGTTGCAGGCTCAACAAGCGACAATTGAACAGTTGCAGAATCAAAGCCACGCCTCCAACTAGGTCGAATCCGAACAATCCCGGGAAAGCACGTGAAAAGATGAATAAATTACAGAGAGACCGGGGGAAGCTGAGCCCGAGGTAACTTAGAGGTGATGAAAATGCTCGAGGCGTTGACAAAATGGGTGGAGTCAGGCGATAAAAACATTGAGTCCAACGACATGAAGGTGGAAACATACAACTCCAGGGTCGATCAGATCCCAGGAGCACCCCGATATTAAAGGGACCAGACTCCAAAAGAGTTATCTAGAAGCCCTTTCCTCCGAGCGCGGCACCAAAGCCGATCCCAAAAAGGTTTCGTATGCCCGATATTCCCAAATATAATGGGATGGGACCACAAATCCGAATGATCATGTGGCCTCCTATACATGCGCGATCAAAGGGAACCATTTGGAAGATAATGAAATCGAGTCAGTGTTACTGAAGAAGTTTAGGGAAACTTTGTCCAATGGAGTGATGATATGGTATCACAACTTGCCTCATAATTCTATTGACTCATTTGCTCTGCTTGCTGATGCGTTCGTAAAGGCCCATGCCGGGGCCATCAAGGTTTAGACCAGAAAGTCATATCTTTTCAAGGTCAAAGAAAGGGATAACGAGATGCTCATGGAGTTCGTGTCGAGATTCCAGATGGAATAGATGGACCTACCACCAGTTGCAGATGATTGGGTCGTTCAGGAATTCACTCAGGGACTCAATCCCTGAAGTTCTGTGTCCTCCCAATAGTTAAAATAATGTTTGGTGGAGAGCCCGGCGGTAACCTGAGTCTATGTACACAACAGGTACCAGTCGAATATCAGGGTCGAGGACGACCAACACGGGACACCGTCTGGATCTGTTTACCGCATCAGCACCAATGATAGACCCAAGAGAGCCATTGATTAAGATCCAAGACCGGTCCGAGACCGATATCAATCGTACAACGCAGACCAAAGGGGAAATGGTTACGGGCGTCACCCCGCGAGGAATGAGAAGAGAAGCAATCAAGGGTCTAGTGGATGGGGCTTGATGAGTAAGAATGGTTTCGACATGTCACTCGAGAGTAGGGATGCACTAAGATTATCGGAATACAACATCAACATAGACTCTGCAAGCATCGTGTCGGCCATAGGGCGTATCAAAGAGACCAAGTGGCCCCGACCATTGCAGTCTGACACAGCCCAGAGAGACCCTAACTAAATGTGTAAGTATCATGGCACTTACAGTCATAGGACCGAAGAATGCCGATAGCTAAGAGAAGAAGTTGCTTGACTGTTCAACACTGGGCACCTCCGAGAGTTCCTAAGTGAACGAGCTAAAAATCACTTCAGAAATAGGGACGCCCAAAAACAGGTTGAACAAGAAGAACCTCAACACGTGATCTACATAATCATTGGGGGGGGGAGGGGGGTTCGAAGTCCCCCAAGGACCGACAATGAAGCGCACTAAAGTATACATTATGAGAGAAAAACGCAACTAGGATTACGTTCCAGAGGGAGCCATTTCATTCAAGATAAAGATGCCAAGGGTATCGTACAACCTCACAATGACACACTGGTAATATCTATACTTATTTATAAAATTTCGGGTTAAATGTGTGTTGATTGATGCATGTGGCTCGGTCAACATCATCAGATTAAGGGTCGTAGAGTAATTGGGGTTACAGAATCAAATCGTACCAGCATTCCAGGTATTAGACGGATTCAACATGGCGTGTGAGACCACGAATGGAGAGATAACTTTTCCGGGACAATCCAAGAAACAAAGTTCTACGTGATCGAAGGGGATATGAGGTACAATGCTCTATTTGGAAGGCCATGGGTCCACAATATGAGGGCGGTACCTTCGACCTTGCACCAAGCGCTAAAATTTCCCACACCAGGGGAAGTCAAAACAGTTTACGGAGAACAGCCGATTGCAAGGGAAATATTTGTTGTCGATGAAGTGATCCTGATGCCCATGGTTTTGACGTCGAGGAGTACGAAACCGACCAAAAAAGAAGAGACTAAATAGCAATCAGTGATACCGATATTAGCCGAACTGGAGAAACATGAAGAATAAGGAGCAGACGACGAGGACGATTACAGCGTCTCGAGATCATTCATAGCTACCAATGACACCGACGCAACCAAATCAACGGTTGAAGAGTTAGAGCAAGTCATATTAATCGAGTATCTACTAGATCGAAAGGTATACCTGGGCACGAGGTTAACCCTCGAGCTCAGGAAAAAACTTCTTGATTTCTTAAAACTAACTCCGATTATTTCTCTTGGTCCAATCTTGACATGACAGGGATCCCACCGGAGGTAACCACCCAAAAGATGAGTTTGGATCTGAAGTTCCATCTGGTTAAGCAGAAGAGGAGACCCCAGTCTGAGATCAAACATGCATTCATCAAGGATGGGGTATCCAAACTTCTAAAAATAGGATCCATCCGAGAAGTTAAATACCAGATTGGTTAGCTAACGTAGTGGTAGTACCTAAAAAATAAATAAACAAAGGATGTGCATGGATTATAAAGACCTAAAAAAGCATGCCCAAGGATTCTTTTCCTTCGCCTAACATCAATCGAATGATCGACGCGACGACCGAACATGAGATACATAGTTTTCTTGACGCCTACTCCAGGTACAACCAAATCCAGATAGACCTGGGCGGTCAAAAAAAGACTTCTTTCATAACAAAATTTGGCACCTATTGCTATAACATAATGCCGTTTGGATTAAAGAATACGGGTGCCACCTACTAACGCCTAGTAAACCGGATGCTCGAAGAACAAATAGGGAAATCAATGGAAATTTATATTGACGATATGTTGGTCAAGTCCCTGTGATCAGAGGACCATTTGAAACATTTGCAGGAAACCTTCGACATACTAAGGAAATACAACATGAAGCTAAACTTGGAGAAGTACACATTTTGGGTCAGTTTGGGAAAATTCCTCGAGTTCATGGTATCTAATTGGGGAATAGAAATCAACCTCGACAAAATAGGACATCACCATAGTGGACATCGTCAAGGCGGTGCAAAGGCTGACCGGTGTATAGCCGCATTGGGCCGATTCATCTCGAGGTCCTCAGATAAGAGCCATCGATTCTTCTCACTATTGAAAAATAAGAATAATATTTCCTGGACTGCCGAAAGCCAACAAGCTTTTAACGAACTCAAATGATACCTGTTGAGCCCCCCTCTGCTACACACTCCAAAGGTGCACGAACAACTGTACCTCTGCTTGTAGGCTTTTGAGGTGGTGGTAAGTGGCATCTTAGTCCGGGAGGAAGAAGGTACGAAATTTCCTATTTACTAAGTTAGTAAAACCCTAGGCGATGCCGAATAAAGGTATCCTCACCTAGAAAAGTTAGCTCTCGCCTTGATAAGCGCTTCCGGAAGCTAAAATTATTCTTTCAATGCCACCCCATATGTGTCGTAATCTCTTACTCACCAAGGAATATTATGCATAAGCCCGAGCTCATGGGCCGGTTGGCCAATTAAGCTATAGAGATTAGCGGGTACGATATCAAGTACCGACCCCCAACTGCCATAAAATCTCAGATTTTGGTAGACTTCGTGGCCGACTTTATGCCGCCCTTAATACCTGGAGTCGAAAAGTAGTTACTGCTTACCTCAGGGGCTAATTCAGGAATCTTGACCCTATTCAAGGATGATGCCTCCAACGTGAAGGGGTCTGGGACCGGTATCATGTTAAAACCACTCGTAGGAAGCGTATTTAGGCAGCCTATTAGAACTGTAAAATTGACTAACAATGAAGCCGAGTATGAGGCCATGGTTACAGGTTTAGGACTATCTAAGAGCCTTGGGGCCAAAGTGATCGAAGCCAAATGTGACTCTCCTCGTCGTAAATCAAGTCAACGGAACGTTCGAAGTTAAGGAAGAACATATGCGAAGGTGCGGGTGACCCTGCACCAATTCAAGGAATGGACTTTGCAGCATGTACTCCGAGATCAAAATAGTGAGGCCGATGCACTATCCAACTTGGGGTCGTTTGTCAACTCTGATGAATTCGGTTTGGGGGCAGTGGTATAAGTGATGAATTTGGGGGTAGAAGAAGGTCACGCCGAAGTAAACTTGACAAGTTTGACTTGGGATTGGAGAAATAAATACATAGACTATCTGAAGACAGTATAATTTCCCTCGGATCCCAAGGAATCGAGAGCCCTGCGCACCAAGGTTGCCAGATTTAGCTTAATCGAAGGGGAATTGTTTAGGAGATCCTTCTCCGACCCACCATCTAGATGCTTAGGGTCGAGAGAGACCAAATACGCTATGAGAGAAATTCACAAGGCACTTGCGGGAATCATTCGAGGGCAGAATCCTTAGTTCGGAAGCTAATCAGAGCCGGCTACTACTGGAATGAAATAGAAAAGGATGCAAAAGACTTCGTGCGAGAATGCGACGAGTGACAAAGAATCATCCCAATGTTTCATCAATTGGGAGAAATTCTCCACCCGGTCCTGTCACCATGGCCATTTATGAAATGGGGAATGGACATTGTCGGTTCCCTGCCATGGGCACCTGTTAAAGTTCAATTCATACTATTCATGACTGATTACTTTTCCAAATGGGTCGAGGCTCAAACGTTCGAGAAGGTCCGAGAGAAACAAGTCATCAACTTCATATGTGATCACACAATATGTCAATTTGGGATACCAACCGAGATCGTTTATGACAACGGAAAACAATTCGTCGATAATAGGGTAAGTAAGTTTTTTGAAGATCAAAAAATCAAGAAAATATTATCAACGCCTTACCACCCTAGTGGGAACGGGCAAGCAGAATCATCGAACAAAACTATACTCCAAAATCTGAAAAGGATGTTGACAGGTTCGAAAGGAAAGTGGAAGGAAATCTTGCCTGAAATTCTTTTGGGCATACCGTATGACTTCTAAGGCAAGTACCTGGGCAACCCCGTTCTCTCTGGTATTTGGAGAGAAAACCTTAATACCACCCGAGTTAGGGGAACCGAGTTTAAGGTTCCAGTATACTACCGAAGAGTCAAACGGCGAGGCCATGACCACGAGCCTGGAATTATTGGACGAAAGATGGGAGGCCGTCCTGGTCTAGCTGGCTGCCAAACAACAATGAATAGGGAGATACTACAACCGAAGAGCCAACCTCCAACATTTTCAAGTTGGGGACTTGGTGTTGAGGAAGGTTACACTACACACCAGGAATCCAAACAAAGGGAATCTGGGCCCGAATTGGGAAGGATCATATCGAGTCATCAGAATAACCGACAAAGGCTCGTATAAACTCGATTCGGGAAACGGTGTACAACTACCAAACGACTGGAACGTGGCACAGTTAAAGCGGTACTACAGCTAAGGTACGGACCTAATTCCTTTTTAATTTAGTTACATTACGGGTTAACGTATGCAGGTACTCGGCCATGGGCGAATATGACTATTAGGTCTGAAAGCACGTGTTGTACTCTTTTTCCCTTGAATCGAACGGGTTTTTCGGCAAGGTTTTTAACGAGAAAACAGTAAATGTGCTACCTTAGTTTTTAAGACTGGCCTTAAATCAAAATTGATGATCATTTGCACAGGATCAACGTTATCCGAGCCCTCAAAAGTTCGGCCTCAAATATTGGGGGCCATCACCCCTAGGTTAGGATTCTTAGGAAGGGAAAGTTTTATATGTCAAAAGCCAAGGCATGGTGATTATGATTCATTTGTAAAGGTCAAACGGTCTTACGAACTGTGTACATGTAGCCCACTCTAGCCACGACACAAGTCCTATGTTCCTCCGATCATGTACCTTGCATATAAAGCAATGAAAGAAATCTATGATTCCCTTATACTTTATCACTATGCATTTTGCTTCATCGATCCTAGATCCTAAATCCCACACGCTACCCCTATTCGGGGACTGTAGCCCGATAAAAAATTTGGACAGCCCGGGCTATCGAATCCCAGAGGCACCAAAGCTTATTTAGGTAGTGCCTGAATAGGAAAGGCTACGACCGCCATAAACAAAGCTGGGAGATAACCCCCAGAAAAGTAGGACTCTTACGTATTATCAAAACCTACTAAAATGTTACACTCGACAAAAATATTACCGATTTAAGCATCTTAGAGGCTTTGGATTTTATTGAAGACTCGAAGCCACGAGTAATCCGGAGTTACTATCGGAATCGGGCCTCATTCGAGTCTCCAAATAATGGATGCTCTAGACTACATTTGATTTTATGCTAATGCATTAAAAACAATACGTGAATAAAAAAATGTAAGTAGATGCTGAAAGGTAAAGATACAGTGTTGCTAAGGGGGTAAACCGACCCTGAAATAAACAAAAAAAATATACAAGCGAGAACTAAAAAGGAACTAAGGCATTTAAGTCTAGTCTTCACCGGGGCTCGACTCATCACCAGAACTGTCAAAACCCTCGGAGCCTTCGGGACCCGTAGGCTCAAAGAGGTTCTATCCCTCGACCTCGAGTTTTTTGGTTTCTTCGATCTGGTCCGATAGGTCAAAACCTCAGGCGTGAATCACCTCGAGGGTCTCTCTCCAAGATAGTCGCTTCATATATTCGGTCTTTGTCTTTAAGCGGGCCTCGGTTATCTCCTCAACTTCGGAGGAATCGATGAAAGTTGCCTCCAATTTGGACCTCAGCGCAGTATATTCTTGGCCGAGGGCATCCCATTCCGTGACGACTGAATTCAGCTATGCCAGAAGGTCATCATTTAGCCGATACCACTTATCGGCCTTGCCCCTTTCCACCCCAAGTTGGTCCTTGACCGATGGCAACTCCTCTTTTGTAGACTCTTTCTCCGAAGCCAGCAGGTCCATACTGCCCTTCGACGCTTAGGTCGTGGCCTTGACCTCGTCCAACTCATCTCGAAGTTGGTTGATCAAGTCTACCTTCTCTTGGACATACGGGGTTGCATTGTTAGTCATCACGAGTAGCTTCTCATTTTTAGCCTTAAAGATCCTTACCTTCTCGACCATATCGGTGTGCTCCCATTTCACAGACGAGGCCTCTTTCTAATCCTTTTCCAGCTCGGCCCGGAGAGTTGGGAGATCCTTAAGAGCCTTATCTTGTTGCTCACTAAGATCCCTATACATGTCCTTCCGAATCTGCTTTTTGAGCTCGAACTCGAGCTGACAGATTTCCAAGCGAGACCGAAGGAAGCTTTCATGGTGAAGCACTGAAGCCTGAAAAATAATTAGGCCATTAGAATATGCTGAGCAACAATCCGCGAAAGATATAAAGGATAAATGTCTTACCCGGTTCAGTGCCTGTTGCGTCGTGTTGAAGAGGCTGGACGTGCCTACCTCATTCATATTTGCCTGTTTCTCCTCGGTTACTAGGCAACGAAGGTAGCTGGCCAAGCTCACCGGAGCGGATAGTGCCCGGGCTTACGCTGGGATAGTAAGGATGATCATTCTCTTACGATCAAGGTCCACACTCGGGGTAGGGAACTGCTTCACTAGTTTTGGGCTCAAGCTAGGCTCGCCCACTCCTGATGGCACATCCTTTTCTGGGACCTCCAGGTGACTAAGCCCGGAGAAGTCCTCCAACACGACTATGTCCATGCCATCGAAGAACTTGTTGAGGGCATCATCTAGCCCGACGCCACCTTGTTTGATTTCTCTTTATCAGCTTGAGCCTCTTCGAGCATGGACTTAGTATAGGACAATATCTCCGCAATGTTAATGACACCGGCTACCTTTTTCGGGGACAGGAGCAACTTCTCGGGAGGCCATGGCCACAAACTCTCCCTCTGGTCCCCGAGCTAGAGGGGGATCAACCTCTTGGTTACCTTTACTGGTGGCCACCTGCTCCCCTTCATTGATGGTCGACTCGTGAGCAATAAACTCAAGGTCATCATCCTCGAGGTAGTCCCTGAGTCGGTAGTAGGAATCAGAGTCCGGTACCCTGGACTTGGTATTTTGTTTGTTTTTCTGGACCGGATGGCCACCCTCTTTTTATTCACCTCGGCATCCGGGGAGCCCTAGGACTTACTCTTACTTTTATTTTTATCCTCCTTTGCGGGAGCCCCGAGCTGTCCCAAAGTAGAGGGTTCGTCGAGCGAGAGCGAATCCTCTTCCTCATCCAACGGCCTGGGCTCGGTGATCTTGTGCAAACCTATAAGCAGGAAGAAGACTCAATGAAATATAAGTCAAGTGTATGAGTGTTACCATTCATGGAAGAGCCTCACCATGGGAATGGGCCTCCCACTTGCCCTTTGAGAGCTTGCTCCATGCGCATAAAGAATAAAAGGGAATGCCAAATATTCGAGAAGAAAAAGACTTACGGGATGCGTCCCACTTTTGGGGGAACAGTAGAAATTCGGAGGGGATGATGTCTTCGGTTTTCACCCAAATGAACCTCCCTTGCCAACCTCGATCTTGGTCATCGTCAATGCTCGAGAATGGAGCCTTACCTGCTCGGCGAACGAGCTTGATCAACCCCCCTAAAATAATTCAGGGATTGTATAGACGAAGTAGATGGTCGAGGGTGAACCCAGGTGATTCGATGTTGTTTACGAAGTGTCGAAGGAGGATTAAGATCCTCTGAAAGGATGGGTGAAGATGCTAAAGGAAGACCTCGTACCTTTTGTAGAAATCGAGTACTATGGGGTCCACTGAGACGAGCGTGAAGGGGTAAGTGTAAATAACGAGCGCAAAACACAACACGAAATGAATGCTCGCTAAGAAAAAATAGTATAGTATAATATCGTCTTCACATGGATTCGATTTAAACAATGTTTGAGTAATTTCTGGGTTAATTGCTATTCAGGAGGATCAACACTTGAGTTAAATGATTATAAACTAAGTTTAACTACTAAAATAAAGAAATTGACAATTAACAGCAAGGAATTAGAGATCTGTAGAGTTGGTTTCTTATCAATGTGAGGAATAAAGGTTTGACATGATAGGTGCAAGATAGCTATTTGGGATTTAACTCTAGTTTAATTCACTATAATATTCTAATGATTCTCAGGAATTCACTCGAGGATTAGTTCAAACGTGTAGTCAAGACTCCTCTCTTGATTAAATCTTAACTCGACGAGGTGAACTAATATAAGCACAGTGAAGTATGCAAGCATGCGTTAATGGATTGATCCTTAGCCTCCAATTCTCTCCCAAAGCTTCCAAAGTCAAAAGTCCATTCAAAAATGTCTTTTTGATGTATTTATACCCTGTAGGAGTGGCCCTAGGTAAAATTACCTTTTCCAAGCTGAAACAGGACAAATACTTTGAGAAAATTGCATAGCCGCGCCTTGCGCCGGCCCATGCGGGGCGCTAATGATGAAGTTCAGAGAGCATGTTCTGACGGGCAGCAATAGAAATACATTGTCGTGCCGCTCCATGCGCCGCTCCATGCCCCGCCCCATGCAATGTGGTAGTAGAGGTCTTCTAGAGTTACTCTTTTTCTTCACATTTTGACATCCAGACTTGGTCCTCGACCCTTGAACGCGATCCCGGTTTAATCCCTTAGGCTTTTACTCTAACTTCAAAGCTCCAACTTGTTCAATTAGCTCCCGAATATCTTTTTAACTCGAAATCACTTCCTGTAAGGCATAAAATATATAATACGTGCAATACACTAACATTTAAGGTCAAACACAAGTAAAATGCAGTAATTAGAATGCAAACTATGACTAAAGCACGTGATTCTAGCCTACCATCAACACCCCATACTTAAACCATTACTCATCCTTGAGCTGTCAAATTGCACTTCACATAGAGACGACCTTCTTTTCAGACAACTTCACTAACACATCATGCCAAAAATATTTAAAACAGACTAAGCACCCTATCATAACATCCCAGCCTCAAGACTCGACTCATTAGCACCACGCATCTTTCACAATATGCTCACTTACTCTAACACAGAGGTCAAAGACATGACCTTTCCTTTGCAAGTCATGTGCCCTTACACAAATAATAGATAGTAGTTCTACACACAATAAAGTTCAAGAACAATTAGGAACTCAAGATAGAAAGAATTCACTTACTCTCAGAATTAAAATTCAAATGCCACAGAAGATACACCATAGGCTTGCCCGTAGTGTAATACTTTACTAATTGAGCTTTGTCAGTCAAGGATCAAGTAGGACTTAATTTGGTTGTAATGTAGGTTGCGGGACGAGTAGGATAGATTTGGATATAGTGACTACACCTCCCTAAGCACTTTAATATATATACATTAACAATTCAAACCCCACACTTATGTTGAACCAAACCCGAACCTTCATTCATAATAGCATCAACTCCTAATATCTTTAAGCACAAACAAGATGAGAACTACCACTAGCATGGAATTCATTTTTTCTTTTCTAAGTTCTGATTTTTTTCCCTTTTCAATCAAACTTTTTTTTTTCAATTCTCTACAAATGGCTCTCACAATTTTTCAACTAGCGCACCTTTCTCCTTTTTCTATAGTTCCACTCAAAACCCGACCATACCTCAACTTTCTCTTTCACAGGCTCATAACTATTTCAAGTGCTCACGAGAGGTAAAAAGGTTCAAACATATAGACAATTCAAACAAAGGGGTCAAGCTTGTAGTTTGGTTGCCAAAGAAATATGATTAAAGGCTCAACGAGGCTAACTAATATACACATTAATTTGGTGGGTAAAAGCATATATCTGGCTCAATAAAGAAATGCCTATATCACTTTCTAGACTGAACAAGACTACTATTTCACTTTGGAAACACATGAAGTAAGTTCTAGACATCAACTGACATGCACAGAACATAACAAAATCTCACACACACATTGACACATAACTCACTTAGGATCAGATCTATACCGACTCTCCAGTCAAAGCAGTAAGCAATGTTACAATCACAAAATTCAAGGTACTTATTTAGGAGTCAAAAACTGAGCCTAGGCATCACAAATCAGGCACTCACTGCTCTCAAGGCACAACAAAGTCCAGAAAAATTATCTCCCTTTAACACCTAACACAAGACTTCACTACTCCTACTAAAAGAAAAACTAACTACACCACGTTCAAGCAAAATCCTTGGAAATGAACCGCGACACAAATAAGAACCAAAGGGGAATTGTTAAACTACCTAAGAAAACAAAACACAAACAAAAGGCTAAAGTCTTTTTTCTTTGACTATAATCCCTCAAGAAGACAGCCGGGGAGATCCATCGTAGGGTTTTTTTTTCAATAAAAAAAACGATTACAAACACACATATACATAGATACATTCCCCACCCCACACTTTAAACGGTGGCATGTCCACATGACATACAAATAAAAAGCAAGAGGTAAAGGAAACTTTCCTGATTCATCTAGTCGGGGTCTGAATCGAAGTCAGAATCTCCTTTGCACGCTCGACCCAGTGCACACATCCACGATGAGAGCTTATTTTATGCCTTCTTTGGGTACACCCCACACTTATCAGCTTCACTCTTTCCAATTTACTCTTTCAGGCCCCCCTTTCTCCTTCCATCTTGAAGATTAGCCTTTCATCCCCCATTCTGAGCATGGGTTGCCTTTCCTGATCTAGAATTGCTCTTCCCGTAGCTAAGAATGGTCTTACTAAAATAAGAGGGACCTCCCTATTTTCCTCCATGTTCACCATAATAAAGTCCACAGGGAACATAAATTTGTCTACCCGAACCAACACATCTTTCACTATTCCTTCAGGTATGATTGTGGTATGATCCGCCAGCTGCAAGGACACATGTATCAACCTGCTTTCTTCAATATCTCCATCTAATTTCTTGAAAATAGATAAAGGCATAATATTATTAGAAGCACCTAATTCACATAAAGATTTTTGAAATTTAGTACTTCCTAAAGAGCAAGGTATAGTAATACTCCCTGGATCTCCATTTATTTTAGGGAGCTTATTTTGTAAGATGGCACTACAATGCTCTGTCAGCTTGACAACTGATGTCTCTTCCACTTTCCTCTTCTCGGACAATATCTCCTTCACGAATTTAGCATAAGCTGGCATTTGAGAAAGAACCTTTGTGAAAGGTATATTCACATGCACCTGCTTGAACACTTCTAGAAAGTGCTCGAATTGTTTGTCTAACTTCTCTCTTCTTTGCTTTTGGAGAAAATGTAGAGCTGGCATGTATTTGCTCTCTTCAGTCTCATTATTTGTCGAATTACCATTTTTTCTTCTTTTTCTAAGATCTAGTCTCCCCCTTCTTCTTCAGACCATCATCTACCATCCTCGCACCTTTTTGAATGTTGCTATTTTTCTGCTCTTCCATAATGTCTACCAGTTTTCCAATCGGCTCCTCCTTTTCCTTTGCTATAGGATCCTCCAACTCGTGCCCACTCCTCAAGGACACTGCATTTATTGTCTCTTTTGGATTTCTTTTAGTATCAGCAGGGAGCGTTCCTGGAACCCTCTCAGACAATAGAGTAGCTAGTTTCCAACCCGTCTTTCCAGGTTTCGAAATGATGTGCCCAGTTCTTTGATATTTGCACCATGGGTGTCAAGCCTCTCATCTGTCTTGATGATGAAGGCCTTCATTAGATCTTCCATTCTAGATTGATTAGACTGTGTAGGCTGATATTGCTGCCTATGCTGATTTTGAAAGCCTGGAGCTCCTTGTCCCTGAGGTCTAGAGTTATTTTGCTGCCATGAGTTCAGGCTACCACTTGGTGAATTCCAAGAAACTCCTGGGTGCCTCTGTCCCATACAATTAAAATTATTACCACTCTGGTAGTTGCCTCTATAAACAATTCCCACAATATTTACCACTTCATCTACAGCTAAGGCCTAACACTCGTGCGTTGGATGGCCCATTTCACAAAAATCACAAACTGGTGATGGCTGGCTCCGGACCTTGGCTAAGGTCAACTTTCTTATCTCTTTGGACATGGAATCTAGTTGGGCTTGCACTACTGTGTTAGAATCTACTTAATGAAACCCAACTGATCTTCTTCTATCATTACTCTTAGCAGGCTACTGGTTAGCATCTTCAGATAGCTTGTCAAGAATCGCCACAATCTCCCAGGAGTCTTCTTCATTAAATGACCTCCGACTGTAGTGTTCAGAGTTCGTCGTGAGGTAGGTATCAGTCCATCCCAAAAACTCCAGGAGTTGCATCCACAATTTAATACCGTTATGCTGAAACTTTCTCACCATCTCCTTGAATCTTTCCCAAGCCTCAAAAACTGTTTCAGTGTCCATTTGGCAGAAGTTGTGAATTTCCCTTCTGAATTTCACTGTTTTAGTAGCTGAGAAGTATTTGTCGAGAAAAGTTTTATTCATATATTCCTATGTCCCGATCGACCCTGGTTGTAAGCTTCGAAGCCAGTGCATCACATCATCCTTTAGTGAAAAGGGGAATTCCCTTAAGTATACTGCATCTTTTGACACTCCGTTGTACTAGAAGGCGTTCATGATTTCCTCAAAATCCATCAAGTAAGTGTTAGGATCCTCATTCACCTTCCCTCTGAAGACACATTTGTTCTCGATATTTGAAGCAAGCCTTGCTTCAACTCAAAATTATTCACTGCTACTGGTGGAGGTCTGACACTGGACATACCCTAATTGTAGACTAGTCTGGCATAATCACCCAATGCTTTACCAGGCATGGGTACAACATTCTCGAACTAATCTTCAGCTGCTAATCTCCGACACCCATCATCGTTGACGGTCTCATCAGCAGCTCTACGGGCTGCCTCAGCTGCTATCCTTGTAGCTTCTACTCTGTGCTGTGATGCTTCTCTTACAACTAAATTTACCTCATCTTTACCGTTATTAGCCATGTATTCTTAGATTGAAGGTTTCCCCAAGAACTTCCCGGTGAGTTCTTTCTTTTTCCTTAACTGTCGCAGACTCTTTTCTACCTCTAGATTTTATGGAATCAATTCCTTTGAAGAAGATCGAGTCATACACCTGAGATATCAATTTGTTGCCTGCACACGAAAGAGGAAACCCGTGAATAAAATAAAAGAAAAATAGAATAAAATAAAATAAATTCCTTAATGAGTACCAAAAACTAATTTGAACATTATTGATTGCCAAGCCCCGGCAACGACGCCAAAATTTGACGAGCGCAAAACACAACACGAAATTGATGCTTGCTAATTAAATATAATATAGTATAATATCGACTCCACAGGGATTGGATTTAAATAATGTTCGAGTAATTTATGGGTTAACTGCTATTTAGGAGGCTCAACACTTGAGTTAAATGATTATAAACTAAGTTTAACTGCTAAAATAAAGCAATTTACAATTGACATCAAGGAATTATAGATTCGCAGAATTGGTTTCTTATCAATGTGAGGAATAAGGGTTTGATAGGATAGGTACAAAATAGCTATTTGAGATTTAACTCTAGTTTAATTCATTCTAATATTCTAATAATACTCACGAATTCACTTGAAGATTAGTTCAAAACTGTAGTCAAGAATCCTCTTCAATTAAATCTTAACTCTATGAGGTGAACTAATATAAGCACAGTGAAGTATGCAAGCATGCGTTAATGGATTGGTCCTTAGGAAAACGTCTCTCGAATATTCTCCTAACTTGATTTAATCAACAATTCAACAAGCTCTTCCGATTACTTAAGAGAATCAACGAATTAAATCAAACAAAATAATGCAAAGATAATCACAAAGATATTCATCTTTCGATTAAATAAACTGATGAATAGAGTTGCAACAATTCAAAACTCCATAAACGAATTCAACCACGAACTAGAGTTAAAATCCATAAATATTTATCAACACACCAAATCCGTCAAACCCTATAGGAAACTACTCCATAATTGTGGAGGAAGTCATCACAAATGTAATTAAAGAATGAGAAAATATCAATCTAATGTTACAATCCAAACTCCCATCTTGAATTGATGGTAAGATGATGAAATCTTGTATCTTGTAGCCTCAAATTATCTCCCAAAGCTTCCAAGGTCAAAAGTCCCATCGAAAACAACTTTCTAGTGTATTTATACCCTGTAGGAGTGAGCCCAGGCGAAATTACCTTTTTCAAGTTGAAACAGGACAAATACTCTGAGAAACATGCACAAGAGCGCCACCCCATGCGGGGTGATATTGGGGAAGTTCAGAGAGCATGTTCTGACAGGAAGTAACATAAATTACACTGTCGCGCCTCCCCATGCAGCGCGGCAATGGAGGTTTTCCATAGTTACTCTTTTTATTCACGTTTTGACATCGTGACTTAGTCCTCGACCCCTGAACGCGATCCTGGTTAATCCCTTGAGCTTTTACGTAGACGTCAAAGCTCCAACTTGTTCAATTTACCTCCCGAATATCATTTTAACTCGAAATCACTTCCTGTAAGGCACAAAATACATAATAAGTGCAATACACTAATATTTAAGCTCAAACACAAGTAAAATACAGTAATTAGAGTACAAACTATGACTAAAACACGTGATTCTAGCCTACCATCGGTAAACACTTTAGTACCCCTCTATGTGAGTAGTGATGTCTTCATTGGGCCTGCGGACGACCACCTCCTTTCCCTCCCAGTTACAGTCTACCCGGACAGTGGGTAGTGTCTCCTTAGTAACAGAGCATATGTACCTTCATTCTACGTCGCCTCGATCTTGTTGATTGGAGGCCTTTTCGATGTTGAAGTCGTTCTCGATAGAGCTTTGAAGTAAAAAGTTAAAGGAACGTAGAAAATCTGAGGGTCAATCAAATTAGTTCTGTAATTGGAAAGTGGATAAGTGTAAAAGGGCCCGAGCTTTTATAGAGGAAAGACAATCAATGCATGATGTTTCACATTTGAAGATAGTCAACCGGCAGCTGACACGTGTCAGAAGTTAAAATGACGTGACTGATGAGATGTTTCGTTGACTCGTGTAACACCCCGAAAAATTTTGAAGTATTTTAAGACCATTAAGAAGATTGACGGGTGCTAATTATATCAATTCGGGTATGAAAAAGAATGATATAAATTAATCATGATAATATATGTATGAGGTACATTAAGAATGGTTTAGGGTCTAAGAAGAGCCCTAAGGCTAAGTCAAGTTGAAAATTATATGATGGGATGAAGTTTCAAGTGAGTTTGCACAAGATCTAAATTCAAACAAGCATAAATCTCAAGATGTGAAGAGTTATATGGTGTATAACCTATCATATTAATCTCTTTGAGTCTAGTTTCCAATGCATCAAACCGTTCTTCATTTGGATATGTATAAAGAGAGTTATGGCAATATTATTGGACCTGTGTCATATGCGCGCCCAGATGAGCGACCGCGCATATATGACACTTTCTGCCTCAAGTGCGAGGCCGCGCACGTAAGAGCTCATTTAATACCCCCAAGGCCGGGTAGGAGAGGGGTTAAGTCATTTTTGAGCTAAAATCTGATATTTTAGAGAGATATAAGATCATTTTAGAGAGAGAATGAGTAAACCTAACATTCTAATCATCCAATATTACACCAATCTTCAAGAATTAAGGAAGCTAATCACAAGATCTTCATCAAAGAGGTAAGGTTCCATACCCTAGTTTTCAATATCGGGATTTGGATTAAAAGTAGGTCATAAGAAGTATGATTCTTGGGTGTGAGAGTATTATGTATACATGTATGGATTTATTATGGAAATTTGAGTATGAATAAAGTATTGGAACTCATGGTATACTGATTGGAAGCCAAAAATTCTCAATTTAAATGAATACCCATTGTAGAAATTGAAAAGTGATTATTTGATAGAATTTTGTTGGTTGGGTGAGAATGGTTGGTCACACATGTGATGTTAGGATTATAAGTTGTTAAAGAATGATGGTGGGATGAATTGTTGGTAAATGATGGTAGTTGGAAGAACTAATTCTATGATTAAGAAATGTATAAATGTATGCCCACTAGGTGTTTGGTAAATTGTCTAAATGACCTAAACTATGGAATTGGTTACTAATGTTGGTCCCATTGGATGTTGATATTGTAGATTGAAGTTGCTTAGTATAGTAAATCGTTGTAGTATCATTAAGGGGTGAATTTCAGTTTCGGATCATTGGCATTGAATTGAGGAAACAAGAAGGCACTCAAAGGTGGATACGTGCGGAATGGAATTTCTTGAGTATTGATTAGCTTGCTCGACATTGCGTTCGTCTTGTTGAGGTAATTAACAGTTCTAAATTTGGTCCTAAGGGTATGAAGCCTCAGATTATATGTTGTGTGATTGGTTTTGAGGTGACGCGCACCGTAGGAATTGTGACTTGGTCAAATTTCATGGAACTGTGTAGTTGAATAATCTGTTGATATCAGTACATTTTTTACGTGCTAGAGAAAATTGAGCTGAGACTTGTATTAAAAATCATGCTTAGACATATGTTGTTATTATTGGAACCCACTGGGGTCATTTCTGTAGTTGAATTATATGTTCAAATTGTAATTTCACACTCAGTAATGTTCATTCATTTCATATCATATCTCAGTTTCTGTCGCTATATATTGATGCATCATATTATCATTTTTGGATGATTTTCATGACATCTTGAGCCCGAGAGACTGGAGAGGTTGATGACTGAGTGAGGCTGATGACCTAATTGTGAGGATATTTATGGGATCGGGCTGCACGCCGTGGCATGTTTCATTGTTATATACCATGATTGGCTTGATATAACGTTTGGGCTGAAGGAGCACCTCCGAAGTTTGTACACACCCCAGTGAGCGCAAGTACCTACTTAGTGCGAGTGCCGAGTGCGAGTGCCGGGTGCGAGTGCCGAGTGATGAGTGACTCTGTGGAATGAGCGACTGTGAGGAAAGAGTGAATGTGAGGAAAGAGTGACTGTGATGTTGGTGTGAATGGGAGGACTGAGTGACTGTTACTCTGAGAGAATGCATTGATTTCATTATTTGTTACATTTCAACTGTCATATATCACTATTTTGGAAATTTCGGAAAAATATTATTTTCTGTTTCAGTTAAACTTGAGATGAAATTTTTGTGAAATTTTAAATGTTGAACTTGAAAGCATGCCTACCTTTTCATGTTGGAAATTACAGTATTTGGACTTAGCTGTGAAGCTCGTCACTACTTTCAGTTCTTTATTTATTATTGTTACTTACTGAGTTGGTTGTACTCATACTACACGCTGCACTTCGTGTGCAGATCCAGGTGATCCCGGACACCGCGGGTGTTGATTCTTTCATACAGTTGATTTTTTTTCCCGGAGATTCAGAGGTACCTGCTATGTTTCGCAGATCTTGTCTCTCCTTCCTTATCCTTTTGTTTATCGTATTTGGTCTCGGATTATTATAGACCGAGTTTCCCATACTTGTAATGTATAGATGCTCATGTACTCAGTGACACCGGAGTTTGGGAGTAAATTTGTATTCAGTATTCGTGGGAGCTTTCCCCTTAAATTAATTATTATGTTTTCAGTATTTAAAAGAAATTATGGGTTATCGAGGTTGTCGGCTTGCCTAGTATCGAGATAGGCGCCATCATGACGTGTGAGATTTTGGTTCGTGACAAATTGGTATCAAAGCTTAGGTTACATAGGTCTCACGAGTCATGAGCAGGTTTAATAGAGTCTTGTGGATCGGTACAGAGATGTTTGTACTTATCTTCAAGAGGCTGCCGAAACCTTAGGAAAATTTCACTTTCTTGTATTCTATCGTGCGAAATTAATTCAGCTTGAAACATAACTCTTTGAATTCTTTCCACGCATTCGTGTGCGCATGTGAGCGCTCAGTATCGGCTGTGTATCACTGGCTTGTGATTCCATTAACGAGGTTCGAGATAAGTATTCTGTATTTTGTTGATAGGCTAGTCTGGAGGACTTGAGGCCAGAGTTAGACCGCAAATTAAGCTCGGTAGTTTCGGTTGTGAGAACCTATGCAATTGGACTTATGTGTTTGGTAGTATTCCTATGAGTGGAGTTTGTGGCTCGATGAGAGGTTGAATGACTATATGATAAGTATGATGTGGATGCGGGATGTGTTCAGATGGATTGAATGAGACAAATAAATTTTACTTGTGACTCAAGAGTTTGCTATTGGGTACTTGATTCCTGTTTTGATGTGACGTACAGTCTTGAGTTGTGAGTGCATTGAGGGATCTGTCATGCTATTTAATTGTGAAGCGAAGTAGATCTTCATGTCATATTGATGTGTTCAAACTCAGAAATATTAAGTGATTCTGTGGTAATTGTGGCTGCGAAAGGGTATAGCAATATGCCAATTTAAGGCTAAATAGATGGTTTATCTCAGGCCGAGTAATCTACGTAGGTGTGTTCCTTATAATATTGAGTGGAGAGTTTCTTTTCTACCAGCTAGGCGTATGTGTTAAGATTTGAATTTGAATCCTGTTGAGAAAGTTGGCTTGGCTGTCACGAGAATAAATGCGAACTTAGCGGATGTTTGAGGTATTTTATGGTGGGTGTTGCGTAAGCATGAGAAGAATTATCCGGTCCATGACCTTGAGTTAGCAACTATTGTTCATGCCTTGAAGATTTGGCGGCATTATTTGTACGGTGTCCATTGTGAGGTTTATACCGATCACCGGAGACTACAACATCTGTTTAAACAGAAGGATCTTAATTTGCGGCAGCGGAGGTGGTTAGAGTTGCTTAAGGATTATGAAAATCACTATTATCTATCATCCCGGAAAGGCCAATGTGGTAGCCGATGCCTTGAGTTGTAAGGTGGAGAGTTTGGGCGGCTTAGCATAATTACCGGTAGTAGAGAGGCCTTTAGCCTTGGATGTTCAGGCCTTGGCTAACCAGTTTGTTAGATTGGATATTTCCAAGCCGAGTCGAGTTTTGGCTTGTGTGGTTTCTCGGTCTTCTTTATATGATCGCATCAGAGAGTGCCATTATGATGATCCCCATTTGCTTGTCCTTAAAGACACAGTTCAGCACGGTGATGCCAAGGAATTCACCATTGGGGATGATGGTGTATTATAGATGCAGAGTAGGCTATGTGTGCCTAATGTAGATGATTTACGTGAGTTGATTCTCTAGGAAGCTCACAGCTCGTGGTACTCCATTCATCCAGGTGCTGAAAGGATGTATCAGGATTTGAGGCAGCACTATTGGTGGAGGCGAATGCAGAAAGATATAGTTGGGTTTGTAGCTCGGTGTTTAAATTGTCAACATGTGAAGTATGAGTATCAGAGACCGGGCGAATTGCTTCAGAGACTTGAAATTCCGGAGTGGAAGTAGGAGTGTATTACCATGGACTTCGTAGTTGGGCTCCCACAGACTTTGAGAAAGTTTAATGTTGTTTGGGTGATTGTGGATCGGTTGACCAATTATGCGCATTTTATTCCAGTTGGTACTAATTATTCTTCGAAGCGGTTGGCTGAGATTTATATCCGTGAGATTGTTCGTCTACACGGTGTGCCAGTGTCCATCATTTTAGATCGGTGCACGTAGTTTACATCACAGTTTTGGAGAGCAGTGTAGTGAGAATTGGGCACACGGGTTCAGTTGAGTACAATATTTTACCCTCAGATGGACAGACAGTCCGAGCGCACTATTCAGATGTTGGAGGATATGCTACGTGCTTGTGTCATGGATTTTGGGGGTTCTTTGGATCAATTTCTACCACTCGCGGAGTTTGCTTACAATAACAGCTACCAGTCGAGCATTCATATGGCCTCGTATGAGGCTTTGTATGGGAGACGGTGCCGGTCTCCGATGGGTTGGTTTGAGCCGGGTGAGGCTAGACTATTGGGTACTGATTTGGTTCAGGATGCTTTGGAGAAGGTCAAAGTGATTTAGGAACGGCTTCGCACAGTGCAGTCTAGACACAAGAGTTATGCCGACCGGAAGGTCCATGATGTTGCTTACATGGTTGGGGAGAAGGTTATGCTCAAGATTTCGCCCATGAAGGGTGTGTTGAGGTTTGGGAAAAAGGGCAAGTTGATCCCTCAGTATATTGGGCCTTTTGAAATACTTAAGAAGATTGGAGAAGTGGCTTATGAACTTGCCTTGCCACCTAGTCTATCAGGTGTTCATCCAGTGTTCCATGTGTCCATGCTCCGAAAGTATGTTGGGGATCCGTCTCATATTTTGGATTTCAGTACAGTGCAGCTGGACGGTAATTTGACTTATGATTTGGAGCCAGTGGTCATTTTAGACCAGCATGTTCGAAAGTTGAGAAATAAAGAAATTGCCTCCTTGAAAGTGTTGTGGTGAAACCAACAGGTTGAAGAGGCCACTTGGGAAGCCGAGGAAGAAATGAAAAAGAAGTAAACTCATTTGTTTGAATAGTCATGTATTTATAAAGTTGTGTTCTAAGAAAATTCTAAGAGTTACCTTATATGAATTATGTATCAACTGTATAGCTGATGTTAAATGTGTTCCTTTTTGGTAGTATACTGTTCGTGAGGCCACGGTTGGCATTGTTTTAATGTTATGATGCGTCGTTGGTTCATGAATATGTTGTTAGGACTGGTTTTGGTGATTCTCTGGCAGGTGGTTAGGCCCAATTGCAGAGGACACTCTACCGAAATTTCTGAAAAATTTGGGAGTTAGCCAAAATTTAGGGCCTTAAGGAAGTTGAAATGCTGGAAGAATATCTAAGTTCTATATGAAGTTAAGAACGATTAGAGATGATGGTTAAGGTGAAGAGAGGATAACACTGTGCCTAATAATGACTTGTAAAATATTCGAGGACGAATGTTCTTAAGTGGGAGAGAATGTAACACCCCGAAAAATTTCTATGTGTTTTAAGACCATTAAGAAGATTGGCATGTGCTAATTATATCAATCCGGGTATTAACAAGACTGGTAATTTCAATGAAATTAATTTATCATGATAATTTATGTATGAGGTGCATTAAGAATGGTTTAGGGTCTAAGAAGAGCCTTAAGGCTAAGTTAAGTTGAAAATTATATGATGGGATGAAGTTTCAAGTGAGTTTGCACAAGATCTAACTTCAAACGAGCCTAACTCTCAAGATATGAAGAGTTATATGGTGTATAACCTATCCGATTAAAGCCCTTTGAATCTAGTTTCCAATGCATTAAACCGTTCGTAATTTGGATATGTATAAGGAACGTTATGGCCATTTTACTTGACCTGGGTTATATGCACTCCCAGATGAGCGGCCGCGCATATTTGAGACTTTCTGCCCCAGGTGTGCGGCCGCGCACGTAGGAGCTCATTTAGTACCCCCAAGGCCGGGTAGGGAGAGGGGTTAAGTCATTTTTGAGCTAAAACCTGATATTTTAGAGAGATGTAAGAGCATTTTAGAGAGAGAATGAGTAAACCTAACATTCTAATCATTCAATCTTGCACCTATCTCCAAGAATCAAGAAAGCTAATCACAAGATCTTCATCAAAGAGGTAAGGATACATACCCTATTTTTCAATTTAGGGATTTGGATTAAAAGTAGGTCATAAGAAGTAAGATTCTTGGGTGTGAGAGTATTATGTATACATGTATGGATTTATTATGGAAATATGAGTATGAATAAAGTATTGGAACTCATGGTATAGTGATTGGAAGCCAAAAATTCTCAATTTAAATGAATACCCATTGTAGAAATTGAAAAGTGATTATTTGATGGAATTTTGTTAGTTGGGTAAGAATGGTTGGTCACACATGTGATGTTAGGATTATAAGTTATTAAAGAATGATGGTGGGATGAATTATTAGTAAATAATGGTAGTTGGAAGAACTAATTCTATGGTTAAGAAATGTATAAATGTATGCCCACTAGGTATTTGATAAATTATCTAAATGGCCTAAACTATGGAAGTGGTTACTAATGTTGGTCCCATTGGATGTTGATATTGTAGATTGAAGTTGCTTAGTATAGTAAAGCGTTGTAGTATCATTAAAGGGTGAATTTCAGTTTCGGATCGTTGGCATTGAATTGAGGAAACAAGAAGGCATTCAAAGGTGGATACGTGCGGAATAAAATTTCCTGAGTATTGATTAGCTTGATCGACATTGCGTTCGTCTTGTTGAGGTAAGTAACAGTTCTAAATTTGGTCCTAAGGGTATGCAACCTCAGATTATATGTTGTGTGATTGGTTTTAAGGTGACGCGCACCGTAGGAATTGTGACTTGGTCAAATTTCATGAAACTGTGTAGTTGAATAATCTGTTGATATGAGTACATTCTCTACATGCTAGAGAAAATTGAGTTGAGACTCGTATTAAAAATTATGCTTAGACATATGCTGTTATTATTGGTACCCACTGGGGTCATTTCTATGGTTGAATTATATGTTCAAATTGTAATTTCACACTCAATCATGTTCATTCATTTCATATCATATCTCAGTCTCTGTCGCTATATATTGATGCATCATATTATCATTTTTGGGATGATTTTCATGTCATCTTGAGCCCGAGAGACTGGAGAGGTTGATAAATGAGTGAGGCCGAAGGCCTAATTGTAAAGATATTTATGGTATCGGGTTGTACATCGCATCATGTTTCATTGTTATATGCCATGATTGGCTTGATATAGCGCTTGGGCTGAAGGAGCCACTCCGGAGTCTGTACACACCCCCAGTGAGCGCAGGTACCTACTGAGTACGAGTACCGAGTGAGAGTGCTGAGTGCGAGTGCCGAGTGATGAGTGACTGTGAGAAATGAGCGACTGTGAGGAAAGAGTGACTGTGAGGAAAGAGTTACTGTGAGGTTGGAGTGAATGGGAGGAGTGAGTGAGTGTTACTCTGAGAGGATGCATTGATTTCATTATTTGCTGCATTTCAGCTGTCATATATCACTATTTTAGAAATTTAGGAAAAATATTATTTTCTGTTTCAGTCAAACTTGATATGAAATTTCTGTGAAGTTTTAAATGTTGAACTTGAAAGCATGCCTACCTTTTTATGTTGGAAATTACAGTATTTGGACTTAGCTGTGAAGCTTGTCATTACTTTCAGTTCTTTATTTATTATTGTTACTTATTGAGTTGGTTGTACTCATGCTACACCCTGCACTTCGTGTCCAGATCCAGGTGATCCCGGACACCACGGGTGTTGATTCTTTCACACAATTAATTTTTTTTCCGGAGATTCCAAGGTACCTACTATGTTTTGCAGACCTTGTCTCTCCTTCCCTATCCTTTTGTTTATTGTATTTGGCCGGATTATTATAGACCGGATTTTCCAGACTTGTAATGTATAGATGCTCATGTACTCAGTGATACCGGGTTTTGGGAGTAAATTTATATTCAGTATTGGTGGGAGTTTTCCCCTTAAATTAATTATTATGTTTTCAGTATTTAAAAGAAATTGTGGGTTATTGATATTTTCGGCTTGCCTAGTATCAAGATAGGCGCTATCATGGCGGGTAAGATTTTGGGTCGTGACAACCCGTCACCTCGGTTGTAACGTGCGAAGGAAGGAATCAGAATTCATTTATCGCTTCCCGTTGTTTCGATAAACCTACCTTCCGAAAAATGAGGGGACTATCTGTGTACGGATAAAATCGGGGGCAATGTCTACCCCGACTCTTCAATGAGAGAACGAAGGGGGAGCACAGATCTACAAGATTCTAATTGAGGTCAGAGACCTCTCGTATGGAGACTCGGGGAGAGTGAACGATATATCCGACATCGGACATGGCGAAGTAACTCGCCCCGGACCGAGTATAAGTTCTAGACCTCGAGAGACACGATGAACGGTTATGCAGGACGGATAGAGGGTTGTAATACTCGCTCTCAACCGGATATCACGACGCGAATCTCGTTCGACATCGATTGTGGATCAATAACTATCGGGAAAAGAAGATATTTTTACCTTTTTAGACTTATACTAGGGCTGAAACTCTCATACTATATAAATGAGAAGTTTTTTTTTAGTCTGACACATTGTAATACGTAATTCAAGGCAATAACAATTTACTTTTGTTCTCTAGCTACAATTAACGAGTTGTTCTGTTCTTTAGTCGCGCAACTGGGCTTGAACCGAGGGTCCAATCGAGGACGAGCTCACTATTCAATCTAAGATTTGTCCTGGTCTTAACATTGCGAGCGGTTTGATCGTTTATTTCATCTTTAATTCATTCATCTATTATTCTTAATTGTTCATGTTGAATTAAACTACGTGTCCTTTAAAGCGCGTACAAATTTAATTATTACCCAATTTTGGGGTAAATAATTTTCTTTTTTAAATTTTGCAATGAGATCCTCACAGAAAAATCCTCCATTTGTTTAAACTCTAAAGCAGTCCTTGCAATTATTATGGGTTTACGGGACGTGAAAGACAAAGGTACCACATCATATTTTACCTATCAAGGAAAAATACAATGCTAAAGTAGACAATAAAAATTATAACAACAATTATCTAGTACGCATATATTCTTCAAACTGAAAATAGTCTAAAATTTGGCCGAAGTTTTGGGGACAAATCGAGATTAATTTCCTTATTACGTATGATTTGTCAAAGTTCAATAAAAAGAAAAAAAATATGTACCGCAAAATAGGATACATATTTTTCCTTTTAGTAATTTTTTTAGTTTGTAGGTTAGGGTAGAAATGTAGAAAGAAAAAAACATCGAATTATGATTTCCTCTCTGATTATGATTTTCCTTCGATGTTTCTTTAATCGAAATTTGATTTTAATTCTAGCAAATCACTAAGTCCTGCGATTAGAATCCTCTCTGCTAAGAAGTCTAAAATTCGTTGATGGGTTTTTAGTGAATTTTGTATTTCAGAGTGATTAGGGGTGTATATAGGTCGGACTGGTTTGAATTTTTTAATTACCAAACCAAATTAAGGTGTCAGATTTTTAAATCTACTAATCTCTACATACGTACGTTGCACGTAAATCTTTAGTCAATCATTTATGTAATATACCAATAAATTAAATTTATCAAAAGATTATATACAAGAATAAATAACTGATGTAAAGCAATTTATGCGGATAAAATGCATGAATATTTTTTAAACGCTAAAAGTCAATGTTATTTCATAAACATTGTTTCAAAATGATGAATACTAATTGAACCGACAAAAATGATCGATTTAGTTCGATCATATAGTATTTGTTTTTAAGCGTAGATATATGTGAAATTTGGTCATATCATACCTAATATTTCTTTGAAATGATATTTAGTTTAGGTTTCTTTATCTCGCTTTAATTGCTCCATAATGACCAGAACTCTTGTATTCAACACTAATATCCTTCTTGAAAGTATAACATATACTTCCGTGTGAGAAAACAGGTTGCAAAAAATATAGTTCAACATTAGGGATTATCGGGCCCTTCCTTTAATCATTACAAAGCGTACTGCGAATGTATTGGAATTTTTTCGTTCCTATATATTATTTGAAACCTTATTACGAAAAATGTCCATGTTTTTATATTTACCCGACTTAAACACGTTTTAGCTACAATATATATTTGTTTAAACTAGGCACCTTTCTGCGATAGTCTTCCTTATTTAGACGCGGGATTTTGTGATCGCTTATATTTCAATTAGAGATTTTACTGACACAATCAACACACCATAATCAAGACAATATATTTGTATAATCCTTTTATTACGCAGATTTTCACTAGTTATCATCGCTCCATAATCAAGGCAACATATCTGTAGTATCCTTCTACTATCTGGTTTTCCATAAACAAAGGTCTTGAAGAAAACAATTGCAAACAATTAGCTACAATTGAATTGAATTTCGCGACATAATGTCAAAATTAGTGATTATGCTTCAGCTCAATGATCGGTGGGATAGCGTTGGGAGATACAAAGATTTTGATGTTGACGGAATTGTAGTCAATGACGATTCAGATTATAGTCAATTGAATTCCGCAATTACAGAGCATCTAATGATCGATACCTCCGCAAAAATTATCGAAATCAAATATACTGTCAATGAACGCTGTCCTCCAATGGAAATTCGGAACGATATGGGAGTTCGAGTGTATTTGGAAACGAAAAAGGAAAACAAAAACTTAGGAGTGTATCCGCTGTGTATAACGATGCGTGATTTCGATTTGGAATGCAGTATGTCGAATGCGAGCACAATTGCAGGTTTGCTCTGTTTTTTCAGTGCTGATGTTTTTTCAATTTCAAGTGTTCTACAATTTTACTACAAATTATCTACAATAATACTACATAACAAATGTAGTTCAACTGTTATGTATCTACAAGCATTCTGTCAAATACTGAACACATGAATATACAAAGGTCTGGATTACTATACTTTTAATTGAGTGCACGTTCTTCTGATTATTGTAATACTAACGTGGTACAATTGTCAAGCAATTGTAACACAATTGGAGAAGTATCAAGAACAATGAAGTTGATTAATATGCAAACATCTCCGGCAATTGTGAAATATGAAAGTATCATCATAACAGAACATACGCCAAATATAATTGAAGTAGACCAAGTTTACCAAGACAAACAAATAATTATCAGTGCAATGAAGCACTATTCTGTCATGAATAAGTTTTAATTTAGGGTGAAAAGGTCTAGTGCAAGAAGGTAGGAATATTTTATTTGTCAAATTCGTATTGTGCATAAGTTGTAGTTTTTCTGTATATAAATTGTTTAAGAAAAGTTATTGTGCATAAACAACCTCGTATTTTGTAGCTATAATTTGCATAATATTTTTTGAATTATTTTTATTCTGTAGCTACTGCCTCGTATGTGTTGGGGACAATTGTACTTGGCACTTCAAGTCCACCAGCATAAATGAATCAGCATTGTTCAAGGTTCAAAAATTCAACAGCTTGCACACATGCTCTTTGATGGACAACACATATATACAACGCAAACCTACTGGTATAGAAGTTGGCAGCATGGTGATGCCAAAATATGCGGATCCTAAGATAATATACCCACCAAAAGACATACAAACTAACATGTTGTCGGATCATGGTATGAACTTAACATACATGCAAGCTTGGAGAGCAAAGGAAAAGGCTTTGGAATTTTTGAGAGGTCATCCTGTTGATTCCTACAGTCGCTTGCCGAGTTATTTGTATATTCTGGAGAAGACTTATCCAGGGTCGGTAGTGAAATTGGAGAAGACTAAAAATGACTATTTCTTGTATGCATTAGTTGCACTTAGTGCGTCTATCAAGGATTGGAAGCATTGTAGGCAAGTTGTAGTAGTTGATGGCAACTTCTTGAAGTCGGCATATAAGGGAATCATGCTAACAGCTAGCACAATGGATGCAACAGGTAATGTAGATTAATTGTAAAAATATTATTATAAAATTATTTTTGAGATTGTATTTTTAATATTTTCAAGTTTTATTACAGAAATTGAATTTCTTTTTGCCACCCGTGTGATAGGTAGCATATTCCCACTAGCATACGCCGTTGTTGATTCAGAAAATGACGCATCATGAAGGTGGGTTTTTGAGCAATTCAAACATGCATATGGTGAAAAATCAAATATGTGTGTTATTTCGGACCGAAATGAGAGAATCTTGAAGGCAACATCTACTGTTTATACTAGCATGCCACATTATGCTTGCATGTGGCATATTTGGACAAATGTAAGGTCAAAGTTCAAGAAGGGTCATCTAAAGTTCAGCTAATTTTACTTTGCCATGACACGATCATACGCGCTTGATGAATTTAATGAAAGAATGTCAAAGATTGAAGAGATCGACACACGTGTTAAAGCATACATATACGATATTGGCTATCACATATGGTCTCGGGTACATGCTACGGTGAACAGAACGTGGACGATGACATCAAACATTGCAGAGTCATTGAATATAGTAACCAAAGATGCAAGAGAGCTGCCCATAGTAGAACTATTAAAGTACATGATGACTCTTCTTGAACGTTGGACTAATGAAAAGTTATTGAATGCAAAGGGTACGTTCACATACCTTGGAAAAAAATACAACGAAGAGTTGGAGGACAACAAGACATTATCGCAGAAGATGAGAGTAAGCTATAACCAATAACATCATATCATTGATTCCATCAAAATAAATATATACTGTTAATTATAGAAATATTGTTGTATAATTGTAGTTATTTTATTTTGTATCTGTTGTTGATAACTTGTTGTATGTTTGTAATAAAATTGTAGGTGAGGACTTCAACAGATTATATCCATACTGTGATAGATGGTGTGAAGCCCTTCATTATTTGCCTTCAAAACAAGATACGTAGTTGTGGACAATTCCAACTTGATGAACTTTCTTGTGCACATGCTTTGGCTGCTTTGAGGCACAAGAACAAGTCTTATGAAAACTATTGTTCTCCTTATTACACGAGGGAGAGCCTTCTGCAGACTTATGAAATACCAGTAGACCCGTTGCCTGACGAAAGCAAATGGAATGTGCCACAACATATAGCTGAAAAAGTTGTAAAGCCACATACTGGGAAAAGGTAGTCAGGGAGACCTCAAAAATAAAGATACAAACCATATTTAAAGTTGATACAGTTTAAATTTTTTTTTACTGAGTACTGTTGATGATAATCTGTCCTTTAAGACATTTGAAGTTGTATTTATTCTGTTCTGGAGAATTATAGTTGTGGTATAATTATGTTGCTAATTTGAATAAAAATTGTCTCCTATAATGAATATTTGCTAAACAGATTTCAACTCTTAATGCAATTAGTTTGTAGTTATTTTGTTCCAATACTGGGTTTATTTATTACTTTTTAGCCTTTCCTAACAACACTGCTATAATTGAATAGATTATGTATTTTTGTATAGTAGTTGTATACATAATTGTAGTTATGCTGTAAAGAAATTATATACTACCAATATCGAGATCAAGTACTAACAACTTTCAACCAAAAAAAAGGCACAAATGTTTTCTATTCTATGTAATAGAATTCTGGATAAAATAACAAAATAAAAGGTAAAACAACTGTAGCACAAATCTGCTACAAAAAAGTTGCAGCTGACTCCTTCTTAATAAACTATTTGTCTACAACTTTACTACAATCCAGCTACAACTAAACACTTTAACTATAATTTTCCTATTGAAAAGGGAAAATAATTCTTCTTTTTCTGGATTTGTGTTCTCTCGTTCACAACTGGTGCACCATTTCTTCTTGCTAATCTGCCAGTTACCTCACTTTCACTAATTGAACCAAGCTCTTATTTTTTCCTAGCATAATCCCAAAGGAGCGCTCCATAGCGTCTACGGTGTCGATCAATATCAGAAAGGTCTTCCTTTGAAATCGATAGCTCTCCAATGCTGACATATTTTGCAAATACCGCCACGTATACATCACAGTCACTGCAAAAAATAATAGGAAAAAATATTTAGCATTAATGTAAAATACGATTGGTTAAATAGATAGAAGGAAAAGCAACACATACAATGATCCTTCTTTTTACTGGGGTATCTTACCGACCAACCACTAAATGTTAAGAGGGCCAGTAACACCTTTTTCAATGTATGCCTTTGTGTTCTTGTAGTTGATGTCTGGACACTTGCCATAAAAGCCAGTGCATGATAAGTAGAGGGGGATCATAATAGCAAACTTGTCGACAACAGATTCAACAAGTTTGTGACTTCGTGAAGAGACCATAGAATCATAAACATATAGAACCCTATCGGTGATGTCAAACATAGCCAACAACCAATAAAATTTCTCCACAATATTTATGGGCATAATCACAAAATCAACTTTGTCCCATGCAACATTTACAAGTAATTGATACCCCAATATGTATTATGATATGACGTCTTGGGGTTTGACAACAACAAGCTTCTTATCGGCAGGAACATTAATGTACCTCTCATAAATTTGTTCATTCTAGTCTTGAACATACAGTCAGTGGTTGTAAATCGTATTTTGTTTTCAGGACCATACTTTCCTCTCTTCCTCAAATAGTATAAAATAACATAAACGTGCTGCAAAAAAAAATAGATTTCATTATTTCTCAATGCTTCATACAATTTAACTACAATTTTCAAACAAAAAATCTACTATAAAACAATAGAATACTGCAGCTAATCATTAAATTCTACCAGGGTATGCGTGTACCGTGTTGTTGAGTACTTACCCGAGATGTGCCAAAGTATAAAACCAGTCCTTTTATCAACTTTCTCCACTCCAAGATCAAACCACGACTTGAGATAGTTATCTTTTAAAGTATAAGGCGCCTTCCTCCTATTTAAAGACATAGCAAGTACAATTACTATATAGTTTCAGTTAAAAATCCATAAATTGTATGCACTCGATAATTTGAAAAGATTGTATAATCTAACCTCTTTGAAACCGTATCGGTATTTAAGTATAACTACTTATTGAATTCTTCCAACAAGACAGGATCAACATCGTCGCCAATAACCCCAGTAAATGGATGCTTGATGTTGAAAATTGGAGGAGGTCCAACAGAAGTGCTTCCCCCAGAACTGAAATAAGGGAGAAAGGGGGATCTGGCATGCTTTCCAGGAACCCTTGTTCTTCCCTGATGCACAAGGGTTGTTTCATCTTCATTTACCTCGTCGAACTTAACAATATGTGAGAAGTTCTCTGGCAGCTCAAAATCATCAAGTGTTACTGTCTTTTTTCCAAACCTGGAGTCATTGTCCGAATCACCTACATTGATGTAGTCGGTTGGTTCATCTACAAAAGTTAAAACAAAAGAACAACATTGTATGTTGGTTGCATTAGTTCTTTGGGAAAACTGAAACTTATATGAAAGCTGTTGTTTTTTTTCCTACAATTATATTGTAACATATAATACCACTATAATCTTCATTGCAATCGTCTCCTTGTTGTATAACATTTTCTTGTTGAATGGGAGATTGCAAAGGCATAGTCTCCTTCTCCTCATTTAAATGCTCTCCTTGTATGCCAACTTTTGCATCCTGTTTTGGAGAGTCTACATGCACAGTTTTCTTCTCTGTTACAATAAATATGTACAACTAACATGATCCAAATTTCCCTCCGTAGGATGTCATGATGACACATAGTCTTAGGGACTAGGTAAGCCTAACATTAATTGAAATAATAGCAATATCTAACTAACATCTGACAATTTCAAAATAGAAATGTTTATACAAAACTTACAATCCCAAAATCGGTAGTGTAAGTCATAAACTCTACTGAGGTTGCTAGAAAGTTTACAAATACAACTGTTTTGAAATAAAGATAAAACAGTGCAAGTACAATATCAGAAGATGACTCCGAGGTCTGTGAACGAAGCAACAGGTTTACCTTGAGTATCCACAACAAGATCCGTATAGCTAGATAGCAATCGACTGACTCCGAAATGCCTAGATCTACAAAAATAATGTGCAGAAGCATAGTATGAGCACACCACAGTGGTACCTAGTAAGTATCAAGACTAACCTTAGTGGAGTAGTGACGAGGGACAGTTTAGACACCTACTGGACTAGATAACCTTGACAAGTATAAGTGTAGGACTAACAGAGTACGATATCTCTACAAAACTACACATAGTGACAAGTAGAATGCGGTACTTACAATAAGAAATAGAAACAACAATTAGCAGCTGAACACGACAAGCAACAATACAGTAGGGTAAGCAACTCTGCAAGAATAACCAATTCACAACGGGTTTATCCACTAATCTCCACGAAGTACCAAACCTCAAAATATTTACAATTCACGGGTCCCAATTCCTGAACCCTAATCACTTGGCATCTTGTGCCCTCATTACAATTGGTAACTGTACGGATAACTCACGTGCCAATAGAACAATTCTCATATAGAAGGCAAGTAGACATGGGTATGTATGAATGATCAATAAAATCAGAATTAGTCTTCTTAAACCGATAATGGTGATTAGTTACGTGTATACTTGTGCAGGTGTTCTATTACAGTTCAGGTCAACTAGTAAGAGTAGAAATAACGAATGACACATAAGAATGATCACCATAAAATGTACACAGTTTAACTCACAAAGGGTAGATACGCTACTACATAAATATCAACAACAACAATGTCTACATGCCATCATAAGTCATCACAATTCAATCCCCGACATAGCCCATCTTATCTCGCCACGTGTGCAATAATAAAGTAAATGCCCGCCTTGTCTCGCCGCACACTCATAGTAATATTTTCACCTTGTCTTGCCACATGCGCAAACACACAGATATATCCCGCCTTGTCACGCCGCATCTCCAACATCAATCGTAATAATTAGCACGACAGAAACCTCGTGAAAACACCCGAACAAATTCTCCTAACAATATCACGTGCCATAAACATAACAACACAATAGAATAACCTTCACAACATGTGCCCATATTCCATAACATTTCATCTAAACAATGTCAATACCACAACAACGCATAGCCCTCGGCTCAGCAAAACTGAGTACAACAGTAACAACAATAACAATAACACGAGAATTGGTAAATTATATATGCTTATATAATTAAATTGAAACTTGAGTAGGGAGGGTAATAAGGTTTCAAATAGGAAAGTAAAAATCCCAAATGTATTTGAACGAATTTAAAATAATATCCTTCACTTTCTGAAAGTTAAAATAGAATGTTGGAAGCACGTGCTTTAAACATATTGGCCCATCATTAGTTATGCATAATTAACTTCTCCTTAAGTTTTGTTTGATATGTTCATTTTTGTTAGACTAAGTAGCTCATTTTGTCATGTATTTTACGTTACTTGCACTTTTTTTTAACAGTAAAATTATTTTCATATGTAAGCAATCTTCTTCCTAAGAATGATCAAATCATCACTTGTATGCTTTTCTTTATTTTCGACATAAAATAAGAAATTACAGAATGATGAATATGTTTTTGTTGATCTCATATTCTTTTATTAGCTTAATTATTTTCATTTGATGCCATAAGTATGATTTTACCAAACTTGCATCTATAATCTTCTGTTTTGTTGGATTAGAAAAACTAGTAAGTCTTGATAGAAATTACCTTGCAAAGTAGTAACATTTCTACCAAATGGTTTATTGATGCTCAAACATAATTTTAAGCTCTAGCGCATCGTTCGGCGGTTTGAGACCTTGAGTTGCTTCATTTCATATTTTATGACTTGTACGCGTAGTCAGAATTGAATTTCGGGAAGTTCGGAGTTAATTTGGAAAGAAAATTCTAAACTCGGAAGCTTTAAGTTGGAAGAGTTGACTAAGGTTTGACTTTTAAGTAAATGACCTCGGAATCGGAATTTGAAAGTTCCAATAGGTTCGTATGATGATTTTGGACTTGGGCGTATGTCCGAGTTGAGTATCGGGTGGTCCGGGATCATTTCGGTGCTTATTTTGAAAAGTTAGCATTTTGAAGATTTTTGGATTTCTTAAGTTTGGTTTGAAGTGGAATTTGGTGTTACCGATGTTCGTTTGGGGTTTCGAGCCTTGGAATAAGTTCGTATCGTGATTTGTGACTTGTATGTTAAGTTTAGCGTCATTCCGGAATGTTTAAGTATGAATCGGACGCGTTCGTCAAAGTTTGAATGTTTGAAAGTTGAAAGAAGGATTTTGATCGTCGATTCATAGTTTTGATGTTGTTTGGTGTGATTTTGACACCTCGAGCAGGTTCGTGTAATATTTTGGGACTGGTTGGTCTGATTGGACGGGGTCCCGGGGGCCTCAGGTGAGTTTCAGGGTGGTTTCAGATCAATTCTCCTTGTTTTATCCTTGCTAATTTCTGGTGTGGTTGGTGTGCATCACGATCGCGGAAGTAAGGATGCGATCAAGAAGGGTTAGCTGGACTGGTGGAAGTTATGTTCACTGCGATCACGTAAAAAGGAATGCGATCGCGTAGCTGGAGCAAGTGTTTCTTCGCGTTTGCGGGGACTGAGTCGCGAACGCAGTGAGTTGAGGAGGTAGGCATGTTTGGGGAAGTTGTGTTATGCGATTGCGGAAGGACTCATGCGATCACGTAGGGTAATTTTTGAGGGTGGGTTTATTGCCTCCGCATTCGCATGGTTTGACTCGCGTTCTTGCAGGTTTGTCTGGTTAGGCTTCGCGATCGCGAAAGCATTATCGCGAAAGCGTAAGAGGATTTCTGGGGTAGCTGATTTTTGCCTTCGCGGTCACGAAGGTATTTCCGCAATCGCAAAGAGGAAGGACATGGGGAGACTTGATTTTTATACGAAATTTGGTTCATTTCTCTTTTATTTTCACTTGGGTGGGCGATTTTTGGAGCTCTTCAAGAGGAGATTTTCGTCATCTACGGCAAGGTAAGTAATTACCACATAATGTTAGTTAATTACATTGATTCTACAAGAATTTAAACATGAATTTTGTAGGAATTGTGGGATTTTAAAAGAAAACCTAGAAATTGGTATTTTTAGATTTTTACCAAGAAATTAAACATGAAATTAGAAATAAATTATATATTTGTGTTCTTTGTATTATAGGTAATGATTATCTTCAAGAATTCTCGGAATTCCGGCGCGTGTGCATGAAGGTTGACTTTGTTGACTTTTCAAACGGAGTTGGAAATTATTATAAATTGTTAAATTATACGCATTTGGAGTATATTTTTTATTGATTTGTACGTTGTTTGACTAGTTTCTGATCATTTAGCTTTGAATTGAAGAGTTAGAGAGGCATTGGAACCGATTATGGAACTTCGGAGCGAGGTAAGTTTCTTGGCTAATCTTGTGAGGGGGAAACTTGTAACGACCCGACTTGTCGTTTTAAGAAATTACGCCCCGTTCAGTGACTTAAGGTCTCGAGAAGTTTCGCAATATGTATTATGACCCGCGTGTGTGGTCGAGTTTGGTTTTCGGAAGATTCAGAATTTAATTTAAAGAAAAATTCTCATTTTGAAGCTTAAATGGAAAGAGTTGACTGGGGAGTTGACTTTTGAGCAAACAATCCCGGAATGGAATTTCGATGATAGCAATAGCTTCGTATGATAATTTCGAACTTAGGCGTATGTTCGGATTTGGATTTGGAAGTTCGTAGGACAATTCGACATATTTTGGCGAAAGTTGGAAAATATAAGACTTTGGAAAAGTTCGACCGAAGGGTGAATTTTTTATAACGAGGTCGAATTTTTATTCCGAAAATGGAAATAGCTCCATTACGTCAATTATGACTTGTGTGCAAAATTTGAAGTCATTCCGGATTGATTTGATACGTTTCGGCGTAAAATATAGAAGTTGGAGAATTTGAAAAACTTATAATTCGATTCGATGCGCGATTCGTAATTTCGGCATTGTTTGATGTGGTTTGAAGCCTCGACTAAGTTCGTATTATATTTTGGGACATGTTGGTATAATTGGTTGAGGTCCCGGGGGCCTCGGATAAATTTCGGAAGGTTAATAGAGCAATTCAGACTTGGAAGAAGCTGCTGGAAAATGGCAGCAACTGTTAGAGTCGCACCTGCGGAATTTTGGGCGCAGGTGCGACCACGCAGAAGCGAGGGAGCCATCGCAGAAGCGAAGATGGAAGGGCATGGAAGTGGTCGCAGGTGCGAAGAAAATCCCGCACCTGCGGAAGCGCAGAAGCGGGAAAGGAAGGTGCAGAAGTGGCTGTTTGTGCAGATGCGGATGTTGCATCGCACCTGCGAATGCGCAGAAGCGGAAAGGATTCCGCATGTGCGATGTGTTTGTTGGCAGTGGTCTTCACAGAAGCGAGATTTCGCTCGCAAAAGCGAGCACGTAGGTGCGAAAATTAGTCTAGGGTGCGAAACTGGGCAGAATGTTAAGGACCAAAAATAGTCATTTCGTCATTTTTCGATTGAGATTTTGGAGCTCGGTTTTTGGGCAATTTTGGAGGAGTTCTTCAAGACTTTGACTTGGGTAAGTGTTCTATATCCTAAAGTTATTATATTTCATGAATCTATGATTATATTCATCGTTTAATTTGGATTTAAATGGAAGAAATCAAGATTTTTGTAAAATCTTCCAAAAACGAAAATTTAAGATTTGGAGGTCGAGTTGTTACAATTCGATAAAATTGGTATGGTTGAACTCGTATCGGAATGGGTGTTCGGATTTTATGAAAATTATATCGGGTTCCGAGGGGCGGGCCCCGCGTTGACTTTTGTTGACTTTTTGGGACAAAATTTTAAGTCGACGTATTATTATCCGGAATTATTTCCGATTAATTTTAATAAAGTTATACAATTAATTTGGATAGATTTGAGCTGTCCGGAGGCCAATTCAAGTAAGAAGGCTGTTTTGGAATATCGGCCTATCTTCAAAAAAGGTAAGTGTCTTGCTTAACCTCGAGTGGGGGAATTACCCCTTAGGCATTGAGTCTTATGTGCCATTTGTGAAATGTGAAAAGCCGTGTACGCGAGGTGACGAGTATGTACTCGGGATTATACGTGCAAAATTCATTGAATTAAAGTCTCAGGCATTATTGTGTAGTAAATTGAGAAATTGTGGAAAATTATTAAATCATCTGTTTGCCATGCCTAAATCCTTATTGTTGAATTTATTTTATATGATAATTTGATATGATTGTTACTTGAAATATTTATGAAATTTCGTGAGTATTGTTGGTTCAATATTTTTTGGAAATTAATTCCAATATGAGTTTTCTTATGCAAGTAATTAATTTAAGCAAGCTTATTTCTGCCGAGGACGTACGGCCCGATCCAGAGTGTCGTGTACACTGCCGAGGGACGTGCGACGCGATCAATAGATGCATCTATCCTGCCGAGGCATTCGGCCCGCTCCACAAGAAAGGAGGACATTTTCTTATGTGCCTCCGGAAGGAGAGTATATTTATTATAAGGTAAATTCGGGAAGAGAATAATTTCTTTTAACAATTAATTGATTTAAACAAACAATCAAGACGGTGAGATTTTCATCCTTTAATATCTTTATCTAACAATTCACAATATATTCATATAGATATCAATTAATATAAATAAATCAAAGAATACAATTTTCACAAGCAAGGCATGCTTTGAGTCCTAAACTACCCGGATTTTAGCATTAATAGTAGCTACGCACGGACTCTCGTCACCACGTGCGTACGTAGCCCCCCACAATTAGCAACGATTATTTAATTTTAATCACCTATGAGGTAATTTCCCCCTTACAAGATTAGACAAGAGATTTACCTCGTCTTGCTCCAATTTAATCCACTATAAGGCTTTTTCCATGATTATCCAACTCCGTCTGGCTCGAATCTAGCCAAAATAATTCGATACAATCACTAAATATTATACGAATCAATTCTATAAGAAAATACTACATTTTAAAGGAAAGATCCGAAATTAATTAAAAATTCGCCCGCGCAGGGCCCACATCTCGGAATCCGGCGAAAGTTATGAAATCCGATAACCCATTCAATTACGAGTCCAACCATACCAGTTTCACTCAAATCCGACTCCGAATCGATACTGAAATCTCAAAATTTCGTTTCTGTGAGATTTCTAAACTTTTTCAAATTTCAATCTCAAAACACTAACTAAATTGTGAAAACAATGATATACTTGTATATGTAGACCAAATCTGAGTTATAATCACTTACCCCAATATTTTTCCCTTGAAAATTTGCCAAAAGTCGTCTCTTCTCAAGCTTAAGTTCGTCAAAATGGCAAATGGGACGAATGCCCTCTTTTTTATAAAACTGCCCAGCAGCCTTCGGAACTGGTCCTCGATCGGGGTTTCGATCACAGGCTCGAGCCTGGACCTCGGTTATGGCTTCGATTAGGGCACCGAGGTTGGGCCTTCGATCATATCCTCAATCATGGCATCGAGCTTGAGCCTTCGATCAGGGCATCGAGCATGGGTCTCGATCCTAGCCCTCGAGCCTTATCTTCGATTATGCCCTCGAGCCTTGCCTTCGATCGAGGCTTCGATACTGAGCCTCGTCCCTGGCTTCGACTCAGACCTCGATCGTGGGCTCGATATCTGGGTTCGATCTGGGGCACGATCTGAGGCTCGATCACAGCCCAGAATATGCAGCAGAAGAGAAAATTTGCAGCAGCTTTTTAAGTCAAATTTTTGATCCGTTAACCATCCGAAACTCACCCGAGGCCCTCGGGACCTCAACCAAATATACCAACAAGTCCTAAAACATCATACAAATTTATTTGAAACCTCAAATAATATTAAACAATGCTAAAATCACGAATCATGCTCCAATTCAAGCTTAATGAAACTTAGAATTTTCAACTTCTACATTCGATGTCGGAACCTATCAAATCAACTCCGATTGACCTCAAATTTTACACACAAGTCATAAATTACATAATGGAGTGATGAAAATTTCGGAACTGGATTCCGACTCCGGTATCAAAAAGTCAACTCCCCGGTCAAACTTTCAAACTTTAAATTTCTATTTTAGCCATTTCAAGCCTAATTTCACTACGGACTTCCAAATAAAATTCCGATCACGCTCCTAAGTCCAAAATCACCATACGGAGCTGTTGGAATCATCAAAATTCTATTCCGGGGTCATTTTCTCAAAATATTGACCGAAGTCAAACTTAGCACTTTAAGGCCAACTTAAGGAACCAAGTGTACCGGTTTCATCTCAAACACTTCCAAATCCCGAACCAACCATCCCCGCAAGTCATAAATCATTACAAGCACTTACAGAAAGTTTTATTTTAGGAAACGGGGTTTTAAAAGTTAAAATGACCGGTTGGGTCATTACATAAATTGTCCGTGCAGCTGTGATATGAAATGAGGGCACGAGGTGTCGGAAAAATAATATGATTTAATTATGGGCATGAGGTGCCGTGGAAATATGAAAATGGGCTGAGACCCGTATTTTTATGATTTTGAAATGAGGTATCACATGGTGACTCTTTAATCGAAAGAGTTATATTTAAAATATTTATTTGACAGGATTTTTATTCTAGAAGAATTTTATGAAAGAATTATATTTGAAAGATATTTATTCGACGAAAATTTATTTGAAAAAGAGTTTTATTCGTAAGAATTATATGTGAAAGATATTTAATTGAAGAACTTGATTTAACTGGATGTAATTATATTTATTAATTGTTGAGCGATATTAAATGGTGATTTTATTGTCTTACTGTGCATATCATTGGTTGTTTTATGTTGCTCTTATTATTATTTATTTCCTATTATTTTGTATATTATATTGCACAGGTTATTAGACTAGTGAGTGTCTTAATTGTACCTCGTCTCTACTCCATTGAGGTTAGTCTTGATACTTACTGGGTACCGATCGTGGTGTACTCATACTACACTTCTGCATATTTTTGTGCAAAGTCAGGTATTGGAGATATCAGACTTGAGCAGAGTTAAAGCGTGATCATAAGGATTCAAGGTAGAGCTGCTTGGCCGTCGCAATCCCTTGGAGTCTTTTCATTTCATTGTACTGTTAACTTGTAATCAAACAGTATTGTATATTCGGTCCTCGTGAATATTCTATGTATTCAGTTAGAGTTAGTGATTCAGTACTACCAGTCTTGGGAGGTTGTATATCGTAATTATTTCCGCTGTTAGTTTTGATTACTTATAAAAAAAATGGCTTCAAAATATAATTGAAATCGGCTTACCTAGTCTTAGAGACTAGGTGCCATCACGACGCCTGTGGTGGGATTTTGGGTCGTGACAAAACTACTCCCTAGGTGATGTGAATATTATGTGCTACTAGTTGTGGGTGTTACATACGCACGAGGTGACGAGATTCCGTAGGTAGCGCAAGCATGTTTATGTCCGGGTAGACTTAGGATTTTATCATGTAATATTTGAATTATTTGAACTCCATTTGCTAGCTTAAATAATTGAATTTATAATTGAAATTGAATCAGAAATACACATATATTAGGCCGAGCTTTAACACTCTGAGTTGTTGGCGAATTATTTGAGAAACAGTAAAGGTTATATTCACTTTATGCTCCTGTAGCTGTATTGTAAGCATGTGCCTCGTAATTCGATAAGTTTCTTCCTTTATTGTGGAGCGGGTCGAACGCCTCAGCAGTATAATAGATGCATATATATTTCGTGCCGGTCGACCCTCGACAGTGTACACATTATTCTGGATCGGGCCGTACGACCTCGGCATAATCGTGCATTATATCGCTAGCAGTCCGAATATTCACGAGATTATCCTTCCACGGATGCCTGGCATTTTATATGGTATTCCTTATCCGTTCGATACTGGCACTTGATATATCTGAGGTGTTGAGATAGAATGCGAGATTGAAAAATTTATATCTTTAAAGGAAATTTTTGGAAGATTATATAAATTACAGTTTTACCCCATTATTGTTGTTGTAATTCATATCTGTTTGTGATTTATATACTGCTTTATTGGACCTCCAGTAAGTATCGAAGTCGACCCCTCGTCACTACTTCTACAGGGTTAAGCTAGATACTTACTGGGTACGTGTTGATTTCTGTACTCATGCTGCACTTCTGCACTAAATGTGCATGATCTAACAGGTTCAATTGGTGCTCATCTTGGCGCGTAGGCGCAGCTGCTGATGAGACTTTATGGTGAGCTGCATTCCAGTCTATGTATCGCAGTCCACAAAGTCTCCATCATACTATTTACTTTATCATGTGTTATTTACATTCCAGAGAGATGTTGTATTATTATTGTACTCCTTAGTAAATGTTCGTGCACTTGTGACACTGGGTTCTGGGGTATTCTAGCTAGTTGATATTTACGGATTTGCATATTATTATCACCTTTTATTTTTATGCAATACTAATTATGTATGTATTCGTGATTTTAAAGGTGTAAATTTTTTTACTTAATAAAATTTTATGATTTCGAAAGTAATAAAAAGAACAATTAACCTGATAGTTCACAGTTGATTTGTCTAACGGTAACGATGGACGTCATCACGACCTATAGTATGTTTTGGATCGTGACATTATTTCTCTAAAGCTACGATCAATTTATTTCGATCAGTGAAACTTCGACATAGGCGTGTCATACTAGAATATCAATTTTGCTTTTTCTAACTGATTTAGCACTAACTACTCTACTTTGACATATTTGTCACGGTTGTCTCGGCTCTTTAAACAGATACATTGAATCTATAGAAGTCATGCAACCCCATGGTAAAATTGTTGCTGCTACATTGCTTATTGTTGTTATTAATATTATTATGGCTCTTTGTCTGACATTTACAAGTAGTTGTTTATCGGTTCCTCCAAGTCCATCTGCTAAGAAAAATTATGCTCTACACGAATTGATTCGTTGTAATATAGTAATATAGTCTTGAAAGCTTGTTCTTCTTCAAAATTTAATTTTAATAGTGCATGCATGTAATTTTATAGACTTTTCCTTGCTAATTTATCTGCATTATAATGAAAAATTATCATTTAGACCTAGGTTAAGTTTAGGTGTATCATATATCAAATAAACTATCGTTTCTCACGAGTTTAAAACATTAGTCGAATTACAAGGCACCACAATATTAACAAATAAAAATTAATTAGCCAATGACTTTTTGAAAAGGAGAACCTCTCACACAGATATTCTGAATGATGTTATCTGATACTAATAATACTCTTTCTTTGCAACTTTTTTAAATGTTTCCAACTTTCTTTTATTAACAGTAAGTAAAATTTCAAGGATTTACCACTAATTTAGCTACAAAAATATATGGAAGAATGACCTTTGACATTTACTTAATTAGAAAGATACAAGAAAATTTTGAGTATGAATATTAAATGCCGTAATGATAGTAATTACGGAGGTATAGATTATATAAACCAAGTGCTCTTAACCTCCGGTAGAAATTATGGAGGCTTGGATTACTCTGCTTGGCACTCTTTCAAAAATAAATTATTTATTTAATTCAATATTTAATAATAACTCCAAAACCCAACATACTATTATAATAGTAAAGGAATTGGATTATTTTATTTATATTCCTTAAAATTAAATTTGTTATATCAGCACTATATAATTTTTTTCTTTTAGAAATTTGGATTTACTTCTCGTGCTTTTCTGTGAGGAATAACACACACTTGTAGTTATCCCTTGTGGATTTCGCAACTGATTAGATTTATATCTCCTATTTTGTGTTTTCTAATTAGTCGGAATAGGACGCGCAAATTCTTTATCCGGTGTTGTTGTCCAAGTAACATTAGTATGACATGATTATTAGTATTACAATTTCATCATTTTGGGATAATATTTTTTAAAACTAATTTAGCTTTGAAAGGGCATAAAATATTTTGAAAATATTTTAGTCGTTCAACATTTAGCGTTTTAACATTCGTACTTTTATAATAATATAGATAAACCAAGTCAAACCAATAAAGTCGGGTTTTTTGGATTTATCGATTTTTTTTCCGGGTTTTCGGTTGTTTCCAATAAAGTCTTCGTAGCACAAAATATATAACTTATGCTCCAAATATTTCTTTAGTCCTAGTAGGATACAACTATATAATGTATTTTCCAAGAAAATAATACAATATTATGAGATGATTCATAGCATTATGCTAAAATATTCAATAATAAAGATAATAAATCGGATAAAAAAAATATTATTAATTAATAAGCCATAATAAAAATTAACATAATCTAAAAATACTATATAGGTCATGCTAAAATAAGTACAACTAATAAGTACTATTAATTAGACAACTAAGCACTAAAACAATGATAAACTAGATGCATTTTCATTATAAACCAATGCAATACTAAAAAATAGCTATCTAACACTATTGTCATTCCTAGTGTTGAATTGAATTTTCTTTATTAGCATTTATATTGATTTGAACTTTATTTGATTTACTACCTTTATGGATTTATTGGGTCATTCAAGAATGTTAAGTCAAACTTTAAATAATACGTTTAAAGATAAAACTGTGAACAAGTCTAACAAATATTTATAAATTATATTACAATAAATATTTATATGTATAAAATATTTTAAAAAATTGTATAAATGTAATATCAGGTTGATTTGATTTCGACTTGACTTTTTTAGTTAAAACTAAACCATACCAATTATGGTCTGTTTTTTTTTCTAACACCAAACCAAATCAAACTAAACCACAATCATTTTTTTTCCAGATTTGATTCGAATTATCGATTTGGTGCGATTTATTGATTTTCTTTGTACACTCCTAAATGTGATTATAAAAAAAATCCATTTCTTTTAGAAAATTGGTATACCGTCATGATCTATTCATGACATCAATCTTTCAACTAGCTAGCTAGCTAAACGTGTCTATGTAATTAGTGCACTTTGGTGCTAGGATAGGTAACTTAAATTCTTGATTTTATGATCTCACTTATTATTTGATAACTTATTGCTTATACTTTTTAGCGATATCATTTGACAGTAATGGCTATTAATTAGTGCTTGGTTGTAATTATGAGGTCCCAATACCTATATCAAGAATAGAAACGATCTAATTCTAGACTTAGTTGCTGCGTTTATTATATATACTAGGATATCATTTTTTATGACGAGTTAATACCTTAAAATCCCCCTAAACTATCATATTTTTGTCAGTTTCCTACTTAAATTATTCGGTGTATCCGAAAAATCCTAAACTATATTGTCTTTCATATTAAAAATTCCTCGTCGCATTCTTATAGGTGCGTCTAGTACACGCTCCTAATTAACTATAATCGTGCTATGTGACACTACACGTGGCTATTTAACCCAGCCTAAAACCCTTATAAACTATAATTCTTTTGTTAGTTACCTACTTAAACTATCTAGTGTCCCCAAAACCCCCTGAACTATATTTCCTTATATATTAAAACCCCGTATTGAATTCTTAGAGGTGCGTTTGTCTAACAATATTAACTTATAGTTTGTACTAAATTTTTTATGCAATTTACTTATGATGTATTACTCTCGGATGACTGATTAATTTTTTGAGTTTTGGCCAAAATAGTATCTAATGTAATGGGTTAATTTTAGGTTTAACTGTGGTTATGCTTTATAATAGACTCCAATTGAATAATTCCTTATTTACATTCACTTTTGTAACGACCTGACCGGTCGTTTTGAGTATAACCTCGTTCCCCCATTTACTGCTCAATTTATGCTTTACAGTTATTTTATAACTTATCGGGTTAGTTGGTTCGGGTTCGGAAGGATTTCGGGGTGAAATGAGATACTTAGTATCATAATTAAAAATTTAAGTTGGAAAAGTTAACCGAATGTTGACTTATATGTAAATAATTTCGGATTTGAATTCTGATGATTCCAATAGCTCTATATGGTGATTTTGGACTTAGGAGCACGTCCGAAAAATTATTTGGAGGTCCGTAGAGAAATTAGGGTTGAAATGACGAAAGTCGAATTTTTGGAAAGTTTGACCGAGGGTTGACTTTTTGATATCGGAGTCGGAATCCAGTTCTGAAAATTTTTATAGCTCCAATATGTCATTTATGACTTGTGTGCCAAATTTGAGATCAATCGGACGTGATTTGATAGGTTCCGGCGTCGTTTGTAGAAATTAGAAATTTCAAAATTCATTAGGCTTAAATCCGTGGGGAATTAGTGTTTTTAATGTTGTTTGAGCTGATTTGAGGGTTCGCCCAAATTCGTATGGTGTTCTAGGACTTGATGGTATCTTTGGTCAAGGTATCAGGGGCCTAAGGTGAATTTCGGGATGAGTTTTGAGCGAGTCTAGGATTTCGGCACTCTGATACTGTTCTGGAACGTTAGAAGTGCGGACCACACAATTTCATATGCTGAGGCACATTTTTGAGTGTTGCAGCAGATTAAAAAGTACTAACCGCAGAGGAAAAATGCGGACCGCATAATTTTGTCTGCGGTCGCACTTGAGGGTGTTCTGCAGGTTCGCTAGTCTGACTTTGGAAGCTTATATCTTTTGATCCACAGGGAATTTGGAGATGATTAAAAACAGAAGTTGTAGCCCTTCGTGTCTAATTTCCAGAAAGGTAAAAATATCATCATTTGGACATTTGTACAGAAAGTTATGACCAATTTACTGAAATATGGTAGTGGAGAGGCTATGAAGTAAGGCCGCAAAAAAACTTGGAAATGTGCGACCGCACTTGAAAATGTGCGCACCGCACATTGGGAGGTCAGAGGATGTACTATATAACCGAGGCCTAGGGTATTATTTCATTTTTGGGACCTAGAGAGCTCGATTTGTGGCGATGTTTCGTTGAGTTTTCAAGAAATTCATCGGGATAAGTGATTCTAACTCAGACTTGGTTAACATACATGAATATTTCATCGTTTTCATCATTTAATTAGTATTTTGAGATGCAAATTTGGGAAAAATTGTAGAAATTTTATAAAATAAATTTTTGAGATTTGAATACCGATTCGGAGTCGGATTTGAGTGAAATTAGTATGGTTGAACTCGTAATTGAATGGGTTATCGGATTTTGTAAGTTTCATCAGATTCCGAGACGTGGGTCCCACAGGCAATTTTTGAGTTAAATTTCGAATTTTGTTGGAAAATTAGTATTTTTATATGGAATAAATTCCTTTGATTTGTATTGACTGAATCGAATTAATTGTGACTAGATATGAGATTTTCGGAGGCAAATTTGCGAGGCAAAGGCATAGCAGAGTTAAGAATTACACGGTTTGAGGTAAGTAACACTTCTAAACTTGGTTCTGAGGGTATGAATCCCCAAATTTGTGTTATATGAATTGTTTGGAGGTGACGCACATGATAGTTGACGAGCGTGTGGACGTGCACCATTGAAATTGTGACTTGAATAAATTCTGTGAAGGTGTAAAAATTAAAGAATCATGTTAATATCTAAACATTTTTTCACTTGTTAGGGAAATTGAGTTGAGGCTTTTATTAAAAATCATGTTTAGGCTACGTGCCAATATTTTGGGACCCATGAGATCGTGTTGCTGTTGAATTAATTATTTCAAAAATATACATTTCACACTCAGTCATATTCGTCCATTGTGAGGATATCTATGGGATCGAGCTGCGCGCCGCAACATGCCATATTAGCTTTACATATATGATTACTATAAGGAACGGGGTTGCCCGCCTACAGCAGGCCATGATGGCTTTATACGTTATTATTATATGGATCGGGGTTGCCCTGCATGCAGCAGACCTTATAGGCTTTACTATTATATGGCTCGGGGCTGCCCGCCTGCAGCAGGCCTTATAGGCTTTACTATTATATAGATCGGGGCTGCCCGCCTACAACAGGTCTTATAGGCTTTACTATTTTATGGATCGGGGTTGCCCGCCTGCAGCATGCCTTATAGGCTTTATTATTATACAGATCGGGACTGCCCGCCCGCAGTAGGCCATATAGGCTTTATATCACGCTTGGGCTGAACGAGCCGCTCCGGAGTCTGTACACACCCCCAGTGAGCGTAAATTATTATATATATATTCGGGATGGACTTCCCAGGGCATGGACTTGCCTTAGTTATTTATATTGTGATAAATTTTTCCTGGACATGGATCTTGTCCGTATCATTTACATGTGGGGGTAAATTACCCAGGGATGGATTTGCCTTATACGGTACTGAGGGACTGACTGTCAGTCGATGTGAATATATATACGGGATGGAATATCCTTGGGTTGAATTGGCCATAAACAGTACCGAGTGACCGAATAATTTGTGACCAGTAGTATAGGAAGTCTTTGCACTGAGATGGCGCATTCCTCATATCATGAAGTATTGATTTATTTTGCTTGTATTGAGTTTAAATATTGAACTTGAAAGCATGCCTATATTTCTGTACTATTATTTATGTATTGGACTGTACCTGAGGAGCTCATCACTACTTTCAGCCCAGAGGTTAGTCTTGTTACTTATTGAGTTGGTTGTACTCATACTACACTCTGCACCTCGTGTGCAGATCATGGTGCTCCCAGATACGATGACTATTAGATTTCAGAGTTATTTCTGTTGGAAACTATCAAGGTAGCTGCTTGACGTCCGCAGACTTGATTCCCTTCCTGTTTAGTTATTGTACTGTTCTATATTTCAGACAGTGATTTTTATCAGTCAAACTTTGTATTCATTTAGATGTTCATGTACTCAGTGACACCGGATTTTGGGAGTGTTTTTTTTATATTTGTGATATTTCTTCTGCTGAATTTAATTATTATATTTTTAAATTTAAAAGATATGGTACGTTATTGGGATTGTCGGTTTGCCTAGTATTGAGTTAGGCGCCATCACGACATGTGAGATTTTGTGTCGTGACAACTTTGCAGCAAATTTTTTTTAAAAAAAATAAAGGCATATAGCGTTGCATTTATGAAAAAATCATCTTATATTACATAAAATAAACTTCACAAATAAGAAACTAATCGACCAACAACTACATTCTCTAATTCTAAATTACACAAACAAGGTTTAAGAGATTCAACTTTACTCCACAACAAGGTGTTGGGTTTAATAAGAAAATTTAAATGGGTATATTTTCAACAATATGTGTAAGTCATGAAAGAAGACTAAAAAAAAGAAAGATAATAAATTATTTCAGAGAAAACAAGAGAGGGGGAATATTTTTCAGAGGGAACCCATATGAAGACTTGACGAAAAAAGGTGAAAAAATTAAAAATAAAGGTAAAAAATAAGGAAGAATGGTGAAAAAAGAGGAAGAAAGGTGGATAAGGAAAATATTTATTAAAAAAATAAAGTCGAAATAGGGTTAGGCTAATTAGCCAATATATTATGTAAGTGGACTATTTTGATGGTTTTTTTCAGTTGTCACGCACTCCCAAGCGAGTGTGTACACACGTTATGCCAGGTAAACAACGAGGGAGTTTAAATATAAAGGGCAATATAGTTTAGGAAGATCTTGGGTACACCGAATAATTTGGGTATGAAACTGACAAAAACGTGATAGTTTATTGGAATTTTAGGGTATTAACTCTTTTTACGAAAGGAAAATCATTCTTGGATCATCTTCCAGTTAAGTAAAAAAAGTACATGACATACACTAGCAATACAAGAAGTAGCTATACATATGTTGTTTTGGTAATACAAAGCTTTTAGCATTAAAAATTGACAACAATGTCTAGAGGGAAGCAAGAAATATAGAGTAAGATTTGAGGTAGCTACGAAGAATAATTAATTTTACTCACAGTTAACATAAGTTGTTTCCCTTTTTGGAATCCATTATTTAAATAGTCACTCAACTATACTAAATTATCTAGTAAAGTCATATTTCTTTTGTTTGTAACAAAAAAGTCACTTAACTATGTTTAAAGCACTAGAAGGTCACTCAACCAGATTTCTCAAACTTTTATTTGTCAAATACCTATTTTACCCTTTAAATTATTAACTTTTAACTTCTTCTTTTTTAATATTATAATTTTTTCTCTTTTTAATCTACATTATGGACTTATCTATAGAATAAATAAATTTTATTTATATAATAAAAAATAAAAAATTGCATTTCTAGCATATATAATGTCGGAATAATAATATAATTGAGCATAATATTCAAGAATATATAATGTATTAATATAAAATACCTTTATTTTAAATAGTTAATTTTTATTACGTGCATGGAATATCTATTTTAAAACTTTTATTTCCTTTCATTCTAAATTGTGTAAATAAATTTTTATGATTTTGTTGTTAATATCAAAATTATTATTACGAATAAATTGTTCTAATTTATGTTTTCTACTATGCTCAGTATTTTATTATTCCAACATTATATATGATTAAATACTATTTTTATTTTTTTAATTTATAAATAAAATATATGTATTATATAGGTAAGTCCATAATATAAATTAAAAAGAGAAAAAAATCATAATATTAAAAAGTTAAAAATAAAAATAAAAATAAAAAGAAGAGAAACATTGAAAATTTAGAGGTAAAATAGGTATTTGACAATCATAAGTTTGAGAAATAGGTATTAGACATTATTTTAGAGAAGTAAATCAAGTTGCGGACAAGATGGCTTCTCTAAGTCACCAATTAGAGGAAGTGTATATTTTCACTTATTTTGATACATTGCCGCGGCAGGTCAAAGGGCTTCTAAATGTAGATAGATGGCAAATTTCAGCATTCCGAGTCAAGAAAAGAAGACCAAGTACCATAGTGTATGAACCACCATGAGTTCTCAACTTCATTATCAATCGGCATGTTGGTGTGGAGATAATCCTATCAATTCTGTACTTATTGTATGAATTTGATGTGTCAAATTCTCAATCCATATAGAAGGCTAGGCTATACCCTCCTTCAAATTATATCTTTTGCATTGGAATGGTAATAAAATGGTGACTTGGAGTTTTTTTTAAAAAGTGACTTTGTTATTACAAATGAAAGAAAGATGACTTTAGTAAATAATTTTGGATAGTTGAGTGACCATTTGAGTAATGAACTCCCCTTTTTGTGGTGGATATATATATATATATATATATAGAGAGAGAGAGAGGAGGGGTCTATGTTCTAGCTTTTGAGATGCAACATTGTTAACAAATTTATAATCAATTTCTTCTAAAAAAATTCAATTGACAATATAACTAATTAATCACATGGCCAAAAAAATCTCTTTTCATTTTGTATAAAAAGCAGGTAATTTTTTTCTTCAAATAGTACTCCTAAGTAGTTTTGAAGAATATTAGCCATAAAAGCTACTATTAATATTTGGGGCCTAAAGTCATTGCCTTTGGCAGCTTTGGACTTGAGCCGGCACTGCATTCAACATAAGTATAATCAAAGGCTAGTTGCTCTGCAACATACATAGAGGGGTCTTCAAGAAATTAACATTCCTTTATTTTTTGTACAATTTCATCCCAAGTATAGCTGGAGAATGCATCTCACAGTTGTTCATAGTGCTAATCTTCGTTTTTCTTGAAACACAATTCGATTTCAATTTTATAACTTAGATTCTGGATAAGCGAGTCATTGTACTATGACTCTGTCCCATGTCTGTCTCGCGGCAATACAAGTCCAACATAACAAGAAAGAAGCCAATGTGCATGGAATATGAAAATCCACCAATAGAGCTCATTCTTTAATTTCTTCGTCCCTAATCAAAGAGGTTTTCAAGAAATTAACACCACTTTATGTGTGGTTGTTTATAACGGCGATATTCAAATTAGCTTGTGCACATCTTGACAGCTTGACTATTCCACTAGGTATATGCACATAATATATATTGTTTCTATAGTTGACCTGCAATTCCTTCTACAGTCTAATAAAACCGTGTTGGAGCATATTAATCCCTTGCCTTTTGCGTATTAAAATCTCAAGTTCATGATGGTTTTTTCACCGTGAAATATATAAATTGCTGATTCAAATTCTATCAAATATTGTTCACAACTCAAGTGCACGTTAAATCCGCACTTGGTGCAATTACTGCGACCTATTAGTTAAAGTAGAGAACTTCTGCAGGAACGTTTCTAAGGTATAGGCTAATTGAATTGTCACGTCCCAAACTACCTTAGATGTGATTGGCACCTAGCTAACATCACTTGCGCGCATCTAACAGAGTTGTGATAAAACTCTAACTCAAATCTCACACTAATACCATGGAGCATCTAACAGAGTAATAATGAGTTTTACTGACGGGTATGCAAACCCCAAAGAAAAAGAAAATAATTAACACGAACTAGACAAAACTGAAACGAAAGCCTCCACGAACAATACAGTGACTCACCTCAGCAATAGGACTCACTCGAACAGACTCGTCAACCACTAACTCTATTACCCGCAACGGTATCTGCATAGAGATGCATGTAAGGAGTGAGTTATATGTAAATATAGCCCAGTAAGATCCTTGACCCGCCACTTTAAATACCTCTGGAACAAGTATTAGAAAATACAAACACACCACAACAAGAACAATATACTAAACACGATAATTATACCATAACATAATATATAGTATTAACAATAATTAACTAACAAGAATACACGTATCTCAACCTACTACCTACTATGAACTTGTCATAACTTCACTGAAAGAAATTAACCAACACCTCTATAAGACCACAACGGTACCATAATGCCTCAAATATGTAACTGAACATATGCAATGCTCACTGAAGCATACACAATGCCCCAAATGTATCAAGAAGCATGCACAATGCTCGGGTGATGTACAAAAATACCCCAATATCATGGCTCCCAGTCATATCAAACTCAACTATGGATCACAGACGTATCAAAGTATCAAACTCAATATCATGGCTCACAGCCGTATCAAAGTATCAAACTCAACACTATGGCTCACAGCCGTATCAAAGTATCAAACTCAACACTATGGCTCACAGCCGTATCAAAGTATCAAACTCAACATCATGGCTCACAGCCGTATCATGCAGTCAAACAACTTATAAAATATTTTTTTTGTATTTTTATAAAATAATGTATTTGTGGCTAGTCTAAGACTATCGATTCTGCCGAACAGCCCGCTTATCCCAACATAAGGACCAGGCAGAGAAAACACATTTTTATAATGGGTTTTAGAAAAACAAGTATCAAAACTTAAAGTCTCACTTATTTCGCTAATAAAAAGTTCCCCAACTTTGCAACGCCTAGAACATCAACCAAACGGCCATATGGCCTCAATCTGAGCACCAATGTTGAGTTGCAAGAATTGTCCACTCCTAACTCTTGATACAGCCGTCGTCCTCTCCACCACAATCCCCTGTAGCCTTTTTTTTCTATCTAATTACAGTGTCGTCACTCTGCTCCTCTCGGCATCTTAGAACTAACAAATCCCTTTTACTTATGTTTCCAAGCGTGACTTCAAACCTGGCAGCTAGGAGAATGGGCTTGGCCCAGACTCTTTATCCTTTTGTGAATATTATTTTCGAAGGTTGAATAGTGTTTGGTCCAATAACAACTAAATAATTTTTTTTTTCATCTTCTTTCAAATAGTTAATTAATATATAAATAATTTCGGCCTATTGCATGAATGAAAGTGGCATAATTCCTAGGACACATTCATTGGATAAGATTTTGGTGGTAGACTCTAAAATGAGGGGGAAGCCAGGTGATTTATGCAGCAAATTAGAGCTTGAGAAGGGCAATGATCACGTGAATAAGATTGTTTTTAAAAATAATCTGTCATGCTATAATTTGGAATTGGAACGATAACAAAAGCCAATACAAGCCACGCAGTAGGAATACTTAAAAAGTTATACTAATATTCTGTTACAATTGCCAATTTCCTGAAACTAATACTAAGATAGTTGGTTTGGAGCAGCTTAGCTTCCTATCTATATTCAATGCTTATCCTGCTTCAAGCTCTGGATGTCATTGTCACAAGTGTTGGCGAGCTGCGGACAAGGAACGTGATAAACTGAAGCTTAGGATCGAAACCTGAGATTTTCGTTAATTTGGCCAGATGAAGATTCCTAAGGGGAAAATCTGTGCAATCCAAGAGTTTTAGATAACCAGAGACTTGTTCTTGGTTTAGCTTGATTGTAGAAGCCTACACGAAGATGATTAGAAACTTAATAAGTGATTATTCGTTTCCAAAATGTTATGACTTACCTCAATATAAAGTTGTTGCAAATTCGGAGCACTTCTCAACAAGCAGACAACACCAGATACTTGATCTAAGTCCATAAAGTTTAAACTTTTGAGTTCAAGAATCTTTAGAGAGTATAGTAAACTCGATATCTTAGTCGGCACTGGAGGTTCAGCTAGGAGCTGAAAGAATGATGTATCAAAAAACAAAACCAGTTTCAAGAATTATAGGAACACTTTATGTTAGGCAAAATACAAACTTGATAATAGGAATACAAATATAAAGGCATGCACAAGTACTAACCTGCAGACACTTTCCATCAAGACAAAGTAATTCGAGATTAGGCAAACTACCCACAAACATAGCCAAATCGGAGACATGATTGCCTCTTACAACTCTCTCCAGATAGATAGAAACTTCAGACAAGTTAGGAGCCTTCTCTAAGGAGATTGATTTTATCTTATCATCAACATCGACGGACAACCTCTTAAGATTAGTACCACTAATATTAAAATGATGAATACCAGAGCAACGACGCAAGCTTAGCCTTTCAAGAAGAGGGCAGCTAGAAAGAAAACTTTCAAAACAGTTGTTGGCAAAGTCAACCCGAGTAAGTAGTAATTGGCAGAGATTTAGAAAGCCTTTAAACTCTAGCGGAGGCGACAGAACAAAATTCTGGAGTTGATGCATAGTCTAGAGCCTAATTGTAGCAAATAACCACGGTCATAGGTGCAGTGTGCTTTGAACGATAAGAGTTTAATTTTGTTTCGTCTACTATATGATGGTTTGTTCGAGGACGAACAAAGGTTTAAGTGTGGGGTAGTGATGTTTGGCATATTTCGATATGTGTTAATGTTACTTTACCCATGCTTTAACCACTTTTTGATGTTATTTAATCTTTAAAACACCCAACATGGTGTAATTATTGGTTTGATGACTAATTAAGTTATGTGTGACGATTTAAGGTGTTCGGAGTGCAAAATATGAAGAAAAGGTGGTTTAGCTAGAGGAAGAAGGGTTGGATGCGTCGCATCCAACCTAGGAAAACATCATCCTGCATGCAACCTTAGCAGTGAAGTTGTGCCATCGCGTCCACCATCGCATGCGAAGCTGAGAAATAGAGGACAAGGTGGATGCGTCGCATCCGCCTTCGCAGGCAAAAATTGAAATGGAGGACAAGGTGGATGCGTCGCATCCACCTTAGCATCAATCCCTGAAGCCGAATTGGACTAGGAATGGGAGAGCTTTGGCCCACGACTTTTGTACGCAATATATAAGCTAAAAACGCCTCTTTTAGGTTATCTAACATATTGGGAAGAGAAAAAAAACCAGGAAAAAGCTGTGAAGGCCGGAATTCATCAAGTTTCATCTTTCTCCCACCAAACTTAGTAATTTTTATGTTTCTTTATATGATTTGTTGTTTGGCTACCATGTCTATGTGGAGCTAAACTTCACGTTCTAGGGTTGTGGTTCTTTCATGACTATTGTTATTCGGATATTGATTTTGACTTCTTGATTTATCATATTAGTTTATTTATTCAATCTTGCACTTAATTATTTAATTGCTTGATCACCAATTGAATATTATCTACGAATCTAGAATTGAACTCGAAAGTGGGAATTCTATATTGCATATAGGATTGAGTAGGGCAAGTTCTTGAACTCGGGCATCGGGGAACGGATTCGTGGTTAGGATAGACATATACCTAATTACCTTGCTTGGTTGATTTACAGGAATTATAAATGCGTTCTTGTTGATTCTAACTCCATAGACATATAGGCGTTAGGTTAGCTTGAATAGGCGAGTAAGAACTCGACAGATTCTTATGAGCAATATTAACCCTGTCAACCAATAAGCTAGATAAATTAGTCGGTCAATTCAATTGAAGAATACAATAGGATTGTTAGATAGACCATAACCCTAGATCGTTTTCATTACATTGATATCATTAAAATCTGCTCTTCCTCTGTTCAAAGTTTATTATTTATATTTTTCTTATTTAATTAGTTAGAATAAAATATTTTTAGATTTAATTCTTATTTAGATAATTAAGATAGGCTAATTTAGTTAATAGCTAATCATAAGTCCTCGTGGGTTCGACATCCGACTTTGAGTCACTTTATTACTTGACGACCGCGTATACTTGCGTGAGTGTGTTTGGTCGCAACAAGTTTTTGGCGCCGTTGCCGGGGACTTAGAAATTAGCTACGTGACTAAGTTAAGCTTTTATTAGATATTTGTTTTCAAGTTTTAATTTTCAGTTTGCCTGGTTTGTGTCAACGCAGGGTTTACTCTCGAATGCAGAGGAGTAGAAGTGCAAACAACCTCATTCCTCTTGATCCAGAAATCGAACGAACATTACATAGAGTGAGAAGGGAACACGAAGCTAGAACGAGAATAGAAAGAGATTTGGACATCGCAATCCAACCACAGCCAATAGATATGGCAGGCAATGAAGAGCGTCCGGTAATCGAAGCCGCAAGGCCCAATCTTGCGAATATGACTCAGGCTATTGTGAAGCCTGATATCACTGGGCATTTTGAACTCAAACAGTACATGGTACAGCTGATTCAGTCCACAGGACAATATGTGGGTCTATCTCATGAGGACCCGCAGAGGCATATTCAGAACTTCTTGGAAATCACGGACACTTACAATTATCCGAACGTCTCCAAGGACTATGTCAGGCTGACACTATTCCCTTTTTCACTGTTGGGGGAAGCTAAAGAATGGTTGCAAAAGGAGCCCGCGAACTCTATCCACACTTGGGATGATCTAGCAAGGAAATTCCTGATCAAGTTTTTCCCAACTAAGAAGACAAAGTCGTTGAGGAGCCAAATTCTTGGGTTCCAACAACGGGATGGCGAGACACTTCGTCAAGCTTGGGAAAGATACAAGAAACTACTCAGAGACTGCCCGCATCATTGTCAAACTGATGAGGTATTGGGTCACACTTTTGTTGATGGGTTAGATGAAGCATCAAAGATGAATCTTGACTCAGCTTGTGGGGGTAGTTGCATGGCAAGACCGTATAGTGAAATACAACTCCTGCTAAATAATTTCACTGCTAATGACCATAATTGGCAAGGAGAGGGGGATTCACGAAGGGTAATTAAACAGAAGGCCGCCGGTTTGATTGAGCTTGATGACTTTTCCGCCATGAGAGCCGATATAGCAAAATTGGCAAATCAGATGAATAGAATGACAACACAACAAATGCAACATGTACAGCAGATGTCTATTTGTTGCGAACTATGCGGAGACAGTCATATGATTGACATATGCCCCACGAATCCTGCATCTATATACTATGTGGGACAACAAAACAGAGGTCCTATGAATCAACATGCGCAATATGGGAACACTTACAACCCAAACTGGAGGAATCATCCTAACTTCTCATGGGGCGGGAGTCAACAGAATCAGTATAGGCCTCAAGGGAATTTTACTCAACCTCAGAAGCCACCCCAACAAATGGAAGAAAGTACGAATGACTTGCTGAAAAAGTTGTTACTAGACAATCAACAGCTCAGGACCGATTTCAGAAATCTTGAGAGGCAAATGGGGCAGTTAGCAGCAAACCAAAATACTAGACCTACAGGCTCACTTCCCAGTGATACAGAGAAGAACCCTCAAATTAATGCAGTTACACTTAGAAACGGGAGGGAACTAGAGGAAGCGCCAAGGAAGATAAAAGAAAAACCTATACCTGGGGGGGAGTTGACACCTAAGGCAACACAAGAGTCAAAGGAAGATGATGCAAGTTCAGAGCGAATGGAGGTTACAAGGCCACCACCACCTTTCCCCCAAAGATTGCAGAAAAGGAATGACGATCGCATGTTCAACAAATTTCTCTCCATGTTGAGTCAGGTTCAATTAAATATTCCATTAGTGGATGTACTTCGTGAAATTCCAAAGTACGCTAAGTACATAAAAGACATAGTGGCTCATAAGAGGAAATTGACTGAGTTCGAGACGGTTGCACTTACTGAGGAGTGCACATCAAGGGTCCAAAACAAGCTTCCCCAAAAGCTTAAGGACCCTGGCAGCTTCACTATTCCAGTACAAATCGGTAATATTAACGTGGGACGTGCTCTGTGTGATTTGGGTGCAAGCATAAATCTGATGCCGTTATCCTTGTTTAAGCAATTAGGTCTGGGAGCTCCGAGACCAACCACCGTGATGTTGCAATTAGCTGATAGGTCCATAGCCTACCCTGAAGGAGTGATTGAAGATGTGCTGCTGCAAATTGGAAAATTCATCTTCCCAGCTGACTTCATTATTCTAGACTTCGAGGCTGATGAACAAGTTCCAATCATATTGGGACGACCTCTCTTGGCTACTGGCGATGCAATAATTAAAGTGAGAGAAGGGAAAATGATTATGAGAGTGGACAACGAGGAGGCAGTCTTCAATGTCTACAAAGCAATCCAACTCCCCCGCCACTATGAGGAGCTCTCTATGATATCTGTGGTGGAGGTGGATGAGAAACTTCTTAACACGAGTGTATATCTAGGCGACTGTTTAGAAAAAGCAATCATGCTATTTGATAGCTTGGAGATGGATGATGAGGTTGAGGAGATAAAGGGAATCCTAGATACATCATGTGGTTACATGCAAGGAATAATCCCGTTTGAGCCCCTGAATAGGCCAAGTGGCCCCCCACCAAAGCCGTCAATTGAAGAAGCTCCAAAATTGGAACTTAAACCCCTAACCCCTCACCTTCAATATGCTTATTTGGGAAGTTCTGACACTTTACCTGTTATTATTTCTGCTCACTTGTCTAAATTACAGGAAGAAAAGCTATTAAGGGTGCTACGTGAGCACAAGCGAGCAATTGGGTGGACAATGTCTGACATTAAAGGCATTAGTCCAGCTTTCTGCATGCACAAAATCCTCATGGAGGACGGACACAAGCCGAGTGTAGAACACCAACGCCGACTAAATCCAATCATGAAAGAAGTGGTAAGGAAAGAAGTGATTAAGTGGCTTGATGCAGGTATTGTATTTCCAATCTCTGATAGTAAATGGGTAAGCCCCGTTCAATGTGTGCCGAAGAAAGGGGGGATAACCGTAGTAGTTAATGAAAATAATGACTTAATTCCGACAAGAACTGTAACTGGATGGAGAATTTGCATAGATTACAGAAAACTAAACAATGCCACCCGGAAAGACCACTTTCCCCTGCCTTTTATTGACCAAATGCTTGATAGATTAGCTGGCCAGGAATACTACTGTTTCCTGGACGGTTATTCGGGGTATAATCAGATTGCTATAGCCCCAGAAGACCAAGAGAAAACTACATTTACATGTCCTTATGGCACGTATGCGTTCAAGAGAATGCCCTTCGGTCTTTGTAATGCACCTGCGACTTTTCAAAGGTGTATGATGGCTATTTTCACTGACATGGTTGAAAGATATGTAGAAGTATTCATGGACGATTTTTCTGTGTTTGGATGTTCTTTTGATAGTTGTTTGATGAACCTTGATAAAGTGCTAGCTAGGTGTGAAGAGACGAACTTGGTGCTAAACTGGGAAAAGTGCCATTTCATGGTACGTGAAGGTATAGTTTTGGGGCACAAGGTTTCAAAAGATGGTCTACAGGTGGATAAAGCAAAGGTGGAGACGATCGAAAAATTGCCCCCGCCGACATCCATAAAAGGCATTCGCAGTTTCTTGGGTCATGCAGGTTTTTATCGTCGTTTCATTAAAGATTTTTCGAAAATTTCTTCCCCTTTGTGCAGGCTTCTAGAGAAAGACGTTACCTTCAAGTTTGATAATGCATGTCTGAAAGCATTTGAGGAGCTGAAGGGAAGATTGGTGACTGCACCAATTATCATTGGCCCCGATTGGGCACAACCATTTGAGTTGATGTGCGATGCAAGTGACATAGCAATTGGAGCGGTGTTGGGGCAAAGGAGGGATAAAATCTTTCACTCCATTTATTATGCAAGCAAAACTATGAATCCAGCTCAGATGAATTATACAGTGACTGAAAAGGAGTTGCTTGCAGTGGTGTGGGCGTTTGACAAGTTCAGATCCTATCTAGTGGGAACCAAAGTCATCGTCTACACAGATCATTCAGCTATCAGATACCTATTTGAAAAGAAAGACGCCAAGCCGAGGCTGATTCGTTGGGTCCTCCTCTTGCAAGAATTTGACTTAGAGATCCGAGATCGAAAAGGGACAGAAAATCAAGTGGCCGATCATTTATCCAGATTAGAGAGCCGGAACCATGTAGCTGAAGGAGGGTCAATTAAAGAAACATTTCCGGATGAGCAAATATTGGCAATCACCTCAGGTGAAGCCCCATGGTATGCAGATTATGTGAATTTTATCGCAAGTGGGGTAACGCCACTAGAGTGGACAGCTGACAATAGAAGAAGATTCCTACATGATGTAAGGTTCTACGTGTGGGATGAGCCATTCCTATATAGGCAGTGTGCAGATCAGTTGGTGAGAAGGTGTGTTCCTGAGGAAGAGATGAAGGCTATACTACATGACTGCCATGCGTCACCATATGGAGGTCATCACGGCGGGGATAGAACCGCCCAAAAAGTGCTACAATCAGGTTTTTATTGGCCAAAATTGTTTAAGGATGCACATGCCTTCGTTAAAAATTGTGATAGATGCCAAAGAACTGGAACTATCACGAGGAAGCACGAGATGCCCTTGCAAAATATACTGGCGGTAGAACTTTTTAATGTTTGGGGGATTGATTTTATGGGACCATTCCCATATTCTAACGGGACACAGATACATCTTGGTGGCGGTCGACTATGTTTCTAAGTGGGTAGAGGCCATAGCTCTTCCTACTAACGACGCAAAAGTTGTGGTAGGCTTTGTAAAGAAGCACATCTTCACACGTTTTGGGACCCCAAGAGTGTTGATAAGCGACGGGGGAACTCACTTTTGTAACAAACTGCTGAATAATATTCTTGCAAAATACGGAGTCAAGCACAAAGTTTCTACTGCCTATCATCCCCAAACGAGTGGTCAAGTAGAAGTTTCCAACAGAGAGGTCAAGCAGATTTTGGAAAAGACAGTAAGTATGAATAGAAAGGACTGGGCCGGGAAGCTGGATGACGCATTATGGGCATATCGCACTGCGTACAAGACCCCAATAGGCACTTCTCCGTACAGGTTGGTTTATGGGAAGGCCTGCCATCTGCCCGTCGAGCTTGAACACAAAGCTTATTGGGCGATTAAAAAGCTAAATATGGAGATGGACTTGGCCGGTGAAAAGAGATTGCTACAACTCGACGAGCTTGATGAGTTTCGATTGCATGCGTATGAAAATGCCAAATTGTATAAAGAGAAGACAAAAAGATGGCATGATAAGCATATCCAACATCGTGAGTTTGAACCAGGTCAACAAATTCTACTGTTTAATTCAAGGCTAAAGCTTTTTCCAGGAAAGCTTAAATCTCGATGGTCGGGTCCGTTTGAAGTGGTTAGTGTGAAACCTCATGGTGCGATAGAATTGTGTGAAAAGGGGTCCAATACGACATTCTTGGTAAATGGCCAAAGAGTAAAACACTATTGGGGTGGTGACATTGCACGTCACAAGACCACAATGGACTTAGTGGAGGCATGAAGAACATGTTGCGTCGTGCCGCGACGTTAAATCAGGCGCTTCTTGGGAGGCCACCCAAGTTAGTTAGTTTTTTTTTGTCTCCCTTCTTTTCGTAGGACATAGATTTTATTCAAGAAAACGAGGCGGATGCGTCGCGTCCCCCTCAGCAAAAAAAAAATTGACGGGCCAATTGCTCAAGGCAGTGAAGTCTGCCTATCGCGCCCGTATCGCGTCCGAAAATTTTTGAAGGAAGACAAGGGGATGCGTCGCGTCAAAGCTCGCACGCACAGGTAAGTAATATATATTTTAACACATCTTAAGATAACCTATTCGAACAAAAACGTTTCTTGCGACGCATCCACTCGTCTCGTTTTGGCGACGCCTACGAACGCAGAACAGAATTCTCTCATCGAAATTGTATCGCAATAAGATCAAACGCGACAGGTACGCATCATCCTCTTCGTTCTTCCGTTGGCTTCTCTCCAAATTCGTCTCTCCTCCCTCCTTCAATGGTAGCAACAAGTAGGTTTTGCAATTTCAAGATTTTTAGGGCTGTCGTTCTTGGTAGTTGTAATGGTTGAGAGATGATAAACTATAATTCCCTTCATCTCGTCCAACTTTGGGAGGGTAGTTGCACTGCTCAACTGATAGAATGAACTAGGCACACTTGTTGCATACCACATGTTCGACGAATTGTCCCTGAGAAAAATTTAGGCGTCGGTGAAGTCTGAGTAACCGAGCAACATTGGTGTATGCTTGAGAATAAGTGTGGGGTCGAGTGAGGGGCTATGTGAAATTGAGTTTTTGAAGAAAGTTATCACATACTTGCTGAAAGTCATGAGCTACAATTCCATGAAGAGTGAATGGCATGACTTTACAAATAAATTGAAGTCTGCAAGCTGTCGCAATTGCTTTCAGGCTGAACTTCGCTGTTTCATCTGCTAATTGTTGAATTCTTTGCATTGCAGGTACTTAGATTCGTAAAATGACAGCAGCGAGTAAACCATCCAAGCAACAAGACAAAGATGGTAACAAACAACCGCCCAAAAAGCCTACCGGAAGGGCAGCGGGCGGTCCAAATCCACAGAAAAAGAGGAAGCGGACGGAGAAGGAAATGGAACTGCTGCCTAGGCAGTTAAGTGAATGATTCAGAGCAAGAGGAGGAGGAAACATTGGTCCGGAGGACAGTGAAGAAGGGTATTACACCAAGCAAAGGAATAGAGATACGAGAGCCTGTGACATACCAAAGAAAAGCTTCGAGAATGAGTGCTCCAACTGATAAAGGGAAGGAGAAGATTACTACAGAATCTGAATCCGATTCCGATTCGGACAATGACCACCTACAGATCAACATGAGTGATGAAGACGAAGGTGAACCCATAGACCGAGTTGATTGGGAGAAATACTTTGTTAATGAGAAGGCATTCCGAGCCTATAAGAAGATATTGGTTTCAAAGAAGTACATTCCGGAAAAGCCGATAAACATCGGACCACTTAAGACAAAGTACTCAGAGTTTCTCCAGTCAATTCGAGAGGTGCAAAAATGGGGACCCATTCTGAAAGGTCATGGCAAAGCCAACCTCACCATTGTTAGAGAGCTCTACGCCAATTGGCGTCACGCACGGGGAAACATTGTGCGAGTAAGAGGGATAGATATTAATGTGTCAGCTGAAGCTCTGAATAACTTCTTAAGGGTGCCACACACACTCACTGACAGGTTTGACGCCATATGCAAAACACCAGATTATGCACACATTAAGTCTGTCCTATGCCCTACCAGGAAGGATGCAGAATGGAAGCATGGGAGTATGGAGTACCACTCTATAGCAAAGGAATTCATGAGTGCGTTAGCACGTGTGGCTCTAAATTTCATTTGTAACCGACTGCTGCCATGCCAACATAAAACTGATGTCCCTCGTTACCGCGCACTCGTATTATATGCTTTATTAGAGGGGATACCACTCAACTTCGGAGCCATCATGCATGATCAAATGCAGCGAACCAGGATGAATTACAAGTGGAGGCTGTTCTTTGCTAATACCCTAACGGCTTTTTTAACAGAGAGGGGAGTACTATGGGACAAGGAGAATGATGACATTGAGGCTAAAGCTCCAGGACCATATGATGTCACTCATGTTCTAGAGCCGAACAAGGGAAGGTCTTCTAAGCTCACCGTCCAACAATTATTTGAGCATATGCAAGCAGATATGCAAGAGAACAGGGCTGAGCTGATAGCGACTCGTGTCGAGTTGAGTGCCACCAGGGATGAGTTGAGACAGACTCGTGCGGATCTAAGCCGAGTTCAGACCGAGCAGGCCACGATGATGAAGGAGATATCATTACTCCTCAGAGCTCTGGTTCAATGTGCAGGTACAGACATCTCCCAGCTGATTGCATCATCCACTGCCGGACCATCCACTCCTGTTCCTCCCATAGTCACCGAGGCTCCACTCAACAGGCCTATTGAGGTCGCTGTAACACCTGATACAGAATCAGCACCAGTTGTTGATGATAGGAATGCTATGGATGCAGATGCTCCTCCACCTTGACTTCAGGGAGTCCTTCTCACCCTACTTTACCTTGTTTGTGTGCGTTGGGGACAACGCACAATCCTAAGTGTGGGGTGGGGGTGATTTATGTTTGATGTATGGATGAATGTACTAATATATTCACTGGATTAATGGCATAAAATAGCAGTAAATTCATCTATATGGAGTAACTATCAGTTTATCTATTAGTTTATTTATAAAAAAAAAAAAAAAAAAGTATCTTTGTAGATAGTAATAATCCCCTGTGGTTTTTCTTTGTGCCTCGGTTCTTTTCCATGGGATGTAGTTTGAACCGGGTAATTTTGTTTTCTTTTTAGAGTAGAGTAGGAATGTAGGGAATAAAAGGAGGAAGAATGATGAACCTAGGTGACCTTGACTTGGTTGATACTGGCATATTTAAGCTTTTACATATGTAATATCTTCCCTTCTCACTCTGAAATTATTGATGATGCCTTGTTAAAACGGATAGCATGTTTTGTTGCAGCCTATTTCTCATTTTTCTTGACTTATGTTCACTTTGCGTTTAATGCTTAATATCTCGTTGCTCCGTGAATACTTGCATTGTTTGAGAGTCGGAATGTGACCGTCCTTAGCGAGTCATGTGCCATGTGTGGTGAGGTTTTTGTGTAGTCCATGTAATGTACTTGTGTCTAGAACTTGCCCGGTATGTGAGTTGAAGCGAAATTTTAGGTGATGCTCGGTTTGAAAAATGATTTTAGGCTTTCTTTGATCTTTTTGAGCTTATTGCTTATCACAAATAAAATCTATCCCTAGTTAAACCTTTTGAGCCTGTAGACCTTTTATTTGGTACCCACATTACAAGCCTATACCCTTTTTATTCTTAATTGACATTGTTTTGATCCTTTTACCTCTTAAAGCACTTTAATTGTTAGATGAGCGCTAAAAGAAGTAAGAAGGGACTAAGTGTGGGGTGACTTTTGAGTGGAACCAATGAAAGAAAGAAGGGTGCACTTATTTTGTAAAATAATACGCCACTAGAGAAAAAAAAAAGAAAAAAAAAGAAAGAAAAATATAGAGGAATAAATTGTTGTCTTATTCTTGCTAGTGGGTATGAATTAAAGTAGTGCTTAAAGAAAGAGGAAATATTGTTGGGGTGATATTATTTGTGAAATTGAAGTGGTGTTGAAGAATTTGCGCTTAAGTTATTTGATGATGTGTTAAAGTGCTTAGGAAGTTGAGTCACTATTCCTAAAATATATCCTACCCGTCCCTTAGCCCACATTACAACCATGAAAAAAGTCCTAATTGATTTTAGATCGAGCGAGCTTACATTAGTAGAGATTTACATTAAGGGCAAGCCTATGGTACCAACTGCATGCATGCGACTTCTTTTTGTGAGAGTGAGCGATTTTCTTTGTGAGCATGAGATTCGAATGTGTGGATTGATTCTACTCTCTTTGCTTTTGTTGTGAGGGCACATGGTTTCACGAGGGATAGGTAACGTTATTAGACTTCTCTATGATGTTGGTTGTTCAAGCCATGAGTGCATTGTGACATTGAGTCGGTTTTTGAGGTTAGGATTGTTGTGAGCATGTTGTCTTTGTTCGAATATGTTTAAAGAAGGGCATAAGAAAAGGGAAGTGTGTTGATGCATAGTCTAGAGCCTAATTGTAGCAAATAACCACGGTCATAGGTGCAGTGTGCTTTGAACGATAAGAGTTTAATTTTGTTTCGTCTACTATATGATGGTTTGTTCGAGGACGAACAAAGGTTTAAGTGTGGGGTAGTGATGTTTGGCATATTTCGATATGTGTTAATGTTACTTTACCCATGCTTTAACCACTTTTTGATGTTATTTAATCTTTAAAACACCCAACATGGTGTAATTATTGGTTTGATGACTAATTAAGTTATGTGTGACGATTTAAGGTGTTCGGAGTGCAAAATATGAAGAAAAGGTGGTTTAGCTAGAGGAAGAAGGGTTGGATGCGTCGCATCCAACCTAGGAAAACATCATCCTGCATGCAACCTTAGCAGTGAAGTTGTGCCATCGCGTCCACCATCGCATGCGAAGCTGAGAAATAGAGGACAAGGTGGATGCGTCGCATCCGCCTTCGCAGGCAAAAATTGAAATGGAGGACAAGGTGGATGCGTCGCATCCACCTTAGCATCAATCCCTGAAGCCGAATTGGACTAGGAATGGGAGAGCTTTGGCCCACGACTTTTGTACGCAATATATAAGCTAAAAACGCCTCTTTTAGGTTATCTAACATATTGGGAAGAGAAAAAAAAAAAGCCAGGAAAAAGCTGTGAAGGCCGGAATTCATCAAGTTTCATCTTTCTCCCACCAAACTTAGTAATTTTTATGTTTCTTTATATGATTTGTTGTTTGGCTACCATGTCTATGTGGAGCTAAACTTCACGTTCTAGGGTTGTGGTTCTTTCATGACTATTGTTATTTGGATATTGATTTTGACTTCTTGATTTATCATATTAGTTTATTTATTCAATCTTGCACTTAATTATTTAATTGCTTGATCACCAATTGAATATTATCTACGAATCTAGAATTGAACTCGAAAGTGGGAATTCTATATTGCATATAGGATTGAGTAGGGCAAGTTCTTGAACTCGGGCATCGGGGAACGGATTCGTGGTTAGGATAGACATATACCTAATTACCTTGCTTGGTTGATTTACAGGAATTATAAATGCGTTCTTGTTGATTCTAACTCCATAGACATATAGGCGTTAGGTTAGCTTGAATAGGCGAGTAAGAACTCGACAGATTCTTATGAGCAATATTAACCCTGTCAACCAATAAGCTAGATAAATTAGTCGGTCAATTCAATTGAAGAATACAATAGGATTGTTAGATAGACCATAACCCTAGATCGTTTTCATTACATTGATATCATTAAAATCTGCTCTTCCTCTGTTCAAAGTTTATTATTTATATTTTTCTTATTTAATTAGTTAGAATAAAATATTTTTAGATTTAATTCTTATTTAGATAATTAAGATAGGCTAATTTAGTTAATAGCTAATCATAAGTCCTCGTGGGTTCGACATCCGACTTTGAGTCACTTTATTACTTGACGACCGCGTATACTTGCGTGAGTGTGTTTGGTCGCAACAATTAGGAATACACACTTTTAATTTATCTATTACACCGGAATGAAGCATAAGAGACTTGGTGACAATTTCGTTGAATTGGTACCTGAGCTCGGAGTTAGAAGATCTACCACGATTTTTCTTGGTGACATAGTCATAAACTTCTCCACAAAACTGGTAATCAAATACTAATTGCTGAATGGTTAAGTAGCAAAATCTCTACTTCTTTGACAAAACACTCGTTCTTATAGCTTCACGTATAGGCATTTTCCCTAGAATGCAATTTGTTACATCCCTTGGCAAGTTGCTAATTATATCTTCTTCATCAACAATTGATTCCTGGCTTGTGTCTGATGGAGACATTCTTCCTAAGAATTAGAACCAAATACACCAGGTTAATCATCTCTACTTTTTAATTTTCCCATGGAAAATATACAAAGGGAAAACATGGAGCAAAAATACAATAGATGACTCAATAAAACAGCATAATTATTATAACAACTACATGCATTAACGTTCCATTTCAGACTTGAAGAATCCTTTATGTCTCAAACAAGAAAAATAAATCAACATAGAGTAATTCAAAAGTAGAGTGGCAAGGAATTTTATACTTAATTTTAGCGTAAGATAATCTCATCAAACCCAAAATCCAAAAGCCACTGAAGCAAAAAAGTCAAGAATCTTCTCCTAGGAAAATCTAGTTTTAAATTATAGGAAAAGTTTTGAGTGAAGAACAGAATCGAAGAAAGAAAATACGTGGAATAAACAAATAAATACTGATTACAGACTAAAGTAAAACATACATACAATTTGTTTCCTGTTAGAGAAGTAGAACAGCCGCATAAAAGTGTAGTTCATCCAACAACGATGGGGCTATTTTACTGCTTTATTTCACTTTCGATAGTAGTATTACCATTTAGAGAGTGAAACAATTATTCTTATTCCATTCCAAGTCAACTCAATTATATTTTTATTCGTAAAATATATTTGTTTACAATTTTAGAGTCTAAGATATTTTTATTTGACTATAATTCTTGGTCAAATATTATATAAATATTTTAAAGTATTGACTATTATGACTTATAATATTTTTTATATATTTATTGAATGTGAATCTTTTCAAAAAAGAACTTAAGAATTCTATGTTAAAATTTTTATTGAAAAGCGAGTCATTGTACTATTACAATGTCTCAAGTCGGGCGGCAATCTAGTCCAACCTATCAAGAAAGGAGGCAATAAACATGAAATTTGAAAATCACGTTAAAGCTATATCAAACCATTAGAGAGGGAAATTTTCTCTTTTTTTTAATCCTCAATCAGAGAGGTCTTTTGAGAAATTAAAATTCTTTTTTTTTTAACGGTAATATTCAAATGAGCTTGTGTACATCTCGATTAATTCATTAACGGTAATATTACACTAGTGCATGGGAAGTGATAGAAACTAAGAGTCCACTAAACTGTATAGAAAACCCGATTCTCTAACAGTTCTCACAGAACACACACACACAATTGTAAGTAAATAACACAACAATATTTTACGTGAAAAACTCCCAGTTCACGGGATTAAAAACCACGACCTACACTTTTCAACTTCACGAACCGAGCAACTTTAGATTACAACCTATTGTAACCTAGGAATCAAACTCATAATCCTTCACCTACTTGCAATAACTATATTGCAAGCATCTTTGTAATAACTCTATTACAAAGCAACAAACCTTGACTAACTCTAGTCAAGAAACTAAACCAAACAGTGGTTTAAATCTGTCCTACAAAGACACTTCTTGAAAGTAGTATAAGATTACAAATGAAGAACAAATAGCAAAGACTCAACAAACCTAAGGACTTAAGATATCTTCAACCTTTGGATCTGGTCCTTGAGGTTGCAGCAGCTTTGTTCTTGAGAGAGGTTGTGGCTAGCACTTGAGAGAATATTTTATTTTGATTTGCAAGTGTTAGACAATGAAATCCATTGCCTCATGTTCATAATATGTGTGTGTGAGGTCATTGGGATGATGTAAGCAAATATCTGGTACAAGGCATGTCCCATAAAATGACTGATGCACTGTTGCGTGTGCAGTGCAACAGTGCAACGACTTTAACAGCTGTAAGGAGTTGACCTGTACTGTGAACGGAGGGACTGATCTCTATATGTTTCCTCTACTGTTTCCTTTGTTGTTCCCTTAAATAAAATCATTGAGAGTTAAATCAGACATCTAACTAGTTACTTTGAATACAAAAGAACTAATTGTTTCAGGTTCCTTATCTCGTTCTCTCATGAAGTTTGTGAAATTATCAAAACAAAAATGTGATGACTCAAAGTGTCATCTTTAAATTTAATAATTAATTATATATTTTAAGACCTCAAAAAGTACTATTTATCATTTCTCGACTTGCATGCGCAGTCCATATAATTATCCGGAAAGTTTTTGTGTGAAAAATGGATTAAAATGCGAAATAGAGCTTTAAAACTCAACTGAGTTGACTTTGATCAACATTTTGAGCAAACGAACTCGAATCAGTATTTTGACAATTCTGGTAGGTCTGTATCGTGATTTGGGACTTGGGCGTATGCCCGGAATCGAATTCCGAGGTCCCTAGCCCGAGATATAGAATTTTGATGAAAAATTAAAAGTTTGAAAGCTTAATAATTTTTAAGAATTTATTGATGTTGGATTTATTGACACCGGATCCTTATTTTGGTTTCGGAGCTCGGTAAAGGTCTACTATAATATTTATGACTTGTCTGCCGAATTTAGAGAGAAACGGAGTTGATTTAACTTGATTCAGACGTCCGGTTATAAAAATATAAGTTTTAAAATTTTCTTGAAAATTTCCTTTGATTTGGTGTCCGATTCATAGTTCTAGGTGTTAATTTGGCGATTTGATCGCGCGAGCAAGTTCGTATGATATTTTAGGACTTGGGTGCATATTTGGTTTGGAGCCCCGAGGGTTCGGGTGAGTTTCGGATAGGCTACGGGATGATTTCGGACTTAGAAAAATCTAGTTTTCTGCAGACTCAGTCTTCTGGTGTGTTCTTCTTCGCGTTCGCGAAGGTACTCTCGCGAACGCGAAGAGTAAATTGGACTGGCATGTTTTTTTCTTCGCATTCGCGACAGAGGGAATGCGTTCGCAAAGGGTCGAGGTACAAAGCTTCGCGTTCGCGATTAAAGCCTCGCGTTCGCGAAGGGGAAATGACCGGAGAGAAATTTGCCTTCGCGTTCGCAAAAGGCAGCTCGCGTTCGCGAAGGCCAAGCCAGGCAAGCTTCGCATTCGCGAAGAGTAAAATTGGACAGCACATATTTGTGCTTCGCGAACGCGAGGCACTGACCGCGTTCGCGAAGGGTAAAAATCCGAGAAAACAGAATTTAAGTTGTGGAAAATGGGATTCGTCCCATTTTCAACCATTTTCTATTTTTAAGCTCGGGTAAGGCGATTCTTAGCCGATTTTCACGAGAAAATATTGGGGGTAAGTGTTCCTTATCCTATATTGAATATATTTTATAATTTCATACTCATTTATATCATGAATCCGTGAAGTTTTGGGCGAAAAATCAGATTTTTTGTAAAATCTTTCAAAAACATAAATTTAAGATTTGAAGGTCCATTTGACATTGGAATTTGATAAATTTTATGTGGTTGGACTCGTATCGGAATGGGTGTTCGGATTTCGTAAGTTTTTTCGAGATTTGATACGTGAGCCCCACTGTCAAGTTTTAAAGAGAATTTCGGATTTTATCCAAAAAATTAGTAAATTCATATGGAATTAATTCCTCTGATTCGTATTGAGTATATCGAATTGTTTGTGAATATATTTGACGCTTTTGGAGACATGATTATTTAATTTATGTATCTTAATTATTACTTGATATTTAGCATATTAAATATTAAATTGCCTATTTTCTCCCTGATTTTCAAAATAAATTGCTACTTATCATTGTTTGTTTCATAAATAAATCATAATTATTGTATGCTTATTGTCTTATAATTTCATATTAGTTGTTGCATTTATTGGGGCAATTTCTTTTATAAGAATTGGTAAATGAATATATTGGAGGAGCGGGTTGCACGCCGCAATGGAAATTAAAATATATATATATTGGGGGATCGGATTGCACGTCGTAATAGACTTATTAAAAGTCTATATTAGGGGATCGGGTTGCATGCTGTAATAGACTTGTTTAAAAGTCCATATTGGGGGATCGGGTTACACGCCGCAACAGACTTATTTAAAAGTCTATATATACTTGATTAAAATAAATATATTGGAGGATTGAATATGAATATATTACGGGAGCAGGTTGTACGCTGCAACGGAAATTGATTGAAATAATAATTGGTTATGACTATGAGTTGGCTTCAACTATTAAAATGAGCTACATGATTTATTTCTATTATTGTGGTTATCACTATTATTGCGTACAGGTTAATGTAAGTGACCTGCCTTACCCTCGTCACTACTTCGTCGAGGTTAGGCTCGGCACTTACCAGTACATGGGGTCGGTTGTACTGATACTACACTCTGCACTTCTTGTGCAGATTTCGGAGTTGATCCCAGCGACGTACCATAGACTTGCTCGGATTTCAGCTATTCAGAGGAGACTTGAGGTATAACTGCACAGCGTCCGCAATTCTGAAGTCCCCGTCTACTTAATTTTAGCTGTGTGTTTGTTTCTGGACAACTTTATTTTATTCAGACCTTTATTTGTATTATTTCAGAAGTTTGTGCACTTGCGACACCAAATTCTGAGATGGTATTTAGATACCGTAATTTTTGGATTATTCACTACATTTTAAACTTTACTTCCGCATTGGTTTCTTTGTTGTTAATTATTGAAAATTATTTAGAAATGGCTAATATTATTCTAACGTTGGCTTTCCTAGCAAGTAAAATGTTAGGCACCATCACGGTCCCGAAGGTAGGAATTTCGGGTCGTGACAAAAAGACACATAACTTATCAATTTTTCCTTTTTTGATGATGACAAACTTAGAGTTGATATTCCCCCTGAGAACCAGATCTGCACATTGTTCCCTCTACGAATCAGCCATATTCCCCCTGAGAACCTGTTTCCTCCCTTTCAATTTTTAAGTAACATATCTGTTGTCAGTGTCAGTCAATACAGTGCAATAACTTTTACAAATGTAGAATTGACTGTACGACGACCAAGGGAACTCATCACATCCGGTCCCTATCTGGTTCCTCGAGAGCGTTTGGCAAATCATCAAAATACAAGATAGCATAACTAATCAATTTTCCCTTTTTTGATGATGACAAACTTAGAATTGAAGTTACCCCGAGAACCAGATCTCCATATTGTTCCTCCTGTAAAATAGCCATACTCCCGTTGAAACCTTTCCCTATCTGGTTCTCATATGAAGTTTGTTAAATTATCAAAACACAAAGGCACATAACTCATCAATTTTTCTATTTTTGATAATGACAAACTTAGAATTGAAGTTCCCCTTTAGAACCAGATCTCCATATTGTTCCCCCTACAGAATATCCATATTCCCCTATTCAATTTTCTTCCCCTTTTTGGCATTATAAAAAAGAATTAGCCGAATAAATACAAAAAGAAGTCCAGCAAAGTTAACTCATGCCACTTGTGTGCACACAACATAGCTAAAAACAAAACGCAAGAGTATAACATGCATTAATAGACGATGGTGCTCATTAAGTTAGGGAAAAAAATATTCTAGCAATACCATAATTACAAACATACACAAGTCAAACAAAACTAGAGTACCACAGTCAAAGGGAAGGACAACAAAAGGACACGATAAGATTAAATAATAGCTGGCAAAGGGGTAAGATAGTGGACATTGGATGGAGAAGGGAAGGACTAGGAAGCAAGGGCTTTGAGGAGGCTATCAATGCAAGCATTAACAACCCTTTGATCGTTGATCAGCTGCTCATTCAGGTTCTTCACTTGGTTCCTCAACTCCACATTGTCAACTTTTAGGTAGGCAACTTCTTCTCCCCAAGCATTGCTGGAACCAGGTTCCTTACTGGCCTGATTGAGCTTAGACTCAAGAATAACATTCTGCGCTTTCCACCGCCTAATTTCCCCATTTGCAACATTCTGGGCATCAATAAGCTGAGAGATTTTGGAATCACTGTCTATTCCCCCTTTTTGTCAACATACTCATATTCCTCCAAGGTGTTCATTGAGAATATTTATTTACGAGTTCCCACAACTGCTCTCCCCAAGGAGACCTCAAATCGTTCAAAGACATTTGTGAGAAGAAACCCATATGGCAACCCATGATTTTCATCCTTGAAGTCTACTATTTTCTTCATGCGTTCAACTAAAATCCCAGGCAGATTGAGGGGAGTTTAACCATCCAGTGCCTCCAATAGAACCAGGTCTGCTATAGAGGCAATGTATCGCCTTTCAGCTCTTAGTAGCATGACCTTATTCACCAACTCGAACAAGAGTTGGTATTCCGGAAGCAGTGCCTTCTTGTGCACCCGTTCCCCTTGTTGAACAACTTGAGGCTTGAGAATAAACTTCCTAAAACATGGGGAATGGGTTCCCTCCACAGCTGAGAGCCCTCTAGCAGGCACCCTGATCTCGTCCAAGCCATACCTCTATTCGAGGTTATGAAATGGTTGATTGCAATAATAATACCCAACAAGGAGTCGAGATCGAATCCATAGGGAGCTGAGATGGCAATTGGTAGTATATATTTGGATAGAGCACGTGAAGTATCTAGATTGCACTTCGACAAATATTGTTTTGTTTGTATTTCTAAAATTACGCTAAGGATTGCAATTCTAATATATAAAATTAGAGAATATTATTTTTGGATTTTTTTAAATATATAAAAAGGCCTAGGGCTATGACCTTCACCTAGGTGTTTGCCTAACGGGTTATAAACTTTAAAACTTGTTTTGTTAGTTGGGGTGTATTATAGCTATCAACACTCAAGTACCCAATCAATACCTCTCAGTGAGAGAGTGATTTTGCCCAATTTAGCTTTCTCAAGTCCAAATGAGTATTGAACAAAACAGTTGATAAAATGCTCAAGTCGGGTTTTACTATCTCTAGGTTCAACCCTTTAATTGGGACTATCAGTCTCTTGATTTTATCCCAAATTCTTGTTAGCCAAGTTTTTCTAGACAAAGTCTCTCTTTCTCAAGTAGAGACCAAGTCAAATAGGCATGAACTAATGTTTGCAACCATTAATTCTACAATTAAAAGCAAGAACAAGGCTAAATAATAAGCACCCAACCATAAACAAGCCATAAATCAAACACCCATTAGGTTTACACACTAGGGTTGGGTCACAACCCTAGCTAAAAATCTAGCTAATCATAATGGGTATAGAAGAAAATAAAGAAGAAAAGATGATAAAACTCATATTGCAAGATTAAAAGATAAAAATCCAATGTTAAATCACCAAAGTAAGCTAAAGTTGCCTAAAGAGGTAAGGAAAAACGGCTACAACACTTTCAATATTCAAAACTTGACCTAATTTTATGAAAGTAGTCTATTTATACAAAGCTGGAATTTTTGGATAAAAATGCCCTTTCGGAGGTTCTGCAGCCGCACAACTCCATGTGCGGTCTGCACTTCTCTTCAGTCTTGACAGGAGTTGACTCTACGGCCGCACAATTCTGGATTGTGGCCGCATCTCTCATGTTCTGCGATCCGCACAATTCTTGATGTGGCCGCACAGGGCTCTTCTGCGAACCACACAATTTGGAAGTGTGGCCGCGTAGCTGACTTCTGCGGCCGCACAATTATTGTGCGGTCCGCATTTCTTTTTGAGCTTGAAATAAGACTCTATGAACTTTGGCTGTTGCATAGCTTCTGCGGCCACACAATAATTGTGCGGTCCGCACTTTGCACTAGGACTCTGTTAAATCTCCTTCATATTCTGTGGCCGCAGATGAAAATCTGCGGTCCGCACTTGAGCTTTTGTGCCTGATTTTTATTCTTGAGTTAAGATCACTCATTCTTAAGTTAGATTTTATCTTAGTGGCTCATTTTCCAATACTCCTGCAATTAAGCATATTTCATCAGTTTTTGGGAATATAATTAAATACTTTTGGACAAAAACGAAAGCTAAAAGGCGTTAATAAGTAGTCAAAATCCCCACTTATCACACCCCAAGAATATCCTCGAGCACAACCTCATTAATCACAAATTCTACCCTACTGATCTTCAAATAGATGGCATCACCTTCCACTATGAACAAATCAACATAGAAACTGCGAACTTCCTCCTCATAGACCTTTCGACTCTGAACAGTAAAGTGATGAGTCCACTTTTGGAAGTCGCATATTTCAACCAACTGCCTCATTCCAAACTTATCAAGAATGTCAGGGTCAAAAACTCTGCCGCATAGAACTTTCTGCTTTTTAAATTTTTCTTTCCTTTCAAGCTCAGACACATCAACTCTGGCCCTCTTTGAGAAACTAGGTTCCTCACAGCTACTTAGCCTCTTTCTCAGTGGCCTTTTTTTCTCAACAGTTTTCTTCTTTTCAACAGACTTTTCCTTTTCAACTCCTTCGTCACCACCAACCCCAGCAACTTTTGCAAATAGGCCATCCTCACTATCATCAAATTCTCCTGCAAACACAGACTTCATCTCAGAGTACACAACCTCTAAAGGGACTGTATCAAGGTGAGGAGAAGATGAAGGGTCAGTACTTCCCAAGGGCTATCTAGTTGAGCTTGGAGTTTCATCCCAGGTAGGAGCTGAGAACTCCTCGTGGGCAGAGGACTAGGCCCCTCTGTAGGCTCCCCTGTAGTACTGACCGATGCTTGGTCACTTTGAGACACATTGTCCCCATTTCCTCGTTCACCCCCCGAGTCTCAGTACCACATCACCAGACAAAGAATCCCCAACTAGACATTCTATAGCAACATCAGTCAAACTGTTTTCACCTATCTTACCCACAATAATTTCCAACAATGTAGTATCAGTAAAAGAGAATTGAGCATTACCTGATATTGAAGAATTCATATCAAAACCCTGAGCACATTGAGTTTCAGAAACACCAGACACAATACACAATCCACCATACATGAACCGACACTCCTATCTAGATGGTTGTGCTTCGAGATACAGAGACACAACAGGGATGTCTTTAGTAGCTTTGGAAGACTCGGATTATGGTGAAAACATGGTTGATTTTGAGAGAGGGAAGACACAAGAAGATGGTTTAGGGTATTTAGAGGGAAAAGAGGGATCGATGACAATAAGGTGTGAGAAAAAGGAATGGGTAGTCGGGTCGGTTTAAGAGGTATGATAAGAAGCAAAGGCAATTAATGATGTGACACGCTAGCAGTTCAAAATGCATATGAGTGTAATAGGAACTACTAACCTGAGTCATGGGAACCAGGTTCCTTGACAAATTTTGAAAATGTGAGCATCATCTTTCCAAAAATTTCCAATGTCATTAGCCACTTGTTTGTCCTATAGTTGCCATGTGTGTTTACCTGTAACGGCATAGAATTGAGTTAGAAGTTGCGAGAAAATACTTTTTAGAAATTTACCTTACCATCCTTTCATAGTCAATCATCGAGGGACCAGGTTCTCTTCCATATTAAGGGCACTTGTATTGTCACATATCAGTTGCCCACAATAAGAGAATACACCAAAGTTTTCCAATCGTTGTTTGATCCACAGTAGTTGGGCACAACAGGAGGCAGTTGCCACATATTTAGCTTCTGTAGTAGAGAGGGCTATAATATTTTGTTTCTTTGTACCCATGAAATCAAGCAATATCCCAAAAAGTATATCACGCTAGATGTGCTCTTTCTATCCACCAGATAACCAGCATAATCAATATCAGCATACCAAATCAAGTCAAAATTATCTCCTGAGGGATAATAGAGGACCAGGTCATGCGTTCCTTTGAGTTACCTCAGAATTCTTTTGACAACTTTCAAATGAGATTCTTTAGGACTTGATTGGAATCTAGCACACAACCCAACATTAAATAAAATGTTAGGTCTATTGGCTGTTAGGTACAAGAAAGATCAAATGATACCCCTGTCACGCCCCAAAATTGGGGAACGCGACCGGCGGTCAACCGAGTGAACCCGACCAAGAAAGCATGTTAGATTTCCTTCTACTCAACTCATCCATGAATGGAGATAATACATATTTTCATTAATTAGACAAAAGGGTGTTCATGTCTATAATACCAATTCACTTACCAATAGTTTCATCATTTTCAAAGTCTCAAATGGAACAAGTAATACAACCACAATATGATATAGTTTGACTTTCCCAGCACCAATACACAACCCACACTATGTCTACGGAGTTTCAATCAATACAGAAGAGTACTAGGATAATGCCGGCAACAAGGCCCCGGCTATACCTCAACCACAAAGTACATGAGAAACAAAATATACATGAACCCAAAGTGAAGTGGGGCTCACCAGGCCTCTGCTGGGAGGAGAGTGTACCACTATCACTGATCAATGCCGCATACTATGGAACCACCTGTATCCATTAAAAGATGCAGCGCCCTCGGCAAAAGGGAAGTGAGTACATGTGGAATAGTGCTCGTATGAAAGGCAGATTGAATAGTAACTCAAATAAGTGGCATTTAAGGTACATCAAAAGACACCAAAGTACACCCATAAGGTTTGCACACTAGGTTGGGTCACAACCCTAGCTAAAAATCTAACTACTCATAATGGGTATAGAAGAAAATAAAGAAGAAAAGATGATACAGCTCATATTGCAAGATTAAAAGATAAAAATCCAATGTTAAATCACCAAAGTAAGCTAAAGTTTCCTAAAGAGGTAAGGAAAAATGGCTACAGCACTTTCAATATTCGAAACATGACCTAATTTCGTGAAAGTAGTCTATTTTTATAAAGCTAGAATTTTTGGACAAAAATGACCTTTCGGAGGTTCTGCGGCCACACAATTCCATGTGCGGTCCGCACTTCTCTTCAGTCTTGACAGGAGTTGACTCTGCGGCCGCATAATTCTTGATCTGCGGTCGCGTAATTCTGGATTGCGGTCACATCTCTCATGTTCTACGGTCCGGACAATTCTTGGTCCGGCCTCACATGGATCTTCTACGGACCGTACAATTTGGAAGTGCGGCCGCACAATTATTGTGCGGTCCGCATTTCTTTTTGAGCTTGAATTGAGACTCTCTTAACTTTGGCTCTTGCATAGCTTTTGCAGCCATACAATAATTATGCGGTCCGCACTTTGCACATGGACTCTGCTAAATCTCCTTCACATTCTGCGGTCGCAAATGAAAATCTGCGGTCCGGACTTGAGCTTTTGTGCCTGATTTTTGTTCTTGAGTTCAAATCACTCCTTCCTGAGTTGGATTTCATCTTAGTGGCTCATTTTCTAATACTCCTATAATTAAGAACATTTTATCAGTTTTCGGGAATACAATTAAACACTTTTGTACTAAAACAAAAGCTAAAATGTGCTAATAAGTAGTCAGAATCCTCACTTATCAACTCCCCCAAACTTAAGCTTTTGCTTGTCCTCAAGCAAATAAGGTAATTCCCACCTCCACAAGATAATAGCTATTCCAACTAATCAAAGGTGAATCAAACACACATCAATTGGGACCAACAATTACCCACAACATTTATGAATTATCAACAAGGCAATGATTTGAAGTCTTAAGCACAAATAGTTCTAATGTGACACTTGAGCATCAAGAGTTGACTTTACTCATCAATGAAGTTCACTCTTTCATGTAGATCATTGTGGATCCCAAAATCCTCCTCCTCTACTCCCTGTTAGCATATCTCACTTAAGAATGTAGCACTCAATTCAAGGATTTGTGAAAAGTTCAGTCATCTCTCTCAAAAGAATGTCACAAGTATGGCTCTAAGTACCATATGCTTGCCCCTCATGTAAATAACCACTAATGTAACTTCACTCGGCTTGAAATCACGTAGGTCTTTTTAGGAATATAATAAAGGCTTTTGGACTAAGGTAGGAAATGTTGGAATAGAACGGGTTCATCTTTCCTTAGCACTCCATTTTCTCTTTTTTGCTCATGCTTTGCCGACTCTTTGAGGCATTTTATTTTTCCTTAGGGGAACTAGAGAGACTTAACATCACTCTTTCTTGGTCATGATATTCACTTTCTCCTTCTTTGTTTTCTCCATGCTTTACATCGGTGCTTTTCTTTGAATCCCTTCAACTCTTCAAATTATTCACTTTCTTTTTGTATTTTTCTTTTGTTTTTTCTTTCTTTTTCTTTGCCTTTCCTTTTCTTCATTTCTTTTCTCTTTTTGTACCTTGATACCACTTTCAAACTCCTCGTCTCTCCCCCAAACTTATGTTTTAGCCAATTGTTTCTCAAGAGTGTGAAGAAAAGCTCGGGTGCCAAAAGAGGGTCACTACAAAATGGGTAAAGGCTTGTAACATGGTTATCAAATGAGAAAGGCTTTAGGCTCAAAAGGGTTGACTAGGGATAAATACATTGGTGGACCATGAAAAATTTCAAAACAGGTCAAGGAGAGCCTACAATCACTTCTCAAGCCAAGCAAAACATAAAATTTCGCCTAGAAACACATTTAGGGCAAGTTCTAAACCATTCGTAGGAGTATTTGGACTTGCAACAAAACATCTCACCTCTCACACAGCTGGATTGTCAAAGAGGATAGAGTTGGGGGCCCACAACAACCATTTTCGAGATTGAAAATCACTAATGATTCAACTAAACCACTCGATGATTGCTTAAGTCAACACAAGAGTCAAAAGGTCACTAACTAGAGCTATTTATTTCCAAGAACTTATTTTTAATCATAAGCATGTAGTTAAGTGTGTTAGTACCAAGTGAAGCATGCTTGACTCTTCTAGTTCGACTCAATTAGATCCTCTTATTCATTATTACTATTGTTCTTACCTAAACATCAAAAACAGACTCAATCCCTTAAGAAGGTTGTCACGCCATCCATCATTGGGAAGAGTCACCCGGTTCACAAAAAAACCACCTTTGGAAAGAACCGTGGCATTAAGAAAACCAAAGGCTTATTGATCACTTAAACATAGAAAGAAACTACTAAATTAAAAGGAAGCTATTAAAGTAACTAAGAAGCTATTAGACTAAACATTGACTACTGAGAAAACAAAATAAAGAAGCTATGAAGTAAACTACTTAAAGCATAAATGAATATACAAACTGAGAAAGAGAAAAAGAATATATACATCAATAGAGAGAGAAGAATATGTACATAATGAAAATAAAAAAGAGAATGTTATCAGTTATTACAGGCCAGTGTCAAATGTCAAATCAAATAAACTCCACCCCTTGAATAAAAATAAGCATTGTCCCCAATGCTTAGCAAAATAAACACAAGGAAGGGAAAGAGTAGAGAGGACTCCCTATGTTGTCTCCATGTCTATATCAGCATCACCTCCCTCAGGTTCCTCCAACTGGATCTCATCACCCTCTGCTCGAGGAGTAGCTGGGTTAGTGAACATCTGTAGCACCGCCTCAGTAGTGTGGGCAGCGAGGTCTGGCTCCTCAGACTGGCCAGCTGGTGTAACTGGTACTGATGGTGCTGCTGGGTCTACTAGTACTGCTGGATGTGTCTCCATTAGTAAGTCAAACGGAAGATCTCCAATGGCTGCTATCTTGGTCACCTCTCGTCTCAACTTGTCAATTGATTTCTTCGAAGCCTGGGATTTCCTCATCTTCTTCACCTACTTCCCAAGCTCCTAAATTTCTCCCCCATGCACCACCTAAGTGTCCATGATGGTCTTCTAATTCTCCAATATCTTCTTCAAAGTTTCCTCCACTATCGGAGGAATCTGCGGTGTTGGGGTAGAAGTCTGTGGTGCAACAGCACTTGATAGGTCAGACAGCTTTGCAGTATCAGTCTGCATCCAGTTGTTGAGACTCGCCAGTGTCTGGGAGACTCGTAGCACAGAAAGTGGATAAGTAGAGGAGGAAGGAACTGATGTTGATGGCCCTGAAGATGGAGGTGGAGGCATGGCAGCAGTATCGGTGGAAGGCATGGCTACTGTGGAAGGCATGGCTATTGAATCTGCAACTACCACTGACGGCTCATCAGACTGGCCTATGGTAGTAGTTGACTTAACCTTGTTCTTCGGGTTCCTTGGATCCTTCAGAGAGTACCAGGTGAAGGGCTTCTTAGACCGAACCTTTGTATCACCCCCACATCCGTAAGATACTCCGGGATAGTGTTGGGATACAGATAGGAGCTTTCACCCTACCTAACAACCAGAGACATGTTGGACGACCCGATGGCACCCACATTGATTGGGTACCCGGCCTTGATGGAGGCAACTAGGACTGCCCGAGGGACTGGTAGATTGATTCATTCTGGCTTGGATCTATTCAACTGCACACAAATGTCTGCCAACCTTTTGCTTCAAAGTTGAGGGTGTTCTGCTGAATGGGAACCCCCGCTGTGATCCATGGTGATTGTGGTCATGGATCTGCCAATATCTCAGCTAGCCAAGGTCGAGCCGCATCACCCATTGCAAACTTTTCTAAATACTGCACCGGCTCCACATCCCCGAGCCCCAAATAAGTGTTTAGGGTGCTCTGATCAAATCTTACTTTCAAGTTCCTCACTTTAGCCACCTTAGTCCCCTTCTTGATATGCGCCACATTGGCGTAGAATTCCCTGACTAAGTGCTCCTTGGCGTCCACCACACTTTGAGTGAACCATTTCCACCATTTTCTCTCCCGAAACTATTTTGCCACATTTCGATTGTACCTATCCAAGTCTTTCAAAATAAACTCATGCTCAAGTGTGAGCAATCTCTGAGGCTACCACTCTCGGAACCTGTTGAATATTGTTAGGCTCACAAATCTGTCTTCCCAAACTTCCCTCTTCTTTGACCTCTCGAGGATGGCAACTCTGGTATCACCCCCTCGACCGTCATCCGGAATATCTTCATCATCATTAAATGTGACTGGTGCATTGGGGGCATAAGTAGATGAGGGTTCTGAACCCTGATTGTCATCTTCCGAACCCTCAGAAATGCTTGTTGAGGTGGAAGGCTCATTTCGGAGCTGGTATTTCCTTTGAAACTATTGTGGCTGAGATTGGGCATCAGGCTGTTTTTCCACAGAGTGCCCCTCTCATGCTTCCCGAGACCGGATGTATGAAATTGACTCAGAGGGCTCTGCAGCCCTACCTCGCCCGGCGGTTGCCTTTTTGGATATCCCTTTTTGCACGGAGAGTGGTAGGGTACCCCTGCCTCGGCATCGGGAGGGTTCACCCCTCCCCTTGGATGTATCACCTCATCCCCGCGATCTAACCATTATCTGCAATACATAGCAACAGGAATAAGTTATAGTTCAAATTCAGAGTATCATTTGGCTACAGATAAAATAATATGCAGGTTGGGGAAGTGTGGTTCGCACATTTTTGAGTGTGGCTGCAGATGGGCTTGTATAGACCATATCATTTTGGAAGTGCGGCCGCAGTGGTGGTTCTGCGGTCCGCACAATTTTAAGTGTGATCGCACAACTGAAATGCGGTCCGCACAATTTTGAGTGCGGCCGCACCATGCAAGCTCAAAAATCACAACTCTCTGAAGTCAGAGAATTTCTCGATCTACAGCCGCACACACTTTTCTGTGGTCGCGATTCAATTTTTGTGGACCGCACAATTTCAAGTGCGATTCGCACAATCATTTCACATAATATGCCCTAGCCTAATGATCTGCGGACCGCACAATTCCTTGTGCGGCCGCACAATTCAAAAACAATCGGCAGTAACTTAGGGTTTCTAATTCACGCATAATTTAGACATTGTAGTAGCAATTTAGACATGATACATAGTTTACCCATCCCCCAAATAGTAAATAGGAAGTTACCCACACAAGTTTAAGCTCACATGATGAAGAATTTAATATTAGGCCTAAAGATAACTACACTAATTATGAACAAAATTAAGAAAATTAAAAAATTTAAAGATGAATTGAATATACCAGTAATGTAGTGATGCCAGAAAAAAACAAAGATGATGAAATGAGTGTGAGATGCATGAATCAATTGAGTGTACTGTGCTTGCCTTTGTGTTAATTGTTCAGAGTTCGTAAAGTTTGAACAGTGGTGAGGAGGCTACTATTTATAGCTGAGCAGTTAAGGCAAAATTTCAAAGATGAGTGCGGCTGCACAATTTCATGTGCGGTCCGCACTCCTTTACCTGTTACACATTACCCTTTTGTTGATCTGCGGTCCACACATTTTTGAGTGCGACCGCAGATTTTGGTGCGGACCGCACATTTCCTTGTGCGGCCGCACTTTGGCCATTTCTCTGACAGGCAAATTTGAGAGAGTTTTCCAATTTTGGATCTCCAGTTGTGCGGTCCATACAAGAATTGTGCAGTTGCAGATCCCTTTCTGTTGTGGCCTTCAAAATTGTGCGGTCCGTGCTTTTTTCCCACTTAGCCATTTTTCTGAGCACAGTTCTTGCAAAGCACATTCATTCCTGCAACACACTTCAAAATCAGTTAGCACAAAACAAGACCTATCTAAAGAAGAAGAAAAAGAAAAAGAAAAAGAAACATGGGTTGCCTCCCAAGAAGCTCCTGATTTAACGTCGCGGCACAACGTAGATTACCATCATCACTTGAAATGAATTACTGCCACAACGTGGACATCACCAGCTTTTCCCAGATAGTGCATCACCCGGTGACCATTGATTTTAAACACTTTATCATTTTTATTTTTCAAGTCTAATGCACCAAAGGGTGTCACACTCACAACCTTAAACAGGCCACTCCATTTAGACTTCAACTTTCCCTAAAACATTTGTAACCGAGAATTGAACAATAACACAAGATCACCTTCTTTAAACTCGTTGTTCCGAATGTACTTGTCATGGAGGTACTTCATCTTCTCCTCGTACAAGGATGAACTTGTATATGCATGGTACCAAAATTCGTCTAGCTCATTCAATTGTGCCACCCTTAAGTTGGCGGCGACATCCGACTCAAGATTTAGCTTCTTCAAAACCCACATAGCCTTGTGCTCAAGTTCCATAGGATGGTGACAAGCTTTCTTGAACACCAACCGGTATGGAGACATCCCAATCGGTGTTTTGTAAGCCATCCTATAACACATCCTATAAGCCATAAAGCATCATCAAGTTTCTTTCACCAATCCGTCCTGTTAGCATTCACTGATTTTGACAAAATACTCTTGATCTGCCGGTTGGAGTCTTTCACTTATCAGCTTGCTTGAGGGTGATAGGGAGTCGTGACTTTGTGAGTGACACCATACTTGCTAAGCAAGGTGTCAAAATCTTTGTTGCAAAAATGCAACCCCCCATCGCTTATGATGGCCCGTGGAATACCAAACCTTGTAAAGATTTTTTTTTTTGAAAATACCACCACACTTCTTGATTCGTTGTTGGGTAGAGCAACGACCTCATCCCATTTTGACACATAATCCACCGCTACCAAAATGTAGGTATTTCCACAATAGCTTACAAACAGACCCATGAAATCAATACCCCACACATCAAAAATATCAATTTTCAAGATAGTGATGAGGGGCATCACATTTTTCTTTGAAATACCACCGGCCCTTTGGCATTCATCACAACGCTTGACTAGATCACTTGCGTCCTTGTAGAGAGTAGGCCAATAGAATCCAAAACTCAACACTTTGGCCATCGTTCTTGCTCCACCATAGTGACCACCATATGGTGAAGAATGACAATCCCCAAGAATTTCAACTTGTTCCTCCTCCGGCACACATCTTCTAATCACGCCATCGGTACAAATCCGGAAGAGGTACGGTTCATCCTAATAATAGTCTAGGAAATCCCGTTTGAGCTTCTTCCTTTGGCTTGAAGAGAATTCATCCGGTATAATATCACTCACAAGATAATTTGCTAAATCAGCAAACCATGGCATCTCGGTCATTGAAATGTCTAGAATTTGCTCGTCAGGGAAGGAGTCATTGATTTCAAGGCTGTCATGTGGTCTCCCCTCCTCCTCCAAGCGAGACAAGTGGTCCGCCACTTGGTTTTCACTGCCTTTATGATCTTGGATGTCTAGATCTAACTTTTGAAATAAAAGAACCCATCTCATTAACCGAGCCTTTGAATCTTTCTTTCTAATAAGGTACCGAAGTGCGCCATAATCCGTATGGACAATCACCTTTGTACCCATCAAGTACAGGCAGAACTTCTCCATAGCAAAAATAATAGCAAGGAGCTCTTTTTCGGTCACAGTATAATTGACTTGGGCATCATTCATGGTCTTACTAGCATAGTAGACCGGATGAAAGATCTTGTTGATACGCTGCCCCAAAACTGCTCCAACCGCCATATCAGTAGCGTCACACATAAGCTCAAAAGGCAAGCTCCAATTCGGGGAGGTGATAATATGAGTAGTTGTCAACTTGAAATTGAGAAATTCAAATGATTTCATGCAATCCTCATTGAAATGGAATTTGGCATATTTCTCCAAAAGCTTACACAAGGGGTTCATTGCTTTGGAAAAATCCTTGATGAAACACCGGTAGAACCCCGCATGACCTAAGAAACTTCTCACTCCCTTCACGGATGTTGGAGGTGGAAGTTTAGAAATCACCTCAATCTTAGCCTTGTCGACTTCAATGACATTTGTGAGATTTTGTGGCCAAGTAAAATGTCTTCCTCAACCATGAAATGACACTTCTCCTAATTGAGCACCAAATTCTTCTCTTCACATATTGCCAAGACCTTATCCAAATTTGTCAAACAATCATTAAAAGAATTCCGGACCACCAAAAAGTCATCCATGAAGACTTCAAGGAAATCCTCCACCATGTCCATGAAGATAGCCATCATACATATTTGAAAAGTCGTCGGTGCATTGCATAACCCAAATAGCATCCGCGAGAATGCAGAAGTACCATAAGCACATGTATAAGTAGATTTTTCTTGATCCTACGGAGCAATAAGAATTTGATTGTAGCCGGAATACCCATCAAGGAAATAATAGAAAGCACGACCGGCCAATCTATCAAGCATTTGATCTAGGGAGGGAAGTGGGAAATGATCCTTCCTTGTGACTTTGTTGAGCTTGCGATAGTCCACACACACTCTCCAACCGGTCACCGTTCTTGTAGGAATCAACTCGTTCTTGTCATTGGTAACCACCATCATGCCCTTTTCTTTGAGACACATTGCACCAAAGAAGTCCATGAACTATCTAAAATGGGGTGAACAACCCCGGCATCTAACCACTTGATGATCTCCTTTTTGACAACCTCTTGCATGGATTTATTGAGTCTCATTTGATATTCAATAGATGGTTTGGAACCTTCCTACAAATTAAGCTTGTGCATACAAAATACGGGGCTTATCCCCCGAATATCCACCAATGTCCATGCAATAGCCTTCTTCCTCTTTTGTAGCACCGCCAATGTGGAGTCTACCTGCATGTTAGTCAAACAAGAAGAAAGAATAACTGGTAAAGTGGAATAAGGGCCAAGGAATTCATACCTGAGATGCGGAGGCAATGGCTTTAACTCCAAAGTGGGAGGCTCCTCGATTGAGGGCTTTGTTGGAGGAGTCTTCTGATTTTCAAGATCCAAGGATAATTTGTGGGGTTCATAAGTGTACGACCCCATTCCTTACAATGAGTTCACGCATTCCACCTAGACATATGTCTCGTCATCATCAAGGTTAAGCAAAATGGCATCCAATGTATCATCAACATTCATCATCGGCACAAGTATCATCAATAATCACATCAGTCACCAAGTCCCCAAACGAACACACTTCATTGCTAATCGGTTGCCTCATAGATTTGCACACATGGAAAACCACCTTTTCATCACCCACCCGGAAAGTGAGTTCACCAGCTTCCATATCAACAAAAGCCTTCCCCGTAGCAAGGAAAGGTCTATCTAGAATAATCGGCACCTCATAGTCCATTTCACAATCAAGAATCACAAAATCCGCCGGGAGAATGAATTTATCAACACGAACCCACACATCATCAATTATACCCAACGATTCTTCATAGTACGATCCGCCATTTGTAATCTTATAGATGTGGGTCTTGGTTGCCCAATTCCCAAAGTCTTGAAAACTAAATAGTGAATCAAATTGATACTTGCCTCAAGATCACAAAGAGTTTTAGCAAAGTCGGCACTTCCAATGGTACAAGGGATTGTGAAAGCGCGGGGATCTTCCAATTTAGGAGCCATTGAATGCACAATTGCACTCACTTGATGAATCATCTTAATAGTTTCACAATTCATCGACCACTTCTTTGTCACCAAATCCTTCATGAACTTTGCATAACCGGGCATTTGCTCCAAAGCCTCAACCAATGGAACATTAATAGATAGACTCTTCATCATGTCAATGAACTTTTTGAATTGATTCTCGCTATTTTTCTTGGCAAGCCTTTGAGGGTATCGAGGAGGAGGCCTTGGCATTGGTGCCTTAGCCTTTGTCACTACCGGTTCCGGTATGTCAACAATGTGCTACCTAGATGGGTTCACTTCCTCTTGAGTGACATTGTCATCAATATCAATTCTTACTTCATTATTTGCTTGCACCACATTATTTGGGTTCTCGTCTTCTTGTACCACTTGCTCATCATCCATAATTTTCCTTTGACTTAAGGTGGGTGCATCCCCACCTTTTCCACTCCTTGTAGTAATGGTCATGGCATGTCCCGTGTTGTTCCAACCCTTTGGGTTCACTACCGTGTCACTTGGTAGTGCCCCCTTAGGACGAGTGTTTAAAGCTTGCGAGATTTGCCCCAATTGAATTTCTAAATTGCGAATTGAAGTGTTGTGAGAGGCTAGTTAAGCATCAGAATCAGTATTCTTCTCCATCATTTGTTTGAACATGATCTCAATTTTCCCCATCTTATTGTTGGAAGATCTTGGACCATGGGAAGGATAAGGAGTCGGGTTGCTCGGTTGTTGATACATCGGGGGCCTATGAAAGCCCGACCCCCGATTTCCTTGGTTATTGTTCCATCCCCCTTGGTTGTTGCCTCCCTAATATTCTTGACTATTGCCACTCCAATTTCCTTGGTTATTTTGACCATTCCAATTTCCTTGATTGTTTTGATTGTTCCAATTACCTTGGTTGTTACCACCATTCTAATTACCTTGGTTGCTAGAATTCCAATTCCCTTGATTACCATGAGGTCGCCATTGTTGTTGATTCGGTCCTTAAGAGTTATTTCTTTGCCCTTGGAAGTTGTTCACATATTGTACTTCCTCCTCTTGTTCATTGTAAGATTCATCTTGATCAAATCCACTATCTTCTTGCACATAATGTTCCACACGATTTTGCACTTGAGGACCCTTTTGCCTTCTCTTGTTTACCATCATATTAACTCCCTACATTGCATTGACTTGCTTAGGACTTTGAACTTGTTGAAGTTGAGCCTTGGATAATTGATTCATTGTGATGGTCAACTCGGCAATTGCTTGCCCATGATCATGCAATTCTTTATGTAGGTGAATCACGTTTGGATCACCTTGAGGAACATTTGCTCTACTTTGCCATGCCGATGAAGTATCTGCCATTTCATCTAAGATCTTGCAAGCTTCTGCATATGGCGTTGTCATGAAATTTCCACCGGCAAGTTGGTTGACCACGCATTGATTGGTAGTATTGATCCCCCTATAGAAAGTTTGTTGAATCATAACCTCCGTCATGTCATTTTTTGGGCACTCTTTCACCATAGTTCGGTACCTCTCTCATATCCCATGCAAAGGCTCATTGGGTTCTTGTTTGAATGCTAGAGTCTCGTCTCTAAGAGTAGCCATATGCCCGGGAGAAAAGAACTTGGAAATAAATTTCACCGCCAATTCATCCCACGCACGGATGGAATGGTTTGGCAATCTTTCTAACAAATCCAAGGCTTTTCCCCATAGAGAGAAAGGAAATAGCCTCAACCTTAAAGCATCCTCGGAGACGTTTGTATGTTTACTCCCCCCAGCAAGTGTCCACAAACCCCTTTAAGTGTTTGTATGCATTTTAATTCGGAGCCCCAATGAAGAATCCCCGTTGCTCTAGCAATGTGAGCATAACATTTGTAATTTGAAAGTTGCCCGCCCTAATGCGGGACGGGACTATATCACTTGCATACCCTTCATTCGGCAACACCCGGTGTGGAGCCGCTCTTGGTAGAGGAGGGGGTGGAACGGTAACGTTGTCTTGAGGGGGTCGGCCTCGTCTATTTGCTTGAGGTTCAAGAGGAACCTCCTCAACTTGGTCATCTTCCATGTCCACATACCCTAATGGCATGTTTCCGAGAGGATCATTGTTGTTGAGATTGTTTCACAAAAAAGATTAGTAACACGAAAGGAAAAGAAGACAATTCACACAAAAAACCAAATATATAGCTAAATCCATTTTTAGCACCCTGACAACGGCACCAAAAATTGATCTTATCCAAGCCACACCTCTATTTGAGGTTATGAAATGGTCGATTGCAATAATAATACCAACAAGGAGTCGGGATCGAATCTACATGGAGCTGAGATGGAAATTAGTAGTATATATTTGGATAGAGCATGTGAAGTATCTAGATTGCACTTCCACAAATATTATTTTGTTTGTACTTCTAAAATTATGCTAAGGATTTCAATTCTAAGATATAAAACTAGAGAATATTGGTTTTGGATATTTTTTCAAATATATAAAAAGGCCTAGGGCTATGGCCTTCACCTAGGTGTTTGCCTAACGGGTTATAAACTTTAAAGCTTGTTTTGTTAGAAGGGGTGTATTATAGCTGCCAACACTCAAGTACACACTCAATACCTCTCGGTGAGAGAGTGATTTTGCCCAATTTGGCTTTTTCAAGTCCAAATGGGTATTAAACAAAACAGTTGATAAAATGCTCAAGTCGGGTTTTACTATCTCTAGGTTCAACCCTTTAATTGGGACTATCAATCTCTTGATTTTATCCCAAATTCTTGTTAGCCAAGTTTTCCTAGACTAAGTCTCTCTTTCTCAAGTAGAGACCAAGTCAAATAGGCATGAACTAATGTTTGCAACCATTAATTCTACAATTAAAAGCAAGAACAAGGCTAAATAATAAACACCCAACCATAAACAAGCCATAAATCAAACACCCATTAGGTTTACACACTAGGGTTGGGCCACAACCCTAGCTAAAAATCTAGCTAATCATAATGGGTATAGAAGAAAATAAAGAAAAAAAGATGATAAAACTCATATTGCAAGATTAAAAGATAAACATCCAATGTTAAATCACCAAAGTAAGCTAAAGTTGCCTAAAGAGGTAAGGAAAAATGGCTACAACACTTTCAATATTCCAAACTTGACCTAATTTCGTGAAAGTAGTCTATTTATACAAAGCTGGAATTTTCAGACAAAAATGCCCTTTCGAAGGTTCTGCGGCCACACAATTCCATGAGCAGTCTGCACTTCTCTTCAGTTTTGACAGGAGTTGACTCTACGGCCGCACAATTCTAGATTGTGGCCGCATCTCTCATGTTCTGCGGTCCGCACAATTCTTGATGTGGCCGCACAGGGCTCTTCTGTGAACCGCACAATTTGGAAGTGCGGCCGCATAGCTGACTTCTGCGGCCGCACAATTATTGTGCGGTCTGCATTTCTTTTTGAGCTTGAAATGAGACTCTATGAACTTTGGCTGTTGCATAGCTTCTGCGGCAACACAATAATTGTGCGGTCCGCACTTTGCACTAGGACTCTGTTAAATCTCCTTCACATTCTGCGGCTGCAAATGAAAGTCTGCGGTCCGCACTTGAGCTTTTGTGCCTAATTTTTGTTCTTGAGTTAAGATCACTCCTTCTTAAGTTGGATTTCATCTTAGTGGCTGATTTTTCAATACTCCTGCACTTAAGCATATTTCATCAGTTTTCGGGAATATAATTAAACACTTTTGGACAAAAACGAAAGCTAAAAGGCGTTAATAATTAGTCAAAATCCCCACTTATCACACCCCAAGAATATCCTTGAGCACAACCTCATCAATCACAAATTCTACCCTAATGATCTTCAAATAGATGGCGTCACCTTCCACTATGAACAAATCAACATAGAAACTGCGAACTTCCTCCTCATAGACCTTTCGACTCTGAACAGTAAAGTGATGAGTCCACTTTTGGAAGTCGCATATTTCAACCAACTGCCTCATTCCAAACTTATCAAGAATGTCAGCGTCAAAAACTCTGCCCCATAGAACTTTCTGCTTTTTCAATTTTGCTTTCCTTTCAAGCTCAGACACATCAACTCTAGCCCTCTTTGAGAAACCAGATTCCTCACAGCTACTTAGCCTCTTTCTGAGTGGCCTTTTTTTCTCAACAGTCTTCTTCTTTTCAACAGACTTTTCCTTTTCAACTCCTTCGTCACCACCAACCCCAGCAACGTTTGCAGATAGGCCATCCTCACTATCATCATATTCTACTGCAAACACAGACTTCATCTCAGAGTACACAACCTCCAAAGGGACTGTATCAAGGTGAGGAGAAGATGAAGGGTCAGTACTCCCCAAGGGCTATCTAGTAGAGCTTGGAGTTTCATCCCAGGTAGGAGCTGAGAACTCCTCTTGGGCAGAGGACTAGGCCCCTCTGTAGGCTCCCTTGTAGTACTGACCGATGCTTGGTCACTTTGAGACACATTGTCCCCATTTCCTCATTCACCCCCCGAGTCTCAGTAACACATCACCAGACAAAGAATCTCCAACTAGACATTCCATAGCAACAGCAGTCAAAAGTTTTTCACCTATCTTACCCACAATAATTTCCAACAATGCAGTATCAGTAAAAGAGAATGGAGAATTACCTGATATTGAAGAATTCATATAAAAACCCTGAGCACATTGAGTTTCAGAAACACCAGACACAGTACACCATCCACCATACATGAACCGACACTCATATCTAGATGGTTGTTCTTCGAGATATAGAGACACAACAGGGATGTCTTTAGCAGCTTTGGGAGACTCAAATTGTGGTGAAAACATGGTTGATTCTGAGAGAGGGAAGACACAAGAAGATGGTTTGGGGTATTTAGAGGGAAAAGAGGGATCGGTGACAATAAGGTGTGAGAAAGAGGGATGGGTAGTTGGGTCGGTTTAAGAGGTATGAGAAAAAGCAGAGGCAATTAATGATTTGACATACTAGCAGTTCAAAATGCATATGAGTGTAATAGGAACTACTAACCTGATTCATGGGAACCAGGTTCCTTGACAAAATTTGAAAATGCGAGCATCATCTTTCCAAAAATTTCCAATGTCATTAGCCACTTGTTTGTCCTATAGTTGCCATGCGTGTTTACCTGTAACGGTACAGAATTGAGTTAGAAGTTGCGAGAAAATAACCTTTAGCAATTTACCTTACCATCCTTTCATAGCCAATCATCGAAGGACCAGGTTCTCTTCCATATTAAGGGCACTTGTATTGTCATATAGCAGTTGCACACAATCAGAGAATACACCAAAGTCTTCCAATCGTTGCTTGATCCACAATAGTTGGGCACAACAGGAGGCAGCTGCCACATATTCAGCTTCTATAGTCGAGAGGGCCATAATATTTTGTTTCTTTGTACCCATGAAATCAAACAAGATCCCAAAAAGTATATCATGCTAGATGTGCTCTTTCTATCCACCAGATAACCAGCATAATCAACATCAGCATACCCAATCAAGTCAAAATTATCTTCTGAGGGATAATAGAGGAGGTCATGCGTTCCTTTGAGTTACCTCAGAATTCTTTTGACAACTTTCAAATGAGATTCTTTAGGACTTGATTGGAATCTAGCACACAACCCAACACTAAATACAATGTTAGGTCTATTGTCTATTAGCTACAAGAGAGATCCAATGATACCCCTGACACGCCCCAAAATTGGGGAGCGCGACCGGCGCTCAACCGAGTGAACCCAACCAAGAAAGCATGTTAGACTTCCTTCTACTCAACTCATCCATGAATGGAGATAATACATATTTTCATTAATTAGACAAAATGGTGTTCATGTCTATAATACCAATTCACTTACCAATAGTTTCATCATTTTTAAAGTCTCAAATGGAACAAGTAATACAACCACAACATGATATAGTTTGACTTTTCCAGCACCAATACACAACCCACACTATGTCTACGGAGCCTCTATCAATACAGAAGAGTACTAGGATAATGTGGGCAACAAGGCCCCGGCTATATCTCAACCACAAAGTACATGAGAAATAAAAGATACATGACCCCGAAGTGAAGTGGGGATCACCAAGTCTGCTGGGAGGAGAGTGTACCACTATCACTGATTAATGTCGTATGCTATGGAACCACCTGCATCCATTAAAAGATGCAGCGCCCCCGGCAAAAGGGACGTGAGTACATGTGGAATAGTACTCGTATAAAAGGCAGACAGAACAACATTTAAAAATACAGTAACTCAAATAAGAGGCATTTAAAGTACATCAAAAGACTACAAAACATCGCGTAAGTTCAAATATCAAGCCTTATTATACTTGCATTATTCTAAACTTCTTTTAGGGTCAACCGAGCCATATGATCTATACATGGAACACATAATATAATGTAATTAAAACAACATGTACAAACGAGGACAACGAAACTAGCACCTATTGTCTGTATTACTAATGCGTCTCATTAGATCGTCCTTAGTGTTCACATATCATATTGTACACTTATGCATTTCATAGGCCGTCCATAGTGTTTATTCATACCGTATACCTATACATCTCATACACAATGTACCTATGCGTTTCATAGACCATCCACAGGATTTCATAACACAATATACCTATGCTTTTCATAGACCGTACACAGGATTTCATAACACAGTATACCTATGCGTTTCATAGACCGTCCACAGGGTTTCATAACACAATATACCTATGCATTTCATAGACCGTCCGCAGGGTTGCATAACACAATATACCTATGCGTTTCATAGTCCGTCCATAGGATTTCATAACACAATATACCTATGCGTTTCATAGACTGTCCACAGAGTTTCATTACACAATATACCTATGCGTTTCATAGACCATCCACAGGATTTCATAACACAATATACATATGCGTTTCATAGACCGTCCACATGATTTCATAACACAATATACCTATGTGTTTCATAGACCGTCTACAGGATTTCATAACACAATATACCTATGCGTTTTATAGACAGTCCATAGGATTTTATAACACAATATACCTATGCGTTTCATAGACCATCCACAGGATTTCATAACATTATTCCTATTTTGGCAAACGACCACAATTCATGTTCATACTATCGTTTACTTGTACTAGCCACAGGTGATCATAGGACATTAATGACATTATTATGTAAAGGAGCTAAAACTTATCTCATAATGTTCGCACATTCTTTCATTTCATTGGCACTATTGGCCATATATGTAATTCTCATTCTGGGCACGATGGCCACATTTAGTATTCCATACTCACCCTTTTCACTTTCAAACATCATCATCATCAACAACAACAAGGCATTATAAATTAATATTTTTAGCACACATGTGAGCAATTAAGAGTCTTAGGCACATAGAGGTTTTTCGCAAAATTTGGCATAATATCCTTCGTTTGAACTCGACTTGAGGTCGCAATATTATTAACGCACAGCCCATACTTTGAACATATTCTCAAATGATAACATAACATAGTAAAATCATCTTAGGATACATATTGTACATATATCTTTCATCACAAGCTTATTCGGAATAGCCACTTTCATAATAAACAATTCAGGACTTTACATAAATTGATTGAATACCGTAGGGTTTAGTTATAGGTGAGGGGTTTAGCCAACATACCTCAATGGAGCTTTCTTAAACTCTAAAATATTCCGGAATTCTTAGCAACTTCAATCTATTTTAGAAATATAATAAATTGAACCAAAATTAGGAAGATGATCATGGTTCTAGCTTACTTGAATATTTTATCAAACACTAGGTGTGCATAAGGTTTCATGGTCCTTTTATGGAGGATTCCATCACCCCGCAGCCCATTCTTTACCATTCTTAGCTCAACAATCTTCTTACACCCTTTGATAACACATGCATGCAAGATGAACAACTCTCATGCCCAAAAATTATCCTACTAATTACCCAATTCTTGACGAAATTCGAAATTGAGGGTTAGGGTGTAGAATCTTACCTTTAGGATGAAGACCTTGTGGGTTATCCTTGTTAATCTTCCAAGATTTGAGCAACGATTGATGAAAATTAGCCTAGGATTTCCTCTCTCTCTAAAACACTCTCCTTCTCTCTAAAACATCAGAATTTTGGTCAAAAATGATCCATTGCATCTATTTAACGAAGTTGGGTCGGGTTGTAAAAACTCAAAAATGAAGCTCCAGAACAAGGTCTGCGATCGCATAATCGATATGCGGACCGCATATCGGCCGCATAATTGGTATCCAAAACTGGAAAACATTTGCATGGGTCTGCGATCACTATGCGGCTTGCAGACCTGTTCTGCGGTCACATAATGAACTGCAGAACAGTTCTGCGGTCGCATAATCGACCGCAAAATGGCATCCAAAACTGCCCCTCTCCCGCCTCACTCTACGGCTATTATGCGGTCCGCAGAGTGATTTTGCGGTCACATAATGGACCGCAGAAAAATATTTCACAGCCAAAAAGTTTTCTTTATCCCTCAGTGCATTGTTCAACCCAAAAAGTCTGAGCCGAAAATCCTTAAATACGTAAGAACCAATTCGGCACCACGAAACATTATTTTCTTTTGCAAAAATTTTACTGGGCTTTACACTTAAGTACTTTCAAAATTTTTCGGGGTGTTATATTCTCCCCCGTTTCATAGTTTCATTTACATGAAACTAGGTTCGTCCATATCTAGACGAGTGGCAGTAGCAATGAGAGTATTAATGGTCTTTGTACTTTCCATCTCAAACCTTTTCAGAGGCTCCTTAATGTATTTCTCATCACTTACCATCGTTCCCCTAGAGATTTGCTTCACTTTTAGCCCTAGTAAGAAGTTCAGTTCCCTCATCATACTCATCCAAAACTCGCTTCCCATAAGCTTTGCAAGCACCTCACATAGGGAATCATCTGTTATACCAAAAATGATGTCATCAACATAGATCTGCACAATCAACATGTTCCTCCCCCGTTTCTTTAAAAATAGGGTGTTGTCAATTTTTTCTCTTGTAAATCTATTTTAAAGAAGGAGCTTGAACAACCTTTCATACCATACACGAGGGGCCTGTTTCAGCCTATATAATGCCTTGTCAAGTTTGAATACATGGTCAGGATGCTCATGACACTCAAAACTAGGTGGTTCTTTGAAGACTTCTTCCTTTAAATATCCATTCAGAAATGCACATTTTACATCCATTTGGAACAGTTTGAATTCCATATGAGATGCAAAGGCAATGAGGATTCTGATGGCTTTCATTCGAGCAATTGGGGCAAAAGTCTCATCATAGTCGATCCCTTCTTCTTAATTATAGCCTTGCACTATTAACCTAACCTTGTTTCTTGTTGTATTCCCAAACTCATCAAGCTTGTTTCTGAACACACATCTGGTTCCGATAGCAGTTCTGTCTGAGGGTCGAGGAACCAGGTTCCATACACGGTTCCTCTCAAATTGATGGAGTTCATCTTGGATAGCAGTAATCCATTCAGTATCTTTCAATTCTTTCTTGATGTTTCTCCGCTCAATCTGAGACAAGGAAGCTGAGAAAGCAAACATGTTTCTTGTCTTTGATCTAATTTGAATTGCTGAATACAGAGAAGTGATGACATTTAGGAGAGGATATGAGCTTTTGTGCTTCCAGTTAGACACCTGAGTCTCAGGGTGAGAAGGACCAGGTTCCGTCGTGTGATACCTATCATTGGCATCCATGGAAGTGTGAGTACCACTTCTCTGCTCAGCATCAGGTGTGCCTTGCACAACATCAACAACTCTATTTTTTGCTTTAGTTGTTGTGATGGAGGGACCAGGTTCTTCCGAATCAGTTGGAGGTCCTGTTGCATCTTCTTCACTAGACTCCTTGACCTGACTCATCAGATCTGCCTCCCGTTTTCCATATCATTGACTACTCCAGGAATCTTTCAATACTCTCCATCTTGATCATTCTTATCATGTGAATCGTTGAGTAGTCATTAACAATAACTAAGATGTACTTCTTTCCTCCTGTGTTGGGCATCCTCATAGGTCCATACAGATCCATATGAAGAAGATCCAGTGGCCTTGAGGTACTCACTTCCTTCTTTGGCTTGAATGAGGACCTAACTTGCTTCCTTTTCACACATGCATCACACACCTTGTGATCTTTGAACTTTAACTTCGGCAACCCACGAACCAGGTCCTTCTTGATCAGCTTGTTCAACAGAGTGAAGCTTGCATGTCCCAATATTCTGTGACATAGTTCAACATCAACGGTACTCAGACATGTAAGATCACCACCATCAAAGATTCAATGTCTGCAACATAAATGTTTTTGAACCTTTTGCAACGAGAACCACTTCACCAGTTATAAGATTGGTGACAGTGCAATATTTTGACAAAAACTTCACTTTATTTCCTTTGTCGCAGATTTTAGAAACATTCCACAGGCTATACTTCAAGACATTCACATAATACACATTCTTAATTGATTGAGAGAGTATTTTCCCAATATTTCCACTTTCCAGAATGTATCCCTTTTTTTTTCTCAAAGGATACACTCCCGCCTTGCAGGGCCTTGAGTGAAAGGAAATCATTCATTCTTTCAGTCATGTGTTTAGAACAGACACTATTTATGTACCATGTTTGACCGCTTCCTTTTACTACTGCCTGCACAAGGGAATCAGAGATTAGTCTTAGGAACCCAAACAAGTTTGGGTCCTTTGTAATGAGGGAATGGGCAAATTAAATTTCTTTTTGTCCATACAGGCATCACACATTTCTTTTTCAGAGGATCAGGTTCCTTAGCGGTAAAAACTTTTTCGAAGAAAAGTTTGTTTTTTCTATTGGGACTAAAACTTTGCTTTACATGAATCTTCGTAATGACCAGTCTTACCACAGTGAGTACAAAGCCAGTTATCAGGCATAATAATATACTTGCTATGTGGGTTATAGGGGATTTTTTCCTTGTGGAACCTGATTCCTTGCCCGTTCCCCATTACTTTTATACATGGAAGTGATTGTATCAGAGGACCAGGTCCACTTCAGAGATTTATCTAGATCATTTTCAACCCTGTTTAGATCTTCCTGAAGTTGTCTATTCTTTTCAAGTTCAGCATCAAGACTCAATTTTATACTTTTGAGTTCATTTTTAAGATTAAGGTGTGCCTCATTTGCCACTTCCTTTCCTTTAGAGGAGTTCATACATTTTTCCATTGAATTTTTTAAGAAGATATTTTCTTTCTTTGTTTCCTCCACTGTTTCATTCAAATCTAAAACTATAACCACCAGATCATCTCTCTCTTGTTCTAACTCTCCGATTTCCTCAGTTAAAATATTTTTATCACTAATGAGGTTATGGTAAGTATCAATTAAAACATTATCAAAATATACGAGCTTCTTTTTAGAATAAAACTTCAAATTTCTTTGTACGTCCAGAAAGTCTACCTCATCATCATCATCTTCTTCATCCTCATCAGATTTTAGCATCAATGCAAATATGGAATCACATTTTGCAGCTTTGCTTTCAACGGTCATCATGGAGGTGTCTACCTGTTCATCATCACCCTCAGATTCACTAGAGGAATCTTCCCAGGCAGCCAGAGCTTGCTTTACAATATTATAAGCGACATCTCTTCTCTTGAACTTTCTATCGGGGACCGGGATCCTCTTAACCATCTTGCAAGCATTGTGGTTGTAATGGTCCTATTTGTGTAGAGGACAATCTTTAATAAAATATCCTGGCTTTTCGCACTTGTGACAACAATCGTATCCTTTAGTGTTTCTGCTAGAGCTGCCCTTCTTGGGAATGCCTCCATTTCTGCTAACCATTTTCCGAAATCTTGGTGGTCTATAGGTTGATTGACCTTCCTCGAAGTTTGGTGGAGTAGTCGTATAGATCCTTTCTAGGTGTTAACCTTTTAGAAAGAACCTGCTCTGATACCAATTGATAGAAACTAAGAGTCCACCAAACTGTATAGAGAACTTGGTTCTCTATACAGTTTGCACAGAACACACACACACACACAACTGTAAATAAATAACACAATAATATTTTGCGTGGAAAACTCTCAGCTCATTGGATTAAAAATCACGACCTACACTCGTAAGATTTTAATTTCACTAACCGAGCAGCTTTAGATTACAATCTATTATAATCTAGGAATCAAACTCTTAATCCCTCACCTACTTGCGATAACTATATTGCAAGCCTCTTTGTAATAACTCTATTACAAAGTAACAAACCTTGACTAACTCTAGTCAAGAAACTAAACCAAACAGTGGTTTAAATCTGTCCTATAAAGACACTTCTTGAAAGTAGTGTAGGATTACAAATGAAGAACAAATAATAAAGACTCAACAAACCTAAGGACTTAAGATATCTTCAATCTTTGGATCTGGTCTTTGAAGTTGCAGCAGCTTTGTTCTTGAGAGAGGTTGTGGCTAGCACTTGAGAATATTTTCTTTTGATTTGCAAGTGTTAGACAATGAAATCCCTTGCCTCATGTTGATAATATGTTTCTGCGAGGTCATTGGGATGATGTAAGAAAATATCCGGTACAAGGCATGCCCCATAAAGTGATTGTTGCACTGTTGCGTATGCAGTGCAACAGTGCAACGACTCTAACAGTTGTAAAGAGTTGACCTGTACTGTGACCAGATGAACTGATCTCTATCTGTTCCCTCTACTGTTTCCTTTGTTGTTCCCTTAAATAAAATCATTGAGAATTAAACTAGACATCTCACTAGTTACTTTGAACGCAAAGGAACTAATTGTTTCAGGTTTCTTATCTGATTCTCTCATGAAGTTTGTCAAATCATCAAAACAAAAGATACATAACTTATCAGGAAGTAATCACCTTATATTTTTTGCCTCTATGACAAATTATTAGCTTGATAATATGCTTATATAATTAGTGGCAAGAAAAGAAAGCGATTTACTGATCATTTTGAGCCCCACTATTTACCCAATCAACCACGCCCTTAATTGGGGGTCGTTCAAGTCACGGATTAGTTGTGCAAAATTATAACGCAAGAGTTGTTATGAATTTATAACAATAATAATACAAGAATTGTTATAATGTGGATAAAATAGTAGAGATCGTATACTATAAGGCTACTTTTGTCTAAAAGACACTCTTATAATGGGTCAAATGCTATAGAACTTAAATCCTTGATCTGTCTTTATCTATCTATTAGGACTGTAGCTAACAGTAGTTCAGAAGCTTTTGACTAGTATGAATTAATGATAATAATCATTCTTGCAGTCCTTTTGTGTATGTGAAAGACCGATGCTACTTCAGGTCAGTAGCCAAGTAGTACTGGCAATGTTCTTTCTTGAACTCCCATTGCTGATTGTATAGATGGTAGATAGCGAGAGCTTGTTTTTCTGGGATTTAAGAGCGTTTAATGGTTACTTTTGCAATCAAACCATCAATTTCCAACGTTCTTTGTGCACTCCTGAATGAGGGAAGTCCATCTCTTACCATAACATATCATGTATTACCTTTCTCTAATTGGAAGTGGCTTTCTAATGGCTATTAAGTAGTATGTTTAGTAACCTCTTTACATGTTAGATAAGTCTTCAAGAAATTAACATTCTTTTAGATGTTTGTTTATAATGCTAATGTCCGAGTCAGCTTATACACATCATGACTACTCCACTAGTTTTAATGGTGGAGCTAGAATTTTCATTAAGAAAAGTCAACAATAATAACCCAGTATAATTTCACTAATGGGGTCTGGGGAGGGTAGTGTGTACGCAGATCTTACCTCTACCCTGAGGTAGAGAGGCTGTTTCCGATAGACCCTCGCCTCCTTCCCTCCAAGAACTCCCCACCTTACTCTTGGGGTGACTCGAACTCACAACCTCTTGGTTGGAAGTGAAGGGTGCTCACCACTAGAGCAATGATATTCAATATACAAAAAATTTATCTAGTTACACAGTTCATTTTCCGTCAAAGGGGTATCAACTGACATCTTTGAACAAAGGTGGATCTGCCACAGACTAGCTTTATGCTACTTCCCACCATTAACTTTGTGCACCACTTTATAACGGTAGCGTTCGAGTCAGCTTGTATATAATTTAACTATTCTACTAGCTTTATGTTACTTCCTGCCAATAACCTTGTGCACCAACTTCCTATCAATAACCTTGTGCACTAACCGGTCGTTTGATTTGAAGACAAATTGTGCTAAGATTAGTTATGTTGTGATTAGTTATACTGAGATTAGTATGATGTGATGAGTTATCCTGATATTATTTCTTATTAACTGTATAATATATTATATTAATTCGAGAATTATCAATTTTACTGTTTTATCTTAGGATTATTATTCCACCCTCTGGGAGGTATAAGTTATATATCTCAGTACTATTTAGTAATCTACAAGGGATAAGACAGTGCTAAATAATTATCTCATATTTATTTTTGTTTATCCATCAATACCAAACGACCCCTAAGGCTTACACGATTATAACGAGAGATAATCATATATTTTTTTGCATCGAGGTTATTTATGCTTGAATGCACGTAAGGAAAGAATAGAAAAGCATAGTGAGTTTCAGGTCAGTAGCCAAGTAGGGCCATAGCTAAATCTTTCTATTATGGTGCTACATTATATTGGGCGTAAAGATCATGTGGAGAACATGTACTATCAGTTTGTACATGTTGAGTACCTATGGAAAGATCGCAAACACAGATAGGGCAGGACCAGAGTTATACAAATGTGAAGTTGAAATATGTACTTGGGAATTTAACTTACTATTTCAATCTATTCGTCTCATATTAATAGTCGTGGTTACTAAAAAAATTTAGATGTTCAAGACAAAATTGATTTTTTTTTTTTACCCTTAGTAATAATTATTCTTGAATATAGAGATAACATATAAATAGAATATATATTCAATGAAGAGAGAGTACATCTCAAGACATAAATAAGGGTAGAATAGTCCAATCTCTTTTCTAATTAATATTTTTTAAGGGGCGTGTAAAAGAGAAACACGATACATAATATGAGGCGGAGGAAGTATTAGTCAAGTGGAGAACATCTACGAGAACCTAACAAGGAAAAATAAATCACAAAGAAGAAAGATATTCTTCCTATAGGTCCAACTCCATAATTTTCATATTTAAAGAGTTAAACTTCTTAATTTTGACTGTAAATTCGGATATATAACTTAAATATTTTTTAATAAAATTTATATATTCAGACACTATATAAAAAATATTATAAATCATAGTAATTAACAATTTAAAACATCTAAAATGCATATGAAAAAGTCACGATAAAAAATAACTCGTTTAAATCTCGATTTTCGAAATGTATCGTCTTTTTCGAAATTAAAGAAATATTTTTAATGAAAAACGAAGAGATACTTGAATATTAATCCAAAAAGTGATGTTAGATTTTTTGAATTTGAGTTTCTGCAAAAGTTCAATATTTACAAATACTGGCTTGATTATAAAAATTTGCTATAGTATATTTTAGTATTTGAAAGTACTACTTGGTAAAATATTAAAAAGCATATTTGAAAGCATTTCGTATGAAAATTTCCACTCATAAATTTTAACTTTCTTTTCAAATGACGAAGAAATTTTATGTAAACTTTTCATGTAAATTTAATTTAATTATTTGAAGGTGCAGTTCCTTAGCTGAAGTAGATAAATTATCATCTGCCGCGCCAAAAAGATAGTATCAAAAGACAACAGTAGGCAGTACATCATTTTTGTGCACAGAAATAGTAGGCTCTCGTAGCCCAACAGGCTTTTTCAGCGGCAAAAGGGCAAAAAGAACTTTTTCTGTTTGGATTTAATTTATATAATTCTAATAACTATCAGTAGAGTAAGATTTTTCTGAATTTGAGTATTTGCAAATACTAGAGTTCAATATTTATAAATACTGTAGTTTGATTATTAATATTTGTGATAATATATTTTAGTACTTGAAATACTTGATAAGCTTGTTCGAAAGTATTTCGTATGAAAACGCTCATAAATTTTATTTAAGTTTCTTTTCAAATGAGATTTATCTCTATTCTAATTTTAAATATTATATTTTTATATTTCAGCTTCAAATACTCTTTTTCTTCATAAAAACAAATATCAACCAAATATTGTCCATATGCATTTCAAAAGCTTTTGGCCTGTAAGCAACAGAAAACAGATTGTAGTTCAGTTATCAAAATGATATTTTATTTCAAAAAATATTCTTTTAAAATATAGACAACTTAAAGGCTAATTTACTTGCAGAAAAATACAATAAAAAAATTAATATGTTATATAAATATAAAATTATAAGACTAAATAGATGGAAAGGGTGGTAATAAGAACGTGCATGTTTCAACACTTACGTTGACAGTTCTAATTAGTCCTAATTAATCATAACGTTATCTGACTATAAGTATTTTTGTGCTCTCCGAAATAGACACAGAAGCCATAATTAAAGAAAGAAAGAACAAAACAGGCAATGACATAAATTGTAGAAGTTTTGTAATTAATGAGCGTTTAGTGGGGTGCGTTCATGTTTGCCAAACACGTCAATGCATGCTACTACTTTATTGCCAAATATTTCCAGCACAATGCTTATTTATAAACTAAGAGCTTGTTTGGACAAAAGAAATTTTTTAATTTTTTTTGAAATTTTTTTTATTTTTTTTCGAAATCAGTGTTCGGCCATAAAATTTTTAATTTTCACTTGAAGATGAATTTTGGAATTTTTCGAAAATTTTAAAAACTCAAAAAAGGTTTTTTTTTCAAAAATTTCACTCAGATCACTCACAAAACTTCAAAAACAATCCAAAATTATATTCATGTCCAAACACAACTCTAATTTTCAAATATCATTTTTACTTGAAATTTTTTTTTAACTTTTTTTGAAATTTTACAATTCTTATGTCCAAAAGCCCACTAAGTCCATAAAGTAAGCAATCTATATAGAATATGAAAAGCAAAAGCACTGTATTAAGACAAGTGGCATAACCACAAAAAGCCACATGGCAATGTTAAGACAAAATAAACTACCTTTCTAACTAATTTATTTTTTTTGAATTTTAAATTTTGATTTAATTGATTACACTACTTGAATTAATAAATAAAAATATGTTATAATTATCTATAAAAAATGAAAAATGAAAAAAATGGCAATTCATATATATATATATATATATATATATAAAGAGAAGTAAATAATAATATAATAATAATAATAATAATAATCTATCTATCTATAATAGGAAAAGCAAAAGCACTATATTAAGGCAAGTTGCAATGTGGCATAATCACAAAAAGCCAAGTGGCAATGTTAAGACAAAATAAACTACCTTTCTAAATTTGTATTTTTTTTAATTTTAAATTTTGACTTAATTGGTTACACTATTTGAATGGCAATGTTAAGATAAAATAAACTATCTTTCCAACTAATTTTTTTTTTTTTGAATTTTAAATTTTGACTTAATTGCTTACACTACTTGAATTAATAAATATAGATATCTTATAATTATTTGTGAAAAACGAAAAATACAAAAATACCAATATATATATATATATATATATATATAAGAAAGAAAGTAAATAATAATAATAATAATAATAATAATAATAATAATAATAATAATAATAATAATAATAATAATAATAATAATAATAATAATAATAATAATAATAATAATAATAATAATAATAATAATAATAATAATAATAATAGGAGAAGTAAAAGCACTATATTAAGACAAGTGGCATAACCACAAAAAGCCAAGTGGCAATGTTAAGACAAAATAAACTACCTTTCTAACTAATTTATTTATTTTTTGAATTTTAAATTTTGACTTAATTGGTTACACTACTTGAATGGCAATGTTAAGACAAAATAAACTACCTTTCTAACTAATTTTTTTTTTTTTTGAATTTTAAATTTTGACTTAATTGGTTGCACTACTTGAATGGCAATGTTAAGACAAAATAAACTACCTTCTAACAATTTTGTTTTTTTGAATTTTAAATTTTGACTTAATTGGTTACACTACTTGAATTAATAAATATAAATATCTTATAATTATCTATAAAAAGCGGGGGAAAAAATACCAATTCATATATATATATATATATATATATATATATATAATAAATAATATTATAATAATAATAATAATAATAATATAATTTTAATAATAATAATAATCTATTCATATAGAATAGGAAAAGCAAAAGCACTATTTTAATATAATAAAGAGAAAGAGAGAGAGAGAGAGAGAGAGAGAGAGAGAGAGAGAGAGAGAGAGAGAGAGAATAAAAATAATATAATAAAGAGAAGTAAATAATAATAATAATAATAATCTATCTATATAGAATAGAAGCAAAAGCACTATATTAAGACAAGTGGCATAACCGCAAAAACCCAAGTGGCAATGTTAAGACAAAATAAACTACCTTTCTAACTAATTTGTTTTTGTTTTTTTAATTTTAAATTTTGACTTAATTGGTTACACTACTTGAATTAATAAATATAGATATCTTATAATTATCTATAAAAAACAAAAAATAAAAAAAATACCAATTCATATATATATATATATATATATATATATATATATATATATATATATATATATATATATAAGAGAAGTAAATAATAATATAATTATAATTATATAATAATAATATTAATAATGATGATGATAATAATAATAATAATAATAATTTATTTATATATAATAGGAGAGGCAAAGACACCATATTAAGCCAAGTGGCAACATAATAAGAACCCACTTGGCAATTTTAGGACAAAATTAATTGGATTAGATAATAATCAGTTTCTTTTTGAATTTAAATTTTAATAAAATTACATTATATTTATTTATTATTAATAATTAGTTACTTTTTTTAATTTGAATTTAAATATAGAAGAAAATTCTAATTTGAATTTGAAATAATTACAAGCAACATAGTTAAAAATATAAAAATAAAAAAATATTAAAAATAAGATAGAAGAAAAGTCTAATTGCTTATTCCATATAATGTAGAAAACATATTCTAAAAATATTGATACATTTACACAAATAATAAAAGAACATATATTTTGGACGATGTAAAATATGTAAATATCAAAACTTTATTTTGAAAACAAAATAGAAGAAAAGTCTAATCTTATTCCATATAATGTAGAAAATAAATAATCAAAATATTGATACATTTTTTACAAAAAAAAAAATTCATATATTTTGAACGAAGTAAGAAATCTATGTTATATATATATATATATATATATATATATATATATATATATAAAATAAAAGGAAAGACAAGGACATCATATTAAGCTGAGTGACAGCATAATAAAAAGTCACTTAGTAATTTTATGATCAAACAAATGTTATTCATAAGATTAAGCCAAGTGTCAAGATAGTACACAATATTTTTCGCACAATGCGCGGGTACAAATACTAGTTTTTAGAGAATTGCACAAGTCCCATGATCAAAGATACCGAAAAAATGAAAAAAGAGTAAATTATCGATGATTAACCTTTTGGATCCCACACACATTCCAATCCAAAGACTTTAAGCTAACGTTTGACCATAAATTTCAAATTTTATTTTGAAAATTTTAATTTGGGTGAAGTTTGGTTTGAAGATGAAAATATTTCTGGACATCCATTTTTAAAATATATTTCACTTTTAAAAAAAAAAATATGAAACATGACTTATACTTACAAGTTTTAAAACTATCACAAATACCCAACAGTACTTTTATCAATAACATTCATTATATTATCGCAAATCATAGTCCTGAACATAAATAAATTTGGTACAAAATTATCATTTTTATAGTGAATTACATAATACACTATTAGATGACCGAAAAGATGAAACAACATTGTTACAAAATAATAAATGGTGGGCTCTTTTATAAAATACAAAAGTTTGAGGCAATTTTTAAAAAATATAATAGTAATATTCTGGGCCAAAACCAGTGGGATTTGGATTTTGGAAATTTGCAAATATGGATAAAATTTATGAACAAACATGTATTTGCCAAAAAAAAAATCAAATAAATTTTGGCAAAATCTATGGCCAAACGGGTCCTAAAAGTATATCGAAATTTAGTGCTAGATGTTTGGACATAAAAAAAATATGATCTTTGAAAAAAAATAGTTTTTAAAGTTAAACTAAAAAAAGGTATTTAAAATTTAAAATTATATTTGGACATGCATTTCACTTGAAAGTATTAAAATTTTATGAGGAAAAATAAAATTTTACATGAAAAAGTAGGTTTTATCATTTTTTTCAAATTTAAAAATTCATCATCCAAAAAATCTTCAAAAAATCAGTCCAACGTATAATCAAACAAGTTTTGAAAAAGAGAAAAAAAATTGTATGAACAAAGCGGTCCTTAGTAGTAGTCTTAATCTAATAGTATTGTACACTGTACATATGATGGTGGATCTCGCATTGCGGCAGTGTAGAATTATATATTCGATTTGTTCATGGACCACAACACACAACAAACTCATGATTGAATGAAATTATCTGGTAGTTTTGATTTTTCTATATTCCCAACGTTAATTCAACTGTATCCTACCTAATTAATTCCATGCAACAATTCCAACGCAATGTGGTAAATGCATACAGCCCCACACAATAACATGGGTAAATTCAAGTATTAATAAGTACTTATAATTTTTTCCTACCTCTGGTCAGAACCTATAAGGTTGTTTTGTAGGGTGAATAAGAATAGAATTTTATTGGGTATATTAATAATGTTGGAACTAGTTATGTTAGAACTAATTATGCATGAATTATTTTTTATTGACTGTTTGACTTGGTGGATTAAATGGTAGTTCTGTCTTTATACATACTTATCCATCTAATTAAAAATTATAGTATCGTTAATGTCATAGCTTAATTATGTATAAGAATAGTACTGAATATGATATATAACCAATACAAGTATTAGTTATACATAGATTAAAAAATACTACCAAATAAGGAATTAATAATACAAAAAGTTGATACATATATTATTTTCTTTAATATATCCTACCAAATAACCCCTAAGAACACAAGATTACAACTTAACGTATTAGTGACTTTACTAAAGTTGATGTTGCCAAAAAAGAAATATATAGACATGCTAAAGTTACTAGTTTAATTTGCTAACTCCAAATATTAATGTTGTATAGTGTTGCATATATTGGACAGAGATAATTAAGCAGGATATATTTTTTTCACTTCTATGGTATCCGTATTATTTTTGTTTTTCTTATACTTAAATTTCTATTACTAGCTATCGGTTGTTTTTTTTGCTTCGAATATCTTATTATCTTACTGTGTTATTACTTCTTTTCTCCATTACTATATTCTTTTCAGCTATGCTATGACTATATATTTTTTGAGCGGAATGTCTTTTAAAAACAATCTCTTATCTCTCTATCTTTATAAGATAAAATTAAGATCGGGTACACACTATTCTAGCTCATGGGATTATATTGATTTTGGTGTTGTTGTTGCTGCCTCACGTGTGTGTGTTGTTGAATTTGACGAATCAGGAAACCCAGTGTAATAGTTTATACAACACCCTAATCATTACCCAACTCTTTGTTACCACTCAGTCACGCGCTTCAACGAAGTGATTTAATTAGCGTCTACCTTTTTCTTATTTTCCTTTCTCTTTCCTGACTCCTGAGAATAATTTTAGTTCAGTTAGATGTCTTAACATTATACTCTTTTATGTAATGTAAGTAGGCGCCTAGCATCGCAGGCTATCTCAATTCTCACCCAACCCAAATTGTTTATCTCTCAGAAAAGAGCCTGTAATTTGCTTGCCATTGTACAACTCAAATTCTGTGCTTTCTTACATGCCAATCTAGAACGCCTGTTATTTGGCCTTGTTAATTTTTTATGATTTCTTTAAAAACAAAGCATACTTATTATATATATTTTTTAATTTTATGGATTTAATACACTTACACTGACCAATAAAATTATTAAAAATTAAAGGACGTGACATAAAAATTGTAGTCCTGTAAAGTGTCTGAATAGAACTATAAGGGTATGTTTGGAAAGTCACCAGGTAATTAGAATTGGTGTAATTACTAGGGTAGTAATTATACAGCCTAGTAATTACACAGTTATGTAATTATGACGACCTGTTTGTTTGTCATAGTATAATTACAGTGTAAATACAAGTTTACTGTTAGTTTGCACAAGTATAATTACACAGTTAGATTAAATTTTAAATGATGTAATTATCAAAACTAAAAATTTAATATGATAAATATATGCCTATAAATTTTTATAAGTATAAATGATATTATATTTGGTATTTAAGATGTATATTTTTTCGTAAATACACATTAGAATCATATATTTATAACTAATATTGTAAAAATAATATATATATATTTCAAATTAATAATATTGAATTTAGATACTTACAAAAACTAAAAATATACGCTTTGTAAGAACATCATGGAACTCATGTTTGATAAAATAAATTAATATTTATAAATATAATGTCATAACATTATTCAAGTGTTTGACAAGTAAATTCTATGAAATGTGAACAACATGCAACGTGAGCCAATAGTACTAAAACAAATAAATTGGAACGATAAATATAACACAATTTTAAAATTCAAAAAAAAAAAAGAAATAGTCTAACATATGTCAAATTCCAACATAATAATAGTAAGTTCCACTACAACTAAACATTGCCCGTTTGGACATAAGAAATTTTCTCTTTTTTCTCAAATTTTTTTTATTTTTTTTCGAAGTCAGCGTTTGTTCATAAAATTTTTAATTTTTATTTGAAGATGCATTTTGAAAATTTTCAAAAATTTAAAAAACTCAAAAAAATTATTTTTCAAAATTTTCACTCAAATTACTCACAAAACATCAAAAACAATTCAAAATTATATTGATGTTCTAATACTTTTTTTACTCCATACGGAGAGGAAATTAAGACACAGTGGGAGTGCAATATATGCTTGGTACTACTTTATTGAATCATTTTCTACACATTAGAAAGAAAGCAAAAATTGCACAACTCTCTGTGAAGAAAAATTCAGGAAATGAAATCAACCTCGGAAGAGTCTAGTGGAGAAAAATGCACTGGTCATTTGAAAGACGGTCCATTGCCGCCGCCGTCAAAACACTGTGGAAAAGAATTGCACAAATCGTCGCCGTCGCCGTCGTCGCTATCGTCGGAGTCGGAAGAGTGTAGTGGAGTAAAATGCAAGAGGTATTTGAAATACGGCCTATGGGACTTCTCATCTTCGCTTATTATAGAGTCTACGAGAGAAAAGCGCACGAAGCATTTGAAAGACGGTCCATTCCCGTCGTCGTCGAAACAGTGTGACAAAGAGTTGCATGAATCGTCATCGTCGGGAAAGAATTCTCTTAGCGTCTCGTTATCCTTTTGTCTTACCTTGAATAGGTCCGACTTCCTGGTCTCGATCCTTTTTTTCCAGCATATGCTTTTACGAAAGAATCTGCAAGCAAAGCAAAAGAATCGATAGAGTTAGGCGGTAAATTATAATACCATATTATTGCTCCCTTTGTCGGGGTTTTACCGATTTTTTTCAATAATACAGATTCGATCTCATTGTTCTCTAGATCGTTCCCTTTGATGGAACATGTGTAAGAGGTGACATATTCGTTGGAATCGGTCGTTCCATTATATTTAGGAATATCGGGCATGCGAAACTTCTTTGGGATCGGTTTAGGAGCCGCGTTTGGGGGGAAAGGCTTTTGCACGAATTTTTTTGAATCCAACCCTTTTATCACTGGTGGAGCTCCCGGGATCTGATCGACCTTGGAGTTATATGTTTCTACTTTTTTATCGTTGGCTTCGACTCGCTTTGTGAGTTCTTCGAGCAATTTAGTAATTTCGGGAGCAGTCCCCGATTCTTGCTCATTTGACTTCACTATGGTTGGCTCCGTTCTGTGGGTGATTTCTCGAGATGGATTGGGCTCCGGCCTGATTTGTAGTTGGGTTTGGCTCTGCAACTGAGCTATTGCTGCATGTTGAGCTTGCAACATTTCGAAAATCATATGCAAGTTGACGTTGTTTTCCTTGACGTAATGGGTATCTCGAGCTGCAGATCGAGTGCCTCCATGAATGCTATTTTCGGGTTCAGAATGTAGGTTCGCCTCAATGGCCACATGCGAATTGATATCTATCGGTGCTCTGATTCAGGCTCCAACGGCGTTGACAAGTGGCCTTTCGGTACTGGGTGTCAAGCTATTGTTCTCATCTTGAAGACCGGCTTTGTTGTCGATCGGCGTGGCCATTTGACCGGTAGTTAGTCGTTGTTAATCCGAAATCCAAGATATTTTTGGAAACAAGCGCAAAACACAACGGTGTGTTTTTGCAGATTCATATCAAATAACCACTGTTATCCTTAGCCCCACGGTGGACGCCAAACTGTTTACTCGAAAAATTGGATAGAGTTAAATTTGTATATGGTTCTAAGGATACGTGATATAACTTGGTACAAATTGCAGAGTGAAATAGAAATATATATATTCTTTGACAGATGGAATGAATATAAGGCAGAGAAAAAGGAAATGTTGATGAACAAGGCAAAGTAAATGAGCCCAAAAGTGTTAATCTCTCTAAAGTTGTCTTTTTTACCATCTATCTCTTATGCTTACAAGGATTCCCCCCATTTATAGTAGAGGGATACTACTTTATCTATAAAAAATATATAGTGGAGAACCTATGATGAATTGTCTTTTTCTCGATTCCTATCAAGATCCTTTCCCCTAGTGCGGTTGCAACAACTCTTGTGTGTGAGCTCGATACCGGTTCGAGCTCGGTATTGGATCGATCCCTCGGCCTTGGTTCGAGCTCGACTCTGACTTGGAGTCTCGATATTCGGGGTGAGTGTTGGTCGGTCTATGCATCTTCGATAATCTCCGCTTTGCCTCGTAGTTCGATTTGGATATGAGCTCGATAATGATACCGAGCTTGTCGTTGATCGGTTTTAGAGCTCGAAGCTCGACGCTTTTACTTCGGACCTCGATCCGTCATCACGCAGTTACCCTTTGATCAAAGTATTATCATCTCGACCAGTCCGTATGACTGACTTAATCAGTTTTGACCGTACACATGTAGCTTGCAGTAACTCCAAAAGAATGGCGGCGAAGGATATTCGCCGTCACTTGAAGAGCTTGTCGAAGGACGAAGTCCGCAGTCTCTTGAAGAGCTTGTCGGAGGAGGATGTGTGTAGTCTCTTGAAGATATTGTCGGAGAAGGAAATTCGCAGTCTCTTGAAGAGCTTGTCGAAGGAGGAAATTCGCGATCTCTTGAAGAGCTTGTCGGAGGAGAAAGAGAGTGACGTTTGTAGTTATTTGAAAAGCTTATTGGCCGAGGAAGTTCGCAGTCTCTTAAAGAGCTTGTCCGAGGAGGAAGAGCTAGAGTGCCGTTTGCAGTCATTTCAAGAGCTTATCGGACGAGGAAGTTCGCAGGCTCTTAAAGAGCTTGTCAGAGGAGGAAGAGACTGTATTTTGCAGTAACTTCAAAAGAAGGGCGGTGGAGGATATTCGCATTCACTTGAAGAGCTTGTCGAAGGACAAAGTCTGCAGTCTCTTGAAGAGCTTGTCGGAGGAAGATGTGCGCAGTCTCTTGAAGATCTTGCCGAAGGAGGAAATTCGCATTCGCAGTCTCTTGAAAAGCTTATCGGAGGAGGAAGAGAGTGACGTTCGCAGTCACTTAAAGAAGTTGCATGAGTTGTCCTCGTCGGGACAGTGTCAACTTTCACCGCCCCCTATTCCAAAAGAGTATGAACCTTCAGCACCTCCAATTCCCTTGGAGTATTTGCTGGAGTTGCAGCTTCCTTTCGATGCAGAGTATGAATTTCAATGCTAAGTTAATTAGATTTTTTCTTGTACTAAGTTGGCCATGCATCTTCTAATGGTTTTTTTTCCTGTTCATTTTCTAAACACCTAAAAATTTTCAAGAAAATTGTTGAGCGGATGGAGCATTCTGATATTGGAGTTGTGGAGCTCATTTTATGTAATGGGATGCACATCTTTTACCAGTGTACAAAGATTGCTGATAAGGTAATGAGCCGACATGTCGCAATATATTAAATTCTTCCGCTGAATTATCTAACTTTTGTTATATCTAGTCGAATTTTCTGATTAGTTCTTGTATTGTACATTCTGAGCCAAAAAAAGAAGAGTGATAGGCCTTCTCATTTTTCCTGTTGATTACATTTAGTTGGACGGTCTGCTAGCAAAATGGATGCTTCTGTGAAAACTTAAGGCATGTTTTGAATACAAAATATCATAAGCTTATTTTTTGAACATGTTGCTGTTGAGATAGACTATGGCTTTCTCCCAAATTTTAGTGTAATGAAGCATAAGAAATTGGATTTATGAGTCATTGGTTTTTGTATCTATATATGTAAACTTTCCTGTATGCTTTTGGAGCTCGAACACTGCACACAGTATAGAACATCGCTAAACAAAAGAGGAGAGACTTAGAAGACAAGTTTGATCTCCTAAGATGGTTCTTTCAGGGAACTAGTTTATGTACTTGGCATTTTGGAGATCTCTGTTTGTCAATCCTGAAACTAACGAAATAGTGCCAAATCTGAACAGGTTTTGGGGACTTTATTCCCCTAGAAAAGCCACGTCCATTTATTTGAGGGCTCCTATTTGCACGTATGAGTCAGGTTAATTGCGAATTCTGGTCCCTAGTTTTAGAGATTGTAGAAAGATGGTTTCCCTCATTAGGACTTCTGGATATTTCCTCAACTTTTGTGGTCGTGTCAAATAGGGAGAGTCCTCTGGAGCAGAGTTGAATTCCTGGAATGATCGTTAATCCATGAATAACCCCTTCTTATTAAACTTCTTTCAGCCTCAGTAGCCCCTCCCCCCCCCCCCCCTGGCCACAACACTAAGAAAAGAAACAGTATATGCAGCTAATAGGATGACTGTTAGAAAATCAATAAAAGTAACATGTGATTAGAAACCATAACTAACCCTAAAGGATATTTGTCTGGTAGTAGATGAAAAATCATCATAAGGAGAAGAGAAACTCAGTTAGACCATTGCGCAAAAGCTGATCCATATCAGAGGTCATAACTTTATTAACTGTTGGATGCCGATGGAGTACCTTAGATCCTTAACATGAGTGGAAGAGGAGTAATAACCAATGTGTGTATAGCAAGCAGCAATGAAGAAGGAGGAAGAGGCTGCTTGTGAATGAAGAAAGAAAAGAGAAAACAAAATGATGCGCAATGGGAATAGCAGTGGCTAGAGTTTCTGGAAGTTTATTTGGAACCTTAAGGAGGAGGTGTTGGATTTCCCAAACAAAATGGGAAGAAGAAAAAGAAATTAAGTAGGGAAAGAAAGTTAAGTCCAGTAATTTTTTGACTTTGGATAACATCTAAAATTAGGCAAACATCACCCTTGGCAGGATATGATTTGGTTTCCATATTTATCGGAATATTGATTTTTACAATATGACCACACCAAAGATTAGAAATTATGAAAAATCCCAATGCATATCACTTGTAGCTGTTAGCGATCCATGCTGTAGACGCATTTAGCAAAATTACTTGGTAGAAAATGCTTTGCGACCATTTTCTTCTGTAAACTGTGGAGCTTTCTTTCAGCTTGTATCCATGTTCGTCTTGTATCCTTTCTAGTACTTATGGTGATGCAATATAACGAAAAACCAAATTATGTTATTCTAATTCTGATATAATCTGTTTTCCTTTCTCTTTTATTCATTTTGCAAGTATTGGAAGTCCCCTGCATCTATCATTCCCGTGTATTGAGACTCCTTTTACCTTAATTGTAAATTGATAAAGCAAAGTGATATTTCATCCTTCTTTTTCCCCTATAAAAGCTATTGGACAACAATGGTATCGGAGTGCGCCTCTTCACGAGGGTGATTAAAGTGCAACCTATAAATGTGAAAGCATCTGATGCATGTAAATAGAAACACCCTGCAAAATTGAGTGAATGACCGAATTCCCTTCTCAAAGGGGTTAAAATCGATTAATGTTTTGAGTGTATTGGTTATATACTTACATATATCTTTTCCCTATTTCCTTATGCATTTTACATAACGACCACCCCAAATATTTGAAATTATGAAAAAAGACAATGCAGTACACTTGTGTGCTATAGCTATTAGTCATGACCCATGCTTTGGACACATTGAGCAGCATTACTTGTGGAATATGCTTTGCAAACCATTATCTTCTGCAAAGCGTGGAGCTTCTTTTCCTGCATCTATGCTTGTATCTATTATTTGTCTTGTATCTTTCTCGTACTTGTGGTGATGAGAGATACAGAAAATGCAATTGTTATTCTAGTGCTTATGGGAGATAAAGAAAAAAAGGATGCGAGTTCTGATAAAATCTCTTTTCCAATCTCCCTAATTTATTTTTCAATTATTGAATAATCCTGCATTGTCATTGGAACTACTTTTACCTTAATAGTAAAGTTATGCAAGTTATGTTCCCATTCTTCCATAGATGGCGATAGACATCAAAGCATTGTATGCATGTCGAAATGAAAACACCCTGCGCAGGAGCAAATGATAAAACCTTCTTCTCAGAGGGATGATAATAAATTTGTAGTCTAGATTTCATACTAAGATAAATTTGGAGATGCAAGAGGCCTAATGCATCTCCAAATTTCCAGGAGCAGAATGCAAGTTCCTCTCGGGGCACCCAAAACTGTCTCTGCATATGGTGGTAGAGCACCATCTTCCAATTATCATCATGGAGTGAGTCATTCAGGTTAGTATCATTCACATGCTAGAATATAACCTATACAGCTTAGTTATCCATCTGTAAAAATTATGTTAAGATCGTTGTTAATGTCTTTTAGGGTTGAAGGATGAAAGGTCGGAAGCTGGGCAATCATTTCCTGGAGATGGTAATTTTTTTGTTGGCAGGCAGAATTGGAACATGGAATTTAAGGATGATATCTCTACTGCTCAAGCAGTGGTTGAGACTACAGAACGAGCAAGTTTAACTGCCAAAGTTGTTGTAGAACTTTTAACGCAATATTGTGTTGATGATGGTGGTTCATGCCACTTAGGTTTCAAGGATGAAAAGTTGGAACATGGGCAATCATTTTCTGGAGATGGTAATGGTAATTTTTCTGTTGGCAGGCAGAATTGGAACATGAAATTTAAGGATGCTACCTCTGCTGCTCAAGCAGTGGCTGAGTTTGCAGAACATGCAAGCCAAGCTGCCAGAGCTGTTGTAGAACTTTCAAGGCAATATTGTGTTGATGATGGTAGTTCATGCCACTTAGGTTACAAGGATGAAAGGTTGGAACATGGGTAATCATTTCCTGGAGATGGTAATGGTAATTTTTCTGTTGGCAGGCAGAATTGGAACATGAAATTTAAGGATGCTACCTCTGCTGCTCAAGCAACGACTGAGTTTGCAGAATATGCAAGCCTAGCTGCCAGAGCTGTTGTAGAACTTTCAAGGAAATATAGTGTTGATGATGGTGGTTCATGCCACTTATGTTTCAAGGATGAAAGGTTGGAACATGGGCAATCATTTCCTGGAGATGGTAATGGTAATTTTTCTGTTGGCACGCAGAATTGGAACATGAGATTTAAGGATGTTACCTCTGCTGCTCAAGCAACGGCTGAGTTTGCAGAACATGCAAGCCTAGCTACCAGAGCTGTTGTAGAACTTTCAAGGCAATATTGTGTTGATGATAGTGGTTCATGCCACTTAGGTTTCAAGGATGAAAGGTTAAAACATGGGTAATCATTTTCTGGAGATGGTAATGGTAATTTTTCTGTTGGCAGGCAGAATTGGAACATGAAATTTAAGGATGCTACCTCTACTGCTCAAGTAGTGGCTGAGTTTGCAGAACATACAAGCCTAGCTGCCAGAGCTGTTGTACAACTTTCAAGGAAATATTGTGTTGATGATGGTGGTTCATGCAACTTAGGTTTCAAGGATGAAAGGTTGGAACATGGGCAATCATTTCCTGGAGATGGTAATGGTAATTTTTCTATTGGCAGGCAGAAATGGAACATGAGATTTAAGGATGTTACCTCTGCTGCTCAAGCAACGGCTGAGTTTGCAGAACATACAAGCCTAGCTGCAAGAGCTGTTGTAGAACTTTCAAGGCAATATTGTGTTGATGATAGTGGTTTATGCCACTTAGGTTTCAAGGATGAAAGGTTAGAGCACGGGCAATCATTTCCTAGAGATGGTAATAGTAATTTTTATGTTGGCTAGTAGAATTGGAACATGAAATTTAAGGATGCTACCTCTGCTGCTCAAGCAGCGGCTATGTTTGCAGAACATGCAAGCCTAGCTGCCAGAGCTGTTGTAGAACTTTCAAGGCAATATTGTGTTGATGATGGTGGTTCATGCCACTTATGTTTCAAGGATGAAAGGTTGGAACATGGGCAATCATTTCCTGGAGATGGTAATTATAATTTTTCTGTTGGCAGGCAGAATTGGAACATGAGATTTAAGGATGCTACCTCTGCTGCTCAAGAAGCGGTTGAGTTTGCAGAACATGCAAGCCTAGCTGCCAGAGCTGTTGTAGAACTTTCAAGGAAATATTGTGTTGATGGTGGTGGTTCATGCCACTTAGGTTTCAAGGATGAAAGGTTGGAACATGGGCAATCATTTTCTGGAAATGGTAATGGTAATTTTTCTGTTGGTAGGCAGAATTGGAACATGAAATTTAAGGATGGTACCTCTGCTGCTCAAGCAGCGGCTGAATTTACAGAACATGCAAGCCTAGCTGCCACAGCTGTTGTTGAACTTTCAAGGCAATATTGTATTGCTGATGGTGGTTCATGCCACTTAGGTTTCAAGGATGAAAGGTTTGAACATGGGCAATCATTTCCTGGAGATGGTAATGGTAATTTTTCTGTTGGCACGCAGAATTGGAACATGAAATTTAAGGATGCTACCTCTGCTGCTCAAGCAGCGGCTGAGTTTGCAGAACATGCAAGTCTAGCTGCCAAAGCTGTTGTAGAACTTTTATGGCAATATTGTGTTGATGATGGTGGTTCATGCCACTTAGGTTTCAAGGATGATAGGTTGGAACATGGGCAATCATTTCCTGGAAATGGTAATGGTAATTTTTCTGTTGGCACGCAGAATTGAAACATGAAATTTAAGGATGCTAGCTTTGTTGCTCAAGCAGCGGCTGAGTTTGCAGAACATGCAAGCCTAGCTGCCAGAGCTGTTGTAGAACTTTCAAGGAAATATTATGTTGATGATTGTGGTTCATGCCACTTAGGTTTCAAGGATGAAAGGTTGGAACATGAACAATCATCTCCTAGAGATGGTAATGGTAATTTTTTTGTTGGCAGGCAGAATTGGAACATGATATTTAAGGATGTTACCTCTGCTGCTCAAGCAGCGGCTGAGTTTGCAGAACATGCAAGCCTAGCTGCCAGATCTGTTGTAGAACTTTCAAGGCAATATTATATTGATGATGGTGGTTCATGCCACTTCGGTTTCAAGGATGAAAGGTTGGAACATGGGCAATCATTTCCTGGAGATGGTTATGGTAATTTTTCTATTGGCAGGCAGAATTGGAACATGAAATTTAAGGATGCTACCTCTGCTGCTCAAGCAGCGGCTGAGTTTGCAGAACATGCAAGCCTAGCTGCCAGAGTTGTTGTAGAACTTTCAAGGCAATATTGTGTTGATGTTAGTGGTTCATGCCACTTACGTTTCAAGGATGAAAGGTTGGAACATGGGTAATCATTTCCATGAGATGGTAATGGTAATTTTTCTGTTGGCAGGCACAATTGGAACATGAAATTTAAGGATGCTACCTCAGCTGCTCAAGCAGCGGCTGAGTTTGCAGAACATGCAAGCCTAGCTGCCAGAGCTGTTGTAGAACTTTCAAGGCAATATTGTGTTGATGATGGTGGTTCATGCCACTTATGTTTCAAGGATGAAAGGTTGGAACACGGGCAATTATTTCCTAGAGATGGTAATAGTAATTTTTATGTTGGCTAGCAGAATTGGAACATGAAATTTAAGGATGCTACCTCTGCTGCTCAAGCAGTGGCAATGTTTGCAGAACATGCAAGCCTAGCTGCCAGGGCTGTTGTAGAACTTTCAAGGCAATATTGTGTTGATGATGGTGGTTCATGCCACTTATGTTTCAAGGATGAAAGGTTGGAACATGGGCAATCATTTCCTGGAGATGGTAATTATAATTTTTCCGTTGGCAGGCAGAATTGGAACATGAGATTTAAGGATGCTACCTCTACTGCTCAAGCAGCGGCTGAGTTTGCAGAACATGCAAGCCTAGCTTCCAGAGCTGTTGTAGAACTTTCAATGAAATATTGTGTTGATGATGGTGGTTCATGCAACTTAGGTTTCAAGGATGAAAGGTTGGAACATGGGCAATCATTTCCTGGAGATGGTAATGGTAATTTTTCTATTGGCAGGTAGAATTGGAACATGAGTTTTAAGGATGTTACCTCTGCTGCTCAAGCAGCGGCTGAGTTTGCAGAACATGCAAGCCTAGCTGCAAGAGCTGTTGTAGAACTTTCAAGGTAATATTGGGTTGATGATGGTGGTTCATGCCATTTTTGTTTCAAGTATGAATGGTTGGAACATGGGCAATCATTTCCTGGAGATGGTAAAGGTAATTTTTCTGTTAGTAGACAGAATTGGAACATGAGATTTAAGGATGCTACCTCTGTTGCTCAAGAAGCGGCTGTGTTTGCAGAACATGCAAGCCTAGCTTCTAGAGCTTTTGTAGAACTTTCAAGGCAATATTATGTTGATGATGGTGGTTCATGCCACTTAAGTTTCAAGGATGAAAGGTTGGAACAGGGGCAATCATTTCCTAGAGATAGTAAAGGTAATTTTTCTGTTGGCAGGTAGTATTGGAACATGAGATTTAAGGATACTACCTCTACTGCTCAAGAAGAGGCTGAGTTTGCAGAACATTCAAGCCTAGCTGCCAGAACTGTTGTAGAACTTTCAAGGAAATATTGTGTTGATGGTGGTGGTTCATGCCACTTCGGTTTAAAGGATGAAAGGTTGGAACATGGGCAATCATTTCCTGGAGATGGTAATGGTAAGTTTTCTGTTGGCAAGCAGAATTGGAACATGAAATTTAAGGATGCTACCTCTGCTGTTGAAGTAGCGGCTGAGTTTGCAGAACATGCAAGCCTAGCTGCCAGAGCTGTTGTAGAACTTTCAAAGCAATATTATGTTGATGATGGTGGTTCATGCCACTTAGGTTTCAAGGATGAAAGGTTGGAACATGGGCAATCATTTCTTGGAGATGATAATGGTAATTTTTCTGTTGGCAGGCAGAATTGGAACATGAAATTTAAGGATGCTACCTCTGCTGGTCAAGCAGTGGTTGAGTCTGCAGAACGAGCAAGCCTAGCTGCCAGAGCTGTTGTAGAACTTTCAAGGAAATATTGTGTTGATGATGGTGGTTCATGCCACTTAGGTTTCAAGGATGAAAAGTTGGAACATGGGCAATCATTTCCTGGAGATGGTAATGGTAATTTTTCTGTTGGCAGGCAGAATTGTAACATGAAATTTAAGGATGCTACCTCTGCTGCTCAAGCAGCGACTGAGTTTGCAGAACATGCAAGCCAAGCTGCCAGAGCTGTTCTAGAACTTTCAAAGATATATTGTGTTGATGATGGTGGTTAATGCCACTTAGGTTTCAAGTATGAAAGGTTTTAACATGGGCAATCATTTCCTAGAGATGGTAATGGTAATTGTTCTGTTGGCACGCAGAATTGGAATATGAAATTTAAGGATGCTACCTCTGCTGCTCAAGCAGCGGCTGAGTTTGCATAACATGCAAACCTAGCATCCAAAGCTCTTGTAGAACTTTCAAGGCAATATTGTGTTGATGATGTTGGTTCATGCCACTTAGGTTTCAAGGATGAAAGGTTGGACCATGGGCAATCATTTTCCGGAGATGGTAATGGTAATATTTTTGTTGGCAGGCAGAATTGGAACATGAAATTTAAGGATGCTACCTCTGCTGCTCAAGCAGCGGCTGAGTTTGCAGAACATGCAAGCCTAGCTGCGCCAGAGCTGTTGTAGAACTTTCAAGCCAATATTATGTTGATGATGGTGGTTCATGCCACTTAGGTTTCAAGGATGAAAGGTTGGAATATGGGTAATCATTTCATGGAGATGACAATTTTTCTATTGGCAGGCAGAATTGGAACATGAAATTTAAGGATGCTACCTCTGCTTCTCAAGCAGCGACTGAGTTTGCAAAATATGCAAGCCTAGCTGCCAGAGCTGTTGTAGAACTTTCCAGGCAATATTGTGTTGATGATGGTGGTTCAGGCCACTTAGGTGTGAAGGATGAATTGTTGGAACATGGGCAATCATTTCCTGGAGATGGTAATGGTAATTTTTCTGTTGGTAGGTAGAATTGGAACATGAAATTTAAGGATTCTATCTCTGCTTCTCAAGCAGCGGCTGAGTTTGCAGAACATGCAAGCCTAGCTGCTAGAGCTATTGTAGAACTTTTAAGGCAATATTGTGTTGATGATAGTGGTTCATGCCACTTAGGTTTCAAAGATGAAAGGTTGGAACATGGGCAATCATTTCCTGGAGATGGTAATGGTAATTTTTCTGTTGGCAGGCAGAATTGGAACATGAAGTTTAAGGATGCTATCTCTGCTGCTCAAGCAGCGGTTGAGTCTCCAGAACGAGCAAGCCTAGCTGCTAGAGTTGTTGTAGAACATTCAAGGCAATATTGTGTTGATGATGGTGGTTCATGCCACTTATACTTCAAGGATGAAAGGTTGGAACATGGGCAATCATTTCCCGGAGATGGTAATGCTAATTTTTTTGTTGGCAGGTAGAATTGGAACATGAAATTTAAGGATGCTACCTCTGCTGCTCAAGCAGCGGCTGAGTTTGCAGAACATGCAAGCCTAGCTGCCAGAGCTGTTGTAGAACTTTCAAGCCAATATTATGTTGATGATGGTGGTTCATGCCACTTAGGTTTCAAGGATGAAAGGTTGGAACATGGCCAATCATTTCATGGAGATGACAATTTTTCTATTGGCAGGCAAAATTGGAACATGAAATTTAAGGAGGCTACCTCTGCTTCTCAAGCAGCGACTGAGTTGTCAAAATATGAAAGCCTAGCTGCCAGAGCTGTTGTACAACTTTCCAGGCAATATTGTGATGTTGATGGTGGTTCATGCCACTTTGGTTTGAAGGATGAATGGTTGAAACATGGGCAATCATTTCCTGGAGATAGTAATGGTAATTTTTCTGTTGGCAGGCAGAATTGGAACATGAAATATAAGGATGCTATCTCTGCTGCTCAAGCAGCGGTTGAGTCTACAGAACGAGCAAGACTAGCTTCTAGAGTTGTTGTAGAACATTCAAGGCAATATTGTGTTGATGATGGTGGTTCATGCCATTTATACTTCAAGGATGAAAGGTTGGAACATGGGCAATCATTTCCTGGAGATGGTAATGGTAATTTTTTTGTTGGCAGGCAGAATTGGAACATGAAATTTAAGGATGCTACCTCTGCTGCTCAAGCAGTGGCTAAGTTTGCAGAACATGCAAGCCTAGATGCCAGAGCTGTTGTACTACTTTCAAGCCAATATTGTGTTGATGATGGTGGTTCATGCCACTTAGGTTTCAAGGATGAAACGTTGGAACATGGACAATCATTTCCTGGAGATGGTAATGGTAATTTTTTTGTTGGCAGGCAAAATTGGAACATGAAATTTAAGGATGCTACCTCTGCTGCTCAAGCAACGACTGAGTTTGCAGAATATGCAAGCCTAGCTGAAAGAGATGTTGTAGAACTTTCAAGGCAATATTGTGTTGATGATGGTGGTTCATGCCACTTAGGTTTCAAGGATGAAAGGTTGGAACATGGGTGATCATTTCTTGGATATTATAATTTTTCTATTGGCAGGCAGAATTGGAACATGAAATTTAAGGATGCTACCTCTGCTTCTCAAGCAGCGGCTGAGTATGCAGAATATGCAAGCCTAGCTGCCAGAGCTGTTGTAGAACTTTCGAGGCAATATTGTGTTGATGATAGTGGCTCATGCCACTTAGGTTACAAGGATGAAAGGTTGGAACATGGGTAATCATTTCCTGGAGATTGTAATGGTAATTTTTCTGTTGGCAGGCAGAATTGGAACATGAAATTTAAGGATGCTACCTCTGCTGCTCAAGCAACGACTGAGTTTGCATAACATGCAAGCCTAGCTGCCAAAGCTATTGTAGAACTTTCAAGGCAATATTGTATTGATGATGTTGGTTCATGCCACTTAGGTTTCAAGGATGAAAGGTTTGAACAAGGGCAATAATTTCCCAGAGATGGTAATGGTAATTATTTTGGTGGCAGGTAAAATTGGAACATGAAATTTAAGGATGCTACCTCTGCTGCTCAAGCAGCGGCTGAGTTTGCAGAACATGCAAGCCTAGCTGCCAGAGCCGTTGTAGAACTTTCAAGCCAATATTATGTTGATGATGGTGGTTCATGCCACTTAGGTTTCAAGGATGAAAGGTTGGAACATGGCCAATCATTTCATAGAGATGACTATTTTTCTATTGGCAGGCAGAATTGGAACATGAAATTTAAGGAGGCTACCTCTGCTTCTCAAGCAGCGACTGAGTTTTCAAAATATGAAAGCCTAGCTGCCAGAGCTGTTGTACAACTTTCCAGGCAATATTGTGTTGATGATGGTGGTTCATGCCACTTTGGTTTGAAGGATGAATGGTTGGAACATGGGCAATCATTTCCTGGAGATAGTAATGGTAATTTTTCTGTTGGCAGGCAGAATTGGAACTTGATATTTAAGGATGCTACCTCTGCTGCTCAAGCAGCAACTGAGTTTGCAGAACATGCAAGCCTAGCTGCTAGAGGTGTTGTAGAACTTTCAAGGCAATATTATTTTGATGATGGTGGTTCATGCCACTTATGTTTGAAGGATGAAAGGTTGGAACATGGGCAATCATTTCCTGGAGAAGGTAATGGTAATTTTTCTGTTGGCAGGCAGAATTGGAACATGAAATTTAAGGATGCTACCTCTGCTGCTCAAGCAGCGACTGAGTTTGCAGAACATGCAAGCCTAGCTGCCAGAGTTGTTGTAGAACTTTCAAGGCAATATTGTGTTGATGATGGTGGTTCATGCCACTTAGGTTTCAAGGATGAAACGTTGGAACATGGACAATCATTTCCTGGAGATGGTAATGGTAATTCTTTTGTTGGCAGGCAAAATTGGAACATGAAATTTAAGGATGCTACCTCTGATGCTCAATCAGCGGATGAGTTTGTAGAACATGCAAGCCTAGCTGCCTGAGCTGTTGTAGAACTGTCAATGAAATATTGTATTGATGATGGTGGTTCATGCCACTTAGGTTTCAAGGATGAAAGATTGGAACATTGGCAATCATTTCTTGGAGATGGTAATGGTAATTTTTCTGTTGGCAGGCACAATTGGAACATGATATTTAGGGATGTTACCTCTGCTGCTCAAGCATCGGCTGAGTTTGCAGAACATGCAAGCCTAGCTGCCAGAGCTGTTGTAGAACTTTCAAGGCAATATTATGTTGATGATGGTGGTTCATGCCACTTCGGTTTCAAGGATGAAATATTGGAACATGGGCAATCATTTCCTGGAGATGGTAATGGTAATTTTTCTATTGGCAGGCAAAATTGGAATATGAAATTTAAGAATGCTACCTCTGCTGCTCAAGCAGCGGCTGAGTTTGCAGAATATGCAAGCCTTGCTGCCAGAGCTGTTGTAGAACTTTCAAGGCAATATTGGGTTGATGATGGTGGTTCATGCCACTTTTTTTCAAGTATGAAAGGTTGGAACATGGGCAATTATTTCCTGGAGATGGTAAAGGTAATTTTTCTGTTGGTAGGCAGCATTGGAACATGAGATTTAAGGATGCTACCTCTGCTGCTCAAGAAGTAGCTGAGTTTGCAGAACAAGCAAGCCTAGCTTCTAGAGCTGTTGTAGAACTTTCAAGGCAATATTGTGTTGATGATGGTGGTTCATGCCACTTAAGTTTCAAGGATGAAAGGTTGGAACATGGGCAATCATTTCCTGGAGATGGTAAAGGTAATTTTTCTGTTGGCAGGTAGAATCGGAACATGAGATTTAAGGATGCTACCTCTGCTACTCAAGAAGCGGCTGAGTTTGCAGAACATGCAAGCCTAGCTGCCAGAGCTGTTGTAGAACTTTGAAGGAAATATTGTGTTGATGATGGTGGTTCATGCCACTTAGGTTTAAAGGATGAAAGGTTGGAACATGGGCAATCATTTCTTGGAGATGATAATGGTAATTTTTCTATTGGCAGGCAGAATTGGAAAATGAAATTTAAGGATGATACCTCTGCTGCTCAAGCAGCGGCTGTGTTTGCAGAACATGCAAGCCTAGCTGCCAGAGCCGTTGTAGAACTTTCAAGCCAATATTATGTGGATGATGGTGGTTCATGCCATTTAGGTTTCAAGGATGAAAGGTTGGAACATGGCCAATCATTTCATGGAGATGACAATATTTCTATTGGCAGGCAGAATTGGAACATGAAATTTAAGGAGGCTACCTCTGCTTCTCAAGCAGCGACTGAGTTTGCAAAATATGAAAGCCTAGCTGCCAGAGCTGTTGTACAACTTTCCAGGCAATATTGTGTTGATGATGGTGGTTCATGCCACTTTGGTTTGAAGGATGAATGGTTGGAACATGGGCAATCATTTCCTGGAGATAGTAATGGTAATTTTTCTGTTGGCAGGCAGAATTGGAACTTGATATTTAAGGATGCTACCTCTGCTGCTCAAGCAGCGACTGAGTTTGCAGAACATGCAAGCCTAGCTGCTAGAGGTGTTGTAGAACTTTCAAGGCAATATTGTTTTGATGATGGTGGTTCATGCCACTTATGTTTGAAGGATGAAAGGTTGGAACATGGGCAATCATTTCCTGGAGAAGGTAATGGTAATTTTTCTGTTGGCAGGCAGAATTGGAACATAAAATTTAAGGATGCTACCTCTGCTGCTCAAGCAGCGACTGAGTTTGCAGAACATGCAAGCCTAGCTGCCAGAGTTGTTGTAGAACTTTCAAGGCAATATTGTGTTGATGATGGTGGTTCATGCCACTTAGGTTTCAAGGATGAAACGTTGGAACATGGACAATCATTTCCTGGAGATGGTAATGGTAATTTTTTTGTTGGCAGGCAAAATTGGAACATGAAATTTAAGGATGCTACCTCTGATGCTCAAGCAGCGGATGAGTTTGTAGAACATGCAAGCCTAGCTGCCTGAGCTGTTGTAGAACTGTCAATGAAATATTGTGTTGATGATGGTGGTTCATGCCACTTAGGATTCAAGGATGAAAGATTGGAACATTGGCAATCATTTCTTGGAGATGGTAATGGTAATTTTTCTGTTGGCAGGCACAATTGGAACATGATATTTAGGGATGTTACCTCTGCTGCTCAAGCATCGGCTGAGTTTGCAGAACATGCAAGCCTAGCTGCCAGAGCTGTTGTAGAACTTTCAAGGCAATATTATGTTGATGATGGTGGTTCATGCCACTTCGGTTTCAAGGATGAAATATTGGAACATGGGCAATCATTTCCTGGAGATGGTAATGGTAATTTTTCTATTGGCAGGCAAAATTGGAATATGAAATTTAAGAATGCTACCTCTGCTGCTCAAGCAGCGGCTGAGTTTGCAGAATATGCAAGCCTTGCTGCCAGAGCTGTTGTAGAACTTTCAAGGCAATATTGGGTTGATGATGGTGGTTCATGCCACTTTTTTTCAAGTATGAAAGGTTGGAACATGGGCAATCATTTCCTGGAGATGGTAAAGGTAATTTTTTTGTTGGTAGGCAGAATTGGAACATGAGATTTAAGGATGCTACCTCTGCTGCTCAAGAAGTAGCTGAGTTTGCAGAACAAGCAAGCCTAGCTTCTAGAGCTGTTGTAGAACTTTCAAGGCAATATTGTGTTGATGATGGTGGTTCATGCCACTTAAGTTTCAAGGATGAAAGGTTGGAACATGGGCAATCATTTCCTGGAGATGGTAAAGGTAATTTTTCTGTTGGCAGGTAGAATCGGAATATGAGATTTAAGGATGCTACCTCTGCTGCTCAAGAAGCGGCTGAGTTTGTAGAACATGCAAGCCTAGCTGCCAGAGCTGTTGTAGAACTTTGAAGGAAATATTGTGTTGATGATGGTGGTTCATGCCACTTAGGTTTAAAGGATGAAAGGTTGGAACATGGGCAATCATTTCTTGGAGATGATAATGGTAATTTTTCTATTGGCAGGCAGAATTGGAAAATGAAATTTAAGGATGCTACCGCTGCTGCTCAAGCAGTGGTTGAGTCTGCAGAACGAGCAAGCCTAGCTGCCAGAGCTGTTGTAGAACTTTCAAGGAAATATTGTGTTGACGATGGTGGTTCATGCCACTTAGGTTTCAAGGATGAAAGGTTGGAACATGGGCATTCATTTCTTGGATATGGTAATAGTAAATTTTCTGTTGACAGGCGGAATTGGAACATGAGATTTAAGGATGCTACCTCTGCTGCTCAAGCAGCGGTTGAGTCTGCAGAACGAGCAAGCCTAGCTGCCAGAGCTATTGTAAAACTTTCAAGGAAATATTGTGTTGATGATGGTGGTTCATGCCATTTAGGTTTCAAGGATGAAAGGTTGGAACATGAGCAATCATTTCCTGTAGATGGTAATGGTAATTTTTATGTCGTCACGCAGAATTGGAACATGAAATTTAAGGATGCTACCACTGCTGTTCAAGCAGCGGTTGAGTCTGCAGAACTAGCAAGCCTAGCTTCCAGAGCTGTTGTAGAACTTTCAAGGAAATATTGTGTTGATGATGGTGGTTCATGCCATTTAAGTTTCAAGGATGAAAGATTGGAACATGGGCAATCATTTCCTGGAGGTGGTAATGGTAATTTTTATGTCGTCACGCAGAATTGGAACATGAAATTTAAGGATGCTACCTCTGCTACTCAAGCAGCGGCTGAGTTTGCATAACATGCAACCCTAGCTGCCAGAGCTGTTGTAGAACTTTCAAAGATATATTGTGTTGATGATGGTGGTTCATGCCACTTAGGTTTCAAGGATGAAAAGTTTTAACCTGGGCAATCATTTCCTAGAGATGGTAATGGTAATTGTTCTGTTGGCACGTAGAATTGGAACATGAAATTTAAGGATGCTACCTCTGCTGCTCAAGCAGCGGCTGAGTTTGCATAACATGCAAGCCTAGCTGCCAAAGCTATTGTAGAACTTTCAAGGCAATATTGTGTTGATGATGTTGGTTCATGCCACTTAGGTTTCAAGGATGAAAGGTTGGAACAAGGGCAATCATTTCCCGGAGATGGTAATGGTAATTTTTTTGTTGGCAGGTAGAATTGGAACATGAAATTTAAGGATGCTACCTCTGCTGCTCAAGCAGCGACTGAGTTTGCAGAACATGCAAGCCAAGCTGCCAGAGCTGTTGTAGAACTTTGAAAGCAATATTATGTTAATGATGGTGGTTCATGCCACTTATGTTTCAAGGATGAAACATTGGAACATGGGTAATCATTTCCGGGAGATGGTAATGGTAATTTTTCTGTTGACAGGCATAATTGGAACATGAGATTTAAGGACGCTATCTATGCAGCTCAAAAAGCGGCTGAGTTTGCAGAACATTCAAGCCTAGCTGCCAGAGTTGTCGTAGAACTTTCAAGGCAATATTGTGTTGATGATGGTGGTTCATACCACTTATGTTTCAAGGATGAAAGATTGGAACATGGGCAATCATTTCCTGGAGATGGTAATGGTAATTTTTCTGTTGGCAGGCAGAATTGGAACATGAGATTTAAGGATGCTACCTCTGCTGCTCAAGAAGCGGCTGAGTTTGCAGAACATGCAAGCCCAGCTTCCAGATCTGTTGTAGAACTTTCAAGGAAATATTGTGTTGATGATGGTGGTTCATGGCACTTAGGTTTCAAGGATGAAAGGTTGGAACATGGGCAATCATTTCTTGGATATGGTAATAGTAATTTTTCTGTTGACAGGCGGAATTGGAACATGAGATTTAAGGATGCTACCTCTGCTGCTCAAGCAGCGGTTGAGTCTGCAGAACGAGCAAGCCTAGCTGCCAGAGCTATTGTAGAACTTTCAAGGAAATATTGTGTTGATGATGGTGGTTCATGCCATTTAGGTTTCAAGGATGAAAGGTTGGAACATGAGCAATCATTTCCTGTAGATGGTAATGGTAATTTTTATGTCGTCACGAAGAATTGGAACATGAAATTTAAGTATGCTACCACTGCTGCTCAAGCAGCGGTTGAGTCTGCAGAACTAGCAAGCCTAGCTTCCAGAGCTGTTGTAGAACTTTCAAGGAAATATTGTGTTAATGATGGTGGTTCATGCCATTTAGGTTTCAAGGATGAAAGGTTGGAACATGGGCAATCATTTCCTGGAGGTGGTAATGGTAATTTTTATGTCGTCACGCAGAATTGGAACATGAAATTTAAGGATGCTACCTCTGCTACTCAAGCAGCGGCTGAGTTTGCATAACATGCAACCCTAGCTGCCAGAGCTGTTGTAGAACTTTCAAAGATATATTGTGTTGATGATGGTGGTTCATGCCACTTAGGTTTCAAGGATGAAAAGTTTGAACATGGGCAATCATTTCCTAGAAATGGTAATGGTAATTGTTCTGTTGGCACGCAGAATTGGAACATGAAATTTAAGGATGCTACCTCTGCTGCACAAGCAGCGGCTGAGTTTGCATAACATGCAAGCCTAGCTGCCAAAGCTATTGTAGAACTTTCAAGGCAATATTGTGTTGATGATGTTGGTTCATGCCACTTAGGTTTCAAGGATGAAAGGTTGGAACAAGGGCAATCATTTCCCGGAGATGGTAATGGTAATTGTTTTGTTGGCAGGTAGAATTGGAACATGAAATTTAAGGATGCTACCTCTGCTGCTCAAGCAGCGGCTGAGTTTGCAGAACATGCAAGCCTAGCTACCAGAGCCGTTGTAGAACTTTCAAGCCAATATTATGTTGATGATGGTGGTTCATGCCACTTAGGTTTCAAGGATGAAAGGTTGGAACAAGGCCAATCATTTCATGGAGATGACAATTTTTCTATTGGCAGGCAGAATTGGAACATGAAATTTAAGGAGGCTACCTCTGCTTCTCAAGCAGCGACTGAGTTTGCAAAATATGAAAGCCTAGCTGCCAGAGCTGTTGTAGAACTTTCCAGGCAATATTGTGTTGATGATGGTGGTTCATGCCACTTTGGTTTGAAGGATGAATGATTGGAACATGGGCAATCATTTCCTGGAGATAATAATGGTAATTGTTCTGTTGGTAGGCAGAATTGGAACATGAAATTTAAGGATGCTATCTCTGCTTCTCAAGCAGCGACTGAGTTTGTAGAACATGCAAGCCTAGCTGTCAGAGCTATTGTAGAACTTTCAAGGCAATATTGTGTTGATGATGGTGGTTCATGCCACTTAGGTTTCAAGGATGAAAGGTTGGAACATGGGCAATTATTTCCTGGAGATGGTAATGGTAATTTTTCTGTTGGCAGGCAGAATTGGAACATGAAATTTAAGGATGCTACCTCTGCTGCTCAAGCAGCGGTTGAGTCTGCAGAACGAGCAAGCCTAGCTGCTAGAGCTGTTGTACAACATTCAAGGCAATATTGTATTGATAATGTTGGTTCATGCCACTTATGTTTCAAGGATGAAAGGTTGGAACATGGGCAATCATTTCTTGGAGATGGTAATGGTAATTTTTTTGTTGGCAGGCAGAATTGGAACATGAAATTTAAGGATGCTACCTCTACTTCTCAGGCAGCGGCTGAGTTTGCAGAATATACAAGCCTAGCTGCCAGAGCTATTGTACTACTTTCAAGACAATATTGTATTGATGATGGTGGTTCTTGCCACTTAGGTTTCAAGGATGAAAGGTTGGAACATGGGTAATCATTTCTTGGATATGATAATTTTTCTATTGGTAGACAGAATTGGAACATGAAATTTATGGATGCTACCTCTGCTTCTCAAGCAGCGACTGAGTTTGCAGAACATACAAGCCTAGCTGCCAGAGCTGTTGTAGAACTTTCGAGGCAATATTGTGTTGATGATAGCGGTTCATGCCACATAGGTTTCAAGGATGAAAGGTTGGAACATGGGCAATCATTTCCTGGAGATGGTAATGGTAATTTATCTGTTGGCAGGCAGAATTAGAACTTGATATTTAAGGATTCTACCTCCGCTGCTCAAGCAACGGCTGAGTTTGCATAACATGAAAGCCTAGCTGTGAGAGCTGTTGTAGAATTTTCAAGGCAATATTGTGTTGATGATGGTGGTTCATGCCACTTAGGTTTCAAGAATGAAAGGTTGGAACATGGGCAATCATTTCCTGGAGATGGTAATGGTAAATTTTATGTTGGCATGCAGAATTGGAACATGAAATTTAAGGACGCTACCTCTGCTGCTGAAGCAACGACTGAGTTTGCAGAACATGCAAGCCTTGCTGCCAGAGCTGTTGTAGAACTTTCAAGGAAATATTGGGGATATGATGGTGGTTCATGCCACTTAAGTTTCAAGGATGAAAGGTTGGAACACGGGCAATCATTTCCTGGATATGATAATTTTTCTATTGGCAGACAGAATTGGAACATGAAATTTATGGATGCTACCTCTGCTTCTCAAGCAGCGACTGAGTTTGCAGAATATACAAGCCTAGCTGCCAGAGCTGTTGTAGAACTTTTGAGGCAATATTGTGTTGATGATAGCGGTTCATGCCACATAGGTTTCAAGGATGAAAGGTTGGAACATGGGCAATCATTTCCTGGAGATGGTAATGGTAATTTATCTGTTGGCAGGCAGAATTGGAACTTGATATTTAAGGATTCTACCTCCGCTGCTTAAGCAACGACTGAGTTTGCATAACATGAAAGCCTAGCTGTGAGAGCTGTTGTAGAATTTTCAAGGCAATATTGTGTTGATGATGGTGGTTCATGCCACTTAGGTTTCAAGAATGAAAGGTTGGAACATGGGCAATCATTTCCTAGAGATGGTAATGGTAAATTTTATGTTGGCATGCAGAATTGGAACATGAAATTTAAGGACGCTACCTCTGCTATTGAAGCAACGACTGAGTTTGCTGAACATGCAAGCCTAGCTGCCAGAGCTGTTGTAGAACTTTCAAGGAAATATTGGGTTGATGATGGTGGTTCATGCCACTTAGGTTTCAAGGATGAAAGGTTGGAACACGGGCAATCATTTCCTGGAGATGGTAATAGTAATTTATCTATTGGCAGGAAGAATTGGAACTTGATATTTAAGGATTCTACCTCCGCTGCTCAAGCAACGGCTGAGTTTGCATAACATGCAAGCCTAGCTGCCAGAGCTGTTGAAGAACATTCAAGGCAATATTTGTGTTGATGATGGTGGTTCATGCCACTTTGGTTTCAAGAATGAAAGGTTGGAACATGGGCAATCATTTCCTGGAGATGGTAATGGTAATTGTTCTGTTGGCAGGCAGAATTGTAACATGAAATTTAAGGATGCTACCTCTGCGGCTCAAGAAACGGCTGAGTTTGCATAACATGAAAGCCTAGCTGTGAGAGCTATTGTAGAATTTTCAAGGCAATATTGTGTTGATGATGGTGGTTCATGCCACTAAGGTTTCAAGAATGAAAGGTTGGAACATGGGCAATCATTTCCTGGAGATGGTAATTGTAAATTTTATGTTGGCATGCAGAATTGGAACATGAAATTTAAGGATGCTACCTCTGCTGCTGAAGCAACGACTGAGTTTGCAGAACATGCAAGCCTAACTGCCAGAGGTGTTGTAGAACTTCCAAGGAAATATTGTGTTGATGATGGTGGTTCATGCCACTTAAGTTTCAAGGATGAAAGGTTGGAACATGGGCAATCATTTCCTGGAGATGGTAATGGTAATTGTTCTGTTGGCATGCAGAATTGTAACATGAAATTTAAGGATGCTACCTCTGCTGCTCAAGAAACGGCTGAGTTTGCATAACATGAAAGCCTAGCTGTGAGAGCTGTTGTAGAATTTTCAAGGCAATATTGTGTTGATGATGGTGGTTCATGCCACTTAGGTTTCAAGAATGAAAGGTTGGAACATGGGCAATCATTTCCTGGAGAAGGTAATGGTAAATTTTATGTTGGCATGCAGAATTGGAACATGAAATTTAAGGATGCTACCTCTGCTGCTGAAGCAACGACTGAGTTTGCAGAACATGCAAGCTTAGCTGCCAGAGCTGTTGTAGAGCTTTCAAGGAAATATTGTATTGATGATGGTGGTTCATGCCACTTAGGTTTAAAGGATGAAAGGTTGGAACATGGGCAATCATTTCCTGGAGATGGTAATGGTAATTTTTCTGTTGGCAGGCAGAATTGGAACATGAAATTTAAGGATGCTACCTCTGCTGCTCAAGCAACGGCTGAGTTTGCATAACATGCAAGCCTAGCAGCCAGAGCTGTTGTAGAATTTTCAAGGCAATGTTGTGTTGATTTTGGTGGTTCATGCCACTTAGGTTTCAAGAATGAAAGGTTGGAACATGGGCAATCATTTCCTGGAGATGGTAATGGTAATTTTTATGTTGGCATGCAGAATTGGAACATGAAATTTAAGGATGCTACCTCTGCTGCTGAAGCAACGGCTGAGTTTGCAGAACATGCATGCCTAGCTGCCAAAGTTGTTGTAGAACTTTCAAGGCAATATTGTGTTGATGATAGTGGTTCATGCCACTTAGGTTTCAAGGATGAAAGGTTGGAACATGGGCAATCATTTCCTGGAGATGGTAATGGTAATTTATCTGTTGGCAGGCAGAATTGGAACTTGATATTTAAGGATTCTACCTCCGCTGCTCAAGCAACGGCTGAGTTTGCATAACATGCAAGCCTAGATGCTAGAGCTGTTGAAGAACTTTCAAGGCAATATTTGTGTTGATGATGGTGGTTCATGCCACTTAGGTTTCAAGGATGAAAGGTTGGAACATGGGCAATCATTTCCTGGAGATGGTAATGGTAATTGTTCTGTTGGCAGGCAGAATTGTAACATGAAATTTAAGGATGCTACCTCTGCTGCTCAAGCAACGACTGAGTTTGCATAACATGAAAGCCTAGCTATGAGAGCTATTGTAGAATTTTCAAGGCAATATTGTGTTGATGATGGTGGTTCATGCCACTTAGGTTTCAAGAATGAAAGGTTGGAACATGGGCAATCATTTTCTGGAGATGGTAATGGTAAATTTTATGTTGGCATGCAGAATTGGAACATGAAATTTAAGGATGCTACCTCTACTGCTGAAGCAACGACTGAGTTTGCAGAACATGCAAGCCTAACTGCCATAGCTGTTGTAGAACTTCCAAGGAAATATTATGTTGATGATGGTGGTTCATGCCACTTAGGTTTCAAGGATGAAAGGTTGGAACATGGCAATCATTTCTTGGAGATAGTAATGGTAATTTTTCTTTTGGCAGGCAGAATTGGAACTTGATATTTAAGGATGCTACCTCTGCTGCTCAAACAACGGCTGAGTTTGCATAACATACAAGCCTAGCTCCCAGAGCTGTTGTAGAACTTTCAAGGCAATATTGTGTTGATGATGGTCGTTCATGCCACTTAGGTTTCAAGGATGAAAGATTGGAACATGGGCAATCATTTCCTGGATATGGTAATGGAAATTTTTCTGTTGGCAGACTGAATTGGAACATGAAATTTAAGGATGCTACCTATGCTGCTCAAGCAGCGGCTGAGTTTGCAGAACATGCAAGCCTAGCTGCGAGAGCTGTTATAGAACTTTCAAGACAATATTGTGTTGATGATGGTGGTTCATTCCACTTAGGTTTCAAGGATAAAAGGCTGGAACATGGGTAATCATTTGTTGGATATGATAATTTTTCTATTGGCAGACAGAATTGGAACATGAAATTTATGGATGCTACCTCTGCTTCTCAAGCAACGGCTGAGTTTGCATAACATGCAAGCCTAGCTGCCAGAGCTGTTGTAGAATTTTCAAGGCAAAATTGTGTTGATTTTGGTGGTTCATGCCACTTAGGTTTCAAGAATGAAATGTTGGAACATGGGCAATCATTTCCTGGAGATGGTAATGGTAATTTATCTGTTGGCAGGCAGAATTGGAACATGAAATTTAAGGATGCTACCTCTGCTGCTGAAGCAACGGCTGAGTTTGCAGAACATGCAAGCCTAGCTGCCAAAGCTGTTGTAGAACTTTCAAGGCAATATTGTGTGGATGATAGTGGTTCATGCCACTTAGGTTTCAAGGATGAAAGGTTGGAACATGGGCAATCATTTCCTGGAGATGGTATTGGTAATCGTTATGTTGGCATGCAGAATTGGAACATGAAATTTAAGGATGTTACCTCTGCTGCTCAAGCAGCGGCTGAGTTTGCAGAACATGCAAGCCTAGCTGCAAGAGCTGTTGTATTACTTTCAAGGCAATATTGTGTGGATGATAGTGGTTCATGTCACTTAGGTTTCAAGGATGAAAGGTTAGAACATGGGCAATCATTTCTTAGATATGATAATTTTTCTATTGGCAGGCAGAATTGGAACATGAAATTTAAGGATGCTACCTTTGCTTCTCAAGCAGCGGTTGAGTTTGCAAAATATGCAAGCCTAGCTGCCAGAGCTGTTATAGAACTTTTCAGGCAATATTATATTGATGATGGTGGTTCATGCCACTTACGTTTGAAGGATGAATGGTTGGAACATGGGCAATCATTTCCTGGAGATAGTAATGGTAATTTTTCTGTTGGTAGGCAGAATTGGAACATGAAATTTAAGGATGCTATCTCTGCTTCTCAAGCAGCGGCTGAGTTTGCAGAACATGCAAGCCTTGTTGCCAGAGCTATTGTAGAACTTTCAAGGCATTATTGTGTTGATGATGGTGGTTCATGCCACTTAGGTTTCAAGGATGAAAGGTTGGAACATGGGCAATCATACCCTGGAGATGGTAATGGTAATTTTTCTGTTGGCAGGCAGAATTGAAACATGAAATTTAAGGATGCTACCTCTGCTGCTCAAGAAGCGGTTGAGTCTGCAGAACGAGCAAGCCTAGCTGCTAGAGCTGTTGTAGAACATTCAAGGCAATATTGTGTTGATGATGGTGGTTCATGCCACTTATGTTTCAAGGATGAAATGTTGGAACATGGGCAATCATTTCTTGGAGATGGTAATGGTAATTCTTTTGTTGGCAGGCAGAATTGGAACATGAAATTTAAGGATGCTACCTCTGCTACTCAAGCAGTGGCTGAGTTTGCAGAACATGCAAGCCTAGCTGTTGTACTACTTTCAAGTCAATATTGTGTTGATGATGGTGGTTCATGCCACTTAGGTTTCAAGGATGAAAGGTTGGAACATCGGTAATCATTTCTTGGATATGATAATCTTTCTATTGGCATGCATAATTGGAACATGAAATTTAAGGATGCTACCTCTGCTGCTCAAGCAGAGGCTGAGTTTGTAGAAATTGCAAGCCTAGCTGCCAAAGCTGATGTACTACTTTCAAGCCAATATTGTATTGATGATGGTGGTTCATGCCACTTAGGTTTCAAGGATGAAAGGTAGGAACATGGGCAATCATTTCCTGGAGATGGTAATGGTAATTTTTATGTTGGCCTGCAGAATTGGAACATGAAATTTAAGGATGCTACCTCTGCTGCTGAAGCAACGGCTGAGTTTGCATAACATGAAAGCCTAGCTGTTAGAGCTGTTGTAGAATTTTCAAGGAAATATTGTGTTGATGATGGTGGTTCATGCCACTTAGGTTTGAAGGATGAATGGTTGGAACATGGGTTATCATTTCCTGGAGATGGTAATGGTAATTTTTCTGTTGGCAGGCAGAATTGGAACATGAAATTTAAGGATGCTACCTCTACTGCTCAAGCAGCGGTTGAGTCTGCAGAACGAGCAAGCCTAGCTGCTAGAGCTATTGTAGAACATTCAAGGCAATATTGTGTTGATGATGGTGGTTCATGCCACTTATGTTTCAAGGATGAAAGGTTGGAACATGGGCAATAATTTCCTAGAGATGGTAATGGTAATTGTTTTGTTGGCAGGCAGAATTGGAACATGAAATTTAAGGATGCTACCTCTGCTGCTCAAGCAGTGGCTGAGTTTGCAGAACATGCAAGCCTAGCTGCCAGAGCTGTTGTACTACTTTAAAGCCAATATTGTGTTGATGATGGTGGTTCATGCCACTTAGGTTTCAAGGATGAAATGTTGGAACATGGGTAATCATTTCTTGGATATGATAATTTTTCTATTGGCAGGCAGAATTGGAACATGAAATTTAAGGATGCTACCTCTGCTTCTCAAGCAGCGGCTGAGTTTGCAGAATATGCAAGCCTAGCTGCCAGAGCTGTTGTAGAACTTTTGAGGCAATATTGTGTTGATGATAGTGGTTTATGCCACATAGGTTTCAAGGATGAAAGGTTGGAACATGGGCAATCATTTCGTGGAGATGGTAATGGTTATTTTTATGTTGGCATGCAGAATTGGAACATGAAATTTAAGGATGCTACCTCTGCTGCTGAAGCAACGGCTGAGTTTGCAGAACATGCATGCCTAGTTGCCAAAGTTGTCGTAGAACTTTCAAGGCAATATTGTATTGATGATAGTGGTTCATGCCACTTAGGTTTCAAGGATGAAAGGTTGGAACATGGGCAATCATTTCCTAGAGATGGTAATGGTAATTGTTCTATTGGCAGGCAGAATTGTAACATGAAATTTAAGGATGCTACCCTCGCTGCTCAAGCAACGGCTGAGTTTGCATAACATGAAAGCCTAGTTGTGAGAGCTGTTGTAGAATTTTCAAGGCAATATTGTGTTGATGATGGTGGTTCATGCCACTTAGGTTTCAAGAATGAAAGGTTGGAACATGGGCAATTATTTCCTGGAGATGGTAATGGTAATTTTTATGTTGGTATGCAGAATTGGAACATGAAATTTAAGGATGCTACCTCTGTTGCTGAAGCAACGACTGAGTTTGCAGAACATGCAAGCCTAGCTGCCAGAGCTGTTGTAGAACTTTCAAGGAAATATTGTGTTGATGATGGTGGTTCATGCCACTTAGGTTTCAAGGATGAAAGGTTGGAACATGGGCAATCATTTCCTGGAGATGGTAATGGTAATTTTTCTATTCGCAGGCAGAATTGGAACATGAAATTTAAGGATGCTACCTCTGCTGCTCAAGTAACAGCTGAGTTTGCATAACATGAAAGCCTAGCTGTGAGAGCTGTTGTAGAATTTCCAAGGCAATATTGTGTTGATATTGGTGGTTCATGCCACTTAGGTTTCAAGAATGAAAGATTGGAACTGGGCAATCATTTCCTGGAGATGGTAATGGTAATTTTTATGTTGGCAAGCAGAATTGGAACATGAAATTTAAGGATGCTACCTCTGCTGCTGAAGCAACGACTGAGTTTGCAGAACATGCAAGCCTAGCTGCCAAAGCTGTTGTAGAACTTTCAAGGCAATATTGTGTTGATGATAGTGGTTCATGCCACTTAGGTTTCAAGGATGAAAGGTTGGAACATGGGCAATCATTTCCTGGAGATGGTAATGGTAATTTTTCTGTTGGCAGGCAGAATTAGAACTTGATATTAAGGGATGCTACCTCTGCTGCTCAAGCAACGGCTGAGTTTGCATAACATGCAAGCCTAGCTGCCAGAGCTGTTGTAGAACTTTCAAGGCAATATTGTGTTGATGATAGTGGTTCATGCCACTTAGGTTTCAAGGATGAAAGGTTGGAACATGGGCAATCATTTCCTGGAGATGGTAATGGTAATTTTTATGCTGGCACGCAGAATTGGAACATGAAATTTAAGGATGCTACCTCTGCTGCTGAAGCAACGGCTGAGTTTGAAGAACATGCAAGCCTAGCTGCCAGAGCTGTTGTATAACTTTCAAGGCAATATTGTGTGGATGATAGTGGTTCATGCCACTTAGGTTTCAAGGATGAAAGGTTAGAACATGGGCAATCATTTCTTGGTTATGATAATTGTTCTGTTGGCAGGCAGAATTGTAACATGAAATTTAAGGATGCTACCTCTGATGCTCAAGCAATAGCTGAGTTTGCATAACATGAAAGCCTAGCTGTGAGAGCTGTTGTAGAACTTTCAAGGCAATATTGTGTTGATGATGGTGGTTCATGCAACTTAGGTTTCAAGAATGAAAGGTTGGAACATGGGCAATCATTTCCTGGAGATGGTAATGGTAAATTTTATGTTGGCATGCAGAATTGGAACATAAAATTTAAGGATGCTACCTCTGCTGCTGAAGCAGCGGTTGAGTCTGCAGAACGAGCAAGCCTAGCTGCTAGAGCTGTTGTAGAACATTCAAGGCAATATTGTGTTGATGATGGTGGTTCATGCCACTTATGTTTCAAGGATGAAAGGTGGGAACATGGGCAATCATTTCCTGGAGATGGTAATGGTAAATTTTCTATTGGCAGGCAGAATTGGAACATGAAATTTAAGGATGCTACCTCTGCTGCTGAAGCAGCGGTTGAGTCTGCAGAACGAGCAAGCCTAGCTGCTAGAGCTGTTGTAGAACATTCAAGGCAATATTGTGTTGATGATGGTGGTTCATGCCACTTATGTTTATAGGATGAAAGGTTGGAACATGGGCAATCATTTCCTGGAGATGGTAATGGTAATTTTTCTGTTGGCAGGCAGAATTGGAACATGAAATTTAAGGATGCTACCTCTGCTACTCAAGCAGCGGCTGAGTTTGCAGAACATGCAAGCCTAGCTGCCAGAGCTATTGTAGAACTTTCAAGGCAATATTGTGTTGATGATGGTGGTTCATGCCCCTTAGGTTTCAAGGATGAAAGGTTGGAACATGGGCAATCATTTCCTGGAGATGGTAATGGTAAGTTTTCTGTTCGCAAGCAGAATTGGAACATGAAATTTAAAGATGCTACCTCTGCTGCTCAAGTAACGGCTGAGTTTGCATAATATGAAAGCCTAGCTCTGAGAGCTGTTGTAGAATTTCCAAGGCAATATTGTGTTAATTTTGGTGGTTCATGCCACTTAGGTTTCAAGAATGAAAGATTGGAACTGGGCAATCATTTCCTGGAGATGGTAATGATAATTTTTCTATTGGCAGGTAGAATTGGAACATGAAATTTAAGGATGCTACCTCTGCTGCTCAAGCAGAGGCTGAGTTTGTAAAAATTGCAAGCCTAGCTGCCAAAGCTGTTGTACTACTTTCAAGCCAATATTGTGGTAATGATGGTGATTCATGCCACTTAGGTTTCAAGGATGAAAGGTTGGAACATGGGCAATCATTTCCTGGAGATGATAATTTTTCTTTTGGCAGGCAGAATTGGAACTTGATATTTAAGGATTCTACCTCCGCTGCTCAAGCAACGGCTAAGTTTGCATAACATGCAAGCCTAGCTTCCAGAGCTGTTGAAGAACTTTAAAGGCAATATTTGTGTTGATGATGGTGGTTCATGCCACTTAGGTTTCAAGGATGAAAGGTTGGAACATGGGCAATCATTTCCTAGAGATAGTAATGGTAATTGTTCTATTGGCAGGCAGAATTGTAACATGAAATTTAAGGATGCTACCTCTGCTGCTCAAGAAACGGCTGAGTTTGCATAACATGAAAGCCTAGCTGTGAGAGCTGTTGTAGAATTTTCAAGGCAATATTGTGTTGATGATGGTGGTTCATGCCACTTAGGTTTCAAGAATGAAAGGTTGGAACATGGGCAATCATTTCCTGGAGAAGGTAATGGTAAATTTTATGTTGGCATGCAGAATTGGAACATGAAATTTAAGGATGCTACCTCTGCTGCTGAAGCAACGACTGAGTTTGCAGAACATGCAAGCCTAGCTGCCAGAGCTGTTGTAGAACTTTCTAGGAAATATTGTGTTGATGATGGTGGTTCATGCCACTTAGGTTTCAAGGATGAAAGGTTGGAACATGGGCAATCATTTCCTGGAGATGGTAATGATAATTTTTCTGTTCGCAGGCAGAATTGGAACATGAAATTTAAGGATGCTACCTCTGCTGCTCAAGTAACGGCTGAGTTTTCATAACATGAAAGCCTAGCTGTGAGAGCTGTTGTAGAATTTCCAAGGCAATATTGTGTTGATTTTGGTGGTTCATGCCACTTAGGTTTCAAGAATGAAAGATTGGAACTGGGCAATCATTTCCTGGAGATGGTAATGGTAATTTTTATGTTGGCATGCAGAATTGGAACATGAAATTTAAGGATGCTACCTCTGCTGCTGAAGCAACGACTGAGTTTGCAGAACATGCAAGCCTAGCTGCCAAAGCTATTGTAGAACTTTCAAGGCAATATTGTGTTGATGATAGTGGTTCATGCCACTTAGGTTTCAAGGATGAAAGGTTAGAACATGGGCAATCATTTCCTGGAGATGGTAATGGTAATTTTTCTGTTGGCAGGCAGAATTGGAACTTGATATTTAAGGATGCTACCTCTGCTGCTCAAGCAACGGCTGAGTTCGCATAACATGCAAGCCTAGCTGCCAGAGCTGTTGTAGAACTTTCAAGGCAATATTGTGTTGATGATGGTGGTTCATGCCACCTAGGTTTCAAGGATGAAAGGTTGGAACATGGGCAATCATTTCCTGGAGATGGTAATGGTAATTTTTATGTTGGCATGCAGAATTGGAACATGAAATTTAAGGATGCTACCTCTGCTGCTGAAGCAACGACTGAGTTTACAGAACATGCAAGCCTAGCTGCCAGAGCTGTTGTAGAACTTTCAAGGAAATATTGTGTTGATGATGGTGGTTCATGCCGCTTAGGTTTAAAGGATGAATGGTTGGAACATGGGCAATCATTTCCTGGAGATGGTAATGGTAATTTTTCTATTGGCAGGCAGAATTGGAACATGAAATTTAAGGATGCTACTTATGCTGCTCAAGCAGCGGTTGAGTCTGCAGAACGAGCAATCTGCAGAACGAGCAAGCCTAGCTGCTAGAGCTGTTGTAGAACATTCAAGGCAATATTGTGTTGATGATAGTGGTTCATGCCACTTATGTTTCAAGTATGATAGGTTGGAACATGGGCAATCATTTCCTGGAGATGGTAATGGTAATATTTCTATTGGCAGGCAGAATTGGAACATGAAATTTAAGGATGCTACCTCTGCTGCTGAAGCAACGGCTGAGTTTGCAGAACATGCAAGCCTAGCTGCCAAAGCTGTTGTAGAACTTTCAAGGCAATATTGTGTTGATGATAGTGGTTCATGCCACATAGGTTTCAAGGATGAAAGGTTAGAACATGGGCAATCATTTCCTGGAGATGGTAATGGTAATCTTTTTGTTGGCAGGCAGAATTAGAACATGATATTTAAGGATGGTACCTCTGCTGCTCAAGCAACGGCTGAGTTTGCATAACATGCAAGCCTAGCTGCCAGAGCTGTTGTTGACATTTCAAGGCAATATTGTGTTGATGATGGTGGTTCATGCCACTTAGGTTTCAAAGATGAAAGGTTGGAACATGGGATATCATTTCTTGGAGATGGTAATGGTAATTTTTATGTCGGCAGGCAGAATTGGAACATGAAATTTAAGGATGTTACCTCTGCTACTAAAGCAGCGGCCGAGTTTGCATAACATGCAAGCCTAGCTGCCAGAGCTGTTGTAGAACTTTCAAAGAAATATTGTGTTGATGATGGTGGTTGATGCCACTTATGTTTCAAGGATGAAAGGTTGGAACATGGGCAATCGTTTCCGGGAGATGGTAATTGTAATTTTTCTATTGGCAGGCAGAATCTGAACATGAGATTTAAGGATGCTACCTCTGCAGCTCAAGAAGTGGCTGAGTTTGCAGAACATGCAAGCCTAACTGCCAGAGCTTTTGTAGAACTTTCATGGCAATATTGTGTTGATGATGGTGGTTCATGCCATTTACGTTTCAAGGATGAAAGGTTGGAACATGGGCAATCATTTCCTGGAGATGGTAATGATAAATTTTCTGTTGGTAGGTAGAATTGGAACATGAGATTTAAGGATGCTACCTCTGCTGCTCAAGAAGCGGCTGAGTTTGCAGAACATGCAGGCCTAGCATCCAGAGCTGTTGTAGAACTTTAAAGGAAATATTGTGTTGATGATGGTGGTTCGTGCCACTTAACTTTCAAGAATGAAAGGTTGGAATATGGCAATCATTTCCTGGAGATGGTAATGTTAAGTTTTCTTTTGGCAGGCAGAATTGGAACATGAAATTTAAGGATGCTACCTCTACTACTCAAGCAGCGGCTGAGTTTGCAGAACATGCAAGCCTAGCTGCCAGAGCTGTTGTAGAACTTTCAAGGAAATATTGTGTTGATGATGGTGGTTCATGCCATTTAGTTTACAAGGATAAAAGGTTGGAACATGGGCAATCATTTCCTGGAGATGGTAATGATAATTTTTCTATTGGCAGGTAGAATTGGAACATGAGATTTAAGGATGCAACCTCTGCTGCTCAAGAAGCGGCTGAGTTTGCAGAACATGCAAGCCTAGCTTCCAGAGCTGTTATAGAACTTTAAAGGAAATATTGTGTTGATGATGGTGGTTCGTGCCACTTAACTTTCAAGGATGAAAGGTTGGAATATGGCAATCATTTCTTGGAGATGGTAATGTTAAGTTTTCTATTGGCAGGCAGAATTGGAACATGAAATTTAAGGATGCTACCTCTACTGCTCAAGCAGCGGCTGAGTTTGCAGAACATGCAAGCCTAGCTGCCAGAGCTGTTGTATAACTTTCAAAGCAATATTGTGTTGATGATGGTGGTTAATTCCACTTAGGTTACAAGGATGAAAGGTTGGAACATGGGCAATCATTTCCTGGAGATGGTAATTTTTCTATTGACAGGCAGAATAGGAACATGAAATTTAAGGATGCTACCTCTGCTACTCAAGCAGCGGCTGAGTTTGCATAATATTCAAGCCTAGTTGCACTGTTGTAGAACTTTCAAGGAAATATTGTGTTGATGATGGTGGTTCATGCCACTTAGGTTTCAAGGATGAAAGTTTGGAACATGGGCAATCATTTCCTGGAGATGGTAATGGTAATGTTTCTGTTGGAAGGCAGAATTGGAACATGAGATTTAAGGATGCTACCTCTGCTGCTCAAGTAACGACTAAGTTTGCAGAACATGCAAGCCTAGCTGCTAGAGCTGTTGTTGAACTTTCAAGGCAATATTGTGTTAATGATGGTGGCTCATGCCACTTATGTTTCAAGGATGAAAGGTTGGAACATGGGCAATCATTTCTTGGAGATGGTAATGGTAAGTTTTCTGTTCTCAAGCAGAATTGGAACATGAAATTTAAAGATGCTACCTCTGCTGCTCAAGTAACGGCTGAGTTTGCATAACATAAAAGCCTAGCTCTGAGAGTTGTTGTAGAATTTTCAAGGCAATATTGTGTTAATTTTGGTGGTTCATGCCACTTAGGTTTCAAGAATGAAAGATTGGAACTGGGCAATCATTTCCTGGAGATGGTAATGATAATTTTTCTATTGGCAGGTAGAATTGGAACATGAAATTTAAGGATGCTACCTCTGCTGCTGAAGCAACGACTGAGTTTGCAGAACATGCAAGCCTAGCTGCCAGAGCTGTTGTATAACTTTCAAGGCAATATTGTGTGGATGATAGTGGTTCATGCCACTTAGGTTTCAAGGATGAAAGGTTAGAACATGGGCAATCAATTCTTGGATATGATAATTGTTCTGTTGGCAGGCAGAATTGTAACATAAAATTTAAGGATGCTACCTCTGCTGCTCAAGCAACGGCTGAGTTTGCATAACATGAAAGCCTAGCTGTGAGAGCTGTTGTAGAATTTTCAAGGCAATATTGTGTTGATGATGGTGGTTCGTGCCACTTAGGTTTGAAGGATGAATGGTTGGAACATGGGCAATCATTTCCTGGAGATAGTAATGGTAATTTTTCTGTTGGTAGGCAGAATTGGAACATGAAATTTAAGGATGCTATCTCTGCTTCTCAAGCAGCGGCTGAGTTTGCAGAACATGCAAGCCTAGCTGCCAGAGCTATTGTAGAACTTTCAAGGCAATATTGTGTTGATGATGGTGGTTCATGCCACTTAGGTTTCAAGGATGAAAGGTTGGAACATGGGCAATCATGTCCTGGAGATGATAATGTTAATTGTTCTGTTGGCAGGCAGAATTGTAACATGAAATTTAAGGATGCTACCTCTGCTGCTCAAGAAACGGCTGAGTTTGCTTAACATGAAAGCCTAGCTGTGAGAGCTGTTGTAGAATTTTCAAGGCAATATTGTGTTGATGATGGTGGTTCATGCCACTTAGGTTTCAAGAATGAAAGGTTGGAACATAGGCAATCATTTCCTGGAGAAGGTAATGGTAAATTTTATGTTGGCATGCAGAATTGGAACATGAAATTTAAGGATGCTACCTCTGCTGCTGAAGCAACGACTGAGTTTACAGAACATGCAAGCCTAGCTGCCAGAGCTGTTGTAGAACTTTCAAGGAAATATTGTGTTGATGATGGTGGTTTATGCCGCTTAGGTTTAAAGGATGAATGGTTGGAACATGGGCAATCATTTCCTGGAGATGGCAATGGTAATTTTTCTATTGGCAGGCAGAATTGGAGCATGAAATTTAAGGATGCTACCTATGCTGCTCAAGCAGCGGTTGAGTCTGCAGAACGAGCAATCTGCAAAACGAGCAAGCCTAGCTGCTAGAGCTGTTGTAGAACATTCAAGGCAATATTGTGTTGATGATAGTGGTTCATGCCACTTATGTTTCAAGTATGATAGGTTGGAACATGGGCAATCATTTCCTGGAGATGGTAATGGTAATTTTTCTATTGGCAGGCAGAATTGGAACATGAAATTTAAGGATGCTACCTCTGCTGCTGAAGCAACGGCTGAGTTTGCAGAACATGCAAGCCTAGCTGCCAAAGCTGTTGTAGAACTTTCAAGACAATATTGTGTTGATGATAGTGGTTCATGCTACTTAGCTTTCAAGGATGAAAGGTTGGAACATGGGCAATCATTTCCTGGAGATGGTAATGGTAATCTTTCTGTTGGCAGGCAGAATTGGAACATGATATTTAAGGATGGTACCTCTGCTGCTCAAGCAACGGCTGAGTTTGCATAACATGCAAGCCTAGCTGCCAGAGCTGTTGTTGACATTTCAAGGCAATATTGTGTTGATGATGGTGGTTCATGCCACTTAGGTTTCAAGGATGAAAGGTTGGAACATGGGCAATCATTTCCTGGAGATGGTAATGGTAATTTTTATGTCGGCAGGCAGAATTGTAACATGAAATTTAAGGATGTTACCTCTTCTACTAAAGCAGCGGCTGAGTTTGCATAACATGCAAGCCTAGCTGCCAGAGCTGTTGTAGAACTTTCAAAGAAATATCGTGTTGATGATGGTGGTTCATGCCACTTAGGTTTCAAGGATGAAAGGTTGGAACATGGGCAATCATTTCCTTGAGATGGTAATGGTAATTTTTCTGTTAGCAGGCAGAATTGGAACATGAAATTTAAGGATGCTACCTCTGCTGCTCAAGAAGCGGTTGAGTTTACAGAACATGCAAGCCTAGCTTCCAGAGCTGTTGTAGAACTTTCAAGGAAATATTGTGTTGATGATGTTGTTTCATGCTACTTGACTTTCAAGGATGAAAGGTTAGAACATGGGCAATCATTTCCTGAAGATGGTAATGGTAATTTTTCTGTTGGCAGGCATAATTGTCACATGAAATTTAAGGATGCTACCTCTGCTGCTCAAGCAGCGGCTGAGTTTGCAGAACATGCAAGCCTAGCTGCCAGAGCTGTTGTAGAACTTTCAAGGCAATATTGTGTTGATGATGGTGGTTCATGCCACTTATGTTTGAAGGATGAAAGGTTGGAACATGGGCAATCATTTCCTGGAGATGGTAATGGTAATTTTTCTGTTGGAAGGCAGAATTGGAACATGAGATTTAAGGATGCTACCTCTGCTGCTCAAGCAACGACTAAGTTTGCAGAACATGCAAGCCTAGCTGCTAGAGCTGTTGTAGAACTTTCAAGGCAATATTGTGTTGATGATGGTGGCTCATGCCACTTATGTTTCAAGGATGAAAGGTTGGAACATGGGCAATTATTTCTTGGAGATGGTAATGGTAATTTTTATGTTGGCACGCAAAATTGGAACATGAAATTTAAAGATGCTACCTCTGCTGCTGAAGCAATGGATGAGTTTGCAGAAGATGCAAGCCTAGCTGCCAAAGCTGTTGTAGAACTTTCAAGGCAATATTGTGTTGATGATAGTGGTTCATGCCACATAGGTTTCAAGGATGAAAGGTTAGAACATGGGCAATCATTTCCTGGAGATGGTAATGGTAATCTTTTTGTTGGCAGGCAGAATTGGAACATGATATTTAAGGATGGTACCTCTGCTGCTCAAGCAACGGCTGAGTTTGCATAACATGCAAGCCTAGCTGCCAGAGCTGTTGTTGACATTTCAAGGCAATATTGTGTTGATGATGGTGGTTCATGCCACTTAGGTTTCAAGGATGAAAGGTTGGAACATGGGATATCATTTCTTGGAGATGGTAATGGTAATTTTTATGTCGGCAGGCAGAATTGGAACATGAAATTTAAGGATGTTACCTCTGCTACTAAAGCAGCGGCCGAGTTTGCATAACATGCAAGCCTAGCTGCCAGAGCTGTTGTAGAACTTTCAAAGAAATATTGTGTTGATGATGGTGGTTGATGCCACTTATGTTTCAAGGATGAAAGGTTGGAACATGGGCAATCGTTTCCGGGAGATGGTAATTGTAATTTTTCTATTGGCAGGCAGAATCTGAACATGAGATTTAAGGATGCTACCTCTGCAGCTCAAGAAGTGGCTGAGTTTGCAGAACATGCCAGCCTAACTGCCAGAGCTTTTGTAGAACTTTCATGGCAATATTGTGTTGATGATGGTGGTTCATGCCATTTACGTTTCAAGGATTAAAGGTTGGAACATGGGCAATCATTTCCTGGAGATGGTAATGATAAATTTTCTGTTGGCAGGCAGAATTGGAACATGAAATTTAAGGATGCTACCTCTGCTGATCAAGCAACGGCTGAGTTTGCAGAACATGCAAGCCTAGCTGCCAGAGCTGTTGTAGAACTTTCAAGGCAATATTGTGTTGATGATGGTGGTTCGTGCCACTTAGGTTTCAAGGATGATAGGTTGGAACATGGGCAATCATTTCCTGGAGATGGTAATGGTAATTTTTCTGTTGGCAGGTAGAATTGGAACATGAAATTTAAGGATGCTACCTCTACTGCTCAAGCAGCGGCTGAGTTTGCAGAACATGCAAGCCTAGTTGCCAGAGCTGTTGTAGAACTTTAAAGGCAATATTGTGTTGATGATGGTGGTTCATGCCATTTAGGTTACAAGGATGAAAGGTTGGAACATGGGCAATCATTTCCTGGAGATGGTAATGATAATTTTTCTATTGGCAGGTAGAATTGGAACATGAGATTTAAGGATGCAACCTCTGCTGCTCAAGAAGCGGCTGAGTTTGCAGAACATGCAAGCCTAGCTTCCAGAGCTGTTATAGAACTTTAAAGGAAATATTGTGTTGATGATGGTGGTTCGTGCCACTTAACTTTCAAGGATGAAAGGTTGGAATATGGCAATCATTTCCTGGAGATGGTAATGTTAAGTTTTCTATTGGCAGGCAGAATTGGAACATGAAATTTAAGGATGCTACCTCTACTGCTCAAGCGGCGGCTGAGTTTGCAGAACATGCAAGCCTAGCTGCCAGAGCTGTTGTATAACTTTCAAAGCAATATTGTGTTGATGATGGTGGTTAATTCCACTTAGGTTACAAGGATGAAAGGTTGGAACATGGGCAATCATTTCCTGGAGATGGTAATTTTTCTATTGACAGGCAGAATAGGAACATGAAATTTAAGGATGCTACCTCTGCTACTCAAGCAGCGGCTGAGTTTGCATAATATTCAAGCCTAGTTGCACTGTTGTAGAACTTTCAAGGAAATTATGTGTTGAAGATGGTGGTTCATGCCACTTAGGTTTCAAGGATGAAAGTTTGAAACATGGGCAATCATTTCCTGGAGATGGTAATGGTAATTTTTATGTTGGCACGCAGAATTGGAACATGAAATTTAAGGATGCTACCTCTGCTACTGAAGCAATGGCTGAGTTTGCAGAACATGCAAGCCTAGCTGCCAAAGCTGTTGTAGAACTTTCAAGGCAATATTGTGTTGATGATGGTGGTTCATGCCACTTAGGGTTCAAGGATGAAAGGTTGGAACATGGGCAATCATTTCCTGGAGATGGTAATGGTAATGTTTCTGTTGGAAGGCAGAATTGGAACATGAGATTTAAGGATGCTACCTCTGCTGCTCAAGCAATGACTAAGTTTGCAGAACATGCAAGCCTAGCTGCTAGAGCTGTTGTTGAACTTTCAAGGCAATATTGTGTTGATGATGGTGGCTCATGCCACTTATGTTTCAAGGATGAAAGGTTGGAACATGGGCAATCATTTCTTGGAGATGGTAATGGTAATTTTTATGTTGGCACGCAGAATTGGAACATGAAATTTAAAGATGCTACCTCAGCTGCTGAAGCAACGGCTGAGTTTGCAGAACATGCAAGCCTAGCTGCCAAAGCTGTTGTAGAACTTTCAAGGCAATATTGTGTTGATGATGGTGGTTCATGCCACTTAGGGTTCAAGGATGAAAGGTTGGAACATGGGCAATCATTTCCTGGAGATGGTAATGGTAATGCTTCTGTTGGAAGGCAGAATTGGAACATGAGATTTAAGGATGCTACCACTGCTGCTCAAGCAACGACTAAGTTTGCAGAACATGCAAGCCTAGCTGCTAGAGCTGTTGTTGAACTTTCAAGGCAATATTGTGTTGATGATGGTGGCTCATGCCACTTATGTTTCAAGGATGAAAGGTTGGAACATGGGCAATCATTTCTTGGAGATGGTAATGGTAATTTTTATGTTGGCACGCAGAATTGGAACATGAAATTTAAAGATGCTACCTCTGCTGCTGAAGCAACGGCTGAGTTTGCAGAACATGCAAGCCTAGCTGCCAAAGCTGTTGTAGAACTTTCAAGGCAATATTGTGTTGATGATAGTGGTTCATGCCACATAGGTTTCAAGGATGAAAGGTTTGAACATGGGCAATCATTTCCTGGAGATGGTAATGGTAATCTTTCTGTTGGCAGGCAGAATTGGAACATGATATTTAAGGATGGTACCTCTGCTGCTCAAGCAACGGCTGAGTTTGCATAACATGCAAGCCTAGCTGCCAGAGCTGTTGTTGACATTTCAAGGCAATATTGTGTTGATGATGGTGGTTCATGCCACTTAGGTTTCAAGGATGAAAGGTTGGAACATGGGATATCATTTCTTGGAGATGGTAATGGTAATTTTTATGTCGGCAGGCAGAATTGGAACATGAAATTTAAGGATGTTACCTGTGCTACTAAAGCAGCGGCCGAGTTTGCATAACATGCAAGCCTAGCTGCCAGAGCTGTTGTAGAACTTTCAAAGAAATATTGTGTTGATGATGGTGGTTGATGCCACTTATGTTTCAAGGATGAAAGGTTGGAACATGGGCAATCGTTTCCGGGAGATGGTAATTGGAACATGAGATTTAAGGATGCTACCTCTGCAGCTCAAGAATTGGCTGAGTTTGCAGAACATGCAAGCCTAACTGCCAGAGCTTTTGTAGAACTTTCATGGCAATATTGTGTTGATGATGGTGGTTCATGCCATTTACGTTTCAAGGATGAAAGGTTGGAAGATGGGCAATCATTTCCTGGAGATGGTAATGATAAATTTTCTGTTGGTAGGTAGAATTGGAACATGAGATTTAAGGATGCTACCTCTGCTGCTCAAGAAGCGGCTGAGTTTGCAGAACATGCAAGCCTAGCATCCAGAGCTGTTGTAGAACTTTAAAGGAAATATTGTGTTGATGATGGTGGTTCGTGCCACTTAACTTTCAAGAATGAAAGGTTGGAATATGGCAATCATTTCCTGGAGATGGTAATGTTAAATTTTCTTTTGGCAGGCAGAATTGGAACATGAAATTTAAGGGTGCTACCTCTACTGCTCAAGCAGCGGCTGAGTTTGCAGAACATGCAAGCCTAGCTGCCAGAGCTGCTGTAGAACTTTCAAGGCAATATTGTGTTGATGATGGTGGTTCATGCCATTTAGGTTACAAGGATGAAAGGTTGGAACATGGGCAATCATTTCCTGGAGATGGTAATGATAATTTTTCTGTTGGCAGGTAGAATTGGAACATGAGATTTAAGGATGCAACCTCTGCTGCTCAAGAAGCGGCTGAGTTTGCAGAACATGCAAGCCTAGCTTCCAGAGCTGTTGTAGAACTTTAAAGGAAATATTGTGTTGATGATGGTGGTTCGTGCCACTTAACTTTCAAGGATGAAAGGTTGGAATATGGCAATCATTTCCTGGAGATGGTAATGTTAAGTTTTCTATTGGCAGGCAGAATTGGAACATGAAATTTAAGGATGCTACCTCTACTGCTCAAGCAGCGGCTGAGTTTGCAGAACATGCAAGCCTAGCTGCCAGAGCGTTTGTATAACTTTCAAAGCAATATTGTGTTGATGATGGTGGTTAATTCCACTTAGGTTACAAGGATGAAAGGTTGGAACATGGGCAATCATTTCCTGGAGATGGTAATTTTTCTATTGACAGGCAGAATAGGAACAAGAAATTTAAGGATGCTACCTCTGCTACTCAAGCAGCGGCTGAGTTTGCATAACATTCAAGCCTAGTTGCACTGTTGTAGAACTTTCAAGGAAATATTGTGTTGATGATGGTGGTTCATGCCACTTAGGTTTCAAGGATGAAAGTTTGGAACATGGGAAATCATTTCCTGGAGATGGTAATGGTAATTTTTATGTTGGCACGCAGAATTGGAACATGAAATTTAAGGATGCTACCTCTGCTGCTGAAGCAACGGCTGAGTTTGCAGAACATGCAAGCCTAGCTGCCAAAGCTGTTGTAGAACTTTCAAGGCAATATTGTGTTGATGATGGTGGTTCATGCCACTTAGGGTTCAAGGATGAAAGGTTAGAACATGGGCAATCATTTCCTGGAGATGGTAATGGTAATGTTTCTGTTGGCAGGCATAATTGGAACATGATATTTAAGGATGCTACCTCTGCTGCTCAAGCAACGGCTGAGTTTGCAGAACATGCAAGCCTAGCGGCCAGAGCTGTTGTTGACATTTCAAGGCAATATTGTGTTGATGATGGTGGTTCATGCCACTTAGGTTTCAAGGATGAAAGGTTGGAACATGGGCAATCATATCCTGGAGATGGTAATGGTAATTTTTCTGTTGGCAGGCAGAATTGAAACATGAAATTTAAGGATGCTACCTCTGCTGCTCAAGCAGCGGTTGAGTCTGCAGAACGAGCAAGCCTAGCTGCTAGAGCTGTTGTAGAACATTCAAGGCAATATTGTGTTGATGATGGTGGTTCATGCCACTTATGTTTCAAGGATGAAATGTTGTCACATGGGCAATCATTTCTTGGAGATGGTAATGGTAATTTTTTTGTTAGCAGGCAGAATTGGAACATGAAATTTAAGGATGCTACCTCTGCTACTCAAGCAGTGGCTGAGTTTGCATAACATGCAAGCCTAGCTGCCAGAGCTGTTGTAGAACTTTCAAAGAAATATTGTGTTGATGATGGTGGTTGATGCCACTTATGTTTCAAGGATGAAAGGTTGGAACATGGGCAATCATTTCCGAGAGATGGTAATTGTAATTTTTCTGTTGGCAGGCAGAATTGGAACATGAGATTTAAGGATGCTACCTCTGCCGCTCAAGAAGTGGCTGAGTTTGCAGAACATGCAAGCCTAACTGCCAGAGCTGTTGTAGAACTATCAAGGCAATATTGTGTTGATAATGGTGGTTCATGCCATTTACGTTTCAAGGATGAAAGGTTGGAACATGGGCAATCATTTCCTGGAGATGGTAATGATAATCTTTCTGTTGGCAGGTAGAATTGGAACATGAGATTTAAGGATGCTACCTCTGCTGCTCAAGAAGCGGCAGAGTTTGCAGAACATGCAAGCCTAGCTTCCAGAGCTGTTGTAGAACTTTACAGGAAATATTGTGTTGATGATGGTGGTTCGTGCCACTTAACTTTCAAAGATGAAAGGTTGGAATATGGCAATCATTTCCTGAAGATGGTAATGGTAATTTTTCTGTTGGCAGGCAGAATTGGAACATGAAATTTAAGGATGCTACCTCTGCTGCTCAAGAAGCAGTTGAGTTTGCAGAACATGCAAGCCTAGCTTCCAGAGCTGTTGTAGAACTTTCAAGGAAATATTGTGTTGATGATGGTGTTTCATGCTACTTAACTTTCAAGGATGAAAGGTTGGAACATGGGCAATAATTTCCTGGAGATGGTAATGGTAATTTTTCTGTTAGCAGGCAGAATTGTAACATGAAATTTAAGGATGCTACCTCTGCTGCTCAAGCAGCGGCCGAGTTTGCAGAACATGCAAGCCTAGCTGCCAGAGCAGTTGTAGAACTTTCAAGGAAATATTGTGTTGATGATGGTGGTTCATGCCACTTAGGTTTCAAGGATGAAAGGTTGGAACATGGGCAATCATTTCCTGGAGATGGTAATGGTAATCTTTCTGTTGGCAGGCAGAATTGGAACATGAGAGTTAAGGATGCAACCTCTGCTGCTCAAGCAGCGGCTGAGTTTGCAGAACATGCAAGCCTAGCTACCAGAGCTGTTGTAGAACTTTCTAGGCAATATTGTGTTGATGATGGTGGTTCATTCCACTTATGTTTCAAGTATGAAAGGTTGGAACATGGGCAATCATTTCCTTGAGATGGTAAAGGTAATTTTTCTGTTAGCAGGCAGAATTGGAATATGAGATTTAAGGATGCTACCTCTGCTGCTCAAGAAGCAGCTGAGTTTGCAGAACATGCAAGCCTAGCTTCCAGAGCTGTTGTAGAACTTTCAAGGAAATATTGTGTTGATAATGGTGGTTCATGCCACTTAGGTTTCAAGGATGAAAGGTTGGAACATGGGCAATCATTTCCTGGAGATGGTAATGGTAATCTTTCTATTGTCAGGCAGAATTGGAACATGAGAGTTAAGAATGCTACCTCTGCTGCTCAAGCAGCGGCTGAGTTTGCAGAACATGCAAGCTTAGCTTCCAGAGCTGTTGTAGAACTTTCAAGGCAATATTGTGTTGATGATGGTGGTTCTTGCCACTAATGTTTCAAGGATGAAAGGTTGGAACATGGGCTATCATTTCCTCGAGATGGTAATGGTAATTTTTATGTTGGCAGGTAGAATTTGAACATGAGATTTAAGGATGCTACCTCTGCTGCTCAAGAAGCGGCTGAGTTTGCAGAATATGCAAGCCTAGCTTCCAGAGCTGTTGTAGAACTTTCAAGGAAATATTGTGTTGATGATGGTGGTTCATGCCACTTAGGTTTCAAGGATGAAAGGTAGGAACATGGGCAATCATTTCCTGGAGATGGTAATGGTAATCTTTCTGTCGGCAGGCAGAATTGGAACATGAGAGTTAAGGATGCTACCTCTGCTGCTCAAGCAGCGGCTGAGTTTGCAGAACATACGAGCCTAGCTTCCAAAGCTGTTGTAGAACTTTCAAGGCAATATTGTGTTGATGATGGTGGTTCATGCCACTAATGTTTCAAGGATGAAAGGTTGGAACATGGGCAATCATTTCCTCGAGATGGTAATCGTAATTTTTATGTTGGCAAGTAGAATTGGAACATGAGATTTAAGGATGCTACCTCTGCTGCTCAAGAAGCGGTTGAGTTTGGAGATCATGCAAGCCTAGCTGCCATTGCTGTTGTAGAACTTTCAAGGAAATATTTTGTTGATGGTGGTGGTTCATGCAACTTAGGTTTCAAGTATGAAAGGTTGGAACATGGGCAATCATTTCCTTGAAATGGTAATGGTAATTTTTTTGTTGGCAAGCAGAATTGGAACATGAGATTTAAGGATGTTACCTCTGCTGCTGAAGCAGTGACTGAGTTTGCAGAACATGCAAGCCTAGCTGCCAGAGCAGTTGTAGAACTTTCAAGGCAATATTGTGTTGATGATAGTGGTTCATGCCACTTAGGTTTCAAGGATGAAAGGTTGGAACATGGGCAATCATTTCCTGGAGATGGTAATGGTAATTTTTTTGTTGGCAGGCAAAATTGGAACATGAAATTTAAGGATGCTACCTCTACTGCTCAAGCAGCGGTTGAGTCTGCAGAACGAGCAAGCCTAGCTGCCAGAGCTGTTGTAGAACTTTCAAGGCAATATTGTGTTGATGATGGTGGTTCATGCCACTTAGGTTTCAAGGATGAAAGGTTGGAACATGGGCAATAATTTCCTCGAGATGGTAATGGTAATTTTTCTGTTGGCAGGCAGAATTATAACATGAAATTTAAGGATGCTACCTCGGCTGCTCAAGCAGCGACTGAGTTTGCAGAACATGCAAGCCTAGCTGCCAGAGCTGTTGTAGAACTTTCAAAGCAATATTGTGTTAATGATTGTGGTTCATGCCACTTATATTTCAAGGATGAAAGGTTAGAACATGAGCAATCATTTCCTGGAGATGGTAATGGTAATTTTTCTGTTGGCAGGCAGAATTGGAACATGAGATTTATGGATGCTACCTCTCCCGCTCAAGAAGCAGCTGAGTTTACAGAACATGCAAGCCTAGCTTCCAGAGCTGTTGTAGAACTTTCAAGGAAATTTTGTGTTGATGATGGTGGTTCATGCCACTTAACTTTCAAGGATGAAAGGTTGGAATATGGGCAATCATTTCCTGGAGATGGTAATGGTAAGTTTTCTGTTGGCAGGCAGAATTGGAACATGAAATTTAAGGATGCTACCTCTGCTGCTCAAGCAACGGTTGAGTTTGCAGAACATGCAAGCCTAGCTGCCATTGCCGTTGTAGAACTTTCAAGGAAATATTATGTTGATGGTGGTGGTTCATGCAACATAGGTTTCAAGGATGAAAGGTTGGAACATGGGCAATCATTTCCTGGAGATGGTAACGGTAATTTTTCTGTTGGCAGGCAGAATTGGAAAATGAAATTAAAGGATGCTACCTTTGCTGCTCAAGCAGCGGCTGAGTTTGTAGAACATGCAAGCCTGGCTGCCAAACCTTTTGTAGAACTTTCAAGGCAATATTGTGTTGATGATAGTGGTTCATGCCACTTAGGTTTCAAGGATGAAAGGTTTGAACATGGGAAATCATTTCCTGGAGATGGTAATGGTAATTTTTCTGTTGGCAGGCAGAATTGGAACATGAGATTTATGGATGCTACCTCTGCTGCTCAAGCAGCGGCTGAGTTTGCAGAAATTGCAAGCCTAGCTGCCAGAGCTGTTGTAGAACTTTCAAGGCAATATTGTGTTGATGATAGTGGTTCATGCCACTTAGGTTTCAAGGATGAAAGGTTGGAACATGGGCAATCATTTCCTGGAGATGGTAATGGTAATTTTTCTGTTGGCAGGCAGAATTGTAACATGAAATTTAAGGATGCTACCTCTGCTGCTCAAGCAGCGACTGAGTTTGCAGAACATGCAAGCCTAGCTGCCAGAGCTGTTGTAGAACTTTCAAGGCAATATTGTATTGATGATGGTGGTTCATGCCACTTATGTATCAAGTATGAAAGATTGGAACATGGGCAATCATTTACTGGAGATGGTAATGGTAATTTTTCCGTTGGCAGGCAGAATTGGAATATGAGATTTAAGGATGCTACCTCTGCTGCTCAAGAAGCGGTTGAGTTTGCAGAACATGCAAGCCTAGCTTCTAGAGCTGTTGTAAAACTTTCAAGGAAATATTGTGTTGATAATGGTGATTCATGCTACTTAACATTTAAGGATTAAAGGATGGAACATGGGTAATCATTTCCTGGAGATGGTAATGGTAATTTTTCTGTTAGCAGGGAGAATTGTAACATGAAATTTAAGGATGCTACCTCAGCTGCTGAAGCAGCGGCTGAGTTTGTAGAACATGCAAGCCTAGCTGCCAGAGCTGTTGTAGAACTTTCAAGGTAATATTGTGTTGATGATGGTGGTTCATGCCACTTATGTTTCAAGTATGAAAGGTTGGAACATGGGCAATCATTTCCTGGAGATGGTAAAGGTAATTTTTCTATTGGCAGGCAGAATTGGAACATGAGATTTAAGGATGCTACCTCTGCTGCTCAAGAAGCGGCTGAGTTTGCAGAACATGCAAGCCTAGCTTCCAGAGCTGTTGTAGAACTTTCAAGGCAATATTGTGTTGATGATGGTGGTTCATGCCACTTAGGTTTCAAGGATGAAAGGTTGGAACATGGGCAATAATTTCCTCGAGATAGTAATGGTAATTTTTCTGTTGGCAGGCAGAATTGTAACATGAAATTTAAGGATGCTACCTCGGCTGCTCAAGCAGCGACTGAGTTTGCAGAACATGCAAGCCTAGCTGCTAGAGCTGTTGTAGAACTTTCAAAGCAATATTGTGTTGATGATTGTGGTTCATGCCACTTATATTTCAAGGATGAAACGTTAGAACATGAGCAATCATTTCCTGGAGATGGTAATGGTAATTTTTCTGTTGGCAGGCAGAATTGGAACATGAGATTTATGGATGCTACCTCTCCCGCTCAAGAAGCAGCTGAGTTTACAGAACATGCAAGCCTAGCTTCCAGAGCTGTTGTAGAACTTTCAAGGAAATTTTGTGTTGATGATGGTGGTTCATGCCACTTAACTTTCAAGGATGAAAGGTTGGAATATGGGCAATCATTTCCTGGAGATGGTAATGGTAAGTTTTCTGTTGGCAGGCAGAAATCGAACATGAAATTTAAGGATGCTACCTCTGCTGCTCAAGCAACGGTTGAGTTTGCAGAACATGCAAGCCTAGCTGCCATTGCCGTTGTAGAACTTTCAAGGAAATATTGTGTTGATGGTGGTGGTTCATGCAACTTAGGTTTCAAGGATGAAAGGTTGGAACATGGGCAATCATTTCCGGGAGATGGTAATGGTAATTTTTCTGTTGGCAGGCAGAATTGGAAAATGAAATTAAAGGATGCTACCTTTGCTGCTCAAGCAGCGGTGAGTTTGTAGAACATGCAAGCCTGGCTGCCAAACCTTTTGTAGAACTTTCAAGGCAATATTGTGTTGATGATAGTGGTTCATGCCACTTAGGTTTCAAGGATGAAAGGTTTGAACATGGGCAATCATTTCCTGGAGATGGTAATGGTAATTTTTCTGTTGGCAGGCAGAATTGGAACATGAGATTTAAGGATTTTACCTGTGCTGCTCAAATAACGGCTGAGTTTGCAGAACATGCAAGCCTAGCTGCCAGAGCTGTTGTAAAACTTTCAAGGCAATATTGTGTTGATGATAGTGGTTCATGCCACTTAGGTTTCAAGGATGAAAGGTTGGAACATGGGCAATCATTTCCTGGAGATGGTAATGGTAATTTTTCTGTTGGCAGGCAGAATTGTAACATGAAATTTAAGGATGCTACCTCTGCTGCTCAAGCAGCGACTGAGTTTGCAGAACATGCAAGCCTAGCTGCCAGAGCTGTTGTAGAACTTTCAAGGCAATATTATATTGATGATGGTGGTTCATGCCACTTATGTATCAAGTATGAAAGATTGGAACATGGGCAATCATTTACTGGAGATGGTAATGGTAACTTTTCTGTTGGCAGGCAGAATTGGAACATGAGATTTAAGGATGCTACCTCTGCTGCTCAAGAAGCGGTTGAGTTTGCAGAACATGCAAGCCTAGCTTCCAGAGCTGTTGTAAAACTTTCAAGGAAATATTGTGTTGATAATGGTGATTCATGCTACTTAACATTTAAGGATTAAAGGATGGAACATGGGTAATCATTTCCTGGAGATGGTAATGGTAATTTTTCTGTTAGCAGGGAGAATTGTAACATGAAATTTAAGGATGCTACCTCAGCTGCTGAAGCAGCGGCTGAGTTTGTAGAACATGAAGGCCTAGCTGCCAGAGCTGTTGTAGAACTTTCAAGGCAATATTGTGTTGATGATGGTGGTTCATGCCACTTATGTTTCAAGTATGAAAGGTTGGAACATGGGCAATCATTTCCTGGAGATGGTAAAGGTAATTTTTCTATTGGCAGGCAGAATTGGAACATGAGATTTAAGGATGCTACCTCTGCTGCTCAAGAAGCGGCTGAGTTTGCAGAACATGCAAGCCTAGCTTCCAGAGCTGTTGTAGAACTTTCAAGGCAATATTGTGTTGATGATGGTGGTTCATGCCACTTAGGTTTCAAGGATGAAAGAGGTTGGAACATGGGCAATAATTTCCTCGATATGGTAATGGTAATTTTTCTGTTGGCAGGCAGAATTGTAACATGAAATTTAAGGATGCTACCTCGGCTGCTCAAGCAGCGACTGAGTTTGCAGAACATGCAAGCCTAGCTGCCAGAGCTGTTGTAGAACTTTCAAAGCAATATTGTGTTGATGATTGTGGTTCATGCCACTTATATTTCAAGGATGAAAGGTTAGAACATGAGCAATCATTTCCTGGAGATGGTAATGGTAATTTTTCTGTTGGCAGGCAGAATTGGAACATGAGATTTATGGATGCTACCTCTCCCGCTCAAGAAGCAGCTGAGTTTACAGAACATGCAAGCCTAGCTTCCAGAGCTGTTGTAGAACTTTCAAGGAAATTTTGTGTTGATGATGGTGGTTCATGCCACTTAACTTTCAAGGATGAAAGGTTGGAATATGGGCAATCATTTCCTGGAGATGGTAATGGTAAGGTTTCTGTTGGCAGGCAGAATTGGAACATGAAATTTAAGGATGCTACCTCTGCTGCTCAAGCAACGGTTGAGTTTGCAGAACATGAAAGCCTAGCTGCCATTGCCGTTGTAGAACTTTCAAGGAAATATTGTGTTGATGGTGGTGGTTCATGCAACTTAGGTTTCAAGGATGAAAGGTTGGAACATGGGAAATCATTTCCTGGAGATGGTAATGGTAATTTTTTTGTTGGCAGGCAGAATTGGAAAATGAAATTAAAGGATGCTACCTTTGCTGCTCAAGCAGCGGCTGAGTTTGTAGAACATGCAAGCCTGGCTGCCAAACCTTTTGTAGAACTTTCAAGGCAATATTGTGTTGATGATAGTGGTTCATGCCACTTAGGTTTCAAGGATGAAAGGTTTGAACATGGGAAATCATTTCCTGGAGATGGTATTGGTAATTTTTCTGTTGGCAGGCAGAATTGGAACATGAGATTTAAGGATTTTACCTGTGCTGCTCAAATAACGGCTGAGTTTGCAGAACATGCAAGCCTAGCTGCCAGAGCTGTTGTAGAACTTTCAAGGCAATATTGTGTTGATGATAGAGGTTCATGCCACTTAGGTTTCAAGGATGAAAGGTTGGAACATGGGCAATCATTTCCTGGAGATGGTAATGGTAATTTTTCTGTTGGCAGGCAGAATTGTAACATGAAATTTAAGGATGCTACCTCTGCTGCTCAAGCAGCGACTGAGTTTGCAGAACATGCAAGCCTAGCTGCCAGAGCTGTTGTAGAACTTTCAAGGCAATATTGTATTGATGATGGTGGTTCATGCCACTTATGTATCAAGTATGAAAGATTGGAACATGGGCAATCATTTACTGGAGATGGTAATGGTAATTTTTCTGTTGGCAGGCAGAATTGGAACATGAGATTTAAGGATGCTACCTCTGCTGCTCAAGAAGCGGTTGAGTTTGCAGAACATGCAAGCCTAGCTTCCAGAGCTGTTGTAAAACTTTCAAGGAAATATTGTGTTGACAATGGTGATTCATGCTACTTAACATTTAAGGATTAAAGGATGGAACATGGGTAATCATTTCCTGGAGATGGTAATGGTAATTTTTCTGTTAGCAGGGAGAATTGTAACATGAAATTTAAGGATGCTACCTCAGCTGCTGAAGCAGCGACTGAGTTTGTACAATATGCAAGCCTAGCTGCCAGAGCTGTTGTAGACATTTCAAGGCAATATTGTGTTGATGATGGTGGTTCATGCCACTTATGTTTCAAGTATGAAAGGTTGGAACATGGGCAATCATTTCCTGGAGATGGTAAAGGTAATTTTTCTATTGGCAGGCAGAATTGGGACATTAACTTTAAGGATGCTACCTCTGCTGCTCAAGCAGTGGCTCAGTTTGCAGAACATGCAAGCCTAGCTTCCAGAGCTGTTGTAGAACTTTCAAGGAAATATTGTGTTGATGATGGTGGTTCATGCCACTTAGGTTTCAAGGATGAAAGGTTGGAACATGGGCAATCATTTCCTAGAGATGGTAATGGTAATCTTTCTATTAGCAGGCAGAATTGGAACATGAGAGTTAAGGATGCTACCTCTGCTGCTCAAGCAGCGGCTGAGTTTGCAGAACATGCAAGCCTAGCTTCCAGAGCTGTTGTAGAACTTTCAAGGCAATATTGTGTTGATGATGGTGGTTCATGCCACTAATGTTTCAAGGATGTAAGGTTGGAACATGGGCAATCATTTCCTCGAGATGGTAATGGTAATTTTTATGTTGGCAGGTAGAATTGGAACATGAGATTTAAGGATACTACCTTTGCTGCTCAAGAAGCGGTTGAGTTTGCAGAACATGCAAGCCTAGCTGCCATTGCCGTTGTAGAACTTTCAAGGAAATATTGTGTTGATGGTGGTGGTTCATGCAACTTAGGTTTCAAGGATGAAAGGTTGGAACATGGGCAATCATTTCCTTGAAATGGTAATGGTAATTTTTCTGTTGGCAAGCAGAATTGGAACATGAGATTTAAGGATGCTACCTCAGCTGCTCAAGCAGTGACTGAGTTTGCAGAACATGCAAGCCTAGCTGCCAGAACTACTGTAGAACTTTCATGGCAATATTGTGTTGATGATAGTGGTTCATGCCACTTAGGTTTCAAGGATGAAAGGTTGGAACATGGGCAATCATTTCCTGGAGATGGTAATGGTAATTTTTCTGTTGGCAGGCAGAATTGGAACATGAGATTTAAGGATACTACCTTTGCTGCTCAAGAAGCGGTTGAGTTTGCAGAACATGCAAGCCTAGCTGCCATTGCCGTTGTAGAACTTTCAAGGAAATATTGTGTTGATGGTGGTGGTTCATGCAACTTAGGTTTCTATGATGAAAGGTTGGAACATGGGAAATCATTTCCTGGAGATGGTAATGGTAAGTTTTCTGTTGGCAGGCAGAATTGGAACATGAGATTTAAGGATGTTACCTCTGCTGCTCAAGCAGTGACTGAGTTATCAGAACATGCAAGCCTAGCTGCCAGAGCTGTTGTAGAACTTTCAAGGCAATATTGTGTTGATGATAGTGGTTCATGCCACTTAGGTTTCAAGGATGAAAGGTTGGAACATGGGCAATCATTTCCTGGAGATGGTAATTGTAATTTTTCTGTTGGCAGGCAGAATTGGAACATGAAATTTAAGGATGCTACCTCTGCTGCTCAAGCAGCGGTTGAGTCTGCAGAACGAGCAAGCCTAGCTGCCAGAGCTGTTGTAGAACTTTCAAGGCAATATTGTTTTGATGATGGTGGTTCATGCCACTTAGGTTTCAAGGATGAAAGGTTGGAACATGGGCAATCATTTCCTGGAGATGGTAATGGTAAGTTTTCTGTTGGCAGGCAGAATTGTAACATGAAATTTAAGGATGCTACCCCTCTGCTGCTCAAGCAGCGACTGAGTTTGCAGAACATGCAAGCCTAGCTGCCAGAGCTGTTGTAGAAGTTTCAAGGCAATATTTTGTTGATGATGGTGGTTCATGCCACTTATGTTTCAAGTATGAAAGGTTGGAACATGGGCAATCATTTCCTGGAGATGGTAAAGGTAATTTTTCTGTTGGCAGGCAGAATTGGAATATGAGATTTAAGGATGCTACCTCTACTACTCAAGCAGCGGCTGAGTTTGCAGAACATGCAAGCCTAGCTTACAGAGCTGTTGTAGAACTTTCAAGGAAATATTGTGTTGATGATGGTGGTTCATGCCACTTAGGTTTCAAGGATGAAAGGTTGGAACATGGGCAATCATTTCCTGGAGATGGTAATGGTAATCTTTCTGTTAGCAGGCAGAATTGGAACATGAGAGTATAGGATGCTACCTCTGCTGCTCAAGCAGCGGCTGAGTTTGCAGAACATGCAAGCCTAGCTTCCAGAGCTGTTGTAGAACTTTCAAGGCAATATTGTGTTGATGATGGTGGTTCATGCCACTAATGTTTCAAGGATGTAAGGTTGGAACATGGGCAATCATTTCCTCGAGACGGTAATGGTAATTTTTATGTTGGCAGGTAGAATTGGAACATGAGATTTAAGGATACTACCTTTGCTGCTCAAGAAGCGGTTGAGTTTGCAGAACATGCAAGCCTAGCTGCCATTGCCATTGTAGAACTTTCAAGGAAATATTGTGTTGATGGTGGTGGTTCATGCAACTTAGGTTTCAAGGATGAAAGGTTGGAACATAGGCAATCATTTCCTGGAGATGGTAATGGTAAGTTTTCTGTTGGCAGGCAAAATTGGAACATGAGATTTAAGGATGTTACCTCTGCTGCTCAAGCAGTGACTGAGTTTGCAGAACATACAAGCCTAGCTGCCAGAGCTGTTGTAGAACTTTCAAGGCAATATTGTGTTGATGATAGTGGTTCATGCCACTTAGGTTTCAAGGATGAAAGGTTGGAACATGGGCAATCATTTCCTGGAGATGGTAATGGTAATTTTTCTGTTGGCAGGCAGAATTGGAACATGAAATTTAAGGATGCTACCTCTGCTGCTCAAGCAGCGGTTGAGTCTGCAGAACGAGCAAGCCCAGCTGCCAGAGCTGTTGTAGAACTTTCAAGGCAATATTGTTTTGATGATGGTGGTTCATGCTACTTAGGTTTCAAGGATGAAAGGTTGGAACATGGGCAATCATTTCCTGGAGATGGTAATGGTAATTTTTCTGTTGGCAGGCAGAATTGTAACATGAAATTTAAGGATGCTACCTCTGCTGCTCAAGCAGCGACTGAGTTTGCAGAACATGCAAGCCTAGCTGCCAGAGCTGTTGTAGAACTTTCAAGGCAATATTGTGTTGATGATGGTGGTTCATGCCACTTATGTTTCAAGTATGAAAGGTTGGAACATGGGCAATCATTTCCTGGAGATGGTAAAGGTAATTTTTCTGTTGGCAGGCAGAATTGGAACATGAGATTTAAGGATGCTACCTCTGCTGCTCAAGCAGCGGTTGAGTCTGCAGAACGAGCAAGCCCAGCTGCCAGAGCTGTTGTAGAACTTTCAAGGCAATATTGTGTTGATGATGGTGGTTCATGCCACTTAGGTTTCAAGGATGAAAGGTTGGAACATGGGCAATCATTTCCTGGAGATGGTAATGGTAATTTTTCTGTTGGCAGGCAGAATTGGAACATGAAATTTAAGGATGCTACCTCTGCTGCTCAAGCAGCGGCTGAGTCTGCAGAACGAGCAAGCCTAGCTGCCAGAGCTGTTGTAGAACTTTCAAGGCAATATTGTGTTGATGATGGTGGTTCATTCCACTTATGTTTCAAGTATGAAAGGTTGGAACATGGGCAATCATTTCCTGGAGATGGTAAAGGTAATTTTTCTATTGGCAGGCAGAATTGGAACATGAGAGTTAAGGATGCTACCTCTGCTGCTCAAGCAGCGGCTGAGTTTGCAGAACATGCAAGCCTAGCTTCCAGAGCTATTGTAGAACTTTCAAGGAAATATTGTGTTGATGATGGTGGTTCATGCCACTTAGGTTTCAAGGATGAAAGGTTGGAACATGGGCAATCATTTCCTCTAGAAGGTAATGGTAATTTTTAAGTTGCCAGGTAGAATTGGAACATGAGATTTAAGGATGCTACCTCTGCTGCTCAAGAAGCGGTTGAGTTTGCAGAACATGCAAGCCTAGCTGCCATTGCCGTTGTAGAACTTTCAAGGAAATATTGTGTTGATGGTGGTGGTTCATACAACTTAGGTTTCAAGGATGAAAGGTTGGAACATGGGCAATCATTTCCTTGAAATGGTAATGGTAATTATTCTGTTGGCAAGCAGAATTGGAACATGAGATTTAAGGATGTTACCTCTGCTGCTCAAGCAGTGACTGAGTTTGCAGAACATGCAATCCTAGCTGCCAGAGCTGTTGTAGAACTTTCAAGGCAATATTGTGTTGATGATAGTGGTTCATGCCACTTAGGTTTCAAGGATGACAGGTTGGAACATGGGCAATCATTTCCTGGAGATGGTAATGGTAATTTTTCTGTTGGCAGGCAGAATTGGAACATGAAATTTAAGGATGCTACCTCTGCTGCTCAAGCAGCGGTTGAGTCTGCAGAACGAGCAAGCCTAGCTGCCAGAGCTGTTGTAGAACTTTCAAGGCAATATTGTGTTGATGATGGTGGTTCATTCCACTTATGTTTCAAGTATGAAAGGTTGGAACATGGGCAATCATTTCCTGGAGATGGTAAAGGTAATTTTTCTATTGGCAGGCAGAATTGGAACATGAGTGTTAAGGATGCTACCTCTGCAGCTCAAGCAGCGGCTGAGTTTGCAGAACATGCAAGCCTAGCTTCCAGAGCTATTGTAGAACTTTCAAGGAAATATTGTGTTGATGATGGTGGTTCATGCCACTTAGGTTTCAAGGATGAAAGGTTGGAACATGGGCAATCATTTCCTCGAGAAGGTAATGGTAATTCTTAAGTTGCCAGGTAGAATTAGAACATGAGATTTAAGGATGCTACCTCTGCTGCTCAAGAAGCGGTTGAGTTGGCAGAACATGCAAGCCTAGCTGCCATTGCCGTTGTAGAACTTTCAAGGAAATATTGTGTTGATGGTGGTGGTTCATACAACTTAGGTTTCAAGGATGAAAGGTTGGAACATGGGCAATCATTTCCTTGAAATGGTAATGGTAATTATTCTGTTGGCAAGCAGAATTGGAACAGGAGATTTAAGGATGTTACCTCTGCTACTCAAGCAGTGACTGAGTTTGCAGAACATGCAAGCCTAGCTGCCAGAGCTGTTGTAGATCTTTCAAGGCAATATTGTGTTGATGATAGTGGTTCATGCCACTTAGGTTTCAAGGATGAAAGGTTGGAACATGGGCAATCATTTCCTGGAGATGGTAATGGTAATTTTTCTGTTGGCAGAGGCAGAATTGGAACATGAAATTTAAGGATGCTACCTATGCTGCTCAAGCAGCGGTTGAGTCTGCAGAACGAGCAAGCCTAGCTGCCAGAGCTGTTGTAGAACTTTCAAGGCAATATTGTGTTGATGATGGTGGTTCATTCCACTTATGTTTCAAGTATGAAAGGTTGGAACATGGGCAATCATTTCCTGGAGATGGTAAAGGTAATTTTTCTGTTGGCAGGCAGAATTGGAATATGAGATTTAAGGATGCTATCTCTGCTGCTCAAAAAGCGGCTGAGTTTGCAGAACATGCAAGCCTAGCTTCCAGAGCTATTGTAGAACATTCAAGGAAATATTGTGTTGATGATGGTGGTTCATGCCACTTAGGTTTCAAGGATGAAAGGTTGGAACTTGGGCAATCATTTCCTCGAGAAGGTAATGGTAATTTTTATGTTGGCAGGTAGAATTGGAACATGAGATTTAAGGAAACTGCCTCTGCTGCTCAAGAAGCGGTTGAGTTTGTAGAATATGCAAGCCTAGCTGCCATTGCCGTTGCAGAACTTTCAAGGAAATATTGTGTTGATGGTGGAGGTTCATGCAACTTAGGTTTCAAGGATGAAAGGTTGGAACATGGGCAATCATTTCCTTGAAATGGTAATGGTAATTATTCTGTTGGCAAACAGAATTGGAACATGAGATTTAAGGATGCTAACTCTGCTGCTCAAGCAGTGACTGAGTTTGCAGAACATGCAAGCCTAGCTGCCAGAGCTGTTGTAGAACTTTCAAGGCAATATTGTGTTGATGATAGTGGTTCATGCCACTTAGGTTTCAAGGATGAAAGGTTGGAACATGGGCAATCATTTCTTGGAGATGGTAATGGTAATTTTTCTGTTGGCAGGCAGAATTGAAACATGAAATTTAAGGATGCTACCTCTGCTGCTCAAGCAGCGGTTGAGTCTACAGAACGAGCAAGCCTAGCTGCCAGAGCTGTTGTAGAACTTTCAAGGCAATATTGTGTTGATGATGGTGGTTCATTCCACTTATGTTTCAAGTATGAAAGGTTGGAACATGGGCGAACATTTCCTAGAGATGGTAAAGGTAATTTTTCAGTTCGCAGGCAGAATTGGAACATGAGAGTTAAGGATGCTACCTCTGCTGCTCAAGCAGTGGCTGAGTTTGCAGAACATGCAATCCTAGCTTCCAGAGCTATTGTAGAACTTTCAAGGAAATATTGTGTTGATGATGGTGGTTCATGCCACTTAGGTTTCAAGGATGAAAGGTTGGAACATGGGCAATCATTTCCTCGAGAAGGTAATGGTAATTTTTATGTTGGCAGGTAGAATTGGAACATGAGATTTAAGGATGCTACCTCTGCTGCTCAAGAAGCGGTTGAGTTTGCAGAACATGCAAGCCTAGCTGCCATTGCCGTTGTAGAACTTTCAAGGAAATATTGTGTTGATGGTGGTGGTTCATGCAACTTAGGTTTCAAGGATGAAAGGTTGGAACATGGACAATCATTTCCTTGAAATGGTAATGGTAATTATTCTGTTGGCAAGAAGAATTGGAACATGAGATTTAAGGATGTTACCTCTGCTGCTCAAGCAGTGACTGAGTTTGCAGAACATGCAAGCCTAGCTGCCAGAGCTAATGTAGAACTTTCAAGGCTATATTGTGTGGATGATAGTGGTTCATGCAACTTAGGTTTCAAGGATGAAAGGCTGGAACATGGACAATCATTTCCTGGAGATGGTAATGGTAATTATTTTGTTGGCAGGCAGAATTGGAACATGAAATTTAAGGATGCTACCTCTGCTGCTCAAGCAGCGGTTGAGTCTGCAGAAAGAGCAAGCCTAGCTGCCAGAGCTGTTGTAGAACTTTAAGGGCAATATTGTTTTGATGATGGTGGTTCATGCCACTTAGGTTTCAAGGATGAAAGGTTAAAACATGGGCAATCATTTCCTGGAGATGGTAATGGTAATTTTTCTATTGGCAGGCAGAATTGTAACATGAGATTTAAGGATGCTACCTCTGCTGCTCAAGCAGCGACTGAGTTTGCGGAACATGCAAGCCTAGCTGCCAGAGCTGTTGTAGAACTTTCAAGGGAATATTGTGTTGATGATGGTGGTTCATGCCACTTATGTTTCAAGTATGAAAGGTTGGAACATGGGCAATCATTTCCTGGAGATGGTAAAGGTAATTCTTCTGTTGGCAGGCAGAATTGGAATATGAGATTTAAGGATGCTACCTCTGCTGCTCAAATAGCGGCTGAGTTTGCAGAACATGCAAGCCTAGTTTCCAGAGCTATTGTAGAACTTTAAAGGCAATATTGTGTTGATGATGGTGGTTCATGCCACTTAGGTTTCAATGTTGAATGGTTGGAACATGGGAAATCATTTCCTAGAGATGGTAATGGTAATTTTTCTGTTCGCAGGAAGAATTGTAACATGAAATTTAAGGATGTTACCTCTGCTGCTCAAGCAGCGACTGAGTTTGCAGAACATGCAAGCCTAGCTGCCAGAGCTGTTGTAGAACTTTCAAAGCAATATTGTGTTGATGATGGTGGTTCATGCCACTTAGGTTTCAAGGATGAAATGTTTGAACATGGGCAATCATTTTCTGGAGATGGTAATGGTAATTTTTCTGTTGGCAGGCAGAATTAGAACATGAAATTGAAGGATGCTACCGATGCTGCTCAAGCAGCGGCTGAGTTTGCAGAACATGCAAGCCTAACTGCCAAAGCTGTCGTAGAACATTCAAGGCAATATTGTGTTGATGATGTTGGTTCATGCCACTTAGGTTTCAAGGATGAAAGGTTGGAACATGGGTAATCATTTCCTGGAGATGGTAATGGTAATGGTAATTTTTCTGTTGGCAGGCAGAATTGTAACATGAAATTTAAGGATGCTACCTCTGCTGCTCAAGCAGCGACTGAGTTTGCAGAACATACAAGCCTAGCTGCCAGAGCTGTTGTAGAACTTTCAAGGCAATATTGTGTTGATGATGTTGGTTCATGCCACTTAGGTTTCAAGAATAAAAGGTTGGAACATGGGCAATCATTTCCTGGAGATGGTAATGGTAATTTTTCTGTTGGCAGGCAGAATTGTAACATGAAATTTAAGGATGCTACCTCTGCTGCTCAAGCAGCGGCTGAGTTTGCAGAACATGCAAGCCTTGCTGCCAAAGCGGTTGTAGAACATTCAAGGCAATATTATGTTGATGATGGTGGTTCATGCCACTTAGGTTTCAAGGATGAAATGTTGGAACATGGGCAATCATTTCCTGGAGATGGTAATGGTAATTTTTCTGTTCGCAGGCGGTATTGTAACATGAAATTTAAGGATGCTACCTCTGCTGCTCAAGCATCGACTGAGTTTGTAGAATATGCAAGCCTAGATGCCAAAGCTATTGTAGAACTTTCAAAGCAATATTATGTTGATGATGGTGGTTCATGCCACTTATGATTCAAGGATGAAAGGTTGGAACATGGGCAATCATTTCCTGGAGATGGTAATGGTAATTTTTCTGTTGGTAGGCTGAATTGGAACATGAGATTTAAGGATGCTACCTCTGCAGCTTAAGAAGCGGCTGAGTTTGCAGAACATGCAAGCCTAGCTTCCAGAGCTATTGTAGAACTTTCAAGGAAATATTGTGTTGATGATGGTGGTTCATGCCACTTAACTTTCAAGGATAAAAGGTTGGAACATGGGCAATCATTTCCTGGAGATTGTAATGGTAAGTTTTCTGTTGGCAGGCATAATTGGAACATGAAATTTAAGGATGCTACCTCTGCTGCTCAAGCAACAGCTGAGTTTGTAGAACATGCAAGCCTAGCTGCCAGAGCTGTTGTAGAACTTTCAAAGCAATATTATGTTGATGATGGTGGTTCATGCCACTTAGGTTTCAAGGATGAAAGGTTTGAACATGGGCAATCATTTCCTGGAGATGGTAATGGTAATTTTTCTGTTGGCACACAGAATTGGAACATGAAATTTAAGGATGCGACCTTTGCTGCTCAAGCAGCGGCTGAGTTTGCAGAACATGCAAGCCTAGCTGCCAAAGATGTTGTAGAACATTCAATGCAATATTGTGTTGATGATGTTGGTTCATGCCACTTCGGTTTCAAGGATGAAAAGTTGGAACATGGGCAATCATTTCCTGGAGATGGTAATGGTAATGGTAATTTTTCTGCTGGCAGGCAGAATTGTAACATGAAATTTAAGGATGCTACCTCTACTGCTCAAGCAGCGACTGAGTTTGCAGAACATACAAGCCTAGCTGCCAGAGCTGTTGTAGAACTTTCAAGGCAATATTGTGTTGATGATGGTGGTTCATGCCACTTATGTTTGAAGGATGAAAGGTTGGAACATGGGCAATTATTTCCTGGAGATGGTAATGGTAATGTTTCTGTTGGTAGGCAGAATTGGAACATGAGATTTAAGGATGCTACCTCTGCTGCTCAAGCAGCGACTAAGTTTGCAGAACATGCAAGCCTAGCTTCAAGAGCTGTTGTAGAACTTTGAAGGCAATATTGTGTTGATGATGGTGGCTCATGCCACTTATGTTTCAAGGATGAAACGTTGGAACATGGGCAATCCTTTCCTGGAGATGGTAATGGTAATTTTTCTATTGGCAAGCAGAATTGGAACATGAGATTTAAGAATGCTACCTCTGCTGCTTAAGAAGCGGCTGAGTTTGCAGAACATACAACCCTAGTTTCCAGAGCTGTTGTAGAACTTTCAAGGAAATATTGTGTTGATGATGGTGGTTCATGCCACTTAAATTTCAAGGATGAAAGGTTGGAACATGGGCAATCATTTCCTGGAGATGGTAATGGTAAGTTTTCTGTTGGCAGGCAGAATTGGAACATGAAATTTAAGGATGCTACCTATGTTGCTCAAGCAACGGCTGAGTTTGTAGAACATGCAAGCCTAGCTGCCAGAGCTGTTGTAGAACTTTCAAAGCAATATTGTGTTGATTATGGTTGTTCATGCCACTTAGGTTTGAAGGATGAAAGGTTTGAACATGGGCAATCATTTCCTGGAGATGGTAATGGTAATTTTTCTGTTGGCACGCAGAATTGGAACATGAAATTTAAGGATGCTACCTTTGCTGCACAAGCAGCGGCTGAGTTTGAAGAACATGCAAGCCTAGCTGCCAAAGCTATTGTAGGACTTTCAAGGCAATATTATGTTGATGATGGTGGTTCATGCTGCTTAGGTTTCAAGGTTGAATGGTTGGAATATGGGAAATCATTTCCTAGAGATGGTAATGGTAATATTTCTGTTGGAAGATAGAATTGTAACATGAAATTTAAGGATGCTACCTCTGCTGCTCAAGCAGCGACTGAGTTTGCAGAACATGCAAGCCTAGCTGCCAGAGCTGTTGTAGAACTTTCAAGGAAATATTGTGTTGATGATGGTGGTTCATGCCACTTATGTTTCAAGGATGAAAGGTTTGAACATGGGCAATTATTTCCTGGAGACGGTAATGGAAATTGTTCTGTTGGCACGCATAATTGGAACATGAAATTTAAGGATGCTACCTCTAGTGCTCAAGCAGCAGCTGAGTTTGCAGAGCATGCAGGCCTAGCTGCCAGAGCTGTTGTAGAACTTTCAAGGCAATATTGTGTTGATGATGGTGGTTCATGCCACTTAGGTTTCAAGGATGAAAGATTTGAACATGGGCAATTATTTCCTGGAGATGGTAATGGTAATTTTTCTGTTGGTAGGCAGAATTGTAACATGAAATTTAAGGAAGCTACCTCTGCTGCTCAAGCAACGGCTGATATTTTAAAACATGCATGCCTAGCTGCCAAAGCTGCTGTAGAACTTTCAAGGAAATATTGTGTTGATGATGTTGGTTCATGCCACTTAGGTTTCAAGGATGAAAGGTTCGAACATGGGTAATAATTTCCTGGAGATGGTAATGGTAATTTTTCTGTTGGCAGGTAGAATTGTAACATGAAATTTAAGGATGCTACCTCTGCTGCTCAAGCAGCGGCTGAGTTTGCAGAACAAGCAAGCCTTGCTGCCAAAGCTCTTGTAGACCTTTCAACGCAATATTATGTTGATGATGGTGGTTCATGCCACTTAGTTTCAAGGATGAAAGGTTAGAACATGGGCAATCATTTCCTGGAGATGGTAATGGTAATTTTTCTGTTGGCAGGCAGAATTGTAACATGAAATTTAAGGATGCTATCTCTGCTGCTCAAGCAGCGACTGAGTTTGCAGAACATGCAAGCCTAGCTGCCAGAGCTGTTGTAGAACTTTCAAGGCAATATTGTATTGATGTTGGTGGTTCATGCCACTTATGTTTCAAGGATGAAAGGTTGGAACATGGGCAATCATTTCCTAGAGATGGTAATGGTAATTTGTTTGTTGGCAGGCAGAATTGGAACATGAGATTTAAGGATGCTACCTCTGCTGCTCACGCAGCGACTGGGTTTGTAGAACATGCAAGCCTAGCTGCTAGAGCTATTGTAGAACATTCAACGCAATATTGTGTTGATGATGGTGGTTCATGCCACTTATGTTTGAAGGATGAAAGGTTGGAACATGGGCAATCATTTCCTGGAGATGGTAATGGTAATTTTTCTGTTGGTAGGTAGAATTGGAACATGAGATTTAAGGATGCTACCTCTGTAACTTAAGAAGCGGCTGAGTTTGCAGAACATGCAAGCCTAGCTGCCAGAGCTATTGTAGAACTTTCAAGGCAATATTGTGTTGATGATGGTGGTTCATGCCACTTATGTTTGAAGGATGAAAGGTTGGAACATGGGCAATCATTTCCTGGAGATGGTAATGGTAATGTTTCTGTTGGTAGGCAAAATTGGAACATGATGTTTAAGGATGCTACCTCTGCTGCTCAAGCAGCGATTGAGTTTGCAGAACATGCAAGCCTAGCTGCCAGAGCTGTTGTAGAACTTGCAAGGCATTATTGTGTTGATGAAGGTGGCTCATGCCACTTATGTTTCAAGGATGAAAGGTTGGAACATGGGCAATCTTTTCCTGGAGATGGTAATGGTAATTTTTCTGTTGGTAGTTAGAATTGGAACATGAGATTTAAGAATGCTACCTCTGCTACTTAAGAAGCGGCTGAGTTTGCAGAACATGCAAGCCTAGCTTCCAGAGCTGTTGTAGAACATTCAATGCAATATTGTGTTGATGATGTTGGTTCATGCCACTTAGGTTTCAAGGATGAAAGGTTGGAACCTGGGCAATCATTTCCTGGAGATGGTAATGGTAATTGTTCTGTTGGCATGCAGAGTTGGAACATGAAATTTAAGGATGCTACCTCTGCTGCTCAAGCAGCGGCTGAGTTTGTAGAACATGCAAGCCTAGCTGCCAAAGCTGTTGTAGAACATTCAAGGCTATATTGTGTTGATGATTTTGGTTCATGCCACTTAGGTTTCAAGGATGAAAGGTTGGAACATGGGCAATCATTTCCTGGAGATGGTAATGGTAATTTTTCTGTTGGCAGGCAGAATTATAACATGAAATTTAAGGATGCTACCTCTGCTGCTCAAACAGCGACTGAGTTTGCAGAACATGCAAGCCTAGCTGCCAGAGCTATTGTAGAACTTTCAAGGCAATATTGTGTTGATGATGGTGGTTCATGCCACTTATGTTTGAAGGATGAAAGGTTGGAACATGGGCAATCATTTCCTGGAGATGGTAATGGTAATGTTTCTGTTGGGAGGCAGAATTGTAACATGAAATTTAAGGATGCTACCTCTGCTGCTCAAGCAGCGACTGAGTTTGCAGAACATGCAAGCCTAGCTGCCAGAGTTGTTGTAGAACTTTCAAGGCAATATTGTATTGATGATGGTGGTTCATGCCACATATGTTTCAAGGATGAAAGGTTGGAACATGGGCAATCATTTCCTGGAGATGGTAATGGTAATTTTTCTGTTGGCAGGCAGAATTGTAACATGAAATTTAAGGATGCTACCTCTGCTGCTCAAGCAGCGACTGAGTTTGCATAACATGCAAGCCTAGCTGCTAGAGCTGTTGTAGAACTTTCAAGGCAATATTGTATTGATGATGGTGGTTCATGCCACTTATATTTCAAGGATGAAAGGTTGGAACATGGGCAATCATTTCCTGGAGATGGTAATGGTAATTTTTCTGTTGGCAGGCAGAATTGGAACATGAGATTTAAGGATGCTACCTCTGCATCTCAAGCAGCGACTGGGTTTGCAGAACATGCAAGCCTAGCTGCTAGAGCTGTTGTAGAACTTTCAAGGCAATATTGTGTTAATGATGGTGGTTCATGACATATATGTTTCAAGGAGGAAAGGTTGGAACATGGGCAATCTTTTCCTGGAGATGGTAATGGTAATTTTTCTGTTGGCAGGTAGAATTGGAACATGAGATTTAAGGATGTTACCTCTGCTGCTTAAGAAGCGGCTGAGTTTGCAGTACATGCAAGCCTAGCTTCCAGAGTTGTTGTAGAACTATCAAGGAAATATTGTGTTGATGATGGTGGTTCATGCTACTTAACTTTCAAGAATGAAAGGTTGGAACTTAGGCAATCATTTCCTGGAGATGGTAATGGTAAGTTTTCTGTTGGCAGGCAGAATTGGAACATGAAATTTAAGGATGCTACCTCTGCTGCTCAAGCAACGGCTGAGTTTGCAGAACATGCAAGCCTAGCTGTCAGACAGTTGTAGAACTTTTAAAGCAATATTGTGTTGATGATGGTGGTTCATGCCACTTATGTTTCAAGGTTGGAACATGGGCAATCATTTCCCGGAGATGGTAATGGTAATTTTTCTGTTAGCAAGCAGAATTGGAACATGAGATTTAATGATGCTACCTCTGCTGCTTAAGAAGCGGCTGCGTTTGCAGAACATGCAACCTTAGCTTCCAGAGCTGTTGTAGAACTTTCAAGGAAATATTGTGTTGATGATGGTGGTTCATGCCACTTAACTTTCAAGGATGAAAGGTTGGAACATGGGCAATCATTTCCTGGAGATGGTAATGGTATGTTTTCTATTGGCAGGCAGAATTGGAACATAAAATTTAAGGATGCTATCTATGTTGCTCAAGCAGCGACTGAGTTTGCCGAACATGCAAGCCTAGCTGCCAGAGTTGTTTTAGAACTTTCAAGGCAATATTGTATTGATGATGGTGGTTCATGCCTCTTATGATTCAAGGATGAAAGGTTGGAACATGGGCAATCATTTCCTGGAGATGGTAATGGTAATTTTTCTGTTGGTAGGCTGAATTGGAACATGAGATTTAAGGATGCTACCTCTGCAGCTTAAGAAGCGGCTGAGTTTGCAGAACATGCAAGCCTAGCTTCCAGAGCTATTGTAGAACTTTCAAGGAAATATTGTGTTGATGATGGTGGTTCATGCCACTTAACTTTCAAGGATAAAAGGTTGGAACATGGGCAATCATTTCCTGGAGATTGTAATGGTAAGTTTTCTGTTGGCAGGCATAATTGGAACATGAAATTTAAGGATGCTACCTCTGCTGCTCAAGCAACAGCTGAGTTTGTAGAACATGCAAGCCTAGCTGCCAGAGCTGTTGTAGAACTTTCAAAGCAATATTATGTTGATGATGGTGGTTCATGCCACTTAGGTTTCAAGGATGAAAGGTTTGAATATGGGAAATCATTTCCTGGAGATGGTAATGGTAATTTTTCTGTTGGCACACAGAATTGGAACATGAAATTTAAGGATGCGACCTTTGCTGCTCAAGCAGCGGCTGAGTTTGCAGAACATGCAAGCCTAGCTGCCAAAGCTGTTGTAGAACATTCAATGCAATATTGTGTTGATGATGTTGGTTCATGACACTTAGGTTTCAAGGATGAAAGGTTTGAACATGGGCAATCATTTCCTGGAGATGGTAATGGTAATGGTAATTTTTCTGTTGGCAGGCAGAATTATAACATGAAATTTAAGGATGCTACCTCTACTGCTCAAGCAGCGACTGAGTTTGCGGAACATACAAGCCTAGCTGCCAGAGCTGTTATAGAACTTTCAAGGCAATATTGTGCTGATGATGGTGGTTCATGCCACTTATGTTTGAAGGATGAAAGGTTGGAACATGGGCAATCATTTCCTGGAGATGGTAATGGTAATGTTTCTGTTGGAAGGCAGAATTAGAACATGAGATTTAAGGATGCTACCTCTGCTGCTCAAGCAGCGACTAAGTTTGCAGAACATGCAAGCCTAGCTTCCAGAGCTGTTGTAGAACTTTGAAGGCAATATTGTGTTGATGATGGTGGCTCATGCCACTTATGTTTCAAGGATGAAAGGTTGGAACATGGGCAATCCTTTCCTGGAGATGGTAATGGTAATTTTTCTATTGGCAAGCAGAATTGGAACATGAGATTTAAGAATGCTACCTCCGCTGCTTAAGAAGCGGCTGAGTTTGCAGAACATACAACCCTAGCTTCCAGAGCTGTTGTAGAACTTTCAAGGAGATATTGTGTTGATGATGGTGGTTCATGCCACTTAAATTTCAAGGATGAAAGGTTGGAACACGGGCAATCATTTCCTGGAGATGGTAATGGTAAGTTTTCTGTTGGCAGGCAGAATTGGAACATGAAATTTAAGGATGCTACCTATGTTGCTCAAGCAACGGCTGAGTTTGTAGAACATGCAAGCCTAGCTGCCAGAGCTGTTGTAGATCTTTCAAAGCAATATTGTGTTGATTATGGTGGTTCATGCCACTTAGGTTTGAAGGATGAAAGGTTTGAACATGGGCAATCATTTCCTGGAGACGGTAATGGTAATTGTTCTGTTGGCACACAGAATTGGAACATTAAACTTAAGGACGCTACCTCTGTTTCTCAAGCAGCGGCTGAATTTGCAGAACATGCAAGCCTAGCTGCCAAAGCTATTGTAAAACTTTTAAGGCAATATTGTGTTGATGGTGGTGGTTCATGCCACTTAGGTTTCGAGGATGAAAGGTTGGAACATGGGCAATCATTTCCTGGAGAAGGTAATGGTAATTTTTCTGTTGGCAGGCAGAATTGGAATATGAAATTTAAGGATGCTACCTCTGCTGCTCAAGCACCGACTGAGTTTGCAGAAAATGTAAGCCTAGCTGCCAGAGCTGTTGTAGAACTTTCAAGGCAATATTGTGTTGATGATGGTGGTTCATGCCACTTATGTTTCAAGGATTAAAGGTTAGAACATGGGCAATCATTTCCTGGAGATGGTAATGGTAATTCTTCTATTGGCAGGCAGAATTGGAATATGAGATTTGAGGATGCTACCTCTACTGCTTAAGAAGCGGCTGAGTTTGCAGAACATGCAAGCCTAGCTTCCAGAGCTGTTGTAGAACTTTCAAAGAAATATTGTGTTGATGATGGGGGTACATGCCACTTCACTTTCAAGGATAAAAGGTTGGAACAAGGGCAATCATTTCCTGGAGTTGGTAATGTTAAGTTTTCTCTTGGCAAGCAGAATTGGAACATGAAATTTAAGGATGCTACCTATGTTGCTCAAGCAGCGGCTGAGTTTGTAGAACATGGAAGCCTAGCTGCCAAAGCTGTTGTAGAACTTTCAAAGCAATATTGTTTTGATGATGGTGGTTCATGCCACTTAGGTTTCAAGGATGAAAGGTTTGAACATGGGCAATCATTTCCTGGAGATGGTAATTTTTCTATTGGTAGGCAGAATTGGAACATGAAATTTATGGTTGCAACCTCTGCTGCTCAAGCAGCGGCTGAGTTTGCAGAATATGCAGTCCTAGCTGCCAGAGCTGTTGTACAACTTTCAAGGCAATATTGTGTTGATGATGGTGGTTCATGCCACTTAGGTTTCGAGGATGAAAGGTTGGAACATGGGCAATCATTTCCTGGAGATGGTAGTGGTAATTTTTGTGTTGGAAGGCAGAATTGTAACATGAAATTTAAGGATGCTACCTCTGCTGCTCAAGCAACGGCTGAGTTTGCAGAATATGCAAGCCTAGCTGCCAGAGCTGTTGTAGAACTTTCAAGGCAATATTGTGTTGATGATGGTAGTTTATGCCACTTATGTTTCAACGATGAAAGGTTGGGACATGGGTAATCATTTCCTGGAGATGGTAATATTTCTATTGGCAGGCAGAATTGTAACATGAAATTTAAGGATGCTACCTTTGCTGCTCAAGCAGCGGATGAGTTTGCAGAACATGCAAGCCTAGCTGCCAGAGCTGTTGTAGAACTTTCAAGGGAATAATGTTTTGATGATGGTGGTTCATGCAACTTAGGTTTCAAGGATGATAGGTTGGAACATGGGCAATCATTTTCTGGAGATGGTAATGGTAATATTTTTGTTGGCAGGCAGAATTAGAACATTAAATTTAAGGATGCTACCTTTGCTCCTCAAGCAATGGCTGAGTTTGCAGAACATGCAAGCCTAGCTGCCAGAGCTGTTGTAGAACTTTCAAGGCAATATTGCGTTGATGATGGTGGTTTATGCCACTTAGGTTTCAAGGATGAAAGGTTGGAACATGGGCAATCATTTCATGGATATGGTAATGGTAATATGTTTGTTGGCAGGCAGAATTGGAACATGAAATTTAAGGATGCTACCTCTACTGCTCAAGCAACAGTTGAGTTTGCAGAACATTCAAGCCTAGCTGCCAGAGCTGTTGTAGAACTTTCAAGGCAATATTGTGTTGATGATGGTGGTTCGTGCCACTTACGTTTCAAGGATGAAAGGTTGGAACATGGGCAATCATTTCCTGGAGATGGTAATGGTAATTTTTCTGTTGGCAGGCAAAATTGGAACATGAATTTTAAGGATGCTACCTCTGCTGCTCAAGCAACGGCTAAGTTTGCAGAACATGCAAGCCTAGCTGCCAGAGCTGTTGTAGAACTTTCAAGGCAATATTGTGTTGATGATGGTGGTTCATGCCACTTAGGTTTCAAGGATGATAGGTTGGAACATAGACAATCATTTCCTGGAGATGGTAATGGTAATATTTATATTGGCAGGCAGAATTGGAAGATGAAATTTTAGGATGCTACCTCTGCTGCTCAAGCAGCAGTTGAGTTTGCAGATCATACAAGCCTAGCTGCCAGAGTTGTTGTAGAACATTCAAGGCAATATTGTGTTGATGATGGTGGTTCATGCCACTTAGGTTTCAAGGATGAAAGGTTGGAACATGGGCAATCATTTCCTGGAGAAGGTAATGGTAATTTTTCTGTTGGCAGGCAGAATTGGAACAAGAAATTTAAGGATGCTACCTCTACTGCTTAAGCAGCGACTGAGTTTACAGAATATGCAAGCCTAGCTGCCAGAGTTGTTGTAGAACTTTCAAGGCAATATTGTGTTGATGATGGTGGCTCATGCCACTTATGTTTCAAGGATGAAAGGTTAGAACATGGGCAATCATTTCCTGGAGATGGTAATGGTAATTCTTCTGTTGGCAGGCAGAATTGGAACATGAGATTTAAGGATGCTACCTCTACTGCTTAAGAAGCGGCTGAGTTTGCAGAACATGCAAGCCTAGCTTCTAGAGCTGTTGTAGAACTTTCAAGGAAATATTATGTTGATGATGGTGGTTTATGCCACTTAACTTTCAAGGATAAAAGGTTGGAACATGGGCAATCATTTCCTAGAGATGGTAATGGTTAGTTTTCTGTTGGCAGGCAGAATTGGAACATGAAATTTAAGGATGCTACCTATGTTGCTCAAGCAGCGGCTGAGTTTGTAGAACATGCAAGCCTAGCTGCCAGAGCTGTTGTAGAACTTTCAAAGCAATATTGTGTTGATGATGGTGGTTCATGCCACTTAGGTTTCAAGGATGAAAGGTTTGAGCATGGGCAATCATTTCCTAGAGACGGTAATGGTAATTGTTCTGTTGGCACGCAGAATTGGATCATGAAATTTAAGGATGCTACCTCTGTTGTTCAAGCAGCGGCTGAGTTTGCAGAACATGCAAGCCTAGTTGCCAAAGTTGTTTTAGAACTTTCAAGGCAATATTGTGTTGATGATGGTGGTTCATGCCACTTAGGTTTCAAGGATGAAAGGTTGGAACATGGGCAATCATTTCCTAGAGATAGTAGTGGTAATGTTTCTGTTGGCAGGCAGAATTGGAACATGAAATTTAAGGATGCTACCTCGACTTCTCAAGCAGCGGCTGAGTTTGCAGAACATGCAAGCCTAGCTGCTAGAGATGTTGTAGAACTTTGAAGGCAATATTTTGTTGATGATGGTGGGTCATGCCACTTAGGTTTCAAGGATGAAAGGTTTGAACATGGGCAATCATTTCATGGAGACGGTAATGGTAATTGTTCTGTTGGCACGCAGAATTGGAACATGAAATTTAAGGATGCTACCTCTGCTACTCAAGCAGCGGCTGAGTTTGCAGAACATGCAAGCCTAGTTGCCAAAGCTGTTGTAGAACCTTCAAGGCAATATTGTGTTGATGATGGTGGTTCATGCCACTTAGGTTTCAAGGATGAAAGGTTGGAACATGGGCAATCATTTCCTGGAGATGGTAATGGTAATTTTTGTGTTGGCAAGTAGAATTGTAACATGAAATTTAAGGATGCTACATCTGCTGCTCAAGTAGCAGCTGAGTTTGCAGAACATGCAAGCCTAACTGCCAGAGCTATTATAGAACTTTCAAGGCAATATTGTGTTGATGATGGTGGTTCATGCCACTTAGGTTTTAAGGATGATAGGTTGGAACATGTGCAATCATTTCCTAGAGATGGTAATGGTAATATTTTTGTTGGCAGGCAGAATTGGAACATGAAATTTAAGGATGCTACCTCTGCTGCTCAAGCAACGGCTGAGTTTGTAGAATATGCAAGCCTAGCTGCCAGAGCTGTTGTAAAACTTTCAAGGCAATATTGTGTTGATGATGGTGGTTCATGCCACTTATGTTTCAAGGATGATAGGTTGGAACATGGGCAATCATTTCCTAGATATGGTAATGGTAATTTGTTTGTTGGCAGGCAAAATTGGAACATGAAATTTAACGATGCTACCTCTGCTGCTAAAGCAGCGGCTGAGTTTGTAGAACATGCAAGCCTAGCTGCCAGAGCTGTTGTAGAACTTTTAAGGCAATGTTCTGTTGATGATGGTGGTTCATGCCACTTAGGTTTCGAGGATGAAAGGTTGGAACATGGGCAATCATTTCCTGGAGAAGGTAATGGTAATTTTTCTGTTGGCAGGCAGAATTGGAATATGAAATTTAAGGATGCTACCTCTGCTGCTCAAGCACCGACTGAGTTTGCAGAAAATGCAAGCCTAGCTGCCAGAGCTGTTGTAGAACTTTCAAGGCAATATTGTGTTGATGATGGTGGTTCATGCCACTTATGTTTCAAGGATTAAAGGTTAGAACATGGGCAATCATTTCCTGGAGATGGTAATGGTATTTCTTCTATTGGCAGGCAGAATTGGAATATGAGATTTGAGGATGCTACCTCTGCTGCTTAAGAAGCGGCTGAGTTTGCAGAACATGCAAGCCTAGCTTCCAGAGCTGTTGTAGAACTTTCAAAGAAATATTGTGTTGATGATGGGGGTACATGCCACTTCACTTTCAAGGATGAAAGGTTGGAACAAGGGCAATCATTTCCTGGAGTTGGTAATGTTAAGTTTTCTCTTGGCAAGCAGAATTGGAACATGAAATTTAAGGATGCTACCTATGTTGCTCAAGCAGCGGCTGAGTTTGTAGAACATGGAAGCCTAGCTGCCAGGGCTGTTGTAGAACTTTCAAAGCAATATTGTTTTGATGATGGTGGTTCATGCCACTTAGGTTTCAAGGATGAAAGGTTTGAACATGGGCAATCATTTCCTGGAGATGGTAATTTTTCTATTGGTAGGCAGAATTGGAACATGAAATTTATGGTTGCAACCTCTGCTGCTCAAGCAGCGGCTGAGTTTGCAGAATATGCAGTCCTAGCTGCCAGAGCTGTTGTACAACTTTCAAGGCAATATTGTGTTGATGATGGTGGTTCATGCCACTTAGGTTTCGAGGATGAAAGGTTGGAACATGGGCAATCATTTTCTGGAGATGGTAGTGGTAATTTTTGTGTTGGAAGGCAGAATTGTAACATGAAATTTAAGGATGCTACCTCTGCTGCTCAAGCAACGACTGAGTTTGCAGAATATGCAAGCCTAGCTGCCAGAGCTGTTGTAGAACTTTCAAGGCAATATTGTGTTGATGATGGTAGTTTATGCCACTTATGTTTCAACGATGAAAGGTTGGGACATAGGCAATCATTTCCTGGAGATGGTAATTTTTCTATTGGCAGGCAGAATTGTAACATGAAATTTAAGGATGCTACCTTTGCTGCTCAAGCAGCGGATGAGTTTGCAGAACATGCAAGCCTAGCTGCCAGAGCTGTTGTAGAACTTTCAAGGGAATAATGTTTTGATGATGGTGGTTCATGCAACTTAGGTTTCAAGGATGATAGGTTGGAACATGGGCAATCATTTTCTGGAGATGGTAATGGTAATATTTTTGTTGGCAGGCAGAATTAGAACATTAAATTTAAGGATGCTACCTTTGCTCCTCAAGCAACGGCTGAGTTTGCAGAACATGCAAGCCTAGCTGCCAGAGCTGTTGTAGAACTTTCAAGGCAATATTGCGTTGATGATGGTGGTTTATGCCACTTAGGTTTCAAGGATGAAAGGTTGGAACATGGGCAATTATTTCATGGAGATGGTAATGGTAATATGTTTGTTGGCAGGCAGAATTAGAACATGAAATTTAAGGATGCTACCTCTACTGCTCAAGCAACAGTTGAGTTTGCAGAACATTCAAGCCTAGCTGCCAGAGCTGTTGTAGAACTTTCAAGGCAATATTGTGTTGATGATGGTGGTTCGTGCCACTTACGTTTCAAGGATGAAAGGTTGGAACATGGGCAATCATTTCCTGGAGATGGTAATGGTAATTTTTCTGTTGGCAGGCAAAATTGGAACATGAATTTTAAGGATGCTACCTCTGCTGCTCAAGCAACGGCTAAGTTTGCAGAACATGCAAGCCTAGCTGCCAGAGCTGTTGTAGAACTTTCAATGCAATATTGTGTTGATGATGGTGGTTCATGCCACTTAGGTTTCAAGGATGATAGGTTGGAACATAGGCAATCATTTCCTGGAGACGGTAATGGTAATATTTATGTTGGCAGGCAGAATTGGAAGATGAAATTTTAGGATGCTACCTCTGCTGCTCAAGCAGCAGTTGAGTTTGCAGATCATACAAGCCTAGCTGCCAGAGTTGTTGTAGAACATTCAAGGCAATATTGTGTTGATGATGGTGGTTCATGCCACTTAGGTTTCAAGGATGAAAGGTTGGAACATGGGCAATCATTTCCTGGAGAAGGTAATGGTAATTTTTCTGTTGGCAGGCAGAATTGGAACAAGAAATTTAAGGATGCTACCTCTACTGCTTAAGCAGCGACTGAGTTTACAGAATATGCAAGCCTAGCTGCCAGAGTTGTTGTAGAACTTTCAAGGCAATATTGTGTTGATGATGGTGGCTCATGCCACTTATGTTTCAAGGATGAAAGGTTAGAACATGGGCAATCATTTCCTGGAGATTGTAATGGTAATTCTTCTGTTGGCAGGCAGAATTGGAACATGAGATTTAAGGATGCTACCTCTACTGCTTAAGAAGCGGCTGAGTTTGCAGAACATGCAAGCCTAGCTTCTAGAGCTGTTGTAGAACTTTCAAGGAAATATTATGTTGATGATGGTGGTTTATGCCACTTAACTTTCAAGGTTAAAAGGTTGGAACATGGGCAATCATTTCCTAGAGATGGTAATGGTTAGTTTTCTGTTGGCAGGCAGAATTGGAACATGAAATTTAAGGATGCTACCTATGTTGCTCAAGCAGCGGCTGAGTTTGTAGAACATGCAAGCCTAGCTTCCAGAGCTGTTGTACAACTTTCAAAGCAATATTGTGTTGATGATGGTGGTTCATGCCACTTAGGTTTCAAGGATGAAAGGTTTGAGCATGGGCAATCATTTCCTAGAGACGGTAATGGTAATTGTTCTGTTGGCACGGAGAATTGGATCATGAAATTTAAGGATGCTACCTCTGCTGTTCAAGCAGCGGCTGAGTTTGCAGAACATGCAAGCCTAGTTGCCAAAGTTGTTTTAGAACTTTCAAGGCAATATTGTGTTGATGATGGTGGTTCATGCCACTTAGGTTTCAAGGATGAAAGGTTGGAACATGGGCAATCATTTCCTAGAGATAGTAGTGGTAATGTTTCTGTTGGCAGGCAGAATTGGAACATGAAATTTAAGGTTGCTACCTCTGCTTCTCAAGCAGCGGCTGAGTTTGCAGAACATGCAAGCCTAGCTGCTAGAGATGTTGTAGAACGTTGAAGGCAATATTTTGTTGATGATGGTGGGTCATGCCACTTAGGTTTCAAGGATGAAAGGTTTGAACATGGGCAATCATTTCATGGAGACGGTAATGGTAATTGTTCTGTTGGCACGCAGAATTGGAACATGAAATTTAAGGATGCTACCTCTGCTACTCAAGCAGCGGCTGAGTTTGCAGAACATGCAAGCCTAGTTGCCAAAGCTGTTGTAGAACCTTCAAGGCAATATTGTGTTGATGATGGTGGTTCATGCCACTTAGGTTTCAAGGATGAAAGGTTGGAACATGGGCAATCATTTCCTGGAGATGGTAATGGTAATTTTTGTGTTGGCAAGTAGAATTGTAACATGAAATTTAAGGATGCTACATCTGCTGCTCAAGTAGCAGCTGAGTTTGCAGAACATGCAAGCCTAACTGCCAGAGCTATTATAGAACTTTCAAGGCAATATTGTGTTGATGATGGTGGTTCATGCCACTTAGGTTTTAAGGATGATAGGTTGGAACATGTGCAATCATTTCCTAGAGATGGTAATGGTAATATTTTTGTTGGCAGGCAGAATTGGAACATGAAATTTAAGGATGCTACCTCTGCTGCTCAAGCAACGGCTGAGTTTGTAGAATATGCAAGCCTAGCTGCCAGAGCTGTTGTAAAACTTTCAAGGCAATATTGTGTTGATGATGGTGGTTCATGCCACTTATGTTTCAAGGATGATAGGTTGGAACATGGGCAATCATTTCCTAGAGATGGTAATGGTAATTTGTTTGTTGGCAGGCAAAATTGGAACATGAAATTTAACGATGCTACCTCTGCTGCTAAAGCAGCGGCTGAGTTTGCAGAACATGCAAGCCTAGCTGCCAGAGCTGTTGTAGAACTTTTAAGGTAATGTTCTGTTGATGATGGTGGTTCATGCCACTTAGGTTTCAAGGATGAAATGTTGGAACATGGGCAATCATTTCCTGGAGATAGTAAAGTTAATTTTTCTGTTGGAAGGCAGAATTGGTACATATGATTTAAGGATGCTACCTCGGCTGCTCAAGAAGCGGCTGAGTTTGCAGAACATGCAAGCCTAGCTGCCCGAGCTGTTGTAGAATTTCAAGGCAATATTGTGTTGATGATGGTGGTTCATGCCACTTAGGTTTCAAGGATGAAAGGTTGGAACTTGGGCAATCATTTCCTGGAGATTGCAATGGTAATTTTTCTGTTGGCAGGCAGAATTGGAACATGAAATTGAAGGATGATACCTCTGCTGCTCAAGCAGCGGCTGAGTTTGCAGAACATGCAAGCCTAGCTGCCAGAGCTATTGTAGAACGTTCAGGGCAATATTGTGGTTATGATGGTGGTTCATGCCACTAGGTTTCAAGGATGAATGGTTGGAACATGGGCAATTATATCCTGGAGATGGTAATTTTACTATTGGCAGGCAGAATTAGAACATGAAATTTAAGGATGCAACCTCTGCTGCTCAAGCAGCGGCTGAGTTTGCAGAATATGCAAGCCTAGCTGCCAGAGTTGTTGTAGAACTTTCAAGGCAATATTATGTTGATGATGGTATTTCATGCCACTTAGGCTTCAAGGATGAAAGGTTGGAACATGGGCAATCATTTCCTGGAGATGGTAATGGTAATTTTTGTGTTGGCAAGCAGAATTGTAACATGAAATTTAAGGATGCTACCTCTGCTGCTCAAGCAGCGGCTGAGTTTGTAGAACATGTAAGCCTAACTGCCAGAGCTATTGTAGAACTTTCAAGGCAATATTGTGTTGATGATGGTGGTTAATTCCACTTAGGTTTCAAGGATGATAGGTTGGAACATGGGCAATCATTTCCTGGAGATGGTAATGGTCATATTTTTGTTGGCAGGCAGAATTGGAACATGAAATTTAAGGATGCTACCTCTGCTGCTCAAGCAACGGCTGAGTTTACAGAACATGCAAGCCTAGCTGCCAGAGTTGTTGTAGAACTTTCAAGGTAATATTGTGTTGATGATGGTGGTTCATGCCACTTAGGTTTCAAGGATGAAAGGTTGGAACATGGGCAATCATTTCCTGGAGATGGTAATGGTAATTTTTCTGTTGGCAGGCAGAATTGGAACATGAAATTTAAGGATGCTACATCTGCTGCTCAAGCAGCGGCTAAGTTTGCAGAACATGCAAGCCTAGCTGCCAGAGCTGTGGTAGAACTTTCAAGGCAATATTGTGTTGATGATGGTGGTTCATGCCACTTAGGTTTCAAGGATGATAGATTGGAACATGGGCAATCATTTCCTGGAGATGGTAATGGTAATTTTTTTGTTGGCAGGCAAAATTGGAACATGAAATTTAAGGATGCTACCTCTGCTGCTCAAGCAACGGCTGAGTTTGCAGAACATGCAAGCCTAGCTGCCAGAGCTGTTGTAGAACTTTTAAGGCAATATTGTGTTGATGATGGTGGTTCATGCCACTTAGGTTTCAAGGATGAAAAGTTGGAACATGGGCAATCATTTCCTAGAGATAGTAAAGGTAATTTTTCTGTTGGAAGGCAGAATTGGAACATATGATTTAAGGATGCTACCTCTGCTGCTCAAGAAGCGGCTGAGTTTGCAGAACATGCAAGCCTAGCTGCCAGAGCTGTTGTAGAATTTCAAGGAAATATTGTGTTAATGATGGTGGTTCATGCCACTAGGTTTCAAGGATGATAGGTTGGAACATGGGCAATAATTTCCTGGAGATGGTAATGGTAATATTTTTGTTGGCAGGTAGAATTGGAACATGAAATTTAAGGATGCTACCTCTGCTGCTCAAGCAACGGCTGAGTTTGCAGAACATGCAAGCCTAGCTTCTAGAGCTGTTGTAGAACTTTCAAGGCAATATTGTGTTGATGATGGTGGTTCATGCCACTTAGGTTTCAAGGATGAAAGGTTGGAACATGGGCAATCATTTCCTGGAGATGGTAATGGTAATTTTTCTGTTGGCAGGCAGAATTGGAACATGAAATTTAAGGATGCTACCTCTGCTGCTCAAGCAACGGCTGAGTTTGCAGAACATGCAAGCCTAGCTGTCAGAGATATAGTAGAACTTTCAATGCAATATTGTGTTGATGATGGTGGTTCATGCCACTTAGGTTTCAAGGATGAAAGGTTGGAACATGGGCAATCATTTCCTAGAGTTGGTAATGGTAATTTTTCTGTTGGCAGGCAGAATTGGAACATGAAATTTAAGGATGCTACCTATGCTGCTCAAGCAGCGGCTGAGTTTGCAGAACATGCAAGCCTAGCTGCCAGAGCTGTTGTAGAATTTCAAGGAAATATTGTGTTGATGATGGTGGTTCATGCCACTAGGTTTCAAGGATGATAGGTTGGAACATGGGCAATAATTTCCTGGAGATGGTAATGGTAATATTTTTGTTGGCAAGCAGAATTGGAACATGAAATTTAAGGATGCAACCTCTGCTGCTCAAGCAACGGCTGAGTTTGCAGAATATGCAAGCCTAGCTGCCAGAGCTGTTGTAGAACTTTCAAGGCAATATTGTGTTGATGATGGTGGTTCATGCCACTTAGGTTTCAAGGATGAAAGGTTGGAACATGGGCAATCATTTCCTGGAGATGGTAATGGTAATTTTTCTGTTGGCAGGCAGAATTGGAACATGAAATTTAAGGATGCTACCTCTGCTGCTCAAGCAGCGGCTGAGTTTGCAGAACATGCAAGCCTAGCTGCCAGAGCTGTTGTAGAACTTTCAAGGCAATATTGTGTTGATGATGGTGGTTCATGCCACTTAGGTTTCAAGGATGAAAGGTTGGAACATGGGCAATCATTTCCTGGAGATGGTAATGGTAATTTTTCTGTTGGCAGGCAGAATTGGAACATGAAATTTAAGGATGCTACCTCTGCTGCTCAAGAAGCGGCTGAGTTTGCAGAACATGCAAGCCTAGCTGCCAGAGCTGTTGTAGAATTTCAAGGAAATATTGTGTTGATGATGGTGGTTCATGCCACTTAGGTTTCAAGGATGAAAGGTTGGAACTTGGGCAATCATTTCCTGGAGATTGTAATGGTAATTTTTCTGTTGGCAGGCAGAATTGGAACATGAAATTTAAGGATGATACTTCTGCTGCTCAAGCAACGGCTGAGTTTGCAAAACATGCAAGCCTAGCTGCCAGAGCTGTTGTAGAACTTTCAAGGCAATATTGTGTTGATGATGGTGGTTCATGCCACTTAGGTTTCAAGGATGATAGGTTGGAACATGGGCAATCATTTCCTGGAGATGGTAATGGTAATTTTTTTGTTGGCAGGCAAAATTGGAACATGAAATTTAAGGATGCTACCTCTGCTGCTCAAGCAACGGATGAGTTTGCAGAACATGCAAGCCTAGCTGCCAGAGCTGTTATAGAACTTTTAAGGCAATATTGTGTTGATGATGGTGGTTCATGCCACTTAAGTTTCAAGGATGAAAAGTTAGAACATGGGCAATCATTTCCTGGAGATAGTAAAGGTAATTTTTCTGTTGAAAGGCAGAATTGGAACATATGATTTAAGGATGCTACCTCTGCTGCTCAAGAAGCGGCTGAGTTTGCAGAACATGCAAGCCTAGCTGCCAGAGCTGTTGTAGAATTTCAAGGAAATATTGTGTTGATGATGGTGGTTCATGCCACTAGGTTTCAAGGATGATAGGTTGGAACATGGGCAATAATTTCCTGGAGATGGTAATGGTAATATTTTTGTTGGCAGGCAGAATTGGAACATGAAGTTTAAGGATGCAACCTCTGCTGCTCAAGCAACGGCTGAGTTTGCAGAACATGCAAGCCTAGCTGCCAGAGCTGTTGGAACATGGGCAATCATTTCCTGGAGATGGTAATGGTAATTTTTTTGTTGGCAAGCAAAATTGGAACATGAAATTTAAGGATGCTACCTCTGCTGCTCAAGCAACGGCTGAGTTTGCAGAACATGCAAGCCTAGCTGCCAGAGCTGTTGTAGAACTTTTAAGGCAATATTGTGTTGATGATGGTGGTTCATGCCACTTAGGTTTCAAGGATGAAAAGTTGGAACATGGGCAATCATTTCCTGGAGATAGTAAAGGTAATTTTTCTGTTGGAGGGCAGAATTGGAACATATGATTTAAGGATGCTACCTCTGCTGCTCAAGAAGCGGCTGAGTTTGCAGAACATGCAAGCCTAGCTGCCAGAGCTGTTGTAGATTTTCAAGGAAATATTGTGTTGATGATGGTGGTTCATGCCACTTAGGTTTCAAGGATGAAAGGTTGGAACTTGGGTAATCATTTCCTGGAGATTGTAATGTTAATTTTTCTGTTGGCAGGCAGAATTGGAACATGAAATTTAAGGATGATACTTCTGCTGCTCAAGCAACGGCTGAGTTTGCAGAACTTGCAAGCCTAGCTGCCAGAGCTATTGTAGAACTTTCAAGGCAATATTGTGGTTATGATGGTGGTTCATGCCACTAGGTTTCAGGGATGATAGGTTGGAACATGGACAATAATTTCCTGGAGATGGTAATGGTAATATTTTTGTTGGCAGGCAGAATTGGAACATGAAATTTAAGGATGCTACCTCTGCTGCTCAAGCAACGGCTGAGTTTGCAGAACATGCAAGCCTAGCTGCCAGAGCTGTTGTAGAACTTTCAAGGCAATATTGTGTTAATGATGGTGGTTCGTGCCACTTAGGTTTCAAGGATGAAAGGTTGGAACATGGGCAATCATTTCCTGGAGATGGTAATGGTAATTTTTCTGTTGGCAGGCAGAATTGGAACATGAAATTTAAGGATGCTACCTCTGCTGCTCAAGCAACGGCTGAGTTTGCAAAACATGCAAGCCTAGCTGCCAGAGCTATTGTTGAACTTTCAAGGCAATATTATGTTGATGATGGTGGTTCATGCCACTTAGGTTTCAAGGATGATAGGTTGGAACATGGGCAATCATTTCCTGGAGATGGTAATGGTAATTTTTCTGTTGGCAGGTAGAATTGGAACATGAAATTTAAGGATGCTACCTCTACTGCTCAAGCAACGGCTGAGTTTGCAAAACATGCAAGCCTAGCTGCCAGAGCTGTTGTAGAACTTTCAAGGCAATATTGTGTTGATGATGGTGGTTCATGCCACTTAGGTTTCAAGGATGATAGGTTGGAACATGGGCAATCATTTCCTGGAGATGGTAATGGTAATTTTTTTGTTGGCAGGCAAAATTGGAACATGAAATTTAAGGATGCTACCTCTGCTGCTCAAGCAACGGCTGAGTTTGCAGAACATGCAAGCCTAGCTGCCAGAACTGTTGTAGAACTTTTAAGGCAATATTGTGTTGATGATGGTGGTTCATGCCACTTAGGTTTCAAGGATGAAAAGTTGGAACATGGGCAATCATTTCCTGGAGATAGTAAAGGTAATTTTTCTGTTGGAAGGCAGAATTGGAACATATGATTTAAGGATACTACCTCTGCTGCTCAAGAAGCGGTTGAGTTTGCAGAACATGCAAGCCTAGCTGCCAGAGCTGTTGTAGAATTTCAAGGAAATATTGTATTGATGATGGTGGTTCATGCCACTTAGGTTTCAAGGATGAAAGGTTGGAACTTGGGCAATCATTTCCTAGAGATTGTAATGGTAATTTTTCTGTTGGCAGGCAGAATTGGAACATGAAATTTAAGAATGACACTTCTGCTGCTCAAGCAACGGCTGAGTTTGCAGAACATGCAAGCCTAGCTGCCAGAGCTATTGTAGAACTTTCAAGGCAATATTGTGGTTATGATGGTAGTTCATGCCACTAGGTTTCAAGGATGATAGGTTGGAACATGGGCAATAATTTCCTGGAGATGGTAATGGTAATTTTTCTGTTGGCAGGCAGAATTGGAACATGAAATTTAAGGATGCTACCTCTGCTGCTCAAGCAACGGCTGAGTTTGCAGAACATGCAAGCCTAGCTGCCAGAGCTGTTGTAGAACTTTCAAGGCAATATTGTGTTGATGATGGTGGTTCATGCCACTTAGGTTTCAAGGATGAAAGGTTGGAACATGGGCAATCATTTCCTGGAGATGGTAATGGTAATTTTTCTGTTGGCAGGCAGAATTGGAACATGAAATTTAAGGATGCTACCTCTGCTGCTCAAGCAACGGCTGAGTTTGCAAAACATGCAAGCCTAGCTGCCAGAGCTGTTGTAGAACTTTCAAGGCAATATTGTGTTGATGATGGTGGTTCATGCCACTTAGGTTTCAAGGATGATAGGTTGGAACATGGGCAATCATTTCCTGGAGATGGTAATTTTACTATTGGCATGCAGAATTAGAACATGAAATTTAAGGATGCTGCCTCTGCTGCTCAAGTAGCGACTGAGTTTGCAGAATATGCAAGCCTAGCTGCCAGAGCTGTTGTAGAACTTTCAAGGCAATATTGTGTTGATGATGGTATTTCATGCCTCTTAGGTTTCAAAGAAGAAAGGTTGGAACATGGGCAATCATTTCCTAGAGATGGTAATGGTAATATTTATGTTGGCAAGCAGAATTGTAACATGAAATTTAAGGATGCTACCTCTGCTGCTCAAGCAGCGGCTGAGTTTGCAGAACATGCAAGCCTAACTGCCAGAGCAATTGTAGAACTTTCAAGGCAATATTGTGATGATGATGGTGGTTCATGCCACTTAGGTTTCGAGGATGATAGGTTGGAACATGGGCAATCATTTCCTGGAGATGGTAATGGTAATATTTTTGTTGGCAGGCAGAATTCGAACATGAAATTTAAGGATGCTACCTCTGCTGCTCAAGCAACGGCTGAGTTTGCAGAACATGCAAGCCCAGCAGCCAGAGCTGTTGTAGAACTTTCAAGGCAATATTTTGTTGATGATGGTGGTTCATGCCACTTAGGTTTCAAGGATGAAAGGTTGGAACATGGGCAATCATTTCCTGGAGATGGTAATGGTAATTTTTTTGTTGGCAGGCAAAATTGGAACATGAAATTTAAGGATGCTACCTCTGCTGCTCAAGCAACGGCTGAGTTTGCAGAACATGCAAGCCTAGCTGCCAGAACTGTTGTAGAACTTTTAAGGCAATATTGTGTTGATGATGGTGGTTCATGCCACTTAGGTTTCAAGGATGAAAAGTTGGAACATGGGCAATCATTTCCTGGAGATAGTAAAGGTAATTTTTCTGTTGGAAGGCAGAATTGGAACATATGATTTAAGGATACTACCTCTGCTGCTCAAGAAGCGGCTGAGTTTGCAGAACATGCAAGCCTAGCTGCCAGAGCTGTTGTAGAATTTCAAGGAAATATTGTGTTGATGATGGTGGTTCATGCCACTTAGGTTTCAAGGATGAAAGGTTGGAACTTGGGTAATCATTTCCTGGAGATTGTAATGTTAATTTTTCTGTTGGCAGGCAGAATTGGAACATGAAATTTAAGGATGATACTTCTGCTGCTCAAGCAACGGCTGAGTTTGCAGAACTTGCAAGCCTAGCTGCCAGAGCTATTGTAGAACTTTCAAGGCAATATTGTGGTTATGATGGTGGTTCATGCCACTAGGTTTCAGGGATGATAGGTTGGAACATGGACAATAATTTCCTGGAGATGGTAATGGTAATATTTTTGTTGGCAGGCAGAATTCGAACATGAAATTTAAGGATGCTACCTCTGCTGCTCAAGCAACGGCTGAGTTTGCAGAACATGCAAGCCTAGCTGCCAGAGCTGTTGTAGAACTTTCAAGGCAATATTGTGTTGATGATGGTGGTTCATGCCACTTAGGTTTCAAGGATGATAGGTTGGAACATGGGCAATCATTTCCTGGAGATGGTAATGGTTATTTTTTTTTTGGCACGCAAAATTGGAACATGAAATTTAAGGTTGCTACCTCTGCTGCTCAAGCAACGGCTGAGTTTGCAGAACATGCAAGCCTAGCTGCCAGAGCTGTTGTAGAACTTTTAAGGCAATATTGTGTTGATGATGGTGGTTCATGCCACTTAGGTTTCAAGGATGAAAAGTTGGAACATGGGCAATCATTTCCTGGAGATAGTAAAGGTAATTTTTCTGTTGGAAGGCAGAATTGGAACATATGATTTAAGGATGCTACCTCTGCTGCTCAAGACGCGGCTGAGTTTGCAGAACATGCAAGCCTAGCTGCCAGAGCTGTTGTAGAAATTTTAAGGCAGTATTGTGTTGATGATGGTGGTTCATGCCACTTAGGTTTCAAGGATGAAAGGTTGGAACATGGGCAATCATTTCCTGGAGATAGTAAAGGTAATTTTTCTGTTGGAAGGCAGAATTGGAACATGAAATTTAAGGATGCTACCACTGCTGCTCAAGCAACGGCTGAGTTTGCAGAACATGCAAGCCTAGCTGCCAGAGTTGTTGTAGAACTTTCAAGGCAATATTGTGTTGATGATGGTGGTTCATGCCACTTAGGTTTCAAGGATTAAAGGTTGGAACATGGGCAATCATTTCCTAGAGATGGTAATGGTAATTTTCTGTTGGCAGGCAGAATTGGAACATGAAATTTAAGGATGCTACCTCTGCTGCTCAAGCAACGGCTGAGTTTGCAGAACATGCAAGCCTAGCTGCCAGAGCTGTTGTAGAACTTTCAAGGCAATATTGTGTTGATGATGGTGGTTCATGCCACTTAGGTTTCAAGGATGATAGGTTGGAACATGGGCAATCATTTCCTGGAGATGGTAATGGTAATTTTTCTGTTGGCAGGTAGAATTGGAACATGAAATTTAAGGATGCTACCTCTGCTGCTCAAGCAACGGCTGAGTTTGCAAAACATGCAAGCCTAGCTGCCAGAGCTGTTGTAGAACTTTCAAGGCAATATTGTGTTGATGATGGTGGTTCATGCCACTTAGGTTTCAAGGATGATAGGTTGGAACATGGGCAATCATTTCCTGGAGATGGTAATGGTAATTTTTTTGTTGGCAGGCAAAATTGGAACATGAAATTTAAGGATGCTACCTCTGCTGCTCAAGCAACGGCTGAGTTTGCAGAACATGCAAGCCTAGCTGCCAGAGCTGTTGTAGAACTTTTAAGGCAATATTGTGTTGATGATGGTGGTTCATGCCACTTAGGTTTCAAGGATGAAAAGTTGGAACATGGGCAATCCTTTCCTGGAGATAGTAAAGGTAATTTTTCTGTTGGAAGGCAGAATTGGAACATATGATTTAAGGATGCTACCTCTGCTGCTCATGACGCGGCTGAGTTTGCAGAACAAGCAAGCCTAGCTGCCAGAGCTGTTGTAGAAATTTTAAGGCAGTATTGTGTTGATGATGGTGGTTCATGCCACTTAGGTTTCAAGGATGAAAGGTTGGAACATGGGCAATCATTTCCTGGAGATAGTAAAGGTAATTTTTCTGTTGGAAGGCAGAATCTGAACATGAAATTTAAGGATGCTACCTCTGCTGCTCAAGCAACGGCTGAGTTTGCAGAACATGCAAGCCTAGCTGCCAGAGCTGTTGTAGAACTTTCAAGGCAATATTGTGTTGATGATGGTGGTTCATGCCACTTAGGTTTCAAGGATGAAAGGTTGGAACATGGGCAATCATTTCCTGGAGATGGTAATGGTAATTTTTCTGTTGGCAGGCAGAATTGGAACATGAAATTTAAGGATGCTACCTCTGCTGCTCAAGCAACGGCTGAGTTTGCAGAACATGCAAGCCTAGCTGCCAGAGCTGTTGTAGAACTTTCAAGGCAATATTGTGTTGATGATGGTGGTTCATGCCACTTAGGTTTCAAGGATGATAGGTTGGAACATGGGCAATCATTTCCTGGAGATGGTAATGGTAATTTTTTTGCTGGCAGGCAAAATTGAAAAATGAAATTTAAGGATGCTACCTCTGCTGCTCAAGCAACGGCTGAATTTGCATAACATGCAAGCCTAGCTGCCAGAGCTGTTGTAGAACATTCAAGGCAATATTGTGTTGATAATGGTGGTTCATGCCACTTAGGTTTCAAGGTTGAAAGGTTGGAACATGGGCAATCATTTCCTGGAGATGGTAATGGTAATTTTTCTGTTGGCAGATAGAATTGGAACATGAAATTTAAGGATGCTACCTCTGCTGCTCAAGCAACGGCTGAGTTTGCAAAACATGCAAGCCTAGCTGCCAGAGCTGTTGTAGAACTTTCAAGGCAATATTGTGTTGATGATGGTGGTTCATGCCACTTAGGTTTCAAGGATGAAAGGTTGGAACATGGACAATCATTTCCTGGAGATGGTAATGGTAATTTTTCTGTTGGCAGGCAGAATTGGAACATGAAATTTAAGGATGCTACCTCTACTGCTCAAGCAACGGCTGAGTTTGCAGAACATGCAAGCCTAGCTGCCAGAGCTGTTGTAGAACTTTCAAGGCAATATTATGTTGATGATGGTGGTTCATGCCACTTAGGTTTCAAGGATGAAAGGTTGGAACATGGGCAATCATTTCCTGGAGATGGTAATGGTAATTTTTCTGTTGGCAGGCAGAATTGGAACATGAAATTTAAGGATGCTACCTCTGCTGCTCAAGCAACGGCTGAGTTTGCAGAACATGCAAGCCTAGCTGCCAGAGCTGTTGTAGAACTTTCAAGGCAATATTGTGTTGATGATGGTGGTTCATGCCACTTAGGTTTCAAGGATGATAGGTTGGAACATGGGCAATCATTTCCTAGAGATGGTAATGGTAATTTTTTTGTTGGCAGGCAAAATTGAAACATGAGATGCCAGAGCTGTTGTAGAACTTTCAAGGCAATATTGTGTTGATGATGGTGGTTCATGCCACTTAGGTTTCAAGGATGAAAGGTTGGAACATGGGCAATCATTTCCTGGAGATGGTAATGGTAATTTTTCTGTTGGCAGGCAGAATTGGAACATGAAATTTAAGGATGCTACCTCTGCTGCTCAAGCAACGGCTGAGTTTGCAGAACATGCAAGCCTAGCTGCCAGAGCTGTTGTAGAACCTTCAAGGCAATATTGTGTTGATGATGGTGGTTCATGCCACTTAGGTTTCAAGGATGAAAGGTTGGAACATGGGCAATCATTTCCTGGAGATGGTAATGGTAATTTTTCTGTTGGCAGACAGAATTGGAACATGAAATTGAAGGATGCTACCTCTGCTGCTCAAGCAACGGCTGAGTTTGCAGAACATGCAAGCCTAGCTGCCAGAGCTGTTGTAGAACTTTCAAGGCAATATTGTGTTGATGATGGTGGTTCATGCCACTTAGGTTTCAAGGATGATAGGTTGGAACATGGGCAATCATTTCCTGGAGATAGTAATGGTAATTTTTTTGTTGGCAGGCAAAATTGAAACATGAAATTTAAGGATGCTACCTCTGCTGCTCAAGCAACGGCTGAGTTTGCAGAACATGCAAGCCTAGCTGCCAGAGCTGTTGTAGAACTTTTAAGGCAATATTGTGTTGATGATGGTGGTTCATGCCACTTAGGTTTCAAGGATGAAAGGTTGGAACATGGGCAATCATTTCCTGGAGATGGTAATGGTAATTTTTCTGTTGGCAGGCAGAATTGGAACATGAAATTTAAGGATGCTACCTCTGCTGCTCAAGCAACGGCTGAGTTTGCAGAACATGCAAGCCTAGCTGCCAGAGCTGTTGTAGAACTTTCAAGGCAATATTGTGTTGATGATGGTGGTTCATGCCACTTAGGTTTCAAGGATGAAAGGTTGGAACATGGGCAATCATTTCCTGGAGATGGTAATGGTAATTTTTCTGTTGGCAGGCAGAATTGGAACATGAAATTTAAGGATGCTACCTCTGCTGCTCAAGCAACGGCTGAGTTTGCAGAACATGCAAGCCTAGCTGCCAGAGCTGTTGTAGAACTTTCAAGGCAATATTGTGTTGATGATGGTGGTTCATGCCACTTAGGTTTCAAGGATGATAGGTTAGAACATAGGCAATCATTTCCTGGAGATGGTAATGGTAATTGTTTTGTTGGCAGGCAAAATTGAAAAATGAAATTTATGGATGCTACCTCTGCTGCTCAAGCAACGGCTGAATTTGCAGAACATGCAAGCCTAGCTGCCAGAGCTGTTGTAGAACATTCAAGGCAATATTGTGTTGATGATGGTGGTTCATGCCACTTAGGTTTCAAGGATGATAGGTTGGAACATGAGCAATCATTTACTGGAGATGGTAATGTTAATTTTTGTGTTGGCAAGCAGAATTGTAACATGAAATTTGAGGATGCTACCTCTGCTGCTCAAGCAACGGCTTAGTTTGCAGAACTTGCAAGCCTAGCTGCCAGAGCTGTTGTAGAACTTTCAAGGCAATATTGTGTTGATGATGGTGGTTCATGCCACTTAGGTTTCAAGGATGATAGGTTGGAACATGGGCAATCATTTCCTGGAGATGGTAATGGTAATATGTTTATTGGCAGGCAGAATTGGAACATGAAATTTAAGGATGCTACCTCTGCTGCTCAAGCAACGGCTGAGTTTGCAGAACATTCAAGCCTAGCTGCCAGAGCTATTGTAGAACTTTCAAGGCAATATTGTGTTGATGATGGTGGTTCATGCCACTTAGGTTTCAAGGATGAAAGGTTGGAACATGGGCAATCATTTCCTGGAGATGGTAATGGTAATTTTTCTGTTGGCAGGCAGAATTGGAACATGAAATTTAAGGATGCTACCTCTGCTGCTCAAGCAACGGCTGAGTTTGCAGAACATGCAAGCCTAGCTGTCAGAGATATAGTAGAACTTTCAATGCAATATTGTGTTGATGATGGTGGTTCATGCCACTTAGGTTTCAAGGATGAAAGGTTGGAACATGGGCAATCATTTCTTGGAGATGGTAATGGTAATATTTTTATTGGCAGGCAGAATTGGAACATGAAATTTAAGAATGCTACCTCTGCTGCTCAAGCAACGGCTGAGTTTGCAGAACATGCAAGCCTAGCTGCCAGAGCTGTTGTAAAACTTTCAAGGCAATATTGTGTTGATGATGGTTGTTCATGCCACTTAGGTTTCAAGGATGAAAGGTTGGAACATGGGCAATCATTTCCTGGAGATGGTAATGGTAATTTTTCTGTTGGCAGGCAGAATTGGAACATGAAATTTAAGGATGCTACCTCTGCTGCTCAAGCAACGGCTGAGTTTGCAGAACATGCAAGCCTAGCTGCCAGAGCTGTTGTAGAACTTTCAAGGCAATATTGTGTTGATGATGGTGGTTCATGCCACTTAGGTTTCAAGGATGATAGGTTGGAACATGGGCAATCATTTCCTGGAGATGGTAATGGTAATTTTTTTGTTGGCAGGCAAAATTGGAACATGAAATTTAAGGATGCTACCTCTGCTGCTCAAGCAACGGCTGAGTTTGCAGAATATACAAGCCTAGCTGCCAGAGCTGTTGTAGAACTTTGAAGGCAATATTGTGTTGATGATGGTGGTTCATGCCACTTAGGTTTCAAGGATGAAAAGTTAGAACATGGGCAATCATTTCCTGGAGATAGTAAAGGTAATTTTTCTGTTGGAAGGCAGAATTGGAACATATGATTTAAGGATGCTACCTCTGCTGCTCAAGAAGCGGCTGAGTTTGCAGAACATGCAAGCCTAGCTGCCAGAGCTGTTGTAGAATTTCAAGGCAATATTGTGTTGATGATGGTGGTTCATGCCACTTAGGTTTCAAGGATGAAAGGTTGGAACTTGGGCAATCATTTCCTGGATATTGTAATGGTAATTTTTCTGTTGGCAGGCAGAATTGGAACATGAAATTTAAGGATGATACTTCTGCTGCTCAAGAGACGGCTGAGTTTGCAGAACATGCAAGCCTAGCTGCCAGAGCTATTGTAGAACTTTCAAGGCAATATTGTGGTTATGATGGTGGTTCATGCCACTAGATTTCAAGGATGATAGGTTGGAACATGGGCAATCATTTCCTGGAGATGGTAATGGTAATAATTTTGTTGGCAGGCAGAATTGGAACATGAAATTTAAGGATGCTACCTCTGCTGCTCAAGCAATGGCTAAGTTTGCAGAACATGCAAGCCTAGCTGCCAGAGCTGTTGTAGAACTTTCAAGGCAATATTGTGTTGATGATGGTGGTTCATGCCACTTAGGTTTCAAGGATGAAAGGTTGGAACATGGGCAATCATTTCCTGGAGATGGTAATGGTAATTTTTCTGTTGGCAGGCAGAATTGGAACATGAAATTTAAGGATGCTACCTCTGCTGCTCAAGCAACGGCTGAGTTTGCAGAACATGCAAGCCTAGCTGCCAGAGCTGTTGTAGAACTTTCAAAGCAATATTGTGTAGATGATGGTGATACATGCCACTTAGGTTTCAAGGATGATAGGTTGGAACATGGGCAATCATTTCCTGGAGATGGTAATGGTAATTTTTCTGTTGGCAGGCAGAATTGTAACATGAAATTTAAGGATGCTACCTCTGCTGCTCAAGCAACGGCTGAGTTTGCAGAACATGCAAGCCTAGCTGCCAGAGCTGTTGTAGAACTTTCAAGGCAATATTGTGTTGATGATGGTGGTTCGTGCCACTTACGTTTCAAGGATGAAAGGTTGGAACATGGGCAATCATTTCCTGGAGATGGTAATGGTAATATTTTTGTTGGCAGGCAGAATTGGAACATGAAATTTAAGGATGCTACCTCTGCTGCTAAAGCAACGGCTGAGTTTATAGAACCTGCAAGCCTAGCCGCCAGAGCTATTGTACAACTTTCAAGGTAATATTGTGTTGATGATGGTGGTTCATGCCACTTAGGTTTCAAGGATGATAGGTTGGAACATGGGCAATCATTTCCTGGAGATAGTAAAGGTAATTTTTCTGTTGGAAGGTAGAATTGGAACATATGATTTAAGGATGCTACCTCTGCTGCTCAAGAAGGGGCTGAGTTTGCAGAACATGCAAGCCTAGCTGCCAGAGCTGTTGTAGAATTTCAAGGCAATATTGTCTTGATGATGGTGGTTCATGCCACTTAGGTTTCAAGGATGAAAGGTTGGAACTTGGGCAATCATTTCCTGGAGATTGTAATGGTAATTTTTCTGTTGGCAGGCAGAATTGGGACATGAAATTTAAGGATGATACTTCTGCTGCTCAAGCAACGGCTGGGTTTGCAGAACGTGCAAGCCTAGTTGCCAGAGCTATTGCAGAACTTTCAAGGCAATATTATGGTTATGATGGTGGTTCATGCCACTAGGTTTCAAGGATGAATGGTTGGAACATGGGCAATCATATCCTGGAGATGGTAATTTTACTATTGGCAGGCAGAATTAGAACATGAAATTTAAGGATGCTACCTCTGCTGCTCAAGAAGCGGCTGAGTTTGCAGGATATGCAAGCCTAGCTGCCAGAGCTGTTGTAGAACTTTCAAAGCAATATTGTGTTGAAGATGGTGTTTCATGCCACTTAGGTTTCAAGGATGAAAGTTTGGAACATGGGTAATCATTTCCTGGAGATGGTAATGGTAATTTTTGTGTTGGCAAGCAGAATTGTAACATGAAATTTAAGGATGCTACCTCTGCTGCTCAAGCAACGGCTGAGTTTTCAGAACATGCAAGCCTAGCTGCCACAGCTGTTGTAGAACTTTCAAGTCAATATTGTGTTGATGATGGTGGTTCATGCCACTTTGGTTTCAAGGATGATAGGTTGGAACATGGGCAATCATTTCCTGGAGATGTTAATGGTAATTTTTTTGTTGGCAGGCAAAATTGGAACATGAAATTTAAGGATGCTACCTTTGCTGCTCAAGCAACGGCTAAGTTTGTAGAACATGCAAGCCTAGCTGCCAGAGCTGTTGTAGAACTTTTAAGGCAATATTGTGTTGATGATGGTGGTTCATGCCACTTAGGTTTCAAGGATGAAAGGTTGGAACATGGGCAATCATTTCCTGGAGATGGTAATAGTAATATTTTTGTTGGCAGGCAGAATTGGAACATGAAATTTAAGGATGCTACCTCTGCTGCTAAAGCAACGGCTGAGTTTATAGAACATGCAAGCCTAGCCGCCAGAGCTATTGTACAACTTTCAAGGTAATATTGTGTTGATGATGGTGGTTCATGCCACTTAGGTTTCAAGGATGATAGGTTGGAACATGGGCAATCATTTCTTAGAGATAGTAAAGGTAATTTTTCTGTTGGAAGGCAGAATTGGAACATATGATTTAAGGATGCTACCTCTGCTGCTCAAGAAGTGGCTGAGTTTGCAGAACATGCAAGCCTAGCTGCCAGAGCTGTTGTAGAATTTCAAGGCAATATTTTGTTGATGATGGTGGTTCATGCCACTTAGGTTTCAAGGATGAATGGTTGGAACTTGGGCAATCATTTCCTGGAGATGGTAATGGTAATTTTTCTGTTGGCAGGCAGAATTGTAACATGAAATTTAAGGATGCTACCTCTGCTGCTCAAGCAACGGCTGAGTTTGCAGAACATGCAAGCCTAGCTGCCAGAGCTGTTGTAGAACTTTCAAAGCAATATTGTGTAGATGATGGTGATACATGCCACTTAGGTTTCAAGGATGATAGGTTGGAACATGGGCAATCATTTCCTGGAGATGGTAATGGTAATTTTTCTGTTGGCAGGCAGAATTGTAACATGAAATTTAAGGATGCTACCTCTGCTGCTCAAGCAACGGCTGAGTTTGCAGAACATGCAAGCCTAGCTGCCAGAGCTGTTGTAGAACTTTCAAGGCAATATTGTGTTGATGATGGTGATTCATGCCACTTAAGTTTCAAGGATGATAGGTTGGAACATGGGCAATCATTTCCTGGAGATGGTAATGGTAATATTTTTGTTGGCAGGCAGAATTGGAACATGAAATTTAAGGATGCTACCTCTGCTGCTAAAGCAACGGCTGAGTTTATAGAACCTGCAAGCCTAGCTGCCAGAGCTATTGTACAACTTTCAAGGTAATATTGTGTTGATGATGGTGGTTCATGCCACTTAGGTTTCAAGGATGATAGGTTGGAACATGGGCAATCATTTCCTGGAGATAGTAAAGGTAATTTTTCTGTTGGAAGGCAGAATTGGAACATATGATTTAAGGATGCTACCTCTGCTGCTCAAGAAGTGGCTGAGTTTGCAGAACATGCAAGCCTAGCTGCCAGAGCTGTTGTAGAATTTCAAGGCAATATTGTCTTGATGATGGTGGTTCATGCCACTTAGGTTTCAAGGATGAAAGGTTGGAACTTGGGCAATCATTTCCTGGAGATTGTAATGGTAATTTTTCTGTTGGCAGGCAGAATTGGGACATGAAATTTAAGGATGATACTTCTGCTGCTCAAGCAACGGCTGGGTTTGCAGAACGTGCAAGCCTAGCTGCCAGAGCTATTGCAGAACTTTCAAGGCAATATTGTGGTTATGATGGTGGTTCATGCCACTAGGTTTCAAGGATGAATGGTTGGAACATGGGCAATCATATCCTGGAGATGGTAATTTTACTATTGGCAGGCAGAATTAGAACATGAAATTTAAGGATGCTACCTCTGCTGCTCAAGAAGCGGCTGAGTTTGCAGGATATGCAAGCCTAGCTGCCAGAGCTGTTGTAGAACTTTCAAAGCAATATTGTGTTGATGATGGTGTTTCATGCCACTTAGGTTTCAAGGATGAAAGTTTGGAACATGGGTAATCATTTCCTGGAGATGGTAATGGTAATTTTTGTGTTGGCAAGCAGAATTGTAACATGAAATTTAAGGATGCTACCTCTGCTGCTCAAGCAACGGCTGAGTTTTCAGAACATGCAAGCCTAGCTGCCACAGCTGTTGTAGAACTTTCAAGTCAATATTGTGTTGATGATGGTGGTTCATGCCACTTTGGTTTCAAGGATGATAGGTTGGAACATGGGCAATCATTTCCTGGAGATGTTAATGGTAATTTTTTTGTTGGCAGGCAAAATTGGAACATGAAATTTAAGGATGCTACCTTTGCTGCTCAAGCAACGGCTAAGTTTGTAGAACATGCAAGCCTAGCTGCCAGAGCTGTTGTAGAACTTTTAAGGCAATATTGTGTTGATGATGGTGGTTCATGCCACTTAGGTTTCAAGGATGAAAGGTTGGAACATGGGCAATCATTTCCTGGAGATGGTAATAGTAATATTTTTGTTGGCAGGCAGAATTGGAACATGAAATTTAAGGATGCTACCTCTGCTGCTAAAGCAACGGCTGAGTTTATAGAACATGCAAGCCTAGCTGCCAGAGCTATTGTACAACTTTCAAGGTAATATTGTGTTGATGATGGTGGTTCATGCCACTTAGGTTTCAAGGATGATAGGTTGGAACATGGGCAATCATTTCTTAGAGATAGTAAAGGTAATTTTTCTGTTGGAAGGCAGAATTGGAACATATGATTTAAGGATGCTACCTCTGCTGCTCAAGAAGCGGCTGAGTTTGCAGAACATGCAAGCCTAGCTGCCAGAGCTGTTGTAGAATTTCAAGGCAATATTGTGTTGATGATGGTGGTTCATGCCACTTAGGTTTCAAGGATGAATGGTTGGAACTTGGGCAATCATTTCCTGGAGATTGTAATGGTAATTTTTCTGTTGGCAGGCAGAATTGGAACATGAAATTTAAGGATGATACTTCTGCTGCTCAAGCAACGGCTGAGTTTGCAGAACATGCAAGCCTAGCTGCCATAGCTATTGTAGAACTTTCAAGGCAATATTGTGGTTATGATGGTAGTTCATGCCACTAGGTTTCAAGGATGAATGGTTGGAACATGGGCAATCATATCCTGGAGATGGTAATTTTACTATTGGCAGGCAGAATTAGAACATGAAATTTAAGGATGCTTACCTCTGCTGCTCAAGCAGCGGCTGAGTTTGCAGAATATGCAAGCCTAGCTGCCAGAGCTGTTGTAGAACTTTCAAGGCAATATTGTGTTGATGATGGTGTTTCATGCCACTTAGGTTTCAAGGATGAAAGGTTGGAACATGGGCAATCATTTCCTGGAGATGGTAATGGTAATTTTTGTGTTGGCAAGCAGAATTGTAACATGAAATTTAAGGATGCTCCCTCTACTGCTCAAGCAGCGGCTAAGTTTGCAGAATATGCAAGCCTAACTGCCAGAGCTATTGTAAAACTTTCAAGGCAATATTGTGTTGATGATGGTGGTTCATGCCACTTAGGTTTCAAGGATGATAGGTTGGAACATGGGCAATCATTTCCTGGAGATGGTAATGGTTATATTTTTGTTGGCAGGCAGAGTTGGAACATGAAATTTAAGGATGCTACCTCTGCTGCTCAAGCAACGGCTGAGTTTATAGAACATGCAAGCCTAGCCGCCAGAGCTATTATAGAACTTTCAAGGCAATATTGTGTTGATGATGGTGGTTCATGCCACTTAGGTTTCAAGGATGATAGGTGGGAACATGGGCAATCATTTCCTGGAGATAGTAAAGGTAATTTTTCTGTTGGAAGGGAGAATTGGAACATATGATTTAAGGACGCTACCTCTGCTGCTCAAGAAGCGGCTGAGTTTGCAGAACATGCAAGCCTAGCGGCCAGAGCTGTTGTAGAATTTCAAGGCAATATTGTGTTGATGATGGTGGTTCATGCCACTTAGGTTTCAAGGATGAAAGGTTGGAACTTGGGCAATCATTTCCTGGAGATTGTAATGGTAATTTTTCTGTTGGCAGGCAGAATTGGAACATGAAATTTAAGGATGATACTTCTGCTGCTCAAGTAACGGCTGAGTTTGCAGAACGTGCAAGCCTAGCTGCCAGAGCTATTGTAGAACTTTCAAGGCAATATTGTGGTTATGATGGTGGTTCATGCCACTAGGTTTCAAGGATGAATGGTTGGAACATGGGCAATCATATCCTTGAGATGGTAATTTTACTATTGGCAGGCAGAATTAGAACTTGAAATTTAAGGATGCTACCTCTGCTGCTCAAGAAGCGGCTGAGTTTGCAAATTATGCAAGCCTAGCTGCCAGAGCTGTTGTAGAACTTTCAAGGCAATATTGTGTTGATGATGGTGTTTCATGCCACTTAGGTTTCAAGGATGAAAGGTTGGAACATGGGCAATCAGTTCCTGGCGATGGCAATGGTAATTTTTTTGTTGGCAAGCAGAATTGTAACATGAAATTTAAGGATGCTACCTCTGCTGCTCAAGCAACGGCTGAGTTTGCAGAACATGCAAGCCTAGCTGCCAGAGCTGTTGTAGAACTTTCAAGTCAATATTGTGTTGATGATGGTGGTTCATGACACTTAGGTTTCAAGGATGATAGGTTGAAACATGGGCAATCATTTCCTGGAGATGGTAATGGTAATTTTTGTGTTGGCAGGCAAAATTGGAACATGAAATTTAAGGATGCTACCTCTGCTTCTCAAGCAACGGCTGAGTTTGCAGAACATGCAAGCCTAGCTGCCATAGCTGTTGTAGAACTTTCAAGTCAATATTGTGTTGATGATGGTGGTTCATGCCACTTTGGTTTCAAGGATGATAGGTTGGAACATGGGCAATCATTTCCTGGAGATGTTAATGGTAATTTTTTTGTTGGCAGGCAAAATTGGAACATGAAATTTAAGGATGCTACCTTTGCTGCTCAAGCAACGGCTAAGTTTGTAGAACATGCAAGCCTAGCTGCCAGAGCTGTTGTAGAACTTTTAAGGCAATATTGTGTTGATGATGGTGGTTCATGCCACTTAGGTTTCAAGGATGAAAGGTTGGAACATGGGCAATCATTTCCTGGAGATGGTAATAGTAATATTTTTGTTGGCAGGCAGAATTGGAACATGAAATTTAAGGATGCTACCTCTGCTGCTAAAGCAACGGCTGAGTTTATAGAACATGCAAGCCTAGCCGCCAGAGCTATTGTACAACTTTCAAGGTAATATTGTGTTGATGATGGTGGTTCATGCCACTTAGGTTTCAAGGATGATAGGTTGGAACATGGGCAATCATTTCCTAGAGATAGCAAAGGTAATTTTTCTGTTGGAAGGCAGAATTGGAACATATGATTTAAGGATGCTACCTCTGCTGCTCAAGAAGCGGCTGAGTTTGCAGAACATGCAAGCCTAGCTGCCAGAGCTGTTGTAGAATTTCAAGGCAATATTGTGTTGATGATGGTGGTTCATGCCACTTAGGTTTCAAGGATGAATGGTTGGAACTTGGGCAATCATTTCCTGGAGATTGTAATGGTAATTTTTCTGTTGGCAGGTAGAATTGGAACATGAAATTTAAGGATGATACTTCTGCTGCTCAAGCAACGGCTGAGTTTGCAGAACATGCAAGCCTAGCTGCCAGAGCTGTTGTAGAACTTTCAAGTCAATATTGTGTTGATGATGGTGGTTCATGCCACTTAGGTTTCAAGGATGATAGGTTGAAACATGGGCAATCATTTCCTGGAGATGGTAATGGTAATTTTTTTGTTGGCAGGCAAAATTGGAACATGAAATTTAAGGATGCTACCTCTGCTGCTCAAGCAACGGCTGAGTTTGCAGAACATGCAAGCCTAGCTGCCAGAGCTGTTGTAGAACTTTTAAGGCAATATTGTGTTGATGATGGTGGTTCATGCCACTTAGGTTTCAAGGATGAAAGGTTGGAACATGGGCATTCATTTCTTGGAGATAGTATAGGTAACTTTTCTTTTGCAAGGCATAATTGGAACATATGATTTAAGGATGCTACCTTTGCTGCTCAAGAAGCGGCTGAGTTTGCAGAACATGCAAGCCTAGCTGCCAGAGCTGTTGTAGAACTTTCAAGGCAATATTGTGTTGATGATGGTGGTTCATGCCACTTAGGTTTCAAGGATGATAGGTAGGAACATGGGTAATCAATTCCTGGAGATGGTAATTTTTCTATTGGCAGGCAGAATTGGAACATGAAATTTAAGGATTCTACCTCTGCTGCTCAAGCAGCGGCTGAGTTTGCAAAACATGCAAGCCTAGCTGCCAGAGCTGTTCTAGAACTTTCAAGGCAATATTATGTTGATGATGTTGGTTCATGCCACTTAGGTTTCAAGGATGAAAGGTTGGAACTTGGGCAATCATTTCCTGGAGATTGTAATGGTAATTTTTCTGTTGGCAGGCAGAATTGGAACATGAAATTTAAGGATGATACTTCTGCTGCTCAAGCAACGGCTGAGTTTGCAAAACATGCAAGCCTAGCTGCCAGAGCTATTGTAGAACTTTCAAGGCAATATTGTGGTTATGATGGTGGTTCATGCCACTAGGTTTCAAGGATGAATGGTTGGAACATGGGCAATCATATCCTGGAGATGGTAATTTTACTATTGGCAGGCAGAATTGTAACATGAAATTTAAGGATGCTACCTCTGCTGCTCAAGCAACGGCTGAGTTTTCAGAACATGCAAGCCTAGCTGCCAGAGCTGTTGTAGAACTTTCAAGTCAATATTGTGTTGATGATGGTGGTTCATGCCACTTAGGTTTCAAGGATGATAGGTTGGAACATGGGCAATCATTTCCTGGAGATATTAATGGTAATCTTTTTGTTGGCAGGCAAAATTGGAACATGAAATTTAAGGATGCTACCTTTGCTGCTCAAGCAACGGCTAAGTTTGTAGAACATGCAAGCCTAGCTGCCAGAGCTGTTGTAGAACTTTTAAGGCAATATTGTGTTGATGATGGTGGTTCATGCCACTTAGGTTTCAAGGATGAAAGGTTGGAACATGGGCAATCATTTCCTGGAGATGGTAATGGTAATATTTTTGTTGGCAGCCAGAATTGGAACATGAAATTTAAGGATGCTACCTCTGCTGCTAAAGCAACGGCTGAGTTTATAGAACATGCAAGCCTAGCCGCCGGAGCTATTGTACAACTTTCAAGGTAATATTGTGTTGATGATGGTGGTTCATGCCACTTAGGTTTCAAGGATGATAGGTTGGAACATGGGCAATCATTTCCTTGAGATGGTAATGGTAATATTTTTGTTGGCAGGCAGAATTGGAACATGAAATTTAAGGATGCTACCTCTGCTGCTCAAGCAACAGCTGAGTTTGCAAAACATGCAAGCCTAGCTGCCAGAGCTGTTGTAGAACTTTCAAGGCAATATTGTGTTGATGATGGTGGTTCATGCCACTTAGGTTTCAAGGATGAAAGGTTGGAATATGGGCAATCATTTCCTTGAGATGGTAATGGTAATTTTTTTGTTGGCAGGCAGAATTGGAACATGAAATTTAAGGATGCTAGCTCTGCTGCTCAAGCAACGACTGAGTTTGCAGAACATGCAAGACTAGCTGCCAGAGCTGTTGTAGAACTTTCAAGGCAATATTGTGTTGATGATGGTGGTTCATGCCACTTAGGTTTCAAGGATGATAGGTTGGAACATGGGCAATCATTTCGTGGAGATGGTAATGGTAATTTTTTTGTTGGCAGGCAAAATTGGAACATGAAATTTAAAGATGCTACCTCTGCTGCTCAAGCAGCGGCTGAGTTTGCAGTACATGCAAGCCTAGCTGCCAGAGCTGTTGTAGAACTTTTAAGGCAATATTCTGTTGATGATGGTGGTTCATGCCACTTAGGTTTCAAGGATGAAAGGTTGGAACATGGGCAATCATTTCCTGGAGATAGTAAAGGTAATTTTTCTGTTGGAAGGCAGAATTGGAACATATGATTTAAGGATGCTACCTCTGCTGCTCAAGAAGCGGCTGAGTTTGCAGAACATGCAAGCCTAGCTGCCAGAGCTGTTGTAGAATTTCAAGGCAATATTGTGTCGATGATGGTGGTTCATACCACTTAGGTTTCAAGGATGAAAGGTTGGAACTTGGGCAATCATTTCCTGGAGATTGTAATGGTAATTTTTCTGTTGGCAGGCAGAATTGAAACATGAAATTTAAGGATGATACCTCTGCTGCTCAAGCAACGGCTGAGTTTGCAGAACATGCTAGCCTAGCTGCCAGAGCTGTTGTAGAACTTTCAAGGCAATATTGTGGTGATGATGGTGGTTCATGCCACTTAGGTTTCAAGGATGATAGGTTGGAACATGGGCAATCATTTCCTTGAGATGGTAATGGTAATTCTTTTGTTGGCAGGCTAAATTGGAACATGAAATTTAAGGATGCTACCTCTGCTGCTCAAGCAGCGGCTGAGTTTGCAGAACATGCAAGCCTAGCTGCCAGAGCTATTGTAGAACTTTTAAGGAAATATTGTGTTGATGATGGTGGTTCATGCCACTTAGGTTTCAAGGATGAAAGGTTGGAACATGGGCAATCATTTCCTAGAGATAGTAAAGGTAATTTTTCTGTTGGAAGGCAGAATTGGAAAATATGATTTAAGGATGCTACCTCTGCTGCTCAAGAAGCGGCTGAGTTTGCAGAACATGCAAGCCCAGCTGCCAGAGCTGTTGTAGAATTTCAAGGCAATATTGTGTTGATGATGGTGGTTCATGCCACTTAGGTTTCAAGGATGAAAGGTTGGAACTTGGGCAATCATTTCCTGGAGATTGTAATGGTAATTTTTCTGTTGGCAGGCAGAATTGGAACATGAAATTTAAGGATGATACCTCTGCTGCTCAAGCAACGGCTGAGTTTGTAGAACATGCAAGCCTAGCTGCCAGAGCTATTGTAGAACTTTCAAGGCAATATTGTGGTTATGATGGTGGTTCATGCCTCTTAGGTTTCAAGGATGAATGGTTGGAACATGGGAAATCATATCCTGGAGATAGTAATTTTACTATTGGCAGGCAGAATTAGAACATGAAATTTAAGGATGCTACCTCTGCTGCTCAAGCAGCGGCTGAGTTTGCAAAATATGCAAGCCTAGCTGCTAGAGCTGTTGTAGAACTTTCAAGGCAATATTGTGTTGATGATGGTGTTTCATGCCACTTAGGTGTCAAGGATGAAAGGTTGGAACATGGGCAATCATTTCCTAGAGATAGTAATGGTAATTTGTCTATTCGCAGGCAGAATTGGAACATGAGATTTAAGGATACTACCTCTGTTGCCCAAGAATCGGCTGTGTTTGCAGAACATGCAAGCCTAGCTGCCAGAGTTGTTGTAAAACTTTCAAGGCAATATTTTGTTGATGATGGTGGTTCATGCCACTTAGGTTACAAGAATGAAAGGTCAGAACATGGGCAATCATTTCCTGGAGATGGTAATGGTAATTTTTCTGTTGGCAGGCAGAATTGGAACATGAGATTTAAGGATGCTACCTCTACTTCTCAAGAAGAGGCTGAGTTTGCAGAACATGCAAGCCTAGCTTCCAGAGCTGTTGTAGAACTTTCAAGGAAATATTCTGTTGATGATGGTGGTTCATGCCACTTAACATTCAAGGATGAAAGGTTAGAACATGGGCAATTTATTCCTGGAGATGGTAATGGTAAGTTTTCTGTTGGCAAGCAGAAATGGAACATGAAATTTAAGGATGCTACCTCTGCTGCTCAAGCAGCGGCTGAGTTTGCAGAACATGCAAGCCTAGCTGCCAGAACTGTTGTATAACTTTCAAAGCAATATTTGGTTGATAATGCTGGTTCATGCCACTTAGGTTGCAAGGATGAAAGGTTTGAACATAGGAAATAATTTCATGGAGATGGTAATGGTAATTTTTCTATTGTCACGCAGAATTGGAACATGAAATTTAAGGATGCTACCTCTACTACTCAAGCAGCAGCTGAGTTTGCAGAAAATGCAAGCCTAGCTGCCAAAGCTGTTGTAGAACTTTCAAGGCAATATTGTGTTGATGATTGTGGTTCATGCCACTTAGGTTTCAAGGATGAAAGGTTGGAACATAGGCAATCATTTCCTGGATATGGTAATGGTAATTTTTCTGTTGGCAGGAAGAATTGGAACATGAGATTTAAGGATGTTACCTCTGCTACTCAAGCAACGGTTGAGTTTGCAGAACATGCAAGCCTAGCTTCCAGAGCTGTTGTAGAACTTTCAAGGCAATATTGTGTTGATGATGGTGGTTCATGCCACTTAGGTTTCAAGAATGATAGGTTGGAACATAGGCAATCATTTCCTGGAGATGGTAATTTTTCTGTTGGCAGGCAGAATTGGAATATGAAATTTAAGGATGCTACCTCTGCTGCTCAAGCAACGGCTGAGTTTGCAGAACATGCAAGCCTAGCTTCCAGAGCTGTTGTAGAACTTTCAAGGAAATATTGTGTTGATGATGGTGGTTCATGCCACTTAGGTTTCAAGGATGAAAGGTTGGAACATGGGCAATCATTTCCAGGAGATGGTAATGGTAATTTTTCTGTTGGCAGGCAGAATTGGAACATGAGATTTAAGGATGCTACCTTTGCTGCCCAAGAACCAGCTGATTCTGTAGAACATGCAAGCCTAGCTGCCAGAGCTGTTGTTGAAATTTCAAGGCAATATTGTGTTGATGATGGTGGTTCATACCACTTAGGTTTCAAAGATGAAAGGTTGGAAAATGGGCAATTAATTCCTGGAGATGGTAATGGAAATTTTTTTGTTGGCAGGCAGAATTAGAACATGAAATTTAAAGATGCTACCTCTGCTGCTCAAGCAGCGGCTGAGTTTACAGAACATGCAAGTGTAGCTGCCAGAGCTGTTGTAGAACTTTCAAGGCAGTATTGTGTTGATGATGGTGGTTCATGCCACTTAGGTTTCAAGGATGAAAGGTTGGAACATTGGCAATCATTTCCTGGAGATGGTAATGGTTTCTATTGGTAGGCAGAATTGGAACATGAAATTTAAGGATGCTACCTCTGCTGCTCAAGCAGCGACTGAGTTTGCAGAACATGCAAGCCTAGCTCCCAGAGCAGTTGTAGAACTTTCAAGGCAATATTGTGTTGATGATGGTGGTTCATGCCACTTAGGTTTCAAGGATGAATGGTTGGAACATGGGCAATCATTTCCCGGAGATGGTAAATTTTCTATTGGAAGGTAGAATTGGAATATGATGCTACGTCTGCTTCTCAAGCAGCGGCTGAGTTTGCAGAACATGCAAGCCTAGTTGCCAGAGCTGTTGTAGAACTTTCAAGGAAATATTTTGTTGATGATGGTGGTTCATGCCACTTATGTTTCAAGGATGAAAGGTTGGAACATGGGCAATCATTTCCTGGAGATGGTAACGGTAATTTTTCTATTGGTAGGCAGAATTGGAACATGAAATTTAAGGATGCTACCTCTGCTGCTCAAGCAGCGGCTGAGTTTGCAGAACATGCAAGCCTAGCTGCCAGAGCTGTTGTAGAACTTTCAAGGCAATATTGTGTTGATGATGGTGGTTCATGCCACTTAGGTTTCAAGGATGAAAGGTTGGAACATGGGCAATCATTTCCTGGAGATGGTAATGGTAATTTTTCTGTTGGCAGGCAGAATTGGAACATGAAATTTAAGGATGCTACCTCTGCTGCTCAAGCAGCGGCTGAGTTTGCAGAACATGCAAGCCTAGCTGCCAGAGCTGTTGTAGAACTTTCAAGGCAATATTGTGTTGATGATGGTGGTTCATGCCACTTAGGTTTCAAGGATGAAAGGTTGGAACATGGGCAATCATTTCCTGGAGATGGTAATGGTAATTTTTCTGTTGGCAGGCAGAATTGGAACATGAAATTTAAGGATGCTACCTCTGCTGCTCAAGCAACGGCTGAGTTTGCAGAACATGCAAGCCTAGCTGCCAGAGCTGTTGTAGAACTTTCAAGGCAATATTGTGTTGATGATGGTGGTTCATGCCACTTAGGTTTCAAGGATGATAGGTTGGAACATGGGCAATCATTTCCTGGAGACGGTAATGGTAATATTTATGTTGACAGGCAGAATTGGAACATGAAATTTTAGGATGCTACCTCTGCTGTTCAAGCAGCGGTTGAGTTTGCAGAACATGCAAGCCTAGCTGCCAGAGCTGTTGTAGAACATTCAAGGCAATATTGTGTTGATGATGGTGGTACATGCCACTTAGGTTTCAAGGATGAAAGGTTGGAACATGGGCAATCATTTCCAGGAGATGGTAATGGTAATTTTTCTGTTGGCAGGCAGAATTGGAACATGAGATTTAAGGATGCTACCTTTGCTGCCCAAGAACCAGCTGATTCTGTAGAACATGCAAGCCTAGCTGCCAGAGCTGTTGTTGAAATTTCCAGGCAATATTATGTTGATGATGGTGGTTCGTGCCACTTACGTTTCAAGGATGAAAGGTTGGAACATGGGCAATCATTTCCTGGAGATGGTAATGGTAATTTTTCTGTTGGCAGGCAGAATTGGAACATGAGATTTAAGGATGCTACCTCTACTGCTCAAGCAACGGCTGAGTTTGCAGAACATGCAAGCCTAGCTGCCAGAGCTGTTGTAGAACTTTCAAGGCAATATTGTGTTGATTATGGTGGTTCATGCCACTTAGGTTTCAAGGATGATAGGTTGGAACATGGGCAATCATTTCCTGGAGACGGTAATGGTAATATTTATGTTGGCAGGCAGAATTGGAACATGAAATTTTAGGATGCTACCTCTGCTGTTCAAGCAGCGGTTGAGTTTGCAGAACATGCAAGCCTAGCTGCCAGAGCTGTTGTAGAACATTCAAGGCAATATTGTGTTGATGATGGTGGTTCATGCCACTTAGGTTTCAAGGATGAAAGGTTGGAACATGGGCAATCATTTCCAGGAGATGGTAATGGTAATTTTTCTGGTTGCAGGCAGAATTGGAACATGAGATTTAAGGATGCTACCTTTGCTGCCCAAGAACCAGCTGATTCTGTAGAACATGCAAGCCTAGCTGCCAGAGCTGTTGTTGAAATTTCAAGGCAATATTATGTTGATGATGGTGGTTCGTGCCACTTACGTTTCAAGGATGAAAGGTTGGAACATTGGGCAATCATTTCCTGGAGATGGTAATGGTAATTTTTCTGTTGGCAGGCAGAATTGGAACATGAAATTTAAGGATGCTACCTCTGCTGCTCAAGCAACGGCTGAGTTTGCAGAACATGCAAGCCTAGCTGCCAGAGCTGTTGTAGAACTTTCAAGGCAATATTGTGTTGATTATGGTGGTTCATGCCACTTAGGTTTCAAGGATGATAGGTTGGAACATGTGCAATCATTTCCTGGAGACGGTAATGGTAATATTTATGTTGGCAGGCAGAATTGGAACATGAAATTTTAGGATGCTACCTCTGCTGTTCAAGCAGCGGTTGAGTTTGCAGAACATGCAAGCCTAGCTGCCAGAGCTGTTGTAGAACATTCAAGGCAATATTGTGTTGATGATGGTGGTTCATGCAACTTAGGTTTCAAGGATGAAAGGTTGGAACATGGGCAATCATTTCCTGGAGAAGGTAATGGTAATTTTTCTGTTGGCAGGCAGAATTGGAACATGAAATTTAAGGATGCTACCTCTACTGCTTAAGCAGCGACTGAGTTTGCAGAACATGCAAGCCTAGCTGCAGAGCTGTTGTAGAACTTTCAAGGCAATATTGTGTTGATGATGGTGGTTCATGCCACTTAGGTTTCAAGGATGAAAGGTTGGAACATAGGTAATCATTTCCTGGATATGGTAATGGTAATTTTTCTATTGGCAGGAAGAATTGGAACATGAGATTTAAGGATGTTACCTCTGCTACTCAAGCAACGGTTGAGTTTGCAGAACATGCAAGCCTAGCTTCCAGAGCTGTTGTAGAACTTTCAAGGCAATATTGTGTTGATGATGGTGGTTCATGCCACTTAGGTTTCAAGAATGATAGGTTGGAACATAGGCAATCATTTCCTGGAGATGGTAATTTTTCTGTTGGCAGGCAGAATTGGAATATGAAATTTAAGGATGCTACCTCTGCTGCTCAAGCAACGGCTGAATTTGCAAAACATGCAAGCCTAGCTTCCAGAGCTGTTGTAGAACTTTCAAGGAAATATTGTGTTGATGATGGTGGTTCATGCCACTTAGGTTTCAAGGATGAAAGGTTGGAACATGGGCAATCATTTCCAGGAGATGGTAATGGTAATTTTTCTGTTGGCAAGCAGAATTGGAACATGAGATTTAAGGATGCTACCTTTGCTTCCCAAGAACCAGCTGATTCTGTAGAACATGCAAGCCTAGCTGCCAGAGCTGTTGTTGAAATTTCAAGGCAATATTGTGTTGATGATGGTGGTTCATACCACTTAGGTTTCAAAGATGAAAGGTTGGAAAATGGGCAATTATTTCCTGGAGATGGTAATGGTAATTTTTTTGTTGGCAGGCAGAATTAGAACATGAAATTTAAAGATGCTACCTCTGCTGCTCAAGCAGCGGTTGAGTTTACAGAACATGCAAGTGTAGCTGCCAGAGCTGTTGTAGAACTTTCAAGGCAGTATTGTGTTGATGATGGTGGTTCATGCCACTTAGGTTTCAAGGATGAAAGGTTGGAACATGGGCAATCATTTCCTGGAGATGGTAATGGTAATTTTTCTATTGGTAGGCAGAATTGGAACATGAAATTTAAGGATGCTACCTCTGCTGCTCAAGCAGCGACTGAGTTTGCAGAACATGCAAGCTTAGCTCCCAGAGCTGTTGTAGAACTTTCAAGGAAATATTGTGTTGATGATGGTGGTTCATACCACTTAGGTTTCAAGGATGAATGGTTGGAACATGGGCAATCATTTCCTGGAGATGGTAAATTTTCTATTGGAAGGTAGAATTGGAATATGATGCTACCTCTGCTTCTCAAGCAGCGGCTGAGTTTGCAGAACATGCAAGCCTAGCTGCCAGAGCTGTTGTAGAACTTTCAAGGAAATATTTTGTTGATGATGGTGGTTCATGCCACTTATGTTTCAAGGATGAAAGGTTGGAACATGGGCAATCATTTCCTGGAGATGGTAACGGTAATTTTTCTATTGGTAGGCAGAATTGGAACATGAAATTTAAGGATGCTACCTCTGCTGCTCAAGCAGCGACTGAGTTTGCAGAACATGCAAGCTTAGCTCCCAGAGCTGTTGTAGAACTTTCAAGGAAATATTGTGTTGATGATGGTGGTTCATACCACTTAGGTTTCAAGGATGAATGGTTGGAACATGGGCAATCATTTCCCGGAGATGGTAAATTTTCTATTGGAAGGTAGAATTGGAATATGATGCTACCTCTGCTTCTCAAGCAGCGGCTGAGTTTGCAGAACATGCAAGCCTAGCTGCCAGAGCTGTTGTAGAACTTTCAAGGCAATATTTTGTTGATGATGGTGGTTCATGCCACTTATGTTTCAAGGATGAAAGGTTGGAACATGGGAAATCATTTCCTGGAGGTGGTAACGGTAATTTTTCTATTGGTAGGCAGAATTGGAACATGAAATTTAAGGTTGCTACCTCTGCTGCTCAAGCAACGGCTGAGTTTGCAGAACATGCAAGCCTAGCTTCCAGAGCTGTTGTAGAACTTTCAAGGAAATATTGTGTTGATGATGGTGGTTCATACCACTTAGGTTTCAAGGATGAATGGTTGGAACATGGGCAATCATTTCCCGGAGATGGTAAATTTTCTATTGGAAGGTAGAATTGGAATATGATGCTACCTCTGCTTCTCAAGCAGCGGCTGAGTTTGCAGAACATGCAAGCCTAGCTGCCAGAGCTGTTGTAGAACTTTCATGGCAATATTTTGTTGATGATGGTGGTTCATGCCACTTATGTTTCAAGGATGAAAGGTTGGAACATGGGAAATCATTTCCTGGAGGTGGTAACGGTAATTTTTCTATTGGTAGGCAGAATTGGAACATGAAATTTAAGGTTGCTACCTCTGCTGCTCAAGACGCGGCTGAGTTTACAGAACATGCAAGTGTAGCTGCCAGAGCTGTTGTAGAACTTTCAAGGCAGTATTGTGTTGATGATGGTGGTTCATGCCACTTAGGTTTCAAGGATGAAAGGTTGGAACATTGGCAATCATTTCCTGGAGATGGTAATGGTTTCTATTGGTAGGCATAATTGGAACATGAAATTTAAGGATGCTACCTCTGCTGCTCAAGCAGCGACTGAGTTTGCAGAACATGCAAGCCTAGCTCCTAGAGCTGTTGTAGAACTTTCAAGGCAATATTGTGTTGATGATGGTGGTTCATACCACTTAGGTTTCAAAGATGAAAGGTTGGAAAATGGGCAATTATTTCCTGGAGATGGTAATGGTAATTTTTTTGTTGGCAGGCAGAATTAGAACATGAAATTTAAAGATACTACCTCTGCTGCTCAAGCAGCGGTTGAGTTTACAGAACATGCAAGTGTAGCTGCCAGAGCTGTTGTAGAACTTTCAAGGCAGTATTGTGTTGATGATGGTGGTTCATGCCACTTAGGTTTCAAGGATGAAAGGTTGGAACATGGGCAATCATTTCCTGGAGATGGTAATGGTAATTTTTCTATTGGTAGGCAGAATTGGAACATGAAATTTAAGGATGCTACCTCTGCTGCTCAAGCAGCGACTGAGTTTGCAGAACATGCAAGCTTAGCTCCCAGAGCTGTTGTAGAACTTTCAAGGAAATATTGTGTTGATGATGGTGGTTCATACCACTTAGGTTTCAAGGATGAATGGTTGGAACATGGGCAATCATTTCCCGGAGATGGTAAATTTTCTATTGGAAGGTAGAATTGGAATATGATGCTACCTCTGCTTCTCAAGCAGCGGCTGAGTTTGCAGAACATGCAAGCCTAGCTGCCAGAGCTCTGTTGTAGAACTTTCAAGGAAATATTTTGTTGATGATGGTGGTTCATGCCACTTATGTTTCAAGGATGAAAGGTTGGAACATGGGCAATCATTTCCTGGAGATGGTAACGGTAATTTTTCTATTGGTAGGCAGAATTGGAACATGAAATTTAAGGATGCTACCTCTGCTGCTCAAGCAGCGACTGAGTTTGCAGAACATGCAAGCTTAGCTCCCAGAGCTGTTGTAGAACTTTCAAGGAAATATTGTGTTGATGATGGTGGTTCATACCACTTAGGTTTCAAGGATGAATGGTTGGAACATGGGCAATCATTTCCCGGAGATGGTAAATTTTCTATTGGAAGGTAGAATTGGAATATGATGCTACCTCTGCTTCTCAAGCAGCGGCTGAGTTTGCAGAACATGCAAGCCTAGCTGCCAGAGCTGTTGTAGAACTTTCAAGGCAATATTTTGTTGATGATGGTGGTTCATGCCACTTATGTTTCAAGGATGAAAGGTTGGAACATGGGAAATCATTTCCTGGAGGTGGTAACGGTAATTTTTCTATTGGTAGGCAGAATTGGAACATGAAATTTAAGGTTGCTACCTCTGCTGCTCAAGCAACGGCTGAGTTTGCAGAACATGCAAGCCTAGCTTCCAGAGCTGTTGTAGAACTTTCAAGGAAATATTGTGTTGATGATGGTGGTTCATACCACTTAGGTTTCAAGGATGAATGGTTGGAACATGGGCAATCATTTCCCGGAGATGGTAAATTTTCTATTGGAAGGTAGAATTGGAATATGATGCTACCTCTGCTTCTCAAGCAGCGGCTGAGTTTGCAGAACATGCAAGCCTAGCTGCCAGAGCTGTTGTAGAACTTTCAAGGCAATATTTTGTTGATGATGGTGGTTCATGCCACTTATGTTTCAAGGATGAAAGGTTGGAACATGGGAAATCATTTCCTGGAGGTGGTAACGGTAATTTTTCTATTGGTAGGCAGAATTGGAACATGAAATTTAAGGTTGCTACCTCTGCTGCTCAAGACGTGGCTGAGTTTACAGAACATGCAAGTGTAGCTGCCAGAGCTGTTGTAGAACTTTCAAGGCAGTATTGTGTTGATGATGGTGGTTCATGCCACTTAGGTTTCAAGGATGAAAGGTTGGAACATTGGCAATCATTTCCTGGAGATGGTAATGGTTTCTATTGGTAGGCATAATTGGAACATGAAATTTAAGGATGCTACCTCTGCTGCTCAAGCAGCGACTGAGTTTGCAGAACATGCAAGCCTAGCTCCTAGAGCTGTTGTAGAACTTTCAAGGCAATATTGTGTTGATGATGGTGGTTCATGCCACTTAGGTTTCAAGGATGAATGGTTGGAACATTGTCAATCATTTCCCGGAGATGGTAAATTTTCTATTGGAAGGCAGAATTGGAATATGATGCTACCTCTGCTTCTCAAGCAGCGACTGAGTTTGCAGAACATGCAAGCCTAGTTGCCAGAGCTGTTGTAGAACTTTCAAGGCAATATTTTGTTGATGATGGTGGTTCATGCCACTTATGTTTCAAGGATGAAAGGTTGGAACATGGGCAATCATTTCCTGGAGATGGTAACGGTAATTTTTCTATTGGTAGGCAGAATTGGAACATGAAACTTAAGGTTGCTACCTCAGCTGCTCAAGCAATGGCTGAGTTTGCAGAACATGCAAGCCTAGCTTCCAGAGCTGTTGTAGAACTTTCAAGGAAATATTGTGTTGATGGTGGTGTTTCATGCCACTTAGGTTTCAAGGATGAAAGGTTGGAACATGGGCAATCAGTTCCTGGCGATGGCAATGGTAATTTTTTTGTTGGCAAGCAGAATTGTAACATGAAATTTAAGGATGCTACCTCTGCTGCTCAAGCAACGGCTGAGTTTGCAGAACATGCAAGCCTAGCTGCCAGAGCTGTTGTAGAACTTTCAAGTCAATATTGTGTTGATGATGGTGGTTCATGCCACTTAGGTTTCAAGGATGATAGGTTGGAACATGGGCAATCATTTCCAGGAGATGATAATGGTAATTTTTCTGTTGGCAGGCAGAATTGGAACATGAAATTTAAGGATGCTACCTCTGCTGCTCAAGCAGCAACTGAGTTTGTAGAACATGCAAGCCTAGCTGCCAGAGCTGTTGTAGAACTTTCAAGGCAATATTGTGTTGATGATGGTGGTTCATGCCACTTAGGTTTCAAGGATGAAAGGTTGGAACATGGGCAATCATTTCCTGGAGATGGTAATGGTAATTTTTCTGTTGGCAGGCAGAATTGGAACATGAAATTTAAGGATGCTACCTCTGCTGCTCAAGCAACGGCTGAGTTTGCAGAACATGCAAGCCTAGCTGCCAGAGCTGTTGTAGAACTTTCAAGGCAATATTGTGTTGATTATGGTGGTTCATGCCACTTAGGTTTCAAGGATGATAGGTTGGAACATGTGCAATCATTTCCTGGAGACGGTAATGGTAATATTTATGTTGGCAGGAAGAATTAGAACATGAAATTTTAGGATGCTACCTCTGCTGTTCAAGCAGCGGTTGAGTTTGCAGAACATGCAAGCCTAGCTGCCAGAGCTGTTGTAGAACATTCAAGGCAATATTGTGTTGATGATGGTGGTTCATGCCACTTAGGTTTCAAGGATGAAAGGTTGGAACATGGGCAATCATTTCCTGGAGAAGGTAATGGTAATTTTTCTGTTGGCAGGCAGAATTGGAACATGAAATTTAAGGATGCTACCTCTACTGCTTAAGCAGCGACTGAGTTTGCAGAACATGCAAGCCTAGCTGCAGAGCTGTTGTAGAACTTTCAAGGCAATATTGTGTTGATGATGGTGGTTCATGCCACTTAGGTTTCAAGGATGAAAGGTTGGAACATAGGCAATCATTTCCTGGATATGGTAATGGTAATTTTTCTATTGGCAGGAAGAATTGGAACATGAGATTTAAGGATGTTACCTCTGCTACTCAAGCAACGGTTGAGTTTGCAGAACATGCAAACCTAGCTTCCAGAGCTGTTGTAGAACTTTCAAGGCAATATTGTGTTGATGATGGTGGTTCATGCCACTTAGGTTTCAAGAATGATAGGTTGGAACATAGGCAATCATTTCCTGGAGATGGTAATTTTTCTGTTGGCAGGCAGAATTGGAATATGAAATTTAAGGATGCTACCTCTGCTGCTCAAGCAACGGCTGAGTTTGCAAAACATGCAAGCCTAGCTTCCAGAGCTGTTGTAGAACTTTCAAGGAAATATTGTGTTGATGATGGTGGTTCATGCCACTTAGGTTTCAAGGATGAAAGGTTGGAACATGGGCAATCATTTCCAGGAGATGGTAATGGTAATTTTTCTGTTGGCAGGCAGAATTGGAACATGAGATTTAAGGATGCTACCTTTGCTGCCCAAGAACCAGCTGATTCTGTAGAACATGCAAGCCTAGCTGCCAGAGCTGTTGTTGAAATTTCAAGGCAATATTGTGTTGATGATGGTGGTTCATACCACTTAGGTTTCAAAGATGAAAGGTTGGAAAATGGGAAATTATTTCCTGGAGATGGTAATGGTAATTTTTTTGTTGGCAGGCAGAATTAGAACATGAAATTTAAAGATGCTACCTCTGCTGCTCAAGCAGCGGCTGAGTTTACAGAACATGCAAGTGTAGCTGCCAGAGCTGTTGTAGAACTTTCAAGGCAGTATTATGTTGATGATGGTGGTTCATGCCACTTAGGTTTCAAGGATGAAAGGTTGGAACATTGGCAATCATTTCCTGGAGATGGTAATGGTAATTTTTCTATTGGTAGGCAGAATTGGAACATGAAATTTAAGGATGCTACCTCTGCTGCTCAAGCAGCGACTGAGTTTGCAGAACATGCAAGCTTAGCTCCCAGAGCTGTTGTAGAACTTTCAAGGAAATATTGTGTTGATGATGGTGGTTCATACCACTTAGGTTTCAAGGATGAATGGTTGGAACATGGGCAATCATTTCCCGGAGATGGTAAATTTTCTATTGGAAGGTAGAATTGGAATATGATGCTACCTCTGCTTCTCAAGCAGCGGCTGAGTTTGCAGAACATGCAAGCCTAGCTGCCAGAGCTGTTGTAGAACTTTCAAGGCAATATTTTGTTGATGATGGTGGTTCATGCCACTTATGTTTCAAGGATGAAAGGTTGGAACATGGGCAATCATTTCCTGAAGATGGTAACGGTAATTTTTCTATTGGTAGGCAGAATTGGAACATGAAATTTAAGGATGCTACCTCTGCTGCTCAAGCAGCGACTGAGTTTGCAGAACATGCAAGCTTAGCTCCCAGAGCTGTTGTAGAACTTTCAAGGAAATATTGTGTTCATGATGGTGGTTCATACCACTTAGGTTTCAAGGATGAATGGTTGGAACATGGGCAATCATTTCCCGGAGATGGTAAATTTTCCATTGGAAGGTAGAATTGGAATATGATGCTACCTCTGCTTCTCAAGCAGCGGCTGAGTTTGCAGAACATGCAAGCCTAGCTGCCAGAGCTGTTGTAGAACTTTCAAGGCAATATTTTGTTGATGATGGTGGTTCATGCCACTTATGTTTCAAGGATGAAAGGTTGGAACATGGGAAATCATTTCCTGGAGGTGGTAATGGTAATTTTTCTATTGGTAGGCAGAATTGGAACATGAAATTTAAGGTTGCTACCTCTGCTGCTCAAGCAACGGCTGAGTTTGCAGAACATGCAAGCCTAGCTTCCAGAGCTGTTGTAGAACTTTCAAGGAAATATTGTGTTGATGATGGTGGTTCATGCCACTTAGGTTTCAAGGATGAAAGGTTGGAACATTGCCAATCATTTCATGGAGATGGTAATGGTAATATGTTTGTTGGCAGGCAGAATTGGAACATGAAATTTAAGGTTGCTACCTCTGCTGCTCAAGCAGCGACTGAGTTTGCAGAACATGCAAGCCTAGCTGCAGAGCTGTTGTAGAACTTTCAAGGCAATATTGTGGTGATGATGGTGGTTCGTGCCACTTACGTTTCAAGGATGAAAGGTTGGAACATGGGCAATCATTTCCTGGAGATGGTAATGGTAATTTTTCTGTTGGCAGGCAGAATAGGAACATGAAATTTACGGATGCTACCTCTGCTGCTCAAGCAACGGCTGAGTTTGCAGAACATGCAAGCCTAGCTGCCAGAGCTGTTGTAGAAATTTCAAGGCAATATTGTGTTGATGATGGTGGTTCATGCCACTTAGGTTTCAGGGATGATAGGTTGGAACATGGGCAATCATTTCCTGGAGACGGTAATGGTAATATTTATGTTGGCAGGCAGAATTGGAACATGAAATTTTAGGATGCTACCTCTACTGTTCAAGCAGCGGTTGAGTTTGCAGAACATGCAAGCCTAGCTGCTAGAGCTGTTGTAGAACATTCAAGGCAATATTGTGTTGATGATGGTGGTTCATGCCACTTAGGTTTCAAGGATGAAAGGTTGGAACATGGGCAATCATTTCCTGGAGAAGGTAATGGTAATTTTTCTGTTGGCAGGCAGAATTGGAACATGAAATTTAAGGATGCTACCTCTACTGCTTAAGCAGCGACTGAGTTTGCAGAACATGCAAGCCTAGCTACCAGAGCTATTGTAGAACTTTCAAGGCAATATTGTGTTGATGATGGTGGCTCATGCCACTTATGTTTCAAGGATGAAAGGTTAGAACATGGGCAATCATTTCCTGGAGATGGTAATGGTAATTCTTCTGTTGGCAGGCAGAATTAGAACATGAGATTTAAGGATGCTACCTCTACTGCTTAAGAAGCGGCTGAGTTTGCAGAACATGCAAGCCTAGCTTCCAAAGCTGTTGTAGAACTTTCAAGGAAATATTGTGTTGATGATGGTGGTTTATGCCACTTAACTTTCAAGGATGAAAGGTTGGAACATGGGCAATCATTTCCTGGAGATGGTAATGGTAAGTTTTCTGTTGGCTGGCAGAATTGGAACATGAAATTTAAGGATGCTACCTATGTTGCTCAAGTAGCGGCTGAGTTTGTAGAACATGCAAGCCTAGCTGCCAGAGCAGTTGTAGAACTTTCAAAGCAATATTGTGTTGATGATGGTGGTTCATGCCACTTAGGTTTCAAGGATGAAAGGTTTGAGCATGGGCAATCATTTCCTAGAGGCGGTAATGGTAATTGTTCTGTTGGCACGCAGAATTGGAACATGAAATTTAAGGATGCTACCTCTGCTGTTCAAGCAGCGGCTGAGTTTGCAGAACATGCAAGCCTAGTTGCCAAAGCTGTTTTAGAACTTTCAAGGCAATATTGTGTTGATGATGGTGGTTCATGTTACTTAGGTTTCAAGGATGAAAGGTTGGAACATGGGCAATAATTTCCTAGAGATAGTAATGGTAATGTTTCTGTTGGCAGGCAGAATTGGAACATGAAATTTAAGGATGCTACCTCTGCTTCTCAAGCAGCGGCTGAGTTTGCAGAACATGCAAGCCTAGCTGCCAGAGCTGTTGTAGAACTTTCAAGGCAATATTTTGTTGATGATGGTGGTTCATGCCACTTATGTTTCAAGGATGAAAGGTTGGAACATGGGACACGCATCTGCGGCCTTTGTGCCGCTTCTGCGATGCCGCACCTGCGGAAAAACCCTCACAGGTGCGGATTTCACTTAATTCCAAGGAATCCGCTTCTGCGAAAAATGGCTCGCATCTGCGTATGCGCACCTGGGTCGAAAATGTCGCTCCTGCGGAACATTTCTCGCTCCTGCCACCCCTGTTGGGCATGACCAGCTCCGCATCTGCGACCAAATGCTCGCTTTTGCGAGTCCGCACCTGCGGCCAATCCCTCCGCATGTGCGGTGACAATAGAACAATCCAGCTTCAGCTGTCTCAAAAATCCAAACTTGTTCCGGATTCGATCCGAATCACACCCGGTCCCCCCCGGACCCCATCTGAATATACCAACAAGTTTCGAAACACATAATGGACCTCACCAAGGCCTAAAATCTAGGGGCGGATCTACCCTATAAATTTGGGTTCATGTGAATCCATGGTCTTCCCGACAAATTAGTTTTTCCATGTTTATAATTTACAAAAATGGTCTAATATTATCTTTAGGAACCCATGCTATATAAAGCTAGGTGGTGCACTAGCTAGATGGTCATTTTACTTCCCCAAGGACAAGGGACCGAATCCTCTTGGACTTTCCTATTCTGAAGTTTCTTTCCTTTTTTATTGCTTTCTTTCATGTGTTCTCGTCCTACAGTTTTTTATTCCCATAATCTCATTTTATGCCAACCTTAATTCCAATTGCTATCTTTCGAGTAATTTTCTCTTTACCCTTTTTGCTTCTTAGTTTTTAATTGCTTTTACCTCAAAGAATTTTGAATTGTTAGTATAGTTTCTTAAGGAATATTTTAGTTTATTTTTGTAAGTAAATATAATTTTTTTAAGTAAACATATAAAGAATTTATCATATGTTAATATTTTTAATATTTTTTGTGCTTTTTTTTTTTGCACTAAAATTTGCACAAGTTTCAAATTTTACGGTATTTAGTGATTATTCGCATTTTATTTTCCCTCTTTGTTTTGAATTTTGATGGTAAGAACTGAGTTGTTTAAGAAGTGTATAAGTTACCTCTTTAAATATATAACGATCCGACTGGTTGTTTTGAGTATTACGGCCCCGTTCCCCCATTTACTGCTCAATTTATGCCTTACAATTGTTTGTGGAAACTTGAAATTTCAAAGTTTATTAGGTTTGAATTGGGGTATGATTCGTGTTTTTAGTGTTGTTGGATGTGATTTGAAGACTCGACTAAGTTTGTATGATGTTTTAGGACTTGTTGGTATATTTGGTTGAGGTCCCGAGGGGCTCGAGCATGTTTCAGATAGTATTCAGATTATTTTCCTTCATTTTTGCACTACCGGTAGATGCTGATTTCTCGTGTTTCAAACATTCTTCGCGATCGCGAAGATTAGGACGCGACCGCGTAACCTTATTTGGGGCAGGGCTATTTTTGTTCTATGCGGTCGTAGAGGAAGGAACACGATCGCGTAAGTGTATTAAGCCGTGCTTCGCGAATGCGTGGATGAGGTCGCGTTTGCATAGAAGGATTTGAGCAGTAGATGAAGGGAGGCAATTGCTCTACGCGATCGCATGGGGCTGAACGCGTTCGTGTAGGTTTGAGAGGCAGTGATCCACGATCGCGTGAGTGATTTCGCGATCGCGTAGGGTAAAATATGTGAACAATTTGCTTTGTGCATCGCGATCGCGATTAAGAAAATTAGGGTAGTGGAAAACTGTTCTTCGCTATCGCGTGGGAATGTTCGCGATCGCGTAGAGCAAATGACTGGGCAGAGAGTTTAAGTTCTTCAAATGGGACTTTGTCCCATTTTCCATTTTTTGATGGATTGGAGCTCGGGAAGATGCGATTTTTGGGAGATTTTAAGAAGAAACAACAGAGTAAGTGTTATTAACTCAATATTGGTTAAATTACCCGAATCCATGGTTGTTTTTAATATTTAATTGTTGAATTAAGTTGAAAAATTATGAAAACCCTCTTGGTTTATTTTGGAGATTTGAGGGTCGAGTTGATGTCGGATTTGAGTAAAATTTATATGGCTGGACTCGTGGTTGAATGGGCGTTTATATTTTGAAACTTTTGTCGAATTCCGAAATGTGGGCCACACAAGCGATTTTTGAGCTAAATTTCAGATTTTTATGGAAAATTAGTATTTTCTTATAGAATTAATTCCAATAAATTTTATTGACTAAATTGAATTAGTTGTGGCTAGATTCGATGCATTTGGAGGCCAATTCACGAGGCAAAGATATACCGGAGTAAAGAATTTTACGGTTTAAAGTAAGTAACACTTCTAAACTTGGTTCTGAGGATATGAATCCCCGAATTTGGTATGATATAAATTGTTTGGAGGTGACACACAAGATAGGTGACGAGCATTGTAATGACCCAACCGGTCATTTTTAACTTTTAGAACTACGTTCCTAAAATAAAACTCCCCGAATGTACTTTTATTGATTTATGACTTGCGGGGATGGTTGGTTCGGAATTTGAAAGTGTTCGGATTGAAATCGGAACACTTGGTTCCTTAAGTTAGCCTTAAAAGGACAAGTTTGACTTCGGTCAACTTATGTGCAAACGACCCCGGAATAGAATTTTGATGATTCCAACAGCTCCGTATGGTGATTTTGGACTAAGGAACGTGATCAGAATTTTATTTGGAAGTCCGTAGTGAAATTAGGCTTGAAATGGCTAAAATAGGAATTTAAAGTTTGGAAGTTTGACCGGGGAGTTGACTTTTAGATATCGGGGTCGAAATCCAGTTCTAAAAATTTTTACAACTCCGTTATGTCATTTATGACTTGTATGTAAAATTTAAGGTCAATCGGACTTGATTTGATAGGCTTCGAATGTAGAAGTTGGAAATTTTAAGTTTCATTAAGCTTGAATTGGAGCATAATTTGTGGTTTTAACGTCGTTTTATGTGATTTGAGGTTTCAAATAAGTTCGTATGATGGTTTAGGACTTGTTGGTATATTTGGTTGAGGTCCCGAGGGCCTCGGGTGAGTTTCGGATGGTTAACGGATCAAAAATTAGACTTAAACAGCTACTGCAATTTTTCTCTTCCGCTGAAAATTCTGGGCTGTGATCGAGCCCAAGATCGAGGCCCAAGATCGAGCTCCCATGATCGAGCTCCCATGATCGGACTCCCTGATCGTACTCTCATGATCGAGCTCCCATGATCGAGCTCCTATGATCGGACTCCATGATCGAGCTCCCATGATCGAGCTCCCATGATCGGACTCCCTAATCGAGCTCCCATGATCGGACTCCCTGATCGGAGTCTTGATCGAGCTCCCTGATCGGACTCTCTGATCGAGCTCCCTGATCGGACTCCCTGATCGAGCTCCCTGATCGAGCTCCTTGATCAGACTGGACAGATCTGTAAGTTATAAAAACAGGGGCATTCGACCCATTTGCCATTTTTGACAAACTTGAGCTTGAGCATAGGCGACCTTTGATAGATATTCAAGGAAAGACATTGGAGTAAGTGATTTCAACTCGGATTTGGTCTATATACACAAATATATCTTTATTTTCATCATTTAATTAGTGTTTTGAGATTGAAATTTGAGAAAATTTTAGAAATCTCCTAGAAACGAACTTTTTTAGATTTCGGTATCGATTCGGAGTCGGATTTGAGTGAAATTAGTATGGTTGGACTCGTAATTGAATGGGTTGTCGGATTTCATAACTTTCACCGGATTCCGAGACGTGGGACCCACGAGCGAAGTATTAATTAATTTCGGGATTTTTAATAAAAATATAGTATTTTCTTATAGAAGTGATTCCTATAAATTTTAGTGATTGTATCGAATTATTGTTGGTTAGATTCGAGCCAATCGAAGTTAGATAATCGAGGAAAAAGCCTACTAGTAGATTAAATTGGAGCAAGACGAGGTAAGTCTCTTGTCTAATATTGTGAGAGAGAAATTTACCCCATAGGTGATTAAATTAAATAATTGTTGCTAATTGCGGGGGCTACGTACGCACGAGGTGATGAGAGTTCGTGTGTAGTTACTATTAATGCTAAAGTCCGGGTAGTTTAGGACTCAAAGCATGAATTACTTGTGTAAATTGTATTCTTTATTAATTAAATTATTTGATGTATATATATATTGTGAATTGTTATGAAAGGTAGTAAAAGATAAAATTTTCATATTCTTAATTTTTGTTTGGATTAATTAATTGTTGAAATAAATTATTATCCTCTCGAATAAATTTTACAATAAATACTCTTATTCCGGAGGTACATAAGAAAATGTTCTCCTTTCTTGTGGATCGGGCCGAACGCCTCGGCAGGATAGATGCATCTATGGATCATGCCTTACGTCCCTCGACAGTATACATAATACTCTGAATCGGGCCGAACGATCTCGACAGAAATTATGCTTAATAATAATAATTACACGATACTTTGATAGTTTATTGCAGCTTGCGAAGCTAATTGATAAATTGAAAATCTTTGAAATTTAAAGAATTATTATTCCTGCTTGTTAAAAAATTATTGTTATTGCTGTAAATGAGACTAATTGATAAATTGAAAATTTATTGGAATTGAAAAAATTTAATTAATATATTGAGAATTGTTGCATTTGAAGGAATTTAATTATTTTTGTTGGTTAAATAAATTATTGTAAATTCTGTGAATCATGCTGATTTAGATATTCTAGTTTTATTTCAATTTTTATTATTGACCCATAGTCAGTGTCAAAGTCGGCTATCTCGTCTCTACCACTTCGAGATTAGGCTTGATACTTACTAGGTACACGTTGTTTAAGTACTCATACTACACTTGCTGCACATTTTATTGTGCAGGCACAGATATGTCTAGCAGCCTTGTGGGCGCAGAGGTGTGGTTAAAATGCGGGGACTTAGGTGAGCTGCATTATATATTACGATCCGCAGCCAACAGAGTCTCCTTCAGAGTTATTTATATTTTCTTATCTAATTTGTATTCTAGACAGATGTTGTATTTTATTTTTAATTTCTTAGTAAATGCTCATGCACTTATGACACCGGGTTTTGGGAACGGTTACGAATTGTTTAGAAATTTAGTTGTTAAAAATATTTATCATTTACTCTGTGAGTTATATCCGTGATGTTTCATTAAAGAAATTTTGATTTCAAAAATACTAAATGTGTAATTAAGTGAAGTTTGTATTGTTGGCTTGTCTGACAGCGGTGTCCGGCGCCATCACGACCTTTAGGTGAGATTGGGTCATGACAATATGGTATCAGAGCACTAGGTTCACTTAGGTCTCACGAGTCATGAGCAAGTCTAGTAGAGTCTTGCGGATCGGTACAGAGACGTCTGTACTCATCTTTGAGAGGCTACAGGGCTGTTAGGAGCATTTTCCCTCTTGATTCCTCATCGTGCGATTCGATTCCTTTGAGGCATATGCCTTTGTTTCTTTCCTACTCGATCTTATGCGATGTGAAACTCTTGTTATACATCAATAATTGAGGAATTGTAATGGTACTACAGATGTGATGCAGGATGTTTTCTCCCTGCGTAATTGATTGGACTATTGTTTTCATCTTGCAGAATGATGTTCTGTCATTTCAGCTCAGTAGCTATATTTTGAAGGTTTTTGAGGCTACGCACAGGTTACTACGATGTTCATCAGTTATTATCTCGCGAAATTGATCTATGACGGGGTGCTCGTTTATGTACCGACGCAGTGAACGACTTGAAAAAAGGGTATTCTCAGTATATAATGAAAAGGTTCTATGTTTAATTCCAGCAAAGAGAAGGTAATCGTACTATGAATATTCTGGTTTGGGGTTGATGGAGTAATGAGTCTTGATATTTTCGAGCGTGATAAAATTTTTAATTGTGATGTGGTGTCATTGCCTGGTTAAATGCATTAAGGTTAACCGGTGTTATGGTTTTCTTTAACTTGCCTTCACGGCGGGGTGTTAGGAATTGGTATCGGGGAAGCAGTTGTCGGAAATAGCGGTGTACAACTCTTCAGGATTCAATTGGTATTTCTAATATCACGGCTCAAGGAAGATGATCTTCTAGGAGGTTTAAGGCTGGTAGCAATTTGTTAGTTCAGGTGTTACAGAAATGGATGTTGATTTGATACAATATTTGGGCAGCGAAGGATGAAGAAGGACATGTGGAAGATGTCTTGTGGTGGTTAAGTTCCTATAAGGCCAAGTGTGAGAAATAGAACTCGAGTAGTTGCTTAAAGGAGAGTGTTTGACCAAAATGGGAGAGTGGCAAGGTAGCACATGGGTTACGTGGTAGGATAACTACACAACTTGAGGAAAGTTTGAAGTGATTTGGAATTCATGATGGATAGTGACTAGGTCTACGGACTTAAGTTGTAATATTGGCTGCTATATTGAGGAAGATTGGGCGTGACAGGAGGGAATTGCTTAATATGAAGAGGGATGCAACATGACTTTGGATTGGGATGCATCGTTACACCTCTAGTTGACATCCATGAGGAGTGAATAGATTGGTGCAGCTGGTGAATGAGCTCGGACTCAGGATGATCTACTGATTTCGTAGTAATTGCACCTAGTGCAGCGACGCTGGAATATGTCGGCATGTAATTTCCACAGGTGGGTTATCTCCTGTGAGCAGGTTAGCAGTCGCGTGGTGTTGACGAAGCTTCTGTGAAGAATTTTACTGGCCACCCAGCAAGAGATTTAATATGTAAATGTGGCTAGTGGTTCAGAGCGGTTATTAAAGGTTAATAGAGGCGAGTTGCGTGTGTAGAATCATGTCAACGATGAAGAAAGAATCTCGGTGGATTCCAGAATTTATGTAATTGTAGCTTCAAGCTAAGTGGGAGAGCCCCACCGTCTACAATTGGATTGTATGGTTGTCTATTTGTGAGGTTTCTGGTTATCGGTGTATTGGTGTGTCATTTCAACTAAGAAAAGAAAATATCAGTGGTAATTTGAGCAAAGGATTTCAGTGAATGTGTGCCATATTTGGCGTTATCGATTCATGTTCAGGCTTTGGGAAGACTCAGAGTTTATGCTTCGTGTAGATGTAATGCATAGGGGAAGTGAGACAGTCGGGTGTTTCCTTGATAAAGTGTCCATGTGTTAACAAGGCCTTGGAGTTGATCATGTTTGGGAACAAGTCAGAGCAAGTGACTCTCAACAACGGTGGTAGTGGGTTCAAAAATTTAAAGTACGGTGTCTGAGGATCTCGAGTCCGTAGTATGGTCGAGTATCGAGCTTTTCCAGTAGATTATGAAACGAGGCTTGGAGTACTCTGCGTTATCTTCAGGTTGTGGTGTAGCAGTAGAAAAAAGGAAGAAAATAACTTCGGATTCATAAAAGAAATATCAGAAGGGGTGTACCAGTTGAAGATGTAAAAGTGTGCACAAGGAAGAGTATGAGATGATTTGTGGGTTTTGAAATAGCGTGGTCTCGTGAAATAAGGTCACTCGGGATGAGTACAGATTTGAATTCGTGATGTAATGAATGGGACTATTATCATTTCTAAGACAAGTTGAAAACAAATTGAGAAAAGTCGGGTCAACTAACAATGGTTGAATTGGCATGATGGTGGCAATGATCAGTTCCTTCAGCGCATTAAGTTATGCATGTGATTTGTGGAGGTACGTGCGAGGCTTGACGGCCGCCGTAATTGATTGTATTTGGATGAATTCAAGTATTATGGCATGTTATGTATAGATGGATCCTGGGAGAGTTATGGTGGTTTAGACCACTACTTGAGGAGTTTATTTCCTGCGGATATGGAAATTCAGTCGCATGTTGCAATGGTTCTCCTGAATTGAGTTAAGCAAAAGGTTGCTAGTGGTTCAAGAGTTATGATGGAATTCTTGTACTCTCGAGTATTGGCATGCTAGGTACGTGAACGACATGAGAATATGGAAGTTGAGGATCGAGGTTGTAGTTCGATTTTGACAAGAGTGTCACGAGCTCGGACGAGCAGAAAAGGATTTAGAGGTTTAAAGCAAGCTGGTATTGTCTTCAGTGTCACCTGAGATTAGTGTTATGTGTAAGAGGCTTTGTGTTGATTTGCGGATCCTTGATTCTCCTTACAATATTAGTATGGCCGGTGGTATGGATGTGCATACTTTTTATCTGTTGCGGAAGGTCGTGGGAGCGTATTCCACGGGAAGATTGTATAAGTGTGACAAGTAGTCACCTGATTGATTAAATATTTAACAACCAAGTATGAAGATTGTGGCGGTATTGCTAATTCGAGAATTTATGCCTGGAGGGCGCTCGGTTCATTTGGTTGTGGACTGTGGAAGTTTGTTCCGGTTATGATGGTTTTTCTTGTGTGTTATGGGAAAAAGGGTTATTATGGATCCTTGAAAGGTTATTAGCCTATTATGGTGCGATCAGAATCGACTTGAGGTCTGTGGATGGATTTAAATATGAATGCGGGCTTTATATCAGGCCGGGCGTGTTCATTTCAGCATAAGCTCTCCCTATGGAGGAGTATTCGGATGTTGGATGTCATTTCATCGTCGTTATTTCATGTAATACTATATTGTGCCGTGTGAGTTGTGAAACGAATTGATAAATTTCTTATGTGTTGAGGTTCAGCATAGCGATGGTGTTATATGAGCGGGATGGCTCTCGAGATTCAGATCATATGTCGCACCTTAGTTGTGCTTGAGTTTTTTAGCGTATGGAGCTGTCGGTCCTTCCAGGGATGGTGTTATGCACTTAGCGTGCTTGTGTCCGATATTCAGATGTTTTGTAGTAATGAGCATTCTAGCTCGGTAAGTAATTCCTTATAGATTCTTTTTGTGCGTATCGGGTGGCACGCCGAAACAGTGTGATGTTGAGTACAGTCCCCTATATTCTATTTGATGTATTTTGTCCCATTTTTTGAGGGGGGTTCATGACACCTTTTCAGTTATCTAATTAGTTACGCGGGCTGAGTAGTTCTTTCCAGAGTTCATTTTTCCTTATGTATCACATTCCAGTTTGTAGCATGTTGGCGTCATACGAGACCTTGGTCAGGGTTTGAGGCGGCTTATTTCCTGCGTAGTTTATACTGGGTGAGACAAGACTATTGGACCTGAAATCAGTGCAATCAAAATTATATAAGGTATATTAAAGAATAAACATCGCTATTTACCTCAGAATGAGATAATGGTCCTTGTTAGAAGGAGAAACTCAGTATATTATTGACTCAGCAGTTGGTTATGAATTTCTACACATTTCTTCCATCGTGGAAGCATTGCGAGAGTTGGAACATGACATATATGTATCATGAGATGTGTTGTGGACACCAGATTCGTGGAATCTCGACTATTATTATCGAGTATGTTATTATGGGCATGTGAATGGTGCAGTGCATGGTTTAAATTCAACCAAGGTATGCAATCTTGTATTGGTGCATCATGTAGTGATTGATACGGTGTTCATAAGTTAAAAATGAGCATGGTAGAAAATTCTGGATGTTAGAATTTGGCTCTAAGGCTTATTTTCCAAAATAAAGGGGAGAATCTTCTAATTGGCTCGAGCTAATGTGAACAACTGGATGTGGAAGCACGGGTAGGTGCACGAGGTGTTAAACAATGATTTTGTACAACTCAGGAACAGTCCTTAGCACGATCGAGGACGAACGTATATTTAAGTGGGAGAGAATGTAATGACCCAACCGGTCATTTTTAACTTTTAGGACCACATTCCCTAAAATAAAACTCCCTGAATGTGCTTTTATTGATTTATGACTTGCGGGGATGGTTGGTTCGGAATATGGAAGTGTTCGGGTTGAAATCGGAACACTTGGTTCCTTAAGTTAGCCTTAAAAGGCCAAGTTTGACTTCGGTCAACATTATGTGCAAACGACCCCGGAATAGAATTTTGATGATTCCAACAGCTCCGTATGGTGATATTGGACTTAGGAGCGTGATCGGAATTTTATTTGAAAGTCCCTAGTGAAATTAGGCTTGAAATGGCTAACATAGAAATTTAAAGTTTGGAAGTTTGACCGGGGTGTTGAGTTTTTGATATCGGGGTCAGAATTTAGTTCTGAAAATTTTCACAGCTCTATTATGTCATTTATGACTTGTGTGCAAAATTTGAGGTGAATCGGACTTGATTTGCTAGTTTCGACTTCGAATGTAGAAGTTGGTAATTTTAAGTTTCATTAAGCTTCAATTGGAGCATAATTCGTGGTTTTAACGTCGTTTTATGTGATTTGAGGTTTCAAATAAGTTCGTATGATGGTTTAGGACTTGTTGGTATATTTGGTTGAGGTCCCGAGGGCCTCGGGTGAGTTTCAGATGGTTAACGGATCAAAAATTGGACTTAAACAGCTGCTTGCAATTTTTCTCTTCTACTGGAAATTCTGGGCTTTGATCGAGTCCAAGATCGAGCCCAAGATCGAGGCCCAAGATCGAGCTCCCATGATCGAGCTCCCATTCGGACTCCCTAATCGGACTCCCATGATCAAGCTCCCATGATCGGACTCCATGATCGAGCTGCCATGATCGGACTCCCTGATCGAGCTCCCATGATTGGACTCCCTGATTGGACTCCTGATCGAACTCTCTAATCGGACTCCCTGATCGAGCTCCCTGATCGGACTCCCTGATCGAGCTCCCTGATCGAGCTCCCTGATTGGACTGGACAGATCTGTAAGTTATAAAAACAGGGGCATTCGACCCATTTGCCATTTTTGACAAACTTGAGCTTGAGCATATGCGGCTTTTGACAGATTTTCAAGGAAAGACATTGGGGTAAGTGATTCCAACTAGGATTTGATCTATATACACAAATATATCGTTGTTTTCACCATTTAATTAGTGTTTTAAGATTGAAATTTGGAAAATTTTTAGAAATCTCCTAGAAACGAATTTTTTTAGATTTTGGTATCGATTCAGAGTTGGATTTGAGTGAAATTGGTATGGTTGGACTCGTAATTGAATGAGTTATCGAATTTCATAACTTTCACCGGATTCCGAGACGTGGGCCCCACAGGCGAATTTTTAATTAATTTCGGGAATTTTAATGAAAATGTAGTAGTTTCTTATAGAAGTGATTCCTATAAATTTTAGTGATTGTATCGAATTATTGTTGGTTAGATTCGAGCCAATCGAAGTTGGATGATCGAGGAAAAGGCCTACTAGCAGATTAAATTGGAGCAAGACGAGGTAAGTCTCTTGTCTAATATTGTGAGGGGAAAATTTACCCCATAGGTGATTAAATTAAATAATTGTTGCTAATTGCGGGGGCTACGTACGCACGAGGTAACGAGAGTCCGTGCGTAGCTACTATTAATGCTAAAGTCCGGGTAGCTTAGGGCTCAAAGCATGAATTACTTGTGTAAATTATATTCTTTATTAATTAAATTATTTGATGTATATATATTGTGAATTGTTATGAAAGGTAGTAAAAGATGAAATTTTCATATGCTTATTTTTTGTTTAGATTAATTAATTGTTGAAATAAATTGTTATCCTCTCGAATAAATTTTACAATAAATACTCTTATTCCGGAGGTACATAAGAAAATGCCTTCATTTCTTGTGGATCGGGCCGAATGTCTCGGCAGGATAGATGCATCAATGGATTGTGCTGTACGTCCCTCGGCAGTGTACACAATACTCTGGATCGGGCCGAACGACCTCGGCAGAAATCGTGGTTAATAATAATAATTACACGATACTTTGATAGTTTATTGCAGCTTGCGAAGCTAATTGATAAATTGAAAATCTTTGAAATTTAAAGAATTATTATTCCTGCTTGTTAAGGAATTATTGTTATTCCTGTAAATGAGACTAATTGGAAATTTATTGGAATTGAAGGAATTTAATTAATATATTGAGAATTGTTGCATTTGAAAGAATTTAATTATTTCTGCTGGTTAAATAAATTATTGTAAATTCTGTGAATCATGCTAATTTAGATATTCTAGTTTTATTTCAATTTTTATTATTGACCCATAGTGAGTGTCAAAGTCGGCCATCTCGTCTCTACCACTTCGAGATTAGGCTTGATACTTACTGGGTACACGTTGTTTACGTACTCATACTACACTTGCTGCATATTTTATTGTGCAGACACATATATGTCTAGCGGCCTTGTGGGCGCAGAGGTGTGGTTAAAATGCGGGGACTTAGGTGAGCTGCATTATATATTACGATCCGCAGCCAACAGAGTCTCCTTCAGAGTTATTTATATTTTCTTATCTAATTTGTATTCTAGACAGATGTTGTATTTTATTTTTAATTCCTCAGTAAATGCTTTGCACTTGTGACACCGGATTTTGGGAACGGTTACGAATTGTTTAGAAATTTAGTTGCTAAAAATATTTATCATTTACTCTATGAGTTATATCCTTGCTGTTTCATTAAAGAAATTTTGATTTCAAAAATATTAAATGTATAATTAAGTGAAGTTTGTATTGTTGGCTTGCCTGAGAGTGGTGTCCGCCATCACGACCTTTAGGTGAGATTGGGTCGTGACAAGCATGTGGACGTGCACCGCATAAATTGTGTCTTGAATAAATCTAGTGGAGTTGTAAGATTAATGAATCATGTTATTATCTAAACATTTTCCACGTGTTAGAGAAACTGAGCTGAGGCTCCTATTAAAGATCATGTTTAGGCTACATGCCAATATTTTGGGACCATGGGGCCATGTTGTTGTTGAATTAATAGTTCAAATATGTACATTTCACACTCAGTAATATATGTCCCTTGTGAGGATATTTATGGGATTGAGTTGCGCAACGCAGCAAGCCATAATGGCTCTATACAATATTATTATATGGATTGGGGTTGCCCGCCTGTAGCAGGCCTTATAGACTTTACTATTTTGTGAATTGGGGCTGCCCGTCTGCAGCAGGCCTTATTGGCTTTATTATTATATGGATCGAGACTGCCCGCCTGCAGTAGGCCATATCGGCTTTATATAGCGCTTGGGCTGAAGGAGCCTATCCGAGAGTCTGCACACACACCTAGTGAGCACCGTTGATTTATAGCGCTTGGGCTGAAGGAGCCCCTCTGGAGTCTGTACACACCCCTAGTGAGCGTAGATGATGATATATATATTCGGGATGGACTTCCTAGGGAATGGACTTGCCTTACTTACTCATTATATATATATATATATTCGGGATGGATTTTCCCAGGGCATAGACTTGCCTACATATTTGAATTGTAATGAATTTACCTGGACATGGATCTTGTACGTATCATTTACATTTGGGGATAAATTACCCCATGGCTGGATTGGCCTTATACAGTACTGAATAACTGACTGGCGGTCGATGTGTATGTATATACGGGTTGGAACACCCCTGGGCTGGATTGTCCATAAACAGTACCGAGTGACCGGATAATTCGTGATCAGTATTTACATGAGGTCTTTCTACTGAGATGTCATATTCTTCATATCATGCAGTATTGATCTATTTCACTTGTACTGAGATTAACTGTTAAAAATTGAAAGCATGTTTACATTTTGTACCATTATTTATACTGGTCTGTATCTGCAAAGCTCGTCATTGCTTTCAGCCTAGAGGTTAGTCTTGTTACTTATTTAGTTAGTTGTACTCATACTACACTCTGCACCTCGTGTGCAGATCCAGGTACTCCCGAATACGACGACTGCTAAATTTTGAAGTTAATTCTGTTGGGGACTATCAAGGTAGTTGCTTGACGTCTGCAGACTTGATTCCCTTCCTATTTAATTATTGTACTGATCTATATTTTCAGACAGTGATTTTGTCAGTCAGACTTTGTATTCATATTAGATGCTCATGTACTCAGTGACACCGGGTTTTGGGAGTGTTTACATATGTATTTGTGAATTTTCTTCCACTGGATTTAATCATTTTGGTTTTAAACTGTAACGACCCGGCCGGTCATTTTGAGAATTAGAGCCTCGATCCCCTAATAACTGCTTTTCCCATATCTATTTATGCTATTGTGACTTGCCGGGATGATTGATTTTGAGTTTCGGAGTGTTTTGGGACACTTAGTCCCTAAATGAGAGCTTAAGCCTTAGGATTTTGACCGTAGTTGGAACTATGTGAAGACGACTCTGGAATGAATTTTTGTCGGTTTCTTTAGATCCGTTAGGTGATTTTGGGTTTAAGGGTGTGTCCGGATTGTGTTTTGTAGATGCGTAGCTCATTTAGGCTTGAAATGGCGAAAGTCGAATTTTTGGAGTTTTGGGTCGGTAGTAGAATTTTTGATTTCGGGGTCATTTTCCGATTCCGGAAGTTGGAGTAGGTCCGCAATGTTGATTATGACTTGTGCGCAAAATTTGAGGTCAATCGGACGTGATTTGATAGGTTTCGGCATCAGTTGTAGAATTTTGATGTTTCAAGTTCTTTATGTTTGAATTGGAGGGTGATTCATGATTTTAGCGTTGTTTGATGTGATTTGAGAGCTCGACTAAGTTCGTATAGTGTTTTAGGATTGGTTGGTATGTTTTGTCGAGGTCCCGGGGGCCTCGGGTGAGTTTCGGACGCCCAACGGATCGATTTTTGGACTTATGAGGTTGCTGAAGTCTTCTGGTGTCTGAGTTCTGGTTTCCTTATACGCGATCGCGTGGGGTGATCCGCGATCGCGTAGGCTTAGCTGGGCAGAGGAAGGAATTATTCTTCGTGTTCACGGACATGGGCATGCAAACGCGTAGTGATGTGAGGTGGTGCTTCGCGAATGCAAAGACAAGGTCGCGATCGCGTGAGTAGGGGAGCCAGAGAATCGCGTTCACGTGGTGTTTTACGCGATCGCGTAGAGTAATTTCTAGGGCAGCAAAGTTGTTCTTCGCGATCGCGAGGCTATTTCCGCGATCGCGATTAATGAATCGCTGGGCAGTGTTAAAGTTTCCAGAAACGGGGGTTTTTGCCATTTTACCAAAAACTTGAGATAGGGAGCTCGGATTTGGACGGGTTTTTGAGGGATTTTCAGAGATATCAATTGGGTAACGATTCTTAACTCCTTTATGGTTATATCCCACTAATCTATCATTAATTTCCTCTTTAATTTCGGATTTTTGGGGTTGAAATTGGGAAACATTTGGAAGAACTTCTTCAACAAAGATTTCAAGTTTTGAAGGGGATTTGTGGTCGGATTTGAGCAAATTTTATATGGTTAGACTCGTGAGCGAATGAGTGTTCGTATTTTGTGACTGTTACCCGATTCCGAGACATGGGTCCCACGGGCGATATTTGAGTTAATTTCGGAATTTTCGTTAAAATGTTGATTTCGTTAATTAGAAGAGACTATTATTGTTGTATTTATGATATGTAATTGCTTTTGGCTAGATTTGGGCCATTCAGAGCCAGATATTCGTGGGAAAGGCATTGTGACAGATTGATTGAGCTTGCTTCAAGGTAAGTGGCTTACCTAACCTTGTGTTGGGGACTTTCCCCTTAGGATGTTCGATATTAATTGAGGTGTGGGCGCCGTGTACGTGAGGTGACGAGTACGTATACAGGCTATTATTGCAAAAATCCCATTTTTCCTTTCTAAATCATAAATTTGTCTTTCCCTTATTACATTGCACTAATTCGCTTAATTGTTCAGCTTAGACTAGAGAAGCATGCTTACGTGTTTTTAACTGCCTATCTGACATTCTGTGCGCCATGCTTAGTTAAGTCCCTACTTTCCTTATCCGTGTTCTGTATGAACTGTATAACTCGATGCCTTACCTGCCATTTCATCTTGCGTTGCATATTTATTTTGGGACTACGGACGTATTCCAGGAGATCCCCCAGCATTGCATATTTACTTTAGGACTACAGACGTATTTCGGGAGATCCCCCTGTACTACATATTCATTCGGAACTACGAGACGGTATCCCGGGAGATTTTCCATTATGTTTACCTTGTTCTGAGCCGAGGGCTCCCTTAACTGTTAAATTTTCGAGAATTTCTTTAACTGTGTTACTGTAAATTTTATTTATATCTTTTACTGTTTAAGTTATTATATTTACTCTGGTAGGGCCTTGACCTGACCTCGTCACTACTCGACCGAGATTAGGCTTGGCACTTACTGGGTACCATTATGGTGTACTCATGCTACTCTCTGCACATGTTCTTTTTTTCGTGTGCAGATCCAGGTGCTCCTTATCAGCCGCACTACTAGTGAGTCGGGACAGTTTTGGAGACTTCAAGGTATATCTACCACGTTCGCAAACCTCGGAGTCTCCTTCTACTCTTTCCCATGTCCATTATCTTCTGTATTTTTCCTTGTTAGACTCTGATGTATAGAGACACCAGATCTTTCCTTCTGTAGTTTGTGATTCACGATGTTTCGGGTTTTGGGATTTGTTGTGTAATTTTTGAATAGTTGGTTAAATCTATATTTTATTTCATTATTCCGCAAAATGTCAGGCTTACCTAGTTGTAGAGACTAGGTGCTGTCACGATGTCACACAGAGGGGGAAATTGGGTCGTGACAAGTTGGTATCTGAGCTCTAGGTTCATAGGTGTCGTGATTCACAAATCGATTTATTAGAGTCTCGCGGATTAGTGCGGAGACGTCCGTACTTATCTTCGGGAGGCTATGTAACTGTTAAGAACAATCATATTTCTTTGTTCTCCTTGTCGTGCGAGTTATTGACATCAAAAATTCTAAAATTCTATTCTATTCTTTCTCACAGATGGTGAGGACCTGTACCGGGAGGACCGACGATCAGGCACCCAAGCCCCCTGTCAGAGCCATCAGAGGCCGGGGTCGGGGTAGAGGACGACCATACGGAGTAGCCCGAACACCTACGAGAGCTGCGGCAGAGGAGCCCCCAGCAGCTCCAGCTGGAGGGCCAGCACCGGAGATCCCTATTGCTACTCCAGCCCACCAGGAGACTTTAGCTCAATTCATGAGCATGTTCAGAACTTTGGCTCAGGCTGGACTGTTTCCGATAGCTCTCGCTACATCTCAGGCTGGGGGAGGGGCACAAAATCCTTCAGCCCATACTCCTGAGCAGAGGGTCCAGGTTGATCAGGCCCCAGAGTATATTCATATGCCCCCAATGGCTCCGGTTCAGCATGAGATCAGGGTAGCTACTTCTGAGGCAGAGCAACTCAGACTTGAGAGGTATAAGAAGTACCACCCACCTACTTTCAGCGGACTAGCTTCAGATGATACTCTTGGTTTTCTTGAGGAGTGTCATCGTATTCTCTGCACTATGGGCATTGTGTAGATGAGTGGGGTTTCTTTCACCGCTTTCCAGCTGATGGCAGCGGCATATCAGTGGTGGCATGACTATGAGCTGAGTAGTCCGGACGAGGTAGCCTCACTCACTTGGACTCAGTTTTCAGAGATGTTCTTGCGTGAGTATGTTCCTCAGAGCCTCAGGGATGCTTGGCGCGCAGAGTTTGAGCAGCTGCGTCAGGGTGCTATGACTATGTCAAAGTATGCAGTTCATTTTAGTAAGTTAGCTCGCCATGCACCGGCTCTGGTTGCTATAGTCAGAGAGAGGGTTCGTCACTTCATTGAGGGACTCCACCCCAGTATTCGGACCAGTATGCCAGAGAGTTGGAGATGGACATCACTTATCAGTAGGCAGTGAGCATTGCCAGGAGAGTGGAGGGCATGTTTGCCCGGGACAGAGAGGAGAGAGAGGCCAAGAGGTCTCGAGAGACTGGTCATTATTCAGGAGCTCGTGCACTAGCAACACGCTATAGTAGGGGTTTTGTGAGTCGCCCTGTTCATTCAGCTCTTCCAGCAGCCAGCAGTGTTCCAGCTCCTCCTAGACCTCAGGAGCCCTATTATGCACCGCCAGTATCCAGTATGCCTCCTACTCGAGGTGCTAACACCGGCCAGTCCAGCAGGCCAGTTCTGAGTCAGTCTCAGCTACTGCGTCCTCCGAGGGGTTTTTTTGAGTGTGGTGACACTCGTCACATGGTTAGAGATTGCCCCAGAGCCAGGAGGGGTGCACCTCCACAGACTTATCAACCTCCACGTGCTCCGCCGGGTCCTCCGACCATTCTTCCAGCCCCATCTGCCACCCCACCTCCTCAGCCAACTCGAGGTGGAGGTCGGGGAGGTCGAGGTCGCCGTAGAGGGGGAGGCCAGGCCAGGTACTATGCCCTTCCAGCCCGTTTAGAGGTCATTGCTTCAGATTCAGTCATCACAGGTATCGTCCCTGCCTGTCATAGGGATGCATCAGTATTATTTGACCCAGGCTCTACGTATTCATATGTGTCTTCTTATTTTGCTCCACATTTGGGGATATCTCGGGATTCTTTGAGTTCCCCTATTTATGTATCTACTCTTGTGGGAGATTCTCTTGTTGTGAACCGCGTGTATTGGTCGTGTTTGATTGCTCTTAGTGGTTTTGAGATAGGAGCTGATTTATTATTGCTCAGCATGGTGGACTTTGATATTATTTTAGGCATGGACTGGTTGTCTCCCCATTATGCTATTCTTGATTGTCACGCTACAACCGTGACGCTGGCTATGCCAGGTTTACCGCGATTAGAGTGGAGAGGTACCTTAGAGTATAGTCCCAGCAGAGTTATTTCTTTTCTTAAAGCTCAACGAATAGTTGAGAAGGGGTGTGACACGTATCTAGCTTATGTGAGAGATGTCAGTATTGATACCCCTACAGTTGAGTCAGTTCTAGTAGTGAGGGACTTTCCAGATGTGTTTCCAGCTGATCTTCCGGGCATGCCGCCCGACAGAGATATTGATTTTGGAATTGATTTGTTGCCGGATACTCAGCCCATCTCTATTCCTCCATATCGTATGGCTCCTCCTGAATTAAAGGAGTTGAAAGAGCAGTTACAAGAATTACTTGATAAATGCTTCATTCGGCCCAGTGTGCCACCCTGTGGTGCTCCTATCTTATTTGTGAAGAAGAAGGATGGTTCTATGCGGATGTGTATTGATTGCCGCCAGTTGAACAAAGCCACAGTGAAGAATAGGTATCCATTGCCTCGTATTGATGACTTATTTGATCAGTTACAGGATGCCAGAGTGTTTTCCAAGATTGACTTACGTTCAGGTTATCATCAGTTGAAGATTCGGGAGTCGGATATCCCGAAGACTGCTTTCAGGACCATATATGGTCACTATGAGTTTCTTGTCATGTCATTTGCTGACCAATTCCCCAGCAGCCTTTATGCATTTGATGCACAGTGTGTTCCGGCCTTATCTTGATTCCTTCGTCATTGTGTTTATTGACAACATCCTGGTATATTCTCGGTCTCGGGAAGATCATGAGCAGCACTTGAGGACCGTGCTTTATACTTTGAGGGAGAAGAAATTGTATGCAAAATTTTCTATAAGTGTGGATTTTGGCTTGATTCAGTGGCATTCTTGGGCCACATAGTGTCTTGTGATGGGATCAAGGTAGATCCGAAGAAGGTGGAGGTAGTACAGAGTTGGCCCAGACCGTCATTAGCTACAGAGATTTGCAGTTTCCTTGGTTTGGCGGGGTATTACCATCGTTTTGTGGGGGGATTTTCATCCATTGCAGCACCTATGACCAGGCTGACCTAGAAGGGTGCTCCGTTCAGGTAGACAGAGGAATGTGAGGAGAGCTTTTAGAAGCTCAAGATAGCTTTGACTACAACCCCAGTATTAGTATTGCCTACAGGTTCGGGGTCTTACACTATCTATTGTGATGCCTCGAGGATTGGCCTTGGAGAGGTATTGATGTAGGACGGTAGGGTGATTGCCTACGCGTCTAGACAGTTGAAGGTGCATGAGAAGAATTATCCGGTTCATGATCTCGAGTTAGCGGCTATTGTTCATGCCCTGAAGATTTGGCATCATTATTTGTACGGTGTTCCCTATGAGATTTACACTGATCACTGGAGTTTGCAGCACTTGTTTAGGCAGAAGGACCTTAATTTGCATCAGCGGAGGTGGTTGGAGCTACTTAAAGACTACGATATCACTATATTATACCACCCATGGAAGGCCAATGTAGTGGCCGACACCTTGAGTCTCCGAGCAGAGAGTTTGGGGAGTTTGGCATATCTTCCGGCAGCTGAAAGGCCCTTAGCCTTGGATGTTCAGGACTTAGCCAGTCAGTTCATGAGATTGGATATTTCAGAGCCTGGCCGGGTATTAGCTTGTGTGGTTGCTCGGTTTTCTCTTTATGACCATATCAGGGAGCGCCAGTATGATGATCCTTATCTTCTAGTTCTTCAGGACAAGGTTCGGCGAGGTGATGCCAGAGATGTGACTATTGGTGATGACGGTGTGATGAGGATGCAGGGCCAGATCTGTGCCCAATGTAGATGGGTTTCAAGAGTTGATTCTTGAGGAGGCCCACAGCTCGCGGTACTCCATTCATCCCGATGCTGCGAAGATGTACCAGGATTTGAGACAGCTCTACTGGTGGATGAGGATGAAGAATGATATAGTTGGGTTTGTGGCCAAGTGTCTCAACTGTCAGTAGGTCAAATATGAGCACCAGAGGCCGGGTGGATTACTTTAGAGGTTAGAGATCCCAGAGTGAAAGTGGGAACAGATCACCATGGACTTTGTAGTTGGACTTCCACGGACTTTGAGAAGGTTCAATGCTATTTGGGTGATCGTGGATCGGCTGACCAAGTCAGCCCATTTTATTCCAGTGTTGACCACTTATTCTTTTGAGAGGTTGGCTGAGGTTTATATCAGAGAGATTGTCCGCCTTCATGGTATTCCAGTATCCATCATTTCAGACAGAGGTACACAGCTCACATCACGGGTTGGGAGAGCCGTACAATAGGAGTTGGGTACTAGGGTGGAGTTGAGCTCAACCTTTCACCCTCAGACGGACGGGCAGTCCGAGCGCACAATTCAGATTCTTGAGGATATGCTCCATGCCTGTGTGATGGAGTTCAGAGGGTCATGGGACTAATACTTGCCACTTGTAGAGTTTTCTTACAACAACAGTTACCAGTCCAGCATTCATATGGCACCGTATGAGGCTTTGTATGGTAGGTGGTGCCAGTCCCCAGTGAGATGGTTTGAGTCGGGCGAGGCCCGATTGTTGGGTACAAATTTGGTTCAGGATGCCCTAGATAAGGTGAAGGTGATTTAGGAGAGACTTCGCACAACCCAGTCCAGGCAGAAGAGTTATGCGGATCGGAAGGTTCGTGACTTGGCATTTATGGTTGGTGAGCAGGTCTTGCTTCGGGTATAGCCTATGAAGGGCGTCATGAGGTTCGAAAAGAAGGGAAAGCTAAACCCGAGGTTCATTGGTCCTTTTGAGATATTGTGGCGAGTTGGGGAGGTCGCTTATGAGCTGGCCTTGCCTCCCAGCCTAGCAAGAGTTCACCCGGTATTCCATGTGTCTATGCTCCAGAAGTATCACGGTGATCTGACTTATGTATTGGATTTCAGCTCAGTCCAGTTGGACAAAGATCTATCTTATGTTGAAAAGCCAGTAGCTATTTTGGACAGGCAGGTCAGAAAGCTCAGGTCAAAGAATATTGCTTCAATAAAGGTCCAGTGGAGGGGTCAGCCAGTCGAGGAGGCGACTTGGGAGACCGAGCAGGATATGCGCAGCCAGTACCCTCATCTTTTCACAGTTTCAGGTATGTCTTTACACTCGTTTGAGGACGAACGATTGTCTTAAGAGGGGGGAGGATGTAATGACCCGGCCGGTCATTTTGAGAATTAGAGCCCCGATGCCCTAATAACTGCTTTCCCCATATCTATTTCTATAATTGTGACTTACCGGGATGATTGGTTTTGAGTTTCGGAGTGTTTTGGGACACTTAGTCCCTAAATGAGAGCTTAAGCCTTAGGATTTGAACTATAGTCGGAACTATGTGAAGATGACTCTGGAATGGATTTTCGTCGGTTCTGTTAGCTCCGTTAGGTGATTTTGGGTTTAGGGCATGTCCGGATTGTGCTTTTGAGGTCTGTAGCTCATTTAGGCTTGAAATAGTGAAAGTTAAATTTTTGGAGATTTGGGCTGGTAGTGGAATTTTTGATATCGGGGTCGTTTTCTGATTTCGGAAGTTGGAGTAGGTCCATAATGTTTATTATGACTTGTGCGCAAAATTTTAGATCAATCGGACGTGATTTGATAGGTTTCGGCATCGGTTGTAGAATTTTGAAGTTTCAAGTTCTTTAAGTTTGAATTGGAGAGTGATTCATGATTTTAGCATTGTTTGATGTGATTTGAGAGCTCGACTAAGTTCGTATGGTATTTTAGTATTGGTTGGTATGTTTAGTCGAGGTCCCGGGGGCCTCAGGTGAGTTTCGAATGCCTAACAGATCGATTTTTGGACTTATGAGGTTGCTAAAGTTTTCTGGTGTGTGAGTTCTGGTTTCCTTATACGCGATCGCGTGGGGTGATTAGCAATCGCGTAGGCTTAGCTGGGCAGAGGAAGTAATTGTTCTTCGCGTTCGTGGACATGGGCATGCGAACGCGTAGTGATGTGAGGTGGTTCTTCGTGAACGCAGAGACAAGGTCACGATCGCGTAGGGTTAAGTGTACCAAAGCTGGACCACGAGCTTTGCTCATCGCGAGCGCGTGCGGATGTTCGCGATCACGTGAGTAGGGGAGCCAGAGCATCCCATTCACATGGTGTTTTACGCGATCGCGTAGAGTAATTTCTGGGGCAGCAAAGTTGTTCTTCGCGATCGCGAGGCTATTTCCGCGATCGCGATTGAGGAATCGCTGGGCAGTGTTAAAGTTTTCAAAAACGAGGGTTTTTGCCATTTTACCAAAAACTTGAGATAGGGAGCTCGGATTTGGACGAGATTTTGAGGAATTTTCAGAGATATCGATTGGGTAATGATTCTTAACTCCTTTATGGTTATATCCCACTAATCTACCATTAATTTCCTCTTTAATTTCGGATTTTTGGGGCTGAAATTGAGAAAATTTGGAAGAACTTCTTTAGCAAAGATTTCGAGTTTTGAAGGGGATTTGTGGTCGGATTTGAGCAAATTTTATATGGTTAGACTCGTGAGCGAATGAGTGTTCGTATTTTGTGACTTTTACCCGATTCCGAGATGTGGGTCCCACGGGTAATATTTGAGTTAATTTCAGAATTTTCGTTAAAATGTTGATTTCGTTAATTAGAAGAGTCTATTATTGTTATATTTATGATATGTAATTGCTTTTGGCTAGATTTAGGCCATTCAGAGCCGGATATTCGTGGGAAAGGCATTGTGACCGATTGATTGAGCTTGGTTCAAGGTAAGTGGCTTGTCTAACCTTGTGTTGGGGACTTTCCCCTTAGGATGTTCGATATTAATTGAGGTGTGGGCGCCGTGTACGTGAGGTGACGAGTACGTACACGGGCTATTATTGCAAAAATCCCATTTTTCCTTTCTAAATCATAAATTTGTCTTTCCCTTATTACATTGCACTAATTCGCTTAATTGTTCAGCTTAGACGAGAGAAGCATGCTTACGTGTTTTTAACTGCCTATCTGACATTCTGTGCGCCATACTTAGTTAAGTCTCTACTTTCCTTATCTGTGTTTTGTATGTACTGTATAACTCGATGCCCTGCCATTTCATCTTGCGTTGCATATTTATTTTGGGACTACGGACGTATTCCGGGAGATCCCCCAACACTGCATATTTACTTTGGGACTACAGACGTATTCCGGGAGATCCCCCAACACTGCATATTTACTTTGGGACTACGGGCGTATTTCGGGAGATCCTCCAGCACTGCATATTTACTTTGGGACTACAGACGTATTCCGAGAGATCCCCCAGCACTGCATATTTACTTTGGGACCACGGACGTATTCCGGGAGATCCCCATGTACTGCATATTCATTCAGAACTACGGGACGGTATCCCGGGAGATTTCCCCTTGTGTTTACCTTATTCTGAGCCGAGGGCTCCCTTAACTGTTAAATTTTCGAGAATTTCTTTTACTGTATTACTGTAAATTTTATTTATATTTTTTACTGTTTAAGTTATTATATTTACTCCGGTAGGGCCTTGATCTGACCTCGTCACTACTCGACAGAGATTAGGCTTGGCACTTACTGGGTACCATTGTGGTGTACTCATGCTACTCTCTGCACATGTTCTTTTTTTCGTGTGCAGATCCAGGTGCTCCTTATCAGCCGCACTATCAGTGAGCTGGGACAGTTTTTGAGACTTCAAGTTATATTTACCGCGTTCGCAGACCTCAAAGTCCCCTTCAACTCTTTCCCATGTCCATTATCTTCTGTATTTTTTCTTGTTAGACTCTGATGTATAGAGACACCAGATCTTTCCTTTTGTAGTTTGTGATTCACGATGTTTCGGATTTTGGAATTTGTTGTGTAATTTTTGAATAGTTGGTTAAATCTATATTTTATTTCATTATTCCACAAAATGTCAGGCTTACCTAGTTGTAGAGACTAGGAGCCGTCACGACGTCACACGGAGGAAAAAATTGGGTCGTGACATAAACATAAAAGATATGAGAGTTTATTGAGATTGTCGGCTTGCCTAATATTGAGATAAGCTCCATCATGACAGGTGAGATTTTGGGTCGTGACAAAATAATATTTAAAATTGATAATAAGCCATAAATACTAAATGTTCTCACATCATTTGATATTATTGATCAAAAAATATTCGGCACTATTTACAAGCACCACGTTAAACCCGGTGGTGCACCCATATTCTCAAAATCCTAGATCCGTCTCTGCTAAAATCACACCAAATAAGGTAATCGCAACCCAAATTTAAGCCAATGAATTATGAACTTCCAAATTCCGAATCCGATACAGATTCTTACCAAATCAACTCCGATCGACTACAAAATTCGCACACAAGTTATAAATGACATTACATACCTATTCTAATTTTCTGAATCGGGATCCGACCCTTTATCAATAAAGTTAATTTACTGTCAAACTTTTCAAAATCTTCCAACTTTTCAACTTTCGCCAAATCACGCCGAAACGACCTACGGACCTCCAAATCAATATCCGGACATGTTCCTAAGACCAAAATCACCATACGAAGTTATTGGAACCATCAAAACTTCATTCCGGAGTCAACTTCATACAAGTCAAACTACGATCAACTCCTACAACTTAAACCTTCAACTTATGGACTATGTGTCCCATTTCACTCATAAAACTCACCCGAAACCAAAATCAAATACCCCGACAAGTTACATAACCATAACATAACATAGAGGAAGCATAAATTAGGGGATCAAGACTAAAATACTGAAATGGCCGTCCGAGTCGTTACACTTGTATAGGAGATATGAATGAGTATTTATGCCATGAAAAGTGGATATAATAATTATATAATAATGCGATGATAATGATTATAAGATTGATAATTTGTAAGGATGAGATATGTGAAATCCTTGCAACTATATTTAAGAATGGAATGTAGGAATCATGATGCTATGATTGAAAAGTAATGATGATGAAAATAATTATGAAGAGAATAATCATTTAGTAATTATGAGAGTTAGCTTTACTTTGAGAATATAAGGCAGAAGCCAACGTGTACTGTTTCGGCAATTTGCTTTGCTGAAAATAAATTCCTCGTTTGACCTTAATTGGTGTATACATTTATATTAGTTTACCCAAAGGTTGACTTTAATTTTGGCTTATCCTACAATTGTGAAAATTATTCGCCAAGACTAATTAGGAAGTATTATTCAATATTTTGCATAGATTGATACCGTTTTGTTGGTGTTCTACACGTTTCAGGGTGGGAGAACTTCCTGTTAGCGAGGTAAGTGAGATTTTAAGTTTTGATACTTGCTTTTTCAAAACCCACTTGAAAATATTTTTTGTCTGCCTGGTCTATGTGTTGGGACAAGCGTGTGCTTGGCAGAATCGGTGGTCTTCGATTAGCCACAAATATATTATTTGATAAAAAATACTAAAATAATTTTATAAATTGTTTGATGGTGTGATACAACTGTGAACCATGATGTTGGGTTTGATAGTGTGATACGGCTGTGAGCCATGATGTTGGATTTGATAGTTTGGTACGGTTGTGAGCCATGATGTTGGGCATTGTATATGCTTTGTACATCACCCGAGCATTGTGTATGTTTCTTGATATATTTGGGGCATTGTGTATGCTTCAGTGAACATTGTATATGCTCCGTTAAATATTTAGGCATTGTGGTGTCGTTGTGGACTCGTAGAGGTGTTGGTTAATTTCTTTCACTGCAGTTATGACAAGTCCTCAGTGTGTACTGTGTTAAGATATGTGTACTCTTGTTGTTTAATTCTTATTAACTCTGTTGATACATATACATTGAGTTATTATATAATTATTGTATTTATTATTTGTTATTTTTGTGATGTGTTTGTTTTTTATATAACTTGTTCCATGGGTGTTCAAAATGGTTAGTCGATGATCCTATTTTGAATACCCGTGGAACATGTGTTAGAAAATACATACACACCACAATAATACCGAATAATAAATACGATAATTATACAATAACTCAATATATATGTATCAACTGAGTTAATAAGAACTAACCAACAAGAGTACACACTGAGGACTTGTTATAACTGCAGTGAAAGAAACTAACCAACACCTCTACGAGTTCACAACAGCACCACAATGCCTCAAATATGTAACGGAGCATACACAATGCATCAAATATATCAAGAAACTTACACAATGCTCGAGTGATGTACAAAGCATACACAATGCCCAACATCATGACTCACAGCCATATCAAACGATCAAACACAACATCATGAGTCACAGCCGTATCACACCATCAAACCCAACATCATGTCTCACGAACGTATCACACCATCAAACAAACTTATAAAATAATTTTAATAATTTTGATAAAATAATATATTTGCGTTTAGTCGAAGACCATCGATTCTGCAAAGCACACGCTTGTCCCAGCACATGGACCAGGCCGATGAAAAGAATTTTTAAATGGGTTTTGGAAAAGCAAGTATCAAAGATTAAAGTTTCACTTATGTCACAGCCCAAAATCCACTGTAGATCGTGATGGCACATAACGCCACCGTTAGGCAAGCCAATAGTAATTTACTAATTCAATTACCCATCTTTATTACCTTTGAAATCAAAATTTCCATTTAACTAATAGTATAAAATAGGATTTACAGAGTGAAACAATGATGGTTATGTGAACTACCATACCAAACATCCAGTAGAAACCCCCAAAATCCGGTATCACAAGTGCATAAGTATCAACTAGGAAAAATATGATAAATGCAACATCTGTCTGGAATACAAATTAGACAGGAGTATATAAATAACTTTGATGGAGACTTTGTAGCTGCGGATTCGTAGCATGGAATGCAGCTCACCTTAAGTCCCTGCGATAGCTGCGCCTCAGCGCCCAAAAGATCACTAGAAATACATGTACCTACGCAAAAATGTGCATCAAGTGTTGTTTGAGTACGTAAACAACGTGTATCCAGTTAGTATCAAGTCTAACCTCGAAGAAGTAGTGACGAGAGACCGACTTTAACACTCACTATAGGTCAATAATATTAAAATAGAAATATTTAACTAGACATGGTTTATGTGAATAATAGTAATTTTTATTAACAAGCGGGAATAAATAATTCTTTCAAAACTCAATAATTTCCAACTAATCAATTATCTTCACAAGCTACAATAGGATGGCAAGGTATCGTGTAATTATTGTTATTAAGCATAATTTCTGCCGAGATTGTACGGCCCGATCCAGAGTATCGTGTACACTGCCGAGGGACGTGCGGCATGATCCATAGATGCATCTATAATGCCGAGGCATTCGGCCCGCTCCACAAGATAGGAGGACACTTTCTTATGAACCTCCGGAATGAGAAGTTATTATAAGGTTAATACATAAGGATGTACAATTTCTATTAATGGTCAAATTTGCACAAAAAATCAAGTATGTGAAGTTTCGGTTTTTTACTATTTCCTCTAACAATTTTCAATATAATTTCAGTATTTTAATTAATAAATGATGTAATTATTACAAGTAATTCATGATTTGAGTCCTAAACTACCCGAACTTAGCATAATTTAGTAGCTACGCACGGACTCCCGTCACCTCGTGCGTATGTGTCACGACCTGAAATTTTCCACCGACGGGACCGTGATGGCGCCTAACATTTCACTTGCTAGGCAAGCCAACATTAGAGAATCATTAAACCAATTTCTTATTCCCATTCAGTAATTAATAATAATTAACTAAGATAAAATATAATAAGTACGGAATATCATAAAATTATATTAATTACTACCACCCGGATCTGGAGTCACAATTTACGAGCATTCTAGAATTTACTACAAGTAATAGTCAGAAAGAAATACAACTGTCTGAATAAAAGAAACAGTAGAACAGAAAAGATAGACGGGAACTTCAAGGTCTGTGAACGCCGACAGATTTATCTTGAGTCTCCGGACAGCGGACCAATAGCAAAATATCGATTAACCCGAGCCGGTATCAAAATCTACACAAAAAGTACAGAGTGCAGTAATGGTAAGTGTCGAGCCTAACCTCGACGAAGTAGTGACGGGGCTAAGGCAAGGCACCTACAAATCAACCTATACAATTTAACAGTGTATATACAAATAACAGAAATGAAGAACTAAACAAGAAATGTCGGGAGGGGAACATACTGAGAGGAATACACGATAAAAAACTACAACAGAATGATCACCGGAGCAGTCAATATAACATGAATCAACAGAAATAGTGAATACAGTAAGGAAAAATGCACGGCATCACCCTTCGTGCTTTTACTCTCAATCTCACCATAAAATTAATAGAAACAACACGGTATCACCCTTCGTACATTAACTCTCATATCATGGAACGACATCACCCTTCGTGCATTAACACTCACAATATGGCACGGCATGACCCTTCGTGAATTAACACTCACAATATGGCACGGCATCACCCTTCGTGCATTAACACTCACAATATGGCACTGCATCACCCTTCGTGCATTAACACTCACAATATGGCACGGCATCACCCTTCGTGTATTAATACTCTCCCTTACCATAATGCAATGCATAAATAACTACAGGGAGATAGAATAATAAGTACAAACCTTACTTCAACATTTGGTTCCATAATATCAATCTCAACTTTGAAATAAAAACTCAATTGTCACCAGAAAATTCGTAAACATGATAAGAACAATAAATTGAATAACACTAGTATAACACGCAACAATTAGGCATAGGAATGAGACAATATAAGAAAAATAGAGAAACATGGAAAATAGGTAAATTAGCGGCGCATAAGTACTCGTCACCTCATATATACGCCGCTCACATGGATTTCACTTAGCAAGTAATCTATGGTTCCTAATTCCCTCAAGTCAGGGTTAGACACAACACTTACCTCGCTCCGAAGGCCACTTAATTCTCAATCACAACTTTTCTTTTGGAATTCACCTCCAAACAACTCGTATCTATTCAAAAATGACTCAATAATATCAAATATTGCTAAAGGAATCAATTATATTGCATAAATTAAATTTCCCAAATTTTCCTCCAAAAAGTCGAAAAATCGACCCCAGGCCCGCTTGGTCAAAATCCGAGGTTCGGACCAAAATTCATTTACCCATTCATCTCCGAGCCCGAATATATAATTGATTTTGGAATCCGACCTCAAATTGAGGTCTAAATCCCCAAATTCCCGAAATCCCTAGTTTCTACCATAATCCCTAATTCTACCATGAAAACTCTAGATTTTAGGTTGAAAATTCAAGAAATATAATGAGTAATTGAAAGAAAATAGTTTAGAATCACTTACCAACACTTTTGGGAAGAAATGACTCTTGAAAAATCGTCTCACATCGTTTGATTTTTGAGAAAAATGATTTTTTGGCTAAATCCCGTGTTTGGATTCTGTTAAGTGCTGGGCGACAGTGTTCATCGCGTTCGCGAGAGCACTGTCGCGTTCGCGAAGAGTATAGGCTGCCAAGCCTTCGCATTCACGAGACAGTGCTTGCGTTCGCATAAGCTACCCTTCCCTGGTCTTCGCGTTCGCGAGACAATGTTCGTGTTCGCGATGAAGAAAAGGCTGACTCCCCCTCCCCAGTGCCTAACACTACTCATTCGCGATGGGCTTGTCGCGTTCGCGAAGGGTAACGCCCCCATCTCTTCGCGTTCGCGACGAAGCCTTCACGTTCGCAAAGAAGAAATTTCTTGCTCATCAGTTTACTCTTCGCGTTCGCGAGAGGACCTTCGCGAACGCGAAGAAGGACATGCCAGAACCCAGACTCTGCAGAAAACAACCAGATTTTCAAAGTCCAAAATATCCCGTGGTCTATCTAAAACTCACCCGAGCCCTCGGGGCTCCCAACCAAATATGCACACAAGTCTAAAAATATCATACGGACCTGCTCAAGCGATTAAATTACAAAAATAATACCTAGAACTATGAATTTAGCACCAAATCAAATGAAATTCTCAAGAACACTTAAAATTTTTATTTTCTCAACTGGACGTTCGAATCACGTCAAATCAACTCCGTTATGTCTTAAATATCATAATGAACCTCTATCGGGCTCCGGAACCAAAATACGGACCCGATACTAACAATGCCAAATATCAATCAATTCTTAAAATAAATAATTTCTAAACTTTTAATTTTCATCAAAAATTCATAACTCAAGCTAAGGACATCCGAATTCGATTCCGGGCATACGCCCATGTCCCATAATTCGATACGGACCTATCGGGACCGTCAAATCATGGATCCGGATCCGTTTATCAAAAATATTAATCAAAGTCAACTAAAATCAACTTTTAAGGCAAAAATTCTTATTTTTATTAGTTTTCAACATAAAAGCTTTCCGAAAATATGCTCGGATTGCGCACGTAAATCGAGAAGGGTAAAAATAAGATTTTTAAGGTTTAAGAGAGCAGATTCGAGTTCTAAAATATAAAATGACCTTTTGGGTCATCACAGTACGTAGCCCCCACAAATAGCAACAATTATTAATTTAAATCACCTATGGGGTAAATTCCCTCTTACAAGGTTAGACAAGAGACTTACCTCACTTCGAAACTCGATAGACGGCTCCATCGCCACTCTAACACCTCAAATCGATGCTTCTCAATCCAAAACTATACAAACAATGTGCAAATAAAAAAAAAGATTAAGGTTGATAGCTTAGAGGGTTAAATAGGTATTTGACGATCAAAAGTTTGAAAATTCTAGTTGAGTGACCTTTTGAGTGCAATAAGCATAGTTAAGTGACTTTGTTGTTACAAGCGAAAGAAATATGACTTTAGTAGATAATTTCGGATAGTTGAGTGAACATCTGCGTAATGATAACCTGCTTTTAACCAAAGTTATGTGACAGTAAAATTAAATTTGAGTCTAATGATTATTATCCACGTGCAAGTTTACTATTTTAGTGCTCAAAACGGGCCAATACGCAAAGTGTTCATATGTGGCTTTTACATTTTTACTCAGTTTTTGGATCATAATTGAACCTATATTCATTTTGCTTAAAAAATTGCAAGTCTACCCACTTTATGGTCAATTTCAGACTTATCGGGTCTGAAGTTTAAAACAATTAGTCTCAAGTGAAAAAATTACACTTCAGATGCACTTAAGGCCAAATAGATCTGAAGTGCAACCAATGGTTTCATACACTTAAGGACAATAAGTCTGAACTGAAAAGTTGCACTTCAGATGCACTTAAGGCCAAAAAGTCTGAAGTGCAACAAACGTTTTCCTACACTTAAGGCAATAAGTCTGAAGTGAAAAATTGCACTTCAGATGCACTTAAGGCCAAAAGGTCTGAAGTACAATAAACGTTTTCCTACACTTAAAGGCCAATAAGTCTGGAATAAAAAATTGCACTTCAAATGCACTTAAGGCCAAAAGGCCTGAAGTGCAATCAACGTTTTCATGCACTTAAGGCCAAATACACCTGAAGTGCAAATTGCGCAGAAACAGAAATTTGTTATTCGAATTTTAACAATCCAATATACGATTTAATATCTAAATCTACTCCGATCCAAATGAGCTTAAATTTGAAAGACAACCTCAAATATCATCAAGAACAAACCTCAATCATCAATTTGTCAAAACAACAATAAATATAACGAACCCATTTTACAATTAAGAAAAAGAAAAAGAAGAAACCCTAAGAAATAGTAAAAAATAAAGTGCCATAACAACTCATCACCGTAAAACATCATAAACTACCTTAAAATATGTTCACAAATATAAAATCAATATTACCCGAAGAAGAAGAAGAAGAAGAAGAAGAAGAGAAGAAGAAGAAGAAGAAGAAGAAAGAGGAGAAAAAGGTCTGAAGTTGTTTAAACAGCGGGTACAAGTTAAAAAAAATTTAGAAAGTGGGTACAAGTTAAATGTGGACGACCAAATAGGGCGCCCCGTACAATTTTTACTATTCTGCTGGCTCACATATATCTAGATTGGCCAATCCTTTTTTTTTTTTTACCAAAATTTTTTTTATTTTTTTTATACCAAAAGTAGTTTTTTTGTTTGGCCAAGTTTTTAGAAGAAAAAAGTGTTTTTGAGTAGAAGCATAATAATTTTTGAGAAGCAGAGAAACATAGTTTCTTCCTATAAATAATTTTTTGAATTTGTTTAAAAAAAAATACACTTGAAAGCATTTTTTAAAATTTTAATCAAACACTAATTGCTGCTCAAACGTAATTCTTAAATTAATTAGCTAATTCAAATTGATTCTCACCAAAATTACTTTTTGTTAAAAAAGATATTAAGTTGATTTTAGAAGTTTGATCTAATATACTAATAGTGTCGTGGCTCCTGATCGTGCAACTTTGTTCCTAACCGTCCATGTAACTAGTCATCATTGGCTCTCTTTTATTTCAATTCGTTTCCTCCTCAAGCTTTGTTCTAATTGATACTAGCATGCAACGCATATTTAATTATCAAAGTTGGCACCTTATTTTCTCCTACTAAAGCCCACGATGTGTTTGATTTGAACTTTAGCTCGTCAGATTGAGTCAAAGTCCACTTTAATGCGTAAGTTAATATTTTCCCAAAGTGCCTATCTAATTAAGTATTGTAATGGCTAGTAAACCGTTGCATGCTCGTTCTGTTAGGAGACAAAAGAAGGGGAAAAGGGACTATAGATCTCTTACCTTTGCATGTATCATTTTGTGCACTGCTTTTTAATGTCCTTCGACTTTTCCTCGTTTTAGTTTGTCTCTCTTCAAATTAAGTTTGGTTGTCTGTTTGAACACTTAAAAAAAATAATTGAACAGTTTTTTTGGGTAGTCTAAATATCTATAACTTAATTCTTCGAAGTATAATTACCAGGAATAAAACTCCTTTCAAGGAATAAAAAGGCCTGCTGCCTAAACTAGAAGTTTTTTGTGCTCCTTTGGTACAAGTGACACGGGATAACTAATCCCACACGATTAAATTTGATATGAGTTTATCCCACGTTTGGTTGAAATAAAATTTTGGTATAACTAATTTCGGAATTAGTTATCCCAGAATTGTAGTATTTTTTATCCCTATAGGGGAATGAAATAATTAATCACATGATAACTAATCCCGGAATAATTAGTTCCGGGATAATTAATCCTGAGATAACTTGTTTCCCGACCAAACGAACCAAACGACCCCTTATGTTTCATTAAGGCATCCAAGTCATCACGATAATCACACCATAATCAGAGGCCAGAAAGCTATTCGAATTTTCATCATTGAATATTTAATATGACGTTCCATTTAAATCCGCAATATCCATTTAAAAAACAACAGCAACCACAATATTTACCCGTAAAATGGTACAATTGAATTTATGCATAATTTATAGACAAGTATATTAATTTGATCCCAAGATGACAAATAAATTAGATAAAAATGTAATACTTAGCCTTGAAATGGAGATAAAGTAACAGAAACCGTAATTCCGGGAGCAGGGCTTCCGAGGACAATAATAACGATATAAATGAGCGAGAAGATAAAATTATATTGAGATTTGAACATAGTGTAGCATATGTTTGTCAGAAAGTTCGTGTCCCTTACATTGATAATGGAGCTCACTATTTATAGCTGCACATAGGGAACAAGGTCCTAGGATCAAGCCCCTCTTTAATGACAATTATGAGGGCTATTGAAGAATGTGTAATGGTAGGCAGTGAATGCCATATTCTCTGTAACGGACCACATGCTTAGTGCTCTAGAATATTCTTCATTAAATTCTATCGGGTGGCAGACATTTATTTCACCTTTATGAGTATCATTCTCGTAACAGACGAGATCGTTGCCTTCGGATCCGACTGCCTTCTGTCTCCGGCTCCACGTATCACTTTCTCGTGCGGTCATTTAATATAAACACATTTTACCCTATACAGATAGTCCCCCTGCTTTCCGGTGGCATAACTTTGTGTCACCGGGATGTTTGTAGAAATACCTTTTTTGGCGGGGAATTCTCTGACCCCCTCTGAAAAGTTTCTGACGGTTGATTAGACGCTATCTCTCCGCATTTAGTGTCCCGAACACGTGTCATCCCACGATTTAGCATTACTTTTACCGGTTATTGAGATAATTATGGACACGATTTTAACCGCATATTCTTTTACTTATACATATCAAACTTCTTCATTTACACTTCATAATTCTCCAAACTTTCTCAAACTCTCTTTACTCAACTCGTACTTTGTCTTCAACCTTTCTTTAACCTTTTTCTTGAGAGAAAACCTTTCTTCCTTTCTAAAAAAAATGGCCTCTTATTCCAGAAACCCTAGTTCCTCAAAGAACAAAGGTAAAGCTGATGCTGCTCCTCCTCTTACGGTGAGCTCCATCATCCCAAAGAGTCTTGTCACAACTAAGGACTTCGAAGAGAAATATTCTTCTGCTCACCCTCGTACGAGGGCCGTCAGCGTATATCCTTCTTCTATCTGTCCTTCCAGTGTTTCTGATTTGAAGGAAGACTGTCATTGCCAAGATTTAGACATTGTTGCTCCTGACCTGGCGGAGTGAATAACCTTACCCAAGAAGGGTTTTACGTATTTTTATACATATCCCTTCACTTTGATGCCGTTATCTATGAGTGGAGAGCTTGACTCCGTCATCGTGGAGTTCTGCATCCGCTACCAGGTATGCCTAGCACAAGTAAGTCCTTATGGGTGGAGGACAATCGCATGTCTTCGACATTTGTGCCAAGAGACGAGAGAGGAGCTAACCCTAGCTTTATTAATGAACCTTTATTCCCCCAAGATTTTCCGGGAGGGGGGGGATGACAAATTTCAGCTAGCATGGCCACCATGCTCTGCTATATAGCATGGATGATGACAACGGCAGTGGGTGGATAGAACGGTTTGTTGTAGTCGCCACCAATGACATTATTCCAGCCACAACTTCATCCTTTCCGGAATTATGGAACCACACTCGTAACTTCACCATTTGTCTATTCTTCCATTAAAGATTGTCCCATATTGTTATTGATCCTTCTTCTTTTGCTTATTTCAGCAACTCGGTGGGTACCACCTAGGGTTGAAGGCTTGGACTAGTGGGTCCAGAAAATATTGGACATTATTACGCCCGAGACCCACACGTGGAAAGAACTGGCCCTTAAATATGGGTGGAAGGCCAAAAATCATGGTAAAGCGAACTCATCTTGTTTTTACCTTTTGTATAAGGAAGTTGATTAACCTTTCTCTCATGTTGAATTCAGTTTTACCCATGGATTAGTTGTCGTCCCCGAGGAGGACGTTTTGGCTAATCCAGATGACACGGCGAGGCTGCTGGAGGAGGATTTTACACAAACATGCATCTCCGGGCCTGCTTCTAGTGCAAGTGCTTCTTCTCGGAGTTTCCAGCCGGAAAACAAGCAACCAAAAGAAGGCATTCCTCCGCGGCCGGGGAAAAAAGTAAAAAGGCAAAGAGTGTCGCACCAAAGTTGTGTCCGAAAGTTGTGGTGATGAGCCCTGCGCCCGAGCCGACCATAGACACCGTGATGATTGACGATGATGGAGAAGCCATCAAGGAGGGGGGGAGGGGCTTCTATACATAGAAGACGGTGACCTTCCTCAGCTTAATAGACTGCTTAATCTGTTAAGCTAGTTACATCAACCTAGGACGATGCCTCGACACTCTGGGTGGAGTATGATATGGTGGAAAATGCCAACTCCCGTTTCAGAATCCCAGTTGTCGTGTCCGGTACCGTGAGGCTGAGTACCGGGTCTCTGCCATCTTCAGTTGATGAGCAACCTACAACCAGCACTGCACTTGCCGCAACCACTTCTCATCCTTCAACGCCATCAGCTTTATCTTCTTCTTCACCAACTCTTTCTTCGTCACCAGCAACTACTACATCATCTGCACCGGCCGTGGTTTCCTGAGAAGAGAATGTCCCTCTCCCCCAGTCCCCAGTTCATGGGAACTTGGGGCAAAATTATGTTGCCCCCTCAGAAGATCCACAAAGGAGGAGAAGCGTCACCCTCTTGATTTCCACAGGATGCAATTTGTTTTCTCGGCCGATTGAACTTGCTAGCTATTTGAAGCCCTTGGCTTCAGAGAAAGATTGGGAAAAAAAATACAAACTCTCTCGGGAGAGTGTTTGTTGAACAACGCCATGCACAATGCAACAACGATATAGTCTTTGTTTTCTCTGTTGTTTCTTCTATCTGTGTTATGGCAGGGTTTTGAATTTTCATTCTTGTTTTGTAGGCCAACTTCCTGCTTCCGAGGGCCTTCAAAGGCTGATTCGTGATAAGGAGGAACTTACCTCCGATCGGGATCAACTTTTGGCCGAGTAGGACCAAACTACTGCTTGCCTCTCAGAACTGGCTCGAGCTACCGAAGCTGTTGAGTTGGAGGCTCGGTTGCAGCAAAGTGAACAAGAAGTGGTGACTCTTAGCCAAGAGGTCGCTCCATTAAGGGCACAATTTGAATAAACTAAGGTCAAATGGGTTGAGGCCCATAATGCCGTTATTGCTGCATTCGATCACGAGGCTGTCGCTACAGAAATGTCGAATAATTTGGATGCAGCCTTAGCCTCCAAAACTGAAGAAGTTACTGCTGCTGAGGCGAAGTATTCCTGGTTGGAGGAGAAGCATAAGAGGACCCTCAAGCACAATAGGGTTTATAGTTCCACTGTCCACGAGCTCAATGTTAGCCTCCGGTCCACCAAATCCACGCGGGACAATCTTTCTACCGAGGTCGACCTACTTAAAGAAGAACTCAAGCACCGAGCGACTTCCCTCGTTGTTGAAAAAATATGTGCTATGTGCAGTATGAGGAGAAAAACCTTGAAAGAGGATAAAGCGAGTGTCATTGATTTTGAAGCCGAAATCGCTAAGGCCCGTGAGCTGGAGTTAACTGCCAAAATGGGTCTTTCGGCCCGTCCTGATGCTACCGATTCTTTTGGTGCCGATTCTGAGTTCTTGGTAACTGAAGAAGAAGCGGAAGGTGATGATGCTGAAGGCCAAAATGATGAGCCGGCGGCGGATTGCTTCTCTTCCTTCGGGTCCCGGAGATACAATAACTTTGTTTTTGTTTTCTTTTCTTTTTCATACTTTTGTATTTGTGTTACTTTTGCTGTGAATAGAAGCACTTTTTCGTTTAAGTATTTTGCAAAAGTTTCTCTTTGCACACTTTCCACTTGAATATTTGTGCAAGTCTATGCATACTTTTCGTTTAAGTATTTGCACAAGTTTTATTCTTTACATCTAATTGTGCAAGGCTTCAGGTGCATTTTTTCCCGAGAGCATTTGGATTCTTGGCATAAGTTCCTCCGAAATCAACTCTTTGATGTGAGGGTTTTATAAGAGAGGGCCTTCTTATATTTACGATGCTAATGAAGAGGACGTCTCCTCTTCATTATAACACTAACATTTGAAGTACTTGTTTACCTTTCAAATGATAAAATTAATCCATCGTTCAGACAAGGAACAAGATAGAAATTAAATGATTTTACTTTATTCCTTTCACTTTCAAAAGTACATGAGCATTCGTTGTGCTAAAAAGAAATTTCCATTACTTGTGGCTAACTCGTACAACTTGTTTCTACGGGGCCGACCGTGCAATCCCCAATCTCGATGGTACAATTTTGTTTCTGGGTTTCATATTTCGGTCGATGTGGTATTCATTGCAGCCGTAACCTCATATCATTCCCCCTAGTGTTCGAATGCAAAGAATGCGAATTTTAACACTGGAAGTTTTACACCTTCGAGGATTCCACTAGGGAATTGCTAGATAATCTTCAGTTCGATAGCAAACTTCACTTCCCCTTAGGAATTTATGCTATCGAGCCAAAGATTTTCTAACAATCCCCCAGTGTCTTGCACTTGTGAATGATTGAGTAATCTCTGTCCGATAACAAACTTTACTTTTCGGTAAGAACTTTTCTATCGAGCAAAAGACTATCTAACCGCTCCGTAGTGGTTCTTTGCTTTTATGCCTTGTCATTTAATGGTCTTATTGTTGCTGTTGAAGCTTTCTTCATAGCATGTTTTCCATTGCTGCCTCGTTAAAATCCTTGACAGAAAAACCCAATTAGAACAAAAACTGGATGAAGTGCAAAAAGAGTGCAACACATACTTTCAGTGTAGGCGATGTTCATCAGCAATAGTATTTTTTGAGGTGTGCCACATTCCAATTGCTTGGCAACTTTTCTCCGTCTTGATTTTCCAACTCGTTTGGCCTTTTTCGGTGATAGCTAAAGCCCGGTAGGGGCCTTCCTATATCGGACCTAACTTCCATGCATTGAGCTCCCGGGTGTTCTGAGTTACTCTCCGCAAAACCAAGTCTCCCACTTTGAAAAAATGGAGGTTGAATTTTCGATTGTAATATCTTTCTCTGCTTTTGGGCTGCCATCCTTATACGAGCTAAATCCATTCGTTCATCGAGCAACTATAATTTGACCAACATTGCTTCGTTGTTTGTTTATTCGTTCGCCCAAAATATTCTTAGGGTAGGCTCTCCTACTTCCACCGGGATTAATCCTTCTGCTCTGTATACGAGAGAGAAATGAGTTTCTCCTATGCTTGACTTAGTTATTGTCCGATACGCCCATAGTACTCCCGGCAACTCTTCGGGACATTTACCCTTAGCTGTTTCCAATCTCTTTTTGAGATTTTGTATGATCGCCTTGTTCACTGATTCTGCATGGCCATTTACGCTCGGATGATAGGGTGATGATGTGTTCCTTTTGAATTTTAAGTCTTCAAAGAACTTTGTAACCTTTGTGCCTATAAACTGTGTCCCGTTGTCACATGCTATCTATTTTGGTTTCCCAAATCTGCAAATTATATTCCCCCACAAGAAATCTACTACTTCTCGTTCGCCAATCTTCTGATAAGGACCTGCTTCAACCCACTTAGAAAAATAATCAGTTAAAATCAAAAGAAATCTTACCTTACTGGAGGCCGGTGGCAGTGGTCCAACGGTATCTATCCCCTACTTCATGAATGGCCATGGTGACAAAATCGAGTGTAACGGCTCTGCTGGTTGATATATCAACAATGCGTAGCGTTGACAAGTATCACATTTTTTAACATAAGCCTTGGCATCCTGCTCCATCCGGGGCCAGTAATATCCTGCCCTAATTAACTTTAGCCCCAAGGAATCTGCGCACGAGTGATTACCGTTGATCCCTTCGTGGACTTGTCGCATAACATAGTTAGCTTCGGAGGCTCCCACACATCGGGCCAACGGGTCTTGGAAAATATTCTGTATAGTTGACCTCCTTTGAAACTTTATTGCACTGCCTTAATGCGTAGTGCCGAGATGCCTTGGGATCTTCAGGAAACTTTCTGTGCTCGATAGTCAATGATCTCATTTCTCGAGTCCCAGAATAAATTGGTTGTATTTACCTCATAATAGCTATCTGCGTTCAGCACTGAGTGCATAAGCTGCATGACCGTACCAGACTCCGATCCTTTCATTTCTATAGATGAGCCTAGATTGGCTAGTGCGTCTGCTTCTGCATTCTCTTCTCTTGGGACGTGTGTAATTGATCATTCCCTGGACCGAGCGAGCAAAGCCTGGACCTTAATTATGTATTGTTGCATGCGTTCCTCTTTGGCTTCGAAGATCCTGTAGACCTGATTTACCACCAGTTGGGAGTCACATTTGATTTCTATGACCTCAGAGTCCAGTCCCTAGGATAATTCGAGTCCTGCAATTAAATCTTTATACTCCGCTTCATTGTTAGTTAGAGGAACCATTCTTATGGCGTGCCTTAGGGGTTTTCCCGAAGGCGTGGTCAATACTATGCCGAGCCGAGATCCTTTCACATTGGAAGCCCCGTCCATGAACAAGGTCCAAACTCATGATGTCGATTCCGACACCATTACTGCTTCTTTGGTAGCCAGAGGTAAAAGTCTTGGACTGAAATCGACCACAAAGTCGGCTAATATTGTGATGTAATTGCAGTCCTGAGTTTATGTTCTATGTCAAATTCGTTCATTTTGACGGCCCACTTAGTCAGCCTACCTGAGTGTTCAGGTTTATGTAGAATATTATGCAGGGGAAAAATGGTCACCACAACTATCGGGTGACATTGGAAATAAGGCCTTAGGTTTTGAGCAACGACTATGAGGGCGAAGGCTAATTTTTCCAGATGTGGGTAGTGATTTTCTGCTCCCGTTAAAATTTTACTAATGTAATAAATAGGAGACTATGTACCTTCATCCTCACGGACTAAAACGACACTTACTAGTATCTCTGGGACCGCTAAGTAGATCAACAATTGTTCTCCTTCCTACAATTTTGATAGTAACGAAGGGCTTGACAAATACCTTTTTAAATCCCTCAAAGCATGCTGACACTACGGGGTCCATTCGAAGTTCTTCTTCTTTTCTAGCAGCGAAAAGAAATGATGGCATTTCTCTAAAGACCGTGAAATGAATATGCTCAAAGCGGCCAGTCTTCCTGTCAACTTTTGGACCTCCTTCACACTTGACATCTGATCCGGGATGTCTTCGATGGATTTAATTTTATCGGGGTTAACTTCGATCCCCCTTTGTGACATCAGGACTCCCAAGAACTTACCGGAGCTGACCTCGAACGCACATTTCTCGGGGTTAAGCTTCATGTTATGCTTCCTTAAGATATCATCTATGTAAACTTCCACGGTCTTCCCTATTTATTTTTCAAATATTTTGTTCACGAGCCGCTGATACGTGGATCCGACATTCTTTAGCCCTAAGGGCATCACATTATAGCAATATATGATGAAGTTCATTATGAACGAAGTTTTTTCCTGATCCTTCGCGTTCATCTTGATCTGGTTGTACCCGGAGTAAGCATCGAGAAAACTCATTAACTCGTTCCCGGCCGTTGCATCAATCATTTGATCAATGTTCGGTAATGGGAATGAGTTTTTCGGGTATGCCTTATTTAAATCCTTATTGTCTACGAACATGTGAAAATATTGTTCTTCTTTGGAACTACTACTACGTTAGCTAGCCAGTCAGGATATTTTACTCTCGAACTGAATCGATATCAAGCAAGCGAGTAACCTCTTCTTTGACAAATTTATTTCTGACCTCGGCGATAGGATATTTTTTATGTCTTACTGGAGGGATGCTGAGATCTAGGCTTAGCTTGTGCACGACCACTTCTGGCGGGATACCTTTCATATCTGCATATGACCACACAAAACAATCGACATTAAATTTAAGGAATTCAATAAATCCAGACCTGTGCTCGAGGTGCAATCCTGTCCCCAAGTGGAACTTCCCCTCCAAGAACTTTTCGAACAATGCGACTTATTCAAGTTCCTCCGCTGTGGATTTTGTTGCGTCCGTCTCTTTTAGTACTTGGAAATACCTTGGTACCTGATAGGATTCCGACGACTCTTCCCCTGGTTGATTTCACTCAGCTCGGGAGTAGGCGCCAGTTTATGTAATTGCTACGCCGCAGGCTCTTTCCCTTTGCTACTGAAAACTGAGATTGCATTTATCTCCCTTGCTGTCGGTTGGTCACCTCTTATTTGTTTAATTCCCTTGGGAGTTGGGAGATTCAGTAACTGATGATATGTTGATAGCACAACCTTCATCTCGTGCAACCACTGTCTCTCCAGGATGATATTGTAACAAATATCACCATCTACTACCTCAAAATGGTCGTCTTCATCACCCCCTCGGCATTCGTAGGCAGCAGTATCTCTCCCCGGGTTGTCATGCTTTCTAGATTTAACCCGGCGAGGAGTTTCGTGACCTAAATGATACCTCTGGTGAGCTTGGCTTGCTCCAACACTCTCCACTGGATAATATTGGCTGAACTTCCTGGATCTACCAGAATACGTTTAATTTTAAAATCTAAGACATTTAGAGAGATTATCAGGGCGTCGTTATGTGGTAGCAACAGTCCATCCGCATCTTTCTCCGTGAAAGTAATGTCGTCCTCGGTGACTTCCCGGAGTCTCTTGATGTTGGTTACAAACACTTTTGTGTTTTTTGCCACCGAAAATGTCACGCCATTAATCTCGTTCCCCCCGAAAATCATATTGATCGTCAAATGTGGAGGATACTCTTTTTCTTTTGAAGGCTCTGTGTTATTGCGACTGTGGCCGTAATTATTTTTAGCCCGATCACTCAAACATTCCCTTAGATGGCCATTTTTCAGCAATGTCGCCACTTCTTCGCGCAGATGCCGATAGTCCCCAGTTCGGTGACCGTTTGTTCCATGGTAATCACACCACAAATTAGGATCCCTTTGCCTCATTGCTTCGGGAACAATGTTTATTTAATGTTCCTCATAGCCGACACCAGCTCCACTACTCTAACATTGAAGTTTTATTCGGAAAGCTTGGGGAGGGAAGAATCTCTAGAACCTGCCGTTTCCTTGTCCTGTAACGACCTGTTGTTTCGGCCGCGATCAGTTCTCCCATCGGTAGCAAATCTATCCGCCGATTGTAAACCTTTGTTGCGTCCTTCGGCCCGTTCGTGGGGCAAAAACTAACTTCTTGAAGACCGTCGATCCGTGTCAAAATCATCTTTCGATTTCTCCTTATTCTTCTCCCGATTCCGACCCTTGGTCGATGCCGGAAAATCGAGCTGATCATCTTCAATCCTTATCTTTGACTCGTACCAGTTATGAACATCCGCCCAAGTTGTTTCCTGGAACTCGAGCAAACTTTTTTTCAACATAAAAGAAGCGTCGGAGCTTCTCGAATTCAAGCCTTTGATGAATGCTTCAGCTGCCCATTTGTCCGGTATGACCGATAACAACATCCTTTCCTTCTGGAATCTGGTCATAAACTCCCGCAACAACTCGGATTCTTCTTGTGAAATCCCGAATATATCGGTCTTTCGGGCCTGTACCTTTTTGGCCCTGGCATGGGCCTTGATGAAAGAGTGAGCGAGCATCTCAAAGGCGTCTATGGAATGCTCGGACAGAAGCGAATACTATGTCAGGGATCCCTTCGTAAGAGTCTCACCGAATTTCTTCAGTAAGACTAACTCAATCTCGTGGGGAGATAAATTTTTCCCCTTTACCGTCGTTGTATAGGAGGTGGTATGCTCCTGAGGATCTGAAGTTTCATCATACTTTGGCATGTCTGGCATTTTAAACCGCTTCGGGATCAATTCTGGAGCTGCGCTTGACTTGTACGACAGTTGTATGTACTTATTTGAGTTCGGCCCTTTCAACACTAGTGGTGCACCCAAAATTTAATCTATTCAGGTGTTTACTTCCCTTATAAATCGCATGAGTTTGATTTTAAAAGGATCACTTTCGTTGTTTTGACTGGATATGCTCCCCCGACCCCATCGAAGCCAACCTCTCCCATCGATGTGTTGTTGTCGACCATCTGTGTTGTTTGATTTGCGGGAGCACCGGGAGGAACTGGACCTCGTCCATTCGTATTGTTGGAAGCACCCGACAACGCTTGCTTCAGCTCCATCATGACCTTATCCTGTCGTGTGAGATGTCCTATAATGGACTCTTATTGCTCCTTCAGGATCCTTACTGCTTCGACGGCGTGCTCTTCTTCAGTATCATCAGGAGTCGCCTCTCGAACATGTAGCGGATACCATCCGTCGTGGACCAGTGTGGCCTCACCCCTCTCGTTGCGGGTATCACTCATTGAATCCTCGTGTTGAGATTGATTTCCTTGGATCTCAACGTTGTGTGCGATGTTGACACCGTTATCTGCCATTTTCTATGGTTTTTTACTAAGAACAAATAATCAAACAAGTTAGTAATAGATGCAAGGATCAACTCAATTACACAACTGTCTAAGCCCCACGGTGGGCGCCAAACTGTTTGCCCGTAAAACTGTATAGTTGAATTTATACATGGTTTATAGACAAGTGAATTAATTTGATCCCAATATGACAAATAAATTAGATAAAAATATAATACTTAGCCTTGAGATGGAGATAAAACAACAAAAATCGTAATTCCGGGAGCAGGGTTTTCGGGGACATTAATAACGATATAAACGAGCGAGAAGATAAAATTATATTGAGCTTTGAATATAATGTAGCATATGTTTGTCAGAAAATTGGTGTCCTTTACAATGATAATAGAGCTCACTATTTATAGCTGCACCTAGGGAACAAGGTCCTAGGATCAAGCCTCTCTTTAATGACAATTATAAGAGCCATTAAAGAATGTGTAACGGTCAGTGAATGTCATATTCTCTGTAACGGGCCGCATACTTAATGCTCTAAAATATTCTTCATTAAATGCTATCAGGTGGCAGTCATTTATTTCACCTATATGAGTATCATTCTCTTCTGTAATAGACGAGATCGTTGCCTTCGAATCCGACTGCCTTCTGTTTTCGGCTCCACGTGTCACTTTCTCATGCGATCATTTAATATAAACACATTTTACCCTATACAAACAACAACAACAACAATAATAATAATAATACTAATAATAATGATAATAAATTTTTTACATTTTCTACTATCATAAATCTTAGACGAGAAAAAAAATCCGAGAAAACATTGGACCTAACATAAACATACTAATACGACTAAGATCCCAGTCATGATGTTTGGTTAAAAAGGAAGGAAAAATCACAAAAATTTGTGCGGCGTGGCCCCGACTCTCCTGCCCGGTCTTTAAAGGATATGCCCAATTTTGCTTTTGTTGCCAAAATAGCTTCCTCCCCCCCCCCCCCCCCCCCCACCACCACCTATTTATTGGATGAGCCAAATGACATATACATCCTCCGGATATTTATTTATGTTTTCAGGCCTTTCATGTAAATAAGTTGATTATGCAAAAGCTAAGTTATGCTTACATGGTAGGATTAACGACCAATTTAAATATATTGGTAGAATACATATACTTTAAAGTTTATCGTATTGTCATAGTTGTGCACAATTGAATAAATAGGTAGTTTGAACTAAGCTCTGCTAATAAGGTAGAATTCTCCAAACACATGAACTATAGTGAACGATCAATATAGTAAAAGGTTCTACCTTTTTGTCATAATTGTATAATTTTAAATGATGTATCATTGGTGAAATATGAAAATATGGTAAAATTCTCTATCGAATAAACTACAACCATATGATCAATATAATTAATTTTTTTTAACCTTTTTGTCATTAACTTATATGAGGTACCATTGATGAAATACGACAATCTGGTAGAGGTAAGCTCTGTCAATCTCTACCAAATGGATTATAGTAATATGGTCAATGAGTTAAAAGTTTTACCTTTTGTCAGAATTATTATAGCTTTAAATAAGGTATCATTGGTAAAACATAACAATCCAGTAGAGTTTGTTATCCAACAAGATAGCTATGTAGAATAAAGCATGAATCCTGCAATTTTTCCATAATTTGGGTGCTATCCTTATGACATGTTTTTTTTACTCTCTTGTTCATATTTTTGAAATTATGACAACATGGTAGATTTTTTTTGTTATGCAAATTAATAGCTACATTGAATACAATATGAAGTCCAACCAATTTATCATAACTTGTGTATGGCGCAATTTACTGATTCTGGTTGCTCTTGTTGTCGTTTCTATCGCTCAACCATTCAAATTATTTAATTAAACACGCGTCTACACATATTAGGGCCATTCTAACAATATTGTCAATAACGAGAACAAAAACTCAAAACCTACCCAAAATAGTCCTTTTTGTGTAAGGGTGCTTACCAGACGGATATTTACACTTAACGATTCGTCTTATTGGTTATCGGTTTATAAATATAGTAATTCGCTAGCCAATCAATAAAACACCGAGCGAATTGGTATCTGATTAATGATTATCGGACAGTTTATCGGCTAAATCAAATAGACAATAAAAAAGAAGTAGAGAACTAGAGATAAAGGAAATATTAGGTACAACTTTATTTATATAATATTTTCTAATCCATTTGACATGCAATATCCTGTAGAAGGGAGCCTAAATAAGTATGTGGTATGGATAAAAACAATTGACAACTCAATTGAAAGAAAAAATACTTTTTACAAGGAAAACAAGTTAGTTAGCTAATGCACATATAAATTTCCTTCTTATCTTATTAAAGAATCCATATGACATGTAATCCATGTCTGACCAAATCCATATTTGAACTTTGAAAAGCTGACAACCGAGGGAGACGACTGCTGCTAGTGTTGAATTGAGAAATTAGAAATTTAGGGTTTCATGTAGTGCTTTATATACAAAAGGGTAAAAGTATAAATATAAAACTTCTTAATGGATTAGCGATTTATCCGATAAGGAATTGAGTAATCCGCAATCATTAAACCATTAATTATAAAATTTCAATCTGTTTGCCAATCATTACCCGATAACCCGATACCAATAAGACTGTTTACCTTCAAAATCGGATAACAATTGAATTTATACTTGGTTTTAAGAATACATGATTTAACTTGATACAAAATGAGAAATCAGATTAAAATTAAAATTAATGGTAAAAGGTAAATGCAAACCACACAAGTTAAGCAGTTCTGGCCTTGAAGGTTGATCGCCCTTGATCCAAAAAATATTGCAATCGGTGCCAGAACAGAGTGATGAGATAATAATAACTAGAAAGAACAATATATTTCTTTAGAATACCAATTACAATGTGTTTTACAAATAATCAGACCTCTTTTTATATAGTAGAGGAGTCCTACTTTAGGTACAAGTCTATATAAGGTAAAAAAATCTCATGATTCGCTAATTAATCGGTTTTATTGATACGTGCTGAGATTTCCTCTATGATGTCCGACCGATTACGGATATTTTGGCCTTCCGTTATTTTGGTTCGATGATGTTCTCTCGAGCTAATTCGGAGCCAGAGTTAGTTCCAGGGTCACGGGCTCGATAATCTTGAAGGCGCATGTTCTAACCTCGTACCTAAGCTCGATAAAACCCAGGGTCGATCTTCAATCCATTATATTTCATCCCCGATCTGTCATGCAATAGATGAAATCGGTTTCTACTATATACAGATAGCCCCCTCATTTTTTGGAGAGTAAACGACGAGAAACGATATGAGCCCTCGATCCTTGTCCCGACACCTTACGTTAGTAATGTCAAAATGAGCGAAACGTCTCATTAGTCACATCTTAATGGCATTAAATATTCGTCAGTTGCTGGTCATCCACTGTAGGTTTTGAACCGCCGTTTTCAAACTATAAATACTTCCTCCTTCCATTCATTATAACTTTTACATTCAAACTTTTGCTCTTGTGCTTTAAGAAAACTTCACCACTCTCATCTTCTGTTTTTCTGGTTTAGGTTTAGAACCTCTTTCCTTCTGGTTTTCTGAAAGCTTTCATAAGTTATCCGCTAATTACACCTCCTCTTTCATCAGCACCTTCTTTTTTCCTCGACTTAGAATTAATGGCAAAGACTTCAAAATCTATTCCTCAACAAGAAAACCCTTCTTCCTCGAGACCGTCTGAGAACGTTTTGTCTGTTGCCACTAAGGAGACGACCCCAAAACCCCCTCTAAATGTGTTCGTCCCTGCGGGGTGTCCAACTGGAGCCGATTTCAAGGTTGAGAAAACCTCCTTGGTACCGGTTCAGTGCGAGCCGGTCTGGAGATACATATTTTCGATCTCCGACAGTATCCTCTATAAGGTCAAGGATGACTGCAACTGGGTCGATAAACTCGTAGTGGTCCCTACCCCCGAGGAATCGATCACCACCTACGTGTAGGGCGTTTTAAGTATTTACACTTACCCCTTCACGCTAGGTCCTCTAGATCTAGTTATTATAACCTTTTGCAAAAGGTATAAGGTGACTCTCGGGCAGATTCATCTTTCGTTTTGGAGGATTATAATTCTTCTTCGCTTCTTTGTGATCAAACTTGAGGGGTGTCACTTTACTATCGACCACCTTATGCGCCTGTATAGTCCTCGACTCTATCGAGGGAGGCTAATAAAACATGCCCGTCGGGCCAGCAAGGCCCCATTCTCGAGCATCGACGAGGATCAGGACCGAGGTTAGTTGGGCCGATTCGTTCGAGTGAATACCTCGGACTTAATCCCGGCCGAGGACATGTAATTTCTCGAGAAATAGAACATGAAACGTAAGTACAACTTTGCCTTTAATGTTTTGTTCATTATATTCTTTTGCCCTTCTTCTTATCGACTCCTTGTGATGCAACTATTGCTCAGACGCAAGATGCAATACCTCGACTCAAGGAGTGGGTCGAGGGCATTGTGTCGTAAAAGCCCTATTCCGAGCGCGCGTGGCGCGAACTTTCGAAGGGCCGGTGGGAGGCTCGTTCTCATAGTGAAATTTTTTCTTTAAGTTACATTCGATCTTATTTTTACGCCGTCGATTTCTAACTTGTTTTAATTTCCCTTTGTAGGTTTATCAAAAGATGTTGAGATGAGGCCTCTTTCTGGTGATGATGACACATTCACTGAGCCCCCCTACTCTGAAGTAGGATAAAGAGAAGAAAAGAAGAAAAGCTCTGAGTTTTATGGGCCCCGAAAAGAAGAAACCGAGGAGGCGACTGGTGCAGAAATCTAAAGAAAATATCAGCTCCCGAGGACTCCCACCGGACTCACTCCATCAGTTGAGGGATGAGTCCAAAGAAGAAGACTCTGAATTGATGAATCGCATGAGGAGCGGTACCGAGCTACCTCAAACCAGGGAGGTCGATGGAGAGGTAGTGGCCTAGGCCTCCGAACTTGGGAGGGTCGAGCCCATTTTTCCCCGAGCTAAGGAGGTCGACAGAGAGACCGTGGCCGGTGCTTCTCGGGCAGAAGATAGTGTACCGAAGGACGTCATTGGGGTGATAGATCTCATCGGATCACTTTCGTTTACTGATTCTATGATAAACGAGGCTCAGACGCTGAAAAGACGACCAAGTGAGGGGCCTCAAGGGGAGACAGATTTCTTCAAAAACTTCCTCGACGCTAAGGAGGTGACTTACTAGTACCAAAGAGGATGTCGTCTTCGGGAACCATCAGATCTTCTTTGAGTCCGAGAATGGTTGATCGGTTCCTAGCCCCGAGTACAGATTCTGAACGAAAGCGGTCAATCATCATATATGTACATGAGGATGCCCGGGTTCTCTCCGCCCCCGTGGGGGTTGCCAGCTATCTTCTATACCTGGTGACCGAAGAGGATCAGGCCAAAATGGACTTGGTGGAGGCCCCCTATCTTTTCAACGAAGCTCAACAAGCATTGAATCGGGTAACTTCAAAAGCCTTTCTATTATGTACTTAGATTAAGTTGCGAACAATCATAACATTCTTCTTTGTGTTTACAGGCCTCAGTGCTTCATCATGAAACCTTTCTCCGATATCAGGAGGAGTTAAACCAACACGAGGCCGATGCTCGGGGGCTCACTAAGATAAGGGATGTTTATAATCTCCTTAGTGAGAAACTCCAGGCCGAGTTAGAAGTGGCTCGGAAGGAGCATGCCGACCTGGTCGAGCAAGTAAGACGAGTATTTGAACTTAGTAACAATAATTCAGACACAGTGGCTAACGACCCGAACTCGCAGGTTAAAAGGAGACTTGAACAGATCGAGCAGCTCCAGGCAAAAGTGGACACGGTGAAAGTTGAGGCCGAAGAATGGAAGAAAAATATGGACTGCCTAGCCTCGAAAAAGGAGACTTCCCGAGAACAACTGGCTTCGACTGAGGTCTAGCTCTGGGCTACAAAATAAAAAGCCTTGGTACAGGACAAAAATATCGATGAGCTCTAGTCTCAACTGAGCTCGATGGTCTCCAACCAAGAAAATCTAGCTAAGGAACTTGAGGTGGCCAAGTCGGAGGTTGTTATGGTTAAGGCCAAGGCTGATGAGCGGGTGGACCAGCATAAGGCCGATGCTGAGGCGGCTCAGGACCAAGTGAGAAACCTGGTGGAGCATATGAAGTGGAAATCCCGAAAGGAGGCCCTCGAGGGAGTTCAAGCTCAGGGTTTTGACCTGCTGGTTGAGATCGAGAAAGCCAAGGTATCCGAAGCCTAGGCCAGGAAGCTGGATTACCCCAAGGAGGAGGATTCAGAGGAGTCTTAAGATTCGCGTGAGCTCGAAGATGGCAGAGACCCCGAAGGTGATGATGTGGCCCCTGGCAGAGACTAGGCCACTTAGGCGTTTTTACATATCTTTTTTTTGTTGAGGCCATTTTTGGCCCTTGTAAAAAGTTTCATCGGGCAGTTCGGCCCTTGTAAAAGAAATTTTTGATTATGAATATAAGGCTTTTCCCTTCAACAGCTTTCAAATTTTCTCTTTGCCTTGTTTATTTTTACTTGCAAAGACCTACATGCCTTGGCAAAAAACAGTTGATTTTTGCTTAGAGACTCAAAGAAACCTTACCTTCAACTATTTCATTTTAAGGCATCGTGGTGGTTCGGTGTGACCGAAAGTTTTCTTCCCCCAAGTACTTAGACTTTTAGTCATAATCTGTCGAGGATAGCCTTTGGAACCGGTTAAAAAAATTTTAAGGCCTTGTTATTTTTATGACGGGCTTCGGACGTCTCCGTGTCGAGATTATATGGCCGTAGCCTTTATAGTTTGGGTGATGTCCCGTGTTAATAGCTCGAGTTATCGGGGTTTACCTAAGTTGGCATTCCCCGAGTGGGGGTGGCCTTAGCCTATAAAATTTTGGGGTTGCCTAATAAGTCTTATACCCCCGAGGTCTAATAGCTTGGACCGTCAAAGTTTGTTTCCGGACGGCAATCCCCGAGTGAGGGAGTGATTATTTGAACTTAGGTTAAGGTGTCCCTTGGGTTCATTTCCTTTAGGGGATCAAAAGCAGGGAATTCCTTAAGAAATGTAAAGGAAATATTTTTAAAAGACAAGATGTTTGCAAGGAAGAGACTTCTCTTTATTCTTATGCATAATAGTAACGTATGTGTACATGCTTTGTGTCAGGGTTCGATCAGTCTATGCGGGCACGATTCATGGCCCTTACATTGAATCATGTCGATCAAGACCCTTTAATCCTGAAGTCTCTTTCCATGCTAAAGTCAATATCAAAGGGTAATGCCCCTAGTGTTCGAGGTTGATCGAAGAGAGACCTCAAATACTGTTTAGGTCACCGTCACCGGTTTGCTGCCGGCCTTCGATTCTAAGTTAGCACGATTTACTTGCTGCCTCATTAAAAACCTTGCCAGAAAACCCATTTGGGACAAAACCGGTTCAAGGGAAAAAGAGTGAAACGCGTGCTTTTAGACCTAAAATCTCGTACTTTTCCTTGTCGACCACCTGCAAGAAGGAAATGGATGGGGTCATACCTTAGTAATAATATCGTTTCAGGTGAGCTACATTCAAGTTGTTCGGTAGTTTCTCGCCGTTCATTGTTCCGAGTTTGTAGGATCCTTTTTCGGTGATCTCGATAATTTGGTACGGTCCTTCCTAATTCGGACCCAATTTCTATCCATTCGGGTTTCGTGTGATTAGCATGACCTTTCTTAGTACTAAGTCCATGGTATTGAAGTGTCAAAGGTTGGCCCTTCGATTATAATATCTTTCGATCCGCTGTTTTTGGGTGGCCAATCGGACAAGGGCGACCTCGCGCCTTTCATCTAATAGCTCCAGGTTCGTACTCATAGCTTTGTCATTCGATTCCTTTATCGCATGTCGGAATCTGATACTTGGTTCCCCAGACTCGACCGGTATCAAAGCTTCGGCGCTATAAACCAAAGAAAATAGGGTAGCCCCGATACTGGACTTCGAGGTTGTACGGTACGCCCACAAGACTTCGAGTAATATTTCTTTCCATCTTATTTTGGCGTCGGTTAGTCTCTTTTAAGGTTTTGGAGTATGGTTTTGTTGGTAGATTCAACTTGTCCATTCCTACTAGGGTGATTGGGTGTTGATATGATCCTTTTGATCTTGTGATCTTTGAGGAATTTGGTTACTTTGCTTCTGATGAATTGTTTCCCATTATCACATACGATCTCGGCTGACATTCCAAATCGGCATATGATGTGATCCCAAATGAAATCGATGAACTCCTTTTCCATGAACTTATCATATGCCTGGGCTTCCATCCACTTAGAAAAATAATCATTCATAAACAATATAAATTGAGCCTTATCTGGTGCCCACGGAAGGGGGCCAACAATGTCCATTCCCCACTTCATGGCGATAAAACCGAGTGGAGCAGATCCCCGGGTTGATGGATCATCGGAGCATGTCTTTGGCATTCATCACATTTTCGAATGAACCTTTTTGCATCTTTTTCCATGTTGACCCAGTAATAACCGGATCTAATTATTTTTTGAACCAGTGATTCGGCGCCCGAATGATTTCCATAGGTACCTTCATGGATTTCCCTCAAAACATACTCAGTATCCCCTGACCCTAGACATATTGCAAGTGGGCCATCAAAATATTATTCTGAACAAGGTTACGTCTCGAAAAAGCTAAATCGGGCAGCTTTTGTACGTAGGTCCCTCGACTCTTTTGGATCCGAGGGCAGTTTATCGGACCTGAGATATTCCACGTATTTATTCCTCTAGTCCCAAGTTAGGCTCGTTGAATTGATCTCGACGTGACCTTGTTCCACCACCGATCTTATAATTTGTACGACTTCTCCCAAGTTAAACTCGTCGTCCTCGACCGACGACCCCAAGTTAGCGAGGGCATCGGCCTCGCTGTTTTGATCCCAAGTTACATGTTCCAGAGTTCATTCTTTGAACCGATGTAATGCCACCTATAACTTGTCCAAGTATCTTTTCATTCATTCTCTGACCTTGAATGTTCTATTAACTTGGTTTACCACGAGGAGTGAGTCACACTTTGCTTCGATCACCTCTGCCCCCAAGCTTTTGGCTAGTTCAAGGCCTTCAATCATGGCCTCATATTCGGCCTCGTCGTTAGTCAATTTCATAATATTAATAGATTGTCTAATTATATTACCTGTTGGTGGCTTTAGTACGATGCCAAGTCCGGACCCTTTTGTGTTTGAGGCGCCGTCCGTGAAGAGGGTCCAGATTCCCGAGGAAGTTATTGAGTTAACCAATAACTCTCTTTCGACCTTGGGTATTAGGGCCGGCGTAAAATCGGTCACAAAGTCTGCCAAAATTAGAGGCTTAATGGCGGTCCGAGGTCGATACTCAATATCGTAGCCACTTATCTCTACGGCCCATTTGGCTAATCGATCGAGAGTTCGGGCTTATGCGTAACGTTACTCAACGGGTAAGTAGTTACAACACATATGGGGTGACATTGGAAGTACGGTTTTAGCCTCCTAGAGGCGCTTAACAAAGCGAGCGCCTGTTTTTCCAGGTGAGGGTACCTAATTTCGGCCTCACCTAAATTGGAAATTGCGTACCTTGCTCTTCACGAACTAGGACTCCACTTACCACTATCTCCGATACCGCCAAGTATAAGTACAGGTTTTCGTCCGCCTTTGGTGTGTGAAGCGGGGGCGGGCTCGATAAATACCTTTTGAGTTCCTCTAAAGCTTGCTGGCATTTCGGGGTCCATGAAAAGTTGTTCTTCTTCTTCAACAGTGCGAAGAATAAGTGGCTTTTGTAGGACGACCTCGAAATAAATCGCCCCAGGATGGCTATTCGCCCGGTTAACCTTTGCACGACCTTTACGTCGTCCACGACCGTGATATCTTTGATGGCTTTGTTCTTATCAGGATTGATATCGATTCCTCGATTGGATATAATAAATCCCAAGAACTTACCCGACCCCACTCCAAACGCACATTTTTCTAGGTTAAGCTTAATGTTGTACTGCTTCAGTATGCTGAAGGTTTCCTGCAAATGTCTTAAATGGTCCTCTGCTCACAGGGACTTAACTAACATGTCGTCAATGTAAACCTCCATTGATTTTCCTATTTGTTTCTCGAACATCCGATTTACTAAGCGTTAGTATGTGGAACTAACATATTTTAATCCAAACGGCATTATGTTATAACAATATGTGCCATATTTAGTGATGAAGGAAGTTTTTTCCTGATCACCCGGGTCCATCCAAATTTGGTTGTACCCAGAATAGGCATCGAGAAAACTGAAGGTCTCATGGCCGGCCATGGCATCAATCATACGGTCGATGTTGGGCAAAGGAAAAGAGTCTTTGGGGTATGATTTATTCAAATCTATATAGTCTACACACATTCTTAGTTTATTCCCTTTTTTAGGGACTACCACTACGTTTGCTAACCAATTCGGGTATTTGACCTCCCGAATAGACCCTATTTTAAGAAGTTTAGATACCTCACCCTTGATGAAAGCATGTTTGACCTCAGACTGGGATCTCCTCTTTTGTTTAACCAGATGAAACATCGGGTCCAGGCTCAGCTTGTGAGTGGTTAACTCCGGTGAGATACCTGTCATATCGAGGTGGGACCAAGCGAAACAATCTTTGTTAGTTATAAGAAATTGAATGAGCTTTTCCCAGAGCTCGGAGCTTAGCCCCGTGCCCAGGTATACCTTTCGATCGGACAAGTTTTCTCGCAATATGACTTGTTCCAGTTGCTCGATCATCGATTTAGTGGCGTCGATATCATCGGGGGCTATAAAAGATCTGGGAACCCCAAAATCATCATCCTCGACTTCAGTGATTGCTATTTTGCCCCGTTTTTGACCACCTGGCTTGAACCCTTCGATGTTGAAACTGTAGATACCGGTGTCATCTCTTCAACCACAAATATTTATTTTGCAGTCGGTTGTTCCCCGTAGATTGTTTTAACTCCGTCAGGTGTTGGGAATTTCAATGCTTTGTGCAATATCGAAGGCACCACCCTCATGTTGTGGATCCATGGCCTTCCGAATAGAGCGTTGTACTTCATGTCCCCTTTGATCACATACAATTTGGTCTCCTGGATGGTCCCGACGATGTTTAATGGTAATGTTATTTCACCTTTAGTGGTCTCACAAGCTCTGTTGAATCCATTTAGAACTCGAACTGTAGGCACAATTTGGTCTTGCAGACCGAGCTATTCCACGACCCTTGATCGAATGATGTTGGCCGAGCTACCTGAATCAATTAACACACGTTTAACCTGAATTTTATTTACGAGTACAGATATTACCAGTGCATCATTGTGGGGCTGCACGATCCCTTCCGCATCTTCGTCGTTGAAAGATAGAGTTCCTTCTGGTATGTAGTCTCTAGTTCGTTTCTTCCTAATGATGGATACTTTGGTGCGATTCAACATCTACGGGATATCAACCCCGTCGATGATCATGTTGATGACATGTTGAGGTTCTTCTTGTTCTACCTGTTTGTTAGTATCTCTGTTCCAGAAATAATTTTTGGCTCGGTCACTCAAGAATTCTCGAAGGTGCCCATTGTTGAATAGACGAGCTACTTCCTCTCTCAGCTGTCGACAATCCTCCATTCTGTGACTGTGAGTGCCATGATATTTGCACATCTGGTTAGGATCCCTTTGGGTTGGATCGGACTATAGGGGTCGAGGCCATTTGGTATCTTTGATGCGCCCGATAGCTGATACAATGGCGGAAGCATCGATATTAAAGTTGTATTCCGATAGCCTTGGTGCGTCTTTAGACCTGTCAAAGCCATTTTTGGTCATAAGTCCCTGGCTACTTTGACCTCGGTCATTTCTCCTTTTGTTTCTCATGGGGTTTCGCCCGGACCCGCTGCTTCTCTGATCTTCATTATATGGTTAATACCGACCCCTATTTGGCCTCGGTTCACTATCGATCTCTCTCTTGACTCAGTCGAAGGTTCTGACTGGATAAACAGACCTCGAAGGGCCCCCAAGTTGATCATATCCGACTCTGATTTTCGACTAATACAGGTTATGCACATCGGCCCATGTAACAACCGGATATTCTATTAAGTTCTGTTGCAACTGCTATGAAGCCACCGAGCTTCGAGTATTAAGTACCTGAGTGAAAGCTTGAACAACCCAATCATCAGCGACCGGTGGTAGATCCATTTGTTCTATTTGAAACCGGGACACGAACGCCATGAGTATCTCGTTATCCTTCTGTTTGACTTTGAAATGGTCCTATTTCCTAGTCTCGACCTTGATGGCACCTGTGTGTGCTTTTACAAAAGAATCTGCAAGCATAGCAAATGAGTCAATAGAATTAGGAGGTAAGTTGTGATACTATATCATATCTTCCTTTAACAGGGTTTCCCCAAAATTTTCAACAAAACAAACTCGATCTCATCGTCCTCCAGGTCGTTCCCTTTGATAGAACATGTATAAGAGGTTACATGCTCGTTAGGGTCGGTCGTTCCATTGTACTTGGGTATTTCGGGCATACGGAACTTCTTGGGGATTGGCTTCAGAGACGCGCTCGGAGGAAAAGTATTTTTCATGAACTTCTTGGAATCCAGGCCTTTCAATATCGGAGGTGCTCCTAGGATTTGGTCTACCCTGGAATTGCAGGTTTCCATCTTTTTGTCGTTAGCCTCGATCTTCTTCTCCCCTGATTCTATCCGTTTTGTTAGCTCCTCGAGCATCTTTATGATCTCGGGGTTAGCCCCCGGTTCGTGCTCGTTCGACCTTTGTATGACCGGTTCATTCCTGCGGGGGACTTCCCGGGGAGGATCGGGCTCACCCCTGCTCGGTGCGCGGCTTTGGTTCTGTAACTGAGCTATCGCCGTATGTTGAGCCTGCAACATTTCGAAGATCACTCGTAGGCTGATCCCGTCTTCTTCAACGTTTTGCGTGTTTTGAGTCGCCGATCAGGCTCCACCATGAATGCTATTTTTGGGGTCGGAAGGCAAGTTTGCATCGATAGCCACATGTGAATTAGCGTCAATCAGATCTGCGATTGGAATTCCAGCAGGATCAGCAGGTGGTATCTAGTTACCGGGCGCTATATTGTTATTTTCACCTTGGTGACCGGACTCGTTGTCAACATGCAGAGGTGCTGATTGCGAGTTTGACATTTTTGTATTTTAGCCTGGAATCAAAGACACTCCAAAGAGCAAGTGTAAAGTAGTGTGTGTTATGGAGATTTGTATCAAATAATCACTATTATCCTTAGCCCCACGGTGGGCGCCAAACTGTTTACCCTCAAAATCGGATAACAATTGAATTTATACGCGATTTTAAGAATACGTGATTTAACTTGATACAAAATGAGAAATCAGATTAAAATTGAAATTAATGGTAAAAGGTAAATGCAAACCACATAAGTTAAGCAGTTCTGGTCTTGAAGGCTGATTGCCCTTGAGCCAAAAAATATGCAATCGGTGCCGGAACAGAGTGATGCGATAATAATAACTAGAAAGAACAATATATTGCTTTAGAATGCCAGTTACAATGTGTTTTACAAATAATCAGACCCTTTTTATATAGTGGAGGAGTCCTACTTTAGGTATAACTCTATATAAGGTAAAAAATCTCATGATTCGCTAATTAATCTGATTCATTAATATGTGCCGAGATTTTCGCCGTGATGTCCGACCGGTTACGGATATTTCGGCCTTCCGTTATTTTGGTTCGATGATGTTCTTTCGAGCTAATTCGGAGCCATAGTTAGTTCCGGGGTCACGGGCTCGATAATCTTGAAAGCGCATGTTCTAACCTCGTACCTAAGCTAGGTGAAACCTAGGGTCGATCTTCAATCCATAATGTTTCATCCCCGATCTATCATGCAATAGATAAGTTCGGTTTTTACCATATACAAAGATAATAAACCAATTTTTATGGTACAATTAACGATTACGGTTCGATTTTAAACCCCTACTTTTGTGTCAATCTCCAGAAAAATCTCGGCTTGAAAGTTTAAACTCAAAACGATGGCCATGAGACCAGTACGAATTGTTGAATTTTGGTAGCTACTCGTTTTGTGCATCTAATTTTTGCCATCCCATAAAATCACCGTGGAAGCGGTTGGTGCTGAATTTAATGTGCATTTAAAGCCTTAGATCTAATCCTACCTTTCCCAACTACTAACATCCGTAAATTTCCTCATAAATTCAGTGCTTCCTAATCCCCCCCCGTCTCTTATTTATTCCAACATAGTTGTTCATTACGTCCTCTTACCACCTCCATCCTCTTCTTCTGGAGCTTGGTCCCCCGTGCCCCTCTTTAACTAGTTTTCCAAAAGTATGGGATGAAATACGAAAATATAAAATTTCAGTTTAAATTACCCGTCGATTCTTTGAGAAAAAATTAACCATAACTTGCTTGATGAATATATTCTGAAAAAATGAGTTTAAACGCTGTATCAACAATCTAGAAATTTTACTCATTAAACATTTAGTAAGCATGATACTTGCTTGATGAATAATTGAACAGGAAATTAAATTTAGAATTCTTTGCGAAATGAGTAATAACACATTTGAAAAGTGAGCAAACTGAATTTCTTGTGTGCTTACATCAGTAGAAGTCTCCCGCGAGTTCTCAGGCTCAGCCCCCTCTTATTTTTTACCTTTCACACCCTGTAGTTTTTAACGGCCAACTAATATCTGGCACCTTTTTTTTTTTTTTTTTCTTCTTTGATTTTATTCGGAGTTGGAACTAGGATTTTAACTTTATTGTTCTAGATTTCAGAGCGATAATTTTAAGCGATAATAACTGATTTTAAATTTAATATTTATAAATATTTAATAAATTTTTAACACAAAGACAAAAGCTATTGGTTTGGAACTTGTATCGGAGCTTCTAGCTTCGGCCCCACTTTTACGTTTTATTTACCTTTTTAGTTCGATTTTTGACAAATATTTTATCTAAAGTATAATAAAGTATGCAACTTTGGCAGGTATCAAATCTATATAAACCACATAAACTTTCCCAAAGTTCACACCTTTCACAACTCAAAAGGCTCTGAGGTGTGAGGCCATGGCTTTTTTCTGCAGAATAGTGATCCATTGGAAAATCACTCTCATCATATTCACCATTACACTGATCTTTTCACCTCCACTCTCCTCTGCAGCTTCCACTCCCAAAAAGTTCAAGAAAATCTATGCCTTTGGGGACTCTTACACAGACACAGGCAATACACACTCAGCCACTGGTCCAAGCTCTTTCAATTACGTATCAAATCCCCCTTATGGACGCACATTTTTCCACCACCCAACCAATAGATATTCCGATGGTCGATTAGTCATTGATTTCGTGGCCGAGTCACTGTCCTTGCCATTTTTGCCGCCTTATCGCAACCCGAAAGCGGATAAAACTTATGGTGTTAACTTTGCTGTTGCTGGTTCTACTGCTATAAGGCACAGATTCTTTGTGAGAAATAATCTCACGTTGAATGTAACTCCTCAATCACTTCAAACACAGCTCACTTGGTTTAATAGGTTTTTGGAAAGCCAAGGTTGTAAAAACTCCACAACAACGCCAAAGCAGTGCGAGGCAGTATTTAGTGATGCATTGTTTTGGGTAGGTGAAATCGGTGCTAATGATTATGCGTATAGCTTTGGATCTTCTGTTTCACCCAACACTATTCAACATCTTGCCACCACAAGTGTCACCGGTTTTTTACAGGTAAACTTATACTCCTACTCTTTATATCCATTTATTTAATGCTATCATGAATAGTTCTACGTACTGATAACGTGATCACTTATTACATGCACCCGTTGCTTTATTAGACGATGAACTTTTCATATCGCACCGACAGTATCGACAAGAAAAATTCGGGACCAAGAGTCTCACTCATAGTTAAACAAACACGCTTTTAATTTCTTCTTTATACTCCTATTATGTTTTAACACGCCTCCCATTCTCATGTGGGGCATGGTTATTAGGCCCTGTTTGTCCATAATTGTTTTTTCTTTTTTTCCAGAATTTATTTGAAAAACGCGTCCATGAAAATTTTCAAATTTTTGGAGATTTTTTAAAAATGAGTTTTTCAAAAATCAAGAAGTGGTTTTGACCGCCTTTTCAAGTTTTTTGGAATTTTTTTTCCTCATTCACAAAATTAGTGAAATGCATGTCCAAACATAATTTCAAATTTTAAATACCATTTTTCAATTAACTTCAAATACTATTTTTTTCTTCAAAAGTCATAATTTTTTATGTCAAAACGCCTACTTACAAATTTTGAATTTCTCAGTTATTTTTAATTTTGTCTTACCTCATCTAAAAGATTAAAATATTATACTTTAATTTTAATTTCTTAATTATAAATACGCCTCCTCAAGCATGTCGTGATTTTTTTATTCATAAGCAAAACACAGACATTTGTCAGTCCTGATACATATTAAATTGTGCGATTAGCTAATCTGAAAGCTTAATTAAAATGTTTGATAACATACTTTTAATCTATTAATTATAATATGTATCAACACTTCAAAAGTTTCTTTTCTACAAAATTTGACCAAAAAGTCTCATATTTGAATCGGTTCGTTTACAGGTATTATTGAACAAGGGAGCAAAATACGTTGTTGTTCAAGGTCTTCCTCCAACAGGTTGCTTAACACTGTCCATGTATTTGGCACCTGAGACTGACAGAGATGACATGGGATGTGTGGGAAGTGTAGACAAGCAAAGCAATCTCCACAACAGTATTATCCAAACCAAGTTAGATTCTTTCAGGAAACAGTTCCCACAAGCTGTAATTATTTATGCAGATTATTGGAATGCATACAGTACAGTAGTGAAAGGTGCCAACAAATATGGATTTAAGGAGCTGTTCAAAAGTTGCTGTGGATCTGGCGGTGGAAACTACAATTTTGACGTGTTCAACACTTGTGGTTCTCCTTCTGCAAGCTCTTGTCCTGATCCTTCTCAGTATATTAATTGGGATGGTGTTCATCTTACTGAAGCCATGTACAAAACTATGGCTAACTTGTTTCTTAATGGGACATTTTGTAAACCCTCATTTAGTTACTTACTAGCGAAAAAGCAGTAGTTTTGAAAGGATCTCACCAGTAATTATTAGCTTCCGATTCATAGTGAATTTTGAGCTAGAAGTTTCATATGGTATAGGGAAATGCTTTAATTGTAAGTCGGTGCGCCGTAGAGATCGAGTTGTTTGAGGAATTTCATACGGAAGTCAGATCTCGCCTACTTCTACATTGTTATTCAAAATGTATTACTATAATAGATAATGAAACAATAAATTTTTTTGAAATAAAAAACAGAAATTTAGCAGCAATAGAATGTCGAAATAATCAACCAGAATATGAAAAATAATTTAGGAATAAAATCGAGCCCACTGAATGCACAGTGTGTCCTTAAGGAAATTATTCTCCTCAAATATCCGAGGTGCTGGAATATTTTCCTCCCAGAATAAAACGATTTAACTTACCAGAGTGTTGGTACCAAAAACGCCAGTGAAACAGTAAATCACTCGAAGGCTGTAAATCACACTAGAATTTTAATTGTGCAGAAGAAGGAGAAGAAGCTCAGAAATTTCATAAGGAAAGATTCAGGGATCAAGGCTTATTTATAGCCATTTTCTGGCATTGTTTCTAAAAAGGTTTGCAACCTTTCAGAAACAGCCATGGTTGTTGGAACAAGTGGGAACATTTCCTGTTTAAAATATTCGGGGAAAAATGATTTAAAATAATCCGAGAAAGAAACGGACCGGGCGGCGTCGCGAGTCCTGGGTTATTCCGGGTTGAGTTTTCGTTAATTAATTAATTAAATAATTGAAAGAAATTTTATCCAAAAAGTTAATAAAACAATCGATCTTTGACCAAATCCGAATCCGAAGCCGAACCGAGCGAGCGACGACGGTGACGGCGACGGTGCGAGGCTTATGTTCTTTCCAGCCAATTTAACACCAAGATAAGTGATTTCTCAATATATCAATATAAGCATATTCGTTTTTCTTTCCACCACCAATGAGGGACACTTGTTCTTTCCAAAGCAAAGAGGGAGATCATTTTCCCTCCACTTTCTTTCCTTCATTTCCCATTTACCAATCTTTTAATCCCAATAATCCCCCACATGAATGGGGAATGGTTATAAGACAAGAATGCACGGACGAGTGTATGATTTATATGCAAGGATTAATTGCATCTGGATAAGTAGGTTTCCCTTTGAAATTTCTGTAGTGAACTTATGTCGGATATACTCGGTCAATCGGTAGATTTGATATCTTTGAACCGTCGAAATTTGTTGTATACCTAGACAACATAAGTCATACAATCAACCCTTAACCATCTATGGTTCTCACGGTTGTGTTCGTATTAGCCATGAACACCGCCTGGTTTCATGAGTGCTTAGAGAATGGGCCTTTACATTCACTCCCCTTGAAGCGGCTTACACTTCACACTCACATATGTGATTTCTAAATGTGTAATCCTATAGACACACTATATGGTCATTTCCTTCGAGACTTAGCAAATCATTAAAAATCTTTAAGCTTTATTGACTCATCAAAAAGCCTTAATGCTTTACCCTGATTTCTGAACATTGTCTTCATCACGAGAATGAGTTGAGTTATTTGACAATGTTGAACGGTCATTCATAACTTTTCTTGATATCTTTGAATCTAGCTCTTGGGATCTCCAGTCTTCTAGATAGAGTTACCACCATGATGACTTATCCTAGGCCTTAATCCCATTCCCTTCGATGATATTTTAACTGCCTCTCTAGATAGGCCTTTTGTAAGTGGACCTGACACGTTATATCTTGACTTTACGTAGTTAATCGTGATAACACCACTGGAGAGTAGTTGTCTAATGGTATTGTGTCTCCGTCAAATGTGACTAGATTTTCTATTATACATAACGCTCCCTGCCCCACCTATTGCCGCTTGACTATCACAATATATACATATAGGTGCCAAAGGTTTGGGCCAAAATGGAATATCTTCCAAGAAATTTCGGATCCATTCAGCTTCTTCACCAACCTTGTCTAAAGCTATGAATTCAGATTCCATTATAGAACGGGCGATGCACGTTTGTTTGGATGATTTCCATGACACTGCTCCACCCCCAATTGTGAAAACATATCCACTCGTGGATTTAACTTCAGATGATCCAGTGATCCAATTTGCATCACTATATCCCATGATCACGAAGGGATATTTGTTATAATGCAAAGCATAATTTTGGGTATGTTTCAGATACCCCAAAACTCGCTTCATTGCTATCCAATGTATTTGATTGGGATTACTAGTAAACCCACTCAGTTTGCTAATAGCATATGTTAAATCTGGTCGCGTATAATTCATGATATACATCAAACTTCCCAATACTCTTTCATAGTCCAGTTGTGAGTCACTTTCACCTTCATTCTTTTAAAGTGCATAACTCACGTCAATTGGAGTCTTGTCAATCTTGAAATCTAAATACTTGAACTTGTCAAGTACGTTTTCAATGTAGTGAGACTGTGATAATGCTAGACCTTATGGAGTCTTGTGAATTCTGATTCGTAAGATCACATAAGCAACTCCTATGTCTTTCATGTCGAATTTGCTAACCAACATGCACTTTGTAGCATTTATATCTGCCATATTTTTGCTCATTATCAACACGTCATCAACATATAAATAAACAATGACTTCATGACCTGAAGTGTTTTTAATGTAAACACATTTGTCACACTCGTTGATTTTAAACTCACTTGCCAACATTGTTTGGTCAAATTTGGCATGCCATTGTTTGGGTGCTTGCTTAAATCCATAAATCGACTTAACCAGTTTGCACACTTTCTTTTCTTTACCCGGAACCACAAAACACTCAGGTTGTTCCATGTAAATCTTTTCCTCCAATTCTCCATTTTAACATCTATTTGATGGATTTCAAGACCATACACGGACACCAGTGCCACTAACACCCTAATAGATCTTATCCTCGTTACTGGCGAGTAAATGTCTAAATAATTAAGGCCTTCCTTTTGTCTATAACCTTTGACAATAATTCTTGCCTTATATTTGTCAATAGTTCCATCAACTTTCATTTTCTGTTTAAAGATCCATTTCGAACCTAAAGGTTTATTTCCTGGAGGAAGATCAACCATATCCCATGTATGATTATACAAAATTGAATAAATCTTACTACTGACTATCTCTTTCCAAAATGCTAAATCAGAAGATGACATAGCTGCTTTGAAAGTTTGAGGCTCACTTTCAAGCAAGAATGTCACAAAATATGGCCCAAAGGAAGTAGATGTTCTTTGACATTTGCTACGCCTTGGATCTTCTTCACTTGGAGTATTTTCCTTTGGTTCTTCCTGTGGTCGTTTAGGTCTTTCACTTAATGACTTACATTCGGTTTTATACGGATAGATGCTTTCAAAGAATTCAGCATTATCTGATTCAATTACCGTATTAACATGAATTTCGGGATTATCAGATTTATGAACCAAAAACCGACATGCTTTACTGTTTGTAGCATATCCAATGAAAACACAATCCACAGTTTTTGGTCTGATTTTTACCCTTTTGGGTAAAGGTACTTGTACCTTTGCTAGACCCCCATACATTTTAAAATATTTCAAGTTGGATTTTTTTCCTTTCCATTTTTCATATGGAATAGATTGCGTTTTGATGTGGGGTACTCTGTCGAGTATTCGGTTAGCTGTAAGGATAGCTTCCCCCCACAAATTTTGCGATGATCCGGAACTTATTAATAAAGAATTCATCATTTCCTTTAATTTTCGTTTTTTCCTTTCCGCAATTCCATTGGATTGAGGTGTGTAGGGGGCAGTAGTTTGATGGATAAATCTATATTCCGAACATATTTCTGCAAATAGAGATTCATATTCTCCTCCCCTATCATTTCTAATCATTTTGATTTTTTTATTCAATTGATTGTCCACTTCATTCTTATATTTCTTAAATGCTTCAATTGCTTCATACTTACTATTAAGCAAATAAACATAACAATATCGAGTACAATTGATGTTAGGCCAAAATGCTATACTTTTAGCATATTACACGCCCTATATGTTGTTGGTTTTGTGAGTTATTGTGCAACAATTGCGTTAAATTGTGTTGTTTTATGTGTAGGAATATCGGAATGAATCATCGAATGAAAGTTGCACAAAATATGGACAAAAACGCAAGAAAAGAGCCAAAAGCATCAAATATCCAAACCGTGCTACAGACCAGGCTTTGCGAGGTCTATAGGTAGGTTGACCTTGCTATAGACCAGGCTTAGAGAGGTCTATATCTAGATCGACCGTGCTATAGACCAGGCTTCGCGAGGTCTATAGCCAGGTTGACTGCGCTATAGACCTGACTTCCCGAGGTCTATAGCCTGGTCGACTGCGGTATAGACCAGGCTTCGTGAGGTCTATAGCTAGGTCGACTGCGCTGCAAACCAGGCTTCGCGAGGTCTATAGCATGATAATTAAAAGTCGCGGGTTAAAAGACCCAAACCCAAATTTGGACCGGGGGATTGACATAAATACTCCCCAAACAAGTTATTCTAGGGTTGGACATGATTTTGGAGAAAAATAAGGCTGCCAAGCACTGTGAAGCAAGTATTAAACGAGTTTTTCCTTTCTTTATCTTTTTACTTTGTAGTTTAATGTCTCTGAACATTATGTTAATTGTTGTTGTATTTATGAGTAGCTAAACTACCTTATTTAAGGTTTGATGGAACCTATTGGAGGAAGATTTTCTACTGCGTTTAATAAAGATATGCCTTTGATTTTTCTCTGCTTGTTCAACTACATTTTCATTGTTGTTAATTGAAGAGCTCTTAATTAACTGTGCCTATTTAGTATGTATATTGTGTGTGTGTGTGTAAGAGAGAGAGAGAGAGAGAGAGAGAGAGAGAGAGAGAGAGAGAGAGAGTACATATTTAGGTAGTTGTTGAACAACACCACTCCTAACGTAGTTGAGATATCAATACGGAGGGTTTAAAGGCGGGATTAGAGATACCGAAGTCTTGGTGCGATCGTAGTGAGTGGTAAATTAATGCCAGCTAGCGTAGTTCGAGAGAATACGTCTAGTAAATTATGTTAGTTGCTCTAGAGATAGCTACGACAATCAAAGTACTCACGATTGGTAGAGAATATTTTGGCAAATTCATAAAAAACATAGTGGAAAAGATTCCGACATTAGGGGAAGTCATAACCTTAGACTTTTCCAAATCTTGTCTACAATATTTGCTTTGTTAGTTATAAATTACTGCATTTTTAATTACTTTGATCTTAGTTAGTAAACTCTCAAATTGTTATATAATATTTCTGAAGGTTGATTACTTGAATTCGTGCAAAACTATTGGTTATAATTAGTGTATTATTTCCCTGTGGGATTGGACTCCGGACTTGTAAATCGGATTATATTTGCAACGACCGCTAGACCTCTTAGGAGGCATAGTTGGGCGTGATCAAATTTTGGCGTCGTTGTTGGAGAAAGCAACAATGTTAGTAATTATAACTATAAGAATTGTTAGGATTCTTACTTTAGTCAATTTTCTCCATTTTTATTCATTACATTGAAATTCTAACATTTGTGGTCTTGTGTGTTATAGGTGTATGCCAAGAAACTCTTCAAGAACTGGTAAATTGTTTGAAGCATTACCGGATCCTGAGAAAGCTTTCAAGGCATTAAATCGTGCAAACAAGAAGGACACACAACATAATTACCCAAGAGAACAAATTGAACCAGACATGAGTGATGCTTTGGATAATCAAAACAATCGAAACAATGTGAATGACGCGAACAATCAGTGTGTGGCACCTCTTGTGCTAGAAGCAGCTTTGTATGATTGGGCACGACCCATCGTCGATAATTTGGCAACTGCAATTGCAGTCCCTCAGATACAAGCGGAGTCATTTCAAATCACAAACAACATGCTACATCTGCTGCAAAATAATGGACTATTCTCCAGGTCTTACATTGAAGATTCACATCAACATCTGAAAATTTTTCTGTCAATTTGTGTCATGCAAAGGCAACCGAATGTGACACTGGAAGCAATAAGACTGTTGTTGTTTTCATTCTCAGTGACGGGAGAAGCCCAGACTTGACTTAATTTGCTCCCCATAAATTCCATCACCACTTAGGAAGAATTAGTCAAGCAGGTTTTGAATAAGTTCTACCCACCCAATAAGACCGCCAAGCAAGTTGATGAAATATTGAGCTTCCGGCAGAAACCAGTTGAAACATTACAAGAAATGCGGGAGAGGTTCAAAGTATGCCGGTTAAGTGTCCACATCATGGCATTCCAGATCAGATGTTGGGACAATGGTTTTACATGGGATTAGCGGATAACTTGAAGGCTAATGTTGATGCTTCAGTAGGTGGAGCATTTTTTAACAAGTCATTTAGAGAATGTAAGGTCCTGCTAAATAAAATGGCTCAAAACTCAGGCTGGATGACAAGAGACACTACAATCACCCTATAGTTCACTCAGTAGCATTGGACCCTAACAACTCCATAGCTGAGAATATGGATACTCTGATGATGCAAATGAGTATCCTTACCAAGAAGATAGATGAATCAGGCCAGAAGCAGGTACACATAGTTGACACGACTAATGGGGGATTATGTACACCATGCAGTAACCAACCATACGTATGCTCGTGGAGTGGTGAAAATGACAACCAAAACTATCAGGAGAATATGAACTATGTGGGCAACTATGGAGGCCAAAGGCAAGGTGGTCAGAATTGGGAGCAACAAAATTAGCAGTATAGACCAGCACAAAAACAATACAATAACCCCAACAATCTTGGAGTTATGTGACCACAAGGTCAAGTAGTGCCTTACCAAAGCCAACATGCATACAGTCAGCAAAATCCGCAACTAGCTTATCAACAGCCTCAACAACAACAGCTAGAGAGACAAGATGATGAGACGTCTGAAATTAAATGAATGCTTCAACAACTGATTAGGTCTAATGGAAAATTGTGAGAGAAGGTGGCAGCACATGAGTCAGCGATAAAAGGCATTGAGATTCAATTAGGGCAGGTATCTATGGCTCTGAAAAATCATCCCCAAGGAACTTTACTTGCAGACACACATGTCAATCCGAAGGACCAGGGCCCGAATCAGCCTATGGCGGTGAGTTTGAGAAATGGTAGGGATCTTGATTTTGAGCAAGAAATTACTCGTGAGAACCGATCAACTGAAACACTTGTGTCAGTGCCAATTGAGGTAGATGAATCAACTGAGCTAACAAAAGTGAGAGTGCAGCCAGCGCAGGAGGAAATAAACAAGGAAAAAGAGGTTGCAGAAGAGACTGAGAAAGTACAGGGGAAGACATTAGAAAAAGTGTCTAAGCAAGATCTAACTCAAGCCGCAGAAAAGAAGTAAGCTCCAGCACCCTTCCCGCAGAGGTTGGCCAAATATCAGAAGGATGAGCAGTACAAAATATTCATGGAAATGCTGAAGCAAATTCAGGTAAACATTCCTCTAATTGATGCTTTGAGGGAGATGCCCAGTTATGCAAAAATGATGAAGGACTTGATGTCTCGTAAGTTCGACTTTCAAGACTTGGCAACTGTCACCTTGACACAAACCTGTAGTGCTATTATGAGAATACCTATAGCCGTGAAGCTATCCGACTCGGGAAGCTTCACAATTCCATGCACCATAGGTATCTATGCAATTGCCAAAACGTTGTGTGATTTGGGAGCAAACATAAATTTGATGCCATTGTCTATCTATAAAAAGTTAGGAAATGAAAGAGCAAGGCTCGCATCCATGTTACTACAATCAGCTGATCGAACGGTAAAAAGGCCATCAGATATACTTGACAACGCACTTGTGCAAGTTGGAAAATTCGTGTTTCCAGTAGATTTTATCATTTTAAACTGCCAGGTTGATGAGGAGATTCCCATAATTTTGGGAAGGTCGTTCTTGGACACAGGAAGAGCACTGATTGATTGTGAAACGGGGGAGCTGAAGATGAGACTGAATAATGAAGAAGTAACATTTAATGTGCAAAAGTCTATGCAGTGACCCAATGAGTTTACAAATTGCTCTTTGATAGATGTAGTGGATATGATCATGGAGGAAGATAATGAGGCACTTAATGCAAAAGACCCTCTAACAGCATGCCTCATGAACTTAGAAGAAGTAAATGGTGAAGACTTGGTGGAATGAGTGTTAGCTCTTCAAGGGAAAGGGTACTGGAAAAGAGAGCTTGAATTTGGGCCTTTACACTCTGAAGAAAGAAAGACCACCCCGGCCAAGCCATCGATCAAAGCGCTACCACAATTGGAGCTGAAACCACTACCATCTCACCTCAGGTATGATTTCTTGGGACCTAACTCGACTTTACCTATTATTATCTCATTTGGTTTGTTAGATGTGCATGTAGAATAACTTTTGTAGGTGTTGAAAGAGTGCAAGACTGCAATCGGTTAGACCATCACAGACATTAAGGGTGTCAACCCGGCCTTCTGTATGCATAAGATTCTACTGGAAGATGAGCACAAACCTTCCAGAGAACATCAAAGAATGCTGAACCCTAACATAAAAGAAGTTTTAAAGAAGGAACTGTTCAAGTGGTTAGATGTGAGAATTATTTTTCCCATTTCTGATAGCAATTGGTTTAGCACAGTTTAGTGTGTGCCAAAGGAAGGTGGGATGACTGTTGTGCAAAACTAAAACAATGTGTTGATCTCAATGAGAATAGTCACAAGATGGCGAATTTGTATGGATTACAGAAGATTGAACAAGGCCACCCGAAAAGACCATTTTCCCTTGCCGTTCATTGATCAAATGCTAGATAGATTGGCAGGGAGGTCCCATTTCTTCTTCTTGGATGGATATTCAGGGTATAATCAGATATCTATTACTTCGGAAGATTGAGAGAAAATGTCATTCACCTGTCCATATGGCATTTACGCTTTTCGGAGAATGCCATTTGGCCTATATAATGCACCCGCCACATTTCAAAGGTGCATGATGGCCATCTTCACAGATATGGTAGAGGACATAATGGAGGCTGACGAGTGCAAAACACACACTTAAATTATTCTCGCTAGTTAAAAATAGTATAGTATAATTATCGTATCCACAGGGATTGGGTTTAAACAGTATTATCAAGCTCGATTGATATCCAGGAGGATCTACAGTTGAGGTTTGTATAAATTCTAATTACAATTAACTAAGAATCTACAACTATTGACTAATGACAATCTCAACAAAGGTAAGCAATGAATTTATCAATGGAAGAAAATATGGGTTGATAGGATAGGTGCAAGATAATTATTCAGGATCTAACTCTAGATAATTCACCCACTCTAAGCATGAGCTTATATCATGTATATGTCTAATATTGTTGTGCCCGTCGCTAAGAATGGTCTTCCTAAAATAAAGGGGATCTCTTTGTTCTCCTCCATCTTTACCACAATGAAGTCTACAGGAAATACAAACTTATCTACCTGAACTAAAACATCTTCAACTATCCCCTCAGATATCAAAGTTGTTTGGTCAGCCAGCTGCAAGGAAATTGGTGCGACCTTATCTCTCTAATCGCATGCTCTAGCTTCCTATAAATAAACAAGGGCCTAAATTAATTAAGGCACCGGAATCATATAAAGATTTATCAAAATTAAGAGTGTATAAAGAGCAAGGTATAGTAAAACTCCCTAGATCTCCACACTTTTGTGGGAGTTTATTTTGCAAGATTGCGCTGCAATGCTCTGTGAGCTTGACCATTTTTGTCTCTTCTATCTTTATTTTCTTTGTGAGGATCTCCTTCAAGAATTTTGCATAAGATGGCATTTGTGAGAGCACCTTTATGAATGGCAAGTTTACATGAACCAGTTTGAGTACATCTAGAAATCTCTCGAACTGCTTGTCCAGCTTTTCTCGAGTTAGCTTTTGGGGAAATGGCAGCACATGCATATGCTTGCTCTCATCATTTTCCTCCCTTCTTGATTGTTCATCCTTCTTTTTCTCAGTTTTCATCAAGCCTCTATTCTTTTTATCAACATCACCCTTCAACTGCTTCCCACTTTCTTTTTCAAAGTCCACCTCATTTTGGATCGGGTTGGGATCTTTCAACACTTGCCCACTTCTCAGAGTTACAACATTCACTATTTCTTTGGGATTTCTCTCAGTATCAATGGGAAGTGTTCCTGGGTATCTCTCCGACATTAGAGTAGCTACGTGCCCAACCTGTTTTTCTAGTCTTCAAAAAGATGTACTCAATTCTTTGATAGCTGCATCATGGGCATCAAGCCTCTCATCTGTCTTGATAATGAAGGTCTTCATTAGATCTTCCATGCTGGATTGATTCGACTGCGGAGATTGATACTGCCGCCTCTGCTAATTTTGAAAACCTGTAGCTCCGTGTTCCTGGAATCTGGGGTTGTTTTGTTGCCATGCATTTGCAGTACCCCCCAGGTGAAATCTATGAAAAGCCGGGGTGCCTCTGACATACTGCATTATAGTTTCCTACAACATTCACTTCCTCAGTTGAGGCTTGACACTCATGGGTAGGGTGTCCTCTTCCACATATATATTGCAAGCTGTGTGGTGTACATTCTGCATCGAAGCTATAATTAGCTTTCTTATTTCTTTAGACATAGCATCAAGTTGTACTTGCGTAGATGTAGTGGCATCAACTTGGTGAACACCAGTTGATTTTCTTCTTTCCACACTATCAGAGGGTCACTGATTAGCATCTTCAGATAACTCATCAAGAATTGTAACTATATCCTCTGGAGTCTTCTTCATAAAGGGGCCTCCAACTGCATTGCTTAATGTTCTACGCGAGGTTGGTGTCAATGCATCCCAAAAATTTTGGAGTTGCATCCAGAGTTCAATTCCACCACGTTGACTTTAAACTATCTCCTTAAAACTCCACCATGCTTCAAAAATAGTTTCACTCTCTTTCTGGCAGAAGTTATGGATTTCTCTTCTAAACTTGCTCGTCTTGGCTGAGGAGAAATATTTATCAAGAAATTTTCTGGTCATTTCCTCCCATGTTCTAATTGATCCATTTTGCAAGCTTCGAAGCCACTGCTTTGCATAATCTTTAAGTGAAAAGGGAAATGCCTTTAAATACACTGCATCTTGTGACATCCCATTGTATTGAAAGGTGTTCATGATCTCCTCGAAGTCCATCAGATGCGTGTTTGGATCTTTATTCATTTTCCCTCTGAAAACGCAGCTGTTTTGAATAGTTTGAAGCAAACATTGCTTCAACTCGAAATTATTTGCTGCAATTGGAGGTGGTCTATCACTTGACAATCTTTGATTGTAGACTGGTCTAGCATAGTTACCCAATGCTCTACCAGGCCTTGGTAGCACATTCTTGAACTGGTCTTCAATCAAGGGTAGATTTAGATTGAATCTTCGACCCCTATTATCTTCCACAGTTTCCTAAGGGCTCTATGGGCTGCCTCAGCTGCTATCCTGGTAGTTGCCTCTACCTCACTGCCATCGTTATTAGCGATGTGCTCTTGGGTTGAAGGTTACCCCCAAAACCTTACTGTGAACTCCTTCTCTTTTCTCAGTTGCCGCAAGTGTTTTTCCAATTCCTAGTTGTAAGTTATTACTTGTTTACAAGAAGATCGTGTCATACACCACTCAATTATCCTATTCCTGCATACGGAGGAGAAACACGTGAAGAACAAAATAAAAAATATATAAATAAACCAAAAAAATTGCTGAATTAGCACTACAAACTATTTCAAACACTATTGATTGCCAATCCCCGAAAACGACGCCAAAATTTGTCGAGCGCAAAATACACACTTAAATTGTGCTCGCTAGTCAAAAATAGTATAGTATAATTATCGTATCCACATGGATTGGATTTAAATAGTATTATCATAGTTCGTAGCTCGATTTCTATCCAGGAGGATCAACAATTGAGATTTATATAAATTCTAATTACAATTAACTAAGAATCTACAACTATTGACTAATGACAATCTCAACAAAGGTAAGCAATGGAATTATCAATGGAAGAAAGTATGGGTTGATAGGATAGGTGAAAGATAATTGTTCGGGATCTAACTCTAGATAATTCACTTCTAATGTTCAAGTGAGTCTCTCGAATTCACTTAATTATCAATACAAATATTTAGTAAAACCTCCTCTCTCGATTAAGTTTCAACCTCACAATATGAACCAATTTAAGCTCAGTGAAGGTATGCAAGAATTCGTAATGGATTGTTCTTTAGGAGAACCTCTTTCGATTATTCTCCTAACTAGGTTTAATCAAGGATTCAACTAGTTTCTTTCGATTACTTAGAATAATCTATGAACTCAACTAACACTATAATGCAAATATATCACAAGTTATGCCTCTTTCGATTACAAGAACAAGTGAATATAGATACAACAATTAAATCTTCCAAAAAATGATTCAAATACATAAAAATAGAGTTATAATCCAAAAACAACCATCTATACACCAAATCCATCAAAACCCAAAAGGTTCTACTCCATAGACATGGAGAAGTTCTTCACAATTGAAATAAAAGTAGAGGAAAACATATATACAATCCAAACCTGGATCTTGAGTGAGGAAGGAATGATGAAATCCTTGTGCTTGTGTTCTTCAAACTCCTCCTTGGCCTCCCTAGGTCGAAATCTGTCCAAAAGTTCCTTTAAAAATGGTGTTTTGGGTTATTTAATCCGCCCCAAAACAAATCCTAGACGAAACTACCCTTTCTTAGCAAAAATGGACACTTTTACGGAGTTGGACATGCGCGTCCGCGCACCTGGATGTGTGCCGGCGCAGTTGGTCGCACACTTTTCACAACATTCTGCCCCAAGTGCGCGGTTAGTACGCGGCCGCGCACGTGCCGCACACTTTTCACCCTGTAATGTTGGGAATTGGAAAAGACGTAAAACATGCAAGTTGTAGCCCTTTTAAATAGCTTTCCAACAATATATTGTGGATCCCAAGCGGAGTGCGAGAGAAAGGTTATGTGCATTTTACTAGACACTATGCAGTATGCCTGCTCGATTCTTCGTTTCGTTCCACTATCATCCGTTGATCCCCGAACTCGATTCCGACTTAATCTTTGGCTTTTACTCAGAATTAAAATCTCCAAAATAGCATGAATTCATGACACAAAATCTACTTAGCTCGGAATCACTCTTACAAGGCATAAAACACACTACACGCCTAATTAAAGCTCAACATAAGTAAAATAGCAGTGAATTAGAATGCAATAAACGACTAAAAGACGGGATTATAGCCTACCATCAACACCCCACACTTAAACCATTGCTCGTCCTAGAGCAATCAAACTACACTTCACAAAGACATGACCTTTTTAAACAACTCTCCTAACTTATCACAACAAGAATATTAGAAAAGATTAAGCACAAGATCGTAACATTTTCTCCTCAAGAGTTGACTCAACAACACCATGTATTTTTCAAAACCCGCTCACTTACTCTAACACAGAGGTCAATGACATTGCCATTCCTTCATGAATCAAGTGCCCTCACACAAGAATAGAGAGTAATTCCACAAACAATAAAGTTTAAGAACAATTAGGAACTCAAGATAGGAAGAATTCTCTCACTCTCAGAACAATATTCATGTGCAACAAAAGATGTACCATAAACTTGCCCGTAGTGTACTACTCTACTAATTGAGTTTATTCAGTCAATGATTAGGTAGGACTTTAATTGGTTGTAATGTAGCCTGCGGGACGGGTAGGATACACCTACATTTGGATATATTGACTACACCTCCCTAAGCACTTTAATACATACAATTGACGGTTCAAAACGCCACACTTATGTTAAACCATAACTCCACCTTCACATCAATATACATTAACTCTCTACTTCTTTAATCACAATTATTAAATAACCACTATCAAGGAATATTTTTCACAATCATACACTTATTTTTTTTCTTTCTTTTTCAATTCAAGTGGCTATTTCTTTTTCAAAATAGTGCACCTTTCTCCTTAGTTCAATAGTTCAACTCAAAAGCCAAACCAACCACCCCACACTTCAACTTTTACAAAGGTTATACAATTTCAAGTGCTCATGAGAGGTAAATGGTTCAAATAGATGGTCAATTCAAACAAATGGGTAAGACTTGTAATGCGGTTGCCTAAGAAACAAGATTATAGGCTCAAAGGGGGTTAACTAAGATACATAACAATTTGGTGGGTAAACACATATCTCTGGCTCAACAAAGAAACGCATATATCACTTCAAAGACTGAATAAAACTACTATTTCGCTTTGCAAACACACGGGGCAATTTCTAGATATCAAATACAATTCACAGAATACACGAAACTTCACTCACATATGGCACATAACTCAATCAGAATCGGACTCATCAAGACACTCTAATCAAAGTAGTTAAGCAAAGTTAAGATCGTACAATTTAAGGTGCTTATACAAGAGTAAAGAACTGAGCCTAAGCGTCACAACTAAAACACTTATTATTCTCAAGGCATAATGAAGTCAACATATATTGCTTTCATTTAAAATCATAGCACAACATTTTCTACTCCTAAAATATAAAAACTAACTACACTCGGTTCAAACAAAGCCCTTGGCAAAGAACCGCGACGCAAAGAAAAACCATGGGGGACTTTATACACTACCTAACAAAAGAAAATCTTTTTGTCTTTTTCCTTCGATTTTACTCCCTCAAGAAACCTGTCGAATGATATCCATCGTCGGAAAAAATCAAAAATTTTAAATTTTTAATGTTTTCCATTTATTTTCTATCAACTACAACAAACTAACATACAAAACTAAGACTAATATACACATAACATACATACACACATATATCCCCTACCCCACACTTAAAGTTGTGGCATGTACCTATGACACACAATTAAAATGCATAAGGTAAAGAAAACTTCCCCAAATTGCTAATCAGGGTCTGAGTCGAAGTCAGGCTCCATTATTCGCTCCCGAACTATTGCACACATCTACGCGAACAACTTCTTCTCAGCCTTCTTGGGGTACACCCCAGATTTGTCTTTTTCTCTCATCGCAACCTTCTCTTTCGAGCTTTTCACTCTCCACTCTACACTTGCAGCTGAATTCTCCTTTCTCACCCCCATTTCTACATTCATCTCGAAGGTCATCGTCTCCTCACCCACTCTAAGTATGAGCTTTTATCATGTATGTCTAATATTATTGTGTCTGTCGCTAAGAATGCTCTTCCTAAAATAAGGGGGATCTCTTTGTTCTCCTCCATTTTTACCACAATGAAGTCTAAATGAAATACAAACTTATCTACCCAAAATAAAATATCTTCAACTATCCCCTCAGATATCAAAGTTGTTTGGTCAGCCAGCTGCAAGGAAATTGGTGCGACCTTATCTCTCTAATCTCATGCTCTAGCTTCCTATAAATAGACAAAGGCATTAAATTAATTGAGGCACCGGAATCATATAAATATTTATCAAAATTAAGTGTGCCTAAAGAGCAAGGTATAGTGAAACTTCCTGGATCTCTACACTTTTATGGGAGTTTATTTTGCAAGATTGCGCTGCAATGCTCTGTGAGCTTGACCATTTTCGTCTCTTCTATCTTTCTTTTCTTTGTAAGAATCTCCTTCAAGAATTTTGCATAAGATGGCATTTGTGAGAGCACCTTTATGAATGGCAAGTTTACATGAACCAGTTTGAGTACATCTAGAAATCTCTCGAACTGCTTGTCCAGTTTTTCTTGAGTTAGCTTTTGGGGAAATGGCAGCACATGCATATGCTTGCTCTCATCATTTTCCTCCCTTCTTGATTGTTCATCCTTCTTTTTCTCAGTTTTTATCAAGCCTCTATTCTTTTTATCAACATCACCCTTCAACTGCTTCCCACTTTCTTTTTCAAAGTCCACCTCATTTTGGATCGGGTTGGGATCTTTCAACATTTGCCCACTTCTCAGAGTTACAACATTGACTGTTTCTTTGGGATTTCTCTCAGTATCAGCGGGAAGTGTTCCTGGGTCTCTCTCCGACATTAGAGTAGCTAAGTGCCCAACCTGTTTTTCTAGTATTCAAAAAGATGTACTTAGTTCTTTGATAGCTGCATCATAGGTATCAAGCCTCTCATCTATCTTGATAATGAAGGTCTTCATTAGATCTTCCATGCTGAATTGATTCGACTGTGGAGATTGATACTACTGCCTCTGCTGATTTTGAAAACCTGCAACTCTGTGTTCCTGGAATCTGGGGTTGTTTTGTTGCCATGCATTTGCAGTACCCCCAGGTGAACTCCATGAAAAGCCGGGGTGCCTCTGACATACTACATTATAGTTTCCTACAACATTCACTTCCTCAGTTGAGGCTTGACACTCATGGGTAGGGTGTCCTCTTCCACATATATTGCAAGCTGTGTGGTGTACATTTTGCATCAAAGCTACAATTAGCTTTCGTATTTCTTTAGCCATAGCATCAAGTTGTACTTGCGCAGATATAGTGGCATCAACTTGGTGAACACCAGTTGATTTTCTTCTTTCCACACTATCAGAGGGTCACTGATTAGCATCTTCGGATAACTCATCAAGAATTATAACTATCTCCTCTGGAGTCTTCTTCATAAAGGGGCCCCCAACTGCATTGCTCAATGTTCTACGCGAGGTTCGTGTCAATGCATCCCAAAAATCTTGGAGTTGCATCCAGAGTTCAATTCCACCACGTTGACACCTTTAAACTATCTCCTTAAACCTCCACCATGCTTCAAAAACAGTTTCACTCTCTTTCTGGCAGAAGTTATGGATTTCTCTTCTAAACTTGCTCGTCTTGGCTGAGGAGAAATATTTATCAAGAAATTTTCTGGTCATTTCCTCCCATGTCCTAATTGATCCATTTTGCAAGCTTCGAAGCCACTACTTTGCATCATCTTTAAGTGAAAAGGGAAATTCCCTTAAATACACTGCATCTTGTGACACCCCATTGTATTGAAAGGTGTTCATGATCTTCTCGAAGTCCATCAGATGCGTATTTGGATCTTCATTCATTTTCTCTCTGAAAACGCAACTGTTTTGAATATTTTGAAGCAAACCTTGCTTCAACTCTAAATTATTTGCTACAATTGGTGGTGGTCTATTACTTGACAATCTTTGATTGTAAACTGGTCTAGAATAGTCATCCAATGCTCTACCAAGCCTTGGTAGCACATTCTCGAACTGGTCTTCAATAAAGGGTAGATTTAGATTGAATCTTCGACCCTTATTATTTTCCACAGTTTCCTTAGCGACTCTATGGGTTGCCTCAACTGCTATATTGGCAGCTGCCTCTACCTCACTGCCATCGTTATTAGCCATGTGCTCTTGGGTTGAAGGTTACCCCAAAACCATATGGTGAACTCCTTCTCTTTCCTTAGTTGCCGCAAGTATTTTTCCAATTCCGAGTTGTAAGTTATTACTTGTTTACAAGAAGATCGTGTCATACACCACTCAATTATCCTATTTCCTACACACGGAGGTGAAACTCGTGAAGAACAAAATAAAAAAAATATAAATATAACAAAAAAATTCCTGAATTAGCACTACAAACTATTTTAAACACTATTGATTGCCAATCCCCTACAACGACGCCAAAATTTGACGAGCGCAAAATACACACTTAAATTGTGCTCGCTAGTCAAAGATAGTATAGTATAATTATCGTATCCACATGGATTGGATTTAAATAATATTATCATAGTTCGTAGCTTGATTTCTATCCAGGAGGATCAACATTTGAGATTTATGTAAATTCTAATTACAATTAACTAAGAATCTACAACTATTTACTAATGACAATCTCAAAAAAGGTAAGCAAGGAAGTTATCAATGGAAGAAAATATGGGTTGATAGGATAGGTGCAAGATAATTGTTCGGGATCTAACTCTAGATAATTCACTTCTAATGTTCAAGTGAGTCTTTCGATTTCACTTAATTATTAGTACAAACTCCTCTCTCGATTAAGTTTCAACCTCACAATATGAACCAATTTAAGCTCGGTGAAGTTATGCAAGAATTCGTAATGGATTGTTCTTTAGGAGAACCTCTTTCGATTATCCTCCTAACTAGGTTTAATCAAGGATTCAACTAGCCTCTTTTGATTACTTAGAATAATCTATAAACTCAACCAACAATATAGTACAAATATATCACAAGTTATGCCTTTTTCGATTACAAGAACAAATGAATATAGATACACCAATTAAATCTTCCAAAAAAATGATTCAAATACATAAAAATAGAGTTATAATCCACAAACAACCATCAATACACCAAATCCATCAAAACCAAAAAGGTTCTACTCCATAGACATGGAGAAGTTCTTCACAAATTAAATAAAAGTAGAGGAAAACATATATACTATCCAAACCCGGATCTTGAGTGAGGAAGGAATGATGAAATCCTTGTGCTTGTGTTCTTCAAACTCCTCTTTGGCCTCCCTAGGTCGAAATCTGTCCAAAAGTTCCTTCAAAAATGGTGTTTTGGGGTATTTAATCCGCCCCAAAACAAATCTCGAACGATACTCCTTGGTCACGACGGTTTTTACAGGCGGTTCATAAAAGTTTTTCAAGATCGCAAACCCTTTATGTCAATTGCTTGAATAAATCACCCTTTTGTGTTTTCTGATGACTGCAGGGTAGTTTTTGAGGCATTAAAAAAGAGGTTGGTGTCTGCACCTATCATAGTTGCACTCGACTGGGAGCAACCATTTGAGCTGATGTGTGATGCAAGTGACCATGTCGTAGGAGAAGTACTTGGGCAGAGAAAAGATAAGATCATGCATCCAATCTACTATGCAAGTAGAACATTGAATGGTGCTCAACTGAATTATACAGTGACAGAAAAAGAGATGCTAGTCGTCTTGTTCGCATTTGATAAATTCTGGTCCTACTTGATAGGCTCGAAGGTAATTGTTTATATTGACCATGCTGCTCTTAGGTACCTAATTGATAAGAAGGAAGCAAAGTTGCACCTGATTCGATGGGTTCTACTACTACAAGAGTGCGACTTGGAAATTTGTGACCGAAAAGTAACGAAGAACCAAGTTTCCGACCACTTGTCCTGGATTAAAGGAGCTAGAACAAAGGTTGAGGTGGAAGAAATCATGGAGACTTTCCCGAATGAACAACTGTTAGCCACGAGCCTTGAAGAAGTGTCATGGTATGCAAACATTGCAAACTACCTGGCAAGCGGTATTATTCCCTATAACTTATCTTCTGTGTAGAAGAAGAAGTTCTTTCATGATTGTCGCATGCATTTTTGGGATAACCATATTTGTTTAGGATTTGTATTGATAACATGATCCAGATATGTATTCCCGAGATAGACCAAGCTTCTATTTTGCAGGCATGTCATGCTTTGCCTTGTGGAGGTCATTTTTGAGAAGTAAGAAAAACTGCTAAAGTTTTCAAGTCGGGCTTCTATTGGCCGACGTTGTTTAAAGATGCACACTTTTGGGTAAAGAGCCGTGATGAGTGTCAAAGGATGGGGAATATTTCCCGTCGACATGAGATGCCCATGAACCCAATTCAAGAAGTAGAAGTATTTGATGTATAGGTAATTGTCACGACCCAAAATCTCACCTGTCGTGATGGCGCCTATCTCAATACTAGGCAAGCCGACAATCTCAATAAAACACCATATCTTTTAAGTTTGAAAACATAATATTTAAATTCAGTGGAAGAAATCTCACAAATACAGATATAAACACTCCTAAAACCCGGCGTCACTGAGTACATGAGCATCTAATATGAATACAAAGTGTGACTAATAAAACACTGTCTGAAAGTATAGAATAATACAATAACTGAAAGAAAGAGAGTCAAGGTCAGCGGACTCTAGGCAACTACCTTGGTAGTCTCCAACTGATAGCACTCTAAGATCTAACGGTCACCGTGTCCAAAAGCACCTGGATCTGCACCAAGGTACAGAGTGTAGTATGAGTACAACCAACTCAATAAGTAACAAGACTAACCTCTGGGCTGAAAGTAGTGACGAGTTTCGTAGGTACAGTCCAGTATAAATAATGGTACAGAAATGATAGCATGCTTTCAAGTTCAATAGTTAAACTAAGTACAAGCGAAATAGATCAATACTGCATGATATGAGGAATATGACATCTCAGTGAAAAGACCTCATGTAATGCTGGTCACAAATCATTCGGTCACTCGGTACTGTTATGGCCAATCCATCCCAGGGATATTCCACGCTGTATATATATACACATCAACTGACAGTCAGTCACTCAGTACCGTATAAGGTCAATCAAGCCCTGGGATAATGTATCCCCAAATGTAAATGATACGGACAAGATCCATGTCTAGGGAAATTCATCACAATATAAATAAGTAAGGCAAGTCCATGCCTTGGGAAGTCCGCCCCGAATATATAATCATCTATGCTCACTGGGGGTGTGTATAGTCTCCGGAGGGGCTCCTTCAGCCCAAGCGTGATATAAAGCCGATATGGCCTACTGCAGGTGGGCAGTCCCGATCCATATAATAATAAAACCTATAAGGCATGCTGCAGGCGGGTAGCCCCGATCCATATAATAGTAAAGCCTATAAGGCCTGCTGCAGGCGCGCAACCCCGATCCATTTAATAATAATATATATAAAGCCAATATGGCCTGCTGCGATGCGCAACTCGATCCCATAAATATCCTCACAATGGATGAATATGATTGAGTGTGAAATGTACATTTTTAAAACAATTAATTTAACAGCAACATAACCTCATAGGTCCCAAAATATCGGTACGTAGCCTAAACATGATCTTTAATAAGACCCTCAGCTCAATTTCTCTAACACGTTGGAAATGTTCACATAATAACATGATTCTTTAATTTTTACAACTTCACAGAATTTACTCAAGTCACAATTGCAATGGTGCACGTCCACACGCTCGTCAACTCTCGTGTGCGTCACCTCCAAACAATTTATATAACACAAATTCGGGAATTCATAACCTCAAAACCAAGTTTAGAAGTGCTACTTACCTCAAACCGTGTAATTTTCTTACTCCGCTATGCCCTTGCTTCGTGAATTGTTCTTTGAAATCCTCGTATCTAGCCACAATTAATTCAATTCAATCAATAAAAATTATTGAAATTAATTCCATAAGAAAATATTAATTTTCCTATAAAATCCGAAATTTAACTCAAAATTCACCCTGTGGGTCCCACATCTCAGAACCCGACAAAAGTTACAAAATCCGAAAGTTCATTCAACCACGAGTCCAACCATACTAATTTTATGAAATTCCGACATCAACTCGGCCTCCAAATCCTCAAATCTTATTTTTAAATCCCTAGGTTCAAATCCCTGATTTACACCTCAAAAACACATAATCTAGTGAGATTATTCGATGGCAATTCTATATTACAGAGTAGAAATGATCACACATGACTTACTTCAAGTTTTCCGTGAATTCTCTCTGAAACTCGCCCCAAAAACCGTGTTTGAAAGTCCAAAAATGGCAAAACTCGGAACCCCTTCGAAATGTATACTGTCCAGGGGTTCCGCACCTGCGACTCCCTTAGCCGCTTCTGCGGTCTCGCAGGTGCAAGAAACCAACCGCTTCTGCGGTTTGCCAAGGCCTCCAATGCCTCCGCTTCTGCGAGCAAGAAGTCGCTTCAGTGGGCTCACATTTGCGAGGCTCGCTTTGCTTCTGCGCCCATCTGTCCGCATCTGCAATCACGCAGGTGCGGAAATTCCCTCGCACCTACGACCACTGCCTCACAACCCCCTGCCCACATCTGCGCTTGCCAGGCTCGCTTTCGTGAGCTCGCACCTACGAGCCCATTTTCGGATGTGCGATTGCATCAGATGGCAGCAAGTTTCCAATTTTGCTCTAAGTTCGAATTTGATTTGTTAACCATCCGAAAATCACCCGAGACCCTCAGGACTTCAACCAAATACACAAACAAGTCTTAAAACATCATACGAACTTAGTCGAGCCTTCAAATTACATCCAACAATGCTAAAAACACAATTACACCCCAATTCAAGCCTAATGAATTTTGAAATTTCCAAATTCTACAAACGACGCCGGAACCTAGCAAATCATGTCCAATTGACCTCAAATTTTGCACACAAGTCATTAATGACATAGCAGACCTAGTAAAATTTCTAGAATCGGATTCCGACCCTGATATCAAAAAGTCAACCCCCGGTCAAACTTCTCGAAAATTTAACTTTCACCATTTGAAGCTTAATTCCACTACGGACCTCCAAATAATTTTTCGGACCTATTCCTAAGTCCAAAATCACCATACGGAGCTATTGGAATCATCAGAATTCAAATACGAGATCGTTTACACCTAAGTCAACATCCGATCAACTTTTCTAACTTAAATTTTTAATTATGAGACTAAGTGTCTCATTTCACTCCGAAATCCCTCCGGACCCGAACCAACTAATCCGGTAAGTCATAAAATAACTGTAGACTATAACTTAAGCAGTAAATGGGGGAACGAGGTTATAATACTCAAAACAACCGGCCGGGTCGTTACATTCTCCTCCTTTTAAACAAATGTTCGTCCTCGAACGGGTTTAGAATCATACCTGGAGTCTCAAATAAGTATGGATATTTGCTCCGCATCTCCCGCTCAATCTCCCAGGTAGCTTATCCGATTGGCTGGCCCTTCCATTCTACCTTCACTGATGCTATGTTCTTTGACTTATGCTTTCGAACATGCCGGTCTAAAATAGCCACCGACTCCACATCATAAGTCAAATTACTGTCGAGCTGCACTGTACTGAAATCCAAAATATGGGACGGATCCCCGACATACTTTCAGAGCATGGACACATGGAACACTGGATGAACACATGATAGACTAGGTGGCAAAGCAAGTTCATAATCCACCTCTCTAATCTTCTTAAGTATCTCAAAAGGCCCAATATACCGAGGGCTCAACTTGCCCTTCTTGCCGAACCTCAACACACCTTTCATGGGTGAAATCTTGAGCAGAACATTCTCCCCAACCATGTAAGCAACATCACGGACCTTCTGGTTGGCATAACTCTTCTGTCTAAACTGCGTCGTGCGAAGCCGCTCTTGAATCAATTTAACCTTCTCCAAAGCATCCTGAACCAAGTTAATACCCAATAGCCTAGCCTCACCCGGCTCAAACTAATCCACCAGAGACTGACACCGTCTCCCATATAAAGCCTCATACGGAGCCATCTGAATGCTCGATTGGTAGTTGTTATTGTAAGAAAACTCCACGAGTGGAAGAAATTGATCCCAAGAACCCCCAAAATCAATGACACAAGCGCGTAGAATATCCTCTAATATCTGAATAGTGCGCTCGGACTGTATGTCCGTCTGAGGGTGAAATGATGTACTCAACTGAACCTGTGTGCCCAATTCTCGCTGCACTGCTCTCCAAAACTGTGATGTAAACTGCGTGCCCAGATCTGAAATGATGGACACTGGCACACCATGTAGGCGAACAATCTTGTGAATATAAATATCAGCCAACCGCTCCAAGAATAATTAGTACCAACTGGAATAAAATGCGCGGATTTGGTCAGTCAATCCACAATCACCCAAACAACATCAAACTTCCTCAAGGTTCGTGGAAGCCCAACCAAGAAATTCATGGTAATACGCTCCCATTTCCACTCCGAAATTTCAAGTCTCTGAAGCAATCCTCCCGATATCTGATATTCGTACTTTACCTATTGACAATTTAAACACCGAGCTACAAACCCAACTATATCTTTCTTCATTCGCCTTCACCAATAGTGCTGCCTAAAATCCTGATACATCTTTGCGGCACCTAGATGAATGGAGTACCACAAACTTTGAGCTTCCTGGAGAATTAATTCATGCAAATCATCTATATTAGGCACACATAGCTTGTCCTGCATCCGTAATACACCGTCATCTCCAATAGTGACTTCCTTGGCATCACCGTGTTGAATCATATCCTTAAGCACAAGCAAATATGGGTCATCATACTGACATTCTCTGATACGATCATAAAGAGAAGACTGAGAAACCACACAATCCAAAACTCAGTTCGGCTCCGAAACATCCAATCTAACCAACTGATTGGCCAAGGCCTAAACATCCAAGGCTAAAGGCCTCTCTGCTACAGGTAAGTATGCTAAGCTTCCCAAACTCTCCGCCTTACGGCTCAAGGCATCGTCCACCACATTGGCCTTTCTGGGATGATAGATAATGGTGATGTCATAATCCTTAAGCAACTCCAACCACCTCCGCTGCCGCAAATTAAGATCCTTCTGTTTAAACAGATGCTGTAGACTCTGGTGATCGGTATAAACTTCACAATAGACACTGTACAAATAATGCCGCCAAATCTTTAAGGCATGAACAATAGCTGCTAACTCAAGGTCGTGGACAGGATAATTCTTCTCATGTACCTTTAGTTGTCTGGATGCATAGGCAATCAACCTACCGTCTTGCATCAGCACTGCGCCGAGACCAATACATGACGCATCACAATACATAGTATAAAACTCTGAACCTGTAGGCAACACCAATACTGGGGCTGTAGTCAAGGCTGTCTTGAGCTTCTGAAAGCTCTATTCACACTCATCCGACCACCTGAACGGAGCTCCTTTCTGGGTCAATTTAGTCAAAGGCGATGCAATAGACGAGAAACCCTCCAAGAAAACTCCGAATCTCAATAGTTGATGATGGCCTGGGCCAACTCTGAACTGCCTCTATTTTCTTCGGATCCACCTTAATTCCTTCACTAGACACTCTGTGCCCCAAGAATGTCACTGAACTAAGCCAAAACTCACACTTAGAGAATTTGGTATAAAGCCTCTCATCTCTCAGCCTCTGTAATACAATACCCAAGTGTTGTGTGTGCTCTTCCTAGCTTCGTAAGCACACCGGGATATTATCAATAAATACTACGATAAATGAATCAAGATATGACTGAAATACACTATTCTTCAAGTGCATAAATGCTTCTAGGGCATTGGTCAGCCCAAAAGGCATCACGAGAAATTCATAGTGGCCATAACGGGTCCTGAATGCCGTTTTTAGAATATCTGAATCCCAAATTTTTAACTGGTGATACCCAGATCTCAAATCAATTTTGGAGCTGGTCAAATAAATCATCAATACACGACAAAAGATATTTATTCTTGATTGTAACTTTATTCAGTTGCCTGTAATCAATGCACATTCGCATAGTACCATCTTTATTTTTCACAAACAAAACCGGTGCACCCCTAGGTGACACACTAGGCCTAATAAACCCCTTATCAAGGAGTTCCTGAAGTTGCTCTTTCAATTCTTTCAACTCAGCTGGTGCCATACGATACATAAGAATAGAAATTGACTGAGTGTCTGACACCAAGTCAATACCAAAATCAATATCCCTGTTGGGTGGCATACCCGACAAGTCTGTAGGAAATACATCCAGAAAGTCTTGCACTACCGGTACTGAATCAATAGAAGGAGTATATGCGTCAATATCTCTCATAAAGGCCAAATATGACAAACATCCCTTTCCAACCATACGTTAGGCCTTCAAATAAGAAATTACCCTACCAGGAACATAGTCTAGAGAACCTCTCCATTTGACCTTCGGTAGCCCCGACATTGCTAATGTCACAGTTTTTGCGTGACAATCCAGAATAGCGTGACATGGATACAACCAATCCATACCCAGAATTACATCAAAATAAACCATATTGAGCAATAAAAGATCAACTCTAGTATCCAGTCCCCCAATAGTTACCACACATGACCGGTACCCACGGCCCACAATAATAGTATCGCCCACCGGCGTAGATATACTAACATGTGAAACTAAGGACTCTGGGTTAGAAGTGCACTAAGAGATGACTGACCCTGACGAGAACTATATGAACCATGGCTAGCTGATGCACCATGATGAACTGGACGACCCGTCAGAGAGTGTCTGTAAGGACGACCCCTACTATGGTAGGACTGCCCTGTAGTAGGTACCCCGCCAGAACCGCCCAAACCTCGACGCTTCTTGGCCTCCCTCTCACCACGCTCCTGGCTATGGACTACCTCTATCTGCCGAGCAATATCAACCACCTCGTCAAAAGTGGCACCTGATACCCTCTCCCTAGTCATAAGTAACCGAAGCTGATATGCGAGGCCATCAATGAACCTCCTAATTCTCTCTCTATCTGTGGTAACCAACCAAACTGCGTGACAAGCCAACTCACAAAATCTCATATCGTACTGCATCAAAGATATGCCATCCTGACGTAACTGCTCAAACTGTCGGTGCAACTCCTCTCTACGAGACTACGGCATAAACTTCTCCAAAAAGATAATGGAGAACTCCTGCCATGTAAGTGGTGCTGCACTGACCGACCTGCACCTCTCATAAGCCTCCCACCATCTGAAGGTAGCCCCAATAAACTGAAAAGTAGTGAACAAGACCCTAATGGTCTCCAAATACCTGTTGTCCGAAGCATCCGCTGACACTTATCCAGAAAATCCCGAGCATCCTCTGACTCAACACCGATATATGATGGAGGTCAAAGCCTCCTAAATCTCTCAAGTCTCCTCTGCTCATCATCTGCCATAACGGGGACTACCGGGGCCTGAGCAGCTACACCTAGATGGACTGGTAGTGCCCCCGGTATCCGAAGTACATGCACTACCTGATCTAGAGTACGGGAAATAGGAGTATGAGTACCTCTACGGCATGAGAAGTGGCAGGTGCGGCCTAAGCCGAAACCATATGAGCAAGGCCAGTGCAAACTGTCAATTATCTGGGCCAGAGCCTCTTGAAGGCCTGGAATCACAATGGGCACAACTGGTGTCTGAGCTGGTCCTGTCGGCTCAGCTATATCTAGAATCGGCTCCAGAGTTGGAGCAACTGGCGGTGCTACATGTGCTGCTCCAACTGCTGTACGAGCTATACCTCGACCTCTACCTCGGCTCCGACCTCTACCACAGCCCCGACCTCTCGCGACCCTAACTTGTGGCACTGGTGGCTGACCGTCCGATCCGGTAGTATGTGTCCTCAGCATCTGTCAGAGAATAGAATAAAAGAAATTTAGTTTCCGGAATCAACAAATTCGCATGACAGAATACAAGAAGGTGAAATTTTCCTAAGGTTTTGGCAGCCTCTCGAAGATAAGTACAGACGTCTCCGTACCGATCCGCAAGACTCTACTAAACCTGCTCATGACTCGCAAGACCTATGTAACCTAAGGCTCTGATACCAACTTATCACGACCCAAAATCTCACCTGTCGTGATGACACCTATATCAATACTAGGCAAGCCGACAATCTCAATAAAACACCATATCTTTTAAGTTTAAAAACATAATATTTAAATTTAGCGGAAGAAATTTCACAAATACAAATATAAATACTCCCAAAATCCGGTGTCACTGAGTACATGAGCATCTAATATGAATACAAAGTGTGACTGATAAAACACTTTCTAAAAGTATAGAACAGTACGATAACTGAAAGAAAGAGAGTCAAGGTCAGCGGACTCTAGGCAGTTACCTTAGTAGTCTCCAACTAATAGCACTCTAAGATCTAACGGTCGCCATGTCCGAAAGCACCTGTATCTGCACACGAGGTGCAGAGTGTAGTATGAGTATAACCAACTTAATAAGTAACAAGATTAACCTCTGGGATGAAAGTAGTGACGAGCTCCGTAGGTATAGTCCTGTATAAATAATGGTACAAAAATGTAGGCTTGCTTTCAAGTTCAACAGTTAAACAGTTAAACTGTAGGCGGGCAACCCCGATCCATTTAATAATAATATATATGAAGCCAATATGGCCTGCTGCGACGCGCAACTCGATCCCATAAATATCTTCACAATGGATGAATATGACTAAGTGTGAAATGTACATCTTTAAAACAATTAATTTAACAGAAACACGACCCCATGGGTCCCAAAATATCGGCACATAGCCTAAACATGATCTTTAATAAGATCCTCAACTCAATTTCTCTAACACGTGGGAAATGTTCAGATAATAACATGATTCTTTAATTTTTACAACTTCACAAAATTTATTCAAGTCACAATTTCAATGGTGCACGTCCACGCGCTCGTCAACTATCGTGTGTGTCACCTCCAAACAATTTATATAACACCAATTCGGGGATTCATACCATCAGAACCAAGTTTAGAAGTGTTACTTACCTCAAACCGTGTAATTTTCTTAGTCCGATATGCCCTTGCCTTGTGAATTGTTCTCCAAAAGCCTCGTATATAGCCATAATTAATTCAATTCAGTGAATAAAATTTATTGGAATTACTTCCATAAGAAAATACTAGTTTTCCTATAAAATCCAAAATTTAACTCAAAAATGGACGTCTTGGAACCTGACAAAAGTTACAAAATTCGAAATTCCATTCAACCACGAGTCCAATATACCAAATTTACTAAATTCCGACATCAACTCGTCCTCCAAATCCTCAAATCTTATTTTTAAATCCCTAGGTTCAAATTCCTGATTTACACCTCAAAAATACGTATTCTAGTCAGATTATTCGATAATAATTCAATATTATAGAGTAGAAATGATCACAAGTGACTTACCTCAAGTTTCCCGTGAATTCTCTCTAAAAATCGCCCCAAACACCGTGCTTGAAATTCCAAAAATGGCAAAACTCGGAACCCCTTTGAAATATACACTGTCCAGGGGTTCTGCACATGCGACTCACTTAGCCACTTCTGCGGTTTCGCCTGTGTGAGAAACCAACTGCTTCTGCGGTTTGCCAAGGCCTCCATTACCTCCGCTTCTGCGAGCTAGAAGCCATTTCTGCGGGCTCACTTTTCCGAGGGTCGCTCCGCTTCTGCGCCCATCCGTCCGCATTTGCGATTACGCAGGTGCAGAAATTCCCTCGCACCTGCGACCACTGCCTCACAGCCCCCTGCCCGCATCTACGCTTGCCAGGCTCGCTTCTGCGAGCGCACACCTGCGAGCCCATTTTCACAGGTGCGATTGCATCAGATGGCAACAGGTTTCCAATTTTGCTCTAAGTCCGAATGTGATCCGTTAACCATCCGAAACTCATATGAGACCCTCAGGACTTTAACCAAATACACAAACAAGTCCTAAAACATCATACGAACATAGTCAAGCCTTCAAATCACATCCAACAATGCTAAAAACACGAATCACACCCCAATTCAAGCCTAATGAACTTTGAAATTTCCAAATTCTACAAACGACACCGGAACCTAGCAAATCATGTCCAATTGACCTCAAATTTTGCACACAAGTCATAAATGACAAAGCAGACCTATTCAAATTTCCAGAATTGGATTTTGACCCCGATATAAAAAAGTCTACCCCCGGTCAAAGTTCCCAAAAATTCAACTTTTGCCATTTCAAGCTTATTTCCACTACGGACCTCCAAGCTTAAGTCAACATCCGGTCAACTTTTCCAACTTAAGTTTTTAATTATGAGACTAAGTGTCTTATTTCACTCCAAAATCCTTCCGAACCCAGACCAACTAACCCGGTAAGTTATAAAATAACTGTATTGCATAGCTTGAGCAGTAAATGGGGGATCGGGGTTATAATACTCAAAACGACCGGCTGGATCATTACAATAATCAACTTTTTGGGATCGATTGTCAGCTCATACAACAACAAGTATATACTCGTAGCGGTGGACTATGTCTTGAAATGGGTAGAAGCTGTGGAACTTCCAACAAATAATGCAAAGGGATTTATTGGTTTTCTAAGAAAAAACATCTTCACCCAATTTGGAACTCCAAGAGCAATCATTAGTGATGGAGGAACTCACTTCTGCAATTGAGCCTTCGCAAAATTGCTGGAAAAATATGGCGTACGCCATAAGGTTGCCACTCCATACCACCCACAAACAAGTGGGCAAGTTGAGGTGTCAAACAGAGAAATCAATAGTGTTTTGACCAAAATCGTAAATGATACTCGTACTGATTGGGCGAGAAAATTGAATGATGCACTATGGGCCTACCACACTGCATTCAAAACTCCGATTAGTATGTCACCATACAAATTGGTGTTCGGAAAGGCGTGTCACTTACCGGTGGAGCTAGAGCATAGAGCTTTTTGTGTATTAAGGCAATTAAATCTTGACGTGGATGCCGCTAGTACGAGTAGAGTCACAGAACTTCATGAACTCGACGAGTTCCGTTACCATGATTTTGAAAGCACCAGGCTGTACAAGAAAAGGATGAAGATCATGCACGACAAGCATATTTAAGAGAGTATTTTCAATCCCAGAGATGTTGTGTTTTTGTATAATTCAAGATTGAAACTATTTCCGGGTAAGCTGAAATATAGATGGTCGGGACCATTTAGTGTGGTGCAAGTACACTCAAGTAGAGCTACATAAATTGAATCCGAGGATGGAACGGACACGTTTAGAGTTATTGGGCAAAGGTTGAAACATTACCTTGGCATGGAGAAGGAAAAGGCTGTATTGGTGATTCATTTGAAGGAGCCTCAATTGTTGAGTAAACATTAAGTTTGATCGCATATGTCGTGCCGCAGCGTTAAATCAGGTACTCGTTGGGAGGCAACCCAATGCGTAGTTTATTTTAGCTTAACTAGAATTTTCTCTTTGATTTTACTCACTAACAAGTTTTAGTAAAGTATTTTGTGTTTGAATAGGTAATTGAGAACTTTGGGATGTCATTGCGCTTGAAGTCGGGCACAACACAAAATAAAAATCACACGAGTACGTTCCAGAACTCGACGTATACCCCGTGCCGAAAAGACTAAGGATCAACGGACCTGGCAATAGACCTCGCTTCACAAGGGATGAAGCTCACGTTTAGCCTCGGGTCGCCAGGTACGACTATGCCTCCTAAAAAAGACGATGGTAAAGACAAGGCTACTGCTCCTACTAAGGCCAAGAATTCTTCCAGACCTCCACAGAAAAAGAGAAAAGGAGGGGAGGCCACTTCAAGCCAAGCCTAAGGGTTGCAAGAAGTTGCAGCTATAGTAGCCACATGCCCGCAACTTGAGGGACATCGAGAATTTGGACTGGAGGCATACCTCAATCTTCCAAGGACTAGTACAAGCTTTATCATCCGAGACATATACATTATGAATCAGTTGTTCGTGAGCGTCGCTTACAAGCTAAATATCAATCAATTTGGAAAGGTATTCATGATCTTGGCTTGAGCTATGTGTTTAGAAACACTGGGGATATCAATGTAAACCTTGTTCGGGAGTTTTATGCCAGTTTTGATCCGAATGATACTGAGCAGTTGTTGCCTATTAGGGGGAGGTTGATCGATTTCTCGGCATCAACTATATGCAACTTTTTGGGAGCTCCGGATGTTCCACAGGAACCCTTGGACAACTTCATCACCCGTATAACATATCAAAAATTGAGACACACTCTCTGGGGTGTCAATTCAATAGCTGCTTGGGTTTGTGACAAGAAGACCCAATGCCATAGGAAATTTCCAAAGAAAAAAATGAAGCTGGAAGCTCAAGTATGGCTGAAATTGATCAACACACAATTATTACCTTGCAACCATGAGACTCTGATTAGCCGAGAAAGGATATGCGTGTTATACTTCCTCACGACTGGCCAGAAAGTGAATGTGGGCCACTTAATATGCTACCAGATGGCCTAGATAAGAAAAAGCAAGCGCATTTATATACTTTGCTTCGCCAACAATTGACTCAGTACCTGAGAAAAGAAGAGGTAGAAGAGGAGCGAGATTTTGATATAGTCATTCCACCACCCCTCCGACTAACGGACATCACATGCATCCGGGTTAAGGTGGAAAATGCCATGACCAGAATGACAGGTGCCGAGCGCAATGCTCGAGATGACAATTTTATGGCACATCTATATGGGATGATGGATTTATAGCTCAGGATTGGGGGAAGGCCGACCACTACTGAGGAGAGGGCCATCTTGGAGGAGCTTTTTCCACTCAATCCTTATGCACAACAACTAGTTAGGCTTGGTGATGGTCAACGACTCCCAGATGATAAGGATGTCAACACACCAGTATGTTCCGAGGCCGAGCCAAAGCAGTCTGAGGAGGAGGAGGAGGAGGAGGATGATGATGATGATGCTGAGGAGGGGGAATATGATGAAGAGTGGAGTGCTGCAGATAGAGTCTTCGAAGATGAGGGCGGTGGCGATGAATGTTCAGGGAGTTTTTCCTACCACCTTACATGTTTTTGTATTTATGAATTTGTATATGCATTGGGGACAATGCATAAACTAAGTGTGGGATGGAATGTATTCTCTGTCATTTGTATTTGTAGATATTAGATAAACTAGCTCGTCTGTTTTATTTTTTTTATTTTCGTATTTCCCCTTATTTATTAATTTTTTATTTGAAATGACTGGATTTTTCCCCACGATGGATCTCTTAGGCAATTTTCTTGAGGGACTAAAGTCTAACAAAAAAATAAAAATATATATCTATTTATAGGTCTTTTTATTATTTTAGATAGTAATAATCCCTCGTGGTTTTTCTTTGTGCCGCGATTCTTTTTCACGGGATGTAGTTAAACCAAGTAGTAGTTTTTGTTTTGTCTTTAGATTAGAATAGGATTTAGGGAATAAAAGAATGAAAAATGAGAATTGCTAAGCACCTTTTAACTAGTTTGATAGTAGAATATTTAGGGTCTAGCATGTGTAGTACCTTCCTTATGGTTTGAAAATGTTATGATGCCTTCTTTAGTAATAATATGTTTATTGACGCATATATCTCATTTTCTTGGCTTGTGTCACTTTGTGCTTGATGCTTAATATTTTGTGGCTCTGTGAATATTTGAAATTTTTTGAGAATAGGAATTGAACCATCCTTGGTGAATCATGTGTGTCACGCCTCAAACCTGAGGAGGCGTGGCTGGCACCCGGTGCCGTGCTGGCCCGAGTGAATCACTCTGTAACTCATGATCGTTCGACCAAAACTAGAACATACATAGGTCGAGTTAGTTGAACTCATTCCTTTTGTAACTATCATGAGCCCGCATAGCCATAACTCATAATATACAACTATAAGTGAGAAAACACTGTATCAATGAACCATCTTTCTTAAAACATGAATACATATGGGCCGTCAAGGCCTCTGACATACTGTACAAAATGAATATCTGTCTACAAAGCCTCTAAGATTATTCGACATCAAATGGGATAGGCCCCCTGCCTTAAGGGTGGGCATTCGGTATTTTGGTTCGGTATTTAAGAATTTCAGTTCGGTATTTCGGTATTCAGTTTATCAATTGTGCATACCAAATACCGTACCAAAGTATTTCGGTACAGTTCGGTATTTCTTATTTTGGTTCGGTACGGTTTTGATGCGGTTTCGATTTAAATATTCATGCGTACTGCTAAGTGCTAAGAGCCTAAGCATTAAGCAAGCAGAAATAACTACTAACGAGTAACGAGTAAACAATCTGTCATTCTGCTTCCTAACAATCTGCCATTCCCCATTCTGCCTAACAAATAAACAAAATGTAGAAATTCAACATGGTAGGCTTGCAAACATAAATATTAAAAAGCTGATGAAGTTCGGGCTTTGTTACATTTTACTTGCAAAATTCAACTGAACTACGTATAGGCTTTACTCGACTCAGTACTTAAAAAGTTTGGTCAGACTCGAGCTCTACTCATTTCTGCTCTTGACTTCAATCTCAAACGTAAATTTCTTATTGAGCTTTTTGGATCCAAGACACTTCCTGATTGATTCATTTTAATGGTCGAGAAGGATTTTTCCTGATCACTAGCTAGTTGCAGTGCCTGAGTTCAATTAGAACTATGTGAACTATTTCGGTATACCGAAATACCGAAATATCAAAAATTCAATACCGTATATCATACCAAACTACCGTAATTTTTGTACCGAAATAAACCGAAATACCAAAAAAATCAAAACTGAAATACCAAATTAATTCGGTTCGGTTCGGTTCGGAATTTGGTTTTTCAGATTTTATGCCCACCCCTACCCTGCCTAACAATAAGTCTGTAGCAAAACTCTGACACGATGACTTATAGATTCAGCTACACTCCGAATGAAGTGGAGTCTTACCGATCATTCGCAGAATGCTAACCTCGTCTACTTTGAGGGCTCGTCAAACTTATTACCTATACCTGCAGGCATGAATGCATCGTCCACAATAAAAAGGACGTTAGTATGAATAATGTACCGAGTATGTAAGGCAGAACTGAAACATAACAATAAGTCAACATTAGTTAAAGAGATAAGAATCAACACGAGTCTCTGTATATGCTTACTTATTATACTTATATATATAATGCTTCTCTTTGAGACTATTATCCATATCGTATGATGCATAACTGCCCAACTGATCAGTGGTAACCTCCCGACCGGTCATTGCACAGTAGTAAATGCATGACTGCTCGACCGGCCATAGCTCGGTGGTAAATATGTAACTGCCCAACCGGCCGTAGCTCGGTAGTAAATGCATGACTGCCCGACCAGCCGTAGCTCGGTGATAAATGCATGAAGATGCAAGTATTACTATATTATAAACATTAACATCTTTATCATATACCTCAATAGAGACTTAGGAACGTCCTTAGACATACTTGAATATAACTTTATCGGAATGAATAACATAGACATCCTTAGCTGCTAAGAGTAGAACCACTTATGGAATAGCATTATGTTTACGTATCGTTACTTGGATCATGCCAAAAGAAGAAAGGATTAGCCTTAACATACATGAACTGATCCTCTTGACGATCCCTATAACACATGTCTTTTGCGAAAACACGTAACGACAGATCAAAGTAGGAAAAATTCGTATGATGTTCTTGAAAATATTGTACCGTACTCCCTTAGAATCACAAATCTCACGCTTTATCGTATCATGAAGTTTCAAACAGATTACTTGAACTCCATCCGTAAGCTTAGCATCACCTTAATGAGGTAAAGAATCTCTTAAAAATGTTGGTTTTGGGAGCTTCATCCGTTAGCAAGCTTAGTTGATGTAAACATCTCCATTTGTTTTGTGAATTAAAGAGATTTTAAGTCTTGGTGGTGTGGGCCCCACTTTGTAAGACTTGGTGTCACATAACCCTCTTAAAGGGCCACCTTTCAACCTAATTTAAGAGTCACTAAATGGGGATAGTGTGCTGCCACGTTAAGGCTTATCCAAAGCCTTAATTAATCACCTATCAATTCCTTAATTAACTAGTTAATCTCCCATTAACCAATAATTAACTAATTACTGTCACGACCCAAAAATCTAACCTGTCATGATGGCGCCTATCGTGAAACTAGGCAAACCGACTCATTCCAAAGTAAACCAATATTTTCATTTCAAGGATAATTTCAAGGCTATTTAGCATAAAAACCTTTGTAAAGGAGTTCATATCAAAACAAAAAAATGCGGAAAAGAGATGCCCGACATTGGGGTGTCACTAGTCATGGGTATCTACTACAATCTGTCTAACAATATTAAGGCTAACTCAGGCTGGAAAATAGCTAAATACAACTAAAGGAAGATAAGAGGGAGAAGAGCAGGGGCTGCGATCGCCAAGCAACTACCTTACTGTCTCTGAGAAAATCTGCAACCAGAATAATCAACAACTACTACCGTGTCCAGCTACACCTGGATCTACACACAAGGTGCAGGGAGTAACGTGAGTACGCCAACTCAGTAAGTAACAACAATAAATAAAGATTGATCAGTAGTGACGAGCAATAAAGCATATCAAGTTCATATCACAAAAAAATCAATAAAGTACAACATGCTTTAAAAATCAGTATTTGAATCAAATCATCTCGTTTAAACCCGGTTCCGGTAAAAATCATTTAAAGATATTTTTTAATAGTTTTTCAAACAAAGCTCAATGCAAAGGTGAGCAAATATGATGAAATCGTAAATAGCCCCTCGGGCAAAACATCACCCATATACAGCCCCTCAGGCAAACCTCACAATCACTCATGCCTCTCGGGCATACCTCACAATCACTCTTGCCACTCGGGAATACCTCATAATCACTCAGGCCTCCCAGTCACTCAGCACTCGTCACTCGCACTCAGTAGGTACCTTCACTCACTGGGGGTGTGTATAGACTCCGGAGGGGCTCCTTCAGCCCAAGCGCTATATCAAGCCAAATCATGGCATAAATCATCCAGGCCCTCTGCCTATATCAAACATGCTACGGCGTGTAACCCGATCCCATAAATATGCAACATACTGTGTCGTGCAGCCCGATCCCATAAATATCCTCACAAATCAGGCCCTCGGCCTTACTCAGTCATAAACCTCTCAAGCCACTCGGGCATTTCAGTAAAACAGGACATTCGGCCCAAAATATTTATATGCATCAAAATAGAGTCATAAAACTGAGTTATGCGGTAAACAATTATAATCATGACTGAGTATTGATTTTCAATCGAAAACAGTGAGAGGATAGTAAGAAAAGGCCCCTAAGGGTCCAAACAGCATTGGCACAAGGCCCAAACATGACATTCAGCCCAATTTACAGAAACTCTTTCTAAAACATATAAGTATCAATATAGTTTCAACAAAGTATGCAACTTTACAGTTGCTACGGGACGGACCAAGTAACAATCCCCAACAGTGCACACCCTCACGCCCGTCACCTAGCATGTACGTCACTAAAAATAGTAGATGATACAAAATTCGGGGTTTCGTACCCTCAGGACTAGATTTACAATCGTTACTTACCTCAAACCGGTCAAATCTCTACCCCGCAATGCTCTTGCCTCTGGACTCAGCCTCCTAATGCTCCGAATCTATTCACAATCAGTACAATACCATCAATATACGCTAATGGAATGAATTTCACAAGAAAAGCTATAAAATTAGACCAAAATCCGAAATTGGCTAAAACCAGGCCCCCGGGCTCATGTCTCAAAATCCGACAAAATTTACAAAACTAGAAAGTCCATCCACTCACGAGTCTAACCATACCATATTCATAAAAATCCGACATTGTTTGGTCCTTCAAATCCTTAAATTACTCCTCCAAAAATCCTAAGCCTTAACCCCTCATTTTCACTAATTACATGTTTAAAAAATGAGAAATCACCATATATACAAGTGTTAGGGCTCAAGTAACTTACCTCAATGAAAACCCCCTTGATTCCCTCTTCAAATCTCTCCCAAAAGCTCCAAAAACGAATAGAAATGGTGAAGAATGCACCAAAATTCGCGAAGTGTGCAATATGTACCTTCTGCCCAGGCTTCTCGCACCTGCGGCCTATTACTCGCACCCGCGCGACCGCACCTGCGGTCCCAACAACCGCACCTGCACAAGTCACTTAAATGCCCAGGTTCCATATCTGCGGCAAACCTGTAGCACCTACGCTTGCGCACCTGCACGTGGCACGCCGCATCTGCGAAGCCAACCTTCTTCCTTCCTTCCGCATTTGTGCCCTAGGTCTCGCACCTGCGGGCTCGCAGATGCGATAGGCTTATCGCACCTGTGTATCATTCCTAGCCCAGTATTGCCCGCACCTGCGAACCCCTCATGCGCACCAGCGGCCTCGCACCTGCGACTCCTCCTTCCATAGGTGCGGAAATAGCAGAAGCAGCAGCTTCAGCTGCATTTCTCCAATTTCGACAAATCCGTTAATCACCCAGAATCACCCCGAGGCCCTCGGGACCTCAACCAAAAATACCAACAAGTCATATATCAACATACAAACTTAGTCGAACCTTCGAATTACTCAAAACAACATCTGAACACCAAATTACCCTCGGATTCAAGCGTAGGAACTTCTAAATTTTCAAATTCGGCAACCGATGCCGAAACCAACCAAACCACGTCCGAATGTCCTCAAATTTTACACACATGTCACAAATGACACTACGAACCTACTCTAACTTCCGGAATTTCATTCCGACCCCGATATCAAATTTTTCCACTGCCAACCGAAATCGCCAAATTTCCAATTTCGCCAATTCAAGCCTAATTCTACCACGGACCTCCAAATCACATTTCGGACGCAGTCCTAAGTCCAAAATCACTTAACGGAGCTAACAGAACCATCAAAATTCAAATCCTAGATCATTTACACATAGGTTAACATCCGGTTGACTTTTCCAACTTAAGGTTCTAAATAATAGACTAAGTGTTTCCTTCCACTTCGAAACCACTTTGGACCCGAACCAACTAACCTGATATATCATAATATATCTTAACAACATAAAGGAAAAAGAAATGGGGAAAACGAGTCTATAACTCCCGAAACGACCGGTCGGATCGTTACATCTTTCCCCTCTTAAACAACCGTTCGTCCTCGAACGGGTCTAGAAACATACCTGGAGTCTCGAATAGGCGTGGATATCTAATTATCTACTATGCATCTCCCGCTCGGTCTCCTAGGTGGCCTCCTCCACAGACTGACCTCTCCACTGCACCTTCACTGAAGCTATATCCTTTGACCTCAACCTTCGAACCTGCCGATCCAAAATAGCCACCGGCTCCACATCATAAGTCGTATCACCCTCCAACCGAACCGTGCTGAAGTGCAAAACATAGGATGGATCTTCGATATATTTTTGGAGCATGGAAACATGAAACACTGGGCACACACTCGACAAGCTGGGTGGCAAGGCAAGCTTATAAGCCACCTCCCCAATCTTCTAAAGTACCTCAAAAGGCCCAATGAACCGGGGGCTTAACTTGACCCTCCTCCCAAACCTCATAACACCCTTCATGGGTGATACATTCAGCAAAACCTTCTCCCCAACCATGAAAGATGCATCACGGACCTTCCTGTCCACATAGCTCTTCTGCCTAGACTGCACCATGCGAAGCCACTCCTGAATCAATTTCACCTTATCTAATGCATCCTGGCCCAAGTCTGTACCCAAGAGCCTAGCCTCTCCCGGCTCAAACCATCCAACCGTAGATCTACACCTCTTCCCATATAAAGCCTCGTACGGAGCCATCTGAATAATCGACTGATAACTGTTGTTATATGCAAATTCCGCAAGTGGCAGAAACTAGTCCCATGAACCCCCAAAGTCAATAACACAAGCGCAACATGTCCTCCAATATCTAAATAGTGCGCTCTGACTGCCCGTCTGTCTGAGAGTGAAAAGCTATGCTCAACTCAATCTGAGTACCCAACTCTCGCTGCACTGCCCTCCAAAATTGCGATGTAAACTGAGTGCCCCTATCTGAAATGATGGAAACTGGGACACCATGCAGGCGAACAATCTCTCGGATGTAAACTGAGTGCCCCTATCTGAAATGATGAAAACTGGGACACTATGCAGGCGAACAATATCTTGGACTTGGTCAACCGATCCACAATAACCCAAATAGCATATAACTTCCTCGAAGTCCGTGGGATCCCAACTACAAAGTCCATGGTGATCCGCTCCCACTTCCACTCCGGAATGTCTAATCTCTGAAGCAAGCCACCCGGTCTCTGATGCTCATACTTAACTTGCTGATAGTTGAGACACCAAGCTACAAACCCAACAATATCCTTCTTCATCCGCCTCCACCAATAGTGCTATCTCAAATCCTGATACATCTTCGCGGCTCCCGGATGGATGGAATACCGCGAGCTATGGGCCTCCTCAAGAATCAACTCCCGAAGCCCATCTACATTAAGCACACATATCCGACCCTACATCCTCAACACACCATCACGGCCAATAGTCACATCCCTAGCATCACCTCTCTGAACCCTGTCCTGAAGAACGATCAAGTGGGGGTCATCATACTGACGCTCCCTGATACGGTCATAAAGAGAAGACCTGGAGACCACACAATCCAATACCCGACTAGGCTCTGAAATATCCAATATCACAAGTTGGCCTGCTAAGTCCTGAACATCTAATGCCAAATGTCTCTCTACTGCTGGAAGGTATGTTAAACTCCCCAAACTCCCTGCTCGGTGACTCAAAGCATCGACCACCACGTTGGCCTTCCCCGGATGGTACAAAATAGTGATATCATAGTCCTTAAGAAGCTCCAACCATCTCTGCTGATGCAAATTAAGATCCTTCTACTTCAACAGATACTGCAGACTCCGGTGATCAGTATAGATCTCACAATGAACCCCATACAAATAATGGCGCCAAATCTTCAAGGCGTGAACAATGGCTGCCAACTCAAGATCATGGACAAGATAGTTCTTCTCATAGGTCTTCAACTGGCGCGAGGCGTAGGCAATCACCTTACCCTCCTGCATCAAAACACAACCAATGCCTATCCTCGAGGCATCACAATACACGGTGTAAAAACCTGAAGCTGATGGAAGAACTAACACTGGAGTTGTGGTCAAGGCAGTCTTGAGCTTTTAGAAACTCTCCTCACACTCGTCCGACCACCTGAATGGAGCACCATTTTGGGTCAATTTGGTCAAGGGTGGAGCAATATATGAAAATCCCTCCACAAAGCGACGGTAATAACCCGTCATACCAAGAAAACTCCTGATCTCTGTGTCTGAGGACGGTCTACGCCAACTCTGCACCGCCTCTATCTTCTTCGGATCCACTTGAATACCCTCACTAGACACTACGTGTCCCAAGAATGCTACTGAACTGAGCCAAAACTCACACTTGGAGAACTTTGCATAAAGCTTCTCCTCCCTCAATCTCTGTAATACAATCCTCAAATACAACAATGAATTAGTCCAAATAGGGCTGGAATACACTGTTCATCAAATGCATGAACGCTTATGGGTCATTGGTCAGCCCAAAAGACATCACCAAGAACTCATAATAGCCATATCGAGTCCTGAAAGCTGTCTTAAGAATATCTGAATCCCGAATCTTAGCTGGTGATAACCGGACCTCAAATCAACCTTGGAGAACACGCTCGCTCCCTGAAGCTGGTCGAATAAATCATCAATACAAGGTAAAGGATACTTATTCTTGACTGTGACCTTGTTCAACTGCCTGTAATCAATACACATTCTCATGGAACCATCTTTCTTCTTCACAAATAGAACCGATGCACCCCAAGGTGACACACTAGACCGAATAAACCCCTTATCAAGGAGTTCCTGAAGGCGTTCTTTCAATTCCTTCAACTCCGCTAGTGCCATACGATACGGTGGAATAGAAATGGGCTGAGTGCCCGGCACCAAATCAATACCAAAATCAATATCCCTGTCAGGAGGCATGCCCGACAGGTCTGCAGGAAACACATACGAAAAATCACGTACCACCGGAATAGAATCAATGACAAGAGTCTCTGCACTAACATCCCTCACAAATGCCAAATAAGATAGGCAACCTTTCTCAACCATACGCTGAGCCTTCAAATATGAAATCACCCTGCTTGGTACATAATCTACAGAACCGCTCCACTCAACCCTCGGAAACCCTGGTATAGCCAACGTCACCGTCTTAGCGTGACAATCTAGAACATTATTACATGGAGATAACCAATCCATACCCAATATCACATTAAAGTCAATAATACTGAGCAACAATAGATCCACTCGGGTCTCCAGACCCCCAATACTCTCCCTGTCCGTGGGAACCAACTAGATAAAATGATAGGCCAACTTAGAGAACCGCATATCATACTATGTCATAGATATATCACCCTGGCGAAGCCGCTCAAACTGTTTGCGCATCTCCTCTCTGCGGGATCGAGGCACAGACTTCTCCAAAAAGACCACGGAGAACTGCTGCCAAGTAAGGGGTGCTGCGCTAACAGGCCGACGCCTCTCGTAAGTCTCCCACTATCTGAGTGCAGCCCCGGAGAACTGAAAAGTAATGAATGAGACCCCACAAGTCTCCAAAATACCAGCAATGCAGAGTATCCTCTGACATCTGTCCAAGAAGTCCTGAGCATCCGCTTTCTCTGTGCCGCTGAAAGGTGGTGGCTGGAGTCTCCCAAACCTCTCCAACCTACGCTGATCATCCTCAAACATAGCAGGAACCATCTAATCTTGGGCAATTGCAATCAGCTGGGCTGGTGGTGCCTCCGGTGTCTGAAGTCCCTGAACAACCTGCTCGGGTATGCAAGCAACAGGAGTTTGAGTGCCTCCCCCGGTCTGAGAAGTGGCTGTGGCCGTCAAGATAGAGACCGCCTGAGGAAGGCCAGTACATGCTGTCAGAATCTGAGCTAGGGCCTCCTGAAGGCCTGGAATCACAATAGGCACAAGTGGTGCCTGATCTGGTGCATCAACAACTAGAATCTGGTCCTGATCTGGGACAACTGGTGGATCTGTAGAGACTGCCCCAGCTGCGGTACGGGATGCACCTCTGCCCCTACCACGGCCTCGGCCTCTCACGGCCCTGGCTAGTGGTACTGGTGGCTGGCCCTCCTGACCGGTAGTTCGAGTCCTCACCATCTGTGAGAGAATAAAACAACAGATGTTTAGTTACTAGAATCAATAGATTCTCATGACAAGAATTCAAGAAAGTGGAATTTTTCCTAAAGGTTCTGCAACCTCTAGAAGATAAGTACAGACGTCTCCATACCGATCTGCAAGACTCTACTAAACTCACTCATGACTCGTAAGACCTATGTAACCTAGGCTCTAATACCAATCTGTCATGACCCTAAAACCTAACCTGTCGTGATGACGCTTATCACGGAACTAGGCAAGTCGACTCATTCCAATGAAAACCAAACTTTTCATTTCAAGGATAATTTCAAGGCTATTTAGCGTAAAAACATTTGTAAAGGATTTCAAATCAAAACAAAAGAATGTAGAAAAGTGACACCCCAATGTCGGGCTTCTCTTTTCCGTATTTTTTTATTTTGATTTGAACTTCTTTACAAAGGTTTTTATGCTAAATAGCCTTGAAATTATTCTTGAAATAAAAATATTGGTTTGCTTTGGAATGAGTCGGCTTGCCTAGTTCCACGATAGCCACCATCACGACAAGTTAGGTTTTTGGGTCGTGACAATTACTAATTATCTCAAATTACTTAAAATACTACTCACTTTTAACACACTTTATACACCTTACTATCATGGTCATGTGGTACCTTGTATGACACTAGTCCATGAATACCGTGTATTATAGCTTGGACCGTGTTTAATCTCAAAATGTCAAACTTCGCCGAAACTCATTTTCTTCGATTCGATTACCCTCTCACCTTCACGAATGCACTTATCACCTGTTATAAATAGCATAAATACTTATAACCTCAAAAATAGTCTTATCCTTGAACCTATGTCAATTATCTTACGACAAATCTAATGTACAAAATTACGGGATGTAACAATGTGCCATGTGTGGTAAGAAATTTTATAGTCCGTGTCATTGCATTAGAGTCTAGAACTTGCCCGACATGTGAGTTGAAGTGAAATTTTAGGTTTTGCTCGGTTTGAAAAAATGATTTTAGGCTTTCTTTGATTTGTTTGAGCTTAATTCTTACCACAATAAAAATTATTCCTAGTCAACCATTTTGAGCCTATAAATTTTTATTTGGCAACCGCATAATAAGACTATATCCCTTTGTTCTTAATTATCATTGTTTGATCCTTTTACCTCTTAAAGCACTTAAATTATAAAATGAACGCTAAAAGAAGTATGGTTGGAAATTGGGTGGATTTTGAGTGGAACCAATGAAAGAAAGAAATGTGCACTTGTATTGTAAGGAATACACCACTAGCAGGAATAGTAGAAGAAAAAAAAGAGTATTGTTGAAAAACAAAATGTAGCAAAGGAAAATAAGCATATCTTGTCCTTGCTAGTGTGTATTAATTAAAGTAGTGCTTAAAGAAAGAGGAAATACTTTGGGGATGATATAGTTTGTGAAATTGAAGTGGGTTGAAGAACTTGTGCTAAGAGTTTATTATGTGATGTGTTAAAGTGCTTGGGAGGATAAACCACTAATCCAAAATATATCTTACCCTTCCCTTAGCCCACGTTTCAACCATGGAAAAGTCCTACTTGATTTTAGATCGAGCAAGCCTATATTAGTAGAGGTTTACATAATGGGCAAGCCTATGGTACTTTGTGCATGCATGTGACTTCTTTGTGAGAGTGAGGAATCTCTTTGATTTATCTGAGTCCTTAAAATATATTTGAGATTTGATTCTAGTGTATGGATTCAACTTACTCTCTTGTTCTTGTTGTGAGGGCACATGATTTCGCAAGAGATAGGTGAAGTTATTAGATTTCTCTATAATGTAAGTGTTCAAGCCATGAATACATTGTGATATTGAGTCAGTTTGTGAGGTTAGGATTGTTATCAATATGTTGTCTTTTTGTTGAATAATTTTTTGAAGTATGGCATAAAGTAAAGGGAATTTTGAAGGCATATGCTAAAGTTTAATTGTTTCTATCAACCATATTCATAGGTATGGTGTGCTTCAGATGTGCTAAAAAAAGAATAAAAGTGCTCTAGGAATTGGTAGTTGACTCGAGGACGAGTAACGTTTAAGTGTGGGGTGGTGATGTTAGGCCAAAATGCTATACTTTTAGCACATTACTCGCCCTATATGTTGTTAGTTTAGTGAGTTATTGTGTGATAATTGCGCTAAATTGTGTTGTTTTATGTGTAGGAATATCGGAATGAATCATCGAATGAAAGTTACACAAAATGTGGACAAAAATTGCAAGGAAAGAGCCAAAAGCATCAAGTATCCAAACCGTGCTATAGACCAGGATTTGCGAGGTCTATAGCCAGGTTGACCGTGCTATAGACCAGGCTTCGCGAGGTTTATAGCTAGGTCGACAGCGCTATAGACTAGGCTTCACGAGGTCTATAACCAGGTTGAACGCGCTATAGACCCGGCTTCGCGAGGTTTATAGCATGGTCAACCGCGCTATAGACCAGGCTTCGCGAGGTCTATATCCAGGCTGACCTCGCTATAGACCAGGCTTCACGAGGTCTATAGCACGGTAATTAAAAGTTATGGGTTAAAGACCTAAACCCGAATTTGGATCGGTGATTGACATAAATATTCCCCAAACGAGTTATTTTAGGGTTGGACGTGATTTTGGAAAAGAAAAAGGCTGCCAAGCACTGTGGAGCAAGAATCAAACGAGTTTTTCCTTTCTTTATCTATTTACTTTGTAGTTTAATGTCTCTGAACATTATGTTAATTGTTGTTGTATTTATGAGTAGCTAAAATCTCTTATCTAAGGTTTGATGGAACCTATTGGAGGATGATTTTCTTCTGCGTTTAATATAGATTTGCCTTTGATTTTTCTCTACTTGTTCAACTATATTTTCATTGTTGTTAATTGAAGAGCTCTCAATTAACTTTGCCTATTTAATATGTATATTTCTCGAGAGAGAGAGTAAACATTTAGGTAATTATTGAACAACATTACTCCTAACATAGTTGAGAGATAAATACGGAGGGTTTAAAGGCTGAATTAGAGATAACAAAGTCTTGGTGCGATCGTAGAATGGTAAATTAATGCCAGCTAGCGTAGTTTGAGAGAATACGTCTAGTAAATTATGGTAGTTACTCGAGAGAGAGCTACACCAATAAAAGTACTCACAATTAGTAGAGAATATTTAGGCAAATTCATAAAAAACGTAGTAGGAAAGATTCCGACAATAGGGGAAATCTTAACCTTAGACATTTTCAAAACTTGTCTATAATATTTGCTTTGTTAGTTATAAATTACTACATTTTTAGTTACTTTGATCTTAGTTAGTAAACTCTCAAATCATTATGAAATATTTCTGAAGGTTGATTACTTGAATTCGTATAAAACTATTAGTTGTAATTAGTACGTTATTTCCCTGTGGGATTCGACTCCAGACTTGTAAACTAGATTATATTTGCAACGACCGCTAGACCTCTTAGAAGGCATAGTTGGGCGTGATCAACAATTGTCAATAAAAGTTATAAAATACTTTTTCCTACCTCGAGATGGTGTCGACTTTATATCATAAATGTCAGTATGAATTAAGTCTAAAGGATTTGAATTCCTTTCAACAGACTTATAAGGATGTTTACAAACTTAGATTCAACACATATTTGACATTTAGATTTATTACACTCAAATTTAGGAAATACTTCTAAATTAATTAACTTCCGCAAGGTTTTATAATTGACATGTCCTAAACGAATATGCCATAAAATATTTGACTCTAATAAATAAGAAGTAGCTGAAATTTTATTAATACTATCAACAACCATTACATTGAGTTTGAAAAGGCCCTCTTTGAGGTAGCCCTTTCCAACATACATTTCATTCTTGCTTACAACAACTTTGTCAGATACAAATATACATTTGAATCCATTCTTAAAAAGTAAAGAAGTTGAAACTAAATTCTTCCTAATAGTAGGAACATGAAGAACGTTGTTGAGTATTAACACCTTGCCAGAAGTCATCTTCAGGAATATCTTCCCATAACCCTCAAACTTGGTTGTTGTAGTATTTCCCATGGAAAGCTCTTATTCGAGACCAATAGTAGAGTAAGTCGCAAATGCTTCTTTGATAGCACAAACATGTCGAGTGGCTCTAGAGTTAATCCACTACTCTTTCAGATTTCCAACTAGGTTTCATGAAAGCATTGCATACAGATCATCGATGTCATCATTCTTCTCCACTATGTTGTCCTGCACATTTTTCTTATCCTTTTTTGGGAGACGACAATCCGAGGCTTTGTGACCAGCCTTTCCACAATTGTGGCAGTTGCCCTTGAATTTTTTTTTGTTCTACTCCTTTGTCTGTCTAGAAGAACTCTTCATCTTCTTACGTTTTGGAGTAGTCTCCTCAACGATATTAGCTCCCATAATCGTTAAATTTTTACGAGACTTCTTCTCGGTTGCTTTGTTGTCTTCCTTAATCTTGAGACGAATCACAAGATCTTCCAACTTCATTTCTCTGCTCTTGTGCTTAAGATAGTTTTTGAAATCTATCCACGAAGGAGGCATTTTTCAATCATTACAGCCACTTGAAATGCTTTATTCATAACCATACCTTCAACAATAAGGTCGTAAAAAATAAGTTGAATCTCTTGAACTTGGGTTCCAATAATTTTGTTGTCTATTATTTTATAATCTACAAATTTGGCAACCACAAACTTTTTCAAGCATGCTTGTTCAGTATTGTACTTCTTCTCAAGTGCGTCCCATAGTTCTTTCAAAGTTTTCATAGCACTGTAGATATTGTACAAGTCACCCTCCAAAGCACTTAGGATGTAGTCTTTGCAAAGAAACCTCAACAATCATAAACTTCTCATTGTCCGGTATGTCGGTGACAGGAACTGGAGGGTCTTCACTGGTGAACTTCTGCATACCAAGTGTGGTAAGCCAGAAAAACACCCTTTGCTGCCATCCTTTGAAGGTTGCTCCAGAAAATTTCTCCGATTTCTCGGCCGGTGGCACAACAGTTCGGCTTGACGGGGCAATCATCGTTGCCTCAACAGTCGCTGAAGGATTTCCATTATCAATTGCCATTTCTCACTGTCAACAACAGAAGCGTTCAATTAATGACAAAAAATAGTACAGTAAACAGTACAGTAGTTAATGATAAATAGTACGTTTAATAAATAAAAATTAAAGTTTTTATATAATATTTTACAGAAAACGATAAAGTTTTTATATTCTTCAAATCATTTATGAATTTTAATACTCCGATGAAGTTTTTATATCTTCAAATCAGAATGAAAAAATTCAGAAGGAGTAGAAAACCACACAGGTTTTAAAATTCAAAAATAGAATATAGAATATAATATAAAAACTAATTTCCTTACGATTGTTATTGAAATTGTATTGCTATAATAGATAATGAAACAGTTAATTTTTCTGAAATAGAAAACAGAAAATTAACAGCAACAAAATGTCGAAATAATCAACCAGAATTTGAAAAATAATTTCTGAATAAAATCGAGCCCACTGAATGCACAATGTGTCCTTAAGGAAATTATTCCCCTCAAGTACCCGAGGTGCTGGAATATTATTCTCCTAGGATAGAACGATTTAACTCACTAGAGTATTGGTACCAAAAAGGCCGGTGAAATAGCAAACTACTCGAAGGCTGTAAACAACACTAGAATTTTAATTGTGCATAAGAAGGAAAAGAAGCTCAGAAATTTTGTAAGGAGAGATTCATGGACCAAGGCATATTTATATCCATTTTCTAGCACTGTTTCTGAAAAGGTTTGCAGCTTTTGTGGAATAACCATGGCTGTTGGAACAGGTGGGAACATTTTCCATTTGAAATATTCCGAGAAAAAGGATTTAAAATAATCCGGGAAGAAACAGATCAGGTCGCGTCACCGGTCTTGGGTTATTCCGGGTTGAATTATCGTTAATTAATCCGAAGCCGAGCCGAGAGAGCGAGCGACGCCGCGAGACTTACTTTCTTTTCAACCCATTAGACACCAAGAGAAGTGCTTTCTTAATATAAGCACATTCACTTTTATTTCCACCACCAATGAGGGACACTTGCTCTTTCCAAAGCAAAATGGAGCTCATTTTCCCTCCACTTTCTTCCTTCCATTTCTCATTCACTAATCTTTTAATCCCAACATATATTGTGTGTGTTTGGTATAACGAAAATATTTTTCGTGAAAAATATTTTTCACGGAAAACAACTAGTAATTTTACTCATTTTCCTGTATTTGGTACGCAAATTAAGGAAAATAACTTCTCAAGAGTATTGATAAATAATTTAGATACAATAAATATGAAACCATAAACATTCGAACCAACAACCTTCCAAACCCACAAATCTCATAAACTTTCGAACCAGTAAACTCTATTACTTTTAAACCCGTAAACTTCCAAACACATAAATCGTCGAACTCATAACTTTGGAGCTCGTAAAATTTCAAACCTGTAAACTAAAAAATGAAAAAACCATAATTGAAATATAAAATAAAAATAAAAATTACTGGGGGGGGGGGGAGGGGGAGCTCTAAGGGTCTTTGGCGTGGTGCAGAAAAACGAAAAAATAATAATAGAAAACTAAAAATACAAAAACAAAAAAAGTAAAAAATAATTAAAAAAAAATTTTGGGGGGGGGGGGGGGTGGCTCTATTCTCTGTAGGAAAAAAATACAGAAAATTAAAAATACGAAAAAAAATAATTAGAGAGGGGGATTAGCAGGGTGGGTGATGACGGAAAAGAAAAAAAAACTGAAACATGAAAAAAAAGCTTTTTTGGAGGGGGTGGGAGAGGTGGGGTAGGGGAGAGAAAGGGGAGGAAGTTGGGGTTAGTTGTGAGAGTAGGTGGAGTTTTTGGAAAATAATTTACTAATTTATTTTAGGAAAGTCATTTTTTTCCAATTTTAAAAATATATGATATCTAGAAAAGTATTTTTCAAATTATTTTATGCAACCAAACAACGAAAAATGAGAAAACTATTTTCCCATTGTAACATTTCATTTTCTCGCACTATTACAAGCACGTGTAATCTTTGAGACTGGTCATCTCAGGCAATTGAACACTACACACATAAAGGACACAAATACCCATACGAATAGTAAGAGAAAAATTCAAGAGAAATATACAAAGCTATTTAGTAGAACTTCATACATATTGAGCAAGAAATGAACTATCTACGAGTTTTTTTATACAGCTCGAGGGAAAAAAAAGTTCATTGGACCCATTAATAGAACACCTGGCAGTCAGTTAAACAAGAAACAAACTATTCCCTCAATTTTACTTTATGTTGTAATATTTAATTAATTGAGTACAAAATTTAAGGAAAAAAAACTTATTAAATTTGTAGCCTAAAATACAACAACAACATACCCAGTATTTTCCACACTGTGGGGTCTCGGGAGGGTAGTGTGTACATAGACCTTACCCTTACCTTGTGAGGATAGAGACACTGTTATGAACACTCTAGACTACCTACTCTACTACCCTAATACTCGACCCCCATACCTTCCTATCAAGGGTCATGAATTATTTTACGGTTATTTCATAATATTTCATAAATATTTTACGGTTATGAATTATTACTTTAAGGTAAAATTAAAATTTTAAGATTAAATTATTTTCTAATATATAAATATGAGTATCTTTTTTCTTTAAAATAGATTAAAAAGAAAAGTCTACCTTATAAAATAGGATAATAGAACGAAACTCCTCGTGACATACACTTTCCTAGTTACTTAGTAGTTGGTATTTGAAGTATGATAATTACATCTAGAAGTTTAAACTGTTTCTGTTAGATTGAAGCACAAGCAGCTATGATGGAAAGAAAAGAAGAAAATCCTAGTTAGGGCGAGAGAGAGATCAGAGAACACCAGACTCTTCGTATGTTTATTATTCTATTATGTTCTTCCATAAAAGAAAAATCTGTATTTATATTTACATCAACTAAAATGTAAAGAATAAAAGAAATGGGAAGTGAAATGGTAGTGGGCCGAAAATTCGATTATTTTCTCATTTTTGCTGGGCTGGGCCCTTTCTTTTTGTTAAAATGGCTGAGTCCATATCAGTGTTAACACCCTCCTTCAAACTGGAGGGCGGAAACACACCAAGCTTACCAAGAATGCCGTGATGAAGCTGTCCAAATAGAGCCTTGGTCATAATATCACCCAACTGGTTAGTACTAGAAACAAAATGTAAAGAGATAAACTCAGAGTTCAAACACTCACGAACATAATGGCAATCAATCTCAATATGCTTTGTACGCTCATGAAAGATTGTATTTCTGGCAATGTGAAGGGCAGTCTGACTATCACAATGGATTGGGACAGGAGAACAAATATGAAGGCCAAGATCCCTAAGGAGTCTGACCAACCAAGAAACTTCAGCAGTAACCTTCCTTAGGGCCCTGTATTCAGCCTCAGCTGAAGACAAGGAAATTGTGGGTTGTTTCTTACTTTTCCAAGTTATAGGGCTCCCACCAAGTATCACATAAAACCCAGTAACTGATTTGCGAGAGATAGCACAAGATGCCCAATCAGAGTCAGAATAAGCCACAAGAGACAAGTCAGGTGAATTGGAAAGAAGCACATCCTGCGAAGGAGCAACCATCAAATATCTGAGAACATGTAAGCTAGCCATCATGTGAGAAACACGAGGTTTCTGAAGGAACTGGCTCAAATGTTGGACAGAAAAGGAAATATCTGGCCTAGTGTACTGCAGGAAATTGAGCTTGCCAATTAGTCTTCTGTACAGACTAGGATCAGGAAGTGGATCACCCATATCTATAGTCAGCTTGACAGAAGGGTCCAAAGGAGTTACAACAGCAAAAAAATAATTGCAGTTGAACTCAGCAAGAAGATTAGAGGTGTATTTATGTTGACTCGTGACATAACCCTGAGGAGTCTTTGAGATCTCCAGACCTAAGAAATAATGGGCAAAACCCAAATCCTTTATCTTGAACTGAGCATACAAAAAAGATTTCAGAGATTGCATTTCAGTTAGATCATCTCCAGCCAATAAGATATCATCAACATAGATAGCCAATACCACTAGAGATCCAGAAGAAGATTTGGTGAAGAGAGAGTAATCATTGAGACTAGAAATGTAGCCCCTTGAGAGCAAAGCCTCAAACAGTTTTGAAAACTAATATCTGGAAGCTTGCCTAAGGCCATAGAGAGATTTCTTGAGTTTGCAGACTAGATGAGCTGAAGAAGAAGCAGAGCAGACATCAAGACCAGGAGGGATTCTCATATAGACCTCCTCATGGAGATCACCATATAAGAAGACATTGTTGACATCCAGCTGGTACACAGTCCAACCTTTTTTGATGGCAAGAGTGAGGAGACATTTGATGGTGGTGAGTTTGATAACAGGGGAGAAGGTTTCAGTAAAATCTATGCCTTCCCTTTGAGTATCACCTCTAATAACCAACCTAGCTTTGTACCTTTCAATAGACCCATCTGCCCTCTGCTTAATCTTATAAACCCATTTGCAAGGAATAGCCTTTTTATTTTGGGGAAGAGGGACAATGTACCAAGTCTGATTAGCCTAAAGAACATGGAATTCCTTTAGCATGGCCTCTTGCAAGGCAGGATTACCTACAACCTGCTGGTAGAACTGAGGTTCATGTATGTGAGCTTCACTAGAGGAAATCTTGGATTGTGTAGAAGCATGGTTGGAGAGGGCAGAGGAACAGACATTATCCTTAAGGTAAGAGGGTTGAATAACAGTTCTAGTGGACTTTCTTAAAGGAGGAGGTTCAGAAACAATGGTGGTGGAATTAGGAGAGTAAGGAAAGGAAATAGGGGAAACATGAGGATGTGAAGAATAAGGAGCAAGAGGAGAATTGGGGAGAGGATCAGGATGGTTAATAGAGGGAGTAACCACTGGAGGAGGATTTGGGATATCCACAATATTGGGAGGTAACACATTGAAATGGGAATAAGTGGAAGAAGAATAGGAAAAAATATGTTCATGGAATACCACATCTCTAGAATGAAAAATAGAAGAGTTAGATAGATTGAGTAATTTGTAACCTTTCTTGTCATAGGGATATCCTAAGAATATACATGCAATAGCTCTAGATTGAAATTTATCTCTGCATACCTTAGGAGAAGTAGCAAAGCAGAGACAACCAAATGATCTTAAGTGATCATAGGAGGGTGGATGCCCATGAAGTTTTGCAAACAGAGAAAGCTTAAGGAGAAGCGGTGAGGGCATCGTGTTGATAAGGTATGTAGCAGTGAGGAAATATTCCCCCCAAAATTTCAGTGGTAGTTTGGGTTGAAACATTAGGGCTCTTGAGACTTCTAAAAGATATTTGTATTTCCTTTACACAACACCATTTTGTTGTAGAGTATAGGGAATGGAAGTTTGATGTAAAATGCCTTGAGAAGCAAAGAAGCTGATGGCTTCAGAACTACTCCCAAGTTCAAAAATATTATTTGATCAAAAAGTGTGTATTGAGGAGTTGAAGTGAACTTTCACCATAGAAGTGAAAGCTTAAAGAATTGACAAAGCATTACTCTTGGAAGAAAGAAGATGAGTCAAAGTGGCTTTAGTAAAATCATCAACTAAAGTGAGAAAATACCTAAAACCATTATAAGTTTTAGTGTTGTAAGGACCCCAAATGTCAATGTGAACTAGTTGGAAAAGTTTGGTAGAAGAAACAGTACTATCATGAAAGGGAAGTCTTTGTTGTCTAGCCATTGGACAAATTGAACAAATAAAAGATTGTTTAGTAGAGACTTTGTCAGACAAAAAAGAAATAGACTGCATCTTATGAAAAGGCATGTGACCCAATCTTTGATGCCAAAGTAGATCCATCTTATTAACAAGTGAAGTTTGATTACAACTTGGTGGAACATTAGGATGTAAAGGTGCAGGAACAGACTTATTACAAGTTGTATTAACAACATTAGATAGAGAAGAACTTGTGTTGGGGAATAGATCTCCATCTGGATGAAGATAGTAGAGCCTGCCAGCAGCCTTACCAATTACCAGTGGCCTCTTCAAAGAAGGGTCCTGTAGAGAACAATGAAATTTGGTAAGAACTGCTATACAATTCAATTGAGTAATAAGTTGATGAATAGAGATCAAATTGAAATGAAAAGATGGTACTAGAAGGACATTAGGCAAAGTTATATCATGTCTTAGATTCAAGGAACCAGTTGATATAACCTTAACTTTGTATCCATTGGGTAAGGTGACAAGAAATGGTTTATGTAAAGGCACAACATTGTGAAGCAAATATTTGTGTGGAGTTATGTGATTAGTGGTCCCTGAATCCAAGATCCAAGGGTTTGGATCTAATTATGAAGAAGCACATACATAGGAACCTACAGATTCTACAGCATAGGCAGTAAATAAACCTGCAAAATGAGCAAAAGTAGAATCCTCATCTGATTGGATGGTTGGTGCAGCACCAGGAGAGACATGAGCTTGTTGAAATATAGTGAGGAGGTGTTGATACTGCTCCTTTTTGAACCCATGAACTGGAGCAGAGTTACCAGGAGACTGACTGATCCTAGAAGATGATTGAGGATAGGAGACATCACCTTGGACACAAGAAGCAGACTTCTTACTCTTAGTAAATTTGAAGTCAGGGGAAAACCATGCAGCCTGTAGCATTTTTCCACTGTGTGTCCAGGTTTCTTGCAGTATTTGCATGACACTGTGGACACATTCTTCTTGGGTTCAAAATTTACTTTCTGGGTAAAGTTTTTATTGTTGTTGTATTGAGAAGGATTTACATAGAAAGATGCAGAGTCCCCAGAAAAGTTGGAAATATTGAAAAGAGATTCCTTTTGACTCTCATCCTGTTGAAGAAGGGAGTAAGCCTTGCTTATAGGAGGGAGATGGCTCATCATCGTGATGGCACTCTTGACAGTAGAATAGGATTCATTCAATCCATTCAGAAACTGAAACAATTGTTGGTCCTCTATGAATTTTGGAAGTGCCCCACAAGAGCACACTGGACCAACATAAGAGGAGTTCAGTTCATCCCATAAGCTCCTAAGCTTAGTGAAGTAGGTAGCAATGTTTGATGAACCTTGAGTGGTTGTACTAATTTCACTTTGAATTTGAAGGTACTTTGACTCATTTGACTAACCAAATCTCTCATTAATGTCTTTCCAGACTTCTCTCGTAGTCTTAAGACACATGACACTAGTGGCAATTTCTCTAGACACAGAATTAGTTATCCATGCCTTCACCATGTCATTGCACCTTTTCCAATATGGGTAATAAGGAGAATCTGGTGATGGTTGAGGGACCCTACCATCTAGGAAACCTAACTTGTTCTTTGCAGACAAGGAGGTAAGCATACTGCTTATCCACAGAACAAAACCACAACCACTAAAAGGTACAGACACTAGCTGACTACCAGGACTATCAGACAGATGCACATATAAAGGATGGGATGGGTCAATCGTGAAGGGAGTGAAACCCTCAGAGGTTGTACTACTAGGCGATTCTATATTTTCCATAACACTACCCATAGAGTGAAATTCAAGTTTAGTAAGTTGAAACAAAACTATTATCAACTGAATCAATACAATTTCTACACAAATATGCTACATGCAACATCAGATATATACGATTTCGGAGTTGAACAGGAAAGGTATTACCAGCCTTCTTCTCAAACTCGAAAAAGAAGAGTCTTCTCCGAATATGAAACCCTAAAAAATTGAATCTGAAGGGATCGTTGAAGAAAAATTCGGAAAACCCTAGAAATCAAATCTTCTAGCAATACAAGACGCTTGAAGAAGAAAAATAGGGAAATCCCCAAGTTTTGATGGCAAAATCGACGATTTAGCAGTTGACTTCGATCAACTAGAGACGGAAATGAAACCGTCCAAAACTCTGAGCGAGGGTAACATCGAACTGAAGCTCATGAAGCGAGGAATCATAATTCCGGCTCTGATACCATGTTAGATTGAAGCACAAGCAGCTATGGAGGAAAGAAAAAAAGAAAATCCTAGTTAGGGCGAGAGAGAGATGAGAGAACACCAGACTCTTCATCTGTTTATTATTCTATTATGTTCTTCCATAAAAGAAAAATCTGTATTTATATTTACATCAACTAAAATGTAAAGAATAAAAGAAATGGGAAGTGAAATAGTAGTGGGCCGAGTAACCGGTTATTTTCTCATTTTTGCTGGGCTGGGCCCTTTTCTTTTGTTGAAATGGCTGAGTCCATATCAGTGTTAACAGTTTCAAAGAGTACATATTAAGTTTTTGGTATTTGAAGTGTGTGATAATCACATATTATTGTATCATTATATGTGATACAATAATATTCCAAGCAAATGGAAAAAATTTCTTCTGTTGAGTTGGAATACATGGACTTTGCATCTATAGGTGAAGTAGCCAATTCGCCCTTGTAAGAAGACCTTGACTTGGTGTTGTTGAGTGCGAGTCAACTTCCCTCCTATATACTACTACTCCATTTAGATTGTTAATTCCAATCAATTGGCCAGTACATTAGGATTTAGGAAGACTTGGAAATAATCAAGTATGGCGTCTGCTCTAGCTTTAAGCAGTAGCCGAACAACTCTGATTTTCTTGCTCCTTTCGCTGCTTGTTCTGTCAAACATACTTGTGGGCGTGAAGCCTGAAGAGAGCACCCCCCCTGACATACATTTGTCCACACTAGTAACTATACAGAAGGAAGCAAATTTCAGTCAAATCTTAACCGCTTGCTGTACAGAACACTATACAATAACGGTGGCAATTTCATCTATGCAAAAGCCAGTGAAGGAGAAAACCCTGATAAAGTACATGGAGTATTCCTCTGTAGGGGAGACGTTGCACCTAAAGACTGCCAAAACTGCATTGACAAGGCAACTGAGCAGATCTTGAGCGTATGTCATCTCAAGAAACAGGCAATTATATGGTATGATGAGTGTTTGATCCGCTACTCTAATGTATCTTTCGTCTCCACCCTGGACTACTCAGGTGGTTTCATTTTGTATAACACAAAAAACGTTTCACGGCCAGAACAATTTAAGGGGATTTTGGATGCAATGTTTGATAACCTTACCTTTCAAGCTACTTCAGTCAAACCCAACCTTAAATATGCTGCAAATTCTGATGAATTAGAACTGTTTCAGACGTTGTATGGCATGGTGCAGTGTTTACCTGATTTGTCAGCTGCAGATTGTCGCGCTTGCCTGAATCGTGCTCGTTCTGAAATCAGTACTCCACTCTCTGCCATAGTACAACGCGGATGCAGAGTTCTATTTGCAAGCTGCAATATAAGGTATGAGCTATATCCGTTTTTAAATCCAGGTGGACGGGGTCCGGGTCCGGGAGCACCACAGCCATCGACCAGCCAAGGTAACGAGGATAAAGGTAAGTATAAGATCTTCTCTTCTACTTGACAAGTTGCATGCAGTAATTTTATTTCCAGAGGTTGTTTGTGAAGCCAAATTTCCTAAGAAAAGAAAGCAATTTCCCAGAGAATCTATATGGAGGCACCTATTTCCCCTGTCTTTCACATTAAACTAATGGCTTCAAATTCATATAAAAAAGCTTTACAATCCTAATCATATTATACTACATTTGGTCCATTTTAAATGTCTTAAGGCTTTGACACACATAAAGTAAGAAAATCATTTACTAATAACATTAATCATTAAAAGGTTACTTGACTATACTACGCTTTGTCGCCCCTCAAAGTGAAGGGCAATCGTCATGTCTCCAACTTGCAGAATTGAAATGTCACAAAAGAATGAAGAATATGGCTCTTGGCTGGAGAGTGCAGGTTTGACATAAATGTCGATAATGTTCTCTAAATTTAGCTGTTTGACAATGAGTTGCATATTCCCTTCACCATTTCAGAAAATTGTACCTAAAAATCCTAGTTGTTATTAACATTTACCATTGCATGTGACAGAACTGGCCTCACAAACTTAAGGAAATAGCAGAATGTGATTCTAATTTTGAGTTTTCCCCAATTATCTGAAAAGAGGGGATAGTTCTTCTGAGTAGACATATATTTCTATTTTCTACTAAAAGTCTAGAACTCCGGTTACTGTTTTCATGGTTATAAATTGACATACAAATAGCATCCTAGAACTGCTTGTTAATCTCAGACGCCACTGTTATATAATCTGAATTTGAAGATTGTCTTAAACAATGGACTCTTCTATATCTCAAATTTGTTGTACTAAATAAGTGATGGTCTTTGTTTAATTATCAAGGCATTCTACTCATAAGGTAACAGTTGATTTCAGCATTGAATTTACCAACTATTTTCTATTTTCAGGCGGAAATACCTCGAAGACAAAGCTTATTAGTATCATCATTGGTGTTATAGCACTGTTGGCTGTTGTACTGGCAGGAACTAGTTTTTACCTTGTGAAAAGAAGAAGACGAATAGCTAAAGGTAAAAGGATATTGGCGTTTTGGGCTTAAAAGAAAGTATTTTTTTCAGCTAACCAATCAAAAGTTGAATCTCTACAGAGGGGGATGAAATTAATCAAGAAATTCAATTGCTTAACATGATAGAAGAAACACTTGCTGAAGACTTTTCGAATGATGATTTTCGCTCAGAAAAGCAAGCGAGGTCCAAAGAGTTAAACTAGACCTCATTCGAGCAGCTACTCAAAATTTTTCTGAAGAAAACAAGCTCGGAGAAGGTGGATTTGGTCCAGTGTACAAGGTAGCAGTTCCTATCAATTATCATATTTTCAAACTTATTATCTTAATATAGTCTAAGGGTCTTTCAGAAACAACATCTCTGCCTTCTTGAAGGTAGGGTAAGGTCTGCGTACATACTACCCTCACCAGACCCCACTTGTGGAATTATACTAGGTTTGTTGTTGTTGTATTATCTTAATATAGTGAATCTAGTTGCTACAGGGGGTCAATTTGTCCATGAATTTTGGGTTATCTGATGTTGTGTATAACATTGCAGGGTACACTAGCCAATGGAATAGCAATTGCAATCAAGAGGCTTTCTACAACATCTGGTCAAGGCCTGAAAGAGTTCAAGAATGAAGTAGTCTTAATTGCCAGGTTACAACACAGAAATCTCGTTAGGCTGTTGGGTTGCTGTTTAGAGGGAAATGAAGCATTGCTTATCTATGAGTTCATGCCCAACAAAAGCTTGGACTTCTTCCTCTTCGGTTTGTCCTTTCCTTATTTGGCCAATCAGTGTACCCCGAAGTAACAACTGTTCACTAACTTCATTCTTTACTTTGTATTTCTAGATTCAAGAGAAAACGAGATTCTGGATTGGAGACAGCGTCTCCACATTATTAAGGGAATAGCCAGGGGAATTCTGTATCTGCACGAGGACTCTCGACTGAGAATCATTCATATGGACCTAAAAGCTAGCAACGTTTTACTGGACAAAGATATGAACCCGAAGATATCAGACTTTGGAATGGCAAAGATGTTTAGCGGAAATCAATGTGAAGCCAATACAAATAGAGTTGTTGGAACCTAGTAAGACTTCTGATTGAGTTTTTCTTCTACCAAAAATTCGACTTTTACATTGTCTGAAATATTTAGAACATTAAGATGTGTCACCTTGTGCCTTAAAGTCCCGCGATCAGAATATCTCAACATAAAGAGCGCAAAGAGGAAGAACTAGCCTGCACATGAGGAGAATGTTGAATACAAATTAAAAAAATAAACGAACGTGTGCTCTTTCTCTAAAACACGCTTTTAGATGAAGTGCTAACATAATTTAAACATATTTCATATTTGAAATTAAAAGCTAGATAGCTAAAGATGATGCAAGAATCTGTTGTTATTGTGTAAAACGACATTATGCTATAAGATTGATGGTCAAAGTACAATATTTACTTGTATCTGCCAATTTTACAGTGGATATATGGCCCCAGAATATGCAATGGAAGGACTCTTTTCTACTAAATCAGATGTTTTCAGCTTTGGAGTTCTAGTGCTTGAGATAATAAGTGGGAGGAAGAACACTGGCTATATTTCTGAACATGGTCAGAGCCTCCTTAATTTTGTAAGTGTATTTCTCTCCATTTTGTGTTTTGAAGTCGGCTAGTTTTTTGTTGTGTCAATTTCAACTTGCATAAATTATCCTGTGATCATCTTGAAAATATAGGCATGGAAATTGTGGTGTGAAGGGCAAGGATTAGAGCTTATGGACCCTGGCTTATCGCAATCCTGTGTGGCAGCTGATATAACAAAATGCATCCATATCGGGTTGCTCTGCGTTCAACAAGATCCAGCAGATAGACCTACCATGTCCTCTGTAGTTTTTATGCTGGAAAATGACCCTCAAACTCTCCCGCAACCATCACAGCCTGCATTTTCTATTGGGCGAATTGTCGTGAGATCAACTGATCAGCCTCGATCTAATGATCAATTGTGTTCGGTTAACGAAGGCACTTTGTCAATTCTATCACCCCGATGATGTTTGAATCTATTGCAGATGATATTCTGACAATTATAGGATGTCAATTCTTCCACAAGCGCTAGTTCCATTTGCAGATAATCATACAAAAATCCGCATTATTGAGTGCATGTATATTAACTAGTGGATGTTTTGGTTCATACTTCTAAAAATGGGATTATACGCGTGTATAATTTCAAGTTTTAAACTGTCTAAACTTTTACCTGTTACAACTTTGGAAATGCCCAATGGGTATATAGAGAATGGTTCGGGAGAAGGAGAATTTTGTCATTTGGACTTTTATCGAGATACATCTAATTCTTGTCTTTAGCATGTAGGGTAAAAGCAAAGGTTGTGGTGGAGATGTAAATACTACTTCACCTTAATCAAATGTCTCCGGTGAGTCCGGCGAATAGAGTTGTATTTTTTTATTTTTTATTTTATTTTTTTTCTTTTCTTACAAAAACTTGTTGCGACCAAACACACTCACGCAAGTATACGTGGTCGTCAAGTAATAAAGTGACTAAAAGTCGGATGTCGAACCCACGAGGACTTATGATTAACTATTAACTAAATTAGACTATCCTAATTATCTAAACAAGAATTAAACCTAAAAATATTTGATTCTAAACTAATTAAATAAAAAAATATAAATAATGAACTTTGAACAAAGAAAGAGCAGATTTTTATGATATCAATGTAATAAAAACGATCTAGGGTTATGGGCTATCTAACAATCCTATTGTATTCTTAAATTGAATGGACCGACTAATTTATCTAGCTTATTGGTTGACAGGGTTAATATTGCTCATAAAAATCTGTTGAGTTCTTACTCGCCTATTCAAGCTAACCTAACGCCTATATGTCTATGGAGTTAGAATCAACAAGAACGCATTTATAATTCCTGTAAATCAACCAAGCAAGGCAATTAGGTATATGTCTATCCTGACCACAAATCCGTTCCCCGATGCCCGAGTTCAAGAACTTGCCCTACTCAATCCTGTATGCAATATAGAATTCTCACTTTCGAGTTCAATTCTAGATTCGTAGATAATATTCAATTGGTGATCAAGCAATCAAATAATTAAGCGCAAGATTGAATAAATAAACTAATATGATAAATCAAGAAGTCAAAATCAATATCCGAATAACAATAGTCATGAAAGAACCACAACCCTAGAACGTGAAGTTTAGTTCCATATAGACATGGTAGCCAAACAACAATTCATACAAAGAAACATAAAGATTACTAAATTTGGTGGGAGAAAGATGGAACTTGATGAATTCCGGCCTCCACAGCTTTGTCGTGGCTTTTTCCCCCTTCCCAATATGTTAGATGACCTAAAGGAGGCGTTTTTGGCTTATATATTACGTACAAAAGTCGTGGGCCAAAGTTTTCATATTCCTAGTCCAAATCAGCTTCAGGGATTGATGCTAAGGTGGATGCGACGCATCCACCTCGTCCTCCATTTCTCAGCTTCACATGCGAGGGTGGATGCGACGCATCCACCTCGTCCTCTACTTCTCAGCTTTGCATGCGAGGGTGGATGCGACGCATCCAACCCTTGTTCCTTCATCTCAGCTTTGCCCAGGTGCGGATGCTATGGCGGATGCTATGGGCCGACTTCACTGCTAAGAGTGCACGAAATCTGATTTTTTTTCTAGATTGGATGCGAATCTCTCTTCCTCTACCTAGAGCACCTTTTTTTCATATTTTTGTACTCCAAACACCCTAATTCACCACACACAACTCAATTAATCATAAAACCAATAATTAAATCATGTTGGGCATTTTAAAGATCAAATAATATCAAAAAGCGGTTAAAACATGGGTAAAGTAATATCAACACATATCGAAATATGCCAAACATCACTACCCCACACTTAAACCTTTGTTCGTCCTCGAACAAACCATCACTATAGTAGACAAAATAAAATTAAGATCTTATCATTCAAAGCACACCACACCTATGACCATGGTCATTTGCCACTATTAGGCTCTAGAATATGCATCATATGCACTTACCTTTATTTGTGTCATTCTTTTAAAAATATTCAAACAAAGACAACATGCTCACAACAATCCTAACCTCAAAAACCGACTCAATGTCACAATGCACTCATGGCTTGAACATCCAACGTCATAGAGAAGTCTAATAACGTTACCTATCCCTCGTGAAACCATGTTCCCTCACAACAAGAACAAGAGAGCGAGTTCAATCCACACATTCGAATCTCATGATCAAATATATTTTAATGACTCACATATATCAAAAAAAATCGCTCACTCTCACAGAGAAGTCACATGCATGCAATTGGTACCATAGGCTTGCCCTTAATGTAAATCTCTACTAATATAAGCTCGCTCGATCTAAAATTAATTAGGACTTTTTCATGGTTGTAATGTGGGCTAAGGGACGGGTAGGATATATTTTAGGAATAGTGACTCAACCTCCTAAGCACTTTAACACATCACCAAATAACTTAAGCGCAAATTCTTCAACACCATTTCAATTTCAAAAATAATATCATCCCCAATAATATTTTCTCTTTCTTTAAGTACTACTTTAATTCATACCCACTAGCAAGAACAAGACAACAATTTATTCATCTATATTTTTCTTTCTTTTTTCCCAGATTTTTCTCTTCTTTTTTTTTTCTTTCAATTTCCGCTAGTGGTGTATTATTTTACAAAATAAGTGCACCCTTCTTTCTTTCATTGGTTCCACTCAAAAATCACCCCACACTTAGTCCCTTCTTACTTCTTTTAGCGCTCATCTAACAATTAAAGTACTTTAAGAGGTAAAAGGATCAAAACAATGTCAATTAAGAATAAAAAGGGTATAGGCTTGTAATGTGGGTACCAAATAACAGGTCTACATGCTCAAAAGGGTTAACTAGGGATAGATTTTATTTGTGATAAGCAATAAGCTCAAAAAGATCAAAGAAAGCCTAAAATCATTTTTCAAACCGAGCATTACCTAAAATTTCGCTTCAACTCACATACCGGGCAAGTTCTAGACACAAGTACAATACATGGACTACACAAAAACCTCATCACACATGGCATATGACTCACTAAGGACGGTCTCATTCCGACTCTCAAATAATACAAGTATTCACGGAGCCACGAGATATTAAGTATTAAACACAAGGTGAACATAAGTCATGTAAACGAGACATAGGCGCAACAAAACATGCTATCCAATTTAATAAGGCATCATCAATAAATTCAAATCATACAGAAGATACTACACATGCCAAAGCATAAATATGTTACTATCAAACAAGTCAAGGGCACCTAGGTTCATCATTCTTGCTCCTTTTATTCCCTAAATTTCTAATCTACTCGGAAAGAAAAAAGCTACTCGGTTCAAACTACATCCCATAGAAAAGAATCGAGGCACAAAGAAAAACCACAGGGGATTATTACTACCTAAAGAAAGCTAAAAGACATATTTTGAATTTTTGTTTAGACTTTAATCCCTCAAGAAAACTGTCTAGGAGATCAATCGTCGGGAAAAGTCCAATTTTTCTACTTTTTTTGTTTTTTTTTTCCTCACAAAAGCTACTACACTTAAGAATGAGTACTACAACTAAGCTAAAATAGCACAGAAACTCATCCAAACGATCTCCTCACCCCACACTTAAAATTTTGCAATGTCCTCAATTCATACTATAAATAATAAGAGGGTAAACGAGATTCCCTGGTAGGCCAAAGGCCGAAGTAATAGCGGCTCACCAGGTACTCAGACTTTCCCCAGGCATCGTCCTTTGTATGGGTACCCCACACTTAGTCCTCACCATCTAGCTCGTTTTTGCACTCTTCTAATGGCTTTGCTTCCTATGCTCATAATCCTACAAAATAATAAAAATAAAATAAAATAAAAAGTAAACAAAAATAAAAGAAAGCAGTAAAGCTGAGTTGCCTCCCAACAAGCGCCTGATTTAACGTAGCGGCACGACATGAATCACTTTTTGCCTCCACCTCGAACTTATGAATTGAGCCCCTAACATGGCATCCAGTTTGCGGCTATGCTCCAGTGGTGGGGCTACAATGATAACCAAGCCAAGTAATAAATTTTTCACTCTACACTTCTCGGCCTTTAGATGAGGAATGTATTTTTTGCTTTTTGGCATGACAAATTCAAGAATACAAGCACTCTCATCCTCACTCTTTGACTCCCCCATAGGCTCAGATGGCTTGATTACTATCTTACTATCTAAACACAATGTGGAAAAATGATTGGAATGAGGACCAATACGCCCTAACTCTAGAATTGTATTACTCTTTATATCCTCATATTTACATACACAAGAATCTTCAAATATAACATTATCTACTTCCTCACATGACTCTAGTGTACTTTTCTCAATATGGGCATCATCAACAAAAATATGCTCGAGTGATTGGCTCTCCACTTTTAGCTCCTCAATTTGGCGTATAAACTCATTTTCAGCTTTACACAACTCATTACTGTTTTGTTGGGCGTTAGACGCAACAACCTTTGCATTTAATTTATCTTGCAAGTCGTGAATAGTAGTGACAAATTTATAGATCCCTTGTCCCAGTTTAGATCTTCCCTCTATAAAGTGTCTCATCCCATCAGTAAGTTCCTCATGTTGAGCTTCATATATTTCTAACTTTTCAGCCTGTTCTGCCAGCCAAGTTTGGCTCAAAATCTCCTCTTTTTCAAAAATTTTCTCTTGCTGGTACTCGCTCTCTTCATTCAATTCTTCCATATTGGCCTTCATTCTTGTGATTGCTGCCCTCATTCTTTTCATATCTTTTTTGAGTTCATCCTGTTGCTCTGCTACTTGCCTCAGAATATCCCTAATATATGCATCAGGCTCCATATCCTGCACTTCATTGCCCCTATCAAACTCAGAAATATCATTAGAAAGATCATAATAAGGGCTCAGAGAAGGATGAACAAAATTAGGACAACCATCCCAATGGCCATCTTGACCACCACACATATTACAAATATTCCACTCAAAGGATTGAGATTGTGCGCACAACTCGCTCCTGGGAACATTCTGACAATTTTTCCACCAGTGGGGTCCTCCACAATATGGACAAGGATCATCAAAATAAGAATAACCATCATTCGAACAATTTTTATTCCAAGATGCCATGCTAAAATAAATAAAAAATACTAACTAAAATAAAATAATAAAAAAAACATGAATAGATAAAAAAAATGTCTAATCTAGAAAAATAGCTAATTTCTAAGTCCCCGGCAACGGCGCCAAAAACTTATTGCGACCAAACATACTCACGCAAGTATACGTGGTCGTCAAGTAATAAAGTGACTAAAAGTCGGATGTTGAACCCACGAGGACTTATGATTAACTATTAACAAAATTAGACTATCCTAATTATCTAAACAAGAATTAAACCTAAAAATATTTGATTCTAAACTAATTAAATAAAAAAATATAAATAATGAACTTTGAACAAAGAAAGAGTAGATTTTTATGATATCAATATAATGAAAACGATCTAGGGTTATGGGCTATCTAACAATCCTATTGTATTCTTAAATTGAATGGACCGACTAATTTATCTAGCTTATTGGTTGACAGGGTTAATATTGCTCATAAAAATCTGTCGAGTTCTTACTCGCCTATTCAAGCTAACCTAACGCCTATATGTCTATGGAGTTAGAATCAACAAGAACGCATTTATAATTCCTGTAAATCAACCAAGCAAGGCAATTAGGTATATGTCTATCCTGACCACGAATCCGTTCCCCGATGCCCGAGTTCAAGAACTTGCCCTACTCAATCCTGTATGCAATATAGAATTCTCACTTTCGAGTTCAATTCTAGATTCGTAGATAATATTCAATTGGTGATCAAGCAATCAAATAATTAAGCGCCAGATTGAATAAATAAACTAATATGATAAATCAAGAAGTCAAAATCAATATCCGAATAACAATAGTCATGAAAGAACTACAACCCTAGAACGTGAAGTTTAGCTCCATATAGACATGGTAGCCAAACAACAATTCATACAAAGAAACATAAAGATTACTAAATTTGGTGGGAGAAAGATGGAACTTGATGAATTCCGGCCTCCACAACTTTGTCGTGGCTTTTTCCCCCTTCCCAATATGTTAGATGACCTAAAGAGGCGTTTTTGGCTTATATATTGCGTACAAAAGTCGTGGGCCAAAGTTCTCATATTCCTAGTCCAAATCAGCTTCAGGGATTGATGCTAAGGTGGATGCGACGCATCCACCTCGTCCTCCATTTCTCAGCTTCACATGCGAGGGTGGATGCGACACATCTACCTCGTCCTCTACTTCTCAACTTTGCATGCGAGGGTGGATGCGACGCATCCAAACCTTGTTCCTCCATCTCAGCTTTGCCCAGGTGCGGATGCTATGGCGGATGCTATGGGCCGACTTCACTGCTAAGGGTGCACGAGATCTGATTTTTTTCTAGATTGGATGCGAATCTCTCTTCCTCTACCTAGAGCACCTTTTCTTCATATTTTTGCACTCCAAATACCCTAATTCACCACACACAACTCAATTAGTCATAAAACCAATAATTAAATCATGTTGGGCATTTTAAAGATCAAATAACATCAAAAAGCGGTTAAAACATGGGTAAAGTAACATCAACACATATCGAAATATGCCAAACATCAAGCGCGTTACCCCCTAACCTAAAATATTTTGACACGAATCTGGATTAAGCAGTATCGAATATCGGATAGAAATTAAGGGGAAAAAAAGATGGGAACGCATGCCAAAGGAAGAGAAATAGTTTAAATTTATTTTTATTGTACGTATATAACTTTTTTGATTAAACTGATAAGTACTCCACCTATAAATTGTAAGAGTAATTATTATCAGTATAAATAGTAATTTAAGAAAAACGCAATAGCCAACCCTTGCTATTTACTACTATTGAGGCTATCAATCACTACAATGCCTTCTGGCACATAGACTATCCTCACTTTGTCCCACGTGCAGAAATGTGTTCCCCTGCCTAAATCATCTAATAAACCACATGGCCCTTTTTGATCACTGGATCTGAGGGTTCTCTTAATGGAGTATTTGCATTGATATGGATGTAAATTTTTATGTTTTCACTGATATTTTTGAGGTATTTCTTAGTTTCTTGTTCTATAGTTTCATCTAATCTTTATATGTTTAAATACATTGTTTGCACATGGATTGTTGCGCAATTGGATTTACTTTTACTTTAACATCGACTATTTTATAATTTGTGGTTGATTGCGAGGCTTAAACTAAGCTCAATCAAGAAGCTAGCGTGAAATAATCATTAATGGTTTTATGTTTAGCTCAAATTGGACCAAAGAAAATTTGTTTTGAATTTCAATTGATTAATAATTTTGTATGTACTTATATAATTTTGGAATCTTATTTGTGCTTGTTGTTTATACTATAATTAAGTATTCTTACATGACGAAAAGCTTTTAACCTCACAACAAATCTTTGTAAGTAATATTTATTTATATTGATAAGGTTAATTCAAGTTAGTAAGATGTTAACCATATTTATGCAATAAATTATCTTGGATCTTGTAGTAAGAAACTTTATTTACTAATATTAGTCTCATGGTACGACATGTTTAACTTTTAAAAATTTGATGATCGTCAGGATTCCTGGTACATTAAATTCTGACGAGGGGCTATTTTCCCAAAAAGTTTCTTAACGGAGTAAATCATGGTTTTAAAAAGGCCCAGCCAACATAAATTTCTGCTAAAATGGGGTAAAAATCATAAATAGCTAGATTTACAACTGGTAATTGAAAAATAGCTACAATTTCAAAAGTAATCAAAATTTAGCTACGTTTTCGTGTAAAGATAAAATCTGAATAAAAATACCCTTAAAAATTCGGAAAAATTCCAGCATAATATGTTGGAGTTCTAAATTTTTACATACAAGATTCCAGCATAATGTGCTGGAGTTCCAACACAATGCTTGAAGTTTATACGCATGAGCTTCATAATCCAATATATTATAGTGGAACTTTCCATATTTCAGCAAAACAATGACTATTTTTTAATAATTTTGTTAATGTAGCTATTTTTAATTACCAGTATGAAAAATAGCTAGCACGTGCTATTTTCACGCTAAAATGCCCCTGGTCCCAGTCCTTTTAGGCCCTTACCCCGTAGTCCAGCCCAACCCCAATCGTAAAAATTACATGGGGCGTCCTATTTGGTCGCTCCCTTTTAACTTATACCCGTTTTATTTTTTCGTTTGCATCCGTACCCATTTTTTTTGTTAAAAGCGTTTTAAAAAGATGATTTTGCCCTTCAAGACTATTGACAAAACTGTAGACTGCAGGACAACACTTCAGCATGTTTTGGCATGAAGTTTTAGCAAATGAACTAAATAACTTAAGCATATTTAGTTTGAAATTTTAGCAAATGAACTAAATAACTTAATCATGATAAGTCTGAAGTTTTAGCAAATGAACTAAATAAGTTAAGCATGTTTAGTCTGAAGTTTTAGCAAATGAACTAAATAACTTCAGCATGCATTAGCAAAAACTAATTAGAAAATTACATATTGCAAAACAAAAACTTAAGCATGTTTAGTCTGAAATTTTCGCAAATGAACTAAATAACTTCAGCATGTTTAGTCTGAAGTTTTAGCAAATAAACTAAATAACTTAAGCATGTTTAGTCTGAAATTTTTGCAAATGAACTAAATAACTTCAGCATGTTTAGTCTGAAGTTTTAGCAAATGAGCTAAATAACTTAAGCATGTTTAGTCTGAAATTTTAGCAAATGAACTAAATAACTTAAGCATATTTAGTCTGAAATTTTAGCAAATGAACTAAATAACTTCAGCATGCATTAGCAAAAACTCATTAGAAAATTACATATTGCAAGACAAAAACTTAAGCATGTTTAGTCTGAAGTTTTCGCAAATGAACTAAATAACTTCAGCATGTTTAGTATGAAATTTTAGCAAATGAACTAAATAACTTCAGCATGTTTAGACTGAAGTTTTTGCAAATGAACTAAATAACTACAGCATGTTTAGTCTGAAGTTTTAGCAAATGAGCTAAATAACTTAAGCATATTTAGTCTGAAGTTTTAGCAAATGAACTAAATAACTTAAGCATGTTTAGTCTGAAGTTTTCGCAAATGAACTAAATAACTTCAGCATGTTTAGTATGAAATTTTAGCAAATGAACTAAATAACTTCAGCATGTTTAGACTGAAGTTTTGGATAAAACTCATGACAAAACTGTTGACTGCAGGATAAATAAGTTCAGCATGCATTAGCATGAAGTTTTAGCTTTAATGTAAAACAACTTCAGCTACTACTATAATTGGCTAAAATTTTACACCATCTCGCATGCTAATGAATAATCTCTGGTACTGTAAAACAACATCATCTTCAAAGTTCAAACATTAGCATGCTGCTACGTTTATCAGGGCTTGTTTTACAGTATGCTAATACGAATGAGGTCATCTCCAAAGTAGCATGCTAATGCTAATACTATCAGGGGTGTAATTGTCATATTATTACAGATTTTTTATCAACTGGCTACCAAATCAATAATATTTAAAAATAGAATACAAATTAAAAGGTGGCACAAATATATGGTACGAGTGCAAATCCCCCGCCCCAATCTCCTTACCATCTCGGACCGATGTACAAGTCCATGACAGTCTCGGACCAGCCGCTATGCTGTCCTAGCTAGTATAGTAATAGATACAAGGAGAGTTGGAGAAAAATATTACTCCATCAGTCTCAAATTAACTGTCTTGTTTCTCTTTTACCCGTATTTATGTCTTAAGATATAATCTCTCTTAATTGAATATCTATCATATTTATGTGCTATTTCCATCATCAAGATTAATTATTATTAAGGGTAAAATGGAAAAAATATAACATATTTTATCTTGAACTTCTAAAATGATAAATAATTTGATACCACTATATTTAGAAAGCACGACATATTATTTCAATGGACACATTACAAAACCTCTTTTTACCCCCCAAGAACAAATAACGCCCTTCTTTTTTCTTTCAGCAGAAGGAAATAAAAAGTTTTGAGGTATAAGAGAAAATTATCCATACATAAAACTATGTATTACTAAATACTAATCACTAATAATTCGGTCAGAAGCCAATAAACCGAATGCTACATTAGGCAATTATATAATTAAATCCTTAATACATGTACATATCCTAGCTGCGTTACTCTCTAACTCTATAATGCTTTCTACCTTTTGCTTCTTCCTCTAATTTTTTCTCAATCATTTTTCCTTTTTGTAGCTAATTGCGTTTAGGTAATCATAGTTTGGTTAAAATAGAAGGGAAAGAGATTTATTTCTAACAAGTATTGTGTCAAATTTATTTCTTTATTTAGTATTTTCTTAAAAGTAATTTATCTATACTAAGTATATTAAAAGCACGAAAATACTTAGCGAAATGTCGATCGCCTTTTCTAAATGATTTTTTTTTGTTTTTGTTTTGAAACTTTTTTTTAGATAATAAGATTATAAGATTGTGGATTAAAAACAGTCATACACTATAAGATGGAAGGTTTGCATCACAAATATTTACAAACTATTAATCTGTGTGCCTCTCTACTAGCTACTAGTGCTGCTGAGGTCTACTACAAGTGAAATTGGATAAAATATAAACATAGGATAAGGCAAATGGTGCCTCATATCCGGTCACCATTTTGCAGCGTCTCTGTGGTAAATGTTAGAACATGCGCAGCGGAAGCAAGCATACAATTCAGGCATCAAATACATGTAAACTAGACAATGATGCAATTACGAGATTAAAAATCACTAACCTCTTGAAATCGTTGCAAAGGTTCTCCACACAGCAAGAATCCAGGGTTGCAGTCTTCTGCTATGATCCTGGTAATACCTTGGATGAATATGTTTTGAGTGGGCAAGAACAATACAACTCTAAAAGGTGAGTTATTGGGTGAAAATTATCTTCCTTAAGTAGACACGTTTTCAGCCAAAATAAGGCTCTCAAAAACGTGTAGGATTTTACTTGCACAAGTAGAATCCTACTCTAATTCTACCGGATGACTTTTCTCCCAAGTCACTTTTTACCCAAGTTAGTCCAGATTTTTACTAGACATAGCAGGGACCACAGAAATAATAAAATGCTACTAATTATCGTATTAATTCAAAATTTTGCATGAATTAATTCTTACTATAATTAATTGCAGTTTATTCTACTAAAAACTGCAATTGTTCTCCTCAATATGAATTTCGAAAATTTACTAACACTTATTTTAACTCACCATGTTACGATCCCAAATACCAGTTACTTAAATTAAATCACTGAAAATTTAATTTAATTAACTAATTAAATCCTTTATAATTCCGCTTAAACTATTTCATGTGACGGATACAAAATCCACCGGCCGGATTTTCACATGAAAACTTATAAACTTACATGAAAGGGGTATCATCAAACTCAAAATCGAGTCATAGATTCTATCAACTAATTATTATTTCACAAATGTTATTCGTTATTGTCCAATCTATTAGGCATACACTAACTCTGAATAGAGTTGTACCTTTTGATAAATCAAAATAATAAACAAATCATATTGATCATAATAATTATATCAAGATTAGGAGCATAAGCTCATTTTAATAAATTAGAGAAAATATTTTATATATATTCAGTACAAAAATATCTTTTCTCTACTTGGTCCGTTCAATATACACTAAGTATACTAGCACAAGAAATTGGAGTAAAACCACTCCCATAATCAAGACAAATTATACTATAATCTTGTGCTACAATCATCAAGATATTTTGTTCAATAATATCTTTGATTGTGAACATAGTTTATTAATTATGTGAATCGACAATTTAACATTCTGTGCATGAGCTAAGACTCCATGCACTAAATTGTCTACTACATAACTAAAAGGACACACATGTAACAAATGATCTATTTAAAAAGGTACTTTATTGAATTGAATAAATTAAATAAATAATTGTTCCATAAAGAATTAAACAAAATACTATGTCTAAACCGCATGGTTAACAGTATATCCCAACAATCTCCCACTTAGACTCATAACCATGCGTCTACTACTCTAACACCCATTCCTTCTACATGCTTGTCAAAAATCTTCTGTGACAAGCTCTTTGTAAACGGGTCTGCCAAATTGTCCTCTAACGCAATCTTTAACACTCTTGCATCACCTCTCTGAGTTATGTCCCGAATTAATTGATATTTATGCTCAATATGCTTACTTCTTTTATGGCTTCTTGGTTCCTTCGAGTTTGCAACTGCACCACTATTGTCACAATAAAGTACAATCGGTGCTTGAACCGAAGGAACTAAGCTCTTTTAGAAAGTTCCCGAGCCAAACAACCTCTTTAGCTGCCTCAGATGTAGCCACATATTCAGCTTCCATGGTGAAATCAACAACACATGATTGCTTGATGCTCCTCCAACTTATGGCTCCACCTCCTAGGGTAAAGACATATCGTAAGGTAGATTTTCTAGAATCTCTATCTGACTGGAAATCTGAATCAGTATAGCCAATGGGTACAAGATCACCTGAGTGATATACCAACATATAATCCCTAGTCCTTTTCAAGTACTTTATTATATGTTTAACGGCAGTCCAGTGTTATCGTCCAGGGTTAGACTGAAATCTACTAATCATACCAACAACAAAGCAGATATCAGGTCTAGTACATAGCATAGCATACATGAGACTCCCTATAACAGAAGCATAAGGGACCGCCTTCATCTTTTCTATCTCATCAGTCATTTTTTGGGGACTGATCTTTCGACAGAGAGATTCCATTTATAAAAGGGAGAAAACCTTTCTTGAAATCTTGCATGCTAAACTTGGTGAGAATAGTGTCAGTATAAAGTACTTGGGATAAGCCTAATATCCTTCACTTGCGATCTCGCATAAGCTTGATCCCAAGGATATGTGCCGCTTGTCCCAAGTCTTTCATATCGAAACGTGAGGACAACTATTCCTTTACTGAATTCAACATGCTCACATTATTTCCTATGAGCAAAATATCATGTACGTACAAAATCAAAAATGTAACTTTATCTCCATCCCAAAGGCCATGTAAAATCAAAAGACTCATTTTCACATTGATCAAAACCAAAGGTTTTAATCGATGCGTCAAAACAAGTATTCCATGCTCTAGAAGCTTGTTTCAATCCATAAATGGATTTCTTTAATTTACACGACATGTGCTCATTGCCACTTTTTATAAAATCAACTGGTTGTGCCATATAGATGCACTCATCAAGACTTCCATTAAGAAAAGTTGTCTTAACATCCATTTGCCAAATCTCAAAATCATAATGAGAAACAATGGATAAGAGAATCCTAATGGATTTAAGCATGGCTACTGGCGAAAAGGTTTCCTCATAATCGATCCCTTCTTTTTGAGTAAACCCTTTTACAACAAGCCTAGCTTTAAAAGTTTGCACTTTTCCATCCACTCCTCTCTTTTTATTATAGATCCATCTACAACCAATGGGTTTGACTCCAGTAGGTGGTTCTACAAGATCCCAGACTTGATTGGAGTATATGGACTCCATTTCAGATTTCATAGCAGCAACCCATTTATCAGCATCTGTATCCTGTAGTGCTTCGTCATAATTAATAGATTTTGTGTTAGGCTCTTCAAGAATTCTATCATAAGATTCTCCCAAGAGCGCAAAACGGAGAGGTTTTCTAATAATTCTCGCACTACAACTAGTCACTACAGGTGCAGTATTTTATGGTTGTTGAATCACAACATCTTTTTACAGAACTGAAGTGTTAATGTTATCCTCCACACCTTGCGGTGCTGGGATATCATTAACTTCTTCCTGGATTGCAGGCTGCAGAACAATTTTAGGTTGCTCAACAATCTGAGGTTGTTCAACATTACTCCCACTACTTTGGGGGTAGTGAGATGTCAGGCAATTGCTCTTGTGCATTCTGCTACCTATTGACATTTCTCCCACTACGATAATGCAATGGTATGTCAATACTGGCATCCGGGATACATTTCAGAGATGAGTCATTAGTTACTCCATTACTTAATTCCTGTAAACCTAGTTTACTTCTAGGAGTATGGTTCATTAAATGGTCCTCTTCTAAAAATCTGGCATTTATCATAACAATTACCTTCTTTTCTTTGGGATAATAAAATAAACCGCCTTTAGTTCCTTTTGGATATCCAATAAAAATGCATATTTCTGTCCTCAATTCTAATTTATCCGCTTTCCCTTTCAGCACATGTGCTGGATAACCCCAAACCCGAATATGCCGTAAACTTGGCTTGTGCCCAGTCCACAATTCTATTGGAGTTAAAGGTACTGACTTTGAAGGAACCAAATTTAGAATGTAATTTGCTGTTTCCAAAGCATATCCCCAAAAGAAAGAAGGCAAATCGGAATAACTTAACATTGATCTAACCATTTCCTTAAGGGTCCTATTTCTTCTTTCTGCCACACCATTTTGTTGTGGTGTTCGTGGAGCAAATAATTGAGATGTAATTCCACAATCTGATAAGTATTTAATAAATTCCGCAGAAAGGTATTCACCACCACGATCAGATCGCAATGTTTTGATATATTTATCATGTCGTTTCTCCGTTTCCGTCTTAAATTCTTTGAATTTCTCAAAGCATTCAGACTTACGACGCAACAGATAAATGTATTCATATTTTGAGTAATCATCTGTGAAAGTTATAAAATACTCAAAACCACCTCTTGCTTGTATATTCATAGGGCCACACAAATCAAAGTGAATTAATTCTAACTTATCGCTGGCTCTATTTCCTTTTGAGGGAAAATATCTCTTGGTCATTTTACCTTCTAAACAAGATTCGCATGTTGGCAGTGACTTCACTTTCAATGAACTCAAAGGTCCATCAGAGACCAATCTCGAATCCTATTTAGATTTATATGACCTAGACGTAAGTGCCAGAAATAAGTTTAGCTAAATTCAGAAATACGTTTTCTTTTATGTAGCATATTAATGCTATTTAATTCTTTTGGTTGTTGTAGAACATGAGGAGATATATCAAGAATAAAAAGGTCATGTACTCTAGCAGCAGTATATATAAAACATTTATTAAACTTAATAACAGCAGTGTTATTAGCAAAATAAATATTATAACTAGCATCCATTATTTTTGAAACCGAAATCAAATTTCTTCTAAAAGAAGGTACATAGAGAATATTTTTCAAAACTAAAACTTTATTACTACTAATCAAAACTCTAATATCTCCTAATGCTAAAGCTGGTGCTAGCTCGCCATTGGCTTAAAAAATGCAAACTTCATTCTCACTTAGCCGTCGCATTTCCTGAAACCCCTACAAAGTAGTGCAGATATGATTAGTGGCTCCTGAATCTATACACCAAAATATGGTAGAGATAGCCGCTAAACAAGTTTCAACGGCATTTAAATTTGAATTGCCTTGTTTATTCAACTTTGCCAGATAGGCAGGGCATTATTTTTTTGTGATGCCCAGGTTGCTTGCAATGATAGCACTTTCCTTTGGGTTTTTCACACCAGCCGCACCTCCAGGTGCCAAAACCTTTTGAGCCTTCTTCTTTTTCTTATCGCCTTTCGACTTAGAAACCGAAGCTTTCTCAACATTGAGTGCCACAATTGGAGCTTGCTGTTTGATAATAGATTCTGCCGCTTGCAGCTCATTCAACAATTTCGCCAGTGACAAATCCATTTTGTTCATATTATAGTTCAAGCGAAATTGTTGAAAACTGTCAGGCAGAGTCTGCAGGACCATCTCAACTTGAGATTCCTTATCAATCATAGCTCCAAGGACCTCTAGTTCATTCAGAAGACTCATTATCTTCAGAACATAGTCCCTGACCGATGATCCTTCAGCCATCTTGATGTTCAAAAGGGCTTTTATGGCTGTCTTCTTAGCCGCACGATTTTACTCACCGAACATCTCTTTGAGACTTTCGAGCATGTCATAAGCAGACCCCATAGACTGATGCTGATGTTGCAAAATATTCGCCATAGAGGCAAGAATGTAACATCACGCCATCTTATCAGCATTAACCCATTTATCATAGGCCTTAACCTAATCATCAGTAGCATTTTCAGATTTTTCTGGGCACTTCTCAGTGATTATAAATTTGTAACCTTCAGCAGTAGGACAATATCAAAGTTTCTTTTCCAGTCAACATAATTCGGTCCTTCCAACTTGTTTTGGTTCAAAATTGAGGTAAGTGGGTTGAATGAAGACATGGTTAATCTGAGAGATATTCACATTAAATAGATCATTAGTTATGTATTTAGAATAATTAAATTCAAAACAGAACATTACACATATAACCATGCTCATTGAACAGTTAGATTCGTTAGGAAAACTTAACTATTCATGCAAAAAAATATATGAGTTATGTAAGATATTTACCCCATAAATTAAAACAGGACCAACTCAGATGGAGAGTAAACTGTTAATTTAAGATAGGTAAATATCACTTTTATAAACTCTAGTTTCATTGAATCAACATGTAACTCAGTTGGAGAGTTAATACAAGTAATCAAATAACTAGAGGCAAAACTACAGTAATCATCTATAATGAAGTTATCCGAAGTGGAAGAAGACCTATGTCAACATATAAATTCATTATATTACTGTAAAACATGATTGGAAACCATGGGAATTGAACCCTACCATCAATGATTTCTTTTTTTAAAAAAATCTTTTTATATTTTTTTTTCTTCAGAAAATAGAAAAATGGCCAAAAACCTATATAAACGACCCGAATGCCCAAAAACCGACGTACGTCATGAGCCAAGCTGATGAGTATTGCTCACTGGGTCGTTTTCGATGAACCTACCAAATTTGAGGTAAATCGGAGTTCGACAGAATTTCAGAATTCCAAATTCATGACCTATTTGTAGTATTCTATTTTTTGCTGTTTTTAAGGGTTTTAATTATTTTGACTCGTTCAAATCACATAATATACTTATTTATGTTAATTCATGATTTCAGAACTCAAAATAATATTTTTATTATTATTTAAAAAACTGTTTTCGAACATAATTGTAAAAAAAAATATTCTTCACCCCGTTTAAAAATGCCACTGTTCATAATTACGTATATTGACTCATAATTTCAGAACTGATAGCATTAAAAACATCCACGTTTATTAAACCAACACTGTTAATCCATAAACTTAATTATGAAAAACAGTCATGCTTGAACTCTCTTGAAAACAATCACGTTATTCAACAAAAATATAATTGAATAGATTGTCATTAAATATAACGCCACTATTTATGCATATGTATATTAATCCATAATAACAGAATTAAAATACTAATAAAAACAATCACGTTTTTGACATAGAATAATTATACCAAGCATGTATCATTAAACAACACGTTTTAATATTACTCTATTCATGTTGTATTACATTATCTAGTTGTAAGACGACGTCTGATACCAATTGTTAAAACATGCGCAGCGGAAGCAAGCATACAATTCAGGCATCAAATACATGTAAACTAGACAATGATACAATTACGAGATTAGAAACCACTTACCTCTTGAAATCGTTGCAAAGGTTCTCCACACAGCAAGAATCCAGAGTTGCAGTCTTCTGCTATGATCCTGGTAATACCTTGGACGAATATGCTTTGAGTGGGCAAGAACAATATAACTCTAAAAGGTGAGTTATTGGGTGAAAATTATCTTCCTTAAGTAGACACGTTTTCAGCCAAAATAAGGCTCTCAAAAACGTGTAGGATGACTTTTCTCCCAAGTTACTTTTTTACCCAAGTCAGTCCATTTTTTTACCCAAGTCAGTCCAGGTTAAAAAAAGACTTTCCTAAAGTAGTGGACTAAATGTGCATTAGTTTTTTAAAAAATAAAAATATTTTGCAAAATCTTTTTTTTTTTTTTCAGTTTTTACAAAAAATATGCTTTAAAGAGAACTGAAAAATATTTTTTTAAAGCATTTTTTTAAACTGAAAAATATTAATTAAAAAGACTCATACCCATTACCCATACCCGAAAAGTAATTTTCTAAAGTAATTTTTTTGTAAAACTGAAAAAAATGATTCAACAAAATATTTTCGTTTTGTAAAAACTGAAAAAAAAATATTTTTTTGTAAAAACTGGAAAAAAAAAAAAAAAGACTTTCCTAAAGCAGTGGACTACGCGTTCATTAGTTTTAAAAAAAACAAAAATATTTTGCAAAATCCTTTTTTAAGTTTTTACAAAAAAATATGCTTTAAAAAAAACTTAAAAAACTGGAAAAAAAAAAAAAAAAAAAAGACTTCCCTAAACTAGTGGGCTACATGTGCATTAGTTTTTTAAAAAAACGAAAATATTTTGTTGAATCTTTTCTTTTTCATTTTTTACAAAAAAATTGCTTTAAAACTAAAGATGCTAAGTTTAGCAAATTGGGTCGGGTGGTAGGTTTTTTAAAATGGATCGGGTAAAAAAAATGAAATGGATCATTTTCATTTGGTGCTGCCACGTGGCACTCCATCCAAAATAGTATTTTTGTTCCAAAGTATGACGGCATGGGTATAGATAATCCAATAGTATAACGAGGGGTATTCTTAGACCATTTTCGAAAGTACAAGGGTATATTTGGCTCTTTGCCGTAGAGAATATGAAAGGAGCATTGATAGCAAACTATTGAAGTACTAGTGACAAGTAATAACAGAACAAGATATGCGAAAATAGCAAACTCAGAATAAAAGGGTACCATTCTAACTGTAACACTAACGAACTACTGAAGATAAAGGGAAACGCACTACTACCTACTAACTTTCTACCATAATTCTCAACCTCCACCACATGCTATCCATGGTCAATGTCCCAAAAATATCTCACTAGTTAGAAATCAAGCGACGGAATAAAATCCCAAAAATATTTCCTGCAATATGCGATCAAATGATAGAAGGCACAAGTGCCGTTTAGAAATTGGAGACTTAAAAAAGAAATTTAATATCATCGTACAAGAAAATAACAAAATTTGATAAATTAAAAAGATCAAATAATGATAACAGAGAAATAATAAAGTTTTTTAAAATCAATTATAACTTTTGTTTAACAAAATGGTACTTCCAATTTTCTTATGGTATGCCAGAGAACTTCATTATTTGCAACTTGAGAAAGTAAATTAGAAACTCCTCCTTTCTCTCCCTCTTCTCTTTCGGTGCCAACTACAGCAGTTGCTCATGTGACACCCATTTCACAATGAGGAAAACTAACATGCTAAACCCGATTTGTTGCCGTCAACATTAACTTCATCGTTCATCCTTGATAATATAGCTAATTCTGCCCCGACCCAAAATTTACGGGTGTGACCACTGACCAGCACTTAGCGAGCAACTACACATGCCAAATGAATCAGTTTCCATAACAATATTCCTTCACTAGGAAACCACTAGTCATAAAATAGCATCTTTCATAACATAGCAACGGGAACAATGTAAACAACGTAAAAGAGTAGCAAACCCACCAATCCCACGTCTAGTAATGGAGCATCTAAAATAAATTGAGTACAAAGTTCACGGATGTAGCCAGGTATCATAAACTGAAACAAAATAAAGTCTCTAGCGCCCACGGACCAAGTGGTCCGCTCACCTTAGCACAGAGTGGAGAGATCACTAAATCCTCGACATTCAGGCTTAGGTTAAACTCCAGACCAAAGATTTGAAACTGAGGCTGCAGTTGAATGTCGCTTTGATAGCCGTCAACTGCAGACCTGAAGATTTAAAGATGAAGAAGCGGCTAAAATTTAAACTTTTTGTAAACTTCAGCTGTTCTTTAAATAGCAGTGCTAAAAAACAGCTATTTGTGCTCTCTCCAGACACAGCAAAAGATAAAGTTTGATTTGAATTTTAGTCTCTACAGAAGACAGGGTGAATGACAGAAATAGGACACACTATTGATCTTTTGACCCCGCTTATCCCATGGGCAGAATTTCAAGTTTAACATATGTTGCCCCTCGCTTGCCCATAGGCAACACTTTTGACTTTTGATTTAAAGGTTTGCCCATGGGGCAAGCGGGCATCAAAAAATCAAGACCATCCATTTTCAAGGTTATTGAGTGTATTTGCTGTTTTAAATATCAGAAGAACATGGGCCAAGAGATCAGCAGCTTCATCCAAATACTTGACAGAAGAAACCATTGCTTTGACCTTTAGCATGTTAAAAGACTAGACTATTTGGGGCATCTTTGGACCTCATTTTACAAGCTGATCTCCTTTCCATGGACGAGGCCTAAGAAATTTAGCTTTCAAAGTACCACTCACAAAATGGGAAAGTTGAACATGGATATAAAGACCAGATAAGATTGTAGAGGCAAGAGCCTGAATAATGGTCAATCCATCTTCTTACTTTCTAATGCAAGCTAACATGTTGCCTCACTGTGGTATGATTTTTTCACGAGCATTATAAACGTTTTTACATTTGTCTGACTCTTTAATTGCAAAAGACATGTCTCTTGAAAGATATCACAGGCCGTATCTTAGCGTCTCTACTAACAGAAGATGAAATGCTTACAAATCAAATAGTACTTCTCAGAGTGCTGAAAGTGAGGTAACAGCTTCTTTGCTGAATTAAAGAAAAAGAAGGCTTCACCAGACTCTATCCACAGGTTTTGGTCGGCATTGTTAAACTTCTAGTCAAAGGTCTAAGTTCAGAACTTAAATCATATCAAATATTCATAGTAAACCAAGAAGAGGGCTTCTGGAGTATCTTTAGGCAGGCTGTTTATGTAAAGATAGAAACGCAACATGTCCTCATTTGAAAGAGTTTCCTGGTCAACAATGTCACTATTGCCCGTGAGAACCCACAGGTCTCCTGAGTTCACTCTTTTGAGGTTTCCTCTGCAAAATGGGCAGGACTCGGACCTTAAGTTCCTGCAGCAGACATCATGGGTTAAGAAGATCACTAAAAAACTTATTCGTTTGGCACTAAAAAGTAATAATGAGCGATCCAGAAAAAGAAAACAAGGGAAAAGAATATCACTTGCCAGTCACGATAGCAATTAATGCACATTGCATGATAGCAGTTTGGCAAAACTATTTTGGTGCACAGTTCTAAGCAGATTCCACATTCATCTTCTTTCTCTAGATCAGCATCGAAATGCTTTTTCTCTTGTACTTTCTTCCCAACGATCGTTTTTGACACTTGATGTTCGTCTTGACTACTATCCTGCTCTGATGAGCTATCATGTAAGCGCTGGAGAGATGGTAATAGAACCGCTGCAAATTGCTATTTGTCAGAGAAATAAGTGGCCACATATACGGATATAGTTTGAGACAAATTGTTGACTTAGGAGACGCACAATAAAATATCAAAAAATTCGCCCAAATCTAATTACTATGAGGTTTCTCTATTTACTAATGGCATGAAAACAGATACTCATTAACTGAAATTCAATCCATATCAGAATACAATGTCAAGAAGATTTAATTCTATAGCTCTTAGACTACCAAACCTTTTTTTCCTTTGGGTTACTCTTAGCCTGCTAGTTGAAGGCTTGAAGCTAGATAAATGAAAAATGGTACATACCATAGAATTCTCTAATGCTTGCTTTCCTCCCATCTAAAGGAATCTTCTTCTTGCTATTGGGGATAACCTAAAAGACATCACGAACTTTTATTACAACAAAATATGACAAAATTATCTTAATCTATAAAAACCTTAACCTACTAGAACTATGGGAAGAAACTAACAACCCGAGAATAGAGAACAAACTTTGTATACAACTATGTGGAAGAGATTGAAATAACTTGGAAGTAAGCATGTGCATGAGCAATCCATCCACTGGAGCAAGAACAAAAGTATCGGTGCCAAGTTACTGTACACCAATTTCATTTGTAGACAAGTGCCATTCTTGAACCTTGGAATAGAAGCTGCCCTGGAACACGTAATTTAGAGTGACAAAAAGGTTATCTTTGCTGTTTAAGACTGCAGCCAGAACAACAATTTGTCCAGCGACACATTTTAGCAATTGGCTATATAATCACCAGCAAATTCAGCGTTATAAACCCAGAACAGTTGAAACAACAGAAAGGAAATTGAAGATTGCAGATACAAAGACTTTCATACTCTCATACAGATAGCAAAAAGTACTATTCTGAGACCTACTTAGTGCGTTCAACAATATTCCTTACCATCAATAACTCTTGCATTGCAGATTACTCTTTCATTGTATTGTCTCATCATTTAATTTTCAACTATATGTGAACTTGATATGTCAAAAATTACTAAAGAGAGAACTTCTAATATTGCCAATTAAGGAATTCATAAAGTTTTAACTGTGATAAAGTTTTATATCGCTGCACTTAATAAAAACTGATATTTAACTGACCAAAACCACCTCTCGGACCATATAACATAATCATTTGAAGCTATTGCAAAATTTCAGCTAGTCATAGTGCTATCTGTGGAACTAGCATACAGACCGGTAATGAAAAATTCATTAGTCCATTCCAGTAATTCGGCTATATAAACGTTATATTATGTTAGTAAGGGGAAGAAAGAGGGAAATTCCAAAAAGAATTGCCTCCTTTGTTTGGTGTGCATTGAAAAAGAAAAAAGAAAAATGAGGAGCCTTTTTCTTTTGGGCTCACTACCATAGAGTAACAAAAGTTTAGTTACTCCACATTTTTATCTTGATTCAAACCAAGGAAAGAAAACAGCTGGTTAACTTTCTCCTCCACTTGCTCTTCCATTTTCCTTTCCTTGAACAATGAACTGCCCACATGAACAAAGTAAAAAGCTCAATCGAAATTCCAATTTGGAAGCCAAAGAAGGTTACTTCCAGAATCCAAGGAAAGGAACAAGAAGGTTACTTGAAATTTATGAGTTCTACTGTGACCTCAAGTTAATATACAATAATAATCATGTTCACAATCAAATATTTGTTGCTGCATATACAAGCTCTGGTCAAAAGCTATTAGGTTTACGTGAATCCACTTTATACATTGTGATCCGCCCCTTACTATAATTTCCGGTTATCAAGAACATTTTCGACTTTACTTGTGTGAATGCAGATAAACATAGCAAGCTGTAGTCCACCTCCACAGCAAACCCCTTTCCTTTTAGGCAGATTTTTCAAACTAATTAATTAGAACACAGTAGAAACTTGAAAAGTTCAATCTTTTAGAAATTGTAGAGGGGAGAAAGAAAGTAAACAAATGTTTTATCTTGTAATTAACGGAAAGAAAAGCCAAAAGCAATCGCATTAATTAATAACAGTATCCCTCGTCCCAAACCAGAAAAGGAAACTAATTTAAAAATTAAATATAATTTGACATGGCTTAACTTGGGAGTTCGATTCCCTAATCAGAAACTCAATTCCTCATATAGCAGTGGAAGAGCACTAAAAGAAGGAAAACTGAAAAGAAAAATCAAATAGATTACACAGGCATGCAAGTACATATATATATTGTCAATATAGAACTTACAGCAAATTGGCATACTGAATATCAGCCTCAATTGCCTTTAAAGAATCTTCATAGGAAGTAGATTTCACAAGCTGATAGTAATTTGTCATCATTTATGCCAAAGTGGCAATTTTCCCAGGCGAAAACTTTCAATTTTGTAACCAATTTTTTGTCAAACGTAACGCGCAGTGAGTTGATCACTACTCACTGATCAGTGAGCCAAAAGAAAAAATTCTTTACTAAATGGGCAATGGTTTTCTTGGGGAGAAGATCACAGTGGCAAAAACAGCCAATTGGGTATATGCGAAAAGGAAAACTGCGGTGTAATGTACTAGTTGATTAGTACAATGTTGAACACTCAGAATAAAGAAAGCGAATAAGTCAAATGGAGTCTAGAGGGAGTATTTACTGGGACAAATTGGTTATTGACACAGTCCTAAAATCCCATTATAAAGGAAGAAGAAGAAGATTTGGTCTTTGGTATGGTTGGTTGCTTACTGTTACAAGTTAATACTAGCTTGTATGGCCAATTTCTTTTTCCGTAATTATTTTTTTTTTAAATTAAGTTATTTGGCCAAACTTTTAGAAAGAATAATTATTTTTGAGTAAAAGAAGAAGCACAAGCAGAAGCAGTTTTTCTTAAATAAATTTTTGAAAAATACTTTTGAAAAAAATATATATTTAAAAATACTTTTTAAAAATTTGACGGCTCAAAAATATTTTTCAAATTAATTAGTCAAAAATAAATTACTTCTCGCCAAAAATATTTTTTTGAAAAACACTTAAAAAAAATGCTCTTCAAAATAAATAAATTTTAAAAGCTTGGCTATGAAGGTTTGACCGTTGAGTTCTCTAGAATGGAAGCTCCCAAGGCAAATTTGACTTTAATTTCCTCATATAATCAGGAGGGAAAAAAGCAGGAGAAAATTGCAATTATTTTTTTTTTAATTTTTGAACTGGTAGTTTCGATAGGAAACTTTGAAGTTATTATGATGAAAAAAAAGGTGTCCAAGGACAAGTTTTCAGCTCATAAAATCAAAGCTAGTAGGAGTAATAAATACGAAGAGCGTTGGAGAAAAATAATTTAATACAAGGAGCACAAGTCAAAGCTTCTTTTTTACAGTAGAAAAATCAAATTATTACAACGGCCACATTTCTGAACTCACTCTTTCTCAAAGAACAAATAACGCCCTTCTTTTTTCTTTGAGCAGGTAATCAAATGTTTTGAGGTATAAGAGAAAATTAACCATACATAAAACAAAATTATTACTACTAATCCAAAAACCAATAAATTGGATGCTATATTTGGCAATCATGTAACTTGAAAATTAAATCCCTAAAACATATACAAATCCTAGTTGTATTACTCCAATTTTTTCTTCGTCTTTTGCTTTTCGTAGCTAATTATGTATATGTAATCATTGGTTTGTTAAAATAGAAGGGGAAACTGACTAATTAAGTATTATTTCAAATTTATTTGTATATTTAATACATATCTTCTTAAAAGTAATTCCTAAAATACAAGAGTATCGGGTGGAATAGTGACACCTTCATGAAGTTGTTTAACTAACAATCAACCAATTATTTATGATTAAGGCAAAAAAATGTAAGAAAAGAAAAAAGGTCCATAATTCAATTAGAAAATTTTGACGGTGAAAAGAAGCTGTGACGTTATTTAGCAGCTGTTAATTGAAAGCCACTAAACAATTCAATGGCTTTATTTTTAATATCCATGCAAAGAATACAGATTGAAAAAAAAAGGTGAGATTTGAAGCTTTGAGTGACAAAGATAAAATTTGCAAATACAGATCGTGGGACGCACTTTTTATGCAATTTTTTTTTCTTTTATATTAATGAGAGAAAAAACTCTTTATTCGCTAATTTTTTTCAAAATTTTAACGTATATGTTTACCCTCAAAAACGGATAAAAATTAAATTTATAAGTGGTTTTAAGGATATGCGGATTAATTCAATACAAATGATAAATTGCGTTAGATTAAACAGATAAGGGGTGTAATAAATTGTCAAACCGCTTAAGGGAGTGATTCCGGACTCAATAACGACCTTCAAGAAATGTCTGCCCTCGATTCCGGACTCATACTAACGAAGCACTCATGAACAAAAGTGAGAACTTTGAATAACAAAGAAAATAATAGTATATTGCCTTGATATGCGTATCAGTGTGTCTAATGAATAATCAGATCCCCTTTTATATAGTAGGGGAGTCCTACTCTAAGTACAATTCTATAAAAGATAAAAATCTTTCGTTTAACTAATCACCGGATTTCCGCCGGTACGTGCCGAGATCCACGTCATGATATCCGGCTAGTCACAGAGATCGCGGTCTTTTGTTAGTCGTGTTCGGTTGCCCGATAATGCTCTCTGAAGTCTTTTGGGATTTGAACCGGTATTGGGGTTATGGCACCGATATTCCCGAGGGCGGGCGTTGTGCCCCCGGACCCCGGCTTGAGGGGCTCCTTATCTCGGTCCCGGTTCCTTGCCGCCACGTCTCTTACTCCGTTTACTTCATTGGCAACCGAGGCATCTCAAGGGTTCGGTTTCACCCGTATACACATAGTCCCCTCGTTTTTCGGAGAGTAAGTTCACGACGAGAAACGACATGAGCACTTCGATCCCTTCTTCAACACGCCGTAGCAGAAACGACCAAAAATCTGAAACGTCCCGTTAGTCGCGTAATAATGACTTCAACGCGTGTCAGCCATCAGCAGGTCGTCCCTGGATGCGAAACGGCGCGGAACCCCTATAAATACTCCCCTCATTCATTCATTTTTTACTTTGGATCAAGCTTCTACCTTCGAACCTTCAAGATACTTATTGTTTTTCTTCATACCTCACTATTTTTACCTTCGTTCTTCAAGACTTTTCGGCAAACTACGAGTCTTTATTTATCTTCTACCCAAACCAGCACGCTTAATCTCCTCAGCAAACTTTTTCCCTTCTTCTTTCAACCTTCCTTCATACTTCTTCAAGCCTTTTTAAGGTAGCAATGGCGAAAACCTTCAAGACTGTTCCTCAAAAGGTCGCTTCTTCTTCCTCGTAGCCGTCCACCAAGGTCGAGGAGATCGCCCTTGATGTGGTTGTCCTCGAGAGGTCTGCTCTGGGTGCGGCTACCGATGAACCGGCAGTTGAACCCCCCTTAAAAATGTTCATCCCTGTGGAGGTGTTCGGTCGCGGACGACTTTAAAGTCGAAACCTCATCGGTGCAAGGCCGATGTGAGGCGGTGTCCAGGTACATTTGCTCTATCACCGAGGCCATCCTTCCTGTGGTTCGAAAGGACAATGGCTGGGCGGATAAAGACATAGTAGTCTCCGGGCCTCATGATGACACTACTACCCACATGGAGGGGTATTTAAGTGTCTACACTTATCCCTTCACGCTGGGCCCGGTGGACCCAGTTATCCTCAACTTTTGCAGGAGGTATGACGATTGACGTGTGCCTCAGTCAGATTCACCCATCGATGTGGAGGATCGTAATCCTCCTCCGATACTTTTTGAACGAGGTCAACTTCTGCTTGTTCACTATCAATCATTTACTCCGCTTCTACAGTCCCCGAATCTTTCGGGGGAAGGGGGGCTGATAAAGCTCGTGCGTCGGGCTAGCAAAGCCCCATTTTCAAGCATCGACGAGGACCGGGATCGGGGTTGGCAGGGACGCTTTGTCCGAGTGAGGACCGCCGACCTGATACCTGTAGAATTTAGGCCATTCTCCGAGAAGTGGAATGTATCACGTAAGTGTACTTTCTTTTAGATGTCGATTTTACGTTTTATCTCCCTTTTCCTCATTGGTATTTGCTGTGGTGCAGCCCTCGCTCGAGTCCCAAATGCCATTCCTCGGCTCAAGGAGTGGATCGAGAGCATTTGTTCGCAAATGCCTTATATAGAGCGCTCGTGGTGCGAGCTCTCGATGGGCTGCTGGGAGGCCCGTTCCCGCTGTAAGATTTCTTTCTCGAAAAAGTAGCATTAGGCTCCCTTTTTTAACACTATGTTCTCATTCCTTCTCTTCTCTTTTTGCAGGCTTGCCTAAGACCATTGAGCTTAGGCCTTTAGTGAGGGGCGAAGACCTACCCATTGATCCTTCTGCTTCGAGGTAGCCCGGGGCCGCAGCAGGAGAGAAGAAAAGAAGGAGGGCTCCTAGTTCCCCGAGCTCAGAGAAAAAGAAGCCAAAGGGAAGGTTGGCCAGTAAGCCAAAGGAAAGCTCCAGCTCCCAAGTGCCTGATTCAGACTTGCTTTACCGGCTCAGGGACGAGCCCGAGGAGGACGTTATTTTTGTGGCCTGTGAGCCGTCCATCCTAGAAGAGCGGGAGACAGCCGATGGGGAAATAACGGAGGCTAATCCCTCTCAGGAGGTTGGTGCAGAGGTGAGGGCCGAGACCTCTCGAGGCGCCGACTCCGCTCCACCCGGTGTTATAGAAATTTCAGGGTCGCCTTCATTTACAGAGTCTATGTTCGATAAAGCCCGAGTGATCCAACGAAGGGGCTCATGGTGCGGATGATCCCCTCTGTTCCTTTTTTGATGGTGTGGATTCTACCGCTCTGGAAGACTTCTTCGGGTTAGGTGATTTAGAGGTGCTGAGGAAAAGTTCATCCTCGTAGGTCAGTGGGCCGAATTCGAGCCCAAAATTAATCAACCGGTTCCCTGTCCTGAGCATGGATCCCGGCCGGAAGCAGTCAGTTATCATCACAGTCTCAGAGGATGCCCGGGTTCTTTTCACCCTAGTCAGAGTAGCTAGCTACCTCCGGTGCCTGTAACCGAAGAAGACCAGGCGAAAATGAATGAGATGGATGTGCCGTGCTTGTTCAATGAAGCACAAAAAGCGCTGAACCGGGTAAGGTGTCATTACACTCTTTTATCTTCGAATTTAGTTTTTGATATCTCTAATGACTTTTCCTTTTTATATTTTTGCAGGCATCGGTACTCCATCATGAAACCTTTCTCCGGTACCGGGTGATAAGTAGAGATTTTGACTACTTATTTGCGCCTTTAGACTTTTGTTTTAGTTCAAAAATACTTAAAGGTATTCCCGAAAACTGATGAAGTATGCTTACTTGCAGGAGTATTGGAAAATGAGCCAAAGTGATGAAATTCAACTCAAGAAGGAGTGATTTTGAACAAGGACAAAAATCAAACAAAAAGGGCTAAAGTGCGGACCGCAGAATTCTGTTTGTGGCCGCAGAACAAGAAGAAAATTTAACAGTGCTGCAATGCAAAATGCGGACCGCACAATAATTGTGTGGCCGTAGAAGTCAAGGTTCAGAGAGTTGGGAATTCAAGACAATCAAGATCTGCGGACCGCACTATAATTGTGCGGCCGTAGAACTCAAGATGTACGGCCGCACCCAGAATTGTGCAGTACTCAGAATTCAAGAAGTGTGGCCGTAGTTAAGAATTGTGCGGCCGCAGAAACCACTCCTGTCAAGAGCCGCAGCAAAGTGCGAATCACACACAGAATTGTGCGACCGCAGAACCTCCTAAAGGGCAATTTTGTCCGAAAATTTTAGCTTTGTATAAATAGACTACTTTCTCGAAATTAGGTCAAGTTTTGAATATCTAAAGTTGGTAGCCATTTTTCTTTACTGTTTTAGGAAACTTTATCATAGCTTGTCAATTTTACATTGGATTTTCATCTATTTATCATTAAATATGAGTTTAATCATCTTTTCTTCTTTATTTTCTTCATCACCCACTATGAGTAGCTAAATTTCTAGCTAGGGTTGTGACCCAGCCCTAGTGTGGGTACCTAATGGGTATTTGATTTAGGGATTGTTTATGATTGGGCGTGTAATATTTAGCCTAGTTCTTGCTATAATTATAGAATTAATGGTTGCAAACATTGATTCAAGTCTATTTGACTTAGTCTCTACTTGAGAAAGAGAGACTTAGTCTAGGAAAACTTCGCTAACAAGAAATTAGGATGAACTCAAAAAATTGATAGTTCCAATTAAAGGGTTGAATCTAGAGATAGTAAAACCCGACTTGAGCATCTATCAACTGTTTTGTGCATTATCCATTTGGACTTGAGAAAGCCAGATTGGGCAAAACCACTCTATTACAGAGAGGTATTGAGTGGGTAATTGTGTGTTGATTGCTATAATACACCCCGACCAACAAAACCCTCTCTAAAGCCCACAACCCGTTAGGCAAATACCTAGGTGGAAGTCACAGCCCTAGATCTTTTACATACTTGAAAAACAACACCAAAAATATTATTCTCTAGCTTTACATTTGCAAACCGTAGCATAATTTAGAAGTAGAATCAAAACATAGTTGTGGAAGTGCATCTTAGATACTTTACGTGCTTAATCCGAATATATACCTAATCCCATCTACGTTCCCTATGGATTCGATCCCGACTCCTAATTATGTATTATTATTGCAATCGACCGCTTCACAACCCTAAACTGAGGTGTGATTTGGGCGAGATCAATTTTTGGCGCTGTTGCCGGGGAGCATAAAAAATGAATTTAGCTATATACCTGGTTTTGTGTGTGACTTGTCTTCCTTTCCTTCCGTGTTACTAATCTTTTTGGTGAAACAATTGTAGGTACAAAAAAATGGCTCTCAACAACAATGATCCTCTCGGAAACTTGCCATTGGGAGAGGATGTGGATGATGACTAAGTTGACGAAGTTCCTCTTGAACCTCAAGCAAATAGACGAGACCGACCGACTCATGACAATGTTCCGGTCCCTCCCCCACCTCCACCAAGAGCGGATCCACACCGGGTGTTGTCGAATGAAGGGTATGAAAGTGCCATAGTCCCGCCCCGCATTAGGGGCGGGCAACTTTCAAATCACAAATGTTATGCTCACATTGTTAGAGCAACGAGGATTCTTCACCGGGGCTCCAAATCAAAATGCGTACAAACACTTGAAAGGATTTGTGGACACTTACTTAGGGAGTAAACAGACAAATGTCTCCGAGGATTCTTTAAGGTTGAGGCTATTTCCTTTTTCACTACGAGGGAAAGCCTTTGATTGGTTAGAAAGGTTATCAAACCATTCCATCCATACATGGGATGAATTGGCGGAGAAATTCATTGCCAAGTTCTTTTCTCCCGGGCATATGGCTATTCTTAGAGACGAGATTCTAGCATTCAAACAAGAACCCAATGAGCCTTTGCATGAGATATGGGAGAGGTACCGAACTATGGTGAAAGAGTGCCCGAGTAATGACAAGACGGAGGCTATGATTCAACAAACTTTCTATAGGGGGATCAATACTACCAATCAATGCGTGGTCAACCAACTTGCTGGTGAAAATTAATGACAACACCATATGCTGAAGCTTGTGAGATCTTAGATGAAATGGTTGATACTTCATCGGCATGGCAAAGTAGAGCAAATGTTCCTCAAGGTGATCCAATGTGATTCACCTACATAAAGAATTGCATGATCATGGGCAAGCAATTGCCGAGTTGACCACTACAATGAATCAATTAGCCAAAGCTCAAGTTCAAGGTCCTAAACAAGTAAATGCAATGGAGGGTGTCAATATGATGGTAAATAAGAGAAGGCAAAAGGGTCAACAAGTGCAAAACCGTGGGAACAATATGTGCAAGAAGATAATGGATTTGACCAAGGTGAATCTTATAATGAACAAGAGGAGGAAGTACAATATGTGAATAACTTCCAAGGGCAAAGAAACAACTCTCATGGCCCGAATCAACAACAATGGTGATCTTAAGGTAATCAAGGGAATTGGAACTCAAACAACCAAGGCAATTGGAGTGGTGGTAACAACCAAGGTAATTGGAACAATAAAAACAATCAAGGAAATTGGAATGGTCAATACAACCAAAGCAATTGGGGTGGCAATAGTCAAGGATATTGGGGAGGCAACAACCAAGGGGGATGAAACAATAATCAAGGGAATCGGGGGTCAGGTTTTCAAAGGCCCCCGATGTATCAACAACCAAGCAACCCGCCTTCTTATCCTTCCCATGGTCCTAGCTCTTCCAAAAATGAGATGGGGCAAATTGAGAACATGTTTAAACAAATGATGGAGAAGAATGCCGACTCCGATGCTCAACTAGCCTTTCACAACACTTCAATTCGCAATTTGGAAGTTCAATTGGGGTAAATCTCGCAAGTTTTAAACACTCGTCCTAAAGGGGCACTACCAAGTGACACGGTTGGGAACAACACGGGACATGCATGGCCTACTAGAAGTGGAAAAGGTGGGGATGCAACCACCTCAAGTCAAAGAAAAATTGTGGATGATGAACAAGTCATTCAAGAAGATGAGATTCCAAACAATGTGGTGCAAGCAAATGAATAAGTGAGAATGATATTGATGAAAATGTGGAGGAGACTCAAGAAGAAGTGAACCCATCTAGGGAACACATTGTTGATATACCAGAACTGATAGTGCCAAAGGCTAAGGCACCAATGCCAAGGCCTCCTCCTTCATACCCTCAAAGGCTTGCCAAGCAAAATGGCGAGAACCAATTCAAAAAGTTCATTGATATGATGAAAAGTTTATCTATTAATGTGCCATTGGCTGAGGCTTTGGAGAAAATGTCAGGATATGCAAAGTTCATGAAGGATTTGGTGACAAAGAAGAGGTCCATGAATTGTGAGACTATAAAGATGACACATCAAGTGAGCGTAATTGTGCGCTCAATGGCTCCTAAATTGGAAGATCCCGACGCTTTCACAATCCCTTGCACCATTGGAAGCCACGACTTTGCCAAAGCTCTTTGTGATCTAAGGGCGAGTATCAACTTGATGCCCTACTCGGTTTTCAAAACGTTGGGGATTGGGCAACCAAGACCCACTTCTATGAGGCTACAAATGGCGGATCGTACTATGAAGAGACTATTGGGTATTATTGATGATGTGTTGGTTCGAGTTGATAAGTTCATCCTCCCGGCGAACTTTGTGATTCTTGATTGTGAAGTGGACTATGAGGTGCTTATTATTTTGGGTAGACCTTTCCTTGCTACGGGGAAGGCACTTATTGATGTGGAAGTCGGTGAGATCACCTTCCAGGTGGGTCATGAAAATGTGGTTTTCCATGTGTGCAAATCTACGAGGCAAACGAATAGCAATGAAGTTTGTTCTTTGTGGACTTAGTGACCGAGGTGATTATTGATGATGCTAGTACCATGATGAATGTTGATGATACTTTGGAGGTCGTATTGCTTAATCATGATGATGATGAGAAGGATGTCTATGTGGAATGTGTGAATGCATTGCAAGGAATGAGATCGTACACTTATGAACCCCGCAAATTGTCCTTAGCTCTTGAAAATCGGAAAACTCCTCTAACAAAGCCCTCAATCGAGGAGCCTCCCACTTTGGAGTTAAAGCCATTGCCTCCACATCTCAGGTATGAGTTCCTTGGCCCGTGTTCTATTTTACCGATTATTCTTTCCTCTTGTTTGACTAACGTGCAGGTAGACTCTACTTTGGCGATGCTACAAAAGAGGAAGAAAGTTATCGGATGGACATTGGCGGATATTCGGGGTATAAGCCCCGCCTTTTGCATGCATAAGATTATTTTGGAGGAGGATGCCAAACCCTCTGTTAAACATCAAAGAATACTAAATAAAGCAATGCAAGAGGTGGTGAAGAAGGAGATCATAAAGTGGTTGGATGCCGGGGTTGTTTACCCCATTTCCGATAGCTCATGGACCTCTCCGGTGCAATGTGTCCCAAAGAAAGGGGGCATGACTGTGGTCACCAATGACAAGAATGAGTTGATTCTTACAAGAACAGTGATCGGGTGGAGAGTGTGTATGGACTATCGCAAGCTCAACAAAGTCACAAGGAAAGATCATTTCCCACTTCCATTCCTTGATCAAATGCTTGATAGGTTGGCCGGCCATGCTTTCTATTGTTTCCTTGATGGATATTTCGGCTACAATCAAATTCTTATTGCTCCGGAGGACCAAGAGAAAACTACTTTCACATGTCCCTATGGTACTTTTGCATTCTTGCGGATTCTATTTGGGTTATGCAATACACCGACGACTTTTCAACGGTGTATGATGGCTATCTTCACCGACATGGTGGAAGATTTTCTTAAGGTCTTCATGGATGGTTTTTCTGTGGTTAGGAATTCCTTTGATGATTGCTTGAAAAACTTAGATAAGGTCTTGGCAAGATGTAGGGAGACAAACTTGGTGCTCAATTGGGAGAAGTGTCACTTCATGGTCGAGGAAGACATTGTCCTTGGCCACAAAATTTCAAAGAATGGTATTGAGGTCGACAAGGCCAAAGTAGAGGTGATTTCTAAACTCCCACCCCTACATCCGTGAAGGGAGTGAGGAGCTTCATGGGTCATGCGGGGTTCTATCTCCGTTTCATCAAGGAGTTTTCCAAAGTGGTGAACCCCTTGTGTAAGCTTTTGGAGAAGGATGCCAAATTCCATTTCAACGAGGATTACATGAAGGCATTCGAATTTCTCAAGTTCAAATTGACTACTAGTCCTATTATCACCGCATCGGATTGGAGCTTGCCTTTTGAGCTCATGTGTGACGCAGGTGATGTGGCGGTCGGAGCAGTTTTGGGGCAACGTATCAACAAAATCTTCTATCTGGTCTACTATGCTAGTAAGACCATGAACGATGCCCAAGTCAATTACACGGTGACTGAAAAAGAGCTCCTTGTTATTGTCTTTGCTATGGAGAAGTTCTGCCCGTACTTGATGGGTATCAAGGTGATTGTCCACACCGATCATGCGGCGCTTCGGTACTTAATGAACAAAAAAGATTCAAAGGCGAGGTTCATGCGGTGGGTGCTTTTATTGCAAGAGTTCGATATCGAAATCCAAAACCGCAAAGGAAGTGAAAACCAAGTGGCGGATCACTTGTCTCACTTGGAGGAGGAGGGGAGGCCATATGACGGCCTTGAGATTAATGACTCCTTCCCCAACGAGAAACTTCTAGCCATTTCAATGACCGAGATGCCATGGTTTGTCTACTTAGCAAATTATCTTGTGAGCGGTATTGTACCGACTGAGTTCTCTTCAAACTAAAGGAAGAAGCTCAAATGGGATTGCCTTGACTATTATTGGGATAAGCCGTATCTCTTCCGGATTTGTATCGATGGTGTGATTCGACAATGTGTGCCGGAGGAAGAACAAGTGGAAATTTTTGAAGCTTGCCACTCTTCACTATATGGTGGTCACCATGGTGGAGCGAGAACGGCGTCAAAAGTGTTGAGTTGTGGATTCTAGTGGCCTACCCTCTACAAGGACGCTAGTGATCTAGTCAAGCGTTGTGATGAATGTCAAAGGGCCGGTGGGACTTCTAAGAAAAATGAGATGCCACTCACTACCATCTTGGAAATTGACATTTTTTATGTGTGGGGCATTGATTTCATGGGACCGTTCGTAAGCTCTTGTGGGAACACATACATTTTGGTGGCTGTGAACTATGTGTCAAAGTGGGTTGAGGCCGTTGATCTACCCAACAATGAAGCTCGAAGTGTGGTGGCATTTTTGAAAAAGAATATCTTTACAAGATTTGGCACTCCAAGGGCCATTATAAGTGATGGGGGATAGCACTTTTGTAACAAAGCTTTTGATACCTTACTCACCAAGTATGGTGTCACTCATAAAGTCTCGAACCCCTATCATCCTCAAGCAAGCGGACAAGTGAAAGTCTCCAACCGAGAGATCAAGAGTATTTTGTCAAAGACCGTGAATGCCAACCACACGAATTTTTCGAAGAAACTTGATGATGTTGTATGGGCTTATAGGACGGCTTACAAAACACCGATTGTGATGTCTCCATACCGGTTGGTATTCGAGAAAGCTTGTCACCTTCCGGTAGAACTTGAGCATAAGGCTATGTGGGCATTGAATAAGCTAAATCTTGAGTGGGATGTCGCTGCCGACTTAAGGGTGGCACAATTAAATGAGCTTGATGAATTCTGGTACCATGCATATATAAGTTCTTCCTTATATAAGGAGAAAATAAAGTACCTCCATGACAAATACATTCGGAACAAGAAGTTCAAAGAAGGTGATCTTGTGTTATTGTTCAATTCTCGGTTACGGATATTTCTAGGAAAGTTTAAGTCTAAGTGGAGTGATCCGTTTGAGGTTGTGAATGTGACACTCTTTGGTGCATTAGACTTGAAGAATAAAAATGATGAAGTGTTTAGAGTCAATGGTCACCGGGTGAAGCATTATCTTGAAAAAGTTGATGATGGCCACGTTGTGGCATTAATTCATTTCAAGTGATTGATGGTAATCTGCATCATGGCGCGATGTTAAATCAGGCGCTTCTTGGGAGGTAACCCATGTTTCTTTTTATTCTTCTTTTTAGATAGGTTTTGTTTTGTGCTAACTGGTTTTGAAGTGAATTGCAGGAATGAGTGTGCTTTGCAGGAACTGTGCTCGAAAAAATGGCTAAGTGTTGAAACTGTGCGGACCGCACAATTTTGCATGCCACAGCAGAAAGGAGTCTGCGGCCTCACAATTCTTTGTGTGGCCGCAAAACTGGAGACCCAAAAATGCAAACTCTCTGAAGTTTGCAATTGCAGAGAAATGGCCAATCTGCGGCCGCACTTGGAATTGTGCGTCCAGCACAAATATCTGCCGCCGCACCCAATTTTATGCGGACCGCAGATCTTCAGAGGGACCAGGTACAGAGTGCGGACCGCGCACAAAATTGTGCGGCCACACTCAGCTGCACATTTTCAACCTATAAGTAGGCCTTCCTCTCACTGTTCCAAACTTTACACACTTTGAACTCTTGGCACCTAAGCAAGCACAATGTACAAAAATTGTTTCAAACATCACATTCATTTCATCGTCCAAGATTCTCCCATGCATCCTTCATCACTGGTATGTTCAATTCGTGTTTAAAGTTTTCCAAATTTTCTTAGTTTTTGTTCTTAATTAGTATAGTTATTTTTAGGCCTAAATGTGAGATGATTCATCATGTGTGCTTAAAATTGTGTGGGTACTTTCATATGTACTCATTGGGGGTTGGGTAAATCATGTATCATGTCTAATTTGCCAATACCATATCTAAATTGTGCAAAAAATTTAAAAACCTAAGTTCAGTTCCGTCTAATTTTGAATTGTGCGGTCCGCAGATCCTTAGTTTTAGGGCAAGTCTGTGCATTCAATGTCCGGACCGCACTCAAAGTTGTGCAGTTTGCAGAAACTGATCTGCGGCTGCAGAAAAATTTGTGCGATCGCAGATCCAAACTTCAGAGAACTAGTGTTACTGGTCTTGGAATTGTGCGGACGCACTTCAAAATTGTGCGGTCCGCACAAGGCAGTCTACGGCCGCACTCAAAATTGTGCGAACCGCACTTTCACATTTGCATATTGTTTTGTCTGCAACTTTTTACAGCCTGTTTCTGCACTTTAACTAACTCATGTTGCTTTGTATTACAGACAATAGTTCGATCAAGAGGTCGAGGTGATACTTCCAAAGGGAGGGGTGAACCCTCCCGAGGCCGAGGTAGGGGTACCTTACCACTCTCCGCGCAAAAAGTGATTGGTAAGAAGGGAACAATAGGTAGAGGTAGACAGCCAGAGCCCTCTGAATCAAGTTCATATGCCCCATCTAGGGAGCATTGGAGGGCGACTCAGTGCAAAGGCAGCCTGCTGTGCCATCACAGCCACAGATGCCCCAGGACAGATGCCGACAGAGAGACGACCCTACCTCTTCTGAGAGTAATTCTGAGGGATCGGAAGGGAACAGTCAGGCTATGGAGCCCTCATCTACTCATGCCCCCACCGCACCAGTCACAGTTGATGATGATGATGATATTCCGGATGACGGTCTGGGGGTGATACCAGAGTTGCAGGCCTAGAGAGGTCAAAGAAGAAGGAAGTTTGGGAAGATAGGTTTGTGAGCCTGACTGCATTCTTAGTTGCATCTATCATGGTCGGGTACCCAATTAATGTGGGTGCCATCATGTCGTCCAACATATCTCTGGTTGTCAGACAGGGTGAAAGCTCCTATCCGTATCCCAACACTATCACGGAGTATCTCATGGATACATGGGTGGAGACCAAGAGCTTTGATACGAAGGTAAGGGCTAAGCAGCCCTTCTCCTAGTACTCTCTGAAGGACCCAAGTAACCCGAAAAACAAGGGTAAGTCGACTACTACCATAGGCTAGTCTGTTGAGCCATCGGTGGTAGTTGCAGATTCTGCTGCTATGCCTTCTACAACTTCCATGCCTTCCACAGCAGTCGGTCCTTCCACCGAGACAGCTGACATGCCACCACCTCCATCTTCTAGACCATCAGCTTCAGTATCAATGCCTTCATCCTCCACATATCCACTCACTGCATTGCGAGTGTCCCAGACATTGGTGAGTCTCAACGACTTGATGCAGACAGCTACTACAAAGCTGTCTAACATATCCAGTACTGTTGCAGCTCGATCTTCTACCCCAGAAGCACCACAGGTTCCTCCGTCAGTGGAGGAAACATTGAAGAAGAACTTGGACAATCATAAGACCATCATGGATACATTGGTGGCACATGGGGGAGCTATTGAGGAGTTGGATAAACAGGTGAAGAAGATGAAGAAATCACAGGCCTCAAGAAAATCAGTGGACAAGTTGAGAAAAGAGGAGACCAAGATAGCAGCAGCTGGTGATCTTCCATTTGACCTACTGATGGAGACAGATCCATCAGTACCAGCAGACCCAGTAGCACTATCAGCACCAGTGGCACCAGCTGGCCAGTCTGATGAGCCAGACCTTGCTGCCCATACTGCTGAGGAGGTGCTTCAGATGTTCACCAACCTCGTTACTCCCCGAGCAAAGGATGATGAGATCCAGTTAGAGGAGCCTGAGGGTGGTGATGATGCCATGCACACTGAGACCACATAGGGAGTTCTCTTTACTCTCTTCCCTCCCTTATTTTGATTTTTGTTAAGCATTGTGGATAATGCTTATTCTTATTCAGGGGGTGGTCTATTTTGATTTGATATGACATTGGCATGTAATAACTATAATACTCTCTTTTTATCTTTATTTTCTTTTTCATTGTGTATATATTCCTCCCTCTCTATTGATGTATATATTCTTTTTCCCATTCCCGGCTTGTATATTCATTTTTTTCTTTCAGTAGTTACTTTATAGCTTCTTTATTTTGTTTCTTAGTAGTTTAGCTTCTTATTTAATTTAATAGCTTCTTGTTGATTTGGTAGCTTCTTTTTATGTTGAAGTGATAAATAAGCCTTTGATTTTCTTAATGCCACAGTTCTTTCCAAAGGTGGTTTTTGTGTGAACCGGGTAGCTCTTTCCAACGATGGATGACGTGACAACTTTCTTAAGGGATTGAGTCGTTTTTTATGATTAGGTAAAAACAGTAGTAATAATGAATAAAAAGGGTCAAGCATGCTTCACTTGGTACCAACACACTTAGCTACACGCTTATGGTTAAAAACAAATTCGTGGAAAGAAATGGCTCTTGTTAGTGACCTTTTGACCCTTGTGTTGACTTAGGCAATCATCGAGTGGTTTAGTTGAACCACTAGCAATTTTCAATCTTGAATACGGTTGTTGTGGGCCCTCGCCTCTATCCTCTTTAACAATCCAGCTGTGTGAGAGGTGAGATATTTTGTTACAAGTCCAAGTACCCGTGCGAATGGTCTAGAACTTGCCCCGAATGTGTTTCTAGGCAAAATTCTAAGCTTTGCTTGGCTTGAGAAGTGATTGTAGGTTCTCCTTGACCTGTTTTGAAATTTTTCATGACCCACCAATGATTTTATCCCTGGTCAACCCTTTTGAGCCTAAAGCCTTTCTCATTTGATAACCATGTTACAAGCCTTTACCCGTTTTGTAATGACCCTCTCTTGGCACCCGAGCTTTCCTTAACACTCATGAGAAGAAAATTGGCAAAAGCATAAGTTTGGGAGAGAGACGAGGAGTTTGAAAGTGGTATCAAGGTACAAAAAAAAAAGAGAAAAGAAATGAAGAAAAAGAAAGAACAAAAGAAAAACACAAAAAGAAAGTGAATAAATTAAAAAGTTGAAGGGATTCAAAGAAAAGCAAAAGTGTAAAGCATGGAGTAAACAAAGAAGGAAAAAATGAATATCATAACCAAGAAAGATGTCAAGTCTCTCTAGTTCCCCTAAGGAAAAAGAAAATGACTCAAAGAGTCGGCAAAGCATGAGCCAAAAAGAGAAAATGGAGTGCTTAAGGAAAGATGAACCCGTTTTATTTCAATATTTCCTACCTTAGTCTGAAAGCCTTCATTACATGCCGAAAAAGCCCTACGTGATTTCAAGCCGAGTGAGCTTATATTACTGGTGATTTAAATGAGGGGCAAGCATATGGTACTTAGAGGCGTACTTATGACATTCTTTTGAGAGTGATGAGCGAACTTTTCACAAATCATTGAATTGAGTGCTACATTCTTAAGTGAGATGAGCTAACTGAGGGTATAAGAGGAGGAGTTTGGGATCCACAGTGACCTACATAAAAGTGCGAACTTCCTTGATGAGTAAAGTCAAATCTTGATGCTAAAGTGTCACATTAGAGCTATTTGTGCTTTAACCTTCAAAACATTGCCTTGTTGATGATTCATGAGTGTGTGGGTAATTGTAGGTCCTAATTGATGTATGTTTGATTCACCTTAGCTTAGCTGGAATAGCTCTTTTCTTATGAAGGTGGGAATTACCTTATTTGCTTGAGGACAAGCAAAAGCTTAAGTTTGGGGGAGTTGATAAGTAGGGATTTTGACTACTTATTTGTGCCTTTTGACTTTCGTTTTAGTTCAAAAATGCTTAAAGGTATTCCCGAAAACTGATGAAATATGCTTATTTGCAGGAGTATTGGAAAATGAGCCAAAGTGATGAAATTCAAATCAAAAAGGAGTGATTTTGAACAAGGACAAAAATCAAGAAAAAAGGGCTAAAGTGCGGACCGTAGAATTCTGTCTGCGGCCGCAGAACCAGAAGGAAATTTGACAGTACTGCAAGGCAAAGTGTGGACCGCACAATAATTGTGCGGCCGCAGAAGTCAAGGTTCAGAGAGTTGGGAATTCAAGATAATCAAGATCTGCGGACCGCATTATAATTATGCGACCGCAGAAATCAAATGTGCGGCTCCACCCGGAATTGTGCGGTCCGCAGAACTCAAGATGTGCGGCCGTACCCAGAATTGTGCGGTCCGCAGAACTCAAGAAGTGCGGCCGTAATTCAGAATTGTGCGGCCGCAGAAACCACTCCTGTCAAGAGTTGCAGCAAAGTGTGGACCGCACACAGAATTGTGCGGCCGCAGAACCTCCTAAAGGGCAGTTTTATCCGAAAATTCCAGCTTTGTATAAATAGACTACTCTCACGAAATTAGGTCAAGTTTTGAATATCTAAAAGTTAGTAGCTATTTTTCTTTACTGTTTTAGGAAACTTTATCATAACTTGTCAATTTTACATTGTATTTTCATCTATTTTTCATTAAATATGAGTTTAATCATCTTTTCTTCTTTATTTTCTTCATCACCCACTATGAGTAGCTAAATTTCTAGCTAGAGTTGTGACCCAACCCTAGTGTGGGTACCTAATGGGTGTTTGATTTAGGGATTGTTTATGGTTGGGTGTGTAATATTTAGCCTAGTTCTTGCTATAATTGTAGAATTAATGGTTGCAAATATAAGAGATACTTAGTCTAGGAAAACTTGGCTAACAAGAAATTGGGATGAACTCAAGAAATTGATAGTCCCAATTAAATGGTTGAATCTAGAGATAGTAAAACCCGACTTGAGTATCTATCAATTGTTTTGTGCATTACCCATTTGGACTTGAGAAATCTAAATTGGGCAAAACCACTCTATTACCGAGAGGTATTGAGTGGGTAATTGTGTGTTGATTGCTATAATACACTATGATCAACAAAACCCGCTCTAAAGCCCACAACCCGTTAGGCAAACACTAGGTGGAAGTCACAACCCTAGATCTTTTACATACTTGAAAAACAGCACCAAAAATATTATTCTCTAGCTTTACATTTGCAAACCGTAGCATAATTTAGAAGTAGAATCAAAACACAGTTATGGAAGTGCATCTTAGACACTTTACGTGCTTAATTCGAATATATACCTAATCCCATCTACGCTCCCTGTGGATTCGATCCCGACTCCTAGTTGGGTATTATTATTGCAATCGACCGCTTCACAACCCCAAACTAAGGTGTGATTTGGGCGAAACCATCGGGCTGAGGTTAACCAGCTTGAGGCTGAGGTCAAGGATCTTGATGAGAAGAGTGACATGTATAAGCTTCTCAGCAAGCAATGGGAAGAAGCGTTCAAGAACCTCCGGGCTGAGTTGGACGCGGCTCGAAAGGAGCTTACCGACCTGGTAGAATAGGTAAAGATTTTTGAAGTTAGTGATGAAGAGTTAGACACGGCGACTAACGGTCAAAACCCGCAAGTCCAGCAGAAGGTTGATCGGATCGACCAACTCCGAGCCGAGATGAACGAGGTCAAGGCCATGCCCGAAGGGTGAAAAGGAAAAATGGACCGATTGATTTTGGAGAAGGAGACTGTCCGGGAGCATTTGGCATTGGTGGAAGTCCAACTCCAAGTGGCGAAAGAGAAAGCCGAAGCACAGGCTCAACAAATCGAAGACCACCAGTCTCAACTGGGCTCGACCAATACTGAAAGAGATGCCCTTGGCAAGGAGCTCGAATCAGGACCGCCTGAAAGTCACTATTGAGTACGTAAAGTGGCAGTCCCGAAGGGAGGCTCTCGGGGAGGTCCATGCCCAAGGTTTCGACCTGTCGGCCGAGATCGAGGATGCTAAAAGGCGCTGAGGCCAAGAAGCTGGCTGACCCCAAAGATGAGGAAGGTTCTGAGGGCTCCGGCGAACCCGAGGACGGAGAAGACCCCAACAACCCCAGTGACGGAGCGGGCTCTAGTGAAGATCAGGCTTAGGTGCCTTAGGAATTTTTCTTTGTTTTTTTATCTTGTTTATTTTGTTTAGGCCACTATCGTTGGCCTTTGTAAAGACTTTTATTGGAATGTATATAAGGCTTTTTTCCCCTTTGGCAATTTTCGAGTTCGGTTATTTTGGCTTCCTCTTTATGATTGCAAAGATTTCAAATGCCTTAGCACGGAATAAAACGTAGTACTAAGGTCTTGTTCAGAGGTTCGAACATGACTCATTCTCGATGTAATTTTTGTTTGAGACTTGTGAGGCTCGGTATGATCAGAAGCTTTCCCCGAAGTGCTTGTTTAGATATTTTCAGATTATAGTTTTGCCGATGGTAGCCTTTGAACCGGTTTGGAATTTTTGAAGGCCTTATGTTTTGATTATGGGTTTCAGACGTCTCTAAGCTATTTTGTAGGGTGGTCATGGCCTTTTAAGTTTAGGTACTGCCTAATAGGCTTTTGTGTCTTCGAGCTTCGATACTCGAGCCATCTGAACTTGCCTTGGACGACAGTCTCCGAGTGGGGGTGGTCGTAGCCCTTTAAGTTTAGGTACTGCCTAATAGGCTTTTGTGCCTCTGGGCTTTGATAGCCCGAATTGTCCGAGTTTGCCTTGGACGATAGTCCCCGAGTGGGGGTGATCTCTTGGATACAGATAGAGGAAATCCTTGGGCTCGATATCCTTAAGTAACAAAATGTCATAGTCTAAAGGGAAAAAATATGTATCTGCAAGGTGGAAACTGTCTTTAATTCCTGTGCACAATATACAAGATTGTAAGTGTGTACAAGCTTCGTGGTATGGCTTAACAGGTTTATGCGGGCACAATTCATTTGACCGTTTGGTCCTTATAATAAATTCTATCCACCGAGCTCAGAATGTTCAAGAACAAAGTTTCCTTCCTTTCTAAAATCACTACCCGAGGGTGATGGCCCCCAGTATTCGAGGTCGATCATCAAGAGGGCTCGGACACTGTTGATGTGACCCTCGATTCCAGTTCATAACCGGTCTTCAATTCTAAGTTAGCATGATCCATTGTTGCCTCGTTAAAAACCTTGTCGGAAAACTCATTTGGGACAAAACCGGTCCAAGGGAAAAAGAGTGCAACGCGTGCTTTCAGGCCTAATAGCTGCATCATCTTTGGTTGTTGCCTACAAATGTTAGTCCAATTCGCAATATATGCAAAGAAAAGAGTGGATGTGGTCGTACCTTAGCAGTAGTATCATTTTAAGTAGGTTACATTCCAGTTATTTGGCAGTCATTCACTGTTCCCTGCTTCGAGTTTGTATGAACCTTTACCGGTAATCTCGACAATTCGATATGGACCTTCCCAATTCGTTCCCAGCTTCCCTTCGTCTGGGTTCCAGGTGTTCAGTGTCACATTTCTTAACACCAAGTCCCCGATATTGAAGTTTCAAAGGTTGGCTCTCCGGTTGTAATACCTTTCGATCTATTATTTTTGGGCGGCCAGCCGGATGAGAGCCGACCTCGTGCCTTTCGTCCAATAGTTCCAGGCTCATGCTCATGGCCTTGCCGTTTGACTCTTCGGTCGCATATCGGAACATCAAACTTGGTTCACCTACCTTGACCGGTATGAGCGCTTCGGCATCATAGACTAACGAGAACGGGGTGGCCCCGGTACTAGATTCTAAGGTCATACGATATGCCCATAGGACTTCGGGCAAAATTTCCTTCCATTTTCCTTTGGCGTCGGTCAATATCATCTTAAGGTTTTGGAGTATGGTCTTGTTTTTATACTCTGCATGCCCGTTCCCACTAGGGTGATAGGGTGTTGATAGGATTCTTTTGATCTTATGGTCCTCGAAATATTTTCTCACCTTACTGCTGATGACTTGCTTCCCGTTGTCACATACTATTTTGGCTGGTATCCCGAACCAGCATATTATGTGGTCCCAAATAAAATCAATAACTTCTTTCTCCCTGAATTTCTCAAATGCATGGGCTTCAACCCATTTGGAATAATAGTTAGTCATAAATAATATAAATTGAGCCTTACAGGATGCCCATGGCAGGGGACTGACGATGTCCATTCCCCATTTCATGAATGGCCAAGGTGACAAAATCGAATGCAGTAGCTCCCTGGGTTGGTGGATCATCGGTGCGTGCCTTTGACACCTATCGCATTTTTGTACGAACTCCTTCGCATCTTTCTCCATATCGATCCGGTAGTAACCGGCTCTAATTATCTTATGAACCAATGACTCGTCACCCGAATGGTTCTCACGGGTGCCTTCGTGAAATTCCCTCAAGACATACTCGGTATCTCCTGGGCCCAAACATATGGTGAGTGGGCCGTCAAACATTCTCCTGAAAAGAATGTTATCTTCGGATAGGCTGAAACTGGGCGCCTTCGCGCGCAGAGTTATCAATTCTTTAGGGTCCGAGGGCAGCTTCTCGGTATTCAGGTAATCTATATGCTTGTTTCTCCAGTCCAAGGTTAAGCTTGTCGAGATTATCTCGGCGTGGCCTTCTGCCACTACCGGTTTCATGAGTTATACCATTGTTCCCGAGTTGAATTTGTCATCATCAACCGACGATCCCAAGTTAGCTAGAGCATCAGCTTTTCTATTTTGATCTCGGGGTACATATTGCAGGGTCCACTCCTTGAATCGATGTAGTTTTACCTGTAGTTTATCCAGTTACCTTTGCATTCGTTCCTCTTTTACTTCGAACGTCCCATTGACTAGATTCACCACAAAGAGGGAATCACACTTAGCTTCGATCACCTCGGCCCCCAGGCTTTTAGCCAGTTCGAGACCTGCAATCATGGCCTCAAACTCGGCCTCATTGTTAATCAATTTTATAGTTCTAATAGATTGCCTAACTACGTTACCCGTCGATGGCTTTAAAACAACACCAAATTCGGAACATTTTGCGTTCGAGGCACCATCCGTAAGAGGGTACAGATCCCCGAGGAAGTCCCCGAGTTCAACAACAATTCCCTTTCGACCTCGGGTATTAGGGCCGGTATGAAGTCCACCACGAAGTCTACCAAAATTTGGGATTTGATGGCGGTTCGGGTTGGATATTCGATATCGTACCCGCTGATTTCCACGGCCCATTTGGCCAATCGTCCCGAGAGCTCGGGTTTATGCATTATGTTTCTCAACGGGTAAGTAGTTACGACACATATGGGATGGCATTGAATATACGGCTTTAACTTCCGGGAGGCGCTTAGCAAAGAGAGCGCCAATATTTCCAAGTGAGGATATCTAGTTTCGGCCTCGCCTAGAGTCCTGCTAATATAATAGATAGGAAATTGCATACCTTTCTCTTCTTGGACTAGGACCCCACTTACCGCTATCTCGGATACCTCTAAATACAGGTACAACTACTTGTCTGCCTTCAGAGTATGAAACAAAGGCGGGCTTGAAAGGTACCGCTTGAGTTCATCCAAAGCTTATTGGCACTCCGGGGTCCATGAGAAATTATTCTTCTTCTTCAATAACGAGAAGAACCGATGGCTCTTATCGGAAGACCTTGAAATGAATTAACCCAAAGCGGCTATGCGCCCGGTTAGCCTTTGAATGACCTTGACATTGTCCACCATGGTGATGTCCTCTATGGCCTTAATTTTGTCGGGATTGATCTCGATTCCCCGGTTGAACACCATGAATCTGAGGAACTTCCCGGACCCGACTCCGAATGCGCATTTCTCCGGGTTCAGCTTCATATTGTATTTCTTCAATATGTTGAAGTTTTCCTGCAAATGTTTCAAATGGTTCTCTGCTCGCAGGGACTTAACTAACATGTCGTCAATATAAACCTCCATTGATTCTCCTATTTGTTCTTCGAACATCCGATTTACTAAGCGTTGGTAAGTGGCACTGTCATTTTTTTGTCCGAACGACATTACGTTATAACAGTAGGTGCTGTATTTAGTGATAAAGGAAGTTTTTTCCTGGTTGCTCGGGTCTATCCGGATTTGGTTGTACCCGGAATAGGCATCGAGAAAGCTGAGGATCTCGTGGCCGGCCGGCGCATCGATCATGCGATATTGGGCAGAGGAAAAGAGTCCTTGGAACATGCATTGTTCAAGTCTTTGTAATCTACACACATTCTTAATTTATTTCCTTTTTAGGGACTACTACTACGTTTGTTAACCAATTCGGATACTTAACTTCTCGAATTGAACCTATTTTAAGGAGTTTAGATACCTCGTCATTAATGAATGCATGCTTGACTTCAGACTGAGATCTCATTTTCTGTTTGACCGGGTGAAACTTCAGATCTAGGCTCAACTTGTAAGTAGTTATTTTCGGTGGGATCCCTGTCATGTCAAGGTGGGACCATGCGAAACAATCTGTGTTAGCTATAAGGAATTTAATGAGTTTTTTCCGAAGCTCGGGACTTAACCCCGTGCCCCGGTCTACCTTCCGATCAGGCAGGTGCTCGATCAATATGACTTGCACCAGCTCCTCAACCGTTGACTTGGTGGCATCGGAATCGTCTAGGGCTATGAAAGACCTGGGAATTCCATAGTCGTCATCCTCGCCCGTCCCTTGATTTTCTGGCTCGATCGGGCCCCGTATCGGTGATTGCTATTTGGTTTATTCCTTGGTTACTGTACTGACCTCATGTTGTGAATCTGTGGCCTCCCAAACAGAGCATTGTATCTCATATCTCCTTCGATCACGTAGAACTTTGCTTCCTGAACGGTTCCAGCAGTGTTCACCGGTAGGGTTATCTCCCCTTTAGTGGTCTCACATGCCATATTGAATTTGTTTAGAAGTCGGACCTACAGACACAATTTGGTCTTGTAGAACTAGCTATTCTACGACCCTCGATCTGATGATATTGACCGAGCTACTTGGATCAATTAACACACGCTTAACTCGAGATTAATTTATGAGTACAGATATTACCAGTGCATCATTATGTAGTTGCACGATGTCTTCAGCGTCCTCGTCGTTAAAAGATACGGTTCCTTCTGTCATGTAATCTTGAGTCCATGTTCCCCTTGTGATGGATACTTTGGTGTGCTTTAACATCGGCCCATAGGGGACGTCGATCCCACCAATGATCATGTTAATGCGTGATAGGGTTCCTCTTCCTCAATCTGCTTATTGGAGTCCCTATTCCTGAAGTGATTTTTGGCTCGATCACTCAGGAACTCTCAGAGGTGTCTGTTGTTGAATAACCAGGCTACTTCCTCTCTCAGTTGTCGGCAATCTTCAGTTATGTGGCCGTGAGTGCCATGATATTTACACATTAGGTTGGGGTCTCTTTAGGCAGGGTCAGACTATAAAGGTCGAGGCCACTTGGTATCTTTGATGCGTCCGATGGCAGATACGATGGAACCAGCGTCGACGTTGAAGTTGTACTCTGATAACCTCGGCGCTTCCTTAGGCCCGATGGGCCTGTCAAAATCGCTTTTGCTTATGAGTCCCCGGTTATTTTGACCTTGGTCGCTTCTCCTATCACTTCTCACAGGATTTTGTCCAGACCCATTACCCCTTCGACCTCCATTGTATAGTTGGTACCGGTCTCTATTCGATCTTGGTTCACGATCAATGTCTCTTTTGGATCCGTCACCAGCTCTGACGGGATAAACGGACCCGGAAGGGGCCCCGAGCTGATCATCTTCGAACCTGATTTTTTATTGGTATCGGTTATAGACGTCGGCCAAAGTTACCGCCAAGTATTCTATCAGATTTTGCTTCAACTGTTGTGAAGCCAATGAGCTTCGAGTATTGAGTCCTTGGGTGAAGGCTTGAACGGCCCAATCGTCCGCGACCCAAGCCACGTCTATTCATTCCATTTGAAACCGAGACACGAATTCCCTAAGCATCTTGTTATCTCTTTGCTTCACTTTGAAAAGGTTTGACTTCTTGGTATCGACTATCGACCTTGATGGCACCGGCGTGTGCTTTCACGAAGGCGTCTGCAAGCATAGCAAACGAGTCAATATAATTAGGGGTAAATTGTCATACCATATCATAGCTTCTTTTGACAAGGCCTTTCTGAACTTTTTCAGCAGGACGGACTCGATCTCATCATCTTCCAAGTCATTCCCCTTGATGGCGCATGTGTAGGAGGTCACATGTTCCTTTGGATCAGTTGTTCCGTTGTACTTAGGAATTTTGGGCATGCGAAACTTCGTTGGGATCGGCTTCGGAGCTGCGCTCGAGGGGGTGGGGGTGGGGGTGGGGGTGGGGTGGGGAAAGATTTTTGAACAAACTTCTTGGAATCCAGGCCCTTCAATATCGGTGGTGCTCCTGGGATTTGGTCGACCCTGGAATTGTAGGTTTCTACTTTTTTGTCATTGGCTTCGATTTTCTTTTCTCCCAATTTCACCCGTTTTGTCAGTTCCTCAAGCATTTTTATGATCTCGGGGTTGGTCCCGGGTTCAGCTTCACTCGTCCTTTCTACGATTGGTTCATTTTTGCGAGCGTTTTCCCGGGATGGTTCGGGCTCGACTTTACTGGGGGTGCGGCTCTAGTTCTGCAGCTGGGTTATCGCTGCTTGTTGAGCCTGCAACATTTCGAAGATTACTCGCAAGCTGATCCCATCACCTTCGCTGTCGTGTGTATTTTTGGCCACCGATCAGACTCCCTCACGGATGTTGTTCTCAGGATCGGTAGACAAGTTTGCATTAATGGCCACGTGTGAATTAGCGTTGATTGGGTCTGCGGCCGGAACTCCGTTGGTATCAACATGGGGCACATCGTTACTGGGTACCACATTGTTGTTCTTGCCATGGTGGCCAGACTCAGCATCCACGTTCAAAGGGGCATATTGGGAGTTTGACATTTTAAATTTTGACATGAAATTAAAAGCTCGAAGAACAAGTGTAAAATAGGGTGAGTTATGTAAATTTGTATCAAATTACCATTATTATCCTTAGCCCCACGGTGGGCGTCAAACTGTTTACCCTAAAAATAGATAACAATTAAATTTGTAAGTGATTTTAAGGATATGCGAATTAATTCAATACAAACGATAAATTGCGTTAGATTAAACAGATAAAGGGTGTAATAAATTGTCAAACCGCTTAAGGGAGTGATTCCGGACTCAATAATGGCCTTCACGAAATGTCTATCCTTGATTCCGGACTCACAGTAACGAAGCACTGATGAACAAAAGTGAGAACTTTGAATAACAGAAAAAATAATAGTATATTGCCTTGATATGCGTATTACAATGTGTCTGATGAATAATCAGACCCCCTTTATATAGCAGGGGAGTTCTACTCTAAGTACAATTCCATAAAAGGTAAAAATCTTCCATCTAATTAATCACCGGATTTCCATCGGTACGTGTTGAGATCTACGTCGTGATATCCGGCTTGTCAGGATATCACGGCCTTTTGTTAGTCGTATTCGGTTGCCCGATAATGCTCTCTGAAATCTTTTGGGATTTGAACCGGTCCTGGGATCATGGCCCCGATATTCCCGAGGGTGGGCGTGACCCCGGCTCAAGGGGCTCCTTATCTCGGTCCTGGTTCCTTGCCGTCACGTCTCTTACTTTGTTTACTTCACCGTCAACCGAGACGTCTTAAGGGTTCGGTTTCACCCGTATACAGTACAGTTTAGGGGAAAATAACATAATTGTTGGTGAAAGCAATGCTTAAAAAGTCTTTCTGGCAATTAGCCAAAGACTCGTCGGATTAGTTTAAAAAAATAAAGTATATCAATGATAAACAAGAAAATACTTATTTTTTCAATGACATGGTCAAAACACGTCACTAAATTAAACACAAACTTCTGGGGTAAGCTTAAGCAAATGGTTGAATTGTACTGAGCTTCTTTTTTTTTGTACTGAGCTATTATAACGCCAAGGGAGCGCGCCCATCTCTTTTTGACATTGTGAACCAACACTGTACCTGCTGCGAAATTCAAGATTATTACCTGAAAATTTTTATATTTAACATAAGAAATTGCATGTACTAAGGATTTTCGTTATAGTTTGATATAATTCAAAAGAAACAAATTGTAGATATCTCTGCTGATTTTAGTTTGTCACGACCAAATTTCTCTTATATGTCGTGATGGCGCCCAACGTCGCCGCTAGGCAAGCCAACGGTGATCTAACCATGTAAGTGTTCCTTTTAATAATTTCAAAGTAGTTGAATTTTATAGTGTTAAGGAAATAAAGAGTAGAAGATTTAATAAAATAAGGCGAAAACCAATGTATAAACAAATGCGGTGAAATAAACGCCCAAAAACCATAAAGTCTACTAGTATGTATTTCAAGACCTGGTGTCACAAGTATATGGGCAACTAGTAGAATATACAGAACTCTAAACTACTATCTAAAATAGAGTTAACAGAAAATAAATGCAAAAGAGAGATTTCGGGTGCTGCAGAATGGACTCGGAAAGCAGCTCACCACTAGGCCTCGGGGTATCGGAGGTGCGAACTGGTATGACTGCCAAATGCACCTACCTCAGATCCTGCATGATTAGTGTAGAAGTATAGCGTGGGTGCATAAACAACATGTACCCAGTAAGTATCCAGTCTAACATTGAAGAAGTAGTAACGAGGGGTCGACATCGACACTTACTATGGGCTAACAATAAAATACAGAAATGCTAAATAGACACAGAGAATGTGAACAATAATATTAACACAATGACAACATTGATTAAATAATTCTTTAACTAATAGTAAATTCCAAGAGTCTTCCATTAGCACATACTAATTCTAAATAAATTCCGAACAAATAAATTAATTAAAATCTCGCAATTCATGGAAAATAATATCAAGTGTGTTTGAGCTTCAAGCACCAACACGCACGATTTATGTCGAGGTCGTACGGTCCGATCCAGAATAATGTGTACACTGTCAAGGGTCGAGCGGCATGAACCATAAATGCATCTATTATATTGCTGAGGTATTCGGCCCGCTCCACAAGAAAAGAGGATACATTATGAACATCCGGTTTAAAAGCTATTATAAGGCTAATACACAAGTAAGCACAATTTCTATTAACGGTCAAGTAACCTCGCCAAACTCAAGTGAGTGAAATTTGGTCTTTACAAATTCTTTAACAAGTTTCAATATAATTTAAGCACTTTAATTAACAAGTGGGGTGCAAACATCACAAGTATTTCATGATTTAGGTCCTAAACTACCCGGACTTAAGCATAATTATGTAACGACCCGTCCAGTCATTTTAAAATATGTATCCATGTTCTCCTATTTAATGCTCATTCTGTACTTTATAACTAATATATGACTTGCCTGGGCAATTGGTTCGGGTTCGATGAGATTTTAGAATAAATTGGAACACTTAGTTTCAAAGTTAAAAACTTAAGTTAAAAAGGTAGGCTGGATGTCGACCTTCATGTAAACGACCCCGAAATAGAATTTTCATGATTCCAACATCTCTGCATGGTAATTTTGGATTTAGGAGAGTGTTTGAAATTTTATTTGGAAGTCCTTAGTTAAATTAGGTTTTGAAATGGCTAAAATAGGAATACGTTTGGAAGTTTGATCGGGGAGTTGACTTTTTGATATCGGGGTCGGAATCCAGTTTTAAAAATTTTTATAGCTCTGTTATGTCATTTATGAATTGCGTTCAAAGTTTGAGGTCAATCGGACTTGATTTGATAGGTTCCAGCGTCGTTTATAGAAATTGAAAGTTTCAAAGTTCATTAGGCTTGAATCTATGTGTGATTCGTGTTTTTAGTATTGTTGGATGTGATTTGAAGACTAGACTAAGTTCGTATGATATATTAGGACTTGTTGGTATATTTGGTTGAGGTCCCGAGGGTCTCGAGCGTGTTCCGGATGGTTAACAGATTATTTATGGCCTTGGTGAGATAGTTGATATATGCAGTTGCAATCTTTCTGGTTTCCTCTTACGCGTTCGCGAGAGGAGCCTTGCGTTCGCAAAGAGTGTTCTGAGCTGGTGAGATTTTTGTTCTACGCGTTCGCGGAAGAGAGGACGCGAACGCGAAGGGTAGGGCAGTGTGTGCATCGCGAACGCATGATAGGCGTCGCGTTCGCGAAGGAGAGTGAGGCAGCTGGGGACCCCAGTCTTTTGCTCTATGTGTTCGTGAGGTAAGGGACGCGTTCGCTAAGGTCTGAATTTGCAAAGCTTCACATTCGCGAAGCGTAGGTCGCATTCGCAAAGAGGAAAGTTGGGCAGCACATTTTTTTTTTTGTGATTCGCGAACGCGAGGCAAGGGTCGCTTTCGCGAAGAAGAAACCACTAGACAGAATGTTTAAGTTCAGCTTTTTTTAACGATTTGGAGCTCGAATTGAGGTAATTTTTGGGAGATTTTCTGAGAAAATATCGTGGTAAGTGTTCTTAACTCAATCTTGGTTAGATTACCCGAATCCATCACAGTTTTTAACATTTAATTGGTGATTTAAGTTGGAAAAATTCGAAAACCCTCTTGGATAGATTTGAGGATTTGAGGGTCGAATTGTTATCGGAATTTAGTCATTTTGGTATGGTTATACTCGTCGTTGAACGAGCGTTCATATTTCGTAACGTTCGTCAGATTCCGCGACGTGGGCCCCACAGGCGATTTTTGAGTTAATTTTGAATTTTATTGAAAAATATAGTATTTTCTTATGGAATTGAATCTATAATTTTTGTTGACTGTATCGAATTAATTATGACTAGATTCGAGTCGATCGGGGTCAGAAAATCGAGAAAAATACATACTACTTAATTAAATTGGAGCAAGTCGAGGTAAGTGACTTGTCTAACCTTGTGTGGGGGAAATTTTCCCTAGGATTGGTATTGATGTGATAATTATAATGTGTTGAAAGTCATGTACACGAGGTGAAGAGTGTGTGCACGGGCTAAATATGAAAGATAATGATTTTAAATTATAAAGATCATTGTTGCGCATTAATTAAATTATTTTATTTTGTTATATTCTTCATCATTGATCTGATTTATATACTTTAAATTTGCTTGACCTTCTTCTGCTAATTTTTTTCCTGTTAGCTGAAACTTGGTTTCTTTTATTCGGTATATTATTTGAAGGTGGAATTTCTTTAATTTAAATATTATAAAAAAAAAGTATTTTACACTTAAAAATTTGATATTTACAACAAGGTGGTAAATTTGTGAAATATTATATTTGCTGAATATTTTGTGAGATTTTTGTACTAATTGTGATGGAGCCGTGAGCTCTTTATTCTGGAAAACTATTATTGTTGAATTATTTTGGCATGAGCCGTGAGCTCTTTATTATGGAAAAATATTGTTGTTAATTTATTTTGGCAAATTAAAATATTTGGGCACTTGAGATGCAAATTGTGATATATTATAATATTAGATAGGCAGGTTCGAAAGCTGAGGTCAAACAATATTGCTTCCGTGAAGGTTCAGTGGAGGGGTTATCCGGTCGAGGAGGCGACTTGAGAGACCGAGCATGATATGCGCAGCTGTTATCCTCATCTTTTCACCACTCCAGGTATAATTTGAAACTCGTTCGAGGACGAACGTTTGTTTAAGGGGGGGTGTAACGACCCGTCCACTCGTTTTAAAAGTTGTAGCCCCGTTCTCCTATTTAATGCTCATTCTGTACTTTATAACTAATATATGACTTGTCGGGGCAATTGGTTCGGGTCCGATGAGATTTTAGAATAAATTGGAACACTTAGTTCCAAAGTTTAAAACTTAAGTTAAAAAGGTAGGCTGGATGTCGACCTATATGTAAACGACCCCGGAATAAAATTTTGATGAGTCCAACATCTCCGTATGGTAATTTTGCACTTAGGAGCGTGTTTGGAATTTTATTTGAAAGTCTGTAGGTAAATTAGGCTTGAAATGGCTAAAATAGGAATTTAAGTTTGGAAGTTTAATCGGGGAGTTGACTTTTTGATATCGGAGTTGGAATCCAGTTCTGAAAATTGTTATAGCTCTGTTATGTCATTTATGAATTGCGTGCAAAATTTGAGGTCAATCGGACTTGATTTGATAGGTTCTGGCGTCGTTTGTAGAAATTGAAAGTTTCAAAATTCATTAAGCGCGAATCTATGTGTGATTCGTGTTTTTAGTGTTGTTGGATATGATTTGAAGACTCTACTAAGTTCGTATAATGTATTAAGACTTGTTGGTATATTTTGTTGAGGTCCCGAGGGGCTCGGGCATGTTCCGGATGGTTAACAGATCATTTTTGGCCTTGGTGAGATAGCTGATATCTGCTGCTGCAATCTTTCTGGTTTCCTCTTACGCGTTCGCGAGAGGAGCCTCGCATTCGCGAAGAGTGTTCTGAGCTGGTGAGATTTATGTTCTACGCGTTCGCGGAGGAGAGGACGTGAACGCGAAGGGTAGGGCAGTGTGTGCATCGCGAACGCGTGAGAGACATCACGTTCGCGAAAGGGAGTGAGGCAACTGGGGACCCCAGTCTTTTGCTCTACGTTCGCAAGGTAAGGGACGCGTTCGAGAAGGTTTGAATTTGCAAAGTTTCGCGTTCGCGAAGCGTAGGTTGCGTTCGTGAAGAGGAAAGTTGGGTAGCACATTTTTTTGTTCTTCGCGAATGCGAGGCAAGGGTCGCGTTCGTGAAGAAGAAACCACTGGACAGAATGTTTAAGTTCAGAAAATGGGACTTCGTCCCATTTTTCATTTTTTTAACGATTTGGATCTCGGATTGAGGCAATTTTTGGGAGATTTTCAGAGAAAACATCGGGGTAAGTGTTCTTAACTCAATCTTGGTTAGATTACCCGAATCCATCACTATTTTAAACATTTAATTGGTGATTTTAGTTGGAAAAATTTGAAAACCCTCTTGGATAGATTTGAGGATTTGAGGGTCGAATTGTTATTGGTATTTAGTCATTTTGGTATGGTTAGACTCGTTGTTGAACGGGCGTTCATATTTCATAACTTTCGTCGGATTCCGAGATGTGGGCCCCAAGGGCGATGTTTGAGTTAATTTCGGATTTTATTGAAAAATGTAGTATTTTCTTATGGAATTGATTCTATAATTTTTGTTGACTGTATCGAATTAATTATGACTAAATTCGAGTCGATCGGGGTTGGAAAATAGAGAAAAAGGCATACTACTTGATTAAATTGGAGCAAATCGAGGTAAGTGACTTGTCTAACCTTGTGTGGGGAAATTTCCCCTATGATTGGTACTGATGTGATAATTGTAATGTGTTGAAAGTCGTGTACACGGGGTAAATGTGAAAGATTATATTTTTAAATTATGAAGATCACTGTTGCGCATTTAATTGATTGATATACTTTATATTTGCTTGACCTTCTCCTGCTAAGTGTTTTTACTTGTTAGTTGAAACTTGGTTTCTTTTATTCGGTGTATTATTTCAAGGTGAAATTTCTTTAATTTAAATATTATTTAAAAAATGAAGTATTTTACACTTAAAAAATTGATATTTAAAACAAGGTGGTAAATTTGTTAAATATTATATTTGTTGATATTATATGAGATTTTCTTACTAATTGTGATGGAGCCGTGAGCTCTTTATTGTGGAAAATATTATTGTTGAATTATTTTTGCAATGAGCCGTGAGCTCTTTATTATGAAAAAATATTGTTATTGATTTATTTTGGCAAATTAAAATATTTGGGCACTTGAGGTGCAAATTGTGATATATTGTGATATTGATACGCATGCGGTGGTATAAGGTCTGGGTATTGAAACGCATGCGGTGAGATAAGGGTGGCTTGATACACGTGGCTAGTGGGGAAAACTACTAGAAGTCATGCGGTGTGATAAGGGTGGCTAAAACGCGGGATGCTATTTCGGGAAATCTATTTTCTTTAAAATAAATTGTGAAGGCTCCCGCGGTGATATAAGAAAATGAGATATTGTGAATTTATTTATGATTTAAGACTGCGAAGTGGTACCTCGAGAGTGCCTTTGTTGATATTGATTTATGGCCGCAGTTGCCTTTGATTATTGTTGTGATTTTCTTAAAGTTGAAAAGAATTCTGTTTTGTTTCCACGAGTTATTATTTGCCATTATTTGGTGTAATTAAATGGTGACACACTACTTGATTCATTTCCATTTCATTTTATTTTATTATATTGTTAAACATTTTTTACCATGTCATTTTTATTTTTCAGTAGGGACTGACCTGACCTCGTCACTACATTACCGATGTTAGGCTTGGCACTTACTAGGTACCGCTGTGGTGTACTCATACTACGCTTCTGCACATCTTTTTGTACAGATCCAGGTACATCTTACCAGCCCAGACATCAGTGAGTTACCTGTGTACAGAGAGTTCAAGGTATATCTGTCAGCGTCTGCAGACTCCAGAGTCCCCTTCTATCATTATTATGTGGCTTCCTCATTTTTCTTTAATCCTTAATATATAGAGACATTGAGGATAAATTCTTAGAATCTTGCTTACCGGGTTTTGGAAGTTGTAATTATTTGAATTGCACTTTATTTAATTCAGATATCTATTATTATTCTGTATTGATAGGGTTACCTAGTCTTAGAGACTAGGTGCCATCACGACCTCCTACGGAGGGAATTTGGGGTCGTGACAAGTTGGTATCAGAGCTCTAGGTTCATAAGTGTTATGAGTCACAAGCAGTTTAGTAGAATTTTGCGGATCGGTACGGAGACGTCTATACTTATCTTCGGGAGGCTATGGAACTGTTAGGAAAATATTCACTTCTTTGATTCCTTATCGTGCGCACTGTTGACTTCAAAGTTCTAAACCATTGTCTTTTTATTCTCTCACAGATAGTGAGGACACGTACAACTGGATCCGACAATCAGACACTTGCACCCCATGTTGGAGCCGCTAGAGGCTGGGGTCGGGGCAGAGGCCGAGCCAGAGGCCGAGAAAGACCACGCGGTGCAGCCAGAGCACCTGCACGAGCTGCTGCAGCAGAGTCACTAGTAGCACCAGTTGGAGAGCAGGCACCTGAGATGCCTGTTACTACTCCTGCACTTCAGGAGGCTCTTGCCCAGTTTTTGAGCATGTTTGGCACTCTAGCTCAGAAAGGGTTAATTCCACTTGCTCCTGCCATATCTCAGGCCGGGGGAGGAGCACAGACTCCCGCCGCCCATACTCCAGAACCACGGGCCCAAGTTGATCATTCCCTAGAGGTTATACCATTGCAGCCAGTTGTCCCAGTTCGGCCTGAGATTAGGACAGCAGTTTCAGAGGGGGAGCAGCTCAGGCTCGAGAGGTACAAGAAGTACCACCCTCCCACTTTCAGCAGTTTAGCTTCAGAGGATGCTCAGGGTTTTCTGGAGGAATGTCACCGTATCCTTCGTACTATGGGTATTGTGGATTCCAATGAGGTTCCTTTCACGACATTCTAGTTTAGAGGAGCAGCCTACCAGTGGTGGCGGGCATATGAATTGGATAGTCCCTCTGAGGCAGTTTCACTCACTTGGACTCAATTTTCAGATATGTTCTTAAGGGAGTATGTTCCTCAGAGTCTTAGAGATGTATAGTGCGCAGAGTTTGAGCAGTTGCGCTAGGGTTCTATGACCGTGTCAGAGTATGCGGTCTGATTCAGTGATTTGACTAGGCATGCACCAGCCTTAGTTGCTACTGTTCGAGAATGGGTTCGCAGATTTACTGAGGGTCTCTGCCCTACTATCAGATCCAGTATGGCCCGAGAGCTAGAGATGGACATCATATACCAATATGTGGTATCAATTTCTAGGAGATTGGAAGGTATGCGGATTCGGGAGAGGGGAAAGGGAAGCTAAGAGACCCCGAGATTCTGGCAAATATAATAATTCTCGTGCCCCAGTTGCAGCTCGTCATGATAGGGGTTATGTGAGTCATCCTATTCATTCATCACTTCCAACTTCCAGTGGTATTCTGCTACTCCCAGACCTCAGGTTCCATATTATGCACCGCCAGTGTCTATTGTACCTCCTGTATGGGGTGCTTTCAGCGGGCAGTCTAGTCGATCAGGCCCGAGCTAGTCCCAGCAACCACATCCTCTGAGGGCTTATTTTGAGTGCGGTGACACTCGTCATATTATGAGAGATTGCCCCAGATTTAGGAGGGGTGCACTTCCACAGATTTCTCAGGCCCCACCCATTCCACATGGCCCTCAGGCTTCTCAGGCCATGATTACTGCACCAGTTGCCACTCCACCTGCACAGCCAGCCAGAGGTAGAGGTCAGATAGGTAGAGGTCTCCCTATAGGGAGAGGCCAGGCCAGATATTATGCCCTTCCTTCTAGGACAGAGGCCGTTGCATCCGATTCTGTTATCACAAGTATTATTCTGATCTGTCATAGAGATGCATCAGTCTTATTTGATCCAGGCTCCACTTATTCTTATGTGCCATCTTATTTTGCCCTGTATTTAGGCATATCCCGTGATTTCTTGAGTTCTTCTATTTATATATCTACACCCGTGGGTGAATCTATTATTATGGAACGCGTGTATCAATCGTGTTTAATTATTATTAGTGGTTTTGAGACCAGAGCTGATTTATTATTGCTCAGTATGGTAGATTTCGATATTATTTTGGGCATGAACTAGTTTTCGCCCTATCACGCTATTCTTGATTGTTACGCCAAGACGGTGACAATGGCTATGCTAGGTCTACCACGGCTAGAGTGGAGAGGTACCTTGGATCATGTTCCTAGCAGGGTTGTTTCATTTCTTAAAACTCAACGAATGGTTTAGAAGGGGAGTGATGTGTATCTAGCCTATGTGAGAGATGTTAGTATTGATACTCCTACCGTAGAGTCAGTTCCTGTAGTAAGAGATTTTCCTGAAGTATTTCCAGCAGATCTTTCGGGTATGCCACCCGACAAGGATATTGACTTTGGCATTGATTTGTTATCGGGAACTCAGCCCATTTCTATTTCACCATATTGTATGACCCCAACAGAGTTGAAAGAATTAAAAAGAACAGTTATAGGAGTTGCTTGATAAGGGCTTCATTCGGCCCAGTGTATCACCTTGGGGTGCTCTTGTCTTATTTATGAAGAAGAAGGATGGTTCTATGCAGATGTGTATTGATTACCGCTAGTTGAACAAGGTTACAGTGAAGAACAGGTATCCATTACCGCATATTGATGACCTATTTGATCAGCTTCAGGGTGCCAGAGTTTTCTCTAAGATCGACTTATGTTCAGGCTATCATCAGTTGAAGATTCAGGAGCCACATATCCCGAAGACTACTTTCAGGACTCGGTACGGTCATTACGAGTTCCTTGTGTCTTCTTTTGGGCTGACCAACTCCCCAGCAGCATTTATGCACTTAATGAATAGTGTATTTCAGCCCTATATTGATTCTTTCCTCATTGTATTTATTGACGACATTCTGGTGTATTCCCAGAGTTAGGAAGATCATGAATAGCACCTGAGAACTGTGCTTCAGACCTTGAGAGAAAAGAAGTTATATGCAAAATTTTCAAAGTGTGAATTCTGGCTTGATTCAGTGGGATTTTTGGGTCATATAGTTTCGTGCGAGGGGATCAAGGTAGATCTGAAGAAGATTGAAGCAGTGCAGAGTTGGTCCAGACCGTCCTCAGCTATGGAAATCCGGAGTTTCCTGGGTTTGGCAGGGTATTATCGCCGATTTGTAGAGGGTTTCTCTTCCATTGCTGCACCTATGACCAGATTTACCCAGAAGGGTACTCCATTCAGGTGGACCGAGGAATGTGAAGTGAGCTTCCAAAAGCTCAAGACAACTTTGACTACAGCCCCAGTATTGGTATTACCTACAGGTTCAGGGTCTTATACTGTGTATTGTGATGCGTCGTGTATTGGTCTCGGCGCAGTGTTGATGCAAGACGGTAGGGTGATTGCCTACGCATCCAGACAGTTAAAGGTACATGAGAAGAATTATCCGGTCCACGACCTTAGGTTAGCAGCTATTATTCATGCCTTGAAGATTTGGCGGCATTATTTGTACGGTGTCCATTGTGAGGTCTACACCGATCACCGAAGTCTACAACATCTGTTTAAACAGAAGGACCTTAATTTGCGGCAGCGGAGATGGTTGGAGTTGCTTAAGGATTATGATATCACCATTCTCTATCATCTTGGGAAGGCCAATGTAGTGGCTGATGCCTTGAGTTGTAAGGCGGAGAGTTTGGGCAGCTTAACATATTTACTGGTAGCAGAGAGGCCTTTAGCCTTGGATGTTCAGGCCTTGGCCAACCAGTTTGTTAGATTGGATATTTCCGAGCCGAGCCGAGTTTTGGCTTGTGTGGTTTCTCAGTCTTCTCTTTATGATCGCATCAGGAAGCGTTAGTATGATGACCCCCATCTGCTTGTCCTTAAGGATACAGTTCAGCACGGTGATTCCAAAAAAGTCACTATTGGAGATGACGGTGTATTACGGATGCAGGGCAGGCTATGTGTACCCAATGTAGAGGGCTTGCGTGAGTTGATTCTCCAGGAGGCTCACAGTTCACGGTACTCCATTCATCCAGGTGCCACGAAGATGTATCAGGACTTGAGGCAACATTACTGGTGGAGGAGGATGAAAAAAGACATAGTGGAATATGTAGCTCGGTGCCTAAATTGTCAGCAGGTGAAGTATGAGCATCAGTGGCCAGGTGGGTTGCTTCAGAAGTTAGAGATTCCGGAGTGGAAATGGGAGCGAATCACTATGGATTTCGTTGTTGGACTTCTATGGACTCAGCAGAAGTTTGATGCAGTTTGGGTGATTGTGGATAGGCTGACCAAATCAGCTCATTTCATTCCTGTGATGACTATCTACTCTTCCGAGCAGTTGGCTCGAATCTATATTCGCGAGATTGTCAGACATCATGGCGTACCGATATCTATCATCTCTGACCGGGGTACGCAGTTTACATCACAGTTTTGGAGGGATGTACAACGAGAGTTGGGTACTCGGGTAGAGTTGAGTGGAGCATTTCATACTCAGACGGACGGGCAGTCCGAACGCACTATTCAGATACTGGAGGATATGCTTCGTGTGTGTGTGATAGACTTTGGGGGTGCTTGGGATCAGTTCTTACCACTTGTGGAGTTTGCTTACAACAACAGTTACCAGTCGAGCATTCAGATGGCTCCGTATGAGGCCTTGTATGGTAGGCAGTACCGGTCTCCAGTAGGTTGGTTCGAACTGGGTGAGGCTAGGCTATTGGTTCGTAACGTTCGTCGGATTCCGAGACGTGGGCCCCACGGACGATTTTTGAGTTAATTTCGAATTTTATTTAAAAATATAGTATTTTCTTATTGAATTGATTCTATAATTTTTGTTGACTGTATCGGATTAATTATGACTAGATTTGAGTCGGTCGGGGTCGGAAAATCGAGAAAAAGGCATACTACTTGATTAAATTCGAGCAAGTCAAGGTAAGTGACTTGTCTAACCTTGTGGGGGGGAAATTTCCCCTAGGATTGGTATTGATGTGATAATTATAATGTGTTGAAAGTTGTGTACACGATGTGACGAGTGTGTACACGGGCTAAATGTGAAAGATTATGTTTTTAAATTATGAAGATCACTGTTGCGCATTAATTAAATTATTTTATTTTGTTATATTCTCCATCATTGATCTAATTTATATACTTTAAATTTGATTGACCTTCTCCTGCTAATTGTTTTTACCTGTTAGCTGAAACTTGGTTTCTTTTATTCGGTGTATTATTTGAAGGTGGAATTTCTTTAATTTAAATATTATTTAAAAAATAAAGTATTTTACACTTAAAATTTTGATATTTAAAACAAGTTGGTAAATTTGTGAAATATTATATTTGCTGAATATTTTGTGAGATTTTCGTACTAATTGTGATGGAGCTGTAAGCTCTTTATTGTGGAAAAATATTATTGTTGAATTATTTTAGCATGAGCCGTGAGCTATTTATTATGGAAAAATATTGTTGTTGATTTATTTTGGCAAATTAAAATATTTGGGCACTTGAGGTGCAAATTGTGATATATTGTGGTATTGATACGCATGTGGTGGTATAAGGTCTGGGTATTGAAACGCATGCGGTGAGATAAGGGTAGCTTGATACGCGTGGCTAGTAGGGGAAACTACTAGAAGTCATGCAGTGTGATAAGGGTGGCTAAAACGTGGGATGCTATTTCGGAAAAAATATTTTCTTCAAAATAAATTGTGAAGGCTCCCGCGGTGATATAAGAAAATGAGATATTGTAAATTTATTTATGATTTAGGACTACGAAGTGGTACCTCGGGAGTTCCCTTATTGATATTGACTTATGGCCGCAGTAGTCTTTGATTATTATTGTGATTTTTTTAAAGTTGAAAAGAATTCTGTTTTGTTTCCACGAGTTATTATTTGCCATTATGGTGTAATTAAACGGTGACACACTACTTGATTCATTTTTATTTTATTTTATTTTATTGTTAAACATTTTTTACCATGCCATTATTATTTTTCAGTCAGGCCTGACCTGACCTCGTCACTACTCTACCGAGGTTAGGCTTGGCACTTACTGGGTACCGCTGTGGTGTACTCATACTACGCTTCTGTATATCTTTTTGTGCAGATACAGGTACATCTTACTAGCTGAGACATTAGTGAGTTACCTGTGTACGGAGATTTCGAGGTATATCTGCCAGCGTCCGCAGACTCCGAAGTCCCTTTCTATCATTATTATGTTGCTTCCTTATTTTTCTTTAGTCTTTGATATATAGAGACATTGAGGATAAATTCTTAGAAGCTTGTGACTTATTCCTACCGGGTTTTGGGAGTTGTAATTATTTGAATTGCAGTTTATTTAATTCAGATATCTATTATTATTCCGTATTGATAGGCTTACCTAGTCTAAGAAACTAGATGCCATCACGACCTCCTACGGAGGGAATTTGGGGTCGTAACAAATTAGTAGCTACACACGAACTCTCATCACCCCGTGCGTACGTAGCCCCCACAAATTTAGAATCAAATAGCAATTTAAATTACCTATAGGGTAAATTCCCTCTTACAAGGTTAGGCAAGAAACTTACCTCATTTCAAAACTTATTTTTCGACTACAAATTCACTCTAAGGACCCAGCTTGGTGCAAAACAATCCGAAGCAAGCCAAATATTATATAAAATAATCAATACATGCACAAAAATTAATAATTTAGCTATTAGAGTAACTACCCAACCCAAATTAGAAGATTTCTAAAATTTACCACCGGGCCCACGTGCCCGGATTCCAAAAATTTTCGAAGATAATTGTTACTCATAATCTCATGAATTTAAATATATAATTTTCACCCAATTCCATAATTATTTTCGTTGTTAAATCTCATTTTTATCAAAATCTAGGTTTTTCAACTAAACCCATAATTTTTACAATTTTACATGTTAAAATTTACCCTTAATTTATGTATTTAACTTACATTGTGTAGGAATTACTTACCTTCAAAAGTTAGGTGGAAACCCCTCCCTAAGAAACTCCAAAAATCGCCAAAAAAGTAAAATAAATGAACCAAAATGGCCTAAGTCCCGTCTTAAATGAACCTCACTGCCTCCCAGTGGTTCCGTTTTTGCGGAGAATTGGCCGCTTCTGCGGCTCCGCATCTGCGGACAATGCATCGCAGATGCGGCCCTCCCCAGTTGGCCTCCTTTCGCTATTGCGGCGCCCTCTTCGCATTTGCGGGCTCACAGATGCGGTCGAGCCTTCGCCCCTGCCCCTCCAGCTCAAGGCTGCTTCTGCGGACCACTGACCAATTCTGCGGTCGCGCATCTGCGCCTCCATGTCCGCACCTACAGACTCAGCCCACGCAATCCAATTTGGCACCTGCGGCTAACTAACCGCTTCTGCGGTGCTGCACTTGCGGCCAATCCTTTGTAGGTGCGAACGCACCAGAAGCCCTGCTGCTTCAGCAACTTCTTCTAAGTCCAAACGAGTTTCGCGCATCGCCCGAATGGCATCCGAGGCCCCCGAAACCTCGTCCAAACATACCAACAAGTTCAAAATCATAAAACGGACTCGCTCAAACCCTCATAACACGTGAAATAACATCAAAACTAAGGATTACACTCCAAATCAAATCAAATGAACTTATGAACTTTAAGTTCTTCCAACTCACTCCAAACGCACCGAACCATACTTAAACTACTCGGAATGACACTAAATTTTGCGTGCAAGTCTTAAATCACCATACGAAACTATTCTCATACTCGAAATCCTAAACGGACCTCGATAACACCAAAACCTACTTCAAATCAAATTTAAAGAACTTTAAAACCTTCAATACACCAACTTTCAACTTTAGGCGCTGAAATGCTCCAGGTCATCCAAAACCCGATCCGAACATACGCCCAAGTCCAAAATCATCAATACGAACCTATCGGGACCGTCAAATCCAGGTTCCGAGATCGTTTACTATAAATGCTGACCCAAGTCAAACTTAACCCTTTTAAGCCAATAATAAGGAACTAAGAGCTCGTTTGGACATAAAATTTGATGGAAGTTTTTTTCAAAAAAAATTTACTTTTTTTCGAAATCAGCGTTTGTTCATAAAATTTTCAATTTTCACTTGAAGATGCATTTTGAAAATTTTTGAAAATTTTAAAAATTCAAAAAAGCTGTTTTTCAAAATTTTCACTCAAATCACTCACAAAACTTCAAAAACAACCCAAACTGAAATTTATGTCCAAACATAACTTTAAATTTCAAATACCATTTTCACTTGAAAAAGTTTTCACCATTTTTTCGAATTTTACAATTCTTATGTCCAAACGCCTACTAAGTGTTCCGATTTCAACCCAAATCTTTTCAAACTCGAAATAATCATCCTCGCAAGTTATAAAATAGTAAAAGCACATACGGGGGGAGTCTTATTTAGGGGGAACGGAATTCTAGAAAGCAAAACAATCGGTCGGGTCGTTACAACAAGTGAATACGTCATTCCACTTATTACATTATTTTTTCTCTTCCATTTAGTGTCCTTTAAAGTTTTGACTCACTGATTAAGAAGCTCGTTTAGTAGCATTAATCATCATGGTTATTTGACTCAACTATCATTTGTATTCTCTTCAAATTACCTTTTATCTCACATTAGACCTTTTAGATCATTAATTGGAGTAAGATAGATTTTGATTTTTTTTTTAAAAAAAAATGATTTTCTAAAATGATACCTATTTTGGTCCAAATTGATTTGGCTAAAATGATACTCCTTATTTTGGAACGAAGTGAATACATATTTTCTATTTTTTAAAACTTATTAAGTTAGGGTCTAATGGTAAAATAATGGAGATAAGATTTTGGTATAATTAATCAAATTCACCTAAGTAGTAGTAGAATTAATGGATGGAAAAAACAAGTGAACCACCAACGCCTAATGGAATAGGAATCACTAAAAATTCAACCACAGGCAATGAAGGAGACGTAGAACTCTAGTTAGACCTTGCCTCATGTCTCCTCGAGAAGGTCAAAGTTTGAATTCAATATTAGAGAATGTAGACTACTTGTCTATTTTAATTGTATTTGACTTGTTAGCAGATCAACCAAACCCAAACTACCTTATTAACTATTCGTGGAATTTTTAGTCATATGCATGCTCTTGAATCTTGGCAAATTTCATCAAAATTCAAAACCATCATATACTACTCCCTCCGTCCCATTTTAATTATCGCTTTAGTTTTTTCCATGTCCGTTAAAAAATAATAAATACAAGGCCTCTTCCCTGTATAATCTATCCATCCCCTTCACACAATCACATTAGCCCTGCCTACTTGAGAAGTGGACTATGTACGTGTAACGTGTTCATCTAAGTACTTAAAATTTAATACTCCATCCGTTTCAATTTGCATGATTTAGTTTGACTTGCCATAAAGTTTAAAGAAAAAAAAAGACTTTTAAAATATATTATCCTAAAAGCTTAAGGGGCAAAAATTTTATGGGACCATGACTTTTTTGTGGCTATAAAAACTTCTCATTAAGGGTAAAGTGGATAAAATAAAAAGTTTAAAGTTAAACTGTTTTCAAATATAGAAATATGTCGTTCTTTTTGGAACAAACTAATAAGGAAAGTGTATCATTTAAATTGAAACAGATGGAGTATGTACTAGTTTGAAAATGTATATGTATATATCTCATGTAAATTAATATATTTTGTTTAAATAATAAAAGCGAAAAAAAAATGATCCTTAAAATAGATAATGTATTGTGAAAGAATAATCTCTTTGAAACCCAACGAAAGCTAGAAATGCGGTATTAGTCAAAAAGAAGTTGAAAATTAAAGTTAAGAGCAGAGTATATCCATCAACTGAATTATGACTCATTTTAAAAGAAGCAATTGTCAATCTATGGGGAGTTTTATTCATGATATGATATTTAAAAAAAATTCCAATTCTTGAAATTTAATTTCCTAACAGTCCATATAATTCCTCATTTGGACCCTTCTAAGCAATGTTATTAGTTATTACTACGTTATTAAGATTTTACCGAGCAAGTTAGTGACCGCATTAACTTGACGGGGCATAGCAAAATCTTAGTGCTCAATTATTTTATTATTTCAACATTATATATACTTGAAAAATCTTGGTGACTACACCAAAATTGATGCGACCATACCAAGAACACGCTAACTTCCAGGACTTAATTTTTTGTTCCATATTTAGAACCCAATTCCAATGGGAAAATAAAGAAATCTTAGCCCAAATTTTGGATTTATTTCTTAACCCCCCAAAAGAAAGAAAAAGTTATGGGGAAAAATCCATGATTTACAAAGCCAGATATTGTATTTAAATCTAGCCACAATATCTAAAGTCAAGACGGGATAAGAAAATATGGAAAACAGAGGAAACTACCTCTAACCTTTGGAGATTAAAGAGGAGGTGAAAGATAAAACATTTTGATAATTGGGGAAATTATTACCCTAGACTTTTTATTCCATGAATTCTACTTTAGTTATTTTCAATAGCAAATAGTTTTATTCGTATTCCAATTTTAATTCTTCAGTTAGTAATAATAATTCAATTAACTTTTGTCGATGGTTGAACTTAGATACTTTAATAATTAAATTAGTTAAAGCTAGGTTTAAGCTCTTTTCAGATTTGACTTCAGATTCAAAAATGGATTATATTTGCAATAATCACTTTCCGTTTTGGTGGGTGCAATTGTTACCAAACATTAATACTACAATCACTTTATCTGATAATTTCATGTATTCTCAAGGGAATGATACTTTATTATTAACTAGTCTTTATGGCACGTTGCGCGTGTATCTCGTGTTAATGAGTATAAATTTTTTTTAAAAGAAGTTACATAAATTTTAAACTGAAAATTTTGTTTGAGTTATCATAAAAGAAAAGTTAAAATAGGTAAGTTTTTAAAAATAATGATTGTGTATTTTCCTATACATATGCGATCTTTCCCTATTTTTAATTTGTATATGAGTGTGCTTTATTTTAGGATTCCTTTATTATATACATAACTACAATGTTTATATATGTTTTCTTATTTAATCATATAAGTGTTAAGTATTATTTAATGGTTATTCTATCATTTCAATTGGTTTTATATATGTAAGGCAACTTCGGTAAGTTCAACTACTTAAATTAATATTCAATTTTATGTGTTTATTGTCTTATTGCAATTGAAGTGGCAAAATCCAAATAGAACTTAAAGTATTAAATATTATGACTTTTTACCTACCTGAAATATGAGTTTCCTATTCATCTGTATTCTCTTCTCCCCTTTTTTAAATGCTTTGCACCTCATGAAACAAGAATTGTACGTGAAATAGGACTTAAGTTTACCAATGAAATAAGAAAAGCATTATAGTTTAGATTTCATACAAATAAAATAAGAATATATATATATATATATATATATATATAATCTTAGTTGATTTAAAACTCCTTAATATTAGGAAAAAATTAAATATTGATAATAATTTAAAAACAAGCAATTTAAGTTGGCAATAAATTAGTATTGTTAATTATAAAATGTAAGAAAAATAATAGTGAACTAATTAGACATAGATTGAATTTCTAACTAATTGTTTTTTTTTTTATGAATTGCAAAGGTCCAAACAACCTCTAAAAAGTCTGTAAATTAACTCAAATTTGAAATCCTTCAAATCTTAAACATGAAATAGAGAGTTAAATACAACTCAAAAAGTAATTAATATCATGATTAAAAAGTCAATCCGAGCATGAATAAGCTCTTTTTATGGAAGTGCTTGCTATACAATTCAAAAAAGGAAAGAATTTATGATTAGGAAAAAATCAAATGACTATTCATATATACTAAGAAAATAAATTAATGAATATTTTTAGATATAGGAAAAATAACTAAATGACTATTTTGTCCAGCGTAAACTCTGTTTTAGAAGGGTAAAAAAGACGAACGACATTTCGCTAAGGGTCTTCGTGCTTTTAATATAGTATAGATTACTATTATTTATAAAGTTTTCTCTCTCTCTGCTCTCTCGAGGCGCATGATGGTGGTGAATACTAGTGTACGCCCTTGCCGGAATGGCTAGGGGACGGACGAGGAAGGTTGTGAACATGATCGAACTATCGAATGTGAAGATGACCAAAGTGAATCGACGATTTGTTGAGCAAAACGAGGTAGGGCACAAGGAGGGTGTGGGGAAGAAATGAGTTCTCAAATCAATACAGGCCCAGCAAAATTGGTGGCTGCCTAGAAGCCTACACCACCTCCTCGGGAAGATCTGCTACTCAATTTGCCCAGTGACACACTAAGGGACCAAGTGATTCAACAGGTAACTCCATGGCCAGAACTGCCGAGTCGAAATTCCATAGCCAAAACTCCAGAATTGGGGATGGAGGTAACGCAAAGGGGGGCAGGACTTGAAACAAGAGCAATGAAACCAAATGATGAGAAAAAAGGGGAAACCCTAGAAGTGGGGACCCAAGGTGTGCAACAACGATTAGAACTGGGTCATGAGGAAAGGGATAAACAATCGTGGGTTAATTTATTTGAAAGCAACAAATATGCATCCAGAGGAATGAATTTGAGCTACATCGCACCTACAATTCAAGACAGAATCAAAATTGTGAAACTGGAAAAAGAGGAGGTTGATGCAGAGACAGAAAAATGGATGAGGGCATCCATATTCTATGTTGTGGGTGACTCCCCCACAAATGTGGCAGTGGAAAGATTCATAGCAAGTCAATGGAAGATAGCAGAGAAATCAAGGGTATATTATCACAATGATAGCTACTTTCTCATCCATTTCCACAGTATGGAGGACCGGAATAGAGTTATGTCATCGGCCCCAAATACCATTAACAACAAGCCAATAATTGTGAGGGAATGGACAACGAATTTCAATTTCAAGAAAGAAATGTTGAGGACACTGCCATTGTGGGTAAGATTCCCTAACCTACCAATGAATTGTTTGGGTGTCAAGTCCTTAAGCAGAATTGCTAGCAGTCTTGGTGTTCCTATCTATGCAGACGATTGCACTACCAGAATTGATAGGATTTCCTACGCAAGAGAGCTCATAGAGGTAGATATCACAAAAGAACTCCTGGATAAGATAGTAGTAAGGGATCCAACTGGAAGGAGTTATAAATAGGAAGTGACCTATGATTGGAGACCAGTATACTGCAATACTTGTCGACAACTGAGGCACACATGCCAGGAGAAGGAGAAGTATGAATAAGCAAATAAGAAGCCCAATCAAGTTAGGAGGAATGTCCCCAAATTCAGGCAGGAATGGCAAGCAAAAAGGGTAACACAAGATGAGAAAAAGAAAGGAATAATGGAAGCAACAAAGAAACCAAATGAAGAAACAAGAAAGCATACGAGTATGAAGGCAGGTGCCTAAAATATGAATGAAGGATGGATAGAAGTGAGGGGGAAATCAGCAGGCAAGAGTCAAGCAATAATGAGTCTGAATGAAAATATGTAAATCAAAAATGGATTTGATCCACTTGAAGCAAGTGACCAGTAGCTGATTGCACAACCAAACTTAGCAATAGAAGTGGGACAGTGTAGTGTGAGCAGAGGGGAGATACATCAATAACCTTCCATTATACGATGAAATTAATCACATGGAACGTTAGAGGATTGAATAAGTTGTATAAGCAGAAGGAGTTAAAGGAGTTTTTAAAAGTAAATAATGTAGGCATTATTGCAATAGTGGAGCAAAGATTAGTAGAGGAGAATGCTAAGAGAACTATAAATAAAATAGACCCCTAGTGGGGTTGGTGCCATAATTATAGCACAGGCACAAACAGAACGATTTGAATTCTATGTGATACAAACAAAGTTAAGTTTATAGTAGACTATACACATACATAGCTAATACATGGACATGTATGCGTATAGGACACAAACATGAAATTTAGCTTTACATATATATATGGTCTACATACAGTAGGTGATAGGAAACTTTTATGGCATGAATTAAGACAACTATATACTGTGCAATATGGATCATGGGTTGCAATGGGATATTTTAATGCTGTGTTGACAGAAGAAGATAGAATCAATGGGGCTCCAGCACATGAAAATGAGATTGTTCACTTTAAAGAGTTTATCCAAGACTGCAATATGGCTGAACAAAGAAGTATTGGGGCACAATTCACTTGGTTGAACAATACAGTAAGTAGCAGGATAGATAGAGGGGTGGGGAATGCAGAATTGATGCTTGCTTACCCACTACTAGATATAGTAATCATGGCTTCATATTTCTCAGACCATGCTCCATTGACAATCCAATTAACAAAGCAACAAATCAAAAGTTATAAACCATTCAGTTTTTTTAACTTCATTGCGGAGCATGCAGAGTTTCAACAAAGTATGGAGAAATGATGGAATAGTATCAACAAGGAAGATCGCATGGAGAATATATGGGGCAAACTGAAGAAGGTCAAGCAGGAGATCAAAAAGATCAACACAACGCAATACTCAGGAATAGGGGACAAGATAAAGAGCTACAGACAACAATTAAATCCAGGAATCAGTGGCTGCAACTAGGGGACGACAATACATCCTACTTTTTTGCAACCATGAAAAGCAGAATGGCACCAAATAAGATCAGAACCCTGGTGGATGATCGAGGTAATCTGATAGAAGGGGAAAATGATATACAAGAGCAAATTCATGGGTACTACAAACAGCTCCTAGGAGAAGCTGCTACTGCACTACCTGCAATCAATCCACAAGTCATGAAAGATGGCCACTGCTTGACCAGAGAAATATAGTTAAAACTGATTGAACCAGTATCAAAATTCGATGTAAAGAATGCACTCAATGACATAGATGACAACAAGGCTCCAGGATGTGAGGAATTCTATGCTGTATTTTTCAAGAAATCTTGGAATACAATAGGAAAGGAGATAACACAGGCAGTGATACAATTCTTTGATATCAGAAAAATGTATCTACCTATTAATTGCACTATAGTCACTCTAATACCAAAGGTTAAGAACCCATCTACTGTCAAACAATTCAGACCCATTTCTTGTTGCATTATAGTGTATAAACTGATATCAAAGATCTTAACCAAGACGCTACAAGGAGATATGAACTACCTAGTTGATCAAAATCAAGCAGCCTTTGTCAGTGATCTCTGATAACTTTATAATTAGCCACGAGCTAGTTAAGGGATATAGCAGGAAAGGAGTTTCTCCAGGTGTATGGTGAAAGTAGACATGCAGAAGGCATACGACTCATTATAATAGCCTTTCCTGGAACAAGTACTCAGTGCTCTAAACTTCCCAGGAATTTTCATAAAGTGGATAATGACATGTGTTAAAACTGTATCTTACTCGATCATTATAAATGGAAAACCTTGTACACCATTTCCAGCCAAGAAGGGTCTAAGACAGGGGAACCCAATGTCCCCCTTCTTGTTTGTGATTGATATGGAGTACCTAACTAGGAAACTCAAAAATCTACAGAGAAATTCAGATTATAATTTTCACCCAAAATGTGCAAAGATGCAGATTATACAATTGAGCTTTGTTGATGATTTGCTCATTTTCAGCAGAGGAGATATGAGATCAATACGACTGCTCATGGATTGTTTCAATGAATTCTCAAGGTGTTCTGGTATGATAGCAAATAAAGATAAAAGTTTCATTTACATTGGAGGTGTCAGTAGAGAAATGCAAGAGGAGATACTAGCAGTATCTGAATTTGCCAAAGGGGAATTGTCAATCAAATATCTTAGAGTCCCGTTGAGCTATAAACAAATTTCAATAGTACTATGCCAACCACTACTAGAGAAGATGATAGGTAGGATTACTTAATGGACTACAAAATTCCTGTCATATGTTGAACGATTTCAGTTGATAAAGAATGTACTCTTCTCAATTCAAGTCTTCTGGTCACAAATATTTGTGCTACCAGAGAAAATTGTTAAGGTGATAGAAGCAACATGTAGAAGTTTTCTATGGACAGGCACAACTGAGATATCAAGAAGAGCACTACTAGCATGGAAGAAAGTATGTTGGCCAAGAACAACATGAGGATTTAATGTACTGCATCTAGAGACCTGGAACAAGGCTGTTGTGATTAAACTAATGCGAAACCTATGCACAAAGAAAGATAATATGTGGGTAAGGTGGGTCCATATATGCTATGGGAAAGGAAGAAATATTTGGGAAGTTCAAGTCAACCAAGATTCCTGGGTTCTAAACAAGATACTAAAAGCTAAAACATATCTGTCAAAGGCTGGCTTGTGCATCACTGACCTACTGAAAATGAATTCATACTCCATAAAAGTGATGTACCATCAGTTGAGAGAAGATCCTAAAATGCCATGGAGAAAACTAACTTGTAACAACTATGATGTACCTAGGTGGGGTTTTATACTACAACTAGCACTACAATCAAGGCTACATACCAAAGACAAGGTAGCAGGTTGAGGATCGATGATTGATCAAACATCTGAGTTCTGTAAGGAAGAAAATGAAATCATGTAACATATATTTTTTGAATGCAAGGTGACTAGAGAGGTTTGGGAAATATTATTGAAATGGCACGGGATTCATAGATCAGTAATAACATGAGATGAAGAAGTGGAATGGGCAATAAACGAAATGAAGGGAAAAACACCGAAGGCATAAGTATATAGAATGATATTAGCAGGATGCATCTACTATATATGGATAGAGAGGGACTCAAGAATATTCAAGACTAAGTCTCAGCATGTAGAGAGAATACTTAGATCATTAGTTCAGGACATCTTTCAGAGAGGCAACAAGAAAACTAAGATAAAATGTAGATTGAGAGAGCTTAATAGATATCCATGGGCGTAAGAGATATATATATATATATATAGTGAGGAAGACAAGATGATCCTTGCAGTTGGGGCTTCATGTCCAACTTGCAGGCAATAGCTCGGAGTTTCTTCAGTTTTCCAGTTTTGAACTTTGTACATATTTGATACATAGTAATAAAAAATCTTTAATTACCAAAAAATGATACTTTATTTGAGTACTATTTTATTACCTTAACGATTAGTACTTGCTAGTGTTTTTAGTTCACGTCATTGTTTGCATATATGGCTGTCAGGTTAGTGTTAAATCTTGGCACATTAAAAGGGTTAAGTCAATCAATGAGTCAGATAAATTGGGTAAATTTGAGCTAAATAATAAATTATAGTCCAAGTCACTTACTAGAAAGGTAGGTTTATTTGGACTATTAGGGGTTATGTGATTCTTATGCTAATTGTGCGGGGATTATAATGTGAGGATCTTTTATGTTGTGAATAATAATGAAAGAATTATTATGCGGCCGTGATTAACAATATATGATTGATATAATATATAAAATGCATTCCGAACTTGTCTCGATAAATGAGTTTCATACACAACCTTTACGGATGTCCCAATACCATCCTATACTTTGTAGGACTGATTTTTTCTACACCCTTGTAAGCCATCTCTCAGGCGCATTGTGTCTAACTACAAAGGGGCGCGTTTATTGCTATGATTTAATCGTGAAAACAAAACAAAAATTGTCACCACTAATTACAACCCCCTACGGTAATATATTCCTCTTTCCTCTCATTTAATACCGACCCACCTTATTTCTTCTTCCACCATACCAACCTCAGTAACCCTAATTTAATTTTACTACCAAATCAGCCATAACTGATGTTCAAGATTCGATTTTTGAAAGCAAATGTAGTTAATTTTTGGTTATTTGAGTTAAATTTCGTCTGTTTCTACTTAACATTTTCCTATTTTTCTTGTGTTTTGAACTGCAGTTTTTGTATATAATGGCTTCGAAAAGGTTGAGTAGGCTTTATACGGAAGAGGACAATCATGTATCTACTGAAAAAGTGTGATGTAATCATAGATATTTGTTGTCATTGTTGACTTCTTGGACCCCTAGGAATCCTAGTAGAAGGTATTGGGCTTGTCCATGCTATGGGATAAGTTGATTTAATTTTCAAGATTAAATAAGTTAAGATATCAAGAAATAGAATTCTAAAATATCAATTTTATTGTTATTTATGATAGGGTGCTAGAGCATGTGATTTTTGGCGTTGGAGGGATGGAGAAATTGTAATGACCCAACAAGTTATTTTGACTTTTAGTACCTTGTTCCCCTGAATAAAACTCCTTGTATGTGCTTTTAATAAATTATGACTTGCGGGGAAGGTTGGTTCGGGATTTGGAAGTGTTCGGGTTGAAATCAAAATACTGGTTCCTTAAGTTGGCCTTAAAATACTAAGTTTGACTTCGGTCAACATTTTGAGAAAATGACCCCAGAATCGAGATTTGACGGTTCCGATAACTCCGTATGATGGTTTTGGACTTAGGAGCGTGTTTGAAATTTTATTTGGAAGTCCGTAGTTAAATTAGGCTTGAAATGGCTAAAATAGGAATTTAAGTTTGGAAGTTTGACCGGGGAGTTGACTTTTTATATCGGGGTCGGAATCCAGTTCCGAAAATATTTATAGCTCTGTATGTCATTTATGACTTGTGTGCAAAAGTTGAGGTCAATCGGAATTGATTTGATAGGTTTCGATACCGAATGTAGAAGTTGGAAATTTTAAGTTTCATTAAGCTTGAATTGGAGGATGATTCATGGTTTTAGCGTTGTTTGATGTGATTTGAGGGTTTGACTAAATTCGTATGATGTTTTGGGACTTGTTGGTATGTTTGGTTGAGGTCCCAAGGGGTTCGGGTGAGTTTCGGATGGCTAACAGATCATTTTTGGCCTTTTAGAGATAGTTGATAGCTGCTGGTATTTTCTTCTGATTTTCCTTATACGCGATCGCGTAGGTTCGTCTGCGATCGCGTAGGGTAATTTGGGCAGAGGTGACTTTGTTCTACGCGATCGCGTGAATGAGGTTGCGATCGCGTAAGCTTAATTTGGGCAGCTGGAAAATTGTTTTATGCGATCGCATGGGCACGTCCGCGATCGCGTAGGTTGGGCCAGTCTGTGCATCGCAATCACGTGGCATTATTTGCTATCGCATAGGGGAAACTTGAGAGGAGTTGGGCCACGCACTTAATGCTTCGCGATCGCGTGAGAAGGTTCGTGATCGCGTAGGTTTGCGGAGTCAGTGCTTCACGATCACGTGGGACTTTCCGCGATCGCGTAGAGTTAATTTTGGCAGTGTAAAAATTGTGCTTCGCGATCGCATGAGGAAGTTCGCGATCGCGTAAAAGAAATAACTGGACAGAGAGAAATTTTCCATTTTTAACGATTTGGAGTTCGGATTTGGACGATTTTTGGGAGATTTTCAGAGAAAATAACGGGGTAAGTGTTCTTAATTCAATATTGGTTAAATTACCCGAGTTCATCACTATTTTTATCATTTAATTGGTGAATTGAGTTGGAAAAGTTTGAAAACCCTCTTGGATAAATTTGAAGATTTGAGGGCCGAATTGTTATTGAAATTTAATGATTTTGGTATGGGTAGATTCGTGGTTGAGTGGGCATTCATATTTTGTAACTTTTGCCGGATTCCGAGACGTGGGCCCCACGGACAATTTTTGAATTAATTTCGGATTTTCATTAAAAAATGCAGTATTTTCTTATAGAATTGATTCCTATAAATTTTAATGATAGTATCGAATTATTTTGGCTAGATTCGAGCCCGACATAGTTAGATAATCATGGAAAAGGCCTTCTAGTGAATTAAATTAGAGCAAAATTGAGGTAAGTCTCTGTTAATCTTGTGAGGGGAAAATCACCAAATTTCCGCAGGTGCGATCCCGACAGGTCTGCCCAGAAACAGCAGAAATCCCAGCATTTTCAACAAGTCCAAATTCGATCTGAACCTCGTCCGAAACTCATCTGAGCTACTCGGGACCTCGTCCGAATTTACCAATAAGTGTCGTAACACAACACGGACCTACTCGGGGTTTCAAATTACATCACACAACACCAAAATTACGAATCGCGCGTTGAAGCAAATTATAAGTTTTTAAATCTTCCAACTTCTATATTTTGCGCCGAAATGTATCAAATCAATCCGGAATGACTTCAAATTTTGCACACAAGTCATAATTGACGTAATGGAGCTATTCCCACTTTCGGAATCAAAATCCGACCTCGTTATCAAAAATTTATCATTCGATAGGATTTTTCAAAATCTTCTATTTTCTAACTTTTGCCAAAATGCGTCGAATTGCCCTACGGACTTCCAAATAATTTTCTGGACACGCTCCTAAGTCCAAAATTACCGTACAGAGCTATTGACATCATCAAAATTCTATTCCAGAGTCGTTTGCTCAAAAGTAAACTCTTCGGTCAATTCTTTCCATTTAAGCTTCAAAATAAGAATTTTTCTTTAAATTAAATTACGAATCTTCCGAAAACCAAACTCGACCACACACGCGGGTCATAATACATATTGTGAAACTTCTCGAGACCTTAAGTCACTGAACGGGGCGTAAATTCTTAAAACGACAAGTCGAGTCGTTACAACAGCAGGTTGTGGATAAAACTTACAAAGGAGTTCAATATGTGATCCTTCCAGAGAAAAAGGAGGTCTCCGAGCAGAAGGAAAGGGTCTTCAGTGAAGAATAGGGTCTCCAAGACGAAGTGAAACTAAGACTGGGCATGGGCAGGTCTCAGTGTGTCAAGATCGACCTGTGATCTTGACTAAGTGGGCTATGAACTACTTGTGTTCATAGCAAAGAAAGGGAAACAAGTTAGGAAGGTGAGTCTTTCTAAATGTTTCAAAATGTGGGCTCAGGCTAGGCGTTGAGCAGGTCTTAGTTTGCAAGATCGACTAGTGATCTGTGCAAAGTAGGAAACAAGAGGGAAACGTGAGTGTTCCTAAGTATTTCCAAAAAAGGGCTAAGGCTAGGCATTGAGCAAGTCTTAGTTTGCAAGATCGACTTGTGATCTGTGCAACATAGGAAACAAGAGGGAAACGTGAGGGTTTCTAAGTATTTCTAAAACAGGGGCTAAGGCTAGGCTTTGTGCAGGTCTTAGTGAGCAAAGATTGGCTTGTAATTTTTGCAAAGTGGGAAACAAGAGGAAAACGTGAGTGTTTCTAAGTGTTTCCAAAACGAGGGCTAAGGCTAGGCTTTGTGCAGGTCTTAGTGAGCAAAGATCGGCTTGTGATCTTTGCAAAGTGGGAAAACAAGAGAGAAACATGAGTGTTTCTAAGTGTTTTCAAAATTTAGGTAAGGCTGGGCGTAGGCAGGTCTTAGTAGCTATGAACGACTTGTGTTCATAGCAAAGTGGAAAACAAGAGAGAAACGTGAGGGTTTCTAAGTATTTCCGAAAGTGGGCTAAGGCCGGGGCGTTGGCAGGTCTTAGTATTACAAGATCTATTTATGATCTTGGCCGGACGAAGTGGGCTGTGAATGGATTGTGTTCATAGCAAAGAGAGGTCCTTTGTATATTTTGTGATTAATACAAAGGTTGGGATTTTTCCGTACTTGATTGTGTTCTCTTTATGTTGCTGCCGAATCTTGTGTAAGGCCAAACTTGATGAAAAGTTGGCTAAGTGTTGGGAAAGGCTGAGTAACTTGAGTGTCAGGTTGCTGCCACGCAGTGTCAATCGGGCGCGAAAAATTTGCCCAAATTGACCCTGTGACAACTGGTATCAGAGCCGAAAGAAATGGGTGATTCCACTTTCTTTCAAAAGTCTAGGGTGCTACTGAATGTGGTAATATACCGATGATTCGGATGGTCAAGAGAAGGCCATGTTTGCCAGGTCGTGCAACCATATTGCAAAACAGTGGGAGCCATGGACTATAAACTTTGGGCATGATCATAGCAGAGATCTTGCCAAGGATGCGTGCGACGCATCAGTTGAGTGTCTTCCTGATGGGATAGACTTTTGGACTACCTGAGGGCATTGCCAAGGTGAGGAGACGAATTCGAGGGTATAGCGAAGCTTTGGAATTGGGCGAATTTCCAAGTTGGAAGATGTCATCATTCTGGAAAGGGGTACGCCGAATGATCGGGGACCGTTGAGAGTCCAAGTACGAGGCACACCGAACCGGGAAGCCGTGCTAGCAGGACCAAGAGAGTACCTGTCTATAGGGCGAGTATTGAAGTACTACCGGGAGTATCGGGTACTTGTTGAGGAAGTGACAGTTAGAAAACAAAGAGCTTTGTTAGGGAATGCGGTGATGCTATGACTTTGAGAACTTAGTACTCACCAAGAGTCATCCCAAGAGCTGGCTGAATGCCAAGTGAGACGACAGTGCTAAGATGTATCCTCCACATTGAGTGTGGGAGGATCCTGCCTATGCAAGAGGCATAAGGGCGAAGTTGTGAGTCCGGAAGCCAACACATCTTCAAGGTACTGAGGGCAAGGAAAAGCTACGGGAGCGAAAGGCTACAGGAGCTATGCCAGAGGGCGTTGTAAGGCTAAGTGAGCGACGAAGATGCGAGAGTCGCGCCACGACAGCACGTTGATGTGTTTACCTGTGAAGGAAAAGCTTCAGACGGACATGAAGGTCGTGAGGGTCATGGTGTGATTGACTAGTGTGAGTCAATCACAAAGTGAGACACCAGAGGGTGCGAGTGCGGAGGCACTTTCCAAGTGAACACCGAAAGGAGGTAAAGTGCAGAGGCACGCTTGGAAGATACTTGGGGGAGAAGTGCATGGGGCATGACTCCTTTTGAGAAAGGACTTCGAGGAAGTCCAACCCAAATTTTGTGTGTGTGTGTGTGTGTGTGTGTGTGTGTGTATATATATATATATATATATATATATATATATTGTGAATTGTTAGATAAAAAAATATTAAAAGATGAAAATCTCATATGCTTAAATTTTCTGTTTAAATTAATTAATTGTTAAAAGAATTGTTCATCCTCTTGAATTGATCTTATAATAAAATGTATTGAAAGAAACTGAATATATAGTGACAACTCCTAATAGAAAGATAGCATAAGTGCAGTCAATAATCACGGTTAAAATGCAGTCACTGCTCCTTAATAACACCATTCATTAGTCATACAATACTAAATATTGCAGTCACACCTGCAAATACTAAAGATTGCATAATTGCACCACTCACAACTGCTAACTCAAAATATTGCAGTCACATTTATCAATACAAAATATTGCAGTCACAACTGCTAATACAAAATATTGCAGTCATAGCTGCTAATACAAAACATTGCACTCACAGCTGCTAATAGACTGCCAAAGTAGAGAAAATATTCCTAAGATTTCCTAGGTTGTGAGGATTGTATAGTGAAACTTCCTTGACTTAACTGTGCAGCTCTTGACCTTGTCTGGATGACCTTTTTTCCTCTCATCTGATGGAGTTGTCTTTGTGTACAGCTCTTGACCTCCGTAAAGGAGTTTAGCTTATCCATGTAGACTTTTCATCCAAGAAAGAATCTTACTGTGACTAATTCAAAAGATATTTTAAACCCAACACAAAGTAGATATATAACTATATCAGACCAGTATTTACCAAATCAAACTATATGCAACAACATACTCAGCACTATTACTGTAGTAGTGACGAAGAAAACCCTAGAGCTCAAAACAGCATAAAGGCGACGAACAACACTAACCTTTAAAAAGCATATGTTCTGTCCAAAATTCAAATCGAAGAAAGATTGTAGAATCAACGACTGGTAACAGTGACCGAACCCCTTTCCTTGCAACTCGAACAAATCCAACAACTCGTCAAAACCCAAAATATCAGTAAAATAAAACGACAATTTGAGGTTCTAACTAGGTTTAATCAAAGAAACATTCATCTTATCCCTTCAATTTTAGTCAGAAAGAATGAATTTCAGACGGATTTGAGATTAGGGTTTTTTCGTCGACTTGAAAATTTTTTACGGGGTGGGTGAAATGAACTGATAAGGAAAATAGGTTGGATAAATATTTGACTACAAACGATGTCATTTTTAAATGTAAAAAATGGTTAAAATAATTAATTATAGTCAAACTAATAATACTCTCTTAAGTCTTCATTTAAATACGTGGCATCACCATATGGCGTGTGTATACTACACAACATAGAATTACTGGGAGATGGCTTACAAGGGTGCACAAAAAATCAGTTCTAACAAATATAGGGTGGTATTGGAACACCCGTTAAGGTTGAGTAAGAAACTCATTTATCTGAACAAGTTCAGGGAGTATTTTATGTATTATCCCTATATGATTTGCTATAGAATGATTAATAATGAACATATTGTTACGCATAAAATTACTTACTTTAAGGATAAATTAATACATTAAATCCCTGTATTTAACAAGCAGTATAATTTAATCAAAAAGATCAAGATCTAAATAAATATTATTATCTTTTGTGTTTAAACGATAAACTGGACTTTGAGTTCAATTTTGCCAACCGTTGGTCAGTGCATATAATGGATAGGCTTTTGGATACAATTGCTGAATGAATAAATAAATTAAATCACATGCAAAATTAATTATATCACTACAAATATTCATAAAATCATTTGGCTTTCCATAAGCCGCGCGCATTGGGAAGTTAAAGTTTAAGTAATAATCTCCATTAGATCTCAGTTCAGCTTTTGGTAATTCTAAATTATTCATACACCCTTAATATTACATTTAATTTTTATGTCATATGTTGACTATGTAAAAGGATTTAGATAAATCCTATATATTTTTTGCCCAATCCAATTCAAAACTAGAAAGATGTGATTATTCATATAGCCCCTGTTGTTTTATGTGATTAAATGGTTTATTGCTGTTAGACAGTTTCATTGTTGCTATATTATTCTGTTTTAAATTTTAAAACATGATACACATGGTTTTTCCTTTTCTTTTTATGAACTAGACCTATTCATAGTTTATTTGCCCCAGATCCATCGATATTTGAAATTAACATAGTTATTTCTTTAATTACGATCTTTTAAAACATTCTTTTTGGAATTATTAACAATAAAAATTATTACTTAGTGACATCTATAAAAAATAGAAATAATATATGAGTTAATCATGAAATTAAATGCTTTAATTTGACCATTGTATCAACAACGATCAATATTGAATGTTTTTAATACAACAATAACATACCCAATATTATTCCACACCGTGAGTTCTGGGGAGGGTAGTGTGTACGCAGACCTTACCCCTACCTTGTGAAGATAGAGAGGCACTTTCCAATAAACCCTCGGCTTAGGAAAGCATAAGCACCATATTGATGAAAATATAGACAAGAAGGGCCAGTACCAAAAAGTTATATAAAAGCAGAATAAAAACAACAAGATAGTAAGGTGATCAACAATGAAAGAAAATAACGGTTAGTCATAAAAACCCACTACCAACATAAAGCGAGACTGTGTCTCAATACTACTGTTCTGAACACTCTAGATTACCTACTCTACTACCCTAATCCTCGACCTCCATACTTTCCTATCAAGGGTTATGTCCTCGGTCAGCTGAATCTGCGTTATGTCTTGCCTAATCACCTCTCCACACCTCTTCATTGGCCTTATCTCTACCTCTCTGTAGGCCCTCCAATGTCAATCTCTCACACCTCCTCACCGGGGCGTCTGTGCTCCTCCTCCTCACATGACCAGACCACCTAAGTCGTACTTTTCCGCATCTTGTCCTCAACAGGGGGCCACACCCATCTTGTCGCGAATAACCTCATTTCTAATCCTATCTAACCTGGTGTGTCCGCACATCCATCTCAACATCCTCATCTCTGTCACCTTTATCTTTTGGACATGAGCGATCTTGACTGGCCAACACTCCGCCCCATATAACATCGTTGGTTTGACCACTACTTTGTAAAACTTACCCTTAAGTTTCGGTGGCACCTTCTTGTCACACAAAACACCGGAAGCGAATCTTCATTTCATCCATCCAGCCCCAATACGATGTGTGACACCTTCAACAATCTTCCCACCCCCCTGAATAATAGACCCAAGGTACTTAAAACTCCCTCTCCTAGGGATGACCTGCGAGTCCAGCCTCAGTTCCCCTTCCCCTCCTTGAGTCTCGCCATTGAACTTACACTCCAAGTATTCTATCTTAGTCCTGCTCAAATTGAAATCTTTAGATTCCAGGGTCTGCCTCCATACCTCTAATTGTGCGTTCACACCGTCTTGTGTCTTGTCAATCTATACAATATCATGCACCACGACACCTCCCCTTGGATGTGGCGTATCAGTACGTCCATCACCAAAGCAAACAAAAAAGGGCTGAGTGCCGACCCCTGATGCAACCCCATCATAACCGGAAAATGGTCAGTGTCCCCACCCACCATCCTCACTCGGGTTTTTACTCCATCATACATGTCCTTAATCAACCTAACGTAGGCAACAGGTACATCTCTAGCCTCCAAACATCTCCACAAAACCTCTCTCGGAACTTTATCGTATGCCTTTTCTAAGTTGATGAATACCATATGCAATTCCTTTTTTTCTCTCCCTGTATTGCTCCATCAATCTCCAAACAAGGTGGATGGCTTTCGTAGTCGAACGCCCCAGCATAAACCCAAACTGATTCTCAGAAATAGACACACTCCTCCTTACCCTTAGCCCTCCCACTCTCTCTCAGACTTTCATAGTATGGCTAAGCAGCTTGATACCCCGATAGTTATTGCAATTTTGGATATCACTCTTGTCCTTGTATACAGGAACCATCGTGCTCCACCTCCACTCTTTGGGCATCTTCTTCATTCTATAAATGACATTAAATAACCTAGTGAGCCACTTCAAGCCTGTCTTGCATGCACTCTTCCAAAACTCCATCGGGATTGATATTGGAAAAAAGGTATAAAATTATCATATTATTATACCAATATTTTTAAATTTACTATTCATTATACGTTGGGGCTATTCATATTTCATACTGTTACTTTTTTAAAAATTATCTCATATTTAGCGTTAATTAGACAAAGTTCGATACGGAGTACAATGGTATATAGTTTTAAATCATAATCAAAAGTAAGTGTCATATCTAAAGCTAGTGAAAAGTGTATGCGAGGAGGAGAGAAATGCGAATAGGGAGCAATATGAGTTAGCTAAGAAGGAGGCGAAGTTAGCAGTTACGGCGGCCATGACTGTATCTTTTGGTCGTTTGTATGAAGAACTAGAGGGCCGAGGTGGGGATAAGAGATTGTTCAGGCTAGCCAAGGTGCGATAAAGGAAGGCTCGTGACTTGGACTAAGTGAAGTGCATCAAGAACGAAGAAGGTAGAGTTTTATTGGGTGAGGGGTTTATCCGTCAGAGATGTCATACCTACTTTCGTAGTCTCTTGAATGAGGAGGGGGACAAGAACATTGTACTGGGTATTTGGAACTCTCTGGGAGTCTTTGCGACTTTGGGTATTGAGGCAGAATAGAGTTAAGGAGGTTGAGGAAGTTATGCGTAAGATGAGCAGGAGCAAAGCGATAGGGCCAGATGAAATTCCGATGGAGTTTTGGAAGAGTACAAGCAAGGAGGGCTTGGATTGTCTCGCTAGGTTATTTAATATTATTTTTAGAACGAATAAGATGACCTAGGAATGGAAGTGGAGCACGATGGTTCCTTTATACAAGAACAAGGGTGATATCCAAAATTGCAATAACTATCAGAGTATCAAGCTCCTTAGCCATACTATGAAAATCTGGGAGACGGTGGTAGAGCTAAGGGTGAGGAGGAGTGTGTCTATTTTCGAGAACCAGTTCAGATTTATACCGGAGCGCTCGACTACAGAGGCCATTCACATTGTTAGGAGATTGATGGAGCAGTATAGGGAGAGGAAGAGGGACATGGATATGGTATTTATTAACTTAGAAAGGCGTACGATAAAGTCCCGAGGGAGATTTTGTGGAGATATTTGAGGTGTACTTATTGCCTACATTAGGGTGACTAAGGACATGTATGATGAAACAAAGACCCGAGTGAGGACGGTGGGAGGGGACTCAAACCATTTTTCGGTCATGATGGGGTTGCACCAGGGGTCGGCACTCGACCCTTTTTTGTTCGCCCTGGCAATGATGTTCTGACGCGTCACATCCAAGGGGAGGTGTCGTGGTGCATGTTATTTGCAGATAATATTGTATTGATTGACGAGATGCGAGGTTATGTGAACACGAGGTTAGAGGTGTGGAGGCAGTCCTTGGAGTCTAAAGGTTTCAAGCTAAGCAGGACCAAGACAGAATACTTAGAGTGTAAGTTCAGTGGTGAGACTTATGGAGGGAAAGGAGAGGTGAGGTTGTACTAGCAAGTCATCCCTTGGAGAGAATGTTTTAAGTACCTTGGATCTATTATACAGGGGGATAGGGAGATTGATGAAGATTTCACACATTGTATTGGGGCGGGATTGATGAAATGGAGACTCACTTCCAGTGTTTTGCATGACAAGAAGGTGCCACCAAAACTTAAAGGTAAGTTCTACAAAATGGTGGTCAAACCGACTATGTTGTATGGGGCTGAGTGTTGGCCAGTCAAGATCGTCCATTTCCAGAAGATGAAAGTATCATAGATAAGGATGTTGAGATGGATGTGCGGGCACACTATGATAGATAGGATTAAGAATGAGGTTATTCGCGACAAATGGTGTGACCCCTATTGAGGACAAGATGCGGGAAACGAGACTTAGGTGGTTTCGACATGTGAAGAGGAGGAGCACAGACGCCTGGGTGAGAAGGTGTGAGATATTGACATTGGAGGGCCTACAGAGAGGTAGAGGTAGACCGAAGAAGAAGTGGGGAGAGGTGATTAGGCAAGACATGACATAGCTTTAGCTGACCGAAGATATGACCCTTGATAGGAAGGTGTGGAGGTCGAGGATTAGGGTAGTAGGGTAGGTGATCTATATTGTTCATACCGGTAGTATTAGTACGCACTCTCGCATTCTGTTGGTAGCAGGTTTCTATGACTACCCGTTGTTTTTCTTTCATTTTGATCATCTTATTATCGTATTGTATTTATGCTGCTTTTACATGATTTTTTGGTGTTATCCTTTTTTGCCTATCTTTTCACTAATGTGGTGATTATGCTTTCCTGAGCCGATGGCCTATTGAAAATAGCTTCTCTACCTTCACAAGGTAGGGGTAAGGTCTGCGTACACACTACCCTTCCAAACTCCACGGTGTGAGATAATATTGGGTATGATATTGTTGTAATCAAAAGTAAATGCATAAGTTTAAATTTTTTTAAATATATTTTGATACGTGAAACACGCTCAGTTAATATTGAAATTACTTCAAAAGCAAGAAAGAATACCAAATGAATTGATAATTTTTACAAATAAATAATCCTAGGAATTTGTTATATACTCTGCATCAACTTTTAATAATTTTTTTTGTATTACCAAACTTAAGTATATCTTTAACTTTTCACTTTATTTTTCTATCAACTGTGTAAATAGATTTTTGAGTGTTCATTATTTTATTTTTTTCTGATATGACCAATTTTCTTATTCTAAAATTTCTTATTATGTTCATTTATTTCATTATCAAACGTCATTAACTCATATTCTTAATAATTATTATTTACTTATTTTTCTAAAATAATATCTTTTGTTTCATATGTAAGTCCATAATATAAATTTAAAAATTATTATATTACTAAAGAAGAAGAAAGGAATAAAAGTTAATATTCTAGAGGGTAAAATGGACATTAAAAATGTCAATTAAGATATAAGGGGAAATTGCTTATTAATATAAGTTGGAGAAGGAGTTTTATTTTTAAAGTAAATTTGGGGGTGTAAAATGTTTATTAATGCGAAGCATTTGCCAAATGCGAATTATAAGTCATATTTAAGTCGAACGCGAATTCTAGTTTTTCCTCCCAGCAAAAGAAACTCAAACCCTTTCCATCTTTTCTTTATCTCACATTTTATCATCATATCCACTCAATTTTCCCGTGAAATCATACATATCTATAGCCTACCTATGATAAAATCTCAAACAATTCAACCATAAGCCTCAAAATTTCATACTCCTCCATATTAGCATTATCAAGAATGAAATCACTCATTTTTCTTAATACTTTCAAGACCGACGACAACTCTTTATCTTTCTGTTTCAATCTCACGAACCCATTTTTGTATGCAGGAGATAGGACGGTGCGTAATTTAGTAAATACGAATTATCATATCGGGAACGAAAATTTTGGTATTTGGTATAGTATTTGGTTTAAATTTAAAAAAAATAATGGCATTAGGTATGATATTCGATATTTAAAAATAAAATACCGAAATACCGATATAGTATCGAAATATATACTAAATAATACACATATTATTAATTATAACATAAATATTAAAGTTCTAAATTTTACTTTCCGTTATTTTTATAGTTCTCTTTAACCTTTACCACTTTTTTTCCCCCACTATACTTGTCTTTCCCTCTTTTCTTTGATTACCCACTTACGTTTTAACCTTTCTCCCATCTTGGTTTAGTATTTTTGATTTCCATTTTCCCCCCCACTATGTTATAATATTTTTATTTTTGTATATGTGAGTACCTTACTTAAGAATATTACAGTTTATGGCTTTATGCACTCCTTAATATTCGAGTCGAACAAACTGAAGTTACCAGACTGAATAAATCGAAATCGAAAGGACAAAAGTCGAATCATACCGAATTTAATTAGGTATGATATCGGTAAATATTTTAAGAAACCAAATACCAAGAATACCGAGCCGAAATGTCTAATATGGGTTTTTAGTACTTTTAAAAACCACCGTAATTGCTAATACACCTACCACATTTTATATTCCATAAAATAATTCATAAATTATTGCATAACTTGATTGTGATTATTATTTAATATCATCAACCAAAACCGTAAAATAATAAATAAAAAAATTATTATTATACATCCAACCAAATGCCATATTAGTAATGGTGAATGCTGAGATTACTTTTTTCAATCCCTCTTTCTAACTTATGCTGGAACAACCAAACGACTTCTTGAAGTAGTCCAAATTGTTCTACATATGAATAATTAAGTTAATTTCTAGTGATAAGTGAGGCTTGCTAAGTTGGTAAAAGTACTTTTGCCTACGACTATTAGGTCCCGAGTTCGAGTGGAAAGTATGAAAACACTATAGATTCTACTAATTTGGGAGGGATTTAAAAAAAAAAAAAAGTTAATTTCTAGTGTTTCATAGAACTTTAGAAGTTCATCAACAAACGTGATTTTAGCTTTATTTTTAATCTTAAAATAATCTATTTAAAAAAAAATAATGAGCACGTGTATTGAGCGTGACACAATCCTAGCACAGATTCTCCGCTATATAGTTAATTCCGCACTCAAAGTTTCTACAGTAAGATGGATAAAAGCAACAGAAGGCTATTTTTTGGACAGTGCGAAAAGGAAGCTCTTCAACTTGAACAAAAGTGAGAAACGGTAGAGAATCGATTCAGCTTACTCTCACCCTGCTGTTTCCTCTGTTTTCAGACGGTACGTTTCTTCGTTGTTTCCGTTTTCTACTTTTTCTCAGTCTAGAAGTTTCTTCATTTTTCTTCTTTGATTTTTAGCTGCTCTCAACCAGATAGTAGCCATGATTGGGTTATGTAGAAATATGATAATAGCTGATTTGAGTGATGAGCTAACTTAAACATGGAAGGGTCATGGCTGCATTAACACATCGATCGGCTACATTTATTGTTTCTGCTTTGATTGTTAGCATATAGGACTTGACCTCATAACGTGCATGTATCCGATTTCGCTGAAGCGCAACCCTAGAAATTGAAGGGTCATGCCTACATTACCATCTCTGGAAGACAAAATGTTACTTCATTAATTATAGTATTAAAAATTACTAGGTGATTTCTTCGTATCTGTACAAGGTAGACATAGTTACTTAGTATTTGTCCTGGTGAGAGATGGCAAATACCAGGTGTAATAGCTGAGGTGCGCAGAAGCTGGCCCGTACACCACCATCATAAAAAAAAAAAAACTTGACTTTTCATTCTTTTTTGTTTTTCTTTTGAGCTTTTGCAGCTTTATACATATCAAGATTTGGACAACAAAGTTAGTTGATCTGTTCTTGAGAATACAAAGTAGTCGAAAGAATTTGCAAAAGGGAAATGGACCATCTATTTGAATTTTAATAAATTGCCTAGATACTGTTACATCATTCTTCTGGCTTTAGTTGGCATGAACATACTTTTGACATCTTACTATGCCTTGGTCCACCCTTTCTCCCATTTTTTTCTTCTAAACTTAAAGTTTTAGCTGATATTTTCGTGAGTTTCATATACTATATAGGAGTTAAAAGTTTCTGGGGAGACATACTCTGTACTGGGAGGAGATGGGATGCGAGAAGGAAGCATCTGATGAGTGCAAGCAAAACAGCCTCTTGTTTCATGGAAAGAGGGTTTCTTCTTTCTTTAAAGTGATGATCGACAAAAGTTTCCGCAAAATTCTGGTAGAATGTGATTTTTTCTTTGTTTGCTTACTTTCTTAACTTAGTTTAAAGTACTCGTTCTAAATGTACTGTTGGTTTTGATAACCATATTTGCAATTTCCAGTCATTCTTGAAGTTATATGTCTATTTTTTTATGACATCCTTTTGCTTAATATTTTGAAGACTAATCTTTATTTTTACTATTAGTTTTTTCTCATCAATGTAGTTAAAATTTGTGAAAGATTAAAGGACTGAAAAAGCATTTCCCAAATATGAACTTTAGCGTACCCTTTAGGTTCATGATTGTACTCTATACTATTTTCCGCTGTATCCCAAGATGTCTTAGGAACTCAATCCGTCAATCGTCAATCTTTCAATGGAAGAAACAAGGCTACAACACCTAGCTAACTAGCAGGCATCAAGTTATTAATTAAAAGACCTTTTCTAAGTTTTAAATGAGGTAAATGAACTCAAGTTATTTTTAATTGGTGGATGACCCTTTATTTAGATTAAAGAACAAAAAAAAAAGGAAGAAAAAATGTCGATTTTTGTTTTGTTCTTTTGTCTTTCCATGTTTGGATTAGTTTCAATTAAATCAACCAGTAGTCGTTCTTATCAACTACCTTCTTGGTCGATTATCACCCTATTGTCGATAATCAACCTCCTTCTTGGTCCTTCATCAACCCATGATCACTAATCCAACTTTCTTGCCAGTCGATTATCAATTAATTCTTGGTGGATTATCACCCCTATTGTCGATAATTAACCTCCTTCTTGGTTGTTTATCAACTCGTGGTCGCTAATCAACCTCCTTCTTGGTCGATGTAGGTCATTTTCAACCTCCTTCTTGGTTATTTATCCATGATCACTAATCAACCTCCTTCTTGGTCAATGGAGGTCATTTTCTTAATTTCAATCTTACGAGAAGAAAATAAAGGTAAACGAAAATGAAAGTCATTTCCTTAATTGAAGACTTACGGGGTCCTTTCAGTTAAATCTTCTCAAGATTCTGATATTCTGGACATGTCCATGTAGTGTTTCAGTTTATTCATCCCCTTGTATCTTCAATCCTTCTTGTCATATACTAAATTTAACTCCTCATAATCATCCTGAATCTATACATTAATTCTACTTCTGCAAACGTGGCTGAAAATATATTTTTTACTGGAGCTTCTTTCTGGGTGTTTTGACTAACGTGAAACGCCTCTAGATCTTTTCTTTTCCTCATATGGAAGGCCTTCCAAACACTCCTAAAAAATTAAAATAGCATATCAGCGTATTTAAAGCAATACGCTGCACAGAAAACAGTTATGGTATTGAACCTCATCCTTACATGCCCTTTGAGATCGTAAAATCAGATTCTTACTTGATTCTAAAGAGGGATTTTAGCAGATTCCTTTTAACTCAGAAAGTCAAAGCTAAAGAATATCCCTTTGGATCGAAACTGAACGAGGCGATAAACAGTTCCAGAAATGATAAACTTTGACATAGTTAGCAAACTACAGGATTATTAGGACCAATAAACACCGGAAAAGTGGTTAACTTATTTTAATGAAAACAAGGTCTTGCTTATGTTCAGAGCTTCTGACTAAATTTCATTTGGGATAAGATTTGAACCTTTCCATTCTGAAATTAACAGATTAATGAAGTACAACTTAACTGATAAAATTTCAAGTGAATGCTCCACTGAAATATGAGATTGGTATTCGCTCTATAACAACTTTAAGACGATAGTGAATAAGTGATCTGATATTTGACAATCAAATGGAAGAAGAACTCAGTTAGGAACCATGAAAATTGTAGAAATAATGAGAAGATGCCAATGCACGAGGCGTAGAATCTGTACCTAATAAAGGAGGGACGGTTGAACTGATAATATATGAGCTGTGTAAGTCTACCACATTAAAAAATTTGAGAGAACGCAAAATTTATACCAACTAAAGGATCTCTACCATCGCAAGCTTAATTTTGAGAGAACACGCCAATGCAGGAGGTGTAGGATCTGTACCAACTATTACCAACTAAAGGAGGAATAGCTGAAGTAATAATTATGTGACCTGTAAGTCCTCAACATTGACATACCCAAGATCCAGCATAACTGGCAGAACTCTTGCACACTGTATTCAGAATGATCGAATCAATGGAACTCAGAAGAAAAGAGAAACAAGTTCTTACACCCAAAATGATCGGAAGGATATGCAGGCAGAAATGAACCATAACTTGCATTAGAGTTTCAATTTTCTCCTCAGCTAAGGATAAACAACTTTGAGGGAATAGAGCTACATCATATTTGTACTGAGAAGGATTATCTATATGTTAACAAGATTGGGAGTTCCTGGAGTCATTTGTAAATGGCAAAAGTCTGCAGGAATATATTGCTTATCAAAATGAACATATGAATAAATAAATGCAGGACTATATCGAATATAAGTTACAGCTTCTGGAATAACACCACAACAGCTATTATGTGCCCTCATGATCGCTATATGTGCTCCAGGTAAATGACTTACCATGAGGAGGTTGTTACCTACTATTAATGATCATTTTATGATACAGTTTACTCTGGTAGCTTAGTTTGATCCTCTTCCCATAATCTTCACTGAGATATACCTTATTTTTCTTATAGACCACACCCTAAGTTGTGCAATGAATGCAAATTAATGAAAAGATGAAATATCTCTTGAAAAGGAAATTTTATGATACTTCTGCTATGGAACTTCGTGAGAAAACTGATTAAAATTAGTACTGAAAGTGGTGGCTACTAACTTTTTGGATTTGAGAAACATGTTTTTGACCTACTTCTTGAAAATATCGAAACAACTTTATCTTTGCGTTTATGGTCCTAGGTCCTCCATAGTTTTGTATAGATTTTGTTTCTTTCTAAGATAGCAGAAGACTTCTATGCTCTTCATGGTTCGTTACTATTATATGTTGTGTCATTCGCGTTGTTACCATAATACATTGTTGTTACTATTGTTTGCTACTTGTTGCTTTATCTCCACTGTTCCTTGAGCTGAGGGTCTATTGGAAACAGTCTCTCTACCTCTATAAGGTCTGCGTACACACTTAACCCCCCCTCCCCCCTCCCCGGACCCCATTTATGGGAATACACTGGGTTTGTTGTTGTTGTTGTTTAGAAGACGTCTATCCTCCATTTCAGAAAAGAAGACGTCTATCCCATTTAGCATTCTCATGATTCCAAAATCCTTAGATATAACTACAAATTTATTAAAGGACACTACATAAATAGCACTACTTGGCCAGAATTCTTTTCCATAAACTCATCCCTTCATGGTTGTTCCTAACCTAGTGATGCGGAATAAGGAGAAGTAGATTTCAATTATGTCTAGTAAATATTTGCTGCTATTTTTAATATAATTCAGATGTTTTGCATTTTTGCCATTTTGGAAGACCTTGCAGAATGCATATGTAACCTATAGAGAAGTGAGCTAATCCAACTAATCTGCTATTGAATTAGATATATAATAGGCTTGATTTCTTCTTTAGTTATGGTAGAGTTCGGTGCTATATCTACCGATTCATTCAAATAAACTGAGTGCATAGTATCTATCTGATCTTCCTTTCCACCATCATCATATAGAATGTCTAAGAATTTTCTTTAACCACTTGAATTTCCTAATATTAGTTATCTTTCAGTACGTATCTATGCACTTGATAATGATCATGATCTGCATTTGTCAATTTTTGCAGTAGAGCCCAAAAGGCCTGTTTAAGTTTTAGAACTCATGCCAAACACCTTTGAGTTCTGAAACATCATATTTTCAAAGGATTACCTGCTCTTAAAAAACAAGAAAATCCTGGAAAGAATTCTTCAATTTTCACAAGCTATTGCTTCTAAAATGAGTATTCAGTGCCTCCTTAACTTCCCTAAACGAAAAAAAAAGATTATATGTTATATTGCTTTAAAGTCACTCTGCTGGAAGGATTAAGAAGGCAACTTTCCCGTTTTCAAAGACCTTAACACAAAAATGAAATGCTCCATAAATTTTAGAGAGACAACTGCTTATGAGCAACTTTAGTAATTGGGACCTGCAATAGGTGTTCTCGTGGACTTTCTTCCTCTCCCACAGTATGCACTTTGCGGAGCTTTGTCAAACCTATCCATTCACGCATCATGTGATCTGTATATTCTTTTAGTTACTTGAAAAATGTGTAAATTGTTTAAAGTTAACATCATTTCTGGAATGATGATTCAAATCTTCCTTAAGTACCTCTCAAGTTTTTAGTGGGTAGATCATAAATCATTGATTAAGCCTTGAAGCTTCTTACAGGAATATATTTAACTGTGGTATCTAGGTATTTGCATATTTGTGAAGCTTTATTTGTAGTTTACTGCAATTTGGTCTCTGGTAATAATGCGGTTAACAAACCAATTTGCATGGTTTTATTTTCTTTAGAAAATATCTGGCAAAAATGCATCGGTTACTATAACTTCTTCTTTAATGTCTTCTACTTTATGTTGATCAAATAAAAGGTGTGCATTGCTATCAAGACGCCTTGGCATTTGTTTTATAAGCAAATGTACCATACAGTACTCAAAAGACTTCTAAGGATATGGTCATAAACCTGTTTCTTTATCCTAGCATTTGAGTTATGTGTCGATTTTGTGTTATTTCTTAGTTTTAACTTTTGCAAATTCTTTTCAGTACTTTCCCCCCATGTTTGCTCGATCAGTTTCACACCTGACTGATCAGGAAACTTATCTGGAGGACTCGAGTGGACAGAGATGGAGGGTAACAGTATGTGACCATAAAGGTTCACTTGCTATCCGACAGGGATGGCCTAAATTTTCATCTGAACATGGTCTGAATCTGGGCGATTTCTTGGTTTTCTACTATGTTGAGGGTCAGTACTTCATTGTTCAAATATATGATAAAAGTGGTTGTCAAAAGATCAAGTTCTACAGTGACTTCTGCAAAGGGAAAAGAAAAACAAGGACTTATCCAGAAAAAACTTCCCAGGTTAAGCTGCTTCAGACAACTGATATAAATCCAGTCAACAAAAGGAGTAAAATATCTGCTGTATCAGAGTCCGAAAAGGTCACATGCAAGGCACATATTACAAAGTTTGCAACGAACATTGATGCTGACACTGGGAAGGGACAATTAGTATATCCAGCTGTATACGTGGACGAATCGTTTTGTATGGTTGATAGAGATGCTCAATATCATCAAGGAGACGACAGGTTGTGCTTACATCTGTCAAGTTTTGAAATGCCAGCAAGCAAACCTCTTGCAGAAGGAACTAGCAGTCTTTTAAAAGCTGACGATGGAAATTCTAATCATGTTGAAACCAATTTAAGATCACAAACAGAACCAAATTTAGTAGTTGTTGCTGACTACTTAAATTCAGAAGAATTGTTGCCAAAGTTTGAGGCTGAAATCACGGGATCTGATATGGTACCAGCGGAAGATATTCCACTTTTGAGTCAAAAAGATCAAAATGATTGTCCAAGTGGTATTATCTCTTCTTCATTCTTGAAACCTGCTGCAAATGTCAACAAAAATGATGACGTATCAAATGTCACCAAATACCAAAATCATTGGATGAGTACTGACACTAGTTAGTTGCCTTTGCCCATTTCATTTTATCAATGTCTTATTATCCTTCATATAATTTAATTGACTCCGATTTGTTTTCCTCACCCACCTGATGAATATATTAGACTGTCATATGATGTTGCAATCTGACAACAAAGATGGTCGCTGCACAGGCATTAATCAAATTACTAGAGAGAAATCCAATGAAGCATCTCAGTTCGGTAGGCTTCTGATCGCCTCAAATTGTTAGGAATCTTTTTGTTTTTGTTGTGTTGCATCAATATACATGTTAGGGATATGTCTATCTGAGTTGAGGCAGCAAAGGCTCAGCTATAGCTCGGTTTTGCTCACACTATGTTGAGCTTGTCCTCAGTCTTGAGCTGGTCTGAAATGCAGTCTCAAGTCGAGCTTAGATTCCATAAAGATCAACTTATAGGCTCGTGAGCACAGCGGAGCCTTTTGTTCTTTGTGGTGATTAATTGTATACCAAATTACATTACTGTCCTTAGTGTATGTGTTGGAAGACCCTAAATTTTGTTCTTTACTCGTCAGCTTCAAAAACTAATCCTCTCTTCTCCCAGTACTCATCACTATAAACCCTTCACTGGTATTCATCTCGTTGTCCTATCCATCTAACTTTCTCATGTTTTTCCTCGTAAACCTTTTCCGTGAAAATGTTGTTTCTACCCTCCATATTTGACATCATCAAAGATTTGGCTTCCACACTACGTTCACGCTAAGCAGTATCTATTTCATAATTAATTCCTTCGTTCGAAGCAACTGCTAGGTATTTTGTAATTCTAATTATATTTGAACTTGTAAATTCGTTTTTCTTGAACATGGGGAGAATATTTAAGAATATTGGGTGAAATATCCTTAATGGTATTGTCACAGCAATTTGGAATTCCCCAGAAAACTTGCTTCTCTTATATGTTGACATCCAATCTCATCGAAATTTTTTCTCTTTACTTGGTAACAGAGCCTCCACGATCTTGGTAGAGACTTAAGTAGTTTTCACCTATCAGCGCTTCACATTATCGATTCAGCCAGAATTTTCTTTTCTTTCAGTTGTACTATTCTTACCTTCTTTTGGTGACTGTTCCTGCTGCAAAACTCCTCTTTCCAATGACTGTTTTAGTAGCATCAGGCTTTTTTGTTAATCTTTCAAGAGGCACTATGTTTCTTCTTGGTAATTGCTCTGATAACGCCAAGTTTCTTTTTGGTCCATTCCATCTGGCTCCGCCTCTATACTGGCTATTCTTATAGCATTTTTCTTGTTATTAGTCCAAAATATTTTTTGGTTACTCTTCAATTGTCAATTAAATCTAAGTCGATGATTTCATCCCAGTACCTCTTTTTGGTGTAAGAAGCACCTTTGGTTTAGGGTGTCCAATCACTGATGATTTTCAAGGCAAAGACTTACACCACCCTTTTCTTTCTGATGATTTGTTCGCTATTCCGGATGATTTTTTATATATCTTGTTTTCAAACTAAGCGGTAAGCAAACCCACTTTGAGTTTGGTGGTCTTGTTGAAAGTCAAAAGAATCATTAAGAATATTGTGTAAATATTCTTAATGATTATTTCCTAAGATTTGCATCTCAAGAATTAAAAAACTTCTTATTTCGTGTAATTCAAAATGGTAGAGTTCTTTTGAATGTTGTTAACTACCATCTTAAAGTTTTCTCTCTTCTCCAACTTGAAATTGTGATTGAAATTTGTTTTGGTGTTGATTTCTTGTTTGGCTTGAGATGAATCTAAATTGGTAACATGGTTAGTGAGGATTTATATAGCCGACACCAACTTGTTGGAGCTGAGGCATAGTTGTTGCCATACTGGATTTCTGGTGTCTTTTGGAAAGGGTATAATTAATTATTCTATTCGGAATTTTTGGACTCACACTTAAGAGTTTCAATATATGACCTAACTTATTTTGATTCCTTTTTATTGATTGTGCTAATGATGTCCTCCATGGTCTTTAAATGGTCCTTACTCCTCCCATCCCACAAGATAAGAGCCTTTCCTATCATATACGCCCCTTACAAGCCCCCCCCCCCCTCCTCCCGAGGCCAGTGGCATAGCCAGAAATTCCAACAAGGGTGTTCAAACTTTAAACAAGTCAATAGTAATTTTTTTGTCGACGAATAGTATACCAAAATTTTATAATCAAACTACGCAACATTTAGCTAAACAATAAAAAACAATTAATAGAATTATAGTTTTATACACCAAAATAAAAACGGAAAAGGGCCAAAAATGCCCTTGAACTATTAGAAATAGATCAATAATGCCCTCCGTTTACTTTTTGGCACAAAAAAGCCCTTACCGTTAATCAATTGGAGCAAAAATGCCCTTCCCACCTAATGGAGCACCACGTCAGACAGCCTCAAAAACCAGAACCTTCCAATCACCTATTTCCTCCTTGAACAACTCTAACACCACCATCTTTTAGACATAGCAGTGACCTATCTTCCAACAACCATCCAAAAGAAGCCACCGATGGAACTCCACTGCAACGCCAGCCCTCTGCCATCGATTCACCTGCACATCGGTCATCTACAACTCTGAGCCTTAATCAACAAAAAAAAAAATGATTGCACATGAAAGATACCAAACTGAAAACCTCAACAAAAGTCGCTCCACTTTAATCCTTTTCTGGTGAGAACTTCCGATAGGGGTGTGAAAGAAAAATGCTGTCGGGTAGCAGTGGTATCTCTGCTCCCTTAAAATAATTATAGATGATGGAGATGGTGAGAGTTGGTCTAATAAATGATGGAGAAGCGAAATATTTGGGAGTAGTCTTGGTCCCTCGAGAGAAATGGGAGGTAGCCGGTTGTTTTCCTTTTTATGGTGATTGGTGAAGGTGAATGTGGTAAATTTTGGACTGAGGGATTAAGATGAACAGAGGTGGAGGCATGGTGGATTTTTTGCTGATTTTGCTTTAGGTTTAGATAATGAATATGATATTTGAATAAGAAACAAAAAATCTGTAGCAATTTATTTAGTGGACCTTCAAAGCTTTCAGCGGCGGCAATGGCAGTCACTAGCAATTAGGTGGCAAGGGCATTTTTGTTCCAAACGGTAAGGACTTTTTTGTGCCAAAAGGTAAACGGGGGGCATTATTGATCTATTTCTAATAGTTTAAGGGCATTTTTCGCCCTTTTCCGAAATAAAAATAACAAAAAGACAACACTAGAAATTTTACTAATAAAAGTAAGCATAAAATCAAAGTAAAGAGAGTCGAGGGAATTTGTAGTTTGTAGAGAGCTTTTGTTGAAGAAATTTATGTAGAGCTTGACTTTTAAATTATAAAATTTATTTAAGAAATAACTTTTAGTTAAAAAATTACTTTTAAGATTACTTGTTTATTTCTACACAAATTTTAAGTTTTATGAGTTATTTTATTAGAATTTTTTTTAGATTGAAATAGAATCAAATAGACCAGAAATGGTGATCTCCGTTCAGTTTTGGCAAACAAAATGCGCAAAACTTTGAACCCGTGAACAACACGTCACTTTGGACGCCCTGAACTACTGGACTACCTTACTCAACTATGTCTAATATTATATATAACCATATAAAGTAGTCTTTAACTTATATACGCAGTATAATTTTTCGGTGAAGGGTGTGCGCTTGACCACCCTTGGCATAAGGTGGCTATGCCACTGCCTGAGGCTACGCTACTCTCCCTTGCCAGCTCACATCCACCTTCCTTAAGCCCATCCTGACCATCTTGCTGCTTCCAAAGTAGAACAAAACCCTTACCCTTTATAGAATTCAATCACATATCCGAAGTGCATCTTTTGTGCCACTCTTTCTTAGCCTGGATTGTAGGAGAAAATGATATAGGTCAAAAGTGGGAGTCTTTAGGCTAAGGAACAATTGAGTTGGTACTAAGGTTCCTAAAATTTTCGTTTTCTCTTGTTGTTATCCACTTCTTGAGAAGCTTTATTCTCAGTAGCACCCCTGAATGTAATCACCGAGGCTTTGCATGAGCTTCGAATCAACTCAATAGTGGCTCCAATGCGATAGGGTTAACTTTAAGACCAGTACAATGATGAAGCAATTGGCCCTGTGTATAAAAAGGGATTCAATCAAAATTTCGGTCATTCATTAGGGAGATAGATATGACTCGCTCCCCCTAAACAATCATTCTCGCCTTTCCTAGCTGGATTGGTTAAATTGGGAATAGGAATTAGAAGTTTTGGCACAAAATTGCTGGTTTTAATTTAGGCGTGGTCAAACTTCTCAACCTTGAGCTTTTTTCGTTTCCTGATGGAGCTGAAGTTGAGCCAGAAATTTTGAGCTGTATGAAGCTCAGCACCGTGCCTGATTACCTCTAGTCAACCCTGGCTGGTGTTTGATCGGCTAGTATATATCCTTATATTGTGACTTTATTGGATTTTTACATGGTAAATGTTTTTGCCACATGAAGCAAGGGAAACAAGACTAGTCAAGAAAGAATTTGAGGAGACAGCAGCAAAAGCATATTATCCTGCTAGAGCAATAAGTGGTATGCTTTTTATTTCATTCTTATATAGTTTTACAACTTATTTGAACTTTGATTTCCTTTTCCCTAGCTTCACCGTGCCTGATTACCTCTAGTCAACCCTGGCTGGTGCTTGATCGGCTAGTATACATCCTTATATCGACTTTATTGGATTTTTACATGGTAAATGTTTTTGCCACATGAAGCTAGGGAAACAAGACTAGTCAAGAAAGAATTTGAGGAGACAGCAGCAAAAGCATATTATCCTGCTAGAGCAATAAGTGGTATGATTTTTATTTCATTCTTATATATTTTTACAACTTATTTGAACTTTGATTTCCTTTTTCATAACTGCAAATTGCCATTTGCATGTTTGTGCTGTGCTTTGACTGCCTTTGAGCATCTTCTTCCTGCTTTCTGTTGTGATGTACAAGATTCAGGAAAGGAGCCAGCAAATGGTAATGAAAAAGTCATCAAAAGTGAGCCTGCTGATTCAGGAGACATGCCATCTCTTACGGCAGTCAGCTATTCATGTTTGCTGGAGGTCGATGGTCGAGATTTTCTGGTAACAGCTTGTTTAAGTATCATTTGTTTCTCCATCTTGCTGAATTGCAGTAATCCTATTGTCTGATGCATTCTCTGTGAATATTTCTCAATATTGGCATATATACTGCTTAAATTTGTACAGTCTCTTGAATTTACCGCTGAAGATGCATGCATTTTGACATTCTTTTCATCAAAGTTTTGCATTTGATAAGATGTTATAGAGGGAATATATGTCTTTGTCAGGACAACTTTGGCTTAAACACCATAAAATGTTTTTACAAATTCATGAAGATCGAAGAGAAGTGATGATTACTTTGTAACTCAAATATTGAAAAAGAAAAATACATAAATAATAAAATGATGACTGCAAGCCCATATGCTGGATTTAGATTAAACTTTTCTCTTTTTCAATGTTTAAAGTAAGCATCTTAAAATCACACTGGACATATAGTAACTTATTATTATTACTTTGATCAAGTATAGCTATGTTTCAAGCTTAGCGTCTATGAAGCAGGAGATGCCAATGATGGCAGAATTTCTTTAAATCTAAAGTTAATGAGTATATTTTGTGATTATAAATGTCCTTGAATCATGTTGAGGTATGATTTTCTTGAAATAACTGAATCAATTGGTAAATAATGGACAGTTCTCTTTATAATCCTTTTTTGTCAGCAAATGGCTGATTTCAACTCTTACAAATGTGCAGTCAGTGCAAACATTTTGTTAGATTTCTCTTTGGAAAAAATAGATTGTGCTTCTTTGATTTATAGTGTTAAAAAAGAGGAAGATGTCATATAGGAGCATCAAAGTTTATATGAAACAACACCTACATTACATTGATCTTTGATAGTTCCAGCCCTTTCATCACCTGAAAACCATGTGAAGCAGCAGTTACATTGCATTGCTGTTTGTGAGTTCCAGTTTTGTAGTAACCTGACCACTGTGTTCGTTCTTTTCTAGTGTAATTTCAGGCATATTGCCTAGTCTTTGGAGAATCTAGTGCGCTCTACGCTGCAAATTAGTTCTTGTACTTGGCTGAAGTTCTCTTTGTTTCCCAATATGTATATCCGTTTTATCTCCTTGAATTTAGGCCCCGTTTATGCCTGTGCAGGAATTACCAGAATCCTGGCGAAAATATTTAATGAAAAAGGCAAAGCTGGAAAGGTGGATTATTTTTCTACGAGGACCGGATAAAAAAATCTGGCCAATCCTCTATCATCGCAGATCAGGTGTTGATGTTTTGACAAATGGATGGAAATTTTTTGCTGCAGCTTATGGCCTGAATCGTGGAGATGATTGTCTTTTTGAACTTGAAAATCAGCTTGAATGTATATTTGCTGTACGTAAATTGTAAAAGTAAGATGCCAAAAGAACTACTTGGAGCCAATTATCTAGAGCAGTTACAAGAGGAATGAAACAGGAGCTATGCCCAGATTCTTATTTATGGTTTTTGAACAGCATTCAGTTGTTGCCTGGCTGGGTCATAACTTGATTACTACTCATCATTTTGAAGTTGCACTGTATTTGCAACTATGATGTTAGTACTCATCACAAATTATCATTTGGACGTTTTGATTATTTTGAAACTCTACTCTTTCGAGTCTATTAGCATGTATGTTTGAAAATTTTCATATCTGAGGCCATCCATATCGCGGCCATTGAGACGCGTAGGAGGAAATATGTCAAGGGATCCTCACTGATTGTTTCCTCGCCAAAGCTAAGAAAGTTTTCATTTGCGAGATCTCTGTCTAATTACAAGACATATGTTGAGCAGCATCTCTATAATGAGATTGGCCAACTCGGACTCAGGAACTCCTAACCGTTCACTGAGCATTGTAATTCTTCGAAGAGAAAATTCATAATCTATGTTATTTCAAGGAAGCGTGCTCCCTCTTTAGGTTTTATGGTTAAAATAGCATAGGCTAGCCATTTTTTTTAAAATATCTAGTTTCTGCCAAGTCATTGAAAATAGTCACTGTTTTGCCGAAACATGGAAAGTTACAGCATAATACACTAGATTATGGAGCGTCAGCGTACAGGAAATTCCAGTATAAAATGTTGGATTATGTAACTCCTGCGTATAAACTTCCAGCATTAGCATATTATGAAATTCCAGCGCATTATGTTGAAATTTCATGCGTAGAAAATTTGAACTCCAGCATATTATGTTGGAATTTTCTAAATTTTTAAGGGTAATTTTGTTCATATTTTATCTTTATCTAAAAAAAATTGCTAAATTTCGATTACTCTTGAAACCGTGGCTATTTTTCAATTAACATTTGTAAATTTGTCTATTTCTTATTTTTTTTTTCCCGATTTTATGTAGTTTCTTTTCTATGAAACACATAGGCAGAGTGACCTATCCTATAACTAAACAACAGAAAAACAGTATTTAGACTCTTCGCCAACAATAAGAAAAAAGCAACAAACTGTGTCCAATGATCAGAAAGTTACACTGCAGGAGGGAGAGAGATGAACACAGAAAATTATCAAAATCTTGATACTTGACACAGAATAGCTGAATACCACAAAGCCTAAGATGCACAGGCGCCCTTGAAAGATCAATCTATCACATCTTGCCTATTTTCCAACTGGAAAATTTTTTTAAATTGAAAAGGTGATCTTTCACGGTGGCCTGTGCATCTGCTATCACTACATGAAATAAAACAAAATCTACTTCCAATCCAAATGAACTACTAAATTACATTGACGAACTATCAAAATATCAAACAATTTCAATATTCTGATCTGCAGTGGCAGCTGACACTTGATTTTGCTCCTTCACCACCATCTTCCTCATTCTCATCAACCACTTGACCCAACAAACCATACTATCATACAAACTTAACGCAATGTACACTCCAATTCCACCAATAATACCATTGGAAATTGAGTATGTCAAAGGCATTAAAACCATAGTCACAAATGCAGGCACTGCATCCTTAATATTATTCCAATCAATATCCTTAACAACTTTCATCATCAACACACCAACCATTACCAAAGATGGACCTATAGCCCAAGGTGGTACACTAGCAATCAAAGGTGTAAAAAACAAAGACAAAAGGAAATAAAATCCAACGATAATAGCCGTTAGTCCCGTCCTTCCACCTTCTTTAATCCCAGCTGATGATTCTACAAATGTGGCTATAGGTGAAACTCCTAGAGTTGATGCAACTATTGTTGATCCTGCATCTACCATATATGCTATATATTCACCTTCAAATTCTCCTTCTTCATTAACAAATCCACCAATTTCAGCCATTGTATATAATGTACCTGTTGTAGCTAGTACATCTATGTATAACAATGTTAATAACGCCACCCATACTTCACCATTATTAAAATGGCTAAAATTAATGGCTCCAGCTGTGGACTCAATTTTATGAAAATCTACAACTTTTTTAAAGTACTCATAACTTGAGTTACCTGTTGGTGTGTTAGGAAAAATTGTAACAGCAGTATTCCTAAACCAAGAAACTAATGTCACAAATAAAATACCATATATCATACTACCTTTAATTTCCTTCATTAGTCCATAACACATTATTATAAACCCAACTGAACTTAACCAGAAAGTTGGGCTTTGCATTTTCCCGCCGGTGCATTCTCCGGTCACCGGATTTGTACTAGAGCAAGCAGTGAGGGTCAATAGAGTAGATGGATCTGGGCCGACGAGGCCCACTCCTTGATGGGCTTGTAGGCCCACAAATGCAATAAAAAGCCCAATACCAGCCGCACAAGCTAGCCTAACGGGCTGAGGAATAAACCGGGCTATTCTCCCACGAAGCCCAAATACAGCTATAGCAAGAAAAGCACAACCTTCAACTAAGAAAATTGCCATAACAGTTTGATATGACATTTTTCCTGACCCATGAAATCCCACTAAATTATAAGCTAAATAAGCATTTGGGCCCATACCTGGGGCCAAGCCCAAAGGAAGATTAGCTAATAAACCCATAGCAAATGACCCAATCATAGAAGCTAAAGCAGTAGCAACAATAAGATCACTTCTCATTTTGGAAATACACTTTTCATAACCTTCATTTGGTTTCAACATGCAGTCTGGGGTTGCACGTGTTTGGTTCGCCGGAAAAGTGCAGTCGGAAACGGAGCAAGTGCCGCCGGAATCCGTTAAAACGCTGGCGTTGACGGTGATGATGTAAGCCATTGTAAGAAACGTGGCCGTACCAGCACGAAACTCTTTAGTAAAAGAACTTTTTCTAGCTTCCAACTTGAAGTATTTGCCAATTCTACTCTTTGAAATTGCTTCGTTTACTTTCATCACCATTTTGTTCAAAGATTTTCTAAGTCTAGTGAAAGAACCAGTTGAACAGAGCTCTCTCCCCATATCTTTTTCTCACTTTGGTTTTGTTTTTTGTTTCTTTGCCAATTCTACTCTTTGAAATTGTTCACCAGTTGAATGTTTATAAGGGAGGAGATGAGAGGAAGAGAATTGTAATTTAGTGTGAGATTGTAGTAATTTAAGGAATGAAACAGTATGGGTATTTTAATATATGAGATAATTTGAGTCATGCGGGCTGACGGGTACAGATTTTGTTAATTGTTATGTGGTCATTATATTATAGAACAAAAAGTAATAAAATTCATGTCTTTTAAGGTTGTTTTTAGTGGGTTAGTATGATTATTATCGTGGGCGGACCGGGGTCACCGACACCCGTAAAGTTCAGCAAAATTTTATGTATACATGTATATGTCTTTAGAAAATAATAATATATTAGTATATGACACCCTATATACAAACTAAATTTTGGTTGAATCAAAAAGTGCACCCACAATATTCAAATCCTGGGTTCGCCTCTGATTATTATGGTACACCGCCCCTCCATAGTTCTTATATGCAGCGACAAGTGTAAGAAAAATTTAAATCGCCAATGTATTTTAACATGTATGAAAAATTTATATGGCCAATGTATTTTAACATGTGAATAACATACCTAGTGTGATTCTACAAGTGTGGTCCGGAGAGGTTGGGATGTAAGCAAACGTTACTCCTACCTTATGTGAGATAGAGGGGTTGTTTCTGATAGATCATGGGCCGAAGAAAAATATTTTAAAAACAAGTTTGACTGTTTTAACATGTCAATTACCTCATTTTTCCAACTCGCTAATGTAATTTGTTATAGACAGTTACATGTGCAATTATTTACCTATATAAAAGTTTTTTTACGCTATCAATTATCTCCCTTGGAAATGAAGGCATGCGCTAATTTTGTTGAGTTCTGGTGTTTGTTAAATTAAGAACAAAGAAATGTCAAATTGTAGTCTTTATTAGAGCTTAATTTGCACGGGATCAACTTGTAGTCTTGTTGACTGTTGTCTTTATAGTTTACATGATTTTATGGATAAAATGCTACTAGTAATTATAAATCTAATCTGAGTATACGCACTGAATTCAAAGCCAAGAAAGATCTTTGACTAGTAGGTGAATTATCACAATTTGCATAACGATTAACGAGAAAGGTATAATGATTTTCCTACATATGTTTTTAAGCATTCCTTTACTTAATCCAAGCACATCTCCTCCGCCCCCCCCCCCCCCCCCTTTTTCCCCCACCCCACCATAAAAAAAATGCAAGTTTTATTCTAATATCTGTCCTCATTTTCCAAAAGCATACTACCTCAGTCATATTAATTATTTATTTGTACACTCGTTAACAAAGATATTTAGTAGCCTTAATTATATAAACATTTATTAAACTATCCTTTATCTCTCCTTTAGATGTCTCACCTAATTAACACTCCTCATATTTGATAATAAAAAATTTATAATAAGATTCTTTATATATATATATATATATATATATATGAAATAAATACAGTTTATCAAAACGATTAATATTATTAATTGAACAAAAAATGTTTTGAAAAATGAATATGATAGGCTAGTAGTATAATGAAACGAAGAATATTGAAAAGGTTAGGCAAGTTAGTTTGGTATCACATCATGAACTAATGGACTGATTGACGGCAAAAAGGACAGATAAAATAGTCAAATATATATAATGACCAACTCATGAATTCACAGGTTCATTTTCTCCACCAAACAAAATGCCTTTTTGTTTTATAGGCCAAACCCACAAATTATGTGCTACTTCATAGTATGTCCCAACGAGATTTTCAATTCACTACATTACATCAAACTCCACTCTGTAATCTTGTTTCAAAGATTTTATTCCCTTCAAAATATTAAGAAAAATCTCTATTCAATCTTTGAACAAATCTAAAATTCATAATAATATCCTTTCTCTACCTGCAAATTAAAATTATTCCAGATTTTAGGGAGTAACAAAGACTCTTTAGAGTAGGTATAACCCCCCCCCCCCCCCCACACACACACACACACACACCCCCCCGAGATTAACACCAATTAAGAAAAGAAACTTCTTTTAATTTCTTTTCCACTTTTAAAATTTTTAGAATGGTTACACGGATATTCTGAAAAGTGGCCTTCTGTCACTCAAAAAAAAATGGGATAGAAAATATGCGAGAAGCGAGGCTTAGATGGTTCGGATATGTTCAGAGGAGAAGCCCAGATACTCCGGTACTGAGGTGTGAGCAGCTGATTGTGGAAGGCACGAAAAGAGGTAGAGGGCAACCTAAAAAGTATTGGGGAGAGGTGATCAGGCAGGATATGGCGAGGCTCTAGATTTTCGAGGACATGTTACTTGATAGGAAGATGTGGAGGTCGAGCATTAGGGTTGTAGGTTAGGAGGTAGTTGAGTTGTGCCTTACTTCGTACCATTGTGGGACTAGCCATGTAGGATTTTTGTCTAAGATAGCTAGTGGCAATGTTGTGGCTTACTATTTCGCTTTTCAGTGCATGTCCTATTTACTAGCTATCGCTTTTGCTTTACATCTTTCTTTTAGATTTCATGGTATTCCTATTTTTCTTATGATTGTTGTAGTGATACTAATATTTACTAATATTGTCTCCCTTTGCTTTGCATCTTTCTTCTGGATTTCACGGTATTCCTATTAATCCTATGATTGTTGTTGTGATACTAATATTGTCTTCTTTTTGTCTTTTTGTCATTTTGTCTTTTTATTTTTTTTTTAGGCGAGGGTCTTTCGGAAACAGTCTCTCTACTCCTTCGGGGTAGGGGTAAGGTCTGCGTACACACTACCCTCCCCAGACCCCATTAGTGAGATTTTACTGGGTCGTCGTTGTTGTTGTTGTTATTGATTAAAGACTTTCTTATAAGTGAAGTTAGGCAGTCATTTAATCATTTGAAGGGAGTTAGTAGTAAAAAATATAAAGAAAAAAAAGTTGCCTTTAAACAGCACTAGCTAGAAATTAAGTACTCAAAAGAAAAGACCAAAATAGAGTAGAGCTAAAGTTTGCGCACTGTTGACTATATATTTAGCTAGAACTTTACTACACTAATTAATTTGTAAAGGCAATACTCAGTGCTCATGGTATCCAACACATTAGCTTGAACTTTCACTTCTTGATTATAAAGGTAGAATAAATAAGGGTGAATAATTATTTTCTTAATGTCAATGTTTGGAAAACCAGATATTAAAAGAAAAAATAAAAAAAATTAATTCAAAAGCAAATACGGGATCTGAATTTTATGATTTTTGAATTTTATAACAACTTTAAATGCTAATAACTATATTTTCAATAAGATTTATACGTATCTTGTGAAATTCATAATGTTAATACAGAATTTAGAATAAAATTATTAGATTTGAACGAACCCATTAATTACAGCCAAAAAGCAGGTTAATATCAAGTGCGACCTTTACTTTCATTCTTCGTCCAAATTTGTCTTGACATCTAAAAGTTGCTATGACAAGACATGCACAAAATTTTTACGAGTTCAATGCATCTTTTTCTTTTATTTTTGGTTGCTTTTTTTTTGGGGGGGGGGGGGGGGGGGGTTAACTCAAACTAGATCGATATTGCGCTATAAAACTTTCTTCCTCCGCATCTTAAAAAATTTCGTATTTTGTGTTTCTTTTCATGTGGTCATTGTATGGGTAAATCAAATTTAAAGTCAGTAAATTCAAAATAATTGAATGAATGTGATTTTACTATAAGTATAATTATGTTAATTTATTATATTTGTAAATGTGTATGTAATTCGATGAAAAACAATGAGTGAAATTAAATCTAAAATTCCATCCCAAGCCTCTAGACAGAAATTCAAACGGTTGTTTTCATACTTGGAGGAGCTTAGACAAGGATATAATGACTATTGGCACTTTTTAAAACCCACTAGTAACATGTAAAGGCAATTTAGACAGTGGCAGACACGTTATGAGAACTAATTTGGACTTTGTTTGACGTTCTTAGACCTATAATAAAGGTCAAAAAAGAGCTTATCCCAAAAGGAAATAGGTTTGGACTTTCACCATATGAAACTTATCAACGGCCATCTATTTTTTATATTGGATTTGATTTCACAAGAAAATGTGTACCCCATATAAACAAGTCTAGATTTAGAGTTAAATTTTATAGGTTAAATTTTTATATTTTTAGTATTGAACTCATAATAGTTTTAAAAGTGATGCATTTATATCTACTATCTGTTGTAGTTTTAGTGATTTTTACATATAAAATTTATACTTCATGTCGAAAGTTATGAGTTTAAATGAACCATGTGTGAAAAGGCCGGATTCGCCCCCGATTGTGGTGGAATAAATAGGATTCATCTACCCTTAATAAAAGATTTCGGATTCAAGCTTTCGAAGCGAAAAAAAATATGTTAGAGAATGTTTTCCCTATAACAGGACTTATGGGGCGCATATTTAGATTAATCAAGACTTTAGTACAGATATCGCACATACTGTGAGAATAAAACACACATTATTTTAGTAAAAAGTATAGAATTTAAAGTTCATGTCCTGCAGTTTGTGTACATTCTAATTGTTTTTTCCCAAGGTTAGGTACAATTCCACATTTTGATGTCCTCAAAAGTCCAAATTCACCAAGTCGGCAAGACTATAATGATTAATGTACGTTAAAGATTGTACTGGAGAGTAAGCTAGTGTCATTTTACTATTTTTCTCAGGCAAAACAAAATAAAAGCTATTATTATTATTAATTAACATTGTATTTTAATCAGATTTTATCCCATCATATCATGTATTTTTTAATATTTAAAGGTCAAACATGAATTATTACGTAAATATCTATATATAAACGAGTGATATGATGATGTTTACGAAACTGCTCTTCAGATTTACTTCCGGCTTAGGTTTTGGAAAACTAAAGCTGTTGTGTGATTTGATTTAGTTTTTGAGAAAATGTTTTGGGAAACATTGCATTAGTTTTTGAGAAAAACATAAAAGTACTTTATCTTTTTTTTAAAAAAAATTTCTCGCCCGGTGTTTAGTACTCGCATTCGCATTGAGGCTTCGATCAATTCGAATTCACGCCGCGTAAGGTCTATTAAAAAGAGAAGATTACTTCCTATAATTTTTTTTATTCTCATTGTTCAAATCCAAAAACTCGGATTAAGGGTAGAGTCGTGTGGAGAGTTTCTATCTTACAGTATAAAACTACTTACTGTGATTTTTTTTATTCTCAGTATCTTACAGTATATTGCCCCAATTACATTTAAAGAGTATAATCCCCCACAGTTCTTAATAATTGAAGAATTTGCGATTCCTCACTGTGTTCAAAAACTTTTTTCTAAATTCTCTCGTAACTAGGGAGATTCTAATTCAGTAGTCATAATTAGCAGGCTTTTTGCACTTTTAATAAAAAAAACAATAGCTTAAAATACAAGGATAGATCATAGATGGCAAAGCGTGCTTTGTCCTGGATTGGACATATCTTTATGGGGACATGAAGCTTAAAAACAAAATCTTAGCTTGCTAAAGTTTGAACATTATTAGTAATATAGACACTACTTCTTGGACAGGAATATTGAGTTTAAAATCATTTTACAAAAATATTATAATATAATAATATTAAAACACGTTGCTGGGTCCAAATTTTTGGTTAATTCGCATGACGATTGAAATATAGGTGAGACAAAAAGAAATAATTTCTTGCATAAAGTAGAAAAAACATTAGTAATATACAAACATGTAATTATGGCGTGGTCGATGCTTAAATGGTTTAAGTAATTAAATTATGAAACAATTCAATAGCTAAATAAATAAATACAAAGGTGAAGATGGGTCCATCTTTTGAGAGACTGCTATGGTTTCAGAGTGGATATTAGGTGAGCATAGACTCATACCGTGGTTATATGCGGCATTTTAGATTGTTAATGTGAAAAATGTATCAATTTCAAACAAGATCATATGAGGTAGCTAATCATTTCAATAACGTATCCAAATTCACTCCCTCTTTTTATCTTCAAACTAGTAGTCCTACTCGCGTAATGTGCGGTCAATATTAATTAAATTAAATTATGATCGGACTTGTTTGAACATATTAAATTATCGTGCTTGAATAAATTTTAATTGTCATCTTATTTGTCAATACGATATACTCAATGATAAAATCTCTATTAAATTAAAAAGACTTATATAGTCATTGAATAATTTTTCTGTCTATATTTTTCTTTATTATATTATCCAATATTTAGTATTATTACATTGTAAATAGAAATTTTTATTAGCATATTATTGTGTTTAATATTTTTGTTTGCTCGCTTTATTTTTGTAATATAAGAGAAGATATATATTTTATTACTGTTGAAATATTTTTTTTATTTTAAATTTTATTCTGTTGTTCTCAACAATAGTATCTGAATTTCAATAAATAAAATCTCTATTAAATTAAAGGAAATTATATCGAATAACTTTTTTGATGTATTTGTCTTTATTATATTATCCAATAATTAGTATTATTACATCGTTAATAGAAATTTTTATTAGCAAATTACTTTGTTTGATATTTTTGTTTGCTACAGTGTTACTTAACTTTTGTAAAATAATAGAAAATATATATTTTATTACTCTTAAAATAATATTTTATTCTATTGTTCTTAATAATATTGTTAGAATTTTAATGAATAAAATCTCTATTAAATTAAAGGGACTTATATATGCATCGAATAACTTTTTTGCTCTATATTTTTATTTATTATATTATCCAATATTTAGTATCATCGCATTGTTAATAGAAATTTTGATTAAAATATTATTCTGTTTAAAACATTTATTTGCTACTTTATGTTTATAATATAATAGAAGATATATATTTTATTACTCTTGAAATATTTTTTTATTTTATTGTTCTCAATAATATTATCTGGATTTTAATGAATAAAATCTCTATTAAATTAAAGGGAATTATATAGGCATCGAATAACTTTTTTGTTTTGTATTTTTCTTTATTATATTATCCAATATTTATTATTATTGCATTGTTCATAGAAATCTTTATTAGCATATTATTTTATTTTTATTTTTTGTATTATAATAGAAGATATATATTTTATTACTCTTCAACTATTTTTTTATCTTCAAAATTGACACCACAAAAATGAGTTGAATTCACTTCTGACAAACATTGAATTAGCTGAAAAAGTTTCAACAATTAATTCTTAATTCCAACTAATTAATATCACCTATATGGATTCGGAAAAAACCCCAAAAACGCCTATATGAATATTTTGATTACATTTTGTTTTATTGGTAGTTTAGTTCACATTCAAGTTCAATTGATTGTAAATTTTCTAACTTCCATCCATAAGATGTAGGTTTACCTCGTCCTTTTCTTAATCAGATGTGATTATTTCTAATCCTGTTTAACTTTTTTTATGAGTACATATTCATCTTAACATTCATATCCATTTTCTCATATTCCTTTTAGTTATAAAATTCTTTTAATTAATACTGTGGAGATAAAATTCAGGACTGAGAAGGAATGACTTTCAAACTATAATCTCACCTGCACCTCTGATTTTAGGAACCAATTGTCAATTTGTCATGTTGACGTCACAATGTAAATTGTGGACAAAAGCGAATGAGCGACACACAAAGACGACATCACTAATTTCCAATACTATTTTTTAAGTCTTTTATGAAGTCAGGTTCAATAATCATTTATTACCTTTACCACTAAAAAAAAATAAAATCAATCAAAATACTTTTATAGCAAATTTCAGGCATTACGTGAACATAAGTTCTTTATCATTCTTTTTTTTTCCATTGTAGAAGATAAACTACTATCATGAATGGGACAAATGCATCTTTACATAGTATTCAGGCTTGTTAAAAGATACAACTCCATTTTTAATCTTTGTTCAATGTATATCCCGCAACTCCAGTTCATGCAACTGGCAAAACTGCAAAGGAGGAAACATAAAAACAACGACGTTTGGTCTAAATAAGTTAAATTGTTGAGGATGGAAATCCGTTGCTTAAATTATACATATTGGCTCATCTTTAGGGAAAAAAAGAATACACCATTTTCCTGCAACCGCATTTCAATGAAATAATCTACACTGGCATTTCAATGATTTTCTTTTAGGCCCTTTACCAGATTGGGAGACGAAAAAATTTAAGATCCCGACTACCGACTACCTAGATGCAACATTTTTATTTTTCTTGTTTCCTCTCGTCTTTGCACTACTCTTTTCTGGTCCTTCTTCCTCTTCCGCCTTCTGCTCCACCTCCAGAATGGCCAACTGCAGTTTGTCCCCATCGGAAGTCATGTTAAACATTGATTGCTTATGATATGTCAGCATACAACAGAATTAATGTATTATTTTCAAGCTTACCTCATCGAGGATTGGTTTGAGCTCCTTGTACCGAGATTCAGCAAGATCAAAACCATCTTTACGCAGCTCCTACAGTGACAAGAGAACAACGCTAGAGCTCAGACACAGATATCTTGCTATATACAGGGTCAAAATATGAATTGGAAATACAGTAGATATAAATATAATGATAATACTATAAGTTATCAGGAAAGTGTTCGATATTCTCAAAGCCAACTGATACTACATTGCCTTTTCATTCCAGCAGTCCAACTCATGTATAATCCCCTCACAGTGGACCTCCCCGGCACACTATATTCTTGTTCAGTGATCAACCTCTCTCTATCTCGCTCCACATTATTATCATCATGGTCTCCAGCAAAGGGTTGTTCTACTAGGCCATTCCGCTCAATCATATACAGCAATAAAGCAATGCCAATCTGATCCTTGCTTCTCAATTTCAGAAATGGTACATAATTAACTCGACTCTTTTGAATTTCCTCCCAATTCAATATATTTCAAATGAAGCTCCATGCAATTTAACACGAAGGTACACACCTCATATAAAGTAATATTTCCTGTGTATGAATTTGGACAACTCCTTTTTCCACTCAACTCCTTTAGCGTAGTTCTATTACAAGGAAAAGGGATCAACATCAGTTACTGTTCCTAGTTCTTAAAGCTTGTGCAACCATCGTCCAACTTTGCCAAATTGACAACTTGTTCAAAATGAGTGTTGATCAGGATTTATGACAAGAACGCAATGCAAAAGGCAGAGACGGGAGAAAGAAATATATTCAAAACGAAGGGGCTGACAACTCAAGTTGAACAAGACTGACTTTAGAAGAAAAATAATCTGGGAAACCAGGTCGCAGGTCAGCAAATTTCTCCTCCATTAGGCGGACGATAATCGCATAGCTGTATTTCCTCAAGACTAATTGTGCAAACTCCTTAAAAGCAGGAGAAGAGATATTCTGAGAAGGCAACTAGGGATGAGAATCGCAATCAAGGAGACAACACATTGTTTTGGATGTGAGACTGCTGCTTGTGACGAAAGAAATGCATCGTAGAAACAGGACAAAATGTGAAAAGTATGCTGCATCTCCACCAAAGACTATTCAAATTCAGACATGGGCACATCATCCGCACTGTTACTTGGCATCAACCAGAATGGAAACACCATAACTAGTTAGAAAACCAAAGCATAACTTGAAATGGTCCTTTTCCTGCTATTCCATTTCAAGTCAAGATTTCCATGCCCTAAGGAAGAACAATAGGAGGTGAAGGAACAAAATTCATTTTTCCTGTCTGCATTTTTCCGACCATTCTCCTACTATATGCGCCAATTCGTGCCCAATTTTTCACAACTATTGCAACCAAAAGAATGATGCCTTGCAATTCCCATATCTTAACCCTTATGGAGTGTCAAGTTTAACCCTCATTATGGTGGAGCTATAAAATGGTATGCGTAGAAAAATGGATAAACCCATAACAAAAGAACAAGGAGAATAATGGTCTACAACAAGTTCTATACTTTATCCATTGTGTATTTTTCCCAAATAATCGACACGCAAAACTGACCTTTCCTGTATGTTGTGTGTGTTCATATGCTGCCATTTGCCAATACATATTTGTTCTTTTGTAGAACTCCCTCAGAGACTCCCCTGGCTTCACAAATAAAAAGGGCGAGTAAATTTGAAGAGTAGAGAAAAATGTCCGAGCTAAATGTAGTGTATAAATCAATAACTAGTCATTCAAATTATCAATTTAATGCTCAACCAGAAATAGATTTAGAAGAATAGGGTACCATTGGTGTTCTTTGAGCATCAGAGAGGCCAAGACTGGCTCTGATTTGCTCAATTCTGGCTCGTTTCTCCTTCCTTCTCAGTGTTTTTCCTTCACCTCTGATTATGGCAACGGCATCTCCAGTTTCAAGTGATGTTGATGCACCATTCCTAGCCTTTAAATAGATGAGCATTACAACACAGTTCGTCTTCCAAACAATTTGCAGAATGGCATAGGACATTTGATGAAAATCTAGTCTGCTTAATGCATTCAGTAAAAGAAAGAGACCTCAGCATCATCTTCTTCATCACTGTCCTCATCGCTATCATGACCACTCTCACATTCTTCGTTTTCACTGTCATCTTCATCCTCATCGTCTTCATTATCTGACGCTTCAACCCACTCAGACTCAGATGCCTAGGCAGAAAATCTAAAGATAAGTCCAAGTTACACAGAAAAGCAAACACAAGTCCGCAATACGGTAGCACTTTCACTGTCTTTTACATGTTAAAGTGACTATTTTACTTCCAATTAAAATAATTTAGAAAAAAATACCATCAAAGGATCGGCAATATAATTTGCTGCACGAGGGCTATAGGAATCAATGAAATAGTTCAGTGGAATATTATCTTCACAAAAGTAGTTGTTCCACTTTGTTTACACACAAGTAGTTGTCTATTATTTAATGGGGTAAGGTGCAACATAATGTTTACGAGCTCCAGCAGAACCTGGTTGATGAACCATGCTCTTATCTTGAGTAAGCTAATGTCTTACTGAAGTGCGTCATATTGGATAGCCAAAGAGGAATCATTTTCAAAAGGCAAAGCAAGTCTAAATATATAAGGATGATGCATCATGATATGTGAAGATGATCAGCCGCTTGAACTTTTCAAAACAACATATAAGAGATAATCTGTCCTTTTGAGGATGATAATAGAAAAATTAATCAACTGTGAAGATTTTACATCCTAAGAAACCAAATAATTATGGATCAACTAGGGAGAGGGGAGAGGGGAGAGGGAAGCAAGATAGACTCATAGATAAGCTAAACAGAAAGAGACAGTAAACAACAACTGAAAAATATTAACTAACCGGAATAAGGCATTTCCATTCATCAAGTTTACTGAGATTAAGAATATACAAGTCATCAAGAGTAAGTTCTTGATCTCTAATTTCCATCATGCCCCCGTAGATATATAAGGTATCTTTTGCCACAGCCATGCATGAATTGATACGTCCACAGGGCTTTACCACCTGAAAGATGAACGTTCATCATACGGCAACTTGCAAATGCATATACATGATTGAGATATTATGTTATTCAGCACAACTGACATCTGATGAAGCTGAATGTTGCACGGCTGAAGATTTAGAGCTAGAAATGACCAGCTTATCCTCAGATCTAGCAGCTACATTGCCATCATCAATAATCACATTCCTTTTCATGTTCGAAGACATTTTATTGATATTGCCTTCTGTGCTGGCATCTTCGTCATAATCCAGGTTCTCATCTTCATCATTCGCATCAACTTCCATTGCACTTGTCTTACTATCAAGATCCATGCTGTCAGCTTGCTCATCTAAAATTTCCTTTTTCTGCAAGCAGATCCAACAAAACACTGTCTTTATCAATCAAATTCAATTTTTAGGAGATACAATAACGTACATGCTTCAGAATACACAAAAAGAGAGAAGCACATTTATTTCAGAGGGACAAGAGATGAGAACGCCTCTAAAGGTAAAAAAAAAATTGTATGTGAATTAGCTACAGTAAGATTAAAACTAAACATGTCTTACTCACATGCAACCAACTAAAGCCCCTCTCCAGAAAATATTAGCCACCTGGCGGCTTAGTGAAACTCATTTATTCTCACTAGGAATGTAAATAAGCTGAGCGGCGCTACTAGGTTAACTCGGCTCCGTTCAATACATTTAGCGGGCAACTGAAGACCAGCTTGAGCTCAACTGGCTTCAAATTCAGGAGCCTGGGCTCAGCTGGAACCTCATCCTATAGGACTCAGGTTTGCTCGGTATGCTCGAAACGACAAGCACAACAGTATGCTCCATAATGTCAAGCAAACTCGAATCAGAGCATCGGTATTTATAAGAATGAAAGAAACAGAAGCCAAACAATGTCAATGAACTAAAATGGAGTCTATTTTCTAGGGTGTAGATTTTGAGAAGCAGAGTAACGGAAGACAAAATGAAAACCAAAAACATAAGCACACCGAAACCCCAATGAGACAGAACAGCTATAATACAAAATTATTATAAAAATCACAAATTGCTTCTTGTGTTCCCTAACATAAAATAACTGTTCTTTTAGTTAGAACTTGAAAAATCACCATTAGATGCTTAGTCACTCTACCACAACAGCTATGCCTCAATGCCAAACAAGTTGGGTTCGGCTACATGAATCCTCACTGGCCATGTTTCCCCATTTAAATTCACTCTAAAAAATAAAAATAAATTGACCTTGTAAAATTTTCTTCTTTGTCTTCAAATAAAAGATACTTTGACCCAGCACTTGCAAATGCAAAACTTAGCATGTGCTGAGAAGTGGCTTTGACAAATTGAAACAGATGCTGCTGCATCGATTTGTAAAAGGAAGATATTTTAATGACAGTCCAAGATGAAAAAGAATGAATACCTGGAGGGCAGAGGCAGTCAGAGACTCACCTCAAGGAAAGAGGCATGAGTATGTAACTTTGGCTAATGGGGGAGAAGAAAAGGGTGAAAGTGGAGGTGGCTCTTCGTATTTTGTGCCAAGGGTTACATTGTACTTAAGTTTGAATAACAACAACAACAACAACAACAACAACAACAACCCAGTAAAATCTCACTAATGGGGTTTGGGGAGGGTAGTGTGTACGCAGGCCTTACCCCTACCCCGAAGGAGTAGAGAGGCTGTTTCCGAAAGACCCTCGGCTCAAAAAAAAACATAAGGACAAAAGGACAAAAAGTACAGAGAGGCTGTACTTAAGTTTGAATAGGGAAAGAAATTTGGACAGGCTCAGTTAGGCTAGCAAGCCTAACAAGTCAGACATCAACAGGCTCAGGCTCAGGCCAATTTGCTAGTTGCTTCACTTAGACTTGAAAGTGTAGAGCCAGGCATGAGTGGCTTGCGTGATAGCCCAGCTCAGTTACACCTCTAGTGCAAACCAAAGGTCAGCTCTTAGCAGGTGGAGCATGTTCGACATGGGGAGATGTTACTCAACAGATTTGCCGGCTGAACAATAGCAGCAGAGAACCTCATAGAACTAGAGTAACTTGGTCCGCCCCAAAACCCAAACTTACCGAATTATAATATGGCCGCTTTTTTCCTTAGTTCGAATCTAGGTTGGACCCAAAATAAGATGAGGATTTATGCAATATGATTTATTCTGAAATTACTCATGCAATATGATGTGATTTAGTGTTGTTAAAGACTCATTCAAGGTCAGTCCCGTCCCATGGGTTAGTGAAGGTAGAAGTCCAAAGCTTAATAAGGTGGAAGGCGAAGCCGAGGCAAGAGCAAGGGTTGAAAGACAAGAGAGAAGAATTTAATCTCCCCTATTTGTTCCATTCTCAATGGTTAGTTGGTTGGCCAGGATGCTTTGGTTTATCGGATCAGTCGGTTAAACCCTTTTTTCGATGAAGTAAGGCGTTATATTACCAAAAGCATCAAAAAGATGCATAGATACAAAAGTTGAGATGCATAAATAAAAGAAAGCTAGACAGTGTCAACCTAAGACAAGGGAACAAACAAAATCCAAAAATTGGTCAGTGCTTGGTGCGTGCAGCAGAAGCTGGATGCTTCCACAGCTTCGGTACAGGCACTAAGATGCTAAGGCATGCCCCTTCATTATCCACAGATTTTATCTTGACAAGGGCGTCAACGAAATTGTGATTAAGTATCTAGTTACTAAAATATTCGCATACAACAGCCAAGACCAAACCTACGCCCCATACAGGAACAGGGCTGATTAAGTGTCATCTGTCATGCATATACCTTTGGACTCCGGGCTTCATTTTGGCTCAGTATTCTTCATTTAGAACATCTTCACAGTACAAGGCACTACTTTGTTTTTTACATTGCTCTTCAAGATAGAGGAGCTTTACAACCCTCTTTGTGATGTAAGGGCACAAGTTTTTAAGATAGGTTCTGTGTAAGAGTTACTTGCATTGTAGTTTTTATCAGCACCTCCGGCTGTCCTCCCTAATTTCGTTGGTGATGACGAAATTATTAGACCCAAAAGAACAAAAGGAAATGAAATTTCTGGCAGGCGAACAGTAACTTTATAACAAATTGTAAATGAACTAAAAAGTTGCAAACCACATGTATAACAAAGCTTCAAGAGGGTGTGCATGAGGAGTATGGTGACCCTGAACAGTAGTTTAAGCAGGTAGAGAAAGACGATTCAAAAAGCTAATACTGCTAGTACCTTATGTTTTGTAGATTTCTCCTTCCGCAGCTCCAATGGATACCTGTAAGCAGAATAAATATTAACCTCCAAAAGAAAATAACATCGCACTTTACTGGCCAAGGAGGAAAGATGATACAGAAAGAATGTGAAAGACAAAGCTATGTGCAACACGCTGACTTGAAGGAACTTCTGTTAAGAAGATATTTCTAACTGTCACTTGAGGTGGCTAAAACCAAAGTAAACAGAGCATTCATCTCAAGAAAAAAACAGAGGAGAGTGGAATAGGCATTTACCATCGATGAGTGTCTAATTGGAAGCCATAGAGTTCATTCAGAAACAAGCTCATCATAACATCACCTGGATAGAACATCGAGTCAGATGTTTGTTTGCATTTCTTTGACATCTATATTGCATTTTTTCCTTTATTTCCAAAAGTTGTCCTTTTAAAAGTTAAAAGAGTAAATGAATGTGAAAACAAAAGGCTACAAGATATGCTTATACAAAGGAAAACAACCTTCCATTTCCATATCCACGACACCTCCAAATAGTATAGCCCGCTTTTTATGGATGCACATAGAGAAACCAGCACGAGGACCAGGAGGCATGCCGCCTTTTTTGACCTTACATGCAACAAGACAAATTTAAGAAAAAGACAAGTTCTTAAGATGGGAAAATATTCGCAAAATACAATACGAAAACTCTTTCAACTTGTCAGTATATAACTAAGAAAACAGTAACAAACATAAACTAAACTCAGAATTTCAGAGATTATCTTTCAGATTATGCTTCTACACTTGTGCTCTAGTTTGTAAAAGAAGCAAGGTATTATCCCACTCCCATCCATATTTAGATGGAGATATAAATGCAACAGCCATTTCAGTGTTCCCGTGCAGCAACAATGCTCATCTTTTTCTTTTTTCCTTTTTTCTATTTTGTTTTTCTTTTGAAAGGAAGGAGGGGGGGGGGGGGGGGGAGAATGTTATTCTGCAGGAGAGCTCCGAAGATAATTAAAGGAATATTTGGTATCTTTCTCAGAAAATAAACAGATTTCATTTCTCGTCGCAACGGCAACAAACTTTGAAGTCTGGACATCTGCAATCATTGCAGTCATTTGGCTAGGAAGTACATTCAGAACAGCACATGCCTATCCAAGCTCGATAGTGTTATAATCTTTTTCGAGAAAGGCCACAAAAGTTTTTTGATTGTTGAAAAGGCGATAACATTAAAATCTTATATGTGATTTAATTCCATGGTCTGACAGTATTTAGAACTGAGGTGTGTTTCTAATATTTAGTTTAATATACTAGAGGGTTGAGGACATCTTTAGCATAATTATGATTATTGTTGTCAAACATAATTATCCAGTCAAATGGTTCAAACCCATCTGCTACATAGAGAGCTGCACTAACTAATTTGAAGGGGAAGAGAAAGTGGGAGAGAGGTGAAAGTACATTACTTCTATCTTTCCACCAATAAAGTATGTGAATACCAGGGAGAGGAGGAGGAGGAGAGAACAGTAAGATATAAACCTTGTTCCATTCCCAAGTCTTAGGATCAAGGGACCACATGTCTGAGTGAACGATTCCCTTCTCTGAGCCACTTTTATCAGATGAAACTTCTTTTGAATAACCGCCATATAGATAAATCTGGAATTTGTAAAAGATGGACTTAGGAACCAATTAATGTGATTTTCCCCACAGAAGCATATAATATGAGACACAAACTGAAGCACTGAAAAGTTTCCATAGAATGCCAAAAGGAAATAGATCATACAATGCAAAATATAAGTCATGCAACTAAAAGAGTATCATTGCAAAACCGGATGGACTTGTAACCAATTAATGAATTCAAGAAAATAGAGAAGCCAACGGTTATTCTTAAGTAGAACTTCAAAGATACATGAGATTTACCAGATTTATTTAATGGCCTACATCGGGCCAAGAGTGTAAATAGCTCCACCTCAAGGGTATAGAAAAAGAAAGAAAGGAACTAACTTGCTGAACAGAGAGGACGGCAAGCTGAAAGAATGGAAAATGCGACTTAATTTTCCACCTGAAGCACTTACCTTGTCTAATAGAAGGAACCAAAAAGGAATAGAAGAGAAAAAATATCTCTTAACAAACTTGAGACGTATACATATATCTTGATCACATAAACAAACTTCTCATTCATTTTGTAGCTTTTGTGCCACAAGCAAAAGCAAATAATTTTGCCAACCTTCCTCTTATCCTTCCTTCTTCAAACAACATTAAGAAGGGCCAAGGCATAACATTTTCAACATATTTACTCACTCCTGAAGATCTTATCTGATTGAATTCGGATGAGTTATGGCAAGTAGACCAAAAATATCTTTGGGCTGCATAGAAGTACATTAACCACTAACAAAGAAGAACATAATATAAACTAGTTACCAAGAAAAGAAACTACTATAAACAGCAAGAAATTTGAGGACTTATAAAGAATCACGTTTACCCATACCAAGTGGGAAGTTTTACAGTGGAACCTACAATCTTGAATAACAGTCAGTAATACTTGTTCAGAGCCAATATCTAAGTTTTGCACCAGGGGACTGGGGAAGTGGCAGCAGGCAGGAGTTCAACAGACAGCAGAATAGGACAGATAATAATCCCCACTAGTTAGTAGTCAGAGTGGCAGCATATTATACATTCATCCCAAACACCTCAAATAAAGAAGATAGGTAGAGCAACTTGTGGTGGAGCAAGGATTACTCAAGCTGTTACTGATCATTCACCTCATCTTGATAAACAAAAAACTGGAAGCCACTTCGAGCACTGGGCCACATGCATCCAGGTGTAGGTTTTATCTCTTGCCACTGCAGCGCGAATATCGAAGCGATTAGCAATTAGAATTTAGAACTTGTTGAACAAATAAACCAGAAAAAATGCAGAAATGTTTATCATGTACTGCACCTTATACTGATCAAGATCAAATACATGCAGATCATTGTAATACCTGCAACAAGTAAAGGTTTTGTAAATTTTAGAAATCAAGCCAAACGATCACTTTATGTCCGACTAGGTTAGAGCCTCATTGAGATGCATTTATTATGATTTAGCAGGACATATGCAAATGAGCTAGTTGCGAAAAGAAAGAAAGAACTAAGTGATAAATGAACCACTAGAGCTTGAAAAAAATAAAAAATAAATGAATCACTGGAGAATATTCTGTGATGTTTGGGGATACATGAATCCACAGGACACATGTGAAACCTTGTCTGAAACTTTCAACAAGTTCTGCCCTACATAAGCGGCCACTAATTGGGCTTTGCCTCTCCATTCTCCGCAAGGCATGGAGGTCCAGGTGCCACCATACCTCAAGTAAGTGGAGGTTCGGTGGCTGCAGAAGAATTTGGCAGTACTTATCAGGGGAGCATGTTGACATGAATACATAGCACTAATAATAGGTAGAAAGAACTCTTTTTGCAAACAATATACAAGTAAACTTCACAACTTCAGTAAGCTGATTTAAGTATGAGGAGGACCGCAAGTCATTCACAAAGCAACTAGGAGGACTGATAATAATCACTAATTCCTAAGCACAATAAATCTAAAAAGAAATATTGGTTTACAGATCATTAGAAGCTTCTCGTATTAATTTCAGTATCTTGCAACTCTTCAATAAATAGCAAAAATAACCACCTCACTTCTCTAAGAGTGTCATAGAAGCCTCCAAAAACTATAATCTTGTGCTTGTACAAAATCTGCAAATAAGCCAAGTTTGAATCATAAGGACCTTTGCAAGGCCAAATAAATTCCAAAAGGAAACCAAAATCAAGTATTGAATCTAATTGATCATTGTTCTACATATCAAAATAATGGTTTTTGATAAAATACATCCTCTTATTTTCTTTTCACACTATAAGCAAAAGTGAGCTGCTCATCAAGAATTAAGTTATTTCAAAGAAAGCTAAAGAATTAAATTATTTCAAAGAAAGCTGAAGAATTAAATTATTTCAAAGAAAGCTGAATGTACCATGCGATGGCCTGAACGTGGACTAGGACAACCTTTATAATTCAGTTGCTCCCATTGGTTTGTTTTCAAGTCCAACGCCCAAAAGTCCTGCATCACAAATAATAAAAGGATATACTTACATCGTAAATTTTGGACTAAAAGACAAGCATGACATTACAAGGATAAATAATGGATTATACCTTGTAATGATGGAAACGCTCTTGATTGGGAGACGTAAATTCACCACCTAATAAGATAACAGCAATTATCACAATAATCACCAGGGAAGTGGAAAAGGATATGAACTCAAATGCATATATTAAGATGCACAAAATTGTGTATGCTAAATTGCATGCTCATTACACAGACTTTGGATCTTTTACCAAAAATATAAAGATAATTCTTCCAAGCAACTGTTTGGTGTGCACTGCGAGGAGGCGGACTGTTAGGACTTGAAATCAACTTCCACTCTTGCTTTTCCACATCATACCGGTAAAGATCGCCATATACAAATGTCTGCATTTAGCCAATTCCATAAATTCTAATTCCTCAGTTAAAAAATATAACACATAAAACAAAAGGGAACTTAATGCTAACCGTTAATAAATTACTCCCTTTTCCCTAAACTAGTTTTCCCTTTTGGATTTGCGAGAGTCAAACAAAGTGATATTTGACAAAGAAGTTTATTCTTTCATCATTTAACATTGACAACCTACAACCCTATAGTACTTTTCATTTAATTTTGCAAATGGCCGAACTTTTTTCCCCTTTAGGAATTATTATATCCAATTCAGCTCCAAAAAGCAGTTAAACTGACCCTTGAAAGAGCGAATGGGCCAAAAAAAAACTAACACACAGAGAGTCTATTTAGTGGCGCCACATTTTTATGAATAAGTGGCTCATCATCAAAATTATTATTGATCACTACAAAGCTATCTGGAAAGTATAGTGATTCTTAAACTTGCAGCATTAAGTAGACAAACACATATGAAACGTATCAAATAGTAACTACCAACGCCTTACCTTGCTGCCATTGTAGAATTCACCACCGTAGAGAACTAATTCAGTCTCCTTCAATGGATTAATACTCAACTGCAAAAACCAATTAAACAAAAACAGAGTTATACAGAAAGTTCACTAATACACTAACATCAATGATATTGTAGAACTACGTTAAACGCATAAATAACCAAAAGTGACAATCTTGTATTTTACCGAACAGTTGGATCGAGGAGAAGGTGCAGGAACGTTCTCTTCAACGTGAATTTCCTTCTTCTTAGCTTCCTCTTTTTGTATGCTCAGCTGTGTATTTTCCAATACTCTAAATTAGTATAAAAAAGCGTGTATTTGTGAGGAGTGAGGATAAGAAGGAGATACTGTACCAGAATAGCATCTATGTCGTCTTCAGGGGAGAGTTTTTTGGTTTCTCTGCGGGCTTTTTTCTCTTCTGCTTTTGCTGTTTTCCTCTCTGTTTTCTCCTTGCCTTTCCCTGGTTTCTTCGTTTTCTTTCCCATTTTCTCCTACTGCTCTCAGTTCCGGCGGCTCACTCTTCGCACCGTTGTTGAAATTGAGCTTTTTATAGCGCCTGTTCTGGCCATGATTTTGGAAAACTACTTAAAGTAAAAATGAGTTTAGTTTTCTATAGTCAGAGTCTTATTTTTCTTAACACAATCAGGTCGTGTAAAAAAATAATTACATGTAACTTTATTTGATATTATTAATTATTAACTTAAAATAAATAATAAATAATTTGTTATAATAAATTAAATCAGTGTAAGAAATTTATGTTCTTGTTATTAAATAAAGACCGTAAAGTAAATAAAAGTATAGACAGAAACTGATATATTATTCAATTTCAAACTTATGTACATGATCAACTGAATTCCGAAGAAAGAAAGCTGTTGTGTAAGTTGCTACTCCAAGTTGCTTTGTAAGCTGCTATGTAAGCTGTTGTGTAAGCTGCTACTGTAAGTTGTTGTGTAAGTTGCTTGTAAACTGCTACTGTACCATATATAGATAATCTTCTACCAGAGATAATATTTATCCATAACGGAGTACCGAAAGGATAAGCTTCTTCAGGAGGCTTATTTTTAACAGAGTACTAAATAGATAAATATATTTATGGCGGAGTTCCATATGGATAAGCTTCATCGGGAAATTTATTTACAACGGAGTACTAAATGAATATCCATAATATAATATATTTATAACACTCCCCCCTTGGATGTTCATTAAAAGCTATTGTGTCTCGTTAAAACCTTACTAGGAAAAATCTAGTGGAAAAAATACTAGTAAAGGAAAAAAAGTACAGATATTTAGTAATACGCAATTCTGGCTGCCTTATTAAAAACCTTATAAGAAAACCCCATGAGAAAAACCTTAGTAAGAAAAAAAAAAAGTACAACGCGTATTTCACTCCCCCTAATGAAAATCTTGTTCCAAATATTTGAGTCTCCGCATTCCAATCTTGTATACCATATTCTCAAAAGTTGAAGTTGACAAAGTGAACAAATCTGCTGGATTGTCACTTGAACGGATTTGTTGGCACATCAATGTCACCATTTTTCCGAAGATCATGTGTGTAGAATAATTTTAGTGAAATGTGCTCCGTTCTATCTCCTTTTATAAATCTTCGTTTTAATTGGGCTATGCATATAGCATTGTCTTCGTATAGTATTGTGTTTTTTTTATCATATTCCAACCCATATTTTTCTCGAATAAAATGAATCACATATCTCAATCATACGCATTCCCTACTTGCTTCATGAATAACTATTATCTCAGCATGATTTGAAGAAGTAGCAGCAATAGATTGTTTTGTAAAGCGCTATGATATGACGGTACCTCCACTTGTAAACACATACCCGATCTGAGAACGTACTTTATGGGGATCGGATAAATAACCTACATCTGCACAACCAATATAATCTGCATCATCTTTGCTAGCATTAGCAAGATACATAAATGCACCAATTGCAATGAGATAGAGTATTTCAGGGCCAAAGAGCTCCTCATACTATTCTAGAGGTCGGAACGGATCCTTATTTACTTCACGTGATCGAACACCCATTTGGTGTACTTAATGGGTGTGCTTTGTCCATGTATAGCGTTTTAAAACATTTTCTGTATAGACAGATTAATGGATAAAGACCTCGTCTGCTAAATATTCAATTTGCAGACTAAGACAAAGTTTTTTCCTTTAGAGCTCTTCTGGAGTTCCTATGAGATTTATGTCATTAACATAAACAACAAGTATAACAAATTGTGATGTTGTTTTCTTTGTAAAAATACATGGACAAATGCCATAATTTACATAACATTCATTCATCAATTCAGTGAGGCGATTATATCACATGCGCCCAGATTGATTTAAACCGTACAAATACCTTTGTAACTTGATCGAGTACATGTCTAGAGACTTTGAACTATATGCTTAATGCAATTTAAATCCTTTAGGGATCTTTATAGATATTTAATCAAATGAGTCATATAGGTTATGACTTGCATTTAAATGGCATGACATCTTAAGGTGTCTGGACTGCATGTCCGATCCTCACAATCTTTTGTAATACTGTGCACTATATTGTATCAAATATATCGTCGACTATCATTTCGTATCGGTTCGCAAGTGACATAACTTGTTGAGATCTCATAACTTTTTTTATTTCCAGGTACCTTAACTTATTCTGGAGTTTCATAAAATGTTATGTTGCGGGCTCTTCTAGAGCTTATTTCCTCATTATTATGATCATTTGCTCCTATCATTTTCAAGGATTGTTACCTTTGGACCCGATTGGTCTACCACGCTTCATGCGTACAGTAAATTGTATCCTTCGTGGACTTTAATTTTAATAGGAGTATTTGCAACTGAAATATGGTATTTTATTTTGGATCAACAAATGCTTCTTGCATTTGACTTGAATTATCTTCTGAATGAGGATCATACTGATGATAATTCGATTCATATAACATATTTTCCAGCTGCTTATTCCACCCCCACCCCCCTAATGTTAGAAAAACTAACATATATCACAAATCTTCTTTGGGAAACTTATCTCTGTGCTTTGTGGTAGAGAAATTAATCACATACCACATATCAAAAGCTATTAGATAGTAAAAATATTTGGTTTCTGATCCCAAACCAATTGTGAGGGGAGGACTTATCATATATTATTGGTCTGATACATACAAGTGATGATGTGTGCAATTTAAAAAATTTTAGACCAACACATGAAGCTTTGTTATCATAAGCAATAGTTTAGCCATTAATATGAGGTATTCAAAGTTAAACCAATTTGGATATAAATTAGTGTTATCAAGATGAACTGTCTTGATTTCATAATCTGAAAATTATGCTCTTAATTGAGAAAATCAATTTCAAATGCCATATTGCAGGTTGACAATAATTGCACATGTAACCATCTCATATATGCATCTATAAGTGGTTTACATGATAGGTGAATGAGCCCATATTCACCTTTTATATATTTCAGAATTAGGGGTCTTAGTCCTAACTTTAGCTATTATAATTATATTATTATAAGAACAAGCAACACAAGAGAATTCTTGAAGAATCTTCTAGTTCTTCAATATATGCTTATCAGAGTTTTCAATTAGCTCATCGTATTTAAACCAGATGGCAAACAAAAAAAATTAGTTTATTATGGCATGTGCTATCTTTTAGTAAACTTTTGGTTTACTATGGCATAAATTTTTATATCAGTAAACTTCTAATTTATTGTGGCTACTTTTGTATCAGTAAATTTCTGATTTACTGTAGCTACTTTTGCATCAGTAAAAATTTTTGGTTTACTGTGACTGCTACGTGATGTAGTACAAATTGAATAATAAGGCGGGTAACTTCTCACATACATATTTACCCCCTATGATTGTGGAAACATGAAGATTTTTAATCTTTCAGTCATTTGTAGTCTCAGTATGTTTGTCATTTGTATTAGTAAACTTCGGGTTTATCATAACATATGTTTTGACCATAATAATGATAAATAAGCTCTCTGGTAGCCTTCAATTTATTGTCCACAATCAAATATTATTCAGATACTTCTTATGTCATGTATCTTCTAGATAAACAGTTAGCTCTTCAGGAGCTTTTGATAAATTTTGTACTACCAAATATTGCTCAGACACTTATAGTGTCACGAGAAAAAATCATAATCAAATGAACAATATAAAGCCAATTCTAAATTTATAAATGACGAAAATTAAGAATTTTAATATTTCTACCACTAACTTTTTGACAAATATCTCTTTCAAGGAGAAATACCATTAATATCTGAATATTTTGTATCAATGTGACAACCACATAGTCATAGCATCATTTAAGGAAAGATACACAAGTTGTTATTTCCTTCGGGAAACTCAATAACCAACCATAATATATTAATGTGGTTTAATAGAAAGCAGTCTACAAGAATACTTTTACATTAGAATGATACTTAATAAAATTATCCAAGATGTTTTACGTACAACAAGCACGTGCGGCAATGATCTTTATGCCACATAAATAATATTTATATCCTATGTTATTCTAACTCTTGTGTTATTTTTTTATTCACTCAAGGGAATGAAAATGTGCTTAAAAATAACTTTGAATAGCTCATTATTTTGTTTAAGCACAGAAAGACACAATTTCATAATATTTTTCTGCTTTAGGAAAAAGATTCAATTGTTTTACTACTTCATGAGCAAATTTAAAATACGAAATATTGAGTATATATTCTATTAATCATATTACCTCTTCTGGAGGTGAATCGTATTATATTTACATTAAAAGCGCGTTCATAATTACAAGCTTTATTAATATTGTCACATTCACTTCAGAGAATAGATTAATATTATCAAAAGTTTTATTCTTTCGGGAGATGTAACATAATTATCTGAACGTGCAATAACCATATTAAATTGTGATGGTGTCTGACCTCTTTTAATATATTTACTACTTCAGGAGCAAATCGAGGTATGTATGTAATATAGAGAAATCTTCTCTAACTTATCTTTATTGTAACCACATCAAGCCTAAATCATTACTTCTGGTGGACATAGGCATATATCACTTTTTGTGGTTAATAAAATTTAGTTAAAATGGGATATACGAAACACAACTACTTCTGATGGTTGTATATTTCTTGCAAACTCTGCTGGAGTTTAAGTGAATCTAACAATGTTATCCACTTTATAATCATTTATTAAGATAATTAGGATGAAAACAAAAACCAAAATAGGTATTGTATACGTAGCACATAACCAAGTAATTGATTATAAAGATATTAAACCGAATATAAGCATAAGACTCAAATTACTTTACACAAATTTGCCCACTTAAGACGTAAATGATATCTACATCACTATTGTTAAGAAAAAAAACTCACCACCTCAAGGATATAATCTGCCTTATGATGCTCAGAATGAACAAGATCTAACCACGGACGTAAAAGCGTCGCCTTACATCGGAGATGAACACTCTGATACTTTCAAAGTATTTGTTCGAGATGGCAAAGCCTCGTGTTGATAACGTGTTATGAAATAAAGACTATAAAGTAAAGTCAAGTATAGAGAGAAACTGATATATTATTCAATTTCAAACTTATGTACATAATAAACTCAATTCTACTCTATTTATAGAAGAAAGGAAGCTGCTACTGCAAGCTGTTGTGCAAGCTGCTACTGCAAGCTGTTGTGCAAGCTGCTACCGCAAGCTGCTTGTAAGCTGCTACTGCAAGCTGCTGTGTAAGCGGCTACTGCAAGCTGTTGTGTAAGCTACTACCGCAAGCTGTTGTGTAAGCTGCTACTGTACCAGATATAGATAATCTTACACCAGAGGTAATATTTATCCATAATGGAATACCGAAAGAATAAGCTTCTTCATGAGGTTTATTTCCAATAGAGTACTAAATATATAAACATATTTACAGCGGAGTCTCATATGGATAAGCTTCTTCAGGAAGCTTATTTACAACGCAGTACTAAATGAATATCCATAATATAATATATTTATAACAATTCCTGCCGTTTCTACCCTAATATTAGTGTTTTTAGGTTATAGCTCTTGTTGTTTTGTGGGGAAAAAAAGTTTTAAAAAAATCAAATTTTCATTTAAGACAAGCATATACTCTTTTAACTTTAAATGATAAAACATTCTAATAAAAAATAAGTATATATTTTGTATACAGTAAAAATCGGTTAGTCTTTCGTACGAACTAGTTGAAATGGTAATGCATTGGATCGAAGATCAGGTTGAGGTCCGAAGTCAGGTCATCAAGCTTCGAGCCCTATGCACCGATCAATGTAGAGCTCGATATAATTATCGAGCTCAAATCCAAATCGAACTATGATGAAGTTATCGAGCTTACGAGGCAGAGACCGACCAACACTGCCCCCGAATCAATACAAGGCTCCGAATCAGAATCGAACTCAAGTCAAGATCGAAAGCTCGAGTCGATATCGAGCTCGAGATAATATCGAGCTCATAGACAAGAGTCGTTGCAACCGCACTAGGAGAGAGAATCTTGGCAGGAATTATGGAAATGATGATTTATCATGGGTCTCCCATTATGTATTTTTAATTGTATCTAAAGTAGGAACCCTCAACTATAAAGTGGTTGGTTATTATTTCTGTAAAGACCAAGTTTTTCTTACATGTTAACTCAAATATCATATACTCTCATATTGAAGAATTATCCTTTTTAGCTTCATAGATTGACTGATCTTGCTCAATCCTTAAATCATCTTCTTTCTAGCCTTGTTTATTTTTCATTCTCTACAGTCACCACTCGATATTTCTATTTATTCTTACGATTTGTGTCAAGATTATATCACATATCCTTAGAACTACGTAAAAATTCAACTCTATCCGTTTTTCGGGTAAACAGCTTGGCGCCCACCGTGGGTCTAAGGATAATAGTGATTATTTGATACGAATCTGCAAAAACACACTGATTTGCGCTTGTTTTTGGAAGTATCTTTGATTTTGGATTAACAACGACGAGTTTTTCAATTAAATGCCCTTACCTATCGACAACGAAGTTGGCTTTCAAGGTGAGAACAACAACTTAACGCTCAGGACCGAAAGGTCGCTTATCGACGCCATTGGGGCTCGAGTGGAAGTACCATTATACGTCAATTCGCATATGGCCATTGGGACAAACCAACGTTCTAAACCTGAAAATAACTTTCAGTGTGGTACTCGATCTGCAGCTCGAGAAACCCATAACGTTGAGGAAAACAGAATCAGCTTGCGTATGATTTTCGAAATGTTACAAACTCAACAGGTAGCGATAGCTCAGGTACAGATTCAAACCCGGGTACCGAACAGGATGGAGCGCAATCCACCCCAAGAAGTCACCCACAGAACGACACCAGCTATAGTAAGGTCAAATGAGTAAGAGTCAGGGACTAGTCCCGAAATTGCTAAGATGTTCGAAGAACTGACCAAACGAATAGAATCAGAAGAAAGAAGGATCGAAGCAAACGACAAAAAAGTGGAAATATATAACTCAAGGGTTGATCATATCTCGGGGGCACCGCATATATTGAAGGGCTTAGATTCCAAAAAAATTACACAAAAGCCTTTCCCCTGGAGCGCGGCTCCTAAACTGATCCCAAAGAAATTCCGCATGCCTGAGATTCCTAATTATAATGGAACGATCGGTCCCAACGAACATGTCACCTCTTACACATGTGCCATCAAAGAGAACGATCTAGAGGACGATAAGATCGAATCTGTATTATTGAAAAAAATCGGTGAAACCCTGACAAAGGGAGCAATGATATGGTACCATAATTTACCGTCTAACTCTATCGATTCTTTTGCTTTGCTTGCAGATTCTTTCGTAAAAGCACATGTTGGGGTCATAAAGATCGAGATCAGGAAGTCAGACCTATTCAAGGTAAGACAAAAGAATAACGAGATGCTAAGGGAATTCGTATCTCGTTTCCAAATGGAACGAATGGATCTACCACCAATCACCGACGATTGAGATGTTCAAGCTTTCACTCAAGGTCTAAACGAACAAAGCTCGATGGCTTCACGGCGGCTGAAGCATAACCTGATCGAATACCCAACTATTATTTGGGACGATGTGCATAATCGAGCTGCCAACCGAGAATAGAGGTCGATCAAAGACCGATACCAACCGTATAATGGAAATCCTACAAGCTCGGTGTGATAAATGGCTAAAACGATACTACTGCTAAGGTACGACCCTCATGTTCAATTATATTCCGAAACTAACCCTTGCAGGCGTTCGACCAAAGACAAGGATTAATGAATTCGATCAGGAGAAAAGATTGATTATTCAACACGAAGCCTTAGGTCTGAAAGCACATGTTGCACTCTTTTTTCCTTAGACCGGTTTTGTCCTGAATGGGTTTTTCGGCAAGGTTTTTTAATGAGGTAACCATTGATCGTGCTAACTATGAACAATTCAACAGTATTCGAGGCCTCCTTACAATCAACCTCAAATATTGGGGGGCATACCATTGTCATTGAATATATCAACGATGATTATCAATAATGGTGCAAAGGAAGTCATTATGTCATTTCATGGCAACAGGGTCTCGACATGAAAAATTGTAAGGGCCAAATGGTCAAACGAGCCATACCCATGTAATTGGGCCGAGCCCTAACACAAAACATGAACACATGTATAATGACTTACAAAGAAAAATTTCTTCTTTACCGATGTCTTAGAAAAATTCCTCTATTTCGAGATCTATTATGCAAACAAGCTTAAGGGCCGACCATTACCCCATGAATCGGGGACTGCCAACCGAAAAATCAACGAGTTCGAACAACACTCACTCGACTATAAAGCCCGAGGGCTACACCGACTTGAGTTCAAGCAATCATTCTCACTCAGGGACTATCTACGAAGCCCAAGGGCTACTCTTACTTCAAGTTCGAGCAAACACTCACTCTACTACTAAGCCTACATGCTACTCTTATTTTGAGTTCAAGAAATCACTCACTCAACCACCAAGCCTACGGGCTACTCTTATTTCGACTTCGAGCAAGCACTCACTTGACTACTAAGCCTACGGGCTACTCTTATTTTGAGTTCGAGAAATCACTCACTCAACCATTAAGCCTATGGGCTACTCTTATTTCGAGTTCGAGCAAGCACTCACTCGACTACTAAATCTACAGACTACTCTTATTTCGAGTTCGAGCAAGCACTCACTCGACTACTAAGCCTACGGGCTACTCTTATTTCGAGTTCAAGCAATCACTCACTCGACTACTACGCCTACGTGCTACTCTTATTTCAAGTTCGAGCAATCACTCACTCGACTACTAAGCCTACATGCTACTCTTACTTCTAGTTCGAGCAAACCATTAAGCCTACGGGCTATGATACTTCGAGTTTGAGCAATCACTCACTCGACTACTAAGCCTACGAGCTACTCTTACTTCAAGTTCGAGCAAACACCCACTCGACTACTAAGCCTACGGGCTACTCTTATGTCGAGTTTGAGCAAGCACTCACTCGACTACTAAGCCTACGGGCTACTCTTATTTTGAGTTCGAGCAATCACTCACTCGACTACTAAACCTACGTGCTACTCTTATTTCGAGTTCGAGCAATCACTCACTCGACTACTACGCCTACGGGCTACTCTTACTTCGAGTTCGAGCAATCACTCACTCGACTACTAAGCCTACGGGCTACTTTTACTTCGAGTTCGAGCAAACACGCACTCGACTACTAAGCCTATGGGCTACTCTTACTTCGAGTTCGAGCAAACACTCACTCGACTACTAAACCTACGGGCTACTCATATTTTGAGTTTGAGAAATCACTCATTCAATCATTAAAGCCTACATGATATATTACTTCGAGTTCGAATCATTCACTCGATTAATAAAGCTTACGGGCTAAATCACTTCGAGTTCGAGCAAGCACTCACTCGACTACTAAGCCTACGAGCTACAGTTTCGAGTTCGAGCAAATGCTCACTAGACCATTAAGCCTACGGGCTACAGTACTTCGAGCAATCACTCACTCGACTGCTAAAGCCTACATGATACCTTATTTTTAGTTCGAGCAAGTACTCACTCAAGTGTTGGCAGTCTCGGCTACCTCTCTTGCTTGTACCTGAGCAGCTTCAGCATCAGCCCGATAGACGGCCACGAATACATCCGCATCGGACTTTGCCTTTTCGGCGTCAGATTCTGACTTGGCAAGTTCAGAGGCCAACCTAGCCTCGAGCTCCTCTATTCTTCTTGCCTGAACCAAGCTTTTCTCCTTCATACTTTGAAATTGGTTTTCAGCCGATGATAATTGGGCTCGAGCAGCCTCTTTCTCTGCAGCATAGCGGCGGTCCATACTTTCTTTCCACTTCAAGGACTCCGCCTTTATCACATCGACCTCCTCACGAAGTTTCTTAATCATCTCAAGTTTCTACTGCAGCTGTGAGACCGAAAAATTAGCCATCGTTCCGGTATCGAGCCCATAGGCTTTTAATAGTATCATTACCTACTCGGACAGATCGATATGATCTTGGTGAGCCTTGGCCAACTCAGCTCGGAGGTCTTTGATTTCCTCTCCCCTTTACCCTAAGAGGAGTTTAAGGGTGTTCCTCTCCTCCGTGACCCGTTGAAGGTCGGCCTCGTATCGACGCAGCTCAGTTCGAGACCGAGAACATACTTCTCGATTGACTGTTGCGGCTTACAAAGAAAGAAGAAATGAAGTTAGAAAAGAAAAACAAGCATAAAGGCAATACCAACGAAGTAAGTTAAGGCTTACCCGATTCAAAGCCTGTTGCACTCCGAGGAAAAGATACGATGCATCACTAGTGTCGGCAACGTCCTCAACATCGGTGAACAAATCACAAAAAGGGTCATCTCCCTCATGAGATCCATCTACCTCGAGGGCCCCCAAAGCTTGGTCTTCCCGAATCGCCCCTTCGGAAAAAGCAGGAAAAATGGGTGAGTCTTTGATTACTACTACCCCAAGTGAGTCGCTTGGGGCGTTCTCTTCGGTTCGACGAGATTTAGGGATGACCCCTTCAGACATATCCACTAGGGGTGGGCGTCGGTCGGAATATTATGAAAGTACGGTTCGGTTTATCGGTTTTTGATTTTGTAATATTAATAACCAAATCAAACCAAAGTATTTACGGTTCGGTGCAGTTTTTTCAAAGTTCGGTTCAGTTATTTCTGGTTTAGTTTTTCGGTTATTAACGGTTCAAGATTTTTATATCTTGGATTTACTTCCAATAGTCATAAACTTTCAGTATTTTTTGCATAATATAAAAACTGGGCAGTGGTTATAAACTTCCAGTGATTTTTGCATAATATAAAATTTGGGTAGTGGGCAGTGGGCATAACATTGACATAATCTTCCAGTGGTTTTTGCATCTTGAGCCACTAGTCAGTGGTCAGTGGGCATAACGTTGTAGCATCCAAACATGAACAAAATAACTATTGACCTTTTAAGTCCACTAGCAACATGAACAAAATAACAATTAACTTATGGTAGTATCCACTAGCAGGATTTCACAATATAACAATTAACCTTTCAAGTCCAAACAAGCTAGCAATATACGAATCACTCGATTTCACAAACAAGCTAACCTTTCAAGTTCAAACAGAACACAGCAGCTACCGAAGTAGCAAAATACCGCACAGTTCAACAGTGGCAACTGGTAAAATAGTCCAAAACAGTTTAACACAACTGGACTCATTGCATTAACACTCCAGAAAAGAAACAGAAAATTGCTCAGAGATTAATAAAACCCGTCAAGTCCATGTTCCTATTTAACAAAATAACGTAGCATAGAAAGGGATCAATAGAAGAAAGTTATATGCTGACTTTAACGAATGAGCTGAGGAACAGAGGAAGAAAACTGAAAAGGAACTCAGAACTCAGAAGAAGTCGCACTAACCTAAGGAAGAAGGATGAGCGACGAGCTGAGGAAGAAGATGTCACAGTCGAGCTGAAGAGGAAGGCAGCAGTCGCACAGAGATGAGAGGACTAGAGGAACCCTAAATCTAATTTTTGATTTAAGTTTGGGAACGTATCAGTAAGACTAAGTCTTAGGTTTGGGTAAATTGGGTGGGCTTTAAATGGGTATTGGACTATTGGGCTTCAGCCTTTAGATGGGTAATAAGTTTTGGACTCTCAAATGAACCCATATGTTCAAACCTATTTTTTTCAACTAATACCCAAAAATTCAATTTTTCGGTTTAACCGAAAATCGAAACACCAAAACCGTAAACCGCACTGAAAAACTGAAATTTAATAATTTAAAAAATGTGTACCGACCGAATAACCGATTAAACCAAAACCGAATAACCGAAATTCACGATTCGGCCGGTATTATGCCCACCCTAATATCCACCATACGTTGACTTTGATGGGAGATATCCTCGATCTCCAACGGCTCGGGGACTTTGCCCGAATCTTTCTTCGATATACCCTCAGTTTGAGGCGGAGCCTTGTAAACCACCATCGATCCGGCTGTTTGTGGGGCATCGATAGTTTTTTTCACTTGGGCCACCAGTACAGACCCATCGTCTTTTTCTTCTTCTTCTTCTTCTTCTTCGTCTTTATCCCTTAGACGACGAACTGATTCTAAGGTTAAAGGGATGGTATTCTTCCTTGACTTACGAGCCTTCGGTTTTGGATTTTCGGAAGTAGAGGCCTTTTTTCTCTTATTGTCCTTCGCTGGTTTAGAAATCGGGGCCGTTTCCTCCTCGCGAGGTAGGGGTCTCAAAACATCATCCTTGCCCAGAACTATACACAAGAAAATTGATTTAAGTGTATGGAAAACAATTCGAACTATCGATGATGCGAGAAAGGAGATTACCATGATTTTTGGCCTCCCATCGGCCCTTTGATAAATCGCGCCATAAGCGCTCTGTGTACGTAGAAGTCGAAGCCAGGGCCCGTACCCAGTCCTTAAGGTCGGGAACCGCACCGGACATCCAAGGAACCGCTGCACCACAAAAAGGGATGTTAGTAAGAAAGGAAATGAAGGGGCAAAACAATGGGAAATAATAGCAGAGTTACACTTACGCTTCATGTTCCATTCTTCAGAAAATGGCATCTTCTCGGCCGGTATTAAGTTTGACGTCTTCACTAGAATGAACCTTCCCATCCAACCTCGATCCTTGTCCTCATCTATGCTCGAGAACAGAACTTTGGTGGCCTGGCGATGTAGTTTTATTAACCCGCCTCGAAAGAGACGGGGGCAGTACAATGGAGGGGAGGGGTAGTACGATCTAATGAGGTGGTTGAGGGTGAAGGACATCCCCTCGACTTTGTTCATAAAGAAACGAATCAGAATAACGATCCGCCAAAAAGAAGGATGGATTTAGCCTAAGGTTATTTGGTATTTACGAAAAAAATCAATGATAACAGGGTCGAGGGGGCCTAATGTGAAAGGGTAAGTGTACACACTTAAAAACCCTTTCACATGAGTAGTAATATCCTTTTCGAGAGACGAGACTACCACTTCTTTGTTCCCCCAGTTACAATCTTTTCTTATCTGTTCGAGATATCCCCCGATTATCGAACACATATATCTCGATACTGGCTCACATCGGCCCGGAACCGACGAGCCTTTGTCGACCTTAAAATCGGAGGTAAGAACACACGCCACGAGAACGCACTCCTCAAGCCGTGAATCCATCGGTATTTTTGTCGGCGGCAGGTTGGGAAGAAGAAGCTTTTTCTTTTTGGGAGACAATTTTTTATGTTTTCACCATTTTTGGATTTAAAGAAGGAGATAACAAAGATATGGTGTTTCGAAGAAGGATTTTGCCGTGAAGAATCACAGATTTGTGAATGAATTCAGAAAGTGTGAGAAAGAAGTTAGAAAATCTAGAGTTTGGAGATGTAAAAGTGATTAAAAGTGAAAAAATGGATTATTTATAGGTAGAGTAATGGCGGTTCAATTTCGATAATGATCGACCATCGTCTCACACGCATTAAATGTCTAGGTAAACTGAACCGACGAGACATCTATCACGCACGTCATGATCGGACTCAATGCAAACATCGGTATATATCTAATCGTACCGTTGAAAAATTATGTCGTTTCTCGCTACATCATTCCCAAGAAATGAGGGGACTATCTGTATACGGTAAAAATCGGTTAGTCCTTCATACGAACTGGTCAAAATGGTAATGCATTGGATCGAAGATCATGTTCAGGTATGAAGTCAGGTCATGAAGCTTCGAGCCCTATGGACCGATCAATACCGAGCTCGATATGATTATCGAGCTCAAATTCAAATCGAACTATGATGAAGTTATCGAGCTTACGAGGCAGAGACCGACCAACATTGTCCCCGAATCAATACAAGGCTCCGAATCAGAATCGAGCTCGAGTCAAGATCGAAAGCTCGAGTCGATATCGAGCTCGATACAATATCGAACTCATAGACAAGAGCCGTTGCAACCGCACTAGGAGAGAGAATCTTGGCAGGAATTATGAAAAAGCTGATTTATCATGGGTCTTTCACTATGTATTTTTAATTGTATATAAAGTAGGATCCCTCCACTATAAATGGGTTGGTTATTATTTTTGTAAAGACCAAATTTTGCTTACATGGTAACTCAAATATCATATACTCTCGTATTGAAGAATTATCCTTTTTAGCTTCATAGATTCACTGATCTTGCGCAATCCTTAAATCATTTTCTTTCCAGCCTTGTTTATTTTTCACTCTCTACAGTCACCACTCGATTTTTTCTATTTATTCTTACGATTTGTGTCAAGATTATATCACATATCCTTAGAACTACGTACAAATTCATCTCTATTCATTTTTCGGGTAAACATATTTATCAAACGATCGTCATTTTATAGACAAGAACTAAACTTGTGCATTATCAGCGACACGACCAAAAGTCTCATAAACTTACTATCTCTGTTTCTTAAATATTTATATATTTGATAAACTAAATTTTTTAACGAAATAACCTCCAATAATTAAAAATTTAAATCACTCACTAATTTTAATAATACTAATTATAAATGAATTTTTTCCATGTTCCATAATAGTAAAAATAAAATTAATCAAAAGTAACAATATATCCCTGAACTGTGCAAAGATTTTAATTCATACACTTTCATTAAAAGTTCATTTTAAAACCATCCTCTCGTTACCCAATTGTATGGCATATGCTTTTATTTTCCAACTCAACAAACAAAATTGATAATAATCAGGCAAAAACATATTACATTGTTGACATATGAAATGTGTGAAATCCTGTATCAATATCTCGTCGCGATATTCTTCGTTTCTTTAAAACTACACATTCTTTTCACCTTCATCGTTACCAAACCACCACACCAAACATAAATATCATTTCCCTTACCTTTTCCGCATATATCAATTCTAAGCTAGCACACCGATATGAAAAAATCATCTTCTCTTCTACCACTAATTTTGTTTTAGGTCAAATACATAGTCAACCACTTAAAGTTGGTCATTTTTCATTTGAACACCTCAACTAACCTTTGTACCTATTAGACATTTTAATAACCATTATATTGTACTTATTAAACAAAAATCACTAACATATAAAAAGAGTGATTCTCACTCATACAGGGGCGCGTGAATTATGTTTGATAATAATGCAGTTCTAGTTTCTCTCTCTATTTCTAAACTCCCTCTCCTCTCTTCTCTTCTTCTCTTCTTTTACTCCGTTCTTCTTCTTCTTCTTCTTCTTCTCATTTTCATATTTTTGTTATTCAGAGGATTCGATACCAAATTTTGGTATCAATTGGTATTAGAGCTCGGTGAACGATGGGACCTCGCAGAGCTGTGGATGTTCTGAAAATCCTAATCCAAATTTGCAGGAGCAGTATGAAGTCTGGCTGCACAACAAGAGGATTTGCGAGCTGTAATCGATCAAAAAAGACATGACTTAAGGGAAGAATTGGAGCGCATGCATGCAGAGATGGTTCAGCTGGTTAGTTCTCTCAAAAACTTTATTGATGGGATACACTTGCAGCAACAATCGCGAAAAAATGCTTATACTTCCAATGTTAGAGAAATTGGTGCTCAAACGAGGCAAGGTATTTTAGGACCTAATCATTACTGTAATAATTCTAGTAGTCGTGGCCATAATTTGTTGTTCCCTCGATTTAATGGGGGGAATTTGAAGACTTGGTTATATAGGGCTGAACAATATCTCTCTGTTGATAATACACCCAATAATCAGAAGATTGATTTGGTTGCTATGAATTTAAATGATGAGGCTTTGATTTGGCACCAGTCTTATTCTAAGTATAGAGATTCAACTATTCCACCTAATTGGGATGAATATATTGTTGCACTGGTTGAAACAGTCAGAGAAGAATTTTCATATCCAATGTTGGAGTTGAAGTATGTAACGACTCGACCGGTCGTTTTGAGTATTACAGCCTCATTCCCCCATTTACTGCTCATTTTGCGCTTTACATTTGTTATGCGAGTTGTCGGGGCAGTTGGTTCGGGCTCGGTGAGGTTTCATAATGAATTGAGACACTTAGTCTCAAGGATGAAAACTTACTACCGGCTGTTGACTTATGTGTAAACGACTCCGTAATAGAATTCTAATAATTTCAATAGCTCTGTATGGTAATTTTGGATTGATGAGAGTGTCCGGAAAATCATTTGGAAGCGTGTAGTGATTTTGGCTTGAAACGGATAAATTATGAAATATAAGGTTTAGAAGTTTGACCGGGAGTTGATTTTATTGATATCGGGGTCGGAATCTAGTTCTGAAAAATTTCATAGGTCTGTTATGTCATTTATGACTTGTGTGCAAAATTTAAACTCAACCGGACTTTATTTGATAGGTTTCGACATCGAATATAGAAGTTGGAATTCGTTAGTTTTTATTAGGCTTGAATTGGGGTGTGATTCGTGGTTTTAGCATTGTTTGATATGATTTGAGGCCTTGACTAAGTTCGTATAATATTTTATGATTTGTTTGTGTATTTGGTTGAGATCATGGGGGCCTTAGATGAGTTTCAGATAGTTAACGGATCAAAACTTGGACTTAGAGAACTTTTGAAAAATTTTCAGTTCTAGTGCAATCGCATCTGCGGTGGAATTGGTCGCAGGTGCGCGACCGCATAAGCAACATGTTGATAGCATAAGCGGGCTGGAGCAGCGTAGACAGAGGTCACATATGCGAGGGAAGCTCCGCAACTGCGAGATCACAGATGCAAAGGAGGCAGCGCATAAGCGGAACGGACTTGGCATGGAGGGGCTCCGCATAAGCGGTCCTTGTCTCGCAGAAGCCAGTTCGCAAAAGCGGATTTAGGACCGCAAAAGCGGAAGTTCCGCAGGTGCGGAAGAGTTGACCGCAAAAGCGGTCTTAGAGAAGCCACTAAAAGGGCTGCATGTGCGAAAGCACTAGGCAGTGTACAAAACAGAGGGGTTCTGGGATTTTTCTCACTTTGGACTTTTCAAACACGGGTTGAGGCGATTTTTCAGATATAATTCACGAAAAATCTTGAGGTAAGTCACTTGTGATCATTGTTAGTTAATAATATTGAATTATCATTGAGTATTTCGACTAGATTACGTGTTTTTGAGGTGAAATTCGAGTATCTGGGCCTAGGGATTTGAAAATAAGATTTGGAGATTTGAAGGTCGAGTTGATATCGGAATTTGGTAAATTGGGTATGGTTGGACTCGTGGTTGAATGGGCGTTCATATTTTGTAACTTTTGTCTGGTTCCGAGATGTGAGCCCCACTGATAATTTTTTAGTTGAATTTCAGATTTTTGTTGGAAAATTCAGTATTTTCATATGGAATTGATTCCTATAATTTGTGTTGGATATATCGAATTATTTGTGACTAGATTCGAGGCATTTAGAGGCCGAATCGCGAGAAAAAAGCTTATTGGAATAAAGAATTTGCACGGTTTAAAGTAAGTAACATTTCTAAACTTGGTTCTGAGGGTATGAATCTTGGAATTACGTGTTATATGAATTGTTAGGAGGTAACCCACATGCTAGGTAACGGGTGTGTGGGCGTGCACTATAGAAATTGCGTCTTAATTATTTCCGTGGAGTTGGATAATCAAATAATGATGTCATTATCCACATATACTCTACGTGTTAGAGAAATTGAGTTGAGACTCGTATTAGAGATCATATTTAGGCTACGTGCCGATATTTTTGGGACCCACAAAGGTCGTATTGCTGTTGAATTAATTGTTTAAAAATATAAATTTCATACTTAGTCACATTTATTACTTGCACATCATATCTCAGCCCCTGTTGTCATTCATTGATACATCATATCATTATGTCGGATTGATTTTCCTGTCATGGTGAGCCCGAGAGACTAGAGATTATGAGTGATATTTATGGAATCGGGCTGCACGCTGCAACATGTTTTTTTTATTTATGGCTGGATCTGGCTATTATAGCGTTTGGGCTGAAGGAGTCCCTCTGGAGTCTGCATCCCACACAATGAGCGCGGTTTATTTTATATTGAGGGATGGATCTTCCCTGGGCATGGATCTTCCCTGGGCATGGATCTTGCCCGAATCATTTATATTTTTGGGATAGATTTTCCCTGGCATGGATCTTGCCTAGTTATCTATATTGAGGGATAGATCTTCCCTAGGCTGGATTAGTCTTATATAGTACCGAGTGACTGACTGTCAGTGATATATATTTGGGGATGGATCTTCCCTGGGCTGGAATGACCATATACAATACTAAGTTATTGAGTATCCTGAGAGTGTGAGTACACGAGGTTTCCATTGTGGTACATCACATACAACATGTACTTTTGGTAGGTAGATATAGAGATGCCATGTTCCTCATATCATGCAGAATTTATCTATTTTACTTATATTGGGCTTATCCGTTGAACTTTAGAACATGCTTACATTTTTATATTGTTATTTCTATATTGGACTATACCTGTTGAGCTCGTCACTACTTTCAACCCAAAGGTTAGTCTTGTTACTTATTGAGTACATGGGGTCGGTTGTACTCATACTATACCGTGCACTTCGTGTACAGATCCAGATACTTCCAGATACGTCAGCTACTAGATGTTGGAGTTTTATCTGTTGGAGGCTATCGAGGTAGCTGTTTGGCGTCCGTAGACCTTGACTCTCTTTCCTTTCAGTTATTTGTAATGTTCTATATTTTCATACATTGTTTTATCAGTCATATTATGTTATCATTTAGATGCTCATGTACTCAATGACACCGAATTTTTGTGAGTGTACTTGTATCAGTAATTGTGGAATTTTCTATTAAATTTAAATATTATATTTCCAAACTTAAAAGATTATAGTGGTTTATTGAGCTAATCGGCTTGCTTAGTATTGAGATATGCGCCATCACGATATGCGAATTTTGGGTCGTGACAAAGCATCTAAGGCAAAATGGTTCTGTGAGAGAAGTCCAATTTGTCTTTGCTCGAATGTTAGGTCAATGTGATCTCTCTGTGAGTCAAGCCATTTCATTTTTCTTATGAGGTTTGAAGGAAGAACTGGTTAATCTTGTAAAGATGCACAAACCTCAAACACTCTCAAAAACCTACATGCTAGCTAGGTTGGTTGAGGCTACTTTATTTGCTAATGCTAGAGCACAAAAACACTACCCTTTCTCTCACTCCCACACATCTGTGAAACGACCACCCTATGATCCCCCTTTACCTAAACCTAGCCCTATTAACTCAGTTCCTATGTCCAGACTAGTCATACCAGCTGCCAAAACTACAGTCATCCCTAGAACTATGAGGACCATTTCACCTGCTGAAATGCAAGCTAAGAGAGCACAAGGTCTATGTTACTTATGTGATGAGAAGTACACTCCTGGGCACAAATGTAATCTACCTAAACAATTATTTGTCATGGATCTGGAAGTGTATGAAACTGGAGGTGTGGGAGAGGTTACCCAACATCTGAAGGAAATGGCTCTGTTGAAGAGTGGACAGCTATAGAGAGTGAAACTCATATGCTGTCTTTATGTGCACTAAGTGGTTTGCAAGGGGCTTAGACCATTCATGTCATTGGATACAGCGATAAGAGACCTATACAAATACTCCTTGATGGGGGCAACACCCACAATTTTATTGATGAGGGATCTGCTAAGAGGTTGGGATGCAAGATCTGCCCAATTAAGGTGAGTTATGTGAGCTTGGGAAACAATACTATAGAAGCAACTTATGGAGTGGTTAGAAATTTTGAATGGATGCTACATGGCACAACTTTCACTTCATACTTGATTGTGTTTCCGTTGGGAGATATTATCTTGTTTCAGGGGCACTATGGGTGAGGACTATAGGACCTATAACTATGTACTACTCTGAATTAACTATGGCTTTCAATTACCAAGGAAAGCACCATCTGTTGAGAGGGATTTCAGAAGAATGCAATGTATATAGTCCAAAAACTATGAACAAGTTGAGAGGGGAATATGTGCAATTCTTTATGTTGTAGCTACGTGTAAATGGTTCTATACCAGAAGCTGGAGGCCAACTTCAAACTCTTCACATGACCAAAGATGGTAATATTTCAGCTCCTATTGAACAACTTCTCCTGCAATATCAACAAGTGTTTGTTGAGCCTACTACCTTGCCTCCTCAAAGAGGTGCATTCGACCATAGGATTCCATTGCAACCAGGGATTAAGCCTGTGAATGTTAGACCATATAGATATCCAGCTATGAAGAAGAATATCATTTAAAAATTGCTCAAGGAAATATGGCAACAAGGAGTGATACAATACATCAACAACCCTTTTTCCTCACCTGTGGTATTAGTGGGAAAAAATGATGGAGCGTGGCGATTATGTTTGGACTATAGAAAACTCAACCAATGCACAGTTAAGGATAAATTTCCTATACCTATTATTGATGATCTCCTAGATGAGCTTTAAGGCAACTATTTTTTCAAAAATTGACTTAAGGTCAGGTTATCACCAGATTTGAATGGTCATTGATGACATTCGTAAGACTGCCTTTAAGACTCATATGGGTCATTATGAGTATCTGGTTATGCCCTTTGGGTTAACCAATGCCCCTTCCACTTTTCAGTGCCTTATGAATCATTTGTTCCAGCAATTCCTTAGAAAATTTGTCCTTGTTTTCTTTGATGTATATTCTCATATACAACGTGACTCTCCAAGATCACTTAGTACACCTGCAACAGGTATTTGACACTATGGTTGCTCACAGTTTGCTAGCTAAATTGTCTAAATGTGCTTTTGGAGTCTCAAAGGTTGAGTATTTGGGACACTTCATTTCTACCGAGGGAGTCTCAACTCTCAACTGATCCCAGAAAAATCCAAGCAGTTAAAAAATGGCTAATTCCTACCACTCTCTAACAGTTGAGAGGATTCATAAGTCTAGCTGGATATTATCGGAAATTCATCAAAGGGTATGTGATAATAAGCAGGCCATTGACTGAGTTACTCATAAAGGATGGATTCTTGTGGTCTCCTGTGGCTGATCAAGCTTTCTGTGCTCTAAAGGCAGCTCTAAATTCTGCTCCTGTATTGGCATTACCAAACTATGATATTCCCTTTATAGTGAAAACTGATGCTAGTGGTACTGCCATTGGGGTTGTTCTTATGCAAGCCGATCATCCCATTGCATTAATTAGCAAAGGTCTAGCTCCCAGACATATGGATTTATCTATCTATGAAAGAGAATTGTTGGCTCTTATTTTTGCAGTAACTAATTGGTCTCATTATTTTCTAGGGCAACACTTCATTGTTAAGACTGATCAAGAGGCATTAAAGTATTTGTTAGAACAAAAGTTGCTTATAGACTCACAAATAAGGTGTTTGGCCAAGCTATTACCATATGACTTTGAGATAAAATACAAGAAGGGTAAGGAAAATATTGCTGCTGACTCTTTATCTAGAATCCAAGGAGCAAAGTTGATGCCTATCATGGTATCCTTAGTAAAAGTTGATTTATGAGAGGATATTCAAGCTAGTTGGACTGCAAATTCTGAATTGCAAGCTCTTGTTCTTTCATTACAACAGAAGCCACATAAGCACTACACTTGGGTGAATGAGCAGATCAAAATAAAAAAGGAAGTTAGTTGTAGGCAACAATGTGGACTTAAGGACCAAGATAATTTATTTATGGCATGCCACTCCAACATTAGGTCACTTGGGGATGATGCAACTACCAGAAAAATCCTCACATACTTCTATTGGAAGGGAATCAGAACTGACATTATTGATTTTATCCATAAATGTGATGTCTGCCAGCGGAACAAATATGACACAGCTGCCTCACCTGGCCTCCTTCATCCTCTCTACCTATTCCTGTTCTTCATTGGACTGATATCAACATGGATTTCATAGAAGGCTTGCCCAAATCTATAAGTAAAACAGTTATTTCGGTCACTGTGGATAAGTTAACTAAATATGGCCATTTCATTGCCTTGGCTCATCCCTATACTGATCAATCTCTTGTCCACATCTTTCTCGATCATATTTTTAAACTTCATGGATTTCCTGCTGCCATCACTAGTGACAAGGATCCCATCTTCATCAGTTCTTTTTGGCAAGAGTTCCTTGCTGCTCAAGGTGTCACTCTATAGACTTCTATTGCATACCATCATCAAACGGATGGTCAAAATGAGGTCCTTAATCGATGTTTGGAAACTTATCTAAGGTGTTTTTGCACTTATTCACCTTCTGATTGGGTGCACTACCTTTCTCTGGCTGGATGGTGGTACAACTCCAGCCATCACTCTGCCATTCACACTTCTCCTTTTGAATTGTTATATGGGTTTCCTTCTCCTTTGCATCTACCTTATTTACTTGGGGAGCCTAACACCACTTCTATTGAAGTACTACTATCACGCGAGTTTAAGATTTACTTAGCCAAGTTCCACTTGTCTCGCGCACAACAAAGGATGCAAGCACAAGCTAATGCTCATAGGACTGATAAGAGTTTCAAGGTTGGTGACTGGGTATTTGTCAGACTTCAGCCTTATAGACAGTCCACTCTCTCAGTCTCTCCTTATAACAAGTTGACTTCACGATACTTTGGACGTTATCCAATTGTGGAAAGAGTAGGTGTTGTTGCTTACAAGCTCCTACTACCTCTAGAGGTCCTGATCCACCCCACATTCTACATCTTTCAACTTAAGTTCTGTCATGAAATTCCGACCCAAATCATTCACCCCCTTGTCGTGGATTTGGCCAGCCCTTTATGCCCATTCCCTGAAGCTATCCTTGCTCGTCGATTAATCAAAAAGGCAACAAAGCTGTTGCTCAATGCTTAATCAAATGGACAGATTTGGATCCTTCTTATGCTACTTGGGAATTTGCTCCCAACTTGAGGAATCGATTTCCTACCTTCACCCTCAAGGACAAGGGTGTTGCTCATCGAGGGGGTATTGACACATATATTGGGACAACAACCAACATGGATGCCACTTCAGTAGCCGAGTAGATAATGATTAGGATATTTTAAAAGTTAGCTTCAATTAGGCCTTCAAATTGTAATTCAGCTTTTGGCGGGAAAGTAAGTTACGCGCATTAGCCAGCTACTTTGCATTTTCAATTACATAAATATAGAATTGTAATAGTAAAGACGCATGTTTGATATGATAATACAGTTCTAGTTTCTCTCTCTATCTCTAAACTCCCTCTCCTCTCCTCTCTTCTTCTACTCTGTTCTTCTTCTTCCTCTTCTTCTCATTTTCGTATTTATGTTATTACTGTTCATTAGAGGATTCGATACCAAATTTTGGTATCAATTAAATCTTTGGCATGTAGCGGTTATCTCTGTTTTGTGTGGTTGGAATTGAATAACACAGATGAAGCGGACTAACTCGTCGGATCTCGACCTGTGTTATCTATTTTGGTCTGACTGAGGTGTTTCATTCGCTGCATATTGTTTAGGATCATTTCCGATGGTGTTTCGGAAGAGGCGTCGCCAAGTTTTTTCTGTTTTGGTGGTTGCAAATTGCAATTGAAGAACACGAAGGGGAAGAAAAAAAACTTTTTTTTCCTTTTGTTATTTGATACATGTTACCCAGTGATTGGTCCATCTTCCATGTGAGCGCACTTGCAAATCACGCGTTTCATTTTTAAGAGAGATTGAGACTCTGGGGTATGCTATAATGGCTGTTAGAGTGTCTAACATGTACAATGGTTAGTTGAGGTGTCTAAATAGAATTTGGTACCAATTTTAAGGGGTTGTGTATGTATATGGCCCCTTTTTTTTTTTTTTTTTTTTTTTTAATAAGATACAACACTAATAATGCTGCTAAGTCACGTGGCCATCCAGTTTAATTGTGAAATAAGACTTCAATTCAACTTATTCTAAGAAGATGATGATGATTGCTCGGTGTTAGATAATAATTTTTAAATGGACAGCCAAATTAAAATATGTTGAAGAAATTTCACTAGCTCATTTTTTTGGATATCTTTACTAACTTTCACACGAATTTATACAAAAAAAAAATTGTGAAATAAATTACTGATCCAATAAGAAAGTCACCAATAACTGATGTTGCAACAACAAAAGAAGTCAAGACCCAATGTTGTAAAGTGGAAGACAAAGTTGACTCAACAAAACCAGCTATATTGAGTTGGAAAGTGAGGGCATTTGTGATGTAATCGGGAAATGGTAAGGGTGTTTTTGAATTGAACTCTAAATAGAGGGCACGAATGTAATTTCATAAAGTTATGGGTAAATTTAGACAAAGAAATAAGTTGGGAAAAAAGAGTTTGAACGCATTCCACTCACGGCTTATGTTAGCGCCATCCAATCAAAACATAATTAAGCCGGCAGACTCGCCCCACCGTTACAACAGAGAGAGCGCTCATAATTTCCGAAGCCTCACTTTTTTCCCTCTTTCTTTTTGAAAACCCTTTACTAGCTACGCGCACAAAAGCAGCCATAAGCCAAAGTAGAAGGAAATTCTCTTTTCCTCTGGCAGATCGATAACGTGTGCAGTTTACTCCTGATACTTTCAAGTGTGTGAGGGAACCAACAAGGGAAAACGGTAAAAGGAAAATGCCGAGAGAAATTATCACACTGCAAGTGGGACAATGCGGGAACCAGATCGGGATGGAATTCTGGAAACAGCTATGCCTCGAACACGGTATCAGTAAAGAAGGCATTCTTGAAGATTTTGCCACTCAGGTTTTGTAACTTCTTCGCTTTTGTCATGTTTTCAGTGTGTGGGTATGCAGTTATTAAAGTAGTATTGCGCTTCGTATTACATTTTGACTTGCGTGTTATGCTTTATTTTTGTACTTATTGAAATGTTTTACCTTGCAAGTTTTTTTTCCACTGTTTGGTTGGGTATAAAAAGTCAGTGACGAACATTCTGGTAGGAGGAGCAATATAGGTCATATAGATAGTGGTTGGTGAAATTTTTAGTTATTAAATGTTGATAATAGTGTTGTTTGAAGTAAGTGAGGAAATTTATTTTCACTATTTCGTGAAAATTAATTTCCTTGGAGAAAACATTTTCTACAATTCACTTAACCAAACACAAAATTTCAGAACATTTTCCAGGAATCAAACACGCCCTAGGAGTGTTATGCTGTTAAAGCTCCTGATTTTACCTGTTAAGGTATATGCTTATCTGAACTGTACTTATTTCATCACCTTTTTAGGGAAAAACCTTACTATTAGGTTTCCTGGGTTATTTTTTTTTTTTGGGTGTTTATTTTGAAATTAAAGCCGTCTAGACGATATTGTTTTACAATTGATTTACTCGTTTCAATTGGGCTAGTTTTGTGGCGTTTTGTTGTTCCTTTTCTGCAGAAGGAAATTGATTGCTTAAACGATGGAAAATGAAATGTGAATCTTAGAGAAAAGGGGCTAATATTAAAGTACCGTTTTCATCGCAGAGGTAGTTAGATCTATTTTCTTTTTTGTGTTCAGCATAAAATGCAAATGGTGATAGTTACAAGTGACAAGTCAGAAGAGGATTAGTTGTTAGATCATGTAGCAGGTAGGTAGCAAGCGTTTTAGTTGAGTTATCTCTATGGCAATTAACTTTAGTGACTCTGAGATCTACATGGGAAGCTAAACATCCCTCCAAAGTCCATACCAAAGACGCATCACATTGTAAGTAAAACATCTGACTATTACCACGATGATCCTTTCTATCCAAATTATTGGTCCTTGTTCAGTTATACACTTATACTACAGCACTACGTGGTTTACTTTTGAAATATTACATGGTTTTGCTTGGAATTTTTTGTGCTGGACTTTTCAGAAAATGATAAACGTGTTGTTTCTAAGAAATTAATTTGAGGGAGCTTGAAACAGGATTTGTCTGCAACTTATAGATATGATTCTTTCATTTTCTGATCTGATTTATGCTACCTAGTGACCATGGATGTTTATACATGTACATACAACACTGCCATTGAGCCACATGCATGTGAATGGTTGATCTACAGGTCCATGTCTACTTAGACAGAAGGTTCTTATTTGTTTTACACACTTGCTTGTGTGTGATTAAGTGTTTGTATTTTCATCTTAAGACCACTCTTTTATACTACATGAATAACCTACATTACTTTATTGTGTTGTTTATGTAATGCTGCAGGGAGGTGATAGAAAAGACGTCTTTTTCTATCAAGCGGACGACCAACACTACATACCTCGAGCATTATTGATGGATCTAGAGCCCAGAGTGATTAACGGTATACAAAATGGTGAATATAGGAATCTCTACAATCATGAGAATGTATTCATTGCAGATCATGGAGGAGGTGCTGGAAATAATTGGGCAAGCGGATATCATCAGGTCTATTTATTTTCTTAGATCTTTGTTTCAGTTTGGTAAAGATGAGTACTTTTCTAATCAAGATATGTAGTTATTTATAGAAAAAGATTAATCATAGGTAGGAACAAAGTAATGTCATTGCATACATATAAATATTCTCTGTTAGTTTCTGGATTACCCTTTATTAAGAATTCCATCTTCTCAAATATGCTCCATCAATGTTATGTATGCTTTCTCTGTGATGGTCACTGGACTTACATCTTTCAAGAGGTCTGCAAATAAGCTTGCTTTTCTTTGCTGTCCGTTTCATTTTGTTGCCCTTAGAGCTTGGATTGGTAGTTTCTGACTAATTTGGTAAAATCATTTCTTTTTATCAGGGTAAGCAATATGAGGAGGATCTAATGGACATGATTGACAGGGAAGCAGACGGAAGTGACAGTCTCGAGGGTTTTGTTTTATGTCATTCAATTGCCGGTGGAACTGGCTCAGGTTGACTCCTATTACCAAGTTCGTGCAGATTGTGATAACGTCAGAAAATGAGTGACTCAGAATTTGGTGTGGATATTCAACTATTATGTTGCTAATCACTGTTTATATGCAGGTATGGGCTCATATATATTGGAAACTCTGAATGATCGCTACAGCAAAAAGCTTGTTCAAACCTACAGCGTCTTTCCTAACCAAAATGAGACAAGTGATGTGGTTGTACAACCTTACAATTCGCTTTTGACACTCAAGCGGCTGACACTGAATGCGGATTGTGTAGTTGTACTTGATAATACTGCACTCAATAGAATTGCTGTGGAACGCCTGCATATTACAACTCCCACTTTTGCTCAAACAAATTCATTAGTGTCTACTGTAATGTCAGCAAGTACAACCACACTACGTTACCCAGGATACATGAACAATGACTTGGTTGGCCTCCTTGCTTCGTTGATACCTACACCAAGATGCCATTTTCTTATGACTGGGTATACTCCACTTACTGTGGAACGTCAAGTAAGATTTCTGCTCTTATCTTGTCAGTGTTCGGTTTTTTTAAGTGTTTTAAATATAACTGTATTGGCAATTGCTGATTATTATTCTTTATATAATGTGCTTTCCTAATAGCTCAGTTATTTTTTTCCTAGAGAAGCAGAAGTCCAATGTGGACTTAAGTGACCCATATTCATGCTGTCCACTGATCAATTGTGCATACCAGTTTATTTCTTTTTAACTCCATGGGATGAGAGAAAATGTTGCCTGATTCATGTGCTCCCATGAATAAAAAAACAGAATTTAAAATATATAATCCTAATTAATGGAGATCAATTTATCTTGGTGCAATTCATTTTGTGAAGCTTGTCCCAGTTTTCTCTGCTATACCTTTATAACTGCCCTACTATCGAGAAACAGAGAATGACAAATTGGCCATCTCAATAAATGGGTGGTTATTTCTTTTTACTCCACCCTCCCACGTTCTATCCACTATCGCCTTTCTTTTTTCCCTTTCTGTTTATTGGTAAAATTGTATCATGTGGCATGTCTGTGACCCATTCACTAGTGACAACTGAAGCAGTGCTACTAATCATTTTTGCAGGCTAATGTAATTCGCAAGACAACTGTACTTGATGTCATGCGAAGGCTCCTTCAGGTCTGGAAACCTGTTATTTAGGTTGTTCTATTGAAAGTATTTGCAGATATACTTAAGGACTTTCACTTTGCAGACCAAGAATATCATGGTGTCATCCTATGCTCGAACAAAAGAAGCCAGTCAGGCTAAGTACATATCCATATTAAACATTATTCAAGGAGAAGTTGATCCCACTCAGGTATTCTTGATACTTCTTAACAACTTTTGTGGAGTTATTCCTTTTTTTCTATTGCTCTTGCAATAGAAAGTCTGACTGTTTGAAGTGTTTTTACCCCAAATTGAGGCATCTTTTTTTCAAATATTTAAGTTCTTTCTGAAGTCCATTTGATAGAAATTTCTTTTAATTCAGTGAAAAAGGTTCTAGGTAGATTTTGAATCTGACTTTTTGAAAATCAATCACACCGCGTGAGTCATGTTTTTGAAATTTGAATCACAAACTTGTGTTATTATCTAATCCTTTACTTGCAGTGTTGCGCTTAAGGAGTTTCAAGATTATTTCATTTGCAACTTAGACATAGCATTATCATCTAACCCCCAAAGGGGACATTTGTTTTCCCATTTCGTACAACAAAATTCCTTTATTCTTAACTTTTAGAATTCTAGGATTCCATTGCTCATCTGTTGTCTACTTCCCGAAATTTGTAAGCTTGGAGCATATAGCGACACAAACTTATGCATATATAAATGCACTTCTGACAAAGATATCATTCAGCTGTTTTTGACCCATGTGATGTTTCTGAAATCAGGTCCATGAAAGCCTGCAGAGAATCAGGGAAAGAAAGCTTGTTAATTTTATTGACTGGGGTCCTGCTAGCATTCAGGCACGTGTTTTGGCCACAATGAACTTTAGATTTCGTTTTTTATCCTATTTCTGCTGAACTTTGACTTTGCACTACCTTCCTTGGCAGGTTGCTTTATCTAGGAAGTCTCCCTATGTCCAGACGGCTCATAGGGTGAGATTTAATTCTAAGTCTACTTGTTTAATCTTTTACGCCAAAGGCTGTTCATTTAGTTGTACTGCTTGGGAACTGCTTAAATGACTTTCGTTGAGATTAAGAAGGCTCAGTAATGTGAAGTCAAAGCTTGTTGTCCAGTAGTTCGGCTCACCAACAAATTGACTGAATTATGGGACTCATAAATTTAAGTTTTGATAGCATGAAGCAATTGCTCTTCATTTTTTTGAAACTGATGCTTGATCCACTAGATGTTGTTTCTGAAGCTAAAGGGTTTACAAAGTTTATAGTTTGAACTTTAAAAACGGACCTACAACATGAGTTTTTGAAGTTGCAAACATAACAATACTGATAACTTACTCATGTTTGAAAAGCGCATTTTTTTTACAATAGGCAAATATAATCTCTACTTCAGAGCTGACATGATCTCTAAAAAGCATCAGTTGAGGCAAGCCGGATTAGTTTGCCTATCTTGGTCTTTACATTCTATTGTAAATCTGCTTTCCTGAAAGTTGTTTTGACATTTAAAGCTGCTTCTTTCCTGAAAGATATGTAATATTACTTTGTGTTTGTCAATGTGTCAGGTTAGTGGTCTCATGCTGGCTAGCCATACTGGTATCCGGCACTTATTCAGCAAGTGCTTGAGCCAGTATGATAAATTGAGAAAGAGACAAGCCTTCCTTGACAACTATAGGAATCATCCAACGTTTGCTGTAAGTTCTTGTTCAACTGTCTTTCAGATATTATGAATAAGAGGCGGCATAGTGTATAGTTTAATTATTGGTTAGTCAGTGCCCATTCCTTTAGCCGAGGGTATATCGGAAGCAGTCTCTCTGCCCTTCCAGGGTAGGGGTAAGGCTGCGTACATCCTACACTCCTCAGACTCCACTTGTGGGATTATACTGGGTTGTTGTTGTTGTTGTTGTTGTTATAGTCAGTGCCCGTTCCGACTAGGGGCAGAAGTAGTGTCGCAGCTACGGGTTCGGTCGAACTCAGTGGCTTTTGCTTAAACTTTGTATTTGTATTGAAAAAATCATTAAATGTGTAAAAATATTTAATTGCGAACCCAGTAACTAAAACGAGCTAGGGTTCGGTGACAAGATTAGAACCCACAACCTTAAATTTTTGGCTCCGCCTCTGATTCCGACCAGGGGATTTAGTTTTTATGTCTAAAAATTGTCTGCTTGCATAGCTGAGAAAGTGAAAAAGAAAACAGAGCACACATTTGTCATGCTCCGTGGTTTCTGCAAAAGTGAAGCTAAATCTGGAGATTTCTCCATTGAAATCTATCAATGTCATTAAGAAACTATGACATGCTTTCTCCTTTCATATTGCTGTCATTATAAAACAATATCCGTGTTTATAACTGAAGTTGACATGTCTTTAAATAAATTTAATTGATGAATATGCGAAGCTGATATTCTATAATTAACCAATTACATAATAAAGTAATACTTCCTCGGTTTCAATTTATGTGAACCCATTGACTGGGCACGAAGTTTAAGAAAATAGAAGAATTTTAACTTGTGGTGTAAAATGAGGCACATATATTTTGTGTGGCTATAAATCATTTCGTAAAGTTAAGTTGTTTCCAAATAGGGAAAGGGGTCATTGTTTTTGGCACGAACTAAAAAGGAAATAGGTTCACATAGATTGAAACGGAGGGAGTATTATTTTTCATTGTAAGAAAGTATGGTCTTTAGAAGACAAAAGAGAACACTTGAGTGTGAAATGTACTTGATGGCACATACTAAAAGACTAGTTATTAAAAAGGCGCTGGATTGACGCATTTTTGTATAGGTTTACTTTGTCATGAGATACTTCTCTAAAAGAACAAATGGAGCTGTATGTGTTACGGAGAAACAAGGAGCTAAATTCAGAAAGTAATATGAGTTTCTTCTGAAGTACAATCTTGAGAATATAATCCGAAATCTTGAGAATATAAGTGTTCTTTGTTATCTTTTGACTTGTGGGAATGGGATGTACAGTTGAACCTCACAACCTGTGCTTCTTTGAGGAGTTACAATCCTCAGCAATAGATAAGCTTGGCAATTTGAAGAAAAGATTGCATCTATTAATCTGTCAATGTTGCAGACGAAGACGGTGTATTTGTTGTCTGATCTCCAGTTTGAGTGTTTTGCTCCCAGTCGAGCTCCTTGCTTTTATCTTGTGCAACAAGGAATTATTTGTCAAAGCGGGGACCAAGAACCCAGCTTTAAGCAGCATGCACTTTCTTGTAGAAGCTTTTGTCAGTTGCATTGTAGCATGATGTTCAGTTGTTTGCTCAAGCCTTTTTCCTCTTTCTTATATTTTCATGCCTAATGGGCAGGACAATGATCTATCAGAATTTGACGAATCTAGAGATGTGATTGAAAGTCTAGTTGACGAGTACAAGGCTTGTGAGTCCCCAGATTACATCAAATGGGGAATGGAGGTAAGTGCTAGTACTAGTACTAGTCTGTATTGCTTTTTATTTCATGTGCTGCATCACAAATGAGCTATATCTATTTGTGCAGGATCCCGACCATGTTCTAACAGGCGAAGGAAATGCTAGTGGGACTGTTGATCCCAAATTATCTTTATGAGCAAGCTTACTATTCTCTGTCTTTACTTTGCAGAACAAAAAGGAGAATTTATTCGATGTAATTATCTCTGTAATTTAACCCTGATTAGTCTTCTATACTTCGTGAGAAGGATGAGAATTCAATTTGGGGCTCAACTTATTTGTTAGGGTCATTTGGTTACCGGTAGTATCAGTGAAAATAATCTTGGCCTGTTAAGCAATGAATTGAACCCTTAAGGAAAAAAAAGAAAATAAAAAGCAATGATCTTATGTAATCGAATGATGTGCAGGCTTTAAAAATGGTTTGGGGAGGTTGTTGAGGGGAGGGTGGAACTTCAAAAGTTTGCTCAAGAAGAGGATTGCTCAAGATCGTATAAGAAGACTAATAGCCTCATCCCCATCAGATGTAAGAATATCAACACCCCAGGTTTGGGATTGAAAATATCAAATTATCAATACCCCTATTTCACGTACTCCCAATGAGATCTATATTTATGCAAAGATCTAAGTTTAGTTGTCAATTTTTCATTCCAATTAGTAGTAAACGACTATGCAACTAGGAATGTAAATAAGGCAGGGTAGGGCGGCGCCTTGACCTGCTAAAATTTTGACTAGCCCTGCCTTGCCCCATTTAGCCTTTTGTAAAAATTTTGCCTTGCCCCGCCTTGCCCTATTAGGCCCTATCTCGCTCTGCCCCGTTTAAACTCTTTTTTATTTTTTTCTCTTTATTTTTTATTTTGCAGTATGCTTTTAATTTCTTTTACCTTTTCAACTTTCTATTGAAACATTTTATATTGTTTAGTTTTTTATTTATTTATGAAGTAACAAGTTTTCATTAAAGGCATCAAGAAGATGCGCACAGAAATTTACAAGAGTGAAAAAGGTGACTTCTCATGTACAAAGATTAATCTATAACTAGAGAGCATACACCTTCCAAAAATTGTTCACACCTAGATACAGGAGATTGGTTAAGCCAACTAAATAAACCCACTAAACATTTAGCTTTAAGAGCATGATTTGAAGTTGAGATCCCATCAAAATACCTACAGTTTCGTTTATTCCATATACACCAAAAGATTGAGGCAAATACCATTAACCATGTCTTTTTGATGGGGGTTTCCAACTTTCCAAGAGCACCAACTTTCATAGGCATCTTTGATGGAGCTAAGCATGACCCAGGCTATCCCAAAAATTGACGGGAACATGTTCCAAATGTCTGCTGCTACTAGACAATGCAAAAACAGATGTTTCACACTCTCGAGGTTCATTCTGCACATGTAGCATCTATTTATGGTCGGGATGCCTCTCTTACTTAGATTGTCTTGGGTAATACAAGCTTCATACAAAGCTAGCCATCAAAAATAGATCACTTTGGGAGGTAGCTTTGTCTTCCAGATTAACTTCCACGGCCAGTTATCAATCAATTCTTTGTTGGAGCATAAGAGAGCATATCCTTTCTTGACTGTAAAATCACCCTTGTCCGAGTTTTACCCCCCCGCCCAATTGAAGACTATCCCTGGCATGTGGATTGATAGTGACCCCTGCTAATTTAGCATATAGCTCCATTAGTTCAGTCAGCTCCCAGTCTTGAAAATTTTCTTCCGAAGAGAGGTTCCCACACATTGTTGTTCCAGTTCTGATCTACATGGGATCCCTGATGGCTTGCTATTCTATATAGGTTGGGAAACTAATCTCTTAGATCCATAAGCCTCAGTCACTTGTCCTTCTAGAATAATAAGTGCGATCCATTTCCCAACTTGAATTTTGTATTGAGCTCAAATTCCCCCCATAGTTTTGAGATGTGCTTCCAAGGCCATGTTCCATGAGGTGAGTTGCTAAGTCTAGTACACCAGTTATTTTGCACTCTATATTTTGCTATTATCAGTTCCTTCCACATTCCAGTGCTCTCCCTATTGAATCTCCCGTGCCATTTTATTAACATACTATTGTTGTGCAATGCTAGATCTTTGATTCCCAAGCCCCCAAGTTTCTTTGGCAAGATGACTTTAGGCCACTTAATCAGGTGAGATATATGTCCTTTGCTATTTTCCTCCCAAAGAAATGATCTTCTAATTTGGTCCAGCTTCTTATGTACTTTACTTGAAATTGGAAAAAGTGATATGAAGTATGTTGGATACTGCCCAATACACTATTTATCAGGGTTACTCTTCCACCTAAAGATAAGTATTGCATCTGCCATGAAGCTAGTCTCTTTTCAAAATTTTCAATTACTCCATTCCAAATATCTTGAGACTTGTATTTTGCACCCAATGGTAGTCCAAGATAGACAGTAGGAAATGAGCCCACATTGCAACACATCAATCTAGCAAACTCTTCCAATTCAGGGACTTCATTTACTGGATAAATGGTGCTTTTTAACATGTTCGTGTGAAGTCCTGAAACTGCTTCAAAAACCATGAGAGTAAGATTCAAATACATGACTTGGGATCTTTCAGATCCACAGAAAATAAGAGTATCATCTGCATATAACAAATGAGAGACACCTATAAAGGTCTCGACTTCATTTCCAACTCTGAACCCCTCCAGCCATTGTAGTTGAGTAGCTTTGTGTATGATTTTGATTAGCCCTTCTATTGCTAAAATAAATAGGAATGGGGATAGAGGGTCTCCTTGCCTGAGACCTTTCTGAGGAGAGAAGAAGCTAATTGGTTCACCATTGATCAAGATAGAAAACTTCACTGTGGTAATGCAGTATCTTATCCACATTATCCAGCCTTCCCCAAATCCCATTCTTCCGAGCATGCATATAAGATATGACTATTTAATCTGATCAAATGCCTTCTCAATGTCAAGTTTGAAAATCAAACCAGGTTACCCTTATTTTAGCCTCCAATCAAGTACTTCATTTGCCATCAATGCAGCATCTGTGATCTGCCTTGATTTGATGAAAGCATTTTGATGCCCAGAGACCAGCCTTCCCATCACTCCTTTTAGTCTTTCTGCTAGGACCTTAGATGTAATCTTATAAACACTACCAATCAAGCTGATTGGTCTATAATCTCGTAACTCCATAGCTCCTTTCTTTTTAGGAACAAGAGTTATGAAAGAGGCATTACAAGACCTCACCAAGTGACCTGTTTGATGGAAGTGCTGAAGAGCTCCCATAATGTCCACTTTGACTATCTCCCAAGCTTTCTGAAAAAATGCCATAGTGAATCCATCTGGACCAGGAGCTTTGTCCGGAGCACTTGCTTTAATGACTGCAATGACCTCTTCTTCCTCGAAAGGTCTTTTCAACCAATCTTTCTGCTCCCATGTGATTGTTGATATACCATCAAAATTTGTAGTATGTCTTCATGTTTCACTTTCTGAATACAATTGTTGATAGAAACTTAATATTTCTTCTTTGATCCGATCTTTGTCTTCAATGATTTCAGTGCCCACTTTCAACTTGTCAATATAGTTTGTCCTTCTGTTTGAGTTAGCAGCCATTTGGTAGAACTTTGTGTTCCTGTCACCCTCTTGTAGCCATAAGCACCTAAATTTTTGCTTCCATGACACTTCCTCTACCTTAGCCATATGCTGAAACTCTTGCTGCAAACTTAAGAGCTTTAGCTTCTCTTCCCTGGTCTGCGGTGTGCCTTCTGTGGATTGCTGAATTGACATAATGCTCCCCGATGCTTTGTTTTTCTTTATTTGTATCTTCCTAATTTCTTCCTTGTTCCAGATTGAGAGGTCTTTCTTTAAGAATTTCAACTTTTGAGTGAGAATGAAATCCTGGTTGCCATTAACCTCATAGCTAAGCCACCATGCCTTGACCTTATCTATGAATCCCTCCATATTTAGTCACATATTTTCGAATTTAAAATAAGAGGAATTGTGATCCCAGTCCCCACATTCTAGTAGTAAAGGAACATGATCAGATACAACTTTAGGAAGGGTAAACTGTTTGATCTTGTTGAAAGAGTCATTCCATTCCGAAGAGATGAGAAACCTATCTATTCTTGAAGCTTGAATGCTCTCTTCCCCTCTTGACTAGGAGTAACAAGCCCCTTCAAGTGGTAGGTCCACCAAGCATAGGTCCCGGATTACATCAGAAAATTCCCTCATAACCCTTGACCTTCTTATGCAATTATGTTTTTCACTTTCAAACCTACATACATTAAAACCCCCACATATCACCCATTGGTCCTCCCAGATTCCTCTAACTGCACCAAGTTCATTCCACAAATCTTCCCTTTCTAGGTTGGTATGAGGGCCATATACTCCTGTAAATCCCCACCTGAAATTTTCTGATCTACTATCTAGTAAACATGAAATGGAATAAGTCCCCAGATGATTGTCAATGCAATTCCATACCCTCATATCCCAAATGATTGTAACTCCTCCCTAGTACCATTGGCCCTAAGCTCTACCCAGCTTGCCCATCTGCTATCCCAAATTTGTTTTGACAAAGCTTTAGTCTATTTGTCGATTTTTATTTCTTGAAGGCATAAAATATTCGGTTTCTATTTTCTGACGAGTGCTCTGGCGGTCGTCCTCTTCTCAATTTTGTTCAAACCCTTTATGTTCCAGCTAATAATTTTAACTTTTATCCGGAAAAAGATTGGTATTTCCTACCCCTTACCTTTTTTTCCCCACTACCATAGTTTACTGAGCACACTAACCTTTTAGCTTCTGTTTCCCCCTTCTTCCTTGATGTTTCTTTCCCTTTGCTGCACTTTGCCTTTTCAATTCTAGGTCTAGTTATCGCCTTTGCTCCATCCTTAAAATCATATCCAACATTTCATTCTCAAACCTGCGAACATTACCCCCAATTGCTTTGCATGCCTTTCCCAGAACTAACTTGGTCCACTTAGATATTTCAATGACTGTAGGGTTAGCCACTTGATCTTCCGAGTCATACCAAGGGAGAGCAAGATGATCGCTGAAAGAATGAGAGGATAATTCAGAATCGTCTCCAAAACTTGGAGATATATCCGTTATTGGCCTTGGAATGATTGACGAGTAAATTCCTAGCCCAGCTTCATCATCTGCTTCATCACCTAATTCTTCGCCTTGAACTGTTGGAGAAGAGGCTGCAATAACAACATCACGGTGGGATTCTGTTTGATTGGATGTAGAGATAATGAGAGAGTATTTATTTTAGGCCTTTAGCCCTCTAGTAGGAATTATTCCCCCTTATATTATTAATACGAATTGGTTTTGGGCATGAAGAGTAGTAAGTGTGGTCCAGTGGCTTTGTACCTGAAGGCTCAACTATTTCCTTCTCTTTTTGCTTTAAAGAATTTTCTAGTGGCTTTGACCTATTACCGGCTTTGAAAAATAAATTATTTCTCTGCGCAAGTAACTCAGCCACGTGATCCTTCACGTGCATGTCTATTAACGCTACTGTAATAGCTTTTTGCAGGTCCACTTCCACAACTTTTTGAATCTGAACTCCGACGACCTTTTTCTTGATGGGCTGCGTGTGTTCATCCGGCAAAATGAAAATCTCGTAAACCCGGTCCCCACAATCTATTTCAATAGTGCTTGGAATTTATATTAAAGAAGCTTTTATGAGATTTAAGCCTAGTATAGCTGAGTTTTGTCCCTCATTTCAACATCAACCCCCACACAAATTCCCAATTAAAAATGAAAGTACTTTCCGACCAGGCGTGTAGAGGAACCCCAAAAGCTCTAACCCATTTATGTTCTGAACTGTGCTTAGACAGATTTGCGCCGGCCACCGGCGACCACCATTTTAAGGATAATTTCCTTCCATTCCAGTACTATTCACCCTCTTTCACCCTTGTTGCCTCTTGCTGTGAGGGAAAATTGAAAAGAAATTAATTGTGGGCTAACAGAGTAACATTAATTCCAGCGGTTACTTCCCATCTTTTGGTGAACCATGCCCCTATCACTTCAGATCTCGGCGATGGACTGTATGGGTCATTGAAGTTGCCAACCAGACAGTTGGAAAGAAACTAAGATCCATTGGTACTTGCCTCACTATTAAACTTAATCAAGTTTCCCACCACCTCAGCTATATAAGAAGCTGGTTCCGACCATTTTGGTTTTGTCGTTGCGACGATGTATGACCTTCCCGGAGTCACTATTTGAGAAGAAACTTTGCGTTGGCCCAGAAAACTTAAAATTCTACGAGCGAAATCCCTCCATCCAAAGCCGTATTCCTTTTCATGGATTATAACAGAGGATTTGTGGACCCTTAACCATGCCTCAATCCTAACAAATCGCCCATAGCTATTGAAGTTTTGATAAACCCTGTAGATATACCCTTGAATCTTCCGACCCCATCTCCTACATAAGTTCTCGTTTCCCAGAGAAACTTGTACCAGTTGTTCGCAAACTCACCAGAGATTTTCTTCATTAATTTTTAATCTGCATGTAAATTGCCGGTTACTTTCTATAATAAGGAACCATCTATTATTGTTTTCACTAATATCTACTATATTGAAAGACTTCTCTCCCGTGAGGAGAGGAGTTTTCTAGGCATTTTAGGGCCGATATTAGTTAGGGATGATGCCGATGATGGCCATCAAAAAAGTGGAAAGAGAGGGAGAGAAAAAGTTTTCATAGTTCCCAAGAGAGAGAATTTCTACATTTATTTAGTTGTTTATGCATATTTATTGATTTTTTTTTATCAATGTTATATAATGTATCAAAGACTAAATTCTCCTTATATTTGTTGTAGTTCGTTAACGATATTCATGACTTCATTCGATTAACTTTCTTTGAGCTAGTCGAGTTTAATCTCAAGCATTATTACTGAACTTTAATTATAGTGACAGTAAAATTAGATTTTTTTGGGATCATATTTTGATCCAAAAATTAGATTTAGTGTGCAATATACCAATTAATTATCTTTTTTACCACGAGATTCATACACATGGTGGCAGGTTGATAGTAGGTACATACAATTTAACAAAACAGAGCATAAAAGTATATAGTATCAAGTTGCTTATTAATTAGCCTCTGAAAATTAATGAATGACATCACCAATAATAATAAAATATATCTAATGCCCCCATATATAACCTCCGGAATAAACCTTATATTTTTCATCAATGGCCGGCAAAAGGACAACTATCCCTGCCCCATTAATTATTTTTTGAAAATGTATTTTTATAGGAAGGTATGGAGGTCGAGGATTAGGGTAGTAGAGTAGGTAGTCTAGAGTGTTCATAACAGTAGTATTAGCAAGCAGTCTAGCTTTCTGTTGGTAGTAGGTTTTTATGCCTAAGCGTTGTTTTCTTTCATTGTTGATCACCTTACTGTCTTGTTGTTTTTATTCTACTTTTATATGGCTTTTTGGTACTGTCCCTTCTTGTCCATATTTTTATTAATGCGGTGCTTATTCTTTCATGAGTCGAGGGTCTATTGAAAACAAGCTCTCTATCCTCACAAGGTAGGAGTAAGGTTTGCGTACACACTACCCTCTCCAGACCCCACGGTGTGGGATAATACTGGGTATGTTGTTGTTGTTTGACCCGCCCCACCGTGCCCTATTAATACTTTGTCCTGCCCTGCCCTATTAAGATTTTGCCCTGCCCTGCCTAGGGGTGGGCATATTTCGGTCAGAACCGAAGAAACCGATCGAACTGAAAATATTTTTATTTCGGTTTTGGTTATTCGATTTTTCAGTTCGGTTGTCGGTTATTAATTTATTTGGTTCGGTTAACCAAAAAACCGAATTATTAGCAGATAGATTCTTTAAGTTATATATAGGCTAAGCCCGTAGATAATAATATAGGCCTAATTTTGAAGTCTATAAAAAATCCAATCCAAATAAATAACCCAATCGGCTATTCCTAATTTCATATTCCTTATGACTTTTAACTCTAATAAAACTTACAATTTTATTCTAACTTATCGAAATTTTGAAAGAAATCCAACAAATTCGTCAGTCCAATTATTACATAGAAAGAGCCCAATATGATAATGTTCAAACTGAAAACCGATTGAAATAAACCAAATTGAAATTAGAAAACCGAACTGAACCGAACTTATTTCAGTTCGATTTTGATTATTACTTTTACAAAATCGAAAGCCAAATAACTGAACGAAATTTCTTTAAACTGGACCGAACTGACCGAACGCCCACTCCTAGCCTGACCCATTAAGATTTTTTGTCAACCCCACCCCATTTGCCATCCTACATGCAACGGCTTTACTAATTCTACCTACAGTCACAAATAATCCGTTATCAAAGCAAATTGGAGCAAATACTTGCAAAATAGTACTTCAATATTAAATTAAAAGAACAAATATGTTGTACTTTGAAAAAAAGAAAGGTTTCCTCTTCTCTTTATTATTATTCACTCTCACGTGGGAAAAAAATAACAATAAAAATAAATATTAAAAAAACAAAATTAGGCTGGTAATAAATTCATATTTTTCAAGGGAAAAAAACCCGGAAAAGAAGCAAAATGAAGTAAGTAGTTGATAAAAATGTAGAAGTCAAGTCTCGTCTCACAAAAGAAAGAACGGGAGGAAGAACATATAGCTGCAAGCCGGCAACTCCCTGCGAATTTGGATATATATACATAGAGAGAAGGGGAATGGAGAATCTTCGCCAAAGACGAGCAAAGAATCCCTATTCTCTTCTTCTTTCTTTTGTATTGATCATTGCCGTCTCTTCATCCATATCCGCAACTTCACCTCTTTCTCACTCAGATCAGGTTTCTTCTCTTTTTCAACTACATATGTTTAACGGCTAACGAACAGTTTGCTTCTGTACTGGTAAAAGAAAGAATTATTTTTCAAAACATACTCTATATGATTATTCTGCCCTAGATCGAAGGGATAAATTTTTGTTCTTGATTTAATTTTGCTTTTTTTTTTCTTCTTTTTGAATTCCCAGTTAAGTTAGGGTTTTAATGAAAAAGCTATGGAATTAGGTTTCATGTGCTTTTTCTTACATCTAATATTGCAATTCTTGAACTAAATTAACCTTTTGGTTTCACGGCTAGCTGATTTATAAGTAACGTTTTATTTGAATTGCTTGCAATCATCAGTGATAACCCATGTTATTTATTTGTGGGCTTGTGTGGATGTAACTGCATGTATTGGAAATTAAATTATGAACAAAAATCACTTTTTGGAGCTGGTATTTTCCTGGCTGACCACTTTTTATTTATTTGTGCATAGGGTACAGAGCAGCATGCATCAAGGTAATATTTTGTTTCTCTTTTATTGATTCTTATTCCGAAAAGGAGCCTCTTAAAAATACATTCAAAGATATTTCTCTGAAGCAGTTAAGTTTGTGTCATAGTAATTTATCAGAAAATAAAAAAGAAGTTGTTTCATGGTTAAATGTTCTTGTTTTTGCTCCTTTTCAGGCCTTATATTCTTTTTCAGCAAGATACTGTATGAGATAAATTCCGGATTTCAACTGTATTACTGAAATATGTTTGAAAATTATTCCTTATTAGATGTGCACTAATCTAAATTACTATTGTTTTTTATGCTCTGAAGTCCTGAACAAGACAAACCACGCGTTCATGAAGTTCATTGCTCCCGAGATAGAAGCCGGGCTGCTTGGAAAGTTATTGAGGAGGTATCTGCAAAAGTACTTTGTATGGACTCAACTTAAAGCTGTTGCACATACAGGACTGAAAAATTGTTCTTTTATTCTTTGTGTGCGGTGCAGTACTTAATGCCCTTTGTGGAAAGAGAGAAGTATGAGCTCCCTAGGCAGTGTAGACTTCATCCAAGTAATGATATTTTCAGAGATCAGGAGGAACATAAGATCCATCTTGACGTGAATGAGTGGAAATGTGGATACTGCAGAAAAAGCTTTCGGGCTGAAAAATTTCTTGATCAGCATTTTGACAACAGGCATTCCAATCTTCTGGACGTTGTAAGCATCATATATTATTCGTGTTTGCGGTTAACTCCAAGTTTTCTTGCAATAGGCGTGAGAAAACCAGTCTTCATGCACTCTTCTGCAGTATAGCTATTCATGTGGACTGGTGGTTCATATGATCGTTATTATCTATATTATATAATTTTTTTTTGGATGAAGTAAGATTATATTTTTTTTGATAAGGTAAATTGTATTAATCAAAAGGGAGAAAAAACTCCCGCATACAAGAAGTATACAAAAAGTAGAGAATTTACATCAGAACATGACTCCCTATAAATGACGCCCAATCTTCTACACAAGTAGGGGCTACATGTGTGCACCAAAAAGCGATCAGAGATAAAAGACTATTCTTAAGATGTGAAAACGAAGACTCAATCCCCTCAAAAACTCTCCTATTTCTCTCTCCCCAGACTAACCACATGAGAGCTAACGGGGCGAACTTCCACGCCTTTTGCTTGCTTCTTCTACGGAAACCGGCCCAGCTATATAGAAGATGCATAGATACAAAAGTTGAGATGCATAAATAAAAGAAATGTAGCCCCTTTACGGTGTGTCAATCTAAGACAAGGGAACAAACAAAATCCAAAAATTGGTCACTACTAATTACAGTAGCTATCTTAGACCAGCAAAAAAGATTGAGCAGGCATCTAGCCACTTTATATTCATCTTCTTCCACTTTGTTTTCTATTTATTTCAAAAGATATAATTTTCTAATCTAAGAGGCATATTTACCATTCTTTTCTTATTCCTTTTTCCTGTTTACTATTATAAAGCAAAGTTTTTTTTATCATTGATGCCATAATATATTGTTGGAGTTTAGTAAACAATTCATAGAATTAATCCTGAAAGATACAAAATTAATAGTAGAATACCTGATATTTTTTCCTTTAAATAATCTCTGTTTAGTTTGGTTCCTTATTACCTTTATGATTTTCTGAACCTTTAGTAGCTAAAGCACATAAAATTAGGTAACTCCAAGAAAGGTGGTAGTGAACTATAGGAACTCTTGTCACAAGTATTTGGAGGTTAATGACTTGTCTAAAACTTAACTTAGTGATGCTTAATAACCAAAAAATTATAAATCTTCTTGTTTCTTTTAAGAATCCTTACTCATCTGAATGCCCACTTAATTTATGTATTCATTCGGCATTGGAGAGTGTTTATTTTGGCTATTAGAGAGTGCAACTATCGGTGCTACATTAGTAGCAGTTAATATGTAGAATTCTAGATTTAGGTAGCACTATTTTGCACGGTATCAAGGTATGTGTGACTGCTGATTTTCTAGGTTGAGTCTAATTGAGTTATATGATTAAAAGTTATCAAATTAGCAGTGATAGGGTATCTCTAGCTTACTGCTGAGTTATATGCAAAAACAAAAATTTTAAATTAGCAGTGTTAGGGTATCTCTAGCTTACTGCTCTTTATATTGCACGGAAGCTGGGAGTTTGTGAGCTGCTGGTTGGGGGCCTCATCTGGGATCTGTTATAAATAGTGTAGCGCTAAGGGGATGGAGATGAATTTTCAAGAATAAAGTGATAAATTACAGTCCACAAAGGATTGTTTCTATTAGGAGCTATTTGGGGGGCTTTAAGGAAACCATCTGCGATCTGACCTTTCAGAAACTACTGACAACTTGAACCTACTTTTCCTAAAAACTTGTCCAAACAGGTATTTGGGTTTTACTAAGCTTCATTTCCCCCATTACAGAAATGGATTTCATCATAGCATTCAAAAACCAAGTGTAAGTAGGCTGATTATTCTGTGGTCATTTAATTTCACAAGAATCATAATTTGGTCCAGGTCGGAGTATTCTATTACTTATCATGCGTTTACCATGCTTAGATTTTTGAATTAAATTAATCTTTTATAAGGTATGAAATAATCTTCTTTATAAAAAGAAAAGGTATGAAGTAATCTTAGCATATGATCTCAATGGCTCAGAGTCACAGCAAATGCCTGGCAGATGTATGTGGAGCTTTGCATTGTGACCTTGTGATGGAATTTAAATCCAAGAAGGCCAAGTGTAATCCTGCGGCAGCAGCAAAAAATCGTCATTTATGTGAGGTTACCTTCTGTACTTAAACTTGTATTTCAGTTGGGATTAATTTGCCAATTCCACTGATTTCTCTGTGATCACGTCCACTGTTTTCCCCTATTTCCATGCAGGGTCTTGCAGACAGCTGTTTTCCTGCTAATAAGAGTCCATCAGCTACTCGTCTTCATGGTAAGATTTATCCATAGTGTTGGGACCTAAAGTAATTAACTAGTTGCTTCCCCTTGTGATGATCTTTTGGTCGATTTGATGGCAGAACTATTCTTGCGCCAATTTTGTGATGCTCACACTTGTGCGGGGGGAAGAAAACCCTTTTCTAGAGGAGGAAAGGTACAGTTTGATTACTGAAATGCCTTAATTATATGCCTTCTGTTAGATCAGAATAAGAGTTGTACATGGGATTATGGAATCTTTACCTTTTTGGGGTTCATGCACTTGTGTCTGTAGGAGTAGAAATGACCACAACATTCAGTTAAGGTTATAATTTCGTACAGTACTACTGAGATGTAAAACCTGTTTGGTAATTTTGCGAGGCGGTTGCATTACGTGTTCTAGGGGGCTTTTTCTATGCATTTTGTAATCGTATCATCTCTTATGCATGTGACATGTTATATTTGCAGAAGCATACAAATCGCTTCTACTTGGCAGCTTCAGTGTTGACATTGATGCTGCTCCCTCTATTTTACCTTATTGTCTATTTGTATCAAAGGTACTTCCTCCAACCGTTGCATCACCCAGTCTCCCTCAAAATTTGCATTGAAACAATTACTTCTTCATGCAGAGAAATGAAAAAGGGAACTCAAGAACTTAGACGCATAACAAAAGTTGGAAGGAAAGCAAAACCTTCTTAGCTGTGTACAGCGATGATACTTTTTTTGGTGAGTATATTTATCTATCTTGTTTACTTCATGTCAGAAAGAACTGATTCCTTTCTCGTAATGATACACCAGCTTATTACATGTATTTCATAGTAAACTGGAATATTTGCATCATGAAGGAATGGACTGGATTAACATTGTGCATTTTCTTGTCCTGCTGTAGACATCTCTTGGCAACGAATCATTTACTGTTGCTGGATGATCCGAGTTCTGATGTAGAAGACAATGCATATCCTCCGTCAGCATGGTATAATGCATCTTGGCATTTAAGTCTTGTCAGTCTGGATAAGCCAATATCATTGAAGCAGAAGCTAAACTCCTTACTCTCTGTTGTAGTACTTCTCACAGATCCATACAACAGTTTTCATGGGAAGACAATCGCAATCAGTTGTCTCTTTATCAATTTTACATTGGGGGAACATGAAAGCTTCATGTTGTATGTTTCTTTGGGTAATCTAAAGTTTACTTTTGGGGTGTCTTGACCAACTTTAGTTGTTATGACTGGGAAGTGATAAGCTCGTGAAAGTGTGAGTTAGCAAATGGAAAGACAAGGTGGCCAATCGGTGATCCTTTTAATTTCTTTTCTTGTTTTCTGAAAGCAAACAGGAAGCTGCATTATTATCTTATACAGACAAGGGGATGAATCAAAGAAAGTTTTGTTTTAGGGGAGGGGTGGAAGAGTGCAGTAACGTTCCTAATTAGCGATGTGACAGCAATCAGCACAGCTATTAACCTTGCCAACGGTGCTAGCCTGTTAGATTAATCTGTAAAGGAAACTAACTATCTCTTGTTGCGAGAGCAGATTGGCTTTGCAACGATGGATTCTTGTATTCTCGTTGAGACAACCTACGGTGGGTGTTGCTGAGGACAGCGGCAAAAGCAACAGTAAGCTAGAGATTATATAAGACTGGCAGTAAAAAGAAAGACAACCTGGAAGAAGTCATCTCTATGCCTCATTTTATGGAATAATGAAATAAGAGATCGATTCAAAAAAATGATAATGATATGGAAAACATTAAAAACCTTTATTATTTCATGTGTATTTCCGTTGTAAGGAGAGAATGTCACGTGCATTGATAGCAAGAAATGCGTAATAGACGACTATGGATGACTTGGTCTAAGTTAGATACACAATTCGTACATATTTTTGGACTCCAAGTCGATATTTATGAATGAAATCTTGACTTTTTTTTTTTTGATTAAACAGTGAGTGTCATATACCCAAGTTACAGTTACTGCTACTTTTGACACAGAGTATGTTTGGCTAAGCTTATAAGCTGGTCAAACTAGCTTATAAATATTTTTCGGCTTATCTACGCGTTTGGTAAAGTTAAAAGTGCTTATAAGCCAAAAGCCATAAGCTGGTCATCCCTTAGCTTATGGATTTTTAGCTTATAACCACTTTAAGTTTGACCAAAATTTTTACTATTTTATCTCTAAAATATTCCTTTTCAAAACAAAACTCCTGCATCGATACTCATTGCCTCACGTATTTTTTCAACCTAAAACCCACGTCTCTTCAAGTCTGCAATTCCCATTGACTACTTGAGGTAAGCAAATTCTCTATTCCTTTGCATATTTGTATCTATGTGATTTTGTATTAATCTTTGAACTGTATGTAATAAACGAAGACATATCAACTTTTTGGTGTATTGGTTTCAAAGTGTTGTGGTGATGAAGACAGTGTTTCTCTTCAAATATATTATCCTATTTAGATTTATTTTTTTTATTGAGAAACTTTTGTCAATTTATTAATTATTATAATTTATGATTATATGCTTATCATAAAATAAATTATATTTATCATAAAAATTATCTTATTTAATTACAGTTGTATTTAAAATGAAATGATAAATAGAATATTTTGTATTTGAATCAATCTAGAATCTAAAATTTAGAAAAAATTACGCCCTTATAAGTGTAAAAAGTTCTAAGGTTATATAAGTCATTTTAACAGAAAAAGAGCTTATAAGCATTTTTTTTATTAAATACTGCAGCAGTTTATTATCAATTTCAACACTTGTACCCAAACACGTAACTGCTTATTTATTAAATCAATTTCAGCACCTAATGCTTATCAGCTACTTCAAATCAGCTAATCCAAACGGGCTCTAAATATGCTTGCTAACAAAACCTTCTGCTCTCTACCAATAATTATATGTTTCGTCCTGCAGTATATGTCATACGCGCCCGCCTTTGCTTTATTAAGGGTTCCACCAGTTCACATTTCTTGACAGATCTTAGACACCAACCATCTGATGGCATCCAAGTATTGACAGTCCTGCCTTTAACAGCCAGCACTGCTAAAAAGGCAGCTCAGAGCAATCTTCTCTGAATCATCAATGCTGAAATTTATGGAGTTAACACATTGAACGCGAGGGATATTAACTCATTGGATAATAGGAAACCATCAGGGTCACTAAGCCTGATATATGCCAATACCTCATTAACCTTGTCCCCTTCAGATAACAAAGATCTGAATTCTTCTGCCTCGATTTTCCTCCTCTGCTCATCCAAACAGACAACATGCCCACTCTCAATATGAGGCTTATAGACCTTGCAAAGGGAGAGAACAGTTGAGCTTCCAAAAGCTTTACCAAATGATTTCAAATCCAACCCTCTAGCAGTTCTCAGAGACAGCATAACAACATCCGTCGCTATGTCTTGAGTGTCTACTTTACTGTCCTGGCAACAATTCACTAGTCCGTTCTCCAAATTTTGCACATAACCCATGTAATCTTTCAGCTTCCTTGGCCTTGAAAACCTTACCCCATTAAGATAACTGGCTGACCCCAGTCCAAAAGCATAAAAAGATTTGTTTATCCAGTATGTATAATTGTGCTTGCATTGATAACCACTTTTGCAGTAGCTACTTATCTCATAGTGCTCATAACCAGCATTTCTTAGCATTTCAGAGGCCATTTTGTAAAACTCAGCAGATTGATTATCAGAAGGCAGAGGGAACTCTCCAGCTGTATACCTGTGGGCACAACAATTTCAGTTCAAAAGTTGAACGTGTAAGTGACTCACTGTGAAGTTGCTTTTACTTGTACAGTTATACTAGTAAAAGATTTAATGATATTCTTCTCTATACTTGAACAATGTCAGAAGTGTCAGATTTACTGCTGAAATACATATTGGAGTACAACTTATAGAAAAAGTAGCAATAAAAAACAAATAATATTGGCTTTTATACAGTTAGCGGATAAGAGACTATCAAACATTCAATCAACTACGCTTCAATCCCAATACAATCTGAAAAATAGCTGAAAAGAGATACCGGAAAAAGATGTTCGCAAAGAAAATCCCAACTTTGCAAGAGAAGGTTGTATTACTTACAAAGATCCAAACTTTGTATCTTGTTCAACTTGTAAATCGTAAACTGAGACATGTGTAGGCTTTGCTTGAATAGTGAGGCTCAAGCTTTGTTCCCACATATGTGGCTTCTGATGAGGAAGTGAAGATATAAGGTCCACACTCCAATTCTCAACACCACATGATCCAACAATGTCAATAGCCTCATGAATTTCCTGTACGCCATGAGCTCTCCCACAACTCTTAAGCAATTCCTCCTGGAATGCCTGAACTCCTAGAGAAACTCTATTAACACCCAACTTCATCAAATCGTTCAACTTTGCAGCATCAAATGTACCAGGGTCCATTTCTATTGAAATTTCAGCATCAGAACATACACCAAATTTAGAGTCCAATTTGTCCAGGACTAAAGATACTAATCTTGGTGGCACAAGTGAAGGTGTCCCTCCACCAAAAAAGACAGTTTCAAGAGGTGACTTGTGGTTGGAAGGTGTTGGGGTGGCTTTAATTTCTCTGCAGAGAAAATCAATGTAGTTAAGAATTCGCGGGTCGTCATCAGCTTGAGGTGAAGCTGAGCCGAGAGCGACGATAGGGAAGTCACAGTAGTGGCAGCGTTTTCGGCAGAATGGGAGGTGAACGTAAGCTGACGTTGGCTGTTGCAGGAATATATTTTCTATTGCGGCATTTTGTCGAACAGTTTGTGGGGTTTTTGATATTGCGGTGATAATTGTGCCTAAATAGTTGCGAGGTTTGGCCTTAGACGGAAAGACCGTGAATATAGGTGGGAACGTTGATCTCAGCATGTTTGGGAAGGCAAACATAAAGCCTCCAGCAAAATAAGCATTAATCATTTATTAGTAGGAAAAAAGGGGAATAAAAACAAAAGAAAACACAAGCTGATAACTAATTATGTGTAGCCAACAGAAATAGTTTTAAGTAAGCAAAAAAATAAATAAAAATATGTGCGTTATTTTCTTTTCTCATTTTAAATAGTTGCTACACCAAGAAGAGAAAAACATTGTGGTGAGGAATATTATTTTATTTCAGAAAAAGAAGGTTTTTTTTACTTCTCAAAAGTTAAGCTTTAATATAAAAATAGCAAAAAGGAAACATGACTAAAAACTTTAGAAAAGAAAAAAAAAACGATAAAATGTTGTTTCTTTCTTTTTGTTTTAAGTAACAATCTTATTTTCTTTGTGCATACCCGATAAAAATCTGACTTATAAAAATATGACTTCAGTTTACGTCAAACTAATAATTACATGGCATATATTTTTTACTGTTAATTTTATCACTTTACTATAGAAAATTAGCATTATTTTTCCATCATTTTTTTGTTTAAATATTACAGTAATTTCTTTATTCGGCTTTGGATTAGTAGGTACTATTTTGGCGCGAATAAGCATAATTATTATAAGCGTTCCCGCTACAATTTTGCTAATCTCAATTTTTGGCGGCTAAATTCCCTTACTCTTCGCTTCTACTGCAACGTTCCAATTTCCAGTCGCCGCCATGAATTCCAGAGAAGTAGCGCTGGTTTCAGCTGCCACAGTACTTGGTGCCTTTGCTTCTGCTATAACCATTCACCTTTTCTTCACTCCCAAAAAGCGTTCAATTACTGATTCAGACGGTTTCCACCAGAGGAAGTCATCTTCTCAGAACCCATTTGATCCTTCAAAACGCCAAGGGTTTGTCCATTTTTACTTTTATCGTATTTAAAGTTCGAAATTTATGTAATTTACTTTTATTTTCAGAAAAAAAGTAAAGAAAAATGGTTCTGTGAGTTTAGGTATTTGTCATGGGATGATTATTTTATGGCGATTGCATTTCTATCTGCTGAACGGTCCAAGGATCCCAACAGGCAGGTACTAGTCTAATTGTGAACCGATTATTTAGCTTTTTGTATGAATTCTAAGTCTTTTTGGAAGGGATAAGTAGCATTATACGCCAAATGTTTGTTGAAAGTTGTGTCCTTGATGCTAAGTTGTGAGTCTAGAGTATTTATAGAAAATATTTCCGATCCTCATAATTAATAGGAAGAACTCAACTATATTCTCAAACATAATTGAAAATGCCAAGCAGTCTTCAAATGTTGCATAAATTGAAGTTTTCTTATCTGGAATGAAGGCTACTAAAATTTGTATGTCCTACTGAATTTATCTCTGTCTTCTAGACGGAACCAAAGTTGTGATTAGTAGTTCTTGCCCTTTTATCCTCAAACTAAAAGAGTTATCTAATCATGAGTGATGTCCGTGTTCCTTCCAACTGAATGAAGCTATTTATAGACAGTATCAAGTTAAGCTGTACTTGTTGGAATAACTCTTGTTCATGGTGCTCAAGTTAAATGCTCTGAGCTCTTTTGTATGTTTTCTTTCCCACATTTTACTGCTCTAGTGCTACTTCAAGGTTGACTTTCTCAACTCAGGTTTCACAAGCTCCGTTAAAACTAAACACTTTCTGGTTGTTTGGCAGGTTGGAGCATGTTTGGTGAGTCAAAATGGTGTAATACTAGGTAGGCTGTATTTGAAGGAATCACTTCTTTGTCTGTTGACAGCTGAAAATGTTCCGTATCATTTAAGTTTTATTTTTGCAATTTATTTTGCAAATTATATTTGATTAGGGAGAACTACATAATACTCCTATCAATTGATTGTCTTTTGGAGTAGCTGAAAGATAGATTAACTAGCTCATTTGGTTATGTGGATCAAAGGGCACATATTCAGTCACTTTGGACTTTGAGATTTTGCTATATTAACTTAAATATACTATAATATTCATTTCTGATCTCATAACCCTGATGATAGCATGGCCGTTCTACTTATTGCATCCTAGGATTTTCTTATTTAATATGAACAGAAAAAGATGAAAATGGAAAGGTGAATACTTCAGGAGTAGGGAGGTGAAAGCTACATTCACTAAACATAAGTGCGTTCTTAGAAATGGTGAACATTTGCAAGACACAAGTCTTCAGTTGCCTCTTGAAGTTGCTTTACTCTTCCTGCAGACTAAATATTATTTACTGTATGTTTTATCTCAACTTCATCACTTGAATTAGAATACATATGGCCACATTGTAACGCTGGGGAGTATATTGGTGAATTATATAAGACCCACATAGGAATTTTGATATTGGAAGTTCATCTTTATTCTCTGGTTTGTTATCTTTCTCCATATGGCTTGTGTTTCCATCCTACTTGAATGTTTGATTAGGCTAATTGCATCACTTATAGAATATGCACATTCAAGCAACATATTTACTGCCAATAGGTTATTAAATTCCATCTAATTTATGCTCTGCTTTTAGCCAGGCATTGGATACAATGGGTTCCCACGTGGCTGTTCAGATGATAAGCTTCCCTGGGCAAAGGTTGGTACTGTTTGCTGAGAAATGTTCTTTGTTATCGTCAGCGTTATTCTAACTCATTCGCTACCATTTCAGAAATCTAGAAATGGAAATCCGTTGGAGACAAAGTATCCGTAAGTTATATTCTTCTCCAAAACATTTATATATGCAATTTTGTCTGTAAGCTACATAATGCCCTTTTTAAATGTGTAATTACCAATAACTATCTTAATTCAAGAAACAAGTTTTTCTCAATCTACATTTGATGACTCTACCTCATTCAAGCTTTCCGATTATCGCAGTTATGTTTGTCATGCTGAAGTTAATGCCATCTTGAATACAAATCATGCATCTGCTGCTGGACAGGTTAGCTTGAGTCATGACCTGTGAACGATATCTACTGTCCTGACACCACTACTGCCCCCCCCCCTCTCTCTCTAGACGGCTTCTTTTCTTTTCTTTTCAATTCTATTGGAAATTATTTTATCTCCTGCAACTTGCGCAGTATTAACTCACAGAATGTCTTATCCGTATTATGCAGAGGCTCTATGTCACAATGTTTCCTTGCAATGAATGCGCGAAGATTATCATTCAGGTGAATTAAGCGTGGTTCTTTATGACTTCAACATAACTATAGCACCCCCAGCAACATCTTCTACTATGTTGATAAAATGGAAATTTGCCTCCATCATTGGAAGTTTAAGCTTTTTCTGGATGTTCATTTCATAAATTTTGATAGAACATGCTCTTGCAAAGATTATGCGAGGGCAAAACAAATTGCTAGGTTTCCATTTAGGGGAGGCTATTGAATGATTTGTTAAAGAATTTGCATATCACTTGCAAGGAAAACTGGGGGCGTCAGGATTTCACATATTTTACCTTGCAAATGGATATAAATACAGACTTTACGTAGGCGCATTTTGTCTCTTTTTCAAGATACAAAGAGTAGTTATAAAAGGATTAATAAGGATTGCAATGTAAAAAAATAGCTATAACAAGAATCTTTTCGTATTTTCTGATATTGACTTCTGTGCACCGGAACTAGGATGTTTAATTAATTATGCATTTCTGCTTCTTGCACCTTCCCTTTTTGGCTTTCCAGTAATTTATACTTCACAAATGTCTGTATTTCCAGTCTGGTGTTTCAGAGGTCATTTATTTTGTGGAGAAGAGGTTGGACGGTTCTGACGTGGCGTATATTGCTTCCCACAAACTTTTGTCAATGGCAGGCATAAAAGTAAGTCATTTTATTAGTGTCAATTTCTGAGAAATGTTCTCTTTCCTCAACAGGCAACACCTCCCCTACGGGAAAAAGATTTCTTTGCATGATTTATAATCTTTGGTAAAAAAGGGAGGCACCGTTTATTAGCTATTTTGATTTGTGAACTTCTTCAAACCTTGATTTATAGGTAAGGAGGCATCAACCACAAATGAAAGAGATCTCGATCAAGTTTGAAGAGCTATAGACGGTCCTGATGTGTCTATGCAGCTCTTTCTCTCTTGATTAAATGATCGACTGGATTGATTGCATCTTAGTTAATGCTGCTAAGATGGCTGAGGATTCTCAACTTACCATGTAGGGTGTTCAACTCTTGAGATGTGTGCCAATGTTTGAACTGCTGCGTTGAAGCTCAAACTTCTTACTATTCCCTAAAGCACCTTCACTCGTTGTTCTAAAGAAGCTGAGTTAACTTACCATTAAGCAGTTTTATAGGTCCCAAGTGAACTCTCTTTATGCAGAGAATAAGTATTGTAATACTTCCATCTGTATCCATCTTTTAACTAGTTTAAAACAGAAAATATGCTTATGTAGAAATCCACTTGTAAACAGATTCTCCGATGTCTATGGATTGGGGCATTAATTCCTTGCTAAGCCTATAACAAATAGGGAATCGGCCTTCATTTGGTAAAACCTGGAGTCGAGGGGCACTTTTCAACTTATTCAATTAACAAAAGAAAGAATACTTCAACATTGTTTAAGTTGTCCTCATTAATATAACACCTTTAGAGGTCCAAAATTGGTAGAAACCAGATGGTGCCAACATTTGATTAGCCTTTTCGTAATACAACAATAAACCCATCTCTGTCAGTAAGTTGTATAAGACTAGTTCATTGTCTTTTACGCGTCTTCAACCCCGCCGTATGGGACAACTATCCCTTCATTTAGACAGTGAGCATTAAGAGTATTAAAAATTGCCTCCAAATCCCATAACTATCAAACTAAGTGGCAGGACGGCTCAATGAAATTGGAGGCCTAAAGTCAAAACTTAATAAGATATGAGGAAATAACATTAGTAACGTGACAATGGTTGGATAACCAAGAAAAAATTGTATGATCTTAACAAATTTTCTTTCAAATTTTTAAGTTTTCTTTTAAGTATTTCGCAGTATAACATTGTCTAATATTTTAATATTTTGTGTTAAATTATTCAAATATTCATATCTTACTAATAAAATATTTGATAACTAAAACCAATGTAGTGTATTGAAACAAAATGTTAATGTTTTGTTAACTTAAAAAATTCTTACTAATATAAATAATTACAACCAATAGAAAAAGTTTTGGGGGCACTTTGACTCTTGAGGGCTTAAAGCAGAAATTTTAGTAGCGTTAACCCAGAGCCACCCCTGCTAAGTGATCTCTGAAGCAAGTAAATTCTACATGAGTATCATGCAATAGAGCAAGTTTTCCTTTTCTCTTCAGCAAGAGTCTCTCTCCTTGTATTTCAGTAATCTAATCAGCGTTAAGGGCCTCAAGTTGTCTTCTGAGTTCTTCAAGGTCATCCGCAGGACCATCAGTCTCTGTAATAGCTGGTTTTGGGTATTCATCAGCTACTGGCAGTTCATGAACAATACCTTCAGGAAGGACACCTACAAAAAAAAAAAAATAATACATTCAGGTTAAAGTATAAATACCAAGTATGATATTTTCAGATTATTTCAACCATTAGTTCTTTCTCTTTACATTTTAAGTTGTAACCTTAAATACGATGCATCACGTATAATTGTAGGAAGAAACTGTAGCAATGATATCTGGAATATTTCCTTCCTCTAGTTGTCGTAACATAATTCCATGAACTAGTGATCAATTCCAGTTACTTGTTTAAATGTAAAGTGACCTCCTAAAATCCATTCTCTATTGTGTAAAGAATTGTTCTAAGTTTATTACTCAAAAGCCAGAGCATTACACATATGAACAGTGATGTTTGACTTCCATCTGTATAAACTAGAGACCTACCCTAAAAAGCTACACACAAGAAAGAGAGATTTTCCTAGTATATCTGGCAGCATTGTCGCACAAAAATTCTATGCACTTTTCGAATGTCTATATACAACAGATAGACAGTCCAATTTCAGCAGATGCAGAATTTGGTGGCACACATTATGTAGTGAATTCACATAAAAAAGGGCAATCTATTCAGCAAAACTTTATTAAGTTTACTCTAAAGCTACACAAGGCCCCTCTTACAGTATGTACGACTGTACTCATCTTTCCATGTGGCTGATATTGGACTCTAGAGAAAAAAAAGATAGGCGCACTTCCAAGATAAAATAATGTTCTAGACTAAGTATGTGTTGTGATTATATATATAAAGTAAGATATATTTGATAAGGTAAGATTTTACTAATATGTAGTATCAAGAAATACTGCAGAAGAGAAAAACAACACAGCAGTATCAATGCATCTTACTATATTAATGCAGCATACTTGCAGTTTAAGGCAGTTGGCATGCCTATCCTAATCAATAGCAGAAGTCCCAGTGTTATCAAAGGCGAAAAGCGCAAAAAAGCTCTAAGGTCCGTTGGGGCTTTAAGCGCAAAGTGCAAATAAAGCGTGGGCTTTAATGAACAAAGGCGCAACTAGAGAAAAAGTAAAAATATGTATATGTAGTCCAAGACTAATAGTTATAAGCATGAATAACAAGTATATGGACAAAGAAATTGAAAAATATTACGATAAAGTGAAATACCAAATGTTTAATGTCGCATTTTCAGGATTACACTCATTGTCAAGGAAAAATATGCCTTAGAGCCTTGATGCGACACTAAAGCGCCCACAAAGCGAAGCGAAGCGCTCAACATGTTTTAAGCCTCGCTTCAGGGCTTAAGCGCGCTTTAAGCGTGCCTTTGACAACACTGAGCAGAACAAACTGTATTTTCCGTTTCCCCCATTATCCTTTCAACTTCCATTCTCCTGTCTTAGCTCTTTTACCTTTGAAGTTTGAACTTACCAAATTTCGTGTTATTTCATTCTTAAGCTTGATGCTTCTCAGTCTTAGTCTTAGCATTTCAGATGCCTAATAGGAAAACTATGGATTTGACAAAGTAAAGGTTAGTCACAACATCTTTGGCTAAAGAAACTTTTGTACTTTGAGCAATATGGGCTTCATTTTTGAGTTATGAATTATGATCCATAGAAAAATTTTGAGTTAGCAGATAGCGAATGCACAGGTAAATTGAGGCTACAAAAGCAAAATATGTTTATAAGTGTGGACAAATACCTGAATGTCTACTGACAGCACCATCCACCTCATTGTCATCAAGAACGCTGAAAGATCATAAGATAGCAGCAAACAATCAGTTGAACAACAGTAAGATCAACAATAGTTATTAGAACCCATCGCTCACATTAGACTCAACAAAGCTGTCCCAAGTGTTTTTACCAATATGAGGTATGTTAGGAAGTAGTTGTCTTTAAGCTTACCTCGTGGTTTTTCTTTCTTTCTAAATTTGCATTAGTATCGAAACTTACCTTATGTTCCATTCATTATCTGCATGAACGGGGTATTCTGGTGCTGATAACGCTTCCTTGTCTGCCTTTGCTTTAGCAGCAGCATCCCGGGTAGGTTTTGCAAGAATGTATTCCTTCTGCAGAGTAGTAGAAGACAACAAAATGTCAAACTTCAATTGAATATCAAAAACAGATGCCTCCTCGTTTGTATGACCATGGCCATTATACCTGTCGTTCCAAACAAGCAGCATTTGAACACTGTGTGTTCGGCTTCATCTCCATTGTTGGAAAATAATCTTTGAGGGCATTGTACCCCTATAACAAGCAACAAGAAAGAAATCAAAAGATCAAAACTGTTAAGCTGCACTTAATTTCTTTCTACACCTTGTCCTCCTTCTAGAGGAGGCAAGTTTACTCCTTTGCCAATTTGAGAGACTGGAACTAAGAACTCGAGTATATACTTGTCTGCGGTATCCTCTGAATATATGATCGGTTATTTGTTAAGAAAGGATGTACAGAAAGAGGGGATGATCGAGAAAGTCCTTATTTCAAAGGCTTGAAAGAACTCAAGACAACATTTTGACTAAAAATATCCAAGAAAGAACTTAAGTGTGATTAATGTTCTCCCACATTTATCGTGCAGCCTTAGAGGGAGAGAAAGGAGAAGGAAGGGGGGAGGGGGGGGGGATTGCAAGCTTTACCAGATACGGTGACACCTGTCCGAACTTCAACAAGTATTTCAATGTGTTTTGAACTAAAAGTCCAGCAACAACTCCCTATCAAAGAAAGTCTGAGTGTTAATTACCGAATCATGTAACGAATTTATAATACATCTTCAACCAGAGCAATAAACAGGACTCTAGCAGTGTTGCTGTAAAAAAAGTAAATATTCAAAAGTGAGTGGGAGCATACACATGAGAAAAGCCGGCAAATTAACAGCAAATAGGGCTATAAGGAGAAAGAGAACAATTTAAAGATGAAACAGACATCAACCACAACTTCCACTGTTTCTTTCTTTTTCTAATTGCCTTCCATTTAAAACGTCTTTTCACTTGTCGATCTTCAGGCAGAGAAATTAGAACTTGTCATGCATAAAATTAAGAGAGAAAAGGAACAACGAAAAATTGGGGGATGAAAGTTTTTCATACCATTGTAGTAGGTAGCGAGGCAGCACAAACCCCTTCACGCTTTAGGGTCCGTTCATCGATTCCAGATGCTACGACCTAAAAGCACAAGCATTCCATTACAACAATTTACTTGGTTTACTTGCAAGCAACATTAGTTGGAGTACATACAGAAAACTGAAATTTAGCAGAACAAAGTCATTTTCAGCTATAAGACAGCATTTTTAACTTTTAAGCCTCAGACTTAAGCTTAAGATTGTTACACAAATCAAGAGCCTCACTCCAAGTAAAGAATAGTGATCCTTAATTGAAGTCATTAGGGAAAACTTCAATAACTAAACATACCAGCGGAGGCACACATGCAAAGCAGGCACTTTCACCAGGAATCAGCAATTGTATGTGACCTGAGACAGCATCTTCAGATACACCTGTCACAAAGTTTCACATGAATTCTAAATTATCCAAAATATATTTCCCTATCATTTGACAAAAAAATTTGGTTTGCTACATGAAAATAAAAAGTTTGATATGCATGCCATTGTAATAGAAGCTTGTAGTATTATAAAGTCGGAACACATTTGTCGTGTGTTGATATAACTAACTATTTTTCAGCATTTTATGATATAAAGAGGCGATAGAAATTCAAATTTATTTGGCTAAAAGTTGCAGGGATACATTAAGAAAAGAAGCAAGGGAGAAAGATCGGTCTCCTCTTCCACTAAATTAAATGAGCTAAGTTTGTGCATTACCAAAGTTTAGTTTTTCACCAGTTCATTTACAGTTTCTTATACAGTGAGTATTTTAACACTGGAAAGTTTTCAAAGTATCTCTTCTATAAGAAGGCTATCTTATAGCTAAAAATGGGTAGTGCTTGGCTACATAGAAGAGCTTAGTGACACATATGAAAGAAAGAAAAAAAAGAATATGAGATTTCTGTCACTTACCAGATTCCATCCATGTCTGGTTTAATTCATTGCAGGCCTGCATTACGATGAAGCACTTAGCAGGTAAATTTACCAAATAATGTATAAGCTAATGCCTAATAGCTAGTAAACTTGTTCTTATACAGATGAAAGAAGTTCTTGCAAAAAGAACCTATTTCAAAATACTTTCAAACAGAGGATATAAGAGGACACCAAACCACACTAGCTATTAATTAAATTTTAGGTAGCAGATATTTGCTCATACCTGATTTACTACCATTCTTGCTTCATAATTATCTACACAGCTCAAAACGAGGTCAACCCCACTGCCACTCTTAGTTGGGCGGAATGACTTATTTGTAAGACTTGACATAAATGTGTCAAAACCTTCCACTGTTGTGATATTCAACGTGTAGCTCTAAAAAAAGCCAGTTAAAATAAGAATAAGGATTCTACGGAGAATATAAAGATAAGAATTAAAGGATGCAGGAACATATTATTGAGTAAAACTGTAAAACTACATCAATAAAGAAATGTCACAAGCAACCCACTCTACCTTAATAATTTAACAGTTCAAACAGGACAAACTTTCAAAAAACTTTTGGGACGGGCATCTACATTCACGCAGTATGTAAAAGGAGAAACAACGCCAAATCTTCAACTGGAAGGAACATAGGCCGGTAAGACATGCACTTGACATGGCCCAGAGAGGGAAAAAGAAAGGAAGGGACCTAAAACTTAGAAGTACGACTTGTTAACTTCTTTCAATGCTTCAAATTTTAGATGCAGGATGGGTTCATCTTTTAATCCATAAATCTGAATCAATTATTTTCTAGCACAGTCCATTGAAGAAAAGCTTATATACATCCAGGTTCCAGGGACAAGTTCAGAAACATGAAGAAGTCAATACCACACTCACGACCTAAGCATTGTGAAATGATCACACTCCCAACCTATTTATACACTTAGCAGACCAACAAGAGGCATTACTGTCAACTGACATAAAATAGAACTGATGCTTAAACTAATAGATAAATAGGAAAAAAAATATTGAAAGGGAGTTGGATACGAGACAGAATTCTAAGCACCCTAGTTTCTTTGGACCTCACCTCAAATGAAGGAAAAATTACTTCAAAACAGGGCAGAACATTTAAGAGTAATTGTCGAGGTTCTACACTAATTTAACAGTTAATTATCACAAAAAGAGCACTTTTTTTTCCAATCATATTTTAAAGAATGGAGTGGAAAGAAGAAACAATTACTATAAATTTATTTAATTTCTGATTATGGTGAAAAAGCACCCAATTAAATTTCCTTTATGACAAAGCCCTTAGTAGCAAAGTGCAAACAATCCTACCTCAAGCACAACATCAGGATTTATCTCTGAAAGAGTTTGTACAGCAGCATCTGTCTTTGTCATACCAACCTGAAAGTGACATTAGAATTGTATGATAAAATGTCAGAGGGTTGTTCCTTATAGCTGAAACAAGGGATACTGGCTTATTATGTTAGGAAAATGTAAAAAATCTTTGGCACAACAAAACATTCTACTAACATAGAAATGTTATCCCCATTAGCTACTAAATATGTACACAAGGGGAAAAGGAATGAGAATATTTTCTAGAAACACCTGCTCTGGGCGAAAAAATAGCCTATTCATATTAGCTAACTCCACTTTGTCATAATCATACAACAAAAGACGACCTATGCCACACCTTGTCAGCATCTCAGCAGCAACACTGCCAACACCACCTATGCCCTGTCATGAAGAAATTGCAAAATATGAGCATTTAAATATTCAAGACTAGCACATGCATTCTACACGAGTCTAAAGTAAAACATTGAAGACTCAAATACATATTGAAAAAGTTCAGTCTAAATAATTATTCTGACAGCTTAATCGACATACTAAAGATTTTGCAGTTCCTAAGCCCTTTTAGGCACCAACATATGGACCGGTAAAAAACCCCACAGATAGCTTAAGAAAGTCCAGAAGCTTAATACTCAGATTGGCGTCACTATAGCAGATGTATGATGAAATTAAAGACGATCTTTTTATAAGTAAAAAAAGACGCTATCTTAAGTGTAAACTGTAAAGTACAAAAATCATGACATATCATTTTACATCTTAGACCTTGACTGGAAACACTAAGCAAGATGAATCTCACGTTCATAGCATAGCCAGAAGTCAGGACACATGCAGAACAATATTGGAACGTAAAAATGCAGTTTTATAACAAAACAAATACACAATTTAACACAATGAAAGGAGATAAAGTACAGACAACTATGGCAACTGAGAATTCTCGTATCCTTTCATAATTCTCCACAATACCCATCCTTTGAAGTGCCATAAGCCTGCTATATGGATTGCTGTCAACAACCTCAGCACTCATGTCCTGCCACCATCACAATCATATAATTATTTGACTAAAGTTCTTACTTAATTCCGATGACAATATGGCATGAAGGACCATGTACACTAACCTTGACTTTTGACCGGCGAGTAGGTCCTGAATTCTCAAGGATAGCGATGTTTTCAGCATGCAAATGCATCTAGAAATAGGACCAAAGAGAGAATAGTATATATCAAAATCTCATGACTGGACATAAGAAAAAAAGATTGAAGGTTAATGACATTTAAAAGATATGGTGAATAGTTGATACTTTTAATCTACAGTAAATTTTTAAAGTTTCATTGTTGGCGAAGTAAGACAAAATGGATCTGAAAGACCAATATCCTGCCCAATTATATTTCTTCTTTAAATAACAATGTTCAATTTTGAGGATATCCAAAGGGCAAATATTTGCATTTCACATTAAGCCTATGAAGTAAACCTGGAGAACTCCTATATAACATAAGACATAAACCAAAGCCACATTTTCCTTTGGAATAAGTGATGTGTGGCCAAAATGCTATATTTTTTGTACATTACTCGCCTTACATGTTAGTTTAGTGGTTAATTGTGCGACGTTTTGAGCTAAATTATGTTGTTTTATGTGTAGGAGCATCGGAAGACAAAGACGAATGAAAGTTGCGCAAAAAGAGGACAAAAATACAAGCGAAGAGCACAAAAGCATCACGTACTCAAACCGTGCTACAGACCAAGTAAAGCCAGCTCTATAGCCTGCCTTACCGTGCTACAGACCAAGTAAAGCCAAGCTCTATAGCCTGCCTTACCGTGCTACAGACCAAGTAAAGCCAACTCTGTAGCCAGGCTGACCGCGCTATAAGCCTGACCTCGCGAGGTATATAGCCCGGTAATCTAAAGTGCATGAATTAAAAAACTCTGACCCGGATTTGGACTCAAGGACTTCAACCCTAGCCTATAAATACTCCCTAAACATGTCTGAACGGGGGAGAGGGCATTTTTAGAGTAGATTCGACCTAAAAAGGAGGACGTTTTTGAGAGGGGATTCGACCTAAGGAGGCAAGAACACATTAGGAGCAAGGCGGAGAATTCTCCTACGAGTTTTTCACTTCCTTCTTCCTATTTTCATTATTGGTTATGAATTCTAGTATTGTAGTTTTGCATACTATTATGAATAGCTAATTTGTTATCTAGGGTTTTGATGGAACCTTTTGTAGGATGAAGTCTTATTAAGTTTTTATATAATTGAGCCATTGGATTTCTCTACTTGTTCAACTACGTGTTTATCGTTGTTGATTGAATGGCCGTCAATTGACTGTGCCTATTTAGTATGTATTATGATACATATTTAGGTAGTTGTTGAACGACATCACTCTTAACATATGCGAGGAATCAATACGGAGGGTTTAAAGGTGGGATTAGGAATAACGAAACCTTAGTGCGATCTTAGTGAGCGGTGAATTAGTGCCAACTAGCGTAGTTCGGAAGAATATGTCTAGTAAAATTGTGGTAGTTACTCGGAAGAGAATTACGACACCGAAGTACTCACGATCGGTAGAGAATACTTAGGCGAAATTATAGAAGGCGTAGCGGGGAGGATTCCAACAATTGGGGAAATCATAACTCTAGACCTCCTTAATCTTGTCTCCTTAATTATAATTTTACTGCTTTTAGTATTTGTTAATTAATTAGTTTAAAATAAAAATTATAATTTTTATAACTTAGGAATTGTTTGAGCTTGTTTCTTAGTGATATTGAACAATTATGCTAAACCTTAATTCTCGGTGGGATTCGACTCCGGACTTATAAACCGGATTATATTTGCAACAACCGCTAGACCCCTTAGGAGGCATAGTTGGGCGTGATCAATAAGATATAGAGAAGGCTAGAACTTGAATGCATTTATAAATTTTTTTGATACAAAATTGCGGTTCTGCATTCTGGGAGGATGAAACTGCAATGTTTAATGCAGGAATTTGGTGACAAATCTGAAACACAGCTAAACATTACAATTGCATGTAATTCTGATAAACCGCCAATTTAATGCATCAAAAGAATAACTGAACGAGTCAGAGTTGACCTAGACAACTATGCAAAATCTAAACTATGAATGTTAACAGTAGATCCAGATGATTTGACCTAACATTGGTGTTTAAGCATTGACTATTGAAGAATTTGTGGCGCCGTGGAACTGAGGCTATTTAGATGGTTAAAAAAAAAAACTTAAACGCTTAATTAACTGATCATAGACGCAGATTTCATGTATAGGAGAATGTTTGTTCTCAAAAGGGAATGTACATGGATATGTGAAAGTACCTTGTCGATTAGAGCAAGATGGGAAGGATCTGAGAGCGATTTCTTAAGAGATTGGAGATCATTCAACAATTCTTTGAGCTCCACCTCCATGATTTTCACCGATTTGACGAGTAGCGTTTGCTGTTTTTGTAAGCGAATCTGTGAATATTATTGTAATCTTAATCAAATTTAGCCGTAACTGCTAAACCTGCTCAACGACAATAGCTACTGTCAGTCCTCACGGTTACGGATGTCACGTCATATATATCCCAACCCAATTCCATCATATCGAATTTCCTATCTTTCTTCGGAAAGAAAATCAAAGCTTTTCTGTTTATTTATTTCCTCTTAACTTTTAAAAGAAAAGAATAATTACACATTCCTCCATTTATGTTTTGACTTGTTACACATACTCTAACTTCAGTTTCAGATATACACAAAGCTCTACTTTCATTATTTATATTAAACGGAAAGGGTCAGAAGGCAGAACTGCCCCGTATTAGAATTGGAACAAAAATGCCCTCCGTCCACCTATTTGAATAAAAATACCCCTATCGTTATTTTTTTAAGCTCAACATTACCCTTATTACTAACAAAAAATTCTGAAAAAAAAAGAAAATTTAATTAATATCCATGTGTCATCGTCCCATTGGCCTAACGTAAATCCTAAACCAAATTATAATTAAACTCACCCGTAACCCGCTCGATTATTGACCTGCCCCAATTTTAAAACATAACTCTTTCTTTCTTTCTCTATCTCTCACCTCTGCCTCTTCGCCATATCGTTTTAGTGAGTATTTTGCTACAAGTGTATGTCTACGATTATTCATGAGGCAAACTCAAGATTGAGATCTCTATTAGAATAATTTTTATTGAAGATGGAAGAAATTGTCATATTCTTCTTAATGCAAAAAGTTTAAATTCTTTTTGTTGATGTACCGGGTATTCTTTATTGTATAATTTTTTTATTTGAAATTTCTGAAGGTTTTCTTAACTATTTTTTGTCATTCCTTTGTGAAAATTTGAGGATTTTTTCGATTTTTTTACTGTTTATGTAATGTGTATTTTTATTTTTAATTTATTTCTCTATTTGTTCTATTAATTAATATATAAGCTTTTCTGCTATGGGGAATTGGCATTGTGCAATTTCATACATATTGGGTTCATATGATGTGCTAATAATAGTTGTCAATTTTTTTTACTAGAGAGAGAGTTATGTTTTAAAATCGAAGCGGGTCAATATTCGGACGGGTTACGGGTGAGTTTAATTATATTTTGGTTGAAGTTTAAGTTATGCCAATAGAACAGTGACACGTGGATATTAATTAAATTTTCTTTTTTTCTCCAGGAATTTCTGTTAGTAATAAGGGTAATGTTGAGCCAAAAAAATAACGGTTGGGGCATTTTTATTCAAATAGGTAGACGGAGGGCATTTTTGTACTAATTCTAATACTTCAGGGACAGTTCTGGCCCTTTTCCGTATAATAAATTTATATTGTAAATCTAGTTGGAGAACTTTGGAGTAATGATAAAGTTATCTTTTTATTCTTGCTCCAACTGGATGATTAAAAATTATCATGTCCAGTTCTCTCGGGGGATGGATCTATAAGAATTTACCTACCCTAATAACACAAAACCTGACTTGAATGATCCGTGAATGCGAGATCCTTTTGTGCACCGGAATGCTCTTTATTGTAAATCCAAAACTCGTATGTGTTAATTTCTTCATCCCCCTCTATCAAAATGATCAAAAAGGAAGGCGAGCTTGCTTTTTATTCCCGTGTTTGAATCTAAAGTACTTATAAGCTGAAAAGTTGGGAGTGACCAACATATGACTTATGGCTGATTTTAGCTTATAAGTACCATGTGTATTTACCAAACGCGTAGATAGGCCAAAAGGTTCTTATAAGCCAGTTTGACCAGCTTATAAGCTTAGCCTCGTACAAATAAAAGGACGAATATCTACATGCATGAGGCAAGAAAAACTTATGTCACCTTTGCCTTCCGGAAGCATGTTGCTATGTCAGTTGCAACAAATTTGCCCCCAAGGGGCTGAGGGGGTTGTATTTTGAAGTTATGGGATACAGGAATTGAGTGCTATAATCAGTTCTAACAGTATCAAAGTTATTTTAATGATCATTCCAATTTTTTATAGTTCAAGGAAAGATTTCAATAAAGGATTTGAGTGCTATAATATGATTCCCAAAATTAGTGAGGAAAAGAAAGAACCCTTGCAAGCATATAGTTGGAGTAACCCGTCAATGTATCATTAATAATGCTGAGCAGGTAACGAGAACTCCCAATAGGATCAGAATTCAGAACCAGAGATGCAAAGACAACTGAATTCAATTTTATGAAACTAAAAATCCAATGTTACAAACATGGAAAAAATGACAAAGAAGAAAAGGATCAGGGAGCCATCTCAAGGTTGGGCAGCTTCCAAGAGTTTCTCATATACTTGTCTAGCTGTCAAATCCTCCACCTGATACAATGACAAAAAATTAAACAAGAAAGTTGACTGAGAAATAACAATAGTAAGTAATATGCAGTCCTCAACAAGGATATTTCTCAAAAGCCAAAATGTATCTCGTGTCATAATGAGAGCATTTAATCAATTTTAAGCGTTTTCAAAGTGCAAAAATAGTGAATGAAAAGCTTTCCACTGATTACATCAGTGGAAGTCCTTGGCAGGTTTGGTGGAAATCCTTGGCAGGAGAATACACCACCAAGCAACTTCCTTAAATTTTCCTGTCTATGGGCTTCAATTTGACACATTTTTTCTAATTGAGTAAATAGTATAAGTGCGCGTATGGGGCAACCACACTGCTAAAATTAGAAGTGTCAATTTTTACTCACTACAAGAAGCTTTGATTTGCTATTCCACCCTCTTTGGAGAGTCATCTGAGATAGTTTCAGACCCAGTACCTGTGTCAACAGAAATCCTAGTGGTTCAGCGAATCAACCAACAAAGTATCTAAATTATGTGCTCAAATTTGATGGTATTTCCAAGAGGCAAAAAAAGTGTTCAGCATACTCGACCCATGAATTCCATAAGTTCATTGTTAGCTTCTCCACGAGCTGCAGGTGCGGATACAGTGACCCGAACATCATCTGCATTTACTCCTACAACAACAATATAAATGTAAAATGAGATTCTCCCAAAGATATTAGAAGTGTCACTTTTGCTGAGTAAGTTGATTAACTTAGTGCATTCTTAAGACAAAAGAGCAAATCTACGAGTCACGTCAAAAAGAGTCTTTCCTCAAAGAACGTATCCTTGTCCAGTACTCGTTTGACATAACAGGCAGCTAAGATATGCTATTATTATTAAACTGTTTTCTTTTTCATAAAATGACCATTCTTACAATATCGAGTTAAACCCAGACAAAAAGTTCTAGCCTGCCAGCACCGAGGGGGCACGTCCATATGAAAGTTCAGAGTTTGGATAGTTGCGACATCAACATCCAGGCCAAACAGCTGATTTAATACTACAAGCACTAAATTCAACTTTTACAATTAACAGAAGAGTAGAAAATCGTTATTAAAGGCACTTGATGAAAATACTGTAGTGGAGTAATTGTAAGACTTTTTGCTGTAATTTTTCAGTACCTCCTTCATACTTGGTTGAATAATATTACCTTACTTTATCTTAAAAAATTAAAGGTACTAATTATATATGAAGCATTGTTCAGTTGACAAATTATTTCGGAACCATAAAAGAATTGAAGCGAATGAGAGTGTCCAAGTCCAACTTCTAAAAACGATTGAAAGATTGTTTACTTGTAATTGCTGACCGTTGGGCACGGTCCTCGACTTCTATTGCCACTTGCACAAGGCCACCTTCTAACTGAGAAATGCAGGGCGGTACAGGAGCATCCTAAAATCAACAAGAAAATTTAATCCCTAAAGGTATATCCATATACCTGTATCTGGAAGATAGAATAAAGCATAAGATTTTACATGATCTTACAACACAAGCAAGTGACATAGAATACAGGAATATTACACAGCTAATGCAGAAAATATATTTCAGCAAGCAGAGAACAATCAATTTAACGGCTTGCTGCAATACAGAGAATATGTAGGCAAAACTATGTATACTGCAGCCAGGAAGTGAATAATGGTAAAATCCACAAAGAATTATTACCTGTGGATTTGTCTCAGCGGCAATAGTACTAAGTGCACCATCAACTACATATATGAAGGAGGCAGTCTCCAGATCTTCTTCTGACCGGTAGCAGACAAACAGGCCACAACCCTTACAGGACATCCGAAACTGCTTCTCCAGTTTCCCTTCACCACTTTTAATCAAAAGCGGAGAGTTTCAAAACGATGTTATGTGTAAAAACTGTTACCCTTATCAGTCATAAATAACAAAGTTCTTTTCCAGTGAAGAAAGAGACATAAGCTAAACATCTCTAAGTTAATAATGGATAGACATCGCATAAAGGAGCCGTCATAAAGGGCCAATCCACAATGTACATCGGAGAGACAGAAAGTAATTTAATCCTGGTTATGTTGAGCTTATCTTACTGACATTTGACTGTGTCTTGTTCACCATTTTTTCGAATTCCCAATGGTAATAATGTGTTGGTCTACACATTCTCCATGTACATTCTGAATAGCCACTCCAATAACTCAGATAGACATACTTTCAACACTTTCAATGATGTCATTCCACTATAGCTCAAGTTCATTACTGCTGGATTATATCAGCTTCTCTTTAACTCTTAGCATCTAGCAGCACTTTTCCTTTACAACGTATTCTATTTCAAATAGAAATATCTTTTTATCTTGACACAGCAGCTAATTGTATGTACTCATAAGGGAAGTAAATCAATAGACTAAAGATTACAAGAGCAGAAGAATTACCGCTTTAGAAGAACTTTCCCCGCATCATCTACACTCAGTCTTGCAAGATACTTTTCTTTATCCAATACATATGCTTTGTCGGTTTTCCTTTTTGGCATTTTCTGCAATTGATTATCTACAAGCATACTTTAGCAAGGAGAATGCCCTGTAATTGGCTACCGCCATATTAAAAATAACAATAATTTCTCTCTTATTCTTTGGATAATCATACGAGGATTTTTCTCCAATATGCCAAGAACAAGAAAGGTTATGCAGCACCTAATCACATCTAATCCGTGCACAATCAGCCAAAGACTATAGTTCATTGGATAATAATAGAAATTTTCAAGTTCGATGTAGCAAGTATCATATTCATCACAGAACAGAAGAGGCAACCAAATATTTACTACTATAACACAATGACTCAATGGTTCAAACTCTGCGGCAGACAAAAGCCTGGTATTTCAGTGGAAAACAGTAGAGGGGCCAGCCATTATCCATCGATTTGGTTGGCCAGGGCATAACTGACTCAGCAAAACTTTTCAGCTTAAGCTTAATTCAACTGGTCCTTCATTGCCATTTCCATAAACACAAAACATCCTACCTGGACCATAGAATCTAGAAAGAAGCTCAAAAAAAAGTTGAAGGGGATATTTAGGGAGTCAAGTAAATTTGTTTACTATTAGATTTTTCAGTAACTTCTTTTAAATACTTGCAACAACAAAAACTTGTGACCTATAGTATTCTAAATTGAAAATTCAAAAACTATAAGAAAACAATATCCTAATTCACGCTCATTCTTTTTTTTTTTAAACAGTGACGAGTAAATTCCGTTTATAGAAGAGAGGAAGAGGGAGGAGTGCGAACCGGAGATGAGGACGTGAGAACTGCAGTGTTTGCAGTAATAGACAAAGAGATCGGAGTTTTGACCGTCGGTAACTGCATCCTCGCTCGAGTATGTGTGCGTTGTCCTTTTCGGCATCTTTCCCCAAAGCCTCGCAAGTACCCATACTGACGGTGAAGATGAAATAGTTTCTTTTTCTCTCTTTTGTTTTTCTTTCAGCTCCTTGTATTCCAAGTGAATTCTACTTTTGCCTTCGTCCTTTTTCTATTTGGACAGTTCGCCTCCAAGTTCACTCGTAACAACTCAAAGAAAAGGGAAAGAATGCTCTTGGATATAAATTTCTCAAAGGATCGTTTCACACGTAGCCAACCGAATTCACTAGCAGGTATATATAAATAACGAAATTTTAACTCCTGCGGCGAAGGTTAACACCTTATTTATTTTTAATAAATACCCTTTTAAAAAATTATATTCTATAGCTACTTTTTAATTTTTATAGTAAAATTTCTATTTATGGTTACCCCTACCCTTACGCCATTAAATACGCTATATATTATTTTTCTCTCCTTTCAGATTTTTCTCTCACATAATTACCGTATTGGATGTAAACCTCTCTCTCCACGTTCTCTCTCTCCAATTTCAGACACACAACGCCATTCTCTTCCCCATTCTCAGAAACCACGATTCTTCACTTCCAATTTCTCTCACTCGCATCGCCATTCTCTTCCCCATTCTCAGTCACCACGATTCTTCACTTCTTCATCTGCATTGTCTCTCTCAATTTTTCATATTTTTTGCTCCAAATAGTTGTGGTAAGTATTTAAGTTGTTAGATTTTTACTTGTATTGTGTTTCTTCTGTTTATCTCTACTATTTTTTTATAAATAATAACCATTGTTATGCTTTCAACAGAAAACTTGAGATTTCATCTCCAATGGCTGATTCAACATCCCAGAAGAGGGTTACCAGAGGTATACCCACCAAAGTACTTAATTTCGATGGGCCCTCTTTCTCTTTGCAAATCACTCAAGCGGAATTGAATTTTGCAGGTTCAGCAGCAAATACAGTTGCAGAGAGGAGAACAAAAATACGCAATGACACATTGAAAGAAGCCCAAGTTGAGAAATCTTCGAAAGAATCAATACTTCCCGATGCGGAAAAGAGAAGAAAACCTGTGGATGATGCTTCAGGTGTTAAGGGAAAGAAGGTCGATGCAAGAACTAGCTCGGATACATGGGACAGAAAAGTAATTGTTGATGTATCTATATGTATTTGAGTCCTCATACATTGAGTATTACCTTCTCCAATGGGTTTCTCTTATTGTATGTTATTGCATTTATATGTGTGCAATAGTGGATACATCGCTTTCTCTTCTTATATGTTGATTTGATTTATATGTATGTTGATGTATTCATAAGTATACAAAGGTGCCTTCACTGTATTTGTACTTATTACAGTGACTTCTGCATATTGTATGTAGATGTATTCATAAGTATTCAAAAGTGCCATCACTGTTTTGTACTTATTACAATAACTTTTGCAAATTGTATGTAGATGTATTTATATGTATTCAAAATTTCCATCATTGATTTATGCTTATTCCAGTGTGTTTTGCATATTGTATTTAGATGTGTTTAGATATATTCAAAAGTTCATTCACTGTATTTGTACTTATTACAGTGACTTTTGCATATTGTATGTAGATGTATTCATAAGTATTCAAAAGTGCATTCACTGTTTTGTACTTATTACAATGACTTTTGCATGTTGTATGTAGATGTATTTATATGTATTCAAAATTTCCATCACTGATTTGTGCTTACTCCAGTGTCTTTTGCATATTGTATTTAGATGTGTTTAGATGTATTCAAAAGTTCATTCACTGATTTGTACTTATTATAGTGCCTTTTATATATATAGTGAATTCAAATGTTCATTCACTGATTTGTATTCAACATGTATTTAGATAGTTTTAGTTATGTATTTCGACTAAGTATTTTTATGTGTATTCTCAAGCCAACTGTATTTTGCTGTATTTACAACAACAGTCATTGCCATAACTCCTAATTTTTTGTGGTAATTATCAATACATTGTGTTTGCAAAACATGAATGAGTTATGTATTGCAAAAGATTTATGAAATCTTTGTAATTCTTGTTGTATGCAGGAAATAAAACTATTTGTGAAACACCCGCCTATTTCATCACCGCATATCAGTTCATATACTAACACAAACATAGTCTCCGACCTCAAAGAAAAACTTACTCCATAATAGTACAAAATATTTGATACTACTTGTTTTGGAAGTTTCCTTGATATGAAGCGATGTGAGGTCCAACATCAATTGTTTAGGTGCTTCATGGTTCTGCAGCCGAAAGGAAGTCATGATGATTCATTTTCAATATACGTCAATGGTACAACATTATCCTTTTCAATCAGGGATTTTGCGCTTGTCACTGGTCTCAATTGTGTTGGTGACCCTGAAGATTTTCAGTTTAACACAAAGGTGCCTAACAGGATTGTTGATACATACTTTGGCGGTGCAGAGAATGTCAAGAAGAAAGATTTGTTAAAATGCTTTGATGACAAGAATTGGGGTCATGACAACGATGGGGATGCCATCAAGATAGTTGTGTTATATTTCATACACACTTTCATATTTTTCTCCGAGAAGAACAGCACAACAATCCCAAGACTACATTTTGACTTGGTCGAGAGTGAGAGATATTCTGATTATCTATGGGGTAAGGATGCATTCCAATACCTTATTAAATCTATTAGCAAGAAGATGGATTCTCAGAAGAAGTACTATATAATAGCTGGGATGCCTCTCGCTATGCAAGTGTGGTTTTACGAGTGCTGTTCAAAGGTTGACCCAAAAATTGCACTGCGAATTGATAATCGGATACCCAGAATACTCAATTGGAAATCCACTGTCAACCAGTCAACTTATGCTTATCTGATGAATGACATGTTCAATGACCAGGAAAACATGGCAGTTTTCTATTCGTTAAGTGGCTGATATTTGTTTTAAGAATATATTTCTGTTAGTGAACTCATTTATTGAAATTTTCATTGAAATATAGTTCAATGAATCATACATCAATGTCCCTGTTACAAAATTAGGTCAAATACTGTACAATACATAATACAATGTTAGAATTAAATATTAAATACAGTTGCATACAACCTACATCTTACTTCCCTATTTTTCAAATTAACTGGAATATATTAGAATACAGAAAACAGTTTAAGATATATATTTAATTCAATGAGCATAATTTTGTAATCATATAGCAAAGGTCGTTCACTTTGAGGTATTTCCATTTTCAGATTGTTTACAATGACATTCAACCAAGCGATATAGAGCTTGTTGTTATTCAGATTACTCCAGAAGGCGTTGATGTAGAGAACAATCCTACTTATTCAGACAACAATGAAGAGGATTCGGATGACTTTAGTCCTACACAGCCTCTTCAGCCTAAGAAGAAACATGATGCAAGTGTTGGTCCATCTTCATCACTGTGGTGACCCAAAATGTCATCTTTAAATTTAATAATTAATTATATATTCTAAGACCTCAAAAAGTACTATTTATCATTCCTCGACTTTCGTGCGTAATCCGTAAAATTTCATGAAAAGTCTTTATGTGAGAAATGGATTTAAAATGTGGATTAGAGCTTTAAAACTCAATTGAGTTGACTTTGATCAATATTTTGAGCAAATGGACTCGGATCAATGTTTTAACAGTTCCGGTAGGTCCGTATCATGATTTGGGACTTGGGCGTATGCCCGAAATCAAATTCCGAGGTCCCTAGCCCGAGATATGGAATTTTGAAGAAAAATTAAAATGTTTAAGTTCGAATAGAGACCGGATGTCTAATTATGTGAAAACGACCCCGGAATAGAATTTTGATGATTCCAACAGCTCCGTATGGTAATTTTGAACTTAGGAGCGTGTTCGGAATTTTATTTGGAAGTCCGTAGTTAAATTAGGCATGAAATGGCTAAAAACAAGAATTTAAGTTTGAAAGTTTGACCGATGAGTTGACTTTTTGATACCGGAGTTGGAATCCAGTTCCAGAAATTTTCATAGCTCCGCTATGTAATTTATGACTTGTGTATAAAATTTGAGGTCAATCGGAGTTGATTTGATAGGTTCTGACATCTAATGTAGAAGTTAAAAACTCTTAGTTTCATTAAGCTTGAATTGGGGTATGATTCATGGTTTTAGCGTTGTTTGATGTGATTTAGAGGTTTGCCTAAGTTCGTATAATATTTTAGGACTTGTTGGTATATTTGGTTGAGGTCCCGAGGGCCTCGGGTGAATTTCGGATGGTTAACGGATCAAAAATTGGACTTAAAAGCCGCTGCAGTGTGTTTCCTCTTCTGTTGGATATTCTGTGTTGATATCGAGCCCAGGTATCGAGCCCAGGGTTGACGAGGCTCAGGCTCGAGCTTGAGATCGAAGCCACGATCGAAGGTCCAGCTCGAGGACATGATCGAAGGTAAGGCTCGAGGGCTAGGATCAAGACCCATGCTCGATGCTCTGATCGAAGGCCCATGCTCGATGCCCTAATCGAAGGCATGCTCGATGCCTTAATCGAAGGCCCAACCTCGATGTCCTGATCAAAGGCCCAACCTCGATGCCCTGATCGAGGCCATGACCGAGGTCCAGGCTCGAGCCTGTGATCGAAGCCGCGATCGAGGCCCAGTTCGAGGACCAGTTCCGAAGGCTGCTGGGCAGTTTTATAAAAAGAGGGCATTCGTCCCATTTGCCATTTTTGACGAACTTGAGCTTGAGCAGAGGCGACTTTTGGCAGATTTTCAAGGGAAAAACATTGGGGTAAGTGATTCTAACTCGGGTTTGGTCTATATATACAAGTATATCATTGTTTTCATCATAAATTAGTGTGTTGAGATTTAAATTTGGGAAATTTTTAGAAATCTCATAGAAATGAATTTTTGAGATTTCGGTATCGATTCAGAGTCGAATTTGAGTGAAACTGGTATGGTTGGACTCGTAATTGAATGGGTTATCGAATTTCATAATTTTCACCGGATTCTGAGATGTGGGCCCTGCGGGCGAATTTTTAATTAATTTCAGGATCTTTTCTTAAAAATATGGTATTTTCTTATAGAATTGATTCCTATAATATTTGGTGATTATATCGAATTATTTTGGCTAATTGCGGGGGCTACGTACGCACGAGGTGACGAGAGTCCGTGCATAGCTACTATTAATGCTAAAGTCTGGGTAGTTTAAGACTCAAAGCATGAATTATTTGTGTGAATTGTATTCTTTATTAATTAAAATAATTGATGTATATATTGTGAATTGTCATGAAAAGTAGAAAAATATGAAATTTTCATACGCTTAATTTTTGTTTAAATCGATTAATTGTTAAAAGAAATTGTTCTCATCCCAAATTTTATCTTATAATAAATATACTCTCCTTCCGGAGGCACATAAGAAAATGTCCTCCTTTCTTGTGGAGCGGGCCGAACGCCTCAGCAGGATAAATGCATCTATGGATCGCGTCGCACGTCCCTCGACAGTGTACACGACACTCTGGATTGGGTCGTACGTCCTCGGCAGAAATCGTGCTTAATAATAATAATTACACGATACTTTAATAATTTATTTCAGCTTGTGAAGCTAATTAATAAATTGGAAAATCTTTAGAATTTAATGAATTATTATTCTTGCTTGTTAAGGAATTAATTGTTACTCCTGTAAATGAGATTTAATTGATAAATTAGAAATTATTTGAATTGAAAAAATTTAATTAATATATTGAGAATTGTTACATTTGAAGGAATTTGATTATTTTCGCTTATTAAATAAATTATTATAAGTTCTGTAATTTATGCTGATTTAAATATTTTAGTTTTATTTCAGTTATTATTGACCCATAGTGAGTGTCAAAGTCGGTCATCTCGTCTCTACCACTTCGATATTAGGCTTGATACTTACTGAGTACACATTATTTACGTACTCATACTATACTTGCTGCACTTTTTGTGCAGGACCTGAGACAGGTACTAGTGGATGACCTATCATCACATACCCACGTCATCCCGAGGCATAGTGGTGAGCTGCCTTTCTGAGCTATTCTGCAGCTACCAGTGTCTCTTCTTATATTTATATTCTGTCTATTTCATTTCAGACAGTATTTGGAGTTTTGTATAATCTACTAGATGCTCATGCACTTGTGACACCGGGTCTTGGCACATACATTGGTAGAAGTTGGTATTTTATTATTTTCTTGGAATAAAAGTTTAACCAATAGACTTCACATCTGCACCGGGATTTCAGGATGTCATGGGTCGTATGCTACGATTCATGGACAATATGACTAAGGCTGGTTTATTTCCGGCAGACCCAGCCACATCTCAGGCGGGCGGGGGAGCACAGACCCTTACCGCGCAGGCTCATGGACAGGCAACTGCTGTATATCAGACCCAGGGTGCACTACCCGTGGGTGGAGTCCAGCCAGTGGCAACAGCTACACCTGAGCCCAGGCCAGCTGTAGCCGCCGATCCTCAGAAACTATTGGACAGATGGACTAGACTACATTCTCCTATCTTTGGGGGTGAGCGACATGAGGATCCACAGGATTTCATTGATCGTTGCAAGGATAGACTGTACAACATGAGGATATTGGAGCCCCATGGGGTTGATTTCGCTACTTTTCAGCTAGAGGGTAGAGCCCGTAGATGGTGGCAGTCTTATGCTCTTGGCAGACCAACAGATTCTCCTCCCATGACTTGGGACAGATTCACCCGTATCTTATTGGACAAGTATATTCCACCCTCCCAGAGGGAAAAGTTGCGGTTTCAGTTTGAGCAGCTCCAGCAGGGTCAGATGTCAGTGACTGATTATGAGGCAAGGTTTTCTGAATTATCTCGCCATGCACTAATGATACTCCCTACTGAGGCGGAGAGAGTGCGAAGGTTTGTAGCCGGTTTACATACTGGTATTCAGGCCACTATGGCTCGAGAGGTTGAGATGGGTACTTCTTATGAGCGAGTTGTGGAGATAGCCCGGAGGATTGAGGGTGTACGTCAGCGGAGCCGAGAGCAGATTATGAGAGATAAGCGGTTCAGGTACTCTGGAGAGTTCAGAGGTGCTCCGTCCGGGGGCAGAGGTCAGTTCGTGAGGGGACAGTCCAGCAGACCCCCATATCCAGCACCACCACCTCCTCGAGGTGCTCCAGTGCGACCTTATCTCAGTGCTATCCCAGAGAGTTCTTACCGCCCACCAGTTATTCAGGGTCCTCCCAGTGGGTATTTAGGTCCCCAGGGCCAAACACTTAGTCAGCAGCCCATCGCACCGAAGAGTTGTTACGAGTGCGGGGATCCTAGTCACATGCAGAGGTTTTGCCCCAAGATTCGGGGTAGACCAGTACAACAGGGTCAGCAGCCTATGCTTACCGGACCAGTTGCTCCACCAGTAGTCCGACCACCCAGAGGTGGAGGACAGGTGGGTAGGGGCCATCCTAGAGGTGGAGGTCAGCCAGGCGGAGGCCAGACAGTTGGCGCTCCAGCTTGGTTCTATGCTTTTCCAGCTAGACCAGATGTAGAGGCCTCGGATGCCGTGATTATAGGTATTATTTATGTTTGTGGAAAAGATGCCTCAGTATTATTTTATCCAGGTTCTACGTATTCATATGTGTCATCTCTATTTGCTCCATTCCTGGGTGTTTCTCGTGAGTCCTTGAGTACTCCTGTTTATGTGTCCACTCCTGTGGGCGATTCTGTTGTTGTGAACCGGATCTACCGGTCCTGTATTATTACATTATGTGGTTATGAAACTAGAGCAGATCTCCTATTGCTTGAGATGACCGATTTTGAAATTATTCTGGGTATGGACTGGTTATCTCCATATCATGCTATTTTAGATTGTCATGCCAAGACTGTTACCTTGGCTATTCCAGCATTGCCTAAGCTGGAGTGGAAGGGTTCGCCTGTTAGTTCATTTAATCGAGTTATTTGTTTTATAAAGGCTCAACACATGGTTGAGATGGGTTGTTAGGCGTATCTAGCCTATGTTCGGGATACTACTGTAGAGACTCCGGCTATTGATTCAGTGCCTGTAGTTCGGGAGTTCCCTGATGTATTTTCGTCAGATCTTCCAGGTATGTCACTTGATCGTGATATTCATTTCTGTATTGACTTGGCTTTAGAAACCCAACCTATATCTATCCTACCGTATCGCATGGCTCCGGAAGAATTGAAAGAACAGCTTAAAGAGTTACTAGCCAAAGGGTTTGTCAGACCGAGTGTATCGCCTTGGGGTGCACCAGTATTATTTGTGAAAAAGAAGGATGGAACAATGCGGATGTGTATTGATTATCGCCAATTGAACAAAGTCACTATTAAGAACAAGTACCCGTTGCCGCGTATTGATGATCTATTTGACCAGTTGCAGGGTGCTAGGGTATTCTCTAAGATCGACTTGAGGTCGGGGTACCATCAGTTGAAGATTCGGGATTCGGATGTTCCGAAGACTGCTTTCCGTACTAGATATGGTCATTATGAGTTTCTGGTAATGTCTTTTGGTTTAACTAATGCCCCGACAACATTTATGGATCTGATGAACAGGGTATTCAGGCCATATATTAATTCATTTGTCATTGTCTTCATTGATGACATTTTGATCTACTCACGTAGTAAGGAGAAGCATGAGCAGCATATGAGAGTAGTGCTTCAAACATTGCGAGAACAAAAGTTATATGCTAAGGTCTCTAAATATGAGTTCTGGCTTGAGTCTGTAGCATTTTTGGGACATATTGTATCGGGCGAAGGTATTAAAGTTGATCCCAAAAAGATTGAGGCAGTTCAGAATTGGCATCGTCCCACTTCGGCGACGGAGATCAGGAGTTTTCTGGGTTTGGCAGGTTATTATCGTCGGTTCATGGAAGGTTTTTCATCTATTGCAGCACCTTTGACCAAATTAACCCAGAAGGGTGCTCCCTTCTGATGGTCTGATGATTGTGAGGTGAGCTTTCAGAAGCTCAAGACATCTTTGACTACAGCACCAGTGTTAGTGTTGCCTTCCGGTTTGGGATGTATATAGTGTATTGCGATGCTTCGCGCGTTGGCTTGGGTTGTGTATTGATGCAGGAAGGGAAAGTTATTGCATATGCTTCACGTCAGCTGAAGCCCCACGAAAAGAATTATCTGGTACATGATTTGGAGTTAGCTGTGATTGTTCACGCTCTTAAGATTTGGAGGCATTATCTTTATGGGGTGTCTTGTGAAGTTTACACTGATCATCGCAGTTTGCAGCATTTGTTCAAGCAGAGGGACCTAAATTTGAGACAGCACAGATGGCTGGAGTTACTAAAAGATTATGGTATTACTATCTTGTATTATCCGGGCAAAGCAAATGTGGTTGCAGATGCCTTGAACAGAAAGGCAGAGAGTATGGGTAGTTTGGCTTTCATTTCAGCAGAGGAAAGGCCAATAGCCTCGGATATTCAGTCCTCGGCTAACAGACTTGTGAGGCTGGATATTTCAGAGCCCAACCGAGTTCTTGCATGTGTTGTGGCCCAATCTTCACTATTTTAGCAGATCAAGGCTCGCCAGTATGATGACCCACACATGGTGGTTCTTCGTGAAACGGTACTACGAGGTTGGAGCCAAGGAAGTCACTATTGGTACAGATGGTGTTCTACGACTCCAAGATCGTCTGTGTGTTCCTAATGTGGATGAACTGAGAAAAAAGATCCTGGAGGAGGCACACAATTCTCGATATTCTATTCATCCAGGTGCTACGAAGATGTATCGTGACTTGAGGCAGCATTATTGGTGGCGACGAATGAAAAAGGACATAGTTGAGTATGTAGCTCGGTGTCTAAATTGCCAGCAAGTTAAATATGAGCACCAGAGGCCAGGTGGCCTACTCCACCAGATGACCATACCAGAGTGGAAATGGGAACGAATTACTATGGATTTTGTAGTTGGGTTGCCGCGGACCTTGAGGAAGTTTGATACAGTTTGGGTGATTGTTGATAGGTTGACCAAGTCGGCACATTTTATTCCTGTTGTGACTACGTATACTTCAGAGAGGTTGGCCCAGATATATATTCAGGAGATAGTTCGGTTGCACGATGTGCCAATTTCCATCATATCAGATAGATGCCCTCAGTTTACTTCACATTTCTGGAGAGTAGTACAGAGTGAGTTGGGGACCCGTGTAGAGCTCAGCACAGCCTTTCATCCGCAGACCGATGGACAGTCAGAGAGGACAATTCAGATTTTGGAGGATATGCTCAGGGCATGTGTGATTGACTTTGGAGGTCAGTGGGATCGTTTCCTGCCTTTGGCCGAGTTTGCTTATAATAACAGTTACCAATCCAGCATTGAGATGTCTCCATTTGAGGCTTTATATGGTCGGCGATGTCGTTCACCTATCGGATGGTTTGAGCCAGGTGAGGCTAAGTTATATGGTACTGATTTGGTAAGGGATGCCTTGGAAAAGGTAAAGTTAATTCAGGAGCGACTTCGTACCGCACAGTCCAGACAAAAGAGTTACGCGGATCAGAAAGCGCGTGATATATCATTTATGGTAGGTGAAAAAGTTCTCTTGAAGGTTTCGCCGATGAAGGGAATTATGAGATTCGGGAAGAAGGGCAAGTTGAGCCAAAGGTTTATAGGCCCATTTGAGGTGTTGAAACGAGTTGGGGAGGTTGCTTATGAGGTTGCATTGAATCCCAGCGTATCGGGAGTTTATCCAGTTTTTCACGTATCTATGCTCCGGAAGTATCATGCCGACCTATCACATGTGTTAGACTTCAGCACAGTTCAGTTAGATAATAGCTTGGGTTATGAAGAGGAGCCAATTGCCATTGTTGAGAAACAGGTTCGCCAGTTGAGATCCAAGAGGATTTCTGCAGTAAAAGTCCAGTGGAGGGGCCAACCAGTCGAGAAAGCGACTTGGGAGGCCGAGGAAAACATGCAGAGCAAATATCCAGACTTATTCAGCACTTCAGGTATAATTCTAAACCCGTTCGAGGACGAACGTTTGTTTAAGAGGTGGAGAATGTGATGACCCAAAATGTCATCTTTAAATTTAATAATTAATTATGTGTTCTAAGACCTCAAAAAGTACTATTTATCATTCTTCGACTTGCGTGAGCAATCCGTAAGATTTCATGAAAAGTCTTTATGTGAAAAATGGATTTAAAATGTGGATTAGAGCATTAAAACTGAATTGAGTTGACTTTGGTCAACATTTTGAGCAAATGGACTCGGATCAGTGTTTTAACAGTTTTGGTAGGTCCGTATCGTGATTTGGGACTTGGGCGTATGCCCGGAATCAAATTTCGAGGTCCCTAGCCCGAGATATGGAATTTTGAAGAAAAATTAAAATATTTAAGTTCAAATAGAGACCGAATGTCTAATTATGTGAAAACGACCCCGGAATAGAATTTTGATGATTCCAACAGCTCCGTATGGTGATTTTGGACTTAGGAGCGTGTTCGGAATTTTATTTGGAAGCCCGTAGTTAAATTAGGCATGAAATGGCTAAAAACAAGAATTTAAGTTTGGAAGTTTGACCGATGAGTTGACTTTTTGATACCGGAGTCGAAATCCAGTTCCGGAAATTTTCATAGCTCCGCTATGTAATTTATGACTTGTGTGTAAAATTTAAGGACAATCGGAGTTGATTTGATAGGTTCCGACATCTAATGTAGAAGTTGAAAACTCTTATTTTCATTAAGCTTGAATTGGGGTATGATTCATGGTTTTAGCATTGTTTGATGTGATTTAGAGGTTTGACTAAGTTCGTATGATGTTTTAGGACTTGTTGGTATATTTGGTTGAGGTCCCGAGGGCCTCGGGTGAGTTTCGGATGGTTAACGGATCAAATATTGAACTTAAAAGCCGCTGTAGTGTGTTTCCTCTTCTGTTGGATATTCTGTGTTGATATCGAGCCCAAGGTTGACGAGGCTCAGGCTCGAGCTTGAGATCGAAGCCATGATCGAAGGTCCAGATCGAGGACATGATCGAAGGTAAGGCTCGAGGGCTAGGATCGAGACCCATGCTCGATGCCCTGATCGAAGGCCCATGCTCGATGCTCTGATCGAAGGCCCATGCTCGATGCCCTGATCGAAGGCATGCTCGATGCCCTGATCGAAGGCCCAACCTCGATTTCCTGATCGAAGGCTCAACCTCGATGCCCTGATCGAGTCCATGACCGAGGTCCAGGCTCGAGCCTGTGATCGAAGCCGCGATCGAGGCCCAGTTCGAGGACCAGTTTCGAAGGCTGCTGGGCAGTTTTATAAAAAGAGGGCATTCGTCCCATTTGCCATTTTTGACGAACTTGAGCTTGAGCAGAGGCGACTTTTGGCAAATTTTCAAGGGAAAAACATTGGGGTAAGTGATTCTAACTCGGATTTGGTCTACATATACAAGTATATCATTGTTTTCACCATAAATTAGTGTGTTGAGATTTAAATTTGGAAATTTTTTAGAAATCTCATAGAAACGAATTTTTGAGATTTCGGTATCGATTCGGAGTCGGATTTGAGTGAAACTGGTATGGTTGGACTCGTAATTTAATGGATTATCGGATTTCATAACTTTCACCGGATTCTGAGATGTGGGCCCCGCGGGCGAATTTTTAATTAATTTCGGGATCTTTTCTTAAAAATATGGTATTTTCTTATAGAATTGATTCCTATAATATTTGGTAATTGTATCGAATTATTTTGGCTAGATTCGAGCCAGACGAAGTTGGATTATCGTGGAAAAGGCCTTATAGTGGATTAAATTGGAGGAAGACGAGGTAAGTCTCTTGTCTAATCTTGTGAGGGGAAAATTACCTCATAGGTGTTTAAACTTAAATAATTGTTGCTAATTGCGGGAGCTACGTATGCACGAGGTGATGAGAGTCCGTGCGTAGCTACTATTAATGCTGAAGTCCGGGTAGTTTAAGACTCAAAGCATGAATTACTTGTGTGAATTGTATTCTTTATTAATTAAAATAATTGATGTATATATATTGTGAATTGTCATGAAAAGTAAAAAAATATGAAATTTTCATATGCTTAATTTTTGTTTAAATCAATTAGTTGTTAAAAGAAATTGTTCTCCTCCCAAATTTTATCTTATAATAAATATACTCTCCTTCCGGAGGCACATAAGAAAGTGTCATCCTTTCTTGTGGAGCGGGCCAAACGCCTCAGCAGGATAGATGCATCTATGGATCGCGTCACACGTCCCTCGGCAGTGTACACGACACTCTGGATCGGGTACACGATACTTTAATAATTTATTTCAGCTTGTGAAGCTAATTAATAAATTGGAAAATCTTTAGAATTTAATGAATTATTATTCTTGCTTGTTAAGGAATTAATTGTTACTCCTGTAAATGAGATTTAATTGATAAATTGGAAATTATTTGAATTGAAGAAATTTAATTAATATATTGAGAATTGTTATGTTTGAAGGAATTTGATTATTTCCGCCGATTAAATAAATTATTATAAATTCTGTAATTTATGCTGATTTAAATATCCTAGTTTTATTTAAGTTATTATTGACCCATAGTGAGTGTCAAAGTCGGCCATCTCGTCTCTACCACTTCGAGATTAGGCTTGATACTTACTGGGTACACGTTGTTTATGTACTCATACTACACTTGCTGCACTTTTTGTGCAGGACCTGAGACAGGTACTAGTGGAGGACCTATCATCACATACCCACGTCATCCCGAGGCATAGTGGTGAGCTGCCTTTCTGAGCCGTTCTGCAGCTACCAGTGTCTCTTCTTATATTTATATTCTGTCTATTTCATTTCAGACAGTATTTGGAGTTTTGTATAATTTACTAGATGCTCATGCACTTGTGACACCGGGTCTTGGCACACACATTGGTAGAAGTTGGTATTTTATTATTTTCTTGGAATAAAAGTTTAACCAATGTACGATTGACTTATTAGTTGGCTTGTCTAGCTGTAGTGTTGGGCGCCATCACGACCTATAGGTGAAATTGGGTCGTGACAACATGTTATCAGAGTACTAGGTCCACGTAGGTCTCACAAGTTATGAGCAGACCTAATAGAGTCTTGCGGATCGGTACGGAGACGTCTGTACTTATCTTCGAGAGGCTATATGGTGTTAGGAAACTACCTTTCTTCATATTCCATCGTGCAATTGATGTAGTACTAAATCTCTAGTTGCTAGAGGCCGAGGTAGAGGCTGAGGGAGGGCTCCAGCCCGTGGTAGAGGGCGAGGACGTCCCAGGACTATTCCGGTTATGCCGCCAGTAGATCCAGCAGAGGATCCCATTATTGAGGAGCAGGGTGAGGTGCCTGTGGCAGAGCCAGCTCCGGTGGACTTCACATCTGCACCGGGATTTCAGGATGTCATGGGTCGTATGCTGCTATTCATGGACAATATGACTCAGGCCGGTTTATTTCCGGCAGACCCAGCCACATCTCAGGCGGGCGGGGGAGCACAGACCCCTACCGCGCAGGCTCAGGGCAGGCAGCTGCTGTATATCAGACCCAGGGTGCACTACCCGTGGGTGGAGTCCAGCCAGTGGCAGCAGCTACACCTGAGCCCAGGCCAGCTGTAGCCGCCGATCCTCAGAAACTATTGGATAGATGGACTAGACTACATCCTCCTGTCTTTGGGGGTGAGGGACATGAGGATCCACAAGATTTCATTGATCGTTGCAAGGATAGACTGTACAACATGAGGATATTGGAGTCCCATGGGGTTGATTTCGCTACTTTTCAGCTAGAGGGTAGAGCCCGTAGATGGTGGCAGTCTTATGCTCTTGGCAGACCAACAGATTCTCCTCCCATGACTTGGGACAGATTCACCCGTATCTTCTTGGACAAGTATATTCCACCCTCCCAGAGGGAAGAGTTGCGGTTTCAGTTTGAGCAGCTCCAGCAGGGTCAGATGTCAGTGACTGATTATGAGGTGAGGTTTTTTGAATTATCTCGCCATGCACTAATAATACTCCCTACTGAGGCAGAGAGAGTGCGAAGGTTTGTAGCCGGTTTACATACTGGTATTCAGGCCACTATGGCTCAAGAGGTTGAGATGGGTACTTCTTATGAGCGAGTTGTGGAGATAGCCCGGAGGATTGAGGGTGTACGTCAGCGGAGCTGAGAGAATATTATGAGAGATAAGCGGTTCAGGTACTCTAGAGAGTTCAGAGGTGCTCTGTCCGGGGGCAGAGGTCAGTTCGTGAGGGGACAGTCCAGCAGACCCCCGTATCCAGCACCACCACCTCCTCGAGGTGCTCCAGTGCGACCTTATCTCAGTGCTATCCCATAGAGTTCTTACCGCCCACTAGCTATTCAGGGTCCTCCCAGTGGGTATTCAGGTCCCCAGGGCCAGACACTTAGTCAGCATCCCATCGCACCGAAGAGTTGTTACGAGTGCGGGGATCCCAATCACATGCGGAAGTTTTGCCCCAGGCTTCGGGGTAGACCAGTACAACAGGGTCAGCAGCCTATGCTTACCAAACCAGTTGCTCCACCAGTAGTCCGACCACCCAGAGGTGGAGGACAGGTGGGTAGGGGCCATCCTAGAGGTGGAGGTCAGCCAGGCGGAGGCCAGACAGTTGGCGCTCCAGCTCGGTTCTATGCTTTTCTGGCTAGACCAGATGCAAAGGCCTCGGATGCCGTGATTACAGGTATTATTTATGTTTGTGGAAAAGATGCCTCAGTATTATTTGATCCAGGATCTACGTATTCATATGTGTCATCTCTATTTGCTCCATTCCTGGGTGTTTCTCGTGAGTCCTTGAGTACTCACGTTTATGTGTCCACTCTTGTAGACGATTCTGTTATTGTGAACCGGATCTACCGGTCCTGTATTATTACATTCTGTGGTTATGAAACTAGAGCAGATCTCCTATTGCTTGAGATGACCGATTTTGAAATTATTCTGGGTATGGATTGGTTATCTCCATATCATACTATTCTAGATTGTCATATCAAGACTGTTACCTTGGCTATTCCAGCATTGCCTATGCTGGAGTGGAAGGGTTCGCCTGTTAGTTCCTTTAATCGAGTTATTTCTTTTATAAAGGCTCAACATATGGTTGAGAAGGGTTGTTTGGCTTATCTAGCCTATGTTCAGGATACTACTGTAGAGACTCCGACTATTGATTCAGTGCCTGTAGTTCGGGAGTTCCCTGGTGTATTTTCGTCAGATCTTCCAGGTATGCCACCTGATCGTGATATTGATTTCTGTATTGACTTGGCTTCAGATACCCAGTCTATATCTATCCTACCGTATCGCATGGCTCCGAAAGAATTGGAAGAATTGAAAGAACAGCTTGAAGAGTTACTAGCCAAAGGGTTTGTCAGACCGAGTGTATTGCCTTGGGGTGCACCAGTATTATTTGTGAAAAAGAAGGATGGAACAATGCGGATGTGTATTGATTATCGCCAATTGAACAAAATCACTATTAAGAACAAGTACCCGTTGCCGCGTATTGATGATCTATTTGACCAGTTGCAGGGTGCTAGGGTATAATCTAAGATCGACTTGAGGTCGGGGTACCATCAGTTGAAGATTCGAGATTCGAATGTTCCGAAGACTGCTTTTCGTACTAGATATGGTCATTATGAGTTTCTGGTAATGTCTTTTGGTTTAACTAATGCCCCGGCAGCGTTTATGGATCTGATGAACAGGGTATTCAGGCCATATATTGATTCATTTGTCATTATCTTCATTGATGACATTTTGATCTACTCACTTAGTAAGGAGAAGCATGAGCAGCATATTAGAGTAGTGCTTCAAACATTGCGAGAACAAAAGTTATATGCTAAGTTCTCTAAATGTGAGTTCTGGCTTGAGTCTGTAGCATTTTTGGGACATATTGTATCGGGCGAAGGTATTAAAGTTGATCCCAAAAAGATTGAGGCAGTTCAGAATTGGCATCGTCCCACTTCTGGCGACGGAGATCAGGAGTTTTTTGGGTTTGGCAGGTTATTATCGTCGGTTCGTGGAAGGTTTTTTATCTATTGCAACACCTTTGACCAAATTAACCCAGAAGGGTGCTCCATTCCGATGGTCTGATGATTGTGAGATGAGCTTTCAGAAGCTCAAGACATCATTGACTACAACACCAGTGTTAGTGTTGCCTTCCAGTTTGGGGATGTATACAGTGTATTGCGACACTTCGCGCGTTGGCTTGGGTTGTGTATTGATGCAGGAAGGGCAAGTTATTGTATATGCTTCACGTCAGCTGAAGCCCTACGAAAAGAATTATCCGGTACATGATTTGGAGTTAGCTGCGATTGTTCACGCTCTTAAGATTTTGAGGCATTATCTTTATGGGGTGTCTTGTGAAGTTTACACTGATCATCGCAGTTTGCCACATTTGTTCAAGCATAGGGACCTAAATTTGAGACAGCGCAGATGGCTGGAGTTACTAAAAGATTATGATATTACTATCTTGTATCATCCGGGCAAAGCAAATGTGGTTGCAGATGCCTTGAGCAGAAAGGCGGAGAGTATGGGTAGTTTGGCTTTCATTTCAGCAGAGGAAAGGCCATTTGCCTCGGATATTCAGTCCTTGGCTAACAGACTTGTGAGGCCGGATATTTCAGAGCCCAGCCGAGTTCTTGCATGTGTTGTGGCCCAATCTTCACTATTTGAGCAGATCAAGGCTCGCCAGTATGATGACCCGCACCTGGTGGTTCTTCGTGAAACGGTACTACGAGGTGGCGCAAAGGAAGTCACTATTGGTGCAGATGGTTTTCTACGATTCCAGGATCGTCTGTGTGTTCCTAATATGGATGAACTAAGGAAAAAGATCCTGGAGGAGGCGCACAGTTCTTGGTATTCTATTCATCCAGGTGCTACGAAGATGTATCGTGACTTGAGGCAGCATTATTGGTGGCGACGAATGAAAAAGGACATAGTTGAGTATGTAGCTCGGTGTCTAAATTGCCAGCAAGTTAAATATGAGCACCAGAGGCCAGATGACCTACTCCACCAGATGACCATACCAGAGTAGAAATGGGAACGAATTACTATGGATTTTGTAGTTGGGTTTCCGCGGACCTTGAGGAAGTTTGATGCAGTTTGGGTGATTGTTGACAGGTTGACTAAGTCGGCACATTTTATTCCTGTTGTGACTACGTATACTTCAGAGAGGTTGGCCCAGATTTATATTTAGGAGATAGTTCGGTTGCACGATGTGCCAATTTCCATCATATCAAATAGAGGCCCTCAGTTTACTTCACATTTCTGGAGAGCAGTACAGAGTGAGTTGGGGACCCGTGTAGAGCTCAGCACAGCCTTTCATCCGCAGACCGATGGACAGTCAGAGAGGACAATTCAGATTTTGGAGGATATGCTCAGGGCATGTGTGATTGACTTTGGAGGTCAGTGGGATCGTTTCCTGCCTTTGGCCGAGTTTGCTTATAATAACAGTTACCAATCCAGCATCGAGATGTCTCTATTTGAGGTTTTATATGGTCGGCGATGTCGTTCACCTATCGGATGGTTTGAGCCAGGTGAGGCTAAATTATATGGTACTGATTTGGTAAGGGATGTCTTGGAAAAGGTAAAGTTGATTCAGGAGCGACTTCGTACCGCACAGTCTAGACAAAAGAGCTACGCGGATTAGAAAACGCGTGATATATCATTTATGGTAGGTGAAAAAGTTCTCTTGAAGGTTTCGCCGATGAAGGGAATTATGAGATACGGGAAGAAGGGCAAGTTGAGCCCAAGGTTTATAGGCCCATTTGAGGTGTTGAAACGAGTTGGGGAGGTTGCTTATGAGCTTGCATTGACTCCCAGCCTATCGGGAGTTCATCCGTTTTTTCACGTATCTATGCTTCGGAAGTATCATGCCGACCTATCACATGTGTTAGACTTCAGCACAGTTCAGTTAGATAATAGCTTGGGTTATGAAGAGGAGCCAATTGCCATTGTTGATAAACAGGTTCTCCAGTTGAGATCCAAGAGGATTTCTGCAGTAAAAATCCGGTGGAGGGGCCAACCAGTCGAGGAAGCGACTTGGTAGGCTGAGGAAAACATGCGGAGTAGATATCCAGACTTATTCAGCACTTGAGGTATAATTCTAAACCCGTTAGAGGACGAAAGTATGTTTAAGAGGTGGAGAATGTGATGACCCAAAATGTCATCTTTAAATTTAATAATATTGTAATCATATAGCAAAGGTCGTTCACTTTGAGGTATTTCCATTTTCAGATTGTTTACAATGACATTCAACCAAGCGATATAGAGCTTGTTGTTATTCAGATTACTCCAGAAGGCATTGATGTAGAGAACAATCCTACTCATTCAGACAACAATGAAGAGGATTCGGATGACTTTAGTCCTACACAGCCTCTTCAGCCTAAGAAGAAACATGATGCAAGTGTTGGTCCATCTTCATCACTGTGATGACCTAAAATGTCATCTTTAAATTTAATAATTAATTATGTATTCTAAGACCTCAAAAAGTACTATTAATCATTCCTCGACTTTAGTGCGTAATCCGTAAAATTTCATGAAAAGTCTTTATGTGAAAAATGGATTTAAAATGTGGATTAGAGCTTTAAAACTTAATTGAGTTGACTTTGGTCAATATTTTGAGCAAATGCACTCGGATCAGTATTTTAACAGTTTCGGTAGGTCCGTATCGTGATTTGGGACTTGGGCGTATGCCCGGAATCAAATTTCGAGGTCCCTAGCCCGAGATATGGAATTTCGAAGAAAAATTAAAATGTTTAAGTTCAAATAGAGACCAGATGTCTAATTATGTGAAAACGACCCCGGAATAGAATTTTAATGATTCCAACAACTCTGTATGGTAATTTTGGACTTAGGAGCGTGTTCGGAATTTTATTTGAAAGTCCGTAGTTAAATTAGGCATGAAATGGCTAAAAACAAGAATTTAAGTTTGAAAGTTTGTTCGATGAGTTGACTTTTTGATACCGGAGTCGGAATCCAGTTCCGGAAATTTTTATAGCTCCGCTATGTAATTTATGACTTGTGTGTAAAATTTGAGGTCAATCGGAGTTGATTTGATAGGTTCCGACATCTAATGTAGAAGTTGAAAACTCTTAGTTTCATTAAGCTTGAATTGGGGTATGATTCATGGTTTTAGCATTGTTTGATGTGATTTAGAGGTTTGACTAAGTTCGTATGATATTTTAGGACTTGTTGGTATATTTGGTTGAGGTCATGAGGGCCTCGGGTGAGTTTCGGATGGTTAACGGATCAAAAATTGGACTTAAAAGCCGCTGCAGTGTGTTTCCTCTTATGTTGGATATTTTGTGTTGATATCGAGCCCAGGTATCAAGCCCAGGGTTGATGAGGCTCAGGCTCGAGCTTGAGATCGAAGCCACGATCGAAGGTCCAGCTCGAGGACATGATCAAAGGTAAGGCTCGAGGGCTAGGATCGAGACCCATGCTCGATGCCCGGATCGAAGGCCCATGCTCGATGCTATGATCGAAGGCCCATGCTCGATGCCCTGATCGAAGGCATGCTCGATGCCCTGATCGAAGGCCCAACCTCGATGCCCTGATCGAGGCCATGACCGAGGTCCAGGCTCGAGCCTGTGATCGAAGCCGCGATCGAGGCCCAGTTCGAGGACCAGTTCCGAAGGATGATGGGCAGTTTTATAAAAAGAGGGCATTCGTCCCATTTGCCATTTTTGACGAACTTGAGCTTGAGCAGATGCGACTTTTGGATGATTTTCAAGGGAAAAACATTGGGGTAAGTGATTCTAACTCAGATTTGGTCTACATATATGTCACGCCCCGAACCTAGGAGCGAGACCAGCACCCGGTGCCTCACCTAACCTGGCGTACCAAATTACAACTAAGGGACTCTAAACATATAATGTCATACTTTGGCCATGGGGCCACCTTGCAAGATAATTTGCGAAGCAAAATATAAAACTGAATGGAAACTAGCTCTAACTAAACATCAATATAAAGCTAGGCCGACAAGGCCGTCATAGCTACTACAGCTGACAAACCATCAAATATACATACCAGGCCTACTAACCCAACATACTGCACTAACCATCAGGATATGTCTACAAGCCTCTACTGTTAGATATATTGTGATCGGAACAGGGCCCCGACCTACCCATAACATATATACAGATATGCTTAAGATGTATACAAAACTCTAAACCTGGCAACTCCGAAAGACGTGGAGCTTACCGATCAGGCTAAACTCGGGAAACACCTACTGAGGAGGTCTACCCGTCTGTCTGTCTGAACCTGCACGCATGAAATGCAGCGCCCCAGAAAAGGGATGTCAGTACGAAATAATGTACCGAGTATGTAAGGCAATAAAATAACTGAAATCTAAAACTGAACTGATAATATGATAATTGAAATTAACTGGGAGTCAAAGATGGTCTGGAGATATACTTACCTGCTGATAGTGACTAAACTCCTTCAATATAGTAAGTAAAATAAATGTCCGGCCCTATAAGGCTCGGTACGTGTAACTGCTCGGCCGTAGTAGGCTCGCTCATAGGCGCTCGGCCATACTGGGCTCTGTACCTCGGCCATCCTGGGCTCGCTCATAGGCGCTCGGCCACAGTAGGCTCGGTATATATAACTTACCATCTGATCAGAGGTTGCCCAATAGGGGCCTGCCCATCGATTATAGCTTAATGGTAATACAAATACTGTAATACTGTATATATATAAACTCTCTTCTCTCTTGACTAGAAAAAGGAAATACTCAAATGAATATGAAGTCCCGATAAAGAGAATATTGTAACTTACAAAACTAGAAAAATATACGTAAATTCCGGGATATGTATTTTTCTTATCAAACTCGTGTAATTACAAGACCATGCCAAAATGAAAGAAGGGCTTAGCCTTAACATACCTGGAGTAGGGAAAAATTCGTATAATATTCTTGAAAAAGATTGCACCGTACTCCTTTTGAACCGCAAAATTTTACGTTGCTACGATTCTAACAATTCTCGTTGGCATTGTTGGGTTACAAGAATTTCGTTGAAACCTTGTAGGAGAATTTGATTGCAAGAAATCTCGTTGTTAATGTCTTTATAGGAACTTTAATTGTAAAAGTTCTCACGTTCTGTTATGAAGGAATTTTGTAAGACTTTTCTAAGCAATTTCGTTGCTAAGGTGCAAGGCTCACCTATGAATTGTACTGTCTTATAGTTAAAAGCTAATGTTCTGATTGTGTCTTTGTATTCAAGACATGAGAAGATGAAGTTTTGTTGAAAGCTTTGTGAAAATGGCTAACGTTAGTTTGCCACCTCAAGTCTTGAGAATGAATATGTAATGTTTTTTACATTAGTTTGCCACCTAAGCTCATATGACTACTTAGTCATATGTATTAATGGTGGCTTACTGCCACGTGGGGGTGGGGTGGGGTGAAGAAAGTTAATCTTTATCCACTTATTAGGTAATTAGGTAATGTCCCATTACCCGGTAATTAACCAATTACCCGTATAATTAAGAATTGTCTCACATTACTTAAAATTCTACTCATTTTTAATATACTTTATACATCATTCTACCATGGTCATATGGTACCTTGTATGATACTAGTCCATAAATATCGGGTATTATCGCTTGACCCGTATTTTATCCCAAATCGGCAACCTTCAACGAAACTCTTTTTTTTAAATTCGTGTACCCTTTATCTTTTATGGCACTTACTTACCGCTTGTTATAAATAGCATAAATACGTTAACCTCAAGATCATCTCATCCCCGAGTCTACGTCAATTAACTGAAGACGAAACTTTTAATGTACGAAAACGCGAGATGTAACATCCTTCCCCTCTTAGAAACATTCATCCTCGAATGTCTACTCTTAGATACTTTGGGAAAATTTTTGCCAGAGTCTCATCCGTACACTAGACTAAAACCAACCTGCACGTAGCCAGAAACATACTATGCATGCCACACATGGCCAATCTTTATAAATAGCAGCAATTTGCCTCACCGACCGTAAATCATAAATATTGAAAGTGAAAAATAAAAGCTTACCTGATGACCTGCTAGCCTACATAGAGCTATGTTGTAGCGTCCCATCTCGAACCATATCTTCAGTTTGAAATAGGTGGGGGTATTTAGACTTCATTTCTTCCTCCGATTCCCACGTCATCTCTTCTACATTCTTGCTCCTCCATAAAACCTTTACGGAAGCTACCTCCTTATTTCGTAGATTGCGGATTTGTCGGTCTAGGATGGCAACTGGAATTTCCTCGTATGACAAGTCCTCTGTAATCTGTACATCATCCGTGGGCACCACTCGGGTAGGATCGCCAATGCACTTCCGTAGCATAGATACGTGAAAAACCGGATGGACAGACTCCAATTCTGAGGGCAACTCTAACTCATAAGCTAGTTGGCCCACTCTCCGAATGATCCTATAAGGCCCAATATACCGTGGGCTAAGCTTTCCTTTCTTGCCAAACCTCATCACGCCCTTCATAGGTGATACCTTTAAGAATACCCAGTCATTAATCCTGAACTCTAAGTCTCGTCGCCGCACGTCAGAATATGACTTCTGACGACTCTGAGCTGTCAACAGTCGCTCCCGGATAACCTTTACTTTCTCTATGGCCTGCTGAACCAGGTCTGGCCCATGTAACCCAGATTCTCCAACATCAAACCACCCTATAGGAGATCTGCACTTACGCCCATACAAAGCCTCGTACGGAGCCATCTGGATACTGGAGTGGTAACTGTTATTATATGCAAACTCGATAAGAGGTAGATGTTCATCCCAACTTCTTTTAAAATCCAACACACATACTCGTAACATATCCTCGAGCGTCTGAATTGTGCGCTCGGCTTGTCCATCAGTCTGTGGATGAAAAGCTGTGCTGAGATTCACCTGAGTCCCTAGACCTCTCTGAAATGACCTCCAAAAATGTGCTGTAAACTGAGCCCCACGGTCAGATATAATAGAAACCAGTACTCCATGTAGCCGCACTATATCCTTAATATATAACTTTGCATAATCTTCTGCTGTATATGTAGATCTGACCGGTAGGAAGTGAGCTGATTTCATGAGCCTATCGACTATCACCCATATGGAATCGAACTTACGATTAGAACGAGGTAAACCCGTGATAAAGTCCATGTTTATCACCTCCCATTTCCATGTCGGGATCTCTATAGTCTGCATTAGCCCTCCGGGCTTCTGGTGCTCTACCTTCACTTGCTGGCAACTAGTACATTGGGCGACAAACTCAGCAATGTTCTTCTTCATATCATTCCACCTGTACATATCCTTAATGTCATGATACATCTTCGTCGATCCAGGATGGATGGAATACCATGAATAATGTGCCTCTAACATAATCTTGTCTCGTAGCCCTACTACATCTGGAACACACAAACGACCCCTATATCTGAGAACCCTATCTCCCTTGAGCTTTAACAATGGCTTCTTCTGCTGCGGAACTTGCTCTCTCAACTCGACCAACTCTGGGTCCTCGTACTGTCTTTCCTTGACTTCAGCTATGAGGGATGATTTTGCAGTGTTTTGGAGTACAACTCCACCATCCTCAGAATCTACTAACCGAACCCCCAACGAAGCCAATTGATGAATCTCTCTAGCTAATTGTCTTTTCTCGGGCTCTACATGTGCTAAGCTATCCATAGATCGGCGACTTAAGGCATCTGCTACAACATTAGCTCTCCCTGGATGGTAGAGAATGTTAACATCGTACTCTTTCAATAACTCAAGCCATCACCTCTGTCGCAAATTCAACTCTTTCTGCTTGAAGATATATTGTAGGCTTTTATGATCAGTAAATACATCAACATGAACACCATATAAATAATGCCGCCATATCTTAAGTGCATGGACAACCGCAGCTAACTCGAGGTCGTGGGTTAGATAATTCCTCTCGTGCTTCCTTAACTGCCTTGAAGCATACGCAATTACCTTCCCATGTTGCATCAGGACACATCCTAACCCGACACCTGATGCATCACAATACACGGCATAACCCTCTAGACCCTCTGGAAGTGTTAGAACTGGAGCTGAGGTCAACCTGTTCTTAAGCTCTTGGAAACTCCGCTCACAAGCCTCTGTCCATTGAAACTTAGTTTCTTTCTGTGTCAACTTCGTCAATGGTGCCGAAAGGGAAGAAAAACCCTCTACGAACCTCCGATAGTATCCTGCTAAGCCTAGAAAGCTATGAACCTCTGTCGGAGTGGTAGGTCTAGGCCAAGATTTCACGGCCTCAATCTTCTGAGTGTCCACCTTTATACCTTCATCTGATACAATATGCCCCAAGAATGCTACAGATTTCAACCAGAACTCACATTTAGAAAACTTAGCATACAACTTACGATCACGGAGGGTTTGGAGTACCGCTCGCAGGTAGTCCGCATGCTCATCCTCTGAACGGGAATAAACCAGAATATCATCAATAAATACTATCACGAACATATCTAAAAATGGCCGGAATAGGCTATTCATCAAGTCCATAAATATGGCAGGTGTATTAGTCAACCCGAAGGACATGACAAGGAACTCGAAGTGGCCATATCGGGTCCTGAAGGCTGTCTTTGGAATATCTTTTTCCCGAACTCTGACCTGGTGGTACCCCGACCTCAAATCTATCTTTGAAAAGCATCTAGCCCCCTGCAACTGATCAAACAAGTCATCGATCCTTGGAAGTGGATACTTATTCTTAATAGTTACCTTGTTTAGCTGCCTATAATCGATACACATCCTCAGCGAGCCGTCTTTCTTCCGCACAAATAGTACCGGTGCACCCCAAGGTGAGGTACTAGGCCTGATGTAACCTTTCTCCAGCAAATCTTTTAACTGCTCCTTCAACTCTTTCAATTCGGCAGGTGCCATTCTATACGGAGGGACGGATATTGGTTGAGTTCCTGGAAGCAAATCGATGCTAAAATCAATCTCTCGCTCTGGAGGAATACCTGGAAGCTCATCTGGAAACACATCTGCATACTCTTTGACTATGGGAATAGACTGAAGTGTAGGTATCTTAGCATCTGCATCTCTAACTCGCACAATATGATAAATGCACCCTTTTGCGATCATTTTCCTCGCCTTCAGATAGGAAATAAACCTACCTCTGGGTGTTGCTGTATTACCTACCCATTCAAGGACTGGCTCACCCGAAAAATAAAATCTGACTGCCTTTGCTCGGCAATCAACTGTGGCATAGCAAGCTGCCAACCAGTCCATTCCCATGATAACATCAAAATCCATCATCTCTAGCTCAACTAGGTCAGCTGAGGTCTGACGACTACAAATTGTCACCGTACAACCTCGGTAAACCCGTCTAGAAATAATCGATTCTCCGACCGGTGTAGATACCGCAAAAGGATCACTTAGTATTTCAGGCACTATACCAAACTTTCTCGCGACAAATGGGGTAATATACGATAAAGTAGATCCTGGGTCTATCAAAGCATAAGCATCGTGAGAGCAAATGGTTAATATACCTGTCACAACGTCTGGTGAAGACTCCTGGTCCTGTCGACCCGCTAAAGCATAGATACGGTTCTAATTACCACCTGAACTGGAACCTCTACCTTTGCCTCGACCTCTACCAGCCGAAGACTGAGACTCGCACCCTGAAGGATGCACGGACATAGATGATCCTGTTGCTGAACTCGCTGGTTGTGCCATTCCCCCAAAATCTCTATTTGGGAAATCTCGCATCATATGCCCCGGACGTCAACATGTATAACAAGCATCGGAACCGGCTCGGTATTGGCCCAAGTGTCCTCTACCGCAGATGGCATACCGCGGCAAAAATGACCATGTCTGCCCTGATCCTCATTGTCGCTGCAAACTTTACGCCTGGGAGCTTTCACCTGGTCCTGATTGAGTATAACGGTCATACTTGTAACCCTGTGACTGAGATGGCGGAGGTCTAGGTGGCCTTTCGAAGTATTGGGGCCTATAACTACCCTGAGACTGCTCGTGAGATCTGGAAAATCTCATCCTCTTACGCTGCCCTGAGTCAGTCCTCTCTATACCCTGCTACCGACGCCTACCCTTTTCTATATTCTGGGCAAATGCCTGAATTCGGGAGATATCCATACTATCATGCAATGCAGCGGTGGCACATGCCTCGATCAACTCTGGGGCCAACCCTGCTATAAACATGTAGATCTTGTCCCGTATAGTAGCAACTATGGATGGTGCATATCTGGCCAATGAGTCAAAACGGAGACTATACTCTCAAACAGTCATATTGCCCTACTTGAGGGCTAAAAACTGATCGACTCGGGCCTGCCGAATTTCTCGCGGTAAGTACTGGTCAAGGAAGGCATCTGAAAATTTTTTCCAAATAGCAGGAGGTGCATCACGTCCCCTGGACCTTTCCCATCCCTCGTACCAAAGGATGGATATATCTCGGAGTTGAAAAGTTGCTAGCTCGACGGCCTCTTTCTCCGTGGCATGCATAACCCGAAAGATCCTGTGAAGCTGATCTATGAAATCCTGCGGGTCCTCCCTCTGATCTGTCCCCATGAACTCTGGGGGACTTAAAGCAATAAACTCTCGGACCCTTGAACTCCCAGATCCCTCAGAAGGTCCTGCACTAGCGGATGCCCTAGCCTGTTGTTGGGTAGCTACCAACTGTGCCAACAAATGCACCGCACTCCTTAAGTCTTAATCTGATGGAAGCGGAGGAGGAACTGGATGTGCGGTCTCCCTAGGAATCTCCTCGGTTAGTGGAGGGGTAATGGCTGAGTAGGGGTCTCTCTCTGGGCCTCCGATTGGGCCCCATCTACTGGGGGTACCCTGCTAGTCCCCTCACCTACTGCTGTCTCTCTCCTTTGGCTAGCCGTAGTTTTCCTAGTTAATGTCATCTATGCATGCAAACGCCAAACACGTAAGTTTAACTCAAATTTCCTATAACTTAGTGCTATAGCACGATTTAGATTTGAAAGAAGGGTAACCAACTCCTAAATGCCCTGTAGTTCCCTGCTTATATAATGTGGTGCACAACACATCTATAAACAAGACCCTACTAGACACGGCTTGTAGACTCCCTAGGACAGAATTGCTCTGATACCAAGTTTGTCACGCCCCGAACCTAGGAGCGAGACCAGCACCCGGTGCCTCACCTAACCTGGCGTACCAAATTACGACTAAGGGACTCTGAACATATAATGTCATACTTTGGCCATGGGGCCACATTGCAAGATAATTTGCGAAGCAAAATATAAAACTGAATAGAAACTAGCGCTAACTAAACATCAATATAAAGCTAGGCCGACAAGGCCGTCATAGCTACTACAGCTGACAAACCATCAAATATACAAATGCAGCGCCCCCAGAAAAGGGATGTCAGTACGAAATAATGTACCGAGTATGTAAGGCAATAAAATAACTGAAATCTAAAACTGAACTGATAATATGATAACTGAAATTAACTGGGAGTCAAAGATGGTCTGGAGATATACTTACCTGCTGATAGTGACTAAACTCCTTCAATATAGTAAGTAAAATAAATGTCCGGCCCTATAAGGCTCGGTACGTGTAACTGCTCGGCCGTAGTAGGCTCGCTCATAGGCGCTCGGCCATACTGGGCTCTGTACCTCGGCCATCCTGGGCTCGCTCATAGGCGCTCGGCCACAGTAGGCTCGGTATATATAACTTACCATCTGATCAGAGGTTGCCCAATAGGGGCCTGCCCATCGATTATAGCTTAATGGTAATGCAAATACTGTAATACTGTATATATATAAACTCTCTTCTCTCTTGACTAGAAAAAGGAAATACTCAAATGAATATGAAATCCCGATAAAGAGAATATTGTAACTTACAAAACTAGAAAAATATACGTAAATTCCGGGATATGTATTTTTCTTATCAAACTCGTGTAATTACAAGACCATGCCAAAATGAAAGAAGGGCTTAGCCTTAACATACCTGGAGTAGAGAAAAATCCGTATAATATTCTTGAAAAAGATTGCACCGTACTCCTTTTGAACCGCAAAATTTTACGTTGCTACAATTCTAACAATTCTCGTTGGCATTGTTGGGTTACAAGAATTTCGTTGAAACCTTGTAGGAGAATTTGATTGCAAGAAATCTCGTTGTTAATGTCTTTGTAGGAACTTTAATTGTAAAAGTTCTCACGTTCTGTTATGAAGGAATTTTGTAAGACTTTTCTAAGCAATTTCGTTGCTAAGGTGCAAAGCTCACCTATGAATTGTACTGTCTTGTAGTTAAAAGCTAATGTTCTGATTGTGTCTTTGTATTCAAGACATGAGAAGATGAAGTTTTTTTGAAAGCTTTGTGAAAATGGCTAACGTTAGTTTGCCACCTCAAGTCTTGAGAATGAATATGTAATGTTTTTTACATTAGTTTGCCACCTAAGCTCATATGACTACTTAGTCATATGTATTAATGGTGGCTTACTGCCACGTGGGGGTGGGGTGGGGTGGGGAAAGTTAATCTTTATCCACTTATTAGGTAATTAGGTAATGTCTCATTACCCGGTAATTAACCAATTACCCGTATAATTAAGAATTGTCTCACATTACTTAAAATTCTACTCATTTTTAATATACTTTATACATCATACTACCATGGTCATATGGTACCTTGTATGATACTAATCCATAAATATCGGGTATTATCGCTTGACCCGTATTTTATCCCAAATCGGCAACCTTCAACGAAACTTTTTTTTTTTTTTTTAATTCGTGTACCCTTTATCTTTTATGGCACTTACTTACCGCTTGTTATAAATAGCATAAATACGTTAACCTCAATATCATCTCATCCCCGAGTCTACGTCAATTAACTGAAGACGAAACTTTTAATGTACGAAAATGCGAGATGTAACAATATACAAGTATATCATTGTTTTCACCATAAATTAGTGTGTTGAGATTTAAATTTGGGAAATTTTTAGAAATCTCATAGAAACGAATTTTTGAGATTTCGGTATCGATTTGGAGTCGGATTTGAGTGAAACTGATATGGTTGGACTCGTAATTGAATGGGTTGTCGGATTTCATAACTTTCGCCGGATTCCGAGATATGGGCCTCGCGAGCGAATTTTTAATTAATTTCGGGATCTTTTCTTTAAAATGTGGTATTTTCTTATAGAATTGATTCCTATAATATTTGGTAATTGTATCGAATTATTTTGGCTAGATTCGAGCCAGACGGAGTTGGATAATCGTGGAAAAGGCCTTATAGTGGATTAAATTGGAGCAAGACGAGGTAAGTCTCTTATCTAATCTTGTGAGGGGGAAATTACCTCATAGGTGATTAAAATTAAATAATTGTTGCTAATTGCGGGGGCTACGTACGCACGAGGTGACGAGAGTCCGTGCATAGCTACTATTAATGCTAAAGTTCGGGTAGTTTAAGACTCAAAGCATGAATTACTTGCGTGAATTGTATTCTTTATTAATTAAAATAATTGATGTATATATTGTGAATTGTCATGAAAAGTAGAAAAATATGAAATTTCATATGCTTAATTTTTGTTTAAATTAATTAATTGTTAAAAGAAATTGTTCTCCTCCCAAATTTTATCTTATAATAAATATACTCTCCTTCCGGAGGCACATAAGAAAATGTCCTCCTTTCTTGTGGAGCGGGCCGAACGCCTCGGCAGGATAGATGCATCTATGGATCGCGCCGCACGTCCCTCGGCAGTGTACACGACACTCTGGATCGGGCCGTACGTTCACGACAGAAATCGTGCTTAATAATAATAATTACACGATACTTTAATAATTTATTTCAGCTTGTGAAGCTAATTAATAAATTGAAAAATCTTTAGAATTTAATGAATTATTATTCTTGCTTGTTAAGGAATTAATTGTTACTCCTGTAAATGAGATTTAATTGATAAATTGGAAATTATTTGAATTGAAGGAATTTAATTAATATATTGAGAATTGTTACATTTGAAGGAATTTGATTATTTCCGCTGATTAAATAAATTATTATAAATTCTGTAATTTATGCTGATTTAAATATCCTAGTTTTATTTCAGTTATTATTGACCCATAGTGAGTGTCAAAGTCGGCCATCTCGTCTCTATCATTTCGAGATTAGGCTTGATACTTACTGGGTACACGTTGTTTACGTACTCATACTACACTTGCTGCACTTTTTGTGCAGGACCTGAGACAAGTACTAGTGGAGGACCTATCATCACATACCCATGTCATCCCGAGGCATAGTGGTGAGCTGCCTTTCTGAGCCGTTCTGCAGCTACCAGTGTCTCTTCTTATATTTATATTCTGTCTATTTCATTTCAGACAGTATTTGGAGTTTTGTATAATCTACTAGATGCTCATGCACTTGTGATACCGGGTCTTGGCACACACATTGGTAGAAGTTGGTATTTTATTATTTTCTTGGAATAAAAGTTTAACCAATGTACGATTGACTTATTAGTTGGCTTGCCTAGCTGTAGTGTTGGGCGCCATCATGACCTATAGGTGAAATTGGGTCGTGACAATCACCGCCTCACAAAAAGCGCAAACAGCAGATTATAGATCCCTCAAATGCAGAGAGTCCAATTCCACTTGTGTCGTCAATACCTCAATCCAAGATTCCTCCTGTTGGCATATCTAAAATCAAAGAAATTGTACTGCATGTTAAGAAGCCAACAAATTTTACTACCTGAGAAAGAAGGGCAAGTACAACCAAACCACCAACTTCAAGTATACAACTGTTGATTGTATATTCAAGACAAGAATTGCTGAAATCTTCGACAGGTATGCTGATACAGATAGTAATGCAAATGTAGCCAAAGAATAGGATGTGGTATGTGAGTACATAAGGGGCTAAAGATTGCTAGCTAATATACCATGGCACACTATTGACAATGTCTTGATACCAGTCAACTTGAAGGACAAACTTCATTGGATATTGGCAGTTGTCTCATTCAAGGAGAGATGTATCAAAGTATATGACTCATATAGATCAGCAAGTCATGATGCCTATGTGGGTTCTGAGATAGATAAGCTTGCTAAGCTTGTACCTCTGTATCTATCGATCAGTGATTTTTACAGAGATAAGCAAGGCATAGATTGGTCTCATGACTCAGCATACAGTGACAAGGCACAAACTGATCCCTTTAATGTTGTTTTCATTTCAAATCTTCCGTAACAAAAATTTGGGAGCATGTATGTATTCAATCCTCTTGCTTGTATCATTTATAAATCAAATAATATGAATTATTTTCAATTATTTCAATCTACATTTTCAGGGATTGTGGGTTGCATGTAGCGGCATACACAGAGTATCTGAGCACTTTTGGTTTAGTTCCACAAACAACATTTGATGCCAATTTACTCCGTCAAAGATATGGTGCCCTCCTTTGGGACTATGCTCTGCGGAAGATAGACGATGATGCCGTAAGCGAGAACGAAGCACCCTAAAAGATTGTTAGGCAAATCACGGATTCAGATACTTCTGTGAAGATATTTTTAGAATAGTTTTCGGTGAATATAGTTTTGGAAGATAGTTTTATGTGAATACAGTTTTTTGAATATTGTTTTGGTAAAGATGGTATTCTGTTAAGAAAAACTCATGTTTTCACTTTATTCACTGTATCCACAGTGTTTATTCAGTTGTTTATAATTTCAAATATTCATGTTGTTTCAATATTTTGTGCAGCAGTTAATATTCAACAGTTTGTATTCATCAGATGTATATATACAATATGCATTCATCAGTTTACTAAAAATAATCCATTAGCAGATTGTATTCATACGTATATATGTATTTAGATATATATTATATTTTGTGCAGCAGTTAATATTCAACAGTTTGTATTCATCAGATGTATATATACAATATGCATTCATCAGTTTACTAAAAATAATTCATTAGCAGATTGTATTCATATATATATATATATATATATATATATATATATATATATATATATATATATATATATATCAGGTTGTATATGCATCATGTATTGATATATATTTAAGAGATTATACTGTATGTGTACTGCATTTTATATTCACGTGTATTCAAATATATTCAGGAGATTAATATATTCAGGAGATTACTTATGTATTCAATATATATTCTGGACATTGTAATATATGTGCTCTGCATTTTGTATTCACATATATTCAAATATATTTAGCATATTGTATTCATATGTATATATATATTCATATATATTCAGCAGATTGTATATGCATCATGTTTTGAGATAAATTACAGAGATTGTACTGTATGTGTACTGCATTTTATATTCACATGTACTCAAATATATTCAGTAGATTAATATATTCGTGAGATTGTACTGTATGTGCTATACATTTTGTATTCAGATGTATTCAAATATATTCAGATTATACTGTATGTGTACTGCATTTTGTATTCATAAGTATTCAAATATATTCAGATTGCATTGTATGTATAATGAATTTTTGTATTGATCTGTATTCAACAGATTGTAATTATGTATTCGGATATAATGCACCTGTGTGTATTCATATTTATTCAAAATGTAAATGCAGTATGTATTCAGCAGTTTACTAAAGTATATTCAGCAGTATGTATTCACGCAATAATCCAATACACCAACTAATCAATATGTATTATTTCAAAATGTCACCGGAATCTTGGACACATCGTTATTGCAGTAATACAAGTCAGAATGTGAACTAAGTCCTACGTGGAGCATTTCTACAAGTACGCTTATTATGTCCTCCCTGCCCACATATGCTACACGAATGTTAATTTTTCTTCTGCAACAATTCACTGAACGGCTTATCGCGCTTCTTCTTTGGCATTCCAGGAGGTCTTTTCTATTTGGGTGGTAAGACAACTTCCTCTGATATATGTGCTGGTATATTCCATTCATTTCGGTCAGGCAACGGATACACGGGCACCTCGTATGTCATTACAACAGACTTTGGTTTGTAATAGTCCAAGCAATAATCTTCTGGCATTAGAAACTTGCTCTTCAAGACAGCCCAAGCGTGTGGGCATGGTAGTTCGTCAACTTGGAACCGCCCACAACTGCACTTTCTCTCTAAGAGGCAAACAATATAATGCCTTCCTTCATCGTTCACCATATGCAAGTATTCAGTCGATGGTACAACCTATATTTAAACATAGACCTATAAGTTTTGAACATTTAAAAAAAAAGTCATATATATATATATATATATATATATATATCAAAGAATAGACGTATTAAATACAGTATAGATATATACAATTAAAAAATAATTTAAATATACAACAGTAAACTTTTATTTATCTTTCAAAATTATCATCTATATTGAATTCAAACAAATATGTATGTATAAAATACAATGAAATACAAACATATATGTAGATATAAAATACAAAGACATACAATGATATACAATGAAATATATTGAATACCGTGGAATACAGTCTATATTTAGGCTGGCAGAATATTAAAGATGATGACATTTTAACTGATGAATATAGTGATATACAGTAACATATAGATTGTCTGCTTAAGAAATGCATCTGGTTAGAAACAAAACCATTGAATTCAACCAATGAATTGCAAATGTATAAACAAGTAATATATACATATAATGATCAATTTTTTAAACATTTCATAAAATAGAAAGCATGCACAACTGCTATAATACAATGAGCATTCTGTATTTGAATAGTAGAAATGGTATCAGAAATAAATACACCTTGTACTAGAGCTAAATACATGAAACAATGACTTTTTTTAAAAAAAAAAAGTTACAATCATACGTGTAGACATTGCCTCATTCAAAGTAAGCATCTCCTGGTATTTTTTTTCAAGCGTTGTGTACGTGTGTGAAGCTTCTTTCCGATTGCTGCAATTCCAACGTCCAAACATCTTTCTAACTTCTTCGAGGAAGTCGTATATTGGAAATTCTCTTGCTGACACAAGTGTGGCATTGATTGACTCAGCAATATTTGACGTCATGGTCCATCCCCTATTAACAGGTGCATACAACCTAGCCCACCTTTCATATCCAGCTAATTCCAAGTATTCTTTCACCCTAATATCTACCTTATCCATTAGACTATCAAATTCAGCATGTGTGTATGTTTTTGCCATCGAGAAGTATATCTCGCTCAACTTTGAATGACTTTTTTTGAATTTCTTATATACGTTGTTCCATAGATGCCATATACAAGCAAAATGTGTTACCATTGGATACACTCTCGATACGGATTTGATGATGCTCTCATTCCTATCTGAAACGATGCACATGTTTTCCCTCTCACCATATGCTTCCTTGAATTACTCAAATAACCACGACCAAGCAACATTTTTCTTTGAATCAATAACACCATATTCTAGTGGCAGTATATGACCTGTAAATACAATTGCATACATATTAAAAATACGTATTTCAATCTTTAATAGGCAGTAAAATTAATAAATTTTATTATAATCCCCATACTCACCTGCGCCATCCAACGTACTGGCCGAGACGAATGTCCCGGTGTATGTCGATTTTAGGTGGCTTCTATCCACAATCACAATGGGTCTACAATGATCGAACCCCTTTATAAATACATACAAAGATATATACACATACATGAACTCATTTTGTGGCGATTTTACCATTCTAATGTGTGAACCAGGATATGTCATATCCATTGTATATAAGTACCCTGGTAATTTATTGTATGAATCAGCTGATTCACCTCTCAAAAATTTCATTGCCTTTTCTTTAGCCCGCCACGCCAACATATAACTAACATCTACAACAAAATCTGATTTCACATTATCAATTATATCCTTTGGGGTGTATTTCCTCTTATGATTAGTAAGTTTGGGCCTAATCATACTACCGATAAGACTACTACTTGCTTGACGTTGCTCATACACCTTATCCTTCAACGGACATGTATGCTTATCATTGAGCTCTCTCACTTTGAACATTTGTGATTTGTTAATGCTAAAAGCCTTAAATCTTCATTCACAATCCTCTGACATACATAATAATGTATAGCTGCAAATAATTTTTTCGCAATACATACGATCAGTATAAATAGTTAAAAAATATACTCATATACATGTGAATACATTGTTACATATATAAACATTATTATAAAATACACACATATACATGTGAGTACGCCTGTAATATATATATATATATATATATATATATATATATATATATATATATATATATATATATATATACATCTAAATACGTATAAATACATCTAAAAACAAACAACGAAAGTCACTATAATATCTATTTATCAGTAAAATACAGATGAATACATGTATTTGAAATACATAATTATTCATAAGTATGAAAGTCATGTAAATACATCCAAACATATCTAAATACATCTAAATACAATTTAAAAATTCCACCATGAATACAATATACAAAAAATTCAAAATATATACATATACATGTGAATACGATTGCAATTATATATATATATATATATATATATATATATATATATATATATATATATATATATATATATATATATATATATATATATATATATCTAAATACGTATAAATACATCTAAGAACAACCAGTGAAAGTCATTGTAATAATTATTTATCAGTAAAATATAGATGAATACATGTATTTGAAATACATAATTATTCATAAGCATAACAATGAAAGTCATGTAAATATATTCAAATATATCTAAATACATCTAAATATAGATAAAAATTCTACCATGAAAATAATATACAATTTCACATTCAAAATACATAACCATACATTTGAATATAACATGGTGTTCAACAATTACGAACACTCAAACCTGATAGCATTAGACCTATCAACCCGGAATTGAAACCTTTCAGATATTGCATAATGCTCCATCACCTGTTTCAATGTAGCCTTATCCTTATATACTTATCCAACCATAACCTCTCTTTGATTAGTTTTTGAAATAATCAAATCCGTGTCCAGTTCGAACACCTCAATTGGTTCGCCTGAATTGACAGACTCAATAGCAAGTGTATCATCTGTATCAAAATTACACCTTTGATTTGCTTCGTCAATTTGCATAAGGTCGTCTTGAATTAAACTACCTCCAGCTACAACTTCTTTGTCAATTGTTGTTATGCACAAAGGATACATCCCAAATTCTCTGTTCACTTTTTTCAACTCTACATACACCCTGTAACCCATGTCGTTATGTATTTCCATTGGCGTGCAATTTTCATCTACTTTGTATTCAATTTTAATTGACTTTGAGCACAAATCTATGTCGAGTTGCTTCGAAATTGAAGCAACCAAATCATTGTACGACGTATACTCCTTTATCAGTATCCTCTCAATCAAATAATCGACATAGTTACTCTCATTGTTCCACTTGCCAGAATGACGCAGTAGCACAGTTAAACTTGCTATATGTAAAATCGAATTATACCGATTTCTGTATATAATTGTATGAATCTCGAATTTTATTGGTTGAAAACAGAACTTCCACGAACGATAGCAATAGAAAAAGGAAGGATTGAAAATCTTGAGATTGCTCTGTTTTGTTGTATTTTTCGGCTGGGAAAAATATTCTACAGATTCGTCATGAAATACAGATTCTGGGTGATATGAATCTCGAATTTTATTGGTTGAAAACAGAACTTCCACGAACGATAGCAACTGAAAAATGAAGAATTGAAAATCTTGAGATTGCTCTGTTTTGTTGTATTTTTTGGCTGGGAAAAATATTCTACAGATTCGTCATGAAATACAGATTCTAGGTGATATAATTGAGTTAGTTGAGTTATATTAGGAGTCTATTGTGTTAATTGATTCACTTACCGTTTTAAACCAGCTGAATAGACCACGATTTACGCAATTTACGTTACTGTATTCGCGAATACAGCTCGCGAATACAGTCGAATACAATAATTGCTTAGCTGGACTCCCCTGTTTCACACTGAGTTTTGCTACTGTATTCATGAATACAGTAGCTTAAATACATCGAATACACTCTATAAAAACTGAAAACATAGCTATAGGAAGTAATATAGTAAATGATAGCTACAACTTGCTAATAACCACTAAACAATAGTGGTTTGTGAAATTTCTCTATAAATAATGCATTGAGTATACATGATTATACGCATATTATATATTTGCCGATTATTTTTAATTTGACAGATAGGATGGACAGCTATTTAGGTTAATACTTCTCTAAAAAAGATAGATCATTTGATTGGTGCATCTCATCTCATCACATCACATAATATGAACGGAAATCTAATGCACTAAAGGATCATTTGCCTCTTTTTATTGGAAAATGGTATAGGCATGAAATTCTACATTATTAACACAAGGTACTCTGCACACTGCCAGTATAACTTTTGATTACCAATTCTTTCTTCTTATTTGATTTGAGACATAAGTAGGACAAAACATGTGTTAACAATACCTAAATTTGAACGCCTAATATGTATTATTTAAGGACCGGGAAAAACCCAACCTGAGGAGAAAGGAAAACGAAAGCATATTGAACATTACACCTTTCTCTCGTAGTTTGTAAAATTTGATTCAATATTATGATTTACTTCTCCCTCTGTTTTCATGCTTTTGGTCCAAAGCAGCCAACTGCTACCAAACTTCACGAAGGATTTTCATTTGACAGGTAGAGCAACTTCGCCAGGATATAACAGTGAATTCTTTCGAGTATTGAGATCCTAGAATTCATGTAAATGTGAGAATCGTGAGAACTTTATTTAAAAGATATCCATATAAAAGTTATACTACAAGATGCGACAATTTTACTTTTAGCGCAAAGCTTTTAATCATCAAAAGCAAAGACTAATAATTCTCTACCTTTTTTACTTCATACAATTCTTTTTATTTTGAGATGTTTCAAAATAATTGACACTATTCTATTAATAAAAGTTATATATTTTTCAAGTATTTTAACCTATTTTGAATTACAGATTTTAAACTTTGGTGGTTTCTGTCTAAGCTATTGATTAAATATTTATTTACTACAACTAATATAATAAACAACTCAAATTAACATCTTACACTCCTTAGTTAAACATCATCAACACTTACCAGGTTCAAGTGCTACTAAACACATACTATTCAACCTTTTCTTGAAACTAATATTTCTCGCCTTCCAAATCCTTTTTTTCAAAAAATAAGAGAAGTGTCCAAACCATTTTGAGGCAACTCGACTAATTCCACCCGATTACTTGCTACCTCCCACCAGCACAAGTACCACAGTAAATCCGTCCACAAGAAGAAATAACATAGTCTCCATTGAAATTTGAACCTGAATCGACCCACACTAGAATTCTGCCATCAGGGTATCAAAAATGAAAAAAAGCAAAACTCACTGAACTCAAGTCACTAACAACTGAAAACTCAGCCAAAAAGTTAGCTAGAGTCAGAATCAAGATTACCAGAAGATTATTGCATTTGGAACCAAACTAATAAGCATCTACTCACCTCATCCCCTTCCTCAATAATCCGAAAAAGAAGCAAAAAATAACTGCAATTACCAATCATTAACTAGCAATGTGCCTTTCGTGATGAACCTCATTTCTAGCCCCCTCCAAGCAGAGGCGGAGCTAGTATTTCAATCTTATGGTCCTTTTAAGTTACTGAGTTCTAAATTAATAATTTGTACATATTCAATATATTTTTAAAGACAAATACAAGGTTTGAATCAAAGCTACTGGGTTCGGCCGAACCCGCTCCCGGTACTCTAGCTCCGCCCCTGCCTCCAAGAGTAACGAAGGGCCCCAAAAAAAAAAATATAGACACCTTGCATAATGCAGAAGATCTCTATATCTTCAGAATAAAGACCTAAATGCACCTCATACCCTGAACCTGAAACAAGAAAATAATCTAGGCTTGCCACTGAAGGAATAAGAGCGCCATTCAGGATATTTTAAAGCTGCAATGACACCTTCCTTTATCTCTCTGATGTATTTCTATGCAGATACAAAACCATGAACATAATCTAGAAAGCATAAAAAGACCCTCATAACAAGCACATAATGCAACACATGCCAAAAATTTTCAAAACTTAAAATATAACGTACTTGCAGCAAGAATTACATCTACAGTTGAAATTATCTGAGAATGCGATTGCACTCAAGTGTATGCAAGCTCAAGTTAGAAAATAAGTGGATCCTGTGTTAGGGTCATCCCATAGATATAATTCTTCTACTATTGCATGGTCTATCATTCCAGTAAGACGTCAGATGATGCAATTTGAATTCTGAGCTCAGTTAGGTGGATAAAATGTTCATTATCAAGATTCAGGGAGAAAAAGAAAAAGCAGTTATTGCAGTCGAAGCTAAGAAATGCCTACAGCCACCAGCATTGCTATAAAACGAAGACCTAATACCAACTAGAGCTGAGACAACTCGAAGTTTTACCAAGTCCCAACAGTAAACACGCCAAAGCAAAATCCTAGATATTACTCATCAAGAGATCATTCGATGTCAAACTAGAAGTGTGATTGGGAAGTGTCAAAAGAAATTGACTCGTCGAATGACACAATACTTCTCCTTTGAAGGTAGATTGACAGTATGAACTCAGTCTTGGATGGCATTCCACCATATCTAATGTCATTAATTCCCAATCCATTAGAAGCGGAAGAACAATTGAATGAACTCAAGAATGATTTCTTTGTGGGAAGGAAGGAACAAAAAGATAAGATGGACTAGAGTGAAAAAAAATAAAAAGAGATGGTGGCATGGGGAAGGAAACAATGAAAAGAAGAAAATTCATCTTATGCTAAAGTGATTGATTAGAAAATGGTTGGGTGTAATCCTTCATGAGGAATTATAAAGAGTGGGAAATTGACAATATGACTAAACTTCAAAAAAGATCAAAATGGGTTAAGATAATTCGTACTGCATTGGCAGAATTGCTATACACACTATAAAAAGAGGCTCGATAGTGGTGCCAGATTCAATGAAATGGAGGTAACTTAAGTATGGAGCATAAGCCTTGGTGGGCAAAGTCACCCGATACATGTGTTGGCTGGAGGTAGCAGTTACCCCGTGTAATAGTCGAGGTGTGTGCAAGATGGTCTGGACACCACTGTCATTCCAAAAAAGAAAAAGATGGAGAGTACTCTGTAGAATCTGGCCATAAATTGCTAGCCACATAACACATCCCATACAGTGGCCTGGGAGAATAATCTGAAATATGGAGGCCACTCAACCACACCACACCACCCCCCCACCCCACCCAAAAAAAGGAAGAAGCTAGTTTTTTGTTGGTTTGCCGCTCATGAGGTCTATTCAACATACTAATCACCAGAAACAAGCATGGTTATTTGCATAGGTGTTACATGTAGCAAAAAGTAGTGTAGAGATGAATCATCTACTTCACACTGTCAGGTGAAGAAGAAGAATTGTTCTGTTTGTATGGCTTAAGATAGGTGATACCACAGACAGTCAAGGAACTGCTTTGGAGCTGGCAAGAAGACGAAAGGGAAAGAAGACAGTTGACGTAAAGTTTTTTTTAAAAAAAAATTAAGACAGTGAACTTCAAGTATACAATTCCAGCTTGTGTTTTTGAATAATCTGGTTCGTGAGAAAGCAGAGGTAATTCGATGCAAATCAGATGGACCACACAAACTTTTTGATACAGTAAAAACCCCCGCCCACGAGTCAGCATTGGCTTTTTCCCTGGATGTAATGATTTAAATTCACGCTATGTCCTCAGGTCTTTGGATGTTTAAATGGTAAGGGTACCTGAGTTTTTCCTGCGTGCACTTCTAAAGCCTCGTTGCCGTTTTCAGTTGGAATAAAGTTTCTTTCTGACTTATCAAAAGGGGGAAAACACTGCTGATATGGGGTGAAGAACATAAAGCATCACAATGGGCACCGAAGATATAATTATGATAAAGCTGACTCGTAGAAGAAAGTGATAACCACAAATATTAGCTGACGCGCTATAGTACTATACCAGTGATTACTCCAAATAGTTGCAAGTCCTTACTGTGAGATCTCTCTTGGTTGGACGTGAAACCAGAAAATTCTGAAATTTCAAACTACAATGCATATTTAGGAAAGTGTATAGTGAAGTCAAAGTGCACTTGGAGCTTCAGTTAATAAGAGAAGTTCAGAGCAACAAGAGAAAATCAATAACCTATGGGAAGTTAAAAAGCAACCCCTTAGTCAAACAAGATTATAATGTTTAAGGAAAATCGACATACCTACCTAGCACAACCTAGGGTGTGACTTACGGTCAATGAAGTGGGATGAAACCTTGGAGACCAAGATTCAAATCCCAACAGAGAAAAAAAATGTTAGGTGATTTCTTCCAATTTGTCTAATCTTTGGTGAGGAGAGTTCCCAATACCTATGTTGGTGGGAAGTAGCAAGTACCCCGATGGAAGGACACTGCAATTATCATTTAAGAAAACAGCAGCATAGCAGACATTTGCGAAGCCTAAAATATTTTACTCACTACTGGAATTCCTGATTAGCTATCTATCGAAGCCTACTTTGGTAGGCTTGCAGTTAAGTTTGCCTTGTGTGACTTGTCACAATAAAACAAAAGCAAAGAACAAAGGAAGGGGCAAAAACTAGGATCAATGTCACTAGACATAACTCATAGCAGGTAAGATAATAAGATTTGGAATTATGTATCCTCCTACAGTATCTGCTTAGTTGGCAGCCAAATGATTCATTTGGAAAGAGAAAAGAGATAAATAGAAGGAAAAGATAAGCACAATGCGAATTCATGCGCAAATACTGTGAGAGGCCTTTAGATATCCCCGTAGCTTCACATACCCAACAACAACAAAAAACCCAATGTAATTCCACAAGTGGGGTCTTGGGGAGAGTAGTGTGTACGCACACCTTACCCTACCTTGAGAAGGTAGAGATGCCTAGTCACATACTAATACTGGATAATATAGGCACTACTCACAAGCAGCAACTTCAAACAGGACCATATACCGAAATGCCACTTATAATAGATAAGAAAGTGTGTAAAAATAAGAAAGTGAGTTATAGATATACACACACCCAAAACACTGAAACTGTTTCATTTGGGAGTAAAAGGAAAGCAGCTCCAGACGAATAATATTTTCCGTGTTTTCCTTTTAAACAAGAACACAAAATAACATCTCCAGATACAAAGTCACTTTGCGTCCTTGGGATACAACAAGTCAGCAGTAAATTGCAAACCATAAGCAGGACAAGGAAACTATAATGATTAGCTTACCAAGTATCGTATCCATATGATGAAATTATGGTCTGAACTCTGAAGAGCTCAATCATAGACCATTGTATCACCAGATCTCACATATAATACATATACATCTCACAGAGTTATTACAGTAGGTGAACAAGAGTATAGCCAGTCTCATTGAAATTGTTTTTAACACTTTCAGGTCAACAAAGAAACAGAACATCTGCAGCCTATACTCTAGACATGCTAGTCCTTAGAAAGTAGGCATACCTGTCTCCAAAGACCTGCACTCTACGTGCCTTTTCTTTTCATATGGTGCAAAACAAGAGGTGTTCCTTCAAATAGATCCAACAAGTAACCCTCTAAGTCCTCTAAAGTATACTTTATGTACTTCCCCGCATTTCTTCCACTCTCTAAATGACCCCCAAACCTCCCCAAAAAAGACCGATATGCAGGTAGCACTTTTTCAGAAATAGAAATTCTCAGTTCTTCGCGCAGTTGAGCATCTGGGACTTTCCAACCCGTTTGGATTCTATAAATTTCTTCAAAACATACGTTGAAGTTCTTAAACCTCTCCTTGAGGACTGTCTTTGAGGCATTGCTTGAGCTTCCACCAAGCCCTTCATCCTTCAAACAAGATAGAACCTTGCTCCACGAAGCTCTAAGATAACCTGTAGCATGTTGTCGAATTTGACCCCTTCGCTTTCTGACCCACTGATCACCTAAAAGTTTTTGAAGCTCCGAATCTTTCACTTTCTGAACTATGTAATGTACATTATTCATCAAAAATATATATTGCATTCCACTATCTTCATACATTCTCGACTTCCCTTCAAGATTAGCTTCCAAAGACTTGATCAGTAACATCAACCGCCTCCCAAGTGGTGGGACATTCTCAAACTCCAAATTATCACCATTATCAATCCGCGAACTGTCAGGTTCACATTCACTCTCTACCTTCTCTAAAAGTCCATTCAATGTATCACTATAATCAACCAACAATTTCACATAATTCATAACATAACGAGTCAATGGGTGGATTTCACCTCCTTGTGTTGGTTTCTTTGAAGCCTCCCGCTGAACTGCATTCTCAAACTCCACAAACGTCCCAATAGCTGCTTCTCCTAGGCCATCTAACACCCCTTTTGCCTCACTACACACCATTTCACCAGATTCATCGTTAAAAAGCAAGTCTATGTCAGACAAAACATCTGCGAGGGCATCATACATATCCAGAATCCTAAACAACTTCTCAGACGACCTTCGCCCTATCGCCACAGCTTCACCAAAATTCAAGAGCTGCATCACACAGCCCTTTGCAGTTTCCATAAAGCACACTTCTTTAATCAACTCTGAGCCTACAAAAATCTGTTCACACAAGCTCTTTTCAGCAGATAAAAGGATTCTCACCAGAACTTTTACAGCATAAATCCATTTCTTCATTTTCTCGTCCAGCGACTGCCATTCAATCCTATGGACCTCCTCAATGCTCAGTTTCTCAATGCCAAGAATTGCTAGACACTCATCAAGCACCTCTCTACGAACACTAGAGTATACTTGACAACATTCCTTTTCATATCCGGATCGAATCATACGGTTAGCAATCTCTCTCAGATCAATAATAGCATCCGGATATACCAAATCAAGGGAGAATTCATCTCCTCCAAGGCTCTTCCCTTTGACATGATTGTACCTTCCACTGCTAACATCCTCCTGATCCTCGGAGGAAGTGCCGGTTTCAAAATCAGGGATTTCGACAGCAGATGAAGAAATGGAACAACGGCGAATGAAGGAGGACTCGTGGAGGCGGCCAGCATCGAAGGGAACCGTATTGCCAATGAGAATATGGCGAAACTCATCTTCTAAATGAGCCATGGCATGTTGAAGAGCAGCCTCAGCTCGGTCCATGACGAGATCATTTTCCGGCTGAAGATTCAGATCGTCGGTCATCTGAATAATCTCGTCAACGGCGGCGAGGTAATCCAAGGTAGAATCAGGATCGGCGTTGGGAGGGGAGTTCCAATGAAGGATAAGTTGCTCGGCAGCTTCGAATCGAGGATCCACAAAGGAATCATCGCCTCCGGCAGCGGCAGCGGCAGCTTTGGCGGAGTTAGGAGTGGAGGAAGATGAAGAAGTCATGAAATTGGAGAGCTTAGAGAGGCGATTATCGAAGGTAGATAAGATCATAAGCATATCATCAGTGTCAACATTTGTGGAAGTGTTGAGACTCTTGACGATCTGTTGAGCTGCAGCAAGAACCCTATCTTGTCCTTCTATAGTCGCCGCCATCAACCCTTCTCTCTCTATATTTTCCTTCCTTTCTCTTTCAACCTGGCTGTATATTCTATATGTGTGGGGATTGAATTGAATTGATATATATATTGTATAGAAATTTGGGGGGTTTTGAAATTAGGGTTTGGGAGAAATGGGGAAGGAAAATGGGTCCTCAATGGGAAAGAAGGGAGAAAGAGGACTGGAATTGTTTGGTGGGTTTTGGGAGTTGGAATTTAGGAAAATTCAAACGTCGATTGTTGCGTCCATTTCTGCAGCTGCGGGCGTGCGGGTTGTTTCGTTAGACTTGGGTTGGGGCTATTGCCTTCGTCCTTCCAACTTCCATCATGATAAAAGAGAATACGGTATACGACCTTTTCTTCTTTCTTTCTTTTTTTTTTTTTTTAAATTTTTTATAAGCTTTTGTGCTATAGTACTAATAATTGCGTTATACGTTACGTCAGGATATATAATTTTAATTAGTTCGTATAATTTAATTATTTTTAATCAAGTCAGCTAAGTGGATCACGATTAGTGTTTGGTTGGCACATGTGAAAATTTATTCTCTAGATAAGGTTCACACTTATCCAACCAATGAGGCAACTAATTGATTATCTCATAATCCACACTTATTTAATGATCCGAATCAGTTTCGTACACCAATGCTGTTGATGAAAAGAATTTTGGTGAATTCATTTTGAAACCTCAAATTCAAAGAATAAATACATATACAAATAGATTTGGCGAGTACATCAAATGATCCTCTGTCCCATCAAATTGAAGGTCGTAAAGTTGCAAGAAGAGTATTGAAGTTATTAATTGCATCTCAATTTCAGGTTAATTGGATTAAGAAAGGTAGATGCGGCTCATTTGAGTGATTCATAAACCCTCGTCGGGATAAACTAGTAAGGGCTTCATCCTCAACTCAACTTATAGGAATGCTACTTCGAGAAATACTGCTTCAGAATAAACTAGATATATTGCGGGAGAAACTGTATATTTTCCTATGGCTCGGACCCTTTCACTCGAGTACTCAAAGGGGATACTCATATATATATATATGGTGCTTTGCTATACAAAATTCTGCATAATAGCTTAAGTCACACCAAACATTGAAAGACAGGATAGAGTAGAAAAAAAGCCTTTGCATTTCTTTCAATTTCTACAGCACCAAGAAGGGTCTTGTGTACAAGAGAAAGGAATCCACTTGTAAGAAACAACCCAAAATTACAAGAAACTCACCTTGAAAGAAAACCAAAATTTAAACAGACTCCACACATATTAGAATTATTCAGTTCACTAGAGAAGTAAAAGATCAGCATAAGTTCTTAAAGTTATTATTACGACTTAGACCCTGCTATTTGCTGGCAATGGCAAAACACCATCAAAGAAATCACCAAAGTAACCACGAGGTTCGTGAACTAGCTTTGAGATTATGTCTCTAAGAGTGATTACCCCCTCAAGATTTCCCTTGTCATCGACGACGTAGATCCTGTGTATCTTCATTGAGTCCAGCTTCATGATAACTTCTTTAAGGCTGTTATCTCTTCTGCAAGTAACCATGCTACTTAAATATGGGGAGTGCTTCTCATGCTTCTCCAGATAGCTTTGAACTGATGTCAGGAAGTTCTTTGCTGTTATAGATCTGCAGAGCGATAACCAATTAGAGAATGAGGATGATTTTGTCATTATTTGCACTCCTGGCACTTGTATTTCTTGGCAGTTGATAGCCAGCGCATTATTTGATCTCCATATGATGTGTGATCCAATGAATGTCATAATAGGATGTGCTTTAGTGTGAATTACAAAGAAATCAATGCAAAATGAATGGTTCAGATTCAATAAAAAGAACAATCAAAGATAAAACGGAGGGCTCAAAACTGTTTGGACGCTTAAGAGGAAAATATGCTATTTAAAACATATTCACAGCTAGCATTTATGATGTCCCATGTCTAGAAAAGTATATAGTACTTCTGCTTTTGCATGTGACAACCTTGAAATTATACTGCTAGCTATATGTTTTCTCTTTAGTCGTTATGGAACATGTAAATGTATGAAGGTCAAAGCAAACCTGTAGTCCTTGTAGATTTCAGGAGCAATGAGAAGGAACTGAATATCTCTGATGCTTATATTACCAATAGCTTTCCTTCCACCACTTTCGACCACAGGGACTCCTCCAACTCCCTTCTGTCTCATCAGCTTGAATGCCTGCAGCACTGGTTCATCCTCATTCACCTGGAAAAGAGAACAAAGATACAGTTAGCAAGTTATAAAATGCACCACGCAGATGTGTCAAAGAAAAACTTGCCTGTAGAATTGGTACGCGTTTTTGACTTGAAAAGAATGAAAAAATAATAAGCATTAAAACATAGCATCTCTTTCAAGTTGCTGGTTGGGTGCTAATGACATGGATGTTCATTGCATGTTAAAGTAACTCGCCCAAGCTAATATCGAAATCTCTGGTTCATAGGATTCTTAAGCTTTTGGGCACTGTTACTACTCACTCTTTCTAAAACCAAATGCTATCTCCGGGATTAATTGTCCACGGATATAACACTTAATTGATAAAATGACAAGGCCATCTAAGGAATGTGTTACTCATACAAATAGTTTGTCCCATTGCTTTGCCAACCTAGATCAACCTAAAGAAGCTAAAGATAAATGGTTTTCTTTTTTTTAATCAGTGATCATAGTTTCTTGATTACTGCAATTTAAAGATATATCAACAACAAAAATTAGTAGAATCTTAAGAGAATAATGGACTTGGAAGACCAACTGCAAAGGTTGAAAAAGTGCTAGAAAAAAACAAATGAGATGCTTGGCACTTAGCAGCTTGTATGCCAACGAATTCCCCAAATTGAGACAGTTCCTAAAAGAAAAGGTGATGTGAAAAAATGTAACCAAGACGAAGTTGTATGGTGTTGGGATCAACAGAAGACCTGTGGCTGAAGACATACACTCTAATTTTATCACTTACAGAGTCCTGCCAGCTCATATAGGTAATCTGACAGAAAATGAACAGGTAGATTAAATTTGCGGACGGGAAATTGCACAATACGAGCTATTATACGAAGGAAGAGAACAAAAGCTGGAAAATAAATTATCTGCAATGAGCTCAGGTTCTGCTTGAATTTGAGCTTTTGAGACCTCAGGTTTATTTTTCTATGTAATGGAAACAAAACTGTGCTCTATTATAGGGTGATTTCTATATGTAACACTTAAAGTTATTCTAGCAACAATATAGCAGAAGATCAAGCTACTCAAGCAATTATATCCTTTGTTGCTTCGTGACAGCAGAAACTGAACTTGTTGAAGGTAACAATTGATAGCTTCTAAGTGTCATATGCTATTCAGCCAATATGTGTAAAGTGTAGATATCTTTTCTTTAAACTCTTGCATTGACCTGCTTGATCATAATGCACAAAAAGAAAATATTTACAAAAACAAACCAACTACCAACCACGTGATTGTAAGTGGATCATCAACCGTGCAGCCAAAGTAGGGGGCACACGAAAGAAGAAAATAAAACAGAACAAAATGGAGCACTTACAAAAGCACAAAGAAAACATACAAAATCAGTCAATCAGGTAACCAGTTGCAGACTTGCAGCAAATATGCACAAGGGCTGGCATACTAACTTCAAGCACTCAATTTCGCGTACCGAAGCATATGATGAAGAAATAAACACAAGGAATCTTAAAATTGAAGTATCATCTTTTAGCAAGATTTGCAATATGATGAACACCATAGTAAATAGAAGGACAACATAATAATATATGTCCATAGATATGGAACGGTTACTTGGTTACTTACAACAAACAAACCACATGCTCAATAGCAGAAGCATAAAAACTCCAAAGCTCATACCTGAATGATGCTACTTGGCTTCATTAAAGGGAGGCCAAGTTCATATAATTTCTTAGAACCCCAGCTCTCGAACCAATGAAGACCAGCACATTCTTCTAGCATGTGTATAACAGCAGATTGAGTTATGATGTTATCAATCTTCCATTCCCCTAAATCAACCACAGGAATACTCTTCATTTTGTATTTAGATAGCAAGAGAAGCATCGTCAGAAAGGAGTTTGATTTCTGCAAAGCCAGAAATGGAGCCCAGCGGAATGAACCCGAAATGTCCCGAACCTAAGTAATCACATGTTACGGTGTTAGTCAGCACAATTTCCCGAATAGCTTTCTAAAAGGAAAATCGGTAAATGTTTAAGGAAAAATAACTAGTTCAGTATAAAGAAATAACCTTTGTATTCTTATAGAGATCTGACGAAGTTAATGTCTCAAAAAAGTTTCCAGAAGTCGCAGTTGGAGATTCAGGATGCAAACTTCTGAATCTCGGAGAAGAGACTCCATTAACAGCTGCTGCCAATGCAGGGCTGAGTGTATCATCTGGTCCATCGATTACCGAATCAAAAGCAGAATTTCCCTCCATTTTTTCTGACTGAAAAGTATGTGACAAATTGGTTTAAGCATCTTCATTGGAAAGGAGGACAATGTGCAACAAGAATTCCACTGTCTTTGTAACAATTTATTAGATGTTGATCCATTTGAAAACTTGCTTTTAACCTTTTCCCAGCTTTTAAAGGCAACATATGTTCATCAATTCCATAGTTGTGAATGGGAAGAAACATGTTTAATTGTGATTTTATGTATAGGGTGCATACCTGATGCAGGATCCATACCACAATGCCGGCAAATTCCACGATGCCAATATATCTATCAATCCAACTAGCATCTTCAGGGGCATCAACATCCACAACAGGTGCACTTAGTATTTTGTGCCGCGATAGTAACTTAACAGCTTCGGCCAAAGTTGCATCTGATCTTATCTCAATTACTGCAGATAAGAATAACAATCATTGCAACAACCAGATATTATTAGTACCATAAGAGAAATAAACCATAAAACACTATACAAAAAGAACCGCTAACAGATCAACTTTTCACTGGTAGACATTTAAGGATCCCAACTTAGGTCGCTTAACTCAACAAGCAAAGAATGAAGTGATTTCGGTATGCTGAAGAGTACTCTCATTTTTAAGATTCAGTTTCTCAATAATTTTCTACTGAAAATAACCAACGCTTAACCAACCAAAAAAATCTACGAAACCTCCTCCCAACTTGAATGACGCAGATTTTGTACCTTACTTTGTATTTTCTTGCTAGGCAAACATAAAAAAGGGGAGAGAGGGAAAACATCAATCGAATTCAGAGAGAGAGAAAGAGAAAAAAGGAACAAAACGAATCATGTTTCTCAACTCTGATAAGATCTCAGGGTAGAGTGATTACGATTCACTTGATAAAGTATGTACGCATGATCTTATTTGAACTATAGTCGATTGAGCAAAATTAGACACAAATCCTATAAATTCCTTCAGCTAAGAATGACTAAAATGTTAAATTCACCCCAGCTCGCACAAAACAAGCCTTTGATACACTTCTTATGCAGAGTATAAAACAACTACTATTACATAAAGATTAATTACATCTTTGTGGGTCATCAATCTCACCCACAAGCTACAATCAAAATTCTTAATATCTAAAACAAGTAATTAGCGGATACCAAGACGACGATCATATTGCTTTAACAACAAGAAACCTATGATAAACAAGGACAAGTAGTAGATTTACCTTGATTAGACGGAGCAGGAGGAAAATCAGAAACAGGAATGTTCTCGAAACAAGCGTTGAGCTTCTCAGTAGGACTAAGCTGTGGTTCTTGTACATCCCATAGATCCTCCACTTGCATACCTACCTTTGCTTCTGGGCTTCTTGGCGTTTGACATCCTTCTTCCATCACCATGCTTTCTCTCTCTTTTTCTTTTTTCTACAAACTTCACTCTTTCTTTCTCTCTGGTTGTTCCAAAGTGATTGAATAAATCAAGAGTTCGATGCTTGTTGCTTTCTATGAAAGTGATCCAATTATTACACTAAATAAAATACTAGTCACTCTTCCGATATTACTATTTAGTACCAATAAAAATAGAAAATGCACGTGGATCATGATATGGTAATTCTGAGGAGCATGTCCACGGACCCGATATAACTCTTAACTGATGACCATAATTATTCTCCTTTTCATAATTATTAAAATAAAATTTATTGTCTAAAAATGTAAAAATATTTGTTGCTACAAAAAATTTAAAATTAAAATTAAAATTATCCTCATATATAGCTACAAGAAATAGTAATAGTAACTCAATGGTTAAAAGTTTAAGTCGATGTTTTTTAATCACAATTTTGTAAAACCTTAAATTAATGGAGTATTATATTTTGTGACGAAACAAATACGTAGGAAGAGGGATCGGGTGTAAATGAAGCTGCGCGGTGAAAGTGGGATGATTGGGGTCGACGGTCTATTCGGGTAGTTATTCTTATCCAGAAAAGAGAAACCATTATTTTAATCGATTTAGAAGGCTAAGACTTATCCGGTTTTGCAGAAGAGCCAAATCCAAACAAGTAGTAATAAATCAGGGGGCTGCTGCATTTGCATTACGTGGACAATGCCGACTTTCATGACTGATTAAGACATGTGACAAGTGGCTTTTTATACTTCCATACAACTTAACTGTCCTTTTACTCTTTAAAGATACAAAAAATCCACCTCACGCAATAAGTTAAACATGCAGGCATACGAATTACGATGAAAGCCAGGGGCGGCCGGACCGCACTTGCTATAGACCCAAAAATTTAAGAGCTCAAAATTATTATTTTTTTATATATATTAATATATTATTTATATAATTATCTCTTATTATTAATAAATTTATTTTTTTATTATCATATTATTTTTTAATAACTCGATTTCTTCCTCTAATTAATATAACTAAAATAGTTTTCTGTCAATTTTATTTTATTTTTTTATTTAATTATATTTTTCTATTCATTAGTTGGTCACGTAACTATATCTAATAATCTAACTTATTATTTATTTTCCTTATATAAATTATACTCTCTCCGTCCCAATTTATATGAATGTGTTTGACTGGACATGGAGTTTATGAAATAAAGGAAGACTTTTGAAACTTGTAATCTTAAATAAATCATAGAAATTTGTGGGCTAGAAATTATCTCATTAATGGTAAAAAAAAAAAATCTAAAGTTGAATTGTTACCAAATATAGAAATGGACCTTACTAAAAAAAAGGAGACACTTAAGTTGGGACGGAGGAAGTATGTTTTCTGGGTTCTTCCATTTCAGTTGTGATGCAATCAACGTTAAATTCATTTGATTTTATGTGCTTTATAAAACTAAGTTCTCATTTTTTTTTAATTTCACATCCTCACTTATCTAATTTTTTAAAAACGGTGTTCATTAATATATATATATATATATATATATATATTGAGCATCAGATGATGTTGAGCCGCCTCTGATGAAAGCGAGAAGAGGCGAATTCAAAATTTGAAGTTCATAAGTTTAAGATTTTAACTTTTATATTAGGTTTTAAATTAATAATTTATATATTTTTAATAATTTTTTTTAGAATACAAAGTTTAGATTAAAGTTACTGATTCGGCCGAATCCGTAATCAATTAACTCCGCCCCGAAAGTAGTACTAGTAATTAAGTTATGACAGAATTAGTATTGCGAATAAAGGGGCAGAAAACGTGAATATTTTTGAGTTCATATTTAAGCTGGTTGGTTTTTGAATGTTTTATTTGATGTTTGAAGCAAGGAGAATAAGCGAATTAGAAAGTGGATGTTAATGCATAATTGATAATTGAAAAATAAAATAAAGTGTTACTTGTTATAAAATAAAACCGTAAAGTAAATAAATCGAAGACAAGTATAGAGAGATTGATATATTATTCAAATTTCAAACTTAGGTATATAATGAACTGAAAATTCTTCTATTTATAGAAGAAAGGAAGCAGTTGCGAGGCTTTTCAGGAAGCAACTGCAAGGCTTTTCTTTAGCTGCTTGTAAGCTGTCTGCATAAGTTGCTTGCAACCTGCCTGTTTAATAAGAAGCTGCTGCAAATTATTTTTTTGAGCTGCTTGCAACCTGCCTGCATCAGATGCTTGTAGATAAATTTCAACAGAGTACTAAATAGATAATCTTCTTCAGGAAGATTATCTATAACGGAGTAATAAATGAGCATCCACAATATAATTATTTTTATAACACTCCCCCTTGATTGTTCATTAAAAGGTATTGTGCCTTGTTAAAACCTTATTAGGAAAAATCCAGTGGGAAAAATCCTAGTGAAGGAAAAAGAGTACACATATTTAGTAATACGCATTTCTAGATGCCTCATTAAAAACCTTATAAGAAAAATCCTATGGGAAAAAACCTTAGTAAGGAAAAAAGAGTACATCGTGTATTTTATTCCTCCTAATGAAAACCTTGTTTCAAATATTTGAGTCTCCGCATTCCAATCTTGTATACCATTTTCTCAAAAGTTGAAGTTGACAAAGATTTAGTGAATAAATCTGCCGGATTATCACTTGAACGGATTTGTTACACATCAATGTCACCATTTTTCTGAAGATCATGTGTGTAAAATAATTTTGGTGAAATGTGCTTCGTTCTATCTCCTTTTATAAATCCTCCATTCAATTGGGTTATGCATGCAGCATTGTCTTTGTATAAAATTGTGGATCTTTTCTCACATTCCAAACCACATTTTTCTCGAATAAAATGAATTATTGATCTCAACCATACACATTCCCTACTTGCTTCATGAATAGTTATTATTTCAGCATGATTTGAAGAAGTAGCTACAATAGATTGCTTTGTGGAGCGCCATGATATGATAGTACCTCTACATGTAAACACGTACCCGATTTGAGATCTAACTTTATGGGGATCAAATAAATAACCTGCATCTGCATAACTAACAAGATCTGCACTATCTTTGTTAGCAAACTCATATCAAGAGTTCCCTTTAAATATTGCAATATATGCTTAATCCCGTTCCAATGTCTCCGTGCAGTAGAATAACTATATCTTGCTAGTAAATTAACAGAAAATGTTATGTCAGGCCTTGTAGCATTAACAAGATACATTAGTGCACCAATTGCACTGAGATAGGGTACTTCGGGACCAAGGAGTTCCTCATCCTCTTATGGAGGTCGGAACACATCTTTATTCACTTCAAGTGATCGAACAACCATCGGTGTACTCAATGGGTGCGCTTTATCCATGTAAAGGCGTTTTAAGACCATTTCTGTATAGGCAGATTGATGGATAAAGATCCCGTCTGCTAAATGTTCAATTTGCAGACCAAGACAAAGTTTTGTCTTTCCAAGATCTTTCATCTCAAATTCTTTCTTAAGATATTCAATTGCCTTTTGGAGCTTTTCTGGAGTTCCAACAATATTTATGTCATCAACATAAATAGCAAGTATAACAAATTCTGAAGTCATTTTCTTTATAAAAATACATGGAAAAATAACATCATTTATGTAACCCTCTTTCAGCAAATATTCACTGAGGCGATTATACAACATGCGCCCAGATTGCTTTAAACCGTACAAAGATCTTTGTAATCTGATTGAATACATTTTCCGAGATTTTGAATATGCTTTAGGCATTTTAAATCCTTCACGGATTTTCATGTAAATTTAAGTGACCCGTATAGATAAGCTGTAACCACATCCATTAGATGTATTTCAAGCCTTTCACATAAGGCTAAACTGATGAGATATCGAAATGTTATGGCATCCATAATAGGTGAATATGTTTCTTCATAATCGACTCCAGGTCGTTGTGAAAATCCTCGTGCAACAAGGCGAGCCTTGTATCTTTCAACTTCATTTTTATCATTCCTTTTTCGCACAAAAACCCATTTATGACCAACTGACTTTATACCAGCGGGTGTTTGGACTACTGGTCCAAAGACCTCTCTTTTAGCAAGTGACTTCAATTGCAGTTCAATTGACTCTTGCCATTTTGTCCAATCAGATCTTTATCGACATTCTTTGACAGATCGGGGTTCAAGATTCTCACTATCTTGCATAATGTTAAGTGCAATATTATATGCAAAAATATTATCCACCACTATTTCAGATCTATTTAAATTAATCCCATCACCAGTAGAACTTATTAAAAGTTCCTCACTCACTTGAGTTTCAGGTTCATTGATTTCTTCAGGAATCTCAGAACTAATCAGATCTTGGGTCTCTTCAGGAGATCCCTTCATAATATCATTTTGATCATTTGCCGATTTTCTTTTTCTAGGATTTCGATCCTTAAAATCCAAAGTTCTACCACGCTTCAGGCGTGCTTTAGGTTCACTAGCTCTCATGCTAGTAGATGGTCCTGCTGGGACATCAATTCGGATAGGCACATTTTCTGCAGGGATATGTGACTTATTTATCCTTTTCAAATCAGTAAATGTGTCTGGCATTTGATTTGCTATATTCTGTAAATGGATGATCTTCTGGACCTCCTGATTACATATAGGGGTACGTGGATCAAAGTGAGATAATGATAAAACTTTTCACATAATTTCTCTTTTGATTTTCTTTTTCTATCCCCCTAATTGTGGGAAATTTATTTCATCAAATCGACAATCTGCAAATCGAACAGTAAATAAATCTCCCGTCAATGGTTCAAGGTAGCGAATAATAGAGGGTGATTCAAACCCAACATATATTCCTAACCTTCTCTGCGGGCCCATCTTACTGCGCTGTGGTGGTAATACTGGCACATATACAACACATCTAAAAATTCGTAGATGGGCAATATTTGGTTCATGACCAAAAACTAATTGTGACGGAGAATATTTATTATAATGTATCGGTCTGAGACGGATAAGTGATGCTGTGTGCAAGATAACATGGCCCCAAACAGTTGTGGATAATTTTATTTTTATAAGTAGTGGTCTTGCTATCAACTGCAGGTGTTTAATAAATGACTCTGCAAGGCCATTTTGAGTATGAACATAAGCTAGAGGATGTTCAACTTTTATCCCAACTGATAGACAGTAATCATCAAAAGCTTGAGATGAGAATTCTTCAGCATTATCAAGGCAAATAGCCTTTATAGGATAATCTGGGAATTGTGCCCTTAATCGAATTATTTGGGCTAATAACTTTGCAAACGCCAGGTTGCGAGATGATAGTAGGCACACATGGGACCATCTTGAAGATGCATCTATTAGGACCATAAAATATCTGAACAACCCACTTGGTGGGTAAATAGGCCCACATATATCCCCATGTATACGCTTAAAAAAGGCAGGGAACTCAATGCCAACCTTCATTGGTGATGGTCTAGTGATCATTTTGTCTTGATAACAAGCATCACAAGAAAATTCATCATTTATAAGAATCTTCAGGTTTATTAATGGATGCCCACTTAAATTTTCAGTAATTTGTCTCATCATTATTGATCCAGGATGGCCCAAACGGCCATGCCAAAGCATAAAAGTTTTTGAATTAGTAAACTTCCGGTTTACGATAGAGTGTGCTTCAACTGTACTAATCTTTGAATAGTATAGGCCAGAAGATAGAGTTGGTAACTTTTCTACAATGCACTTCTGGCCAGAAACATTCTTTGTAATACAAAGATATTCCATATTCATTTCATCTATCATCTCAACATGATACCCATTTCGGTGGATATCCATAAAACTCAACAAGTTTCTTCGGGACTTGGAGGAGAATAATGCATTGTCTATAATACGTTTTGTTTCCTTAGACAGAAATACAATAGCTCTTCCGGAGCCTTCAATCAAACTTATATTACCAGAAATTGTAGAAACATTTGCTTTTTTACTTATACAAATAAGAAAAGTATTTCTGATCTTTGAATATGGCATGAGTTGTTCCACTATCAATTACACAAATATTTTCATGATTGGTCTTTGATCCAAACATAATTTGAGGATTATCCATATTCTTCAAAATGACATAAATAAAATAAATATGACAGTAAACATTATTATCAAAGCATAACTTTTATTTATGTACAACTATTACATAACCATACTATCTATTACAAATAACAAAAATTAAAATATTTACATCTTTACAGATTCATCACCGCTCACATGACTTGTTTCTCCTTCGGGAGTGCGAAGTAATTAGCTACATCCAAATGCATGAAGTCTAAATTATCTTCAGAAATAAAATTTGCTTCAGCATTTTTCTCAGTCTTTTTCAGGGAGGCTTGATACAACTCAACCAGGTGCTTTGGCGTACGACATGTACGTGACCAATGCCCTTTTCCTTCACATCTATAGCATGCATTTTCTGCGTTTGCTGCTTGCACCGTTTCATGCTTTTGTTCCTTCCTTTTTCACTGCTGGTGGTGAGGATGGTTCTTTGGTGCATTATTATTACCATGATTAGTGTTTCTTCCCCGACCACGGCCATGACCACTACTGGGGCCACGTCCTCTTCCACGCTTAGCTTGGTGGAAGCTTGCCTCATTCACTTCAGGGAATGGACAAGAACCAGTAGGTCGGCTTTCATGATTTTTCATTAATAGCCCATTATGTTGCTCTGCTACAAGAAGATGTGAGATAAGTTCAGAATACTTTTTGAATCCCATCTCTCGATATTGCTGCCGCAGGAGCATGTTCGAGGCATGAAAAGTGGTGAAAGTTTTCTCCAACATATCATGATCAGTAATATTATCACCACATAATTTTAATTAGGAAATAATTCTGAACATAACGAAATTATACTCACTGATAGATTTAAAATCTTGTAGCCTTAAATGAGTCCAATCATATCGTGCCTGTAGAAGAACGACCATCTTTAAGTGGTCATATCTATCTTTCAAATTATCCCACAGTATGACTAGATCTTTAACAGTAAGATATTCCATTTTCAGGCCCTCATCAAGGTGATAGCGTATGAATATCATTATTTTGGCACGGTCTTGGTTTGACGCCTTATTTTTGTCCTTGATGGTGTCTGCCAGACCCATCGCATCAAGATAAATTTCGGCATCAAGCACCCAAGACATGTAGGTTTTGCCCGATATATCCAGGGCTACAAATTCAAGTTTAGAAAGATTTGACATTATTTAGAAAAAGAAAGTTCGTACATGTGATACTTTCAAAGTGTTTGCTCGAGATGGCAGAGTCTCGTGCTGATAATGTGTTATAAAATAAAAACTGTAAAGTAAATAAATTGAAGACAAGATAGAGAGATTGAGATATTATTCAAACTTCAAACTTAGGTACATAATGAACTGAAAACTCCTCTATTTATAGAAGAAAGGAAGCAGCTGCGAGGCTTTTCAGGAAGCAGCTGCAAGGCTTTTCTTTAGCTGCTTGTAAGCTGTCTCTATGAGTTGCTTGCAACCTGCCTGTTTAATAAGAAGCTGGTGCAAATCATTTTATTGAGCTGCTTGCAACCTGCCTGCATCAGCTGCTTGTTGATAAACTTCAACAGAGTACTAAATGGATAATCTTCTTCAGGAAAATTATCTATAGCGGAGTAATAAATGGACATCCACAATATAGTTATTTTCATAACATTACTAAGTAAGTAGGGACAATAATTCTCCGGTTTACATGAGTATATTTAAGGAGTCTTTCTCTTTTTTTATTTGTTTCTTACCAAGGCTTTTCTTTGGAATAATTTTTAAATGATTTTATATTATATACATTCGTATTGTAAAAAATCATTTATATTGATCAATTATGCATTATATCACCATATCCCACCACAAGTTAAACATCTAACTTTTGAAAATATGAGAGAATCGATCGGGATTTGAGAAATTGTATTAGGGTTTATGTGAGAGAGAAGAGAGAAGAAAAGATCTTTCTAGATCTGATTTGGAGAAAATGACCCCGACAGGGCCGATCTGGGTTGACCCTTCTTATTATATATGGCCCAAAATACAAAATGACCAATACAATGTAAATCAGAACAAACTAGCTACTAAAATATAAATGGGCCAGTTCCGTAATTACAATAGGCCCAATTACAAGTAAAATAAAGGGATTTTTACCTTCCTATACACTATTTGAAACTTTATTACCCTTCCTACTCAAGATTCAATTTAATTACATAAGCATATATAATTTACCGATTCTATACACGTTAGAAATTAAATGAGTATCCCTTTATATTAGGAATTGAATAAGGAATCTATTATTTCTCATCCTTATTCTCTCTCCCTCCTGCTCTCTTTCTCCGTCTCTCTCTGTCTCTCAATCTCTCATTCTTTGTTCTTTCCCCAATTTTTCTTTCTGTAATATCCTCTATTTTTATCCTCTTTTATGTTGTATATTTTTTTTTTAATGAAATTCATCAATGGATTTCAATCGTTTTACTATAGAGTTTTAATTTAGAAATTTTCTTTCATGTTGCACAATTAGTGTTCAAATTGAAATTGTCAATCAATAAATTTTGAAGGTATTTGACTCTCCACCATTGACATCCATTAAAAAGCTTTGAAACTTTGAATTCGAATTTGGGTTTTCAAAAACCATTATTTGTTTGGATTGGGTGTTGTTGCAAATAATTGAGAATATTATTTGGAGCTTATATCTCAATTTTGTGAGTGTTTGGTGAAGATTAGACTTGATTTTGACTGAATTTCAGATTGAAACTCAAAGACGACGACGAAGAAGAACACACGATATACAATATACTTACGAAATTATAGTAAAGTTGTAGTATAATTGTATGTAAATTGTATTATATTGTAGTTATATATTTTTTTTATTTGAATGTTGTATGAAAGTTGAAAAATAGTTGTATAATGTATGAATCGTTTGTATTAAATTTATATTTAATTTATCAATACAATCTTTCTACATAAAGTTATTGATATGTATCAAAATTGTATTAAGAGAGAAAGTTTTGATTGGAATTTTAGAGAGGAAGAAACACACACCACATACAAAATATATACAAATCAGATACAAAATATACAAAAGACATATTGTATAAAATTTGTATGAAAATTATATTTAAGTTGTATGATGTTGTAGATGTATTTTAATTAGGTAAAAATAATGTATGAAAGTTGTAAATAAGTGTATACTATATAATTAGTTGTATGAAATTTATTTTTAGTATGTATGTTGTTATAGATATATCAATTTATATTAAATTTTTACGAAATTTATTTTTAAATTTGTATGTTGTTGTACCATCAAATTATATAATATTAATTGTAAGTACGATGTATCTATTTTAGTGCTGATTTAAATAGGTTTCGCTAATTTGTGATAGATTAGTGTATTGGGTAAGTTAACCAATCAAGTGAAGGAGCATACTTTAGTAGCCCCGCACGATAGTTATTAACCTCGTAAACTCTTTGGACAAATTTTGATACATATCAACAACTTTATATAAAAAGATAGTATTGATAATTTAAATATAAATTTTATACAACGATTCATACATTATACAACTATTTTTTTAACTTTCATACAATATTCAAATAAAAAAATATATATAACTACAACAAAATACAATTTACATACAATTATACTATAACTTTACTACAATTTCGTAAGTATATTATATGTCATGAATTCTTCTTCTTCTTCTTCTTCTTCTTCTTCTTCTTCTTCTTCTTCTTCTTCTTCTTTTTCTTCTTCTTCTTCTTCTTCTTTCTTCGAGTTTCAATCTGAAATTCAGCCAAAATCAAATCTAATCTTCACTAAACACCCTTAAAATTGAGATATAAACTCCAAATAATATTTTCAATTGTTTGCAACAACACCCAATCCAAATAAATAATGGTTTTCGAAAACCCAAATTCGAATTCAAATCTTCAAAGCCTTTTAATACATGTCAATTGTGGAGAGTCAAACACCTTCAAAATTTATTAAGTCGACATCTATACAAGTCCTTGTTGTCCCATATGACAGAGTGCAAAAGGCTTCAATTTTCATAAAATGTATGACAATGCAACTTATCTAGAACCTCTTATATTGAAGTTGGGGCAGTTTGGGTAAGAATTCAAAAACTGTTAAAGTGACGTAATGGAGCCTTAAATACGTTTGCTAATTTTTTTGTTGGTACACTTTAATTTCTGAAATTCTATGAATTTCTGAACGTTAGTAATTGGCATATCCCCAACTACGTGTAATTAATATGGAAATAGGATAGGGAAAGAGGAGAGGAGAGAAAAAAGGTGTAACTGAATCCCTCAAATTAAGGCACTAATAATGGGTTGTATATAAATTGTAAGGAAAACTTGTTTATGGCGGGTAATATACAAAACTAGGACAATTTTGGTAAATAAGTTTCAAATATTGTATAGGAATGAAAAAATCCCTAAAATAAATAGAAGGCTATTCTGATCAGTCTTTCCTTTTGGGCCCAGATGCCAAATAGTTCATGAGTCCAACACCCCCCTCCAAGGTGGAGGGGGATAACACCTCCAACTTGCGAAGAAATTGGTGATGAAGCAGCCCGGTTAAAGGTTTTGTGAGAACATCAGCAAGCTTCTTTGAAGTGGAAACATGAGAAAGTTGAATAAAACCATCAGAAAGCTCCCCTCGAACAAAGTAACAATCAGCCTCAATATGCTTTTTTTGCTCATGGAAAATGCGATTTTTGGCAATATGAACAACTGCATGGTTGTCACAAAATACAGAAATAGGATCAGAGACCTGAACACCAAAATCAGTTAGAACTCATGCAAGCCAAGTCAATTCAGTCACCACCTTGCTGAGGTCTCTATATTCAGCCTCAACAGAAGATAGAGACACTACAAGCTGCTTCTTAGACTTCAAAGAGATTAAGCTATCACCCAAAAACACATAGAATCCAGTAACAAATCGCCTGGTATCCGGGCACGCTGCCCCATCACTGTCTGAATAGGCTGAAATAGTGAAATCAGAGGAGTTAGAGTAGAATAAGCCAAGATAAGGTGTGCCCTTGAGGTACCTCAACATATGTAAAGCAACATCCAGATGAGTGACTCTTGGAGATTGAAGAAACTGACTAAGATGTTGCACCCTAAAACAAATATCAGGCCTATTGTGGGTTAGGAATAACAACTTCCCAGCCAGACTCCTATATCTCTCAGGTTGAGCCAATAGATCACCACAATCAACTTTAAGTTTGGAGTTTAAGTCCAAAGGACAAATAACAGAAGCAACCTCTAGACAATCAAATTCCCTCAAAAGATCAAATACAAATTTTTTCTGCTTTAGAAGCACGCCACCATGTAAAGAAGAAACCTCAATCCCCCAAAAATAATGAAGAGTGCCAAGATATTTGATTTTGAGATGGGCATCAAGAAATGACTTCAAAGCAGTAATTTCAGCAAGATCATCCCCAGTTAATATTATATCATCAACATAGGCATCAATGATAATCATATGACCAGGAGAACCCTTGATGAACAAGGAGTAATCATTAAGGGAATGAGTATAACCTCTAGAGTAGAGAGCTTGAGAAAGCTTAGCATAACATTGCCTTGAGGCTTGTCTCAAGCCATGGAGGGACTTTTGTAAACGACAAACTAATGTAGAAGAGGAAGAAGATGGGGCAGTAGTGACAGAAAGACCAGGATGAAGCTTCATATAGACTTCCTCATCCAAATCACCATGTAAAAAGGCATTGTTAACATCTAATTGAAAAAAAGATCAACCATTCTTAACTGCAACAACTACCAGACACTTAACAGTGGACATCTTTACAACAGGGAAAAAAGTTTCATTAAAGTCCACCCCTCAACCTGGGTGTCACCCCTAATAACAAGCCTAGATTTATACCTTTCAACAGTGACATCGTCCCTATACTTAATCTTATAGACCCACTTACAACCAATATGTTTCTTCCCACTAGGCAATGCAACAATGTCCCAAGTGTGATTGGCCTCTAGGGCCTCAGGCTCTTTCCTCATAGCATCCTGCCAAGCTGGTATAAGTGCATATTGGGAATAAGTAGTGGGTTAAAAAGTTGCAGAAGGAGTCAGAACAATGATGCAAGAGAAGGAATGTAGCAAATGGAAAACATAATCAGTCAAGCGGGGAGGAAGATTATGAGTTCTTTCAGACCTTCTGAGAGGGCCAACAACAAGATGAGCTGTTTTAGTGTCATGACCCAAACTAACCCCTATCGTGATGGCGCCTATCGTAGAACTAGGCAAGTCGACTTATTTCCAAAACAAACCGATATTTTCATTTCAAAGATAATTTCAATGTTATTTAACATAAAAACCTTTATAAAGGAGTTCCAATCAAAATAAAAGTACGGAAGAAAAATTCCGACATCGGGGTGTCACTAGTCATGAACATCTACTACAATCTGTCTAACAATATCAAGACTAACTCAGCCTGGAAAATTTTTAAATACAACTAGAGGAAGATAAGAGGGAGAAGAGCAGGGCTGCGATCGCCAGGCAGCTACCTTGCTATCCCCGGGAAAATCTGTAATCAGAACGATCAACAGCCACTACCATGTCCAGCTACACCTGGATCTGCACACAAGGTGCAGGGAGCAACGTGAGTACGCCAACTCAGTAAGTAACAACAATAAATAAAGACTGAGCAGTAGTGAAGATCAATAAAGCATATAACATTCATATCAGGAAATCTTAGTAAAATACCACATGCTTTTAAAATCAGGTTTTGAATCAAAACATCTCGTTTAAACCCAGTTCGAGTAAAAATCATTTAAAGATATTTTTCAACAGTTTTCAGACAGAGGAAAAATGCAAAGGTGAGCAAAAATGATGAAATCATAAACAGCCCCTCGGGCAAAACATCACTCATATACAGCCCCTCGGGCAAACCTCACAGTCACTCGTGCCACTCGGGCATACCTCACAATCACTCTTGCCATTCGGGCATACCTCACAATCACTCTTGCCACTCGGGCATACCTCATAATCACTCTTGCCGCTCGGTCATACCTCACAATCACTCATGCCTCCTAGTCACTCAGCACTCGGCACTCGCACTCAGTAGGTACCTGCGCTCACTAGGGGTGTGTACAGACACCGGAGGGGCTCCTTCATCCCAAGTGCTATATTAAGCCAAATCATGGCATAAATCACTCAGGCCCTCGGCCGATATCAAATATGCTGAGGCATGCAGCCCGATCCCATAAATATCCTCACAAATCAGGCCCTCGGCCTCACTTAGTAATAAACCTCTTAAGCCACTCGGGCATTTCAGTAAAAATAGGGCATTCGACCCAAAACAACATTTATATGCATCAAAATAGAGTCTTGAAACTGTGTTATGCAGTAAACAAGTATAACCATGATTGAGTATAGATTTTCAATCGAAAATAGTGAGAGGATAGTAAGAAAAGGCCCCTAAGTGTCCAAACAGCACTGACAAAAGGCCCAAAACATGGCATTCAACCCAATTTACAGAAACTCTTTCTAAAACATGTAAGTATCATATAGTTTCAACAAAATATGCAACTTCACAGTTGCTACGGGACGGACCAAGTCACAATCCCCAACAGTGCACGCCCACACGCCCGTCACATAGCATGTGCGTCACTTCAAAATAGTAAAATGATACGAAATCCGGGGTTTCATACCCTCAGGACTAGATTTACAATCGTTACTTACCTCGAACCGGTCAAATCTCTACCCCGCAATGCTCTTGCCTCTGGACTTGTCCTCCAAATGCTCCGAATCTATTCACAATTAATACAATACCATCAATACGCGCTAATGGAATGAATTCCACAAGAAAAGCTACAAAATTAGACCAAAACCCAAAATTGGCTCAAACCCGGCCCCGAGCCCACATCTTGAAATCCTACAAAATTCACAAAACTAGAAAGCTCATTACTTTACGAATCTAACCATACCAAATTCATCAAAATCCGACATCGTTTGGTCCTTCAAATCCTTAAATTACTCTCCAACTATTCCAAGCCCTAACCCCTCATTTTCACTAATTACATGATTAAATAACGGGAAATCACCATATATACGAGTATTAGGGCTCAAGAAACTTACCTCACTGATAGCCCTTGAATCACCTTTCAAAAATCACTCCAAAAGCTCTAAAAACCGACTTGAAAATGATGGAAATGAACCAAATTCGTGAAGGGTTCTAATTAAAGTTTCTGCCTAGGTTTTTCGCACATGCGGGCTCTTTTTCCGCGCCTGCGGGACTGCACCTACGGTCAAGGCGCCGCATCGGCGAACTCTACTTAATTCCCCAGCTTTCACACCTGCGCTCCAGGCCTCGCACATGCGGGCTCGCAGGTACGGCCAAATCCTTCGCGCCTGCGCTCCAGCCTTGGCCTCATATTTTTCCGTATCTGCGCAGTAAATTCTCGCGCCTGCAAAAGCTCACCTGCGCGTTTTCCTCCGCTTTTGTGAAGCCTGCCCAGCATTCCCCTTTCCGCATCTGCTCCCCGGGTTTCACACCTGTGCAACCTGCCTAGCCCAGCATTGCCCGCACCTGCGAGCTCCCCACACGCACCAGCGGCCTTGCACCTGCAACTCTTTCTTCCGCAGGTGCGAAAATAGCAGTAGCAGCAGCTTCAGCTGCATTTTCCAACTTCGACAAATCCGTTAACCTCCCAGAATCACCCCGAGGCCTTCGGGACCTCAACCAAAAATACCAACAAGTCATATATCAACATACCAACTTAGTCGAACCTTCGAATCACTCAAAACAATATCAAATCATCAAATTACCCTCGGATTTAAGCCTAAGAAATTCTAAATTTCCAAATTCGGCAACCGATGCCGAAACTAACCAAACCACGTCTGAATGACCTCAAATTTTGCACACACATCATAAATGACACTACGAACCTATCCCAACTTTCGGAATTCCATTCCGATCCTGATATCAAATTTTTCACTACCGACCGAAATCGCAAAATTACCAATTTCGCCAATTCAAGCCTAATTCTACCACGGACCTCCAAATCACATTTCGAACGCACTCCTATGTCCAAAATCACTTGACGGAGCTAACAGAACCATCAGAATGCAAATCCGAGATCATTTCCAGTTGACTTTTCTAACTTAAGTTTCTACTTAAGAGACTAAGCGTCTCAATTCACTCTGAAACCACTCCGGTCCCAAACCAACTAACCCGATATAACATAATATAGTTGAATAACACGAAAAGAAGTAGAAATGGGGAAAACGGGGCTATAACTCTTGAAACGACCGGCCGGGTCATTACATCCTCCCCCTCTTAAACATCCGTTCGTCCTCGAAAAGGTCTAGAAATATACCTGGAGTGTCGAATAGGCGTGGATATCTGCTCCGCATCTCCCGCTCAATCTCCCAGGTGGCCTCCTCCACAGGCTTACCTCTCCATTGCACCTTCACTGAAGCTATATCCTTTGATCTCAACCTTCGAACCTGCCGATCCAAAATAGCCACCGGCTCCACATTATAAGTCATATCACCCTCCAACTGAACCGTGTTGAAATCCAAAACATGGGACAGATCTCCAATATAATTCCGTAGCATGGAAACATGAAACACTGGATGCACACTCGACAAGCTGGGTGGCAAGGCAAGCTTATAAGCCACCTCCCTTATCCTTTGAAGCACCACAAAAGGCCCAATGAACCGGGGGCTCAACTTGCCCCTCTTCCCAAACCTCATAACACCCTTCATAGGTGATACCTTTATAAAAACCTTCTCCCCAACCATAAAAGACACATCACGGACCTTCCTATCCGCATAGCTCTTCTGCCTAGACTGCGCCATGCGAAGCCGCTCTTGAATCAATTTCACCTTATCTAATGCGTCCTGGACCAAGTCTGTACCTAAGAGCCTAGCCTCACCGGGCTCAAACCATCCAACCGGAGATCTACACCTCCTCCCATATAAAGCCTCGTACGGAACCATATGAATACTCGACTGATAACTATTGTTATATGCAAACTCTGCGAGTGGCAGAACTGGTCCCATGAACCCCCAAAGTCAATGACACAAGCACGAAACATGTCCTCCAATATCTGAATAGTGCGCTCGGACTGCCTGAGGGTGAAAAGTTGTGCTCAACTCAACCTGAGTACCCAACTCTCGCTGCACGACCCTCCAAAACTGCGATGTGAACTGAGTACCCCTATCTTAAATGATGGAAACTGGGACACCATGCAGGCGAATGATCTCTCGGATGTAAATCTCAGCCAACCGCTTTGAAGAGTAAGTAGTACCAGCTGGAATAAAGTGCGCGGACTTAGTCAGCCGATCCACAATAACCCAAATAGCATCGAACTTCCTCGAAGTCCGTGGGAGCCCAACTACAAAGTCCATGGTGATCCGTTCCCACTTCCACTCTAGGATCTCTAATCTGTGAAGCAAGCCACCCGGTCTCTGATGCTCATACTTAACCTGTTGAAAGTAGAGACATCGAGCCACAAACTTAACTATATCCTTCTTCATCCGCCTCTACCAATAGTGCTGCCTCAAATCCTGGTACATCTTCGCGGCACTGGGTGGATGGAATGCCGTGAGCTGTGGGCCTCCTCAAGAATCAACTCTCGAAGCCCATCTACATTAGGCACACTTATCCGGCCCTGCATTCTCAGCACGCCGTCATCACCAATAGTCACATCCCTAGCATCACCTTTTCGAACCCTGTCCTGAAGAATGAGCAAGTGGGGGTCATCATACTGACGCTCCCTGATATGGTCATAAAGAGAAGACCTGGAGACCACACAAGCCAATACCCGACTAGGTTCCGAAATATCCAATCTGACAAGCTGGCTCGCCAAGGTCTGAACATCCAATGCCAAAGGTCTCTCTGCTACTGGAACATATGCTAAACTCCCCAAACTCTCTGTCTGGCGACTCAAAGCATCGACCACCACATTGGCCTTCCCCGGATGGTACAAAATAGTGATATCATAGTCCTTAAGAAGCTCCAACCATCTCCACTGACGCAAATTAAGATCCTTCTGCTTTAACAGTTACTACAGACTCCTGTGATCAGTACAGATTTCACAATGAACCCTATAAAAATAATGACGCAAAATATTCAAGGCATAAACAATGTTTGCTAACTCAAGATCATGGACATGATAGTTCTTCTCATAGGTCTTCAACTGGCACGAGGCATAGGCGATCACCCTACCTTCCTGCATCAAAACATAACCAATGCCTATCCTCTAGGCATCACAATTCACGGTGTAAGAACCTGAAGCTGATGGAAGAACTAACACTGGAGTTATGGTCAAAGGAGTCTTGAGCTTCTGAAAGATCTCCTCACACTCATCCGACCACCTGAATGGAGCACCCTTTTGGGTTAATTTGGTCAAGGGCGATGCAATAGATGAAAATCCCTCCACAAAGTCACGGTAGTAACCCACCAAACTAAGAAAGCTCCTAATCTCCGTGGCTGAGGACGGTCTGGGCCAACTCTGCACCGCCTCTATCTTCTTCGGATCCACCTGAATACCCTCACTGGACACCACGTGCCCCAAGAATGCTACTGAACTGAGCCAAAACTCACATTTAGAGAACTTTGCTAAAGCTTCTCCTCCCTCAATCTCTGTAATATAATCTTCAAATGCTAAGCGTGTTTCTCCTAGCTACGAGAGTACACCAGGATGTCATCAATGAATACAACAACGAATGAGTCCAAATAGGGCTGGAATACACTGTTCATCAAATGCAGGAACGCTGCTGGGGTATTGGTCAGCCCAAAAGACATCACCAAGAACTCATAATGGCCATATCGGGTCTTGAAAGCTGTCTTAAGAATATCTGAATCCCGAATCTTCAGCTGGTGATAATCGGACCTCAAATCAATCTTGGAGAACATCCTCGCTCCTTGAAGCTGGTCGAATAAATCATCAATACGAGGCAAAGGATACTTGTTCTTGACTGTGACCTTGTTCAACTGCTTGTAATCAATACACATTCTCATGGAACCATCCTTCTTCTTCACAAATAGAACCGGTGCACCCCAAGGTTACACACTAGGCCGAATAAACCCCTTATCAAGGAGTTCCTGAAACTGTTCTTTCAATTCCTTCAACTCCGCCGGTGCCATACGATACAGTGGAATAGAAATGGGCTAAGTGCCCGGCACCAAATCAATACCAAAGTCTATATCCCTATCAGGCGGCATATCCGGCAGGTCTGCAGCAAACACATCCGGAAAATCACGTACCACTGGAAAAGAATCAATGACACGAGTCTCTGCACTAACATCCCTCACAAAAGCCAAATAAGATAGTCAACCCTTCTCAACTATGCGCTGAGCCTTCAAATATGAAATCACCCTACTTGGTACATAATCTACAGAACCGCTCCACTCAACCCTCGGAATTCTCGGCATAACCAACGTCACCATCTTAGCGTGACAATCTAGAACAACATGACATGGAGATAACCAATCCATACCCAATATCATATCAAAGTCGGCCATACGGAGAAACAAAAGGTCCACTTAGGTCTCCAGACCCCCAATAGTCACCACACATGACCGATATACGCGGTCCACAATAATAATATCGCCCAGAGGAGTAGATACATGAACAGAAGAAACTAGAGACTCATGGGGCATATCCAGAAAATGGGCGAAATACGAGGAAACATATGAATACGTGGAACTAGGGTCAAATAATACTGACGCATCTCTGTGACAAACTGAGATAATACCCATAATCACAGCATCTGGAGCAATAGCATCTAGCCTGGCAGGGAGGGCATAGAAATGGGCCTGGCCACCCCTGATCTGCCTCCCCCTCTAGGGCGACCCCTAGCTGACTGACCTCCACCCCGAGCTAACTGGGCGGGTGGTGAGGTAACTAGTGCTGAAGTCGGAGGTTGACTCCTCTGCTGAGATAAACCTCCATGACGACGAGGACAATGCCTCCACATATGCCCAAACTCCCCACACTCAAAATAACTCCCTGGCGTTGGTGGTGGAAACTGAAATGAACCCCTAGCACCGGGATGACTGGTAGAAAAACCTAGCATGGAAGAGCCCTGAACAGGTGGAGCACGGGACGAACTCTAAGTTGGAAGGGCACTAAGTGATGGGTGGCCCTGATGAAAACTGTTAGAACCATGGCCAGATAATGCACCCCGATGAAATGGCCGAGCTGACTGAACATGTCTGAAATGACGACCTTTACCGTGCTGGAACTGACCCCCAAAAGGAGCACCGCTGAATCCACCCTTACCACGAGGCCTCTTGGCCTCCCTCTCAACCCTCTCCTGACTGCGAACCATCTCAATCTGTCGAGCAATGTCGACAACCTCATCAAAAGTAGCACCTGAAACCCTCTCTCTGGTCATGAGCAACTATAGCTGATAAGTGAGACCATCAATAAACCTTATGATCCTCTCCCTGTCCGTGGGAACCAACCAGATCGCATGACGGGTCAAAGCATCTCATACTGTGTCACATACATATCACCCTAGCGAAGCCGCTCAAACTGTCTGCGTAGCTCCTCTCTGCGGGACCGAGGCACGAACTTCTCCAAAAAGACCACGGAGAACTGCTGCCAAGTAAGGGGTGCTGCGCCAACAGGACTACGCCTCTCGTAAGTCTCCCACCATATGAGTGCAGCCCCAAAAATCTAAAAGGTAGTGAATGAGACCCCATAAGTCTCCAAAATACAAGCAGTACGGAGTATCCTCTGACACTTGTCCAAAACGTCCTGAGCATCCTCTCTCCCTGTGCCACTGAAAGGTGGCAGCTGGAGTCTCCCAAACCTCTCCAATCTACGATGATCATCCTCAGGCATAATAGGAACCACATAATCATGAGCAACAACAACCAGCTGGGCTGGTGGTGCCTCAGGTGTCTGCAGTCCCTGAACAACCTGCTCGGGTGTGCGAGCGACGGGAGTCTGAGTGCCTCCCCTGGCCTGAGTAGTGGCTGCGGCCGTCGAGATAGAGACCGCCTGAGCAAGGCCGGTACACACTGTTATAATCTGAGCTAGGGCCTCCTAAAGGCCTGGAATCACAATAGGCACAGGTGGTGCCTGAGCTGGTGCATCAACAACTGGAACCTGGTCCTAATCTAGGACAACCAGTAGATCTGCAGGTACTTCCCCAGCTGTTGTATGGATTGCACCTTTGCCCCTACCACGGCCTCTACCGCGGCCTCGGCCTCTCGCGGCCCTGGCTGGTGGTACTGGTGGCTAGCCCTCCTGACCGATAGCACGAGTCCTCATCATCTGTGAGAGAATGAAATAATAAATGTTTAGTTACTCGAATCAACAGATTCACACAACAAGAATTCAAGAATGTAGAGTTTTCTAAAGGTTCTGCAGCCTCTCGAAGATAAGTACAGACGTCTCCGTACAGATCCGCAAGACTCTACTAAACCCGCTCATGACTCGTGAGACCTATGTAACCTAGGATCTGATACCAATCTGTCATGACCCAAACTAACCACTTTCGTGATGGCGCCTATCGTGGAACTAGGCAAGCCGACTCATTTCCAAAACAAACCGATATTTTCATTTCAAAGATAATTTCAATGTTATTTAATATAAAAACCTTTATAAAGGAGTTCCAATATAAATAAAAGTGCGGAAGGAAAATCCCGACATCGGGGTGTCACTAGTCATGAGCATCTACTACAATCTATCTAACAATATCAAGACTAACTCATCCTGGAAAATAACTAAATATAACTAGAGGAAGATAAGAGGGAGAAGAGCAGGGCTGCGATCGCCAGGCAGCTACCTTGCTATCCCCGGGAAAATCTGTAATCAGAATGATCAACAGCCGCTACCATGTCCAGCTACACCTGGATCTGCACACAAGGTGCAGGGAGTAACGTGAGTATGCCAACTCAGTAAGTAACAACAATAAATAAAGACTGAGCAGTAGTGACGATCGATAAATCATATAACATTCATATCAAGAAATCTCAGTAAAATACCACATGCTTTTAAAATCAGGATTTGAATCAAAACATCTCGTTTAAACCTAGTTCCAGTAAAAATCATTTAAAGATATTTTTCAACAGTTTTCAGACAGAGGAAAAATGCAAAGGTGAGCAAAAATGATGAAATCATAAACAGCCCCTCGGGCAAAACATCACTCATATACAGCCCCCCGGGCAAATCTCACAGTCACTCGTGCCACTCGGGCATACCTCACAATCACTCTTGCCACTCGGGCATACCTTACAATCACTCTTGCCGCTCTGGAATACCTCACAATCACTCATGCCTCCCAGTCACTCAACACTCGGCACTCGGCATTCGCACTCAGTAGGTACCTGCGCTCACTGGGGGTGTGTACAAACTCCGGAGGGGCTCCTTCAGCCCAAGTGCTATATCAAGCCAAATCATGGCATAAATCACTCAGGCCCTCAACCGATATCAAATCAGTCCCTCGGCCTCACTTAGTCATAAACCTCTCAAGCCACTCGGGCATTTCAGTAAAAAGAGGGCATTCAGCCCAAAATAACATTTATATACATCAAAATAGAGTCTTGAAACTGAGTTATGCAGTAAACAAGTATAACCATGACTGAGTATTGTTTTTCAATCGAAAATAGTGAGAGGATAATAAGAAAAGGCCCCTAAGGGTCCAAACAGCACTGGCAAAAGGCCCAAAACATGGCATTCAACCCAATTTAGAGATACTCTTTCTAAAACATGTAAGTATCATATAGTTTCAACAAAATATGTAACTTCACAGTTGCTACGGGACGGACCAAGTCACAATCCTCAACAGTGCACGCCCACATGCCCGTCACCTAGCATGTGCGTCACTTCAAAATAGTAAATGATACGAAATCTGGGGTTTCATACCCTCAAGACTAGATTTACAATCGTTACTTACCTCGAACCGGTCAAATATATACCCCTCAATGATCTTGCCTCTGGACTTGTCCTCCAAATACTCCGAATCTATTCACAATCAGTACAATACCATCAATACGCGCTAATGGAATGAATTCCACAAGAAAAGCTACAAAATTAGACCAAAACTCGAAATTGGCTCAAACCCGGCCCCCGGGCCCACGTCTCGAAATCTGACAAAATTTACAAAACTAGAAAGCTCATTCACTCACGAATCTAACCATACCAAATTCATCAAAATCTGACATCGTTTGGTCCTTCAAATCCTTAAATTACTCTCCAAATATTCCAAGCCCTAACCCATCATTTTCACTAATTACATGATTAAACAATGGGAAATCACCATATATACGAGTATTAGGGCTCAAGCAACTTACCTCACTGATAGCCCTTGAATCACCCTTAAAAATCACTCCAAAAGCTCCAAAAACCGACTTGAAAATGGTGGAAATGAACCAAATTCGCGAAGGGTTCTATTTAAAGTTTCTGCCCAGGTTTTTCGCACCTACGGGCTCTTTTTCCGCGCCTGCGGGACTGCACCTGCGGTCAAGGCGCCGCATCCGCTAATCCACTTAATTTCCCAGCTTTCACACCTGCGCTCCAGGCCTCGCACATGCGGGCTCGCAGGTGCGGCCAAATATTTTTTCGCATCTGCACAGTACATTCTCGTTCCTGCGAAAGCGCACCTGCGCATTTTCCTCCGCTTCTGCGAAGCCTGCCCAGCATTCCCTTTTCCGCATCTGCTCCCCAGGTTTCACACCTGCGCAACCTGCCTAGCCCAGCATTACCCGCACCTGCGAGCTCCCCACACGCACCAGCGGCCTCGCACCTACGACTCTTTCTTCCGTAGGTGCGAAAATAGCAGTAACAGCAGCTTCAACTGTATTTTCCAACTTCGACAAATCCGTTAACCACCCGGAATCACCCCGAGACCTTCGGGACCTCAACAAAAAATACCAACAAGTCATATATCAACATACCAACTTAGTCGAACCTTCGAATCACTCAAAACAATATCAAATCATCAAATTACCATCGGATTCAAGCCTAAGAACTTCTAAATTTTCAAATTCGGAAACCGATGCTGAAACCAACCAAACCACGTCCGAATGACCTCAAATTTTGCACAAACATAATAAATAACACTACGAACCTATCCCAACTTTTGGAATTCCATTCCGATCCCGATATCAAATTTTTCACTGCAGACCGAAATCGCCAAATTACCAATTTTGCCAATTCAAGCCTAATTCTACCACAGACCTCCAAATCACATTTCGGACGCACTTCTATGTCCAAAATCACTTGACGGAGCTAACGGAACCATCAGAATGCAAATTCGAGATCATTTATACATAGGTCAACATTCAGTTGACTTTTCTAACTTAAGTTTCTACTTAAGAGGCTAAGTGTCTCAATTCACTCTGAAACCACTTCGGTCCCGAACCAACTAACCCGATATAACATAATATAGTTGAATAACACAAAAAGAAGTAGAAATGGGAAAAACGGGGCTATAACTCTTGAAATGACCGATCGGGTCGTTACATTTAGGAATAGGGGAAGGAATAACAAGTGAATGAGCTGAATCAGAAACAGGAGAAGGAATAAGATCAGAGGGAAGAGAGGGTGAATCAGAAATAGGAGAAGGAGGTGAAGCAGGCACATGAGAAGTATGAGCAGACGTGAGAGGAACAAGATCAGAAGTGGGAGAAGTAAAAGAAAAAGAATCAGAAGGAGGAGAAAGTGGTAGGAATGTAACAAGGGTTTTGGAAACATGGGAGGAATAAGAAAAGGGGAAGACATCTTCATGGAAAACCACATCCATGGACACAATGAACTGCTTGGTTTCTAGGTTATAAAGTTTGTAACATTTCTTGGCAATGGGATAACCAAGGAAGACACAAGATAAGACACTCTGGTTTCTATGAGAAATAGGTACAGTAGCATAAGCCACACATACAAAGGTTTTTAAGTGAGAATAAGAAGGAGTTTTATTGTAAAGGACTTCAAAAGGTGACATATTTTGAAGGAGCCTAGATGGGAATCTGTTTATGATATAAGTTTCTGTGATCAAACAATCCCCCGCAAAACCTAATAGGAGCCTTGGATTGGAAAAGCAAAGCTCTACAGGCCTCAAGTAAGGTTCTATGCTTCCTTTCAACCACTCCATTTTATTGTGGTGTATGGGGACACGTAGTTTGATGGATAATACCATTATTAGAGAAATAAGAAATGGCAGAATGGCTACCCCCAAGTTCTAGGGCATTGTCACTCCTAATTGTTTGGATAGTAATGTGAAATTGAGTTTTGACAATAGCCACAAAAGATTTAATCAAGGAAAATGCATTACTTTTGGAACCCATTAGATGAGTCCAAGTAGATCTAGAAAAATCATCAACTATGGTTAGGAAATATCTAGAACCAGAATGTGTAGGAGTGTGGTAGGGTCCCCAAGTATCCACATGTATGAGTTGAAAAGGATGTGTACTATGAATGGAACTATCAGGGAAATAAAGTCTGATTTGTCTAGCCATAAGACATATTTCACAAGGAAATTGTTGGCAGAAATGCCCTTCATTCTAACAAAAGGAACGTGTGCAAGTCTTTGGTGCCAAATAATGTCCATTTTATTTAATGCAGCTTCATTACAAGGTGGAACAGATTGAGACAAATCATTTTGAGAAGAACTAGAGTTACACAATGAAGAACCAGAACTAGGATCAACAATACTAGAATGTAAAGATGGAAAGCTATATTTAGTAGGCATAGTAAAAATATTTTGAGCTGAAGAAGAAAATGCAGTAGTGCAGGCAAACTTGTAAAGCCCATCCTCTTGCTTACCAAGCTCTAGAGGCATCTTCAGATAAAGGATAACAAGCAGGAGTCAGAACTAAACTGTGCTATGCATCTCAATAACAAAACAAGTTTGTGCACAAGAATCAGATTATGTTTAAAGGAAGGAATGTAATGAACATCTGGAAGAATAATGGAAGGATATAAATAAAAAAACCCAATGCAAGTAACTTTAACTTTATATCCATTAGGAAGTGTGTCAAGGTAAGGAATAAGCAAAAATGTAATGTTGGTTAGAATGTCCTTGTTATAAGTCATGTGGTCAGATGCTCAAGAATCAATTATCCATTTATTAGGTGAGGACTGACTCAACATGCAAGCTAGAGAACAAGTCACTACTTTGGGAATGAGCACATTACCAACAAAATAGGTAGAAGCCATGATATTAGACTGAGGTGCAGAATGAGATGCATGAGAATGTTGTAAAAGAGCCATTAACTGAGAATATTGCTGATTGGTTAAACCAAGTACCAATGAACCTTGTGCATCATTGTTAGTAGTTCCAACAGCAGAAAGAGAAGGAGAATTTGTGCAATCATCAGAAGAAAAATCTGATCCAACAGTTGCATTTGCTTCAATTTCCTTCCCTTTGGTGAATTTGAAATCAGGAGGGAAACCATAAAGCTTGAAACACTTATCAATTAAGTGCCCACTCTTCTTATAATATCTGCAGAATAGATTCCCTTTGGCTTGATCAAAGTTCACTCTTTGGACATATTGTCTCTGAGTGCTGGAACCAGGAGGCTTATAATTTGTGTTGGGACTAGACTGATGGTTGAGGTTGATTTTGGTAGTCAAGGCAGCTGAATCAGGACCAAATTGAGAATTGGAATTGATATGCCTCTGTCTTTCATCTTGAAGAAGAATGTTATATGCATTGTCTAGTGTTGGAGGCGGTTGCATCATAAGCAAGTTGCTACTGACACTAACATAGACTTCATTCAGTCCCATGAGAAACTGATGAAGTCTATCCTCTTCCTCCTCTTTGAGAATACCTTCCTTTGCACCACAAGTGTAATGATTTCCATGATTTTTACGAACAACTCTCAATTCATCCCGCAATTTCTTTAATTTGTTAAAGTACGAGGCAATATCTAGGAAACCTTGATAGGTAGAGGCAATATCAAAGGCTTTAGTTTCACTTACAGTCCCATATTTTTTATTTAACTGTCTCCATATTTCTTCAGTTGTTTCAGAATACTAGACACTATCTACAATATCAGGAGATAAAGAACTTGTGAACCATAAAATTACTATGTTATTACATCTGCCCCACTGTTTAGACTCGATGGAATTATCAGGAGGTTTAGGCAAACTACCATCAACAAACACAATTTTGTTCCTAGCAAACAGAGAAACAATGATACTCCTTTTCCAACCCCCAAAATTCATCCTAAAGGAAGGAATTGGTACAAGTGAAACACCATGGACATTTGAAGACTGAACAAACAAGGGACTAGAGGGTTTGGGAATGAACTCACGTGTGCCAGATGCACTACTCACATCAAAATCAGTAGATCACATCACTACTATAACATTCAATAATGAAGACTTATCCGATGAATATCATGCAAAGAGGAGAGATATACAGAGTGACCGATTTCTTCGCGACTAGAAGTACGACCTTCAAAACAACACTTCACAATAACACAACAACCACGATTGATGAAATAGGGTGGAGTCGTGAAACCATAGAATTCTCGAGCTTAACGACAACTACGCAAACTTGTAGATAAACCTCCACACGTAGACGAGTGAGAAACACATGCCAGAAGACACTTAGATGAGTCAAACATGAACTAGAAATCCGACGAAACAGTATGTAGAACGCTAAATCGTTGCCTACACAAATTGAAATCTTCAACGAAACTCGATGAGGGTAACATCGGAAGATAGATGACGAGATGGACCAGAATCTTGCTCTGATACCATGAAAATATGGGAGAATCGATCTGGATTTGAGAAATTGTATTAGAGTTTATGTGAGAGAGAAGAGAGAAGAAAAGATCTTTCTAGATCTGATTTGGAGAAAATGACCCTTATAGGGCTGATCCGGGTTGACCCTTCTTATTATATATGGTCCGAAATACAAAATGACTAATACAATGTAAATCTGAACAAACTAACTACTAAAATATAAATGGGCCAGTTTCGTAATTACAATAGACCCAATTACAAGTAAAATAAATAGAAGGCTATTCTGATTAGTCTTTCCTTTTAGGCCCAAATGCCAAATAGTCCATGAGTCCAACAACTTTTGGCCTGGTCTTTAGTCGTTAATCCTTACATGTCTAACTGAGAATTTCTATTAATATTGTTAACCAGCAAGAATATTTTTTTTAATCCAATCATGGCTCATGAAAACTCTTTGATTTCTCTTTAACTCCTATCTATCAGTATTATAGGATATATCCATTCTTTGAACTATGTTATTTCCATATTTGAAAGCCTGGCTTGATTTTGTTCACCGGTTGGAGCATTCATATTGCAGCCCAACTAGTCAGCTGCTTGGCCCGTATCCAAATTAATTATTTTTGGCGTTGTTCTCTTCGTAATGATGAGAAACATAGAAAATCACATGCTCGCCTATTAAATAATAATAGATCCTGCCATGAAAGTACTCGCTATTTGTCATTTACTGAAAATCATGCGGGAATTAGATAAAAGAAAAAACAGATTGGGTCGACATGAGCTTAGAATTTTGGAGCAAGCTGTATTTTGGGAGTTCAGCGGCTTTACCCCGCCGTCCAATTCCTAGAGCTGTTAGACCAGAGTTTTATGAGTTTAACTTTAAAAAAATTTATCATATATTAACTCATTGTATTTTCAAATTTATAAGTTCATATTTATTAATTACTATAGCACCCCCCTGTCACATCTCTGGCTTTGCCAGTTGCTGTGTGATGGTGTTTTTGGATTGTCACAATTTTATGATAAGCTTTTCTACTAGCTATAGCTCATAAGTTAAAAATGATGGTACTACTTCTCTCCATTACTTTATTGCATAAGCAAGACTCTTGCTACTAATTCAAATTCAAATTATATCGATTTACCCTTTGGTGGTGGAATTTAATTTATTGAGAGTGGAGTTCATTCCCCTTTCATTAGTCCGTGGGGTTGCTTTTTTCAATTATTAAAAAGTTAAAAGCTTCTATGCACGTTCTAGTGTGGGATCCAAAAATGGCCCATTTAATTATTGGTTAATTACTTCTGATTCTTCAATTGAAGTAGCCCTTTTATGATTCTTTATTTAATATATTTTTACGCGTGTCAGATGTCACTTTAGATGTTCTTTTGTGAGATGATTTGGCCAACTCAAATGCTGGGTTTATTATTTGGGATAAAGAAAATATCGCCATGGGTGGACTTCATTCATTTCAACGAACGAACGATTGAAGTTTGAAATTATTATGAGTTTATATTTTGATTTGTAAATATCCGACTGTCCATTTTGTGTAATTGCACCTCGTTTTCTCTTTTGATGCTTCACACATGTGTGTTTATGATTTTATGACTTACGAGGTTGATTGGTTTCGTTCCGGGAAGATTTCGAGTTGATTTAGACCCTTTGGTTCTTGACTTAGAAGCTTACGTTAGAAATGTGGACCAATGGTTGACTTTTGGAAAAACGATCCCGGAAAGGTATTTTGATGGATCCGATAGTTTTGTATCATGATTTTTGACTTGGCGTATGCCCGGAATCGAATTCGGAAGTCCGTAGGTTGATTTGTGTTGTTTTGCCAAAAAATTGGCAATTTAAAGTTTAGAAGTTTGACAGTAGGTTGACTTTTAGCTATCAGATTCGAAATTTATATTTGGTACTTGGAATAGGTCCGTTATGCTATTTAGAACTTGTCTGTAAAATTTGGTATCGTTTGGAGTTGAATTGATAGGATTCAGACGCTTTGTTGCAATTCTAGTAGTTCTTGAACTTTACTTTGAAATTCATGCGTTGTGATGTTCGATTCGTAGTTCTAGATGTTATTTTTGTGTTTTGATCGCGCGAGTGAGTTCGTATAATGTTTGTTAGACTTGTGTGGATATTTGGTTTGGAGCCCTGAGGGCTCGGATGAGTTTCGGACGCGTTTCGAAATGATTTGAACTGAAAATGAAATTGCTGGTGTGCTGGTGCTCTGTTATCGCAATTGCGAGCACCAACCTCGCAATTGCGAAGGTGACAGGGAGTGGTCTGATGTCGCAATTGCGACTTACCCCTTCGCAATTGCGGAGCCTTTGTCGCAATCGCAACGTTTGTTGAGGCTGTCAGGGTTGGCAAATGCGATCCCTGGTCCGCAATTATGAGGGTTTGCAAATGCGAACCCTGTGTCGCAAATGCGACATCTGCAGTTGGACATAAGGGCTGAAAAGTCGGGATTTAGTGTACTTTCTCACATTTTTAGAACCATAGACTCGGTACGAGGCGATTTAGAGAGAGAATTTTCATCTACAATCATTAGGTAAGTGATTCTAATCAATTTTCAACTATATTTCATGATTATATCTTAGATCTAACATCAAATTTATGTGAATCAAATAGGAAAATTAGAAAATTTTGTCAAGTTTTTGAAAAATGAGAATTTGAGTTTTGAGAATCGATTTGGGCTCGGATTTTAAAACTAATCACATATATAGACTCATGGTTAGTCGTAGTCGGAATCTACCCTTGGATCCGGGTTTTGATCGGACGAGCCACGGGTTGACTTTTGTTGACTTTTTGAGAAAAGTATAAAGATCATAACTTTATCTATTGTAATTATTTTTCCTTGCACTGTTTGATGATATTAAGCCAATTTTGGTTAGATTTGAGCCGTGTAGAGGCGAATTTTAGGAAAAAATCTATTTCCGAGGACTACCCCTTAAGAATTGTAATTGATTGTGTTATTTGTGTTATGTGAAAGCCATGTACGCAAGGTGACGAGTGGGTACACGGGTTATATGTGGTATTGACCGGTTTAGGTTATTTAGACTCTTTTCATGTCTTTAATTAAATTGTCATATCATATTTTAATTCTCATTATTAATCTACTCTTACATGTGTTAGTTTATCCTTACATGCCTTATTTGACTTTGTTAACACTTTTTCTATCTTTTGCTTGTTGTTTTGCTCTTATATGCCAAGTTAAAGTTATTGCCTTTCTTATTGCCTTGTTACATTTTTAATTGTTGAATTACTTGTAAATGAAGTTGTTATTTCGTGAAATATCTTCTTGTTGAGTTATTAGTGTTGAAGTTGTAAAAGCCGTTATCACATTGAGGCGAAGTTATTAATTGTTGAGATATCTTCCTTGTTGAGCAATTCACATTTTACTGTTATTATTGATATTCTTGTACAAATTGTGGTTGAGCCATGGGCTATTGTTATGGAAACATAGATATTGTTGATTTTTGGCACATTGTGGCATATGGGCACTTGTGGTACGAATTGTTATTGTATTGTGATATTGATGCGCATGCAGCGGTATAAGGACATAGGTTAATGTGCATGTGGTGGTATAAGGTGGGATTTATGTGTGTGTTGCTAGTAAGGAAATTTCTTCAAGCCATGCGGTGTCATAAGATGGGCTAATGTGCGTGTAGCAATTGCGAAAAAAATATTTTCAAAACTTTCTAAATGTAAGGCTCACACGACGGTATAAGGAAATACTGTGACTGAAATTGAGAAATATGAATATGAGGCGGTACCTCGGTTGTGATCCTTGTTGTATAAGAAGCGGTACCTCAGTTGTGATTCTTGTTGTGCATCTCATGTTGAAAAGAGTTATTGGTTGAACAATTCGTGTTGCTTTTATTCTTCCTTGTCTTACCAGATTTGTCTGTATTTTACTATTTGTGGTTCTTATTATTTTATTCCTTCTTATTATCTTATGCTTACAATCCTGTCGTTAGTTTATGTTATTAAATTGATTCGTTATCAATCATTTCTCCGTATTCCATTACTTTCCGTCATTATATATATTTGTTCTGTTTATCATGTCCTAGTAGGTGTATTGACATGGTCTCGTTACTACTCTACCAAGGTTAGATTTGATACTTAATGGGTACCTTTGTGGTGTACTCATACTGTGTTTCTGCACATTTTTTGTGCAGATCCAGGTACGTCTGCTTGTGCTGGACATTGGTGATTGACTTGTTAGCTGCCTTACGGAGACTTCAAGGTATACATGTTCGGCGTCCGCAGGCCTCCGAGTCACCTTCCATTATCTTTTTATTTTGTTGTTTTTCTTATTCAGACAATGTTGTAGTAGACATTCTATATTATTCTATAGATCTTATGACTCAGTTCTACCAGTTTTGGAAAGAGTGCTGTCGAGATCCTATTTTGGAAGTTTATATGAGTTTATTAGTCTTTCTTTAGTATTTCTGGTGATTATCTCTGTTAAATTATTATTAAGTATAAGGCTTACCTAGTTTTAGAGACTAGGTGCTATCACGATATCATAAGGTGGGAAATTAGGGTCGTGACAAATTGGTATCAGAGCTCTAGGTTCATAGGTGTTACGAGTCATAAGAAGGTTTAGTAGAGTCTTCCGAATCGGTACGAAGACATCTGTACTTATCTTCGAGAGTCTACGGAACTGTTAGGAAAACTCCACATATTTGATTTCTTATCGTGCGAATTTGTTGACTTTGAAAGCTGAATCTTTTTCTTTCTATTCTCTCACAGATGGTGAGGACACGCACTACTGGATCTGACGATCTGATACTCGCGCCTCCTGCTAGAGCCGCGATAGGCCGGGGTAGAGGCCGAGGAGTGGCACGTGGTGCAACTAGAGAACCTACCCGAACTGCAACAGAGGAGCCACCAGTAGCTCTATTTAGGGGGCAGGCACCCGAGGCGCCTGTTGCCACCCCTGTACTTCAGGAGACCCTAACACAGTTCTTGAGCATGTTCGGTACTCTACCATAGGCGAGGTTGATTCCACTTGCACCAGCCACTTCTCAGGCTGAGGGAGGAGCTCAAACTCATGCGTCCCGTACTCCAGAGCAGCTAGACGCATGAGTTAGGGCAGTGGCATCTAAGGAGGAGCAATGTAGATTTGAGATGTTCAAGAAGTATCATCCTCCTACTTATAGTGGCTTAGCTTCAGAGGATGCACAAGGTTTTCTAGAGAAGTACCACCGGATTATTCACACCATGGGTATTGTGGAGACGAGCGGAGTTGCTTTTACTACATTCTAGTTGTCAGGAGCAGCGTATCACTGGTGGCGGGCTTACGAGGAGGGTAGCCCATCCAATGTAGCTTCACTTACATGTACTCAATTTTCAAAGATGTTTTTGAGAGAGTTTGTTCCCCAGACCATTTAGGATGCATGGTGCGTGGAGTTTGAGCAGCTGCGCCAGGGTACTATGACAGTGTTTGAGTGTGCTGTCAGGTTTAGTGAGTTTTCAAGACATGCACCTGCCATGGTTTCTACCGTTAGAGAGCGAGTATGCCGATTCATCGAGGGGCTCAACTATGGTATTAGATTTAGCATGGCTCGAGAGTTGGAGACAGATACTTCGTACCAGCAGATAGTAGAGATTACGCAAAGGTTGGAGGGTATGCGGGGCCGCGAGAGAGAGGACAGGGAGGCCAAAAGGCCTCGAGGTACTGGAAGATTTAGTGGTGGCCACGCTGCAGCTACAACCTATCATGGTAGAGGCTATGTGAGCCGTACAGTTCATTAAGCACTTCCAGCTTCTAGTGGTGCTCCAGCTATTCCGAGGTCTCAGGTTGCACACTTTGCTCAGCCACTTTCTAGTGTACCTCCTGCACGAGGTACTTTCAGCGGTCAGTCTAGCCGACCAGGCAAGGGCTAGTTCCAGCAACCACGCCCACCGATAGCTTATTTTGAGTATGATGATACCCGTCATATGGTGAGGGAAGTCCCCAGACTTACGATGGGTGCACCTCCACAGACTACTCAAGCTCCACGGATTCCACCAGGTCCACAAACTTCACAGGCCATGGTTGCTGCTCCTGTAGCCGCTCCACCCATACAACCAGCTAGGGGTGGGGGTCAGACGAGTAGAGTTTGCCCTATAGGAGGAGGCAGGGCCAAATTTTATGCTTTTTCGGGTCGGACGGAGGCAGTCGCATCAGACACAATCATCATAGGTATGGTTCCTATTTGTCATAGAGATGCATCAGTTTTTGTCGCTTTCACTTATTCATATTTGTCATATTACTTTGCTCCTAATTTGGATATATCTCATGATTCTTTGAGTTCTCCTGTTTATGTGTCCACGCATGTGGGAGATTCTATTGTTGTAGATCGTATGTATCAGTTGTGTTTAGTTGTTATTAGTGGTTTTGAGACCAGAGTTGATCTATTGCTACTCAATATGGTAGACTTTGATGTTATCTTGGGCATGGACTGGTTGTTACCCTATCATGCTATTATGGATTGTTACGCTAAGACTGTGACACTGGCTATGCTAGGTTTGCCATTGTTAGAGAGGAATGGCACATTGGATTATATTCCTAGAAGGATGGTGTCCTTCCTTAAGGCACAACGGATGGTTGAGAAGGGGTGTGATGCATATCTAGCCTTTATGAGAGATGTCAGTGCTGAAAATCCTACCGTTGAGTCAGCTCTGGTAGTGAGAGACTTCCCAGATGTATTCCTAGCAGATCTTCCGGGCATGCCGCCCGATAGAGATATTGATTTTGGCATTGACTTATTGTCGAGCACTCAACCCATTTTTTATTCTACCCTATCATATGGCACCAAAGAAATTGAAGAAGTTAAAAGAGCAGTTGCAAGAGTTGTTTGATAAGGGTTTCATTCGGCCTAATGTGTCGCCTTGGGGTGCGCCGGTTTTATTTGTGAAGAAGAAGGACATGCACATGTGTATGAAGAAGAATAAGGACATGCAGATGTGTATTGATTATCGATAGTTGAAAAAAGTTACATTAAAGAACAGGTATCCATGGCCGTACATTGATGACTTATTTGATCAGCTTCAGGGTGCTAGGGTATTCTTAAAGATAGATTTGAGGTCAGGGTATCATCAACTGATGATTTGGGTTTCGGATATCCCGATGACTGCCTTTAGGACTTGGTATAGTAACTACGAGTTCCTTATGATGTCATTCGGGCTGACCAATGCCTCATCAGCATTTATGCACCTGATGAACAATGTATTCTAGCATATCTTGATTCATTCATCATTTTATTTATTGACGACATCTTGGTGTATTCCCGCAACCGGGAGGATCATGAGCAACATTTAAGGATCGTGCTCCAGACTTTGAGAGAAAAGAGTTGTATGCAAAATTTTCAAAGTGTGAATTCTGGCTTGATTCTGTGGCGTTTTTGGGTCATGTGGTGTCGAGTGAGGGGATCGAGGTAGATCCGATGAAGATTGAAGTAGTTCAGAGTTGGCCCAGACCGTTTTCAGCTACTAATATTTAGAGTTTACTGGGTTTGGCCGGGTATTATCGCCGTTTCATAGATGGTTTTTCATTTATTGCGGCACCTATGTCTAGGTTGACCTAGAAGGGTGCTCCCTTTAGATGATCCGAAGAGTGTAAGGCGAGCTTTCAAAGGCTCAAGACCGCTTTGACTACAGCCCTAGTGTTGGTGTTATACCATATATTGTGATGTATCACATGTTGGGCTTGGCACGCTACTAATGCAAGACGGTAGGGTGAATGCCTATGCATCTATGCAACTGAAGGTTCATAAGAAGAATTATCTAGTGCACGACTTGGAATTGGCAGCTATTGTTCATGTATTAGAAATTTGGAGGCATTATCTTTACGGTGTTCCATGTGAGGTCTATACCGACTACCGGTATCTACAACATCTGTTCAAGCCGAAAGATCTTAACTTGCGGCAATAGAGATGGTTATAGTTGCTTAAAGACTATGATATCACCATTTTATATCATCCCGAGAAGGCCAACGTGGTGGCCGATGTCTTGAGTAGAAAGGCGGAGATAGCATATCTATCGGCAACAGAGAGGCCACTAGCCATGGACGTTCAGGCCTTGGCCAATCAGTTAGATTTGATGTTTCGGATCCGCTTGCGTGGTTTCTTGGTCTTCTTTATAAGCATCAGAGAGCGTCAGTATAACAAACCCTATTTGCTTGTCCTTAAGGACACTGTACATCATGACGATGCCAATGAAGTTTCTATTAGAGATGATGTGGTGTTGCAGATGTAGGGCCGGTTATGCAGCATGAGTTAGGCACACGGGTTGAGTTGAGTACAATATTTCACTCCCAGATGGACGGACAATCCGAGTGCACCATTCAAATATTAAAGGATATGCTTCGTGCATGTGTTATAATTTCAGGGGATCTTGGGATCAGTTCTTGCCGCTTGTGGAGTTTGACTACAACAACAACTACCAATCGAGTATTCAAATGGCTCCTTATGAGGCCATATATGGGAGACAATGTCGTTCTCTAGTTGTTTAGTTTGAACTGAGAGAGGATAGGTTGTTAGGCACAGATTTGGTTCGAGATGCTTTGGAGAAAGTCAAGTTGATTCAGGATCGTCTTCGTACAACCCAGTCTAGACAAAAGAGTTATGCCAATCAGAAGGTTCGTGACATAGCATTCATGGTTGGAGATCGGGTTTTGCTCTGGGTTTCATCCATGAAGGGTGTGATGAGGTTCGAGAAGAAGTGCAAGTTGAGCCCTAGGTATATCGGTCCTTTTGAGATCCTTGAGAGAGTTGGTGAGGTGGCCTACAAGGTTGCAGTGTCGCCTAACTTATCTGCAGTTCATCCAGTATTCCATGTTTTTATGCTCCAGAATTATTATGGTGATCCGTTGTCACGACCCAAAATTTCCCACCGATGGGACCGTGATGGCGCCTAACATTTCACTTGCTAGGCAAGCCAACGTTAGAAAATTATTAAATCAATTCCTTATTCCCATTCAGTAATTAACAATAATTAACTAAGATGAAATATAATAAGTATGGAATATCATAAAACTATATTAATTACTACTACCCGGATCTGGAGTCACAATTTACGAGCATTCTAGAATTTACTACAAGTAATAGTCTGAAAGAGATACAACTGTCTTAATGAAAGAAACAGTAGAACAGAAAAGATAGACGGAGACTTCAAGGTCTGTGAACGCCGACAGATTTACCTTGAGTCTCCGAACAATGGACCAATAGCAAAATCTCGATCAACCCGAGCCGGTATTAAAATTTGCACAGAAAGTGCAGTATCGGTACAACTGACCCCATGTACTGGTAAGTGTCGAGCCTAACCTCGACGAAGTAGTGACAAGGCTAAGGCAAGGCACCTACAAATCAACCTGTATAATTTAACAGTGTATATACAAATAACATAAATGAAGAACTAAACAGGAAATGTCGGGAGGGGAACATACTGAGGGGAATACAAGATAAAGAACTACAATCGAATGATCACCGGAGCAGTCAATATACCATGAATCAACAGGAATGGTGAATACAATAAGAAAAAATGCATGGCATCACCCTTCGTGCTTTTACTCTCAATCTCACCATAAAATCAATAGAAACGGCACGACATCACCCATTGTGCATTAACTCTCATATCATGGCACGGCATCACCCTTCGTGATTTTACACTTACAATATGGCACGACATCACCCTTCGTGTATTAACACTCACAATATGGCACGACATCACCCTTTGTGCATTAACACTCACAATATGGCACGACATCACCCTTCGTGCATTAACACTTACAATATGACATGACATCAGCCTTCATGCATTAACACTCTCCCTTACCATAATGCAATGCATAAATAACAATATGGAGATAGAATAACAAGTACAAACCTTACTTCAACATTTGGTTCCACAATATAAATCTCAACTTTTAAATAAATACTCGATTACCAACAGAAAATCCGTAAACATGATAATGACGATCAATTTAACAATACTAGTATAAACATGTAGCAATTAGGCATAGGAAGAGACAATATAAGAAAATGGAAGAAACATGGAAAAACAGGTAAATTGGAGGCGCATAAGTACTCGTCACCTCACATATACGCCTCTCACATGAATTTCACTTAGCAAATAATCTAAGGTTCCTATTTCCCTCAAGTCAGGGTTAGACACAATACTTACCTCGCTCCGAAGGCCACTTAATTCTCAATCACAGCTTTTTCTTTGGAATTCACCTCCTAACCACTAGTATCTATTCAAAAATGACTAAATAATATCAAATATTGCTAAAGGAATCAATTATATTGCATAAATTAAATTTCTCAAATTTTCCTCCAAAAAGTCAAAAAATCGACCCCGTACCCGCTTGGTCAAAAGCCGACGTTCGGACCCAAATCCATTTATCCATTCACCCTCGAGCCCGAATAATAATTTTGGAATCCGACCTCAAATTGAGGTCTAAATCCCCAAATTTCCCGAAATTCCTAGTTTCTACCCTAACCCCTAATTCTACCATAAAAACTCTAGATTTTAGGTTGATAATTCAAGAAATGTAATAGGTAATTGAAAAAAAATGGTTTAGAATCACTTAACAACACTTTGGGGAAGAAAATGACTATTGAAAATCGCCTCTACCCATTTGGTTCTTGAAAAATGTTGAAGAAATGGCTTAAACCCGTGTTTGATTCTGTGTTATGCACTGGGCGACAGTGTGCATCGCGTTCGCGGGGCCACTGTCGCGTTCGCGAAGGGTACTGGCTGCCAAGCCTTCGTGTTCGTGAGACCCTAATCGCATTCGCGATGGTTACTCCCCCATGGCCTTCGCGTTCACAAGGCATTGCTCTCGTTCGCGATGAAGGAACGACCAACCCTCCCTCAGGTCCCTAAGTTCTTCGCGTTCGTGATGAGCCGGTCGCGTTCGCGAAGGGTAAATCCTCTATCACTTCGCGTTCGCGACCAGGCCTTCGCGTTCGCGAAGAAGAAGTCTCAGCCTCACCAGTTTACTCTTCGCGTTCGCGAGAGGACCTTCGCGAACGCGAAGAAGTATATGCCAGACACCAGAATCTGCAGAAAACCAGATTTTTCCCAAGTCCAAAACATCCCGTGACCTATCCGAAACTCACCCGAGTCCTCGGGGCTCTAAACCAAACATGCACACAAGTCTAAAAATATCATACGAACTTGATCGCATGATCAAATCGCCAAAATAACACCTAGAACTCCGAATTTAGCACCAAATCAAATGCAATTCTCAAGAACACTTTAAAATATCTATTTTCTCAACTGGACGTCCGAATTACGTCAAATCAACTCCGTTTCTCACCAAATTTCACAGACAAGTCTTAAATATCATAATGAACCTGTACCGGGCTCCGCAACCAAAATACGGACCCGGTAATAACAATGCCAAACATCAATCAATTCTTAAAAAAAAAATCAAACTTTTAATTTTTTTCAAAAATTCATAATTCAAGCTAGGGACCTCCGAATTCGATTCCGGGCATACGCCCAGGTCCCATAATCCGTTACGGACCCACCGGAACCGTCAAAATCTAGATCCGGGCCCTTTTACCAAAAATGTTGACCGAAGTCAACTAAAATTAACTTTTAAGGCATAAATTCTTATTTTCATCAATTTTCAACATAAAAGCTTTTCAGAAATATGTCCGGATTGCGCACGCAAATCGAGGAGGGTAAAAATGAGATTTTTAAGGCTTAAGAGCGCAGATTTAAATTCTAAAACATAAGATGACCTTTTAGGTCATCATATTTTTCACCTCTAAAACAACCGTTCGTCCTCGAACGGACATAGAAAAGTACCTGGGCTGGTGAAAAGATGGGGATATCTACTTCAATAGGCTGCTGCCTCAATAGGCTGACCTTTCCACTGCACTCGAACTGAAGGGTAACTCTTTGATCTCAACTGGCGAACTTGCCGGGCTAAAATAGCCACCGACTCCTCCTAGTAAGTCAAATCTTTGTCCAACTGGACAAAGCTGAAATCTAACACATGGGACGGATCGCCGTGATACTTTCGAAGCATGGACACATGGAATACCGGATGAACAACTGCTAAACTAGGTGGCAACACAAGCCTGTAAGCCACCTCTCCCACTCTCTCCATAATCTCAAAAGGTCCGATATACCTAGGGCTCAACTTGCCCTTTTTTCCGAACCTCATTACACCCTTCATGGGTGATACCCGAAGTAACACTCTCTCTCCGACCATGAATGCAACATCACGAACTCTACGGTCGACATAACTCTTCTGCCTGGACTGAGCTGTGCGAAGTCGATCCTGAATAATCTTGACCTTACCCAAGGCATCCTGTACTAAGTCTGTGCCCAACAACCGAGCATCTCTCGGCTCAAACCACAGAACTGGCGACCGATACCGCCTACCATATAATGTCTCATAGGGAGCCATCTGAATGCTCGACTGGTAGCTGTTGTTGTAGGCGAACTCTGCAAGGGGCAAGAACTGATCCCACGATCCTCCAAAGTCTATAACACAAACGTGGAGCATATCCTCCAAGATCTGAATAGTACGCTCGGACTGCCCGTCCATCTGAGGATGAAATGCTGTGCTCAACTCAACTCGCATACCCAATTCACGCTGAACTGCCCTCTAAAAGTGCGAGGTAAACTGCGTACGTCGATCAGAAATGATAGACACGGGCACACCGTGAAGACGGACGATCTCACGAATGTAAATATCTATCAACCACTCCGAGAAATAGGTAACTGCCACAGGAAAGAAATGCGCTGACTTAGTCAGCCTGTCCACAATGACCCAAACTGCATCTAACTTCCTTTCAGTCCGTGGGAGTCCAACAACAAAATCCATAGTGATACGCTCCCACTTCCATTCAGGAATATCTAACCTCTGAAGTAAACTACCAGGTCTCTGATGCTCACACTTTACCTGTTGGCAATTTAGGCACCAAGCTACATAGGCAACTATGTCCTTCTTCATTCGCCTCCACCAATAATGCTGCCTCAAGTCCTGATACATCTTGGCGGCGCCCGGATGAATAGAATACCTGGAACTGTGGGACTCCTTAAGAATCAACTCACGAAGCCTATCCACATTAGGCACACAAATACGACCCTGCAGTCTCAAAATTATTTCATCTCCAATAGTATCCTGCTTAACACCACCATGCCACATTGTGTCTCTAAGGACAAGTAAATGAGGATCGTCATCCTGCCGATCTCTAATGCGCTCAAACAAAGAAGACCGAGCAACTGTACAAGCTAGAACACGGTTGGGCTCAGAAACATCCAACCTCACGAACTGGTTGGCCAAGGCCTGAACATCCAATGCAAACGGTCTCTTACCAATTGGAATATATGCAAGCCTACCCATACTGACTGACTTTCTACTCAAAGCATCTGCCACCACATTGGCCTTCCCGGGATGATACAATATGGTGATATCATAGTCTTTCAATAGCTCCAGCCACCTCCTCTACCTCAAATTGAGTTCCTTCTGCTTGAAAAAATACTGCAAGCTCCAATGATCAGTGAATACCTCACATGGCACGCCGTAAAGATAGTGCCTCCAAATCTTTAGAGCGTGAACAATGGTTGCGAGCTCTAGATCATGAACAAGGTAATTCTTCTCGTGAACCTTCAGCTGCCGTGAAACATATGTAATAACCTTGCCACCCTGTATCAATACCGCACCCAGACCAATACGAGATGTGTCACAATATACTGTATAGGATCCTAAACCTGTAGGTAACACCAATACCAGTGCCTAGTCAAAGCAGTCTTGAGCTTCTGAAAGCTCGCTTCACACTCGTCTGACCACCTGAACGGGGCACCCTTCTGGGTCAATATGGTCAACAGGGCTTCTATGGATGAAAACCCCTCCACAAATCGACGGTAATAGCCCGCCAAACCCAGAAAACTACGGATCTCCGTAGCTGATGTGGGTCTACGCCAGTTCTGAACTGCCTCAATCTTCTTAGGATCCACCTGAATACCCTCTGCTGATACGACGTGACCTAAGAAAGCAACTGAACTCAACCAAAACTTGCATTTTGAGAACTTAGCATATAACTGACTGTCTTTCAGAGTCTGAAGAACGATCCGAAGGTGCTGCTCATGCTCCTCTCGACTGTGGGAGTAGATCAAGATATCATCAATAAACATAATCACAAAGGAATCCAAGTAGGGTTTGAACACCCGGTTCATCAAATACATGAATGCTGCTGGGGCATTTGTCAGCCCAAATGACATCACTAGAAACTTATAATGCCCATGCCGAGTCCGAAAAGCTGTCTTTGGAGCATCAGATGCCCTAATCCTCAACTGATGGTAGCCAGATCTTAAATAAATCTTTGAAAACACCTTGGCACCCTGAAGCTGATCAAATAAATCATCAATCTTCGGCAATGGATACTTGTTCTTGATGGTGACTTTGTTCAACTACCGATAATCTATACACATCCTCATCGATCCATCTTTCTTCTTCACAAACAACATAGGTGCACCCCAGGGAGAGACACTAGGTCTAATGAAGCCCTTATCAAGCAAATTTTGCAAGTGCTCCTTCAATTCCTTCAACTCTGGCTGGGCCATACGATATGGCAGAATAGAAATAAGTTGAGTGCCCAGAGCCAAATCAATCTAGAAATCAATATCCCTGTCGGGTGGCATCCCCGGCAGGTCTACAGGAAACACCTCTGGAAACTCACGAACAATTGGCACCAAATCCATGGAAGGACCCTCCGCACTAGAATCGTGAACATAAGCCAAATAAGCTAGACATACCTTCTCGACCATATGCCGAGCCTTCACATTAGAGATAACCCTGCTGGCAGAATGGCCAAGATTCCCTCTCCACTCTAATCGAGGCAACCCCTGCAAGGCTAAGGTCACCGTCTTGGCATGACAATATAATATAACATGATAAGGTGCCAATCCATACCCAGTATGACATCAAAATCAACCATGTCGAGAAGTAGAAGATCTACACAAGTCTCAAGACTCCGAATGGTGACCACACACGAACGATAAACACGATCTACAATAATAGCATCTCCCACTGGTGTGGACACATACACAGGAGCACTCAAAGAATCACAGGGTACAACCAAATAGGAAGCAAAATAGGATGACACATATGAGTAAATAGATCCCGGATCAAATAGAACTGAAACATCTCTACTGCAAACTGAAATAGTACCTGTGATAACAGTGTCAGATGACTCAGTCTCAGGCCTGGATGTGAAAGCATAACACCGTGGCTGGGCGCCACCACCTTGAACTACGTCCCTGGGATGACCTCTAACTGGCTGGTCTCCACCTCTAATGGCCTGACCTCTACCTCTAACAGTCTGGCCTCTACCTTTGGCTGCCTGTCCTCTGCCTTTGGCTGGCTGAGCAACTGGTGCCGAAACCATGGCACGAGAACTCTGATGCTATGAGCTGCCCATTGCTCGAGGGCAAAATCTAGCAATGTGCCTCGGATCACCACAAGTATAACATAACCTCGGCTGCTGTAACTGCTGACCCTGAAACTGACCCTGTCAACCTGAATAACCACCTTGATAACTCTAGAGTGGAGGTGCACTAATAGGAGCTGGTGGTGTACGGTAGGATAGCTGGTCAAAATAATGCATCTGAGGGCCACGACCATCTGAGGCACCGTGGGATGCCTGGAGTGCTTAATGAAACGGCCTGGGAGGATGGCCTCTACCAAAAGTACTCCTGCCTCTAGATGAGGCACCGCTGAACTCACCGGAATGGCGAGGTCTCTTGTCATACCTCTGACCTCCTTGAGTAAGAACCATTTTGACTCGTCTGGCGACATTAGCAGCTGCCTGAAAAGAAATCTCACTCCCAGTCTCCTTAGCCATCTGTAATCTGATAGGCTGAGCAAGTCTATCAATAAACCTCCTTACACCCTCTCTCTCGGTGGGAAGCAGAAGAATAGCATGACGGGCCAAATTCACAAAACGGGTCTCATACTGAGTAACAGTCATACTGCCCTGCTGGAGACGCTCAAACTGACGGTGATGCTCCTCTCTCAATGTGATAGGCAGAAACTTCTCTATGAAAAGCTGAGAGAACTGATCCCAAGTAAGAGCAGGCGACCCAACTGGTCTGGTCAACAAGTAATCTCTCCACTATTTCTTGGCAGAACCAGTCATTTGAAATGCAGCAAAATCGACCCCATTGGTCTCGACTATACCTATGTTTTGTAAGACCTCGTGACAGTTGTCAAGATATTCCTGGGGGTCCTCTGAAGGAGCACCACTGAAGTGAACAGGAAAGAGCTTGGTAAACCTGTCCAATGTCCATAAAGTCTCAGAAGACATAGCTGGCCCATCTCCGACCTGTGCCGCAATAACCGACTAAACTAATCTGACTGGTTGAGCTACTGGAGCCTGATACTGGGGAGCTATCTGCTCCGGAGCGGGAGTGGTGGGAGTCTGGGATCCTCCTCGAGCCTGAGAGACTGCTGGTGCCATGGGAAATGCACCAGTCTGGGCCACACTCTCCATAAGGCCCACCAAACGGACCAAAGCGTCCTGAAGTACTGGGATAGCAATGAACCACTCCAGAACCTGAGCTGGTCCGACAGGAACAGTCTCGGCTAGAACCTCCTCGTCAAGCTCTATCTGAGGCTCCGCTGCTGGGGCCGCTGCTCGGGTTTTAGGCTGAGCCCTGCCCCTGCCTCGGCCTCTGGCACGGCCTCGGCCTCGACCTCTGCCCCGCGTAGGAGCTGCCATTGGAGGCTCTGGCTGTTGCTCAGCTGAGGAAGTGGTACGTGTTCTCGCCATCTGCGAGAGAATAAGAGTAGAAGAGTTCAATCAGCATTGAGAAAGCAAAATCGCACGACAGAGAAGAATAGAAGTGAAACTTGTTCCTAAACTTCATAGCCTCTGGAAGATAAGCACAAACGTCTCCGTACCGATCTTCCAGACTCTACTAAGCTTGCTCGTGAATCGTGAGACCTAGGCAACCTAGTGCTCCGATACCAACTTTCATGACCCGAAATTTCCCATTGACGGGACCGTGATGGTGCCTAACATTTCACTTGCTAGGCAATCCAACGTTAGAGAATAATTAAATCAATTCCTTATTCCCATTCAGTAATTAACAATAATTAAATAAGATGAAATATAATAAGTGCGGAATATCATAAAACTGTATTAATTACTACCACCCGGATCTGGAGTCACAATTCACGAGCATTCTAGAATTTACTACAAGTAATAGTCTGAAAGAAATACAACTGTCTGAATGAAAGAAACAGTAGAACAAAAAAGATAGACGGGGACTTCAAGGTCTGTGGACGCCGACAGATTTACCTTGAGTCTCTGGACATCGGACCAATAGCAAAATCTTGATCAACCCGAGCCGGTATCAAAATCTACACAAAAAGTGTAGAGTGCAGTATCAGTACAACCGACCCCATGTACTGGTAAGTGTGGAGCCTAACCTCGATGAAGTAGTGACGAGGCTAAGGCAAGGCACCTACAAATCAACCTATACATTTTAACAGTGTATATACAAATAACATAAATGAAGAACTAAAGAGGAAATGTTGGGAGGGGAACATACTGAGGGGAATACAAGATAAAAAACTACAACCGAATGATCACCGGAGCAGTCAATATACCATAAATAAACAGGAATAGTAAATACAGTAAGGAAAAATGCATGGCATCACCCTTCGTGCTTTTACTCGCAATCTCACTATAAAATCAATAGAAACAACACGACATCATCCTTCGTGCATTAACTCTCATATCATGGCACGACATCACCCTTCGTACTTTTACACTCAAAATATGGCACGACATCACCCTTCGTGCATTAATACTCACAATATGGCACGGCATCACCCTTCGTGCATTAACACTCTCCCTTACCATAATGCAATGCATAAATAATAACAGGGAGATAGAATAACAAGTACAAACCTTACTTCAACATTTGGTTCCACAATATAAATCTCAACTTTTAAGTAAATACTCGATTACCAACAGAAAATCCGTAAACATGATAATAACGATCAATTTAACAACACTAGTATAAACATGTAGCAATTAGGCATAGGAAGAGGCAATATAAGAAAACGGAAGAAACATGAAAAAACAGGTAAATTGGCGGCGCATAAGTACTCGTCACCTCACATATACGCCGCTCACATGAATTTCACTTAGCAAATAATCTAAGGTTCCTATTTCCCTCAAGTCAGGGTTAGACACAATACTTACCTCGCTCCGAAGGCCACCTAATTCTCAATCACAACTTTTCCTTTGGAATTCACCTCCAAACCACTCGTATCTATTTAAAAATGACTCAATAATATCATATATTACTAAAGGAATCAATTATATTGCATAAATTAAATTTCCCAAATTTTTCTCTAAAAATTCAAAAAATCGACCTCGGTCCCGCTTGGTCAAAATCCGAGGTTCGGACCAAAATCCATTTACCCATTCACCCCCGAGCCCGAATATATAATTGGTTTTGGAATCCGACCTCAAATTGAGGTCTAAATCACCAAATTTTTGAAAATCCTAGTTTCTACCCTAACCCCTAATTCTACCGTGAAAACTCTAGGTTTTAGGTTGATAATTCAAGAAATATAATGGGTAATTGAAAGAAAATTATTTAGAATCACTTACCAACACTTTGGGGAAGAAAATGACTCGAAAATCGCCTCTACCCGTTTGGTTATTGGAAATGTTGAAGAAATGGCTTAAACCCGTGTTTGATTCTGTTTTATGCACTGGGCGACAGTGTGCATCGCGTTCGCGAGACCTTGCTCGCATTCACGATGGTTACTCGCCCCTTGCCTTCACGTTCACAAGGCATTGATCGCGTTCGCGATGAAGGAACGACCAACCCTCCCCCAGGTCCCCAAGTGCTTCGCGTTCGCGATGAGCCAGTCGCGTTCGCGAAGGGTAAATCCCCCATCACTTCGCGTTCGTGACCAGGCCTTCACGTTTGCGAAGAAGAAGTCTCAGCCTCACCAGTTTACTCTTCGCGTTCGCGAGAGGACCTTCGCGAATGCGAAGAAGGATATGCCAGGCACCAGAATCTGCAGAAAACCAGATTTTTCCCAAGTCCAAAACATCCCGTGACCTATCCGAAGCTCACCCGAGCCCTCGGGTCTCCAAACCAAACATGCACACAAGTCTAAAAATATCATACGAACTTGCTCGCGTGATCAAATCGCCAAAATAACACATAGAACTCCGAATTTAGCACCAAATCAAATGAAATTCTCAAGAACACTTTAAAATTTTTATTTTCTCAATTGGACGTCCGAATCACGTCAAATCAACTCCGTTTCTCACCAAATTTCACAGACAAGTCTTAAATATCATAATGAACCTGTACCGGGCTCCGGAACCAAAATACGGACCCAGTACTAACAATGCCAAACATCAATTAATTCTTAAAAACAAAACAATTTCACACTTTTAATTTTTTTCAAAAATTCATAACTCAAGCTAGGGACCTCCGAATTCGATTCCGGGCATATGCCCAGGTCCCATAATTTGATACGGACCCACCGGGACCGTCAAAAAATGAATACGGGCCCGTTTACCAAAAATATTAACCGAAGTCAACTAAAATCAACTTTTAAGGCATAATTTCTTATTTTCATCAATTTTCAACATAAAAGCTTTCCGAAAACATGCCCGGACTGGGAACGAAAATCGAGAAGGTTAAAAATGAGATTTTTAAGGCTTAAGAGTGAGATTCAAATTCTAAAACATAAGATGACCTTTTGGGTTATCACATATGTCTTATATATTAGACTTCAGCTCAGTCTAATTGGACAAGGATTTGACTTATATTGAGGAGCCGGTGGCTATCTTGGATGGACAAGTTCAAAAATTGAGATCAAGGAATATTGCTTTAGTGAAGATTCAATGGAGGGGTCATCAAATCGGGGAGGCGACCTAAGAGACCTAGCTTGACATGGGAGTCATTATCCTCACCTTTTCATCACTTCAGGTATGTCTTTATGCACGTCCGAGGACGAATGTTTGTTTTAAGAGGGGAGGAATGTAATGACCCGATCGGTCATTTTGTTTAATTGCGCCATGTTTCCCCTTTTGATGCATCACACATGTGTGTTTATGATTTTATGACTTACGGGGTTGATTGGTTTCGCTCTAGGAAGATTTCGGGTTGATTTAGACCCTTTGGTTCTTGACTTAGAAGCTTAAGTTAGAAATGTGGACCAATGATTGAATTTTGTGAAAACGACACCAAAACGGTATTTTGATAGCTACGATAGCTTCGTATCGTGATTTTATACTTGGGCGTATGCTCAAAATCGAATTCGGAAGTTCGTAGGTTGATTTGTGTTGTTTTGCCGAAAATTGACAATTTGAAGTTTAGAAGTTTGACCGTAGGTTGAATTTTAGATATTGGGTTCGAAATTTAATTTTGGGACTTGGAATAGGTCCATTATGCTATTTAGAACTTTTCTACAAAATTTGGTATCATTTGGAGTTGGGTTGATAGGATTTGGACGCTTAGTTGTAATTCTAGTAGTTCTTGAACTGTACTTTGAAATTCTTGCATTTTGGTATTCGAATCATAGTTCTAGATGTTATTTTCTTGTTTTGATCGCGCGAGCGAGTTCATACAATGTTGCTAGAATTGTTTGGATGTTTGCTTTGGAACCCCGAGGGTTCAGATGAGTTTCGGACGCATTTTAGAATGATTTGAACTGAAAATGGAATTGCTGGTGTGCTAGTGCTCTGTTATCGCAATTACAAGCACCAATGCAATTATGAAGGTGAAAGGGGGTGGTTTGATATCGCAATTGAGACTTACCCCTTCACAATTGCGAAGTCAGCAGGCCTGGGGCTTGACTAGCATTTGCGACCAGTTGGTCGCTTTTGCGAAGTTGTCCAGCTTCGCAATAGCGGATCCTTTGTCCCAATTGCGATATTTGTTGAGGATGTCAGGTTCGCAAATGCGATCCCTGGTCCAAAATTGCGAGGGTTTATAAATGCGAACCCTGTGTCGCAAATGGGATATCCGCAGCTGGACATAAGGGCTGGAAAGTGAGGATTTATTCTCATTTCTTACATTTTCAGAACTCTACACTCGGTAGGAGGCAATTTAAAGAGGGAATTTTCATCTACAAATATTGGGTAGGTGAATCTAAACAATTTCCAACTTTATTTCATGATTATATCTTAGATCTAACATCAAATGTATGTGAATCAATGAGGATAAATTGAGAAATTTTGTCAAGTTTTTGCAAAATAAGAATTTGAGTTTTGAGAGTCAATTTGGACTCGAATTTTGAAACTAATCACATATATAGACTCCTGGGGTTATGGGTAGTCGAAATCTACCTTTGGACCCGGGTTTTAACCGGGCGGGCCTCGGGTTGACTTTTGTTGAGTGTTTTTTGAAAAGTATAAAGATCATAACTTTATCTATTGTAATTGTTTTCCTTTGCATTGATTGATGATATTAAATTAATTTTTGTTAGATTTGGGTTGTGTGGGAGCGAATTTTAGGGGAAAAGCTATTTTCAAGGGTTGAGTTGGCCTAGTTGAGATAAGTATCTTGCCTAACTTTGTGTGGGAGAACTACCCCTTGGGAATTAGGATTGATTGTGTTATTTGTGTTATGTAAAAGCCATGCCGCAAGGTGACGAGTGGGTACACGGGTTACCAGTTTAGGTTTCTTAGACTCTTTCCATGACTTTAAATGAATTTTCATATCATGTTTTAATTCTCATTGTTAATCTACTCTTATATGTGTTAGTCTATCCTTACATGCCTTATTTGACTTTGTTAACACTTGTTCTACCTCTTGCTTGTTATTTTGCTCTTATATGCCTAGTTGAAGTATTGTCTTCCTTATTGCCCTGTTGCATCTTTAATTGTTGAATTACTTGTAATTGAAGTTGTTATTTCGTGAATTATCTTCTTGTTGAGTTATTGGTATTGAAGTTGTGAAAGCCATTATCACATTGAGGCGAAGTTGTTAATTATTGAGATATTTTCCTTATTGAGCAATTCACATTCATTGTTATTGTTGATATTCTTATACAAATTGTGGTTGAGCCATGGACTATTGTTATGAAAACATATATATTGTTAATTTTTGGCAAGTTGTGGCACATGAGCACTTCTGGTGTGAGTTGTTATTATGTTGTGATATTGATGCGCATGCGGCGGTATAAGGCTATGGGTTAATGTGCATGCAGCAGTATAAGGTGGAATTTATATACGTGTTGCTAGTAAGGGAATTTCTTAAAGCCACACAGCGTCATAAGGTGGGCTAAACTGCATGTAGTTATTTCAAGAAAAATATTTTCATAACTATTTAAATGTAAGGCTCATGTGGCGGTATAAGAAAAGATTGTGATTGAAATTGAGAAAGGTGAATACGAGATGGTACCTCGGTTGTGTTACTTGTTGTATGTGAGGCGATACGTCGGTTGTGATCCTTGTTGTATACGAGGCGGTACCTCAGTTATGATTCTTGTTGTGCATCTCATGTTGAAAAGATTTATTGGTTGAATAATTCTTGTTGCTTTTGTTCTTCCTTGTTTTCAGTGGAGGAGCCACCTTATAGGAAGGGGTATCATTTGACACCCCTTCGCGAAAAAAATATACTGTGTAGGTAGGTAAAAATATAAATTATATGTATATATACTATATATTGACTCCCCTTAATTTCCTGGTATATTTACTTTTATATATTTTTGACACCCCTTAACTAAAATTCTGGCTCCGCCACTGCTTGTCTTACCAGATTTGTCCGTATTTGACTATTTATGGTTCTCATTATTTGTTTCCTTCTTATTATCTTATGCTTACAATCCTGTCTTTAGTTTACATTATTAAATTGCTTAGTTATCAATCATTTCTTCGCATTCCATTACTTTCCGTCATTATATATTTTTGTTATGTTTATCATGTCCTAGTAGGTGTCTTGACATGGCCTCATCACTACTCTACCGAGGTTAAGCTTGATACTTACTGGCTACCGTTGTAGTGTACTCATACTACGCTTCTACACATTGTTTTGTGCCGATACAGGAACATCTACCCGTGGTGGACGTTAGTGATTCACTTATTAGCTGCCTTCTGGAGACTTCAAGGTATACTTGCTAGACGCCCGCAGGCATCAGAGTCATCTTCCAATTTCTTTTCATTTTGTTGTTTTTCTTATTCAGACAGTGTTTTAGTATATATTCTAGATTATTCTGTAGAGCTTATGACTCAGTTCCACCGGTTTTGGGAAGAATGTTATTGAGATCCTATTTTGGAAGTTTATATTAGTTTATTAGTCTTGATTTAGTATTTCTGTTGATTATCACTGTTAAGCTATTATTAAATGTTAGGCTTACCTAGTCTTAGAGACTAGGTGCCATCACGACATTCTAAGATGGGAAATTGGGATCGTGACAATGTTAGAATCATGATCATATAAAGAAAGAATGAATAATTTGAGATTATACGAACAGTTGGAAACGATTTGGTTGCATAAAAATAGTGCGTTTATCATCTATCATATTAGAAAAAAGTTTTTATAATCTTTACATATAAAATCGATCAGTACCATATTACCTACTTGGATTTAACTTGTTTTTTAAATATAGTTTCCCACCTTACTGGGGGTTGTATTAATTGGAAGCAAAGTACAAGAAGGGGACTAGACCTTATCTCCAAAATACAGCACAAGGATAAACAACTTTATCCTTCAAAAGTAGGGTAGGCGATGGGCAAAAAATAAACCTAACCCTGTGAACAACTGTTTTATTTATCTAACAAAAGAGTTGGCCTTATCAAATCTTGACCGTATGCTTGGCATTTACCATTTATCCAGTTGGTAGAACCCTATGGCACCTCTTAGGAGTTGCCGGGATGAGATATATAAAGAAGCTTCAGTGCTATTACTTGCCTTCTTTGCTAAGTAATCCGCCACATAATTGGCCTTCCTAAAACAGTGTGTGATGCTGACATTAGCATTTTTCAGCTTCTTTGATGTTTCTTCCATGATCCTTTTCAATTTGTAGTTGTTGGTGTTATCATTTTTCATCATGCTTGTGACAATTAGAGAGTCCATCTCCAAGATAAAGTCAGTGTATCCATGTTGAATGCACCAGTTGACACCAAACCCAGCAGCTAAGGTTTCAGAGGCATTGTTACGATTACAATTGATTGGGCAGGAGAATGCCATATATTCCAGACTTTCCACTTCGTATGATATAACTGCCATATGTGTTCAATTTGACAGTACCAGGTTCGGGTTTTCGCCAGCATACCGATATACATTTTAAGATAGGTTGCACTCTCAGCATTTTGTCACAAAGGTTGATCCAAGGTAATGTCAGGTTGCAATTAGGGAAAGAATTGTTGATGGCTAGCTGTAGAGTCCAAATGATTTGCTGCTCCATTTTGAAAAGCTTGAATCTTTTTTGATTCCCACACTTGCAAGCAACTTTTTTTCCAAATCTCCCAACAGATTATGACTGGAAGTATATGCAAAACCACTTTATGAATTATGTTAGTGGGTTTCATCTGCCACCATGAGTTTAATAAATACATGATAGGCTAGTTGCAATTCCTAATACCCATTGGTGCTCCAAAGAATCTCCAGATGTGACTGGCAACATCCTCTTCTATAAAGACATGTTGAGTAGTTTCATTATTTGGATTAGTGCAACAATTACATCTGGATAATATGTTCCTTCCAAATCTATTCATTGTATCATCAAAAGGAAGTTTCTTATGCCACAGTCTCCACGACAAAAAAATATTTTAAAAGGAATGCTAGTATGCCACACATTATTGAGCAGGTAATCCTTTGTTCTACTCACTCTTTTCATTTGCCGAGATGAAGAATTAGAAAATCTGCCATCCTCAGTTAGTTCCAAATGATTTGATCCTCCTCATTAGGATTCCATATTGTAATATTCATGATGTGGTGAATGATATCAGGAGAAATAATATCACTAAGCTTATAGGTGTCCCATTGCCCATTAGTGATGAACTGGTTTACCATAACTTTAGGACTTCTTCTGACTTCTGAATTAATAGGCTGAATCATGCCTTTTCCAGTCCAATTGTCAAACCGGAAGGTGCTATTACCAGAGTTAATCTGCCATACCATGTTGACTTCTGCCAGTTTCCTGAACTGGAGTAATATTTTTACTGATGAGAGTCCTTAGAGGTTTAAACTTTAGTACCAGGGGCGCCCTGATACAATATTTGTTTCTAAGGAAATTAACCCATAGATATGGGATAGCTATGAATCTCCACCATCTTTTGGTAGCCAAGGTATCACCGATTTCCTCGAGGCTTCTAATCCCAATTCCCCCTTCTTCTTTGGGAAAACACAATTTTTTCCAAGAACTCTAGTGGTACTTATTGTGATCACAAGTAAACCACCAGAAAAAATTGGCAAAGTGTTTTTCTATAGGGATTGTAACACATGTTTGATAAGAACAATTTCCCCCCATGAAAGAGCATTCCACCATGCCAACCATTGAGCCTTTTCACCACTTTATTGACCAAATTGTCAAAGTATTGTATTTTCTTCCTTCAACCATATAAAGGGTTCCTGACGAGCACAAAACACAACACAAAATTGATGCTCGCTAGCCAAAGATAGTATAGTATGATTATCTTCTCCACAGGGATTGGATTTGAACAATGATCTAGTAATTCCTAGTTTAACTTCTATTCAGGATGATCAAAACTTGTATGAAGTGATTATGAACTACAATTAACTATTAAAGTAAATCAATTGACAATTGACTGCAAAGAACTAGAGATTAGCAGAGTTGGTTTCTTATCAATATGAGAAATAAGGGTTTTGACATGATAGGTGCAAGGTTTTTATTCTGGATATGATACTGCTATATTTCATTCTTGAAGTTCTATCGATTTTCAAGAATTCAATAGGTGATTAGCTTACACTTCCGATTCAGACTCCTCTCTCAATTAAATCTAAATTTTTCAAATAAACTAATGTGAAGTATCGGTAAAATTTGCAAGAATCTATTGATAGAAATGATCTAAGAGAAGCTTCTCGCGAATATTTCTCAATCTTAATTTAAACGGTAACTCAAAAAGCTCTCTTGATTACTTCAAAGAATCACCAAAATAAACTAAGGCATACGCTGTAATAATATTCAATAAGATGCTCCTCTTTTGATTAAACACTATAAAGAATAAAGTCACAACTATATTAAAGCTCCTCCAATAAATTCAAGCAATTAAATAGTAGTCAAATCCATAAACAACCAAGTCACCAAATCATGTCAAACCCTAAGGTAAACTACTCCATAGATATGGAGAAAGTCATCACAAATAGAATTGAAGAGTAAGAAAACATCAATCTAACGTTAAATCCAAACTCCCGTATTGAATTGATAGAAAGATGATGAAATCCTGTGTCTTGTATCCTCAAATGCTCTCTCAAAGCTTCCAAGGTCAAAAATACTCTAAAAATCGTATTTTTGGTGTATTTATACCATGTTGGAACGGGTCCGGATGAAACTATCCTTTTCGAGTCGAAGTAGGAGAAATACTCTGTAAAATTTGAATATGCGCGATGCATGGAGCGCCGCCCTATGCGGTGTGCCTCTCCACACAGTGCGCTGCCCCACGTGGTGCCTGTAGAGAAGTTAAGAGAGTTGATTTTTACAATCTACAGGAATTTTACACTAGCGCCCTGCGCCCCGTGGCGCATGGCGCGACACGACCGTGCATTTTTTCTAGAGTAATCTTTTTTTCTCACTTTTTAACTTCCAGACTTAGTCCTCGACCCCCGAAACTCGGGAGGCATGGCCGACACCCAGTGCCATACTCGACCCAAGCATACCACTCTATAACTTTGAACTCTGGAGGGGTAGCCATCAACTTAGGCCGACGAGGCCTACCTTACAAATCAAGGCCGACGAGGCCACCCTGAGTGTCTACAACCAGAAATACCAAAATAACCTATACACAGGTTTGGCAAGGCCACAATACTGATATACAAAATATATAGGACTCGTCTACTAGCCTCTAGAGATAACTGAACTGTATCATGGTTGGGACAGGGCCTCGACCTACCCATCAAACCTGTATATATAAAATGGACTCCAAGGTCTTGACCTGATAACTCCGGGGAAGTGGAGCTTACCAACCAAGCTGATATTTGGCTCTGTCTACTAGCAAGGTCTATCCAGCTATCTATCAGGACATGCTTGCATGAAATGCAGAGTCCCCAGCAAAAGGGATGTCAATACGAAATAATGTACCGAGTATGTAAGGCAACAAAATAACTGAAAGCTGAAACTGAACTGATAATATAATAACTGAAAGTAATTGGGAGTTAAAGATAATCTGATGATATGCTTACCTGCTGATACTGACTCAACTCTCTCAATATAGCAAGTAAAATAGTTGTCCGGCCTTGTAAGGCTAGGTATATGTAACTGCTCTGCCATAGTAGGCTTGCTCATAGGCACTCGACCATAATAGGCTCTATATCTCATCCATTCTGGGCTCGCTCATAGGCGCTCGACCACAGTAGGCCCGGTATATAACTTACCATCTGATCAGAGGTTGCCAAATAGGGGTTTACCTACCGATTATTGCTCGATGGTGGTGAAAATACTGTAATACTGCCCAGTAGGAGCCTGCCCACCGATTATAGTTCGATGGTGGTAAAAATACTATAATACTGTATATATGTATATAGATACCCTCTGCTCTATTTACTGGAAGAAGACAATACTTAACTGAATATAAAGTTCTGATAAGAAAGAATACTGTAACTTTTGAGACTAGGATAATGTACATAAATTTAGGAGTATGAACTTCTATTTATGTCTCGTTATCAAACGCATGTAATTACGAGATCATGCCAAAATAAAGGAAAGGTTTAGCCTTAACATACCTTATCATAATCTATCCAATAACCACGTTGAATTCGTCTCGTCTCACCTTAATTTACAATAACGATAATAACACTATCTTTAAGTTAAGGAAGGTACAACTATCCTATAACGAGCGACAAGCTTATTTTATAATTAAACGGGCAACATCGCCCCTATAATTTTTACTTACGCCCAATTTGACATAACACCACCAACAACAAGAACACAACAATAACAATATGCATACATCATTTTCCAACCTTATATCCATCACAAAATATCACAAAAAAGTCCACACACCCCAATCACTTCATACACAAAATGACAACCATAGTAGTATCAAATAACCCGAAAATGTAATGACAAACGACCAGCCTACCATTCCGCCATTATGTGGTCTTTCTCCATATCCCTTTTCCTCCAAAAATCCATAAAATAGTAGCAAAATAGACAACCCAACAACAACACGAAACAACCCACAAAACAGTCCACTACAAGTTGAATAACTCAAACTCTCGACTTCCGATCACCGTCCCGTGAGTTCTTACAATTATTGAACAAATTTCTCTACTTTTACAGCAGAAAAAATGGATGAAAGAGGGCAATATACTTACCTTATTTGGTGAATATCTCAGCTCATATCTTTGTTCTTCAACTCTTAGGTTTTCCTCCAACTAGAACTTGAAAAGAAGAGAAAATCATTTAGGGTTTTGTGTTGCATTTTTGGGAGAAGTTTGTGTTGCACCCTATTTTGCACTAGTCAAAACAAGATTCAACTTGTGGTTTTCCTATTGTTGATAAAAGAGAGTCGCCACCTAATGTTTAAAGGTATACTAGGGTACCTATTTAATTACTAAGTCATATCCTTTATTGGTCTGCTAACTGGTGAGATTATGGATAAGGGTTCTTGTTCTTCTAAGGGTAAGGTGTTAGGAACCCCTTAAAATCTACCTAAGGTAGCTCCATAAGACTTAGACTAGATTTAGAATTAATTATTTATACTATGCCTCAACTAGTGTTCTAGAGATATGGCTTAGCGTACATTGAGACATAATTTTTACAAAGGGAGGGTATAGTATTAAAAGGGTATGAATTAATAGAGAAAATAACATTAATGCATATATACTTGAAAAGAGCTTTTGAAATGAGATATAGGATGTTTGTATTTTAGAAAGTATGTGAAAATGAGAACTAAATTTAAACACTTGTTCCTAAAGCATGGGGGTATATTGTTCTAATGAGATGGGGGTAAGCCTAAGATATACTTTGATTTGAAGACCTGGAGAAAAACCATATTTTGAAAATCCTTTTGGGGCGACAACACTTTATTTTTTTCGAAAATGATTTGATTTCCCTTTTTGAAGATAAAGCTTGCGATTCAGTTTGGTTTTTCCTTTTAAAAGGTGGGGCTGTCGTCCTTTACTAAGCTTTGGGCTTCAAAATATTTTAAGAAAAATGTGAGCGAAAAAATATAATAATGATATAAACAATTATAATTAGAGAACGAAAGATTAGTTACTAACTAATTATTCTTTTAATCCTATTTTGTTTAAGGCTTGCCTAAGTTTACATGACATAGGATCGGTGTTTTAAAAAGGCGTGGGCGTAAGGCGGGGCGTTTTACATATGCCTCAGCAGGGCGTAAGTCCCATAGGTATTTAATTTTTAATATTTTATAAAATAATATAATGACAATTAATATTTATAAACAGGTAAAATTGCATAAAAATTGAAGAAAACTATATATATGTGTGCTCCATCCCCACAAAAAACTAATCAAAATAATCTATTATACGTTACTTACAAGCACAAGTAATTTGAGTCTAAAAGAATAAAGTTTTCTATAGGGAGGAACAAAAATGATGATTAACCTACAATTTTTGAACTTTGAATTTGCTGCTATGAAGAAAAATGTAGTTCTCTTTGTATTTGTTAAAAAATTAAATATTCGTTGCTTTTGGGAGATATTACTAGACTAGCGGACAAGATAAAAATTTGGAAAAACCATGAATTAGGGCTTAAATCAATAAAAAAGGTCTTTACCTTTAAATTTAATACTTTTGAGTTCCTTTTTAAACCTTTTGAGTAATTACCAAACTCACTTTTGAGAATTTGGGTATTATATGAAGGACTAATTCAACAAATTTTGTTTTAATTTGAAAAAGTCTCTGGGGCTTACTCCTTACTAAAAAAACGCGCCCCGAACGCCCGGGCATACGCCCCGAATTGCGGGGCGTACGCCTCTTGAGACTTTCGCCCCACACCATCGCCCCGGGGCATTTTTGGTACGCCTCGCCCCGGGGCTCGCCCCAGGATCTCCTTTTAAAACAGAGCATAGGATTTAAATTAAAGCATTCAATCCAATGTAATACTATTGTATAGGATATAATAACAATAAAGATGCAGTAAAGTGAGACAAGGCAGTAAACTAAGGTAACGAAGCAGTAAAATAAGGAGTTTAGAGGAAGAGGATTGGACTATGATATTTGGACCTCAAAGAAGCAGGCCCAACAGTAATAGGTACGACCACAACTGACTTCAGATTTCCAGAAAATACGACAATGCTGGTCTTGGGCCTGAGTTCCTTAAGAACTCGGGAGGCCCAAACAAATGTATATGTTCAAAAAGAAAGAGAAAGTCATTAGATACATATTTTGTATGTTCAACCATGCACGAAACACATAGGTAACTGATTGGGGCAAAATATAACAAAAACTATCAATACTCAAATACCATGAGAACTTATACTAATGTAGTGGTTATATATGATATATGATTTACACTGAAAACCTTTCGTTATCATTAGACACTAAACCCCTAAAAAATAATAAGTGTCAATAAATTAAGGGCTAAGGAGTGAGTTCTACTCAAGGGCGATGCCCCTTTTGAATCCCCCACCACATCAAAGTTCCCAAGGGTCTCAAGGCCCTAGGCAATACTTGTGCTGGGGGAGAGAAGCCCAACCTAGAGTTAAACTCTACCTAGAGTTAGAGTCTACTCCCAAATACCCCTAACTACTAACGACTCATTTTTCCTTATGGGTTTAAGTGCCAATGAGAATCTTTCAAGGTAAACCAACTACCACTATACAACCTACCACAGAAGTATACTTTTCCCTTGACAAAATAACATAAGGTCAGAAGAACAATTTCATTTTATAACTTCAGTTCCTATACTAAATGAAACGTGCATTAACAAATCTGGACGTCAGGTTCCAGACACACATAGAGATAGGAATACTATGATGTTACTTCCAAAAGAACCAAACACTTGTGTTCCTATCTAAAGAGCACATAGTTTAGATATGCAGCAAAACAAATGCCTCTGTCTAAGCAGACATATCACAGATTGGTTAGCCTAGGTATTACCACTAGCACACACATAGGTTAACAATATTACTTGGAACTTTTGAAAGTATCATCAGGGATTCAGACAAGCAGTCATACTTAGTAACTTCTACAGATGTCGTTAAAGATGCCAGAACATAATCAAGACTCTTAGCATGACTACAAGTTACAGATTCAAACATGGGATTCCTAAAAGTGCTTGGCAGAATCATAGATTATCAACCATACTTCATTTGTAATTAACTGGCAGAACCATATCTTCATAATAACACAAATCTTTAATAGGTAAACTATTATGTCCAAGCAGTAGTAAATAAGAGGTCCCCTTAGGCTTTACAAATCAGATTCAGCTTAGATTAGCAAGAAAAAAAGGGACTGAGTGCAATTTCAAAACAAAGTATGGATCCTGAAGACAAACAAGGATACATACAACATTTTAAATCAACTACACATAGATACTTTAAATGAAGTTATGATCTTACAAAGACAAGATAAGCTTTACAAAGTCAGCAAGGTCATAAAGGGATTAAAGACAAGGAAAGTATTATGCCAAACAGGTTTAACTCAGCTACCGACTGAGATTTACATCTGAACATGAGGCGAGGCCGTTATACTCAGCTTGAAAGCAGTTATCATTCAACTATAACAAAATGACTATATCTTATTTTATGAAAGACAACTCAATGATAACAGAATATATGCAGAAGAGTTACTGATGTTCATAAAAGTCCCTTTTATAAGACTGTTTCATATAGATGCAACCAATAGTTATATATGAACATAGGATTGTTATAATAATAGCTCAGAATTTACTATCAGAGTTAACAGACATTGATACAGAGAAGGAAAGCACTTAAACACTTTAACTTCTCATGCTTCAGTTAAATGGTGAAAGATTAAACTAGGAACTCTCAGGTTTTTCCTAGTTAGAATTATCAACCACAATCTCGACTACAAAACAACAGAATGCAGGAAACAATGTGTAGGGATAGGGATCACAACAGAATCATTAATGGAAAATTTGAAATCTAGGCAAGCATGAGAGGTCATTTTAAACATATAAAGGAAAACTTAATCATATGGACTATTTGAGATCCGAATGAAAATCATTAAGGTCACATAACAACTTAATAAACACCGATTAAAGATACTCAGGAGAAGGACAAGTGATCACATGTTAACAACACCTTATTATAAACTAGAAATAAAATTTCTATACTAATGGCAGACATCATAAATGAATACAATTAACAGAAGGCAACATGTTCATGATATTCAAGTAAGACAATCAAAGAGAAGAGGATGAAGGTGTACTGACCTTTTCAAGGGTGGCAGACCAAACAATGGTTCCTTCTAATTGCCTAGGACCCAAAGCTTCAAGCTTGAAGCAGCGAAAGCACTCAGAGACGAAAATAGAAAACCGAAAATCAGTAAAAAATCCTAAATTTTATGAAAATCTTAGTATTGCTTCTGTGTTCGTGTTAGGTATTAGGTTTGATTGTAAGTGATGATAGGCGAGAAAAATCTAGGCCCTAATTATAGTGCCATTTAATGGCTCTAGGGTTTCAACAGATTCAAATCGTGAGTTGAAGATGAAGATGAGTTGATGATGTGAGCATAATCGGATAAAATTGGAATGAACAGGGGGAAAAGTAGTGTTGAGTTTACTTGAGCATGAGGAGGTCGACCGTTGAAGCCTTTGGACTAGCGGCCAAACCCTAATATCCAAAGGTCACTGTGTTTGACCTCTGGATAACGAATAATAATGATGAAGTTGAAGATATTAGACATGCATGCTCCGACTCGACAGAACAAAGGAAGGGTTGATGGATTTTTAAGTTGCATAGTTTAGGTCAAGGGTTTCAAATTTGAGATTCAAATAGAATCGATGGAAATGGAATGGAAATCGACGAGATTCGCGGTTAACAGGTGCAAGATGGATATATTAAGGCTTGATTTGTGACCTTGCAAAAATTTGTGCAAGATTTTAGGACTGATGGGGCTGATGGGGATGAGAGAAAAGAGAGGTAAAAGGGAAAAAGATGAGGCAGAGGATGTGGTAAATGATTAGGGTTTAGGGGGCTTTGGGATGGGTCCTGACATTTTGGGGTTTAAATGATTTTATGGAGAATTTCGGTGGCTATTAGATCCTTGTGATCTACTGGCTAAGATTAACTATACTGGGTGCTTTTAATTTAAAGAGAAAGTGGAATAAAAAATTATGGGCCGTTGATCTAATAAACGGACAACCCAGATCAATTGTGTTTATTTTGTGTGTGTTGAGACGGGTGACGTGTCAAGCTCCGATTGGTTTAAAAAGGAATGGAAAGGATTGTCAAAGTGGATTGGAGGGGTTGTTTGGAACGGGTCATTTCAGATTGGGCTTGGTCATTTGGGGCAAAGTTGACTTAAAAAAATAGCAGTTTGTGTTTAGTTGAGAATTGCAATTATAGCCTCTAGCCTCTTTTGATCCCATTTATAATTAAATTAAATAAGCTTAATAATTTTCAATAAAATGTGGTAAAATTATGATTATTATATATACTACTAACTATCTTAATTAATTATTTATAAATATTCCATTTTAGCGAATTATAGTAGTAATTTCAAAATATTGACATAGTAATCTAATTAACTAGAAATTACGGAGTAGTTTTGTCAAATTAATTATAAGGTTTATGTGATGTATATAAAGGTTATTTTAATCATCTTAAAGTAGTAAATATTTTATAATTATGTAATACTAATACTAAGTGATTAATTTCAAAACTAATACTTAATTAATTTGTAGAAATAGGTATTTATTACTAGAAAATACTTTCAAAATATTTATTGTAAATTATTAAGTATAAGTAAATTAATTTTGAAAGGGAAGGTCAAAATTGGCTGTAGCTGCCCCTCTTTGACCGGAGACGATGGAAGAATTTTTGAGCAAAGAAATTGAACCAAAGCCAATTTTGTCCCGACTTTAGGCATGCATTGCAGGGATGACATACAGATTTAAGGAAGATTACTAATTGCATCATTTTGGGGAGAGTTGAGGAAGATTTTGGGCAGTGTTTTGGGAAGTTAGGGCCAAATTCTTGCTTTGAATTGCTTACATACCTCGGGCTTAACGAGGATCATGCCTCATGTAGTTTTGGAGTGAAGATTATTTGAGGAAGCGGTACTCGCAGGAACAACCCCAGTATCGTATTATGACGATACGGCGAGACGGAGGATTGGGCACTCATGATAGCTTGAATTTTGCGGCTTGATTTGAAGGATTTGAAAATTTTGAGTTTCACTGGTCATTTTGTGCTTGAACTTGGATCCTTGGGCCGCTAATGGGTTTGTTGTCTCTCATAGCATTGTAGTTTGGTCTGCTGCTTAGAAAGAGTTTCATGTTGCGATGTTTGTTCCTGCAAAACAAATGAAATACATGCATACTGTCACGACCCAAAACCAACCTGTCGTGATGGCTCCTATCATGGTACTAGGCAAGCTGACTATGCAGATATTTAGCACACTCAAAAACTTGGAAGATATGGAAGTAGTTAAAATTAAGGAAAACCTTTTAAAAACAGCGTAAGAAATCATAATTCCATACAAAATCTCTCCAAAAACCGGGGCGTCATCGAGTACATGAGCATCTACATAAAAACACAGTCTAATACACCATCTAGGAAATATCAACTGAAACATAAAATGGAAGATAAGAAGGGAGAGTCAAGGCCTGCGAACGCCAAGCAGCTACCTTGGTAGTCTCCAAAAATTCGAACTCCACAACTCAGCAACCGCCGTGACCGAAAGCACCTGGATTTGCACACGATGTGCAGGGTGTAGCATGAGTACAACCAATTCAATAAGTAACAAATCTAACCGTTGGACTGAAAGGTAGTGACAAACTCAGCAGGTACAGTTCAATAAGGAAATAACAATACATAAATGTAGGCATGCTTTCAAGTTTGACTTAAAACTCAATTCAAATAAAATAGATCAAATTCTAAATGATATGAGGAGTATGACCTCTTTACATCTACATGCTAATGCACATGCTGTATGTGATGCACCACTATGAAAGCCTCATGTACTCACACTCTCAAAATACTCAATCACTCAGTACTGTATATGGTCAATCCAGCCCAGGGAAGATCCAACACACACATACACACACACACACACACACACACACACACACACACACACACACACACACATATATATATATAAAATCCAGCCCAGGGGAAGATCTATCCCCAAATATATATGATTCGAACAAGATCCATGTCCAGGGAAGATCCATTCCTCAATATGATCAACTGCGCTCAATGGGGTGTGTACAGACTCCGGAGGGGTTCCTTCAACCCAAGCACTATAATAAGCCAGATCTAGGCATAAATCAATAAACATGCTGCGTCGTGTAGTCCGATCCCATAACTGTCACTCACATTCAGGCCCTCATCCTCACTCAGTCATCAATCTCTCCAGCCTCTCTCTCTCGGACTCACAGTGTCATGAAACTAGCCCAAAGTGATGATATGACATAGTAATAAATAGCAGCAGAGACTGAGATATGATATGTAATGAATAAATATGACCGAGTACAAAATTTCAAAGTAATCAATAAATCAACAGCAAGGAAATAATCACTATGGGTCTCAACTGTACCAGTAATAGCCTAAACATGATTTCTAGCATGATTGTGAGCTTAATTACTTATCACATGATGAAAACACGGATATCAACAAGATAAATCCACTATACAATTCCATAGAATCGACTAGGTCACAGTTCTTACGGTGCACACCCAGACACTCGTCACTTAGCATGTGCGTCACCTCAACATCAATCATATAATACATAATTCGGGGTTTCGAACCCTCAGGGCCAAGTTTAGAAGTGTTACTTACCTTAATCCAAGCAAATCTCTACTCTAACACACCCTTGCCTCATGAAACGGCCTCCGAATGCCTCGAATTTAACCATAAACAATTTGATATAATCAACACGGGCTAAAGGAATCAATTCCAGAAGAAACATACTAAGTTATTAATCAAAAGTAAAAAATTGACTCAAAAGTCGACCATCGGGCCCACGTCTCAAAATCCGCTAAAAGTCATAAAACCCAAAAGTCCATTTATCCACGAGTCTAACCATACCAATTTTACCAGAATCCGACACCAAATCTCCACCTAAATCTCCAAATCCCTAACCTCAAACTCTCAAATGCCACCTTAAATACACACAAACTAGGTGGGAAATTCAATGCAGAAACACGATTGTTGATAAAAAATGAGCACAAGGGTCTTAGATCAAGAAACCCATCGAAAATCCTCTTAAGAATCGCCCAAACCCGAGCTTGAAATGTTTAAAATGAAGTAAAATCGTGAACCCTTGAATTTAAGTGTTCTGTCCAGCACTTCCGCTTTTGCGGACACTTAACCGCATCTGAGACGTCGCAGAAGCGACATTCCACCCACTTCTGCGATGAACCACTAGAGATGGGCCTCCACTTTTGCGGTCCTCGCCCTCGCATCTGCGCAATTGCAGGTGCAGATTTCCCATCGTACCAGTGCACCCTCCGCTTCTGCGCCCATCACGTCGCACCTGCGAAAAACTCCCTGCACCTGCGAACACAATCCTCCCCAATCTTGGCCGTATCTGCGCTCCTTAGTTCGCACCTGCGATCAAAGCTCCGCAGGTGCGATTACACCAGCAGAGTCCCTGCTTCAGCCATGTACCAAGTTCCATTTTCGATCCGTTAACAATCCGAAATCAACCCGAGGCCCCCGACACCTAAACCAATCATACCAACAAGTCTTAAAATACGATACGAACTTAGTCGAGCCCTCAAATCACTTCAAACAACATCAAAAACATGAATCGCACCCCAATTCAAGCCTATTGAAACTAAGGAAATTTCAACTTCTACAAACGACACCGAAACCTATCAAATCGCGTCCGATTGACCCCAAATTTTGCACACAAGTCACATTTGACATTACAAACCTACTCCAACTTCCTGAATCAGAACTCAACCCCGATATCAAAAATTCCACTCCCGGTCAAATTTTCCAAAATCTAATTTTTGCCATTTCAAGCTTAATTCCACTATGGCCCTCCAAACCACAATCCGAACATGCTCCTAAGTACAAAATTACCCAACGGAGCTAACGGAACCATCGAAACTCCATTCCAAAGTCGTCTACACCTAAGTCCACATCCGGTTAACCTTTTCAACTTAAGTTTTCATCCTTGAGACTAAGTGTCTCAGTTCATTATGAAACCTCACCGTACCCGAACCGACTACCCCGACAAGCCACATAACAACTATAAAGTAAAAAATGGGCAGTAAATGGGAGAACGGGGCTACAACTCTCATAACGACCGGTCGGGTCATTACACATACCCATATATTACAATGCGGAATATATTAAGATGCGATGTAAATATTGCAGGAGAGATGATGCTTGGTTGTCGGCGAGCCATTATTTGGGATTAGGATGATGGGATACTTGATCTTGACTCGATTTCTTAGTCGAAGCATTTAAAAATTGTCTCCGCTTGTTGGGAGAGCTTAATTTATAGAGTGCGTCTCCGCTTGTTGGGAGAGCTTTGCACTGAGAAATGTCACCGCTTGTTGGGAAAGCTTGATTTGTAGAGTGCGTCTCCGCTTGTTGGGAGAACTTTGCACTGAAATGTAAAATAATCTCTGCTTGGGAGTGATTAATTAAAACCGTAATCATGCCTGAAGCTGCATGGGCAAAACTTCAAAACATTAAAAGTACTAGCAAAGGAAATAATAGCATGCCCAAGAGATACTCTTAACTGCGAAGCTAAGTTGCGGTCATCGATTGGCAGAACATCAATTACGAGGTTTGCGACTGTCTATTCTGGTATCCGTTGCAATGGAGCGACGATGCGAATTTTTATTGGCAAAGTTTGTGATTTGCTATATACAAGGTTCTAGTTGGCAAAACCGGCATTCGATTTGTACAGGGCGCTCCGATCGATTGAGCTGACGGTTTTCTATATACAAGACTTTAATTGGTGAAGCCGACGGCTCGTTTGTACAAGGTGATTCGATTAGTTGAGCAGGCGATTTGGTATGTACAGGGCTTCCATTGATGAAGCCTAACGGTCCATTTTGTACATGGTGCTTTGATTGATTGAGCATGCAGTTTGCTATGTACATGTGTTTTCGTATCAACAGTCTAACTCCGAGGTACCTACAAAGGATTCAAAGATTAGCCTAAGTAGTATCAGAAAAGTTCAATTAATGGAGAAAGAGAGATGATCTTAGGCAAGTGGCGGATCTGTCATTTGCACCAGTGTGGTCGTAGTGCTTCTTTGCTCCCTATTGACCCTGCACTCAAAGAAAAATTCTTTGGGGGGGGGGGGAGAGTTGATTTGTGTCGACCGCACTGTTGGTTTGCCCCAGCCTTTGATATGGTCATGCCGCGAAGTTAGGTAGGTGTAACAAATTACTGTATTTTTGGAAAATAATTTGAAAATACTTTGTTTTAAGGAAAATACCGTCGTTCCGGATTATGACATGTTACGAAAAGTTCTCCATATGCAAACGTTTCTTCTTGAATAATTTATACCATTGATGTCGATCTTCCGTGATGCTTCTGATAACGCGGATGCTTGCTGTTGTGACTGCGCCCTAATTCAAACTAATGCATTACAAAGGTTTTCCTAAGGTTGTGACCGAACCCTTTCAGGTTGCCTACATATCCAAAACGGAATCAGGTCTGAATGTACTTCGTGGATTATGATAAAATATGATAAAGATAAGCGAGCCTGACTCAGGCAGCCTACGTATCCAAATGGAATTAGGTCAAGACATAGTTCGATTACAACAGATGCAAAATGATGAGTTAAAGAATGAAAAAGTCTGAGTCTGACTCAGGCTGCCTATGTATCCAAATGGAATCAGGCCAGAACGTAGTTCAGTTACAATAGATGATTGAATCCTATGGGGATTGCCTAGGTATTATTTTTTAAGGAAATCAAGTCGGCATAGTTCCTGAGCAACATACAAAAGTGATATTTGGTTTTCTATTTCAAAAGTGAAGGGGAGAGAGAAATCAAACCCTACGTGGGTTGCCTACGTATCCCTCCGTGGGAAGTTAGGTTGAACGTAGTTTTGTTATAGCAAAACCTAACTCTATTAATTTTCAAACATAATTTCTCTTGATTGTGTCTGAGTTGATGGGATTCGTGTTGATTCTTCCATCCATTTCTGCCAAGCTTAGAGATCTACCCGACAGTGCTCGGTGAACCACATTAGGACCTTGCCATTTTGGTGTGAACTTTCCTTTGGCTTCTTCTTGGTGGGGAAAGATTTTCTTCAAGACCAACTGCCCCGATGCGAACTGGTGAGGCTTCACTCTCTTGTTAAATGCACTAGCCATCCTGTTCTGATATAGCTAACCATGGCATACTGCATCCATTCTTATCTCATTGATCAACATGAGTTGCTCCTGTCTGACTCGTATCCACTATGTGTCGTCTAATTTTGCCTCTTGAATGACCCTTAAAGATGGTATTTTGATCTCTACGGGTATCACAACTTTAGCGCCGTATACCAACATGTACGGTATTTCCACAGTGGTTATTCTCATGGTGGTCCGATAACCTAGTAAAGTGAAAGGTAGTTTCTCATGCCATTGTCTGTGATTGTCCACTATCTTTCGTAAAATTCTCTTGATCTTTTTGTTGGCTGCCTCGACTGCCCCATTCATTTTTATCTTGTAGGCTGTGGAATTGCGGTGGATGATTTTGCACTTCTTGCAGATTTCTTTCATGAGGTCGCTATTGAGGTTAGCAGCATTGTCGGTGATGAGGGGCTCTGGTATTCCAAATCTACAAATGATGTTGTTCCGGACAAAATCTGCCACTACCTTCTTTGTGACAGCCTTGTAAGTAGATGCCTTGACCCATTTGGTGAAATAGTCAATAGCTACCAAGATAAAGCGATGTCCATTTGATGCGGCAGGCTCTATAGGTCCAATCATGACTCTATAGGACCAATCGCGTCCATGCCCCTAGCGGCGAACGGCTAGGGTGAACCCATTACGTTTAACTCATTCGGCGAAACCCGGATGAAATCTTCGTGAATTTAGCACTAGTGACACTTCTGTACGTAGCAGCTACTGTCGCTTTCTATAGTCATCCAAAAGTCTCCAGCTCTTAGGATCTTCTTGGCTAATATGAACCCATTCATGTGGGATCCGCACGTTCCTGCATGTATTTCCTCCAACAACCTGGTTGCCTTGGCAACGTCTACACATCCCAACAAACCTAAGTCTGGGGGTCCTCATGCACAGGACTTCCCTGTTGAGGAAAACGTGGTTTGCCAACCTGCTGAGGGCTCGCTTTTGACCATTAGTAGCATTCTCTAGGAATTCACTGGTTGCAAGGAATTTCCTGATGTCGTTATATAATGGTTTACCATCTAGTTCTTCATCTACATGGAAGCAATATGCATGTTGATCCCTGATCTTTATCTCGATAGGGTTGATGTAGTTCTTGTCTGGATGCTGAATCATAGATGATAGAGGTTCAAGGGCGTCAACGAACTCGTTCTGAATCCTAGGGACGTGCTTGAACTCAATCTTCATGAACTTCTTGCATAGCTCCTTTATGCGGTGCAGGTACAGAAGTATCTTGACATTCTTGGTGGACCATTCCCCTTGGACTTGGTGTATCAATATATCGGAATCTCCTATGACCAAAAGTTCTTTGACCTTCATGTCAACTGCCATTCTGATCCCAAGGATGCATGCTTCGTATTCAACCATATTATTGGTACAAGAGAATCTTATCTTTGCTGATGATGGATAGTGTTTTCCAGATTCCGAAATCAGGACTGCCCCAATTTTGACTCCTTTAAAGTTTGCTGCTTTATCAAAAAATATTCTCCATCTAGGGTACGATTCAGCAATATCTTCTCCAGCAAATAACACTTCTTCATTGGGAAAATATGTAGTAAATGGCTCGTAGTCCCCATCCACCGGATTCTCCGCGAGGTGGTTGGCTAAAGCTTGCCCTTTGATTGCCTTCTGAGTTATGTACACAATGTTAAGTTTGCTAAGGAGAATTTTCCATTTAGCTAGCTTTCCGGTAGGCATCAGCTTCTAGAATATATACTTGAGTGGGTTGAGTCGAGATATCAGATGCATGGTGTATGCTGACATATAATGCCTTAGTTTCTGGGCAATCCAAGTCAGAGCGCAAGAAGTGCATTCTATCAAAGTATACTTGACCTCACATGACGTGAACTTCTTACTTAAGTAGTAGAAGGCCTGTTGCTTTCTCCCAGTTTCGTCATGCTGTCCCAACACACACCCGAAGGCATTATCCAAGACTGCCAAATATAATAACAATGGCTTCCCGGGTTAAGGGGAACCAATACTGGTGGATTTGAAAAATATTCTTTGATTCTGTCGAAGGCTTTCTTGCACTCCTCTATCCATTTTGTGTCAGCATCCTTTTTCAGCAACTTAAAAATAGGCTCACAAATTACTGTGGACTAAGCTATGAAGCGACTGATGTAATTCAATCTACCCAGGAAGCTCATTACATCTTTCTTGCTCTTTAGTGGTGGCAATTCCTGAATGGCCTTGATTTTTGATGGGTCCAGTTCTATCCTCTTACTGCTTACAATGAAGCCCAACAGTTTTCCAATGGGGACTCCGAACGCGCACTCTGCTGGGTTCAACTTCAAACTACACCTTCGCAGGCGCTCGAAAAGTTTTCTCAAATCATCCAAGTGCTCTGAACTCTTTCGAGACTTTATGATAACATCATCCACATACACTTCAATCTCCTTATGAATCATGTCGTGAAAAAGGGCCGTCATGGCCCTCATGTAGGTGGCGCCAGCATTCTTGAGATCGAACAATATGACTCTATAGTAGTAAAATCCCCAAGGTGTGGTGAAGTCTGTCTTCTGTGCATCTTCCTCGTGCATCAAGATTTGGGGATACCCAGCGAAACTATCCACAAACAACTGCAGTTAATGCTTCGCATAGTTGTCGATGAGGACGTGGATATTTGGTAGGGGGAAATCGTCCTTTGGACTAGCTTTGTTGAGATCTCGATAATCCACGCATATTATGATCTTTCCGTCTTTATTGGGCACTGGGACGATATTTTCCAACAATCTGGGATAGTTGGTGACCCTTACCACATTCGCCTCTATCTGCGTGGTCACTTCTTCCTTTATCCTCAGACTTAGATCAAGTTTGAATTTCCTCGGTTTCTGCTTGACCGCCGGTCTGGTAGGATCGGTGGGCAGTCGATGCGAGACAATGTGAGTGATTAATCTCGGAATATCATCATATGACAATGCGAACACATTTATGTACTGCCGGAGGAGCTCAACTAATTTTGCCTTCTGCTCGGCTTCTAGATGAATGCTGATTCTAGTTTCTTTTACGTCTTTTTTGCTTCTAAGATTAACCACTTCCGTTTGTTCAAGGTTGGGATTTTTCTGACTCTCCAGCTGTTTGATCTCCTGTGGGAGATTTTCTGGCATCATACTCTCATCATACTCCTCATAATCTGGGTTGTTGCGCTTGACAATTTTATTACATGTCACAATCGCGGAACACGAGTTTTTAGCATTTTGATTACTGAAAAGAAAATCTAAGTATAAATGAAGCGGTAAATAAACTAGCAATATTTGAGAAAATTATTCCTTTTATTTCATCAAAAGTGGAACATTTTAAGCGTTCAAAAGAGGCAAATGACAAAAAGGTACAGAAACGGTGTAGGCCTCAATTGACGATGCACTTTTCAAAAGATAACTTTTACAGTTCCATACTACCAAGACTCCCGGCGAACAACAGACGGAGTGGCAGTCCAATTCTGCAGCTCTTCCCCTAGTTCGGTATCCTTGATAGTCGGTGTCTTGATGTTACTCCCTTCACAACATTCTTCAGTCATATTCAAGAATAACTTTCCCATCCTGTCGATGATATCATCTTCTGGTACTGATCCTTGACCCGGAATTGAAACATGCTCTGGCACAAAAACCTCTTTCTCAGAGCTACTGATATGAGCTTTCCCATCCGGAGACTGATATCCTATGCCAACCCTTCCTTTCTGCCCGTTAGGTTCAATTGGCTCTGTGATCCCGTATGACCTGGATCCCAGCCCTGTTCCCGGCCTATATCCATATTTTATCATCTCCCTCATATCTATCTTGGATCTATACGGCGACTGCATTCCTAAGTTTTGTTCAGTCTCTTCCATTTTGGTAGTCTGCGTGATTTCCACTACATGAAAAGAAACTCCATCTATCCCTTCAATGAATGGAACAACATAATCCAAATAAGCGGAGTGACCCCACTTGCCGTGGACCACGATCTCCTAATATCCCCACTAAAATTTCATGCATTGGAGTAAAGTGGATGGGACGACCCCTGCCATATGTATCCAGGGCCTTCCCAGTAGCAAGTTGTAGGAAGAAGAGATATCCATTACTTGAAAGAATATGGGAAACTCGACCGGCCCGATATGCAAGACCAAATAAATTTCTCCAATAATATCCATTTGTGAAACATCAAAGGTCCTCACCCTCACGTGGCTTTCCATGACTTCCCTCAAATGAATTCGTAATCCCTATAGGGTGGAGAGCAGACAAATATTGACTCCTCACCCTCCATCGACCAACACTCGGGACACCACTTTGTCCCCACAATTGACAGTGATATGAAGAGCTTTGTTGTGACTTGCGCCTTCGACAGGACGTTCGTCTCTTCTAAAAGTGATCATATTTGCTTCGACCATTTTCCCAATTGTCGTGGCCAACGCCTCATTGGTGGTTTTATGTGGTACACTTACCCCACTTAGTACTTTCAATAGGGCATCCTTATGACTGTCGGAGCTCATTAACAAATCCATGATTGATATCTGTGCCGGAATTTTCTTCAGCTGCTCCTCCACGGAATACTCTTTGGTCAACATTCTCTTACAGAACTCGGCGGCTTCTGAGTCTGTTATGTTCCTTCTTTGAATTTTCTTTCTTCCCAAGTTCCCTCGGTTGAAATCTTTAGGAGCGTAGCATCTCCCATACCTAGTCATACCATGGGCTACGACTGAGTCTGTCATTTTGGCCTTCCCCTTTTGTTGGTACGTCCATGGGACGATTTTGTATTCCCAACATTTTTCATCTCTTGTAGAAACAATAGGTTATCGATGATAAGTCTGAACAATCACTATAGGCCTCACTTGTACTGTAATCATTGGAGCCCTTTGAGGAGGGATCCTAGCGGCTTCTACATTTCGTATAGTGACAATCGTTCCCTTTAGGTCATACTCTTCGTCCAATGTGATCATGTTAACTCTTTGGTTTTGGTATTTTGGTAGCGGATTGTGCTTCACATTGGGCGGTGTCAGAGTGCATTGAATGGATCTGCTCTTGATCATTGTTTCAATCTTATTTTTCAGCTTAAAACAATCTTCAGTATGATGACCAGGTACATTGGAATGGTACATGCACCTTTTAGTTGCATCAAATACTTGGAGGGTTACTCATGCCCATCCTTCCACTGGATATATCAATCATGCTCTTATAAATCTTTCAAACAATTGGGCCAGAGGCTCAACAATCGGGGTATAATTTCTAGGACCCCTCTCTTCAAAGTTGGGACGCAGGCGTGATGCATAAGCAGGTCAGTTTTGGTGAGTAGTGGTTTGGACATGAGAATATGGTCGTTGTGGGTTCCGGTTGTTGTTGGCTCGAAGAGGGTTGTATTGTGATTGAGGATGATAATATGGATGGGTGTTATAGACTGGAGCGTAAGTGGGTGGTGGTGAATGATTGTTTGGGGTATAGGAAGTGTTTCCGTGATGTGGGTTGGGTTGATAGTAAGGGACGACTGCTGAAACTTCTTCTTTCTTCTTCTTTCTGCTTCCGATTGACCCTGATTGGATGGACTTGTTGGCCGTTTGTGGTGCTGCCATGGATTGTACTTTATCAAATTTTATGCCCTCTTCTAAGAAATCTCCCATCTTGACCAGTTCAGGGAATTTCTGTACCATCATTCCCATCATCTTTTCAAAGTATATCCCTTCCTAGGCTCTGATGAAATACTTGGTTAATTCAATGTCGTCCAGCGGAGGTTGCGCCCAGGCGGCCTCTGACCTTCACCGACGTGCATATTCTTGGAATAACTCGGATGGTTTCTTCTGCAGGTTCACCAGTGCGAGCCGACTGGGACTGATCTCTGTGTTGAATCGAAACCACTTCATGAAGTCCTCTGCCATATCTTGCCAAGTTCTCCAATTTTGCGGATCCTGTCGAGTATACCATGTGAGTGCTTCTTCCTTCAGTCTCCTTATAAATAACTTCATCCTTAGTTTTTCATTCCTCCCCACTCCGACTAACTTGTCACAATATCCCCAAAAATGCACGTGGGGATCACCCTTCCCATCAAAGATATCGAACTTTGGAGGTTTATACCCTGCTGGCATATGCACATCCAAATGAATGCACATATCCTCGCAGTAAACTTTCACTTCCTCGGGCAACTTGGAGGTTCTTTATTTGGTTTCTCAAGATTTGCAGCTGCTTAGATACGGACTCATCTTCCTTACGCCTGGCTTCCCTCTCTATCTCGGCGTATTGGTCAATCTCATAAGGCACCCAGACATTGACATGCGCTATAAAGGTAGGTTCAGAAATGGCATATACAGGGGAAACATACCACTCATGGGCAGCGGTATGTGCCACATATATATGCTGGTTAGCGGTAAAAGTAACTTCGTCACGAGGTAGGGTGTGAGTTGCATTGGTAGTGATAGGTGGGTTTTGTGGTGTTTGAATGTACTGTGGATATAGGGAGTGTGGATAGGGGGATTTGGTAGGTTTGTGTGGGGTTACTGGAGGTATGACTTGAGTGGTAGGAACTAAAGTTGGGGTGTTGTTGTTTTGGCGCGATGTGAAAGGAAAATGGTCAGGAATTGAATCCAAAGAAGGAAATCGAGATGGCTGAGGAAGCGTTGTCATAGCCAGATGTGCTAGTTCCCTGATATGATGTATTTCCTCCCTTAGAGAATCCATTTCTTGGGCCATCCTGGCCACATGTTCATCGTTCCTGGCATCATCCTTCTCCCCCGATCGCCCCGGGCTGTCGGCTATGACCAGAGCATGTTCAGTCGGGTTTTCTGTAGCTGATATCTTTCCCTTTGACCTTAGATTATACGGTGGTTCTGCCAGTTTCGGTCGACACAAACCAACTTTCATTTTCTTTTAGGGGTAATAATAAAGCAAAAGAAAAAATAAGAATAAATAAAAAGAAAAAGAAACAAGAGTCAGCTTCTTCGTTTATTACAAGCAGGAAATTACATAGAGCAATTAATTCACGCATTAAGGCTAGCGCAATTCCTAGAATTTGTGGGGACCTTTCATTGCTGAAGGTAGGCCTAAATCGCAGATTCTTGACAAACATTTAGGCTTGACACATTTAGATCCAAAGCAAGTTTGTTTTTATTGATAATTTGGACTGATATAAGTGGGAACAAAGATTACATCACTGTTTTATAGATTTGCATGGGCTTGGACAACTTGCTCTTTTGGAAAGTAAAAGAGAACTGGGAATAAAGGTACAAAGCGGGAAGAAGGGAAAATCAACCAACTCTAATAACCATCCCCGGAGTCGTTTCCCATCTCCTCTTCTTCTTCTAGATCATCTTTCAGATCCTCCTCCGGGTCTTCTTCAAACTCCTCCTCGTCATCGTTGAACTCCGACCCTTCCTCCGAATTTTCTTCTGGCTCTGTGTTAGACTCTATTTGGATGCACTTCACTACCTGGTCATCGTCTTCAGCTAGTGGCAACATATGACCGATGGATCCTGAGACCACTTGACGGTGCAACGAATTAGTCACAAGGTAATGTGGCAGGATATCATGGTAAATTTACAGAGCAGTCACTGCATCCTCTAGCCAGTCTATACCCTTTCTGCTTGGCCGGGCCAACTTGTCTTCTTCGTTGATCCAAACACAATACCTAGGAGTGCACCACGAGTTTTGACCCATCAGCATTGTGACTAGGTCGCTCCACTCTTCTTGGAGCCTTCTTATCCTGGGGATTGGAATCTGTCCATTATACTCATCCTGGTATAGCGCTGTCCTTGTCCACAGAGGCACATCTTGGATCATCCCGAACTGTCTTAGAACCCCCAGGGGTGAGTATGGTTGAATACCCTCAAGTCCGATCAACTCAATGACGTATTTTTGAGAAGTCCCTAAGATTGATATTCCACCTAACCATGATAGCTTCCAACTGATCCATTCTCCACTCAGATTGGTTAGCATTTCCCTCCACTCTTATTTTCTATTTGGGGAGATCCAATATCTCATCCTTTTGTTGAGGTTGTGTATCATATTGCTGACGCCCATAAAGTAGTCGATGGTGGCCTCTCGCTGGAAGAAATGTTCAGTAGCCCAGATCTGAAGCAACAAGTTACAACCTTTAAAGAAATCATACCCTCGTGCATATAAGGACAAAGCCCTCAGCATATCAGCTAATACCATTGGCACCAAAGTAGCTTGAAGGTTACCGCAGAAGGCCGCCAGAACCACAGGTAATAAGTTGATATTGATCTGACCCCTTCTCTACCAGAAGACCAATACTCCCAATAGTGCCATTGAGAAGGCAATAGGCCTGAGACTCTCCCACGTTGCTTGGTCACATTGAAACTCTCCCAAATACCACTCGTAGCTTTCACGATACCCAAAATCTGTCAAACAGCTAGTTGAGGCTCACCCATCCATCCTCGATTTTTCTTAGACCCCTACTGTTGGCCAGGCCCAAAGCATTCAAGAACCGGTAACCAGGCATAGTTACTGGCAATATCGGCTTCTTTCCATTGAACGGCAACTCCGTATAACTAGTGACATCCTCTAATGTCGGTACTAAATCTTAATCAGCAAATATGAACACCACCTTAGCCGGATCCCAAAGCTCTATCAACAAGCGAGTGATCACCCTGTCTGCTCGGATGTTCAGCAAAGTGGTTAGTTCCCCCAAGTGTGTCCGAACCTCATCTCCTTGTTCCCGGCGAATGTTCATTCACCACTGCTTCAATTTATGTGGTGCTCCTATTACCATGTTAATCTCAGGGATGTTTTGGTTGATTTTTATTTTCTGAGGCAGGTAAAAGAAAGGTGTTTGGTAAGTGTTTGCTTTGGATCTTTAAGTGTCTTGTTAGGTTTGTTTGTCTTTCCACATAAGTCATGTAGTTGGGTGCATGACCCGTTGACATTAGGGTGGCTTTTCTAATTGTGTGTCGATGCCAAGGATCGACTCACCTAAGGTTTATGAAGTATGCCCTATTTTTGTTGGAGTAGAATGTTTCCTACTTTTGAGTTGGACTGAAGGCTCTGAGAAGTTATGTCAGTTGACCTGGCAAAACCATTTTCTAAAACTAAAGAGTTTTGAAAAGAAGGTTCAAAGGGGTGTAAAAGACAACCCTCGCGTGCCATTGTGTGTGATAGTGTACAACCAAGACTCGATAGGAAGAAATGTGATGACAATGTATATAAAGTAGTAACAGATAAGGGTGTAGCAACGATAAGCATGATAATAAGCATAATGAGCAAATAACGCAGGTAAGCACATAATTGCAATATTACCTACAATTAAGGGAATGTACAAATAAATCTAAATGCCAAATTTAGTCTAAGTCTGCTACGGTCAGAACCTAAGTGTGAAATCCCCAACAGAATCACCATATTGTTGCACCCTATTTTGCACTAGTCAAAACAAGATTCAACTTGTGGTTTCTATGTTGTTGATAAAAGAGAGTTGCCACCTAATATTTAAAGGTATACTAGGGTACCTATTTAATTACGAAGTCGTATCCTTTATTAGTCTGCTAACCGGGGAGATTATGGGTAAGGGTTCTTATTCTTCTAAGGGAAGATGTTAGGCACCCCTTAAAATCTACCTAAGTTAGCTCCATAGGACTTAGACTATATTTAGAATTAATTATTTATACTATGCCTCAACTAGTGTTCTAGAGATATGGCTTACCATACATTGGGAAATAATTCTTACAAAGGGAGGGTGTAGTATTAAAAGGGTATGAATTAATAGAGAAAATAACATTAATGCATATATACTTAAAAAGAGATTTTGAAAAGATATATAGGATGTTTGTATTTAAGAAAGTATTTGAAAAGGAGAACCAAATTTAAACACTTGTTCCTAAAGCATGGGGGTATATTGTTCTAATGAGATTGGGGGGTAAGCCTAAGCTATACCTTGATTTGAAGAGTTGAAGCAAAACCATATTTTGAAAATCCTTTTGGGGCGACAACACTTTATTTTTTTCCGAAAATGATTTGATTTCCCTTTTTGAAGATAAAGCTTGCGATTCAGTTTGGTTTTTCCTTTGAAAGTGGGGGCTGCCGTCCTTTGCTAAGCTTTGGTCTTCAAAATCTTTTAAGAAAAATGTGAGCAAAAAATATAATAATGATATAAACAATTATAATTAGCGAACAAGAGATTAGTTACTAACTAATTCTTCTTTTAATTCTATGTTGTTTAAGGATTGCCTAAGTTTACATGACATAGGATATAAATTAAAGCGTTCAATCCAATATAATACTGTTGTATAAGATAGAATAACAACAAAGATGCAGCAAAGTGCGACAAGGCAGTAAACTAAGGTAACGAAGCACTAAAATAAGGAGTTTAGAGGAAGAGGATTAGACTCTGAAATTTGGGCCTCAAAGAGGCAGGCCCAACAGTAATAGGTACGACCACAACTGACTTCAAATTTTCAGAAAATACGGCAATGATGGACTTGGGCCTAAGTTCCTTAAGAACTTGGCAGGCCCAAACAAATGTATATGTTAAAAAAGAAAGAGAAAGTCATTAGATACATATTATGTATGTTCAACCATGCATGAAACACATAGGTAACTGATTGGGCAAAATATAACAAAAACTATCAATACTCAAATACCATGAGAACTTATACTAATGTGGTGGTTATATATGGTAAATAATTTACACTGAAAACCTTTCATTGTCATTAGACACTAAAACCCTAAATAATAACAAGTGTCAATGAATTAAGGGCTAAGGAGTGAGTTCTACTCAAGGTCAGTGCCCCGTTTGAATCCCCCCGACACTTCAAAGTTCCCAAGGATCTCAAGGCACAGGGCAATGCTTGTGCTGGGGAGAGAAGCCCAACCTAGAGTTAAACTGTACTCTCAAATACCCCCTAACCACTAACGACTCATTTTTCCTTATGGGTTTAAGTACCAATGATGCTCTTTCAAGGTAAACCAACTACCACTATACAACCTACCACACAAGTATACTTTTCCCTTGATAGAATAACATAAGGTCACACGAACAGTTTCATTTTATAACTTCATTTCCAATACCTAATGAAACATGCATTAACAAATCTGGAAGTCAGGTTCCAGACACACATAAAGGTAGGAATACTATGATGTTACTGCCAAAAGAACCAAACACTTGTGATCCTATATAAAGAGCACATAGTTTAGATATGCAGCAATACAAATGCCTCTGTCTAAGTAGATATATCACAGATTGGTTAGCCTAGGTCTTACCACTAGCACACATACAGGTTAATAATATCACTTGGAACTTTTGAAAGCATCATCAGGGATTCAGACAAGTAGTCATAATTAGTAACTTCTACAGATGTCATTAAAGATGCCAGAACATAATTAAGACTCTTAGCATGACTACAATTTACAGATTCAAACATGGGATTCCTAAAAATGCTTGGTAGAACCACATCTTCATAAGAACACAAATCTTAAATAGGTAAACTATTATGTCCAAGCAGTAGCAAATAAGAAGTCCCCTTAGGATTTATATATCAGATTCAGCTCAGATTAGCAGGGAAAAGAGGATTTAGTGCAATTTCTAAACAAAGTATGGATTATGAAGACAAACAGGGATACATACAAGTTTTTAAATCAACTACACATAGATACTTTAAATGAGGTTATGATCTTATAAAGACAAGGTAAGCTTCACAAAGTCAACAATGTCATAAGGGATTAAAGACATGGAAAGTATTGTGCCAAACAGGTTTAACTCAGCTATACCGACTGAGATATACATCTAAACATGAGGCAGTTATACTCAGCTTGAAAGTAGTTATTATTCAACTATAACAAAATGACTATGTTTTGTTTTATGAAAGACAACTTAATGATAACAAAATATATGCATAAGGGTTACTGATGTTCATAAGAGTCCCCTTTCATATAAATACGACCAATAGTTATATATGAACATAGGATTGTTATAATAATAGCTCAAAAGTTACTCTTAGAGTTAACAGACATTGATACAGAGAAGGAGAGCACTTAAACACTTAATCTTCTCATGCTTCAGTTAAATGGTGAAAGATTAAACTAGGAACTCTCAGGTTTTTCCTAGTTATAATTATCAACAACAATCTCGACTACAAAATCACAGAATGCAGGAAACAGTGTGTAGGGATAAAGATCGCAATAGAATCATTAACAGAAAATCTGAAACCTAGGCAAGCATGAGAGGTCATTTTAAGCATATAAAGTAAAACTTAATCATATGGACTATTTGAGATCCGAATGAAAGTCACTAAGGTCACATAACAACTTAATAAACACCAATTAAAGATACTCAGGAGCAGGACTATTTGACATCATAAATGAATACAAGTAACAGAAGGCAACAACATGTTCATGATATTCATGTAAGACAATCAAAGAGAAGAGGGTGAAGGTGTACTGACGTTTTCGAGGGCAGCAGACTAAACAAGGATTCCTTCTTATTGTCTAGGACCAAAAACTTCAAGCTTGAAGTAATGAAAGCACTTAGAGACGAATAAAGAAAACCAGAAATTAGTAAGAAACCCTAAATTTTATGAAAATCTTAGTATTGCTTCTGTGTTCGTGTTAGGTCTTAGGTGTGATTGTAGGTGATGATAAATGAGAGCAATCAAGGCCCTAATTATAGTGCTATTTAATGGCTCTAGGGTTTCAACAGATTCAAATCGTGAGTGGAAGATGATGATGCGTTGATGATGTGAGCATAATTAGGTGAAATCAGAAAGAATAGAGGGGAAAAGCACTGTTGAGTTTACCTGAGCACGAGAAGGTCGACCGTTGAAGCCTTTGGACCAGCGGCCAAACCCTAATGTCTAGAGGTCACTGCGTTTGACCTATGGATAACGAATAATAATGATGAAGCTGAAGATATTAGCCATTCATGCTCCGACTCGACATAACAGAGGAAAGGTTGATGGATTTTCAAGTTGCATAGTTTAGGTTTAGGGTTTCAGATTTGAGATTCAAATCGAATCGATGGAAATGGAATGGAAACCGGCGAGATTCGCGGTTAGTAGGGGCAAGATGGATATCTTAAGGCTTGATTTATGACCTTGTACAAATTTGTGCAAGGTTTTAGGACTGATGGGGATGAGAGAAAAGAGAGGGGAAAGGGAAAGAAAGGTAGCATGGGAGGTGATAAATGATTACGGTTTAGGGGGCTTTGGGATGGGTCTTTAGGTTTAAGATAGGGAGACGGGATCTGAACCGTTGATCTTTGAGATTAACGGTCCTGGCATTTTGGGGTTTAAATGATTTTATGGAGAATTTCAGTGGACATTGGATCCTTGTGATCTAACGGCTAATATTAACTATACTGGGTGCTTTTAATTTAAAGAGAAAGTGGAATCACAAATTGTGGGCCGTTGATATAATAAACGAACGACCCAGATTAATTGTGTTCGTTTTGTGCGTGTTGGAGACAGGTGACGTGGCAAGCTCCGATTGGTTTAAAAAGGAATGGCAAGGATTGCCAAAGTGGATTGGAAGGGTTGTTTGGACTGGCTCATTTAGGATTGGGCTTGGTCATTTGGGCCAAAGTTGATTTAAAGAATAGCCACTGTGTTTAGTTGAGAATTGCAATTATAGCCCCTAGCCTCTTTTGATCCCCTTTATAATTAAATTAAATAAGCTTAATAATTTTCAATAAAATGTGGTAAAATTATAATTATTATATATACTACTAACTATTTTAATTAATTATTTATAAATATTCCATTTTAGAGAATTATAGCACTAATTTCAAAATATTAACATAGTAATATAATTAACTAGAAATTAAGGAGTAATTTTGTCAAATTAATTATAAGGTCTACATGATGTATATAAAGGTTATTTTAATCATCTTAAAGTAGTAAATATTTTGTAATTACGTAATACTAATACTAAGTGATTAATTTCAAAACTAATACTTAATTAATTTGTAGAAATAGGTATTTATTACTAGAAAATACTTTCAAAATATTTATTATAAACTATTAAGTATAAATAAATTAATTTTAAAAGGGAAGGTCAAAATAGGCCGTCAACAGTTTGCAGGGGCTTATCTCTGATTTTTTTGCTCTATAATGAGTGTAATATCTAAAGGAAATCAACCCTTAAAGGGCTCTTTAACCGACCAAAACTAGCCATTTTTTGGGCATATTTCGTCCTTTTATTTATGCAAGTAGGTGACATGCCTACTTGTCACCTATGAAATCTGCGCAGTCTCACAAAAACGCAAGTATCTCTTTACTACGATGTTGTATCGACAAACGACTTAATTCGTTAGAAACTAGACTCATAGATCTCCAATTTTGTAGGTGGATCATCCTGAATTCTAAGTATATTGGGAGAAAAGCCCAGCTACATGTGACCTAAGTTTCAACACATTTATTAATGTAACTTTTGATGACCTTTGCCAACTTTTGTTCCACAACTCGCTTTACTTCAAAATATAATACACGACTATCATACAAATAAAATAACTCATAACATAACCTCCTTATCATGTTAAGCATCCTAGTCTCACCCCAAAAGTACATGTTTTAACATTCCCAACTTGTCGACTTTCGACGAAACTTATTTTCTTAGATTTGTTTAGCTTCTAAGCCTTCCAACCCTCTTGGTACTTGGTATTCATGATCTTAAATATTGTAACCTCCACGGTAATATGATTAACTTAATTTATGTACTTTCAAAGATGATTTCATTTCTGAGCTTACATCAATTGACTTACGACGTACTTTTACGTATGAAACATGGGGTGTAACATCATTCCCCCATTTGGAACATTCGTCCTCAAATGTTGGTTGATGTACTTATCAGTCTTATAACCTATAGCTCTTGTGAATACTTTAATACTTTCCTTTTCATCTAGGTGACCGTTCTGTGAATAAATCCAAAGACAAGGGCATTCCCCCTTTAGGCCTCTTTCTCACACCACGACCTTTGTGTCAGAATTCTTCCAATCTTGTAACTATTGCTACCTTCTGTCATACAGCCTGTACAACTTTGTCCCTGTATGTGCCTATGCGACTCTTCTCTTCTTTTTACTCCAGCTTTTAGCCAATCTCGAGGCCTCACTTTATAAACATATATAGAACTCTGACGCTGTCTATCTGGGAATCTAAAGGTATATTGAAATTCTTCGCTCGGTACTTTGTCAAACTTATGACTATTGCTATATCTTCTTTCATAGCCTCGGTTATATATGCTTATGGATTTACTACGTCTAGGTAGGTCATACTATACCATAACTCTTACTTCGATTTATTATTACTGAGGTCTACTACCCAACTACAGGTCACTCTCTCACTGCTTATCCTATATGTATAAATCTAAGTCCTTTAATGCTTCCTTATTACTGTTCATCTAAGGAATGACATCCTAATCTCCTCTCATACTTTGGAACTTTTATCTATATATTGTTGATTCACCTTAATATTGATCTATAATCTACCACTAATATCTTTAAACCTCTTACGTAATACATTGCTACTAGGGCTCACATCTCATCGGGGAATATCTGAAGTGATTTTCCTCATCCACCTAGGGATGATAGTATACTTTGATAACCATATTTCATAGCATCCCAACATGATCCATCTTATGGGGGTATTCTAATCCGGTGCAATTCATGAAACCCCTTTGTTTTTGAATCATTACCCAATCAAAGGCCTAAATTTCATCCTCTTATCTATCACAATTACACCATTATTCTACTACCAGGGATCCATTATGGTAGGCTATAATCTCATATTTTAATCGCTTATTGCACTCTAATTTACTGCACTTTATTCATTTTTAGCTTTAATTGATAGTGTTTTGCACTAATTGCGTGTTGTATGCCTTGTAGGAGTGATTTCGAGCTATCTAGATGTTATAGAATGAATTCGAGTGATTTGGAGCTTTGAAGTCTGAGTAAAAGCCCAAGGGATTAAGCCAAAATCATGTTCGGGGATCAAGGACCAAGTCTGGGTGTCAAAAATTGAGATTTGAGCCGTACTTTGAGAAAAGTATACTAGTGCGGTGCATGGGGCGGCGTATGGGGCGCTGCGGCTATGCAAATTTACTGCTTCCTGTCAGAACTAGCTCTCTGGATTTCCCCATTAATGCCCCGCATGGCGCGTCCTATGCAATTTTTACAGAGTGAAAATCCTATTTTGGCTAGGAGAAGGTGATTTCGTCAAGGCCCGACCCTACTTGCAATAAATACATGGACAAACATTATTTTTTGGACTTTTGACACATATTTGACCTAAGGAAGCGAATGAGGAGTTGGAAGAACACGAGCACAAGGATTTCATCATTCCTTCCTCACTCAAGACCCGAGTTTGGATCGAATTTATGTTTTTCTATACTTTAATTATATTTGTGATGAATTGCTCCATATCCATGGAGTAGTTCCCTTTAGGGTTTGATGGATTTGGTGTATTGATAATTGTTTGTGGATTATACCTCTAATTTTATGTATTGAAGCGTTTTGGATGATTTAACTGTTGCATCTATATTCACTTGTTCATGTAATCGAGAGAGGCATAACTTGTGATATCTTTGCATTATATTGTTGGTTGAGTTCATTAATTCTTCTTAGTAATCGAAAGAGGCTATTTGAATCATTGATCAAACCTAGTTAAGAGGATAATAGAGAGAGGTTCTCTCATAGACCAATCAACTACGCATTCTTGCATATCTTCACGTGTTTAAATTGGTTCATCTTGTGAGGTTAAAACTTAATCGAGAGAGGAGTTTTTGTTGAACGTTTGAACTAATAATTGAGTGAATTCGAGAGACTCACTTGAACATTAGAAGTAAATTATCTAGAGTTAGATCCCAAACAATTATCTTACACCTATCCTATCAACCCCTATTTTTCTCCCACTGATAACCTTCTTTGCTTATTCCTTGTTTCGATAGTCATTAGTCAATAGCTTTAGATTCTTAGTTAATTTTAGTTATTAATCATATAAATCTCGATTGTTGATTCTCCTGGATAGCAATCAAGCTAGAAACTACCAGAATACTGTTTAAATCTAATCCATGTAGATACAATATTATATTATACTATATTTGACTAGCGAGCATAATTTAAGTGTGTGTTTCAAGCTCGTCAAATTTTGGCGCCGTTGCTGGGGATTGATAATCAATAGTGTTTGAAATAATTTGTAGTGCTAATTCAGGAATATTTTTTTTATTTTTATTTTTATTTTATTTTTGTCTTTTTACATTTATTGTTCTTTGATTGTGCATAGGTTATATGTTAGATTGGTGCATGACTCGAACTTCTGCGAAGGAAGTGCTACCATACGAGCCAGAAATTGAAAAACAACTGCGACAGCTGAAGAAAGAAAGAAATCTCACCTACACAACAGAAAAGGTTGGGCAATCGTCAACCAAAGAACTTATGGCTGGAAACGGGGAAGATAATATGGATTTGGCTACAAGAGAGGCAGCCCAACGAAGAGAATAAGCTGCACGAGATGCTGAGGAAGCAGCTATTGGAGATGCACAAATTATCTATGAAGAAGAGAGGGGTCGGAGAATTGCTCAGAATTAACCTTTGGGTGCAGACCAGTTCGGAACTATAGCTCCCATGCCTGGGAGACCACTTGGCGATTATGCTAGACCGGTATACAATCAAGGTTTATCAAGTGTTAGACCACCTCCAATTGCAGCGAACAATTTTGAGTTGAAGTAAGGGTTGCTTTATACCCTTCAGAATTGGTGTGTATTCAGAGGGAAGCCAAACAAAGATCCAAATACACATCTATTGGACTTCAAGGAGATTATGAATACCTTTCAGTACAATAGTGTGTCACAAGATGTAGTGTACTTAAGGGCATTTCCCTTTTCTCTCAAAGATGATGCAAAGCAGTGGCTTCGAAGCTTTCCCACGGGATCAATTAGAACTTGGGAGGAGATGACCAGAAAATTCTTTGATAAATATTTTCCTCAACTAAAATGGGCAAGTTTAAAAGAGAAATCCATAACTTCTGCCAGAAAGAGAATAAAACCATCTTTGAAGCATGGGAGAGGTTTAATCAGATTGTTAGAAAGTGTCAACATAGTGGAATTAAAGTCTGGATGCAACTCCAGGACTTTTGGGATGGATTGACATCGGCCTCACATAGAACATTGAGCAATGCAGCTGGAGGCCCGTTGATGAAGAAGACTGTAGAGGAGATAGTTACAATTCTTGATGAGTTATTTGAAGATGCAAATCAATGGCCCTCTGAAAGTGCGGAAAGAAGAAAATCAACAAGTGTTCACTAAATTGATGCTAACACATCTATGCAGGTACAACATGATGCTATGGCCAAAGAAATACAAAAGCTGACCTTAGCGTCGATACAAAGTGAGCCTCACACAACTTGTGATATATGTGGAAGAGGATACCCTACTCATGAGTGTCAAGCCTCAACTGAGGAAGTGAATATTGTGGGAAACTATAATTTTAATATAATGGGTCAGAGGCACCCCGGTTTTTCATGGAGTTCACCTGGGGATACCTTGAATGCATGGCAACAAAATAACTCTAGACCCCAGGGATAAGGAGCTCCAGCATTCCGAAATTAGCAAAGAAAGCAATTTCAGCCTCAACAACCCTTTCAGTCTGGCATAGAAGATCTCATGAAGGCCTTCATTATGAAAACTGATAAGCGGCTTGAACCTCATAGTGAAAATATGAGGGAACATGGAGCATCTATCAAAGAAAGAGGTGCTAGTTTTTGAAACTTGGAAAGACAAGTTAAGTAGATAGCCACTCTATTGTCTGGGAGGATTCCAGGAACTCTCCCCGCTGACACTGAGAGAAATCCCAAATAAACAGTGAATGCTGTGACCTTGAGAAGTGGACAAGTGTTGAAGGATACCACCCCAATCCAGAAAGATGTGATAATTGCAAAAGAAAGAGGGAAGCAGCTGAAAAGTGATGATGACAAGAAGAAGAAGAAAGGCCTAATAAAAACTGAGAAGAAGAAGAAGAAGGAAGAAAAATCGAGAAGGGAGGAACCTAAGAAGAGCGAGCATATGCCTGCTTTACCTCTCCCTCAAAATATATATAGAGAAAAGCTGGACAAGTAGTTTGGGAGATTTTTGGATGTGCTAAAACAAGTCCATGTAAACTTACCATTTATAGAAGTGCTCTTACAAATGCCTGCTTATGCCAAATTTATGAAGGAGATCCTGACAAAGAAGAGGAAAATAGAGGAGACCTCAGTGGTCAAGCTTATAGAGCATTGCAGTGCTATATTGCAAAATAAACTCCCACAAAAGTATGGAGATCCAGGGAGTTTTACTATACCTTGCTCATTGGGGACTATAAATTTTGATAAGTCTTTATATGATTCTGGTGCATCAATTAACTTAATGCCTCTATCTATTTACAGGAAACCGGAGAAGGATATTGGAGAGATAAGGTCATTGCCAATATCTTTGTAGTTGGAAGACCAAACTACCTTAATACCCGAGGGGATAGTGGAAGATGTGTTAGTTCGGGTGGATAAGTTCGTATTTTTTGTAAATTTTATAGTGGTGAATATGGAGGAAAACAAGGAGATCCCCCTCATCTTAGGAAGACCATTCTTAGCGACGGGTAGAGCTATACTAGATATATATGAGAGGAAATTCATGCTTAGAGTGGGTGAGGAGACTGTGACTTTTGATATGAATGTAGAAAAAGGGGCACAAAAAGAAAAACCAGTTGCGAGTGTTGAGTGAAAAGTGAAGGGCTCAAAGGAAAAGGCTGCAGTGATCAAGAAAGATAAGTGTGGGGTGTACCCCAAGAAGGCTGAGAAGAAGTTGTCGGCATGGATGTGGCATTAGTCTGAAGGCAAGGAATGGAGCCCAACTTCGACTCAGATCCCGACTAGATGTTCAGGGAAGATTTTTTTACCTTATGCTTTTTAATTGTGTGTCATGGGGACATGACACAAACTTAAAGTGTGGGGTGGGGGATAATTGTATGTTGTATGTATATGTGTTAGTTTTGTTAGTTGTAGTAGTTGGAAAATTGAAAACAAATAATAAAAATTAAAAATAATTCCAAATTTTTAATTTTTCCCGATGATGGATATCATTTGATGGGTTTCTTAAGGGAATAATATCGAAAGAAAAGACAAAAATATTTTCTTTTGTTAGGTAGTGTAACAATTCTCCCTTAGTTTTTCTTTGTGTTGCGGTTCTCTTCCAAGGGTTTTGTTTGAACCGGGTGTAGTTAGTTTTATTTTTTTTATTAGTAGGAAACCTTGTGCTATAATTTGAATTGAAAGCAATGTCTCTTGACTTTTTTATGCCTTGAGAATAGTGAGTGATTTAGTTGTGACGCTTAGGCTCAAATTTTGACTCTTGCATAAGTACCTTAAACTGCGGAATTTTAACTTTGCTTAACTGCTTTAACTAGTGTTTCTTGATAGTCCAATCCTGAATGAGTTAGGTACCATGTGTGTGTGAGGTTTCGTGTTATTCTGTGCATTACATTTGATGTCTAGAGCTTTCCCTGTGTGTTTGCAAAGCGAAATGGTAGTTTTGTTCAGTCTTAGAAGTGATTTAGGTATTTTTTTTGTTGAGACAGTTATAAGATATTACCCACCTAATTGTTATGTATCTTAGTTAAGCTCATTGAGCCTGTAATTCTGTTTCTTTGGCAACTATTGTACAAGCCTTACCCATTTGTTTGAATTGACCATCTATTTGAACCTTTTACCTCTCGTGAGCACTTGAATTTATTATGAACTTTGCAAAAGTTGAAGTGTGGGGTGATTGGGTTGGCTTTTTAGTGGAACTAATGAAATAAGGAGAAAGGTGCACTGTTTAAAAATAAGTAAGAGCCACTTGAATTGAAAAAGAAAGAAAAAAAATAATTGTATGATTGCGAAAAATATTCCTTGATAGGGGTAACTCTTGATGTAATTGTGCTTAAAGAAGTTGGGAGTTGATATATGTTGATTTGAAGGTGGAGTTATGGTTTGACATAAGTGTGGGGTTTTGAATGGTTAAGTGTATGTATTAAAGTGCTTAGGGAGGTGTAGTCACTCATATATCTAAATATATCCTACTCGTCCTGCAGCCTACATTACAACTAATGAAAGTCCTACTTGATCGTTGACTGAATGAGCTCAATTAGTAGAGTAGTACACTACGGGAAAGCTTATGGTACGTCGTTTGTGGCATATGAATGTTGTTTCTGAGAGTGAGTGAATTCTTTTTATCTTGAGTTCCTGATTGTTCTTAATTTCAATTGTATGTGGAACTACTCTCTATTGTTGTGTGAGGACACTTGATTCATGAAGGAAAGGTAATGTCGTTGACCTCTGTGTTAGAGTAAGTGAGCGTGTTATAAATAATGCGTGTTGCTTTTGAGTCAAATTTGGAGGCTATGATGTTACGGTATTGTACTTAATCTATTTTAAATATTCTTGGTATGATGAGTTATGAGAGTTGTTGAAAAAAGGTCGCATCTATGTGAAGTGTAGTTTGATTGCTCGAGGACGAGCAATGGTTTAAGTGTGGGGTGTTGATGGTAGGCTATAATCTCATATTTTAGTCGCTTATTACACTCCAATTTACTGCACTTTATTATTTTTGAGCTTTAATTGATAGTGTTTTGCACTAATTATGAGTTGTATACCTTGTACAAGTGTTTCCGAGCTATGTATATGTTATGGAATGAATTCGAGTGATTTGGAGCTTTGAAGTCTGAGTAAAATCCTAAGGGATTAAGCCGGGATCGTTTTCGGGGGTCGAGAACCAAGTCTAGACGTCATAAATTGAGATTTGAGTCGTGCTCTGAGAAAAGTGCACTAGGGCAGCGCCCCGCGGCTGTGCAAATTTCTTGCTACCTGTCAGAACTAGCTCTCTGAATTGCCCCACTAATGCCACGCATGGCGCGTCGCCCCATGCGGCGCGCCTGTGCAATATTTACAGAGTGGTGATCCTATTTTGGTTTGGAGAAGGTGATTTTATCTGGGCCCGACCCTACTTGGTATAAATACATGGAAAATATTATTTTCTGGACTTTTGACACATATTCGACCTAAGGAGGCTAAGGAGGAGTTGGAAGAACACGAGCACAAGGACTTCATCATTCTTTCCTCACTCAAGACCCGAGTTTGAATCAAATTTATGTTTTTCTATACTTTAATTGTATTTGTGATGAATTGCTCCATATCTATGGAGTAGTTCCCTTTAGGATTTGATGGATTTGGTGTATTGATGATTGTTTGTGGATTATAACTCTGGTTTTATGTGTTGAAGCGTTTTGGATGATTTAAATGTTGTATCTATATTTGCTTGTTCATGTAATCGAGAGAGGCATAACTTGTGATATTTTTGCATTACATTGTTGGTTAGGTTCATTAATTATTCTTAGTAATCAAAAGAGGCTAGTTGAACCATTGATTAACCCTAGTTAGGAGGATAATCGAGAGAGGTTCTCCTAAAGCCCTATCCACTACGCATTCTTGCATATCTTCACGTGTTTAAATTGGTTTCATCTTATGAGGTTAAAACTTAATCGAGAGAGGAGTTTTTGTTGAACGTTTGAACTAATAATTGAGTGAATTCGAGAGACTCACTTGAACATTAGAAGTGAATTATCTAGAATTAGATCCCAAACAATTATCTTGCACCTATCCTATCAACCCCTATTTTTCTCCCAATGATAACCTTCTTTGCTTATTCCTTGTTTCGATAGACATTAGTCAATAGCTTTAGATTCTTAGTTAACTTTAGTTATTAATCATATAAATCTCGATTGTTGATTATCCTGGATAGCAATCAAGCTAGAAACTACCAGAATACAGTTTAAATCCAATCCTCGTGGATACGATATTATACTATACTATATTTGACTAACGAGCATAATTTAAGTGTGTGTTTAGAGCTCGTCAAACCATTTCATCCCTTCTAAATGCTCCTAGTCTTAGACTCTTCTGAGTTCATTCAGGTTATACTGAGCTTTTTATAACTTATGAAAACTATCAACTCTCTTGTTTTGATGGGTTTAATCCCGAGGACTTACCTATTCTCATCACCTTCTCACTCACCTTTTCTTTATCTTTACTCCTCTCTACCTAAAACCTTGTCACCCTACCATACTTTAGCTTGTGACCTACACATATCTATTTATACTACTCACAACCTTCCTTTAACTTGCTAGCGCCATATATTTCTTTATGTTATTTTGGAACCTCAAGCGAGACATCACGTCGTCTCTAACTCTTCTTTAATCTCTTAGCTAGACCTCTCGATACCTGGAAACCATAGGCTGGAAGATATGCTACCGAACACCATTATCATTTCTGGATACTGAATCATAACGCTTCTAGCCCTCTATCTGAAGTCTGGACTATTCATAACTTCTATACTTGAGTATCTCGTACCTTCTTTACCTTTACCTTTCTTACTTTTAAATCTTGCATTGTATATTCTTCGCTTTCATAACCCCCCTTCTACATAGGTGGAATTCAGGTCCACACCTTAAAGCTCCACTATAATACATGCACCTCTGGTGCATACACAATCATACGGGAGCTTCATATTGACTTCTTATGAGGCTGGTACTCGTCTAACTTGGTTTATCGTAGATCTGTTATAGAATATGGTCGTTGTATCATCTCTCTTGTACCTATGCTATTAATGGTGATTCTTCAATATTACGAGTCATGATTTCTGTAATCATCTGGGTCTATTAATCGCACTCCTGATTTACTTAGCTATTGTAACTCCCGAGTTCCTCTTCTCTCTCAAACTTTATGTAGGCTTAAGATGTCTTCCAATCTGTGGCTCAAGGTATTAGCTATTACATTATCCTTTTGTGGACGCTATGTAACATCCATGTCATAATCTTCTAACAATTCAAGCCTTTGTCTGTGACGTGAACTCAATTCTTTCCTTTAACCTATACCGAAGTCTCCCATAACTGTATGAATGTCAACATATATGTTGCATGGATAATACTCTGAAATCTTAAGTGCGTTCATAACGTAACTAACTCTGGGTCATTGATCGAATAATTTCTTTCGTGCGTTCTCATCTTTCTTTAAAAGTAAGCAAGTACTTTTCATGGTTGTTCTGCTACCTGTTGCATGAATACTTGGCTTATCTTAGTGCCTACATATATTGGAATTTCGTGCAACTCCTATGATATTGAATATTACTTTTGATTTTACTTCCCATTCATTGGTCACGATAGGTGCCACTTTATTATGGAGTGCATACAATGTTGTAGTGAGACTGTTGTTCCAAGATCATTTCTTCTTCAGATCACTATGCTAAGTTGAAGCCTTCTTCCTTATTTCCTCAGCTAGTCTTTTGTTGTAGTAATTAGGTGAGGTCGTCTGACTCTTGTAAAGCTGCGAGCTTATTACCTCATATACTCGACGGAATTTTTGATGTTCTTATTCGCCTATAATTATCCCTTGTTAGTTACCTCTTCGCCATTGTGCTCGTAGGGTTGCTTCTGAACCAAAATTTTGATTGTCTCCCCAGTGGCACTCTCTTTTATTTCTGTAATGCTTATACAAAAGCATTAACTACCCAACTCCATCTGAATACTTCTCAAGGATCACGATGTCATCATATCTTTGAGAATGAATTCCCTATGCTGGGGTTCACTACGTTAATCTTGCACGATCTGTTGATTTATCTTTATTCGCTTGTCTAGCTATAACTAAACTCTTACTGCATCAACTACTAACTACTCGTTGGTCGATTATCGTATTTGTATTCTGCGTAATCTCTCTTGGGTTATTCCCTTTGTCTTAACTTACCTCTCGCACTGGCTCCTTATGTATCAAGTGTTCATTCGCACTTATTTGTCAATAACATCCTGGGAAGGAACCCTTACTACCTCTCCCTAATGTCGTGCTTGCATAATGTTCTGTAGTCGTAACATATCTGTATGATCTAAATAATTGCAATCCAATTCCTTTTGCCATTTTATCATATTCTTCCTTTACCATTCCATAGTTACCTGGACCACTTAACTCCGACTTAATACCACATCACCCCATCTTCCCCCATTTAGGGGAGTACTAAGATTTAGTGCTACAACGATATACCTATAGATGTTTTACCTCTTCATCTTTGGCGTCTTCTTACATCATCAATGACCCTTACTCACCCTATGGTAATAACCCTTCTGTACCAGGGGATAACTGAATTCCTTATGTACAAGGGTGACACCTAATGTAACTGGCACACCTAGTCCCTTAAGCTTAACTCTGCTCACAGTACTTGCTATAGTGAAGCATCTTCCTGAATGAACTTTAAAGGTTATTCTTTTGTTGTCCATTCTATTATTGCCGGAACGCTATCACTGAAATTCTCACAATGTTGACTATTATCGAATCTTTAGATCCCTAATTCATGTTCATTTTATCTTGTTCACTAGCCCATACTGATTTTTATTACTCCAGGGGTCTAACTTAGCCTTCTAGTAATCACGTTTGAGTCACGAACTTATTTCTCGAAATGAGGGTATGGCCTTATGGCTTATACAATTTTATTGTCTCAAGGCCTGTTACCTCTTTTGTTTTACTTCACTTGACTATAAACTTTGTCATCCTATCATATTTTTGATTTACTGTTATCACCCATTTATCACATCTTATTTATAATGCTTCATTTACTATTTTCTTATTCTCCTATTGATGTTTCTGTCTTTTACCTTATTCTGAAAACTTCAACAAAATAATATTTCGCTTTAGCTCTCCTTGCTCCATATCAGTGGCTCTTCGGGTCGCCTGTCATTCTCTCTTTACTAGAGACGAGAGTCATACTAAGGTAAATATTTATCCATTCTAGGATTCCATTGCCAATCTGAACATTCTAGTATTCATATCAGACTATATTATTCTAGCGTGCACCACCTGGGTGTCTCACAAGGAGAATTGTTATCACGTTTACAATATCCTTCGGAAATGTCAGCTAAAGCTAATAATCCATCCACTATTTTGGGTTACTCTTACCCTTACTGGATCCGAATATCCCATCCATCTCTTAAACTATATTCGTTAGCTCCCATAGGGCATAACTGAGATGGGTGTGGCCAATTGTACATACCTCTGTTACTGTTGAATGTAAACTCAAAATACTTATATTCCTCTGCCTGCATTGTAAATACTGATAATCTTCACTAACTGGGTACCTCGTACCCTCCTTCATATTACTTCTGTTACATGCTGAAACGTATATTGTTACCTTCTAATACTCCCATGGACTTCTATTCACGGAGTGTGTTTGATACTCTCATCTTAGGTTCTTAAGCTGGAAATTTGCACATCTGGTATGCATGATCTGATAGGGCCTCAATATGGGCCACATTGTCAAGAATTCTCTCTCTACTAGTGCCCTTACCTGCTGTTGTATTAACCCTCTGACTGGCTATAATTTTTCTAATTGCAAGCATCTCTATATCATTAGCAAACATATGTTCTGGATCAAACTCTTATGACTCAGCTCTATAGCACGATTTGGACATGAAAGAAGAGTAACAGACTCCTAAATGCCTTGTAGCTTCCTGTTTATATAATGTGGTGCACAATACATCTATAAACAAGGCTCTACTAGATACGACTTGTAGACTCCCTAGGATAGAACTGCTCTGATACTACTTTTGTCACGCCCCAAACCTAGAGAGGCGTGGCTGACACCTGAAGCCATACTCGGCCCGCGCGTACCACTAAATAACTTTAAACTCTGGAGAGGTAGCCATAAACTTAGGACGATGAGACCTACCTATAAGATGACAATACCAATCAAGACCGACGGGGCCATATTCTGAATTATCTGAAAATAATGTCTCTCTCAGCTGAGGGGTAAACATACCCAAAAGCTCATATATATAACTATGCAGGACGACGAGGCTGCCATGATCCTCTAATGATATTCAAAATATACAGGACTCTTCTACAAGCCTCTAGAGATAGCTGAACAGTAGCATGGTAGGAACAGGGCCTCGACCTACCCATCAAACCTGTATTTATAAAATCGACTCCAAGGTCTTGACCTGGTAACTTCGGGGAAGTGGAGCTTACCAACCAAGCTGATGTTTGACTTTGTCTACTGGCAAGGTCTATCCAGCTGTCTATCAGGACTTACAAGCATGAAATGCAGTGTCCCTAGCAAAAGGGACGTCAGTACGAAATAATGTACTGAGTATGTAAGGCAACAAAATAACTGAAAGCTGAAATTGAACTGATAATATAATAACTGAAAGTAACTGGGAGTCAAAGATAATCTAAAGATATGTTTACCTGCTGATACTGTCTCAACTCTCTCAATATAGTAAGTAAAATAGATGTTCGACCTTGTAAGGCAAGGTATATGTATCTGCTTTGCCATAGTAGGCTCGCTCATAGGCGCTCGGCCATACTAGGCTCTGTATCTCAGCCATTCTGGGCTCGCTCATAGGAGCTCGGCCACAGTAGGCTCAGTATATAACTTACCATATGATCAGAGGTTTCCCAATAGGGGTCTACCCACCGATTATAGCTCGATGGTGGTGAAAATACTTATTACTGCCCAATAGGAGCCTGCCCACCGATTATAGCTTGATGGTGGTGAAAATACTGTAATATTGTGTGTGTGTGTGTGTATATATATATATATATATATATATATATATATATATAGAGAGAGAGAGAGAGAGAGAGAGAGAGAGAGAGCCCCTCTGCTCTATTTACTGGAAGAAGACAATAGTTAACTGAATATAAAGTCTCGATAAGGGAAAATACTGTAACTTATGAGACTAGGATAGTGTACATAAATTCAGGAGTACGAACTTCTCTTTATGTCTCGTTATCAAACGCATGTAGTTACGAGATCATGCCAAAATAAAGGAAAGGTTTAGCCTTAACATACCTTATCATAATCTGTCCAATAACCACGTTGAACTCGTCTCGTCTCACCTTAATTTATAATAACGATAATAATACTATCATTAAGTTACGGAAGGTACAACTATCGCACAACGAACGACAAGCTTATTTTATAATTAAACGGGAAACATCTCCCATATAATCTTTACTTCCCCCCAATTTGACATAACACCAACAACAACAAGAACACAATAATAAAAACATGTATACATCATTTTCCAACTTTATCTCCATAACAAAATATCCCACACACCCCAATCACTTCATACACAAAATGACAACCATAGTAGTGTCAAGCAACCCGAAAATATAACGACGAACGACCAACCCACCATTCCGCCATTATGTGGTATTTATCCATACCCTTTATCCTCCAAAACTCCGTAAAACAGTAGCAAAACAGACAACCCAACAACAACACAAAACAACCCACAAAACAGTCCACTACAGGTCGAATAACTCGAACTCACGGCTTCCGATCACCGTCCCGTTAGTTCTTACAATTATTGAATGAATTTCTCTACTTTTACAGCAAAACAAATGGATGAAAGAGGACAGTATACTTACCTTATTTGGTGAATATCTCAGCTCCTATCTTGGTTCTTCAACCCTTAGGTTTTCCTCTAACTAGAACTTGAAAAGAAGAGAAAATTATTTAGGGATTTGTGTTGAATTTTTGGGAGAAGTTTGCAGGGGATTGTCTCTGATTTTTTTGCTCTATAATGAGTGTAATATCTGAAGGAAATCATCCGTTAAAAGGGATTTTTGGACGACCCAAACTAGCCCCTTTTTGGCATATTTCGTCCTTTCATTTAAGCAAGTAGGTGACATACCTATTTTCCACCTATGCAGTATGCGCAGTCTCGTAAAAAACGTAAATATATATTTATTCTCATATCGTATTGACGAATGTCTTAATGATCTATAAACTAGACTCGTAGATCTATAATTTTGTAGGTGGATCATCCCGTAATTCCAAGTATATTGGGAGAATAGCTCAGCTACATTTGACCTAAGTTTCAGCACATTTATGAATGTAACTTGTGATGACCTTTGCCAACTTTTGTTCCACAACACGGTTGACTTAAAAACATAATACACGACTATCATACAACTAAAATAACTTATAAGATAACCTCCTTATCATGTTAAGCACCCTAGTCTCCAACTTGTCGACTTTCGATGAAATTTATTTTCTTCGATTCGTTTAGCTTCTAAGCCTTCCAACCCTCTTGGTAATTGGTATTCATGATCTTAAATATTTATAACCTCTACGGTAACATGATTATCTTACTTTATATACTTTCAAAGATTATTTCATTTCTAACCTTATATCAATTGACTTACGACATACTTTTACGTATAAAACATGGGGTGTAACAACTGCATCTTTTGACACTCCGTTATACTGGAAGATGTTCATAATTTTCTCAAAATCCATCAAATGAGTGTTAGGATCTTCATTCACCTTCCCTCTGAAGACACAGTTATTCTAGATAGTTTGAAGCAAACCTTGCTTCAACTCGAAATTATTCGCTACTACTGGTGGAGGTCTGACACTGAAAAGTCCCTGATTGTAGACTGGTCTGGCATAATCACCCAATGCTCTACCAGGACTAGGTACCATATTTTGGAAATGGTCTTCAACCAAGGTTCGATTTAGATTGAATCTTTGACCCCCGTCATCTTTGATAGGCTCATTAGCAACTCTACGGGCTGCCTCAGCTGCTATCCATTCAGCTTCTTGTTGTGTTGCCTCTCTTGCAGCTAAGTCTACTCTGTCTTCACCATTATTAGCCATGTGTACTTAGGTTGAAGGTTGTCCCAAAGAACTTTCCAGTGAGTTTTTTCTCTTTCCTCAACTGTCACATACTTTTTTTCACCTCTGGATCGTATGGAATCAATTTTTTTTGAAAAAGATAGAGTCATACACCAGAGAAGTCAACTTGTTGCTTGCACACAGAAGAGAAAACCCGTGAAGAATAAAATAAAATTAGTTCCTGAATTAGCACTAAAAACTATTTTGAACACTGTTGATTGCCAATCCCAGCAACGACACCAAAATTTGACGAGCGCAAAACATAACAAAATTGATGCTCGTTAGCCAAAGATAGTAGAGTATGATTATCGTATCCATAGGGATTGGATTTGAACAATGTTCTAATAATTCCTGGGTTAACTGCTATTCAGGGTGATCAAACTTGATTGGAATGATTATGAACTACGATTAACTACTAAAGTAAAGCAATTGACAATTGACTGCAAAGAACTAGAGATTAGCAGAGCTGGTTTCTTATCAATGTGAGAAATAAGGGTTTTGACATGATAGGTGCAAGGTTATTCTGGATATGATACTGTTATATTTCATTCTTGAGGTTCTATCAATTCTCACGAATTCAATAGGTGATTAGCTTATATTTCCGATTCAGACTCCTCTTTCGATTAAATCTAAAATTTTCAAATAAATTAATGTGAAGTGCGGTAAAACTTGCAACAATTTATTAGTAGGAATGATCTAAGAGAAACTTCTTGTGAATATTTCTCAATCTTAATTTAAACGGTAACTCAAAAAGCTCTCTCGATTACTTCAAAGAATCACCAAAATAAACTAAGGCATATGCTGCAATAATATTCAATAAGATGTTCCTCTTTCGATTAAACACTATAAATAATATAATCACAACTATATTAAAGCTCTTCAAATATATTCAACCAATTAAACAGTAGTCAAATTCATAAACAACCAAGTCACCAAATCATGTCAACCCCCAAGATAAACTACTCCATAGATATGGAGAAAGTCATCACAAATAGAATTAAAGAGAAAGAAAACATCAATCTAAGGTTAGAATCCAAACTCCCGTATTGAATTGATGGAAAGATGATGAAATCCTGTGTTTTGTAGCCTCCAATGCTCTTCCAAAGCTTCCAAGGTCAAAAGTCTTCTAAAAATCATATTTTTGGTGTATTTATACCATGTAGGAACGGGTCCGGACGAAACTTTCCTTTCCAAGACGAAGTAGGAGAAATACTCTGTAAAATTTGCACATGCCCGGTGCATGGCGCGACGCCCCACGCGGTATGCCTATGGAGAAGGTTAGAGAGTTAATTTTTACACTCTGCAAGAAATTTGCAATAGCGGCGCGGCCGTGCAGTTTTTCGCAGAGTAATCTTTTTTTCTCACTTTTTGACTTCCAGACTTGGTCCTCGACCCCCAAATGTGATCCTGGCTTAATTTTTTGGGTTTCTACTCAGACTTCAAAGTTTCAAATAATCCATTTTAGCTCCGAACTTATTTGTTCACTCGAAATCACATCCTACACACTATAACACACGTAATAATTATAAAGTGTTAGCAATTAGGCTCAAATACAATCAAATTGTAGTAACTAGAGTGTAAAATATAGCTAAAATATGAGCTCCTAGCCTACCATCAGCACCCAAGATAAGTGAAAGGAAATTGTCCATCATGCCGGTGTAATTTCTAATTATATTGATTCTAGTAGCGGTGATCTTAGGAGCAGTTACGAATTTTTTTTTGTCCTTATTAACTTTTTACCCAGAATGACAATCATAAGTTTTGATAAACTTCATGATAAGCTTGACTGAACTTCTCTTGCCACTACTAAAGATAACAATATCATCATCATAGGACAAGTGGTTGATTTGAGGGACCCTATGAGATATAGAGTAAGGTATAAAATTATTATTGAGTTGTAAGTTATTAAGGGACCTGGAAAGGACTTCTGCTGCAATAATGAATAAGGAAGGGGAGAGTGGATCCCCCTGTTTGAGTTAAGAAAAAAGTGAAGAAACTATTTCTAGTTTCATTGACATTGATTGAGTACCACACACCTTAGATTAGCCTCGAAATTAAGTCAACCCAAGGCTCAGCAAAACCAAATTTTCTAAGGACAACCTTGATAAAGGGCCAAGACATTCCTTCATATGCCTTGGCCATGTCAAGTTTGATCACAATATTGCCCCCTTTATTAGGCTGGTTGATATCATGGATGATTTGAGATTTCTGTTTGAGCATAGACTCATGTATGCTAAGCCATTTGATATATTCTGCGTGCGCTTTATTAGAATCTTCTCTAGTTTGATCTGAGAAATTAGATAGGTCCATATCTTTTAGTTCTTGAACTTTTTCCTCCCATTTAATCACCTGATTATTGATATCACCCAACTAATTTTTTGACCAATACTAGGCGTTGTGCGTATCGACCCGTGCAGTGCTGTAGCTAATGCGTTAAATATCTCGCCTGGGGAGTACGTTCACAAGAATAAAACTCAAAGGAATTGACAGGGGGCCGCACAAGCGGTGGAGCATATGGTTTAATTCGATGTAAAGCAAAGAACCTTACCAGGGCTTGATATGTCGCGAATCCTCTTGAAAGAGAGGGGTGCCTTCGAGAACGCGGACACAGGTGGTGCACCATGGGAGTCTTGAGCTTGGTCTGGAGTCTCCACATGGGATTTCCATTAAGCTAAGCCCCTCAAACTTATGTAACGACATCAAAGAAACCTTGTTGATCCACCCAACAATTTAGAAATGTAAAATACTTAATAGCAGGTTGATTAATATTACAACACTTCTTGAGAAAAGGTCTATGATCAGACCTTGTTCTAACAAGATGTCTGATAGAACTATTCTGAAACTTTTGATTCCATAGATCATTAGGGAGAATGCTGTCCAACCTTTTCCATATCCTCTTACTTGGCCTCCTATTGTTGTACTATGTAAACATGGGGCCCGAGAAACCAATGTCTGTCACCCCACAATTATCCATACAATTAATGAAATCAAAACTTCTATGAATCTTGTGGGGTTAACCTCCGATTTTTTCACTCATATCAGCATTGAAATTAAAATCTCCTCCAATACACCAAGGAGCATTGATACCGTGGCTTAAGTATTCCAGATTATCCCAAAGATCCTTTCTTTTTATGGAAGAGCATTTTGCATAGACAGTTGATCAACCGCCAAGTTTGTTCCTTCTTCTTGTTTGATCTCAGTGGGAAGGCTAGATGAGCTTGTATCACTATATCCCATGGAATTTGATTCAGTAGCTTCTAAGATTTTATTGATACTTGTAGCCTCTCTATTTTTTATCGTATTATCATCCTTGTTTTCCTCTATGATTTTAACCAACAAATAATTTTTAACCCCTTCCTCTAGGCTATTACTCTTTGATTCATTGTCTTCGGAGCTCTTGTTTCCCTCTTTTTGCTATCTATCTTCAGTGTTGCTAACATGAGTTGGTTCTGTATTGCTCCTCCTTTTGAGATTATCTAGAATTGTAGAGTTCCTTACTTAATGAGCTTGGTTGTTTATATCTTGCTAATCTTCATCAATTCCGGAACCAGTGATGTCCTATTGGTTTGTACGAAGAATTTGATGTGTCTTTTTTCGAGGAGTTCCCTGGGGTACAACAAGTTTGAATATTACCTTGTTTTTCTTTTTCGGCATCTTCTTTGTTTTATTCATCCTCTTTTTCTTCTTGTTAATTACATCAATAGCTATTTGTCTTTCTTTTTGGTTATCATCTTCGTGTGGTTCCGCATTTACTTTGTTACTTTGAGATCCTGCCACTTGTGTTGGTTCACTCTCCACCTTGTCTTGTTCTTTCCTCTTCCTCTTTTGTCTTTATCGTCATTTATGCCTATTTCCTTCTGTATTGCTGGAGCATTAGATATTCCTTCATTGGCATCTTTTTGTCCTTCTTCTATATCTATAGAAACTTTCTTTTCAAGAGCTCTAGAGTTAATCATGTTATGCACCAATTTTATACGGTGTTTGCAGTACTTTGGGATACCCTCGTATTTTAATTTCTGAGTATATCCGTTTAACGGGGAGTTATCAAACTCAAGACCAACAAAAATACTTTCATGCAAGGGTTTTAACAGATCAACTTCAACACGAATTTTGGCCATGTTACGCCTAGTTCTTCCCATAGTCGCAGCATCTAAAGCCAGTGGAGTACCAACTGAACTCTAAAGCTGCTTAACATAGTGCCAATTATGCATATGGAACGGCAAACCTGGAAGAAGCACCCAAGCCGGAGCTATTGGAAGATCCTCCTCTGGCTTGAAGTCCGGAGACAACTTTTGAAACCACATTTGCATTCCATCAATTTCAATCAGTCTTGTGAACCATAATGTTTTGAAATCATTTTCATTCACTAAATCAATAAATACGTTGTAGTTGTCATAAACCCCAATTTTTGAAGATCCTTTAATCGCGACAATTTCTTTAAACCTTGACCGAATTCGATCAATTTGGGGACGAGGTTTCAGGAATCGGCCAACTATTGTGTATCTACACTCTTCTACCATAACGCCATAGTAGTCTTTTGCTTTGAATATCACGACTGGCATTCCATTGTGAGTAGAGTGTCGAGCTATCACCTTCTCCCTTCATGATAGGGTTTGCAGATAAAGAGGTGGGAGGTGTGACAGTGATAGCATAAGATTGTTTCCCTATAATTTCTTCACTGGGCGGAATCGTCTCATCAGGAGGAGCCTTTTGAGCCTCCGTACGCGCCGGAAGGAGACCTCCCAGTGGCTCCATCAAGTGGAGCGTTGAGAAGACGCGCTACCATTTAAGAACTGAATTAGAGCCGTTGGAGAGAGTTTTTCCTCTGTTCGATGTTTTCCTTGTGGAGAAATTAGGCAACTTGGATTTAACTTAATAGTCAATGTAAATATCTATTTATTTTGCGCCTTGTTTACCAAGTTAGTAATTCTAATTTTTATGGATAATTACACGTAGTTATTCTTTTAAATGAGCTGATAGTCTAAAAGAACTCCACGTAATTAATTAGTGCAAGATAATATAATTCCACGTTGCTCTGACGTTGTCAACGAAAACATAAAGAAAGAGAAGAATGTGGTTTTTTCTTTTTGGAAACTAGGTTGAAAGACTGAAATGGAAGGATCTTATGGCATCTTAAGGCATGTTTTTGTTTTAAGATACTCGTTAATATTATTTATTAAGCTTTTTTAAATGGTGGAAACGACTAGCTAAATAGTATAGCTAAAATAACTATACTTTTTATTAGGCGATTTGATTTTAGAGATTACCGTTGATATTATTTATAAGTTATATGACTTTTGGCGAGGAGTTTTTTCTTCTATTTTTGCAGATCTCCTACTGTGTATAAATTTCAAGTTAATTCATTCACCTTGTATATAACACATGTTTTTTAAATTCATACTCCCACTGATTTCTTATGGATGATTCATTAGTACTCTTAGCATCAATTTTATATATAGAATGGATGAAACTATTCTTTCTTCCATGTGTTCGGATCCGTAACTAATAATAACTAAACTAGAGCTCGTGGTTTTTGACTGTCACATGGTATTGGCTCTTCGCATTTGGCATATGAAGATACAAGGCTTTATCGACCATCTAATTCATTGCATCAAAAATGAAACCGTACATAGACCCACCATTTTTCTAATCCACTGATATCAGAATAAATAATTAGATTTCTCCATTAATAGGGAAAGAATATGTAGATGACATCTCAGCTCTATTTCCTCGTCTAGCAGAACACTGCTGCATTTCCTAGTCCTAAATGAGATTAAACCTCACGTTGCAGATTGCCTTCTAGCTGGCTAGATTTGGAAAAGGGATTATACATTTTTGTACTAGTTCCTCTATCTATCCCAACTTGTTTGGCATTAAGTAATGAAACTACTTTTATTTCTTTATTAACTACAATGTACTACTTTTCCAAATATTTCTAAAAATGGTTTTACTATTGAAAATAAGTTGTGATCATGTATAGTACCTCCTATATATAGTTTCTACTTTCTACATGTAAAGCAAACTGTTTTCAAAGATCAAGAAATCGAGTTTCAAATACACATTCTTCTGGAGGGAGCAAGACTAACTCACGAAAGTGAACAAATTGAATAAGCCGGATAACTTTACTTCAAGTGCATTTCATGTCAGACATGTACATGTAATATGAACCGGGCTGAAGTTAGGTGGGCGAAAAGGGGTTTAGCCGAACCTCTTCGCTGAAATTACTCTCTGTGTACATAAGGTCAATTTTTTCCATGTATATATATTAAATGTTGAATCCCTTAGCTTCTTTGGGTGTTTATTTTTTTTATTTTTTGGATCCCCTTGATGAAAATCTTGCTTCCACCACAACTATGAATACTTGAATAATCATCAATGCCGCATAAACCTAATTCGAAACAAATGCACAAGAAGCTTCAAGCTATATATTTATACATATCCGTTAATTTGGACTTTCATTTTTCAATATATAACATGCAGCAAATACTACTAATTGATCGCTGTAAATATTTTACATTTCATCCGCTGCCACGGTGATAGATTCTCACATTGAAACCACCAGCCATGTGTGCAGTTAAAAGAGGCACAAAAACCGGCTTATCTACATTCACCGGTTTAATCTCGAACCGCCTTAGTACTGAAGCCAACACATACTTCATCTGTGTAAATGCCATTTCTTTTCCCAAACACACCCTTGGACCTGCTTGAAACACTGGAAACTTATATGGACAAACACTTTTCGACACTCCATTTTCATCCAACCAACGATCCGGTTTAAATTCAAGTCGGTCTTTTCCCCATATCTCCTCCATTCTACCCATTCCGTACTGAAAATAAGTAACTCTATTTCCTTTTTGAACTCTTGTACCGTCGGGTAAAATGTCATCTTTAGCCGCATGCTTTGAGTCCCAAGCCACTGGCGGATAAAGCCTCATTGATTCATTCAAACACGCTTGTAAATACTTCATCTCTTTCAAGTCGTCGAATTCGAGTGCCTTATCGCCATTGTTGATCGACGTTATTTCACTGATCATTTCGTTTTTGACGTCGTGATGTTTGGTAGTTAGCCAAAAAAGCCAAGTCAAGGCTGAAGAAGTAGTATCTCTTCCTGCTATTAAAAAACTTATGACCATATCTCTTACCACCTCATCTTCGTGGCCAGCAATTAATAATCTTGAGAGAAGATCCATGTTTTTGTGATCCCCATTTTCATTGATCTTTTGTTTCTTTTTCTCTATGATCTCGCTAATACAACAGTGAACTCGTTTCACGTTTTCTTTCAGCTTCTTCTCGGATCCTAAATTGAGCGCTCTCTTGCTTTTCCAGACCGCGTATATAGGCGCCATCCCACGCATGGCACACGCTTGAGAAGCGTTGTCAAACGCTTCAACCAGAATTGGCACGTGCGAAAGATCGTCCAAGCAATGTGGGTCAGTGCCGAGTGACACCTTGCAAATTGTGTCGAATGCAAAACGCCTAAGCACGTCTTGCAAGTCCAACACTTTGGTAGATTTTGCAGCTTGGTCAAGCAATGGAATCAGTCTCGTCTCAACTACTTCTTCTAGAGTTTTGACCACAAATTCCCTCAATGACTTTGTGCTGAACTCGTGGCTAGCCAATTTGCGCTGCGTGTTCCATCGCTCGCCGTCTACATTGAAGATTCCCATCCCTAGAAAATCGCCTAATATCTCTGTAAATGGCTGACCCTTAGGATAATTAATGAAGTTCGTTTTGAGAATGTGCTCAACGTTATTCGCATTGGCTGTGATTATAGTTCGAGGTGCGCCAAAGCGTTGAACGAGAATGGTTTGTGTGGGTGACTCTGATAAAAGTTCAGTGTACCAATCCAATAGACGGTGACTATTTTTGTAGAAGGAAATAAGACAGCCAAGGATTGGATAAGAAGAAGGGCCATAGATGGGTGTGATTCTTCTGCATTTGAGATGAAGTTTTTTGGAGAAAGACAAAAAAGAGAAGGAAAGAAACCCTAAAATGAAGGAAAGTAAGAGGGAAAGAAACATCTTTTTTAGCGGGCGATGAGTGTTTCAGTGAGTTTAAGTGGCTTCAAAAGGAAGATAGGGGCTAAAGGAAAGAGTGAATGAGGTTTGATTGATTTGTGAGGGATAATTAGTGGCTCTATTTATATGTCTGTGGAAAGAAAATGACACGAGGGAGGAAATTTGCCGCGCTTCTTTATTATGCAATTTTTATCACGTGATTCTTATGCGGAAATTGGAATTTGAAAGCGGGCTGCTGGTGGAGAACTTTTAAGAGTCATGCGCGGAGAAAATTAAATGCCTTCTTTTTTTTTTTTAGATATTTATATAAACAGTAAGGTCGACAAACCCCAATTATCGTTATCTTCTAAGTTCTAACCATGTGGATATGGTAGTTACTAACTTACAATCTTACGCATAATTCAAGTCTATGTGGGCCTATTTCACAACTGAGTTGGTACAAGCTAAGTTTGAATTTGTGGTTATGGGTATTTAAGATGGTTTTAATAAATTTGACATTATATATGTAACTTTTAGAGAGTATATATATATATATATATATATATATATATATTATTACTACTTCTTGACAAGAGGGAATACATGCACCTCAAGGTCAACTGTCTGTCATAAGGGTATTTTTGTATTTTAGACAAAACAGAGCAATGCGAATGGCTGGAAACGAGTCTTGTGGTAGCAACTACATAAAATCTTTAACACGGGGGCGAAATTGTCTCTTGTTTATCTCATCAACCAGTAGCACATTCTTCTGACAAGTGTCAACTCTCCATCTACTTGTCATACTAATTGATGTCGGCTATCCATGTGCCTTTTCACAACAAAAGGAGTATTGCTGACTGCTAATTATAGTTTCTTCTTTTTCTTCCTTCTAAAAGTTTAAATATAGTTTAATATATTAACAGTATAATTTTATTTTGCCGCATTACTACATTGAACTTATTTAATTCTTGTAGTTATTTCTATGCCTAACTTTAGTTTTAATTTTAATTACATAACATTAAAAAAAACTTATTGTTGGCATTTGGATCTAAAAGTTAAATATAGTTTAATATTTTAGCAGTATAATTTATTTATACGTTGTTTTGCCGCATTACAACATTTATAATCTTATTTAATTTTGTACCTATTTCTATGCCAACTTTAGATTTTAATTTTAATTACATAACATAAAAAACGTAACTTACTGTTTGCATTTGGATAATATTTGATTAAAATTGAAAAATTAGACCAATTGAAGTTGAAGTTGAAAAAATATATATTTGAAAGCTAAATTTATGTTTGGATATAAATTTTACTTGTAAATTAAGTCGTACCCAGTAAAATTTACAAGTAAACCAGAATATAAAGATGGCGACTAGAGTTGTTACGTTGTTTCCATTCTTATCATATTTATATAATTTCAAGACCCCAATGGATCTATGATAGGATCGTTTATTTACAACAGAATGGTATACAAAGTCAACAGATCTCAATGAATACAATAGGATTTATGGCTATGTACGTTAAAAACAGTTCTAGATCTGATCCAAGACGAACTGCGGTAGGAGATTTATTAAAACCATTGAATTTCGAATATGCTAAAGTAGCTCCTAGGTGTGGAACTACTCCTTTGATGGGTGTCGCAGATTTCTTAACTATTTCACACGAGAAATTTCTGCAAGTAAATTATATTTTGGTTGAGTACATAATATGATTGAACCTGATTGGCCTAAGAAACAAAGCCTAAGGATAGTCTATTATTAACTTTGCTAATTAATTAATTTATTATTATTATTATTATATTTTGCGATTCTCCTTTTGGCCTATAAGTAGATGAAAAGCTATGTAGTGGACTTGGATTCTGAAATCATGTATTATTTCCAAAGGAATCGCAGGCTGCAATATAAAGACAAGAACAATATATAGTTATGCTTAATAAAAGAACTATCTCCATCGTATCCACCGAGCTAAACATTGCTTGTTTAAACTTTATGTGATTCTCTGAGATATTAATGTTTTTATATTATTTTCTCTAGAAAAAGTATTAAACAATTGTACTTATTGTTGGCATTTAATTTGGACAAAATTTATATCACAATATTAATTAGATAAATATAGAGTTTAAAATTTAATTTTCCTGCAATTTAAAATAATTACATAGTTTGACCTTTTTCTTTGCACGTGTAATTACTTAGTTAATATAAAATTAAGCGTAATTAAAATCAAGGAAGGAGTTTATAATTCAAACAGGAGTTCATCTCCATTGAGGGAAAATCATTTTTGTTCAATTTGAATAGTAATATTTCAACTGATGTGATCTAAGGGAATAGTTTTAAAAAGACGAACACTTTATATATAAGTAACAACTCAAAGATTAAACAACATCCAAATCAACCATGTATGAAAATGTATTCCAAATATTTTAAAATAAAATTTTTGGTAATAAAAAAATAGAAAGGAGTATAGCTTGTTAGTTTTGATTATGAAGACTTATGAAGAGATTTAAATATTGAGATGCTTGATTTTGTTAATGCCATTGCCATTGTGAGATACTTAGGGTCTTTGATTGAATATTTGGATGCAAAGTCGCAAACCACTATTAATAACATAAGTGTGTTCGAATTATAGATTGAAGTAGACATATATATAAAGAAAAAGGTGCTTCGCAAATGAAAATCCAATGTAATTACTTTTTTAAAAATATCTGGGAAAAAAAGTGATAACAAAGGCCAGTTTAATGATATTGAATTTCTCTACTAATAAAAAATTACTTTTCTATCATACACTTTGAGGATCAACATAAAATTTACACGTTTAAAAATGAATTTCTAATTACAAGAAGACACAAAAGGTGAAAAATAACTAGAAGAATCTGATGATCAAATGTTGAAAAGAAGAATTCTCAGCGAATTTATAAAGGACTCAAAACAAAAGTGGTAAAATAAAAAGAATAATTTTGTAGTAATTCTTGGGTTGTAGCCCCAATCTAGCTATTTTTTTATTTGAACTATGCATTTTCCTTTGAACAATTATATCTTTTATTTGAATTATTATATGAAAATTGAAGCTTTCTATGATGTTAAAATTTGTATTGTCAGAATATGTAAGTTTGGCAGAAATTAGTCATGCTATTTAGCGTAACCTTATCAAGAAATAAGTTCCTTTTAAAATTTGTTTTAGTTTGGGACCAGCAATAATATACGAGGGATGTTATTGGCCCGTGCGCACCACGGAGTATCCTTAATTACTAGTATATATATAGCCTCGTATTCAACATTGAACGAAGACGAAAACCTTGAACAACTCAAAAGCTTCATTCTATTCAACCCGAAGCTTCTTTTCATGATAATGCACCTCATATTATGCTTCAATTTCAATACTTTGACCATCCAATATTATATCTTTGAGCATTATAGTCAAAATTCAATACTTTTGACTTAATCTTTCATGCATGTATTAGAATCAAATTAATCATATTAAAAATATTACTAAGATTTGTATTTGTAGGTCTGTAGAATAAATTCTGGGTCAAATAATTCAATGTTTGTTTTTTGGATTAAAACCCGCTATTGTTAATAAACTGTATTGCTAATACACCAAATATGTTTGTATTGTTTACTAATGATACCACATAAAAGGCGACATCACGGAGATATTAGCAGCCACACATATGACGCCTTGATTGACTAAACTACCTTCCTTTATTTGACATTATCTAATTTATCTTCCGCTAGTTTTGACTTTCAAGTTAGTTAATTTCACTTAATAAATAACTATATTCCAGTCTAACTGATTGGTTTTATAACCTTATGTCAACTATGTTATTAAGTGTAAAAATAAAAATAAAATAAATAAATAAGTGTAATCTGGATATTTATTACGGGCAAACATATGAGTCAGTTTGAAGTACTTTTAAACTCTTAATTAACGTTCTTAATTCGTAGGAGTATCATTACTACTTTACAATTTCATCGTAGTTATATATACAGACACAGTCACACTAAAGTCTAAACGTCGTAGTTAAACCGAAACTAATCGTATGTTTCAATTAACATATCCCAACAAAAAGAAAAAGTTTTGCTGGCAGCTGCCTAATAGTGGGGTTTCTTAATAACTGGTCCAGTTGGAAAAAAAAGAAGAAGAAAAAAATAACTGGTCCAGCAGTGTAGTAGTGATAAGAATTAGATACGTGATGTATAATATAGAGCACGTTCCGGATTCGTTCCCTAACTAAGAGAAGGGGCCAAGATATACGTAACTTATATGCTCCATTCAAAGGACAATTATTTAATTTCCTTTTTTGGTTCTACGTCGACATCAAAGTCACACCATGTTTTCGTCCTTTTAACAATCCAATATTCCCTAGTCTTAGATAGTACTAATTCCCAAGTACGAAATATTGAAATATTATGAATTCAAATAATTAAAATATTAAGGATTTACCTGTAACTATCGATCACAACTAGTTTGGAATTTAGGGGAGTATAATGTTGTTGTAATCATTCGGTATTTGAAGCCCACTAGCCCCAACTAATACGGATTTACAACCTTCGAAAAAGCTCATTGAGGAAAGAAAAACGCTTCCTATTAAGAAATTATTCATTTTTAAGATTCAAATTCGAAATTTCTGATTAAGGACGAAGGATCCTAACCAACTCGTTAGACCATGGTATATTAGTTATCCAAGGAAGTGTCGGCTAACAATGTTTTTGAAGTATCAATTAAATTTGAAAAATGAAGTAATAAAATAAGAGAAAAGAAGTCAGGAAAAATGATTAATTAAAATTTAAAGGTCGGTAGAAAGAAACTTAAATCAGTTGGTTTGGCTATACATCAGTAACTATCACCAAAATCCACCGCAAATTAAACCTCATTTTTGGCCTATTGCCTTTTAGTTTCTTTGCAAACCATTGCCTTAAGCTAACTGGTTTCAAGCTGAGAACATCAATATCACAACTTATTTTTGTCAAAAAGATAACAAAAGGCCGGTAATATAACATGACCAATATATATTATTGCTACCGACCAAGCATTGGTCCAAGTGGTCCATTAATTAGGATATCCAATTAAAACCTTTTTTTAACTAATTCCATTGCCTAGAAAAATATAAGAAACAAAGTGTGAGGCTACACATTAATTCAGCTGACAAACTAACATATATAGAGCGAACAACAATCATGCTTCCTAAGTAAAAATGATCTAGGACTAATCTTGAGTTTAAAAATGATTATAAACGATATATGCATAATATGATGTATCCAAATTTAATTTACGACGAATCTCATCGATTACTCTTTCAGTTACATCTTCATGCCGAATACTCTTACTGAAACTACCCACCATTAAATAAAAATTATGTTGAAGAAGCAATAACCTTATGTCATTTGTTAAATTCATTTACACCTTTTCTTTTCAGATCCTGCTTCATCCTTATATAAATGACTATATTCCTTCTACAATAAAACTCTTTGATATTCGGTCCGCAAGGGTTGGTTGAGTTAGTTGGGTGGGTGATTTTCCACATGAGAGACCTAGGTGTTTGACCATATATATATATATATATATATATATATATATATATATATATATATATATATATATATATATATTGGTTTAACCAATTAGAATTAAATAAATAAGAGTCAATCTTAACTAATGATAATATCAAAAGATAAGGTTACTGATTTTATGACAAATTATATGTATATTTGATCAAGTGGTAATGAATGTGGGCAATAATAACAGTATTCAATGATCCAAAAAGATGAAAGATAGCATTAAATAATACTCCATAATAAATATCAATGAATGACACTTAAGTAAATAAAAACGCGTGAGTTACCCGAAAAGGGGTGGGATCTGTGGATATTCTTTCTGATAATGATGAATGATTGATGAGCCTTAAAACACTCAGGGATCGTTTGGTAGGATGCATTAGATAAAATAATGCATGCATTAGCTTTGTATATTAATAATACCTTGTTTGGTACACTTTTTGAACTTATGCATTAGTTATGTAAGCATTAATTATACACCCTATTTGGTATTATCCTATGCATAACTAATGCATAGAAAACCATGGTATTAGGAATGCAATGGGTTTTAATGAATATTACCAATAAGACCATAATGATACCCTTTTTCATTCACTATCCCACAGAAGTTCCAATGCAAACTTGAAAATTACAACAAAATTAAACGAGATTCATCAAGAATTTTTACCCAATTCGAAGAAAGTTGGATTCTTTATTTACAAAGCATGGTTCTTACAACTTTAAGGAAATTGTGACGTACCCTGTGATTGAGAGTAAAGGGGAATAAGGAGAAGAAAGTCAAAATCACATTCACATATAAATTAGACTCTAACTTTTTTGTAAAATTCTTTTTTTTTTCTTTTTCAGAAAGTCAATCAATCGAATAGAAAGTTTGAGGAACACCCAAATTGTAAAACTACATAGGAATAACTGAAAGGTCGACCAAGCTCGAAATACCCACAGAAAATACCAACAAAAAAACGTCAAATCGGAGATTGAAAATACTTGACCGAAAAAATCTATTTCTTCCGGTACAAAAGTCAAATCCCACACTTCTAAGTAGCTTAAATAGAGAATCTGTGATGACCCAAAAGGTTATCTTTAAATTAATAATTATTTCTGTGATCTAAGATTTCGAAAAGTACTATTCATCATTTCTCGACTTGCGTGCGCAGTCCGTATAATTTTTCGAAAAGTTTTTATATGAAAAATTGATTAAAATATGAAATAGAGCGTAAAATCTCAACTGAGTTAATTTTGGTCAACATTTTGAGCAAACGGACTCGGATCAGTATTTTGACAGTTTCGATAGGTCCGTATCGTGATTTGGAACTTGGGCGTATGCCCAAAATTTAATTTGGAGGTCCCTAGCTTGAATTATCGCCAGTTGGCGAAAACTAGAAGCCTAAAGGCTTAAAGATTTCAAAGTTTGACTATAAATTGACTTTTATTGATATCGGGGTCGGATTCGAGTTCTGAAAATTTTTATAGTTATGTCATTTATGACTTGTCTGTTGAATTTGGTGAGAAATGGGGTTGATTTGACGTGATTCGGACGTTCGAATGTGAAAATAAAAGTTTTAAAATTTTCTTAAAAATTTCATTTGATTTGGTGTCTGATTCGTAATTCTAGGTGTTAAATTGGTGTTTTGATCACGCGAGTGAGTTTGTATGAGATTTTTGGACTTGTGTGCATGTTTAGTTTAGAGCCCCGAGGGCTCGGGTGAGTTTCTGATAGTCTATAGACCATTTGAACTTTGAGAACAATCTGGTTTTTAGCTTGTGCTGTCATCTGGTGCATTGTGCTTCGCGATCGCGAAGCCATTCCTGCGATCGCGAAGAAGAAAATTGGACTGGCATATTTTGTGCTTCGCGTTCGCGACCGAGGGCACGCGTTCGCGAAGGGTCGAAGTGCAAAGCTTCACGTTCGCGATTGAAGCCTCGCGTTCGCGAAGAAGGAATGAGGCAGAACCTGAAGCACCAAATTTGTGCTACGTGATCGCGCCAGCCAGTACACAATCGCGAAAGGTTGAGAAAATGCTCTCTGCGGTCACATGGCTATTTACGTGATCGCGTAGAGTTAAAATTTCGGGCAACCAAAATATGCTTCGCGATCGCAAAGAGTTATCCGCGATCGCGAAGAGTAAAATGGACCTAGGAATAAATTGTTCTACCCGATCGCGATGAGTAAAAATCTGGGCAAATAGAACTTAAGTTCTAGAAATGGGATTTCGACCCATTTTCCACCATTTTTGATTTTGAGCTAAGGTAAGACGATTTTTGGGCGATTTTTACGGAAAAACACAGGGGTAAGTGGTCCTTATCCTATATTAATTATATTTCATGATTCCATACTCATTTACATCATGAATCCATAAATTTATGGAAGAAAAACCAGATTTTTATAAAAATTTTCAAAAATAAAAAATGAAGATTTGAAAGTCAATCCGATGTCGGAATTCGATAATTTTTGTATGGTTGAACTCGTATTGGAACGGATGTTCTGATTTCGTGAGTTTTTCAGGGATTCGAGATGTGGGCCCCACTGTTGATTTTTAAAATGAATTTTGGATTTTTTTTCGAAAAATTTATAAATTCATATGGAATTAATTCCTACGATTTGTATTGAGTATATTGAATTGATTATGACTAGATTTGAGGATTTCGGACACTAATTCGCGAGGCAAGGGTGTATTGAAAATTTGAATTTGGTTGCGAACCTTGGTAAGTATCGTGGTTAACCTTGACTTGAGGAAATAAAACCCTTGAATTATTTGCTACGTGAATTTCATATGTAACGATGTATAGGCAAGGTGACGAGTGCCTATACTTTGTCAAATTAATTGTTTGCATAATTGCTTGAAAAAAATCATAAATTATTTTAAATCATGAATTAATTATTATATTAATTGTTTCACTCATATTCCTTGTCAAATATTAATTCTTGAATTCCTGCAATAACTGTCACATGCTTATTTGACTTATGTGTCTTAATTGCTATTTGACATGTAGCATACTAAATATTAAACTGCCTATTTTCTCCATGATTTTCATAATTAATTGCTAATTGTCATTGTTTGTTCATAAATAAATTATAATTATTGTGTGCCTTAATGCTTAATAGTTTCTCATTGAACGTGGTATTTATGAGAGTAATTTCTGTTACATTTATGAGTTGTTAATATATATTGGGGGATCGGGTTACACGCCGCAACTGACTTATTTAAAAGTTTATATTGGGGGAGCGGGTTACACGCCGCAACAGACTTATTTAAAGTTTATCTTGGGGGAACGGGTTGCACGCCGCAATGGAAACAAGATGAGGGATTGTGACTGCTGAATTAATTTCAATTATTAATATTAATTACTGGTCTTACTACTATTCCCATTATTATTATTATTATTATTATTATTATTATTATTATTATTATTATTATTATTATTATTATTATTATTATTATTATTATTATTATTATTATTATTATTATTATTATTATTATTATTATTATTATTATTATTATTATTATTATTATTATTATTATTATTATTATTATTATTATTATTATTATTATTATTATTATTATTATTATTATTATTATTATTATTATTATTATTATTATTATTATTATTATTATTATTATTATTATTATTATTATTATTATTATTATTATTATTATTATTATTATTATTATTATTATTATTATTATTATTATTATTATTATTATTATTATTATTATTATTATTATTATTATTATTATTATTATTATTATTATTATTATTATTATTATTATTATTATTATTATTATTATTGCGTACAGGTTAATGTAAGCGACCTGCCTTAGCCTCGTCACTACTTCGTCGAGGTTAGGCTCGACACTTACTAGTACATGGGGTCGGTTGTACTGATACTATACTCTGCACTTCTTGTGCAGATTTTGGAGTTGGTCCCAGCGGCGTACCATAGACTTGCTCGTATTTCAGCTACTCAGAGGAGACTTGAGGTATAACTGCACAACGTTCGCAGTTCTGAAGTCCCCGTCTACTTTACCTTAGTTGTGTGTTTGCTTTCAGACAACTTTATTTTATTCAGACCCTTATTTGTATCATTCTAGAAGCTCGTGCATTTGTGACTCCAGATCTGAGATGGTATTTAGACATTACTATTACTATAGATTATTCACTACATTTTAGACTTTACTTCCGAATTTGTTTCTTTGTTATTAATTAATTTAAAATTGTTTTAAAATGGCTAATATTATTCTAATGTTGGCTTGCCTAACAAGTGAAATGTTAGGCGCCATCACAGTTCCGAAGGTGGGAATTTCAAGTCGTGACAGTTGGCATCAGAGCACTAGGTTACATAGGTCTCACGAGTTACGAGCAAACTTAGTAGAGTCTGAAGGATCAACACTGAGACGTCTTTACTTATATTTCAGAGGCTATAAAGTTTAGGAACAATATCACTTATTTCTTATTCTGTCGTGCGATCTTATTCTATCATCGATAATTGATCAATTCTATTCTTATTCTCTCGCAGATGATGAGAACACGTAATACATCTACCGACAGACACTTACCAGAGCCCCCGGTGGCAACTATGGCCAGGGGTAGAGGTCGAGGCCGAGGTCGTGCTAGAGGTCGAGGTAGAGGTAAGGCTTAGTCTAGAGCTTGAGCAGCCGCACCTGTTGTAGAACCTCAGGCGGATCTTCAGAAGGAAGTTCCAGTTCAAACTGTACCAGTTGGACCAGTTCAGGTCCCGGAAGGATTTATAGCTACTCCAGTGCTTCAGGACGCTCTAGTCCATTTGGTTAGTCTTATAGAGGGCGTGGCCCAGAATGGTACATTTACAGTGGCACCAGTCGTCTCACAGGTTGGGGGAGGAGCACAAACTCCTACTACTCCCGCTTTAGAGCAGATGGCTCCCAGAATCAGGCTCCCGCTGCCCCGCCAGTTGGGGTAGTTCAGCCAGTTATTGCGGCACAGTTTGGTGACAGGCTCACCATGTCTTTTGAGGCCTTATTGAGACTGGATAAGATTACTAAGCTGTTTCCAGTTTACTTCAATGGTACACCTTCTGAGGACCCACAGTATTATCTTGACCGCTGCTATGAGGTGCTGCGGAACATAGGTATAGTTGAGACCAATGGGGTCGATTTTGCTGTATTTCAGATGATGGGTTACGCCAAGAGGTGGTGGAGAGATTATACATTGACCAGACTAGTTGGATTGATTGCACTTACTTGGGAGCAGTTCTCGCAGCTATTTCTGGAGAAGTTCCTTCCTATCACACTGAGAGAGGATTACCGCAAGCAATTTGAGCGTCTACAACAGGGCAGTATGACTGTTACTCAGTATGAGTCCTGTTTTGTGGATTTAGCCCGCCATGCTCTCCTTTTACTACCTACTGAGGGAGAGAGGGTGAGGAGGTTTATTGAGGGACTCACTCACCCTATCAGGCTTTAGATGGCCAAGGAGACTGGAAGTGAGATTTTCTTTCAGGTGACTGCTAATGTCGCGAGGAGGATCGAGATGGTTCTTGCATAGGAGAGAGGGCAGAGGTCTGATAAGAGGCCTCGTCAGTTCGGTGGTTTCTGTGGTGCCTCGTCTGGAGATAGGGGTAATTTTGGTAGGGGTCATCCTCCCAGACCGTTTTATTCAGCACTCCATGTATCTCCCGGTACTTCAAGGAGTCACGGTCCTATTATGCCTTACTTTAGGTAGCCAAAATTTAGTGCACATTCAGCTCCTATCAGTGCACCACTACTCCAGAGTCACTACGGCAGTTATCTGACCCGTTCGGGTCAGCTTCAGCTTCAGCAGCCACAACATCAGGATGGGTGTTATGAGTGAGGTAATATTGGTCAAATCAAGAGATATTGCCCTAGGTTGTTGAGTAACAGATCTCGGCAGGATTCTCGTGCCATCATACCGGCACCGGTTACTTCACCGCCTGCTCAACCAGCTAGAGGTAGGGGTCAGGCAGCTAGAGGTGGAGGCCAGGCCATTAGAGGTAGAGGTCACACCGTTAGAGGTGGAGGCCAACCAGTTAGAGGCCGTCCTAGAGACGCAGTTCAGAGTGGTGGGGTCCAGTCCTGATTTTATGCTTTTCCAGCTAGGCCTGTGGCCGAGTCATCTGATGCTGTGATCACATGTATTATTTCAGTTTGCCATAGAGATGCTTCAGTTCTATTTGATCCAGGATCTACTTATTCCTATGTGTCCTCCTATTTGTCTTCGTACTTGGTTGTGCCTCGTGATTCTCTGAGTGCTTCTATGTGTGTATCTACACCGGTGGGAGACTCTGTTGTAGTAGACCATGTCTATCGTTCGCGTATGGTTAGTATTGGTAGTCTTGAGACTAGTGTGGATCTTCTATTTCTTGATATGGTATATTTTGATGTCATCTTGGGTATGGATTGGATGTCACCTTATCATGCTATATTGGATTGTCATGCCAAGACGGTGACCCTAGCCATGCCGGGGTTACCTCAGTTAAAGTGGAAAGGAAATCCTGGTCATTCTACCAGCAGGGTTATTTCTTATATGAAGGCTCGACGTATGGTCGAGAAAGGGTGTCTAGCCTATTTAGCTTATATTCGCGATTCCAATGCGGATGTTCCTTCTATGGACTCAGTACCAGTTGTTCGTAAATTTCTAGAAGTATTTCATGCAGATTTGCCGAGAATGCCACCCGACAGAGATATTCACTTCTGTATTGATTTAGCTCCGGGCACTCAGCCCATTTCTATCCCACCATGCCATATGGCCTCGCCAGAGTTGAAAGAATTGAAGGAACTGTTACAAGACTTGCTCGATCAGGGATTCATTAGACCCAGTGTCTCGCTCTGGGGTGCACCAGTATTATTTGTAAAGAAAAAAGATGGTTCAATGCGAATGTGTATAGATTATCGGCAATTGAACAAGGCTACTATCAAGAACAAGTATCCACTGCCAAGAATTGATGACTTATTCGAGCAACTTCAGAGTGCCAAGGTGTTTTCAAAGATCGACTTGAGGTTTGGTTACCATCAGTTGAATATTAGGGCATCTGATGTCCTTAAGACAGCTTTTCGTACTCGGTATGGGCATTACGAATTCCTACTGATGTCATTTGGATTGACAATTGCCCCAACAGCATTTATGGATTTGATTAATCGGGTGTTCAACCCTTATTTGGATTCCTTTGTGGTTGTGTTTATTGATGATATCTTGATTTACTCCAGCAGTCGAGAAGAGCATGGGCAGCATCTTCGGAGTGTGCTCCAGACTTTGAAAAATAATCAGTTATATGCCAAAATTTTCAAAATGCGAGTTTTGGTTAAACTCATTTGCCTTTTTGGGGCATGTTGTATCGGCAGAAGGCATAAAAGTGGATCCTAAGAAGATTAAGGCTATTCAGAATTGGCCTAGACCTACTTTAGTTATAGAGATCTGGAGTTTCCTAGGTTTGGCATGTTATTATCGTCGGTTCATGGAGGGGTTTTCATCTATAGCAAGCCTATTGACCAGACTGACCTAGAAAGGTGTCCCATTCAAATGGTCAGACGAGTGTGAGTTGAGCTTTCAGAAGCTCAAGACTGCTTTGACTACGACGCCAGTATTGGTATTACCCATAGGTTTAGGATCTTATATGGTGTATTGTGATGCATCTCGCGTTGGGCTTGGTGAAGTATTGATGCAAAATGGCAAGGAGATTGCATATGCGTCACGGCAGTTGAAAGTTCACAAGAAGAATTATCATGTTCATGACCTAGAATTGGCAGCCATTGTTCACGCGCTGAAGATTTGGAGGCATTACCTCTACGGTGTCTTGTGTGAGGTATTTACTAATCATCGTAGCCTTTAGTATCTATTCAAACAAAAGGATCTCAATTTGAGGCAGAGAAGATGGTTGGAGTTGTTGAAAGACTATGATATCACCATTTTGTATCACCCTGGAAAGGCTAATGTGGTGGCCGATGCTTTGAGTAGAAAGGCTGTGAGTATGGGTAGCCTTGCCTATATTCCGGTTGGTGAGAGACCGTTAGCTGTAGATGTCCAGACTTTGGCTAATCAATTCGTGAGATTAGATGTTTCAGAGCCCAGTCGGGTTTTAGCTTACACAGTCGCTCGGTCTTCTTTATATGAGCGCATCAGAGGGCGGCAGTATGATGATCCTCATTCACTTGTCCTCAAAGGACACAGTGCGGCACGATGATCCCAAACAGGTTGTTATGGGGGAAGATGGAGTTCTGCGAATGCAGGGTCGTATTTGTGTACCTAATATGGATGGGCTTCGTGAATTAATTCTAGAAGAGGCCCACAGTTCTAGGTATTCTATTCATCCACGTGCCACTAAAATGTATCAAGATTTACGGAAAAATTATTGATGGAGAAGAATGAAGAAGGATATAGTTGCATATGTAGCTCGGTGTCTAAATTGTCAACAAGTCAAGTACAAGCATCAGAGACATGGTGGTTTGCTTCAGAAGTTAGAAATTCCTGAGTGGAAGTAGGAGTGTATCATTATGGATTTTGTTGTTGGGGTCCCACAGACTTAGAGAAAATTTGACACAGTTTGGGTCATTATGGACAGGTTGACCAAGTCAGCACATATCATTTCGGTGGCAGTTACCTATTCTTCAGAGCGGTTAGTTGAAATTTACATTCGTGAGATTTTTCGCCTTCACGGTGTGCCCGTGTCTATTATTTCAGATCGAGGTACGTAGTTTAACTCACACTTCTAGGGGGTTGTACAGCGTGAATTAGGCACGCGGGTTGAGTTGAGTACAACATGTCATCCACAGACAGATGGACAGTTAGAGCGCACTATTCAGATATTGGAAAATATGCTACGCGCTTGTGTTATAGACTTTGGAGGTTCTTGGGATCAAATCTTGCCACTTGCGGAGTTTGCTTATAATAATAGCTACCTGTCAAGCATTCAGATGGATCCATATGAGGTATTATACGGAAGGCGATGTCATTCGCCAGTTGGATGGTTTGAACCTGGAGAGGCTCGATTGTTGGGTACCAATTTGGTACAGGATGCCTTGGATAAGGTCAAAGTTATTCAGGATCGACTTCGCACAGCTCAGTCTAGGCAAAAGAGTTATGCCAACAGTAAGGTTCGTGATATTGCATTCATGGTTGGAGAAAGAATATTGCTCCGGGTTTCACCTATGAAAGGTGTAATGAGGTTCAGAAAGAAGGATAAGTTGAGCCCTAGGTATATTGGATCCTTTGAAATTCTTGAAAGGGTGGGTGAAGTAGCCTACATGCTTGCATTACCACCTAATTTATCAATGGTTTATCGGTGTTCCATGTGTCTATGCTTCGAAAATATCATGGTGATCCGTCCCATGTGTTAGATTTTAGCTCAGTCCAATTGGACAAAGATTTGACTTATGAATAGGATCCAGTAGCTATTCTAGCCCGGCAGGTCCGACAGTTAAGGTCTAAGAGTTACCCTTCAGTTCGGGTGCAATGGAGAGGTCAACCGGTAGAAGCATCTACCTGAGAGTCCGAGTCGGAAATGGGGAGTAAATATCTACACCTTTTCACAAGCTCAGGTACTTTTTCTAACTCCGTTCGAGGATGAACGTTTGTTTTAGAGGTGGAGAATGTGATGACCCAAAAGGTAATCTTTAAATTTAATAGTTATTTTTGTGATCTAAGACCTCAAAAAGCACTATTCATCATTCCTCGACTTGCATGCACAGTCCGTATAATTTTTCGAAAAGTTTTTATATGAAAAATTGATTAAAATGTGAAATAGAGCCTTAAAACTCAACTGAATTGACTTTGGTCAACATTTTGAGCAAAACAGACTCGGATCAGTGTTTTGATAGTTTCGGTTGGTCCGTATCATGATTTGGGACTTGGGCATATGCCCGAAATTTAATTTGGAGATCTCTAACTTGAATTATCGCCAGTTGGCGAAAACTAGAAGCCTAAAGGTTTAAAAATTTCAAAGTTTGACTACAAATTAAATTTTATTGATATCGGGGTCGGATTCGAGTTCTGAAAATTTTCATAGGTCCGTTATGTCATTTATGACTTGTCTGTCGAATTTGGTGAGAAACGAAGTTGATTTGACGTGATTCGTACGTTCGGTTGTGAAAATAGAAGGTTTAATGTTTTCTTAAAAATTTCATTTGATTTGGTGTCTGATTTGTAATTCTAGGTGTTAAATTGGTGCTTTGATCGCGCGAGCGAGTTCGTATGAGGTTTTTGGACTTGTGTACATGTGTTGGTTTGGAGTCCTGAGGGCTCAGGTGAGTTTCGGATAGTCTACGGACCATTTGAACTTTGAGAAAAATCTGGTTTTTAGCTTCTACTGTCATTTGGTGCATTGTGCTTCGTGATCGCGAAGAGGAAAGTTGGACTGGCACATTTTGTGCTTCGCGTTCATGACTGAGGGCACGCGTTCGCGAAGGGTCGAAGTACAAAGCTTCGCGTTCGCGATCGGAGCCTCGCGTTCATGAAGAAGGAATGAGGCAGAAGCTGAAGCACCAAATTTGTGCTACGCGATCGCACAAGTCAGTACGCGATCGCGTAAGGTTGAGAAAATGTTTTCTGCGATCGCATGGCTATTTACGTGATCGCGTAGAGTTAAAATTCCGGGAAACAAAAATATGCTTCGCGATCTCAAAGAGTTATCCGCGAAAGAGTAAAATGGACCTAGGCAGAAATTGTTCTACACGATTGCGAACGAATTCCCGAGATTGCGATGAGTAAAAATCTGGGCAAACAGAACTTAAGTTCTGGAAATGGGATTTTGACCCATTTTCCACCATTTTCGATTTTGAACTCGGGTAAGACGATTTTTGGGCGATTTTCACGGAAAAACATTGGGAGTGTTCCTTATCCTATATTGATTATATTTCATGATTTCATACTCATTTACATCATGAATCCCTGAATTTATGGAAGAAAAATCAGAATTTTATAAAATCTTCCAAAAATGTAAAATGAAGATTTGAAAGCCAATCCGATGTCGGAATTCTCGTATCAGAACGGGTGTTCGTATTTCATAAGTTTTTCTGGGATTCGAGACGTGGGTCCCACGGTTGATTTTTAAAATGAATTTCAGATTTTTATCTGTAAAATTTGTAAATTCATATGGAATTAATTCCTACGATTTGTACTGAGTATATTTAATTGATTATGACTAGATTTGAGAATTTCAGACACTAATTCGCGAGGCAAGGCTGTATTGGAAACTTGAATTTGGTTGTGAAGCGAGGTAAGAGTCGTGGTTAACCTTGACATGAGGGATTAGAACCCTTGAGTTATTTGCTACGTGAATTTCATGAATTAATTGTTTGCATAATTGCTTGAAAAAAAATCATAAATCATTTTAAATCATGAATTAATTATTATATTAATTATTTTACTCATATTCCTTGTCAAATATTAATTCTTGAATTCCTGCAATAATTGTTACATGCTTATTTAACTTATGTGTCTTAAATGCTATTTGACATGTAGCCTACTAAATATTAAACTACCTATTTTCTCCATGATTTCTATAATTAATTGCTAATTGTCATTGTTTGTTCATAAATAAATTATAATTATTGTGTGCGTTAATGCTTAATAGTTTCTCATTGAACGTAGTATTTATTGGAGTAACTTCTATTATATTTATGAGTTGTTAATATATATTGGGGGATCGGGTTGCACGCCGCAACAGAAATAAAAGTAAATATATTGGGGGATCGGGTTGCATGCCGCAACAGACTTATTTAAAAGTCTATATTGGGGGAACGGGTTGTACGCCACAACAAACTTATTTAAAGTTTATCTTGGGGGAACGAGTTGCACGCCGCAATGGAAACAAGATAAGGGATTGTGACTGTTGAATTGATTTTAATTATTAATATTAATTACTGGTCTTACTACTATTCCCGTTATTATTATTATTATTATTATTATTATTATTATTATTATTATTATTATTATTATTATTATTATTATTATTATTATTATTATTATTATTATTATTATTATTGCGTACAAGTTAATGTAAGTGACCTGCCTTAGCCTCGTAACTACTTCGTCGAGGTTAGGTTCAGCACTTACCAGTACATGGGGTTGGTTGTACTGATACTACACTCTACACTTCTTGTGCAGATTTCAGAGTTGGTCCCAGCGGCGTACCATAGACTTGCTCGGATTTCAGCTACCCAGAGGAGACTTGAGATATAACTGCACAGCGTCCGTAGTTCTGAAGTCCCCGTCTACTTTACCTTAGCTATGTGTTTGCGTTGAGACAGCTTTATTTTATTCAGACCCTTATTTGTATCATTCTAGAAGCTCGTGCACTTGTGACTCCAGTTCTGGGATGGTATTTAGACATCGCTATTATTATGGATTATTCACTATATTTTAGACTTTACTTCCCCATTTGTTTCTTTGTTATTAATTAATTTAAAATTATTTTAAAATGACTAATATTATTCTAACGTTGGCTTGCCTAGCAAGTGAAATGTTAGGCGCCATCACGGTCCCGAAGGTGGGAATTTCGGGTCGTGACAAAATCAATAAATCTTCATAAATTTCATTTGAAACCCACTGGAAGAACGGAGAGAGAAAGAAGAGATGAAGAGAAGAATGGAGGGGAAGAAGAAGAGAAACGAGGGATGGGGGAATGGACGACACGAACGAGGGAGGAGGAAGAAGGACACTCTTCAGCCCTTTTTTCTTTTTCTTGTCTCTTTTTAACTTTAATTTCTGATTTTTATTTTTATTTTTTCATTATCTTAATCTTTTAAATCAAAATTACCAGTGCTCACTCTCTTCAATCACGTGCATTACGCGCATATTGTCCAGCTCAGTTTAGTCAATGGCACATAAGTTTGGTTAATGATCAAAGGGGTTTAAAATAATATATTTAATCAAGTTCAGGTGTCCACTTGAAACTTTATAGAGTAAGGGGGCCGGGATGTCAAATGGGAACAAGTACGAGTGTCTATTAGGGTATTCTGCCTTATATTAATGCAAGTTTAAAATAATCTAAATAATGAGAAATAAAATTATATCCTTAGTAAAAAATAAATACTTAGAATATTTCTTTTTTGTATAAATAAATATTTAGTTCTATACTACAATATAGGTAGACAAATCAAATAATTTTTTTAAAAACTTTTTCATATAAAAATATTTTCCAACATATGTTTATTTTAAAAAGATAGAGTGATAGGCTGGTTTTGAGGGCATATTTGTAAACAAATAATTCTTTTAGAAAAATTACAATACTTTAATGCATCAAACCAAATAATGGATAAGAAATATGTCAGCATAACTAATACCAGCATAACTAATGCAAGTATAACTAATACCAGCATTACTAATACACCCTATTCAGCATTATCTTATGCACCCTACCAAACGACCCCTCGGGGTTGTTCTTGGATCAAGTGGAAAAGCTTAGACAAGAATCTTAGTAAAAAGGTTATTTTGATATGCTTGTAATATGGTCAAATTCTCTCAATAAAGTCAATATCGTTTCTTACAAGTGAATCTCTCCCCCTATCATTGTGTCTCTTTCTATTTATAGGTAACATGTTCCTAAACAGACTATCCACTAGAATATTCTCTTTTGTGTCCTATCTTTAAACTAGCCGTTATAACTCTGTCTAAGATGCTCGACCTCGACCTTTTATCTAAGATGACTTCCGAGGCTACTTCAACCTGGGGTAGATCTTTGCTGAGACTTACTGATAACACGTGGTGGGCGATGTAGGCTATCATAGTGCAAACGTGGCTTGCCTATATCAAAGATATTTTTTGGCCCATACAGTTAGTCCTTCCGCTTATCGAGGTCATCCTCGCCGGCGAGGTCGATGAGTGGATGATGCCATTTTTTGTCGAGCCTACCGAGCTGGCTATACATGTCGTGGTCATCGTAACGATTAGGCAACGTGGCTCTCTGAGGGCCGCATATTTTGAATTCTTTGAATTTCTCGGGAAGTCTGTTGGAGTCATCTCGTCCAAGAGAATGAGTGATGTCATGACGTCATGCGTCATAATGATGCCATTTCCTGATGCGTTGCGTCAATTCACGTGTGACCTGTCACGCCCCAACCTTGGGAAGCGCGACCGACGCTCAACTGAGTGAACCCGGTCGAGCAAGCATGTTAGATACTTTCTACCCAACTCACACATGATCAAGAGAAGACATGCTTTCATTAATTAGACAGTAGGAAGATTATATATACACTACTAAATCGTCTCATTAGTTACATCATTTTTTTTAGTTTCAAGATACACACATTCTTATGATTCGAGTGGGATAAGAGATCAAAACACAACATAATCTGTTTGACTTTTCTAGCACCCATGTACAACCCACATAGTGTCTACAAAGCCTCTAAAAAGATACAAAAGAGTGTTATGATAGTGCCGACAATAAGGCCTCGGCTATACCTTGAGCCGTGATAATAATTTAAACAAAAGATACAATACGTGACCCCAGGATGAATTGGGGCTCACCAAGTCTGCTGGGAAGAGGATGTACCACTATCGCTGATCAATACTGCCTGCAATGGAACCACCTGTATCCGTTTAAAGATGCAGCACCCCTGGCAAAAGGGACGTTACTACTGTCGAATAGTACTAGTATGTAAAACTAGATACCATCTTAATAGAACAAATAATAATACAAGGGGGAACAGTCAAGAATTCAATAAGAGCTTCAAATAATACTAATACTAAAACATCAAGTTAAGGATCACATAAGTTTTTAAGTCAATTTCCATGTTATTAGGTTGGGTGATCTTTAGTGCCGATATACCATAATTCACAATACCTTCGTATTCTTACACGGAGTCCGATCACGACCTGATCGGCTAGGTCGTCTCATTTGAGACATCAACCATAACCACAATTTCATTATAATTTCTAGTACAATCACCACCATGTGTGCAGCATGGCGTCCGATCACGGCCCGATCGGCTAGGCCGTCTCACCCAAGACATTACCTTTTTCAGTCAATCATCTCACATCATACTTCTTTCATATCCTTTCGATTCATTGGCACTAGTGGCCACAATTATAAAGTCATTCTTGGCACTTGGCCGCATTTCATAATTCCAGTTCCCTTTTCCACATTCAAACATCATTATCATTGTCAACAATAATAAGGCTTTCCATTCAAGACATTAAATTCACATATGAGCAATTTGGGAATCTTAGGCACATAGAGGCTTTTCATACAATTTGGCATAACAACCTTTATTTCGATCTTGACTTGAAGTCTTAACATTTTTAACACATATTCCATATTTTGAACACATCCTCAATGATAAGGTGATATGATGAAGCATTTACAATACATATTGAGTATATATCCTCCAAAACAAGCACATTCGGAATAGCCAATTCTATTATGATCAATTTGGGACTTACACCAATTAAATGAACACCGTGGGATTCGATTCTAAGAAGAGGGGGGTTAGCCAACATACCTCAATTGAGCTTCCTTAAACTCTAAAATGATCCGAAATTCTTAGCAACTTCAATCTATTTTAGAAATATAAAAAATTGAAACAAAATTTGGGAGGATGATCATGGTTCTAGCTCATTTGAGCATTTTATCAAACACTAGGTGTGCATTAAGGTTTAAAGATCCTTTTATGGAGGATTCCACCATCCCACAACCCACTCTTTACCATTTTTAGCTCACAACCTTCCCACATTCTTTGATAACACATGCATGCAAGATAACAACCCCCCACACCCAATAACTGTCTTTCTAATTATCCCTCTTTTTAGTAGATTTTTGAAACTAAGAGCTAGGGCATAGATTCTTACCTTTAGGAGGAAGACTTTCTTTGTTAATCCTCAATAATTGAGCAAGAATTAATGGATAATAGGTTGAAGGTTACTCCCCCACTCTAAAAATATCAAAAATATGCTAAAAAATAGACTATGGCATATGTTTTAATGAAATAGGGTCGTGTTAAAAATCCCAAAAATGAAGCTCCGGAACAGGGTATGCGGTCGCATATGCGTTCGCATAATGCTTATGCAATCCGCAGAATAGGCCGCATAATTGCCCTCCAGAACTGTGCAAATTTGACTCGATTTGCGGTCATTATGCGGCCTACAGACTTGTTCTGCGGTTGCATAATGTGCCACAGAACCTCCCTCCGAAAAAGCTCAAAGCTGGATATGCGATCAGAGTGCGGCCCACGAAATGGTTTTGCGGTTGCATAATGGGCCACGAAAATGACATCAAAAACGGCCCAAAAGACCGTCTCATACTGCGACCATTATGCGGTCCGTAGAGTGATTCTACGGCCGCATAGTGGGCCGCAGAAGTGCATTTCTTCTGCCCAAATTTTTCCTTTACTTTCCAATGCTAAGCCCAGTTTGGCACCACGAAACATTATTTTTCCTTTGCAAAATCTTACGGGGCCTTACGTTCTCCCCCACTTAGAATCATTTGTCCTCTAATGAGGGTAAAAATCTATTATTAGCATCAAATGTGGCCTAATGGTTAATTCACACTCACTAGTAGTTTCAAAATTTGGCTAACTCCCTAAATTTTCAAAACGTTTGCTAGAGTCTCTCTTGTAACTGGGCCTATCCACCTGCTAGATAACCCCAGAAACACATCCTGACAACATATACATAATCCAACGATGTAACATAACACTAAACAACACCAACTGTGGCCTCATATACAATATATTTAGAAAGAAGCACCTTTACATAAACTGAACAAGTGATACAAGAATCCATAGGCAACAGTTTTATAGAAAGGTTACATAGCTTATACAAACAAGTAAGGATACTTCTTTTCATCTCTTCCTCGGCCTCCCAAGTAGCCTCTTCAACCTGCTGGTTTTGCCATAGCACTTTCACGGAGGTAATTTCTGTATTTCTCAACTTTCGTACTTGCCGATCAATAATAGAAACTGAAATCTCTCCATACGTCAATTCCTCATTAACCTCAATAGTCTCAACTGAAACAATGAGTGTCGAATCTCCAACTACTTTCTTCAACATAGACACATGAAACACCGGGTGCACTAATGACATATCAGGTAGTAGCTCAAGCTTGAACGCCACCTCACCGATCCTTTGAATGATTTTGTACGACCCGAAGTACCTCGAACTCAATTTCCCTTTCCTTCCAAACCGCATTATACCCTTCATGGTGGAAACCTTTAAGAATACCCAATCATCTTCTTTGAACTCTAAGTCTCTGCGACGAATATCCGAATAGATTTTTGATGACTCTGAGCAGTTTTCAACCGCTCCTTAATGATCTTAATTTTATCCATAGCCTGATGCACGAGGTCTGGCCCTATCAACTCAGCTTCCTCAATTTCAAATCACCCAATGGGAGATCTATACCTCCTACCATATAATGCCTCAAATGGTGCCATCTGAATACTAGCATGAAAGATGTTGTTATAACCAAACTCTATGAGTGGCAAATGATCATCCCAGCTACCCTTGAAGGTAAGAACATAAGCACGCAGCATGTCCTCAAGTGTCTGAATAGTTCGCTCTGCCTGCCCGTCAGTCTGTGGATGGAAGCTGTACTAAGATTCACCTGAGTACCCAAACCTTGCTGAAATTGCTTCCTAAAATTTGCCGTGAACTGAGCCCCTCGATCGGAAATGATTGAAACTGGAGTGCCATGTAGCCTGACTATTTCCTTGATATATAATTAAGCATACTATTCCGCTGTGTCAGTAGCCTTAACTGGCAAAAAGTGTGCTGATTTCGTGAGCCGATACACAATCACCCAAATTGAATCAAACTTGCACGGAGTGCATGGTAATCCTACCACAAAGTCCACTAATCATTTCCCACTTCCACATTGTAATTTCTATGTTCTGTGCCAACCCACCAGGTCGTTGGTGTTCGGCCTTCACTTGCTGACAATTCGGACATCTTGCCACAAAGTTCGCTACATTTCTTTTCATATCATTCTACCAATAGACTTCCTTAAGATCATGATACATTTTCGTAGAGCTCGGGTGCACGGAATACCTAGAAGTGTGAGCCTCGGTCGCGATTCTCTCCTGGAGACCATCTACATTTGGAACATATAGTCGCCCTTGGTTCCTTAGTGTACCATCATCCATGCAAAGAGAAAAAGCCATGGTCTTATATTTATGAATCCCCTCTTTTAGTTGTGCCAACAATGGACCGTTGTACTGTTTCTCCTTGACTTCCACAACAAGTGATGATTCAGTCCTATTTTATACAATCACCCCTCCTTCACTAGAGTCCACTAGACGAACTCCCAAACTAGCCAATCGATGAACTTCCTTGGCCAATGGCCTTTGATATGCCTCCAAGTGAGCCAAACTACCCATGGATTTCCGGCTAAGAGCATTCGCCACAATATTGGCTTTCCCCGGGTAATACAGAATATCGATGTCGTAATCCTTGAGTAACTCAAGCAATCTTTTCTGCCTCAGATTCAGCTCCTTTTGTTTGAAAATATTTTGAAGACACTTGTGGTTTGTGAATACATCCAGATGGACCCCATACAAATAATGATGCCAAATTTTCATGCAAAAACCACCGCCACAAATTCCAAGTCATGTGTTGGATAGTTCTTCTCATGATTCTTGAGTTGCCTAGAAGCGTAAGCTATAACCTTGCCATGCTGCATTAATACACACCCAAGCCCGATCCTTGAAACATCACAATATACCACAAACTCATTTGTACTCTCTGGCAGGGTCAACACCGGTGCCATATTCAATCTTGATTTCAACTCCTGGAAGCTCCTTTCATAAGAATCAGACCATTGGAACTTAACCGCTTTCTGAGTCAATTTAGTCAAAGGAGAGGCAAGAGTAGAGAACCCCTCCACAGACTTCCTGTAATACCCTGCTAAGCCCAAGAAACTGTGAATCTTGGTTGGCATTGTAGGTCTATGCCAATTCTTCACCGCTATAATCTTTTGAGGGTCAACCTTAATTCCTTCTCTCGAGACAACATGACTCAAGAATGTGACAGACCCGAGCCAAAATTCACATTTTGAAAATTTTGCGTACAATTGGTGCTGATGAAGAGTCTACAAAACTGCCTGAGATAATCGGCATGGTCCTCTCGACCTCGTGAATACACAAGGATATCGTCAATGAATATTATCACAATGGAATCAAGAAAAGGCATGAAAACCCGATTCATAAGATCCATGAAAGCCGTCGGGCATTTGTTATCTCAAAAGGCATTACCAGAAATTCAAAGTGCCCATACCGGGTCCTAAAAGCTATTTTCAGAATATCTTGATCCCTGATCTTCAATTGGTAGTACCCAGACCGTAAATCAATTTTGGAGAAGTATCTAGCGCCCTGTAACTGATCAAACAAATCATCTATTCTTGGTAATGGGTATTTGTTTTTGATTGTGGCTTTGTTGAGTTGCCGGTAGTCAATACACATCCTCAGTGATCCATATTTCTTCCTCACAAAGAGAACTGGTGTGCCCCATTGGTGACACACTCGGTCGGACGAAACCCTTCTCTAACAAATCCTTCAATTATTTCTTTAGCTCCTTCAATTCTGCTGGTGCCATCATGTAGGGCGGAATAGATATAGATTGCGTGCCTGGCATCACATCAATTCCAAAATCAATCTCCCTATCTGGCGAATCCCAGGGATCTTATCAGGAAAAAACTCTAGAAATTCATTCACAACTGGCATAGACTCGAGTGTAGGCGCCTCAGCATCGGTGTTCGTAACCCGGACCAAATGAGAGATACACCCCTTATTAATTATCTTCGTGTCCTTATGGTAAGAAATAAACCTACCTTTTGGTATTATATTAACATCCTTCCACTCAACAACTGGCTCATTTGGAAATTCAAACCTCATAGTCCTAGTTCAGCAATCGAGCTTGGATAAACATGAATAAAGCCAATCCATTCCCATAATTACATTAAAATTGACCATCCCCAATTCAATGAGATCAGGCACGGTGTCCCGACCACGCACCGTGATAACACAACCCCTATAAAACCCGTGCGACCATAATAGACTCGCTAACCAGAGTAGATACAGAGAACGGCTCAGGAAGCTGTTCCGGTTCTATCCCAAATTCCATAGTAGCATAAGGGGTAACATAGGACAAGGTTGAACCAGGATCAATAAGATCATATACATCATGAGATTGGACAGTCAATATACCCATGACAACATCTGGAGAAGTCTCTGCACTCTGGAGATAACTCATAGCATAGAAACAGTTGGGTTCTCCTGAACTCTGTGCACCACCCCTAGCTGCACCACGCACTGCTGGCGCTGGAGTGCCTCGAGCTAGAGGGATGCTGAAGATGTAGCGGCTGCAGAACTGGATGGTTGTGCTATGCCCCTGCCCGCACCCTGGCGGGATGAACGACACTCCCTCTGAATATGGCTCCTCAATCCGCACCCATAACATATAGATAGGTCCATGTAGCAGATACCCAAGTTCATCTTCCCACACTTGGGATGGGGGCCTCCGCTGCTGCTGGAGTCTCCCTCTTGGTCGGCCCTGCTGGTGGGGTCCCCTGTTGTCCTGATTGGGCCTGAAATGACTCCCCTGTTGCTGACTGGGCCCTGCTGGTGGTGCACTGGCTGAAGACTGAGCATAAGAATAGGATGGCCCTGATGACCTTCCCCTAAAAGCTAATCTTCCCTTGCCAAATAACTACCCAAAGTTGCCCGCAGACCGGGCCTTGCTGCTACCCTCTCGCTCCATTCTGTTCTTTAACTTACGGTTCTCTGTAGCTTGAGAAAATGCGACCATCTTCCCATAGTTCATATCTAAATTCAAGGCATCTGTAGCAGCCTCATTGATAACCAAGGGGCTAAGGCCCTGCATAAACCGGCGCACTCTAGCCTCATAGTAGGTAACATGCGAATGACATATTTAGACAGGCGCACGAACTCCATGTGATACTCCCACACACTCTTTCTACCTTGCTTAAGGTTCTCAAACTCTGCGGGACGGGCTTCCCTAGTCTCGGCAGGTAATAAAAGGTCCATGAAAGCGTCAACAAACTCACTCCACCTCGCTGGAGGGCTCCCCTCCTCCCGAGAGTCCTCCCGTAGCTCAAACCAAGAATAGGCCACTCTTTCAGACGGTAGGCATCCAACTCCACTCCATCCGTCTCAGTAGCGCGCATAACCTGGAGTGTCTTATGCATCTCATCAATGAAGCTTTGTCGGTCCTCCTCAGTATTAGCACCTGTGAACACCGGAGGATCCAACTGAAGAAACATGTTCTCCCTGGAACCACTAGAATATCATTGTTGGCTAGAAGAAGTGGGTGAAACATTTGATCTCTCTGCTTGAGAAGCCACTATCTATGTTAGCATCTGGATAGCTCCCCTAAGATCCCCGTCAGAAATACCAGAACCGGAAGCTGGGGCTGGAGATGGAACCGTAATATCAGTTGGAGGAACCGGTGCACCCTCAGTAGGTGCAGGAATTGGTGTGGCCTGGTCAGGTGTAGTGGAATTAGGTAGTGTAGCAGTTGGGGGATTATCCTCACCCCTCGGGTATTCACTCGTATCACCAAATAAAGGTTCAACTGCCACACCTGAGGCGGCATTGGCTCCTTGGCCAGTTCTTGCTCTCTTCTTAGGTGCCATGTATAGAAAGTTAAAGAAATGCACGAGTTAAAGGAGGAACAGTTTCTCAATCAGTGTCATTGCATGATCCAGAATATCAAAGAAGGTAATTATTCCTAAATGTCCAAGTACCCTCTAACTTATAGATGTGGTCGACAACACACCGATAAGGAGGAATATACTAGACACGGCTCCGAGAGATCCTAGGACACTTTAAAACCTTAGGCTCTAATACTAAGTTTGTCATGCCCTAACCTCGGGAAGCGCGATCGACGCTCAACCAAGTGAATCCAGTCGAGCAAGCCTATTAAATACTTTCTACCCAACTCACCCATGATCAAGAGAAGACATGATTTCATTAATTAGACAGTAGAAAGATCATATATACAATACTAAATCGTCTCATTGGTTACATTATTTTTTTAGTTTCAAGATACACACATTCTTATGATGCGAGTGGGATAAGAGATCAAAACACAACATAATCTGTTTGACTTTTCTATCACCCATGTACAACCCACATAGTGTCTACGGAGTCTCTAAAAAGATACAAAAGAGTGTTATGATAGTGCCGGCAACAAGGCACCAGCTATACCTCGAGACGTGATAATAATATGAACAAAAGATACAATACGTGACCCCAGGATGAAGTGGGGCTCACCAAGTCTACTGGGAAGAGGATGTACCACTATCGCTGATCAATACTGCCTGCTATGGAACCACCTGTATCCATTTAAAGGTGCAGCGCCCCCGAAAAAAGGGACGTTAGTACTGTCGAATAGTACTAGTATGTAAAACTAAACACCATATTAATAGAATGAATAAAAATACACGGGGGAACAGTCAAAAATTCAATAAGAGCTTCAAATAATACTAAAACATCAAGTTAAGGATCACATAAGTTTTTAAGTCAATTTCCATGTTATTAGGTTGGGTGATCTTTAGTGCCGATATACCATAATTCACAATACCATCGTATTCTTACACGGAGTCCGATCATGACCCGATTGGCTAGGTCGTCTCATTTGAGACATCAACCATAACCACAATTTCATTATAATTTCCAGCACAGTCACCACCATGTGTGCGGCATGGCGTCCGATCACGGCCCGATCGGCTAGGCCGTCTCACCCAAGACATTACCTTTTTCAGTCAATCATCTCACATCATACTTCTTTCATATCCTTTCGATTCATTGGCACTAGTGGCCACAATTATAAAGTCATTCTTGGCACTTGGCCGCATTTCATAATTCCAATTCCCTTTTCCATATTCAAACATCATTATCATTATCAATAACAATAAGGCTTTCCATTCAAGACATTAAATTCACATATGAGCAATTTGGGAATCTTAGGCACATAGAGGCTTTTCATACAATTTGGCATAACAACTTTTATTTCGATCTTGACTTGAAGTCTTAACATTTTTAACACATATTCCATATTTTGAACACATCATCAATGATAAGGTGATATGATGAAGAATTTACAATACATATTAAGCATATATCCTCCAAAACAAGCACATTCGGAATAGTCAATTCTATTATGATCAATTTGGGACTTACACCAATTACATGAACACCGTGGGATTCGATTCTAAGAAGAAGGGGGTTTAGCCAACATACCTCAATTGAGCTTCCTTAAACTCTAAAATGATCCAGAATTCTTAGCAACTTAAGTCTATTTTAGAAATATAACAAACTAAACCAAAAATTAGGAGGATGATCATGGTTTTAGCTCATTAGAGCATTTTATCAAACACTAGGTGTGCATTAAGGTTTCAAGATCCTTTTATGGAGGATTCCATCATCCCACAGCCCACTCTTTACCATTTTTAGCTCACAACCTTCCCACATTCTTTGATAACACATGCATGCAATATAACAACCCCCCACACCCAATAATTGTCTTTCTAATTATCCCCATTTTTCGTAGATTTTCGAAATTAAGAGCTAGGGCATAGATTCTTACCTTTAGGAGGAAGACTTTCTCTGTTAATCCTCAATAATTGAGCAAGAATTGATGGATAATAGGTTGAAGGTTACTCCCCCACTCTAAGAACTCTTTCTCACTCTAAAAATATCAGAAATATGCTAAAAACTGGACTATGGTATATATTTTAACGAAATAAGATTGGATTTTAAAACCCCCAAAATGAAGCTCCGGAATAGGGTATGCGGTCGCATATACAACCGCATAATTCTTATGTGGTCCGCAGAATAGGTCGCATAATTGCCCTCCAGAACCGGGCAAATCTGACTCGGTTTGCGGTCATTATGCGGCCCGCAGACCTGTTCTACGGTCGCATAATGCGCCACAGAACCTCCCTCCAAAAAATCTCAAAGCTTGATATGCGATCAGAGTGCGGCCCGCGAAATGGTTTTGCGGTCGCATAATGGGCCGTGAAAATGACATCAAAAACGGCCCAAAAGACTGTCTCACTCTGCGACCATTATGCGGTCCGTAGAGTGATTTTGCGGCCGCAGAGTGGGCCGCAGAAGTGCATTTCTTCTGTCCCAAGTTTTTCTTTACTTTTCAGTGCATTGTTCAACATAAAACGTCCGAGCCACATACAATCCTCAAACACGTAAGCCCAGTTCAGCACCACGAAATATTATTTTTCCTTTGTGAAATCTTACGGGGCCTTACATGACTCTTGATTGGTTCTGTCGTTTCATTATTCGTGCTAATCATGGCCTGCATATTCGATTGAGGTGCCCTCAAGCCTTATAAATAGGGGTGCTTTGTTGATTTTTAAACCTTTTCCACATTCTTTCTACTTCATAAGTAGAGCTTCTTCTTTACCTTGGTAGAACCCTTTCACCTCTCTGTTGCTTTTTATACTTCTCTATCTATTTCCACAACAATGTCATACCTCTCATCAAATTTCTACATAGAAGATCATTCTATCCCTCTAGATGTTATTTCCCTGACAGGGGGAAGACGGTGAAGCTGCCGTTGAGGAAGAAACCCTTCCTAATGTAGAGGAGATCGTACATAAATAACCCGATGCTAAACCTGACTTCCACAAGGTTTCGGAAGTGGTGACGGAGAGGTTTAAATCTATGATGACGGTTGAGTGATTAGCCAAATTCAAGGCTAGGATCGGCCTGCCTGGTCACATGGATTTGGTCCCTGCAGGCGACGACGAAGTATGGGTTCATCATCCCGGCTTATGCGCCCTTTATGAATGTCCGTTCATAATTGGCTATTCATTCCCTTTGCCACCATTGATAGAAGAGTTATGCCTCTACTACAACGTATGTCTGACGTATCTTGCCTCTTATATCTTTAAGGTGGTCAAAATGTTGATGAAATTCGTTGAGTTGGTCGGCGTCGTCATAACAGTACGCCACCTGATTCATCTCTTCGCCCCTCATTTCTATCGAGGGATGTTGCTGAATCTTTGCTACCACAAGGGGAGAAAATTTTGGTAGTGAGGATGGACGATAAGGCTAGTCGGCATTTCTAGCTTGACTATTTCTTTGTCAGGACCTATGCCTAGTGTCTGCCGCCGCCGGATTCCCTGAGGCTTGGTACCCTACTCGTAAGTGCTCGTATTCATTTATATATCATTTTTTGTTTTTAGCATTTTCCTTACTATGGGTTGGTCAACCAGTTTTTGCTCTTCTGCAACTACTGTTCGACCTCTCCATATGGTGACCGACATTGCTGATTAGCGGGGATACGTGATTGGTCATGTTTTTCTTAGAGATTTAATCCATCTCTTCCCTCGGTAGGTAACCTCTTCCCTACCGTCAATGTCGTGGTTCTTTCGCCTATGTCTATTCCTTTTGTTGATTTCTTCCTTTCTCATTTTTCTTTAGGTTTGGTTAGAGGGTCAACGAATAGGTTGAGAGCCCCCATGCCCTTGTTCCGGAAGAGGATGACCACTATGCCTTCATTATCCACTCCTGCCTCGGCTACGACCGCTTCTACCTTTGTCACAATTCCACCCGTTGCCGCTTTCGGATCCATTTCTGCTCTGGCTGTTGAGACTTCTGCTCCTTTATATTTACTCATTGGCGAGGATGATGAGCATTCGTTCAGTGACAGGGATCTTCAACCTCAAAAAAGGAGGTCTGTGGATGTGGGTGACGGAGTCCCTCTGGCCATTGATGTGGCGGAAGGGGACTTCTCGTTGCATGAGACAGCGATAATATTTGTAAGTGATGATGTTGAACTGAGTCTCGAGGCTCCGAGGCCGGTGGAAGACGATATAGGCATGTCTTTGCATTCCGAGGGGATGGAGACTGAGGGGGCGACTGCTGGCAGCTATGAACTTTTGCTACAAAATGAGGCTTCAACCTCTCAGACAGCCGCAAATTCTTCTTTGCCTACTGACGATAGGGGAAAAGTGTTGCTGAAGAGGGAGACGAGTCAGGTTCTGATATCGTCATGGACGACCTGAGAATGATCGACGAGGGGCTTACCCAACTCGAGGTGAGGTTAAAGGGGGGTTCGAGGATTATCACGGTCCCAATAGATCGTGACTTATTGGTGGACACTAAGGAGGTAGTCCCTGCCCTTGGTCCTCTGTGTTTTGATGTTGAGGGTAAGACCCTTAAGGAGATAAATGATAGTGCCTTGTCAAGGAGCATTGATGTCCTCACTCTTAGAGTAAGTATTTGTTATATGAACTTTTCCTAACTTTTTAGAGCATTATAAGTTCTAACCCCAACTTTTGTTTGGTTGGCAGATTGTGATTCTAGAAACTGAGAGCGCCCGGAGGGAGAAAAGGCACAAAGAGATCTTTGTGAAGCTGAAAAATAAATACACTGAGTACCGCAACAAGTATTTGGATCTCCGATGTGAGATTCATGAGGGCGGCGATGTGCGGGCCCTGAGGGGAGATTTGAAGAAGAGGGACGAGGAGCTGGTGCAGGACACAGAGAAGTGCATCATCCTTGAGGGGACATTGAGAAGTAGGGAGGAGGAACTTGAGATTAGAAGGGGCGTAGAGGCCCAATGCATTGATATTCAAGCCCAAGTGGTTGAATTTCTAGGGCAACTTGAAGAGTGTCAGTTTTAGTTGGAAGATCTCAACGGCGAGATTGTTGAGAAACAGGAGGAACTTGAGAAGGCAGAGTCCCTCGTTTGGACACTCGGAAGAAAGAGGAGATCTTCGAGTTGGCAAATAAGACTCTTTAGACGAGCAGGAAAATGATCAATCATAGCGAGAGCTAAGGAGGACCAGCTCGATGAGAGGATCGGGAGCTGGAAAAAGAGAACTCCGGCCTTCATGACTGAGTGACCGCCCTATAGGCCGAGAATGCTCAATTACTTGCACAATCATCTTCTTCCAATGCTTTAGATTTTCCTAGTGTACCTCGGGAGTTACACGACAAGTGGATCCATGTTGAGGCCCGGTTAGATGTGTTTCAGGACTTGCTTGCAGCGGGCTCTGTTTCTGAGGCTGCCTTTGAGGATGCCCAGGTTAAGGCTCGTAAAGCTCGAGTCACTTGTGGATATGATCCCTCCATGCCTCAACCTAACGAGAAGGAAGGGGAAGAGGGCGTAGACCTGCTTCAGGAGGACGCCTGGTATGACACCGTTTATCCTTAGGGCAAAGATGGCGAGGATGCCGGGGACCGAGATGATGAGGTCGCAGGGGGCCGTGATGGCTAGGGCCAGTAGTCTTTCTTTTATACTTTTTTGTGTATTTTTGCCGGTGTCTTTAAGAGCCTTTGTAATGAACTCTTCATTCATATATGAATGTTTAATTTGTTTTCTGCGCCTTCTTCCGTACGTGTCACTTGTTTCTGCACATGTATACTTTCCTTTTGTTGTTTGCTTGTTATGATTTTTGCTCTTTTTATTGCCGTTGTATTCTAGTTGGTCGTGGCCTTGGGGGAGAATATTTATGGGTTGTATTTGCCCTTTATTTATATAGGTCGAGTGTGCCTCTTCATTTAGATTTGGCTGACAGGCGTTGTTTGAACTTGGTTGATTTTGAATTTTTGCCAAGTTGTGGCCGAGAGCCGGTAGGTGTTTGTTCGAAGTAGGTCAAACATAACATTTCCTTAAATCGTAGGCCAAGGGATGATAGGTTCTACAAGTGGGGCCGAGGGCCGACAAGTGTTGTTCGAGCTGGGTCAAACTTAACCTTTTGTTAATGTGAGGTCGATGGCCGATAGGTGTTATTGGAGCTCGGTCGAACTTAAATTTGTGTTAATATGAGGTCGAGGGACGATAGGTTTTGTCGGAGCTGGGTCGAATTTAACCTTGTGTTAATGTGAGGCCGAGGGACGATAGGTGTTGTTTGAGTTGGTTCGAACTTAACCTTATGTTAATGTGAGACCGAGGGCCGATAGGTATTGTTCGAGCTTGGTCGAACTTAACCTTGTGTTAATGTGAGGCCAAGGGCTGATAGGTGTTGTTCGAGCTGGGTCGAACTTAATCTTTTATTAAGGTGTTTTGATAAACGTAAGTTTTTTATTACTTTGACATTGTTGCTCTGATTACATGATTGGAGAAAGTTACAAACTTCGGGCATTGGCTGGTGTTCCAGTCCCACTCCCAGTCTATCTAGTCCTTTCATTGTTCGACTTGGAGAATATTGAGGAGTCAGGCACTGAAAGAGAAAAAGGTCCCTCTTTCGCATACTTCGACTCAAAGTGTCCCTTTCGTTGCCTTATTAAAAACCTCCTTGAAAACCCTAATGGGACAAAACTCAAGTGAGGGAAAAAGAGTACGACTTGGAGGCGCTTCTTCCTTTTAGAAGTTGAAGTATTTGGGGTGGCTGATGTTTCAATTGTTTGGTAATTGTTTTCCTTCCATTGTCTCTAGTTGGAACTGACCATTGTTTGCTTTGGAATAATTTTTTTATGGACCGTCCAGTTTGTTCCCAGTTTTCCTTCTCATGAATATCTACTTTCTTGGGTTTTGGCTTTGAGTACGTAATCCCCGACTTTGAGCGGTCGGACCTTTGCTTTTTTTTTTGTAGTATCATTCCGCTTGCTTCTTTTGGGCGACCATCCTTATGTATGCCATATCTCTTCATACGTCGAGCTCCTGCCTTCTACTCTTGTCATTTCTAGTGTCGCTTTCATGGGAGTACCTTAGGTTGCGTTCTCCGACTTTGACTATTATGACTGCTTCGGTTCCATAGACTAGAGAGTAGTGCGTCTCTCCTATGCTTGTCTTTGGGGTGGTTCTATATGCCCACAATACTTCTAGGAGTATTTCCGGCCACAGTCCCTTTGCGTCTTCGAGCTTTTTCTTCATGATGTTTAATATGGACTTGTTGGAGGATTCTGTCTGCCCGTTACCCGATGGGTGATACGGGATTGAAAGTATCCTCTTAATATGCCATTTCTTGAAGAATTCGGTAGTTTTCTTTCCCGGGAACTGGGGTCCGTTGTCGCAGCTGATCTCGTTGGGTAGGTCAAATCGACAGATGATGTTTCTCCATACGAAGGCGATTACCTCTTGTTCGCGTATTTGGGCAAAGGCTCATGCTTTAGAGAAATAGTCAGTTAAAACTAAAAGAAATCGTACATTACCTTGCCCTGCCGAGAGGTGGCCCATGATTTCCATTCCCCACTTGATGAACGACCACGAAGAGGTGACTATGTGGAGATGTTCGCCTTCTTTGTGAATTATTGGGGCGTATTTCTAGCATTGCTCGCATTTCTTCACAAACTCTGAGGCATCTTTTTTATAGTGGGCCAGTAGTATCCTGCCTGTATGAGACACCTAACGAGTGCTCGATCGCCAGAATGAGTGCCGCAATGGCCTTCATGGACTTCTTCGAGGACATGCTGGGTTTGGTTTTGGCCTAAACATTTCGCTAGAGGGCCGACGTATGTCCTTTTGTATAGGTCGCTATGTAGGAGGTTGTATCTGTCTGCCTGCATGCTTAGTTTTTTGGCTTCCTTCTTGTCGTTTGGGAGTGTGTCCTGCAAGTAGGCGATGACATGATTGCGCCAATCCCAGGTTAAACTTATAGATCTTACCTCGATTTGGTCTAGCGACGAGTTGAGGAGGTGGACTACACTTTTATCCCTGGTTGTGAGGCTTTTGGTGGCTGCGACCAATTTGGCGAGGCTGTCGTCTTCAACATTCTGCGCACGTGGGATCTGGTCGATCTGGAATTCGTCGAACTTGGAAAGCAACTTACAGATCTCGGTCTGATATTTTTGAAACCTTTGCTCTTTGATTTGGAAAGTCCCTGTGACTTCGTTGTCTACGAGATGGGAATCGCAATAGAGTTTTAACCGCTTCGTCCCATACTTGAGTGCTAGTCTCAATCTTGCAAATATGGCCTCATAATCAACCTCGTTGTTAGACATATCTAGGCATCTTATGGATTGGCGAATTAGTTCACTGGAAGAGACCTCGAGTACGAGTCCCAGTCCGGATCCGAAAGTGTTGGATGAGCCGTCGGTGTACAGAACCTAGAGTTCTTGTGTTTGGAGAGAAGCTTGGGCGGCTTCCTTCTCGACTTCAGGCATTATCTTTACGTTGAAGTCTACGACGAAGTCGTCGAGTACTTGCAACTTTATCGTTGTTCGCGTCTGATATGTGATATCGTGATTGCTTAACTCGATGGCCCACTTGGCCAGCCTTCTCGATAATTTGGGTTTATGTAAAATTCCTCTAAGAGGAAAGGTTGTAACGACCGAGATAGGGTGGCACTGGAAATAGGGTCTAAGCTTTCGTGAAGCTATGACGAGTGCCAGAACTAGTTTCTAGAGGTGTGGGTACCTCGTCTCGGCATCGATGAGTGTTTTGTTAATGTAATAGATGGGAGATTGCGTACCTTTACTTTCTAGGATCAGGACTGCACTTAATGTCACTTTGGAGACGGCGAGGCACACAAGGAGATGAATCTTGATAGGGTGATAATTCGACCAGTCAACCTCTAGACTTGCTTTTTTTGGTAGTCAGGAGTTCCGGTATCCCTTTGATAGGTTTGATTTGGTCTTGGTTGACTTCGATCCCCCGCTGCGACACTAAGAAGCCCAAGAATTTTCCCGAGGCTACACTAAATGCGCATTTCTCTAGGTTTAGTTTCATTGTGTACCGTCTTAGTATGTCGAAAGCTTCCTTCAAATGGTCGATATGGTCCTCCGCCTTTACAGATTTGACCAGCATGTCATCGATGTATACCTCCATGGTCTTGCCAAGATGATCTTTGAACATTTTTGTGACCAATCATTGGTAGGTAGCTCATGTGTTCTTCAGCCCAAATGACATTACCTTATAATAATTTGTACCTCGGTAGGTGATGAACGTGATTTTCTCATGGTCCTCTTCTTCGATAAGTATCTAGTTATAGCCTGAGTACGCAAACAAAAAACTCAATAGCTCATGCCCAGCCGTTGCATTGATGAGTTGGTCGATATGTGGTAACGGGAACGAATCCTTCGAGCATGCTTTGTTCAAGTCTAGGAAGTCGACACATATCCGCCATTTCCCATTTTTCTTTTGGACCATCACTTTGTTGGCGATCCACTTGGGATATTTTGACTCCCGATGGAGCCATTTTCTAATAGCTTCTCCAACTCCTCGTGGATGGCATCGTTGATGGCGGGGTTGAATTTTTGTCTGACCTGCCTTACTGGGGGGTAGAGGGGATCGACGTTTAGTTTGTGTGTGGCGATCTCCTTGGTGATGACCGGCATATCTGCATGGATGAAGGCAAACAAATCTGTATTAGCTATTAAGAGTTGACTAAATGTACCTGGTTCTTGGAGTATACAGCTGATGTAGGCCTTTTTGTTGTGGTCGCTTGGAACTAATTGAACATGGTCGAGGTCCTTTATAGTCGAGTATGCGGCTTCAACCGTTTCGGGATCCATGATGGCACCCCTGGTCTCTTCTTGTGTCCACCTCGGCCCTGTTGATTGTTATGCCTCTTTTTCCTTGTCTTTCTTCTGTTGGATTGCCGTGTTTTCTAAGGTGATGCGGTAGCATTCCCGGGACGTGCGTTATTTTCCATGTATGCTGAATATCTCCCATGTTGTTGGAAATTTGATTACTTGGTATAAGTCGGAGGGGACGACTCTCATAGGATGTATCCATAGTTGTCCTACTATGGTATTATATGCGGTGGCATGGTCCATGATGTGGAATATCGTCTCTAGCATTATCCCGTCGGCCAAGACGGTGAGTGTAATTTCTCGCGATGTCCATTCAACTGCATTAGTAAAACTGGTTAGTGTGATGCAGCGTGGCACTATCTTGTCCTCGAGTCTCATCTGGGCGAGGACTCGGGGATGGATAATGCACGCTCCTCTCCCATCGTCCACCATGATACGTTTGACATCAGTATCTAAAATACACAAAGTAATGACGAGAGAATCATTGTGAGGGAAAGTCAAACCATCTGCATCTGACTCGTCGAAGATGATACTTTCTTTGAGTCTGTCATACCATTCGTGGGTGATAGATCTTTTGAGCTTGTAAGAGGCAGTGAATTTAACGCCATTAATGGAGGCGTTGTTGCTGCCACCGATGAATATGTTGATGGTGCGAGCTGGTGATGGTGGCTTTGGGTGGGCCTTGGCATTCACGTCCCTTGGCAAAGTTGTTTCCCCCCCTTGTCGGTCAGCAACTCTTTGAGGTGTCCCTGCTGCAACATGTTCACAACCTTTTACTTGAGGGCAATGTAGTCTTTTATCTTGTATCCACGTTCCTGGTGGAACTTGTAGAGGGCATCGAGTTTTCTGGTGCTCGAATCGGACCTCATCTTATGGCCACTTCACATTCATTTCAAGTTTTTCTAGAGCATAGACTATTTCTGTAAGTGACTCACAAAAATTGTGAGCAGATAATAAGGGGAGCATACCTCTCTCGTTCCAGTGAGTCCTTGTTCTCGGCCTGGATGGGCCTTCATCATAGCGGAAAGAAGGCAGAGCAGGAGCCCTGACAAATGGATGATGTTGTTCCCGGTTGGGTCGTGAGACCGGGTGATCCCTCCTTATGTTATCTCTTCGTTCTTTCCTGAACTCGGCTTGTACCGAGACGAGCATTCGAGTTGGTCCGTTGAGGTCGTCATCGTCCGCTGAGACTTCGGCACAGTAAGCATTGTGGATTTCATCCCAAGTGGTTGGAGGGTATTTCATCAACCGGCTCAGAAGTTTTTTGGTCACTCTTGACCCATCTCTACTCAACCCGTTCTGAAAAGCTGCGACCGTCATCCCCTCGGACACGTTTGGTAGGGTCATCCTTACCTTGTTGAATCGGGTGTGGAAGTTCCCCAGCCCCTCCCCCAAGGGCTGCTTGATGACGAATATGTCATTTTCTGTTGTTTCGGCTTTCTTGGCCCCGACGTGCACCGTTACGAACTTATCGGCCATTTCATCGAAGGTTTCTATTGAGCGGGCTGGTAGTTGTGAGTACCATATTAATGCCCCCATCCCCCGTAAGGGTTCCGCCAAATTTCTTCAGCAAAATAGAGGACACTTGTTCCTTGGTGCGGTCGTTGCCCTTCACGGGGTTGATATAATGAGTCACGTGATTTTTGGGGTCAGTCGTTTCGTCGTATATCCTGAGATACGGCGACATTTTGAAGGTCTTTGGTATGGCATGCGGGGCTGCTTCCTCGTTGTACGACTACTCTACAAATCTACCTGCGTCCCTCTTTGGCAGTAGTTTCGGGGCGCCCGGTATCTTGTCGACTCGCTCTTGGTGTTCTTTCATTATATCTATGAGCACTTTATTTTCATTCTCCATTTTTTCCATCCTCTTTATAACAGCGGCGAGGACGCTATCACCTACAATGTAGTAATATTGTGAGTTATACCTGGTGTTGGAGGTTCTGGTTGGTCACCATGTTCGTCTGCTCGTTGCACTATATGGGCTCTTGCGGTCTCCGTAGCCGCTTGTTGAGCATGCTTACTAGCATATGGTTCAACCACACTTCGAGGAGATTTTTCATGGTCGGTGGCGTTCCTTCTCCTATGGACGTGGAGGCCCCTTTTCCATTTGGTTTTTTTATGCTACAATGGGGGGAGGCGACCTCTCACGCATGGGGGAGGCAGTGGGTGTCACGTCATCTCCTAATGTTTCACAGCTCTCGTTGATATCTCCTTGTTTACCTACCATGTAGGTTTCCGTACGTGCAAAGAAAGAGAAAGATCTTGGGATTTGTTGGGTTAGTGACTCACGTTAGCTGTAGATCTAAAGGAGACTAAACAATTAGCTAAGAAATCCTCAAAAATGACGCCAAACTGTTTGACCAAAAATATAGATCTTGGTTTAACCAATTAGATTTGAATAAAGAAGAGTCAATCTTAGCTAATGATAATATCCAAAAGATAAGGTTGCCGGTTTTATAAGAGATTATATCTATATTTGACCAAGTCGTAATGAATGTGGGCAATAATTATAGTACTCAATGGTCCAAAAAGATGGAAGATAACATTAAATAGTAATAAATAGCAATGAATGGCACCACTACAAAAAAACTGGAATTAGCTACGAACGTCGTCGCTAATCTGTCGCTAAAACGCTCGTAGCTAGCAGAATTTCTTGATAATCCATTGCTAATCCATCGCTAAATGAGATTAGCGGGATTTTTCTGTTTAGCTACAGAATTTGTCTGTCGCTAATGTTGCGACCAAACACACTCACGCAAGTATACGCGGTCGTAAAGTAATAAAGTGACTAAAAGTCGGATGTCGAACCCACGAGGACTTATGATTAACTATTAACTAAATTAGACTATCCCAATTATCTAAACAAGAATTAAATCTAAAAATATTTTATTCTAAACTAATTAAATAAGAAAAATATAAATAATAAACTTTGAACAGAGAAAGAGCAGATTTTAATGATATCAATGTAATGAAAACGATCTAGGGTTATGGGCTATCTAACAATCCTATTGTATTCTTCAATTGAATTGACCGACTAATTTATCTAGCTTATTGGTTGACAGGGTTAATGCTCATAAGAATCTGTTGAGTTCTTACTCGCCTATTCAAGCTAACCTAACGCCTATATCTATGGAGTTAGAATCAACAAGAACGCATTTATAATTCCTGTAAATCAACCAAGCAAGGCAATTAGGTATATGTCTATCCTAACTACGAATCCGTTCCCCGATGCCCGAGTTCAAGAACTTGCCCTACTCAATCCTATATGCAATATAGAATTCCCACTTTCGAGTTCAATTCTAGATTCGTAGATAGTATTCAATTGGTGATCAAGCAATTAAATAATTAAGCGCAAGATTGAATAAATAAACTAATATGATAAATCAAGAAGTCAAAATCAATATCCGAATAACAATAGTCATGAAAGAACCACAACCCTAGAACGTGAAGTTTAGCTCCATATAGACATGGTAGCCAAACAACAAATCATATAAAGAAACATAAAAATTACTAAATTTGGTGGGAGAAAGATGGAACTTGATGAATTCCGGCCTCCACAGCTTTGTGGCTTTTTTTCCTCTTCCCAATATGTTAGATAACCTAAAAGAGGCGTTTTTAGCTTATATATTACGTACAAAAGTCGTGGGCCAAAGTTCTCCTATTTCTAATCCAAATCAGCTTCAGGGATTGATGCTAGGGTGGATGCATCGCATCCACCTCGTCCTCCACTTCTCAGCTTCGCATGTGAGGGTAGACGCGACGCATCCAGCCTTCTCTTCTACTTCCCAGTTTCGCACGCGATGGCGAACGCTATGGCCCAACTTCACTGCTAAGGTTGCACGAAAGATGTAGTTTTTCTAGGTTGGATGCGACGCATCCAACCCTTCTTCCTCTGGCTAGACCACCTTTTCTTCATATTTTGCACTCCGAATACCTTAAATCGTCACACATAACTTAATTAGTCATCAAACCAATAATTACACCATGTTGGGAGTTTTAAAGATTAAATAACATCAAGAAGTGATTAAAACATGGGTAAAGTAACATCAACACATATCGAAATATGCCAAACATCACTACCCCACACTTAAACCTTTGTTCGTCCTCGAACAAACCATCACTATAGTAAACAAAATAAAATTAAGCTATTATCATTCAAAGCACACTACATCTATGACCATGGTTATTTGCTACAATTAGGCTCTAGACTATGCATCAACACACTTCCCTTTTCTTATGCCCTTCTTTAAACATATTCGAACAAAGACAACATGCTCACAACAATCCTAACCTCAAAAACCGACTCAATGTCACTATGCACTCATGGCTTGAACACCCAACATCATAGAGAAGTCTAATAACGTTACCTATCCCTCGTGAAACCATGTGCCCTCACAACAAGAACAAGAGAGCGAGTTCAGTCCACACATTCGAATCTCATGATCAAATATTTTAATGACTCACATATATCAAAGAAAATCGCTCACTCTCACAGAGAAGTCACATGCATGCAATTGGTACCATAGGCTTGCCCTTAATGTAAATCTCTACTAATGTAAGCTCGCTCGATCTAAAATCAATTAGGACTTTTTCATGGTTGTAATGTGGGCAAAGGGAAAGGTAGGATATATTTTAGGAATAGTGACTCAACCTCCTAAGCACTTTACACATCATCAAATAACTTAAGCGCAAATTCTTCAACACCACTTCAATTTCACAAATAATATCACCCCAACAATATTTCCTCTTTTTTTAAGTACTACTTTAATTCATACCCACTAGCAAGAACAAGACAACAATTTATTCATCTATATTTTTCCTTCTTTTTTTTTTTTCCAGATTTTTCTCTTTTTTTTTCCTTTCAATTTCCGCTAGTGGTGTATTATTTTACAAAATAAGTGCACCCTTCTTTCTTTCATTGGTTCCACTCAAAAGTCACCCCACACTTAGTCCCTTCTTACTTCTTTTAGCGCTCATCTAACAATTAAAGTGCTTTAAGAGGTAAAAGGATCAAAACAATGTCAATTAAGAATAAAAAGGGTATAGGCTTGTAATGTGGGTACCAAATAAAAGGTCTACAGGCTCAAAAGGGTTAACTAGGGATAGATTTTATTTGTGATAAGCAATAAGCTCAAAAAGATCAAAGAAAGCCTAAAATTATTTTTCAAACCGAGCATCACCTAAAATTTCGCTTCAACTCACATACCGGGCAAGTTCTAGACACAAGTACAATACATGGACAACACAAAAACCTCACCACACATGGCACATGACTCACTAAAGACGATCACATTCCGACTCTCAAGCAATGCAAGTATTCACGGAGCCACGAGATATTAAGTATTAAACACAAGGTGAACATAAGTCATGTAAACGAGATATAGGCGCCACAAAACATGCTATCCAATTTAACAAGGCATCATCAATAAATTCAAATCATACAGAAGATACTACACATGCCAAAGCATAAATATGTTACTATCAAACAAGTCAAGGGCGCCTAGGTTCATCATTCTTGCTCCTTTTATTCCCTAAATTCCTAATCTACTCAGAAAGAAAAACTACCCGGTTCAAACTACATCCCATGGAAAAGAACCGAGGCACAAAGAAAAATCAAAGGGAATTATTACTACCTAAAGAAAGCTAAAAGACATATTTTTGGATTTTTGTTTAGACTTTAATCCCTCAAGAAAACTGTCTAGGAGATCAATCGTCGGGAAAAGTCTAATTTTTTTAATTTTTCATTTTTTTTCCACAAAAGCTACTACACTTAAGAATGAGTACTACAAATAAGCTAAAATAGCACAGAAACTCATCCAAACGATCTCCTCACCCCCACACTTAAAATTTTGCAATGTCCTCAATGCACACTTTAAATAATAAGAGGGTAAACGAGACTCCCTGGTAGGCCAAAGGCCGAAGTAATAGCGGCTCACGAGATACTCAGACTTTCCCCAGGCATCGTCCTTTGTGTGGGCACCCCACACTTAGTCCTCACTATCTAGCTCACTTTTGCACTCTTCTAATGGCTTTTCTTCCTATGCTCATAATCCTACAAAACAAAAATAAATACTATAAAATAATAAAAATAAAATAAAATAAAATAGAAAGTAAACAAAAAAAAAAAAGCAGTAAAGCTGGGTTGCCTCCCAACAAGCGCCTGATTTAACGTAGCGGCACGACGTGAATCACTTTTTGCCTCCACCTCGAACTTATGAATTGAGCCCCTAACATGGAATCCAGTTTGCGGCTATGCTCCAGTGGTGGGGCTACAATGATAACCAGGCCAAGTAATAATTTTTTCACTCTACACTTCTCGGCCTTTAGATGAGGAATGTTTTTTTTGCTTTTTGGCATGACAAATTCAAGAATATAGGCATCATGTTCCTCTTCCATTGACTCCTCCAAAGGCTTAGATGACTCGATTTCCATGTCATCATCCAAATACAATGTCGAAAAATGTTTAGAATGAGGACCAACACGCCCCAACTTTAGAATTGTATTACTATTTATATCCTCATATGTGCACACATTAGAGTCTTCAAATATAACATTATCTGCTACCTCGCATGGCTCTAGTGTACTTTTCTCAACATGGGCATCATCAACAGAAATATGCTCGAATGATTGGCTCTCCACTTTTAGCTCCTCAATTTGGCGTATAAGCTCCTTTTCAGCTTCTGACAACTCATTACTATTTTGTTGGGCGATAGACGCAACAACCTTTGCATTTAATTTATCTTGCAAGTCGTGAATAGTAGTGACAAATTTATAGATCCCTTGTCCCAGTTTAGATCTTCCCTCTATAAAGTGTCTCATCCCATCAGTAAGTTCCTCATGTTGAGCTTCATATATTTCTAACTTTTCAGCCTGTTCTGCCAGCCAAGTTTGGCTCAAAATCTCCTCTTTTTCAAAAATTTTCTCTTGCTGGTACTCGCTCTCTTCATTCAATTCTTCCATATTGGCCTTCATTCTTGTGATTGCTGCCCTCATTCTTTTCATATCTTTTTTGAGTTCATCCTGTTGCTCTGCTACTTGCCTCAGAATATCCCTAATATATGCATCAGGCTCCATATCCTGCACTTCATTGCCCCTATCAAACTCAGAAATATCATTAGAAAGATCATAATAAGGGCTCAGAGAAGGATGAACAAAATTAGGACAACCATCCCAATGGCCATCTTGACCACCACACATATTACAAATATTCCACTCAAAGGATTGAGATTGTGCGCACAACTCGCTCCTGGGAACATTCTGACAATTTTTCCACCAGTGGGGTCCTCCACAATATGGACAAGGATCATCAAAATAAGAATAACCATCATTCGAATAATTTTCATTCCAAGATGCCATGCTAAAATAAATAAAAAATACTAACTAAAATAAAATAATAAAAAAAACATGAATAGATAAAAAAATGTCTAATCTAGAAAAATAGCAAATTTCTAAGTCCCCGGCAACGGCGCCAAAAACTTGTTGCGACCAAACACACTCACGCAAGTATACGCGGTCGTAAAGTAATAAAGTGACTAAAAGTCGGATGTCGAACCCACGAGGACTTATGATTAACTATTAACTAAAATTAGACTATCCCAATTATCTAAACAAGAATTAAATCTAAAAATATTTTATTCTAAACTAATTAAATAAGAAAAATATAAATAATAAACTTTGAACAGAGAAAGAGCAGATTTTAATGATATCAATGTAATGAAAACGATCTAGGGTTATGGGCTATCTAACAATCCTATTGTATTCTTCAATTGAATTGACCGACTAATTTATCTAGCTTATTGGTTGACAGGGTTAATGCTCATAAGAATCTGTCGAGTTCTTACTCGCCTATTCAAGCTAACCTAACGCCTATATGTCTATGGAGTTAGAATCAACAAGAACGCATTTATAATTCCTGTAAATCAACCAAGCAAGGCAATTAGGTATATGTCTATCCTAACTACGAATCCGTTCCCCGATGCCCGAGTTCAAGAACTTGCCCTACTCAATCCTATATGCAATATAGAATTCCCACTTTCGAGTTCAATTCTAGATTCGTAGATAGTATTCAATTGGTGATCAAGCAATTAAATAATTAAGCGCAAGATTGAATAAATAAACTAATATGATAAATCAAGAAGTCAAAATCAATATCCGAATAACAATAGTCATGAAAGAACCACAACCCTAGAACGTGAAGTTTAGCTCCATATAGACATGGTAGCCAAACAACAAATCATATAAAGAAACATAAAAATTACTAAGTTTGGTGGGAGAAAGATGGAACTTGATGAATTCCGGCCTCCACAGCTTTGTGGCTTTTTTTCCTCTTCCCAATATGTTAGATAACCTAAAAGAGGCGTTTTTAGCTTATATATTGCGTACAAAAGTCGTGGGCCAAAGTTCTCCTATTTCTAATCCAAATCAGCTTCAGGGATTGATGCTAGGGTGGATGCGTCGCATCCACCTCGTCCTCCACTTCTCAGCTTTGCATGTGAGGGTAGACGCGACGCATCCAGCCTTCTCTTCTACTTCCCAGTTTCGCACGCGATGGCGAACGCTATGGCCCAACTTCACTGCTAAGGTTGCACGCAGGATGATGTTTTCCTAGGTTGGATGCGACGCATCCAACCCTTCTTCCTCTGGCTAAACCACCTTTTCTTCATATTTTGCACTCCGAACACCTTAAATCGTCACACATAACTTAATTAGTCATCAAACCAATAATTACACCATGTTGGGAGTTTTAAAGATTAAATAACATCAAGAAGTGGTTAAAACATGGGTAAAGTAACATCAACACATATCGAAATATGCCAAACATCAGCTAAAATCTAATTTTTTTATTAGTGCACTTAAGTAAATAAAAACGTGTGAGTCATCCGAAAAAGGGTGGGATCTGTGGATATTCTTTCTGCCAATGATGAATGATTGATGATCCTTAAAACACTCAGGGCTGTTCTTGGGTCAAGTGAAAAAGCTTAGACAAAAATCTTAGTAAAAAGGTTGTTTTAATATGCTTGTATTGTGGTTAGATTTTCTATATAAAGTCAATATCTTTTCTTATAAGTGAATCTCTCCCCCTCCCCTATCATTATGTTTCTTTCTACTTATAGGGAACATGTTCCAACAAACCCTAATAGTACATGTGTAGAGAATATCCACTAAAATATTCTTTTTTGTGTCCTATCTTTAAAATAGCCGTTGTAACTCTGTCTAAGATGCTCGACCTCGACCTTGATCTACGATAACTTTACGACCTTGATCTTTGCTGACTTTTCGACCGCACCCTTCATCGCTCCGAGGCTAGTTCGACCTGGGGTAGATCTTTGTTGAGACCTTATTGATAGCACGTGGCGGCCGATGAAGGCTATCATGGTGCTGAGTGGCTTGCCTATATCAAAGATATTTTTTGGCCCATACGCTGAGATCGATTCCCCTCACCAGCAGCTTCCTCAGTCAGAGCTCGTCGCACCGGGCGTGCGTAGTGCGGTTTATATCTCTTGTGTGGTTTACGAGTTATTGCATAGTGAGCAGGTTATCCAATGCGTACCCGAAGGGTAGCGGCTGCGGGTTTCCCTGAGAATTTTCCCAAAAAAAAAAAATCTTATATATTTATTTACCTCCTTTCTTGCCGATTCCGTAAATCACAACCATTTCATTTTTGAAACCTTGTTATTCCCCAATTGAAAACGTCGCGCCGCACTTGGTTCATTATTTGTTTCCTTTTTATTTATTTTTTATTTTTTATTTTTTATTTTTGCGTAATGATAAGTTCAATTTCGAGCTTTCCACTACAGTCCGACTTAGCAAAATCAATCGTACTTTAAAAAGCACATGATTCATATTTTCTACTAGTAATTATTAGATCGCAGGTCATTTGCTGCTCAAAAGGCCGTTATCCAAATTAATTTCGGCGCTTTCCTCTTAGATATATATACCACTCGTCGTTTAAGGATAAGTCCTACCACGACAATACTCGTAATATGTCATCTACTGGGAATCTACCGTCCAATTTCAAGAGAAAATCCTGCTCAAATTACGATCGACTTGTCACGTATTATGCTATCATATTGATGGGATTTGTGCAAGTTTGTGATAAGCTTTAATTTGTCACGAGCTCATAGTTTTAAAATGATGCTTCTGTCGACGTACAACCCAATTGCCCAAGAAAGACGCTCGGTTAATTGTAGGCTAATTTCTCGATAGTTTTATTAGGATCGTAAAAAGCTTTATTTTGGTGACTTTCTGAACCTTCAATCTGATTTAATAAACGCATTATGAATTTAACTTATAGATAATGGCAGTATAAAACTTTTGCACTATCAATATATTTTAACATGTTGTAGTAGGGTAATATATTTTATTTTTTCAGTTACTAATTTCACTTTTTTATGGATAATTTCTTGTGGTTATTCTTTTGAATGATCGATCTGATAATTTAGAAAATTCTTTTAAACTGTCAATATATATTAATGAAACTCTTAGTGAATAAATCATGTGATGTATGAGCAATACATTACGTTTAATAACACAATGGCACCTCGAATTATTCAACTCAGAATCTGATCTATTCTGCAGACGAACAAAACGACCCTTAGCAATTTTCTAATATGAATTTAACTCTAATACATGGAATAAGATCATTAAATTGATTGGTCTAAAATATTGAAATTTGACTTTAATACATGAATGATTACAAAAATGGATGGTCAAAGGTATTGAAAATGTTACAGCATTATTAGAACTCCACAACTTGAACGCGAGCCTATATGGGTTTGCGTGGTCAAGTATTAACCAGACATCAATAACTAGGTTAGATAAATTGACGTTCGCACAGTTTGTTACTCCCATATGGTTAAAAGATAGAGTTAATTGAGGTATATATGTTGACTAGCACTGTTTAATTAAAATAGTTTTAGGGTATATATAAGCTTTGCACATGTACCTATATTGATGAGTATAAATCCTAAAATATTACAACAACAATAACAATCCAGTATAATCCCACTAGTGGGGTCTGGGGAGGGTAGTGTGTACGCAGACCTTACCCCTACCTTGGGGTAGAGAGGCTATTTCCGATAGACCCCCGGCTCCCTCCCTCCAAAAACTCCCCACCTTATTCCCTCATTTCACTTTATGTACTATAGTTTGAAGTATAAGTATTAAACTGACTAATTTTCGATATGAATTGGGCATAGAATATAAATTTTATATATTTAAAATTTATATATAGAATATATTTATAAATCAAAAAGGTAAAAAAATAAAAATATTAAAAAGTATATGCAAAAAACTTAGTAAGAAAAAATCATTTGACTCTCCAAATAATAAATGTGTCACAAAAGTGGAACAAAATACTAAATAATAAATAATTGACTGTGATGGGATTCATGGGGAAAATAAATTATACCAATACTCTTCACTCTGAACTAACTCCTCTAATGCAGGGACTAAAAAATGGCAATCTCGAACAACTTTATGCCTTTGGAGGTTACAATAGACTCAACTGAGGTAATACACAGTATCAACAAAGGCAACCTGATTTATGAGACTATTGTATGTGAATGCACGTCACTCCTAACAGCACTAGGGCATCCACCAGTAAATCACATCTACAGGGAAGCCAATAGGGTGGTGGATAAGCTGGCTGAGGAAGCAAGCAAGATAAATGAAGCAACAACAAACTTTTTGGTAGTTCCTCTGATGTTTGCCAATGAAGCAATATGGGCAGACATCTTAGGAACTATTTTGAAAAATAATATAAGGAATTGTAATATCTATAATATACCGATAGACTACAATCATTTTGTGGAGTCTGAGACCTCTCCGAATGCTTCTGTTGTAACAAACAGCCAAGTAGCAAGTAAATATAAATATATATATATATATATATATATATATATATATATATATATATATATATATATATATATATATATATATATATCAAGTCGAATTCGACGACTTGAAAGAGATGAAGTATTTACAAGCATGCTTGAATGAATCAATGACGCTTTATCCGCCAGTGGCTTGGGACTCAAAGCATGCAGCTAAAGATGACATTTTACCCGACGGTACAAGAGTTCGAAAAGGGAATAGAGTAACTTATTTTCAGTACGGAATGGGTAGAATGGAGGAGATATGGGGAAAAGACCGACTTGAATTTAAACCGGATCGTTGGTTGGATGAAAATGAAGTGTTGTTTACCCGAAAAACGGATAGAATTGAATTTGTACGTAGTTCTAAGGGTACGTGGTATAACTTGATACAAATCATACAAGTAAGTAGAGATATCGAATATTGACTGTAAAGAATGAAAAATAAATCACGTTGAATGGAGGATGATTTATGAATAAGCTAGATGAATTAATGTATAAGGCTCAAAAAGGATAATCTACAAGAATGGGGGTGTATCAATCGTGTCTGAGTTATCTTGTATAAATGCCTTAATAGTTTCATGCCTTACAGAAACAGTAGCTATCTCTTTTATAGTGGAGAGATCCTACTTTAAATATAATTAAAAATACATAGTGGGGATCCCATGATAGATTAGCTTTTCCCTAATTCTCGCCGAGATTCTCTCCCTTAGCGCGGCTGTAACAGCTCTTGTCTCTTGGCTCGAACTCGGTTGGATTTGGTATTGGTCGATTTTCAGACTTAGAGCTTGATATTGACTCGGGCCTTGGCATCGACTCGAGCTCGGTATAGACTCGAGCTCGATATCGAGTCGGGGCTCGTTATTGACTCGGATTCGATGTTGGTCGGTCTCTACCTCTTAAGTTCGACGACACCACTTTACGTTATAATTTTATTTGGACTGGAGCTCGATAATAACTTTGAGCTCGGTATTGGATCGGTCCTAGAAACTTAAGCTCGGTGACCTGTCTTCAGATCTTATATCGATATTTATGAAGATGACCTTCGGTCCATTATATTCCAATCTTAACTAATCATAAGAAGGTCGAAACCGGTTTTGACCGTATACAGATAGTCCCCTCATTTCTTGGGAAGAATGTGGCGAGAAATGACATGATTTTTCAATGGTATGACTAGATACACGCTGACATTTGCATCGAGCTTGACCAGGACATACGTGGTAGTTGTCCCATCGGTTCAGTTACCAATGCATTAAATGTGCGTCAGAAGATAGTCGGCCGCTGGTGATATTGAACCGTCATTGCCATGTCTATAAATAACCCCTCTTTTTATCATTTACCACTTTTACATCTCCAATTTCCAAATTTTCTAAGTTCATTCTCGCTTCTTCTGAGTTCCTCGTCTGTAAATCTGTGATTTTCATTGCAAAATCTCTCTTTAAAACACCAAATCTTTATCATCTCCTTCTATTTTCAATCTTTAAATTCAAATGGCGAAAACGTCAAAAACCGTTCCTCAAAAAGAAAAAGCTTCTTCTTCACGACCCGCCGGCGACAAAACATAGGTGAAACCACGAGTGTGTTCCCGAGGGGTGTGTTCTTACCTCCGATTTTAAGATCGACAAAGGCTCACCGGCTCCCAGTCGAAACGAGCCAGTGTCGAGGTATATGTGCTTGATAACCGTGGGGCATCTCGAACAGATAAGGAATGATTGCAACTGGGAGAACAAAGAAGGGATAAGCCCGACTCCTGAAGAAGATATTACTACTCATGTGAAAGGGTTTTTAAGTGTGTGCACTTACCCTTTCATGTTGGGCCCCCTCGACCCTGTTGTCATCGATTTTGCCGACAATACCAAATAACCCTAGGCCAAATTCATCCTTCTTTTTGGCGGATCGTTATTCTGATCCGCTTCTTCGTGAACAAAATCGAGGGGATGCCTTTCACCCTCGACCACCTCATTATATTGTACAGCCCCCGCCTCTATCGAGGTGGGTTAATAAAACTTCAGCATCAGGATATAAAAGTGTTGTTCTTGAGCATAGACAAGGATAAGGACCGAGGCTGGATGGGCAGGTTCGTTCAAGTGAAGACTTCCGACCTAATCCTGGTCGAGAAGATGCCATTTCCCGAAGAATGGAACATGAAGCGTAAGTATAATTAAACTGTTAGCTCTTATTGCTTTGCTCCTTTGTTTCTTTCTCACTGATACCCTTTTTTGTGATGTAGCGGTTGCTTGGATGCCCGGTGCAGTTCCTAACCTCAAAAGCTGGGTACAAGACCTGGCTTTGACCTCTACATATGCTGAGCGCTCGTGGCGCGATTTATCAAAGGGACGATGGGAGGCCAAAAATCATGGTAAACTTCTTTCCCATGCCTCTGACAATTCGAATAAGATGTTTCTCATATACTTAATAATTTTTTTTGTGTGTAGGCCTGGGCAAGGATGCGGTTATGAGGCCCCCGTCTGGCGAGGAAGAGACTCCGGCCCCGGTTCCGAAACCGACGAAGGACAATAAGAGAAAAAGTGTCTCTACTTCCGAGGATCCAATACCTAAGACAAGGACGGCTCGTAAGAGGAGGAAGAATACCATCCATTTGACCGAAGAATCAGTTCAGCATCTAAGGGATGAAGAAAAAGAAGAAGAAGAAGAAGAAGAAGAAGAAGAAGAAGAAGAAGAAGAAGAAGAAGAAGAAAATGACGGGTCCATACTGGTGGCTCGAGTGAAGAAAACCATTGATGCCTCAAAGGCAGTTGGATCGATGGTGGTTTACGTGTCTCCTCCTCGAACTGAGGGGATATCGGAGAAGGATTCGGGCAAAGTCCCCGAGTCGTTGGAGATCGAGGATACCTCCCACCGAAGTCAACAAACGGTGGGTATATCTGAAGAGGCCGGTCTTGAAGCTCTCCGAACCGAGGAGAATGCCCCAAGCGACTTGCTTGGGGCAATAGTAATCCGAGACTCGCCCACTCTCCCCGATTTTTCTGAAGGGGCGATTCAGGAAGCCCAAGCTTTAGGGACCCTCTAGGTAGGCCGGTCTCATGAAGGAGAGGATCCCTTCCGTGATTGTTTTACTGGTGTCGAGGATGTTGCTGGCCCTAGTGATGTGTCGGGCTTTTTTTATGAAGTGCAACAAGCTCTAAATCAGGTAAGCTTTAACTCCCTTTGTTGGTACCACCTTTATGTTTGTTTTTTCTTTTCTAACTTCTTTTCTTCTTTCTTCGTAGGCCTCAGTGGTTCATCGAGAAGCATGTTCTCGATCTCGAGCTGAGTTGAGTCGGTATGAGGCCGACTTCTGAAGGGTCGCTGAGGAGAGAAATGCCCTTAAACTCCTTTGCGGGCAAAGGGAAGAGGAAATCAGGGACCTCCAAGCCGAGTTAAGCCAAGGCTCATCAAGACCAGACCGACCTGACCGAGCAGGTAATGATAATCTTAAAAATTCATGGGCTCGATTCTGGAATGGTGGCTAATATTTTGATCTCACAGCTGCAACAGAAGCTTGAGGTGATTTGGCTGCTTCGTGAGGAGGTCGATACGATAAGGGTAGAGACCTTGGGGTGGAAAATGGCATGGACCGCCTTGCTGCAGAAAAAGAAACTGTTTGAGCCCAATTATTATTGGCCGAAAGTCAACTTCAAGGCATGAAGGAGAGGATCTCGATTTAAGCAAGAAAAATAGAGGAGCTCGAGGCTCGGTTGGCTTCCGAACTTGCCAAGGCCAAATCTGAAGCCGAAAAAGTAAAGGCTGATGCGGATGCATTCGTGGCCATCTATCGGGTCGATGCTGAAGCCGCTTAGGTTCAAGCGAGAGAGGCAGCCGAGACCGCTCAAACGCGAGCACACTGGGTTGCTAAACTCGCCCGATGCCAATCTCGGAGGGAAACCCCCGAGAAGATCCATGCTCTAGGTTTCGATCTTACCGAAAAGATAAAAAAGGCTAAATAGCTTGAAGCCGATGCTGAAGCCTTGGCTTTCGATAATTATAATGATGATGATGATAATGATGGAAGCAAGAGTGGGTCTGAGAGCGGGGAGGAGCCCGATGGAGAAGAGACCGCCCTCGGAGATAACCAAGAAACTTAGGGTTTTTCCCATTTTGGTTTTTTGTGTAGGGTCCTGATCGGACGTTGTAAACACTCTTGTATATATATAAAGATCTTTTCTTTTCCTGACTTGTCTCTGTTTATGCCTTATGAAGATTTTGTTTTATTAGTGCCTTATGAAAGTTTTCATAAGTTTGAGTCTTTAGGCAATTCGATCGAAGTCGGACCTTGTGGTCTCTACAACCGAGTGAGTGTTTGCTCGAACTCGAGGAAATGTAGCCCGTAGGCTTAGTAGTCGAGTGAATGTTTTCTCGAACTCGAAGTGAGAGTAGCCCTCAGGCTTAATAGTCAAGTGAGTGATTGCTCGAACTCGAAGTAATATAGCCCGTAGGCTTAGTGATCGAGTGAGTGATTGCTCGAACTCGAAGTAATGTAGCCCATAGTCTTAGTAGACGGGTGAGTGTTTGCTCGAACTCGAAGTAAGAGTAGCCCGTAGGCTTAAGAGTCGAGTGGGTGTTTGCTTGAGCTCAAGGAAATGTAGCCCGTAGGCTTAATAGTCAAGTGAGTGTTTGCTCGAGATCGAGGAAATATAGCCCGTAGGCTTAGTAGTCGAGTGAGTGTTTGCTCGAACTCGAAGTGAGAGTAGCCCTTAGGCTTAATAGTAGAGTGAGTGATTGCTCGAACTCAAAGTAATATAGCTCGTAGGCTTAGTGGTCGAGTGAGTGATTGCTCTAACTCGAAGTAATGTAGCATGTAGGCTTAGTAGACGAGTGCTTGCTTGCTCGAACTCGAAGTAAGAGTAGCCCGTAGGCTTAATAGTTGAGTGAGTGGTTGCTCGAACTCTAAGTAAGAGTAGCCCTTAGGCTTAATAGTCAAGTGAGTGATTGCTCGAACTCGAAGTAATATAGCCCGTAGGCTTAATGGTCGAGTGAGTGATTGCTCAAACTCGAAGTATTGTAGCTCGTAGGCTTATGTGTGGCTTGATCTCGTTGATTTTTCGGTTGGCAGTCCCCGATTTATGGGGTAATGGTCGGCCCTTAAGACTGTTTGCATAATTGATCGTGAAATAGAGGATGGATTTTGAGACATGAGATATAGGCAAAGAAGAAATTTCTCTTTATATCTTTATACATGTGTTCATGTTTTGTACCAGGGATCGAGCAAACTACACGAGCATGGTTCGTTTTGACCATTTGACTCTTACAATATTTCCTATCAAAACCCTGACATTATGAACTTCCTTACATCGAACTTGATATATATAATTGAGGGTAATGCACCCCAGTATTCTAGGTTGATTGTAAAGAGGCCTCGGATACTGTTGAATTGTTCTAAGTTAACACAATCAATGGTTGCCTCATTAAAAACCTTGCCGAAAAACCCATTTGGGACAAAACAGGTCCAAGGGAAAAAGAGTGCAACGCGTGCTTTCATGATTAAAGGCTTCGAGTTGAATAATCCATCTCTGTTTCTGATCTAACACCTGCAAAGATTAACTTCGACATATAAATGAACATATGAGAGTTGTACCTTAACATTAGTATCATTTTAGGTGCGAGACGTTCCAATTGCTTGGTAGTTGTTTGCCGTTTACTACACCGAGCTTGTAGGATCCTTTTTCGATGATTTCGAGGAACTAATACGGTCCTTCCCAAGTCGGACCCAATTTTCCTTCATTTGAATTTTGGGTGTTGAGGGTGACTTTCCTTAGCACTAAGTCCCCGATTTTAAAATATCGAAGATTGGTTCTTTGATTATAATATCTTTCTATCCGCTATTTTTGGGGGCTAATCGGACGAGGGCTGCTTCTCATTTTTCGTCCAATAATTCTAGGCTCGTGTTCATTGCCTGGTTATTCGACGCATTTGTCGCATATCGAAACCTGATGCTAGATTCTCCTACCTCAACCAGGATAAGAGCTTTGATGCTATAAACCAATGAGAATAGTGTCGCTCCGGTACTCAATTTTGATGTTATGCGGTATTCCCATAGTACTTCGGGTAGTATTTCTCTACAGTTTCCTTTAGCGTTGGTTAGTCTTTCCTTAAGATTTTGGATGATGGTTTTGTTGGTCAATTCGGCTTGTCTGTTCCATCTGGGATGATAAGGTATTGATAGGATCCTTTTGATTTTGTGGTCTTCGAGAAACTCGGTTACTTTGCTTCCAATGAATTATTTTCCATTATCACATACAATCTCAGATGGCATCCCGAACCGACATATGATGTGATCCCAAATGAAGTCTATCACCTCCTTTTCTCTGACTTTCTCGAAAGCATGTGCTTCAACCCATTTAGAGAAATAATCAGTCATAAACAAAATAAATTGAGCCTTACTTAGGGCCGATGGGAGGGGCCCGACAATGTCCATTCCCCATTTCATGAAAGGCCAAGGATATAGGACTGAGTGGAGAAGTTCCCCGGGTTGATGAATCATGGGTGCATGTCTTTGATATTTGTCGCATTTTCGAACGAACTCCCTTACATCTTTGTCTATATCGATCCAATAATATCTTGCTCTGATTATTTTGTGGACTAATGAATCAGCACCGGAATGATTCCCACAAGTGCCCTCGTGAATCTCACGTAGGATGTAGTTGGCATCTCTCGGTCCAGTGGACCATCGAACATCCTTCTGAAAAACGTTCCATCATCGGATAAGGTGAACCGTGCAGCTTTTGTGCGTAGAGCTCTCGATTCCTTTGGATCCGATGGAAGTTTCCCGTTCTTGAATTACTCTATATATTTGTTTCTCCAATCCCAGGTTAGACTTGTGGAGTTTATCTCGGCATAACCTTCTTCGCTTACCGATTTCATGAGTTGTACGACAGCCCCCGAGTTGAGTTCGTCATCCTCGACCGAAGAACCTAAGTTTGAAAGAGCGTCGGCCTCGCTGTTCTCGAAGCATATGTTGCAAAGTCCATTCCTTAAATCAATGTAAAGTCACATGTAATTTATCCAAGTACCTCTGCATTCGATCTTCTCGGACTTCGAAAGTCCTGTTGACTTGATTTACAATGAGGAGGGAATCACACTTAGCCTCTAAGACCTTGGCTCCCAAGCTTTTAGCTAATTTGAGACCTGCAATCATGGCCTCATATTCGGCCTCATTATTAGTCAATTTTGTAGTTTTAATAGATTGCCTAACTACATTACCTGTGGGTGATTTTAGTACGATGCCCAGTCCGGACCCTTTTGCGTTCAAGGCACCGTCCGTAAAGAGGGTCCAGATTCCCGAAGAGGTACCCGATTTCATCAGTAATTCCTTTTCAATTTCGGGTACCAAGACCGATGTGAAGTCAGCCACGAAGTCCGCTAAGATTTGAGATTTGATAGCGGTTAGAGGTCGATACTCGATGTCGTACATGCCGATCTCTATGGCCCATTTGGCCAATCGACCTGAAAGCTCAGGTTTGTGTAAAATATTTCGTAGAGGATAAGTTGTCACAACATGTATTGGATGGCACTGGAAATATGGTTTTAATTTCCTAGAGGCACTTATTAAAGCAAGCGCTAATTTTTCTAAGTGTGGATATCTAGTTTCGGCCTCACCTAAAGTTCGACTAACATAATAAATAGGGAATTGCGTACCTCGTTCTTCTCAAACTAAGACTCCACTTACCGCTATCTCCGAAACAGCTAGATACATGTAGAGTTGTTCGTCTGTCTTCGGGGTATGAAGTAATGGAGGGCTCGATAAATACCGTTTTAGCTTTCCCAAAGCATGCTGACATTCCGGAGTCCGTGCAAAATTACTTTTCTTTTTAAGTAGAGAGAAAAATCGATGGCTCCTATCCGAGGATCTCGAAATGAATCGTCCCAGGGTGGCTATCCATCTCGTTAGCCTTTGTACGACCTTTACATTATCTACTATTGTGATGTCCTCAATTGCTTTGATTTTATCGGGATTAATCTCGATACCTCGATTGGACACCATAAAACCGAGAAACTTGCCCGAGCCAACCCCGAAAGCACACTTTTTGGGATTGAGCTTCATATTGTACTCCCTTAGTATGTCGAAAGTTTCCTGCAAATGCTTTAAAGGGTCCTCTGCTCGCAGGGATTTAACTAACATATCATCAATATAAACCTCCATTGTTTTTCCTATTTGTTTTTCGAACATTCTGTTTATTAGGCGTTGATAAGTTGCACCCGCATTATTTAAGCTGAATGGCATTACATTATAACAGTAAGTCCCGTACTTAGTGATAAATGAGGTCTTTTCTAGATCCTCCGGGCTCATCTGTATTTGGTTGTATCCGGAATAGGCATCGAGAAAATTGAGAGTCGCGTGGCCGGCCGTGGCATTGATCTTAAGATCGATATTAGGTAAAGGAAAAGAATCCTTCAGGCATGCTTTATTCAGGTCTTTATAATCTATACACATTCTAAGCATGTTCCCCTTTTTAGGGACTACTACCACATTTGCTAGCCATTCGGGGTACTTTACTTCCCGAATGGACCCTATTTTGAGAAGTTTGGTTACCTCATCTTTGATGAAGGTATGTTTGACCTCGGACTGGAGCTTTCTTTTTTGTTTTACCAGGTGGAACTTTGGGTCCAAGCTTAGCTTATGAATGGTGATTCTCGTTGGGATCCCTTTCTTTCGGGCAGATATTCGATTAGTATGACTTGCTCCAGCTCTTCGACCATTGATTGGGTGGCGTCGAAATCATCGGGGACCACGAAGGATCGAGGGACCCCATGTTCATCATCTCCGTTAGTCTTCCGATCCTCTAATTGGGTCGAAGCTCATGTTTGTGATTGCTATTTGGTATCTCGTTCCTCCTTTGAACCCGATCCTTTTGCAGATGATAATGATGATATCAGAATCACTTCATCGACTCCAAATATTTCTTTTGCGGTCGGTTGCTCCCCGTAGACCGTTTTGATTCCCTCCAATGTTGGGAACTTCAAAACCTGGTGGAGGGTCGAGGGTACAACCCTCATATTGTGGATCCATGGTCTTCCGAACAGAGCATTGTATCTCATATCGCCTTCGATCACGTGGAATTTTGTTTCCCGGATGGTCTCGGCCACGTTTACTGGCAGAATTATTTCTCCCTTAGTAGTTTCACATACCATATTGAATCGATTTAGTACCAAGGTTGCGGGTACGACCTGGTCTTGTAGACCGAGTTGCTCTATGACCCTCGATCGAATGATGTTATCCGAACTACCTGGATCAATTAACACATGTTTAACTTGAGTTTATTCATAAGTACAGATATTACCAGTGCATCGTTATGTGGTTGCATGATTCCCTTTGCATCTTCATCATTAAAGGACAAGGTTCCTATGGGCGCGTAATCCTGAGTTCGAGATCGTTTTTCTCTTATAACTGACATCTTAATGCGTTTAAGCAGCGGCCCCTGAGGGGTATCGATCCCACCGATGATCATGTGGATGATGTGTTGCGGCTCTTCTTATTCGTTTTGTCTGTTGAAATCCTCGTTTTTGAAATGATTTTTGGCCTGGTCACTTAAATATTCTCGAAGGTGCCCTTTATTGAATAACCGGGCTACCTCCTCTCTTAGTTGCCTGAAATCTTCCGTTCTGTGGCCATGAGTGCCATGATATTCGCACATTTGATTGGGATTCCTCTGGGCAGGATCGGTCTGCATAGGTCGAGGCCATTTAGTATCTTTGATGCGTCCGATAGCCGAAACGATGGCGGATGCATCGATGCTGAAGTTATACTCCGATAACTGTGGTTCTTCCTTAGGTTTGGCATGCCTGTCGAACCCATTTCTGTTCATCAGCCCTCGAGACCCTTGGCCTCGATCACTTTTTTTATTGCCTTGTACAGGGTTATGCCTTGGTTCGTTCCCCCTATGATCTCCACTATATGGTCGGTCTCGATCCCTGATCAACCTTTGTTCTTGATTGATATCCCTTTTAACACCGGGCCCAGAACCCAACTGGTCATCCTCGACTCTTATTTTGGATTGATACCGATTATGCACATCGTCCTTAGTAATAGTTAGGTACTCGATCAGGTTATGCTTCAGCCGCCGTGAAGCCATCGAGCTTCGTTTGTTTAAACCTTGAGTGAAAGCTTGAATAGCCCAATCGTCTGTGACTGGTGGTAGATCCGTTTGTTCCATTTGGAAACGAGATACGAATTCTCTTAGGATCTCGTTATCCTATTGTCTTACTTTGAACAGGTCCGACTTCCTAGTCTCAACCTTTATGGCCCCCGCATATGCTTTTATGAAAGAATCTGCAAGCATAGCAAAAAATCGATATAGTTAGATGGAAAATTATGATACCATATCATTGCTCCCTTTGATAGGGTTTCACTGAATGTTTTCAATATTACTGATTCGATCTCATCATCCTCTAGATCGTTCCCTTTAATGGCACATGTGTAAGAGGTGACATGCTCGTTGGGGTCGGTCGTTCCATTATATTTAGGAATTTTGGGCATGCGAAACTTCTTCGGGATCGATTTAGGAGTCGCGCTCGGAGGAAAAGGATTTTGTACAATTTTTTTGGAATCTAAGCCCTTCAATATCAGTGGTGCCCCCGGGATCTGATCAAGCCGGGAGTTATACGTTTCCACTTTTTTGTCATTTGCTTCGATCCTCCTTTCTCCTGATTCTATTCATTTTGTTAGTTTTTCGAACATCTTAACAATTTCGGGATTTGTCCCCGATTCTTGCTCATTTGACCTCACTATAGATGGCTCCGTTCTATGGGTAGCTTCTCGGGGTGGACTGGGCTCCGGCCTGCTCGGTACCTGGGATTGACTCTGCAACTGAGCTATTGCTACCTGTTGAGCTTGCAGCATTTTGAAAATCATACGCAGGTTGATTCCGTTTTCCTCAACGTTTTGGGTGTTTCGAGCTGCAAATCGAGTTCCACCATGAATGTTATTTTCAGGGTCAGAATGTTGGCTTGTCTCAATGGCTACATGCGAATTAACGTCTATAGGCACTTCGACCTGAGCTCTAACGACATCGATGAGCGGCCTTTCGCCCCTGGGCGCCAAGTTATTGTTCTCGTCTTGAAGGCTAGTTTCGTTATCAATATGTAATGCCATTAATTGAGAGTTCATCGTTGCTAATCTGAAATCAAAGATACTTCCGAAAACAACCATAAAATGGTGTGCTTTGCATAGATTCGTACCAAATAACCACTGTTATCCTAACTCCACGGTGGGCGCCAAACTGTTTACCCGAAAAACGGATAGAGTTGAATTTGTACGTAGTTCTAAGGGTACGTGGTATAACTTGACACAAATCGTACAAGTAAGTAGAGATATCGAATATTGACTGTAAAGAATGAAAAATAAATCTTGTTGAATGGAGGCCGATTTATGAATAAGTTAGATGAATCAATGTATAAGGCTAAAAAATGATAATCTCCAAGAATGGGAGTGTATCAATCGTGTCTGAGTTATCTTGTATAAATGCCTTAAAAGTTTCATGCCTTACATAAACAGTAGCTATCTATCTTATAGTGGAGAGATCCTACTTTAAATATAATTTAAAATACATAGTGGGGATCCCATGATAGATTAGTTTTTCCCTAATTCCCGCCGAGATTCTCTCCCTTAGTGCGGTTGTAACGGCTCTTGTCTCTTGGCTCGATCTCGGTTGAATTTGGTATTGGTCGATTTCCAGACTTAGAGCTCGATATTGGCTCGAGCTCGGTATTGACTCGGGGCTTGACATCGATTCGAGCTCGATATAGACTCGAGCTCGATATCGACTCGGGGCTCGGTATTAACTCGGATTCGATGTTGGTCGGTCTCTGGCTCTTAAGTTCGACGGCACCACTTTACGTCATAATTTGATTTGGAGTTGGATCGATCCTAGAAACTTAAGCTCGATGACCTGTCTTCAGATCTTATCTCAATATTTACGAAGATGACCTTCGGTCCATTATGTTCCAATCTAGACTAATCATATGAAGGTCGAAATCGATTTTGACCGTATACAAGTGTCTAAAAGTGTTTGTCCATATAAGTTTCTAGTGTTTCAAGCAGGTCCAAGGGTGTGTTTGGGAAAAGAAATGGCATTCACCCATATGAAGTATGTGTTGGCTTCAGTATTAAGGCGGTTCGAGATTAAACCGGTTAATGTAGATAAGCCGGTTTTTGTGCCTCTTTTAACTGCACATATGGCAGGTGGTTTTAATGTGCGAATTTATCACCGTGCAGCGAATGAAATGTAAAACATTTAAAGCGATCAATTAGAATTTGATGCATGTTATTTGGCAATGAAAAACATAAACGGTACATATGATATATAGCTTGATGCTTAGTGTGTGTTATGAATATTTTTTCCAAGGTAACTAGGATTAACGGGTAAAATCTTATCAGCAAACAGGACACATGTCTTATATAAACTCGTATTATTATACCATAATTAATTAATACACATTTCCAAATTAATTTATAATTATATCATGATAAATTGGTATGATATGAAGTAAACAGTACTGGATTGGAGAAGTTTTTACTATTAGGAACTAACAACTTTTAGGAGACATAAATGCCGCATTCTGATGACTCGTATGTTGAATTAGTCGAACAAGAAGAGAAGTTCATTTTTATTGTTGGGGTAGGTAGTACTGTTGGCTTTTAAAATCTGAACGTCAACGTATTCAAATTCGGCGTGTACTTGAACCTCGATTTCTTCATACTTTTTGGAAGAAAGAAAAAAGTGAATGCCAGAATTCAAAAGTGGCTTCTGATTAATAGCTGGTCCAGCACTGTCGTAGCAATGATAAGAATAGACACGTGACATATTTTAGAGCATGTTCTTGGGTTTGTTTCCAAACAAAGAGAAAGGATTAAAGATGTCTACAAACACTTACTTGCATCAGGTGTGTAAGTTTATAACTAAGGGGTTGTTTGACAGGAAGTGTAAGTGTTGGGATTTTAAGCTTGTGTAGGTTAAAGAGGGTGAATGAGAAATGGAGGGAAAAATAAAATATTTGAGTTTTCTTTGGCAAAGGGATATTGTCCCATATCGGAGGAAGAAAAAGCTTTTGATGGGTATATATATAACTGCTCTTCTTCTAGCTCTTAAAGAGTTAAGAAAAAGGCAAGCCTCGCGCCGTCGTCGTCGCTCGGCTCGGATTCAGATTCGGATTCGGATTCGGTCAAAATGTGATTGATTAATCTTTTTGGACAAAATTTCTTTCAATTATTTAATTAATTAATTAAATAATTAACGAAAAATTCAATCCGGAATAACCCATGGCCCGCGACCCGGTTCGGTCAGGCCCGTTTTCTTTCCCGGATTATTTTAAACACATTTTTCCCGCAATATTTCAAACAATCCTTAGGTTGCAAACCTTTTCAGAAACAATGCCAGCAACTCTATAAATAGGGTTTGAATCCCAGAATCTTTCCTTACGAAATTTTCTGAGCTGCTGCTTCTTCTTCTTCTTCTTCTTCTTCTTCTTCTTCTTCTTCTTCTGCACAATAAATTCCAATGTGTTTTACAGCCTTCGAGTGACTCGCTGTTCACCGACGTTTTGGTACCAACACTCCGGTGAGTTAAATCGTTATATCTTGGGAGGACATATTCCAGTACCTCGGGTACTTGAGGGAAATAATTTCCTTAAGGACACACTGTGTATTCAGTGGGCTCGATTTATTCCTATACTGTTTTATGTTTTTCAGAATCTATTTCGTTAAACAAGTATTACTAACTTTCTGTTTTGTTTTTTCAGAAAGTTTAATTGTTTATTACAGCAATACATAATTATAACATTCTTAAGGAAATTATTTTATTATATTCTGTATTTTGTTTGTGGAGATTAAAACCTGTGTGATTTTCTACTCCTTCTGAATTTTACTATTCTGATTTGAAGATATAAAAAACTTCATCAGAGTATTGAAATTCATAAAACGATTTGAAAAACATAAAAATTTCATCGTTTTTCTGTGAAACAGTATATAAAAACTTCGGTTTTATTTATTATACATACTGTTTTTTGTTAATAACAGTACTGTTTACTGTTCTGATTTTGCCATTAATTGAACTCTTCTGTTGTTTACAGTGAGAAATGGCAATTGATAACGGAAATTCTTCTGCGACTATTGCGGCAACGACGATAGCCTCGTCAAGCCGGACTGCTGTTCCACCGACAGAGAAACCGGAAAAATTTTTCGGAGCCAACTTCAAAGGATGGCAGCAAAGGGTGTTCTTCTGGCTTACCATACTTGGTATGCAAAAATTCACTAGTGAATAACCTCCAGTGCCTGCTGCGGACATGCCGGACAACGAGAAATTCATGATTGTTGAGGCGTGGAAGCAGGCAGATTTTCTTTGCAAAGGCTATATCTTAAGCGCTTTAGATGATGACTTGTACAATGTGTACAGTACGATGAATACTTCGAAGGAATTATAGGACGCGCTTGAGAAGAAGTACAAGACTGAAGATGCATGTTTGAAGAAGTTCGTGGTTGCCAAGTTTCTAGACTATAAAATGATAGACAGTAAAACTGTTGGAATCCAAGTTCAGGAGCTTCAACTTATTTTTCATGACCTAATTGCTGAAGGTATGGTCGTGTATGAAGCATTTAAAGTGGCTGCAATGATTGAAAAATTGCCTCCTTCGTGGAGAGATTTCAAGAACTATCTTAAGTACAAGCACAAAGAAATGAAGTTGAAAAATCTTGTGATTCGTCTCAAGATTGAGGAAGATAACAAAACAGCCGAGAAGAAGTCTCGTGGAAATTCAACGATCATGGGAGCTAATATCGTTGAGGAGATTGCTCCAAAAAGTAAGAAGAGAAAGAGGTCTTCTGGACAGACTAAGGAGCAGAACAAAAAGAAATTCAAGGGCAGCTGCTACAATTGTGGAAAAACCGGTCACAAAGCCCCTGATTGTCGTCTCCCAAAAAAGTATACGAAGAAGGGACATGCCAACATAGTGGAGAAGAATGATGACATTGATGATCTGTGTGCAATGCTTTCGGAATGCAACCTAGTTGGAAATCCGAAGGAGTGGTGGATTGACTCTGGAGCCACTCGACATGTTTGTGCTGTCAAGGAAGCATTAGCGACTTACTCTACTGCTGATCCCGAAGAAGAGCTTTCCATGGGAAATACTGCAACAGCCAAGATTGAAGGTTATGGGAAGATATTTCTGAAGATGACTTCCGGCAAGGTGTTAATGCTCAACAACGTTCTTCATGTTCCTACTATTAGGAAGAATTTAGTTTCTACTTCTTTGCTTGTTAAGAATGGATTCAAATGTGTATTTATTTCTGATAAAGTTGTTGTAAGCAAGAACGAAATGTATGTTGGAAAGGGCTACCTCACAGAGAAGAAGTACAAGACTGAAGATGCATGCTTGAAGAAGTTCGTGGTTGCCAAGTTTCGAGACTATAAAATGATAGACAGTAAAACTGTTGGAATCCAAGTTAGGAGCTTCAACTTATTTTTCATGACCTTATTGTTGAAGGTTTGGTCGTGAATGAAGCATTTAAAGTGGCTACAATGATTGAAAAATTGCCTCCTTCGTGGAGAGATTTCAAGAACTATCTTAAGCACAAGCGCAAAGAAATAAAGTTGGAAGATCTTGTGATTCGTCTCAAGATTGAGGAAGATAACAAAACATCCGAGAAGAATTCTCGTGGAAATTCAACGATCATGGGAGCTAATATCATTGAGGATATTGCTCCAAAAAGTAAAAAGAGAAAGAGGTCTTCTGGACAGACTAAGGAGCAGAACAAAAAGAAATTCAAGGGCAGCTGCTAAAATTATGGAAAAATCGGTCACAAAACCCCTGATTGTCGTCTCCCGAAAAAGTATAAGAAGAAGGGACATGCCAACATAGTTGACAAGAATGATGACATTGATGATCTATGTGCAATGCTTTCGGAATTCAACCTAGTTGGAAATCCGAAGGAGTGGTGGATTGACTCTAGAGCCACTCGACATGTTTGTGCTATCAAGGAAGCATTTGCGACTTACTCTACTGCCGGTCCCGAAGAAGATCTTTCCATGGGAAATACTGCAACAGCCAAGACTGAAGGTTTTGGGAAGATATTCCTGAAGATGACTTCCGGCAAGGTGTTAACGCTTAACAACATTCTTCATGTTCCTACTATTAGGAAGAATTTAGTTTCTACTTCTTTTCTTGTTAAGAATGGATTCAAATGTGTATTTGTTTCTGATAAAGTTGTTGTAAGCAAGAACGAAATGTATGTTGGAAAGGGCTACCTCACAGAGAAGAAGTACAAGACTGAAGATGCATGCCTGAAGAAGTTCGTGGTTGCCAAGTTTCTAGACTATAAAATGATAGACAGTAAAACTGCTGGAATCCAAGTTCAGGAGCTTCAACTTATTTTTCATGACCTTATTGTTGAAGGTATGGTCGTGAATGAAGCATTTAAAGTGGCTGCAATGATTGAAAAATTGCCTCCTTCGTGGAGAGATTTCAAGAACTATCTTAAGCACAAGCGCAAAGAAATGAAGTTGGAAGATCTTGTGATTCGTCTCAAGATTGAGGAAGATAACAAAACAGCCGAGAAGAAGTCTCGTGGAAATTCAACGATCATGGGAGCTAATATCGTTGAGGAGATTGATCCAAAAAGTAAGAAGAGAAAGAAGACTTCTGGACAGACTAAGGAGCAGAACAAAAAGAAATTCAAGGGCAGCTGCTACAATTGTGGAAAAACCGGTCACAAAGCCCCTGATTGTCATCTTCCAAAAAAGTATAAGAAGAAGGGACAGGCCAACATAGTGGAGAAGAATGATGACATTGATGATCTGTGTGCAATGCTTTCGGAATGCAACCTAGTTTGAAATCCGAAGGAGTGGTGGATTAACTCTGGAGCCACTCAACATGTTTGTGCTGTCAAGGAAGCATTTGTGACTTACTCTACTGCTGGTACCAAATAAGAGCTTTCCATGGTAAATACTGCAACAGCCAAGATTGAAGGTTATGGGAAGATATTCCTGAAGATGACTTCCGGCAAGGTGTTAACGCTCAACAACGTTCTTCATGTTCCTACTATTAGGAAGAATTTAGTTTCTACTTCTTTGCTTGTTAAGAATGGATTCAAATGTGTATTTGTTTCTGATAAAGTTGTTGTAAGCAAGAACGAAATGTATGTTGGAAAGGGCTACCTCACAGAGAAGAAGTACAAGACTGAAGATGCATGCTTGAAGAAGTTCGTGGTTGCCAAGTTTGTAGACTATAAAATGATAGACAGTAAAACTGTTGGAATCCAAGTTCAGGAGCTTCAACTTATTTTTCATGACCTTATTGCTGAAGGTATGGTCGTGAATGAAGAATTTCAAGTGGCTGCAATGATTGAAAAATTGCCTCCTTCGTGGAGTGATTTCAAGAACTATCTTTAGCGCAAGCGCGAAGAAATAAAGTTGGAAGATCTTGTGATTCGTCTCAAGATTGAGAAAGATAACAAAATAGCCGAGAAGAAGTCTCGTGGAAATTCAACGATCATGGGAGCTAATATCGTTGAGGAGATTGCTCCAAAAAGTAAGAAGAGAAAGAGGTCTTCTGGACAGACTAAGGAGCAGAACAAAAAGAAATTCAAGGGCAGCTGCTACAATTGTGGAAAAACCGGTCACAAAGCCCCTGATTGTTGTCTCCCGAAAATGTATAAGAAGAAGGGACAGGCCAACATAGTGGAGAAGAATGATGACATTCATGATCTATGTGCAATGCTTTCGGAATTCAACCTAGTTGGAAATCCGAAGTAGTGGTGGATTGACTCTAGAGCCACTCGACATGTTTGTGCTATCAAGGAAGCATTTGTGACTTACTCTACTGCTGGTCCCGAAGAAGTTCTTTCCATGGGAAATACTGCAACAGCCAAGATTGAAGGTTATGGGAAGATATTCCTGAAGATGACTTCCGGCAAGGTGTTAACGCTCAACAACGTCCTTCATGTCCCTACTATTAGGAAGAATTTAGTTTCTACTTCTTTGCTTGTTAAGAATGGATTCAAATGTGTATTTGTTTCTGATAAAGTTATTGTAAGCAAGAACGAAATGTATGTTGGAAAGGGCTACCTCACAGAGAAGAAGTACAAGACTGAAGATGCATGCTTGAAGAAGTTCATGGTTGCCAAGTTTCTGGACTATAAAATGATAGACAGTAAAACTGTTGGAATCCAAGTTCAGGAGCTTCAACTTATTTTTCATGACCTTATTGCTGAAGGTATGGTCGTGAATGAAGCACTTAAAGTTGCTGCAATGATTGAAAAATTGCCTCCTTCGTGGAGAGATTTCAAGAACTATCTTAAGCACAAGCGCAAAGAAATGAAGTTGAAAGATCTTGTGATTCGTCTCAAGATTGAGGAAGATAACGAAACAGCCGAGAAGAAGTATCATGGAAATTCAACGATCATGGGAGCTAATATCGTTGAGGAGATTGCTCAAAAAAGTAAGAAGAGAAAGAGGTCTTCTGGAAGAAGTATCGTGGAAATTCAACGATCATGGGAGCTAATATCGTTGAGGAGATTGCTCCAAAAAGTAAGAAGAGAAAGAGGTCTTCTGGACAGACTAAGGAGCAGAACAAAAAGAAATTCAAGGGCAGCTGCTACAATTGTGGAAAAACCGGTCACAAAGCCCCTGATTGTCATCTCCCGAAAAAGTATAAGAAGAAGGGACAGGCCATCATAGTGGAGAAGAATGATGACATTGATGATCTGTGTGCAATGTTTTCGGAATGCAACCTAGTTGGAAATCCGATGGAGTGGTGGATTGGCTCTGGAGCCACTGGACAAGTTTGTGCTGTCAAGGAAGCATTTGCGACTTACTCTACTGCTGGTCCCGAAGAAGAGCTTTCCATGGGAAATACTGCAAAAGCCAAGATTGAAGGTTATGGGAAGATATTCCTGAAGATGACTTCCGGCAAGGTGTTAACGCTCAACAACGTTCTTCATGTTCCTACTATTAGGAAGAATTTAGTTTCTACTTCTTTGCTTGTTAAGAATGGATTCAAATGTGTATTTGTTTCTGATAAAGTTGTTGTAAGCAAGAACGAAATGTATGTTGGAAAGGGCTACCTCACAGAGAAGAAGTACAAGACTGAAGATGCATGCTTGAAGAAGTTCGTGGTTGCCAAGTTTCTAGACTATAAAATGATAGACAGTAAAACTGTTGGAATCCAAGTTCAGGAGCTTCAACTTATTTTTCATGACCTTATTGTTGAAGGTATGGTCGTGAATGAAGAATTTAAAGTGGCTACAATGGTTGAAAAATTGCCTCCTTCATGGAGAGATTTCAAGAACTATCTTAAGCACAAGCGCAAAGAAATAAAGTTGGAAGATCATGTGATTCGTCTCAAGATTGAGGAAGATAACAAAACAGCCGAGAAGAAGTCTCATGGAAATTCAACGATCATGGGAGCTAATATCGTTGAGGATATTGCTCCAAAAAGTAAGAAGAGAAAGAGGTCTTCTGGACAGACTAAGGAGCAGAACAAAAAGAAATTCAAGGGCATCTGCTACAATTGTGGAAAAACCGGTCACAAAATTCCTGATTGTCGTTTCCCGAAAAAGTATAAGAAGAAGGGACATGCTAACATAGTGGACAAGAATGATGACATTGATGATCTATGTGCAATGCTTTCGGAATTCAACCTAGTTGGAAATCCGAAGGAGTGGTGGATTGACTCTGGAGCCACTCAACATGTTTGTGCTGTCAGGGAAGCATTTGCGACTTACTCTACTGCTGGTCCCAAAGAAGAGCTTTCCACGGGAAATACTGCAACAGCCAAGATTGAAGGTTATGGTAAGATATTCCTGAAGATGACTTCCGGCAAGGTGTTAACGCTCAACAACGTTCTTCATGTTCCTACTATTAGGAAGAATTTAGTTTCTACTTCTTTGCTTGTTAAGAATGGATTCAAATGTGTATTTATTTCTGATAAAGTTGTTGTAAGCAAGAACGAAATGTATGTTGGAAAGGGCTACCTCACAGAGAAGAAGTACAAGACTGAAGATGCATGATTGAAGAAGTTCGTGGTTGCCAAGTTTCTAGACTATAAAATGATAGACAGTAAAACTGTTGGAATCCAAGTTCAGGAGCTTCAACTTATTTTTCATGACCTTATTGTTGAAGGTATGGTCGTGAATGAAGCATTTAAAGTGGCTACAATGATTGAAAAATTGCCTCCTTCGTGGAGAGATTTCAAGAACTATCTTAAGCACAAGCGCAAAGAAATAAAGTTGGAAGATCTTGTGATTCGTCTCAAGATTGAGGAAGATAACAAAACATCCGAGAAGAAGTCTCGTGGAAATTCAACGATCATGGGAGCTAATATCATTGAGGATATTGCTCCAAAAAGTAAAAAGAGAAAGAGGTCTTCTGGACAGACTAAGGAGCAGAACAAAAAGAAATTCAAGGGCAGCTGCTAAAATTATGGAAAAATCGGTCACAAAACCCCTGATTGTCGTCTCCCGAAAAAGTATAAGAAGAAGGGACATGCCAACATAGTGGACAAGAATGATGACATTGATGATCTATGTGCAATGCTTTCGGAATTCAACCTAGTTGGAAATCCGAAGGAGTGGTGGATTGACTCTAGAGCCACTCGACATGTTTGTGCTATCAAGGAAGCATTTGCGACTTACTCTACTGCCGGTCCCGAAGAAGATCTTTCCATGGGAAATACTGCAACAGCCAAGACTGAAGGTTTTGGGAAGATATTCCTGAAGATGACTTCCGGCAAGGTGTTAACGCTCAACAACATTCTTCATGTTCCTACTATTAGGAAGAATTTAGTTTCTACTTCTTTTCTTGTTAAGAATGGATTCAAATGTGTATTTGTTTCTGATAAAGTTGTTGTAAGCAAGAACGAAATGTATGTTGGAAAGGGCTACCTCACAGAGAAGAAGTACAAGACTGAAGATGCATGCCTGAAGAAGTTCGTGGTTGCCAAGTTTCTAGACTATAAAATGATAGACAGTAAAACTGCTGGAATCCAAGTTCAGGAGCTTCAACTTATTTTTCATGACCTTATTGTTGAAGGTATGGTCGTGAATGAAGCATTTAAAGTGGCTGCAATGATTGAAAAATTGCCTCCTTCGTGGAGAGATTTCAAGAACTATCTTAAGCACAAGCGCAAAGAAATGAAGTTGGAAGATCTTGTGATTCGTCTCAAGATTGAGGAAGATAACAAAACAGCCGAGAAGAAGTCTCGTGGAAATTCAACGATCATGGGAGCTAATATCGTTGAGGAGATTGATCCAAAAAGTAAGAAGAGAAAGAAGACTTCTGGACAGACTAAGGAGCAGAACAAAAAGAAATTCAAGGGCAGCTGCTACAATTGTGGAAAAACCGGTCACAAAGCCCCTGATTGTCATCTTCCAAAAAAGTATAAGAAGAAGGGACAGGCCAACATAGTGGAGAAGAATGATGACATTGATGATCTGTGTGCAATGCTTTCGGAATGCAACCTAGTTTGAAATCCGAAGGAGTGGTGGATTAACTCTGGAGCCACTCAACATGTTTGTGCTGTCAAGGAAGCATTTGCGACTTACTCTACTGCTGGTACCAAATAAGAGCTTTCCATGGTAAATACTGCAACAGCCAAGATTGAAGGTTATGGGAAGATATTCCTGAAGATGACTTCCGGCAAGGTGTTAACGCTCAACAACGTTCTTCATGTTCCTACTATTAGGAAGAATTTAGTTTCTACTTCTTTGCTTGTTAAGAATGGATTCAAATGTGTATTTGTTTCTGATAAAGTTGTTGTAAGCAAGAACGAAATGTATGTTGGAAAGGGCTACCTCACAGAGAAGAAGTACAAGACTGAAGATGCATGCTTGAAGAAGTTCGTGGTTGCCAAGTTTGTAGACTATAAAATGATAGACAGTAAAACTGTTGGAATCCAAGTTCAGGAGCTTCAACTTATTTTTCATGACCTTATTGCTGAAGGTATGGTCGTGAATGAAGAATTTCAAGTGGCTGCAATGATTGAAAAATTGCCTCCTTCGTGGAGTGATTTCAAGAACTATCTTTAGCGCAAGCGCGAAGAAATAAAGTTGGAAGATCTTGTGATTCGTCTCAAGATTGAGGAAGATAACAAAACAGCCGAGAAGAAGTCTCGTGGAAATTCAACGATCATGGGAGCTAATATCGTTGAGGAGATTGCTCCAAAAAGTAAGAAGAGAAAGAGGTCTTCTGGACAGACTAAGGAGCAGAACAAAAAGAAATTCAAGGGCAGCTGCTACAATTGTGGAAAAACCGGTCACAAAGCCCCTGATTGTTGTCTCCCGAAAAAGTATAAGAAGAAGGGACAGGCCAACTTAGTGGAGAAGAATGATGACATTCATGATCTATGTGCAATGCTTTCGGAATTCAACCTAGTTGGAAATCCGAAGTAGTGGTGGATTGACTCTAGAGCCACTCGACATGTTTGTGCTATCAAGGAAGCATTTGTGACTTACTCTACTGCTGGTCCCGAAGAAGTTCTTTCCATGGGAAATACTGCAACAGCCAAGATTGAAGGTTATGGGAAGATATTCCTGAAGATGACTTCCGGCAAGGTGTTAACGCTCAACAACGTCCTTCATGTCCCTACTATTAGGAAGAATTTAGTTTCTACTTCTTTGCTTGTTAAGAATGGATTCAAATGTGTATTTGTTTCTGATAAAGTTATTGTAAGCAAGAACGAAATGTATGTTGGAAAGGGCTACCTCACAGAGAAGAAGTACAAGACTGAAGATGCATGCTTGAAGAAGTTCATGGTTGCCAAGTTTCTAGACTATAAAATGATAGACAGTAAAACTGTTGGAATCCAAGTTCAGGAGCTTCAACTTATTTTTCATGACCTTATTGCTGAAGGTATGGTCGTGAATGAAGCACTTAAAGTTGCTGCAATGATTGAAAAATTGCCTCCTTCGTGGAGAGATTTCAAGAACTATCTTAAGCACAAGCGCAAAGAAATGAAGTTGAAAGATCTTGTGATTCGTCTCAAGATTGAGGAAGATAACGAAACAGCCGAGAAGAAGTATCATGGAAATTCAACGATCATGGGAGCTAATATCGTTGAGGAGATTGCTCAAAAAAGTAAGAAGAGAAAGAGGTCTTCTGGAAGAAGTATCGTGGAAATTCAACGATCATGGGAGCTAATATCGTTGAGGAGATTGCTCCAAAAAGTAAGAAGAGAAAGAGGTCTTCTGGACAGACTAAGGAGCAGAACAAAAAGAAATTCAAGGGCAGCTGCTACAATTGTGGAAAAACCGGTCACAAAGCCCCTGATTGTCATCTCCCGAAAAAGTATAAGAAGAAGGGACAGGCCATCATAGTGGAGAAGAATGATGACATTGATGATCTGTGTGCAATGTTTTCGGAATGCAACCTAGTTGGAAATCCGATGGAGTGGTGGATTGGCTCTGGAGCCACTGGACAAGTTTGTGCTGTCAAGGAAGCATTTGCGACTTACTCTACTGCTGGTCCCGAAGAAGTGCTTTCCATGGGAAATACTGCAAAAGCCAAGATTGAAGGTTATGGGAAGATATTCCTGAAGATGACTTCCGGCAAGGTGTTAACGCTCAACAACGTTCTTCATGTTCCTACTATTAGGAAGAATTTAGTTTCTACTTCTTTGCTTGTTAAGAATGGATTCAAATGTGTATTTGTTTCTGATAAAGTTGTTGTAAGCAAGAATGAAATTTATGTTGGAAAGGGCTACCTCACAGAGAAGAAGTACAAGACTGAAGATGCATGCTTGAAGAAGTTCGTGGTTGCCAAGTTTCTAGACTATAAAATGATAGACAGTAAAACTGTTGGAATCCAAGTTCAGGAGCTTCAACTTATTTTTCATGACCTTATTGTTGAAGGTATGGTCGTGAATGAAGAATTTAAAGTGGCTACAATGGTTGAAAAATTGCCTCCTTCATGGAGAGATTTCAAGAACTATCTTAAGCACAAGCGCAAAGAAATAAAGTTGGAAGATCATGTGATTCGTCTCAAGATTGAGGAAGATAACAAAACAGCCGAGAAGAAGTCTCGTGGAAATTCAACGATCATGGGAGCTAATATCGTTGAGGATATTGCTCCAAAAAGTAAGAAGAGAAAGAGGTCTTCTGGACAGACTAAGGAGCAGAACAAAAAGAAATTCAAGGGCATCTGCTACAATTGTGGAAAAACCGGTCACAAAATCCCTGATTGTCGTTTCCCGAAAAAGTATAAGAAGAAGGGACATGCTAACATAGTGGACAAGAATGATGACATTGATGATCTATGTGCAATGCTTTCGGAATTCAACCTAGTTGGAAATCCGAAGGAGTGGTGGATTGACTCTGGAGCCACTCAACATGTTTGTGCTGTCAGGGAAGCATTTGCGACTTACTCTACTGCTGGTCCCAAAGAAGAGCTTTCCATGGGAAATACTGCAACAGCCAAGATTGAAGGTTATGGGAAGATATTCCTGAAGATGACTTCCGGCAAGGTGTTAACGCTCAACAACGTTCTTCATGTTCCTACTATTAGGAAGAATTTAGTTTCTACTTCTTTGCTTGTTAAGAATGGATTCAAATGTGTATTTATTTCTGATAAAGTTGTTGTAAGCAAGAACGAAATGTATGTTGGAAAGGGCTACCTCACAGAGAAGAAGTACAAGACTGAAGATGCATGATTGAAGAAGTTCGTGGTTGCCAAGTTTCTAGACTATAAAATGATAGACAGTAAAACTGTTGGAATCCAAGTTCAGGAGCTTCAACTTATTTTTCATGACCTTATTGTTGAAGGTATGGTCGTGAATGAAGCATTTAAAGTGGCTGCAATGATTGAAAAATTGCCTCCTTCGTGGAGAGATTTCAAGAACTATCTTAAGCACAAGCGAAAAGAAATGAAGTTGAAAGATCTTGTGATTCGTCTCAAGATTGAGGAAGATAACAAAACAGCCGAGAAGAAGTCTCGTGGAAATTCAACGATCATGGGAGCTAATATCATTGAGGAGATTGCTCCAAAAAGTAAGAAGAGAAAGAGTCTTCTAGACAGACTAAGGATCAGAACAAAAAGAAATTCAAGGGCAGCTGCTACAATTGTGGAAAAATCGGTCACAAAGCCCCTGATTGTCGTCTCCCGAAAAAGTATAAGAAGAAGGGACATGCCAACATAGTGGAGAAGAATGATGACATTGATGATCTATGTGCAATGCTTTCGGAATTCAACCTAGTTGGAAATTCGAAGGAGTGGTGGATTGACTCTAGAGCCACTCGACATGTTTGTGCTATCAAGGAAGCATTTGCGACTTACTCTACTGCTGGTCCCGAAGAAGTTCTTTCCATGGGAAATACTGCAACAGCCAAGATTGAAGGTTTTGGGAAGATATTCCTGAAGATGACTTCCGGCAAGGTGTTAACGCTCAACAACGTTCTTCATGTTCCTACTATTAGGAAGAATTTAGTTTCTACTTCTTTTCTTGTTAAGAATGGATTCAAATGTGTATTTGTTTCTGATAAAGTTGTTGTAAGCAAGAACGAAATGTATGTTGGAAAGGGCTACCTCACAGAGAAGAAGTACAAGACTGAAGATGCATGCTTGAAGAAGTTCGTGGTTGCCAAGTTTCTAGACTATAAAATGATAGACAGTAAAACTGTTGGAATCCAAGTTCAGGAGCTTCAACTTATTTTTCATGACCTTATTGTTGAAGGTATGGTCGTGAATGAAGCATTTAAAGTGGCTGCAATGATTGAAAAATTGCCTCCTTCGTGGAGAGATTTCAAGAACTATCTTAAGCACAAGCGAAAAGAAATGAAGTTGAAAGATCTTGTGATTCGTCTGAAGATTGAGGAAGATAACAAAACAGCCGAGAAGAAGTCTCGTGGAAATTCAACGATCATGGGAGCTAATATCGTTGAGGAGATTGCTCCAAAAAGTAAGAAGAGAAAGAGTCTTCTAGACAGACTAAGGATCAGAACAAAAAGAAATTCAAGGGCAGCTGCTACAATTGTGGAAAAACCGGTCACAAAGCCCCTGATTGTCGTCTCCCGAAAAAGTATAAGAAGAAGGGACAGGCCAACATAGTGCAGAAGAATGATGACATTGATGATCTGTGTGCAATGATTTCGGAATGCAACCTAGTTGGAAATCCGAAGGAGTGGTGGATTGACTCTGGAGCTACTCAACATGTTTGTGCTGTCAGGGAAGCATTTGCGACTTACTCTACTGCTGGTCCCAAAGAAGAGCTTTCCATGGGAAATACTGCAACAGCCAAGATTGAAGGTTATGGGAAGATATTCCTGAAGATGACTTCCGGCAAGGTGTTAACGCTCAACAACGTTCTTCATGTTCCTACTATTAGGAAGAATTTAGTTTCTAATTCTTTGCTTGTTAAGAATGGATTCAAATGTGTATTTGTTTCTGATAAAGTTGTAGTAAGCAAGAACGAAATGTATGTTGGAAAGGGCTACCTCACAGAGAAGAAGTACAAGACTGAAGATGCATGCTTGAAGAAGTTGGTGGTTGCCAAGTTTCTAGATTATAAAATAATAGACAGTAAAACTATTGGAATCCAAGTTCAGGAGCTTCAACTTATTTTTCATGAACTTATTGTTGAAGGTATGGTCGTTAATGAAGCATTTAAAGTGGCTGCAATGATTAAAAAATTGCCTCCTTCGTGGAGAGATTTCAAGAACTATCTTAAGCACAAGCGCAAAGAAATAAAGTTGGAAGATCTTGTGATTCGTCTCAAGATTGAGGAAGATAACAAAACAGCCGAGAAGAAGTCTCGTGGAAATTCAACAATCATGGGAGCTAATATCGTTGAGGATATTTCTCCAAAATGTAAGAAGAGAAAGAGGTCTTCTGGACAGACTAAGGAGCAGAACAAAAAGAAATTCAAGGGCAGCTGCTACAATTGTGAAAAAATCGGTCACAAAGCCCCTGATTGTCGTCTCCCGAAAAAGTATAAGAAGAAGGGACATGCCAACATAGTGGAGAAGAATGATGACATTGATGATCTATGTGCAATGCTTTCGGAATTCAACCTAGTTGGAAATCCGAAGGAGTGGTGGATTGACTCTAGAGCCACTCAACATGTTTGTGCTATCAAGGAAGCATTTGCGACTTACTCTACTGCTGGTCCCGAAGAAGTTCTTTCCATGGGAAATACTGCAACAGCCAAGATTGAAGGTTTTGGGAAGATATTCCTGAAGATGACTTCCGGCAAGGTGTTAACGCTCAACAACGTTCTTCATGTTCCTACTATTAGGAAGAATTTAGTTTCTACTTCTTTTCTTGTTAAGAATGGATTCAAATGTGTATTTGTTTCTGATAAAGTTGTTGTAAGCAAGAACGAAATGTATGTTGGAAAGGGCTACCTCACAGAGAAGAAGTACAAGACTGAAGATGCATGCTTGAAGAAGTTCGTGGTTGCCAAGTTTCTAGACTATAAAATGATAGACAGTAAAACTGTTGGAATCCAAGTTCAGGAGCTTCAACTTATTTTTCATGACCTTATTGTTGAAGGTATGGTCGTGAATGAAGCATTTAAAGTGGCTGCAATGATTGAAAAATTGCCTCCTTCGTGGAGAGATTTCAAGAACTATCTTAAGCACAAGCGAAAAGAAATGAAGTTGGAAGATCTTGTGATTCGTCTCAAGATTGAGGAAGATAACAAAACAGCCGAGAAGAAGTCTCGTGGAAATTCAACGATCATGGGAGCTAATATCGTTGAGGAGATTGCTCCAAAAAGTAAGAAGAGAAAGAGGTCTTCAAGACAGACTAAGGAGCAGAACAAAAAGAAATTCAAGGGCAGCTGCTACAATTGTGGAAAAACCGGTCACAAAGCCCCTGATTGTCGTCTCCAGAAAAAGTATAAGAAGAAGGGACAGGACAAAATAGTGCAGAAGAATGATGACATTGATGATCTGTGTGCAATGCTTTCGGAATGCAACCTAGTTGGAAATCCGAAGGAGTGGTGGATTGACTCTGGAGCCACTCAACATGTTTGTGCTGTCAGGGAAGCATTTGCGACTTACTCTACTGCTGGTCCCAAAGAAGAGCTTTCCATGGGAAATACTGCAACAGCCAAGATTGAAGGTTATGGGAAGATATTCCTGAAGATGACTTCCGGCAAGGTGTTAACGCTCAACAACGTTCTTCATGTTCCTACTATTAGGAAGAATTTACTTTCTACTTCTTTGCTTGTTAAGAATGGATTCAAATGTGTATTTATTTCTGATAAAGTTGTTGTAAGCAAGAACGAAATGTATGTTGGAAAGGGCTACCTCACAGAGAAGAAGTACAAAACTGAAGATGCATGATTGAAGAAGTTCGTGGTTGCCAAGTTTCTAGACTATAAAATGATAGACAGTAAAACTGTTGGAATCCAAGTTCAGGAGCTTCAACTTATTTTTCATGACCTTATTGTTGAAGGTATGGTCGTGAATGAAGCATTTAAAGTGGCTGCAATGATTGAAAAATTGCCTCCTTCGTGGAGAGATTTCAAGAACTATCTTAAGCACAAGCGCAAAGAAATGAAGTTGGAAGATCTTGTGATTCGTCTCAAGATTTAGGAAGATAACAAAACAGCCGAGAAGAAGTCTCGTGGAAATTCAACGATCATGGGAGCTAATATCGTTGAGGAGATTGCTCCAAAAAGTAAGAAGAGAAAGAGGTCTTCTGGACAGACTAAGGAGCAGAAAAAAAAGAAATTCAAGGGCAGCTGCTACAATTGTGGAAAAACCGGTAACAAAGCCCCTGATTGTCGTCTCCCGAAAAAGTATAAGAAGAAGGGACAGGCCAACATAGTGGAGAAGAATGATGACATTGATGATCTATGTGCAATGCTTTCGGAATTCAACCTAGTTGGAAATCCGAAGGAGTGGTGGATTGACTCTAAAGCCACTCGACATGTTTGTGCTATCAAGGAAGCATTTGCGACTTGCTCTACTGCTGGTCCCGAAGAAGATCTTTCCATGGGAAATACTGCAACCGCCAAGATTGAAGGTTATGGGAAGATATTCCTGAAGATGACTTCCGGCAAGGTGTTAACGCTCAACAACGTTCTTCATGTTCCTACTATTAGGAAGAATTTAGTTTCTACTTCTTTTCTTGTTAAGAATGGATTCAAATGTGTATTTGTTTCTGATAAAGTTGTTGTAAGCAAGAACGAAATGTATGTTGGAAAGGGCTACCTCACAGAGAAGAAGTACAAGACTGAAGATGCATGCTTGAAGAAGTTCGTGGTTGCCAAGTTTCTAGACTATAAAATGATAGACAGTAAAACTGTTGGAATCCAAGTTCAGGAGCTTCAACTTATTTTTCATGACCTTATTGTTGAAGGTATGGTCGTGAATGAAGCATTTAAAGGGGCTGCAACGATTGAAAAATTGCCTCCTTCGTGGAGAGATTTCAAGAACTATCTTATGCACAAGCGAAAAGAAATGAAGTTGGAAGATCTTGTGATTCGTCTCAAGATTGAGGAAGATAACAAAACAGCCGAGAAGAAGTCTCGTGGAAATTCAACGATCATGGGAGCTAATATCGTTGAGGAGATTGCTCCAAAAAGTAAGAAGAGAAAGAGGTCTTCAAGACAGACTAAGGAGCAGAACAAAAAGAAATTCAAGGGCAGCTGCTACAATTGTGGAAAAACCGGTCACAAAGCCCCTGATTGTCGTCTCCCGAAAAAGTATAAGAAGAAGGGACAGGCCAACATAGTGCAGAAGAATGATGACATTGATGATCTGTGTGCAATGCTTTCGGAATGCAACCTAGTTGGAAATCCGAAGGAGTGGTGGATTAACTCTGGAGCTACTCAACATGTTTGTGCTGTCAGGGAAGCATTTGCGACTTACTCTACTGCTGGTCCCAAAGAAGAGCTTTCCATGGGAAATACTGCAACAGCCAAGATTGAAGGTTATGGGAAGATATTCCTGAAAATGACTTCCGGCAAGGTGTTAACGCTCAACAACGTTCTTCATGTTCCTACTATTAGGAAGAATTTAGTTTCTACTTCTTTGCTTGTTAAGAATGGATTCAAATGTGTATTTGTTTCTGATAAAGTTGTTGTAAGCAAGAACGAAATGTATGTTGGAAAGGGCTACCTCACAGAGAAGAAGTACAAGACTGAAGATGCATGCTTGAAGAAGTTGGTGGTTGCCAAGTTTCTAGATTATAAAATAATAGACAGTAAAACTATTGGAATCCAAGTTCAGGAGCTTCAACTTATTTTTCATGACCTTATTGTTGAAGGTATGGTCGTTAATGAAGCATTTAAAGTGGCTGCAATGATTGAAAAATTGCCTCCTTCGTGGAGAGATTTCAAGAACTATTTTAAGCACAAGCGCAAAGAAATAAAGTTGGAAGATCTTGTGATTCGTCTCAAGATTGAGGAAGATAACAAAACAGCCGAGAAGAAGTCTCGTGGAAATTCAACAATCATGGGAGCTAATATCGTTGAGGATATTTCTCCAAAATGTAAGAAGAGAAAGAGGTCTTCTGGACAGACTAAGGAGCAGAACAAAAAGAAATTCAAGGGCAGCTGCTACAATTGTGGAAAAACCGGTCACAAAGCCCCTGATTGTCGTCTCCCGAAAAAGTATAAGAAGAAGGGACATGCCAACATAGTGGAGAAGAATGATGACATTGATGATCTATGTGCAATGCTTTCGGAATTCAACCTAGTTGGAAATCCGAAGGAGTGGTGGATTGACTCTAGAGCCACTCGACATGTTTGTGCTATCAAGGAAGCATTTGCGACTTGCTCTACTGCTGGTCCCGAAGAAGATCTTTCCATGGGAAATACTGCAACCGCCAAGATTGAAGGTTATGGGAAGATATTCCTGAAGATGACTTCCGGCAAGGTGTTAACGCTCAACAACGTTCTTCATGTTCCTACTATTAGGAAGAATTTAGTTTCTACTTCTTTGCTTGTTAAGAATGGATTCAAATGTGTATTTATTTCTGATAAAGTTGTTGTAAGCAAGAACGAAATGTATGTTGGAAAGGGCTACCTCACAGAGAAGAAGTACAAGACTGAAGATGCATGATTGAAGAAGTTCGTGGTTGCCAAGTTTCTAGACTATAAAATGATAGACAGTAAAACTGTTGGAATCCAAGTTCAGGAGCTTCAACTTATTTTTCATGACCTTATTGTTGAAGGTATGGTCGTGAATGAAGCATTTAAAGTGGCTGCAATGATTGAAAAATTGCCTCCTTCGTGGAGAGATTTCAAGAACTATCTTAAGCACAAGCGAAAAGAAATGAAGTTGGAAGATCTTGTGATTCGTCTCAAGATTGAGGAAGATAACAAAACAGCCGAGAAGAAGTCTCGTGGAAATTCAACGATCATGGGAGCTAATATCGTTGAGGAGATTGCTCCAAAAAGTAAGAAGAGAAAGAGGTCTTCAAGACAGACTAAGGAGCAGAACAAAAAGAAATTCAAGGGCAGCTGCTACAATTGTGGAAAAACCGGTCACAAAGCCCCTGATTGTCGTCTCCCGAAAAAGTATAAGAAGAAGGGACAGGCCAACATAGTGCAGAAGAATGATGACATTGATGATCTGTGTGCAATGCTTTCGGAATGCAACCTAGTTGGAAATCCGAAGGAGTGGTGGATTGACTCTGGAGCCACTCAACATGTTTGTGCTGTCAGGGAAGCATTTGCGACTTACTCTACTGCTGGTCCCAAAGAAGAGCTTTCCATGGGAAATACTGCAACAGCCAAGATTGAAGGTTATGGGAAGATATTCCTGAAGATGACTTCCGGCAAGGTGTTAACGCTCAACAACGTTCTTCATGTTCCTACTATTAGGAAGAATTTAGTTTCTACTTCTTTGCTTGTTAAGAATGGATTCAAATGTGTATTTATTTCTGATAAAGTTGTTGTAAGCAAGAACGAAATGTATGTTGGAAAGGGCTACCTCACAGAGAAGAAGTACAAGACTGAAGATGCATGATTGAAGAAGTTCGTGGTTGCCAAGTTTCTAGACTATAAAATGATAGACAGTAAAACTGTTGGAATCCAAGTTCAGGAGCTTCAACTTATTTTTCATGACCTTATTGTTGAAGGTATGGTCGTGAATGAAGCATTTAAAGTGGCCGCAATGATTGAAAGTTTGCCTCCTTCGTGGAGAGATTTCAAGAACTATCTTAAGCACAAGCGCAAAGAAATGAAGTTGGAAGATCTTGTGATTCGTCTCAAGATTGAGGAAGATAACAAAACAGCCGAGAAGAAGTCACGTGGAAATTCAACGATCATGGGAGCTAATATAGTTGAGGAGATTGCTCCAAAAAGTAAGAAGAGAAAGAGGTCTTCTGGACAGACTAAGGAGCAGAACAAAAAGAAATTCAAGGGCAGCTGCTACAATTGTGGAAAAATCGGTCACAAAGCCCCTGATTGTCGTCTCCCGAAAAAGTATAAGAAGAAGGGGCATGCCAACATAGTGGAGAAGAATTATGACATTGATGATCTATGTGCAATGCTTTCGGAATTCAACCTAGTTGGAAATTCGAAGGAGTGGTGGATTGATTCTAGAGCCACTCGACATGTTTGTGCTATCAAGGAAGCATTTGCGACTTACTCTACTGCTGGTCCCGAAGAAGTTCTTTCCATGGGAAATACTGCAACAGCCAAGATTGAAGGTTTTGGGAAGATATTCCTGAAGATGACTTCCGGCAAGGTGTTAACGCTCAACAACGTTCTTCATGTTCCTACTATTAGGAAGAATTTAGTTTCTACTTCTTTTCTTGTTAAGAATGGATTCAAATGTGTATTTGTTTCTGATAAAGTTGTTGTAAGCAAGAACAAAATGTATGTTGGAAAGGGCTACCTCACAGAGAAGAAGTACAAGACTGAAGATGCATGCTTGAAGAAGTTCGTGGTTGCCAAGTTTCTAGACTATAAAATGATAGACAGTAAAACTGTTGGAATCCAAGTTCAGGAGCTTCAACTTATTTTTCATGACCTTATTGTTGAAGGTATGGTCGTGAATAAAGCATTTAAAGTGGCTGCAATGATTGAAAAATTGCCTCCTTCGTGGAGAGATTTCAAGAACTATCTTAAGCACAAGCGAAAAGAAATGAAGTTGGAAGATCTTGTGATTCGTCTCAAGATTGAGGAAGATAACAAAACAGCCGAGAAGAAGTCTCGTGGAAATTCAACGATCATGGGAGCTAATATCGTTGAGGAGATTGCTCCAAAAAGTAAGAAGAGAAAGAGGTCTTCAAGACAGACTAAGGAGCAGAACAAAAAGAAATTCAAGGGCAGCTGCTACAATTGTGGAAAAATCGGTCACAAAGCCCCTGATTGTCGTCTCCCGAAAAAGTATAAGAAGAAGGGACAGGCCAACATAGTGCAGAAGAATGATGACATTGATGATCTGTGTGCAATGCTTTCGGAATGCAACCTAGTTGGAAATCCGAAGGAGTGGTGGATTGACTCTGGAGCCACTCAACATGTTTGTGCTGTCAGGGAAGCATTTGCGACTTACTCTACTGCTGGTCCCAAAGAAGAGCTTTCCATGGGAAATACTGCAACAGCCAAGATTGAAGGTTATGGGAAGATATTCCTGAAGATGACTTCCGGCAAGGTGTTAACGCTCAACAACGTTCTTCATGTTCCTACTATTAGGAAGAATTTAGTTTCTAATTCTTTGCTTGTTAAGAATGGATTCAAATGTGTATTTATTTCTGATAAAGTTGTTGTAAGCAAGAACGAAATGTATGTTGGAAAGGGCTACCTCACAGAGAAGAAGTACAAGACTGAAGATGCATGATTGAAGAAGTTCGTGGTTGCCAAGTTTCTAGACTATAAAATGATAGACAGTAAAACTGTTGGAATCCAAGTTCAGGAGCTTCAACTTATTTTTCATGACCTTATTGTTTAAGGTATGGTCGTGAATGAAGCATTTAAAGTGGCTGCAATGATTGAAAAATTGCCTCCTTCGTGGAGAGATTTCAAGAACTATCTTAAGCACAAGCGCAAAGAAATGAAGTTGGAAGATCTTGTGATTCGTCTCAAGATTTAGGAAGATAACAAAACAGCCGAGAAGAAGTCTCGTGGAAATTCAACAATTATGGGAGCTAATATCGTTGAGGAGATTGCTCCAAAAAGTAAGAAGAGAAAGAGGTCTTCTGGACAGACTAAGGAGCAGAACAAAAAGAAATTCAAGGGCAGCTGCTACAATTGTGGAAAAACCGGTCACAAAGCCCCTGATTGTCGTCTCCCGAAAAGGTATAAGAAGAAGGGACAGGCCAACATAGTGGAGAAGAATGATGACATTGATGATCTATGTGCAATGCTTTCGGAATTCAACCTAGTTGGAAATCCGAAGGAGTGGTGGATTGACTCTAGAGCCACTCGACATGTTTGTGCTATCAAGGAAGCATTTGCGACTTGCTCTACTGCTGGTCCCGAAGAAGATCTTTCCATGGGAAATACTGCAACCGCCAAGATTGAAGGTTATGGGAAGATATTCCTGAAGATGACTTCCGGCAAGGTGTTAACGCTCAACAACGTTCTTCATGTTCCTACTATTAGGAAGAATTTGGTTTCTACTTCTTTTCTTGTTAAGAATGGATTCAAATGTGTATTTGTTTCTGATAAAGTTGTTGTAAGCAAGAACGAAATGTATGTTGGAAAGGGCTACCTCACAGAGAAGAAGTACAAGACTGAAGATGCATGCTTGAAGAAGTTCGTGGTTGCCAAGTTTCTAGACTATAAAATGATAGACAGTAAAACTGTTGGAATCCAAGTTCAGGAGCTTCAACTTATTTTTCATGACCTTATTGTTGAAGGTATGGTCGTGAATGAAGCATTTAAAGTGGCTGCAATGATTGAAAAATTGCCTCCTTCGTGGAGAGATTTCAAGAACTATCTTAAGCACATTCGAAAAGAAATGAAGTTGGAAGATCTTGTGATTCGTCTAAAGATTGAGGAAGATAACAAAACAGCCGAGAAGAAGTCTCGTGGAAATTCAACGATCATGGGAGCTAATATCGTTGAGGAGATTGCTCCAAAAAGTAAGAAGAGAAAGAGGTCTTCTAGACAGACTAAGGAGCAGAACAAAAAGAAATTCAAGGGCAGCTGCTACAATTGTGGAAAAACCGGTCACAAAGCCCCTGATTGTCGTCTCCCGAAAAAGTATAAGAAGAAGGGACAGGCCAACATAGTGCAGAAGAATGATGACATTGATGATCTGTGTGCAATGCTTTCGGAATGCAACCTAGTTGGAAATCCGAAGGAGTGGTGGATTGACTCTGGAGCCACTCAACATGTTTGTGCTGTCAGGGAAGCATTTGCGACTTACTCTACTGCTGGTCCCAAAGAAGAGCTTTCCATGGGAAATACTGCAACAGCCAAGATTGAAGGTTATGGGAAGATATTCCTGAAAATGACTTCCGGCAAGGTGTTAACGCTCAACAACGTTCTTCATGTTCCTACTATTAGGAAGAATTTAGTTTCTACTTCTTTGCTTGTTAAGAATGGATTCAAATGTGTATTTGTTTCTGATAAAGTTGTTGTAAGCAAGAACGAAATGTATGTTGGAAAGGGCTACCTCACAGAGAAGAAGTACAAGACTGAAGATGCATGCTTGAAGAAGTTGGTGGTTGCCAAGTTTCTAGATTATAAAATAATAGACAGTAAAACTATTGGAATCCAAGTTCAGGAGCTTCAACTTATTTTTCATGACCTTATTGTTGAAGGTATGGTCGTTAATGAAGCATTTAAAGTGGCTGCAATGATTGAAAAATTGCCTCCTTCGTGGAGAGATTTCAAGAACTATTTTAAGCACAAGCGCAAAGAAATAAAGTTGGAAGATCTTGTGATTCGTCTCAAGATTGAGGAAGATAACAAAACAGCCGAGAAGAAGTCTCGTGGAAATTCAACAATCATGGGAGCTAATATCGTTGAGGATATTTCTCCAAAATGTAAGAAGAGAAAGAGGTCTTCTGGACAGACTAAGGAGCAGAACAAAAAGAAATTCAAGGGCAGCTGCTACAATTGTGGAAAAACCGGTCACAAAGCCCCTGATTGTCGTCTCCCGAAAAAGTATAAGCAGAAGGGACAGGCCAACATAGTGGAGAAGAATGATGACATTGATGATCTATGTGCAATGCTTTCGGAATTCAACCTAGTTGGAAATCCGAAGGAGTGGTGGATTGACTCTAGAGCCACTCGACATGTTTGTGCTATCAAGGAAGCATTTGCGACTTGCTCTACTGCTGGTCCCGAAGAAGATCTTTCCATGGGAAATACTGCAACCGCCAAGATTGAAGGTTATGGGAAGATATTCCTGAAGATGACTTCCGGCAAGGTGTTAACGCTCAACAACGTTCTTCATGTTCCTACTATTAGGAAGAATTTAGTTTCTACTTCTTTGCTTGTTAAGAATGGATTCAAATGTGTATTTATTTCTGATAAAGTTGTTGTAAGCAAGAACGAAATGTATGTTGGAAAGGGCTACCTCACAGAGAAGAAGTACAAGACTGAAGATGCATGATTGAAGAAGTTCGTGGTTGCCAAGTTTCTAGACTATAAAATGATAGACAGTAAAACTGTTGGAATCCAAGTTCAGGAGCTTCAACTTATTTTTCATGACCTTATTGTTGAAGGTATGGTCGTGAATGAAGCATTTAAAGTGGCTGCAATGATTGAAAAATTGCCTCCTTCGTGGAGAGATTTCAAGAACTATCTTAAGCACAAGCGCAAAGAAATGAAGTTGGAAGATCTTGTGATTCGTCTCAAGATTGAGGAAGATAACAAAACAGCCGAGAAGAAGTCTCGTGGAAATTCAACGATCATGGGAGCTAATATCGTTGAGGAGATTGCTCCAAAAAGTAAGAAGACAAAGAGGTCTTCTGGACAGACTAAGGAGCAGAACAAAAAGAAATTCAAGGGCAGCTGCTACAATTGTGGAAAAACGGGTCACAAAGCCCCTGATTGTTGTCTCCCGAAAAAGTATAAGAAGAAGGGACAGGCCAACATAGTGGAGAAGAATGATGACATTCATGATCTATGTGCAATGCTTTCGGAATTCAACCTAGTTGGAAATCCGAAGTAGTGGTGGATTGACTCTAGAGCCACTCGACATGTTTGTGCTATCAAGGAAGCATTTGTGACTTACTCTACTGCTGGTCCCGAAGAAGCTCTTTCCATGGGAAATACTGCAACAGCCAAGATTGAAGGTTTTGTGAAGATATTCCTGAAGATGACTTCCGGTAAGGTGTTAACGCTCAACAACGTTCTTCATGTTCCTACTATTAGGAAGAATTTAGTTTCTACTTCTTTTCTTGTTAAGAATGGATTCAAATGTGTATTTGTTTCTGATAAAGTTGTTGTAAGCAAGAACGAAATGTATGTTGGAAAGGGCTACCTCACAGAGAATAAGTACAAGACTGAAGATGCATGCTTGAAGAAGTTCGTGGTTGCCAAGTTTCTAGACTATAAAATGATAGACAGTAAAACTGTTGGAATCCAAGTTCAGGAGCTTCAACTTATTTTTCATGACCTTATTGTTGAAGGTATGGTCGTGAATGAAGCATTTAAAGTGGCTGCAATGATTGAAAAATTGCCTCCTTCGTGGAGAGATTTCAAGAACTATCTTAAGCACAAGCGAAAAGAAATGAAGTTGAAAGATCTTGTGATTCGTCTCAAGATTGAGGAAGATAACAAAACAGCCGAGAAGAAATCTCGTGGAAATTCAACGATCATGGGAGCTAATATCGTTGAGGAGATTGCTCCAAAAAGTAAGAAGAGAAAGAGTCTTCTAGACAGACTAAGGATCAGAACAAAAAGAAATTCAAGGGCAGCTGCTACAATTGTGGAAAAACCGGTCACAAAGCCCCTGATTGTCGTCTCCCGAAAAAGTATAAGAAGAAGGGACAGGCCAACATAGTGCAGAAGAATGATGACATTGATGATCTGTGTGCAATGCTTTCGGAATGCAACCTAGTTGGAAATCCGAAGGAGTGGTGGATTGACTCTGGAGCCACTCAACATGTTTGTGCTGTCAGGGAAGCATTTGCGACTTACTCTATTGCTGGTCCCAAAGAAGAGCTTTCCATGGGAAATACTGCAACAGCCAAGATTGAAGGTTTTGGGAAGATATTCCTGAAGATGACTTCCGGCAAGGTGTTAACGCTCAACAACGTTCTTCATGTTCCTACTATTAGGAAGAATTTAGTTTCTACTTCTTTGCTTGTTAAGAATGGATTCAAATGTGTATTTGTTTCTGATAAAGTTGTTGTAAGCAAGAACGAAATGTATGTTGGAAAGGGCTACCTCACAGAGAAGAAGTACAAGACTGAAGATGCATGCTTGAAGAAGTTGGTGGTTGCCAAGTTTCTAGATTATAAAATAATAGACAGTAAAACTATTGGAATCCAAGTTCAGGAGCTTCAACTTATTTTTCATGACCTTATTGTTGAAGGTATGGTCGTTAATGAAGCATTTAAAGTGGCTGCAATGATTAAAAAATTGCCTCCTTCGTGGAGAGATTTCAAGAACTATTTTAAGCACAAGCGCAAAGAAATAAAGTTGGAAGATCTTGTGATTCGTCTCAAGATTGAGGAAGATAACAAAACAGCCGAGAAGAAGTCTCGTGGAAATTCAACAATCATGGGAGCTAATATCGTTGAGGATATTTCTCCAAAATGTAAGAAGAGAAAGAGGTCTTCTGGACAGACTAAGGAGCAGAACAAAAAGAAATTCAAGGGCAGCTGCTACAATTGTGGAAAAACCGGTCATAAAGCCCCTGATTGTCGTCTCCCGAAAAAGTATAAGAAGAAAGGACAGGCCAACATAGTGGAGAAGAATGATGACATTGATGATCTATGTGCAATGCTTTCGGAATTCAACCTAGTTGGAAATCCGAAGTAGTGGTGGATTGACTCTAGAGCCACTCGACATGTTTGTGCTATCAAGGAAGCATTTGCGACTTGCTCTACTGCTGGTCCCGAAGAAGATCTTTCCATGGGAAATACTGCAACCGCCAAGATTGAAGGTTATGGGAAGATATTCCTGAAGATGACTTCCGGCAAGGTGTTAACGCTCAACAACGTTCTTCATGTTCCTACTATTAGGAAGAATTTAGTTTCTACTTCTTTGCTTGTTAAGAATGGATTCAAATGTGTATTTGTTTCTGATAAAGTTGTTGTAAGCAAGAACGAAATGTATGTTGGAAAGGGCTACCTCACAGAGAAGAAGTACAAGACTGAAGATGCATGCTTGAAGAAGTTCGTGGTTGCCAAGTTTCTAGACTATAAAATGATAGACAGTAAAACTGTTGGAATCCAAGTTCAGGCGCTTCAACTTATTTTTCATGACCTTATTGTTGAAGGTATGGTTGTTAATGAAGCATTTAAAGTGGCTGCAATGATTGAAAAATTGCCTCCTTCGTGGAGAAATTTCAAGAACTATCTTAAGCACAAGCGCAAAGAAATGAAGTTTGAAGATCTTATGATTCGTCTCAAGATTGAGGAAGATAACAAAATAACCGAGAAGAAGTCTCGTGGAAATTCAACGATCATGGGAGCTAATATCGTTGAGGATATTTCTCCAAAATGTAAGAAGAGAAAGAGGTCTTCTGGACAGACTAAGGAGCAGAACAAAAAGAAATTCAAGGGTAGCTGCTACAATTGTGGAAAAACCGGTCACAAAGCCCCTGATTGTCGTCTCCCGAAAAAGTATAAGAAGAAGGGACAGGCCAACATAGTGGAGAAGAATGATGACATTGATGATCTGTGTGCAATGCTTTCGGAATTCAACCTAGTTGGAAATCCGAAGTAGTGGTGGATTGACTCTGGAGCCACTCGATATGTTTGTGCTGTCAAGGAAGCATTTGCGACTTGCTCTACTGCTGGTCCCGAAGAAGATCTTTCCATGGGAAATACTGCAACCGCCAAGATTGAAGGTTATGGGAAGATATTCCTGAAGATGACTTCCGGCAAGGTGTTAACGCTCAACAACGTTCTTCATGTTCCTACTATTAGGAAGAATTTAGTTTCTACTTCTTTGCTTGTTAAGAATGGATTCAAATGTGTATTTGTTTCTGATAAAGTTGTTGTAAGCAAGAACGAAATGTATGTTGGAAAGGGCTACCTCACAGAGAAGAAGTACAAGACTGAAGATGCATGCTTGAAGAAGTTCGTGGTTGCCAAGTTTCTAGACTATAAAATGATAGACAGTAAAACTGTTGGAATCCAAGTTCAGGCGCTTCAACTTATTTTTCATGACCTTATTGTTGAAGGTATGGTTGTTAATGAAGCATTTAAAGTGGCTGCAATGATTGAAAAATTGCCTCCTTCGTGGAGAAATTTCAAGAACTATCTTAAGCACAAGCGCAAAGAAATGAAGTTTGAAGATCTTATGATTCGTCTCAAGATTGAGGAAGATAACAAAATAACCGAGAAGAAGTCTCGTGGAAATTCAACGATCATGGGAGCTAATATCGTTGAGGATATTTCTCCAAAATGTAAGAAGAGAAAGAGGTCTTCTGGACAGACTAAGGAGCAGAACAAAAAGAAATTCAAGGGTAGCTGCTACAATTGTGGAAAAACCGGTCACAAAGCCCCTGATTGTCGTCTCCCGAAAAAGTATAAGAAGAAGGGACAGGCCAACATAGTGGAGAAGAATGATGACATTGATGATCTGTGTGCAATGCTTTCGGAATGCAACCTAGTTGGAAATCCGAAGGAGTGGTGGATTGACTCTGGAGCCACTCGACATGTTTGTGCTGTCAAGGAAGCATTTGCGACTTACTCTACTGCTGGTCCCGAAGAAGAGCTTTCCATGGGAAATACTGCAACAACCAAGATTGAAGGTTATGGGAAGATATTCCTGAAGATGACTTCCGGCAAGGTGTTAACGCTTAACAACGTTCTTCATGTTCCTACTATTAGGAAGAATTTAGTTTCTACTTCTTTGCTTGTTAAGAATGGATTCAAATGTGTATTTGTTTCTGATAAAGTTGTTGTAAGCAAGAACGAAATGTATGTTGGAAAGGGCTACCTCACAGAGGGCCTCTTCAAACTAAATATAATGGTTGTTGACAGTATGAATAAAATTGCAGTTTCTTCTTATTTATTGGAGTCAAATGATATATGGCATATTCGTTTAGGAGATGTCAATTACAAAACCTTGCGGAAGTTAATTAATTTAGAAGTGTTGCCTAAATTCGAGTGTAATAAATCAAAATGTCAAATATGTTTTGAGTCTAAGTTTGTAAAATATCCTTATAAGTCTATTGAAAGGAATTCAAATACTTTAGAATTAATTCATACTGACATTTGTGATATGAAGTCGACACCATCTCGAGGTGAGAAAAAGCATTTTATTACTTTTATTGACTTCTGCACTCGATATTGTTATGTTTATTTGCTTAATAGTTAGGATGAAGCAATTGAAGCATTTAAGCAATACAAGAATGAAGTGGAGAATCAATTGAATAAAAAGATCAAAATGATTAGAAGTGATAGGGGTGGAGAATATGAATTTCCATTTGCAGAAATGTGTTCGAAATATGGAATTATTCATCAAACTACTGCACCTTACACACCTCAATCCAATGAAATTGCGGAAAGGAAAAATCAGACATTAAAGGAAATGATGAATTCTTTATTAATAAGTTCCGGATTACCGCAGAGTTTGTGGGGTGAAGCTATCCTTACAGCTAACCGAATACTCAACAGAGTACCCCACAGCAAAACGCAATCTATTCCATATGAAAAATGGAAAGGAAGAAAACCCAACTTGAAATATTTCAAAGTGTGGGGGTGTCTAGCAAAGGTACAAGTTCCTTTACCTAAAAGGGTTAAAATCGGACCAAAAACTATTGATTGCGTTTTCATTGGATATGCTACAAACAGTAAAGCATGTCGGTTTTTGGTTCATAAATCCGATAATCCCGAAATTCACATTAATACAGTAATGAAAACAGATAATGCTGAATTCTTTGAAAGCTTCTATCCGTATAAAACTGAATGTGAGTCGTTAAGTGAAAGACCTAAACGACCTCGGGAAGAACCAAAGGAAAATACTCCAAGTATAGAAGATCCAAGGCGTAGCAAACGTCAAAGAACATCTACTTCCTTTGGACCAGATTTTGTGACATTCTTGCTTGAAAATGAGCCTCTAACTTTTAAAGCAGCTATGTCATCTTCTGATTCAGCGTTTTGGAAAGAGGCAGTCAATAGTGAGAATCAATCAATTTTGGATAACCATACATGGGAATTGGTAGATCTTCCTCCGGGAAATAAGCCTTTAGGTTCGAAATGGATCTTTAAACGGAAAGTGAAAGTTGATGGCACTATTGACAAATATAAGGCAAGACTTGTTGTCATAGGTTATAGACAAAAGGAAGTCCTTGATTACTTTAACACTTACTCGCCAGTAACGAGGATAACATCTATTAGGGTGTTAGTGGCACTAGCGGCCGTGTATGGTCTTGAAATCCATCAAATGGATATTAAAACAGCTTTCTTAAATAGAGAATTAGAGGATGAGATTTACATGGAACAACCTGAGAGTTTTGTGGTAACTGGTAAAGAAAAGAAAGTGTGCAAACTTGTTAAGTCACTTTATGGACTTAAACAAGCACCCAAACAATGGCATGCCAAATTTGACCAAACAATGTTGGCAAGTGGGTTTAAAATTAACGAGTGCGACAAATGTGTTTATATTAAAAACACTCCAGGTCATGAAGTTATTGTTTGTTTATATGTTGATGACATGTTGATAGTGAGAAAAAACATGGAAGATATAAATGCTACTAAGCGCATGTTGGCTAGAAAATTCGATATGAAAGACTTAGGAGTTGCTGATGTGATCTTAGGAATCAGAATTCACAAGACTCCACAAGGTCTAGCATTATCACAGTCTCATTACATTGAAAAGGTACTTGACAAGTTCAAGTATTTGGATTTCAAAATTGCCAAGACTCCAATTGACGTGAGTTATGCACTTCAAAAGAATGAAGGTGAAAGTGACTCACAACTGGATTATGCAAGAGTATTGGGAAGTTTGATATATATCATGAATTGTACACGACCAGATATAGCATGTGCTATTAGTAAACTGAGTCGGTTTACAAGTAATCCCAATCACATACATTGGATGGCAATGAAACGAGTTTTGCGGTATCTCAAACATACCCAAAATTACGCTTTGCATTATAACAAATATCCCTCCGTAGTCGAGGGATATAGTGATGCAAATTGGATCATTGGATCATCTGAAGTTAAATCCACGAGTGGATATGTTTTCATAGTTGGGAGTGGAGCAGTGTCATGGAAATCATCCAAACAAACGTGCATCGCCCGTTCTACAATGGAATCTGAATTCATAGCTTTAGATAAGGCCGGTGAAGAAGCTGAATGGCTCCGAAATTTCTTGGAAGATATTCCATTTTGGCCCAAACCTTTGGCACCTATTTGTATACATTGTAATAGTCAAGCAGCAATAGGCAGGGCAGGGAGCGTTATGTATAACGGAAAATCTCGTCATATACGACGGAGACACAATACCGTTAGACAACTACTCTCTAGTGGTGTTATCACAATTGACTACATAAAGTCAAGAGATAACGTGTCGGATCCACTTATAAAAGGCCTATCTAGAGAGGCAGTTGAAAGATCATCAAAGGGAATGGGGTTAAGGTCTAGGACAAGTCGTCATGATGGTAACTCTACCTAGCAGACTGGAGATCCCACGGGCTAGGTTCAAAGAGATCAAACAAAGTTATGAATGATGGTTCAACATTGTCAAATAACTCAACCCATTCTCGTGATGAAGAAAATGTTCAGAAATCGAGGTAAAGCAGTAAGGCTTTTTGATGAGTCAACAAAGCTTAAAGGTTTTTTAATGATTTGCTAAGTCTGGCAGGATATGACCAGATAGTGTGTCTACAGGATTACACGTTTAGAAATCACCTATGTGAGTGTGAAGTGTAAGCCGCTTCAAGGGGAATGAAAGTAAAGGCACATTCTCTAAGTACTCATAAAACCAGGCGGTGTTTATGGCTGAAACGAACACAACCGTGAGAACCATAGATGGTTAAGGATTTATTGTGTGACTTATATTGTCTAGGTATACAACAAAGCTCGACGGTTCAAAGATATCAAATCTACCGATTGACCGAGTATATCCGATATAAGTTCACTACGAAAAGTTCAAAGGGAAATCTACTTATCTAGATGCAATTAATTCTTGCATGTAAAACACACACGCGTCCGTGCATTCCTTTATTTTATAACCATTCCCCATTCATGTGGGGGATTGTTGGGATTTTAAGCTTGTGTAGCTTAAAGAGGAAGAATGAGAAATGGAGGAAAAATGAAATATTTGAGTTTTTCTTGGCAAAGGGACATTGTCCCATATCGTAGGAAGAAAAGGCTTTTGATGGGTATATATATAATTGCTCTTCTTCTAGCTCTTAAAGAGTTCAGAAAAAGGCAAGCCTCGCGCCGTCGTCGCTCGCTCGCTCGGCTCGGCTTCGACTTCGGATTTGGATTTGGATTTGGATTTGGATTTGGATTTGGTCAAAGATCGATGGATTGATTAATCTTTTTGGACAAAATTCCATTCAGTTATTTAATTAATTGACCCATGACCCGCGACTCAGTTCGGTCAGGCCCGTTTTCTTTCTCGGATTATTTTTCTCGCAATATTTCAAACAACCCTTTTTCAACGGCCATGGCTGTTTCTGAAAGGTTGCAAGCCTTTTCAGAAACAATGCCAGCAACTCTATAAATAGAGTTTGAATCCCAGAATCTTTCCTTACGAAATTTTCTGAGCTTCTTCTTCTTCTTCTTCTTCTACACAATAAATTCAAATGTATTTTACAGCCTTCGAGTGGCTCGCTGTTCACCGGAGTTTTGGTACCAACACTCCAGTGAGTTAAATCGTTCTATCCTGGGAGGATATATTCCAGCACCTCAAGTATTTGAGGGAAATAATTTTCTTAAGGACACACTGTGTATTCAGTGGGCTCGATTTATTCCTATACTGTTTTTTATTTTTCAGAATCTATTTCGTTAAACAAGTATTACTAACTTTCTGTTTTATTTTTTTCAGAAAGTTTAATTGTTTATTACAGCAATACAGAATTATAATAGTAAGAAAGATGCTTGATTGGGTGTATTAGTAAGACTGAATATCAGTAATGTTGGGATTAGCTATAATGATATTAGTTATGCTGAGATTATTTCTTATCCACTGTTTGATTGGTGTATTAAATCATTGCGTAATTTCTAAAATATTGGTGTTTTATAGGAATACCCTCCAAAATATAACGGAAAGTATTTGGAATAGGTTTTGAGCAATCATGTCTTTAACCATATTTATGCAAGTATTAAAAACCATCGAATTGCTAATACCATAGTTTGCTGTATATTATTTATACATAGGATAATACCAAATAGAATGTATAACTAATACAAGTATTAATTATACATATGTCGAAAAAATATACGAAATAATGAATTAGTAATGCACAAAGCTAATGCTTGCATTATTTTTCCTAATACCTCCTTGGAGGTATTTTTACTAATACCTACCAAACGAGCCCTAAATGTTTAAGTGAGAGGATGAATTTTTTTATTTTTGGGTTTGTGTCGAGATCAAGCTCTCATATTATAATATCACCCTATCATTTTCCTCATCCCCTCATTTGTTTGCTATAATAATTAAGGATGTTTTGGTAAAAAAATTTCTCTATATAGTCAAAATGAAAAAATGATTGTAATGAAATGAGAAAAGAGGTCATGAATCAAGATTAAACGGTGGGTTATAAACCTAAAATCAATAATGATTAAAAATACCCTGAAAAATATCGCTTTCCGTATGTTGGTGCGTACATAAAAAATAGAGCATTCAGTCTAAGCTAATAAGAAGGGAACAATAATTCTCTTACCTAAATATATAAATTAACTATAAATGCTCTAGGACTAGCCTTGAGTTTAAAAGGGTGAAAAGATATTATAATATCGTAATAATTACTTATCTACCTCTAATATTTACATCAAATTATATCAATTATTCATGATAAAGTGATTTAATCATCATAGAAGAATTAATCTAAATAGCCGTAACCTAATCTTTTAAACTCAAAATAGTCAGTTGATGTATAATATATGTATAATTCATGTTTAATATATGTATAACTATGTATAATCAATATATAATCAATGTATACCGAGCAGAAAAGTAAACATTGAATGTGACCGGCTATTTGTGTAACAACTAACAATCCCACATGAAAATACTTTGATTTTTCTTTACCTCTTTTCTTGCCAACTAGAGTTAGAACCCATGCGATGCACGAATAATTTGACAGAATATTAATCTTATAAAATTATGGTCTAATATATCATATTATTTTAATAAATATTAGTTATTCTTTTATTATTTAATATAGTGTACAGAAATATAATAAAATTTATACAAAATAAAAGGATACATATCATATAATAATCAAATAAATTGTTTATCCTTGTTTATTCTTATTAAATTAGCTAGGAGTGGTGGAAAAATCCCAAAAGATTCTGTTCCTAAACGTCCCACCACTAGGCAGCAGAAAAAGTTGCACTTGACAGTGCGTTGAAAGAGAATAAGGAGAAGAAGAGAAGAAGAAGAAGGCTTGTTAAAAGTAGGCTCATTGATGAGGAGAATCTGCCTGTAACAACTAAATTTCGTTCCTGAAAAATAATAATCAAGACAAGAAATATAGCGAAAAATATTATATTTGACTTCAAGTGATGGGATTACAATCTCTAGAATATCTCAAATCTAACGAGATGTAGTCCTCTTATTCTTCTACTCACGAACGATGGTTTAAGAGTTTGAGAGCTTGATCTTGAACTTGACGGATTTTCAGATTTGTGGTGCGTCACAAGCAATTTGAAGGTCGTCACGAACCAGAATTTGGTGTTGGCTTATCACGAATGGAAGATTTGATGTCGTCCGCCTATGATTTGAGTTCGCCCTTATGATTTGACCGCAGACGAAGATAGCAGATGTGGAGAGAGATCTCGATGCTATTCTCCAGAGGTTCTTTAGCCTTTCCTTCTGCTTACTTGATTCCTCCTCTAGCCTTCTCATGTGACCCATTTATATAGGTGTAGGGTGAAGTAGTCTCCAAGAAAACTCTAGTGAGTCATTGGGCTTGAGGCTTATGGACCGACTCATTTGATAGAAGACCAACTAATGGGCTAGCCCAATGGTATATTGGATATTTATTTAAATCAATTTAAATGGATTTAAATAATTGACCCAATTATATTAGCCCATGATATTTATTTGGACTAATATATATTTAATTTATGGTAAAATATAAATTTTTTATGAATTGAAATTTAATAAAAATTTAACCGTCTACAAATGCCCCCTACTTCAAGGCTTGTCGGGGTATAGGCAAATGCCGAAATCCTAAAGACGACACTTGAAGTATCCGTGAAATTTAGAGTCTCTAAATAGAACATTTTCTCAACCAAGTTTAGTATTTCGTCAAAATATAACACCAAGTCCCTCCACGGCAAAGTGAATCCTCTAACTTTGTTTTTACTTACTACAAGAAAATGGCAAAATTGTGAATCCTGTTTGAGACGGAATTGTGACAAAAACGCAGGCGTCCCAGAACCTTTGGTTGTCAATTTTTTTAACGGATCAAATTTTCGGTCACAAATTTTTGTGACAGAATTATGACAAAATTCGTCCGTCACAATATAGAGACCTACATGTAGCTTGATTCCGTCATAAAATAGAGACGGATATATCCGTGACAAAAATTGTGACAACATAATTTTCAAGACAAATTTATTTATCTAATCACAACAATTGTGACTGAATATTTTGTCATAAATAAATTGTGACAAAAATTTTCGTTACAATTTGACACATTTGGCAGCTATATTAGTGACAGATTTGGGACACATTATACGTCATATTTGTGACACAATATTTTCCATCACTATTTAAAAATTTGGTGAAAGTTTTCTACCAACTAGATCTGTCACAAATTTAATTTTGGACTTTCAGCTTTAACAAATAATTAATAATACTTATGCAAAAATTAGCTAAAAGCATAAAGACAACTAACAACAATCAACCATAACAAACATAATATGAAATATATAATAAAACATACGAAGTTAAAATATGCAAAAATATAACTTCTACTAGCAAAAGTCTAAACATATAAAAAATTACAAAGCATCCAACAATCAAAAGCCTAACAACGTTAAAATAGCACTTAGAGAATATCCAAATAGCTAAAGTCTAACAATGTTAAATACTTAAGCATTTGGTGAGTCCTTGTTAAAGGGAGTGGGAACACCAGATGGGTGAGATGATAATGCCATCTCGCTCATCCTGCGCATCCATCGCTCCTCCATAGACCGAAATCGGTCATCATTCTGTTGATGCAAATGCGAGACCTCTTGCTCTAAATGTTGTTGCACCTCTACCTCCACGCGCTCTTGAAGAATCATCTCTTGAGTTTCTCTCATACGCAACACCTCCTCCTCAAGCACTTTGATGCGCTCTTTAGCAGCGGAATCTGGCACTACACGTAAATGGCATGAAGTGGCAGAATTGCAGCCTTGATACAAAGTCACAGCTTGAGAGCCCAATCCATACACATGTCTTTTCTTCTCTCCACCCACAGCATCCAAGTATAGGAGATTTACATCGGTATTTTGAACTTCTTGTGAATCATCGGATGAGCTCGGAATAGCAGCAGCAATGGCAGCTTCCACTTTATCCTACATACATTTATCAAAATAAGAAACTAATGAGAAATAATATACAAAACTTTCCTATAAATAAGTTTTACAGTTCACTCACATAAGCAAATAAAGAAGCAAAGTTCATTTATGTAGTCTGAAACTTGAATCACAGATGCAAAGAAGCAAATCTGAAACTTATAAAAATAATTGCCATATATCAACTTGTCATAGACGCATAGGATTACCATTTTCAAGATTAGACTAAAAAGAACTAAACCAAAATAGATGCTATCACAAGCTTTCAACTGATATTCTTCTTAAGTAAAAATAATTTTATATTTAGTGACTCATAAGTTGATTCTTTGAAGCACAATAAGAAGTAGAATAAGTCACCATATGTGTTTTCATTTCTCCATCACAATAATAAATGAAATGCTTGAAAGTACAAGAGTGGGGTGAATTGTCAATTTTTATTTTTTGTATTCTAAGTAGTTGACTAGTTTACCGATTAGTCGACTAGAGATAAGAATAGAATAGTAATAATACAGAAATAAAGTACAGGAATTAAAGACACCAAGATTTTTATACTAGTTTAAATTCAATATGAATCCTACGTCCAGTCCCCTTGGGTTGCAAGGGTGTTCTCTTTCAGTATTTGAAATTTCTCGATTACAAGATGGTTGATGTAGCTTTACGCCAACAACTTTGTATCTGTGTCACTTTTTCCTTCTTGATACAATGCCTTACCAGTGTTTATCTCTTTTTCTTTTCTGACTAATTACACAACAGATCTAAAAAGGAACTACAATGCTTGTTTGGAGTAGAACAAAAAGAGTGATAATGGTTCGTTCAAACTATGTCTGCTTCAAGCCTGGAACATATGTATATATACTTCGTGAGGCCTTCTTGATTCTTGATTGACGCGAATCTTGAGAGATTACAAACACAAGGGAGTTGATCCTTGAAACGAATCGTAAATTGATTCTTTCCAAGAATAAGGTTAAGTTTCCGTTGATCTTCCTTGACTTATGGCCTTTACAAACTTTTCTTCCGCTGGGCAGATCTTTCCGTTATATGAGTGATTGATGATGGATCCCCTGATTTTGGGCTTTAATGATCTCCAATGCAGAGCTTTGCAATCTTATTTTCCTTTGATTTTGGGGCCTTCCTATAATATCTTCCGTCAATCATCTATCAAATTATTGATTGATTCTTCTTCCAGATTTCCGCTGCTTCTTCCTTTTTCATGTCACGACCCCAAATTCCCTCCATAGGATATCGTGATAGCACCTAGTCTTTAAGACTAGGTAAGCCTAACAATATGCAGAAATATTAAATAAGAGATTAAAACTTGAACATCCCAATATTTTCATAAATAGAATCTACCAAAAACTCTATACGTACAATCCCAAGACCTGGTGAGATATAAATCACAAGATCTAGACACAATGTTGAATGATCCTATACATTACTGTCTATAAAAAATGTAAGGAAATAAGGAAAAATAAGGTAGAAGGGGACTCCGAGGTCTGCGGACGCGGGCAGCTGTACCTTGAAGTCTCCAAAGCAGCAACACGACATACTAATATCGAGGCTGATAGGATGTACCTGGATTTGCACAAAAACATGTGCAGAAGTGTAGTATGAGTACATCACAATGGTACCCAGTAAGTACCAAGCCTAACTCGATAGAGTAGTGATAAGGTTGGGTCAAGGCCCTACTAGAGATAATAAGAAACAAGAGAGAGATGATATGATATAATGAAAATGACAGGGAAGTGAGCAATAAAGCATTTACGGGAAGTAACAACACGGAATCAAAGAAAACTAATGCTATACGAAAGGAAAACAAGAATTGTACATATTAAGGAAAACAAGAACCAAACAACACATCAAATACAGAATAGCAACAGGGCACTCCCGAGGTACCGCCTCGTAGTCCCAAATCGCAAAAACAAATAACAGTCTTTCCTTATATCACCGCGGGAGCCTTTATATTTGGTTTTTGAAAATCAGTTTCCCGAAATAGCATCCCGCGTTTTAGCCCACCTTATCACACCGCATGACTTCTAGTAGTTCCCTTACTAGCCACGCGTATCAAGCCCTCCTTATCTAACTATATGCATTTCAACAGCCAGACCTTATACCACCGCATGCGTATCAATAATCATAACGGCACGGTAGAAACCTCGTGCAACAATAACAATCGCACGGCAGAATCCTCGTGCAAACAATAAAAACTGCATGGCAAAAACCTCGTGAAAACAACCAAATAATCACCTCAACAAAATCACGAAAGCCAAAATACAACAACTGAATAAATGATATTCCAAGGATAGCAGTTTCAAGTAAAGAATTTCCACCGTTAAGTAATGAATACGGAAATCAAGAAAAACAAGTAATTCAACTAAACATGTGATACAAGTTACAAATAGGAGATAAGAGGAGTAGACATGTGAAATTAGGCTAAACATGATGACTATAACGTGCTAAAGTAACTCAATTAAGGCATGAAAAGGAAACTACGTAGCAAAAATTGGAATTTCAATATTTGGACCATGTACGCACTCGTCACCTTACGTACGCGACCTTTACATATCACAATTTATTGCAAAAAATACCAAATCCTAAGGAAAATTTTTCCCACAAAAGGTTAGACAAGTCACTTACCTCAAACCACGCTCAATCAATCAATTAGAAGGCCTTTCCCTCAATTTTCCAACTCTGAACGTCTCAAATCTAGCCAAAATAATTTCATACTATAAATATAACTATAAGAAACTAATTTAAATAATGAAATAATGCTTTTAGCTAAGAACTGAAAAATCGCTCCAAAGAGTCAACCCGGGACCACGTCTCGGAACCCAATAAAAGTCACAAAATCCGGAAGCCCATTCAACCATGAGTCCAACCATACCAAATTTGCCAAAATCCGACACCAAATCGTCACTAAAATCACCAATTTAAACTCTCCAAATCCCTAGCCTCAAACTCTAAAATTACACCTAAAAACCACACAATCTAGGTGGGAAAATCAATGGGGAAACATAATTATTAAGTAAAAATAACCACAAGTGACTTACCTCAAGAATCCCTTCGAAATCCCTCTAAAACATCGCCTAATCCCGAGCTTGAAATGTTCAAAATGAAGAAAATCACGGAACCCTCGATTATAACCTCTGTGCCCAGCACTTTACGCATATGTGGCCCAAGAAGTGCTTTTGCGACGCCGCACCTACGGAAACACCATCGCAGGTGCGGAAAACACTTAAGTCCAGGGGTTCCGCTTCTACGGTCAATGGCTCGCGCCTGCGAGCCCACTTCTGCGGAAGCAATGTTACACCTGCGACCACTGGCGCTTCTGCGCACCTGCCATCATAGGAGCTAAGGATCTTCTGCAGATAAATTTCCTGCTTCTGTGATGACTTTTGGGCAAGGCCTGCTTCGCATCTGCGACTCAAAGCTCGCTTACACGAGTCCGCACCTACAGACAATCCCACCGTAAGTGAGATGACACCAGAAGCTGGGAGATTCAGCAATTGCACAAGTCCAAAATGTGATCCGATCACGATCCGAATCACACCCGAGGCCCCCGGGACCTCAACCAAAAATACCAACAAGTCCTAGAACATCATACGAACTTAGTCGAGCCTTCAAATCACATCAAACAATGCTAAAACCATGAATTCCGCATCGATTCATTGTCCTAAAAGACATTACAAACCTATTCCAACTTCCAGAATCGAAGTCCGACCTCGATATCAAAAAGTCCACTCCTGGCCAAACATTCTAAAAATCTTCCAACTTTCACCAATTTATGCCGAAATGACCTACGGACCTCCAAATCAACATCCGGACATGCTCCTACGACCAAAATCACCATACGGAGCTATTGGAACCGACAAAACTCCATTCCATAGTTGTCTTCACTTAAGCCAAACTACGGTCAACTCCTACGACTTAAACTTCCAGTTTAGGGACTATGTGTCTCATTTCACTCTGAAACCAAAAATCAAACCTCCCGGAAAGTCACATAGACACAGTATAACACAGATAAAGTAATAAATAAGGGATTTGGGTCTAATACACTCAAAACGATTGCGGGTCAATACATCCTCCCCCTCTTAAAATAAACGTTCGTCCTCGAACGAGTATAGAGATAACGACAACGCATATCATGCTCGGTCTCCCAAGTCTCTTCCCTACTGGCTGACCCCTCCACTAGACCTTAATTGAAGCAATATTCTTAGATCTCAACTTTCAAACCTGCCTGTCCAAAATGGCTACTAGCTCTACAACATAAGATAGATCCTTGTCCAACTGAACTGAGCTGAAGTCTAACACGTGAGACGGATTGCCGTGATACTTCCGGAGCATAGAAACATGGAACACTGCTGAACTGCAGCTAGACTTGGTGGTATTGCAAGTCTATAGGCCACATTTCCGACCCTCTCAAGAATCCCAAAGGCCCGATATACCTAAGGCTCAGCTTGCCCTTCTTCCCAAACCTCATAACACCCTTCATAGGCGAAACCCAGAGCAAGACCCGCTCCCCAACCATGAATGAAACGTCGCGAACCTTCCAATCCGCATAACTCTTCTATCTAGATTGGGCTGTACAAAGTTAATCCTGAATCATTTTAATTTTTTCTAAAGCATCCTGAACCAAATCTGTACCCAATAGCCTAGCCTCGCCCGGCTCAAACCAATCCGCTGGAGACCGGCACTACCTACCATAAAAAGCCTCATACATGGCCATCTGAATGCTCGACTGATAACTGTTGTTGTAGGCAAACTCCGCAAGCGGCAAGAACTGATCCCAAGAACCCCCAAACTCCATCACACACACATGAAGCATATCCTCCAATATCTGAATAATGCGCTCGGACTATCCGTCTGTCTGAGGGTGAAATGATGTACTCAAATCCACCCGAGTACCTAACTCATGTTGTACGTCTCTCCAAAATCGCGATGTACACTGCATACCCCAGTCAGAGATGATAGATACCAGTACGCCATGAAGCCTGACAATCTCGAGAATGTAAATATGAGCCAGCTGCTGTGAAGAGTAAGTAGTCACAAATGGAATGAAATGAGCTAGCTTGGTCAATCTATCCATAATCACCCAAACTGCATTGAACATAGAAAGAGTCCGTGGGAGCCTAACAACAAAATCCATAGTAATCCGCTCCCATTTTCACTCCGGAATCTCTAGCTTCTGAAGCAGTCCACCTGGCCGTTGATGCTCATACTTCACTTGCTAACAATTTAGGCACAGAGATACATACTCCACTATGTCCTTCTTCATCCTCCTCCACCAATGTTGCCTCTTCGCGGCACCTGAATAAATGGAGTACCGCGAACTGTGAGCCTCTTGGAGAATCAACTCACGTAAGCCATCTATATTGGGCACGCATAGCCTGCCCTGCATCTGTAATACACTGTCATCTCTAATAGTGACCTCCTTGTATCGTCGTACTGAACCGTGTCCTTGAGGACAAGCAGATGGGGGTCGTCATACTGACGCTCTCTAATATGATCATAAAGAGAAGATCGAGAAACCACACAAGCCAAAATTCGGATCGGCTCAGAAATATCTAATCTAACAAACTAGTTGGCCAAGGCCTGTACATCCAAGGCTAAAGGCCTCTCCGCTACCGGTAGATATGCCAAGCTGCCTAAAATCTTCCCCTTGCGACTCAAGGCATCGGCCACCACATTGGCCTTCCCGGGATGATATTGAATGGTGATATCACAGTCCTTAAGCAACTCCAACCACCTCCGTGACGAGCTCAAAACACACACCTAAATATGCTCGCTAGTCAAAGATAGTATAGAATATTATCGTATCCACAAGGATTGGAGTTAAATAATATTTTTGTAGTTTATAGCTCGATTTCTATCCAAGATGATCAACAGTTGAGAATTATGTGATTTAAACTAAAATTAACTAAGAGTCTAAACTATTGACTAGTGACAAACAACGCAAGTAATAAGCAAAGGAAGTTATCAATTGTGAGAAGATAGGGTTGATAGGATGGGTGCAAGATAAATGTTTGGGACTTAACTCTAGATAATTCACTTCTAATGTTCAAGTGAGTCTCTCGAATTTACTTGATTATTGATTCAATTGTTTAGTAGAAACTCGTCTCTCGATTAAGTATCAACCTCACAAGATGAACTAATTTAAGATCGGTAATGATATGCATGAATTCGTAGTGGATTGGTCTTTAGGAGAACCTCTCTCGATTATCCTCCTAACTAAGTTTAATCAATAATTCAACTAGCCTCTTTCGATTACTAAGAATAATTAATGACTTCAACCGACAAAACATAATGCAAAGATATCACAAGTTATGCCTCTCTCGATTACATTAACAAGTGAAAATAGATGCAACAATTAAAACATCCAATACGATTCAATATATAAAACTAGAGTTAATTGTCCACAAACAAGTATCAATACACCAAATCCATCAAACCCTAAAGAGAACTACTCCATAGATATGGAGTAATTCATCACAAATATAAAGAAAAGCATAAAACGATCCAAACTCTTGTCTTGAGTGAGGATTGAATGATGAATTCCTTGTGCTTTGGCTTCTCCACCTTCTCTCTAGCCTCCTTAGGTCTTAGATGTGTCAAAAGTCTAGAAAATACCATTTTTCATATATTTATACCAAGTCGGGTCGGGCCCAAACGAAATCACCCATTTCTAGCCGAAATAGAAAAACTTGCAAACTTATTACTTTTCATGCATCGTACTGTGCGTAGCAGGGTGCATAGCATTAGTGCTTTTTCCTGACAGACCCCAAAAACCCAGTCTTTGAATTTTGACATTTGCTGCATATTTTTACACTGATGCGTTGCACTGGGCGTCGCCCAGTACGCCGCACCAGTGTATTTTTTAGCATATTATTCTTCCTTGAATTTTGACGCCCAGAAGTGATCCTCGACCCCCGAACACGATTTCGGCTTACTCCTTTGGGCTTTTACTCAGACCTCAAAGCTCCAATTAGCTCGAATTAGTTCCATAATATCTACATAGCTCGGAATCACTCCTACAAGGTATAAAATACATAATTAGTGCAAAACACTAGTAATTAACGCTCAAACTCAATTAAAGTGAAGTAAATTAGAATATAATAAGTGACTAAAATACAAGATTATAACCTACCATCAATACCCCACACTTAAACCATTGCTCGTCCTCGAGCAATCACACCACACTTTATATAGACACAACCTTACTAAACAACTCTCCTAACTCATCACACCAAGAATATTTAAAATAGACTAAGCACAATAGTGTAACATCTTCACCTCAAGAATTGACTCAAAAGCACCATGCATTATTTACAACTCACTTACTTACTCTAATATAGAGGTCAACAACATTGCCTTTCCTTCATGAATAAAGTGCCCTCACAATAATAGAGAGTAGTTCCACACACAATAAAAGTTAAGAATAATTAGGAACTCAAGATAGAAAGAATTCACTCACTATCAGAAACAACATTCATATGCCACAAAAGATGCACCATAGGCTTGCTCGTAGTGTACTACTCAACTAATTCGAGCTCATTTAGTCAAGGATCAAATAGGACTTTCATTGGTTGTAATGTAAGCTGCGGGACGGGTAGGATACATTTGGATATAAGAGTGACTACACCTCCCTAAGCACTTTTAATACATATAATTTTAACATTCAAAACCCCACACTTATGTCAAACCATACTCCACCTTAACATCAATGTGCATTGACTCCCTTATTCTTTAAGCACAATTATATCAAGAGTTACTACTTATCAAAGATCATTTTTCACAATCATACAACTACATAAATTTTTCTTTTTCTTTTTCAATTCAAGTGGCTCTTACTTTTTCAATTCAGTGCACCTTCTTCCTTATTTCAATAGTTTCACTCAAAAGCCAAACCAACCACCCCACACTTCAACTTTTACAAAGTTCATACAATTTCAAGTGCTCACAAAAGGTAAATGGTTCAAATAAATGGTCAATTCAAACAAATGGGTAAGGCTTGTAATGTGGTTGCCAAAAAAAAAAATAGGATTACAGGCTCAACGGGGTTAACTAAGATACATAACAATTAGGTGGGTAAAAGCATATAACTGGCTCAACAAAGAAATGCCTATATCACTTCCCAGACTGAACAAAACTACTATTTTACTTTGCAAACACACAGGGCAAGTTCTAGACATCAAATGCAATGTACAAAATAACACAAAAACCTCACACACACATGGCACATAACTCACTCAAGATTGGATTATCAAGACTCTCTAGTCAAAGCAGTTAAGCAAAGTTAAACTTATATGATTTAAGGTGCTTATGCAAGAGTCAAAACTGAGCCCCTAAGCATCACAACTAAAGCCCTCACTATTCTCAAGGCATAATAAAGTCAAGAGACATTGCTTCCAATTCAAATCATAGCACAAGGTTTCCTACTTCTAAAAACAAAAACTAACTACACCCGACAATTTCAGAGGGCCACTGATTTTCATCTTCAGACAACTCATCAAGAATAATGACTATCTTCTCTGGAGTCTTTTTCATCAATGGGCCTCCAGCTGCATTACTCAATGTTCTCCGTGAGGCCGGTGTCAATCCATCCCAAAAATCCCGGAGTTGCATCCAGAGTTCAATTCCACTATGTTGACACTTTTGCACTATCTCCTTAAACCTCTCCCAAGCTTCAAACACCGTTTTAGTCTCATTCTGGCAGAAGTTATGAATTTCTCTTCTAAACTTGCCCATTTTAGCTGAGCAAAAATATTTAGCAAGAAACTTTCTGGTCATCTCCTCCCATGTTCTAATCGATCCCTGGGGCTAGCTTCGAAGCCAGTGTTTTGCATCATCTTTATGTGTGAAGGGGAATGTCCTTAAGTAAACTGTATTTTGTGATACACCATTATATTGAAAGGTGTTCATGATTCCCTCGAAGTCCATTAGATGATTGTTTGGATCTTCGTTCATCTTTTCTCTAAAAACACAGTTGTTTTGAAGAATTTGGAGCAATCACCGCTTCAGCTCAAAATTGTTAGCTGCGACTGGAAGAGGTCTCACATTTGATAAGCCTTGGCTGTAGACCGGTCTAGCAAAATCACAAAGTGGTCTCCCAGCACCGGGAGCTATGTTTCCGAACAGGTCTGCACCCAAGGGTTGATTTTGATTAATTCTTCGACCCATCTCCTCCTCATAAGAAATTTGTGCATTTCTAAGTTCTTCTTATTCAGCATCTCGTGTTGTTTTTTCTCTAAGTTGGGCTGCCTCTCTCGCAGCTAAATCAACATTATCATCTTCTCCCGCCATCTTTTCTTTGGTTGAGGATTGTCCAACCGTCTCTGTATTCTCGGGAAGATTTCTTTCCTTCCTCAACTGTCGTAGATGTTTCTCGATTTCTGGTTCGTATGGTAGTAATTCCTTTCCAGAAGATCGGGTCATGCACCAATCTAACCTATAGCCTATGCACAGTCAAAGAGCACGCAAACGTAAAAAGAGAAAAATAAAATAAAATAAGAAAAAATCCTGAATTAGCACTACAAACTATTTCCAACACTATTGATTGCCAATCCCCGGCAATGGCGCCAAAATTTGACGAGCTCAGAACACACACCTAAATATGCTCGCTAGTCAAATATAGTATAGAAAATTATCGTATCCACAGGGATTGGAGTTAAACAGTATTTTTGTAGTTTATAGCTCGATTGCTATCCAAGATGATCAATAGTTGAGAATTATGTGATTTAAACTAAAATTAACTAAGAGTCTAAACTATCGACTAGTGACAAACAACGCAAGTAATAAGCAAAGGAAGTTATCAATTGTGAGAAGATAGGGTTGATAGGATGGGTGCAAGATAAATGTTTGGGATTTAACTCTAGATAATTCACTTCTAATGTTCAAGTGAGTCTCTCGAATTCATTTGATTATTTATTCAATTTTTTAGTAGAAACTCCTTTCTTGATTAAGTCTCAACCTCACAAGATGAACTAATTTAAGATCATGAAGATATACACGAATTCCTAGTGGATTGGTCTTTAGGAGAACCTCTATCGATTATCCTCCCAACTAAGTTTAATCAACAATTCAACTAGCCTCTTTTGATTACTAAGAAGAATTACTGACTTCAACCAACAAAATATAATGTAAAGATATCACAAGCTATGCCTCTCTAGATTACATTAACAAGTAAAAATAGATGCAACAATTAAAACATCCAAAACGATTCAATACATAAAACTAGAGTTAACTATCAACAAACAAGTATCAATACACCAAATTCATTAAACCCTAAAGAGAACTACTCCCTAGATATGGAGTAATTCATCACAAATATAAAGAAAAGCATAAAATGATTCAAACTCTTGTCTTGGGTGAGGATTGATTGATGAATTCCTTGTGCTTTGGCTTCTCCAACTTCTCTCTAGCCTCCTTAGATCTTAGATGTGTAAAAGTCCAGAAAATACCGTTTTTTCATATATTTATACCAAGTAGGGTCGGGCCCAAATGAAATCACCTTTTTCTAGCCGAAATAGGAAAACTTGCAAACTTATTGCTTTTCATGCATCGCATTGTGCGTAGCAGGGTGCGTAGTATTAGTGATTTTTCCTGACAGACCCCAAAAACCCAGTCTCTGAAGTTTGACATTTTCTGCAAATTTTTACACTAATGCGTCGCACTGTGCGTCGCCCAGTGCGCCGCACTAGTACATTTTTTCAGCAGATTATTCTTCCTTAAATTTTGACGCCCATAAGTGATCCTCGACCCCCAAATACGATTCCGACTTATTCCTTTGGGCTTTTACTCAGACTTCAAAGCTCCAATTAGCTCGAATTAGTTCCATAACATCTACATAGCTCAGAATCACTCCTACAAGGCATAAAACACACAATTAGCACAAAACACTAGCAATTAACGCTCAAACTCAATTAAAGTGCAGTAAATTGGAATGTAATAAGCGACTAAAACACAAGATTATAGCCTACCATCACTCTGCTGCCGTAAGTTAATATCCTTTTATTTGAACAGATGTTGTAAACTCCGGTGATCGGTGTAGACCTCACAAGGGACACCGTATAAATAGTGACGCCAGATCTTCAAGACATGAACAATAGCTGCTAACTCGAGGTCATGGACATGATAGTTCTTCTCATGCACCTTCAGTTGTCTAGATGTGTAGGCAATCACCCTACCGTCCTGCATCAACACCGCACCGAGAGTAATACACGACACATCACAATACACAGTATTAGACCCCAAACCTGTAGCCAATACCAATACTGGTGTTGTAGTCAAAAACAATTTTGAGCTTTTGAAATCTCTCCTCACACTCCTCGGTCCACCTGAACAGAGCACCCTTCTAGGTCAGCTTGATCATAAGTGCTACAATAGACGAGAAACCCTCTACAAATTGACGGTAATACCCCGCCAAACCAAGAAAACTCTGGATCTCTATAACTGAGGATGGTTTGGGCTAACTCTGCACTGCTTCAATCTTCTTCGGATCTACCTTGATCCCCTAACTCGACATTACATGACCCAGATATGCCACTGAATCTTTCCAGAATTCACACTTCAAAATTTTTGCATATAACTTCTTTTCTCTTAAGGTCTGAAGCATAGTCCTCAGGTGCTGCTCATGATCCTCCCGACTCAGGGAGTACACCAGAATGTCATCAATAAAAACAATGACGAACGAGTCAAGATAGGGCTGAAATACATTGTTCATCAAGTGCATGAATGTTGTTGGGGCATTGGTCATCCCAAAAGACATCACAAGGAACTCGTATTGTCCATACCGAATCCTGAAAGTAGTCTTCGGGATATCTGGCTCTCGAATATTCAACTGATAATAGCTTAAACGCAAGTCAATCTTAGAGAACACTCTGGAACCCTGTAATTGATAAAATATATCATCAATATGTGGCAATGGATACTTGTTCTTCACTGTAACCTTGTTCAACTAGCGATAATCAATACACATACACATAGAACTATCTTTCTTCTTTACAAATAAGACCGGAGCACCCCAAGGCGACACACTAGGCCGAATGAAGCCATTATCAAGCAACTCTTGCAACTGCTCCTTTAACTCTTTCAACTCTGCTGGGGCCATACGATAGGGGTGGAATAGAAATGGGTTGGGTGCCCGGTAACAAATCAATACCAAAGTCGATATCTCTATCGGGCGGCATGCCCGGAAGATCTATCAGGAATACATCTGGATAATCGCTTACTATCGGAACTGACTCGATGGTAGGAGTATCAACACTGACATCTCTCACATATGCCAGATACGCATCACACTCCTTCTTAACAATCCGCTGAGCCTTTAGAAATGAAATAACCCTACTAGGAACATAATCTAAAGTACCTCCCCACTCTAACCGCGGTAGACCTGGCATAGCCAATATCACCATCTTGGCGTGACAATCAAGGATAGCATGATAGGGCGACAACCAGTCCATGCCCAAAATAATATCAAAATCTACCATACTGAACAATAATAAATCGGCTCTAGTCTAAAAACCACTAAGAACAACCAAACATGACCGATACACACGGTCAACAACAATAAAATCTCCCATAGGTGTAGATACATAGACAGGCGATCTCAAAGAGTCACGGGATACGCCCAAATACAGAGCAAAATAAGATGACGCATATGATGACTGATGCATCCCTATGACAGACCGGAACAATACTTGTGATAACAGAGTCGGATGCAACTGCCTCTGTCTTAGCATGAAGAGCATAATATCTAGCCTGGCCTCCCCCTCTAGGGCAACCTCTGCCCACCCGACCTCCACCTCTAGCTAGCTGTATAGGTGGGGTGGCAGCTGGTGCGACAACCATGGACTGAGAAGCCTGAGGACCCGGTGGAATACGTGGAGCTTGAGTAGTCTTTGGAGGTGCACCTCTCCTGAATCTGGACAATCCCTCACCATATGACGAGTGTCACCACACTCAAAATAAGCTCTCGGAGGATGTGGCTATTGTGGATGGCTCGGGCCTTATCGGCTAAACTGACCCCTGAAAGCACCCTGTACAGGAGGTGCACTAGATAATGGCGGTGCATAATAAGGAGCCTGAGGCTAGGAGTGGCCAGAATACCGCTGGAAGCTGGAAGCTGGAAGTGCTGAATGAACAGAGCGATTCACGAGCTGCAGTTGGGCACGTGTACCATTACATGTGCCTGAATCTCGAGACCTCTTGGGCTGTCTCTCCTCTCTCTCTCTCTCTCTCTCTCTCTCTCGTATCAATATACCTTCCAATCTCTTAGCAATCCCCACTACCTGTTGGTATGCGATGTCCATCTCCAACTCTCGGGCCATGCTAAACCTGATACTAGGGTTGATCCCCTCGATAAATCGATGGACCAGCTTTCTAACAGTAGCAACCAAGGCTGGTGTGTGCCTAGAAAAATCACTACATCGGACCGCATACTCGGACATGGTCATAGAACCCTAGCGCAACTGCTCAAACTTTGCGCGCCATGCATCTCTAAGACTCTAGGGAATATACTCCCTCAAGAACATATCTGAGAATTGAGTCCAAGTGAGTGAAGCTACCTCGACCGGACTACCCAACTCATATGCTCGCCACCACTCATAAGCTGCACCCCTAAGCTGGAACGTAGTGAAAGCAACCCCACTAGACTCCGCAATACCCATAGTACGGAGAATACGTTAGCACTCCTTAAGAAAACCATGTGCATCCTCTGATGCCAAGCCACTGAAAGTAGGAGGGTGGTACTTCTTGTACCTCTCAAGCCTGAGTTGCTCTTCCTCAGAAGTTGCTTCCCTAACCTCGAGATGAACTGGGGCTATCGGCTGCACTGGTATGACCTCTGGGATCTGCTCAACCTGGACCCGTTGCTCTGGGGTACGGGCGGCGGGAGTCTGTGCTCCTTCCCCGGTCTGAGATGTGGAAGGAGCAAGCGGGATCAACCCTGCCTGAGCTAAAGTGCTGAACATGCTCAGAAACTGACTGAGAGTCTCCTGGAGAGCTGGTGCAGTAATAGGCATCTCAGGTGCCCGTCCTCCAACTGAAGCTACTGGTGGCTCCTCTGTAGCAGCTTGTGCGGGTGCTCTGGTTGCACCACGTGGAAGTCCTCAGCCTCTACCCTGGCCCCGACCTTTCGCGGCTCTAGCAGGGGGTGCGGGTGTCTGGTCATCTGATCCTGTTGTACGTGTCCTCACCATCTGTGAGAGAATAGAAAGACAGAAGTTTAGAATCCTAAAGTCAACAATTTCGCACAACAAGGGATCAAAGAAGTGAAGCTTTTCCTAACAGTTCCATAGCCTCCCAAAGATAAGTACAGGGGTCTCTGTACCGATCCGTGAGACTCTACTAAACCTGCTTGTGACTTATAACACCTATGAACCTAGAGCTCCGATACCAACTTGTCACGACCCTAAATTACCTCTGTTGGATATCGTGACGGCACCTAGTCTCTAAGACTAGGTAAGCCTAACAATATGCAGAAACATTAAGTCAGAGATTAAAACTTGAACATCCCAACATTTTCATAAATATAATCTACCAAAAACTCAATATGTACAATCCCAATACCTGGTGAGATATAAGTCACAAGCTCTAGCTACAATGTTGAACGATCCTATACATCACTGTCTATAAAAAAAACGTAAGGAAATAAGAAAAAAACAAGGTAGAAGGGGACTCCGAGGCCTGCGGACACGGGTAGGTATACCTTGAAGACTCCAAAGCAGCAACACAACGCACTAATATTGAGGCTGATAGGATGTATCTAGATCTGCAAAAAAATATGTGCAGAAGCGTAGTATGAGTACACCACAATGACACCTAATAAATACCAAGCCTAACCTTAGTAGAGTAGTAACAAGGTTGGGTCAAGGCCCTACTGGAGATAATAAGAAACAAGAGAGAGATGATATGATATAATGAAAATGATAGGGAAGTGAGCAATAAAGAATATACGGGAAGTAACAACACAAAATCAAGGAAAACTAATGCTACACGAAAGGAAAACAAGAATTTTACATATTAAAAAAAACAAGAACCAAACAACACATCAAATGAAGAATAGAAACAAGTAACTCCCGAGGTACCGCCTCGCAATCCCAAATCATAAAAACAAATCACAGTCTTTCCTTATATCACCGCAGGAGCCTTTATATTTGGTTTTTGAAAATCATTTTCCCGAAATAGCATCCCGCGTTTTAGCCCACTTTATCACACCACATGGCTTCTTATAGTTTCCTTACTATCCACGCGTATCAAGCCCACCTTATCTCACCGCATACATTTTAACATCCAGACCTTATACCACCGCTTGCGTTTCAAGCCCACCTTATCTTACCGCATGTGTTTTAACACCCAGACCTTATACCATCGCATGCGTATCAATAATCACAACGGCATGATGGAAACCTCATGCAACAATAACAACTGCACGGCAAAAACCTCGTGCAAACAATAAAACCACCAGGAGTAAAAGATTCAAGGGGTTCTTCCAAGGGCCTTTTGACAAGAGCTTTTTCTCCTATTCGGTGAGAGTGGTCAGATGGTTCTACCTAAGAAGAGGCAAACCCTGCTGAGTGGTCCCTAGGTCTACTTGTTCTGGAGGCTGAGAAAAGAGTTTTACCTTAGAACAAGTACTTTTTCTTGTGGAGGCAGAGGGATTCTTGGATGTTTAGCCATTGAAGAATTTTGAATTAGGGTTTCTGAGTGATAATAACAATGAAGAAAGGAGAAGATGGTTTAGAGGATTAAAAAGAAGAGATTTTGACGGTTGAGTACAGGAAAGGAAATGGTGTTAGTGAAAGGACATGATGATTGATTTTCCTTTCTTGAAAGCTCTGGCTGATGGGAAAAGTGAGGGAATTTGGAGGCGCTTAATTAATGCGTACTTACAAAGAAAAGAAAACTGAAAACATTAGATACGCACGAATTAAAATTCACATAGGTCCTAATTTTTATGATCAAGCGAAATAATGCCAAGTAGTTCTCTTAGGGAGAAGAATTTATCTTCAAGTAAAGGCTTAGTAAAAATGTCTGCTAGTTGATCAGTGGTGCAAGTGAATGATAACTCTATATCTCTCTTAAGGACATGATCACTAATGAAATGATGTTTAATATCTATATGCTTAGCCCTAGAATGATGTACAATATTCTTTGAGAGACATATAGCACTAAAGTTATCACAAAATATTTGAATAGGTTTAAAAAATAATTCATAGTCACCCAGTTTATGAGACATCCATAGTAACTATGCACAGCACTGTCCAATGGCAATATACTCTTCCTCGGTTGAGGATAATGCAACTAAGCCTTGTTTTTTACTGTTCCATAATATTAATGCCATTCCCAGTAATTGACATGTTCCACTGGTGCTCTTTCTGTCTTCCTTATCACCTGTAAGATCAACATCTAAAAACCCTTCAAGCTTAAATTTGTTAGAACATGGTACCATAGTCCATATGAAATAGTTCCGATGAGATAATGAATTATTCTCATTACTGTAGTCAGATGCGATTCCTTAGGAGCTGACTGAAACCTGGCACATTTACACACACTAAACATAATATCTGGTCGACTGGCAGTTAAGTCAAGTAAAGAGCCAATCATTCCACGGTATTTTTTTTTCATCAACTGGATTTCCTTTTTGGTCCTTGTCGAGACTTGTTAATGAGCTCATTGTTGTACCAATTGCATTAGCACTGCTTATGCTAAACTTTTGAATTATTTTCTTTGTATATTTGGTCTGACATACAAAAGTTTCTTACTCAGATTGTTGAATTTGAAGTCCAAGGAAAAACGTAAGCTCTCCCATCATGCTAATTTCAAACTCACTTTGCATGAGATTAGTAAATTTCTTGCTCAAAAGAGGGTTAACACTTCTAAAGATAATATCATTAACATAGACTTAAATAATAAGATTATCTCCTGATGATCTTTTGATAAATAATGTAGTGTCTACTTCACCTTTTGTGAAACCATGATCAAGTAGAAATGAGCTAAGCCTTTCGTACCAGGCTCAAGGAGCTTGTTTGAGTCCATATAGAGCATTAGTCAGCATATACACGTGGTAAGGAAATTTTGAATCCTCAAAACCAGGAGGTTGTTTTACGTACACCTCCTTATCAATAAAGCCATTTAAAAAGGCATTTTTGACATCCATTTGGAAAATTCTAAATCGTTTGAAGGATGCATATGCAAGAAGAACAGACTCTAGTCGAGCTACAGGAGTGAAAGTTTCTTCGTAGTCGACTCCTTCCTGCTGTGAGTAGCTTTGGGCTACTAATCTGGCTTTGTTTCGCACAACCTTTCCATTTTCTTTCAGCTTGTTTCTGAAAACCCATTTGGTTCCACCTACGGAAGCATTTGCAGGCTTAGGTAGCAGTTCCCAGACTTTATTTTTATCAAATTGATCGAGCTCTTCCTGTATTGCTAGTACCCAGCTGGAGTCTTTTAAGGCTTCTTCAACCTTCTTTGGTTCGATCTGATAGATAAGTGCTACATTTGCCTTTTTCTTGAGAGCACCCCTGGTTTTCATTCCTTCACTTGGATCTCCTATGATAAATTTCTGAGGATATTCTGGTTCACTTCTCCACTCATTTAGACGTGTTCCAATCGTCGGAGTAGTTGACTCCTTCTGTGGTTCTTGTTGATTGTTGATAGGTTCATTAGTCGACTCTGTGACTGTGTCTGTACTATCAGTCGACTTTTGTGACTTGCTTGTCTGTGATATTTCTTGGCTGATATCTTCATCACCTACAACAATTCATTTCTTGGCTATAGTGTTATTTTCATCAAATATGACATACATTGATTCTTCTACAGATAAAGTACGCTTATTATAAACTCTAAAAGATCTACTATTTATGGAATAACCCATAAAGATACCTTCGTCACTCCTTGGATCAAAATTTTCAAGATTATCCTTACCGTTATTGTGAATAAAATACTTACTGCCAAATGGATGAAACTAGCCTATGTTGGGCCATTTGCCTTTCTATATTTCATATGGAGTTTTCTTCAAAATAGGTCTTATAAGACATCTATTGAGAATGTGACAGGTTGTGCTTACTGCCTCTGCCCAAAAATAATTTGGCAGGAAATGTTCTAATATCATTGTTCTAGCCATGTCTTGCAGTGTTCATTTTTTTCATTTCACTACTACATTCTGTTGAGGTGATCTTCGAGCTGAAAAGTTGTGAGTATATCCTTGATCATTGCAGAAATCTTCATATGATCTTCTTTCGAATTCACCTCCATGGTCACTTTGGATGGTTGTAATGAGATACCATTTTTCTCTTTCAACTCTTTTACAGAAAATCTAAAAGTTTTTCAAAGCTTCATCTTTATAAGATAAGAAAATCACCCATGTAAACGTGAGTACTCATCAATAATAACAAAAGCATATCGTTTACCTCTAATGCTAGCAGTTCTAGTGGGTCCAAATAAATCCATGTGAAACAATTGTAAGGGCTAGGTCGTAGACACAATGTCTTTGCTTTTGAAAGAGTTTCTGGTTTGTTTACCAATCTGACATGCATCATATACATGATTTCTAGAAAAATTGAGCTTAGGAAGTCCAATAACTAAATCATGCTCGGAGAATTTCTCAATTAGATGCATGCTTGCATGACTAAGTTTCTTATGCCATAATAATGGATCATCTGATATAGATGCTAAGCAGATGTGACTATCTAAATTTTCAATGCCATCAAGAATGTAAACAATTCCATACCTTTATCCCGGGAGTACTGTATTACCTGACTCATCTTCAATAGCGCATCCCGTTTTCTTGAATTTGACTTCATATCCTAAATCACATAGCTGACTTATACTTAGGAGAATATAGTTGAGTCCATCTACAAGATATACTTCAGTAATTCTACAGTTGTTATTGAATGGAACTGTGTCGATGCCAACTACCTTTTCTCTTGAATCATCACCAAATTTAACACTTCATCCATTTATCTTAGTACTTCTTGGAACATGTTTTTGTCACCTGTCATGTGACTAGAACACACACTGTCTAAGTACCATTTTTCTTTGCGGCTCTTTCTGTGGTGTTCCTGTAAAATAGAATTATCACCTTCTTTTAGGTACCCAAGCTTGCTTGAGTCCTTGCTGGTTAGTTTCACTAGAATCAGGCTTGTCTTTGGGTTTCCAAATCCATCATGAAATATTAGACTTATGATATCTACAAAAAAGAGTATTTATGTCCAACTTTGTTATAGTAATGACACACATTGATTGATCCAATATTTGATCTATCACTTGTGTTAGTACTTATAGACTTAGTTCTAGCCGACACTTTTCCAATTGACTTGTAAGTCGCCTGGTTGGACTTGACGGAACTGTGAATGGTGGATTTGTGCATGCCATTCAGTTGCATTTGCAATTCCTGAACCTTATCTTGAAGTACATCCTTTTCTATTTCACATACTTCAAGTTTGGGTTCCCAGTCCTTCTTTTCCCTATTGAGTCTTTTCAATTCATTCAACATCTTCTATGACTTCTTTAGGGTGAGATCAAGAATATCTTGTAATTCATTACATCTATCAGAGCTATAGGATCTAACCTCGCTTGTTTCACCATGTGCCATAAAGCAATTTTCAGTATTTTCTTTGCTTTCATCATCTGATGTGTCTTCATTAGTCCAGCATCCAGAGTATTTATTCATATCATTTTCTAAAATTGTCATGAAGCACAGGTTTGCTATTTTTTTCATGTTCTTAGTTGTCTTCATCACTCCATATTCCGAAAGATTTGTTTTTGTTGAATCCTCTAGAGGCTTTTCTTTTAAGTTCAGGACATTCAGCTTGAACATGTATGTACCTTCCGCATTCATAGCTTTTCCCATCATTTTTGTCTTGTTTATTATATTGCCTGATTCGTCTGGATGACATCCTTCCCTTCTTTATATTTCTATACCTTCTCATTAATCCATTCATGTTCCTTGATACCATGACAATTTCTTCTTCAAGAGCTTCTGGATCGTCGTCAATATCATCTTCAGGTCCTTCAGTTGTAACTTTGAAGGCAACTGTTTTCTTCTTCTCTTCCTGATTTATTTTCTTGAGATGGATTTTCTCGAATGCTAGAAGATCTCCTCGTAATTCATCATATGAAAGTTTGTTTAGATCTTGGGATTTGAGGGCAACTATTTTTGTTTTCCATGTGGTAGGCAAACTCCTCAGGATTTCTCGAACTTGATCACCACTTGAGTAGGGCTTTCCAAAGGCTTTCAGATCACCAGTGATTTTGCCAAATCTTGCAAACATTTCCTCAATATATTCTCCTTCTTTCATTTGGAAGAGTTCATAGTCATGAACCAACATGTTTATCCGTGTTTCTTTCACTTTACTAGTTCCTTCATAAGTTACTTCCAGTTTATCCTACATTTCTTTGGGAGTATCACAACATGAAATTTCTCGTACTCTTCTTCACTAATAGCATTATAGAGTGAATTTTGAGCCTTAGCATTAACTTTAACAACAGCCATTTGCTCATCTGTGTATTCGTCTATATCTTCAGGATCAACGAGAGGTTGAGCAGCTGCAGGCAATGGATAGTTTTCCTTTTTTATGACACGCCATACTTTGACGTCATATGATTTTGCATAGATTTCCATGCGTACTTTCTAGTGAGAGAAATGTTGTCCATTGAAGTATGATGGCCTTACTTGCGATGTCCCTTCATGAAATAGTGCTCCAATTGTTACTTGGTTTGCCATGATCTTTTCTCACTAGCAGTTAAGCAAAAGATAAATGTGTGAGACCTGCTCTGATACCAATTAAAAATACAAGAGAGGGGTGAATTATCGATTTTTATTCAATATGAATCGTAGGTCCAATCCCCTTGGGTTGCAAGGGTGTTCTCTTTTAGTATTTGAAATTTCTCGATTACAAGATGGTTGATGTAGCTTTACACTAACAACTTAGTCTCTATGTCACTTTTCTATTCTTGATACAATGTCTTACCAGTGTTTATCTCTTTTTGTTCTCTCACTAATTACACATCAGATCTAAAAAGAAACTACAATGCTTGTTTGGAGTAGAACAAAAAGAGTGATAATGGTTTGTTCAAAGTATGCCTGCTTCAAGCCTGGAACAGATGTATATATACTTCGTGACGCCTTCTTGATTCTTGATTGACGTGAAGCTTGAGAGATTATAAACCCAAGGGAGTTGATCCTTGAAACGAATCGTAAATTGATTCCTTCCAAGAATAAGGTTAAGTTTATGTTGATCTTCCTTGACTTGTGGCCTTGACAAGCTTTTCTTCTGCTGGGCAGATCTTCCCGTTACTTAAGTGATTGATGATGGACTCCCTGATTTCGGGCTTTAGTGATCTCTAGTGTAGAGCTTTGCAATCTTGTTTTTTTTATTTATTTTGGGACCTCCCTATAATATCTTCCGTCAATCATCTATAAAATCATTGATTGATTCTTCTTCCAGATTTTCGCTGTTTCTTCCTTTTTCATCTCTAATCATTGATACTTCTCCTTTCCTTTGCTTCTAGAGTTTCCGTTGATAGATTCTTTCCTTAGTCCATACTTGAATGATAGAAAATCTTTATTCCTTTATTTTATCCCTTGTGATCCTGCACCAAACGTGATATATTATTTTTTTTATCATTGAAACTTATATTTAACAATGCTAATTAAACAAGAAATGAGATGATGTCAAGAAGCTTTCAAATAAATGGATTGCACTAGTAATATTCGAAAAATGCTAATTCATAAAGAATATTTCTCCTATTCATTCTCAAATAAAATGATGAAATATTATAAAAGAAAATTACACTAATGGTCTTAGATATATCCCACGCATATGCTGGACGACGTAATTCTATTGCCCGAAAAATAGAGTACAATATTAACATAGGAGATAAGGTCATGTAATTACTCTATTAAAAGGTTAAATTCAATACCAATTTTATAGTATGCTCCGCTGTAGACCTAGAACCATCGGCATGCTTGCTTGAACAAGTGCCTGGACCACCAGTCTCGCTGCACCGATTTTGAGTGGCGACACGAAATTTTTCAAGCCACTTTTTCGAGGACCGGTGTGCCTTCCAGCTTTCCCATACAGGCTCTTTAATAAACGTAGGTCTGGTTCTAAATTTTCGCCAAACGTACAACCTTTTAGTGTACAAGGTAGATGCCACTTTTTTCTAAGTATGTTTGATTACGACATCCTCAGCAGAACTCCAGTGATATAATTTCTACCAAAAGGTTTTGATCAGTGACGTAAATACATATATATACTAAATAATTACGTATAATTTTTTTTTTATAGAGAGCGATATTTACCATAAATTCATGCCAATAGAAGTCACGAGTGAATTGACAGACATCCTTCCATGTGTAACCAGTAGCATCTTGCCGCTCCATGAAGGTATCAGTGATGGTCTTTGAGATAGAATGACCATTAGGAATGAACCTGAACAAAATTAAAAATAAATAACTAACACATTCACGATATTTATATTTTAAAAAGTTAAAACATATATACAAAAAATATTTTTTCTTACTTTTCCCCACAACTGAGATGGCTGACCAAATAGATGGGCATGAGCCGGTAGTAGATCTGACAGAGATATCTGGAGTACCAGGAGTACTAGGAGTATCGGGAACCGATGATGGCGAGTCACTCATATTCTTAAAAGTTTATTAATTAGCACTGGATCACAGATTTGAATAAATACAAAATAGCTCATGAAATAACTCTAAACATAATAAGTCTTAATAACTGAAGCAACAGTGTTCCTTATAAGATAAAAGTATAAGCTTTCAGATTATATCAGTTTATTTTGTGGATACAAAAGATAAGATGTACAACTTATAACTGAAGCAACATAGTTCCTTGTAAGATTAAGTACTAGCTTTCATATTATATCAGTTCATTTTGTGGATACAAAAGATAAGATTTACAACAAAAATTACAAAATATAAGGACGTAACTAACAAGGTGGAAACTTATAATATAAAATTACTCAAAACTATCCAAAATTTTACAGAATACTAACTTAACTTACTAACCAAAGCACTAAAACAGTACTTTCCTCCTTCCCAGTTCTAATAGATAATTCAAATTAGATCAGTTCAAAAACAGAAACTTTTACCACTTCAAGTAACATTTAGTTTATTCACTTTCTTCATCATCTCCTTCCTTCTTCTTCTTCTTCTTCCTCCTCCTCCTCCTCCTCCTCCTCCTACTACTACTACTACTACTACTACTTCTCCTCCTCGTCCTCGTCCTCGTCCTCCATGTCAATGAGCAAACCATCCGGATCATTCAACGCATGAGGAGTTTCATCTAAAGAAATATCAATTGCATGCACTTGAATGTCATCCTCTTGAAAAGCTGAATCAATAGGTTGTTCTGCTTTTTTTGAAACCTCCACAACAGATCGTGCCTTTATATTACAAACGGCTAACCATTCATCTGTTGTCCTCTTTACAGTAGGATAAATTTCAAGATACACCTGAGTAGCTTGCACAACCATAATAAATGGTTCATATTTATTAAAGGTCCTTCTTTTGTTAACATCAACAAGATTATATTGTGCATGTACTCGAGTACCATGTTTTGGTGTTAGATCAAACCAAGAACATTTAAATAACATGGTACGTTTGATAGGTAATGCAGGATACTCTAACTGTAAAATCTCTGTCAACCGATCGTAATAATAAATATCATTTGCACTGTGGCTAGAGCCCTTGATGCATACACCACTATTCATGCTAGATCTCCTTGAACCATATCCTTAAGTGTGAAACTTGTAACCATTTACAACATATCCATTAAAAGACTTAACCTTATACAATGGCCCTTCTACAAGATCTTTTATAATTTGATTGCTAATGCCCGATGAAGGATCATGTGACTATTGACGTTACAGGTAATTAAGCACGGATTAAGATTATATTTTACAAGAAAAAAAGGAATAGTTTATTAAGACTTACGCATTTCTCAAACCAAGTTTCAAACTCTGTTTCAAGTTTAGCATCAATCTCGCTATTTTGAATATTTGGTTGAATTTCTCTCAAGGTATCTTTGATGTTGGGCATATTTCTATCTGTTATAATATTACTTTACTCATGTTTTAACCGCTTTTTGTTGGTATTTGATATTTAAAATGCCCATCATGTATTAATTATTGGTTTTATGACTAATTGAGTTGTGTGTTATGATTTAGGATATTTGAAGTGCAAAAATATGAAGAAAAGGTGCTCCAACTATAGGAGAAGAGGGTGGATGCGTCGCATCCAACAAAGGAAAAAAGTGTATTTGGTGCATCCTTGGCAGTGAAGTCGGGAGAAGGCATCCGCCTTAGCATCCGCACCTGGGCATGCGATGCAGAGAAGTTGAAGCTGAGGTGGACGCGAAGCATCCACCCCAGCATCAATGCCTGAAGCTGAGTCGGAATAGGAAAAGAAAAACTTTGGCCCACGACTTTTGTACGCAATATATAAGCCAAAAACGCCTCTTTTAAGTCATCTAACACACAGGGAAGCGGAGAAAAGCCATCACAAAGTTTGGAAACCACGAAATTCGTCTTGAGTTCTTACTTTTTCCTTCTTTTATTGAGTTTTATGTATTTTTGGGAATTACTTGAGATTTCTACCATGAGCATGTGTGGCTAAACGCGTTAGTTCTGGGGTCATGGGTGCTACATGAATGTTGACGTTTGAAGTTTGAATTTACGAGTTTGATTTTATCATATTGGGTTGTTTATTTAATCTTGTTCTTTATTATTTTATTGCGTAACTAACGGTGAAATACTATTTACGAATCTAGAGTTGAACTCGAAAGTGTGAATTATAGATTGCATATAGAATTAAATAGAGCAAGTTCTTGAACCCGGGCATCGGGGAACAGATTCGCAATTAGGATAAAAATATACCTAACTGTCTTTCTTGGTTGAAATACAGAAAATGTAAATGCGTTCTTGTTAGTCTTAATTCCATAGACATATAGGAATTAAGTTAACTTGAATAGGCGAGTAAGAATTCGACAGATTCTTACAAGTAGCATTAACCATGTCAATTAACAAACTAGATAAATCAATTAGTCAGTTTAAGCCGAGAACACAACAAGATTGTTAGCCAGCCCATGATCCCGAAATATCCTCTCCTATTGATTTTTATCCGAAATTACCTACGTGTTTTAGTCGGTCTCCAGTTTATTTAATTACTTGGTAGTTCCTTCGGTTTTTAATTAATTACTTACACATTTTGAAAGAAATCTCCTGAATCGATAATTTGTTTGAGTTTGAATCAGTCAAAAGTTAATCATAAGTCTATGTGGGAACTATACTCTACTCACTAATTTATTACTTGACGACCACGTATACTTGCATGTGTGTTTGGTCGCCATTGCCGGGGACTTAGAAATTAACTACTTGTCTGAGTTAAGCTTTTATTAGTTATTTGTTCAAGTTTTAATTTTCAGTTTGCCTGTTTGTGTTAACGCATGCTCTTCTCTTGAATGTTGGGGAGTAGAAAAGAGAACAACCTCCTTCCTCTTGATCCCGAAATAGAATGAACACTTCATAGAGTAAGGAGGAAAGTTGAAGCTAGAACTAGAACAGAAAGAGAGTTAGACATTGTAGTTCAACCACAACCCCTAGAGATGGCAGGTAATGAAGAGCGACCGGTGATAGAAGCCGCAAGGCCTAATCTTGTGAATATGACTTAGGCTATTGTGAAACCTGATATCACGGGTCATTTTGAACTCATACAGTACATGGTCCAGCTGATTCAGTCCACAGGGAAGTATGTGGGTCTATCTCATGAAGATCCGTAGTGGCATATTCAGAACTTCTTGGAATTTACGGATACTCACAATTATTTGAACGTTTCTAAGGATTATGTCAAACTGACATTGTTCCCCTTTTCACTGCCGGGTGAAGCCAAAGAATGGTTGCAAAAGGAGCCCGCAAACTCGATCCACACTTGGGATGATCTAGCAAAAAAATTCTTAATCTAGTTCTTTCCCACTAAAAGACAATATCGCCGAGGAGCCAGATTCTTGGGTTCCAACAACGGGATGGTGAGACTCTTCGTCAAGCTTCAGAAAGATACAAGAAGCTACTCAGAGACTGCCCACATCATTGTCTGACTGATGAGGTGTTGGGTCACACTTTTGTTAATGGGTTAGACGAGACATCAAAGGTGAATCTTGACTCAGCTTATGGGGGCAGTTTCATGGCAAGGCCGTATAGTGAAATCCAACTCCTGCTAAACAATTTCACTGATAATGATAATAATTGGCAAGGAGATGGGGAATCACGAAGAGCAATTAAATAGAAAGCAACAGGTGTAATTGAGCTTGATGATTTCTCAGCCATGAGAGACAGATATAGCGAAATTAAAAAACCAGATGAATAGAATGACAATGCACCAAACGCAACAGATGCAACATGTGCAACAAATGTCTACTTGGTGTGAATTATGTGGTGAAGGTCACACGAGTGACATGTCCCACGAATCCTGAATCCATCTATTATGTGGGGTAACAAAGCAGAGGTCCGATGAATCATCATGCACAATATGGGAACACTTACAACCCATATTGAAATAATCATCCTAACTTCTCCTGGGGTGGAAATCATGTGACTCAGAATCAGTATAGGCCCCAAGGAAATTACAGTTAACCTCAGAAGCCACCCCAGCAAGTCCAGGGGAGTACGAATGACCTGTTGAAGAAGTTGTTGCTTGGCAATCAACAACTCAGGACCGATTTCAGAAATCTTGAGAGACAAGTTGGGCAGTTAGCGTCAAATCAAAATACTAGGCCTGCAAGCGCTCTTCCCAATGACACAGAGAAAACCCTCAAGTTAATGTAGTCACACTAAAAAATGGGAGGGAATTAGAAGAAGCACCAAAGAAGAGAAGAGATAAGCCTATACCTGAGGAGGAGTTGATTCCTAAGGCAACAACCGAGTCAAAGAAAGATGATGCAAGTTTAGAGCCGGTGAGTGCTGCAAGGCCATCACAACCTTTCCCCCAAAGGTTACAGAAGAAGAATGATGATCGCATGTTTAACAAATTTCTCTCTATGTTGAGCCAGGTTCAATTAAATATTCCATTGGTAAATGTACTTCGTGAAATTCCAAAATATGCTAAGTACATCAAAGATATAGTGGCTCACAAGAGGAGACTGACTGAATTTGAGACAGTCGCACTTACTGAGAAGTGAACTTCGAGGGTCCAAAACAAGCTTCCTCACAAGCTTAAGGACCCTTGCAGCTTCACCATCGCTGTGAGGATTAATTATATTGATGTGGGTCGTGCTCTTTGTCATTTGTGGGCGAGCATAAAAATCTGATGCCCTTGTCCTTGTTCAAGTAATTGGGTCTGGGAGCTCCAAGACCAACCACTGTGATGTTGCAACTAGCTAATAGATCCGTAGCTTACCCTGAAGGAGTGATTGAAGATGTATTGCTGCAAACTGGGAAATTCATCTTCCCAGCGGACTTCATTATCCTATATTATGAGGTTGGTGAACAAGTTACAATCATATTGGGATGACCTTGTTACATCCCGCATTTCGTACGTTAAAGTTTTGTCATAAGTTGATCGACGTAGACTCGGGAATGAGATTATTTTCAGATCATAAGCATTTATGCTATTTGTAACAAGTGATAAGTAAGTGTTATAAAGGCCATAGGGTTAACGAATTGAAGAAATTAAGTATCGCCGAAGTTTGTTATTTTGGGATAAAATACAGTCCGAGCTATAATACCCGATAGTTATGGACTAGTACCATAGGTGGTATCCTATGACCGTGATAATACGATGTATAAAGTGTATTAAGATAAGTAAAATTTTAAGTAATTTGAGATAATTCTTAATTATGTGGGTAATTGATTAATTATCGGGTAGCGGGATATTACCTAATTAATTAATTAGTTATAAGATAAAGTTAAAAATCCATCCCCACGTGGCAGCAAGCGACAACTAAGACATATGACTCGTAGTCATAATGGCTTAGGTGGCTATCTAAAGTAAGCCATTAAAGTAGAAGTCATACAAGTTTGGTTTCATTTTTATATGAGTTTGGTTTTCATTTGGACAGAGAATGATAAAGTGAGAAATCATATATCTTTCTTCCTAAATTCAAATCATTTCAAGGAAAAACAGTCGCTAAAACTCAATTCAACAAGCTTCCAACAAAATTTCTTGCGACCAAATTAATTCTAGCGAGAATTATTAACACGTTAGCAACGTAAAAATTTGCAGTTCCAAAGGAGTATGGTGCAACCTTTTCTAAGAATATTATACGGATTTTTTCCTACTTCAGATATGTTAAGGCTAAGCCCTTCGTTCATTGTGGCATGATCCAAGTAACGATACGTAAACGTAATGCTATTTCATAAGTGTTTCTACTCTTAACAATTAAAGATGTCTTATTTGTGATGATTCTGAAAGGTTCTGCTCAAAAACCTTTATGGTTTTTGTTGTTGATAGTTGGGGTTTTGGAATTGTTTCAATTCCACGCAACTCGTGAATGACTCTTTTTTTTATCGTACTTCTCGAACTTTATGATTTTTGTTAGATTTTACTAACAAACAGAATGAAAGAGCATTTATATTAATGATAATGAATAGTAATAAGTGAGAATATATGGCAGGTATGCATTATCTGCGTACTTTAGCTATTATGCAGCAATAAGAAATGTACAAACAGTAAATTCTACATGACAAATGTTTTCGGTGCAAAGCAAGGATACTTGTAATTTAGGTAGGACAGTTACGCATTTACCACCGAGCTACGACCGGTTGGACAGTTATACATCTACCACCGAGCTATAGCCGGTCGGGCAGTTACCATCAGTTGGGCAATTATATATTATTATTTACCACCGGTTGGGCAGTTATGCATTTACCACCGAGCTACGGCCGGTCGGACAGTTACCACTGATCAGTTGGGCAGTTAACATCACGAAAATGAGGTAATTAGAACTATTATATTGTAGTTTTATTTATATATACGAGATAGGTTTTACTCTATATGTTACTGCCCTCAGCGGCAAGGAAGAAGTTATAAGTTGACTCTTATCTCTCCCCGAGATAGTATCTTATTATTATTACGTTTCATTGCTGCCTTACATACTCGGTACATTCTTCGTACTGACGCTCCTTATTTTGGGGCGCTATGTTTCATGCCACGCAGGTGTAGATAGGCGAGGTGAGGACCATCCACTATAGGCTGCCTCTAGATATCAGCTTTTAGTTGGTGAGCTCCACATCTTCCTGGAGTATTGCTGAGTCACGTTTTATATATGTTACTTTATTTTATGAGGATGTTAGGGACCCTGTCCCGACATATATGTTATGGTCATGTTTTTCTTAGAGGTTTTGCAGACAGTGTCCTATGTATAGCTTTAGGTATGACATGTCAACGGCCTTGTCGGCCCCTATATATCTATATAAATCTTTTTGAATTAGTTATGTGAGTTAATTTCTAATATTATTAATTACATATATAGATGTGGCCTATCATGTCCCGTGACGAGTCTTATATAAAATAAAAAGGATAAGGTATGTGGCGCTCGGTTGAGTAGGCACCGGGTTCCAGTCGTGGCCCTCTAATTTGGGTCGTGACAAAATAGTATCCGAGCAGTTCTGTCCTAGGGTTGTCTGCAAGACGTGTCTAGTAGAGTCTTGTTTATAAATGTGTTGTACACCACGTTGTATAAACAAGAAACTACATGGCATTTAGGGACCGGTTACCCTTCCTTCTTGATATTAGATCGTGCAAAAGAGCAGAGTCATAGGGAATAAAGCCCTTGACCTTTGACTTGTTTTATATATGCCGCAATGCCTATGACCACGAACGCTGCGGCTAGTCAGAAGGGTAAAATAGTGGCAGATGAGGGCATGAGTAGAGTACCAATGTCTAGTGAGGGCCATAGTGAGGCCCCAAGGGGAAATGCGACACCCTCGCATAATTCTCCGATTTTGCCAGCACCCGAAGAGATGAGGAAGAACCCAGTACCTCCACTTATTGTTCAGGATGAGGATATGGATATGCGGAGTGCAGTATGGTTGTTGACTAGATTGGTAGCCGCTCAGGCTCAGTGCCAGGTAGGTATAGGTGTTGGTCACGTTAACAGGGTTATTAGTGCGAGAGTTCGAGACTTCATCAACCCGGACCCTCCAGTGTTTACCGGATCCAACAAGGATGAGGACCCGCAAAACTTTATTGATAGGGTGCAGAGGACTTTGAGGGTGATGCATGCATCAGACATTGAGTCAGTAGAGTTGGCATCTTACCGATTGCGGGATGTTGCGGTTCAGTGGTATGAAACTTGGGAATTGTCTAGAGGGACAAATGCATCTCCAGTGGTATGGGAAGAGTTCTCAGGGGCTTTCTTGCGACATTACTTGCCGGCAGAGATTCGTCCGGCAAGGGTAGACAGGTTCTTGGCTCTTAAACAAGGGAATATGAGTGTGCAGGAGTATAGCCTCCAGTTTGATTCCTTGGCGAGGTATGCCCCCTCGATTATGGCTGAAATGAGTGACCGAGTGCATCGATTTGTGGTAGGACTTGGGCCGCACCTGATTAATGAATGCTTCACGGCCGCTCTGCTCGATGGTATGGATATTTCCCGCATCCAGGCTTATACTCAGAATTTGAAGGATCGGAAATGACAGCAATACGAGAATCGTGATGGGGGTCAACGTAAGAAAGCTATGTCTACTAGGCGACCTAAGGATTTTCGGGGCGATCCTATATCACCATACCCTATTGAAATTGTCCGACAGTTACAGAAGCCGTATTATGAGGGATCCGTCTATTCTGAGTCAGGTCAGGGCTCGGGAATTTTGGGTTTTTCAGAATCGGAGGGATTCAGCACAAATGAGAGCACCCCCTTCGCGCTGCAGTCAATGTGGTAGAGCTCATTCTCGACAATGTCGTCAGGGGTCTAATGTATGTTATACCTGCGGAGACCCTAGTCATTACATGAGGGATTATCCTATAAATGGCAAAAGCGGGATGGTTCAGCCCACCAGATCTATAACAGTCTCCTCCTCTTCAGTACGCCCTCAAGAGCGAGGCCCTCAGGCATCAGCTGGTAGAGGTAGAGGTAGGGGAGGAGCATCTAGCTCCGGCGGTAGTCAGAACCGCATATATGCTTTGGCAGGTCATCAAGACCCAGAGGCTACACCGGATGATGTGTCAGGTACTATGACTATGGGTATTGCTCGATCTTATTAACGCAAATTGTCTAGTTAATATGATTAATATAAGATTGAGTTGGCATTACGTCTGAAGGGTTAAGAAAAACTAAGGCTAGCTTGAAAGCAAAGTATGAACCCGGTTATTAAGATTACAACTAGTAGGTATCAGTGCCTAGAAGATAGATTAATAGAATCGTAGGTGACGAATGAATTAGGAAGTAGTTTTAGGGAGGGACGACGTCCTGACACCGTGAGAGCCTGATATTTATTTCATTGGAGTATAGCCCGGGAAGATATATACATTTATAATTGATGAGTACGTATGTACATCTTGCAAGTTTAAACATTCAAGGATGAATGATTCTAAGAGGGGAAGGATGTTACATCCCGTATTTCGTACGTTAAAGTTTCGTCATAAGTTAATCGACGTAGACTCGGGAATGAGATTATTTTGAGATAATAAGCATTTATGCTATTTATAACAAGTGATAAGTAAGTGTTATAAAGGTCAGAGGGTTAACGAATCGAAGAAATTGAGTATCGCCGAAATTTGTTATTTTGGGATAAAATACAGTCCGATCTATAATACCCGATAGTTATGGACTAGTACCATACAAAGTACCCTATGACCTTGATAATACAATGTATAAAGTGTATTAAGATAAGTAAGATTTTAAGTAATTTGAGATAATTCTTAATTATGTGGGTAATTGGTTAATTATCGGGTAGCGGAATATTACCTAATTAATTAATTGGTTATAAGATAAAGTTAAAAATCCCACCCCACGTGGCAGCAAGCCACAACTAAGACATATGACTCTTAGTCATAATGGCTTAGGTGGCTATCTAAAGTAATAAGCCATTAAAGTCGAAGTCATACAAGTTTGGTTTCATTTTTATACGAGTTTGGTTTTCATTTGGACAGAGAATGATAAAGTGAGAAATCATATATCTTTCTTCCTAAAACAATCGCTAAATCTCAATTCAACAAGCTTCCAACAAAATTTCTTGCGACCAAATTAATTCTAGCGAGAATTATTAGCACCTAACATAAAATTTTGCGGTTCCAAAGGAGTATGGTACAATCTTTTTCAAGAATATCATACTTATTTTTTCCTACTTCATGCATGTTAAAGCTAAGCCCTTTCTTCATTTTGGCATGATCCAAGTAATGATACGTAAACGTAATGCTATTTCATAAGTGTTTCCACTCTTAACAGTTAAAGATGTCTTATTTGTGATGATTCTGAAAGGTTCTTCTCAAAAACCTTTATGGTTTTTGTTGTTGATAGTTGGGGTTTTGGAATTGTTTCAATTCCACTCAACTCGTGAATGACTCTTTTTTTTATCCTACATCTCAAACTTTATGATTTTTGTTAGATTTTGCTAACAAACAGAATGAAAGAGCATTTATATTAATGATATTGGATAGTAATAAGTGAGAATATATGCCAGGTATGCATTATCTGCGTACTTTCGCTATTATGCAGCAATAAGAAATGTACAAATAGTAAATTCTACACGACAAATGTTTTCGGTGCAAAGCAAGGATACTTGTAATTTAGGTAGGGCAGTTACGTATTTACCATCGAGCTAGCTGATTGGGCAATTATACATTTACCACCGAGCTACGGACGGTCGGACAGTTACCACCGGTTGAGCAGTTATGCATTTACCATCGAGCTACGGCCGGTCGGGCAGTTACCACTGATCAGTTGGGCAGTTAACGTCACGAAAATGAGGTAACTAGAACTATTATATTGTAGTTTTATTTATATATACGAGATGGATTTTACTCTATATGTTACGGCCTTCAGCGGCAAGGCAGAAGTTATAAGTTAACTCTTATCTCTCCCCGAGATAGTATCTTATTATTATTACGTTTCATTGCTGCCTTACATACTCGGTACATTCTTCGTATTGACGCTCCTTTTTCTGGGGCACTGTGTTTCATGCCACGCAGGTGTAGATAGGCGAGGTGAGGACCATCCACCGTAGGCTGCCTCCAGATATCAGCTTTTGGTTGGTAGCTCCACATCTTCCTAGAGTATTGCCGAGTCACGTTCTATATATGTTACTTTGTTTTATGAGGATGCCAGGGACCCTGTCCCGATATATATGTTATGGTTATATTTTTCTTAGAGGTTTGGCAGATAGTGTCCTGTTGATAGCTTTAGGTATGATATGTCAACGGCCTTGTTGGCCCCTATGTATCTATATAAATCTTTTTGATTTAGTTATGTGAGTTAAGTTATAATATTATTAATTACATATATAGATGTGGCCTATCATGGCCCGTGATAAGTCTTATAGATAAAAAAAAGATAAGGAACGTGGCGCTCGGTTGAGTAGGCACCGGGTGCAAGTCGTGGCCCTCTGATTTGGGTCTTGACAGACCTCTCTTGTCTACAGTTGATGCAATTATTAAAGTAAGAGAGGAAAAAATAATTATGAGGGTTAACAACGAGGAAGCAGTTTTCAATGTATACAAGGTGATTCAACTTCTCCGCCATTATGAAGAGCTCTCTATGATATTTGTTGTGGAAGTGGATGAAAAACTGATAGATCAGAGTGTATATCTATATGATTCTCTAGACAAAGCACTCATGTTGTTTGATAGCTTAGAGATTGATGACTAGGTTGAGGAGATGATGCATATACTGGATGCGTCATGTGTCTACATGCAAGGATTAAACCCCTTTGAGCCCTTAAATAGGCTAAGTGGACCTCTACCAAAGCGGTCGATTGAAGAGGCTCCAAAATTGGAACTTAAACCCTTGCCCCCTCACCTTCAATATGCTTATATGGGTGGTTCTAACACTCTACTTGTTATTGTTTCCTCTGACTTGTCTAAATTGCAGGAAGAAAAGTTATTAAGAGTGTTGCATGAGTACAAGAGAGCCATTGGGTATACAATGTCTGACATTAGAGGCATTAGTCCAGCCTCCTGCATGCATAAAATCCTCATGGAGGAAGGACACAAGCCAAGTGTAGAGCACCAACGAAGCCTAAATCCAATCATGAAAGAGGTGGTAAGAAAAGAAGTAATTAACTGGCTTGACACATGTATTGTATTTCCAATCTCTGATAGCAAATGGGTTAGCCCTGTCCAATGTATGCCTAAGAAGGTGGGATGACTGTAGTGGTTAATGAAAATAATAATTTGATTCCCACAAGAACTGTAACTGGGTGGAGAATTTGCATAGATTATAGAAAATTAAATAATTCCACCTGGAAGGACCACTTCCCCCTCCCTTTTTTTGACAAAATGCTCGATAGACTAGTTGGACAGGAATACTATTGTTTTCTAGATGGCTATTCAGGGTATAATCAGATTGCTATAGCCTTAGAGGACCAAGAGAATACCACATTTACGTGTCCCTATGGAACGTATGCATTCAAGAGAATGTCATTTGGTCTCTGCAATGCACCTGCGACTTTTCAAAGGTATATGGTGATTATTTTTACTAACATGGTTGAAAGATTTGTAGAAGTGTTCATGGATGATTTTTATGTGTTTGGGTATTTTTTTGATAATTGTTTAATAAACCTTGATAAATTACTTGCTAGGTGTGAAGAAACAAACTTTGTGTTAAACTGGGAGAAGTGTCATTTCATAGTATGAGAAGGTATAGTCTTGGGGCACAAGGTGTCCAAAACTGGTCTGCAAGTGGACAAGGCAAAAGTGGAGGCGATTGAAAAATTGCCCCCACCAACATCCGTTAAGGGCATTCAAAGTTTCTTGGGCCATGAATGTTTTTATCATCGTTTCACTAAAGAATTTTCAAAATTTTCTTCTCCTCTGTGCAGCCTTCTTGAGAAAGATAACCCCTTCAAATTTGATAATGCTTGTCTGAAAGCATTTGAGGAGCTGAAGAAAATATTGGTGACTGCGCCAATTATCATTGTCCCGGACTGGGCACAACTATTTGACTTGATGTGTGATGGGAGTGACGTCGCAATAGGAGTTGTTTTGGGGCAAATGAGGGAGAAATGTTTTCACTCTATTTACTACGCGAGCAAAACTCTAAATCCAACGTAGATGAACTATAATGTTACTAAGAAATAATTGCTTGCAATGGTGTAGGCATTCAATAAGTTCAGATCTTATCCAGTGGGAACCAAAATCATCGTCTACACTGATCACTCAACTATAAGGTATCTATTTGGAAAGAGAGACGCCAAGCCGAGGATGATTCGTTGGGTCCTCCTTTTGCAAGAATTTGACTTGGAGATCCGAGATCGAAAAGGAACAGAGAATCAAGTGGTTGATCGCTTGTCCAGATTAGAAAATCGGAACCAAGCGGCTGAGGGAGGTTCGATTAAGGAAACATTTTCGGATGAGCAGTTATTGGAAATCACCTCGAGTGAAGCCTTGTGGTATGCAAACTACGTGAATTTTATTGCAAGTGGGGTGATGCCACCAAAATTATCACCTGATAATAGAAGAAGATGTCTACATGATGTTAGGATTTACTTGTGGGATGAGCCATTCATGTATAAGCAGTGTGTAAATCAGTTAGTACAAAAGTGTGTTCCTGAGGAGGAGATGAGTGCAATCTTGCATGACTGTCACGCTTCTCCATATGGAGGTCATCACGGTGGGGATAGAACTGCACAAAAAGTGCTGCAATCAGGTTTTTATTGGCCAAAATTGTTTAAATATGCACACGCCTTTGTTAAATAGTGTGACAGGTGCCAAACAATAGAAATAATCACGAAGAAGCACGAGATGCCTTTTCAAAATATTTTGGCAGTAGAGATCTTTGATGTTTGGGGGATTGATTTCATGGGACTGTTCCCCTACTCTAATGGTCACAGATACTTCTTGTTGGCAGTCGACTATGTGTCTAAGTAGGTGGAAGCCATTTCTCTTTCTACTAGTGACGCAAAAGTAGTGGTAAACTTTGTAAAAAAGCACATCTTCACACACTTTGGGACTCCAAGTGTGCTGATAAGTGACGGAAGAACTCACTTCTGTAACAAGTTACTGAACAATGTTCTAGAAAAGTATGGAGTTAACTACAAGGTTGCCACTGTCTACCATCCCCAAATGAGTGGTCAAGTAAAAGTGTAAAATAGAGAGGTGAAGCAAATTCTGGAGAAAACGGTAAGTAAAAATAGGAAGGACTGGGCCGGAAAGCTTGACGACGCATTATGGGCGTATCGAATTGCTTACAAGACCCCCATTGGAACATCTCCGTATAAGTTAGTTTATAGGAAGGTGTGCCACTTGCCTATCGATCTAGAACACAATGCCTATTGGGCGATTAAAAACTAAATATGGATATGGACTTAGATGGCGAGAAGAGGTTGTTACAGCTCAACGAGCTTGATGAGTTTCGATTGCACGCATACGAAAATGCCAAATTATATAAAGAAAAGACCAAGAGGTGGCATGATAAGCACATCCAACGTCGCGAGTTTGAGCCATGTCAAAAAGTTCTCTTGTTTAATTTGAGGTTGAAGCTTTTCCCCGGAAAGCTTAAATCTCGATGGGCGGGTCCTTTTGAAGTGGTTAGTGTGAAGCCTCATGGCGCGGTGGAATTGCGTGATACGAGTTCCAGTGCGACATTCTTGGTAAATGGGAAAAGAGTAAAACACTATTGGGGTGGTGACATTGCACGTCATAAGACCCCGATGGACTTGGATGATGCTTTGCGTCATGCCGCGACGTTAAATTAGGCGCTTCTTGGGAGGCAACCCATGTATTTTCTTTTGATTTCGTAGTTTACTAATTTTTCCCTTCGTTTTGTATTTTTGATTTTTTTTAGGAGTTCCTTAATCTTGTTTTATTTTGTAGGAGTGAATTCTTGTATGTAATTTATCAAAAACACAAAACAAAACAAAAATTCTCCAGGTATGAAAATAAAGGGTGGATGCGTCGCATCCCCCTCAACACGAAAAATTAACGGGCCAACTGCTTAAGGCAGTAAAGTGAAGCCATCGCGCATGATTCCGCATCCATGAAAAATTAGGGAAATCAGCTGGGATGCTTCGCGTCCAAGCTCTCGCGCATTAAGTAAGTGTTTTATTATACTTCACATGCCTAAAACCCCAAATCCTTCTACCACATGTTTCCTCTCAACCCATACGCACCACCACTGCCTCCATTCCAATGCCACCAGGTATTTGCTTCTCCCTCATCTCCTTTCTTCTCTCAATTCTCATCTCTCCTTTTTCTCTAAGTAATAGCAGAATCCCTTCCCAAAATATCCCCAAGGTTAGGCCTCACCAACTTGAATACTACATATAAACTAAGAGGGGAACTGAAAGAAGTTTAAGACTTAGGGTTGTTGTTTATGATTGATTTTTTATGCTTGATAGATGATAAACTAAAAGTCCCTTCATTTTGTTAATTTTGGGAGGGTATTTGAATTGCCCAATTGTTAGAAAGCACTAGGCAAAACTGTTGCATTCTACTTGTTTGACAAAATGCCTGAGAGGTAAATTATAGGCGCCAGTGAAGTCTGAGTAACCAAGCGACACTAGTATATGCTAGTGAACAAGTGTGGAGTCGTTTGAGTAATTGTGTACAACCCGTGGTAGACTGTCCTAATAGGCAGAACATATGGCACATTGCTTTGCTGCTTGTATTATAAAGTACATTGTTACTTCAATGTGAATTCTGTGTAGTCTACGCATATTGGTATATCTTGAGATTAAGTGTGGGGTTGCGAGAAGTTTATGATGATATAGCTGAGTAAAGTCCAAGTGAGCTGTTGTATGTAATTGAACATGTTTTGCACAACACTTGGATCTATCTCTCATTGTACATAATCATACCTATAAGTGCATTGCTCACTCGTTTGCCACCAGATGAGTGATTATGGTAGAAAGCCACGAGCTATGTTTGAATGAGGTACTGAATGGCATAAGTGTGCAGATGATTGGTAGTGCACACTTTTGCACAGATTCTTTATATCTGAAACTTCACTATTTTGAGAACTAATTGTTGACATCTTTGTTATTCAGGTACATAGGTTCACAATGGCGGCAACAAGCAAAACGTCCAAGCAACAAGTACGAGATAATGACAAGCAACCTCCTAAAAAGCCTACTGGAAACACTACAGGTGCTCCATACCAAAGCAGACTGAGAAAGCAAAAGCACAGCCGACTAGGAAATTAATCGATGAGTCAGAGCAAGAAGAAGAGGTACCATTAGTAAGGAGGAATGTGAAAAGGGGTACCACAAAAATATCAGTGAAATCGCCAAGTAAGAGGATAGAGTTCAGAGAACCTGTGCCGCACCAAATCAAATCCAGCAGGTTGATCCAAACGACAAAGGGAAACAGACGGCTACCTCAGAATCTGAGCTCGGGTCTGATTCGGACTATGAGCTCACAAATGTCAACATGAGCAACGAAGATGAGGGTGAACCAATTGACCGAGCTGCTTGGGAGAAGAATTTTGTTAGTGAAAAAGCATTCTGGGCTTATGAGAAAATCCTGGATTCAAAGAAATATCTTCTAGAAAAGCCAATCAATATTCGAGCACTGAAGAAAAAATATCCAGATCTTTTGAAATCAATTCGAGAGGCGCAACAATGAGGACCTATCTTGAAGGGCCACGGCAAGGCCAACATTACTATTGTTAGAGAGCTTTATGCCAATCGGCGTCATTCATGGGGAAGCATTGTAAGAGTGTGATGGGTGGATATCAACGTCTCAGCTGAAGCTCATAACGAGTTCTTAGGGGTACCACACACACCAATGGACATGTATGACTCTATATTCAAAGAGCCTGATTACTCACATATTCAATCTGTTTTATGCCCTACCAGGAAAGATGCAAATTGGAAATATGGAAGTGTGGAGTACCATTCTCTGGCCAAAGAGTTCATGAGCACATTGGAACATGTGGTGCTGAATTTCATATGCAATCGCCTGATGCCGTGCCAACACAAAACTCATGTCCCTCGATACCGAGCACTAATGTTGTATGCTTTATTGGAGGGGATACCACTCAACTTGGGAGCCATCATGCACGACCAGATGCAGTGCACCAAGATGAACTACAAGTGGAGGCTCCACTATGAAAACACCTTATCGGATTACTTGACGGATATGGGAGTGCTATGGGACAAGGAAAATGATGACATCGAGGCTAAAGCTCCAGGACCGTATGATGTTACTCATGTACTAGAGCCGAACAAGGGGAGGGCTTCTAAGTTCACTATTCAACTATTATTTTAGTAGATGAGAGCTGATATGTAAGAGAGTAGGGTTAAGTTGATCATGACTCATGCAAAGTTGAGTACCACTAGAGGTGAGTTGATTCTGACTCATGCAGATCTTAGCCGAGTCCAGGCTGAGCCGGCTACGATGATGAGGGAGGTATCACTACTCCTCCATGCTTTGGTCCATCGTATAGATATAGATATTTCATAGTTGCTTGCACCATCCGCTACTTGACCATCCACTTCTGCTCCTCCTATAGTCACGAGGTCTCCATCCACCATGCCCACTGAGACCGCTATGTCGCATGCTACAGACTCAGGTCCACCTGGTGATGATAGGACTGTGACCGAGCCCCCATTCATGAGGATGATATTTCTATGCAGAGGAGGCCATGATAGATGCCGTGGATGCTTCGAGTACTCACTCGGTTGTTGCTACTACTCCCGTCCCGGCTTTCCAGAACACTGTCTCTGATGCTCCTCCGCAGACCACGGAGGAGCCCTCCACCTTGGCTTGAGGAAGTTTTTTCTCACCCTACTCTACTTTATTTTTTTGCATTGGGGACTACGCACGATTCTAAGTATGGGGTGGGGATTATTTTTTTTTATGTAGATGAATGTACTTAACTATTACAATGTTTGTTTCTTTTGATACAAACACTATAACTTTTGGGGCTCTAATATTTACTGAATTAATGGCCTATAATAGTTAATAAATTCATCTGTAAGTAGTAACTCTCAGTCTTTTGTTATGTCTATTTGTAGTAAGTAGCCTTATAATAGTTGGTAGATATATTTAAAAAGAAAAAGAAATCAGAAAATAGTGGAGTTTTCCCGATGACGGACTACTTGGACAGTTCTCTAGAGGGATTAAGGTCCTTGAAAAAATACAAAATGATTTTCATTTGATTCTTGGAATTAATGTTAGTATTAGGAAATTGACAGAAAAATAAAAAAAAGAACAAAAATATTTTATTTGCTTTAAATAGTTAGTAAGTTAATCTATTAGGCAATAATCTCCCTTGATTTTTCTTTGGCCATCAGTTCTTTTCCAAGGGATAAATTTTTGAACTGGGTATTAGTTTTTATTTTTAGAGTAGTGTAGGATATAAAGTTTCAGACTAAAGTTAGTGCATTTAGTGACTTGTTTGATGCAAACAGAGTTAGACCTGAGCATGTGGATTATAGCTTTCACCATGAGTTTTTGAGAACTATTTTTGCCTTGAAAAGTTGAATAGTTTTTTTGTGACGCTTAGGCTCATTTTCTTGACTCGTGTGCTAATTGTTGTGTCTTGTGCATTAAAATTGTGGCTTAACTCTATACTTGCTTTGATTGTGAGTTAGAATGTAACCATCCTAATTGAATCATGTGCTATAGTGTGGTGAGAATTTTTGTGTAGTTCCATGTAGTATATTTGTGTATAGAACTTGCCCTGCATGTCAGTTGAAGCGAAATCCTGGGTTTTTCGATTTGAAATATGATTTGAGGTCTTCTTTGATCCTTTTGAATTGTAATGCTACCACAAATAAAATCATCCCTAGTTAGCCATTTTAAGCCTGTCGACATTTTATTTGGCACCCACAGTATGAGCCTATACCCTTTTGTTCTTATTTAAAAATTTTAATCATTGTACCTCTTAAGGCACTTTAATTTTGAAATAAGTGCTAAAAGAAGTAAGGAGGAAATTTGGGTGGTTTTCGATTGGAACCGATGAAAGGGAGAAATATGCACTTATTTTGTAAGATAATACACCACTAGCGAAAATTAAAATATCGAAAAAAAAAAAATTATATGGATGAATAAATTATTTTCTTATTCTTGCTAGTGGGATATAAGTTAAGGTAGTTCTTAAAGAAAGAGGAAATATTTTTGAGGTAATATTGTTGTGAAAATGAAGTTGGGTTGAAGAGAGTTGCGCTTGAAGTGATTACTTGACATGTTAAAGTGCTTATGAGGGTTAACCACTATTTTCTATGTAAATCATACATTTTTCTTAGACTACGTTACAACCACGATAAAGTCCTGATTGATTTTAGACTGAGCAAGCCTACATTAGTAGAGATTTATATAACAGGCAAACCTATGGTACCTTTTGTGCACATGTGAACTTCTTTAAGAGAGTGAGTGATTTCTTCTATTGTTGGAAGCCCTTTAATTACGTTCGAATTTTATTTGAGTGTGTGAAATATCTCTCGTTATTTTGTGGTGAAGGTACATGTTTCTTGATGGATAGGTGACTTTATTAAGCTCTTCATTCAGATTGAGTAAGTTGGCCTGAAAGTAGTTATGCTAGGGAGTCAGTTTCTGAGGTTGAGATGTCCCGAAGTTGCTATTTTATTATTTTGCACTGTTCACTATTGTGCTTGGCATGTTTTTACATGCGGAAGAAAGTCCGAGAATGCATACGCAAAAGGCTAATTATTGGTATCTACCAAAGTCATGGGTGCTTGAGCTTAATTGAAATGTGTGGCTTGATAGCGATAAGCTTATTGTAGGTTGATTCTACTTTGCTAGAGGACAAACAAAGGTTTAAGTGTGGGGTGGTGATATTTGGCATATTTCTATATGTTATAATATTATTTTACTCATGTTTTAATCGCTTTTTGGTACTATTTGATCTTTAAAATGTCCAACATGTGTTAATTATTAGTTTTATGACTAATTAAGTTATGTGTGATGATTTTGGATGTTTGAAGTACAAAAATATGAAGAAAAGGTTCTCTAGCTATAGGAGAAGAGCGTGGATGTGTCACATCCAACCTAGGAAAAAAGTGACTTAGTGTATCCTTGGCAGTGAAGTCGGGAGAAGGCATCCGCCTTAGCATCCGTACCTGGGCACATCAGGGATGAAGGAACAGAGGGTGGATGCTTCCACCGCAGCATATGATGCTGTGAAGTTGAAGTTGAGGGGGACACGAAGAATCCACCCCAGCATCAATCCCTGAAGCTGAGTCGGAATAGAAAAAGGAAAACTTTGGCCCACGACTCTTGTACTCAATATATAAGCCAAAAGCGCCTCTTTTAGATCATCTAAAACACGGGGAAGCGGAGAAAAGCTATCACAAAGTTTGGAAACCACGAAATTCGTCTTGAGTTATTACTTTTTCCTTCTTTTATTGATTTTTATGTATTCTTGGGAATTACTTGAGATTGCTGCCATGAGCATGCATGGCTAAACTCATTATTTCTGGGGTCATGGGTGCTACATGAATGTTGACATTTGAAGTTTGAATTGACGAGTTTGATTTTATCATATTGGGTTATTTATTTAATCAAGTTCTTAATTATTTTGCTGCGTAGCTAACAATGAAATACTATTTACGAATCTAGAGTTGAACTCGAAAGTGTGAATTATAGATTGCATATAGAATTAAATAGAGCAAGTTCTTGAACCCGGGCATCGGGGAACAGATTCGCAATTAGGATAAAAATATACCTAACTGTCTTGCTTGGTTGAAATACAGGAAGTGTAAATGCGTTCTTGTTAGTCTTAATTCTATAGATATATAGGCATTCAGTTAACTTGAATAGGCAAGTAAAAACTTGATAGATTCTTATGAGTAACATTAACCTCGTCAATCAACAAACCAGAAAAATCAATTAGTCAGTTTAAGCCGAAAACGCAAGAAGATTGTTAGCCAGCCCATGATCCTGAAATATCCTCTCATATTAATTTTTATCCGAAATTACCTACGTGTGTTAGTCGATCTCTAGTTTATTTAATTGCTTGGTAGTTTCTTCGGTTGTTAACTAATTTATTTACACATTTTAAAAGAAATCTCTTGAATCGATAATTTGTTTGAGTTTGAATCAGTCGAAAGTTAATCATAAGTCTCTGTGGGAACGATACTCTACTCACTACTTTATTACTTGACGACCACGTATATTTGCGTGTGTGTTTGGTCGCAACAATCTTCATAAGTTCTGAAGAAAGAAAGATAGTTTAATTTAACAATAATGTAACTGATATTGATATTTGAATTATGATTAACTTACCTTATATATGATTTCACTTCATCACAATTCAATAAAACATATGTACGAGCCGCATGATATTCTTTATCATCTAACCTCCTTGGTTTTTTCTTTCCAAAAGATCGACCAGCATGCTTGAAAATAGAAAGCATTTCGGGACATTTGTCATCTCCAACCTATAATCATCCGAATTTCGTGGCACTTTCCTATGCCTTGTCGAAACATGTGACTTAAAGTAGTGCGCACAAAAGGATGATGCTTCTTCAACCAAATATGCATTGCATATAGAATCTTCTAACTTTATTCTTATTTTTGTCTTTGTTCTTCAACTTACGGAGATACCTTCGAGCATTAGAGTAAATCAACATGTAGTTAGTTATACATTTACATATTACATTTATATATCTTATAACATAATTTAGTTTATTCACCTCTCATATGAATACATCCATCGGCCCTGAACTGGGTCAGCTAAACGTGATTCATAAGCTAAATGGATAGGAATAAGGTGTTCCATAGGATCCCAGAAGCTCGTAGGAAAAATACGCTCAAGCTTATACGAGATATGAGGAATAGCTTTTTCTAATTGTGCCATGTGTTCCTCTGTTATTGCAGTAGAGGTGAGATCTTTAAAGAAAAGACTTAACTCCGTCAATGGTTGCCACATATTTAGTGGAAGTAATTCTTGAAATGTAATAGGTATTGGGAGTTGCATAAACACATGGCAATCATGACTCTTCATATCAAAGAGTTTAAGCATGTTCATGTCTACACATCTACCCATGCTAGACACATTGTCACGACCCGAAATTTTCCACCGACAGGACCGTGATGACGCCTAACATTTCACTTGCTAGGCAAGCTAACATTAGAAAATCGTTAAACTAATTCCTTATTTCCATTCAGTAAATAACAATGATTAACTAAGATGAAATATAAGAGGTGCGGAATTTTATAAAACTATATTAATTACCACCACTCGGATCTGGAGTCACGATTCATGAGCATTCTAGAATTTACTACAAGTAATAGTCTGAAAGAAATACAACTGTCTAAATGAAAGAAAATAACAGTGACATAATAGGTAGACAGGGACTTCAAGGTCTGTGAACACCGACAGATCTACCTTGAGTCTCCGGACAGCGGACCAATAGCAAAATCTCGATCAACCTGAGCCGGTATCAAAGTTTGCACAGAAAGTGCAGAGTGCAGCATCAATACAATCGACCCCATGTACTTGTAAATATCTAGCCTAACCTCGGCGAAGTAGTGACGAGAATAGGACAAGACACCCACATATAACCTGAATAGTATAATCATGCTAGTGGAAACAACATCAAATAAAGAAATAACACAGAAATAATGGGAAGGGAACATACAGTGGAGGAATACAACATAAAGAGTGAGAATAATGAAAAGACAAAATTAAATCGAAAATCCTTGAACGAATTGAGCAATTAAAACAGCAAGGAAAACTGCACGGTATCACCCTTCGTGATTTTACTTTCAACCTCACCAAATAAATAAATAAATAGAACGGCATGGCATCACCCTTCGTGTATTAAACCTCTCATAATATACATGGCATCACCCTTCGCACTTTAAACCTCTCATAATATACACAGCATCATCCTTTGTGCTTTACACTCTTCCTCACAATATAAATAATGCATGCACGGCATCACCCTTCGTGCTTTACACTCTTCCTCACCATATAAAAAAATCACGCACGACATCACCCTTCGTGCTTTATACACTTCCTCACAATTCACAGAATTAATAACAACGGATAGAGAGAAGTTTCGCAAAGAAATCAATATTTCATCAATGATTACTTTCACAATTTAACATCTCAACCTCGAATCAATATTCACAATTTTATCAACCTCGGTGGAACCGGATACAAGTCTCCCAACATTTCAACAACAACAATAAGCATGGATAACAAGATTTAAGACTACAAATTTGCAAGAATGGAATTTCACTCGCATGCTATGACTCGACCACAACGTATAGATGCTCGTCACCTCAACTATACATCATATTCAACAACCAAACATGTAGCAATTACTCACACAATATCTATTCCCTCAAGCCAAAGTTAGACACAACACTTACCTTGCTCCGAAAACTACTAAATTCTCAATCACATCTTTTTCTTTGGAATTCACCTCCAAACCACTCGTATCTATTCAAAAATGACTCAATAACATCAAACATTGCTAAAGGAATCAATTATATTTCATAAATTAAATTTCTCAATTTTTTCTCCAAAAGGTTGAAAAATCGATCTCGGGCCCACTTGGTCAAAACCTGAGGTTCGGACCAAAATCCTTTTACCCATTTACCCCCCGAGCCCGAATATATAATTAGTTTTGGAATCCGACCTCAAATTGAGGTCTAAATCCTCAAATTTCGAAATTTCTAAGTTCTATCCAAAAATCCTAATTTCACCATAAAAATTCTAGATTCTAGGTTGAAATCTTGTTATAAGATGTAAAAGATTGAAAGAAAAGAGTTAGGAATCACTTACCTATGATTTGGGGAAGATTTGGTCTTTGGAAAATCCCCTATTAAGGTTTAGGGTTTTGAAAATATAAAGAATGAATGAAAAATCCCGTCTAAGCCCGTTTTACTCAGCTGCATGTGTCGCAATTGTGACCTGAGCTTCGCGAATGCGAAGCACGCAATTGCGAAGGAACAATCGCAATTGTGATGCCCTTCACAATCCCGCAGCCTTCACAAATGCGAGGAAAGTGTCGCATTTGCGACCACTGAACCTTGCAAATGCGAGTAAATGTTGGCATTTGCGAACCTGCCCTTCCCAGACTCCCTTCGCAATTTCAAAGGTAACCTCGCAAATGCGAGAATTGCTGGCCCAGGCTTCTGATCGCAATTGTGATGAAAGCCTTGCATTGCGGACCCTGTTATGTTCGCATTTGCGATGCCTGATCTTGCAATTGCGAGATCAAAGGTCTGTAACAGGTTCAGTTATACCAGCAAAATTTCTAAGTTCAAAACATCCCGTGGCCTATCCGAAACTCACCCGAGCCCTCGGGGCTCCAAACCTAACATGCACACAAGTCTAAAAATATCATACGAACTTGCTCGCGCGATCAAATCGCCAAACTAACACCTAGAACTATGAATTTAGCACCAAATCAAATGAAATTCTCAAGAACACTTTAAAATTCATATTTTCTCAATTGGACGTCTGAATCACATCAAATCAACTCCGTTTCTCACCAAATTTCAAAGACAAGTCTTAAATATCATAATGAACATGTACCGGGCTCCGGAACTAAAATACGGACCAGATACTAACAAAGCCAAATATCAATCAATTCTTAAAAACAAATAATTTCTCAAATTTTAATTTTCATACAAAATTCATAACTCAAGGTAGGGACATCCGAATTCAATTCCGGGCATACGCCTAGGTCCCATAATTCGATACGGACCTACCGGGACCGTCAAAGCACGGTTCCGGGCCTATTTACCAAAAATGTTGACCGCAGTCAACTAAAATCAACTTTCAAGACAAAAATTCTTATTTTCATTAGTTTTCAACATAAAAGCTTTCCAGAAACCTGCCAGGACTGCGCACGCAAATCGAGAAGGGTAAAAATGAGATTTTAAGGCTTAAGAGCGCAGATTCGAGTTCTAAAATATAAGATGACATTTTGGGTCATCACATTCTCCACCTCTAAAACAACCATTCGTCCTCGAACGGACATAGAAAAGTACATGGGCTGGTGAAAAGGTGGGGATATCTACTCCGTATATCGGACTCGGACTCCCATAGGCTGACCTCTCCACTGCACTCGAACTGAAGGGTAACTCTTTGATCTCAACTGGCGAACTTGCCGGGTAGAATTGCCACCGGCTCCTCCTCGTAAGTCAAATCCTTGTTCAACTGGACAGAGCTGAAATATAACACTTGGGACGGATTGCCGTGATACTTTCGAAGCATGGACATATGGAATACCGGATGAATAGCTGCTAAACTAGGTGGCAACGAAAGCCTGTAAGCTACCTCTCCCACTCTCTCCAGAATCTCAAAAGGTCCGATATACCTAGGGCTCAACTTGCCCTTCTTTCCGAACCTCATTACACCCTTCATGGGTGATACCCGAAGTAACACTCTCTCTCCGACCATGAATGCAACATCACGAACTCTACGGTCGGCATAACTCTTCTGCCTGGACTGAGCTGTGCGAAGTCGATCCTGATTAATCTTGACCTTGTCCAAGGCATCCTGTACCAAATCGGTACCCAACAACCGAGCCTCTCCCGGTTCAAACCAACCAACTGGCGATCAGCATCGCCTTCTGTATAATGCCTCATATGGAGATATCTGAATGCTCGACTGGTAGCTATTATTATAAGAAAACTCCGCAAGTGGCAAGAAATAATCCCAAGAACCTCCAAAGTCAATAACACAGGCGCGGAGCATATACTCCAAGATCTGAATAGTACGTTCGGACTGCCCGTCCGTCTGAGGATGGAATGTTGTGCTCAACTCAACCCGCGTACCCAAATCACGCTGTAGTGCCCTCCACAAGTGTGAGGTAAAATGTGTACCTCGATCTGAAATAATAGACATTGGCACCCCGTGAAGGCGGACAATCTCACGAATGTAAATTTCAGCTAACCTTTCTAAAGAATAGATAGCTGCCACTGGAATGAAATGTGCTGACTTGGTCAACCTGTTCACAATGACCCCAAACTGCATCAAATTTCTCTGAGTCCGTGGGAGTCCAACAACAAAATCCATAGTGATACGCTCCCATTTCCATTCAGGAATTTCTAACTTCTGAAGCAACCTACCAGGTCTCTGATGCTCGTACTTAACTTGCTAACAATTCAAACACCGAGCTACATATGCAACTATATCCCTTTTCATTCTCCTCTAACAATAATGTTGCCGCAAATCTTGATACATTTTGGCGGTACCTGGATGAATATAATACGTGGAACTGTGTGCTTCTTCAAGAATTAATTCACGAAGCCCATCCACATTAGGCACACAAATACGACCCTGCATTCGCAGAACCCCATCTTCCCCCACAGCAACCTGTTTGGCATCACCGTGCAGCACCGTGTCCTTAAGGACAAGTAAATGAGGATCATCATACTGCTTCTCTCTAATGTGCTCATATAAAGAAGACCGAGCGACTGTGCAAGCTAGAACCCGACTGGGTTCTGAAACATCTAACCTCACGAATTGGTTAGCCAAAGTCTGAACATATGCAACTAATGGCCTCTCACCAACCGGAATATATGCAAGACTGCCCATACTCACAGCCTTTCTACTCAAAGCATCGGCCACCACATTGGCCTTTCCGGGGTGATACAAAATGGTGATATCATAGTCTTTCAACAACTCCAACCATCTTCTCTGCCTCAAATTAAGATCCTTTTATTTGAACAGATACTGAAGGCTACGATGATCAGTAAATACCTCACACGAGATACCGTAGAGATAATGCCTCCAAATCTTCAGCGCATGAACAATGGTTGCCGATTCTAAGTCATGAACATGATAATTCTTCTCGTGAACTTTCAATTGCCGCGACGCATATGCAATTACCTTGCCATCTTGCATTAATACTACACCAAGCCCAATGTGAGAGGCATCACAATATACCGTATATGATCTTGAACCTGTGGGTAATACCAATACTAGTGTTGTAGTCAAGCGATCTTGAGCTTCTGAAAGCTCAAATCACACTCGTCTGACCATCTAAATGGGGCACACTTCTGGGTCAATCTGGTCTTAATAGTTGTTCATAATCAATTACATAATCATCAATTAACTTCATGTTAACAAAAATCTCGTTTCAAACCTTCACAATACTAATAACGAGATGTGAGGCATGAAGACCTCATAATTATTTACCCGAATTAACGAGTCACATTTAACGCTACCTGGGCGGGCACCTACCTCGTAGGTTACAACTCAATATTACAACATGAATTTGGCAAGTATGCACACAGAATTTCATACAAATATTTTTAAATAAGCCTAGCATGCATGACTCCCTATTAGTACTATCGTACAAATTTAATTTCATATGGGAGAATTTAAGCACAAGATTTTTTTTTTATCATAAGGATCTCGTCCTTATATAACTTCCACCGCAGCTCACAGCCTGGTCTAAACATATCAATTTATTTTAAAATACGAGGACCTCGACCTCAGTTCTGAATCATAAGTAATATGCACATCTTGCCAATCGAAACATTCCATTTTCTCCTTTTAAATAACTTTCGTTAAATAAAATCACAACAAATAATGAACCCCACACCGGTAGGGCATATAATTCACAATTTGTAGTTAATTATCCGAAAATACATCAAAACATACCGAAATAAGTACCAGAAATGCACCTTTAGTCTCACAGATCTTATTAGAGTCCATCATGGAATGATAGGTGTAGTTATATCCATAAAACCTCCCAACAGAAGTAAACACATAAGTAGATTATAGAATTACGAAGCTCACTCATAAGTGGAGCATAATAGGAGGACTCGTCTTGATACTCAGAACCGAATCAAGTTAAGGAAATTATTCTTTTATTTTAAATCGAGGTCGTACCTATAACGACACCATATGATGTAACGACCTCCACCATACCATAAAACAAATATAACAATGGCTGGGTCTCCACCTCTAGGACGCCATCTACCCGCCTGTCCTCCACCCTTAACTGGTCGTGTAGGTGGTGTAGTAACTGCAATGGGGCACGTAGCCTGAGTGCTTTGATGAAATATGCCTCTTCCAAGTTTGGGACAATTTTCTCATGATGTGCCTAGTATCACCGCATTCATAACAACCCATTTGCGGATTTGGCTGCTCATACTGAGTCTGTGCTAGATAACTAGAATAACCATTGTAGGACACTTATGTCAGTGGTGCATTAAAAGAACTTACTGGAGCACCTCGATTAATCCGATGTGTGAACTGGGCTGGCCGACTACCCGAGCCCCCGCCATAATGATTTATACTCGCAAAGTAGAATCCACTGAATCCCCAGAACCTCGAGACGTCTTGGTCTCCTTAGTTTTCTTTTTTCCTCACCCCGAACACGTTCTAATATCTTGGCAATTTCTACCACTAGTGGAAATGAAGTATCAGTCTGTAGCTCCCGAGCCATACAAAATTTTACGATCATAATTAAGTCCTTTAATGAGTCTGTGGACTCGCTCTTTGGATGTAGGAAGCAAAGTAGGAATATGACGGGCTAACTTATTGAATCTGATGGCATATTAAAACACCGTCATGGTGACCTGACGCAATCGTTCAAACCCTATGCGCCATGCATTACGGAGAGTCCGAGAAACAAACTCTTTCAAAAGCATTTCTGAGAACCGAGCCAAGTGGGCGGTGTTGTATTGACCGGTATGCCCTCTTCATAGGCTTGCCACGGACACCTGTGGAGAATTATCTCTCCCAAAGCCAATTTCTTCTTTTGTTATGCTGACTCAACACTGTTGAGCTGACCTATTTTTTAACATACTCTTTGATTCTTCTCAGAGGTAACCCTTATCCCTATTTATACACAATGATCACAAAAGTAGAGCTCTATATAGACAAATCTTGTCACAAACCACATAGTCCAGAATCTCGTCAACCACTGTACTTCCTCCGAAGCATCCCAAAATCCGCAACCATGACGTCCACGCTGAGTAGATCTTTTGTAAATTTAAAGTTATTTCTCTAACTCCTTTGGTACTTAAGTATATGATTATTAAGCAGGCGGACATAACGCAAGTACCAACCTTATCCTCCACAAAATCTCAGGCCTTAAACATGTGTAAAGTTTTGGAGAACCTTTCAGTACCACATATATACATTTTAGGCCAAAACTGATATAACACATGACTCAGCAATCCATCCATTGATAGTGGACTCCCCTCCACTCGGCGCGAAGTCATAGTTCATCACGTCTGATGGTCCACAATATTAACCTTCACAGCTTGTATAAATCAACCAGATGCCAAGGTTCGTTACATCCCTCACCTGATTCACTGGGTGATCTCTTAATACGCCCGTATCTGCAGTCGGAATCACACGTTGAGGCAATGTTTGAGCATCTCTGGCTCCTCGTAGTTCATCTACGGCATCACAAACCGTCGACGCACAACTGATACCAAGTGCACAATGTCATACACGAGTGGATACAAAGGAATACGAGATATAAGTTTCAAGCAAAAATCAATGTCGCACGATAAGGAATGAAAGAAGTGATATTGTTCCTAAACTTCATAGCCTCTGAGAGATAAGTACAAACGTCTCTGTACCGATCCTTCAGAATCTACTAAGTTTTCTCGTGACTTGTGAGACCTATGTAACCTAGTGCTCTGATACCAACTATCACGACCCGAAATTTTCCATCGACGGGACCGTGATGACGCCTAACATTTCACTTGCTAGGCAAACCAACGTTAGAAAATCATAAACCAATTCCTTATTTCCATTCAGTAAATAACAATGATTAACTAAATGAAATATAAGAGGTGCGGAATTTTACAAAACTGTATTAATTACTACCACCCAGATCTGGACTCATGATTCACGAGCATTCTAGAATTTACTACAAGTAATAGTCTGAAAGAACTGTCTGAATGAAAGAAAACAACAGTGACATAATTGGTAGACGAAGACTTCAAGGTCTGTGAATACCGACAGATCTACCTTGAGTATCCGGACAGCGGACCAATAGCAAAATCTCGATCAACCTGAGCCGGTATCAAAGTCTGCACAGAAAGTGTAGAGTGCAGCATCAGTACAACCGACCCCATGTACTGGTAAGTGTCGAGCCTAACCTCGGCAAAGTAATAACGAGGCTAGGACAAGACACCCACATATAACCTAAACAGTATAATCATGCTAATGTCAACAACAGTAAATAAAGAAATAATACAGATATAATGGGAAGGGAACATACAGTGGGAGAATACAACATAAAGAGTGAGAATAATGAAAAGACAGAATTAAACCGAAAATTCTTAAACGAATTGAGCAATTAAAATAGCAAGGAAAACTGCACGGCATCACCCTTCGTACTTTTACTCTCAACCTCACCAAATAAATAAATAGAACGGCACGACATCACCCTTCGTGCATTAAACCTCTCATAATATACACGGCATCACCCTTCATACTTTAAATCACTTATAATATACACGGCACCATCCTTCGTGCTTTACACTCTTCCTCACAATATAAATAATGCATGCATGACATCACCCTTCGTGCTTTACACTCTTCCTCACCATATAAATAAATCACGCACGGCATCACCCTTCGTGCTTTACACTCTTCCTCACAATTCACAGAATCAATAACAACGGATAGAGAGAAGTTTCACAAAGAAATCAATATTTCATCAATAATTACTTTCATAATTTAACATCTCAACCTCGAATCAATATTCATAATTTTATCAACCTTGGTCGAACCGGATACAAGTCTCCCAACATTTCAACAACAACAATAAGCATGGATAACAAGATTTAAGACTACAAATTTGCAAGAAAGGAATTTCACTCGCATGTTATGACTCGACCACAACGCATAGATGCTTGTCACCTCAACTATACATCGTATTCAACAACCAAACACGTAGCAATTACTCACACAATACCTATTCCCTCAAGCCAAAGTTAGACACAACACTTAGCTTGCTCCGAACACCACTAAATTCTCAATCACAGCTTTTTCTTTGGAATTCACATCCAAACCACTCGTATCTATTCAAAAATGACTCAATAACATCAAATATTGCTAAAGGAATCAATTATATTTCATAAATTAAAATTTTCAAATTTTCCTCCAAAAGGTTGAAAAATCGACCCCGGGCCCGCTTGGTCAAAATCCGAGGTTCGGACCAAAATCCTTTTACTCATTCACCTCCGAGCCCGAATATGTAATTAATTTTGGAATCCGACCTCAATTTGAGGTCTAAATCCTTAAATTTCAAAATTCCTAAGTTCTACCCAAAAATCCTAATTTCACCATAAAAATTCTAGATTCTAGGTTGAAATCTTGTTATAAGATGTAAAAGATTGAAAGAAAAGAGTTAGGAATCACTTACCTATGATTTGGGGAAGATTTGGTCTTTGAAAAATCGCCTCTTAAGGTTTAGGGTTTTGAAAATATGAAGAATGAATAAAAAATCCCGTCTATGCCCCTTTTACTCAGCTGCAGGTGTCGCAATTGCGACCTGAGTTTCGCAAATGTGAAGCTCGCAATTGCAAAGGAGCAATTGCAATTGTGATGCCCTTCACAATCCCGCTGCCTTCGCAAATGCAAGAAAAGTATCGCATTTGCGACCCTGAACCTCGCAATTGCGAGTAAATGTTTGCATTTGCGACCCTGCCCTTCCAAGACTCCCTTCGGAATTGCGAAGGTAACCTCGCAAATGCGAGAACTGCTGGCCCAGGCTTTTGATCGCAATTGCGATGAAAGCCTCGCAATTGCGGACCCTGTTATGTTCGCATTTGCAATGCCTAATCTCGTAATTGCGAGATCAGAGGTCTGCAACAGGTTCAGTTATACCAACAAAATTTCTAAGTTCAAAACATCCTGTGGCCTATCCGAAACTCACCCGAGCCCTCGGGGCTCCGAACCAAACATGCACACAAGTTTAAAATATCATACAAACTTGTTCGCGCGATCAAATCGCCAAAATAATACTTAGAACTACGAATTTAACAACAAATCAAATGAAATTCTCAAGAACACTTTAAAATTCATATCTTCTCAATTGGACGTTTGAATCACGTCAAATCAACTCCGTTTCTCACCAAATTTCACAGACAAGTCTTAAATATCATAATGAACCTGTACCGGGCTCCAGAACCAAAATACGGATCCGATACTAACAATGTCAAATATCAATCAATTTTTAAAAACAAATAATTTCCAGACTTTTAATTTCATACAAAATTCATAACTTAAGCTAGGGATATCTGAATTCAATTTCGGGCATACGTCCAGGTCCCATAATTCGATACGGACCTATCGAGACCGTCAAAGCACGGATCCGGTCCCGTTTACCAAAACTATTGACCGAAATTAACTAAAATTAACTTTTAAGGCAAAAATTCTTATTTTTATTACTTTTCAACATAAAAGCTTTCCGGAAATTTGCCCGGACTGCGCACGTAAATCGAGGAGGGTAAAAATGAGATTTTTAAGGCTTAAGAGCACAGATTCGTATTCTTTGGGTCATCACACCCATAGCCATCGGGAAATCTCAACTCTTATAACCACTTACAAAACACTTCTTTTGCGTTCTTTTCCAACATATAACAAGCTTTAGTATACTTTTTGGTACTTTCATCCTGATGCAACTCTGGACGATGACAAAATATTTTCAAATCTGCTCTAGATTTGGCATTATCCTTTGTTTTTCCCTTGACATTCATCACCGTATTAAAAATATTATCAAATATGTTTTTCTGGATGTGCATCACATCAAGGTTATGCCTAATAAGATTTATTTTCCAGTAAGTCAAGTCCCAAAATATACTTCTTTTCTTCCAACCACATAAACTATTCTTTGCGATTCTTGAATTTATCGCTTCAGAAACAAGTTTTGTGATTTTCTTGAGCCCCAAATCCTCAATCTCCCTAAATATTTGTAAATCCGATTGTTCAGTAAATACAACCTTATGTACTGTTTGACCCTTCTTGAACTACTTTTTGTTCCTTCACCACGGATGACCTGATGGTAAGAATTTTCTAGGATTGTCAAACCACGAGGTATTTTCACCATTAGATAGTGTAAAAGCATCTGAGTCTGTCATGCAATACGGATAAGCTAATTTTTCCGCTGTACTCCATCCCGACAACATTGAATATGCTGAAAAATCACTTATTGTCCACATCAATGATGCTTGCATTTTAAAATTATTCTAACTTGAAACATCATATGTTTGGACCCCCTCATCCCACAAACTTTTTAACTCTTCAATGAGGGGTTGTAAGAAGACATCAATTTTCTGTTTTGAATTTTTTGGACTAGGTATAATTACAGATAAAAACATGTATTCATCCTTCATGAACATCCAAGGTGGCAAATTATATGGCTTGACTATCACAGGCCAAGAAGAATATTATTGGCATGATTGACCAAATGGGTTAAACCCATCAGTAGACAATCTCAATCTGACATTTCTCACTTAAGATGCAAAACTTGGATGTGTTTGATCAAAATGCTTCCAAGCAGGAGAGTTTGAGGGATGATGCATGACACCATCCGTTTCATGCTCAGAATGCCACCTCGTATGCTTTGCAGTAATATTCGATGCGTACAACCTTTGTAGACGCGGAGTTAAAGGAAAATAATACATCTTCTTATAAGAAACATTAGTTTTCTGCTTTGAATGTTGATATTTTGATATCTTGAACCGAGGGTGGGCACAAAACTTGCAATTGAAAAGTTCACTATATTCACGCCAATAAATCATACAATTATTTTTGCAACAGTCGATCTTCTCTACAGGTAAGCCCAACCCTCGCATTAGCTTTTTGGTACTATAAAAGCTATCTGGCATTATGTTAACACTTGGCATCAATTCTGATATAAATTGACATAATTCATCGTACAACTTTTCAGAAAAATGATGTTCCGCCTTTAGATACAAAAGTCGAGCAATGATGGACAACTGCGAATGTCCGAGTGGGTTTCCCGGCCAAATTTCCTGTTCTGATGCTTTGAGCATATTATAAAGATTTTGCATGGTTGGATTTGGTTCCTCTTCTATATTACCGTCAAAAGAAGGCCCACTAACATCAAATACTATAGACTGAAATTCATTATGAGATTGAGGGTTTATTGTTTCCCCAAACATTTCTTCTTGATAATCATTAAGTACGGTTGGATGTGGCATATAACTTAATCAATGGTGATACCAATGATAATAATTCGGTTTAAAGCCATAAGTCCCAAGATGTTCATAATTTTAAACTCATCCAAAATATTTTTATTTCGACACTTACGATGATTACAAGGACATCTTAGCTTTTTACCATCCATGCATTCTGGATGTCTTTTAGCAAATGCAGCAAACTCCTAAACCCCTATAATAAATCTCGGATTTATGAATCCATATTTTCAATACTCTTAGCATACATCCACTTACGATCAAAATTATTCATATTGTATGCTCTAACACAGAAAATAAACATGTGTTAGAACTTACATGATGACAAACAAGATTATCTGTTGTAATTAAAGTTGCCTATTGTCTAGCTATTTTTAAAAAGTAAATTTAATCTGTTAGAACATATTTGTACTAAAGCAGACATGTCAAGCTTGCGATATAGAATCCAACAGAAAAAGGCACTAATTTTACAAGATCCAAAGATAATTAGAAAAGTGACAAGTTTCCTACCTAAATGCAAGCACTTTCAAAGATTATATGTATCAACATCAACAAAAGTCCCTGGGAAAAAAACATATGTAATGCCGATATTGAAATAGAGATTACCATTCACTAGATAAATCAGAAAAATATCTAGAACTGCGTACTTCTTGGAACTGTGAATTTGCTAGGAAGGTGCTTGACACCTTGCTTATATGTTGAAGAAACTGATCCAGAAAAGAGAATAAAATAGAAAAATATAAATGACCATAATTTAAGATATTTAGACAAATAAATAAGCTAATTAATATTGTTTAAGAGCACTTAGTTTACTTTATGAGATTCTAGCAATAAAAAGGTATAAATCAATTTAGAGCCAAGAAGCAACATACATAGCATGTATAGAACCAAAAAGAAGGTATAATCACACAAGTTATAGCAACTTGAAAATCACCACCACACCTAAAGAATTTTCGAAACACTAAAATGCACTCAATATGCGGCTTATCCTACGCACCCTTCCCTTTCGACAACTAAGAGTAATTTTGAATTCTTAATCATTGCGACAGTAACTCTACCATGAATGTTATATTCTATGAGGAGGTTGATGAATTGTCCACGAACTACAATACTGAATATAGCTCAAATAGGGGTGAATCTTATTTTAACAACAAGGACCATATTCATCTAAGCAAAAATTTATTATCTAAAAAATATGAGAAATTTTATTAAGCATATATAGGAAAACTTTTCAAAAGCTGAAAAACAAAAGCCTGCACATTCTTCATCTTTTTGCTTTTTTCCAAGGCAACAAAGTTGATATCTACAATAAGCACAATTGCATCCTTTAGTAAAATTAGAGCTTTTTCCTTTGCTTAAAATTAAGACCAAATCAGAAACAAGAAACTAAATCCTCACTTATCTCAAAAGTATTTCAAATCCACTTCAAGCGAATGACCCAATATCAAAGCTTAATAAAGACCCATTAAAAATTGTACTTAAAGCAGTTGCATGCAAAAACTTTTTAGCTATATCCATATGTTATTCACTTTGGAAAATAATATTCAAGAAAAACATAGACAAATCTGAGCAAGAATTGAAAGATCCAAAAGTTATTGGCTGTATATGAAGAGACTGGAGCAAAACCAAACTTGTGGGTTTGCTGCGGCGTTGAGTCTAGAAGGGTACAAGAATCGTCATTTTTGTTTTGTGTTGAAAGAGAGAGAAGCAGGGAGTGGACTGAGAAAATGGATCTAAGTCTAAAGGGTTTTGTGGAATGAAGAGATTTGGCGGGGGAAACTAAAAAGCAGTCCAAATATTTTGGGAAAATTTTGTACGTTGTCCATATGTTTCTAAAATTGTGACTGAATCTTCCATAAAAAATCATTGTCACGGAAAATTAGTCTATCACAAAATTATTTTTATTATATAATTGCTCTTTTATAATATTGGGGCGGAAAATATAATCTGTCACAAATTTGTGACGGAATTTTGACAAAGTGTTGCCACTTCTTCTCTTCTGCCATAATTTTGTGACAAAAATATGTTCGTCACAAAGACTAATTTTCATATCTGTCACAAATATGTCACAAATCCGTTACTCTCATAATTTTTGTAGGAAATTTGATAATTTCATCCATATAAGATTGATTTGTCATAAATCCGTCACAATTTATGACAGAATGCTTCGTCTCAAATATTCCGTTACAACTTTTACCATTTTCTTGTTCTTCTTCCAAAAGCAAGGAGATTCCATATCTTTCCTTACGAAGTATGGACTTAATAAAGTAATAATCAAGGTTAAATCCCTTCCAAGTTGGACAAATATGAGATTGCCAGATATGATAAGAATTTTCTTGACTTTGAACCAAGGAAAATAGTTTTCCTTTAACTCAAACCAAACTCCTGTCGTGGTGCCCTTTTGAACAGCTGTCTCAAAAAAATTCCTTTAGCATGTAAGACTTTATAACCCACAAAGAATTACCTTCCCTTGAAAGAAAAATTTCTACACGTTAATCAAAGTACAGCCGGCTTAACATAACTATAAATAACAGGTGTTCCTCCAAACTTTTCTCATCAAAACTTCATGTGGCTTACTGTTACAGTCTACACATTAACTCATACAGGGAGTTAACATTCTCTCAAGCAAAGGCTTGGGATGCCATTTTGTTTTCTTGCTATTCTCTTCTTCTTGTTTTTTTTTTTTTGGTATAAGTTATTCACGTTTTTTTGGTTGCTGAAGCTGCCTGGAGCTGTCAGCTTTGTGCGTCTGTGGCAAATGATTTAGATCTCATTGTAGGAGACTCCAAATTGCAAGCCGTTTAATTCAACTAAAACTAGACTTAGAGGACCGCAATATATAATCCATTCATAGCCAAAGTCATTCTGGATTGGCTGGAATTAAGTTCTTAAGTTGATATACACGTCTGTCCCGTTCAGCTTACAACTTTGCGCACTCTCGCCGTAAAATTCATATCTCAAGATAAGAGTGTCCAAACCATGAGTCGTTTGTGGCATTCAAAAGAAGACTCTGAGGTCTACAACATGCATAAAACTCGTAGCTCTACCCGTATTGATACAGTCGCAGCAAATTTTTGAATCAAGTGCAGAAATCGGCATGATTGTTCGGGCATCATACGTTTTTGTTTTTGCAGCTTTGGCGATGAGCATGGCGAGTTCTCTGTGACAGTTCACGTGAAGAATTACATGATCAACGCTATCTTTTTTTTCGCAGGCGAAGAGGTGCATGAAACTTCCTATCCATTGAGTCTTGGCATGGATGACTTCTTGTAACTTAACGAAAAAGTTTATGGAGCGTCCTTCTCATGGCTTTGACGGAATAATCTTTGGAGCATTACATCCTTCAAGATTTGGTGGAGAAGTGCATGTCATAATGTTCACCATCTGTATTGGAGCGTCGTGTCATTGACACCGGTACTTGCTGCTAAGCTAAAGCTCCGTGTCATTTGGTATCGATCAACTAAACAAAACCAAAAGCTTCATGCCATTAATTAGCACCGGGGGCTCCAAAAACAAAATTCTTTTGCAGATTTTCAAGAGAGTATTATCGGTCTTGATATCCATAAGAATATTCACCCAGAAGTCCACATGAATGATGCCAGACCATTCATCTCTTTATTGCGGCTTGGCGACAGAATCTTGTGGTGTATCCTTACTTTTGCGCCTAGAGAATGGAACATTTATGAGCTGACTCCTTTTCACCTTTGGCGAGAAAGCATGTGGCGTATGTCCTCATCTTTTGGCTTGGCGAGATACTTGGAGCGCTACTTTCTTTGCGAGTAAGTACATGAAGCAACCATCTTTCAACCTTTAGCGTGGAACCACCTCTTCTTTCGACTTGTCGAAGAAGTGCATGGGGTGTCCTAAACTTCAAGCTTTAGAGTAGAACAACCTCTTCTTCCAATTTAGAGAAGAATTGCATAGAACGTCCTTTTCACGACTTGAGAAAAAGATACATTTGGTGTTCCATATTTCGAGCTATGGAGGAGAGCATCTCGTCCTTCAACCTTTATCGAAAGAAGCACATGAAGCATTTTTATTCATGCGGTTGGATGGAAGAAAACATGACACATTATCCTTTAAGCTTTGAAGTGGAGTAACTACTTTTATCTTACCAAAGAAGCGCATGTCGCATACAGAGAGCTAGTATCCTCTTTTGGCTATCGTGAAAAGGAATTGACTCTTTTGTTTCCACTTAAATGACTGAACTTAGAATGAAATCTAAGATTCCTATGTACCCTAACAAAGAGGATCAAGTCATTAAGTAGTTCAAAAAAAATGAGTTCATTTTTTTGTATGCAATTTATACTCGTGCGGACAAGGAGTATAGCAACTTGAAAACTTTGCTCAAATTTGAAGAGCTTTACATCTTAAAGACTTGCTCAAATTTAAAGATCTTGCAACTCGAAGTCTTTGCTTGAATTTGAAGAGCTATACAACTTGAAGACTTTGATCGAATTTGAAGAGTTTTGCGACTTGAAGTTTTAGTTCATATTTGAATAGCTTTGTAACTTGAAGTCTTTGCTTAAATTTGAAGAGCTTGACATCTTGAAGACTTTGCTCGAACTTGAAGAGCTTTTAAATTTGAAGAGCTCGAACTTGGGTTTCCAACTATCAATGGAACCAGGTTCAAGATCTGTATACCAATTGAAAGCATTTCGTTTGAGAGATCGAACAAACTGATTGACAAGGTGACAACATTGCACGTCTCGACGAAGTGTGCAGCATGTTGCTTGGGTTTCCCTTTACCATCGAATTGTTGAAGCTTGAGGGGTTGATTTCCGCTTGGCATCTTCAAGTTATCAATCATTTGTGTGTACGAATTTGCGTAGTAAGGAAAGATTTAGGCGAAGGCTCAATTTTATCTTTGATGGCCCCTATGGTGAAGTCCTTCAATTGCTCAACATGAATATGTCCATCAGAAGAGATTTGGAGCTCTTTGGTCATTGTTGCCAGCATTGCAGAGGACTCTCCTTTCTCTTGAATTTCTGGAAGCTTCATAGGTTCTTGGATTGATTCTTCAACCGTCATACTCTCCACCTTATTCATCATCTTGGAAAGTTTATCATCTTGATATTTCATGTACTTTGTTAGGACTTCAATTGCTTTTGTCAAATTTGTAAGTTGTTTTTCTATGGTAGAAGCTTCAAGCATCATCGTTTGCATGACCACCGCAGAGGACAAAGAATGATATGGATCATCACGTGGATAGAGAGCAGATTGTGGAGTGACACAAGGAGAGATTTGGAGAAAATTCGTTGCTCAAGACGCCATCATCTTTCTGCATTAAGGGATTATGGGACTAGCGATGACATTCTTTTGAAAGGCTGAATAGCGCCGAAGTTTGTTCAACCACCTCAGTGATGTTTTTCCCTTCTTCTAACATGTACAAAGAGGATCTTACTTCTTTCGGAGAAGATGAACCAAAAACATGAGTTGTGGATGTCACTTTAAGCATTTGTTGTCTTAGTATCTCGGTATTGCTTCTTTTGATTTGGCCAACAATCTCCATGGCAACTTCCAATCCACTTTTGGAGTTAGATCTAGGGTTGATTTTTATTGAGGTCATCTTGGTGTTCTTGAACTTCGAAGAGAAGAGATGAGAGGTAGAGATCGTCCTACTAGGCGTGCCAAAATTTGTAAAAACTAAATTTCGTTCCTGAAAAATAATAATCAAGACAAGAAATATAGCAACAAATATTATATTCGATTTCAACTGATGAGATTACAATCTCTAGAATATCTCAAATCTAACGAGATGTAGTCCTCTGATTCTTCCCCTCACGAATAATGGTTTAAGAGCTTGAGAACTTGATCTTGAACTTGACGGATTTCAGATTTGTGGTGCATCCAAACAAATTGAAGGTCGTCACGAACCAGGATTTGGTGTTGGATTATCACGAATAGAAGATTTGAATTCGTTCGCCTATGATTTGAATTCTCCTTTGGGATTTGACCACAGATGAAGATTAAAGATGTGGAGGGAGACCTCGATGCTATTCTCCGGAGCTTCTTTAGCCTTTCCTTCTGCTTACTTGATTCCTTCTCTAGCCTTCTCTTGCGACCCATTTATATAGGTGTGGGGTTGAGTAGCCTCTAAGAAAACCCTAGTGGGTCATTGGAGTTGAGGCTCATGGGCCAACCCATTTGATAGAAGACCAACTACTGGGCTAGCCAAATGGTATATTAGACAATTATTTAAATCAATTTAATTGGATTTAAATAATTGACGCAATTATATAAGCCCATGATATTTGTTTGGACGAATATATGTTTAATTTATGGTAAAATTAAATATTTTATAGATTTAAATTTACTGAAATTTTAACCGTCTACAGTGCCTCCGGCAAATGTGGTAGAGATTGATGATGAGGAGACGGCTAAGTAATTTACTCCTCTTATCAGGAAAATATCATAGAAAACAGTATCTGTGAAACAAAAGAAGGTGCTATCTGACATGGATGATGAGGTTTGTGAAGAAGGAGACGTTGAGAAGGAGAAAACTGTAGAGAAGAAGAAGCCTCTCAAAAATAGGCCAAGTAGCAGTGAGAACCTGGTTCCTCAAAGAGGGCAAAAGTTGAACTATCTGAGCTTGAGAGGAGAGCCAATTTGAAGAAGCAGAAAGTTTTGTGGGGAAGAGTATTTGATTCTGAGATCCTTGATCACTTAGGCATGAGGCAGCTGGTGAAGATTTGTGACTTGCAGAAGTGGACTCATCTTTTTGATGTCAAAAGTACAAAAGTGTATGAAGAAGCGGTACGAAGTTTCTACGATGACATGTTTACAGTAGAGGGTGACACAATTTGCTTGAAAATAAATGGGAAGTATTTTGTGATGGATGCAGCTTTGCTTGGTGAGATTCTTGTGGTGCCTACTGAGGGGCTATCAAGTGTAGAGGGAACCTGTTCCCCTTATTTTAAGAAAATCATCATCAAGCCTCGAGTTGTTGAAACGGGAGAACGAGTGCACAAGAAGGCACTTCTGCCAGAATAGCAACTATTATTTGAGTTGGTGAATAAGGTACTGCTACCAAGGACTGAGAGGAGATCTATGGCCTCTATAGCGGACCTGGTTCTTCGGGAAGCACTCGACTCCTACACTTCTATCAATCTGTTTGGAATTATAATTGAGCATATGAAGAAAGTGATAGATTTCAAGGATGGCAATCATGGTCTCCCCTATGAGTTCCCCCTCACTAATGTCCTTGAATGCTTTGAGGTCCCTTTGGGAAGAGCATAAGTGGGATCTCACAAACAAATGTTCACCATCACAAGAAGGGAGCTATATGCAGCATCTCCACTATTTCTCAGCTCATCGTTACTCAAAATGCTGCAAATAATGCAATTCTTGAGTCTAAGCTCAATCAGGCCAGCAAGGAACCTGGTTCCAGCAATGCTCAGGGAGAAGAGATTACCCGCATGATAGCTGAAAATACCGAGTTAAGGAACCAAGCGGAGAACCTGGAGGAGCAGTTGATCAATAATCAAAGGGCTACTAATGCTCGTATGGATAGCCTTATCAAGGCCCTTGCTCCCTAGTCCTTCTGTTCTCCATCCAGTGTCCCCTATCCTACCCCTTTGCAAGTTCCCTTTTAATCTTGACTTATCTTTTTGTTGTCCCTCCTTATTGACTGTGGTACTCTAGTTTTTGTTTGGATTGCGTGTCTATGTGTATAATTATGGTACTGCTACTCTATTTTTTCTTCTTTCCTTAACTAATGAGCATCATCGTTTATTTAATGCAATTTTATACTCTTGCGTTCTATTTTTTGCTATGATATGTGTACACAAATGACATGAGTTAACTTTGATGGACTTCTTCTTACATTTACGTGTCTTTCTTTAATGATGCCAAAAGGGGGAAGAAAATTAAAAGGGAGAAAACAGGTTCTCGGAGGGAATATGGCTGATTCGTAGGGGGAACAATGTGGAGATTTGGTTCTCAGAGGGGGAATATCAATTCTAAGTTTGTCATCATCAAAAAGGGAGAAATTGATAAGTTATGTTTTTTTTGTTTTGATGATTTGACAAACTTCATGAGAGAACCAGATAGGGAATGTCACGACCCCAAATTCCCTCCGTAGGATGTCGTGTGTCACGACCCAATTTTCCCTCCGTTTGGGTATCGTGATGGCACCTAGTCTTAAGGACTAGGTAAGCCTAACAATAATTAAAACAATAACATTATTTAAATAGAATCTCTTATAGTTCCCAAAACCGGTAGTACAAGCCATAAACTCTATAGAGTATTTGCTAGAAAACTTCTAAATACAACTGTCCGGAAATAAGAATAAACAGTGCAAAATGAAAAGTTGAAGGTGACTCCGAAGCCTGCGAACGCAGCGGCATGTTTACCTTGAGTCTCCACAACAACAGTCCACACAGCTAGCTAACGAACAATTACCTGGATCTGTACAAAAAATGTGCAGAAGAGTAGCATGAGCACACCACAGCGGTGCCCCGTAAGTATCAAGACTAACCTCGGTGAAGTAGTAACGAGGACTAGTCAAGACACCCACTGATCTAATAAACTGAACAAGCATAAGTATAGGGATGAATAAACATGACATCTATCTAAGGACCCCGCGATATGGCTAATGACATAGCAACTGCAATAAGGAAGGAAAAACAGGAAGTAACAGTGTAACACCAGAATAAGACACAGAAGAATGAACGAAAACACAACCCAAATCCAGAAATCACAATACAGTAAAGGCAAGTAGTAACTCAGCAGCTGTAATAGTTTTCACATCAGGTCTCAACCAACAACCCCAATAAATTAGTCAAATCCTTCAAGTGTAAACTTTCACTCGTAAGTTTTTAAATTGAGGTCTTTAGAATATAATCCTTTCCAATAAGAAATTATTTTTGAAATATACTTCCTTCAAATAAATATCTTTCAAACATAGCTCTTTCAAGATAAAACCTTTCAAATATAAACTTTTCAAATAATTAGCCTTTCAAGATAAATACTTTTCAAGTATAACTCTTTCAAATAAATATCTTCAAACATAGTTCCTTCAAGATAAATACTTTTCAAATATAAACTCTTCAAGTAATATCCTTCAAGTATAAGTCACCATGTGACACCTAAGCATGGAAGATTAGCAGTTCCGAATACAGATATAACCACAGGGGAAATCTATCGGAATACCGTCCCGTAGTCTCGAATTAATTATGCAAGACAGGGGGATCTTCCGGAATACGTTCGTAGTCCCAATTTAAATATGCAGTGCTGGGGGATCTCCCGGAATACGTCCGTAGTCCCAAAATAAATATGCAGAGCTGGGGGATCTCCCGAAATACGTCTGTAGTCCCAATTTAAATATGCAGTGCTGGGGGATCTCCCAGAATACGTCCGTAGTCCCAATTTAAATATGCAGTGCTGGGGGATCTCCTAGAATACGTCCGTAGTCCCAATTTAAATATGCAGCGCAAACAGCAGAGATGACAACTATAACATGACAAAAACCTCGTACATCACCACAACGAGTACAAAAGCAACAATGACAGAAATGCAAGGTACGACGAGCAAATCAACTCAAGAATTTAAATCACAAGAACGGTAGAACTCATTCACAAGGACTAACCACAGTAAAGAATGCTAGGCACAAGGAGAACAACTTAACAAGGAAAAACAAAACAAAAATATAGAAATAATTCCACAATATTCAAGTCAACAATAAGAAGCCAACACGAGTCAAATAGTTCCAAACAATGGCAAGTCAACTAAGATATAGGTTATCTAAACTCCTTTTGAGGTTTAGCTATTACGAGGAAAATTCAACAATTCAAGTAAGAATAAGCAGCGGAAGATAATCATAACTCCAATTAAGACTAAACAATTATAGGATGAGAAAATAATGATTTCAATTAAAGATAAGCAGTTATGAAAAATATAGCACGACGATAGAAGAGGTAAAATCTTTGGTTAAGTCGAATAAGGGTCAAATAGACAGTAAGAGTGAATCCTAAAGCAATTATCTCTAATCAAAGCATGTAGAGGTGAAACTAGCAAATAGGAATTCAAACGTATCAAAAACAACATCATACACAGTGAATATAAGGACATAAGAACCCTAAAAGGCCAACTTTCCACAAATAAGTCCGAGCACGCACTCGTCACCTCGCGTACACAGACTACAATCAACATAGATGACTCAAATCCTAAGGGGTAGTTCCCCCACACAAGGTTAGGCAAGATACTTACCTCGAGTCAAGCTCAATCAATCCGTAAGAATGCCCTTTCCACGAATATCCGGCTCTGAATGGCCCAAATCTAGCCAAAAGCAATTACATATCATATTTACAATCATAATAGACTCATCTAATTAATTAAATCAATACTTTAGCAAATATTCTGAAATTCACCCTACCAGGTCTACACGGGCCCATGTCTCGGAACCGGGTAGAAGTCGTAAAACACGAAAGCTCATTCACTCACGAGTCTAACCATATCAAATTTACTAAAATCCGACACCAAAATTTCGATCAAAATCCCAAAATTCAGCCTAAGAACTTTTCTTAATTTTTCACCCTAAATCCAAATTTAAACGATGAATTCTAGCATAGATTAGTGGAATATAACCATAATGGAGTTAAGAATCATTATCCAAAAACTTCCTCCGAAAATCTCTCCAAATTCCGCCTTCTACCGAGCTCTCAATCAAATTTGTGAAGTGAACTTCAAACCCTCGAATTTGCCCCTTTTCTGCCCAGTTATTCCGCATCTGCGGACCGTGGGTCGCACTTGCGGAATTTCCTTCGCAGGTGTGGAAACGACTTAAGAGGGCTAGGTCCGATTCTGCGGAAAAAGGATCGCACCTGCGAGTGCGCGCCTGCGGACTATTGTCCGCTTCTACGATCTCCTCCGCACCTGCATGACCCTAACGCATCTGCGGGCATCGCAGATGTGGAATTCACCCCGCACCTGCGACCCCTCGCACTCTTTCATTTTTCCGCTTCTGCGCTTGCCTCCCCGCATGTGCGATCACGCACCTGCGGTCTCTCCACCGCAGGTGCGAAAATGACAGATGCCTGAAGACTTCAGCAGCAACACCAATCCAACTTCTGATCCGTTAAGCACTCGAAACTCACCCGAGCCCCCCCGGGATCTCAACCAAACATACCAACCAATCCTAAAACACCATACGAACTTAGATGAGCCCTCAAATCACATCAACTAATGCTAAAATCACGAATCACCTTCCAATTCAAACTTAAAGAACTTGAAACTTTAAATTCCTACAACCGATGTCGAAACCTATCAAACCACATCCGAATGTCCTCAAATTTTGCACACAGGTCACAAATGACACTACGAACCCACAACCACTTTCAGAAATCCATTCCGAGCTCGATATCAAAATTTCCACTATCGGCCGAAATCGCCGAAAATCTAACTTTCGCCAATTCAAGCCTAAATCTACTACAGACCTCCAAAACACATTCTGAATGCGCTCCTAAGCTCAAAATCACTCAACAGAGCTAGCGGAGTCGACATAATTCCATTCCGGATCCGTTTTCACACAGTTCCGACTACAGTCCAAATTCTAAGACTTAAGCTCTCATTTAGGGACTAAGTGTCCCAAATCACTTCGAATCACCCGATAATTGAATTCAATCACGCACGCAAGTCAAGGCACATTATACTAAGCTGCTCAGGGACTTATGCTGCCGGACGATACTTAAATTCTCAAAATGACCGGTCGGGTCATTACGTCGTAATGGCACCTAGTCTCTAAGACTAGGTAAGCCTATCAATGCAGAATAATCATAAATATCTGAAATAAATAAATTACAATTCAGTTTGAGGAATTTGGGGTGCTTTACAACTTGAAGATTTGGCTCGAATTTGAGGAATTTTGTAACATACAGTTTAGGCTCGTGTATCAATGATCATTGCAACATGCAGTTTAGGCTCATGCGTCGAGGAGCATTGCGACATGTAGTTTGGGCTCATGCATCAAGAAGCATAGTGACATTCATGGACTCTTCGATTTCAGTTTTGGATGAATACTTGCCTCCATTCTCGGCATCGTCTACTTCTTTTTCGTCATGAGTCTCAAAGACAGATAACCTTTGATCTCCACGTGCAGCTATACTGAATTCTATATCATGTGCATGGGTGGCCAACTCTTCAAAAGTTTTAGGCTTTATTCTGTGCAAGATGTAGCAAACGCCGAAATGCATACCTTGGATGTACATTTCGATGCCAAAAATTTCGCTAAGACGGTCTTTGCAGTTGAGGCTTAAACTTCTCCAACGATTGATGAATTCGATAACTAGCTCCTCCTTCTGTTGGCGGGCATTTGTAAGTTCAATCATACTCACAATGCGCCTCGTGCTATAGAAGCGATTGAGGAATTTTTGCTCGAATTACTCCCAACTATCAATGGAACCAGGTTCAAGATCTATATACCAATTGAAAGCATTTCGTTTGAGAGATCGAACAAACTGATTGACAAGGTGACCATCCAGCATCATTGCACGTCTCGACGAAGTGTGCAGCATGTTACTTGGGTTTCCCTTTACCGTCGAATTGTTGAAGCTTGAGGGGTTGATTTCTGCTTGGCATCTTCAAGTTATCGATCATTTGTGTGTACGAATTTGCGTAGTAAGGAAATATTTAGGCGAAGGCTCAATTTTATCTTTGATGGCCCCTATGGTGAAGTCCTTCAATTGCTCAACATGAATATGTCCATCAGAAGAGACTTGGAGCTCTTTGGTCATTGTTGCCAGCTTTGCAGAGGACTCTCCTTTCTCTTGAATTTCTTGAAGCTTCATAGGTTCTTGGATTGATTCTTCATCTGTCATACTCTCCACCTTATTCATCATCTTGGAAATTTTATCATCTTGTTATTTCATGTACTTTGTTAGGACTTCAATTGCTTTTGTCAAATTTGCAAGTTGTTTTTCTATGGTAGAAGCTTCAATCATCATCGTTTGCATGACCACCGCAGAGGACGAAGAATGATATGGATCATCACGTGGATAGAGAAAAGATTGTGGAGTGACACAAGGAGAGATTGGAGAAAATTCATTGCTCAAGACGCCATCATCTTTCTGCATTAAGGGATTATGGGACTAGCGATGACATTCTTTTGAAAGGCTGAATAGCGCCGAAGTTTGTTCAACCACCTCAGTGATGTTTTTCTCTTCTTCTAGCATGTACAAAGAGGATCTTACTTCTTTCGGAGAAGATGAACCAAAAACATGAGTTGTGGACGTCACTTCAAGCATTTGTTGTCTTAGTATCTCGGTATTGCTTCTTTTGATTTGGCCAACAATCTCCATGGCAACTTCCAATCCACTTTTGGAGTTAGATCTAGGGTTGATTTTTATTGAGGTCATCTTGGTGTTCTTGAACTTCGAAGAGAAGAGATGAGAGGTAGAGATCGTCCTACTGGGCATGCCAAAATTTGTAAAAACTAAATTTCGTTCCTGAAAAATAATAATCAAGACAAGAAATATAGCAACAAATATTATATTCGATTTCAACTGATGAGATTACAATCTCTAGAATATCTCAAATCTAACGAGATGTAGTCCTCTGATTCTTCCCCTCACGAATAATGGTTTAAGAGCTTGAGAACTTGAGCTTGAACTTGACGGATTTCAGATTTGTGGTGCATCCAAACAAATTGAAGGTCGTCACGAACCAGGATTTGGTGTTGGATTATCACGAATAGAAGATTTGAATTCGTTCACCTATGATTTGAATTCTCCTTTGGGATTTGACCACAGACGAAGATTAAAGATGTGGAGGGAGACCTCGATGCTATTCTCCGGAGCTTCTTTAGCCTTTCCTTCTGCTTACTTGATTCCTTCTCTAGCCTTCTCTTGTGACCCATTTATATAGGTGTGGGGTTGAGTAGCCTCTAAGAAAACCCTAGTGGGTCATTGGACTTGAGGCTCATGGGCAAACCAATTTGATAGAAGACCAACTACTGGGCTAGCCAAATGGTATATTAGACAATTATTTAAATCAATTTGATTGGATTTAAATAATTGACGCAATTATATAAGCCCATGATATTTGTTTGGATGAATATGTATTTAATTTATGGTAAAATTAAATATTTTATAGATTTAAATTTACTGAAATTTTAACCGTCTATAGTGCCTCCGGCAAATGTGGTAGAGGTTGATGATGAGGAGACGGCTAAGTAATTTACTCCTCTTATCAGGAAAACATCATAGAAAACAGTATCTGTGAAACAAAAGAAGGTGCTATCTGACATGGATGATGAGGTTTGTGAAGAAGGAGACGCTGAGAAGGAGAAAACTGTAGAGAAGAAGAAGCCTCTCAGAAATAGGCCAAGTAGCAGTGAGAACCTGGTTCCTCAAAGAGGGCAAAAGTTGAACTATCTGAGCTTGAGAGGAGAGCCAATTTGAAGAAGCAGAAAGTTTTGTGGGGAAGAGTATTTGATTCTGAGATCCTTGATCACTTAGGCATGAGGCAGCTGGTGAAGATTTGTGACTTGCAGAAGTGGACTCATCTTTTTGACATCAAAAGTATAAAAGTGTATGAAGAAGCGGTACGAAGTTTCTACGATGACACGTTTACAGTAGAGGGTGACACAATTTGCTTGAAAATAAATGGGAAGTATTTTGTGATGGATGCAGCTTTGCTTGGTGAGATTCTTGTGGTGCCTACTGAGGGGCTGTCAAGTGTAGAGGGAACCTGTTCCTCTGATTTTAAGAAAATCATCATCAAGCCTCGAGTTTTTGAAACGGGAGAACGAGTGCACAAGAAGGCACTTCTGCCAGAATAGCAACTATTATTTGAGTTGGTGAAGAAGGTACTGCTACCAAGGACTGAGAGGAGATCTATGGCCTCTATAGCAGACCTGGTTCGTCGGGAAGCACTCGACTCCTACACTTCTATCAATCTGTTTGGAATTATAATTGAGCATATGAAGAAAGTGATAGATTTCAAGGATGGCAATAATGGTCTCCCCTATGAGTTCCCCCTCACTAATGTCCTTGAACGCTTTGAGGTCCCTTTGGGAAGAGCATCAGTGGGATCTCACAAACAAATGTTCACCATCACAAGAAGGGAGGTATATGCATCATCTCCACTATTTCTCAGCTCATCGTTACTCAAAATGCTGCAAATAATGCAATTCTTGAGTCTAAGCTCAATCAGGCCAGCAAGGAACCTGGTTCCAGCAATGCTCAGGGAGAAGAGATTACCCGCATGATAGCTGAAAATACCGAGTTAAGGAACCAAGTGGAGAACCTGGAGGAGCAGTTGATCAATAATCAAAGGGCTACTAATGCTCGTATGGATAGCCTTATCAAGGCCCTTGCTCCCTAGTCCTTCTGTTCTCCATCCAGTGTCCCCTATCCTACCCCTTTGCAAGTTCCCTTTTAATCTTGACTTATCTTTTTGTTGTCCCTCCTTATTGACTGTGGTACTCTAGTTTTTGTTTGGATTGCCTGTCTATGTGTATAATTATGGTACTGCTACTCTATTTTTTCTTCTTTCCTTAACTAATGAGCATCATCGTTTATTTAATGCAATTTTATACTCTTGCGTTCTGTTTTTTGCTATGATATGTGTACACAAATGACATGAGTTAACTTTGATGGACTTCTTCTTGCATTTACGTGTCTTTCTTTAATGATGCCAAAAGGGGGAAGAAAATTAAAAGGGAGAAAATAGGTTCTCGGAGGGAATATGGCTGATTCGTAGGGGGAACAATGTGGAGATCTGGTTCTCAGAGGGGGAATATCAATTCTAAGTTTGTCATCATCAAAAAGGGAGAAATTGATAAGTTATGTTTTTTTTTTGTTTTGATGATTCGACAAACTTCATGAGAGAACCAGATAGGGAATGTCACGACCCCAAATTCCCTCCGTAGGATGTCGTGTGTAACGACCCAATTTCCCCTCCGTTTGGGTATCGTGATGGCACCTAGTCTTAAGGACTAGGTAAGCCTAACAATAATTAAAATAATAACATTATTTAAATAGAATCTCTTATAGTTCCCAAAACCGGTAGTACAAGCCATAAGCTCTATAGAGTGTTTGCTAGAAAACTTCTAAATACAACTGTCCAGAAATAAGAATAAACAGTGCAAAATGAAAAGTTGAAGGTGACTCCGAAGCCTGCGAACACAGCGGCATGTTTACCTTGAGTCTCCACAACAACAGTCCACACAGCTAGCTAACGAACAATTACCTGGATCTGTACAAAAAATGTGCAGAAGAGTAGCATGAGCACACTACAGCGGTGCCCCATAAGTATCAAGACTAACCTCGATGAAGTAGTAACGAGGACTAGTCAAGACACCCACTGATCTAATAAACTGAACAAGCATAAGTATAGGGATGAATAAACATGACATCTATCTAAGGACCCCGCGATATGGCTAATGACATAGCAATTGCAATAAGGAAGGAAAAACAGGAAGTAACAGTGTAACACCAGAATAAGACACAGAAGAATGAACGAAAACACAACCCAAATCCAGAAATCACAATACAGTAAAGGTAAGTAGTAACTCAGCAGCTGCAATAGTTTTCACATCAGGTCTCAACCAACAACCCCAATAAATTAGTCAAATCCTTCAAGTGTAAACTTTCACTCGTAAGTTTTTAAATTGAGGTCTTTAGAATATAATCCTTTCAAATAAGAAATTATTTTTGAAATATACTTCCTTCAAATAAATATCTTTCAAACATAGCTCTTTCAAGATAAAACCTTTCAAATATAAACTTTTCAAATAATTAGCCTTTCAAGATAAATACTTTTCAAGTATAACTCTTTCAAATAAATATCTTCAAACATAGTTCCTTCAAGATAAATACTTTTCAAATATAAACTCTTCAAGTAATATCCTTCAAGTATAAGTCACCATGTGACACCTAAGCATGGAAGATTAGCAGCTCCGAATACAGATATAACCACAGGGGAAATCTATCGGAATACCGTCCCGTAGTCTCGAATTAATTATGCAAGACAGGGGAATCTCCCGGAATACGTTCGTAGTCCCAATTTAAATATACAGTGCTGGGAGATCTCCCGGAATACGTCCGTAGTCCCAAAATAAATATGCAGAGCTGGGGGATCTCCCGGAATACGTCTGTAGTCCCAATTTAAATATGCAGTGCTGGGGGATCTCCCAGAATACGTTCGTAGTCCCAATTTAAATATGCAGTGCTGGGGGATCTCCTAGAATACATCCGTAGTCCCAATTTAAATATGCAGCGCAAACAACAGAGATGACAACTATAACATGACAAAAACCTCGTACATCACCACAACGAGTACAAAAGCAACAATGATAGAAATGCAAGGTACGACGAGCAAATCAACTCAAGAATTTAAATCACAAGAACGGTAGAACTCATTCACAAGGAATAACCACAGTAAAGAATGCTAGGCACAAGGAGAACAACTTAACAAGGGAAAACAAAACAAAAATATAGAAATAATTCCACAATATTCAAGTCAACAATAAGAAGCCAACACGAGTCAAATAGTTCCAAACAATGGCAAGTCAACTAAGATATAGGTTATCTAAACTCCTTTTGAGGTTGAGCAATTACGAGGAAAATTCAACAATTCAAGTAAGAATAAGCAGCGAAAGATAATCATAACTCCAATTAAGACTAAACAATTATAGGATGAGAAAATAATGATTTCAATTAAAGATAAGCAGTTATGAAAAATATAGCACGACGATAGAAGAGGTAAAATCTTTGGTTAAGTCGAATAAGGGTCAAATAGACAGTAAGAGTGAATCCTAAAGCAATTATCTCTAATCAAAGCATGTAGAGGTGAAACTAGCAAATAGGAATTCAAACGTATCAAAAACAACATCATACACAGTGAATATAAGGACATAAGAACCCTAAAAGGCCAACTTTCCACAAATAAGTCCGAGCACGCACTCGTCACCTCGCGTACACAGACTACAATCAACATAGATGACTCAAATCCTAAGGGGTAGTTCCCCCACACAAGGTTAGGCAAGATACTTACCTCGAGTCAAGCTCAATCAATCCGTAAGAATGCCCTTTCCACGAATATCCGGCTCTGAATGGCCCAAATCTAGCCAAACGCAATTACATATCATATTTACAATCATAATAGACTCATCTAATTAATTAAATCAATACTTTAACAAAAATTCTGAAATTCGCCCTACCAGGTCGACACGGGCCCATGTCTCGGAACCGGGTAGAAGTCGTTAAATATGAAAGCTCATTCACTCATGAGTCTAACCATATCAAATTTACTAAAATCCGACACCAAAATTTCGATCAAAATCCCAAAATTCAGCCTAAGAACTTTTCTTAATTTTTCACCCTAAATCCAAATTTAAACGATGAATTCTAGCATAGATTAGTGGAATATAACCATAATGGAGTTAAGAATCATTATCCAAAAACTTCCTCCGAAAATCTCTCCAAATTCCGCCTTCTACCGAGCTCTCAATCAAATTTGTGAAGTGAACTTCAAACCCTCGAATCTGCCCCTTTTCTGCCCAGTTATTCCGCATCTGCGGACCTTGGGTCGCACCTGCGGAATTTCCTTCGCAGGTGTGGAAACGACTTAAGAGGGCTGGGTCCGATTCTGCGGAAAAAGGATCGCACCTGCGAGTGCGCGCCTGCGGACTATTGTCCGCTTCTACGATCTCCTCCGCGCCTGCATGACCCTAACGCATCTGCGGGCATCGCAGATGTGGAATTCACCCCGCACCTGCGACCCCTCGCACTCTTTCATTTTTCCGCTTCTGCGCTTGCCTCCCTGCATGTGCGATCACGCACTTGCGGTCTCTCCACCGCAGGTGCGAAAATGACAGATGCCTGAAGACTTCAGCAGTAACACCAATCCAACTTTTGATCCGTTAAGCACTCGAAACTCACCCGAGCCCCCCCGGGATCTCAACCAAACATACCAACCAATCCTAAAACACCATACGAACTTAGATGAGCCCTCAAATCACATCAACTAATGCTAAAATCATGAATCACCTTCCAATTCAAACTTAAAGAACTTGAAACTTTAAATTCCTACAACCGATGCCGAAACCTATCAAACCACGACCGAATGTCCTCAAATTTTGCACACAGGTCACAAATGACACTACGAACCCACAACCACTTTCGGAAATCCATTCCGAGCTCGATATCAAAATTTCCACTATCGGCCGAAATCGCCAAAAATCTAACTTTCGCCAATTCAAGCCTAAATCTACTACAGACCTCCAAAACACATTCTGAACGCGCTCCTAAGCTCAAAATCACTCAACAGAGCTAGCGGAGTCGACATAATTCCATTCCGGATCCGTTTTCACACAGTTCCGACTACAGTCCAAATTCTAAGACTTAAGCTCTCATTTAGGGACTAAGTGTCCCAAATCACTTCGAATCACCCGATAATTGAATTCAATCACGCACGCAAGTCAAGGCACATTATACTAAGAGTCTCAGGGACTTATGCTGCCGGACGATACTTAAATTCTCAAAACGACCGGTCGGGTCGTTACGTCGTAATGGAACCTAGTCTCTAAGACTAGGTAAGCCTATCAATGCAGAATAATCATAAATATCTGAAATAAATAAACTACAATTCAAATAATTACAACTCCCAAAACCCGCTAGAAATAAGTCACAAGCTTCTAAGAATTTTATCCTCAATGTCTCTGTATATATCAAGGTCTAAAGAAAATAAGGAAGCAACACAATAACGATAGAAGGGGACTCCGGAGTGTGCGGACGCTGGCAGATATACCTCGAAGTCTCCGTGCACAGGTACTCACTGATATCTAGGCTGGTAAGAAGTACCTGGATCTGCACAAAAATATGTGCAGAAGCATAGTATGAGTACACCACAGTGGTACCCAGTAAGTGCCAAGCCTAACCTCGATAGAGTAGTGACGAGGTCAGGTCAGGCCCTACTGGAAAATAATAATGGCATGGTAAAATGTTTAACAATATAATAAAATAAAATGACAATGGAAATGAATCAAGTAGTATGTCACATTTAATTACACCAAATAATGGCAATTAATATCTCGTGGAAACAAAACAGAATTTCCTTTCAACATCAAGAAAATCACAGCAAATAATCAAAGGCATCTGCGGCCATAAATCAATATCAACAAGGGCACTCCCGAGGTACCGCCTCGTAGTCCCAAATCATAAATATATTCACAATATCTCATTTTCTTATCTCACCGCGGGAGCCTTCACAATTTATTTTAAAGAAAATATTTTTCCCCGAAATAGCATCCTGCGTTTTAGCCATCCTTATCACACCATATGACTTCTAGTAGTTCTCCCTATTAGCCACGCGTATCAATCCACCCTTATCTCACTGCATGCGTTTCAATACTCAGACCTTATGCCACCGCATGCGTATCAATATCACAACATATCACAATTTGCACCTCAAGTGCCCAAATATTTCAATTTGCCAAAGTAATCAACAATAATAGTTTTCCACAATAAAGAGCTCACTGCTCATGCCAACATAAATCATCAATAATAGTTTTTCACAATAAAGAGCTCACAACTCATGCCAACATAAATCATCAATAATATTTTTCCACAATAAAGAGCTCACGGCTCCATCACAATGAGTACAAAAATCTTACAAAAAATATTCAGAAATAAATAATTTAGCAAAATAATATTTCAAAATCTTTAATACGTTGCTTCAAGACCAAATTTAAAAATGTCAAATACTTCATATGAATAATATTTAATTTAAATAAAATCAATTTCAAATAATGCACAGAAGAAAAGAGATCAAGTTTCAACTAAACAGGTAAAATAATTAGCAGGAAAATGTCAAGCAATTTTAAAGTATACAAATCAAATCAATGATGGAGAATATAACAAGATTTAATAATTTAATTAATATGCAACAGTGATCTTCACAATTTAAAAACATAATCCTTCACATTTAGTTCGTGTACACACTCGTCACCTCGTGCACACAACTTTCACCACATTACAATTAATACCAATCCTAGGAGAAATTTCTCTCACACAAGGTTAGACAAGTCACTTACCTGGACATGCTCCAATTTAACCAAGTAGTATACTTTTTCCTCAATTTTTCGATTCCGGTTGACTCGTATCCCAATGTTTTTCCTTGAAGATATATCAAAAATCGCCTCGACTCAAGCTCCAAGTTGTTAAAAATGGTGAATGGGACGAATGCCATCTTTTTATAAAACTGCCCAGACAACCTTTGGAACTGGGCCTTGAACTGGGCCTCGATCGTGGCTTCGATCATGGCCCTCGAGCCTAGGCCTCGATCGTGGCTTCGATCACAGGATCGAGCCTGGACCTCGGTCATGGCCTCGATTATGAAATTGAGCCTGGTCCTTCGATCATAGCCTCAATCATGGCATCGAGCTTGAGCCTTCGATTGTGACCCGTGATCTTGGGTCTCGATCCTGACCCTCGAGCCATGCCTTCAATCATGGCCCTTGAGCTGGACCTTCGATCATGGCTTCAATACACAAGCTCAAGCTTGAGCCTCGTCAACCCTGGGCTCGATATTTGGGCTCGATACTAGGCTCGATATCTGGCTCGATATCTGGGCTCGATTACAGCCTAGAATGTCCAACAGCAGAGGAAAAATTATAGCAGCTATTTAAGTCCAACTTTTGATCCGTTAACCATCCGAAACTCACCCGAGGCTATCGGGACCTCAACCAAATATACCAACAAGTCCTAAAACATCATACGAACTTATTTGAAACCTCAAATCACAAAAAACGACACTAAAATCATGAATCATGCTCCAATTCAAGCTTAATGAAACTTAGAATTTCCAACTTATACATTCAATGTCGAAACCTATCAAATCAAGTCCGATTGATGTCAAATTTTGCACACAAGTCATAAATGACATAACGGAGCTATGAAAATTTTTAGAACTGGATTCTAACTCCGGTATCAAAAAGTCAACTCCCCGGGCAAACTTCCAAACTTAAATCTTGTTTTAGCCATTTCAAGCCTAATTTAAGTACGGACTTTCAAATAAAATTCCGATCACGCTCCTAAGTCCAAAATCACCATACGGAGCTGTTGGAATCATTAAAATTCTATTTTGGGGTCGTTTGCACATAATTCGACATTCGATCACTATTTGAACTTAAACTTTTAATTTATCATCAAAATTCCATATCTCGGGCTAGGGACTTCGAAATTTGATTCCGGGCATACGCCCAAGTCCCGCATCACGATACGGATCTACTGGAACTGTCAAAATACTGATCCGAGTCTGTTTGCTCAAAATGTTGACCAAAGTCAACTCAGTTGAGTTTTAAAGCTCTAATTCACATTTTAATCCAGTTTTCACATAAAAACTTTCCAGAAAATTTTACGGATTTCGCATGCAAGTCAAGGAATGATAAATAGTGTTTTTCAAGGTCTTAGAACACATAATTAATTATTAAATTTAAAGATGACATTTTTTTTTGGGTCATCACATTCTCCACCTCTTAAACAAACGTTCGTCCTCGAACGGAGTTAGAAAGAAAAAAAAACAAAATACCTGAGCTGGTGAATAAGTGTGGATAACAGCTGCTCATATCATGCTCGGTCTCCCAAGTCGCCTCCTCGACCGGATGACCCCTCCACTGAACCTTCACGGAAGCAATGTTCTTTGACCTCAGCTTTCGAACCTATCTATCTAAAATAGCCAGTGGTTCCTCAACATAAGATAGATCTTTGTCCAACTGAACCGAACTGAAGTCTAACACATGAGACGGATCACCGTGATATTTTCGAAGCATGGAAACATGGAATACCGGATGAACCACAAAGAGGCTAGGTGGTAGTGCAAGTTTGTAAGCCACCTATCCAACTCTCTCAAGAATCTCAAAAGGCCCAATATACCTAGGGCTCAACTTGCCCTTCTTCCTGAACCTCATCACACCCTTCATAGGTGAAACCCGGAGCAATACCCGCTCACCAACCATGAATGCAACATCACGAACCTTCCAATCCGCATAACTCTTCTGTCTGGATTGGGCTGTACAAAGTTAATCCTGAATCAACTTAACCTTTTCCAAGGCGTCCTGAACCAAGTCTGTACCCAATAGCCTAGCCTCACCCGGTTCAAACCAAATCACTGGAGACCGGCACCGCCTACCATACAAGGCCTCATACGGAGCCATCTGAATGCTCGACTGATAACTGTTGTTTTAAGCAAACTCTGCAAGTGGTAAGAACTGATCCCAAGCACCCCCATAATCTAACACACACGCACGAAGCATATTCTCCAGTATCTGAATAGTCCATTCTGACTGCCCGTCCGTCTGAGGGTGAAATGTTGTACTCACCTTTACCCGAGTACCCAACTCATGTTGTACTGCCCTCTAGAACCGTGATCTAAATTGCGTACCCCGGTTAGAGATGATAGATATCGGTACGCCATGGAGTCTGACAATCTCGCAAATATAGATCTGAGCCAGCTACTCCGAAGAGTAAGTAGTAACCACATGAATGAAATGAGCTGACTTGGTCAATCTATCCACAATCACCCAAGCTGCATCGAACTTCCTCTGAGTCCGTGGGAGCCCAACAACGAAATCCATAGTGATCCTCTCCCATTTCCATTCTGGAATCTCTAGCTTCTGAAGCAATCCACCCGGTCGCTGATGCTCATATTTCACCTGTTGACAATTTAGACACCGAGCTACATACTCCACTATGTCTTTCTTCATCCGCCTCCACCAATAGTGTTGTCTCAAGTCCTGATACATCTTTGCAGCACCCGGATGAATAGAGTACCGCGAACTGTGAGCCTCCTGGAGAATCAACTCACGCAAACCATCTTCATTAGGCACACATAGCCTACCCTGCATCTGTAATACATCATCATCTCTAATAGTGACTTACTTGGCATCACTGTGCTGAACTGTATCCTTAAGGACAAGCAAATGGGGGTCATCATACTGAGGCTTCCTAATACAATCATAAAGAGAAGACTGAGAAACCACACAAGCCAAAACTCGACTCGGCTCGGAAATATCCAATCTGACAAACTGGTTGGCCAAAGCCTGAACATCCAAGGCTAAAGGCCTCTCTGCTACCGGTAAATATGTTAAGCTGCCCAAACTCTCCGCCTTTCGACTCAAGTCATCGGCCACTACATTGGCCTTCCCAGTATGATAGAGAATGGTGATATCATAATACTTAAGCAACTCCAACCACCTACACTGCCGCAAATTAAGATCCTTCTGTTTAAACAGATGTTGTAGACTTCGGTGATCGGTGTAGACCTTGCAATGGACACCGTACAAATAATGCCGCCAAATCTTCAAGGCATGAACAATAGCTGCCAACTCAAGGTCGTGTACAGGATAATTCTTCTCATGCACCTTTAACTGTCTGGATGCGTAGGCAATCACCCTACTGTCTTGCATCAACACTATGCCGAGACCAATACGCGATGCATCACAATACACAGTATAAGACCCTGAACCTGTAGGTAATACCAATACTGGGGTTGTAGTCAAAGATGTCTTGAGCTTTTGGAAACTCTCCTCACATTCCTCGGTCCACTTGAATGGAGCACCCTTCTAGGTCAATTTGGTCATAGATGCAGCAATAGAAGAGAAACCCTTTACAAATCGGTGATAATACCCTGCCAAACCAAGGAAACTCTAGATTTCCGTAACTGAGGACGGTCTGGACCAACTCTGCACTGCTTCAATCTTCTTCGGATCTACATTGATCCCCTCGCATGAAACTATATGACCCAAAAATCCCACTGAATCAAGCCAGAATTCACACTTAGAAAATTTTGCATATAACTTCTTTTCTCTCAAAGTCTGAAGCACAGTCCTCAGGTGTTGTTCATGATCTTCCCGACTCCGAGAATACACCAGAATATCGTCAATAAACACAATGACGAAAGAATCAAGATAGGGCTGAAATACACTATTCATTAAGTGCATAAATGATGTTGGGGCGTTGGTTAGCCCAAATGACATCACAAGGAACTCGTAATGACCGTACCGAGTCCTGAAAGCAGTATTCAGATATCTGGCTCCCGAATCTTCAACTGATGATAGCCTGAACGTAAGTCGATCTTAGAGAACACTATGGCACCCTGAAGCTGATCAAATAGATCATCAATGCGTGGCAATGGATACCTGTTCTTCACTGTAGCCTTGTTCAGCTGGCGGTAATCAATACACATCAGCATAGAACCATTCTTCTTCTTCACAAATAAGATAGAAGCACCCCAAGGTGATACACTGGGCTGAATAAAACCCTTATCAAGCAACTCCTGTAACTGTTCTTTTAATTCTTTCAACTCTGCTGGGGCCATACGATATGGTGGAATAGAAATGGGCTGAGTTCCCGGTAATAAATCAATTCCAAAGTCAATATCCCTGTCGGGTGGCATACCCGAAAGATCTGCTGGAAATACATCAGGAAAATCCATGACTACAGGAATTGATGCCACAGTAGGAGTATCAATACTAACATCTCTCACATAGGCCAGATACGCATCACACCCCTTCTCAACCATTCGTTGAGCTTTAAGAAATGAATTAACCCTGCTATGAACATGATCCGAGGTACCTCTCCACTCTAGCCGCGGTAGACTTGGCATAGCCAACGTCACCGTCTTGGCGTAATAATCCAGAATAGCATGATAAGGCGACAACCAGTCCATGCCGAAAATAATATTGAAATCCACCATATTGAGCAATAATAAATCAGCCCTGGTCTCAAAACCACTGATAACAATTAAACACGACCGATACACACAGTCCACAATAATAGATTCACCCACGGGCATAGATACATAAACAGAAGAACTCAAGGAATCATGTGATACGCCCAAATACGGGGCAAAATAAGATGACACATAAGAATAAGTGGAGCCTGGATCAAATAAGACGGATTTATCTCTATGACAGACCGGAATAATACCTGTGATAACAGAATCAGATGCAACTGCCTTTGTCCTAGCAGGAAGGGGATAATATCTAGCCTGGCCTCCCCCTCTAGGGCGACCTCTACCTGCCCAACCTCCACCTCTTGCTGGTTGTGCAGGTGGAGTGGCAACTGGTGCAGTAATCATGGCCTGAGAAGTCTAAGAGCCCTGTGGAATAAGTGGGGCCTGAGAAATCTGTGGAGGTGCACCCCTCCTAAATCTGGGGCAATCTCTCATAATATGACGAGTGTCATCACACTCAAAATAAGCCCTCGGAGGACGTAGCTGCTGGGACTAGCTCGGGCCTGATCGACTAGACTGCCCGCTGAAAGCACCCCTTATAGGAGGTACAGAAGACAGTGGCGGTGCATAATATGGAACCTGAGGTCTGGGAGTAGCCGGAATACTACTGGAAGCTGGAAGTGCTGAATGAATAGGACGGCTCACATAACCTCTATCATGACGGGCTGCAACTAGGGCACGAGAATTATTATATGTGCCAGAATCTCGGGGTCTCTTAGCTTCCCTCTCTTCCCTCTCCCGGATCCGCATACCTTCCAATCTCCTAGCAATTGACACCACCTGTTGGTATGTGATGTCCATCTCTAGCTCTCGGGCCATACTGTATATGATATTGGGGTGGAGACCCTCAATAAATCTACGAACCCACTCTCGAACAGTAGCAACCAAGGCTGGTGCATGCCTCGCCAAATCACTGAATCGGAACGCATACTCTAACACGGTCATAGAACCCCGGCGCAGCTGCTCAAACTCTACATGCCATGCATCTCTAAGATTCTAAGGAACATACTCTCTTAAGAACATATATGAAAATTGAGTCCAAGTGAGTGAAGCTGCCTCAGCCAGACTATCCAACTCATATGCCCGCCACCACTGGTAGGCTGCTCCTCTAAACTGGAATGCCGTGAAAGAAACCCCCACTGGAATCCACAATACCCATATTACGAAGGATACAGTGACATTCCTCCAGAAAACCCTGAGCATCCTCTGAAGATAAACCACTGAAAGTGGGAGGGTGGTACTTCTTATACCTCACGAGCCTGAGCTGCTCCCCCTCTGAAACTGTTGTCCTAATCTCAGGCCGAACTGGCACAACTGGCTGCACTGGTATAACCTCTAGGGCATGGGCAACTTGGGCACATGGCTCTGGAGTACGGGCGGCGGGTGTTTGTGCTCCTCCCCCGGCCTGAGATGTGGCAGGAGCAGGTGGAGTTAACTCTGCCTGAGCTAGAGTGCCAAACATGCTCAAAATCTGGGCAAGGGTCTCCTGAAGTGCAGGAGTAATAACAGGCGTCTCAGGTGCCTGCTCTCCAACTGGGGCTGCTGGTGGCTCTGGTGCAGCAGCTCGTGCAGGTGCTCTGGCTGCACCACGTGGTCTTCCTCGGCCTCTGCCCCGACCCCGGCCTCTTGCGGCTCCAACAGGGGGCGCGGGTGTCTGATCACCGGATCCAGTTGTGCGTGTTCTCACCATCTGTGAGATAATAGAAAGACAATTGTTTAGAACTTTGAAATCGACAAAGGCGCACGATAAGGAATCAAAGAAGAGAATATTTCCTAACAGTTCCATAGCCTCTCGAAGATAAGTACAGACGTCTCCGTACCGATCCGCAAGACTCTACTAAACCTGCTTGTGACTCATAACACCTATGAACCTAGAGCTCTAATACCAACTTGTCACGACCCCAAATTTCCCCTGTAGGATGTCGTGATGGCACCTAGTCTCTAAGACTAGGTAAGCCTATCAATGAGGAATAATCATAAATATCTGAAATAAATAAACTACAATTCAAATAATTACAACTCCCAAAACCCGGTAGAAATAAATCACAAGCTTCTAAGAATTTTATCCTCAATGTCTCTGTATATATCAAGGTCTAAAGAAAACAAGGAAGCAACACAATAATGATAGAAGGGGACTCCGGAGTCTGCGGACGCTGGCAGATATACCTCTAAGTCTCCGTGCACAGGTACTCACTGATATCTGGGCTGGTAAGAAGTACCTGGGTCTGCACAAAAATATGTGTAGAAGCGTAGTATGAGTACACCACAGCGGTACCCAGTAAGTGCCAAGCCTAACCTCAGTAGAGTAGTGACGAGGTCAGGTCAGGCCCTACTGGAAAATAATAATGGCATGGTAAAATGTTTAACAATATAATAAAATAAAATGACAATGGAAATGAATCAAGTAGTATGTCACATTTAATTATACCAAATAATGGCAATTAATATCTCGTGAAAAAAAAACAGAATTTCCTTTCAACATCAAGAAAATCACAACAAATAATCAAAGGCAACTGCGGCCATAAATCAATATCAACAAGGGCACTCCCGAGGTACCGCCTCGTAGTCCCAAATCATAAATAAATTCACAATATCTCATTTCCTTATCTCACCGGGGGAGCCTTCATAATTTATTTTAAAGAAAATATTTTTCCCCGAAATAGCATCCCGCGTTTTAGCCATCCTTATCATACCACATGACTTCTAGTAGTTCCCCCTACTAGCCACGCGTATCAAGCCTCTTTTATCTCACCGCATGCGTTTCAATACCCAGACCTTATGCCACTGCATGCGTATCAATATCACAACATATCACAATTTGTACCTTAAGTGCCCAAATATTTCAATTTGCCAAAGTAATCAACAACAATAGTTTTCCACAATAAAGAGCTCACGGCTCATGCCAACATAAATCATCAATAATAGTTTTCCACAATAAAGAGCTCACAACTCATGCCAACATAAATCATCAATACTATTTTTCCACAATAAAGAGCTCACGGCTCCATCACAATGAGTACAAAAATCTTACAAAAAATATTCGAAAATAAATAATTTAGCAAAATAATATTTCAAAATCTTTAATACGTTGCTACAAGACTAAATTTAAAAATGTCAAATACTTCATATGAATAATATTTAATTTAAAGAAAATTAATTTTAAATAATGCACAGAAGAAAAGAGATCAAGTCTCAACTAAATAGGTAAAACAATTAGCAGAAAAAAGTCAAGCAATTTTAAAGTATACAAATCAAATCAATGATGGAGAATATAACAAGATTTAATAATTTAATTAATATGCAACAGTGATCTTCACAATTTAAAAATATAATCCTTCACATTTAGTTCGTGTACACACTCGTCACCTCATGTATACGACTTTCACCACATTACAATTAATACCAATCCTAGGGAAAATTTCCCTCACACAAGGTTAGACAAGTCACTTAACTCGACTTGCTCCAATTTAACCAAGTAGTATGCTTTTTCCTCAATTTTTCGATTCCGGTTGACTCGTATCCCAATGTTTTTCCTTGAAGATATATCAAAAATCACCTCTGCTCAAGCTCCAAGTTGTTAAAAATGGCGAATGGGACGAATGTCCTCTTTTTATAAAACTGCCCAGACAACCTTTGGAACTAGGCCTCGAACTGGACCTCGATCGTGGCTTCGATCATGGCCCTCGAGCCTAGGCCTCGATCATGGCTTCGATCACAGGATCGAGCCTGGACCTCGGCCATGGCCTCGATTACGACATCGAGCCTGGTCTTTCGATCATAGCCTCAATCATGGCATCGAGCTTGAGCCTTCGATTGTGACCCTCGATCTTGGGTCTCGATCCTGGCCCTCGAGCCTTGCCTTCAATCATGGCCCTTGAGCTGGACCTTCGATCATGGCTTCAATACACAAAGCTCGAGCTTGAGCCTCGTCAACCCTGAGCTCGATATCTGGGCTCGATCACAAACTAGAATGTCCAACAGAAGAGGAAAAATTGTAGCAGCTTTTTAAGTCCAACTTTTGATCCGTTAGCCATCCGAAACTCACTCGATGCTATCGGGACCTCAACCAAATATACCAACAAGTCCTAAAACATCATACGAACTTATTTGAAATCTCAAATCACATAAAACGACGCTAAAATCATGAATCATGCTCCAATTCAAGTTTAATGAAACTTAGAATTTCCAACTTCTACATTCAATGTCGAAACCTATCAAATCAAGTCCGATTGATCTCAAATTTTGCACACAAGTCATAAATGACATAACGGAGCTATAAAAATTTTTAGAAGTGGATTCTGACTCCGGTATCAAAAAGTCAACTCCCCGGGCAAACTTCAAAACTTAAATTCTTGTTTTAGCCATTTCAACCCTAATACCTGAGCTGGTGAATAAGTGTGGATAACAGCTGCTCATATCATGCTCGGTCTCCCAAGTCGCCTCCTCGACCGGATGACCCCTCCACTGAACCTTCATGGAAGCAATGTTCTTTGACCTCAGCTTTCGAACCTGCCTATCTAAAATAGCCACTGGTTCCTCAACATAAGATAGATCCTTGTCCAACTGAACCGAACTGAAGTCTAACACATGAGACGGATCGCCGTGATATTTCCGAAGCATGGAAACATGGAATACCGGATGAACCACAGAGAGGCTAGGTGGTAGTGCAAGTTTGTAAGCCACCTCTCCAACTCTCTCAAGAATCTCAAAAGGCCCAATATACCTAGGGCTCAACTTGCCCTTCTTCCCAAAGTAATTCGATATCCGTTCACTATTTGAACTTAAACTTTTAATTTTTCACCAAAATTCCATATCTCGGGCTAGGGACCTCGGAATTTAATTCCGGACATACGCCCAAGTCCTAAATTACGATACAGACCTATTGGAACTGTCAAAACACTGATCCGAGTCCGTTTACTCAAAATGTTGACCAAAGTCAACTCAGTTGAGTTTTATAGCTCTAATTCACATTTTAATTTATTTTTCACATAAAAACTTTCCAGAAAATTTTACGAATTTCACACGCAAGTCGAGGAATGATAAATAGTACTTTTTGAGGTCTTAGAACATATAGTTAATTATTAAATTTAAAGATGATATTTTTTTTTGGGTCATCACAGGGAACTTGATACAATTGGTTCCTTAGCGTTCAAAGCAACTAGTCAGATGTCTGGTTCAATTCTCAATGAAATCAGATAAGGGAACAACATAGAAAACAGATAGGGATCAGTTCCTCCGGTCACAACAAGTCAACTTTACAATTGTTAAAGCTAATGCACTGTACTCGCAACAGTACAACAGCACTGTTGAAGCGTGTTGTGTACCGGACACTCCCTAGCATCATCTTTGATGACCTCACTCATATATTATTAACATTAGGCAAGGGATTTCAGCACACACTTGCAAAACCTATAAAAGGAATCCTCTCAAGTGTGAAGCCGCCCTTAATTCCTCTGAGGCATTAAAGAACAAAGCAACAACAGAACAAAGGACCAGATCTCAATATTGATTATGTCTTGTGTCCTTTAGTATTGTTGTGTCTTTGTCTTATGTTATTAAATTGTAATTCCTATACAGCTTTTAAGAAGCATTCGTAGGACATCTTTTAAACCATTATCATTGTGGTTGTTTTGACTATAGTTAGTCAAGTATGTAGCTTTGTAATAGAGTAATTACAAAGAGGCTTACAATATAGTTATTGTAAGAAGGTGAGAGATTAAGAGTTTACTTCCTAGATTGCAATAGGTTATAATCTAAAGTTTGCTCAGTTAGTGAAGTTGAAATCCTACCAGTGTAGGTCGTGGTTTTTAATCCCGTGAGTTGGGATTTTTCACGTAAATATCATTATGTTCTTTACTTCCTTTTGTGTACGGTGGGAACTAATAGAGAACCAGGTTCTCTATATAGTTTGTTGGACCCTAAGTTTACATCACTTAATAACTGGTCCAGTTGAAAAAATAAAAAGAAGAAAAAGAGAATGGTCCGGCAGTGTAGTAGGGAAAAGAATTAAATACATGATGTATAATTTAGAATACGTTCCAGGGTTTGTTCCCTAACTAAGAGAAGGGTTCAAGATATCCGTAACTTATATGCTCCATCGAAAGGAAAATTATTTAATTTCCTTTTTAGGTTTTACGTCGGCAAAAAGCCAGACCATTTTTTCTTCCTTTTAACAACCGATATTCCCAAGTGTTAGATAGTACTAATTCTAAAGTACCGAATATTCAAATATATTATGAATTCAAATAGGGCATTTAAAATACTGAGGATTTACATGTAACTATCGATCACTACTAATTTGGGATTTAGGCGAGTATGTTGTAATAATTCAATATCCGAAGCTCACTAGCCCCAACTAATTCGGATTTGCAACCTTTGGAAAAAGTTCATTGAGGAAAGAAAAATGCTCCCTATCAAAAAAAAAAATTTGTTATGAATATGTTAAATTGGATGTCCATTGAATACTCGTAGACATCCCTATTCCATGAACCATTTGAGTTCATGTACTTAGTTAATTCATCACTTAATATTTGTAACCTTTAGGTGTATTCTTGTAACTTTTCATGTATCTTATATCCTATAAATAGGGTATTCTTTATCCTATGAAGTACACAGAAGAAACACACTTGAATAAAATAACTTCTACATTCTCCTCATATACATCTTGTCTCCATTAGTATATTATTTTATTTTGCTCTCATTTCTTAATACACTATCAGCAGGAGGTTCTAACCAACTGAGGTTATCTGCTTCATCAGAATTTTATCTTCTTCCTAAGAGAGGTAGTCAATTTCTTTTCCGATTCAGGTATACATTCCTATGTTTATAATGTTTCTATTAGGATCTTCTTTAACCTGCAATTTAATTACCATATGCATAACTTATTTTGAATATGATTATAATAATTGCATTGGTATGAAAATAATATGTTTCGGTTAAATTGATATTTCATTATATAAACTACGAAGAAATTTAATCCTACACATAAATAAATAAGTATTAAAATTGAATTACAATAATTAGACTAATTAAGCCCACATCCAAATATTCTAACAGAATATGCATTTAGAAGGAATTCTTGCAAAATTTTCAAAAGGTTTAAATGTGTCTCCAATAAATTTATCACTAAGTGTACAAACTAATTAATGACTTTAAAATTAACGACTGAACTATTAGATGAATCGTATTGAATGTTGAAACTTGTCAGAATTGATATCATCTAGTTTTATGCCTACTTAGCTTATTGAAACGTATTCTAAGTAGAACAAAATTATACTAGTACATATTAATTCAACTTATTTATTCTATGGAAATATACTTACATGTCTAAAGTTTTTGTGGGTAATATTAAACACTAATTTATCATCGCATTGCACATAATTATTTGTTTGATAATTTTACATATAGAATATTAATACACGATTATGTACTGCACTGAATTGATAATAATTCTTGTCATTCTAATTCACTTATTTCTATGATAGTTTTCACTATGTCAAATTTGTCAAAACTTGAATTTATGGCACTTGACATCTCTAGGAATAACTATTTGCCATAGGTACTTGATGCTGAAATTCACCTTGACGCTAAAGGTCTTGATGACACTATTAAAGAAGAAAATGAAGCATCAAATCAGGATAAGTGTGATGACCCAAAATGTCATATTTAAATTTAATAAGTAATTCTATGTTCTAAGACCTCGAAAAGTACCATTTATCATTCCTCGACTTGTGTGCACAGTCCATAAAATTTTCCGGAAAGTTTTCATGTAAAAAATGAATTAAAATGTGAAATAGAGCTTTAAAACTCAAGTGAGTTGACTTTGGTCAACATTTTTAGCAAACGGACCCGGATCAGTATTTTGACAGTTTCGGTAGCTTCGTATCGTGATTTGGGACTTGAGCGTATGCTCGAAATTTAATTTAGAGGTCCCTAGCTCAAGTTATGACCATTTAACGGAACTAGCAATATAAAGGCTAAAGATTTTCAAGTTTGACCACGGGGTTAACTTTTTGACATCGGAGACGGAATCCAATTCTGAAAATTTGAACAGCTCCGTTATATCATTTATGACTTATGTGCCAAATTTTAAGTCATTTCGGATTCATTTAATATATTTTGGCACGAGATTTGCAAATTGAAAGTTTAAAACTCAAAGTTTGAATCGGGGTATGAATTATAATTTCAGCATTGTTTGACGTGATACGAGACCCCGAGTAAGTCCGTATTATGTTATTGGACTTGTTGGTACATTCGTATGGGTCCCGGGTATCCCGAGAGTGATACGAATTGAAATCGGATCAAGAATTGGACTTAAGCAAAAATTTGAATTTTTGCCTTCTATTATAATCGCACCTGTGGATTTTTGACCGCAGGTGCGAGCTCGCAGAAGCGAGCCTTCAATCGCAGATGCGCCTAGGCGTGGCTGGGAAAAAGTCCGCAGGTACGGAAATCTGCACGCACCCGCACATTCGCAGAAGCGGACAACTTCTCGCAGAAGCGTGTCCGTAGATGCGCACCAAATCACGCAGATGCGAACATATGCTGGCAGCCCCTTTTTCGCAAATGCGAGAATTTCTCGCAAATGCGAACTCGCATATGCGAGCCCAGGCACTGCAGGTGCAGAAATGCCTGGGGCAGTGTATATATCGAACAGTCCGAAATTATTTTCACATTATGGTCGTTTTGAGCTCGGTTAAGGCAAATATTTGGGCGATTTTCAAGGGAAACATTGGGGTAAGTCTTCCTTAACCTATATTGATTATATTTCATGATTCCATACTCATTTATATCATGAATCTGTGAATTTATGGAAGAAAAATCAGATTTTTCTAAAATCTTCCAAAAACAAAAAAATGTAGATTTGAAGGTCCATTTGATATCGGAATTGGATAATTTTTATATGGTTGAACTCGCATTGGAACGGGTGTTCGTGTAATGACCCAACTGGTCATTTTAACTTTTAGAACCCCGTTCCCTAAAATAAAACTTCCCGTATGTGCTTGTAATGATTTATGACTTACGGGGATGGTTGGTTCGGGATTTGGAAGTGTTTGGGGGTGAAACCAGAACACTTGGTTCCTTAAGTTGGCCTTAAAGTGCTAAGTTTGACTTCGGTCAACATTTTGAGAAAACGACCCCAGAATAGAATTTTGATGATTCCAACAGCTCCGTATGGTGATTTAGGACTTAGGAGCGTGTTCGGAACCTTATTTGGAAGTCCGTAGTTAAATTAGGCTTGAAATGGCAAAAAACAAGAATTTAAGTTTGGAAATTTGACCGATGAGTTGACTTTTTGATACCAGAGTCGGAATCCAGTTCCGAAAATTTTCATAGCTCCGTTATGTAATTTATAACTTGTGTGTAAAAATGGAGGTCAATCGGAGTTGATTTGATAGATTCCGACATCGAATGTAGAAGGTGAAAACTCTTAGTTTCATTAAGCTTGAATTGGGGTATGATTCATGGTTTTAGCGTTGTTTGATGTGATTTAGAGGTTCGACTAAGTTCGTAGGATGTTTTAGGACTTGTTGGTATATTTGGTTGAGGTCCCGAGGGCCTCGGGTGAATTTCGGATGGTTAACGGATCAAAAGTTAGACTTAAAAAGATGCTGCAATTTTCCCTTATGCTGTATATTCTAGGCTGTGATCGAGCCCCAGATCGAACCCAGATATCGAGCCCAGATCGAACCCAGAAATCGAGCCCACGATCGAGGCCTGAGTAGAAGCCAGGGACGAGGCTCAGTATTGAAGCCACGATCGAAGGTCCAGCTCGAGGGCCATGATCGAAGGCAAGGCTCGAGGGCCAGGATCAAGACCCAAGATCGAACTTGATCGAGGCCATGACCGAGTCCCAGGCTCGAGGCCTGATCGAGGCCATGACCAAGTCCCAAGCTCGAGGCCATGATCGAGGCCATGACCGAAGCCCAGGCTCGAGGGCCAAGATCGAGGCCCAATTTTCGAAGGCTGCCTGGGCAGTTTATAAAAGAGGACATTCGTCCCATTTGTCATTTTTGACGAAATTCAGCTTGAGCAGAGGCGACTTTTGTCAGTTTTTCAAGGGAAAAATATTGGGGTAAGCGATTCTAACTCGGATTTGGTCTACATATACAAGTATATCATTGTTTTCACCATAAATTAGTGTTTTGAGATTTAAATTTGGGAAATTTTTATTAATCTCATATAAACGAATGTTTTTGAGATTTCGGTATCGATTCGGAGTCGGATTTGAGTGAAACTGGTATGGTTGGACTCAGAATTGAATGGGTTGTCGGATTTCATAACTTTTGCCGGATTACGAGACGTGGGCCCCACGGACAAAATTTTAATTAATTTCGGGATTTTTATTAAAAATGTAGTATTTTCTTATAGAATTGATTCCTATAATTTTTAGTGATTGTATCAAATTATTTTGGCTACATTTGAGCCAGACAGAGTTGGATAATCGTGGAAAAGGCCTTATAGTGGATTAAATTGGAGCAAGACGAGGTAAGTCTCTTGTCTAATCTTGTGAGGGGGAAATTACCTCATAGGTGATTAAAATTAAATAATTGTTGCTAATTGTGGGGGCTACGTACGCACGAAGTGACGAGAGTCCATGCGTAGCTACTATTAATGCTAAAGTCTTGATAGTTTAGGACTCAAATCATGCATTACTTGCGTAAATAGTATTCTTTGATTAATTAATAGTAATTGATATATATGAATATATTGTGAATTGTTAGATAAAGATATTAAAGGATGGAAATCGCATAGGCTTGATTTTCTGTTTAAATCAATTAATTGTTAAAAGAAATTGTTCTCCTCCCGAATTTATCTTATAATAAATATACTCTCCTTCCGAAGGCACATAAGAAAATGTCCTCCTTTCTTGTGGAGCGGGCCAAACGCCTCGGCAGGATAGATGTATCTATGGATGCCGCACGTCCCCCGGCAGTGTACACGACACTCTGAATCGGGCCGTACGTCCTCGGCAGAAATCGTGCTTAATAATAATAATTACACGATACTTTAATAATTTATTTCAGCTTGTGAAGCTAATTAATAAATTGGAAAATCCTTGGAATTTAATAAATTATTATTCTTGCTTGTTTAGGAATTAATTGTTACTCCTATAAATGAGATTTAATTGATAAATTGGAATTTATTTGAATTGAAGGAATTTAATTAATATATTGAGAATTGTTACATTTGAAGGAATTTGATTATTTCCGCTGATTAAATAAATTATTGTAAATTCTGTAAATCATGCTGATTTAAATATCCTAGTTTTATTTCAGTTATTATTATTGACCCATAGTGAGTGTCAAAGTCGGCCATCTCGTCTCTACCACTTCGAGATTAGGCTTGATACTTACTGGGTACACGTTGTTTACGTACTCATACTACACTTGCTGCACTTTTTGTGCAGGACCTGAGACAGGTACTAGTGGAGGACCTATCATCACATACCCACGTCATCCCGAGGCATAGTGGTGAGCTGCCTTTCTGAGCCGTTCTGCTGCTACCAGTGTCTCTTCTTATATTTACATTCTGTCTATTTCATTTCAAACAGTATTTGGAGTTTTGTGTAATCTACTAGATGCTCATGCACTTGTGACACCAGGTCTTGGCACACACACATTGGTAGAGTTTGGGTTTATATTTTCTTGATTTTAAATTTTATCAATGTATGCTTAATTTATTAGATGGCTTGCCTAGCTGTAGTGTTGGGCGCCATCACGACCTACAGGTGAAATTGGGTCGTGATAACATGGTATCAGAGCACTAGGTTCACGTAGGTCTCACAAGTTATGAGCAGACCTAATAGAGTCTTGCGGATCGGTACAGAGACGTATGTACTTATCTTCGAGAGGCTATAGGGTGTTAGGAAATTACCTTTCTTCACATTCCATCGTGCAATTAATGTAGCACTAAAAAAATCCTTCTCTTATTTTCTCACAGATGGTAAGAACGCGCTCGAATGAAGTTCCAAACCAGGGAAGAGCTACTCCCCCAGTTGCTAGAGGCCGAGGGAGGGCTCCAGCCAGTGGTAGAGGGAGAGGCCGTCACAGGACTATTCCAGTTATGCCGCCAGTGGATCCTATAGAGAATCCCATTATTGAGGAGCAGGGTGAGGTGCCTGTGGCAGAGCCAGCTTCGGTGGACTTCACATCTGCACTGGGATTTCAGGATGTCATGGGTCGTATGCTGTGATTCATGGACAATATGACTCAGGCCGGTTTATTTCCGGCAGACCCAGCCATATTTCAGGCGGGCGGGGGAGCACAGACCCCTACCGTGCAGGCTCATGGACAGGCAGTTGCTGTATATCAGACCCAGGGTGCACTACCCGTGGGTGGAGCCCAGCCAGTGGCAGCAGCTATACCTGAGCCCAGGCCAGCTGTAGCCGCCGATCCTCAGAAACTATTGGACAGATGGACTAGACTACATCCTCCTATCTTCGGGGGTGAGCGACATGAGGATCCACAAGATTTCATTGATCATTGCAAGGATAGACTGTACAACATGAGGATATTGGAATCCCATGGGGTTGATTTCTCTACTTTTCACCTAGAAGGAAGATCCCGTAGATGGTGGCAGTCTTATGCTCTTAGCAGACTAGCAGATTCTCCTCCCATGACTTGGGACATGTTCACCCGTATCTTCTTGGACAAGCATATTCCACCCTCCCAGAGGGAAGAGTTTCGGTTTCAGTTTGAGCAGCTCCAGTAGGGTCAGATGTCAGTGACTGATTATGAGGCGAGGTTTTCTGAATTATCTCGCCATGCACTAATGATACTCCCTACTGAGGCGGAGAGAGTGCAAAGGTTTGTAGCCGGTTTACATACTGGTATTCAGGCCACTATGGCTCGAGAGGTTGAGATGGGTACTTCTTATGAGCGAGTTGTGGAAATAGCCCGGAGGATTGAGGGTGTACGTCAGCGGAGCCGAGAGCAGATTATGAGAGAGAAGCGGTTCAGGTACTCTGGAGAGTTCAGAGGTGCTCGGTCCGGGGGCAGAGGTCAGTTCGTGAGGGGGCAGTCCAGCAGACCCCCATATCCAGCACCATCACCTCCTTGAGGTGCTCCAGTGGGACCTTATCTTAGTGCTATCCCAGAGAGTTCTTACCGCCCATCAGCTATTCAGGGTCCTCCCAGTGGGTATTCACGTCCCCAGGGCCAAACACTTAGTCAGCAGCCCATCGCACCGAAGAGTTGTTACGAGTGCGGGGATCCCAGTCACATGCGGAGGTTTTGCCCCAAGATTCAGACAGTTGGCGTTCCAGCTCGGTTCTATGCTTTTCCGGCTAGACCAGATGCAAAGGCCTCAGGTGCCGTGATTACAGGTATTATTTCTGTTTGTGGCAAAGATGCCTCAGTATTATTTGATCCAGGATCTACGTATTCATATGTGTTATCTCTATTTGCTCCATTCCTGGGTGTTTCTCGTGAGTCCTTGAGTACTCTTGTTTATGTGTCCACTCCTGTGGGCGATTCTGTTGTTGTGAACCGGATCTATCGGTCCTGTATTATTACATTCTGTGGTTATAAAACTAGAGCAGATCTCTTATTGCTTGAGATGACCGATTTTAAAATTATTCTGGGCATGGACTGGTTATCTCCATATCATGCTATTCTAGATTGTCATGCCAAGACTGTTACCTTGGCTATTCCAGCATTGCCTAAGCTGGAGTGGAAGGGTTCGCATGTTAGTTCATTTAATCGAGTTATTTCTTTTATAAAGGCTCAACACATGGTTGAGAGGGGTTGTTTGGCTTATCTAGCCTATGTTCGGGATACTACTGCAGAGACTCCGGCTATTGATTCAGTGCCTATAGTTCGGGAGTTCCCCCGATGTATTTCCGTCAGATCTTCCAGGTATACCACCTTATCGTTATATTGATTTCTGTATTGACTTGGCTTCAGATACCCAGCCTATATCTATCCCACCATATCGCATGGCTCCGAAAGAATTGAAAGAACAGCTTGAAGAGTTACTAGCCAAAGGGTTTGTCAGACCGAGTGTATCGCCTTGGGGTGCACCAGTATTATTTGTGAAAAAGAAGGATGGAACAATGCGGATGTGTATTGATTATCGCCAATTGAACAAAGTCACTATTAAGAACAAGTACCCGTTGCCGCGTATTGATGATCTATTTGACCAGTTGCAGGGTGCTAGGGTATTCTCTAAGATCGACTTGAGGTCGGGGTACCATCAGTTGAAGATTCGGGATTTGGATGTTCCGAAGACTGCTTTTCGGACTAGATATGGTCATTATGAGTTTCTGGTGATGTCCTTCGGTTTAACTAATTCTCCGGCAGCGTTTATGGATCTGATGAATAGAGTATTCATGCCATATATTGATTCGTTTGTCATTGTCTTTATTGATGACATCTTAATCTATTCGCGCAGTAAGGAGGAACATGAGCAGCATATGAGAGTAGTGCTTCAGACATTGCAGGAACAAAAGCTATATGCTAAGTTCTCTAAATGTGAGTTTTGGCTAGAGTCTGTAGCATTTTTGGGACATATTGTATTGGGCGAAGGTATTAAAGTTGATCCCAAAAAGATTGAGGCAGTTCAGAATTAGCATCGTCCCACTTTGGCGACTGAGATCAGGAGTTTTTTGGGTTTAGCAGGTTATTATTGTTGGTTCGTGGAAGGTTTTACATCTATTACAGTACCTTTGACCAACTTAACCCAGAAGGGTGTTCAGTTCCAATGGTCCGATGATTGTGAGTCAAGCTTTCAGAAGCTCAAGACAGCACTGACTACAACACCCGTGTTAGTGTTACCATCTGGTTCGGGAATATATACAGTGTATTGCGATGCGTCACGCGTTGTCTTGGGTTGTGTATTGATGCAGGAAAAAAGAATTATCCAGTACATGATTTGGAGTTAGCTGCGATTGTTCACGCTCTAAAGATTTGGAGGCATTATCTTTATGGGGTGTCTTGTGAAGTTTACACTGATCATCACAGTTTGCAGCATTTGTTCAAGCAGAGGGATCTAAATTTGAGGCAGCGCAGATAGCTGGAGTTACTAAAAGATTATGATATTACTATCTTGTATCATCCGGGCAAAGTAAATGTGGTTGCAGATGCCTTGAGCAGGAAGGTAGAGAGTATGGGTAGTTTGGCTTTCATTTCAGCAGAGGAAAGGCCATTAGCCTTGGATATTCAGTCCTTGGCTAACAAACTTGTGAGGCTGGATATTTTAGAGCCCAGCCGAGTTCTTGCATGTGTGGTGGCCGAATCTTCACTATTTGAGCAGATCAAGGCTCGCCAGTATGATGACCCATACTTGATGGTTCTTCGTGAAACGGTACTACGAGGTGGTTCCAAGGAAGTTACTATTAGAGCAGATGGTGTTCTATGACTCCAGGATCGTCTATGTGTTCCTAATGTAGATGGACTGAGGAAAAAGATCCTGGAAGAGGCACACAGTTCTCGGTATTCTATTCATCCGAGTGCTACTAAGATGTATCGTGACTTGAGGCAACATTATTGGTGGCGACGAATGAAAAAGGACATAGTTGAGTATGTATCTAGATGTCTAAATTGCCAACAAGTTAAATATGAGCACCAGAGGCCAGGTGGCCTACTTCAGCAGATGACTATACTAGAGTGGAAATGGGAACGAATTACTATGGACTTTGTAGTTGGGTTGCCGCGAACCTTGAGGAAGTTTGATGCAGTTTGGGTGATTGTTGACAGGTTGACTAAGTCGGCACATTTTATTCCTATTGTGACTACGTATACTTCAGAGAGGTTGGCCCAGATTTATATTCAGGAGATAGTTCGGTTGCACGGTGTGCCAATTTCCATCATATCAAATAGAGGCCCACAGTTTACTTCACATTTCTGGAGAGCAGTACAAAGTGAGTTGGGGACCCGTGTAGAGCTCAGCATAGCCTTTCATCCGCAGACCGATGGACAGTCAGAGAGGACAATTCAAATTTTGGAGGATATGCTCAGGGCATGTGTGATCGACTTTGGAGGTCAGTGGGATCGTTTCCTGCCTTTGGCCGAGTTTGCTTATAATAACAGTTACCAATCCAGCATCGAGATGGCTCCAGTTGAGGCTTTATATGGTCGGCGATGTCGTTCACCTATCGGATGGTTTGAGCCAGATGAGGCTAAGTTATATGGTACCGATTTGGTAAGGGATGCCTTGGAAAAGGTAAAGTTGATTCAGGAGCGACTTCGTACAGCACAGTCCAGGCAAAAGAGTTACGCGGATCAGAAAGCGCGTGATATATCATTTATGGTAGGTGAAAAAGTTCTCTTGAAGGTTTCGCCGATGAAGGGAATTATGAGATTCGGGAAGAAGGGCAAGTTGAGCCCAAGGTTTATAGGCCCATTTGAGGTGTTGAAACGAGTTGGGGAGGCTACTTATGAGCTTGCATTGCCTCCTAGCCTATCGGGAGTTCATCCGGTTTTACATGTATCTATGCACCGAAAGTATCATGCCGACCTATCACATGTGTTAGACTTTAGCACAGTTCAGCTAGATAATAGCTTGGGTTATGAAGATGAGCCAATTGCCATTGTTGATAAACAGGTTCGCCAGTTGAGATCCAAGAGGATTTCTGCAGTCAAACTCTAGTGGAGGGGCCAACCAGTCGGGGAAGCAACTTGGGAGGCCGAGGAAGGCATGCGGAGCAGATATCCACACTTATTCAACACTCCAGGTACAATTCTAAACCCGTTCGAGGACGAACGTTTGTTTAAGAGGTGGAGAATGTAATGACCCAACTGGTTATTTTAACTTTTAGAACCTCGTTCCCTAAAATAAAAATTCCTGTATGTGCTTGTAATAATTTATGACTTGCGGGGATGGTTGGTTCGGGATTTGGAAGTGTTTGGGGTGAAACCGGAACACTTGGTTCCTTAAGTTGGCCTTAAAGTGCTAAGTTTGACTTCGGTCAACATTTTGAGAAAATGACCCTGGAATAGAATTTTGATGATTCCAACAGCTCCGTATGGTGAATTTGGACTTAGGAGCATGTTCAGAACCTTATTTGGAAGTCCGTAGTTAAATTAGGCTTGAAATGGCTAAAAACAAGAATTTAAGTTTGGAAGTTTGACCGATGAGTTGACTTTTTGATACCGGAGTCGGAATCTAGTTTCGAAAATTTTCATAGCTCCGTTATGTTATTTATGACTTGTGTGTAAAATTTGAGGTCAATCGGAGTTGATTTGATAAGTTCCGACATCAAATGTAGAAGTTGAAAACTCTTAGTTTCATTAAGCTTGAATTGGGGTATGATTCATGGTTTTAGCGTTATTTGATGTGATTTAGAGGTCCGACTAAGTTCGTATGATATTTTAGGACTTGTTGGTATATTTGGTTGAGGTCCCGAGGGCCTCGTGTGAGTTTCGGATGGTTAACGGATCAATAGTTGGACTTAAAAAGTTGCTGCAATTTTCCCTTCTGCTGTATATTCTGGGCTGTGATCGAGCCCCAGATCGAACCCAGATATCGAGCCCCAGATCGAACCCAGAAATCGAGCCCACAATCGAGGTCTAAGTCGAAGCCAGGGATGAGGCTCAGTATCGAATCCCCGATCGAAGGTCCAGCTCGAGGGCCATGATCGAAGGCAAGGCTCGAGGGCCATGATCAAGACCCAAGATCGAACATGATCGAGGCCATGACCGAGTCCCAGGCTCGAGGCCTGATCGAGGCCATGACGAAGTCCCAAGCTCGAGGCCATAATCGAGGCCATGACAGAAGCCCAGGCTCGAGGGCCACGATCGAAGCCACGATCGAGGCCCAATTTCCGAAGGCTGCCTGGGCAGTTTATAAAAGAGGACATTCGTCCCATTTGCCATTTTCGATGAACTTGAGCTTGAGCAGAGGCAACTTTTGTCCGTTTTTCAAGGAAAAAATATTGGGGTAAGTGATTCTAACTCAGATTTGGTCTACATATACAAGTATATCAATATTTTCACCATAAATTAGTGTTTTGAGATTTAAATTTGGGAAATTTTTATTAATCTCATAGAAACGAATAGTTTTGAGATTTCGGTATCGATTCGGAGTCGGATTTGAGCGAAACTGGTATGGTTGGACTCGTAATTGAATGGGTTATCGGATTTCATAACTTTTGCCAGATTCCGAGACATAGGCCCCACGGATGAATTTTTAATTAATTTCGGGATTTTTATTAAAATGTAGTATTTTCTTATAGAATTGATTCCTATAATTTTTAGTGATTGTATCGAATTATTTTGGCTACATTTGAGCCAGACAAAGTTGGATAATCATGGAAAAGACCTTATAGTGGATTAAATTGGAGCAAGACGAGGTAAGTCTCTTGTCTAATCTTGTGAGGGGAAATTACCTCATAGGGGATTAAAATTAAATAATTGGTGCTAATTGTGGGGGCTACGTACGCACGAAGTGATGAGAGTCCGTGCGTAGCTACTATTAATGCTAAAGTCCGGGTAGTTTAGGACTCAAAGCATGCATTACTTGTGTAAATAGTATTCTTTGAGTAATTAATATTAATTGATATATATGAATATATTGTGAATTGTTAGTTAAAGATATTAAAGGATGAAAATCTCATAGGCTTGATTTTCTGTTTAAACCAATTAATTATTAAAATAAATTATTCTCCTCCCGAATTTATCTTATAATAAATATACTCTCCTTCCGGAGGCACATAAGAAAATGTCCACCTTTCTTGTGGAGCGGGCCGAACGCCTCGGCAGGATAGATGCATCTATGGATCGCGTCGCACGTCCCTCGGCAGTGTACATGATACTCTGGATCGGGTCGTACGTCCTCGGCAGAAATCGTGCTTAATAATAATAATTACACAATACTTTAATAATTTATTTCAGCTTGTGAAGCTAATTAATAAATTAAAAAATCCTTGGAATTTAATGAATTATTATTCTTGCTTGTTTAGGAATTAATTGTTACTCCTGTAAATGAGATTTAATTGATAAATTAAAATTTATTTGAATTGAAGAAATTTAATTAATATATTGAGAATTGTTACATTAGAAGGAATTTGATTATATCCGCTGATTAAATAAATTTTTATAAATTCTGTAAATCATGCTGATTTAAAAATCCTAGTTTTATTTCAGTTATTATTATTGACTCATAGTGAGTGTCAAAGTCGGCCATCTCATCTCTACCACTTCGAGATTAGGCTTGATACTTACTGGGTACACGTTGTTTACGTACTTATACTACACTTGCTGTACTTTTTGTGCAGGACCTGAGACAGGTACTAGTGGAGGACCTATCATCACATACCCACGTCATCCCGAGGCATGGTGGTGAGCTGCCTTTCTGAGCCGTTCTGCAGCTACCAGTGTCTCTTCTTATATTTACATTCGGTCTATTTCATTTCAGACAGTATTTGGAATTTTGTATAATCTACTAGATGCTCATGCACTTGTGACACCAGGTCTTGGCACACACACATTGGTAGAGTTTGGGTTTATATTTTCTTGGTTTAAAATTTTATCAATGTATGCTTAATTTATTAGATGGCTTGCCTAGCTGTAGTGTTGGGTGCAATCACGACCTACAGGTGAAATTGGGTCGTTATAGTTCGGATTTCGCGAGTTTTTTCGGGATTTGAGACGTGGGTCCCACTGTCGAATATTTAAATGAATTTCAGATTTTTATCCAAAAAATTTATATATTCATATGGAATTAATTCCTATGATTAGTATTGAATATATCGAATTGTTTGTGAATAGATTTGAAGCTTTCGGAGACAAATTTAAAAGGAAAAGTTGTGGTTGAGTAATTGATTGGAATTTGCAAAGCGAGGTAAGTGTCATGGTTAACCTTGACTTGAGGGAATAGAACTCTTAAATTATTTGTTATGTGAATTGCATGTGAACGACGTATAGGCCAGGTAACGAGTGTCTATACGTCGTCAAATTAATTGTTTGCCTGCTTACTTGAAAAATCATAAATTGTTTTAAATCATAAATTAATTATTATAATAATTATTTCTTATTCTTTGTCAAATATTAATTCTTGAATTCCTGCATTAATTGTTACATGCTATTTGAATTATGTGCCTTAATTGTTATTTGACATTTTGCATATTAAATATTAAACTGCATATTTTCTCTCTGATTTCCATAATAATTTGCTATTTGCCTTTGTTTGTTTCATAATTATTGTATGTTTGTTGTCTTATAATTTTATATTAATTATTGCATTTATTGGGAAAATTTCTTCTATAAGAATTGGTAAATGAATATGTTGAAGGAGCGGGTTGCACGCCGCAACAAAATTAATTATAATGAATATATTGAAAGATTGGGTTGCACGCCGCAACAGACTTATTTAAAAGTCAATATTGGGAGATCGGGTTGCACACCACAACAGACTTATTTAAAAGTCAATATTGGGAGATCGGGTTGCACACCATAACAGACTTATTTAAAAGTCAATATTGGGGGATCGGGTTGCACGCCGCAACAGACTTATTTAAAAGTCTATATATACTTGATTGAAATAAATATATAGCAGACCTATTTAAAAGTCAATATTGGGGTAACGGGTTGCACGCCGCAACAGACTTATTTAAAAGTCTATATATACTTGATTGAAATAAATATATAACAGACTTAATTAAAATGAATATATTGGAGGAGCGGGTTGCATGCCGCAGCAGAACTAAATGTGAATATATTGTGAGAGTGGGTTGCACGCTGTAACAGAATTGAATGTGAATATATTGTGAGAGCGGGTTGCACGCTGCAACAGAATTGATGGAAATGATAATTGGTTATGGCTGCTCAGTTGGCTTCAATTATTATAAATGAGTTACCTGATTTATTTTTATTATTGTTGTTGTTTCTAATATTGCATACAAGTAACGTAAGTGACCCGCCTTAGCCTCGTCACTACTTCGTCGAGGTTAGGCTCAGCACTTACCAGTACATGGGGTCGGTTGTACTGATACTACACTTTGCATTTCTTGTGCAGATTTTGGAGTTGGTCCCAGCGGCGTACCATAGACTTGCTCGGATTTCAACTATTCGGAGGAGACTTGAGGTATAACTGCATGGCATCCGCAGTTCTGAAGTCCCCATCTATTTTACTTTAGCTGTGTATTTATTGCCAGACAGCTTTATTTTATTCAGACCTTTATTTGTATTATTTTAGAAACTCGTGCACTTGTGACACTAATTCTGGGATGGTTATTTTTATGGATTATTCACTATATTTCAGACGTTAATTCCACAATTGTTCTCTGTTATTAATAAATTTAAAAATTGTTTTAAATTTGGATATTATTATTCTAACGTTGGCTTGCTTAGCAAGTGAAATGTTGGGCGCCATCACGGTCAGAAGGTGGAAATTTTGGATCGTGACAGTTGGTATCAAAGAACTAGGTTACATAAGTCTCACGAGTCACGAGCAAGCTTAGTAGAGTCTGAAGGATCGGTACGGAGACGTCTGTGCTTATCTCTCAGAGGCTATGAAGTTTGGGAACAATATCACTTCTTTCTTATTCTGTCGTGAGATGTTATTCTATCATCAATGATTGAACCATTCTACTCTTATTCTCTCGCAGATGTTGAGGACACGCAATACTTCTACCGATGGACAGGGACCAGAACCCCCGGTGGCAACTACGGCTAGGGGTAGAGGTCGAGGCCGAGGTCGTGCTAGAGACCAAGGTAGAGCTCAGTCCATAGCTCGAGTAGCTGCACCTGTTGAAGAACCTTAGGTGGACCTTCAGGAGGAGGTTCCAATTCAGAATGTACCAGTTGGACCAGTTCAGGTCCCCGAAGGATTCTTAGCCACTCCAGTACTTCAAGACGCTCTAGTCCGTTTGGTAAGTCTTTTGGAGGGCATGGCCCAGAATGGTACATTTTCAATGGCACCAGCCGTCTCACAGGCTGGAGGAGGAGCACAAATTCCCACTACTCCCGCTCCGGAGCAGATGGCTCCCCAGAATCAGGCTCCAGCAGCCCCGCCAGTTGGGGTAGTTTAGCCAGTTGTTGCGGCACAGACCGGTGATAGGCCCGCCATGTCTTTTGAGGCCTTATTGAGACTGGATAAGTTTACTAAGATCTTTTCAGTTCACTTCAGTGGCACACCTTTTGAGGACCCAAAGGATTATCCTGAACACTACCACGAGGTGCTATGGAACATGGGTATAGTTGAGACCAATGGGGTTAATTTTGCTGTATTTCAGGTGACGGGTTCCGCCAAGAGGTGGTGGAGAGATTATACATTGACCCGACCAGTTGGATCGCCTGCACTTACCTGGCAATAATTTGCTCAGCTATTTCAAGAGAAATTCCTCTCTATCAAACTGAGAGAGGAATTTCGCAAGCAATTTGAGCGTCTACAACAGGGCAGTATGACTATTACTCAGCAGAGCGTCATACTCTCCATTTACTACCTACTGAGGGAGAGAGAGTGAGGAGGTTTATTGAGGGACTCACTCACCCTGTCAGGCTTCAAATGGCCAAAGAGACCGAAAGTGAAATTTCTTTTTTGGCGGCTGCTAATGTCGCGAGGAGGAGCGAGATGGTTCTTGCACAAGAGAGAGGGTAGAGGTCTGATAAAAGGCCTTATCAGTTCGGTGGTTTCGGTGGTGCCTCGTCTAGAGGCAGGGGTAATTTTGGTAGGGGTCATCTTCCCAGACCATTTCTACACTTCATGCATCTCCCGGTGCTATAGGGAGTCACGATCCTATTATGCCTTACTATGGACATCCAGCATTTAGTGCACATTGAGATCCTATCTGTGCACTACCACTCCAGAGTTACTACAATGGTTATCCAGCCCATCTGGGTCAGCTTCATCAGCCACGGTATCAGGATATGTGTTATGAGTGTTGGAACATTGGTCACATCATGAGGTATTGCCCTAGATTAGCGAGTAACAGATCTCGGCAAGATTCTCGTGCCATCATACCAGTACCAGTTGCTTCACCGACTACTCAACTAGCTAGAGGTAAGGGTCAGACAGCTAGAGGTGGAGGTCAGACCGTTAGAGGTAGAGGTCAGGCCATTAGAAGTGGAGGTTAGACCGTTAGAGGTAGAGGCCAGCCAGTTAGAGGCTGTCCAAGGGATGCAGTTCAGAGTGGTGGGGCCCAACCCCGATTTTATGCTTTTCCATCTAGGCCTGAGGCCGAGTCATCTGATGCTATAATCACAGGTATTATTCCAGTTTGCCATAGAGATGCTTCAGTTCTATTTGATCCAGGATCTACTTATTCCTATGTGTCCTCCTATTTTGCTTCATATTTGGTTGTGCCTTGTGATTCTCTGAGTGCTTCTGTGTGTGTATCTACACCGGTGGGAGACTCTATTGTAGTAGATCATGTCTATCGTTCGTATGTGGTTACTATTGGTAATCTTGAGACTAGTGTGGATCTTCTACTTCTTGATATGGTAGATTTTGATATCATCTTGGATAAGGATTGGTTGTCCCCTTATCATGCTATATTGGATTGTCATGCCAAGACAGTGACCCTAGCTATGCCGTGGTTACCTCGGTTAGAGTGGAAAGGAACTCCTAGCCATTCTGCCAGCAGGGTTATTTCTTATATGAAAGCTCGGTGTATGGTAGAGAAAGGGTGTCTACCCTATTTGGCTTATATTCGCGATCCCAGTGCGAATGTCCCTTCTATGGACTCAGTACCAGTTGTTCGTGAATTTCCATAAGTATTTTCTGCAGATTTGCTGGGGATGCCACCCGACAGAGATATTGACTTCTGTATTGATTTGGCTCATGGCACTCAACCCATTTCTACTCCACCATACCATATGACCCCGCCAGAGTTGAAAGAATTGAAAGAGCAATTACAAGACTCGCTTGATCAGGGATTCATTAGACCCAGTGTCTCACCCTGGGGTGCACCAGTATTATTTGTAAAGAAGAAAGATAGCTCTATGCGGATGTGTATAGACTATCGGCAGTTGAACAAAGCCACTATCAAAAACTAATATCCGCTGCCAAGAATTGATGACTTATTTGATCAGCTTCAGGGTGCCAAGGTATTTTCGAAGATCGATTTGAGGTCAGGTTACCATCAATTGAAGATTAGGGCATCTGATGTCCCTAAAACAACTTTTCGAACTCGGTATGGGCATTACGAATTCCTAGTGATGTTATTTGGGTTAACAAATGCCCCAGCAGCATTTATGGATTTGATGAATCGGGTGTTCAAGCCTTATTTGGATTCTTTTATGGTTGTATTCATTTATGATATCTTAATTTACTCCAGCAGTCGAGAGGAACATGAGCAGTATCTTCAAAGTGTGCTTCACACCTTGAAGAATAATCAGTTATATGCCAAATTTTCAAAATGTGAGTTTTGGTTAGACTCAGTTGCCTTTTTAGGGCATGTTATATTGGTAGAAGGCATAAAGGTGGATCCTAAGAAGAATGAGGATGTTTAGAATTGGCCTAGACCTACTTCAGTTACAGATATCCGGAGTTTCCTGGGTTTAGCAGGTTATTATCGTCGGTTCGTGGAAGGGTTTTCATCTATAGCAAGCCCATTGACCAGATTGACCTAGAAAGGTGTCCCATTCAGATGGTCAGACAAGTGTGAGATGAGCTTTCAGAAGCTCAAGACCGCTTTGACTACGGCGCCAGTGTTGGTATTACCCACAGGTTCAGGATAGTATACGGTATATTATGATGCATCTCACATTGGGCTTGGTGCAGTATTAATGCAAGATGGCAAGGTAATTGCATATGCGTCGCGGCAGTTGAAAGTTCACGAGAAGAATTATCCTGTTCATGACATAGAATTGGCAGCCATTATTCATGCGCTGAAGATTTGGAGGCATTACCTCTACGGTGTCTCGTGTGAGGTATTTACTGATCATTGTAGCCTTCAGTATCTGTTCAAACAAAAGGATCTTAATTTGAGGCAGAGAAGATGGTTGGAGTTGTTGAAAGACTATGATATCACCATTTTATATCAACCCGGAAAGGCCAATGTGGTGGCCGATGCTTTGAGTAGAAAGGCTGTGAGTATGGGCAGTCTTGCGTATATTCCGGTTGGTGAGAGGCCATTAGTTGCAGATGTTCAGAGTTTGGCTAATCAGTTCGTGAGGTTAGATGTTTCAGAACCCAGTCGGGTTCTAGCTTGCACAACCGCTCGGTCTTCTATATATGAGCGCATCAGAGAAAGGTAGTATGATGATCCTTATTTACTTGTCCTTAAGGACACGGTGCGGCACGGTGACGACAAACAGGTTACTGTAGGGGAAGATGGAGTTCTGCGAATGCAGGGCCATATTTGTGTGCCTAATGTGGATGGGCTTCGTGAATTAATTCCTTAAGAGACACACAGTTCTAGGTATTCTATTCATCCAGGTACCGCTAAAATGTATCAAGATTTGTGACAACATTATTGGTGGAGGAGAGTGAAAAAGTGATATAGTTGCATATGTAGCTCGGTGTCCGAATTGTCAGCAAGTTAAGTACGAGCATCAGAGACCTGGTGGTTTGCTTCAGAAGTTAGAAATTCCTGAGTGGAAGTGGGAGCATATTACTATGGATTTTGTTGTTGGGCTCCCATGGACTCAGAGTAAATTTGACGCAGTTTGGGTCATTGTGGATAGGTTGACCAAGTCAGCACATTTCATTCTAGTGGAAGCTACCTATTCTTCAGAGAGGTTAGCTGAAATTTACATTCGTGAGATTGTCCACCTTCACGGTGTGCCCGTGTCTATTATTTCAGATCGAGGTACACAGTTTACCTCACATTTCTAAAGGGCTGTACAGCGTGAGTTAGGCACGCGGGTGGAGTTGAGTATATCATTTCATCCACAGACAGACGGATAGTCAGAGCGCACTATTCAGATATTGGAAGATATGCTCTGCGCTTGGGTTTGTATTATAGACTTTAGAGGTTCTTGGGACCATTTCTTGCCACTTGTGGAGTTTGCTTATAATAATAGCTACCAGTCGAGCATTCAGATGGAAGGCGATGCCGAACGCCAGTTGGTTGGTTTGAACCGGGCGAGGCTCGGTTGTTGGGTACCGATTTGGTACAGGATGCCTTGGATAAGGTCAAGATTATTCAGGATCGATTTCGCACAGCTCAATCTAGGCAAAAGAGTTATGCCGACCATAAAGTTCGTGATATTGCATTCATGGTTGGAGAAAGAATATTGCTCCGAGTTTCACCTATGAAAGGTGTAATGAGGTTCGGAAAGAAGGGCAAGTTGAGCCCTAGGTATATCGGACCCTTTGAAATTCTTGAAAGGGTGGGTGAAGTAGCCTACAGGCTTGCATTACCACCTAGTTTTTCAGCAGTTCATCAGGTGTTCCATGTGTCTATGCTCCGGAAATATCATGGTGATCCGTCCCATGTGTTAGATTTCAGCTCAGTCTAATTTGACAAAGATTTGACTTATGAGGAGGAGCCGGTGGCTATTCTAGCCCGGCAGGTTCGACAGTTGAGGTCTAAGAGTTATCCTTCAGTTCGGGTGCAATGGAGAGGTCAGTCGGTAGAAGCATCTACCTGGGAGTCCGAGTCGGACATGCGGAGTAAATATCCACGCCATTTCTCCAGCTCAGGTACTTTTTCTAACTCCGTTCGAGGACGAACGTTTGTTTTAGAGGTGGAGAATGTGATGACCCAAAATGTCATCTTTAAATTTAATAAGTAATTATGTGTTCTAAGACCTCGAAAAGCACCATTTATCATTCTCGACTTGTGTGTGCAGTCCGTAAAATTTTTTGAAAAGTTTTCATGTGAAAAATGAATTAAAATGTGAAATAGAGCTTTAAAACTCAAGTGAGTTGACTTTGGTCAATATTTTTAGCAAACAGACCCGGATCAGTGTTTTGACAGTTTTGGTAGCTCCGTATCGTGATTTGGGACTTGGGCGTATGCCCGAAATTTAATTTGGAGGTCCTTAGCTCAAGTTATGACCATTTAACGGAACTAGCAATATAAAGGCTAAAGATTTCCATGTTTGACCACGGGGTTGACTTTTTGATATCGGAGCCGGAATCCGATTCTGGAAATTTGAACAGCTCCGTTATGTCATTTATGACTTATGTGCCAAATTTGAAGTCATTCCGGATTCATTTAATATGTTATGGCACGAGATTTGCAAATTGAAAGTTTAAAACTCAAAGTTTGAATCGGGGTGTGAATTGTAATTTTAGCATTGTTTGGCGTGATAAAGACCCCGAGTTAGTCCGTATTATGTTATTGGACTTGTTGGTACATTCGTACGGGGTCCCGGGTACCCTGAGAGTAATACGGATTGAAATCAGATCAAGAATTGGACTTAAGCAAAAATCTGAATTTTTGCCTTCTGTTATAATCGCACTTGCGGATTTTTGACCGCAAGTGCGAGCTCGAAGAAGCGAGCCCTTGATCGCAGATGTGCCCGGGCGTGGCTGGGAAAAAGTCCGCAGGTGTGGAAATATACACGCACCCTCGCGTTCGCAGAAGCGTACAACTTCTCGCAAAAGCGTGTCCGCAGATGCGCGCCAAAACACACAGATGCGAACATATGCTGGCAGCCCCTTTTCCGCAAATGCGAACTCGCATGTGCGAGCCTAGGCACCGCAGGTGCGGAAATGCCTGGGCAGTGTATATATGGAAGAGTCTGAAATTATTTTCACATTTTGGTCGTTTTGAGCTCGATTAAGGCGGATATTTGGGCAATTTTCATGGAAAACATTGGGGTAAGTGTTCCTTATCCTATATTGATTATATTTCATGATTCCATACTCGTTTATATCATGAATCCGTGAACTTATGGAAGAAAAATCAAATTTTTCTAAAATCTTCCAAAAACGAAAAAATTTAGATTTGAAGGTCCATTTGATATCAGAATTGGACAATTTTTGTATGGTTGAACTCGTATCAGAACGGGTGTTCGGATTTCGTGAATTTTTTCGGGATTTGAGATGTGGGTCCCACTGTCAAATATTTAAATGAATTTCGAATTTTTACCCGGAAAATTTATAAAATCATATGGAATTAATTCCTATGATTAGTATTGAATATATCGAATTGTTTGTGAATAGATTTAAAGCTTTCAGAGACAAATTTAAAAGGAAATATTGTGGTTGAGTAATTGATTGGAATTTACAAAGCGAGGTAAGTGTCGTGGTTAACCTTGACTGGAGGGAATAGAACCCTTTAATTATTTGTTGTGTGAATTGCATGTGAATGACGTATAGGTCAGGTGACGAGTGTCTATACGTCGTCAAATTAATTGTTTGTCTGCTTACTTGAAAAATCATAAATTATTTTAAATCAAGAATTAATTATTATAATAATTATTTCTTATTCTTTGTCAAATATTAATTCTTGAATTCCTGCATTAATTGTTACATTCTATTTGAATTATGTGTCTTAATTGTTATTTGACATTTTGCATATTAAATATTAAACTATATATTTTCTCTCTGATTTCTATAATAATTTGCTATTTGCCTTTGTTTGTTTCATAATTAAATCATAATTATTGTATGCTTGTTGTCTTAAAATTTTATATTAATTGTTGCACTTATTGGGGAAATTTCTTCTATAAGAATTGGTAAATGAATAAGTTGAAGGAGCGGGTTGCACGCCGCAATAAAATTAATTATAATAAATATATTGAAAGATCGGGTTGCACGCCGTAACAGACTTATTTAAAAGTCAATATTGGGGGATCGGGTTGCACGCCACAACTAACTTACTTAAAAGTCAATATTGGGGGATCGGGTTGCACGCCGCAATAGACTTATTTAAAAGTAATTATTGGGGGATCGGGTTGCACACCGTAACAGACTTATTTAAAAGTCTATATATACTTGATTGAAATAAATATATAACAAACTTGATTAAAATGAATATTTTGGAGGAGCGGGTTGCACGCCGTAACAGAACTGAATGTGAATATATTGTGAGAGCGGGTTGCACGCAGCAACATAATTGAATGTGAATATATTGTGAGAGCGGGTTGCACGCTGCAACAGTATTGATGGAAATGATAATTGGTTATGGCTGCTCAGTTGGCTTCAATTATTATAAATGAGTTACCTGATTTATTTTTATTATTGTTGTTGTTACTAATATTGCATACAAGTAACGTAAGTGACCCGCCTTAGCCTCGTCACTACTTCGTCGAGGTTAGGCTCAGCACTTACCAGTACATGGGGTCGGTTGTACTGATACTACACTCTGCACTTCTTGTGCAGATTTCGGAGTTGGTCCCAGCGGCGTTCCATAGACTTGCTCGGATTTCAACTATTCGGAGGAGACTTGAGGTATAACTGCATGGCGTCTGCAGTTCTGAAGTCCCCGTTGATTTTACTTTAGCTGTGTATTTATTGCCAGACAGCTTTATTTTATTCAGACCTTTATTTGTATTATTTTAGAAACTCGTGCACTTGTGACACCAATTCTGGGATGGTTATTTTTTTGGATTATTCACTATATTTCAGACGTTACTTCCATAATTGTTTTCTGTTATTAATAAATTTAAAAATTGTTTTAAAATTGGATATTATTATTCTAACGTTGGCTTGCCTAGCAAGTGAAATGTTGGGCGCCATCAAGGTCAGAAGGTGGAAATTTTGGATCGTGACAGTTGGTATCAAAGCACTAGGTTACATAAGTCTCACGAGTCATGAGCAAGCTTAGTAGAGTCTGAAGGATCGGGTACAGAGACGTCTGTGCTTATCTCTCAGATGCTATGAAGTTTGGGAACAATATCACTTCTTTCTTATTCTGTCGTGAGATGTTATTCTATCATCGATGATTGAACCATTCTACTCTTATTCTCTCGCAGATGTTGAGGACACGTAATACTTCTACCGATGGACAGGGACCAGAACCCCCGGTGGCAACTACGGCCAGGGGTAGAGGTCGAGGCCGAGGTCGTGCTAGAGACCGAGGTAGATCTCAGTCCATAGCTCGAGCAGCTGCACCTGTTGAAGAACCTTAGGTGGACCTTCAGGAGGAGGTTCCAATTCAGAATGTACCAGTTGGACCAGTTCAGGTCCCTGAAGGATTCTTAGCTACTCCAGTACTTCAAGACGCTCTAGTCCGTTTGGTAAGTCTTTTGGAGGGTGTGGCCCAGAATGGTACATTTTCAATGGCACCAGCCGTCTCACAGGCTTGAGGAGGAGCACAAATTCCCACTACTCCCACTCCGGAGCAGATGGCTCCCCAGAATCAGGCTCCAGCAGCCCCGCCAGTTGGGGTAGTTCAGCCAGTTGTTGCGGCACAGACCGGTGATAGGCCCGCCATGTCTTTTGAGTCCTTATTGAGACTGGATAAGTTTACTAAGATCTTTCCAGTTCACTTCAGTGTTACACCTTCTGAGGACCCAAAGGATTATCCTGAACACTACTACGAGGTGCTGCGGAACATGGGTATAGTTGAGACCAATAGGGTTAATTTTGCTGTATTTCAGGTGACGGGTTCCGCCAAGAGGTGGTGGAGAGATTATACATTGACCCGACCAGTTGGATCGCCTGCACTTACCTGGCAACCATTCTCTCAGCTATTTCTGGAGAAATTCCTCTCTATCACACTGAGAGAGGAATTTCGCAAGCAATTTGAGCGTCTACAACAGGGTAGTATGACTATTACTCAGCAGAGCATCATACTCTCCTTTTACTACCTACGGAGGAAGAGAGAGTGAGGAGGTTTATTGAGGGACTCACTCACCCTGTCAGGCTTCAAATGGCCAAAGAGACCGAAAGTGAAATTTCTTTTCAGGCGGCTGCTAATGTCGCGTGGAGGATCGAGATGGTTCTTGCACAAGAGAGAGGGTAGAGGTCTGATAAAAGGCCTCGTCAGTTCGGTGGTTTCGGTGGTGCCTTGTCTGGAGGCAGGGGTAATTTTGGTAGGGGTCATCTTCCCAAACCATTTCATTCAACACTTCATCCATCTCCCGGTGCTACAGGGAGTCACGGTCCTATTATGCCTTACTATGGACATCCAGCATTTAGTGCACATTCAGATCCTATCTGTGCACTACCACTCCAGAGTTACTACAATGGTTATCCGGCCCATCTGGGTCAGCTTCAGCAGCCACGGTATCAGGATAGGTGTTATGAGTGTTGGAACATTGGTCACATCATAAGGTATTACCCTAGATTAGCGAGTAACAGATCTCGGCAAGATTCTCGTGCCATCATACCAGCACCAGTTGCTTCACCCCCTGCTCAACTAGCTAGAGGTAGGGGTCAGACAGCTAGAGGTGGAGGTCAGGCCGTTAGAGGTGGAGGTCAGGCCATTAGAAGTGGAGGTCAGACCGTTAGAGGTGGAGGCCAGCCAGTTAGAGGCTGTCCAAGGGATGCAGTTTAGAGTGGTGAGGCCCAACCCCGATTTTATGCTTTTCCATCTAGGCCTGAGGCCGAGTCATCTGATGCTATGATCACAGGTATTATTCCAGTTTTCCATAGAGATGCTTCAGTTCTATTTGATCCAGGATCTACTTATTCCTATGTGTCCTACTATTTTGCTTCATATTTGGTTGTGCCTTGTGATTCTCTGAGTGCTTCTGTGTGTGTATCTGCACCGGTGGGAGACTCTATTGTAGTAGATCATGTCTATCGTTCGTATGTGTTTACTATTGGTAATCTTGAGACTAGTGTGGATCTTCTACTTCTTGATATGGTAGATTTTGATATCATCTTGGATATGGATTGGTTGTCCCCTTATCATGCTATATTGGATTGTCATGCCAAGACAGTGACCCTAGCTATGCCGTGGTTACCTCGGTTAGAGTGGAAAGGAACTCCTAGCCATTCTGCCAGCAGGGTTATTTCTTATATGAAAGCTCGGTGTATGGTAGAGAAAGGGTGTCTACCCTATTTGGCTTATATTCGCGATCCCAGTACGAATGTCCCTTCTATGGACTCAGTACCAGTTGTTTGTGAATTTCCATAAGTATTTTCTGTAGATTTGCCGGGGATGCCACCCGACAGAGATATTGACTTCTGTATTGATTTGGCTCATGGCACTCAGCCCATTTCTACTCCACCATACCATATGACCCCGCCAGAGTTGAAAGAATTGAAAGAGCAGTTACAAGACTTGCTTGATCAGGGATTCATTAGACCCAGTGTCTCACCCTGGGGTGCACCAGTATTATTTGTAAAGAAGAAAGATAGCTCTATGCAGATGTGTATAGACTATCGGCAGTTGAACAAAGCCACTATCAAAAACTAATATCCGCTGCCAAGAATTGATGACTTATTTGATCAGCTTCAGGGTGCCAAGGTATTTTCGAAGATCGATTTGAGGTCAGGTTACACGCCGCAATAGAATTGATGGAATTGATAATTGGTTATGGCTGCTGAGTTGGCTTCAATTATTATAAATGAGTTACCTGATTTATTTCTATTATTGTTGTTGTTACTAATATTGCGTACAAGTAATGTAAGTGACCCGCCTTAGCCTCGTCACTACTTCGTCGAGGTTAGGCTCAGCACTTACCAGTACTTGGGGTCGGTTGTACTGATACTACACTCTGCACTTCTTGTGCAGATTTCGGAGTTGGTCCCAGCGGCGTACCATAGACTTGCTCGGATTTCAGCTATTCGGAGGAGACTTGAGGTATAACTGCATGGCGTCCGCAGTTCTGAAGTCCCCGTCTATTTTACTTTAGCTGTATGTTTATTTTCAGACAGCTTTATTTTATTCAGACCTTTATTTGTATTATTCTAGAAACTCGTGCACTTGTGACACCAATTCTGGGATGGTATTTAGACACCGTTATTTTTATGGATTATTCATTATATTTCAGACATTACTTCTGCAATTGTTCTCTGTTATTAATAAATTTAAAAATTATTTTAAAAATGGATAATATTATTCTAACGTTGGCTTGCCTAGCAAGTGAAATGTTAGGCGCCATCACGGTCCGAAGGTGGGAATTTCGGGTCATGACAATAAGGCGAAAGCCATGATTTTCCTTCGCCATCATCTCGATGAAGGGTTAAAAAGTGAATATTTACCCTTGAAAGATCCATTTCAATTATGGACTAGTTTGAAGGAATGATATGACCACCTAAAGGCCATGGTATTGCCAAGAGCTCATCGTGAGTGGATGCACTTACGGCTACAAGATTATAAGACCTTAAGTGAATATAATTCTGTTGTATATAGAATAATTTCCCAACTAAAATTATGTGGGGAACCGATGAATGATGAGGACATGCTGGAAAAGACTCTTTCCACTTTTCATGCCTCAAATATGGTGTTACAGCAGCAATACCGTGAAAAGGGCTTTAAGAAATATTCTGAATTAATTTCATGCCTTTTGGTGGCTGAACAACATAATGCCTTTCTAATGAAAAATTATGAAGCCCGCCCCACTGGATCAGCTCCATTTCCAGAAGCGAATCTGGGAATGATAGATCCAAAGTCTAAAAAAAGACAAAATAATTATTGTGGTCGTATAAATATACGTGGGCATGGCAAGGGGAGAAATAATAATCGCCATGGTGGTGGTCGTAATATACAAGAGAATAATAAGGGTTCTCAGAATAATCCTTCAAAAGGCAAAGGTAATGTTTGCCACCGATGTGGTATGAAAAATCATTGGGCACGAATTTGTTGTACACCTGAATATTTTGTCAAACTTTATCAAGCATCTATAAAAGGGAAACAAAATAAAGTTGAGACTCACTTGACTTTTCAAAATGATGTTGAGGCGGGCCCTATGAATAATCATGATAAAGTTGAAGCAAACCTTGCCTATAAAGATGATATTTTTGAAGGCCTTGCAGATATTACTCATTTAGAAGTTGGAGACTTCTTTGAGCATCATAACTGAAGACTTATTATTAAGAAAAATTATAAGAATAAATATATTTCTTTTTATGAAGTTCATATTTTGAATAAAACTTTTTATGTTGTCAGTATTTAATTTCATAAATGTAGTTTCTTTTGTTCTTAAATTTTTCAATATTACTTATGATGTATTTTTTTTCTTGAAGAATATGAAAACTTCCCAGTCTTCAGTTGGCCGTATGAATAATAAAGAAGAAATATGTCTTCTGGATAGTGCTACGACGCACACCATATTAAAAGATAAGAGATATTTCTCTTATTTAATTATGAAAGAAGCCAATATCATAACAATATATGGTAGTACAAAATTAATTGAGGGCTCTGGAAGAGCAACTATATTACTACCAGGAGGAACTATATTGGCTGTTAATGATGCATTATATTGTAGTAGGTCTCAGAGAAACTTGTTGAGTTTCAAAGATATTCGCCAAAATGGCTATCATATTGAGACCACCAATTAAGGAAATGTTGAATACCTTTATATTACTACAATAAAAGCAAAAAAGAAGTATGTGCTTGAAAAGCTTCCCGCATTTTCCTCCGGATTATACTACACTAATATTAGTGTAGTTGAATCACATGCCATAGTAAACAAGGAGTTTACTAATGATTTTATTATTTGGCATGACCGGTTGGGACATCCCGGTTATAATATGATGCACAAAATAATTGAGAATTCACATGGTCATTCATTGAAGAACCAGAAGATTCTTCAAATTAAAGAATTCTCATGTGTTGCATGTTCTCAAGGAAAACTGATTATTAGACCATCAGTAATTAAAGTTGGAGCTGAATCTCCTGCATTTTTGAAACGTATACAGGGTGATATATATGGGCCCATACACCCTCCATGTGGACCATTCAGATATTACATGATTTTGATAGATGCATCTACAAGATGGTCACATGTGTGCTTGTTATCAACCCGTAATTTGGCCTTTGCGAGGTTACTAGCTCAATTAATAAGATTAAGAGCACAGTTTCCAGATTATGCAATTAAGACACTTCGTCTTGATAATGCTGGTGAATTTACGTCCCAGGCCTTTAATGATTATTGCATATCAACTGGGATAACAATTGAGCATCCAGTTTCTCATGTTCATACTCAAAATGGTCTAGCGGAATCATTGATCAAACGCCTCCAATTAATTGCTAGACCAATGCTTATGAGAACAAAACTTCCCATTTCAGTATGGGGCCATGCTATTTTGCATGCAGCAGCTCTTGTGCGGATCAGACCCACAAGTTATGATAAAGTCTCCCCAATACAATTGGTTTTTGGTCAGGAGCCAAATATTTTCCATCTTAGAATATTTGGATGTGCAGTATATGTTCCAATTGCTCCACCACAACGCACAAAGATGGGACCCCAAAGAAGATTGGGGATATATGTTGGGTATGAATCTCCTTCTATTGTAAAATATTTGGAACCTATAACTGAAGATTTATTTACGGGAAGATTTACTGATTGTCATTTTGATGAATCAGTATACCCAATATTAGGGGGAGAAAATAAGCAGCTGCAAAAGGAGATAGATTGGAATGCATTATCACTATCTCATTTAAATCCTCGAACAAATCAATATGAACACGAGGTTCAAAAGATAATTTATTTGCAAAATATTGCAAATCAACTACCAGATGCATTCACTAACCTACCAAGGGTGACTAAGTCACATATTCCAGCTGCTAATGCTCCTATTCGAATTGATGTCCTGGTTGGACAATCTATAAATACAAATGTGTCTAAGCCACGCTTGAAACGTGGAAGACCAATTGGTTCCAAAGATAAAAATCCTCGAAAGCGAAAAGAAGCAAATGATCTAGGAGATCATAATATGGAGGTAATTGCTCAAAAAGAGCCCTGTGACATAACAAATGATAAGACCTCAGAGGAGGTCCAGGTACCTGAAAATAATAAGAATGAAGAGATCTCAATAAGTTATGTCTCTAAGGCAAAAAGGTGGAACCGAAATAATATTATTGTCGACAACATTTTTGCTTATAATGTTGCTGTTGAAATAATGCAACAAGATGAGGATCTTGAACCAAGATCTATCGATGAATGTAGACAGAGAAATAATTGGCAAAAATGGAAAGACGCTATCCAGGCAGAATTAGCGTCACTTGAAAAACGTGAAGTATTCGGACGTATAGTCTGAAGGAATAAAGCCAGTGGGATACAAATGGGTTTTTGTGCGAAAACGAAATGATAAAAATGAAGTCGTTAGATATAAAGCACGACTTGTGGCACAAGGATTTTTGCAAAAACCTGGCATTGATTATATGGAGACAAATTCTCCTGTGGTGGATGCAATCACTTTCAGGTATCTTATAAATTTGGCAGTCCATGAAAAACTTGATATGCGTCTAATGGATGCTGTCACAGCCTATTTGTATGGCACATTAGACAACGAAATTTATATGAAAATCCCTGAAGGGCTCAAAGTTCCTGAAACTAATAAAAATTTTTGGGAAACTTGTTCAATAAAGTTTCAAAAATCCTTATATGGATTGAAACAATCAGGGCGAATGTGGTATAATCGCCTGAGTGAGTATTTGCTGAAAGAAGGGTATAAGAATGATCCAATTTGTCCTTGTGTATTTATAAGAAGGTCTGGATCTGAATTTGTTATAATCGATGTGTATGTTGATGATCTAAATATCATTGAAACTTCTGGGGAACTTCCAAAAGCAGTAGATTGTTTGAAGAAAGAGTTTGAAATGAAAGATCTTGGAAAGACAAAATATTTGTCTTGGTCTACAAATTGAGCATATGAAAGATGGAATTTTTGTCCATCAATCAACTTATACCGAAAAGATCCTAAAGCGTTTTTATATGGATAAAGCATATCCATTGAGTACCCCGATGGTTGTGAGATCACTTGATATAAATAAAGATCCATTTCGACCTCATAAAAATGATGGAGATCTTCTTGGTGATGAAACTCCATATCTTAGTGCAATTGGGGCACTAATGTATCTTGCAAATAATACTCGACCAGATATAACTTTTGCAGTAAGTTTATTAGCAAGATTTAGTTCCTTTCCAACAACAAGATATCAGAATGGTGTTAAGCATATTTTTAGATACATCCGAGGGACTATTGATGTGGGATTATTTTATTCTTATGAATCCGATTCACAGTTGATTGGTTATGCAGATGCAGGTTATTTTTCTGACCCACATAAAGCCCGATCTCAAACAGGCTATCTATTTACTAGTGGGGGTACAGCTATTTCATGGCGTTCAACAAAACAAACTTTAGCTGCTACAACTTCCAATCATGCAGAGATAATAGCTATTCATGAAGCTAGTCGAGAATGTGTATGGTTGAGATCAGTGACTCAATATATTCAACAATTGTGTGGTCTTTCTTTAAAAATGAAGATTCCAACGATATTGTATGAAGACAATGCTACTTGCATAGCTCAACTTAAAGGAGGATACATCAAAGGATACAGAAAAAAGCACATTTCACCAAAGTTCTTTTTCACACACGATCTTCAGCAAAATGGTGAGATAGATGTTCAACAAATCCGTTCAAGTAACAATCTAGCAGATTTATTCACTAAGGCATTGCCAACATCAATATTTGAGAAGCTGAGACATAAGATTGGAATGCGTCGTCTCTGAGATATCAAATAAAGGTTTCATCAGGGGGAGTATAATACGTGCTGTACTCTTTTTCCCTTAACCAGGGTTTTGTCCCAATTGGGTTTTCCTGGTAAGGTTTTTAATGAGGCAGCACTCAATGCGTATTACAAGATATGTGTACTCTTTTTTCTTCACTAGGCTTTTTCCCACTGGGTTTTCCTAGTAAGGTTTTAACAAGGCACATTATCTTTTAGATGGACACCCAAGGAGGAGTGTTATGAATATGTTAAAGTGGATGTCCATTGAATACTCTTAGACATCCCTATTCCATGAACAATTTGAGTTCATGTACTTAGTTAATTCATCACTTAATATTTGTAACCTTTAGGTGTATTCTTGTAACTTTTCATGTATCTTATATCCTATAAATAGGGTATTCTTTATCCTACGAAGTACACAGAAGAAACACACTTGAATAAGATAACTTCTACATTCTCCTCATATACATCTTGTCTTCATTAGTATATTATTCTATTTTGCTCTCATTTCTTAATAAATTTCACTTTTAAGGCTCAAACTCTATATTTCTGATTAATTGGGAAGGATCCTAACCATCTCATTACACCATGATATATCAGTTATCACTCCATTATTTCTCATCCCTTCCTTTGTTTGCTATCCAAGGATGTATCGGCTAAGAATGTTTTTGAAGTATCAAATTTGAAAAATGAAGTAATATAATGAGAGAAAAGAAGTCAGGAAAAATGATTAATTAAAATTTAAAGGTCGGTAGCTCTGTTTTAAAAGGCAGAATTGGGACTCGCCCTGGGGCGGAGCACTCGTAAAACGCCCCTGGGCTTATATATGGGGCTTAGTTCCGTGAGACTTACGCCTCGGCCGTCGGGGCTTAGTCCCCTAACACGCCCAACACCCAACTCCCAACGTACTGGGCTTACCTAATAGAACATTATGTAATTGTGTGTAACTAACCTTGTAAATCCTCAAATTTCCTTAATAAAATCGTTGACTATTCAAAATTATATTTTTCTTAATCATAAATCATTAAGTTGAGAGTATTTTATCTCATAATTAAAATAAAAATTATTGCACGTTATCCACTAAGACTGCTATGATAGTAAATTTTAAATAAACTTTCATTTAAAAGTATTTATTTATTAACTTTTGTTATGTCTTTATTATATAATAGTCCATAATTCTTTTTATAATTATTTTCCTTAATTTTTTTTTACGTTTACGAGAAACAATACTTATTAGTTTAATAGCTCAGTATTAGCTAGTAACTATTTATAAATAATTAGTTATCATGGTATAATATGGTGAATTATGTGTCACTTTATTAACTTGTTGAAACTTAAAAATAAATGATGCTAGAGAATCATATTTAAATTGTTAATTATATTTTTAGATAAATTCTCTTTCAAATGGAAAGCATATTAAATAAAAGGAGTATTTTAAAAAAAGATATCAGATTATAATATTGAAGTTCTTTCGAGATTCATTACTCCTTAAGAGATACATACATAAGATTTCGCATCGAATACATTACTTTTGATGTTTGAGTGGTAACGACGTTGCAGCTAATTTGCATATTGTGATATATGTCATACTTTTCATATTATTCATAGTTGAATTATAATTTATAACTATTTTAAATAGATTATTTGTTATAATTTTGTGATTTTAATGTAAATTTTATAATTATCTTTTTTTTATACGATCTTAAAATTCTTGAAATTAGTAAAATTTAAAGATCCGTGAGACTTACGCCACATGTCTCAGGGCTTACGCGCCGCCTCGTCAGAGGTAAAACGCCTCACCTCAGCCCCCGTCTTTTAAAATATTGGTCGGTAGCAAGAAACTTAAAACAGTTGGCCTGTCGTTGGTGTACATCAGTAATTATCACCAAAATCCACCGCAAATGAAACCTCATTTTGGCCTGGCATTGAGCTAGGACTGTGCATTATTTGGGTCAAACTGAAAATCCGAACTGATCCGTATTATTCAGATTGGTTCGGATCAGATTTCAACTCTTTGAATCGGATTTCGGATTAAAGATTTAATTATTTTGGATATCGAATCGGATACGGTTTGGCTTAATTTAAATCTGAACCGATCCGAAATACGAAATATAGGGTCTACATATAAGAGTAAGGGTGCCATCAGATAAATCTAGGTTTCATTTATCTTATTTCTCTCATATTCTTTCATTAAGAGCACATATCGATAGAAATGAAGGCTCTCAACGGAGTCTAATGCTAGTTAAGAAGCTTGCAACAATACTTGATGTTGATTGTCTTGTGCAAAATGTTAAATTGAGGATTAATTCTGTGAATCTAAGTCAATTTACGAGATGAGAAGCTAGGGCTCATCTATGGCGAAAGAATATTCTGGAATCTAAAGAGGGAATAATGAAGAAGAAGATCTGTTTTCTCTCTCTTGCATTACAAAGATACAAGTCTGCAGACTTTATACAAATACCTTGGTGGAGTCACGTGCACATCATGTGCTGCTCACTAACCAATTCACTAACAGCCTTAACTAACTACACTAACAGTAATTAGCTATTATAACCGACTAACTAATCTTTACTCTGTTTTAATACTCCCCCTCAAGCTGGAGGGTGAAAGACATCGAACACTCCAAGCTTGGATTGAAGTGACTGGTGTTGTGTAGTTCCTAGAGCTTTGGTCAGTAAATCAGCAAGCTGGTCTTTTGTGTTGACATGTTCTGGCAATATCAGTCCACCTTTAATGGTGCCTCTCACAAAGTGACAATCAATTTCAATGTGCTTTGTCCGCTCATGATAGATGGAATTGGACACAATTTGTATGGCTACTTTACTATCGCACATCAGCTTCATAGGTTGAGAGACAATCACTCTTAATTCCTTCAGCAAACCTGTCAACCAAATCACCTCAGAAACTGATGCTGCCATGCTTCTATACTCAGCTTCTGCTGAACTTCTACTCACAGTGTGTTGTTTTTTTGATTTCCCATAAACAAATGAATCCCCCAGCTTCACAACATATACAGTGATAGATCTTCTAGTGTTTGGACATGATGCCTAATCACTATCATAAAATGCAGTCAACTCTGTACATGGGTTGTTTCTTAGCAGAATACCTTGCCCTGGTGAGCCTTTGAGATACCTTACCAATCTGAGGGTTGCCTCCCAGTTCGAGGTCTTAGGTTTCTGCATAAATTAGCTAAGAACTTGCACAACAAAGCTGATATCCGGCCTAGTGATAGTAAGATATAGCAGCTTTCCAACTAGTTTTTGATAGGAAGTAATGTTAGTAAGCAAAGGATCATTGACACCTCCCACATGTTCATCATAGTCTACAGTAGTGAGCTTTGTGTTCACCTCTAGCGGTGTGTTAACTGGTTTAGCACCACTTAAACCAACATCTGAGATCAATTCAAGTGTGTACTTCTTGATTGAGAAGTATACCATCCTTAGATCTCAACACCTCAATTCCCAGAAAATACCTTAGCTCACCTAGGTCCTTTACTTTGAAATTTCTATGCAGTGTAAATTTGGCTTGCTCAATTAATCTTCCACTATTACCAGTGATCAGAAGATCATCCACATATACAAAGATAATGACAATTTCATCATTTTCTTTTCTGGTGAATAGAGAATGATCATAAGGACTTTGAAGATAACCTGTTTCTTGGAGAGCATCTGTGAGTTTTATGTTCTATTGCCTTGAAGCCTGCTTCAATCCATATAATGATTTGAGTAGTTTGCAGACTTTATACTCCCCCTGCCTCTGAAAACCTTAAGCCAGGTCCATATAAACATCCTCTTGCAAATCCCCTTGTAGAAATGCATTATTGACATCCATCTAGAATAGAGGCCAATTTTTCGAAGCTGCAACACTGATCAATGTTCTTACTGTCACCATCTTAGAAATAGGTGAGAAGGTTTCATGGTAGTCTAATCCTTCCTGTTGAGTGTAACCTTTTGTAACAAGCCTGGCTTTGTATTTGTTCACTTCTCCATTTGGCTTATACTTGACCTTATATACCCATTTTGAGCCTACAGTCTGCTTCCCATCAGGTAAGTCAACAAGCTCCCAAGTATGGTTTTGTTCTAAAGCATCAACCTCATATTGCATTGCTTCAATCCATCTCTGATTTTGAGATGCCTCCTTGAAGTTTCTTGGCTCTGTTGGGCTTGAAAACAAGCTCAAATATTTTTGATAGTCAGCAGATAAGTGATCATATCCCACATAATTTGCAATGGAGTATGAGCACTTAGCAGACCCTCTTTTGGTAGTGACATAATCTTTTAACCAAATGGGTGGTTTAGTAACTCGTTTGCCTCTGTCAATCTCTGTCATTTGTTCAGCTGAATGTTGTCTTTCTACTAGTTCCTCAGTGGAAATCTCTTCATTAGACACTGTTGGTTGACATTCATCCATTGTTTCTAATGAAGAATATGGTGCAATGTCATGTGTATCTGTCTGGTGATCTACAATGTCATGTGTGTGTGTGTAGTTTCTGTAGAATCACTTCCATCTTGGTATATTGGATCTGGTGACTGCTGTGGTGTAGAATCACTTCCATCTTGGTATATTCCATCATCTTCATTTTCAATTGGCATGGCTCTGAAAGGGAAAATTCTTTCCCTAAAACTGACATCCCTACCGATAAAAAAGGTTTTAGTGTCCAAGTCAAACAACTTGTACCCCTTTTGAGTCTCAGAATAGCCCATCAATATTGCCTTCCTTGTTCTAGGAGCTAGTTTATCAGATCTAGGTAAGTTGCTTGCAAAGCATAGACAGCCAAACACTCTCAAATGATCCATCACTGGTTCCTTCCCATATAGTGCCTCATATGGTGTTTTGCCTTCTAGTACTGGTGTAGGCAACTTATTATTAGATAGACTGTTGTTTTAACACATTCACCCCAGAATCTGACTGGAATAGCACCTTGAATTTTCAATGCTCTTGTCGCTTCTAAAATATGTCTATGTTTTCTTTCTATTGTCCCATTCTGCTGTGGTGTATAAGCACAACTACTTTGGTGAGTGATTCCAAGAGAAGTAAAGAGTTCATTACATTGAGAATTAAAGAATTCTGTGCCATTATCTGACCTTAATATTTTCACACATGCACCAAACTGATTTCTTATCATAGTCAAGAAATCCTTAACTACAAGTGACACTTCACATTTAGATTGAAGTAACAGATCCAAGTGTATCTACTATAGTCATCCACCACAGTAACAAAAAATTGCTTTCTATCAAAAGTAGGCCTCCTGTAAGGTCCGCACACATCTACATGTATCAATTGGAAAATACCACTAGTGCTACTCTTACTAACAGGAAATTTTAATCTCACTTGCTTTGCCATTTGGTATATTGTGCATTGCTCTTGCATTGTGTTATTTAGCTTGTTCTTCAGTCTTGGTATGTGTTGCACTGCTATAGCTGAAGGATGTCCTAGTTTTAAGTGCCACAACTCAGCTTCATATGCACCTTTTATTACAGCTGCTCCTACTGTAGGCTTTACTTCTCTTTGCAATATGTAGAGTCCATTATTTTCTCCACCAATCCCCATTACCTTGTCATTGTAAAGTCCCTGAAACACACAAAATTTAAGGAAGAAAAGTGACCTTGCAAAGCAATTCCTTGGTTAGCTTTGACACTAAAAGCAAATTAAATTTGAAGTCTGGCACGTGCAACACATTGGTGATTTTATGATTTCCTAGTACCATTGTACTTCCTGCACTAGATGTAGATGACTCATTTCCAGTTGGTACTTGTACTCTACTGTTGTGACTCTTTTCTAAGCAGGGTGTAATGTTGTGTGATGCCCCTGAGTCTATTATCCATTCATAATTATAAGTCTCAGAAAGTAATGTAATAGTACATGCCACCATGTTCGAGCTGCAATCACCTGGTGGAGGTTTGTTAAGCAAGCTCATGAGTTGTGAATACTCTTCCTCAGTAAAAGAAATGTCCCTGCACCTGATCCTCTGCTGCTGCACTATTGATACTTTGCCTAGAGCCTCCTCCAATCTGTGTTCTGCTGCTAGACTGTCCAAGAGCGCTCCACCAGATTGACCACCTTTCTTCTTACTTTTAAAGTTTGGGGGTACCCTACAATCTTATAGCAATTTTCCTTCAAGTGGCCTTTATAGCCACAATATTCACATATCATCCCTGGTCCTCTTGGTCTGAACCCTTGCGTTTTTTCTGCTAACATAGTTAATGGATCTTTGTGAGTATCCACAACACCAAGCGATCCCTGGCTCTCTTCCTGTGTGACAATAGCATAAGCTTCATTTACTGTCACCACTGGTCTCCTAGCAAATATATTGCTTCTTACGTTGCTGTAACTTTCATTCAATCCCATAAGAAATTGCAGAAAACATTGTGACTTCAAGAGTTCAATAGATGGCCTTGCTTCCTCACAATCACAGCACGATAAAGGAGCTAACACATCCAATTCGTCCCACAGATCCTTCATTTTTGTGTAGTAACTCGTTATTGAGTCTGTTCCTTGCCTCATTGTTGCTATCTCAGTCTAGAGATGATAAATTCTCGTCAGATTTGAGTGATCAAATCTCTCATGAAAATTATTCCACACTTTTCTCGCATCTGATGCATAGACAATATTTGGCATTAATTCATTCGAAACTGTGCTTCCTATCCATGATAACACTATTGCGTTGCATTTTTCCCATTGTTCAACCAATTCCCCTTTGTACCTGCTTTTACACACGATCCATCCACAAAACCAAGTTTGCTCTTTCCTCGCAAGGCCAATTTCATTGCTCTGCTCCACAAGGCATAATTTTCTGGCCCTGTGAGCTTGATTAGAATTAAAACCAGCCCTGAAGTGTCTCCAACTTGAAGGTATAATGGATGATTGTGATCAAGTGAACTTACTTCATTTTCTTCCATGTTTGCCTCTTCCATCTCGAAATCGTTCTAATTCAGTCGGAGCTTTACGCCGGAGTTCACGCCTCACGATCGCCGCTCTGATACCATGTTAAATTGGGGATTAATTATGTGAATCTTAGTCAATTTATAGAGATGAGAAGCTAGGGCTCATCTATGGAGAAAGAATATTCTGGAATCTAGAGAGGGAATAATGAAGAAGAAGATTTGTTTTCTCTCTCTTGCATTACAAAAATACAAGTCTGTAGACTTTATACAAATACCCTGGTGGAGTCGCGTGCACATCATGTGCTGCTCACTAACCAACTCCCTAACAGCCTTAACTAACTACACTAATAATAATTAACTAATATAACTGACTAACTAATCTTTACTCTATTTTAATACAAAATAATAGGAGAAGTTGTTTAGACACTAATATCATCGACGTATATTTCATTACTTGGCAGCAATTAGTAAGAAATTTGGACAGGTCTTGTTTCTTTGAGTTTTCTTGCTGAGAAACACAAGTGAGGTTAATCATGTCCTTATATTTTTGTTCTAGCTAGGTATGTGATAGATGAAACGGTGTGCTTTTGCCTGTTTCTCAATCCAAGTGTGTTGTGATCATTACTGTCACGAGCCAAAAATCCCACCACAGGCGTCATGATGACACTTAGTCTCTAAGACTAGGTAAGCCGATTTCAATTACATTTTAGAGCCTTTTTTTTGAATTAAATAAGTAATCAAAACCAACAGCGGAACAAATATGAATATAAAACCTCCCAAGACTGGTAGTACAGAGCCACGAACTCTAACTGAATACATGGAATGGTCACGAGGACCGAATATACAATACTGTTGGATTACAAATTAACAGTACAATAAAATAAAAAAATACTCCAAGGGACTATGACGACCAAGCAGCTCTACCTTGAAGCCTTACGATCCCGCTTTATCTCTGCTCAAGTCCGATATCTTCAATACCTGGCTCTGCATAAAAATGTGCAGAAGTGTAGTATGAGTACACCACGGCCGGTACCCAGTAAGTATCAAGACTAACCTCGGTGGAATAGAGACGAGGTATAGTCAAGACACTCACTAGTCTAATAACCTGTGTAATATAATATACAAAATAATAATAAATAGATAACAATACGGGCAACATAAAATAACCAGTGGTATGCACAGTTAGACAATAAAATCCACATTAATATCGCTCAACAATTGATAAATACAGTTACACCGAGTTAAATCAAGTTCTTCAATTACATAACTTTCGCATATAATTCTTACGAATAAAACACTTTTTCAAATATACTTTTCTCAAATAATTATCTATCAAATATAATTCTTTCATATAATACTTTCTAAATAAGAATCCTTCCAAATAAATATTTTGAATATAATTCTTTCAATTAAAAAGTCACCATGTGACACCTCATTTCATAATCATAAAAATACGGGTCTCGGCCCATTTTCATATTTTTTTTAAACACGGGTCTCAGCCCATTTTTCATATTTTTACAGCACCTCATGCCCATAATTAAATCATCATATTTCCCAGGAACCTCGTACCCTCATTTCATATCACAACTGGACGGACAATTCACGTGCCAAATATCATTATCAATGCATATAAGATCTACACGATCAATTTATTTCCGATAGTGAGTTTAAAATTTTTAAATCAAGTAAGAAAATCAACAAAGAAATGAATTTATTTTAGAAATCATTTGGGTGAATAAAATAATATTTCAATTAAAATGAAGCACCCGATAGTTGATGATATGGATGTAAAACTTATAAGAACTAAAGCACACAATAATTTCTTTTATTCAAAAGAACTTAACCTTGAAAACTAATAAAGACTAGAACCACAAATCCTCAGAGTCTCGTACAAGATCCAAAGCCAACACATTACAACAAGGGATACAAACACATAATAGAATCAAATATTACATCACAGAAGAACACCACAATTTACTGTCACGACCCAAACTAATCTCTGTCATGATGGCGCCTATCGTGGAACTAGGCAAGCCGACTCATTTCCAAAACAAACCGATATTTTCATTTCAAAGAAAATTTCAAGATTATTTAACATAAAACCTCCATTTAAATAGTTCAAATCAAAGAAAAACATAAGTGCGGAAAAGAAAAGCCCGACATCGGGGTGTCACTAGTCATGAGCATCTAATACCATCTGTCTAACAATATCAAGGCTAACTCAGCCTGGAAAATAGCTAAATACAACTAGAGGAAGATAAGAGGGAGAAGAGCAGGGGCTGTGATCGCCAAACAACTACCTTGCTATCTCCAAGAAAACTCTGCAACCAGAACACTCAATAACCGCAACCGTGTCCATCTACACCTGAATCTGCACACAAGGTGCAGGGAGTAATGTGAGTACACCAACTCAGTAAGTAACAATAATAAATAAAGACTGAGCAGTAGTGACAAGCAATAAAGCATATAACGTTCATATCATGAAATCTCAGTAAAGTACAACGTGCTTTAAAAATCAGTGTTTGAATCAAATCATCTCGTTTAAACCCGGTTCCAATAAAAATCATTTAAAGATATTTTTCCAACAGTTTTTCAAACAAAGGCTCAATGCAAAGGTGAGCAAAAATGATGAAATCATAAACAGCCCCCCGGGCATAACATCACTCATATACAGCCCCTCGGGCAAACCTCACAGTCACTTTTGCCACTCGGGCATACCTCAAAATCACTCTTGCCACTCGGGTATACCTCACAATCACTCTTGCCACTCGGGCATACCTCACAATCGCTCATGCCTCCTAGTCACTCAGCACTCAGCACTCGGCACTCGCACTCAATAGGTACTTGTGCTCACTAGGGGTGTGTACAGACTCCGGAGGGGCTCCTTCAGCCCAAGCGCTATAATCTACACGGACAACTCACGTGCCAAAATAATAAAGTATGTTGCACGCGGGCAGCCCCGATCTATACTCATCCTCACAAATCAGGCCCTCGGCCTCACTCAGTCATAAAACTCTCAAGCCACTCGGGCATCTCAGTAAAACAGAGCATTCGGCCCAAAACATTTATATTCATCAAAATAGAGTCATAAAACTGAGTTATGCGGTAAACAAGTATAAACATGACTGAGTATAGATTTTCAATCGAAAATAATGAGAGGATGGTAAGAAACAGCCCCTAAGGGTCCAAACAGCATTGGCGCAAGGCCCAAACATGGCATTCAGCCCAATTTACAGAAATTCTTTCTAAAACATATAAGTATCAAATGGTTTCAACAAAGTATGCAACTTTACAGTTGCTACGGGATGGACCAAGTCACAAATCCCCAACAGTGCACGCCCACACGCCCGTCACCTAGCATGTGCGTCACTTCAAAATAGTAGAATGATACGAAATCTGGGGTTTCATACCCTCAGGACTAGATTTACAATCGTTACTTACCTCAAACCGCGAAATTCTTATTCTATAGTGTCCTTTGCTCGTGAATTGGTCTCCAAACGCCTCGAATCTGGTCATAAATAATTCGTTTCAGTCAATAAAATTCATTGGAATTAATTCCACATGATAATAATGATTTTCCATAAAAATCTGAAAATTAGCTCAAAAATTGCCCGTGGAGCCCATATCTCGGAACTCGACAAAAGTTACAAAATCCGGAAACTCATTCAACCACGAGTCTAACCATACAAATTTTACAAAAATCTGACCCCAACTCGACCCTCAAATCTTTAATTTAAACCAAGAGGGTTTTCAAATTTTTCCCAACTCAACTCACCAATTAAATGATAAAAGCAATCATGGATTTGGGTAATTTAACCAATATTGAGTTAAGAACACTTACCCCGTTGTTTTCTCTGAAAATCACCCAAAATCGCCAAAAACTGAAAATGGAACGAAGTTCCATTTTTAGAACTTAAACTCACTGCCCAGACTTTTCTTCTTCGCGAACGTGGTCAGTGCCTCGCGTTTGCGAAGCACAAAATAACTCCCGTCCAAATTCCTCCTACACGAACGCGACATCACCCTCGCGTTCGCGAAGCGCAAAATGCATCTGCCCCAATGCCTTCTACGCGAACGAGTTCAACCCAGCGCGAACACGATGCTTTGTTTCCCCCTCACTACGTGACCGCGACACCCCCCTACGCGAATGCGTAAATCAATTGCCTGGGGGGTCTTCGGTTGCTTCCTCTCTTCTTCGCGAACGCGTAATACCTCTCGCGTTCACTATGCAGACCCAGTCCACCCTTCATGAACGCGTGTTTCTATTCGTGAACGCGAAGAGTAAATATTGCCAGTCTCCCAGTTCCTCTTCGCGAACGCAAGGCTCCACTCGCGAACGCGATGAAGGAAACCAGATGGTGCATCAGAAAAATTCCAGCAAAGTTCCAAGTCCAAAATCCAACCCGTTAACCATCCGAAACTCACCCGAGCCCCTCGAGACCTCAACCAAATATACCAACAAGTCCTAAAACATCATACGGACTTAGTCGAACCCTCAAATCACCTCAAACAACGCTAAAATCATGAATTACACCCCAATTCAAGCCTAATGAACTTTGAAATTTCTAATTTCTACAAACGACTCCGGAACCTATCAAATCACGTCCGATTGACCTCAAATTTTGTACACAAGTCATAAATGACATAACAGAGGTATTCCAATTTTTAGAATCAGATTCCGACCCTGATATCAAAAAGTCAACCCCCCGATCAAACTTCTCAAAAATTAAACTTTCGGCATTTCAAGCCTAATTCCTCTACAGACTTCCAAATAATATTTCGGACACGCTCCGAAACCCAAAATCACCATACAGAGCTATTGGAATCATCAAAATTCAAATATGAGGTCATTTACACATAGGTCTATATCCGGTCCACTTTTCTAACTTAAATTCTTTTCAATTATGAGACTAAGTGTCTCATTTCACTCCGAGTTCCTTCCGGACCCGAACCAACTAACCCGATATAACATAATATAGCGGAATAACACAAAAAGAAGTAGAAATGGGGAAAACGGGGCTATAACTCTTGAAACAACTGGCAGGGTCGTTAAATCCTCCCCCTCTTAAACATCTGTTTGTCCACGAACGGGTCTAGAAACATACCTGGAGTCTCGAATAGGCGTGGATATCTGCTCCGCATCTCCTGCTCGGTCTCCCAGTGGCCTCCTCCATAGGCTGACCTCTCCATTGCACCTTCACTAAAGCTATATCCTTTGACCTCAACCTTTGAACCTGCCGATCCAAAATAGCCACCGGCTCCACATCATAAGTCATATCACCCTCCAACTGAACCGTGCTGAAATCCAAAACATGGGACGGATCTCCAATATACTTCCGGAGCATGGAAACATGAAACACTGGATGCACACTCGACAAGCTGGGTGGCAAGGCAAGCTTATAAGCCACCTCCCCTATTCTCTGAAGCACCTCAAAAGACCCAATGAACCGGGGGTTCAACTTGCCCCTCTTCCCAAACCTCATAACACCCTTCATGGGTGATACCTTCAGCAAAACCTTCTCCCCAACCATAAAAGACACATCATGGACCTTCCTATACACGTAGCTCTTCTGCCTAGACTGTGTCATTCGAAGCCGCTCCTGAATCAATTTCACCATATCTAATGCGTCCTGGACCAAGTCTGTACCTAAGAGCCTAGCCTCACCCGGCTCAAACTATCCAATCGGAGATCTACACCTCCTCCCATATAAAGCCTCTTACGGAGCCATCTGAATACTCGACTGATAACTGTTGTTAAATGCAAACTCCGCGAGTGGCATAAACTGGTCCCATGAACCCCCAAATACAATGACACAGGCACGCAACATGTCCTCCAAAATCTGAATAGTGCGCTCGGACTGCCCGTCCGTCTGAGGGTGAAAAGCTGTGCTCAACTCAACCTGAGTACCCAACTCTCGCTCCACGTCCCTCCAAAACTGCGATGTGAACTGAGTACCCATATTTGAAATGATGGAAACTGGGACACCATGCAGGCGAACGATCTCTCGGATGTAAATCTCAGCCAACTGCTCTGAAGAGTAAGTAGTACCAACTGGAATAAAGTGTGCGAACTTGGTCAGCCGATCCACAATAACCCAAATAGCGTCGAACTTTCTCGAAGTCCGTGGGAGCCCAACTACAAAGTTCATAGTGATCCGCTCCCACTTCCACTCTGGGATTTCTAATCTTTGAAGCAATCCACCCGGTCTCTAATGCTTATACTTAACCTGCTAACAGTTTAGACACCGAGCCACAAACCCAAATATATCCTTCTTCATCCGCCTCCACCAATAGTGCTGCCTTAAATCCTGGTACATCTTCGCAGCACCCGGGTGGATGGAATACCGCGAGCTATGGGCCTCCTCAAGAATCAACTCTCGAAGCCCATCTATATTAGGCACACATATCTGGCCCTTCATTCTCAGCACGCCGTCATCACCAATAGTCACATCCCTAGCATCACCTCTCTGAACCCTGTCCTGAAGAACGAGCAAGTGGGGGTCATCATACTAACGCTCCCTGATACGGTCATAAAAAGAAGACCTGGAGACCACACAAGCCAATACCCGACTAGGCTCCGAAATATCCAATCTGACAAGCTGTCCTGCTAAGGCCTGAACATCCAATGCCAAAGGTCTCTCTGCTGCTGGAAGATATGCTAAACTCCCCAAACTCTCTGCCCGGCAACTCAAAGCATCGGCCACCACATTGGCCTTCCCCGGATGGTACAAAATAGTGATATCATAGTCCTTAAGAAGCTCCAACCATCTCCGCTGACGCAAATTAAGATCCTTCTGCTTTAACAGATACTGCAGACTCCGGTGATCAGTATAGATCTCATAATGAACCCCATACAAATAATGATGCCAAATCTTCAAGGCGTGAACAATGGCTGCTAACTCAAGATCATGGACAGGATAGTTCTTCTCATGGGTCTTCAACTGGCGCGAGGCATAAGCGATCACCCTACCCTCCTATATCAAAACACAACCAATGCCTATCCTTGAGGCATCACAATACACGGTGTAAGAACCTGAAGCTGATGAAAGAACCAACACTGGAGTTGTGGTCAAAGCAGTCTTGAGCTTCTGAAAGCTCTCCTCACACTCATCCGACCACCTGAATGGAGCTCCCTTTTGGGTCAATTTGGTCAAGGGCGATGCAATAGATGAAAATCCCTCCAGAAAGCAACGGTAGTAACCCGCCAAACCAAGAAAGCTCCTAATCTCCGTGGCTGAGGACGGTCAACTCTGCACCACCTCTATCTTCTTCGGATCCACCTGAATACCCTCGCTGGACACCACATACACTATGAATGTTACTGAACTGAGCCAAAACTCACATTTGGAGAACTTTGCATAAAGCTTCTCCTCCCTCAATCTCTGTAATACAATCCTTAGATGCTGAACGTGCTCCTCCTGGCTACGAGAGTACACCAGGATGTCATCAATGAATACAACAATGAACGAGTCCAAATAGGGCTGGAATACACTGTTCATCAAATGCATGAACGCTGCTGGGGCATTGGTCAGCCCAAAAGACATCACCAAGAACTCATAATGGCCATATCGGTTCCTGAAAGCTATTTTAAGAATATCTGAATATCGAATCTTCAGCTGGTGATAACCAGACCTCAAATCTATCTTGGAGAACACCCTCGCTTCCTGAAGCTGGTCGAATAAATCATTAATGCGAGGCAAAGTATACTTATTCTTGACTGTGACCTTGTTCAACTGCCTGTAATCAATACACATTCTCATGGAACCATCCTTCTTCTTTACAAATAGAACTGGTGCACCCCAAGGTGACACACTAGGCCGAATAAACCCCTTATCAAGGAGTTCCTGAAGCTGTTCTTTCAATTCCTTCAACTCCGCCGGTGCCATACGATACGGTGGAATAGAAATGGGCTGAGTGCCCGGCACCAAATCAATACCAAAGTCAATATCCCTGTCAGGCGGCATGCCCGGCAGGTCTGTAGGAAACACATTCGGAAAATCACGTACCACCGGAACAGAATCAATGACAGGAGTCTCTGCACTAACATCCCTCACAGAAGCCAAATAAGATAGGCAACCCTTCTCAACCATGCGCTGAGCCTTCAAATATGAAATCACCCTACTTGGTACATAATCTACAGAACCGCTCCACTCAACCCTCAGAATTCCCGGCATAGCCAACGTCACCATCTTAGCATGACAATCTAGAACATCATGACATGGAGATAACCAATCCATACCCAATATCACATCAAAGTCAACCATACTGAGCAACAATAGATCCACTAGGGTCTCCAGACCCCCAATAGTCACCACACATGACTGATATACGTGGTCCATAATAATAGTATCGCCCACAGGAGTAGATACATGTACAGATGAAACTAAGGTCTCACGGGGCATATCCAAAAAATGGGAAAAATACGAGGAAACATATGAATACGTGGAACTAGGGTCAAATAATTCCGAGGCATCTCTGTGATAAACTGAAACAATACCTGTAATCACAGCATCTGAAGCAATAGCATCTGGTCTGGCAGGGAGAGCATAGAAACGGGCCTGACCACCCCCTGATCTGCCTCCCCCTCTAGGGCGACCCCTAGCTGATTCACCTCCACCCCGAGCTGACTGGGCGGGTGGTGAGGTAACTGGTGTTGTAGTCGAAGGCTGACTCCTCTACTGAGATAGACCTCCATGACGATGAGGACACTGCCTCCACATATGCCCAAGTTCCCCACACAAACAATAACTCCCTGGTGCTGGCGGTGGAAACTGAAGGGAACCCCTAGCACCGGGATGACTAGTAGAAGAACCTGGCATGGAAGAGCCCTAAACAGGTGGAGCACGGGACGAACTCTGAACTGGAAGGGCACTAAGTGATGAGTGGCCCTGATGAGAACTATGAGAACCGTGGCCAGATGATGCACCCCGATGAAATGGCCGAGCTGACTGAGCCTGTCTGAAATGACGACCTCTACCGTGCTGGAACTGACCCCCAAATAGAGCACCACTGAATCCACCTTGACCACGAGGTCTCTTGGCCTCCCGCTCAACCCTCTCCTGACCGCGAACCCTCTCAATCTGCCGAGCAATGTCGACAACCTCATCAAAGGTAGCACCTGAAACCTGCTCCCCGGTCATGAGCAACTGTAGCTGATAAGTGAGGCCAATAATAAACCTCATGATCCTCTCCCTGTCAATGGGAACCAACCAGATAGCATGATGGGCCAACTCAGAGAATCGCATCTCATACTGTGTCACAGACATATCGCCCTAGCGAAGCCGCTCAAACTGTCTATGCAGCTCCTCTCTGTGGGATCGAGACACAAACTTCTCCAAAAAGACCACAGAGAACTGCTGCCAAGTAAGGGGTGTTGCGCCAACAGGCCTACGCCTCTCATAAGTCTCCTACCATCTGAGTGCAGCCCTAGAAAACTAAAAGGTAGTGAATGAGACCCTACAAGTCTCCAAAATACCAGCAATACGGAGTATCCTCTGACACCTGTCCAAAAAGTCCTGAACACCCTCTCTTTCTGTGCCACTGAAAGGTGGTGGCTGAAGTCTCCCAAACCTCTCCAACCTACGCTGATCATCCTCAGGCATAGCAGGAACCACATAATCCTGAGAAACAGCAACCGGCTGGGCTGGTGGTGCCTGTGGTGTATGAAGTCCCTGAATAACCTGCTCGGGTATACGAGCGACGGGAGTCTGAGTGCCTCCCCTGGACTGAGAAGTGGTTGCGGCCGTCGAAATAGAGACCGCCTGTGCAAGGCCAGTACACACTATCAGAATCTGAGCTAGGGCCTCCTGAAGGCCTGGAATCACAATAGGCATAGGTGGTGCCTGAGCTGGTGCATCAACAACTGGAACTTGGTCCTGATCTGGGACAACCGGTGGATTTGCAGGTACTTCCCCAGCTATTGTACGGGTTGTACCTCTGCCCCTACCACAGCCTCTACCGCGGCCTCGGCCTCTCGTGGCCCTGGCTGGTGGTACTGGTGGCTGGCCCTCCTGACCGGTAGCAAGAGTCCTCACCATCTATGATAGAATAAAGCAACAGATGTTTAGTTACTAGAATCAACAAATTCGCACGACAAGAATTCAAGAATGTGAAGTTTCCTAAAGGTTTTGCAGCCTCCTGAAGATAAGTACAGACATCTCCGTACCGATCCACAAGACTCTACTAAACCCGCACATGACTCGTGAGACCTATGTAACCTAGGCTCTGATACCAATCTGTCACGACCCGAACTAACATCTGTCGTGATGGCGCCTATCGTGGAACTAGGCAAGCCGACTCATTTCCAAAACAAACCGATATTTTCATTTCAAAGAAAATTTCAAGGTTATTTAACTTAAAACCTCCATTTAAAGAGTCCAAATCAAAGAAAAACATAAGTGCGGAAAAGAAAAGCCCGACATCGGGGTGTCACTAGGCATGAGCATCTACTACCATCTGTCTAACAATATCAAGGCTAACTCAGCCTGGAAAATAGCTAAATACAACTAGAGGAAGATAAGAGGGAGAAGAGCAGGGGTTGTGATCGCCAAACAGCTACCTTGCTATCTCCAAGAAAACTCTGCAACCAGAACAATCAATAACCGCTACCTTGTCCAGCTACACCTGAATCTGCACACAAGGTGCAGGGAGTAACGTGAGTACGCCAACTCAGTAAGTAACAACAATAAATAAAGACTGAGCAGTAGTGACGAGCAATAAAACATATAACGTTCATATCATGAAATCTCAGTAAAGTACAATATGCTTTAAAAATCAGTGTTTGAATCAAATCATCTCGTTTAAACCCGGCTCCAGTAAAAATCATTTAAAGATATTTTTCCAACAGTTTTTCAAACAAAGGCTCAATGCAAAGGTGAGCAAAAATGATGAAATCATAAACAGCCCCTCGGTCAAACCTCACAGTCACTCTTGCCACTCGGGCATACCTCACAATCACTCTTGCCACTCGGGCATACCTCACAATCACTCTTGCCACTCGAGAATACCTCACAATCGCTCATGCCTCCCAGTCACTCAGCACTCAGCACTCGCACTCAGTAGGTACCTGCGCTCACTAGGGTGTGTACAGACTCCGGAGGGGCTCCTTCAGCCCATCGCTATAATATGCAATGACAACTCACGTGCCAAAATAATAAAGTATGCTACAGGCGGGCAGCCCCGATCCACACTCATCCTCAAAAATCAGGCCCTCGGCCTCACTCAGTCATAAACCTCTCAAGTCAATCGGACATCTCAGTAAAATAGGGCATTCGGCCCAAAACATTTATATTCATCAAAATAGAGTCATAAAACTGAGTTATGCGGTAAACAAGTATAAACATGACTGAGTATAGATTTTCAATCAAAAACAATGAGAGGATGGTACGAAACAGCCCCTAAGGGTCCAAACAGCATTGGCGCAAGGCCCAAAAATGGCATTCAGCCCAATTTACAGAAATTCTTTCTAAAACATATAAGTATCAAATGGTTTCAACAAAGTATGCAACTTTACAGTTGCTACGGGACGGACCAAGTCACAAATCCCCAATAGTGCACGCCCACACGCCCGTCACCTAGCATGTGCGTCACTTCAAAATAGTAGAATGATACGAAATTTGGGGTTTCATACCCTCAGGACTAGATTTACAATCGTTACTTACCTCAAACCACGAAATTCTTATTCTGCAATGTCCTTTCCTCGTGAATTGGTCTCCAAACGCCTCAAATATGGTCATAAATAATTTGTTTCAGTCAATAAAATTCATTGGAATTAATTCCACAAGATAATAATGATTTTTCATAAAAATCCAAAAATTAGCTCAAAAACGCCAGTGGGGCCCACGTCTAGGAACTTGACAAAAGTTACAAAATCCGAAAACCCATTCAACCACGAGTCTAACCATACCAATTTTACAAAAATCTGACCCCAACTCGACCCTCAAATATTCAATTTAAACCAAGAGGGTTTTCAAATTTTTCCCAACTCAATTTACCAATTTAATGATAAAAACAACCATGGATTCGGGTAATTTAACCAATATTGAGTTAAGAACATTTACCCCGTTGATTCCTCTGAAAATCACCCAAAATCGCCTCAATTCCGAGCTCCAAATCGCCAAAAACTGAAAAATGGGACGAAGTCCCATTTTCAGAAGTTAAACTCACTGCCCAGACTTTTCTTCTTCACGAACGCGGTCAGTGCCACGCGTTCGCGAAGCACAAAATAACTCCCGTCCAAATTTCTCCTTCGCGAATGCGACATCACCCTCGCGTTCACGAAGAACAAAATGCCTCTGCCTCAATTCCTTCTACGCGAACGCGTTCAACCCATCGTGAACGCGATGCTTCGTTTCCCCCTCACTACGCGAATGCGACACCCCCCTACGCGAATGCCTAGATCAATTGCCTGGGGGGTCTTCGGTTGCTTCCTCTCTTCTTCGCGAACGCATAACACCTCTCGCGTTCGCGATGCAGACCCAGTCCACCCTTCGCGAATGCGTGCTTCTCTTCGCAAATGCGAAGAGCAAATATTGCCAGTCTCCCAGTTCCTCTTCGCGAACGCGAGGTTCCACTCGCGAACGCGATGAAGGAAACCAGATGGTGCATCAGAAAAATTCCAGCAGAGTTCCAAGTCCAAAATCCAACCCGTTAACCATCCGAAACTCACCCTAGCCTCTCGGGACCTTAACCAAATATACCAACAAGTCCTAAAATATCATACGGACTTAGTCGAACCCTCAACTCACCTCAAACAATGCTAAAACCATGAATTACACCCCAATTCAAGCATAATAAACTTTGAAGTTTCTAATTTCTACAAACGATTCCGGAAACTAACAAATCACGTCTGATTGACCTCAAATTTTGCACACAAGTCATAAATGACATAACAGAGGTATTCCAATTTTCAGAATCAGATTCCGACCCCGATATCAAAAAGTCAACCCCCCGGTCAAACTTCTCAAAAATTAAACTTTCGGCATTTCAAGCCTAATTCCTCTACGGACTTCCAAATAATATTTCGGACACGCTCCCAAACCCAAAATCACCATACAGAGCTATTGGAATCATAAAAAATTAAATCTGAGGTCGTTTACACATAGGTCCATATCCGGTCCACTTTTCTAACTTAAATTCTTTTCAATTATGAGACTAAGTGTCTCATTTCACTCTGAGTTCCTTCCGGACCCGAACCAACTAACCCGATATAACATAATATAGCTGAATAACACAAAAAGAAGTAGAAATGGTGAAAACGGGGCTATAACTCTCTAAACGATCGACCGGGTCATTATATTTACCTATCATGGAATTACAAAAATAACTGAAGACAAGTGCAACCACAGAAAATGTCAACAAAGGCACTCCCGAGATACCGTCTCATAATCCCAAAAGAAAATATGCAACAACAACAATGCACCCAGGCTATCACAAATCATCACAATTCAATCCCCGACATAGCCCACCTTGTCTCGCCACGTGTGCAATAGTAAAGTGAATGCCCACCTTGTCTCGCCACACGCGCACAATAATGTTCCCACCTTGTCTTGCTACATGCGCAAACCCACATATATAATAAATAGCCCGCCTTGTCACGCCGCATGTGCATAAATCAATAGTAATAATAGCACGATAGAAACCTCATGCAAATACCCGAATATAACTCCCACAATATAACGTGCCAAAATCACATCTCATAAACTGCACCTCAAGTGTTAAGATATTACAATATATCACTGATTGCACATCAAATGCTCAATTATTACAACTTATCACAAATTGTACATCAAGTACTTAAATATTATAAATTATCACAGATTGCACATCAAGTGCTCAAATATCACAACTTGCCACAAAAATCAACAATACCTTATTTTCCACAATCCATGGCTCGACCATAATGTGCACAAAATCTTAACAAAAATATCAAGAAATGAACAACTCAACAAAATAATATTTCACATAAAACTCAAGGTGGCAATCACACCAACTCATCATGTAAAAATAATTTCAACAAATAAGGATCTAGGCATGACAAATAGAGGATTTAATAAGTGCCAATAATTTCCAATTTAATACATAAGGGCGTCTAAGGATTTTTTTATCAATGAAATTTGCACATATAAACCAAGTACGTACTCGTCATCTCGCATACATGGTTTTTAATTACACAAATTGCACATAAGACTCAATGCCTAAGGGGAAATTCCCCCACTCGAGGTTAAGCAAGACACTTACCTTTTTGAAGTTACGCTGATATTCCAAAATAGACTTCTTACTTGAATTGACCTCCGAATAGCTCAAATATACCCAAATTAATTGTATAACTCCATTAACAATTCATCGGAAACAATTTCGGATAATAATACGTCGACTTAAAAATTTATTCCAAAAAGTCAACAAAAGTCAACGCGGGGTCCGCCCCTCAGAACCCGAAATAATTTTCTTGAAATCCGAATACCCATTCAGATACGAGTTCAACTATACCAAGTTTATCGAATTCCAATAACAACTCGAGCTCCAAATCTTAAAATTTCGTTTTTGGAACATATTACAAAAATCTTGATTTTCCTCCATTAAAATCCGAATTAAATGATATATTCAAAAGCATAATCATGAAAATTAATCAAAACTGGATAAGAATCACTTACCGCAAACACCCACGCAAGGATCCCTCCAAAAATCGCCTTCTACCGAGCTCCCAATTTGATTTTGTGTTATGAACTCAAACCCTCATTTTTTGGGACTTTTAATTCTACCCAGATAGGTCTTTTTCGTGTTCGCGACCATTGCTTTGCGTTTGCGAAGCATAACCTCGATTGCCAGAATTTAACCCTTCGCGAACGTGACACAAGCCTCGCGAATGCGAAGGTTTACTGTCCCCTCGTTCTCGAACGCGATGCACATCACGCGAACGCGAAGGCCAAACGCCTATGATGCCCAGCTACTTCCTTTTCTTCTCCGCGAACGCATAACACCTCTCACGTTCGCGATGCACATCCTGTCCACCCTTCGCGAACACGTCCTCATCTTCGCGAACGCGAAGAGTAAATATTTCCAGCTTCTCAGTTCCTCTTCGCAAACGCGATCACTCGTACGCGAACGCGATGAAAACTTACCCCAACTCTATGTGAACGCGGAACAATATTCGTGAATGCGATGAAGAAAATGCTATGCCATCCAAATACACTACACGTTCGTGACCCTTGCCTTGCGAACGCGATGAAGGATTTGAGGCACCAGATACCAGCAGATTACAGCAGTGGAAATGAAGGAAAAATGGTCTGAAATCAACCCGAAACACACCCGAGCCCCTCGGGACCTCAACCAAACCTACCAACAAGTCTTAATACATCATTCGAACTTATTCAAATTCTCAATTCACATCAAACAACATCTAAATCATGAATCGCACCCCAATTCAAACTTAATAAACTTTGAAACTTTAACTTCTACAATCAATGCCGAAACCTATCAAATCATGTCGAATTGTCCTCAAATTTTGCAAATAAGTCATAATTGACATTACGAACCTACTCCAACTTCCGGAATTGGGTTCCGACCCCGATATCAAAAAGTCCACTTCCGGTCCAAATCTCCAAAAATTTGACTTTTGCCATTTCAAGCCTAAATCAACTACGGACCTCAAGTTCACAGTTCGGACATGCTCCTAAGTCCAAAATTACCCAACGAAGCTAACGAAATCGACGGAACTCCATTCCAGAGTCGTCTTCATACAGTTCTGACTACGGTCAAAATCCTAAGACTTAAGCTTCTATTTTAGGGACTAAGTGTCCCAAATCACTCTGAATCATCCGTAAATCAAACTCGACCACACCTGCGGGTCATAATACATATAGCGAAGCTGCTCGAGACCTCAAGTCACTGAATGGGGCATTAATTCTTAAAATAACAAGTCGTGTCATTACATTCTTCACCTCTTAAACAAACGTTCGCCCTAACGTGCTAAGAATTATTCTGAGGTTACCAAATAGATGATTTTACTTTTACACATATACTTACGGTTGATCCCACGTTACCGTATTTGAGATAAGACCGACAACACCGTCTCAGTTGAGATTATTTCCTTGATTTACACTTATAAGCCTTAAAACCAATTTCTTGCACTCCAAACATTTTCAAAAGGCCTGATTTTCACATCAACACATGGTATTAGTCTCAACTGGATATAGCCACTCGTGTCTATATTCTCCCCCCGCTTAGGACCATTCGCCCTCAAATAAATAACATAACTCTTACTTTTCAAATCTCAATCCTCCAAATTTTACTAACTCCTAAATGTTTCAGAAATTTCGGCAGAGTCTCCCCTGTAGTTGGACCTATCCACCTGCCAGAGTAACACCAAAACAACTCCTAACAACACATCCACAACCCAACACAATACCACAAGGAATATATCAATAATACCAATCTCAGCATTACAAGCACTGCATTATCATAATTATATCAATACATGAAATACATCATATGTATGCTCATCACCACATCTTTGGTATTAAAAGTTGTTCATAATTAATTCCAGCACCATCAATTAATCTCATATTAACCGCCACCTCATTTCGAATTTTCACAACACTGACAACAGAATGTGAGGCATGAAGACCTCATTATTACTTACTCGGATTAATGAGTCACATTTAACGCCACCTGGGCACTCATCTCATAGGTTAAAACTCAATATTTACAGCACGAAAATGGCTGAATATGCACAGAAAATATACAACAATTATCAGATAATCCTAACAGGTATGAATCCCTATTAATATTATTGTAAAAATTAAATTTCACACAGGGAGAATTTTAAACCTATGAATATTTCACCACAAGGACCTCCTCCTTATATAACTTCTCCTACGGCTTGTAGCCCGGTTTAAATATTTTACATCATATATAAAATGCGAGGATCTCGTCTTCAACTCCGAATCACAAGTATTTTGCACATTGTGCCAACTGAAATTTCAATTTCCTTTCTTTCGTCTTTTCAATATATTTCATACACAATTTTCACAACACATAATGAACCCTCATACCGGTAGGGCGTATAATTCATAAAAAAAATTGGAATCAATTATTCCGTAACACATTAAACCTACTGTAATGAATAATAAAAATTACTTTTGGGCTTATAGCCCTCCATGGTGTACAAAAATAAATGACAGACACGGGCTCACATTTTCAAATCTCCTAATAGGGATAAACATATAAGTAGGCCACAAAAAACAATTACGAAGCTCACCCATAAGCAAAGCATAATAGGAGGACTCATCTCAATATTCAAAACCGAATAAAATTTAGGGAAAAATATTCTTTCATAACAAAATCAGGATCGTACCTGTAACATCACCATTTGGTGTATTGGCCTCAGCCAAATCATAGCGATTATATCAACGGGTCGGGTCTCCACCTCTTAGGCGCCTACTACCCGCCTGTCCTCCACCTCTAGCTGACCGTGCACGTGGAGTATCAACTGGAATAAAGCTTGTAGTATGAGTGTTCTGATGAAATCTACCCCTCCCAAGATTGGGACAATCTCGCATGATGTGCCTAGTATCACCACATTCATAACAACCCCTCTGAGGTCGTGATTGCTCATACTGAGTTTGTGCTGGATAACTGGAATAACCATTATAGGAATCCTGTGCCGGTGGTGCATCGTAAGAACTTACTTATAACACCCCGAAAATTTTTGAAGTATTTAAGTGTACAGCCCCGTAAAATTTCACAAATGAATTCAAGGTTTTGTGGTGCCGGAGTAGGTATACGTGTTTAAGGATTCCGCATAACTGTTCTGCGGTGCATTATGCGACCACATAACAGTTATGTGGACCGCATAGTGATCGCAGAGTCAGACAGATTTTTTGGTTATTTTGGACACCAATTATGCGACCGATATGCAGTCCGCATAACCATTATGCGGTGGCATATGCGACCGCAGAACCTGTTCCTGAGCTCCATTTTTGAGTTTTTAAAACCCTACCCTACTTCGTTAAATACACGCTTTGGGCCATTTCTGAGCAAAAATCTGATGTTTTAGAGAGAAGGGAGAGTGTTTTAGAGAGAGAGAGAGAGAGAGAGGAAACCCTAGGCTAATTATTCATCAAGTCTTGCTCAGATCTTGGAAGATTAACAAGGAAAACCCACAAGATCTTCATCTAAATGATTGGGATTGCTAGAATTTCCGGAATGTTGTAGTACTTTAAGAAAAGCTCAAAGCAAAGTATGTTGGCTAAACTTTCTCTCTTAGAATAGATATCCATAATGTTTCTGTAAGATCAAGTATGATTGGCTCAAGATTCCTAACTTCTATATTCCGGGTTATTCCCTATAAACTTGTTTATTCCGAATGAACCTTATGTCGAAAGATAGATGTTCAAAGTATGGTTTGCATATTAAAATATTGTGGCTTTGAGTTATGTTTTAGATGAGAACTAGTATACTAATTGTGTGAGAAAATCTCAATATTCTTAAGACTCGAAATTGCTCATATGTGTACCTAAAGTCTAGATTGGAAATGTATTATTGTTGATAACCTATAAAGGTGGTTGGAAATGAAATAAGTGAATTGGGATATAAAGTGTGGCCAATGTGTAAGAGTGAAAGTTATACTTGTGGCCAATGGTGACAATGAAATGAAATGATGTGAGAAAGGTTATGAAATGAGCCTCAACTCAAATGTTTTAAAATGACTTCGAAAATAGAATTGCCTAAAAGATTTCGTACTCAAGTCATGCCATAAGTGGCTGTTTTAACAAATACTATGCATTGTGAGTATTTCCAATGTGTTTTGCATTCTTACATATCCGCGAGTGGAAATTGTGTATTATCCTTTTTTGGGAAAAGTATTTCACGAATAAATGGTGTGTTACTTGTTGATGATTTTAACTTGTGCATCAATTGCCAATTATATGACTCCATTTCTCGGAAAGAAATCTATTGTGCTTAAATTGTTCATTTCTAATGAACTTAAAGTTGTGATTTCCAGAATATTATATGTATGTTGATATTTATGATGATGATACATGAGAGGGAAGAAATAAAAGTGTGGAATATCAAATATGGCCATCGTGCCTTGAATAAAGAATCTTGTGAATGGCCAAAAGAGCCAAGGAAATATTGGCGTTGGGAATGACTAAAATACTAGTGGAGATTTATACAATGTGAAAGATGATGAGGTAAATATATTTTCACCTATGTTATTTTTATGAATTATTCTCCTTATTTAGGATGAGATTGATGTGATAAAATTATTCCTCTTAATTGAAATTGAAAGTTTGGTTGATGTCTTCAAATAAGACAGCCTAGCCAATCGGGTCGTGATCGGACTCCGTGCTAAACTTATGGTGGTATTGGTAATGATAGTAATTGTGATTGATGTCTCTAATGAGATGGCCTAGCCGATCGGGTCATGATCAGACTCCGTACTAAATTTACGGTGGTATTGATATTGACAGTAATTGTGGTTGATTCTCTAATGAGATAGCCTAGCCGATCGGGTCTTGATCGAACTCCGTACTAAATTTACGGTGGTATTGATATTGACAGTAATTATGGTTGATTCTCTAATGAGATAGCCTAGCCGATCGGGTCGTGATCGGACTCCGTACTAAATTTACGGTGGTAATTGTATTGATAGTAATTGTGGTTGATTCTCTAATGAGATAGCCTAGCCGATCGGGTCGTGATCGGACACCGTGCTAAAAGTACGGTGGCATTGGTATTGTGAACACTGATATTATAAACATTGGTATTGTGAACACTGGTATTGTGAACACTGGTATTGTGAACATTGGTATTGTGAACATTGGTATTGTGAACAATGGTATATCGGTGCTAATGATCTCCCAACCAAAAATTGTATATGAAGTTCGTATTTTGAAAATTATTATGTTTTAACTGGACATTTGGATATTGTGGATTTTGACCAGCTATTTCTATGTGTTGCCTTTTCTTATATGGGCATTTTATTTTGAAAGAGGATTTTTAGCTATACATACTAGTGCTATTCGACAGTACTAACGTCCCTTTTGCCGGGGGCGCTACATCTTTAATGGATTCAGGCGGTTCTACAGCAGGTGTCATTGATTAGTGATAGCATTACACTCTTTTCAGCTGATTTGGTGAGCCCCACTTCATTTCGGGGTCATGTATTTGTTTCTCATATACTATGTTTTGAGGTATAGCCGGGGCCTTGTTGCCGGCATTTTCATATTACTCTTCTATTGTACTTAGAGGCTCCGTAGACAGGTTGTGGGTTGTGGTTGATGTTGGGAACTAAACTAGATATGTTGGTATTTGGAAATTATATTTTTCATTAATTCTATAAACTCGCAATATTTTGGAATTATGAAGGAAGCTTCTAATGGGAATGAAAAAGGAAGTTGTTAATGAAATATTTTCAGTGTTTGATTAATGGAGTACATATCCTATTATTTCATGAATGAGTTTGGGTAGAATGAAATCTAACAGTCTTGCTCAGCCGGGTTTACTCGGTTGATCACCGGTCGCGCTCCCCGAGTTTGGGGCGTGACATTACTGGAGCACTCCGAGTAATCTAATGTGCGGACTAAGTTGGCCGGCTGCTTGAGCCTCTGCTGTAATGGGTCCTAGCGGAAGAGTAAAATCCACTGAACCCTCCAGATTTTCGAGACCTTTTGGCCTCCTTAGACTCCCTTTCCTTGCCTAAAACACCCTCAATCTTTCTCGCAATCTCCACTACTTGTTGAAATGGAATATCAGTTTGCAATGCTTGAGCCATGCATATTTTAATATCATAATCGAGTCCCTCAATAAATCTGTGGACCCGCTCTCTGATTATAGGAACCAAGATAGGTGCATGACGGGCTAACTCACTGAACCTGATAGCATATTCTGACACTGTCATAGTGCCCTGACGCAACCGTTCAAACTCTGTGTGCCACACATCTTGGAGAGTCTGGGGAACAAACTCTTTCAAGAACATTTCCGAAAATTGAGCCCAAGTTGGTGGTATTGCATCAGCTGGTCTACCTTCTTCATAGATTTGCCACCACCGATACGCTACGCCTGACAGTTGAAATGTAGTAAAGGAAACTCCGCTCACTTCCACAATACCCATGGTGCGGAAAATACGGTGACAATTTTCTAGAAATCCTTGGGCATCCTCTGTAGCTGTGCCACTAAAAGTAGGTGGACTATACCTCTTAAACCTTTCAAGTCTCTTTTGTTCTTCTTCTGATGCCTCTGGCCTGACCTCAGGCCGAACCGGAATAACAAGTTGTACCGGTACTACACCCGTAACTGACCAACGTGAACCTGCTACTCTAGAGTTGTGGTAGGAGTCTGAGCTACTCCCCCAATCTGCGAAATATTTAATGCAACAGAGATCAATCCCGCCTGAGTTAATGTAGCAAACATACTCAGGAACTGTGCTAAGGTCTCCTGAAGTCCGGGGGTAACAACAGGTGCTTCTGGTACATGTCCCCCAACTGGAGCTACTGGCAGCTCCTCAACTGCTGTTCTGATAGGTGCTCTAGTCGCAATACGTGCCCTTCCTCAGCCTCTACCTCGGCCCCGGCCTCTTGCAGCCCTAGCAGTATGTGCGGATGCATGCTCAGCTAACTCGGTAGCACGTGTCCTCACCATCTGTGAGAGAATAGAGATACAAAGGCTCAAATTCTAAATTCAACAAATTCCGCACGATATGAATGAAAGAAGTGGAAATTTTCTAACAGTTTTGTAGGCTCTCGAAGATAAGTACAGACGTCTCCGTACCGATCCGCAAGACTCATTCGTGACTCGTAAAACCTATGAACCTAGAGCTCTGATACCAACTTGTCACGACCCAAAAATTCCACCACACGCGTCGTGATAGCACCTAGTCTCTAAGACTAGGTAAGTCGATTTCAATTACATTTTAGAGCCTCTTTGTTTTTTGAATTAAATAAGAAATCAAAACCAACAGCGGAACAAATATGAATATAAAACCTCCCAAGACTGATAGTACTGAGTCACGAACTCTAACTGAATACATGGAATGGTCACGAGGACAGAATATACAATACTGTTGGATTACAAATTAACAGTACAATGAAATGAAAAGGACTCCAAGGGACTACGACGACCAAGCAGCTCTACCTTGAAGCCTTACGATCCCTCTTTAACTCATCTCAAGTCTGATATCTCCAATACCTGGCTCTGCACAAAAATATGCAGAAGTGTAATATGGGTACACCACGGTCGGTACCCAGTAAGTATCAAGGCTAACCTCAGTGGAGTAGAGACGAGGTACAGTCAAGACACTCACTAGTCTAATAACCTGTGCAATATAATATACAAAATAATAATAAACAGATAACAATAAGGGCAACATAAAACAACCAGTAGTATGCACAGTAGGACAATAAAATCCACATTAGTATCACTCAACAATTGATAAAAATAGTTACACCCAGTTAAATTAAGTTCTTCAATTACATATCTTTCGCATATAATTCTTACGAATAAAACGCTTTTTCAAATATACTTTCTCAAATAATTATCTATCAAATATAATACTTTTTAAATAAGAATCCTTCCAAATAAATATTTTGAATATAATTCTTTCAATTAGAAAGTCACCATGTGATACCTCATTTCATAATCATAAAAATACGGGTCTCAACCCATTTTTATATTTTTCGTAAACACGGGTCTTAGCCCATTTTTCATATTTCTACGGCACCTCGTGATTATAATTAAATCATCATATTTCCCCAGCACCTCGTACCGCCATTTCATATCACAACTGCACGGACAATTCACGTGCCAAATATCATTATCAATGTATATAAGATCCACACGATCAATTTATTTCCAATAAAGTGAGTTTAAAATTTTTAAATCAAGTAAGAAAATCAACAAAGAAACGAATTTATTTTAGAAATTATTTGGGTAAATAAAATAACATTTCAATTAAAATGAAGCACCCGATAGTTGCTAATTTGGATGTAAAACTTATAAGAACTAAAGCACACAACAGTTTCTTTTATTCAAAACAACTTAACCTTGAAAACTAATAAAGACTAGAACCACAAATCCTCAGAGTCTCGTACATGAGCCAAAGCCAACACATTACAACAAGGGATACAAACACATAATAGAATCAAATATTACATCACAGAAGGACACCACAATTTACCTATCACGAAAATACAAAAATAACCGAAGACAAGTACAACCACAGAGAATGTCAACAAAGGCACTCCCGAGATACTGTCTCATAGTCCCAAAAGTAAATATGCAACAACAACAATGCCCCCATGCCATCACAAGTCATCAGAATTCAATCCCCGACATAGCCCACCTTGTCTCGCCATGTGTGCAATAGTAAAGTGAATGTCCGCCTTGTCACGCTGTATGTGCATAAATTAATAGTAATAATAGCACGACAGAAACCTCGTGCAAACACCCGAACATAACTCCCACAATATAATGTGCCAAAATCACATCTCATAAACTGCACCTCAAGTACTCAGATATTACAATATATCACAGATTGCACATCAAATGCTCAATTATTACAATTTATCACAAATTGCACATTAAATGCTCAAATATTATAAATTATCGCAGATTACACATCAAGTGCTCAAATATCACAACTTGCCAAAAAAAACAATAATACCTTATTTTCCACAATAAGGAACCCATGGCTCGACTATAATGTGCACAAAATATTAACAAAAATATCAGAAAGTGAACAACTCAACAAAATAATATTTCACATAAAAATAAAGGTGGCAATCACACCAAATCATCAGATTACACATCAAGTGCTCAAATATCACAACTTGCCAAAAAAACAATAATACCTTATTTTCCACAATAAGGAACACATGGCTCGACCATAATGTGCACAAAATATTAACAAAAATATCAGAAAGTTAACAACTCAACAAAATAATATTTTACATAAAAATAAAGGTGGCAATCACACCAAATCATCATGTAAAAATAATTTCAACAAACAAGGATCTAGGCATGACAAATAGAGGATTTAATAAGTGCCAATAATTTTCAATTTAATACATATGGGCATCTAAGGAAATTTTTATCAATGAAAATTGCACATATAAACCAAGTACGTACTCGTCATCTCGCGTACATGGTTTTCAATTACACAAATTGCACATAAGACTCAATGCCTAAGGAGAAATTCCCCTACTCGAGTTTAAGCAAGACACTTACCTTTTTGAAATTAGGCCGATATTCCAAAATAGCCTTCTTGCTTGAATAGACCTCCGGACAGTTCAAATCTACCCAAATTAATTGTATAACTCCATTAAAAATTCATCGGAAAATAATTTCAGATAATAATATGTCGACTTAAATATTTATTCCAAAAGGTCAACAAAAATCAACGCGGGGCTCGCCCCTCGGAACCCGATATAATTTTCATGAAATACGAACACCCATTCTGATACGAGTTCAACCATACTAAGTTTATTGAATTCCAATAACAACTCGACCTCCAAATCTTAAACTTTCGTTTTTGGAAGATTTTACAAAAATCTTGATTTTCCTCCATTAAAATCCGAATTAAATGATGGACTCAAAAGCATAATCATGAAAATTAATCAAAACTGGATAAGAATCACTTATCCCAAACACCCACGCAAGAATCCCTCCAAAAACTGCCTTCTACCGAGCTCCCAATTTGATTTTGTGTTATGAACTCAAACCCCCATTTTTTGGGTCTTTTAGTTCTGCCCAAATAGGCCTTCTTCGCGTTCGTGACCATTGCTTCGCGTTCGCGAAGCATAACCTCGACTACCAGAATTTAACCCTTCGCGGACGCGACACAAGCCTCGCGAACACAAAGGTTTACTGTCCCCTCGTTCGCGAGCGCGACGCACATCACACGAACGCGAAGGCCAAACGCTTATGATCCCCAGTTGCTTCCTTTTCTAATTCGCGAACGCGTAACACCTCTCGCATTCGCGATGCACATCCTGTCCATCCTTCGCGAACACGTCCTCATCTTTGTGAACGCGAAGAGCAAATATTGCCAGCTTCTCAGTTCCTCTTCGCGAACGCGATCACTAGAATGCGAACGCGAAGAAGACTTGCCCCAACTCTACGCGAATGCGGACCAATGTTCGCGAACGCGATGAAGAAAATGCTACTGCCATCCAAATACACTACGCGTTTGCGACCCTTGCCTCGCGAACGCGATGAAGGATTTGAGGCACCAGATACCAGCAGTGGAAAATGAAGGAAAAATGGTCCAAAATCAATCCGAAACACGCCCGAGCCCCTCGGGACCTCAACCAAACCTACCAACAAGTCTTAATACATCATTCGAACTTAGTTGAATTCTCAATTCACATCAAACAACATCTAAATCATGAATCGCACCCCAATTCAAACTTAATGAACTTTAGAACTTCAACTTCTACAATCGATGTCTAAACCTATCAAATCACGTTCGATTGTCCTCAAATTTTGCACACAAGTCATAATTGACATTACAGACCTACTCCAACTTTCGGAATTGAGTTCTGACCCCGAAATCAAATAGTCCACTTCCGGTCCAAATCTCCAAAAATTCGACTTTTGCCATTTCAAGCCTAAATCAGCTACAAACCTCATATTTACAGTCCAGACACGCTCTTAAGTCCAAAATTACCCAACGGAGCTAACGTAACCGACGGAACTCCATTCTGGAGTCGTCTTCACACAGTTCCGACTACGGTCAAAATCCTAAGACTTAAGCTTCTGTTTTAGGGACTAAGTGTCCCAAATCACTCCGAATCATCCGTAAATCAAACTCGACCACACCCGCGTGTCATAATACATATTGCAAAGCTGCTCGAGACCTTAAGTCACTGAACGGAGCGTTAATTCTTAAAACAACAAGTCAGATCATTATAATTACATAATTTCTTTATCATGAAAGATTTGAGTAATTATATGGAATGTTGTGTATGACTTGTTAGTTATAGTTAGCTATACTTAAAGTCTTTTATTTTAGGATCTTAATATATAAGGCTTACAATCCGAACCGTAATCCGAAATATTGATCCAAATATCAAAATCCAATCCGAACAGAATTTAATTTGGTTCGGATTTGGATTGCAATTTATCAAATCCGAAATCCAAAATTATAGTGGAAAATATGCCAAATCTGATCCATGAACAGGCCTACGTTGAGCCGTTAACTATTGCCTTTTTTTTCTTTCCAAATCATTGTCTTAAGCTAACTGGTTTCAAGCTGAGAACATCAATATCACAACTTATTTTTGTCAAAAAGATAACAAAAGGCCGGTAATTTAACATGACCAATATATATTATTGCTACCGACCAAGCATTGGTCCAAGTGGTCCATTAATTAGGATATCCAATTAAAACCTTTTTTTAACTAATTCCATTGCCTAAAAAAATATAAGAAACAAAGTGTGAGGCTACACATTAATTCAGCTGACTAACTAACATAGAGTGAACAACAATCATGCTTCCAAAGTAAAAATGATCTAGGACTAATCTTGAGTTTAAAAATAATTATAAACGATATATGTGTAGACAATTAAAATTTTACTAAATTTAAATCCATAAGAAATTTGAATTTTATCATAAATTAAATATATACTAGTCAAAATAAATATTATGGGCTAGTATGATCGGGTCAATTATTTAAATCTAATTAAATTGATTTAAATAAAGGTCCAATATTCTATTGCGCTAGCCCATAGTTGATCTTCTATCAAATGGGTCGGCCCATGAGCCTCAAGTCCAATGACCTACTAGGGCTTTCTTGGAGGCTATTCCATCCTACACCTATATAAAGGGGTCAAAGGAAAAGGCTAGAAGACAAGCCAGTAAGCAGAAGAAAACGCTAAAGAAGCTCTAAAGAATAGCATCAAGGTCTTCATCCATATCTCCAATCGTCGTCTCTGGTCAAATTCCAAAGGCGAACTCAAATCATAAGCGGGCGGCTTCAAATCTTCCGTTCATGATAACCCAACAACAAATTCTGGTTCGTGACGAGCTTCAAGTTATTTGTGACGCACCGCAAATTTAAAATCCGTCAAGTTCAAGATCAAGCTCTCAAGCTCTTGAACCATCATTCGTGAGGAGAAGAATCAGAGGACCATATCTTTTTAGATTCGAGATATTCTAGAGATTGTAACCCCATCACTTGAAATTGAATATAATATTTATCGCTATATTTCTTGTCTTGATTATTATTTTTCAAGAACGAAATTTAGTTTTTACAAATTTTGGCACGCCCAGTGGGACGATCTCTACCTCTCATCTCTTCTCTTCGAAGTTCAAGAACACTATCATGACCTGAAATTTTCCACCGACGGGACCGTGATGGCGCCTAACATTTCACTTGCTAGGCAAGCCAACGTTAGAAAATCGTTAAACCAATTCCTTATTTCCATTCAGTAAATAATAATAATTAACTAAGATGAAATATAATAAGTACGAAATATTATAAAACTGTATTAATTACTACCCCCGGATCTGGAGTCACATTCACGAACATTCTAGGATTTACTACAAGAAATAGTCTGAAAGAAATACAGTTGTCTGAATGAAAGAAACAGTAAAACGGAAAAGATAGATAGGGACTTCAAGGTCTGTGAACGCCGACAGATCTACCTTGAGTTTTCGGACAGCGTACCAATAGCAAATTCTCGATCAACCCGAGCCGGTATCAAAATCTGCACAGAAAGTGTAGAGTGCAGTATCAGTACAACTGACCCCATGTATTGGTAAGTGTCGAGCCTAACCTCGACGAAGTAGTGACGAGGCTAAGGCAAGGCACCTACAAATAAACTTGTACAATTTAATAGTGTATATACAAATAGCAGAGATGAAGAACTAAACAGAAAATGTCGGGAGGGGAACATACTGAGGAGAATACAAGATAAAGAACTACAACAGAATGATCACCACAGCAGTCAATATACCATGAATCAGAAGGAATAGTGAATACAGTAAGGAAAAATGCACGGCATCACCCTTCGTGTTTTTACTCTCAATCTCACCATAAAATAAATAGAAACGGCACGGCATCACCCTTCATGCATTAACTCTCATATCATGGCACGACATCACCCTTTGTGCATTAACACTCACAATATGGCACGGCATCACCCTTCGTGCATTAACACTCTCCCTTACCATAATGCAATGCATAAATAACAACAGGTAGATAGAAGAACAAGTACAAACCTTACTTCAACATTTGGTTCCATAATATCAATCTCAACTTTGAAATAAAAACTCAATTATCACCAGAAAATTCGTAAACATGATAAGAACGATAAATTGAACAACACTAGTATAACACGTAGCAATTTGGCATAGGAATGAGACAATATAAGAAAAATAAAGAAACATGGAAAACAGGTAAATTGGCGGCACATAAGTACTCGTCACCTCACATATACGCCGCTCACATGAATTTCACTTAGCAAGTAATCTAAGGTTCCTAATTCCCTCAAGTCAGGGTTAGACACAATACTCACCTCACTCCGAAGGCCACTTAATTCTCAATCACAGCTTTTCCTTTGGAATTCACCTCCAAACCACTCATATATATTAAAAAATAACTCAATAATATCAAATATTGCTAAAGGAATCAATTATATTGCATAAATTAAATTTTCCTCCAAAAAGTCAAAAAATCGACCTCGGACCCGCTTGGTCAAAACCCGAGGTTCGGACCAAAATCTATTTATCCATTCATCTCCGAGCCCGAATATATAATTAGTTTTGGAATCCGACCTCAAATTGAGGTCTAAATCCCTAAATTCCCGAAATCCCTAGTTTCTACCCTAACCCCTAATTCTACCATAAAAATTCTAGATTTTAGGTTGCAAATTCAAGAAATGTAATGGGTAATTGAAAGAAAATGGTTTAGAATCACTTGCCAATAATTTGGGGAAGAAATGGCTCTTGAAAAATCGCCTCTCACCGTTTGGTTTTTTAGAAAAATGAGTTTTTTTGGCTAAAATCTCGTTTTTGGATTCTGTTAAGTGCTGGGAAACAGTGTTCATCGCGTTCGTGAGAGCACTGTCGCGTTCGCAAAGGGTACTGGCTGCCAAGCCTTTGCGTTCGTGAAACACAGCTAGCATTCGAGATGGTTACTCCCCCCTGGCCTTCGCGTTCGCGAGGCATTGCTCGCGTTCGCGATGAAGGAACGACTAAATCCCCCTCCCCAATGCCTAACACTATGCGTTCCCGATGGGCTTGTCGCGTTCACGAAGGGTAACGCCCCCATCGCTTCGTGTTCGCGAAGAAGAAATCCCTGCCTTATCAGTTTACTCTTAGCGTTCGCGAGAGGACCTTCGCGAACGCGAAGAAGGACATGCCAGAACACTTGCTGCAGCAAAATACCAGATTTTCAAAGTTCAAAACATCCTGTGGCCTATCCGAAACTCACTTGAGTCCTCGGGGCTCCAAACCAAACATTCACACAAGTCTAAAAATATCATACGAACTTGCTCGCGCGATCAAATTGCCAAAATAACACCTAGAACTACGAATTTAGCACCAAATCAAAGGAAATTCTCAAGATTACTTTAAATTTTCTATTTTCCCAACTGGACGTCCGAATCACGTCAAATCAACTCCGTTTCTCACCAAATTTCACAGACAGGTCTTAAATATCATAACGAACCTGTACCGGGCTCCGGAGCCAAAATACGAACCTGATACTAATATTGCCAAATATCAATCAATTCTTAAAAATAAATAATTTCCAAACTTTTAATTTTCATCAAAAATTCATAACTTGAGCTAGTGACTTCCGAATTCGATTCTGGGCATACGCCCAGGTCCCATAATTTGATACGGACCCACCGAATGTTGATCGAAGTTAACTAAAATTAACTTTTAAGGTAAAAATTCTTATTTTCATTAGTTTTCAACATAAAAGCTTTCCGAAAACCTGCCCGAACTGCACACGTAAATCGAGGAGGGTAAAAATGATATTTTTAAGGCTTAAGAGCATAGATTCGAGTTCTAAAATATAAGATGACCTTTTGGGTCATCACAATCTCCACCTCTAAAACCACCGTTTGTCCTCGAACGGACATAGAAAAGTACCCGGGCTGGTGAAAAGGTGGGGATATCTACTCCGCATATCAGACTCGGACTCCCAAGTAGCTGCCTCAATAGGCTAACCTCTCCACTACGCTCGAACTAAAGGGTAACTCTTTGACCTCAACTGGCAAACTTGCCGGGCCAGAATTACCACCGGCTCCTCCTCGTAAGTCAATTCCTTATCAAAATGGACAGAGCTGAAATCTAACACATGGGACGGATCGTCGTGATGCTTTCGAAGCATGGACACATGAAATACCGGATGAACAGTTGCTAAACTAGGTGGTAACGCAAGCCTGTAAGCCACCTCTCCCACTCTCTCCAGAATCTCAAAAGGTCTGATATACCTAGGTCTCAACTTGCCCTTCTTTCCGAACCTTATTACACCCTTCATGGGTGATACCCGAAGTAACACTCTCTCTCTGGCCATGAATGCAACATAACGAACTCTACGGTCGGCATAACTCTTTTGCCTGGACTGAGCTGTGCGAAGTCGATCCTGAATAATCTTGACCTTATCCAAGGCATCCTGTACTAAGTCTGTGCCCAACAACCGAGCCTCTCCCGGCTCGAACTGCCTAATTGGCGACCGACACCGCCTACCATATAATGCCTCATAGGGAGCTATCTGAATGCTGGACTGGTAGCTGTTATTATAGGCAAACTCTGCAAGGGGCAAGAACTGATCCCACAATCCTCCGAAGTCTATAACACAAGCGTGGAGCATATCCTCCAAGATCTGAATAGTATGCTCGGACTGCCCATCCGTCTGAGGATGGAATGTTGTGCTCAACTCAACCCGTGTACCCAACTCACGATATACTGCCCTCCAAAAGTACGAGGTAAACTGCGTACCTCGATCAGAAATGATAGAAACGGGCACACCGTGAAGACGGACGATCTCACGAATATAAATCTCTGCTAACCGCTCCGAGGAATAGGTAACTGCCACAGGAATGAAGTGCGCTGACTTAGTCAGCCCATCCACAATTACCCATACGGCGTCGAACTTCCTCTGAGTCCGTGGGAGTCCAACAACAAAGTCCATAGTGATATGCTCCCACTTCCACTTAGGAATCTCCATCTGCTGAAGCAAACCACCGGGTCTCTGATGCTCATATTTTACCTGCTGACAATTTAGGCACCGAGCTACATAAGCAACTATATCTTTCTTTATCCTCCTCCACCAATAATGTTGCCGCAGGTTTTGGTACATCTTGGCAGCGCCCGGGTGAATAGAATAACGAGAACTATGAGCCTCCTCAAGGATCAACTCACGAAGCACATCCACATTAGGCACACAAATACGACCATGCATCCCCAAAACTCCGTCATCTCTAACAGTAACCTGCTTGGCACCACCGTGTCGCACTATGTCTCTAAGGACAAGTAAATGAGGATCGTCATCCTGCCAATCTCTGATGCGCTCAAACAAAGAAGACCGAATAACTGTACAAGCTAGAACACGGCTGGGCTCAGAAATATCTAACCTCACGAACTGGTTGGCTAAGGCCTGAACATCCAATGCAAGCGGTCTCTTACCAACTGGAATATATGTAAGGCTACCCATACTGACTGACTTTCTACTCAAAGCATCGGCCACCACATTGGCCTTCCCAGGATAATACAATATGATGATATCATAGTCTTTCAATAGCTCCAGCCACCTCCTCTGCCTCAAATTGAGTTCCTTCTGCTTGAACAAAATACTGCAAGCTCCGATGATCAGTGAATACCTCACATGGAACGCCGTAAAGATAGTGCCTCCAAATCTTCAGCGCGTGAACAATGGCTGCCAGCTCTAGATCATGAACAGGGTAATTCTTCTCGTGAACCTTCAGCTGCCATGAAGTATATGCAATAACCTTGCCACCCTGCATCAATACCGCACCCAGACCAATACGAGATGTGTCACAATATACTGTATAAGATCCTGAACCTGTGGGTAACACCAATACCAGTGCCGTGGTCAAAGCAGTCTTGAGCTTCTGAAAGCTAGCTTCACACTCATCTGACCACCTGAACGGGGCACCCTTCTAGGTCAATCTGGTCAACGGGGCTGCTGTGGATGAAAACCCCTCCACAAATCGACAGTAATAGCCCGCCAAACCCAGGAAACTACGGATCTCGGTAGCTGATGTGGGTCTAGGCCAATTTTGGACTGCCTCAATCTTCTTAGGATCCACCTGAATACCCTCTGCTGATACAACGTGACCCAAGAAAGCAACTGAACTCAACCAAAACTCACATTTTGAGAACTTAGCATATAACTAGCTGTCTTTCAGAGTCTGAAGAACGATCCGAAGGTGCTGCTCATGCTCCTCTCGACTGTGGGAGTAGATCAACATATCATCAATAACCACAACCACAAAGAAATCCAAGTAGGGTTTGAACACCCGGTTCATCAAATCCATGAAAGCTGCTGGGGCATTTGTCAGCCCAAATGACATTACTAGAAACTCATAATGCCCATATCGAGTCCGAAAAGCTATCTTAGGAACATCGAATGCCCTAATCCTCAACTGATGGTAGCCAGATCTCAAATCAATCTTTTTAAACATCTTGGCACCCTGAAACTGATCAAATAAATCATCAATCCTCGGCAATGGATACTTGTTATTGACGGTGACTTTGTTCAACTGCCGATAATCTATACACATCCTCATCGATCCATCTTTCTTCTTCACAAACAACACAGCTGCACCCCAGGGCGAGACATTAGGTCTAATAAAGCCCTTATCAAGCAAATCTTGCAACTGCTCCTTCAGTTTTTTCAACTCTGGCGGGGCCATGCGATATGGCGGAATGAAAATAGGCTGAGTGCCCGGAGCCAAATCAATGCAGAAATCAATATCCCTATTGGGTGACATCCCCGGCAGGTCTGCAAGAAATACCTCTAGAAACTCACGAACAACCGGCACCGAATCTATGGAAGGAACCTTCACACTAGAATCACGGATATAAGCCAGATAAGCTAGACACCCCTTCTCGAACGGAGCCTTCACATAAGAGATAACCCTACTAGAAGAATGGCCAAGATTCCCTCTCCACTCTAATCGAGGCAACCCCTGCAAGGCTAAGGTCACCTTCTTAGCGTGACAATCTAATATAGTATGATAAGGTGACAGCCAATCCATATCCAGTATGAAATCAAAATCAACCATGACAAGAAGTAGAAGATCTACATGAATCTCAAGACTCTCAATGGTGACCACACACGAACGATAAACACGATCTACAATAATAGCATCTCCCACTAGTGTGGACACATACACAGGAGCACTCAAAGAATCATGGGGCACAACCAAATAGGAAGCAAAATAGGATGAGACATAAGAGTAAGTAGATCCCGGATCAAATAGAACTAAAGCATCTCTACTGCAAACTGAAATAGTACCTGTGATAACAGCGTCAAATGACTCAGCCTCAGGCCTGGCTGGGAAAGCATAACACCGAGGCTGGGCCCCACCACCCTGAACTACGTCATTGGGACGGCCTCTAACTGGCTGGTCTCCACCTCTAACGGCTTGACCTCTACCTCTAACAGTCTGGCCTCTACCTCTTGTTGCCTGACCCCTGCCTCTGGCTGGCTGAGCAGGTGGTGCAGCAACTGGTGCCGGAACCATGGCACGAGAACTCTGATGCTGTGAGCTACCCGTTGCCCGAGGGAAAAATCTAGCAATGTGCATCAGATCACCACAAGTATAACATAACCTCAGTTGCTGTGACTGCTGACCCTGAAACTGACCCTATCGACCTGAATAACCACCCTGATAACTCTGGAGTGGAGGTGTACTAATAGGAGCTGGTGGTACACCGTAGGCTAACTGGTCGGAATAATGCATCTGAGGGCCACGGCCACCTGAGGCACCGTGAGATGCCTGGAGCACTGAATGAAACGGTCTGGGAGGATGGCCTCTACCAAAAGTACTCTTGCCTCTAGATGAGGCACCGCTGAACTCACCGGAATGCCGAGGTCTCTTGTCAGACCCCTGACCTCCCTGAGTAAGAACTATTTCGACTCGTCTAGCGACATTAGCAGCGGCCTGGAAAAAAATCTCACTCCCAGTCTCCTTAGCCATCTGCAATCTGATAGGCTGAGCAAGTCCATCAATAAACCTCCTCACCCTCTCTCTCTCTCTCGGTGGGAAGCAGAAGAATGGCATGACAGGCTAAATCTACAAAACGGGTCTCATACTGAGTAACAGTCATACTGCCCTGCTAGAGACGCAAAAACTGACGGCGACGCTCCTCTCTCAATGTGATAGGCAGAAACTTCTCTATGAAGAGCTGAGAGAACTGGTCCCAAGTAAGAGCAGGCGACCCAGCTGGTCTGGTCAACAAGTAATCTCTCTACCATTTCTTGGCGGAACCAGTCATCTGAAATGTAGCAAAATCGACCCCATTGGTCTCCACTATACCCATGTTTCGTAGAACCTCATGGCAGCTGTCAAGATACTCCTGGGGATCCTCTGAAGGAGCACCACTGAAGTGAACAGGAAAGAGCCTGGTAAACCTGTCCAACCTCCATAAAGACTCAAAAGACATAGCTGGCCCATCTCTGACCTGTGCCGCAATAACTGGATGAACTAATCCCACTGGCTGAGCTGCTGGAGCCTGATACTGGGGAGCTATCTGCTCCGGAGCGGGAGTGGTGGGAGTCTGGGCTCCTCCTCCAGCCTGAGAGACTACTGGTGCCATAGGAAATGCGCCAGTCTGGGCCACACTCTCCATAAGGCCCACCAAACGGACCAAAGCGTCCTGAAGTACTGGGGTGGCAATGAACTCCTCCGGAACCTGAGCTGGTCCGACAGGAACAGTCTGGGCTGGAACCTCCTCGTCAAGCTCTATCTGAGGCTCCACTGCTGGGGCTGCTGCTCGGGCCCTAGGCTGAGCCCTGCCCCTACCTCGGCCTCTGGCACGGCCTCGGCCTCGTCCTCTGCCCCGCGTAGGAGCTGTCACTGGAGGCTCTGGCTGTTGCTCAGCTGAGGAAGCGGTACGTGTTCTTGCCATCTGCGAGAGAATAAGAGTAGAAGAGTTCAATCAGTATTGAGAAAGCAAAATCGCATGACAGAGAAGAATAGAAGTGAAACTTGTTCCTAAACTTCATAGCCTCTGGAAGACAAGTACAGACGTCTCCGTACCGATCCTCCAGACTCTACTAAGCTTGCTCGTGAATCGTGATACCTAGGCAACCTAGGGCTCTGATACCAACTATCACGACCCGAAATTTTCCACCGACATGACCGTGATGATGCCTAATATTTCACTTGCTAGGCAAGCCAACGTTAGAAAATCGTTAAATCAATTCCTTATTTCCATTCAGTAAATAATAATAATTAACTAAGATGAAATATAATAAGTATGGAATATTATAAAACTATATTAATTACTACCCCCGGATGTGGAGTCACAATTCACGAGCATTCTAGAATTTACTATAAGAAATAGTCTGAAAGAAATACAACTGTCTGGATGAAAGAAACAATAGAACAGAAAAGATAGATGGGGACTTCAAGGTCTGTGAACGCCGACAGATCTACCTTGAGTCTCCGGACAGCGTACCAATAGTAAAATCTCGTTCAACCCGAGCCGGTATCAAAATCTACACAGAAAGTGCAGAGTGCAGTATCAGTACAACCAACCCCATGTACTGGTAAGTGTCGAGCCTAACCTCGACGAAGTAGTGACGAGGCTAAGGCAAGGCACCTACAAATAAACATGTATAATTTAATAGTGTATATACAAATAGCATAGATGAAGAACTAAACAAGAAATGTCGGGAGGGGAACATACTGAGAGGAATACAATATAAAGAACTACAACAGAATGATCACCAGATCAGTCAATATACCATGAATTAGCATGAATAGTAAATACAGTAAGGAAAAATGCACGGCATCACCCTTCGTGCTTTTACTCTCAATCTCACCATAAAATTAATAGAAATAGCACGGCATCACCCTTCGTGCATTAATTCTCATATCATGGCACAGCATCACCCTTCGTGCATTAACACTCACAATATGGCACGGCATCACCCTTCGTGCATTAACACTCACAATATGGCACGACATCACCCTTCGTGCATTAACACTCTCCCTTACCATAATGTAATGCATAAATAACAACAGGGAGATAGAATAACAAGTACAAACCTTACTTCAACATTTGGTTCCATAATATCAATCTCAACTTTGAAATAAAAACTCAATTATCACCAAAAAATCCGTAAACATGATAAGAACGATAAATTGAACAACACTAGTATAACACGTAGCAATTTGGCATAGGAATGAGACAATATAAGAAAAATAGAGAAACATGAAAAACAGGTAAATTGGCGGCGCATAAGTACTCGTCCCCTCACATATACGCCGCTCACATGAATTTCACTTAGCAAGTAATCTAAGGTTCCTAATTCCCTCAAGTCAGGGTTAGACACAATACTTACCTCGCTCTGAAGGCCACTTAATTCTCAATCACAGATTTTTCTTTGGAATTCACCTCCAAACCACTCGTATCTATTAAAACATAACTCAATAATATCAAATATTGCTAAAGAAATTAATTATATTGCATAAATTAAATTTACTAATTTTCCTCCAAAAAGTCAAAAAATTGACCCCGGGCCCGCTTGGTCAAAACTCGAGGTTCGGACCAAAATCCATTTACCCATTCATCCCCGAGCCCGAATATATAATTGGTTTTGGAATCCGACCTCAAATTGAGGTCTAAATCCCCAAATTCCCGAAATCTCTAGTTTCTATCCTAACCCCTAATTCTACTATTAAAACTCTAGATTTTAGGTTGAAAATTCAAGAAATGTAATGGGTAATTGAAAGAAAATGGTTTAGAATCACTTACCAACAATTTTGGGAAGAAATGGCTCTTGAAAAATCGCCTCTCACCGTTTGGCTTTTGAGAAAAATGAGTTTTTTGGCTAAAATCCCGTTTTTGGATTTTGTTAAGTGCTGGCGACAGTGTTCGTCGTGTTCGTGAGAGCATTGTCGCGTTCGCGAAGGGTACTGGCTGCCAAGCCTTCGCATTCGCGAAACACAGCCCGCGTTCACGATGGTTACTCCCCTGGCCTTCATGTTCGCGAGGCATTGCTCGCGTTCGCGATGAAGGAACGGCTGACTCCCCCTCCCCAATGCCTAACACTACGCGTTCGCGATGGACTTGTTGCGTTCGCGAAGGGTAACGCCCCCATTGCTTCGCGTTCGCGAAGAAGAAATCCCTGCCTCATCAGTTTACTCTTCGTGTTCGCGAGAGGACCTTCGCGAAAGCGAAGAAGGACATGCTAGAACACATGCTGCAGCAAAATACTAGATTTTCAAAGTCCAAAACATCATGTGGCCTATCCGACTCACCCGAGCCCTCGGGGCTCCAAACCAAACATGCACACAAGTCTAAACACATCATACGAACTTTTTCACGCGATCAAATCGCCAAAATAACACCTAAAACTACGAATTTAGCACCAAATCAAAGAAAATTCTCAAGAACACTTTAAAATTTCTATTTTTCCAACTGGACGTCCGAATCACGTCAAATCAACTGCGTTTCTCACCAAATTTTACAAACAGGTCTTAAATATCATAACGAACCTGTACCGGGCTCCGAAGGCAAAATACGGACCTAATACTAACAATGCCAAATATCAATCAATTCTTAAAAACAAATAATCTCCAAACTTTTAATTTTTATCAAAAATTCATAACTTGAGCTAGGGACTTCCGAATTCGATTCCGGGCATACGCCCAGGTCCCATAATTCGATACGGATCCACCAAAATCGTAAAAGCATGAATCTGGGTCTGTTTACCAAAAATATTGACCGAAGTCAACTAAAATTAATTTTTAAGGCAAAAAATCTTATTTTCACGCAAATCGAGGAGGGTAAAAATGAGATTTTTAAGGCTTAAGAGCACAGATTCGAGTTCTAAAATATAAGATGACCTTTTGGGTCATCACAAACACCAAGATGACCTCAATGAAAATCAACACTATATGCTAGAAGTGCCGTCCACAACTCATGTTGTTAGTTCATCTTCTCCAAAAGAAGTAGGATCATCTTCGTACATGATAGAAGAAGGGAACAACATCGCTGAGGTGGTCGAACGAATTTTGGCGCGATTCAGCCTTTCAAAAGAATGCCATCGCCAGTCCTAAAATTCCTTCAAGCAGAAAGACAATGATATCTTGAGCAACGAACTTTCTCTAATCTCTCCTCGTGTCACTCTACAATTTGCTCTCTATCCAAGTGATGATCCATACCATTCTTCGTCCTCTCTGGTGGTCATGCAAACGATGATGATTGAAGCTTCTACCATAGAAGAACAACTTGCAAATTTGACAAAAGCAGTTGAAGACCTAAAAACGTACCTGAAATATCAAGATAATAAACTTTCCAAGTTGATGAATACGATGGAGAGTATGACGGAGGAAGAATCAACCCAAGCACCTATGAAGCTTCTAGAAATTCAAGAAAAAGGAGAGTCCTCTGCAAAGCTAGCAACAATGACTAAAGAGCTCCAAGTCTCTTCTGATGGACAGATTCATGTTGAGCAGTTGAAGGACTTCATCATAGGGGCCATCAAAGATAAAATTATGTCTTCGCGTAAAACTTTCCTTACACACTCAAAGTCGTACACACAAAGGATTGATAACTTGAAGATGCCAAGCGGATATCAACCTCCTAAGCTTCAACAATTCGATGGCAAAGGGAATCCCAAGCAACACGGTGCACACTTTGTCAAGACATGCAATGATGCTGGAACTTATAGTGATCACCTTGTCAAGCAGCTTGTTCGATCTCTCAAAGGAAATGCTTTCGATTGGTACACATATCTTGAACTTGGTTCCATTGATAGTTGGGGGCAACTCGAGCAAAGATTCCTCAATCGCTTCTATAGCACGAGGCGCATTGTGAGTATGATTGAACTTACAAATGCCCGCCAACAGAAGGAGGAGCCAGTTATTGAATTCATCAATCGTTGGAGGAGTTTAAGTCTCAACTGCAAAGACCGTCTTAGCAAAAATTCTGGCATCGAAATGTGCATCCAAGGTATGCGTTGGTCCCTTCGCTACATCTTGCAAGGAATAAAGCCTAAAATATTTGAAGAGTTGGCCACTCATGCACATGATATGGAATTGAGTATGTCTACAAGTGGAGACCAAATATTTCTTGGCTTTGAGCCTCATGATCAAATAGAAGCAGACGATGCTGAGAATGGGGGCAAGTATTCATCCGAAGATGAAACTGAAGAGCCCATGCATGTTACGACGCTCTTTAACGCATGACCCTAAACTACAAGTCATGGCACTTTTTGATGCATGAGCCTAAACTGCAAGTCATGACGCTCCTTGATGCATGAGCCTAAACTGCAAGTTATGATGCTCCTTGATACATGAGCCTAAACTGTATGTCACGAAACTCCTCAAATTTAAGCCGAATCTCCAACTTGCAAAGCCTTTCAAATTAGAGAAAAGACTTTAATGTGAAGCTCTTCAAATGAAGCAAAGTCTTCAAGTTGCAAAGCTCTTCAAATGGAGCAAAGTCTTCAAGATGCAAAGCTCTTCAAATTCGAGCAGAGTCTTCAAGATGTAAAGCTCGTCAAATTCAAGCAAAATCTTCAAGTTGCAAAACTCTTCAAATTCGAGCAACGTCTTCAAGATGCAAAGCTCTGCAAATTCAAGCAAAGTCTTTGAGTTTCAAAGCTCTTCAAATTAGAGAAAAGACTTCAAGTTGTAAAGCTCACCAAAATCGAGCAAAGTCTTCAATTTGCAAAGCTCTTGAAATTCGAGCAAAGTCTTCGAGATGCAAAACTCTTCAAATTATGCAAGTCTTCCAGATGTAAAACTATTCAAATTTGAGCAAAGTCTTCAAGTTGCTATACTCCTTATCTGCACGAGTATAAACTACATGCAAAAAAAAATTTATATTTCTTTTGAACTACGTTATGACTTGATCATCTTCACTGAGGTACGTAGGCAGCTTAGAATTCAGTCACATAAATGTAAAATACAAAAATAAAAAATAAAAGGCGTGGAATGATGTGATCATCAAAATCAAAGTTGGGGACATCACATTGATTCTTTCAAATACAATGGCGTACATTGCAAAATGAAAGAAGGTGATTCACGTCAAACTGAACATGACATTTTATTTCTTCAATACTGCAAGAGCTGATACATAAATACTAAATGAAAGGGGTGAAAGTTGTTACATATCATCTTATAAAAAAGGCCTAAATCATAGAATTTAATTTAAGCCGAAGAATGTAGTCGACGTGTCTTGAATGCCTCTTTCAAGTTTGTGTGATTTTTTATTTTTCTATATTCCTTTCAGTGTTGGTAAAAAGTCCGGCATATGAGAAGTCTCCTTCCTCGAAATACCTCCAACTACCACGAGAGCTGCTTTGATGAGCTTCATACAAAAAAACAAATTGAGTATGTGCCTTTGATGAATGAGCAGTTTCCCTACAACGATCTAATTGCATAAAATTCTTCACAGTAGATGAATCTTGGTGCATCAGAGATCTACTTACTCTGGTTGGGGGCATCGTCTACTCGCTCCGCATACTTACCAAGCTACAAAAAAAAGAGGATACTTTAATGTGTCTCGCAAGACGCAAGCCATAAGGAGGAGGCACTTCGTGTACTTCTTTGCCAGAAACGCTCCACGCGTTCTTTCGTCAAGTCGTGAGAAGGACGCTCCATGAACTTCTTTTCTAGGGTACAAAAAGAGGATGTTTAATGTCAAATCTTGAAGGTTGAGGCACTCCATGTAGCTCGCCGCTACAAGCTTGAAGGATAGGATGCTCCATGGACTTATTCGTCAAGTTGCAAGAAGAGGTTGTTCTATGCTAAAGCTTGAAGCATAGGCGCTCCATTGACTTCTTCTCCAAATTGCAAGAGGATGTGGTTCCACGCCAAATCTTGAAGGTTCTAACACTCTATGTACTTCTGCCAAGTTGCGAGGCGGTTCCAAGAGATTGAAGGATGGAATGTTTCACGTGCTTAGCAATTGCTCACAAAAGCTGCAAAAATAGTACTCCAAGTGCCTCGCCAAGCCTCAATGAGGGGACGCTTCATGTACTTCTTTGCCAAAGCTGGGACAGAGAACACTCCATCAACGTCTGCGCCAGACCTCAAGAATATAAGGCTTAAGGTGCTTCTTTAGGCAAACGCAAGGGGAGGATGCTTCGTGGATTCTTCATCAAAGTTGAAGAAAGTTGTGCACATACATGCTCGCCGAGGTTGGAACGGGCTACTCTAAGTGTCAATCTGTCCAAGCCGTAAGGATGAGATATACATGTATTTGCTCTAACAACGCTGCAAACAAAGGGGATGCCTCTCCGCCAAGCTACTAGAAAAGTATACACTGAGCGGTTCTTCGCCAATCATGTTGACATCACATGCTTCTTCTTGGTCTTGTATCGAGACCGCTTGCATGCGCTCCTTCATAAACCTACAAAAAAAAGGAATGCAATACAAAGGATCGATGAATGGGATGGTTCATGCACCTCTTTACCTACAAAAAGTGAGTGGTGATCATCCACCTCTTCGCTTGGCCTGGGATGGAGAACTCGTCATGCATGTACGTTTTTTCCAAACTGCAAGAAGAGGTGAACCTCCTCTCTAAGGCAGAGACAGCGGGCGAATTTTAATCATGAAGAGGGAAGATGAACACCCAAGTGATTTCTCACCAAAGATCGATCGGAAAGTTGGATTCCCCAAATTATTTTCCTCCAAAGCCTTGATCTGGAAGGTGGATATGCCAAATTGTTGTTCGCCAAAGCCACAATGATGAGGATGTTCCATGGACTTTCTCGCCAACGGCTGCAAAGAGATATCCTTCATGTACTTTTGTCGCCAAAGCCACAAGGATGGGGACGCCCAAATCTTTCTCTTGCCGAAGCTACAAAACAAAGAGGATATGCTGCCCAAGTCACATTGTGCAGATTGTAGTGTCGACTTCAAATAATTGTATGGGTCATTCCAAAGTGTGCTGAGCTTCCATATTTTGAGTGAATGTAGGTATTGAAGCCTAGTTCTTACAGGATCAAGGGGATTGCGATTCTGACACACCTATCTCGAGATATGAATTCTTCGACGAGAGCACGCAAAGCTGAATGAACCGGCATGTCGAAACTTATTTCTTGAATTCTGATAAATATCTGGGAAGATCTAGGGATAATCTGATTGTGATCCTCATACATATCATAGCTCTGAAAGTCTAGCTTCCGTCGAAGTAAATCGCTCGTGATTTCGACTTCCCTACACCAAGACATGAAGTTTTCGGTGAAGACGTGCAAAGCTGGAAATCGAGCACGACAGAATCTTAAGTGAATATTTAAGAATGTACCTGAGACAGTACAGAGCGAATTTTGCTTCAAAAGTTTGATATATTGCAGAACTTCGTGTCCAGTTTTCGGAAAATCTAACGGCTCGCAATTTCGATGCTCTTACAATGAGATATGAATTGTTTTCCTCAGACGTGCAAAGCTGGCGGTCCCGGACAGCTTCTGCAACAAAGAAGAAAATCGTCAGTTTGAAACATTGTTTTGCAACCATAGCAATTAAATTACACACTCCCCTTCATGAGGCTATGGCTAGCAGTCTTAGGAAGTGCATATTCCTCTTGTACAATCATTGAAGTTTATGGTTTACAAAAAGAATAAGAAAAGGAAGCCATTGCAAACGTAGGAAAGAAAGAGGCCAAAAGTGATAAGTAATCTTCCGAAGCCAAAACTCTTGCCCACGGAAAAAGAGAATTGCAGGAAGCATTGATGAAGAATTCTAGGGGAACACTTTTATTTATAGCTTTTTCAAGGTGGTTGTGTTTTCTTGACCTACAAGAATTTTCCTTTCAAGGAAAGAGTAATTCCTTGTTGATCAGGATTTAGGAAGCCTTACAAAGTAACAAAAATGAATATGAGGCAATTATGAGTCGGGAAAGGGAAGTGTTCTTGGTTCAAAAAGTGCAGGAGAATTCCTACCAAATTTGCTAGTCTTTACTTGATCCTACATAAAATGGGTTTGACTTAATAAATTTAAGTTCATCCCTTTGTTTTCATAAAAGGGAAGTTGGCCAAGTTTGTTTTGGACTAAAATTACTTGCGCGACATGCCGAGTTATTTTAGGAGTTTGGTAATACTACTGCTTAGTTTCACATTTATGGTTAATTCACATACCAAGTAAGCAGTCAAGATGCAATGTGGTTATCATGATATTTACCGACGTAGATGGCGCAGCTAAATTCTTCTCTGAAATGGAGAACAAAATAAGATGGTTCACTTTGGTACATCTTTGGTTAAGTGATTCATAAAAGGACATTGTTTTCATGGTGCTTCAAGTCTTCTCTTTGACTTCGACAAGCCTACAACCCTGCAGGCCTTGAAGCAGGCACTACTAAAAAACAGTGTAATTACGTTCGTTATTTCCGATCGAATTCCGACCGATTTTAATTGGTCGGGAAAACGATGGTCGTAAACGTGTACCGACCAAAATCGGTCGGAAACATCAAAGCGTTGACTGATTGTCAAACTTTAATTTCCGAACGAAATCGGTCGGAAAAAATTAAATATTTTTTTTTAATTTTCAAATTTTCAACCGAAATCGGTCGGAAACTATTAATTTTATTTTATTTTAATTTTTATTTTCCGACCGAATTCGGTCGGAAATTTTAAAAAATAATAATTTTATTTAATTAAATGATTAGTTATAAATTGTAATAAATTGTTAATTTATTTTAAAAAATAAATATAAGTTCATAATTTCCGACTGAATTCAGTCGGAAATTTCAATAAACTAGAGGATTTATTTGAAATTTTCGACCGAATTCGGTCGGAAATCTAGGTAAAAACTGGGCAGAAAATGCCTATTTTTGAGCTACACCACCTGCCAATTACAACCAATATCCATCCTATAATGGCAGAATTACATTGCTGCCATTCAACCATAATTAATCAACAACAATGAATATACTAACAACAACAACAACAACAACAACAACAATTAACTAACACTAATAACCATTATCTAATAACAACAACAACTAATAACAACCACATCAACTAATAACAACCACAACAATAACTACTAAAATGTTCAATAACAAAATAACAATATAATCATCATTCAAAACTAGTCTCAACTAAATATTGACAAGTTCAATACTTTGTTTAGCAATACACACCATTCAATAAATTTTTTATCTAGCATCATCTCCATCTTCACTCCTAGAACCTTCATCGTCGGCACATGAGAAAGGCTCACGAGACCGGGGAATGGAAAAAGCACCACTAGCAAGAAGATTGGCCAGCTGACCTTGAAGGAGATTAAATTGTCCGTCCCTCCTTTCTAGCTGAACTTGAAGGGTACCAAATTGTTCATCTCTCTTTTTTTCTCTAACCGTTGTCTCTTCAAGCTCTGCTGTCATCTTTGCGATCTTCTGTTCCATAGACGATATAGTCGACCTATCAATCGCCTCGCCTTGGGCGGAAGTCCCTATACTTTGTAATCCAATCCTGTAGCGCCGAAATGATTTATCTGGAAGGTCGTATGCTATCCCCTTTTTAGGACCATCGACAACATCCAACCATATCCTCTGCGTTTCTTCATCTGAAATGGGCGGTCGCTCGCCTTGCTCATTCGGTGGCAAGCTCTGAGTGTACTCCTCCACATTAATCTTGTAGCGACCCTTTATTTAGAATATAGAAAATTACTAACTGTATAATATTATAAACATTTATAGTAGTTATGAAACTTACATGTGTATTCTCCGCTCGGTCCTCAACCCATCTAGTTGGATATGTCGGTGCCTTCTTCTTCCGGATGTGAGTCTCCATGAAGAACTCATCATGACTCATCTTCATCCCATATTTTTTTTCCTACAAATATAATAAAACGTGTTAACGAAATTAACATATATAAATATAGTTCCATAAAAATAGACTGAAATATTTTAAGGAATTACCAGTTGTTTCCTCGTATCCCCCATGCTCCTTGAACCCAGACAGTGCAATGAGCCACCCTTCTCAGATGCTCGGGCCTTCTTTCCCAATTCATTCAGCTTCTCGAATTTCTCGGTGGCCCAATACCTCTGCAGATCCTCCCATAAATTCGATAGAACCCATGAAGGCTTCTTGTTAACCTTTCGAGCGGAGCAGAAGGAATTAGAGAGTCTCTTACAGCATTTGTACTCCCAATTTGCAAAAATTTTACGGTTATACCGGTCCTCCCAAACGCACTTAATCTGCAAATAAAGTATGTAACGTTAGATAAAAATATTGTTAATATAATGCTTAAATAGATAAGAATTATATTAAAACCTTAAATTGGTTGAACATTTGTTGCACGAGATCCTCTGGAAAGTCACTCCAAGTGGGATAGGGTGCATTATACAACCTGTCAAGAATATCAGTGATTATCTTTGTAACCTGATGATTAGGAATGAACCTGCAATATAGCAATTACATTAAATAAATAAGAGTAGCTATTCCCTTCCCTTAGTGGATGACTAACGGCCTCTAACTGTTCATAAAAATATTTTGCCTCTTCGTTAGGAGGTTGTTCAACACTTTCATGGGTTTCAAAATCGAAGTGCATCCCAAAAGCATCCGCAACCATTTCATGGTATCTAGGATGTTGAATGTTATTCCCACCGACCTACTACTTTCGCCAACAACTACATTATGAAATACACCATCACTACCATCAATCTCTCCATGACTAGTCCCACACAAAATAATTATCCATAAACCATTTTTTATAAAGATGAGCCATAACATCCTCCGATCCAAAAAAAAATGCAAACACTTGCACTTCACACAAGGACACCTAATCAACCCTCCGATCCGAAACGGTTCAAGTGATATTGCATGCGTAACAAATTCCTTAACCCCTTCTATAAATTCCTCCCTCAAAAACCGACGATTAGGATAATTCCTATTATACATCCAACTACGATATTCCATGTACATAAAGAACGAATAAATTATATTAATCATAGTTCAAATTAATTTATAGAATTAAGTTACATAATAAATTTTAGTTACAATATAATTAATTTAAATAATTTGAGTGCTTATTAATTTGAAAGTTCATATATATCCCTAAATAAGTTTTTTTTAATTCAATTAAACCATTAACGGGAAAGATAATTAAATGAAATATAATTAGCTAACCCTAGCATTAATCATAATTAAAATTAGTTAAATTAAAAGAATTAAACCCTAGCATTAATCATAAATCATAATTAAACTAATAGAACAAATAATTGAAAGAACTAAACCCTAGCATAATCATAATCAATATAATTGAAAGCTATAAAATTATCTAACCCTAGCATAATAATAATATTCTAACATAGATAATGCTAGCATAAACATAATCAATAGGAGTAAACCCTAAATCTAATTAATCATTAACTAAACCCTAGTTTATACAATAGAAGAATTAAAATTACTTAAATTAAAAAATATAGATAACTAACCTTGAAAGAGAAGAGGGAGGGGTTTGATTTTGGATGCTAAAAGCAGTGGGTGGTGGTGGCGGAGGAAGCAGTGGTGGCAGCCGGCAGCCGAACAGTGGTGGGGGAGGGGAGGGAGACGATGAGGGGCTTTGATTTTGGGTGAGGAGGGAGACAAGAGTTGATTTTGGGTGTGCTTTTGGGTGGAAATGCAACTCGAGAGGAGAAGATGAGAAATGGAAGAGAGATAGAGAAAATGGGAAAATAGAGAAGAAGCCCGTCACTGGCAGATCTAAATTGGAAATTTCCAACCGAAATAGGTAGGAAAATTCGGTCGAAAATATTATGTGACATTTGACCGTTTGACCATGCCATTTCCGATCGAAATCGGTCGGAAATGTTTAGTTAATATTTAATAATTAGTTTAGTTAATTACTTATTATTTATTATAAGTTATATATATATATATATATATATATATATATATATATATATATATACAAAAAAGTATTAAATATTGTTTATTTAAAAGCTCTTGATTATTTACACACATAAATATATAGTATAGTATAATATATATATACTAAGCGTATAGTATATAAGCTATATTCGATATAACATTAGCTATATTAAGATGTATATGTGTGTGTGTGTATATATATATATATATATAGTATAATGTAGTATATTGTGATGACCCAAAATGTCATCTTATGCTTTAGAACTCGAATCTGCACTTTTAAGCCTTAAAAATCTCATTTTTACCCTCCTCGATTTGCGTGTGCAGTCCGGACAGGTTTTCGGAAAGCTTTTATGTTGAAAACTAATGAAAATAAAAAATTTTACCTTAAAAGTTAATTTTAGTTGACTTCGGTCAATATTTTTGGTAAACGGACCTCGATCTGTACTTTGACTGTCCCGGTAGGTCCGTATCAAATTATGGGACCTGGGCGTATGCCCGGAATCAAATTCGGAGGTCCCTACCTTGAGTTATGAATTTTTTATGATAATTAAAAGTTGAAAATTATTTATTTTTAAGAATTTATTGATATTTAGCATTGTTAGTATCGGGTCCGTATTTTGGTTCCGGAGCCCCGTACAGGTTCATTATGATATTTAAGAGATGTATGTGAAATTTGGTGAGAAACGGAGTTGATTTGACGTGATTCAGACGTCCAGATGAGAAAATAGAAATTTTAAAGTGTTCTTAAGAATTGTATTTGATTTGGTGTTAAATTTAGAGTTTCAGGTGTTATTTTGGCGATTTGATCACGCGAGCAAGTTCGTATGATATTTTTAGACTTGTGTGCATACTTGGTTTGGAGCCTCGAGGGCTCGGGTGGATTTCGGATAGGCCACGAGATGTTTTGGATTTTGAAAATCTGGTTTTTCTGCAGAGTCTGTGTTTCGGCATGTCCTTCTTCGCGTTCGCAAAGGTACTCTCGCGAACGCGAAGAGTAAACTGGGCAGTTGAGGATTTCTTCTTCGCGAACGCGAAGGCTTGGTCGCGAACGCGAAACGATGGGGGCATTACCCTTCGCGAACGCGTAGTGTTAGGCAGTGGGGAGGGGGAGTCAGCCTTTTCTTCATCGCGAACGCGAGCTATGTCTCGCGGACGCGAAGACCAGGGAAGGGTAGCCTACGCGAACGCGAGCACTACCTCGCGAACGCGAAGGCTTGGCAGCCCATACACTTCGCGAATGCGACAGTGCTCTCGCGAACGCGATGAATATTGTCGCCCAGCACTTAAAAGAATCCAAAACGGGATTTTTGCCCCAAAAAAACTCATTTTTCTCAAAAACCAAACGGTGAGGGGCGATTTTTCAAGAGTCATTCCTTCCCCAAATTGTTGGTAAGTGATTCTAAACCATTTTCTTTCAATTACCCATTACATTTCTTGAATTTTCAATCTAAAATCTAGAGTTTTCATGGTAGAATTAGGGGTTAGGGTAGAAAATAGGGATTTCGGGAATTTGGGGATTTAGACCTCAATTTGAGATCGGATTCCAAAACTAATTACATATTCGGGCTCGGGGGTGAATGGGTAAAAAGATTTTGGTCCGAACCTCGGGTTTTGACCAAGCGGGCCCGAGGTCAATTTTTTGACTTTTTGGAGGAAAAATTTAGAAAATTTAATTTATGAAATTTAATTGATTCCTTTAGTTATATTTGATATTATTGAGTCATTTTTGAATAGATACGAGTGGTTTTGAGGTGAATTCCAAAGGAAAAGCTATGATTGAGAATTAAGTGGCCTTCGGAGCGAGGTAAGTTTTGTGTCTAACTTTGGCTTGAGGGAATAGGTATTGTGTGAGTATTTTCTACGTGTTTTGTTGTTGAATACGACGTATAGTTGAGGTGACGAGCATCTGTACGTTGTGGTCGAGTCATAGTACGCGAGTGAAATTCTATTAGTGCAAATTTGTAGTCTTAAATCTTGTTATCCGTGCTTATTGTTGTTGTTAAAATGTTGGGAAACTTGTATCCGGTTCCACCAAGGTCGATAAAATTGTGAATATTGATTCGAGATTGAGATGTTAAATTGTGAAAGTAATCATTTATGAAATATTGATTTCCTTATGAAACTTCTCTCTATCCGTTGTTATTGATTTTGTGAATTGTGAGGAAGAGTGTAAAGCACGAAGGGTGATGCCGTGCATAATTTATTTATATTGTGAGGAAGAGTGTAAAGCACGAAGGGTGATGTCGTGCAAAGCACGAAGGGTGATGCCGTGCATAATTTATTTATATTATGAGGTAGAGTGTAAAGCACGAAGGGTGATGCCGTGCATAATTTAATTATATTGTGAGGAAGAGTATAAAGCACGAAGGGTGATGCCGTGCATAATTTATTTATATTTTGAAGAAGAGAGTAAAAGCACGAGGGGTGATGCCATGCAGTCTTATTTGTTATTTGGTGAGGTTGAGAGCAAAAGCACGAAGGGTGATGCCGTGTAGTTTTCCTTGTTGTCTTAATTGCTCAATTCGTTTAAGGATTTCCGGTTTAATTATGTCTTTTCATTATTCTCACTCCTTATGTTGTATTTCCCCCCACTGTATGTTCCCCTCCCATTATTTCTGTATTATTTCTTATTTACTGTTGTTGCCATTAGCATGATTATACTATTCAGGTTATATGTGGGCGTCTTGTCCTAGCCTCGTCACTACTTCGCCGAGGTTAGGCTCGATACTTACCAATATATGGGGTTGGTTGTACTGATGTTGCACTCGGCACTTTCTGTGCAGATTTTGATACCGGCTCAGGTTGATCGAGATTTGCTACTGGTCCGCTGTACGGAGACTCAAGGTAGATCTGTGGGCGTTCACAGACCTTGAAGTTCTCATCTATCCTTTATGTCTTACTGTTTTCTTTCATTCGGACATTTGTATTTCTTTCAGACCATTACTTGTTGTAAATTCTAGAATGCTCGTGAATTGTGACTCCAGATCCGGGAGGTAGTAGTTAATACAGATTTATGATATTCCGCACTTGTTATATTTCGTTGTAGTTAATTAATGTTAATTACTGAATGGAATTAAGAAATTGGTAAATGATTCTCTAACGTTGGTTGCCTAGCAAGTGAAATGTTAGGCGCCATCACGGTCCCGTCGGTGGAAATTTCCGGGTCGTGACAGTTGGTATTAGAGCACTAGGTTGCTTAGGTCTCACGATTCATGAGCATGCTTAGTAGAGTTTGGAGGATCGGTACGGAGACGTCTGTGCTTATCTTCCAGAGGTTATGAAGCTTAGGAACAAGTTTCACTTCTTTCTTCTCTGTCGTGCGATTTTTCTTTCTTTATACTGATTGAACTCTTCTACTCTTATTCTCTTGCAGATGGCAAGAACACGTACCGCTTCCTCAGCTGAGAAGTAGCCAGAGCCTCCAGTGACAGCTCCTACGCGGGGCAGAGGTCGAGGCCGAGGCCGTGCTAGAGGCCGAGGCAGGGGCAGGGCTCAGCCTAGGGCCCGAGCGGCAGCCCCATCAGTGGAGCCTCAGATAGAGCTTGACGAGGAGGTTCCAGCCCAGACTGTTCCTGCCGGACCAACTCAGGTTCCGGAGGGGTTCATCGCTACCCCAGTACTTCAGGATGCTTTGGTCCGTTTGGTGGGCCTTATGGGGAGTATGGCCCCGACTGGCGCATTTCCCATGGCACCAGCAGTATCTTAGGCTAGAGGAGGAGCTCAGACTCCCACCAATCCCACTCCAGAGCAAATAGCTCCCAGTATGAGGCTCCAGTAGCTCAGCCAATTGGATTAGTTTAGCCGATTATTGCGGCACAGGTCGGAGATGGGCCAGCTATGTCTTCTGAGGCCTTATGGAGATTAGACAGGTTTATCAAGCTCTTTCCTGTTCACTTCAGCGGTGCTCCTTCAGAGGATCCCCAGGAGTATCTTGATAGCTGTCACGAGGTTTTACGGAACATGGGTATAGTGGAGACCAATGGGGTCAATTTTGCTGCGTTTCAGGTGACGGGTTCCGCCAAGAAATGGTGGAGAGATTACTTATTGACCAGACCAGCTGGGTTGCCTGCTCTTACTTGGGACCAGTTCTCTCAGCTTTTCATAGAGAAGTTTCTGCCTATCACATTGAGAAAGGAGCGTCGCCGTCAGTTTGAGCGTCTCCAGCAGGGCAGTATGACTGTTACTCAGTATGAGACCCGTTTTGTGGATTTGGCCCGTCATGCTATTCTTCTGCTTCCCACCGAGAGAGAGAGAGGGTGGGGCGGTTTATTGATGGACTAGCTCAGCCTATCAGATTGCAGATGGCTAAGGAGACGGGGAGTGAGATTTCTTTTCAGGCGGCTGCTAATGTCGCCAGACGAGTCAAACTAGCTCTCACTCAGGGAGGTCAGGGGTCTGACAAGAGACCTCGTCACTCCGGTGAGTTCAGTGGTGCCTCACCTAGAGGCACTTTTGGTAGAGGCCATCCTCCCAAGCTGTTTCATTCAGCGCTTCAGGCATCTCACAGTGCCTCGAGTGGCCGTGGCCCTCAGATGCATTATTCCGACCAGCTAACCTACAGTACACCACCAGCTCTTATTAGTGCACCTCCACTCTAGAGTCATCAGGGTGGTTATTCAGGTCGACAGGGTCAGTTTCAGGGTCAGCAGTCACAGCAGCCGAAGTTATGTTATACTTGTGGTGATTCGAGGTACATTGCTAGATTTTGCCCTCAGGCAACGGGCAGCTCACAGCATCAGAGTTCACGTGCCATGGTTCCGGCACCAGTTGTTGCACCACCTGCTCAGCCGACCAGAGTCAGGGATCGGGCAGCCAGAGGTAGAGACCAAACTGTTAGAGGTGGAGGTTAGGTCGTTAGAGGTGGAGACCAGCCAGCAAGAGGTCGTCCCAGGGACGTAGTTCAGGGTGATGAGGCCTAGCCCCGGTGTTATGCTTTCCCAGCCAGGCCTGAGGCTAAGTCATCTGACGCTGGTATCACAGGTATTGTTTCAGTTTGCAGTAGAGATGCTTCAGTTCTATTTGATCCGGGATCTACTTACTCCTATGTGTCATCCTATTTTGCTTCCTATTTAGTTGTGCCTCGTGATTCTTTGAGTGCTCCTGTGTATGTGTCCATACCAGTAGGAGATGCTATTGTTGTAGATCGTGTTTATCGTTCGTGTGTGGTCACCATTGGGAGTCTTGAGACTCATGTAGATCTTCTACTTCTCGACATGGTTGATTTTGATATCATACTGGGTATGGATTGGCTGTCACCTTATCATACTATATTAGATTGTCACGCCAAGACAGTGACCTTAGCCTTGGAGGGCTTACCTCGATTAGAGTGGAGAGGAAATCTTAGCCATTCTGCCAGAAAGGTTATCTCTTATGTGAAGGCTCGGCATATGGTCTAGAAGGGGTGTCTAGCTTATTTGGCTTGTGTCCGCGATTCTAGTGCGGAGGTTCCTTCCATAGATTCGGTGTCGGTTGTTTGTGAGTTTCCAGAGGTGTTTCCTGCAGACTTGCCGGGGATGCCACCCGACAGGGATATTGATTTCTGCATTGATTTGGCTCCGGGCACTCAGCTTATTTCCATTCTGCCATATCGCATGGCCCCGCCAGAGTTGAAAGAATTGAAAGAGCAGTTGCAAGATTTGCTTGATAAGGGCTTCATTAGACCTAGTGTCTCGCCCTGGGGTGCACCTGTGTTGTTTGTGAAGAAGAAAGATGGATCGATGAGGATGTGTATAGATTATCGGCAGTTGAACAAAGTCACCATCAAGAAAAAATATCCATTGCCGAGGATTGATGATTTATTTGATCAGCTTCAGGGTGCCAAGGTGTTTTCAAAGATTGATTTGAGATCTTGCTACCATCAGTTGAGGATTAGGGCATCCGATGTTCCTAAGACAGCTTTTCGGACTCGGTATAGGCATTATGAGTTTCTAGTGATGTCATTTGGGCTGACAAATGCCCCAGCAGCATTCATGGATTTGATGAACTGGGTGTTCCAACCCTACCTGGATTCCTTTGTGGTTGTGTTTATTAATGATATCTTGATCTACCCCCACAGTCGAGGGGAGCATGAGCAGCACCTTCGGATCGTTCTTCAGACTCTGAAAGACAGCCAGTTATATGCTAAGTTCTCAAAATGCGAGTTTTGGTTGAGTTCAGTTGCTTTCTTAGGTCACGTTGTATCAGCAGAGGGTACTTAGGTGGATCCGAAGAAGATTGAGGCAGTTCAGGACTGGCCTAGACCCACATCAGCTACAGAGATCCGTAGTTTCCTGGGTTTGGCGGGCTATTACCGTCGATTTGTAGAGGGGTTTTCATCCATAGCAGCCCCGTTGACCAGATTGACCCAGAAAGGTGCCCCGTTCAAGTGGTCAGACGAGTGTGAAGCGAGCTTTCACAAGCTCAAGACTACTTTGACTACGGCACCGGTATTGGTGTTGCCCACAGGTTCAGGATCTTATACAGTATATTGTGACGCATATCATATTGGTCTGGGTGCGGTATTGATGCAGGTGGTAAGGTTATTGCATATGCTTCGCGGCAGCTGAAGGTTCACGAGAAGAATTACCCTATTCATGATCTAGAGCTGGCAGCCATTGTTCACGCACTGAAGATTTGGAGGCACTATCTTTACGGCGTGCCATGTGAGGTATTCACTAATCATCGGAGCTTGCAATATTTGTTCAAGCAGAAGGAACTCAATTTGAGGTAGAGGAGGTGGCTAGAGCTATTGAAAGACTATGATATCACTATATTATATCATCCCGGAAAGGCCAATGTGGTGGCCGATGCTTTGAGTAGAAAGTCAGTCAGTATGGGAAGTCTCGCATATATTCCAGTTGGTGAGAGATCGCTTACATTGGATGTTCAGGCCTTGGCCAACCAGTTCGTGAGGTTAGATGTTTCTGAGCCCAGCCGTGTTCTAGCTTGTACAGTTGCTCGGTCTTCTTTATTTGAGCGTATCAGAGATCGGCAGGATGACGATCCTCATTTACTTGTCCTTAGAGACACAATGTGGCACGGTGGTGCCAAGCAAGTTACTTTTGGGGATGACAGAGTTTTGAGGATGCAGGGTCGTATTTGTGTGCCTAATATGGACAGACTTCATGAGTTGATCCTTGAGGAGTCCCACAGTTCCCAGTATTCTATTCATCCGGATGCCGCCAAGATGTATCAGGACTTGGGATAGCATTATTGGTGGAGGCGAATGAAGAAGGACATCGTTGCCTATGTAGCTCGATGCCTAAATTGCCAGCAGGTAAAGTGTGAGCATCAGAGACCTGGTGGTTTACTCCAGAGGTTAGATATTCCTGAGTGGAAGTGGGAGCGTATCACTATGGACTTTGTTGTTGGACTCCCACAGACTCAGAGGAAGTTCGATGCAGTTTGGGTCATTGTGGACAGGCTGACTAAGTCAACGCATTTTATTCCTGTGGCAGTTACCTATTCCTCGGAGTGGTTGGCAGAGATTTATATTCGGGAGATCATCTGTATTCACGGTGTGCCCGTGTCTATCATTTCTGATCGAGGTACGCAGTTTACCTCGCACTTTTGGAGGGCAATTCAGCGTGAGTTGGGTACGCGGGTTTAGTTGAGTACAACATTTCATCCTCAGACGGACAGGTAGTCCGAGCGTACTATTTAGATCTTGGATGATATACTTCGCGCCTGTGTTATTGACTTTGAAGGTTCTTGGGATCAGTTTTTACCATTAGCGGAGTTTGCCTACAATAACAGCTACCAATCGAGCATTTAGATGGCTCCCTATGAGGCATGATGTGGTAGACGGTGTAGGTCGCCGGTTGGGTGGTTCGAGCCGGGGGAGGCTCAGTTATTGGGTACAGATTTAGTTCAGGAGGCTTTGGACAAGGTCAAATTATACAGGATCGACTTCGTACAACTCAGTCCAGGCAAAAGAGTTATGCTGACCGTAAAGTTCGTGATATTGCATTCATGGTTGGAGAAAGAATATTTCTTCGGGTATCGCCCATGAAGGGTGTTATGAGATTTGGGAAGAAGGGCAAGTTGAGCCCTAGGTATATCGGGCCATTTAAGATCCTCGAGAGAGTGGGGGAGGTAGCTTATAGACTTGCACTGCCTCCAGGGTTATCCTCAGTTCATCCGGTATTCCATGTGTCTATGCTCCGAAAATATGATAGTGACCCATCCCACGTGTTAGATTTGAGCTCTATCCAGTTGGACAAGGATTTGACTTACGAGGAGGAGCCGGTGGCAATTCTAGACTGGCAGGTTCGTCAGTTGAGGTCAAAGAGTTACCCTTCAGTTCGAGTGTAGTGGAGAGGTCAGCCTATTGAGGCAGCTACTTGGGAGTCCGAGTCCGATATGCGGAGTAGATATCCCCACCTTTTCACCAGCTCAGGTACTTTTCTATGTCCGTTCGAGGACGAACGATTATTTTAGAGGTGGAGATTGTGATGACCCAAAAGGTCATCTTATGCTTTAGAACTCGAATCTGCGCTCTTAAGCCTTAAAAATCTCATTTTTACCCTTCTCGATTTGCGTGTGCAGTCCGGTTAGGTTTCCGGAAAGCTTTTATGTTGAAAACTAATAAAAATAAGAATTTTTACCTTAAAAGTTTATTTTAGTTGACTTCGGTCAATATTTTTGGTAAACGGACCTGGATCTGTGCTTTGACTATCCCGGTAGGTCCGTATCGAATTATGGGACCTGGGCGTATACCCGAAATCGAATTCGGAGGTCCCTAACTTGAGTTATGAATTTTTGATGAAAATTAAAAGTTGAAAATTATTTGGTTTAAGAATTTATTGATATTTGGCATTGTTAGTATCGGGTCCGTATTTTGGTTCCGGAGCTCGGTACAGGTTCATTATGATATTTAAGACATGTCTGTGAAATTTGGTGAGAAACAGAGTTGATTTGACGTGATTCGGACGTCCAGTTGAGAAAAAAGAAATTTTAAAGTGTTCTTGAGAATTTCATTTGATTTGGTACTAAATTTAGAGTTCCAGATGTTATTTTGGCGATTTGATCGCGCGAGCAAGTTCATATGATATTTTTAGACTTGTGCGCATACTTGGTTTGGAGCCCCGAGGGCTCGGGTGGGTTTCGGAAAGGCCACGGGATGTTTTGGACTTTGGAAATCTGGTTTTTCTGCAGAGTCTGTGTTCTGGCATGTCCTTCTTCGTGTTCGCGAAGGTACTCTTGCGAACGCGAAGAGTAAACTGGGCAGCTAAGGATTTCTTCTTCGCGAACGTGAAGGCTTGCTCGCGAACGCGAAGCGATGGGGGCGTTACCCTTCTCGAACGCGAGCAATTCATAGTGTTAGGCACTGGGGAGGGGGAGTCATCCTTTTCTTCATCGCGAACGCGAGCAATGTCTCGCGAACGCGAAGACCAGGGAAGGGTAGCCTACGCGAATGCGAGCACTGCCTCGCGAACGCAAAGGCTTGGCAACTCATACACTTCACGAACGCGATAGTGGTCTCGCGAACATGATGAACACTATCACCCAGCACTTAACAGAATCCAAAACGGGATTTTTGCCAAAAAAAAACTCATTTTGCTCAAAAACCAAACGGTGAGGAGAGATTTTTCAAGAGTAATTCCTTCCCCAAATTATTGGTAAGTGATTCTAAACTATTTTCTTTTAATTACCCATTACATTTCTTGAATTTTCAACCTAAAATCTAGAGTTTTCATGGTAGAATTAGGGGTTAGGGTAGAAAATAGGGATTTCGGGAATTTGGGAATTTAGACCTCAATTTGAGGTCAGATTCCAAAACTAATTACATATTCGGGCTCGGGGGTGAATGGGTAAAATAATTTTGGTCCGAACCTCGGGTTTTGACCAAGCGGGCTCGGGGTCGATTTTTCGACTTTTTGGAGGAAAAATTTGGAAAATTTAATTTATGAAATATAATTGATTCCTTTAGCAATATTTGATATTATTGAATCATTTTTGAATAGATACGAGTGGTTTGGAGGTAAATTCCAAAGGAAAAGCTGTGATTTAGAATTAAGTGGCCTTCGGAGCGAGGTAAGTGTTGTGTCTAACTTTGGCTTGAAGGAATAGGTATTGTGTGAGTATTTGCTACGTGTTTTGTTGTTGAATAGGACGCATAGTTGAGGTGACGAGCATCTGTACGTTGTGGTCGAGTCATAGTACGCGAGTGAAATTCTATTAGTACAAATTTGTAGTCTTAAATCTTGTTATCCGTGCTTATTGTTGTTGTTGAAATGTTAGAAAACTTGTATCCGGTTCCACCAAGGTCTATAAAGTTGTGAATATTGATTCGAGGTTGAGATGTTAAATTGTGAAAGTAATTATTTATGCAATATTGATTTCCTTGTGAAACTCTTCTTTATCCGTTGTTATTGATTTTGTGAATTGTGAGGAAGAGTGTAAAGTACGAAGGGTGATGCCGTGCATAATTTATTTATATTGTGAGGAAGAGTATAAAGCACGAAGGGTGATCCCGTGCATAATTTATTTATATTGTGAGGAAGAGAGTAAAAGCACGAAGGGTGATGCCGTGCAGTTTTCCTTGTTGTCTTAATTGCTCAATTCGTTTAAGGATTTCCGGTTTAATTATGTCTTTTCATTATTCTCACTCCTTATGTTATATTTCCCCACTGTATATTCCCTTCCCATTATTTTTGCGTTATTTCTTATTTACTGTTGTTGCCAGTAGCATGATTATACTGTTCAGGTTATATGTGGGCGTCTTGTCATAGCCTCGTCACTACTTCGCCGAGGTTAGGCTAGATACTTACCAGTACATGGGGTCGGTTGTACTGATGCTACACTCTGCACTTTCTGTGCAGATTTTGATACCGGCTCAGGTTGATCGAGATTTGCTACTGGTCCGCTGTTCGGAGACTCAAGGTAGATCTGTCAGCGTTCACAGACCTTGAAGTCCCCGTCTATCCTTTATGTCTTACTGTTTTCTTTCATTCAGACATTTATATTTCTTTCAGACTATTACTTATTGTAAATTCTAGAATACTCGTGAATTGCGACTCCAGATCCGAGTAGTAGTAGTTAATACAGATTTATTATATTCCGCACTTGTTATATTTCGTTGTAGTTAATTAATGTTAATTACTGAATGAAATTCATAAATTGGTAAATGATTCTCTAGCGTTGGCTTGCCTAGCAAGTGAAATGTTAGGCGCCATCACGGTCCCGTCGGTGAGAAATTTCGGGTCGTGACATATATATACTAAGTGTATAGTATATAAGCTATATTCGATATAACATTAGCTATATTAAGATTCGATATACTATACTATATATATATATATATATATATATATATATATATATATATATATATATATAGTATAGTATTAGGGTTGTAGGTTAGGAGGTAGTTGAGTCTTGTCTTATTTTGTAGCATTGTGAGACTAGTCTGGTAGGGTTTTTGTCTAAGCCAGCTAGAGGCAATGTCGTGTCTTGCTATTTTACGTTTCAGTGTCAGACCTATTTACTAGCTATCGTTTTTGTATTTGCTTTTTTCGTTTTTGCTTTGCATCTTTCTTCTGTGTATAGTATATATATATATATATATATATATATATATATATATATATATATATATATATATATATATATATTATGTGGATAGTATATAAGCTATATTCGATATAACATTAGCTATACTAAGATGTCTATATAGTATAGTATATATATATATATACTAGTATACGTACCCGCGCGATGCGCGGATCGTTTAAAAGGAAAAAAAATGATATAGTAAGTCTATATTGTAGACTAAATTTAGTGATCACATGGAAAAGAATTAAACTAAAAAATAAATATTTGAATTTTATTGGATTGTATCTATGCAAATTGCTAGGACCATCAATTTTTTGCACTCACTCAAAGGTGAAGGATAAAACTCGTCTCAAATTCAAAATAAAACCAATATAGATAATCAAGAAAAGAGTCGTCGTACATTTCCCTTTGGAATGATTGAAATTTCTTTCCTTCACAAAATTTTTCTATTATATAGAAGAGGGAAGATGATCGACCAGGGGCAAAATTGACATTTCAATCTCAATTATTTTTGCTCAGTCATATACTTTTAACGTGCTCATTCTAGGTTAATTTCAACACACCAAGTCTAGAAGCATCACTCTTTCAAAATTAATTTTGCTCTATTCATCTTGTATCTGTCTGTTATGATTTTAATTTTCTGGTATGATTCTCTCTCAATTCTTGGTCAAACCTTCTTCTTTTTTCTCTCTGAAATCTTCTTTTCGTTCTTTTATTTTTTGAGATCTCTTAATAGTTACCAATTTCATGGAGGAATGTTCTTGCCTGCTTTTGTTTTTGTAGAGACAGAACAAACTATCAACACCTCTGCTAATTGTTTAATGATGAAGTGGGTTTCTATTTAACTATTTGGACTTATAATTAGCACTGCTGCATATATTTATGACTTACAGGTAAGTGTTCCCTATCTGGGAATTTTTTCTTTTTCTCTTCGAATTTCACAGGTTATATTTGCACCGCTAAGTGCAATAGAAGTTTTTGATGTTTATTCTAGATTTACTTGTGCATTTAGCTCTTTTCTTAACTGATTCTACTTATGCATGTTTTATTTTGAATATTTGGTGCCAAATTTCTCTCAAAGATGTTCTTGAGAGATCACAACATTTTAGAAATCCGAGCGGTCTACAATGAGGTATTGTTCTTGAGATTTTTCCCTTTTATCCTTCGCCCCCCATTGCCGCTGGCCTCAATGGAAAAAATAGAAGGAATTTATTAAAGTCAACTGTAGTATTTCTTGAGCCTTTGGCTCTTTTTTAAACTGATTTTGCACATGCTTATGCTCGTTGACTATTTTCTGTCAATTTGTTAGCCATCAATGGTACTAAAGGAACTCAATGGGAATAGAAAAAGGCTCTGTGAACTAAACTCTCAAACATCAGTAATGCATTTATGTTCTATCAATTATTCTGATTGTTTTTTATGGTAATGTCTTCTTTGTTCTCCTGAGCAGAGATTGGCATTTTTGACTATGTCGTTTTTTGATTTTGGCATATTATGGTCGATAAATTTAACGCACTACATAATAATATGAATTTAAAATGGATATTTATTTTTGCTCAATTATGTCAAACTTTAATTAATCCTCTTTTTTTAATGGAAAAATAAAGTTATACTCTTTAAATTGATTTTTTGCTGTGGATGGAGGAATTAATTACTTAAATGGTCAGCTAAGTCATGGAAATAATGTAGCAAAGTCACTTTTATATTTAGGAGAGATTTATTTTTCATATTGTGCTTGTTCACTAAAAAGCACGTCAATAGCATGGTTGTGAACTTCTGATCCTTATATATGTCAATAACTAACTAATCACACTGATTATGACAGGATGGTTGAAGAAGCTAAGATGTACTACACCAAAGTTTCATAAAGTCCTCCTTGAAAATGATTTTGTTGGATCATAACAAGAAATCTAACATATCATTGCATATATGCTATATATCATTATATCTCAAAGGCCAAAGTTGAGATTAGAATGATGAGATTACTGATTGAATTTTTGGTATCAAACAAAACTAACAAGTACTTATTTTTAGCTTGAAATTCAGAAGCGCTAAACTTCACGAGCACACAGGATAAACAGAATAAGGTCCTCGAGAATTCTAGGAGTTATCAAAGATTGATTAGCAAAATTGTTTATAGCCACAGGGTACAATTATGATGTTGGGTATTAGATTATTACATAGTATATGATAATTGACATGAGGTTGTTCCCCTATGTTCAGTTAAGTTGAAGTAGATGTGATGATATAATTCATGTCTGTAAAAGAAAAAAAAGTTAAGTTGAAGTGATGTAGTAGTGCAAAAGATATATTTATTTTTTCCATCTTTCAACTGTAGCTTTTTTCCAAAGAGCTAAAATGCATGGCCTGTCAAATGATGGAAGCTCTCTTTCTTGAGAAGTTGCAAAGAAAGATGGAATGAGACCACCAACACTAGACATTTTTTCATCTCAACTCATGCTTATTAGTCGTTGATGTTGGTTTAAACTAGCTACTCTTGGAAGAGGTAATGTTATGCTAATTGTTATACTCCATCGTCTTACACAGAGTTGATATTTTATAATAAATCGATTTAAGTGAAAATTGAGCTTTTGTTAGTTGTTTGGTTGTCTTCGATATGATCCTTATGTGTTCAATGATATGCTATAAAAAAGGGATACATAAAGATCAAATAGTTTCCTACCAAGCAATGTTTCAAATTATATGTCTACTTGAAAGTAGTTTTAAATATGCAAACTTGTGCATAGCAGATTCTTATACCTTTTCTACAGCTCTTAAAGAAATCAAAGACGATGCTTCACATATTATGATGATACTGACCTTCCGTTACTAACGTCACATCCTTTAGAATGTTTAAGTATTCTTGCTATTAACAACTTTAGATTTTTGTAATTATTATTATTATTTCCTGTATTAGGTAGACGAATTATGGATTAGCTTCACAAGCTATTAGTGGTTCCAAGAGATAATCTCAGCTATCATAGATATGTCAAACCCAAAAATTATATTCCTTCTGCTTGTGATCCTTAACCACCCAAAGCTGCAAAGATATTTTCAATTCAAACTTTCATTTTAATATTTCTTCTTTCAAGATATTAAAGTACATTCCTTTTTTTCCGATTTATTCTTAAAAGTTCTTATTGCTTTCAGTGTGGTGGCAGCGAGAAGAGAGCAGGAAGGGTACAAATTTAGAGAAAGAAGTGCCAAAAGCACCAGATCCACAGGTGAGACGTCTCTTTTACCAATTAAAGAGATTTATGTGTTTAACTTCCCTTTTACTTATATACGTTATGGGATTTTAATTTAATTTGTTTGTCTGTTCGGTGTATATATTGTTCTACTGGAAGATCTGAAAAATATTGCAATGAGTCATTTTTATCTTTGTTGAGTCCTTTTATTATTATTATTATTATTATTATTATGACAGAGACTCTTCTACATGATTGCATTCACTTGCATCATTTAGATCTTCACATTCAATCTGTCCAGCAATTTGAGATCAGTGGGGATAGATATGCTTCCTGAATGGTTCAAACACCCACCTTGAGACACTATGAAACATCCATAGATGAAACACCAATTGTAAGCAATGACAAACAACATGGACATTAAAAGGCATTTTATGTTCGAGTTTATAGTGCTGGCCCAAAATATTATGATATCTTATTCATGAGTAATTTCACAATGAAAAGGTTACATTACTTTATATGTGTTAAATGTTGAATATAGTGATTGTTGAATAGAGTGATCCCTGCATGCAGCCAATAAAGTCTGGTTTTAATTGTTGTTTGACTTCAAAATAAGAGTCCAGTAGTGAGTCACTTTGATTATGTTATTGGCTAATGTACATGGTGATTGCACATTAAGATTCTTTTGATAAATTATTACTTCACATTATCATTCTTGAAGATCAAAGCCAAATGAACTCACCACTTTAATTGACTTACCTTATTACAATGTCTCTAACTTAGATTCTTATAATGGAGTTGAAAAGTTTGTTCTATGGCGCAAAATTTGTCATAAAAATTTGAAGAGGTGTTCCACTTATGTAATTTTGTACTTTCTGTGTGTTATTTAGTTATTAACTTTTCCAATGGAATCCAGTTTATTGGATATATTTTGGAACATATCAGTATCACGATTGAGGCTCTAATTTATATTTTCACCTTCTCTTTTACATTAACGTTTGTGATGTTTCTCAGCTTGTAAGTTAATTTTTAATGAAGGCTTATAGGATTTAGCTTCTATCGCTTGAAAATTTCAAGATTTTAATGATAATACACTGTTGATATGCAGGACTTTGCATGAATACACAATAACGAGATTGGCTTGTTATGAAAATGAAAGATTTTCGACTTGAACGCTAACCGATTCAAAAGACCAATTCCTCCAAGCTTTGCACTTTTTCAAACATTGTGAAAATATTAAGTGCACTTTGACTTTCTGTCATTGTCCATTGTATGTGAACATTCATTTTTTGTCTGGGTTAGATATGATTTGTTATTGTTTACTATTTCAGATTGATTTCCTAAGCTTTAAATATATGTGATGTATCTTGGATACTTGATTTCTATGATTGCAAAATAAAATATTTCGTTCTTTGTTTCCTTAACCCTGGACTTCTTTTGTTTTTGCATCTTAAAAGTTTGGGAGGTTTGATTTACATGGCAGATATTTTGTATTTTCAGTTTTTGTGTCTTCATGGTTGAGACTTCTAAATTTACATTACCTTGTAAATAAAGAGAAAGAGATCTGCTACCTGAAAATGTGAAAGGTTGGGCCCGTGCAAAGCACGGGCTAAGCCCGTCTAGTAAGGACAATAAAAGCTTCTGGTTCAACTTATTCAAAATCCTTCACATCGTTCGAAGTATAATCAATCACCGCTTCTGCTCCTAGCCGGCAATTACTGTCTTTTTGTTCAATGTTCCAGCTACTTTCCCTACATATCCCATTCCATCTTTTCCTGTTTCCACTACAACATCTTTTAACTTTAGCAGCTATTTCCCCAACATAGCACTGCACTCTTGATCTGTTTTGGAATGCTCTATTTTGCAATTGAAGCTGCCATGTCAGGGGAAGAAGTTTTTTGTTTCACCGGTTGTACTAATCTTCTCCTTAACAACAAAGAACGGAAGGGAAAAATATAATGTTTGCTCTGTCCAGGGAAAAAATAATTATTTGAAGTTTGAAAGAAAATATAAATCTTATATAAAATTGATAACAAATCTGCCTGAAGGAATGGTGGTATCGTGTACCAATATCATAATTGTCTTCGAACACAAGCCTGAATTCAGTTTTTATTGCTTGCTTCAGTTTGCCAATCCATCTCGCACCAAATCACCACTAAGAATCTATGTCTTCCACTTCCCATTAAACATCTCATCATGAACTTATAATAAGCAAAAGTGATGAAGATTACACATTACCGTAATTTTTATATGTAAGTATTAAAAATGACCACCACTAAGAATCTCTGTCTTCCACTTCCCATTATACATCTCATCATGATATAATAAGCAAAAGTGATGAAGATTGCACATTACAGTAGTTTTTATACTGTAGCAAAAGAGGTATCACGACCCGAATTTCCCACCTTCGGACCGTGATGGCGCCTAACATTTTATTTGCTAGGTAAGCCAACGTTAGAATAATATTAACCAATTTTTAAATAATCTTTACATTATTAATAATCAAGAAAACAAAAGCGGAAACAAAGTTTGAAATATAGTGAAATAATCCAAAAATGCGACGGTGTCTAAATACCATCCCAGAATTGGTATCACAAGTGCACGAATTTCTAGAATAAATACAAATAAAGGTGTGGATAAAATAAAACTGTCTGAAAATAAACACACAGCTAAAGTAAAAATAGACGGGGACTTCAGAACTGCGGACGCCATGCAGTTATACCTCAAGTCTCCTCTGGTAGCTGAAATCCGAGCAAGTCTACGGTACGCCGCTGGGACCAACTCCAAAATATTCACAAGAAGTGCAGAGTGTAGTATCAGTACAACCGACCCCATGTACTGGTAAGTGCTGAGCCTAACATCGACGAAGTAGTGACGAGGCTAAGGCAGGTCACTTACATTAACCTGTACGCGATATTAGTAACAACAACAATAATAGAAATAATTCAGGTAACTCATTTATAATAATTGAAGCCAACTCAGCAGTCATAACCAATTATCATTTCCATCAATTCTGTTGCAGCTTGCAACTCACTCTTACCATATATTCACACTCAATTCTGTTGCAGAGTGCAACCCGCTCTCACAATATATTCACATTCAATTCTGTTGCAGCGTGCAACCCGCTCTCACAATATATTCACATTAATCAAGTCTGTTGCGGCGTCCAACACGATCCCCCAATATATATATATGTATGTCGACTTTTAAATAAGTCTGTTGCGGCGAGCAACCCGATCCTCCAATATCGACTTTTAAATAAGTTTGTTGCGGCGTGCAACCCGATCCTCCAATATGGACTTTTAATAAGTCTGTTGCAGCGTGCAACCCGATCCTGCAGTATGGACTTTTAATAAGTCTGTTGCGGCGTGCAACCCGATCCTCCAATATGGACTTTTAATAAGTCTGTTGCGGCGTGCAACCCGATCCTCCAATATGGACTTTTAATAAGTCTGTTGCGGTGTGTAACCCGATCCTCCAATATGGACTTTTAATATGTCTGTTGCGGCGTGCAACCCGATCCTCCAATATGGACTTTTAATAAGTCTGTTGTGGCGTGCAACCCGATCCTCCAATATAGACTTTTAATAATTCTGTTGCGGCGTGCAACCATATCCTCCAATATATTCATTATAATCAATCATGTTGCGGTGTGCAACCCGCTCCTCCAACATATTCATTTATCAACTCTTATAGAAGAGATTTTTCCAATAAATATAACAATTAATATAAAATTATAAGACAACAAGCATTCAATAATTATGATTTAATCATGAAACAAAAAAAAAATGACAAATAGCAAATTATTATGGGAATCAGGGAGAAAATAGGAAGTTTAATATTTAATATGCTAAATGTCAAACAACAATTAAACACGTAACTCAAATAGCATGTAACAATTAATGAAGGAATTCAAGAATTAATATTTGACAAAGAATAGGAGAGAAACAATTATTATGATAATTAATTTATGATTTAAAACAATTTATGATTTTTCAAGTAAGCAGGCAAACAATTAATTTGACGACGTATAGACACTCGCCACCTCACCTATACGTCGTTTACATGCAATTCACATAACAAATAATTTAAGGGTTCTATTCCCTAGAGTCAAAGTTAACCACGACACTTACTTTGCTTTGCAAATTCCAATCAATTATTCAACCACAGTTTTTCCTTTTAAATTTATCTCCAAAAGCTTCAAATCTATTCATAAACAATTCGATATATTCAATACGAATATTAGGAATTAATTTTATATGAATTTACTAATTTTCCGAATAAAAATATGAAATTCATTAAAATATTCGGCAGTGGGACCCACGTCTCAAATTTTGGAAAAACTAACGAAATCTGAACACCCATTCCGAGACGAGTCCAACCATACAGAAATTATCCAATTCCGTTGTCAAATGGACCTTCAAATCTTAAATTTTTATTTTTGGAAGATTTTAGAAAAATCTGATTTTTCTTCCGTAAATTTACGGATTCATGATATAAACGAGTATGGAATCATGAAATATAATCAATATAGGATAAGGAATACTTACCCCAATATTTTTCTGTGAAAATCGCCCAAAAATCGCCTTAACCGAGCTCAAAAATGGGAAGGAGTTGAAAATGGGTCGAAACCCCATTTTCAGAACTTAAGTTATGTTTCTGGGATTTTTACCCTTCGCGTTCGCGAAGGTACTCTCGCGAACGTGAAGCACAACTTTGTGCTTTCCAACTTTTACTCTTCGCGAAAGCGAGGGCTACTTTGCGAACGCGAAGCTTGCCTGGCTTGGCCTTCGCGAACGCGAGACTCCCCTCGCGAACGCGAAGAAGGAAACCAGAAGCAGGTTTCTGCATTTTCCTCAAGTCCAAAAATGATTCGATAACCACCCGAAACCAACCCGAGCCCTCGGGGCTCCAAACCAAACATACACCCAAGTCCTAAAATATCATACGAACTTGCTCGCTCGATCGAATCGCCAAAATAACACCAAGAACTACGAATCGGACACCAAATCAAAGAAAATTTTTAAGAAAACTTTAAAACTTATATCTTTACAACCGGGTGTCCGAATCTCGTCAAATCAACTCCGATTCTTACCAAATTCGGCAGACAAGTCATAATATTATAGTGGACCTATACCGGGCTCCGGAACTAAAATACGGACCCGAGGTCAATAAATCCAACTTCAGTAATTTCTTAAAAATCATTAAGCTTTCAAGCTTTTAATTTTTCATCAAAATTCCATATCTCGGGTTAGGGGCCTCAGAATTCGATTCCGGGCATATGCCCAAGTCCTAAATCACAATACGGACCTACCGGAATTGTCAAAACACTGATCCGGGTCCGTTTGCTCAAAATATTAACCAAAGTCAACTCAGTTGAGTTTTAAAGCTCTATTTCTCATTTTAATCCATTTTTCACATAAAAACTTTTCGAAAAATTGTACGGACTGCGCACGCAAGTCGAGGAATTATACATGATGCTTTTCAAGGTCTTAGAATACAAAATTACTTATTAAATTTAAAGATGACATTTTGGGTCATCACATTCTCCACCTCTAAAACAAACGTTCGTCCTCGAACGGAGTTAGAAAAAGTACCTGAGCTGGAGAAAAGGTATGGATATTTACTTCTCATGTCCGACTCGGACTTCCAGGTAGATGCATCTACCGGCTGACCTCTCCATTGTACCCAAACTGAAGGATAACTCTTAGACCTCAACTGTCGGACCAGCCGGGCTTGAATAGCCACCAGCTCCTCCTCGTAAGTCAAATCTTTGTCCAACTGGACAGAGTTGAAATCTAATACATGGGAGGGATCACCATGATATTTTCGGAGCATAGACACATGGAACACCAAATGAACCGCTGATAAACTAGGTAGTAATGCAAGCATGTAGGCTACTTCACCCACCCTTTCAAGAATTTCAAAGGGTCCGATATACCTAGGGCTCAACTTGCCCTTCTTTCCGAACCTCATTACACCTTTCCTAGGTGAAACCCGGAGCAATATTCTTTCTCCAACCATGAATGCAATATCACAAACTTTACGGTCGGCATAACTCTTTTGCCTAGACTGAGCTGTGCAAAGTCGATCCTGAATAATCTTGACCTTATCCAAGGCATCCTGTACCAAATCGGTACCCAACAACTGAGCCTCTCCCGGTTTAAACCAACCAACTGGCGATCGGCATCACCTTCCGTATAATGACTCATATGGATCCATATGAATGCTCGACTGGTAGCTAGTATTATAAGCAAACTCCGCAAGTGGCAAGAAATGATCCCAAGAACCTCCAAAGTCTATAAAACAAGTGCGAAGCATATCTTCCAATATCTTAATAGTGCGCTCTGATTGTCCGTCTGTCTGTGGATGAAATGTTGCACTCACGTAACGACCCGGCCAGTCGTTTTGAATATTATAACCATATTCGCCCATTTACTACTCAATTTATGTCTTGCAATTGATTTATGACTTATCGGGTTAGTTGGTTCGGGTCCGGAAGGAACTCAGAGTGAAATAAGATACTTAGTCTCACAATTGAGAAATTTAAGTTAGAAAAGTGGACCGGATATGGATCTATGTGTAAATGACCTCGGAATTGAATTTTGATGATTACAATAGCTCCGTATGGTAATTTTGGACTTAGGAGCATGTCCGGAATATTATTTGGAAGTCCGTAGAGGAATTAGGCTTGAAATGTCGAAAGTTTAATTTTTGAGAAATTTGACCGGGGGATTGACTTATTGATATCGGGGTCAGAATCCGATTCTGAAAATTTGGAATACCTCTGTTATGTCATTTATGACTTGTGTGCAAAATTTTAGGTCAATCGGACGTGATTTGATAGGTTCCGAAGTCGTTTGTAGAAATTAGAAATTTCAAAGTTCATTAGGCTTGAATTGGGGTGTAATTCATGATTTTAGTATCGTTTGAGGTGATTTGAGGATTCGACTAAGTCCGTATGATATTTTAGGACTTGTTGGTATATTTGGTTGAGGTCCCTAGGGGCTTGGGATGATTTCGGATGGTTAATCAGAAGTTTGGAAGTTGGAAATTTCATAAGACTAAAGTTTCAAGTGAGTTCGCACAAGACCTAACTTCAAATAAGCATAACTCTCATGATACGAAGTGTTATATGATGAATTACCTATCAAATGAAAGATCTTTGAGTCTAGTTTCTAACGCTTCAAATCGTTTGTCATTTGGACATTTCTACAAAAGATATTGACCAAATTATCAAAGGCTGGAAAAAATGCAATTGTGCAACCAATTATGCGATCGCAAAACAGTTATGCGATCGCAAAACTGCTTCTGCTACCGCAAAACAGGTCGCAGAATGGACCAGAAGAGCCCAGTTTTAGGCGCCAATTTTGCGATCAGTTCTACGGCCCGCATACCCATTCTGCGGTCCATTATGTGATCGCAAACCTGCTTTCGGAGGGTTAATTTTTCTATTTTTATAACCCGACCCCATTTTGATAAATAGGCTTTGGGACTCATTTTGGAGAAAAAATCTGACATTTTAGAGATAAGGGAGAGTGTTTTAGAGAGAGGAAGAAGCTCAAGTGCTTTGTTCATCAAGATCTTGTTCAAGCTTTGAAATCCAACAAGGAAATATCACAAGATCTTCACCCAAGAAGTAAAGTTCTAACCCCTAGTCTTCAATTTCGAGTTTGGGTAAAGATAGGTGATTATGAGTATGATTCTTGGGTGTAATAGTATCATTTATACATATCAATAAGGTTTATGGAAAGATTGTTGACTTCAAATAGGTATAGGTTGGGTTGAAAATGGTAGAAATCTTCAAAGACTTTAATTGAAGATTTGAGGGTCGAGTTGATGTCGGAATTTGGTGAAATTTGAATGGTTAGACTCGGGAGAGGACAAGGATCAATATTCTGTCATTTTTCACTGGTTTCAAGACGTGGGCCCGGGGCCCGGGTTTTGGCCGATTTCGGAATTTTGGCCTATTTATGTAGTTTTTTCGTTGGAATTCGATTCTTTAGCCTATGTTGATAGTATTATTCTGATTATGGATAGATTTGGAGCTTTTAAAGACCGAGTCCAGAGACGAGGGCATCCCGGAGTAGGAGTTTTACGCTGTTAAGGTAAGTAACAGTTTTAACTCTGGCTTTGAGGGTATAAACCCGGAGATTTGACATCATGCGATTGTTTGGAAGTGATACCCATACAAGGTGACGAGCGTGTGGGTGTGCACCGCGAGGAATTGGGACTTGGTCCATCCCGTAAGGTTGTGAGGCCTAATGGCTATTATTTGTGGTTATGTGTTTATTTGTTGTTGAACTTATTTGCCTTCATGTTAGAAATCATGCTTAGGCTTTATTCATGCTCACATTATTTGTACTCGGTCATAGAAATTATTGTACATGTTTACCTCAGTCTCTATTATTTGCTAATATATGGTGATACTTGATGTGGGCTGTATTCCCTTATTTGTTGGTGATGATGAGGCTAGTGAGGTATTAATATTGATTGAGTGAGGCCGAGGGCTTGGTTGTGAGGATATTAATACCATAGCGCATGAGTTGTCCGCGTACCACGTGAGTTGACTATGCGGGTCCAGGTATTGATACCATAGCGCGTGAGTTGTCCGCATAGCATGTGAGTTGACCGTGAGGATCCAGGTATTGATATGATGTCACGTGAGTTGTCCGTGCTTAGCGCTTGGGCTTTGGGAGCCCCTCCGGAGTCTGTACACACCCCTAGTGAGCGCAGAGTGTTGAGTGTTTTGAGTATTGAGTGCTGAGTGCGAGTGATGAGTAATGGAGTGACACTGTTGTGAGGTTGTATTTATTTGTGTTGTTGCTGCATTTATCTGTTAAACTTCTTTGTGGCATTTACTGAGTTATAGAATTTACCTATTTATTTCTGTTTATTTTTAAATTATGAAAAATAAATAATTGGATTGTTTTACTTAGCTCGTCACTATTGCTCAGTTCCTTAGTTATTTCTATTACTTGCTGAGGTGGTTGTACTCATGCTACACCCTGCACTTTATGTGCAGATTCAGGTGACTTAGAGTGCGGTGATCGTTGTGTTCAGGCCGACTATCTGTGGAGATTGCAAGGTAGCTGCTAGCGTCTGCAGGACCTTGTTACTCATTTTATCATTTCTTCTTTTGGATTGTATTGACAGTTAGACAGTTTCATTTCTTAGTTCATAGATTTAGACGCTCATGACTTAGTGATACCCCGATGTTTGGGGCTTGTTTTCGTATTTCTAAAATTATATTTAGAGTTGATTTAGTTTATGAGAAATTCAATGTTGAAATGTTTTATTAAATTCTTATAATCGGTTTAATAGAAATATTTTGGGAAGTAGGCTTGCCTTGTAACACGATAGGCGCCATCACGACCATGATCAGATTTTGGGTCGTGACAACTCAACTCCACCCGCGTGCCTAACTCACGCTGTACAGCCCTCCAGAAATGTGAGGTAAACTGCGTACCTCGATCTGGAATAATAGACACGGGCACCCCGTGAAGGCGGACAATCTCACACATGTATATTTCAGCTATCCTCCCTGAGGAATAGGTAACTGCCACTGGAATGAAATGTGCTAACTTGGTCAACCTGTCTACAATGACCCAAACTGCGTCAAATTTTCTCTGAGTCCGTGGGAGCCCAACAACAAAATCCATAGTGATACGCTCCTACTTCCACTCAGGAATTTCTAATTTCTGAAGCAAACCACCAGGTCTCTGATGCTCGCACTTAACTTGCTGACAATTCAGACATCGAGCTACATATGCAACTATATCATTTTTCATCCCCCTCCACCAATAATATTACCGCAAATCTTGATACATTTTGGTAATACCTGGATGAATAGAATACCTGGAGCTGTGTGCCTCTTTAAGAATTAATTCACGAAGCCCATCCACATTAGGCACACAAATACGACCCTGCATTCGCAGAACTCCATCTTCCTTCACAGCAACTTGTTTGGCATCACCGTGCCGCACCGTGTCCTTAAGGACAAGTAAATGAGGATCATCATATTGCCTCTCTCTGATGCACTCATATAAAGAAGACCGAGCAACTGTGCAAGCTAGAATCCGACTGGGTTCTGAAATATCCTCACGAACTGATTAGCCAAAGTCTGAAAATCTGCAGCTAATGGCCTCTCACCAACCGGAATATACGCAAGACTGCCTATACTCACAGCCTTTCTACTCAAAGCATCGGTCACCACATTGGCCTTTCCGGGGTGATACAAAATGGAAATATCATAGTCTTTCAACAACTCCAACCATCTCCTCTGCCTCAAATTAAGATCTTTTTGTTTGAACAGATACTGAAGGTTGCGATGATCAGTAAATACCTCACACGAGACACCGTAGAGGTAATGCCTCCAAATCTTCAGCGTATGAACAATGGCTGCCAATTCTAAGTCATGGACAGGATAATTCTTCTCATGAACTTTCAACTGTCGCGTCGCATATGCAATTACCTTGCCATCTTGCATTAATACTGCACCAAGCCCAATGTGAGATGCGTCACAATATACCGTATACGATCCTGAACCTGTGGGTAATACCGACACTGACGTCGTAGTCAAAGCGGTCTTGAGCTTCTGAAAGCTCAACTCACACTCGTCTGACCATCTGAATGGGACACTTTTCTGGGTCAATCTGGTCTTAATAGTTGTTCATAATCAATTAGAGAATCGTCAATTAACTTCATGTTAACAAAAATCTCATTTCAAACCTTCACAATACTAATAACGAGATGCGAGGCATGAAGACCTCATAATTATTTACCCGAATTAACGAGTCACATTTAACGCCACCTGGGCGGGCACCTACCTCGTAGGTTACAACTCAATATTACAACACTTATTTGGCAAGTATGCACAGAGAATTTCATACGAATATTTTTTAAATAAGCCTAGCAGGCATGACTCCCTATTAGTACTATAGTACAAATTTAATTTTCACTAGGGAGAATTTAAACACAAGAATGTTTTTATCACAAGGATCTGGTCCTTATATAACTTCCACTGCAGCTCATAGCCCGGTTTAAACATATCAATTTATTTTAAAATACGAGGACCTCAGCCTCAATTCTGAATCACAAGCAATATGCACATCTTGCCAATCGAAACTTTCCATTTTCTCCTTTTAAATAACTTTCGTTAAACAAAATCACAACACATAATGAACCCCACACCGGTAAGGCATATAATTCACAATTTGTAATTAATTATCCGGAAATACATCAGAACATACCGAAATAAGTACCAGAAAGGCACCTTTATCCTCACAGATCTTATTAGAGTCCATCATGGAATGATAGGTGTAGTTATCTCCATAAAACCTCCCAACATAAGTAGACACATAAGTAGATTATAGAATTACGAAGCACACTCATAAGTGGGACACAATAGGAGGACTCGTCTTGATTCTCAGAACCGAATCAAGTTAAGGAAATTATTCCTTTATTTTAAATCGAGGTCGTACCTATAACAACACCATCTGAAGTAACGACCTCCACTATACCATAAAACAAATATAACAATGGATGGGTCGCCACCTCTAGGACGCCTTCTATCCGCCTGTCCTCCACCCTTAACTGGTCGTGTGGGTGGTGTAGTAACTGCAATGGGGCACGTAGCCTGAGTGCTTTGATGAAATATGCCTCTCACAAGTTTGGGACAATTTTCTCATGATGTGCATAGTATCGCCGTATTCATAACAACCCCTTTGCGGGTTTGGCTGCTCATATTGAGTCCGTGCCAGATGACTGGAATAACCATCGTAGTAAACTCATGTCGGTGGTACATTAAAAGAACTTACTGAAGCACCCCGGGTAATCCAATGTACGGACTGGGCTGTCCGACTGCCCGAGACCCTGCCATAATAATTTTTTTTCAGTAGAATCCACTGAATCCCCCAGAACTTTGAAGCGTCTTGGTCTCCTTATCTTGGCAATTTCTACCACTAGCGAAAATGAAGTATGAAGTATTAGTCTGTAGCTCCTGAGTCATACAAAATTTTACGATCATAATTAATTTCTTTAATGAGTCTGTGGACTGACTCTCTGGCTGTAGGAAGCAAAGTTGGAATATGACGGGCTAACTTATTGAACCCGATGGCATAGTATGACACCGTCATGGTGACATGACACAATCGTTCAAACCCTATGCGCCATGCATTACGGAGAGTCCGGGAAACAAACTCTTTCAAAATCATTTTTGAGAACCGAGACAAGTGGGCGGTGTTGTACTGACTGGTCTGCCCTCTTCATATGCTTGCCACGGACACCTGTGGAGAATTATCTCTCCCAAGACCAATTTCTTCTTTTGTTATGCTGACTCAACACTGTTAAGCTGACCCATTTCTTAACATACTCTTCGATTCTTCTCAGAGGTCACGAACCGTCGACGCACAACTGATACTGAGTGCGCAATGTCATACTCGAGTAGATACAAATGAATGTGAGATATAGGTTTCAAGCAAAATCAATGTCGCACGATAAGGAATGAAAGAAGTGATATTGTTCCTAAACTTTATAGCCTCTGAGAGATAAGTACAAACGTCTCCGTACCGATCCTTCAGACTCTACTAAGCATGCTCGTGACTCGTGAGACCTATATAACCTAGTGCTCTGATACCAACTGTCACGACCCGAATTTCCCACATTCGGACCGTGATGGCGCCTAACATTTCACTTGCTAGGCAAGCCAACGTTAGAATAATATTAATCAATTTTTAAACAATCTTTACATTATTAAAAATCAAGGAAACAAAAGCGGAAGCAAAGTTTGAAATATAGTGAAATAATCCAAAAATGCGACGGTGTCTAAATACAATCCCATAATTGGTGTCATAAGTACACGAGCTTCTAGAATAAATACAAATAAAGGTCTGAATAAAATAAAGCTGTCTGGAAATAAACACACAGCTAAAGTAAAAATAGACGGGGACTTCAGAACTGCGGACGCCATGCAGTTATACCTCAAGTCTTCTCTGGTAGCTGAAATCCGAGCAAGTCTACGGTACGCCACTGGGACAAACTCCAAAATCTGCACAAGAAGTGCAGAGTGTAGTATTAGTACAACCGACCCCATGTGCTGGTAAGTGTTGAGCCTAACATCGACGAAGTAGTGACGAGGCTAAGGCAGGCTACTTACATTAACTTGTACGCAATATTAATAACAACAACAATAATAGAAATAATTCAGGTAACTCATTTATAATAATTGAAGCCAACTCAGCAGTCATAACCAATTATCATTTTCATCAATTCTGTTGCAGCGTGCAACCCGCTCTTACCATATATTCATACTCAATTCTGTTGCAGCGTGCAACCCTCTCTCACAATATATTCACATTCAATTCTGTTGCAGCGTGCAACCCGCTCTCACAATATATTCACATTAATCAAGTCTGTTGCGGCGTACAACTCGATCCCCCAATATATATATATATATATATATATATATATATATATATATATATATATATATATATATATATATGTATGTCGACTTTTAAATAATCCTCCAATATATTCATTATAATCAATAATATTGCGGCGTGCAACCCGCTCCTCCAACATATTCATTTATCAACTCTTATAGAAGAGATTTTCCCAATAAATGTAATAATTAATATAAAATTATAAGACAACAAGTATTCAATAATTATGATTTAATCATGAAACAAAAAAAATGACAAATAGCAAATTATTATGGGAATCACGGAGAAAATAGGCAGTTTACTATTTAATATGCTAAATGTCAAATAACAATTAAACACATAATTCAAATAGCATGTAACAATTAACGCAGGAATTCAAGAATTAATATTTGACAAAGAATAAGAGAGAAATAATTATTATGATAATTAATTTATGATTTAAAACAATTTATGATTTTTCAAGTAAGTAGGCAAACAATTAATTTGACGACGTATAGACACTCGTCACCTAACCTATACGTCGTTCATATGCAATTCACATAACAAATAATTTAAGGGTTCTATTCCCTCAAGTCAAAGTTAACCACGACACTTACTTCGCTTTGCAAATTCCAATCAATTATTCAACCACAGTTTTTCCTTTTAAATTTGTCTCCAAAAGTTTCAAATCTATTCACAAACAATTCAATATATTCAATACGAATATTGAATAAATCTGATTTTTCTTCTATAAATTTACGGATTCATGATATAAACGAGTATGGAATCATGAAATATAATCAATATAGGATAAGGAACACTTACCCCAATATTTTCCCGTGAAAATTGCCCAAAAAGCGCCTTAACCGAGCTCAAAAACAGGAAGGAGTTGAAAATGGGTTGAAACCCCATTTTCAGAACTTAAGTTCTGTTTCTGGGATTTTTACCCTTCGCGTTCGCGAAGGTACTCTCGCGAACGCGAAGCACAACTTTGTGCTGTCCAACTTTTACTCTTCGCAAACGCGAGGGCTACTTCGCGAACGCGAAGCTTGCCTGGCTTGGCCTTCGCGAACGCGAGATTTCCCTCGCTAACGCGAAGAAGGAAACCAGAAGCAGGTTTCTGCATTTTCCTCAAGTCCAAAAATGATCCAATAACCACCCGAAACCAACCCGAGCCCTCGGGGCTCCAAACCAAACATGCACCCAAGTCCTAAAATATCATACGGACTTGCTCGCACGATCGAATCGCCAAAATAACACCAAGAGCTATGAATCAGACACCAAATCAAAGGAAATTTTCAAGAAAACTTTAAAACTTATATCTTTACAACCGGGTGTCCGAATCTCGTCAAATCAACTTCAATTCTCACCAAATTCGGCAGACAAGTCATAAATATTATAGTGGACCTATACCGGGCTCCGAAACCAAAATACGGACCCGAGATCAATAAATCCAACTTCAGTAATTTCTTAAAAATCATTAAGCTTCATCAAAATTCCATATCTCGGGTTAGGGACCTCGGAATTCGATTCCGGACATATACCCAAGTCCCAAATCAGGATACGGACCTACCAGAATTTTTAAAATACTGATCCGGGTCTGTTTGCTCAAAATATTGACCAAAGTCAACTCGATTAAGTTTTAAAGCTCTATTTCACATTTTAATTCATTTTTCACATAAAAACTTTTTGAAAAATTGTACGGACTGCGCACGAAAGTCGAGGAATTATACATGATACTTTTTGAGGTCTTAGAACACAAAATTACTTATTAAATTTAAAAATGACATTTTGGGTCATCGCAAGAGGTGTATGATAATAATTAGGCATTAAAAGTTAAAATTTAATACCTTCAAAGCCGATTAAAAGCGTTATAATACTTTCGTGAGAACAATTTGAATTAGCACAAAAATTGACAATTGCCAATCAATGGTCTAAATTAAATTGTACATTGCATTGTAAAAGCTTAAACCTATTCAAAAATTTGACACACCATGACAGTTAAATCTATTTTACTTACCAGTCAATGCTATATTTACGACTCGACAAAAATAAAAAATGGTGCAACAAAAACTGACAAACATTATACCTTTAATATGAGAATGATACTGGTATTTCCTCCATTCCAAAGAAGAGGCCGATTAGCCAGCATTCGAGAGCCATGAGGTAGTTTACTTCTCATTGTGATAGAAAGAGATTTTTGCATAAAATATATGTAACTAAGAAATTTCGCTTATTTATTAAACTATAAATTACCAATGTTCTTTTTTTTTTTTAGATATCTCATAAGTAGATGAGTACAAAAAAATATAAATGAAAACCATGTTACTGAATTACCATGGCTCCACTATGTTCAGTCAAACCATATTAGAGATGCCAGAGTTCATAGTTTCCTATTTGGCATGTGATGCCATGCCAGCCATCATACGCCCTGGGCTAAAAACAATGAGGATCTATGTGCAAATAGGAAATGTATTTACGTGACTCCCCCGTATTTCGAGCTACCTCTAGAGAACCCAATGCTTTGATGTCGATGTGTGTGCAGAAACTCTCCTTTTATGAAATTAGACATCTACTTATCAAGTAAAAGACAATAAAAGTCAGCAAAAATTACTTTTCTAATTTAGAAAAAAAAAAGATTTAAAACTTAGGGGTTCAACAATTTATTAATCTACATGCAGTGTATTCCAAAAAGATACAGTGTATGAAGACTAAACTAATTGGAACAGAAAGATTACCAAAAGTATTATTTTTCTGTCCAATTCAAAAGAAAGTCTATATATATATATATATGTTGAGCATTCTTACATTCTCATAAAAGGTCTCAATCCAAAAATAGAGGAATGCTTCAGCGTCAAAACAGAAGTCATGCTTCTCAACATAAGTTGTCAAGTCCACCTTCCATAATACAACTAAACATCTATTCCTCCCAAATATTTAAAAGTCAAATTAGACTTGTTCCAAAACAATCGATAAACGTCAAAGGAAGTCACTATGAGGTTGTTGATCTAGTTACCTTCTTAATATTAACATAACTTTTCTGTAATATTGTCACAATCCGAAATTTTTCACCTACGGAATTGTGATGGCGCCTAACATTTCACTTGCCAGACAAGCCAACGTTAGAGAATCATTAAACCATTTCCTTATTTCGATTCAGTAAATAACAATAATTAACTCAAATGAAAAATAATATGTACGAAATATCATAAAACTGTATTAATTACTACCACCCAGATCTGGAGTCACAATTCACGAACATTCTAGAATTTACTACAAGTAATAGTCTGAAAGAAATACAATTGTCTGAATGAAAAAAAGCAGTAGGACATATAAGATAGACGGGGACTTCAAGGTCTGTAAATGCTGACAGATCTATCTTGAGTCTCCGGACAGCGGACCAATAGCAAATCTCGATCAATCTGAGCCGGTATCAAAATCTGCACAGAAAGTGCAGAGTGCAGCATCAGTACAACCGACCCCATGTACTGGTAAGTGTCGAGCCTAACCTCGACGAAGTAGTGACGAGGCTAAGGCAAGGAACCTACAATCAATCTGTATAATTTAACAGTGTATACGCAAATAACAGGGATGAAGAACTAAACAGGAAATGTCGGGAGGGGAGACATACTGAGGGGAATACAAGATAAAGAACTACAACAGAATGATCACCGGAGCAGTCAATATACCATGAATCAACAGGAATAGTGAATACATTAAAGAAAAATGCATGGCATCACCCTTCGTGCTTTTACTCTCAATCTCACCATAAAATTAATATAAATGGCACGGCATCACCCTTCGTGCTTTTACTCTCATATCATGGCACAGCATCACCCTTCATGCATTAACACTCATAATATGACACGGCATCACCCTTCGTGCATTAACACTCACAATATGGCACGGGATCACCCTTCGTGCATTAACACTCACAATATGGTACGGCATCACCTTTCGTGCATTAACACTCTCCCTTACCATAATGCAATGCATAAATAACAACAGGGAGATAAAATAACAAGTACAAACCTTACTTCAACATTTGATTCCATAATATCAATCTCAACTTTGAAATAAAAACTTAATTATCACCAGAAAAATCCATAAACATAATAAGAACGATAATTTGGACAACACTAGTATAACACGTAGCAATTTGGCATAGTATAACACGTACTCGTCACCTCACATATACGCCGCTCACATGAATTTCACTTAGCAAATAATCTAAGGTTCAAAATTCCCTCAAGTCAGGGTTAGATACAACACTTACCTCGCTCCGAAGGCCACTTAATTCTCAATCACAGATTTTTCTTTGGAATTCACCTCCACACCACTCGTATCTATTCAAAAATGACTCAATAATATCAAATAATCAATTATATTGCATAAATTAAATTTTCAAATTTTTTCTCCAAAAAGTCGAAAAATCGACCCCGGGCCCGCTTGGTCAAAATCCGAGGTTCGGACCAAAATCTTTTTACCCATTCACCCCCGAGCCCGAATATGTAATTAGTTTTGGAATCCGACCTCAAATTGAGGTCTAAATCCCCATATTCTCGAAATCCCTATTTTCTACCCTAACCCCTAATTCTACCATAAAAATTCTAGATTTTAGGTTGAAAATTTAAGAAATGTAATGGGTAATTGAAAAAAAATGGTTTAGAATCACTTACCAATAATTTGGGGAAGGAATGACTCTTGAAAAATCTCCCCTCACCGTTTGGTTTTTGAGAAAAATGAGTTTTTTGGCAAAAATACCGTTTTGGATTTTGTTAAGTGCTAGGCGACAGTGTTCATCGCGTTCGCGAGAGCACTGTCGTGTTCGCGAAGTGTATGGGTTGCCAAGCCTTTGCGTTCGCGAGGCAGTGCTCGCGTTCGCGTAGGCTACCATTCCTTGGTCTTCGCGTTCGCGAGACATTGCTCGCGTTCGCGATGAGCTTGTCGCGTTCGCGAAGGGTAACGCCCCTATTGCTTCGCGTTCGCGAAGAAGAAATCCTCCGCTGCCCGGTTAACTCTTCGCGTTCGCGAGAGTACTTTCGCGAACGCGAAGAAGGACATGCCAGAACACAAATTCTGCAGAAAAACCAGATTTTCAAAGTCCAAAACATCTCGTGGCCTATCCGAAACTCACCCGAGCCTTCGGGGATCCAAACCAAACATGCACACAAGTCTAAAAATATTATACGAACTTGCTCGCACGGTCAAATCGCCAAAATAACACATAAAACTCTAAATTTAGCACCAATTCAAATGAAATTTTCAAGAATACTTTAAAACTTCTAATTTCTCAACTGGACGTCTGAATCACGTCAAATCAACTCCATTTCCCACCAAATTTCACAGACATGTCTTAAATATCATAATGAACCTGTACCGGGCTCTGAAACCAAAATACAGACCCGATACTAACAATGCCAAATATCAATCAATTCTTAAAAATAAATATTTTCCAAACTTTTAATTTTCATCAAAAATTCATAACTCAAGCTAGGGACCTCTAAATTCGATTCCGAACATACGCCCAGATCCCATAATTCGATACGTACCTATCGGGACCGTCAAAGCACGAATCCGGGCCCGTTTATCAAAAATGTTGATCGAAGTCAACAAAAATCAACTTTTAAGCTAAAAATTCTTATTTTCATTAGTTTTCAACATAAAAGCTTTCCGGAAACCTGCCCGGATTGCCCACGCAAATCGAAAAGGGTAAAAATAAAAATTTTAAGTCTTAAGAGTGCAGATTCGAGTTCTAAAACATAAGTTGACCTTTTGGGTCATCACAAATATTGAGGATTCAGAATTAGACAGTAGTAGGTAAATCAATTAATACAGATGGATTTTTAATATACACACACACATATATATATATATATAGAGAGAGAGAGAGAGAGAGAGAGAGAGAGAGAGAGAGATTCTTCTTTAATTATAACAAAAGTGTGCAAAGATATGGTTGTCATACCTGGATACCCTTCATCAACTTCATATTCTGTGTTATTTTGTAGCTGCCATGTTATGTATAAAATTTATGAGCGTAGTATATTGATCTAAGACAATTACTACTGCTACTTCTACTCCCCAGGTCATGTATAAGCTCTGCTAGAGAAGTTATCCCATTATTGCACACTCCACTTGTAGTCTATAAGATATACTAATTTGTCTATTCAGTTAAGACTTCAATGGAACACTGATGTTCTTTTCAATTTACTAAAGGGCGGCCCAGTACACTACTAACTCTTATTACATCATGATGGTACAATTACATACAACTTGAATCCATAATTCAATTCTTGGTAAACACCACTCAACAGTCTCCATTATTACATCATGATGGTACAATTCGTTAAAAGAACATCCAATCACGGATAGTATTTCGACTTATACTCCTAAGCTTACTACGCAACTATAAATATATTAAATAGATTATATTGTCACTCACATCTACATAGGAGGAACTCTTTCTTTACTTTCCACAGAATAATTTGTATTTTGGGGGTTCAAGATGCCATGTTATCATGTCTACAAAATATATTTTATATGCATCATTAATTGTATAACTAATAATCAACTTAACCAAATATTTTAATAAGAATAAATTATGGTAAAATATAAAAATATAAAATGCAGAATTTTAAAAGGGAAGACTTCATAAATGTTCTTATGTATATAAAATTTTGTTTTAAAGTAAAGGCAATAATATGCACAACTTTCCTAATAGCCAGTGAACAGAGAACTAACAGACTATTAGAATAATAAATAGTATGCTTCTCATTATTTGCTATGAGCAATTTTCTATATTATTACTTGGCACATTTCCTCAAACAGAATGAAGAATTTGAAAACGACTAAAACAGACATGTATAACGTGTCACTCATATATTAAAAAAAAACCAAACTCTTATTCCCACCTCCCTGAACCTCAATTTTGAGATATCCCGATAAACAAATAAACTAATTCGAAGAAATATATGCAATTAAAAGGAGAATATCTTCTCTACTTCTCTCACCTATTCACTATTTCAACATCTAAGTAGAAATATGCATGTTGGTCACTGAACCATGTCACAAGCCCATAGATTTATGGTTACATTCACTTGGCGTTTCTAAAATACTGTACTTCACAAAGGGTGTGTTTAAACATATATGGCGATGATGAAGACTTCCTTAAAGATCAGCAAAAATTGACAGGGCATCCAGTACACGAGACCAAAGGAATTCATGATTTTGGCTATAAGTTCAAGAATAAATCAATCATCTTAAAAATTAGTTTGAGTACTTGACTATCGACGGAAAATAACCTAACACTATAATTCCACTCCCTTCTACACTTTTCAACTTTTGAATTGCAACATAATGCTAAGAACTCGATTACTGTTGAACTTCTCCAAGCAACTTCATTTGATCAAGTCCTTTTTGAAGCTATAAAGACTTCATAACTTATACCTGAATTTTATATACCATCATTATCGCCAAAATTATTTTTTTACCCTTTTATATACAAAGTAGATGAACGATTATTAAATTTTTTACTCTAATGATCTTATTACTTATAACTTGCAACCAAAAGAATATATAAAAGGTATTTCAGAGATGCTAGTATAATCAAAGAATATATCTTTGGTAACAAAGTTTTTTTGCGTTATTTTTGATTCTGTTTGTAATATTCGCTTGCTGTGGAAAGTGGGTTTTTTAAAATTTTCCATGGAAAAGGATCCGAAAAGCTGGATTTAGTATGCCCTTTTGGAAGAAAGAAGAAGTGTGTTGAGGGTAGTTATTGTCGGATGAAAAGTGGGATTGTGGGAGTTCCAAAAAAGATGACTTATGTTGAGAATTGAAAAAGGTTTCGACTATATAACTGTTAGATGTAGCCTCTATCGATTTATGAATATTAAAAGCAGTTTTAGTTTGCACAGTTTGTACATTAATTATTTTTGAAATTCAAATTCAAATACTAATTTTACCTAACTTAACTAATTTATCCTAAAATTGCCACATGGAATTTTCTTAATGCAACACTTGGAAAATGCTCATGGCCGACTTCTTTCTTTTTATATTCTGTCTATTTCATTTCAGACAGTATTTGGAGTTTTGTATAATCTACTAGATGCTCATGCACTTGTGATACCGGGCCTTGGCACACACATTGGTAGAAGTTGGTATTTTATTATTTTCTTGGAATAAAAGTTTAACCAATGTACGTTTGACTTATTAGTTGGCTTGCCTAGCTGTAGTGTTGGGCGCCATCACGACCTACATGTGAAATTGGGTCGTGACACTACCGGGCTAGAATAGCCACCGGCTCCTCCTCGTAAGTCAAATCTTTGTCCAGCTGGACAGAGCTGAAATCTAACACATGGGAGGGATCACCATGATATTTTCGGAGCCTAGACACATAGAACACCGGATGAACCGCTGATAAACTAGGTGGTAATGCAAGCATGTAGACTACTTCACCCACCATTTCATAAATTTCAAAGGGTTCGATATACCTAGGGCTCAACTTGCCCTTCTTTCCGAACCTCATTACACCTTTCCTAGGTGTAACCCAGAGCAATATTCTTTCTCCAACCATGAATGCAATATCACGAACTTTACAGTCGGCATAACTCTTTTGCCTAGACTGAGCTGTGCGAAGTCGATCCTGAATAATCTTGACCTTATTCAAGGCATCCTGTACCAAATCGGTACCCAACAACCGAGCCTCTCCCGGTTCAAACCAACCAACTGGCGATCGGCATCGCCTTCAGTATAATGCCTCATATGGATCCATCTGAATGCTCGACTGGTAGCTAGTATTATAAACAAACTCCGCAAGTGGTAAAAAATGATCCCAAGAACCTCCAAAGTCTATAACCCAAGCGCGGAGCATATCTTCCAATATCTAAATAGTGCGCTCTGACTGTCCGTCTGTCTGTGGATGAAATGTTGTACTCATGTAACGACCCGACCAGTCATTTTAAATATTATAACCATGTTCCCCCATTTACTGCTCAATTTATGTCTAGCAATTAATTTATGACTTATCGGATTAGTTGGTTCGGGTCCGGAAGGAACTTGGAGTGAAATAAGACACTTAGTCTCATAATTAAAAATTTTAAGTTAGAAAAGTAGATCAGATATGGATCAATGTGTAAACAACCTCGAAATTGAATTTTGATAATTCCAATAGCTCCGTATGGCGATTTTGGACTTAGGAGCATGTCCGAAATATTATTTGGAAGTCCGTAGAGGAATTAGGCTTGAAATGCCGAAAGTTTAATTTTTGAGAAGATTGACCGGGGGTTGACTTTTTGATATCGGGATTAGAATCTGATTCTGAAAATTTGGAATACCTCTGTTATATCATTTATGACTTGTGTGCAAAATTTGAGGTCAATCGGACGTGATTTGATAGGTTCCGAAGTCGTTTGTAGAAATTAGAAATTTCAAAGTTCATTAGGCTTGAATTGGGGTATAATTCATGGTTTTAGTATCGTTTGAGGTGATTTGAGGATTCAACTAAATCCGTATGATATTTTAGGACTTGTTGGTATATTTGGTTGTGGTCCCTAGGGGCTTGGGATGATTTCGGATGGTTAATGAGAAGTTTGGAAGTTGGAAATTTAATAAGACTAAAGTTTCAAGTGAGTTCGCACAAGACCTAATTTCCAATGAACATAAATCTCATGATACGAAGTGTTATATGGTGTATTACCTATCAAATGAAAGATCTTTGAGTCTAGTTTCTAACGCTTCAAACCGTTCATCATTTGGACATTCCTACAAAATGTTATGACCAAATTACCAAAGGCTGGAAAAAATACAATTCTGCGACTAACTATGCGATCACAAAACAGTTATGCGATCGCAAAACTGCTTCTACAACCGCAAAACAGGTCGCAGAATGGACCAGAAGAGCCCAGTTTTAGGCGCCGATTTTGCGATCAGTTTTGCAGCCCGCATACCCATTCTGCGGTCCATTATGCGACCGCAGACCTGCTTTCGGGGGGCTAATTTTTTTATTTTCATAACCCGATCCCATTTTGATAAATAGGCTTTGGGACTCATTTTGGAGCAAAAATCTGACATTTTTAGAGAGAAGGGAGAGTGTTCTAGAGAGAGGAAGAAGCTCAAGTGCTTTGTTTATCAAGATCTTGTTCAAGTTTTGAAATCCAACAAGGAAATATCACAAGATCTTCACCCAAGAGGTAAGGTTCTAACCCCTAGTCTTCAATTTCGAGTTTGGATAAAGATGGGTGATTAAGAGTATGATTCTTGGGTGTAATAGTATCATTTATACATATCAATAAGGTTTATGAAAAGATTGTAGAGTTCAAATGGGTATAGATTGGGTTGAAAATGGTAGAAATCTTCAAAGACTTTAATTGAAGATTTGAGGGTCGAGTTGATGTCGGAATTTGGTGAAATTTATATGGTTAGACTCGGGAGAGGACAAGGATTAATATTCTGTTATTTTTGACTGGTTTCGAGACATGGGCCTGGAGGCCGGATTTTGGCCGATTTCGGAATTTTGGCCTATTTATGTAGTTTTTCCGTTGGGATTCGATTCTTTAGCCTTTGTTGATAGTATTATTCTGATTATGGATAGATTCAGAGCTTTTGAAGACTGAGTCCAAAGACGAGAGCATTCCGGAGTAGGATTTTTACGCTGTTAAGGTAAGTCACAGTTTTAACTCTGGCTTTGAGGGTATAAACCCGGAGATTTGACATTACGTGATTGTTTGGAAGTAATACCCACGCTAGGTGACGAGCGTGTGGGTGTGAACCGCGAGGAATTGGGACTTGGTCCGTCCCGTGAGGTTGTGAGGCCTAATGGCTATTATTTATGGTTATGTGTTTATTTGTTGTTGAACTTGTTTGCCTTCATGTTAGAAATCATACTTAGGCTTTATTCATGCTCACATTATTTGTACTCAGTCATAAAAATTATGGTACATGTTTACCTCAGTCTCTATTATTTGCTAATATGCAGTGATACTTGATGTGGGCTGTGTTCCCTTATTTGTTGGTGATGATGAGGCTAGTGAGGTATTGATATTGATTGAGTGAGGCCGAGGGCCTGGTTATGAGGATATTAATACCATAGCGCGTGAGTTGTCCGCGTAGCACGTGAGTTGACCATGCATATCAAGGTATTGATATGATGGTATGTGAGTTGTCCGTGCTTAGCGCTTGGGATTTGGGAGCCCCTCCGGAGTCTGTACACACCCCAGTGAGCGCAGAGTGTTGAGTGTTTTGATTATTGAGTGCTGAGTGCGAGTGAGGAGTGATGGAGTGACACTGCTGTGAGGTTGTATTTATTTGTGTTATTGCTGCATTTATTTGTTAAACTTCTTTGTGGAATTTACTGAGTTATGGAATTTACCTGTTTATTTTCGTTTATTTTTAAATTGTGAAAAATAAATAATTAGACTGTTTTACTTAGCTCGTCACTATTGCTCAGTTCCTTAGTTATTTTTGTTACTTGCTGAGGTAGTTGTACTCATGCTACACCCTACACTTTATGTGCAGATTCAGGTGAGTTAGAGTGCGGTGATCGTTGAGTTCAGACCGGCTATCTATGGAGATTGCAAGGTAGCTGCTAGCGTTCGCAGGACCTTGTTACTCCTTTTATCATTTCTTCTTTTGGATTGTATTGATTGTTAGACAGTTTCATTTCTTAGTTCATAGATTTAGACGCTCATGACTTAGTGACACCCCGATATTTGGGGCTCGTTTCCGTATTTCTAAAATTATATTTAGAGCTTGATTTAGTTTATGAGAAATTCAATGTTGAAATATTTTATTAAATTCTTATAATCGGTTTAGTAGAAATATTTTGGGAAGTAGGCTTGCCTTGTAATACGATAGGCGCCATCACGACCATGGTCAGATTTTGGGTCGTGACAAGTTGGTATCAGAGCCCAGGTTACATCGGTCTCACGAGTCATGAGCGGGTTTAGTAGAGTCTTGCGGATCGGTACGAAGACGTCTGTACTTATCTTCGAGAGGCTGCAGAACCTTTAGGAAAATTTCACACTCTTGAATTCTTATCGTGCGTTCTATGTATTCTAGTAACTAAACATCTGTATTTCATTCTCTCACATATGGTGAGGACTCGTGCTACCGGTCAAAAGGGTCAGCCACCAGTTCGGGCCGCGAGAGGTCGAGGCCGCGGTAGAGGCCGTGGTAGGGGCAGAGGTGCAGCCCGTACAGTAGCTAGGGCAGTACCTGTAGATCCACCGGTTATCCTAGATCAGGACCATGTTCCAGTTGTTGATACGCCAGCTCAGGCACCACCTGTGCCCATTGTGATTCCTGGCCTTCAGGAGGCCCTAACTCAGATTCTGACAGCGTGTACCGGCCTTACTATAAATATATTAAATAGATTATATTGTCACTCACATCGACATAGGAGGAACTCTTTCTTCACTTTCGACAGAATAATTTGTATTTTGGTGGTTCAAGATGCCATGTTTTCATGTCTACAAAATATATTTTACATGCATTATTAATTGTATTACTGATAATCAACTTAACCAAATATTTTAATAAGAATATATTATGGTAAAATATAAAAATATAAATGCAGAATTTTAAAGGGGAAGACTTCAGAAATGTTCTTATGTATATAAAATTTTGTTTTAAACTAAAGGCAATAATATGCACAACTTTCCTAATAGCCAGTAAACAGAGAACTAACAGACTATTAGAATAATAAATAGTATGCTTCTCATTATTTGCTATGAGCAATTTTCTATATTATTACCTCTGTTTTAAATAGCGTTTCTGGAGCGAGTCCCGGGGCGAGGCGTACCAAAAATGCCCCGGGGCAATGGTGTGGGGCGAAAGTCTCAAAAGGCGTACGCCCCATAATTTGGGGCGAGCCCCGTAATGCCCGGACGTTCGGGACGCATTTTTTTAGTAAGGAGTAAGCCCCAGAGACTTTTTCAAATTAAAACAAAATTTGTTGAATTAGTCATTCATATAATACCCAAATTCTCAAAAGTTAGTTTGGTAATTACTTAAAAGGTTTAAAAAGGAACTCAGAAGTATTAAATTTAAAAGTAAAGACCTTTTTTTATTGATTTAAGCCCTAATTCATGGTTTTTCCAATTTTTTTATCTTGTCCGCTAGTATGCTAATATCTCCCAAAAGCAACAGATATTTAATTTTTTTTGACAAATATAAAGAGAACTGCATTTTTCTTCATAGCAGCAAATTCAAAGTTCAAATTGCACGTTAATCATCCTTTTTGTTCTTCCATATAGAAAACTTTATTCTTTTAGATTCAAATTACTTGTGCTTGTAAGTAACGTATAATAGATTATTTTAATTAGTTTTTTGTGGGGATGAAGTACATATATATATAGTTTTCTTCAATTTTTATGCAATTTTACATGTTTATAAATATTAACTGCCATATTATTTTATAAAATATTAAAAATTAAATACCTATGGGGCTTACGCCCTGCTGAGGCATATGTAAAACGGCTCGCCTTACGCCCACGCCTTTTAAAACATTGATCATTACTTGGCACCTTTCTCAAACAGAATGAAGAATTTGGAAACGACTAAGACAGACATGTATAACGTGTTACTCATATATTTAAAAAAAAACAAACTCTAATTTCCACCTCCCTGAACCTCAATTTTGAGATATCCCGATAAACAAATAAACTAATTCGAAGAAATATATGCAATTAAAAAAGAAGAATATCTTCTCTACTTCTCTCACCTATTCACTATTTTAACATCAAAGTAGAAATATGCATGTTGGTCACTGAACCATGTCACAAGCCCATAGATTTATGGTTACATTCACTTGGCGTTTCTAAAATACTGTACTTCACAAAGGGTGTGTTTAAACATATATGTCGATGATGAAGACTTCCTTAAAGATCAGCAAAAATTGACAGGGCATCCAGTACACGAGACCAAAGGAATTCATGATTTTGGCTATAAGTTCAAGAATAAATCAATCATCTTAAAAGTTAGTTTGAGTACTTGACTATCGACGGGAAATAACCTAACACTATAATTCCACTCCCTTCTACACTTTTCAACTTTTGAATTGGAACATAATGCTAAGAACTCGATTACTGTTGAACTTCTCCAAGCAACTTCATTTGATCAAGTCCTTTTTGAAGCTATAAAGACTTCATAACTTATACCTGAATTTTATATACCATCATTATCGCCAAAATTATTTTTTTACCCATTTATATACAAAGTAGATGAACGATTATTAAATTTTTTACTCTAATGATCTTATTACTTATAACTTGCAACCAAAAGAATATATAAAAGGTATTTCAGAGATGCTAGTATAATCAAAGAACATACGTTTGGTAACAAAGTATTTTTGTATTATTTCTGATTCTGTATGTAATATTCGCTTGCTGTGGAAAGTGGATTTTTTAAAATTTTCCATGGAAAAGGATCCGAAATGCTGAATTTAGTATGCCCTTTTGGAAGAAAGAAGAAGTGTGTTGAGGGTAGTTATTGTCGGATGAAAAGTGGGATTGTGGGAGTTCCAAAAAAGATGACTTATGTTGAGAATTGAAAACGGTTTCGACTATATAACTGTTAGATGTAGCCTCTATCGATTTATGAATATTAAAAGCAGTTTTAGTTTGCACAGTTTGTACATTAATTATTTTTGAAATTCAAATTCAAATACTAATTTTACCTAACTTAACTAATTTATCCTAAAATTGCCATATGGCATTTTCTTAATGCAACACTTGGAAAATACTCATGGCTGACTTCTTTCTTTTTAAAAATAAATAAATAAATATATATATATATATATATATATATATATATATATATATATATATATATCAAATAAGTATTAAATATTATTTATTTAAAAGCTCTTTATTATTTACACACACAAATATTATTAAATTTATATTTTAATTTGTATAAAAGCATTTTTCCGACCGAATTCGGTCGGAAATATTGAATTATAATTATTTCGGTTAGTTAATTAAATATATATAATTTTTGTCTTGGGAGAAAAACAAAAAAATCAAACTTTCCGACCGAAATCGGTCGGAAATTCTGAAAATTTTTAATATATAATTATATTTGTACATTATATACAAGTATGACCAAATATTAAAGTTTGAAAAATTTTAATAAATAATTATTCTTGTACATTATATACAAGTATGACCAATTTTCGACCGATTTCGGTCGAAAATTTGGAATAATTTTAATAAATAATTATTTTTATACATTATATACAAGTATGACCAAATATTTGACCAATTTTCGATCGAAATCGGTCGAAAAGTTGGAAATTTTTAATAAATAATTATTTTTGTACATTTAAATACAAGTATGACCAAATATTTGACCAATTTCCGACCGAAATCGGTCGAAATTTTTATTTTTTTGCTGTCAGAAAATTTTTGTTGACTTTTGCGACCAAATACTCTTATTTCCGACCGATTTCGGTCGGAAAGCCTTGGACGAAAATCACCTGATTTCTAGTAGTGAGGGGGCATTTGTAGATAATTAAAATTTTACTAAATTTAAATCCATAAGAAATTTAAATTTTATCATAAAATAAATATTATGGGCTAGTATGATCGAGTCAATTATTTAAATCTATTTAAATTGATTTAAATAAAGGTCCAATATTTTATTGGGCTAGCCCATAGTTGGTCTTCTATCAAATGGGTCGGCCCATGAGCCTCAAGCCCAATGACCTACTAGGGCTTTCTTGGAGGCTACTCCATCCTACACCTATATAAAGGGGTCAAAGGAAAAGGCTAGAAGACAAGCAAGTAAGCAGAAGGAAAGTCTAAAGAAACTCTGAAGAATAGTATCAAAATCTTCATCCATATATGCAATCGTCGTCCATGGTCAAATTCCAAAGGTGAACTCAAATCATAAGCGGGCGGCCTCAAATCTTCCATTCGTGATAACCCAACAACAAATCCTAGTTCGTGACGAGCTTCAAGTTGTTCGTGACGCACAGCAAATTTAAAATCCGTCAAGTTCAAGATCAAGCTCTCAAGCTCTTGAACCATCATTCGTGAGGCGAAGAATCAGAGGACCACATCTTTTTAGATTCGAGATATTCTAGAGATTGTAACCCCATCACTTGAAATTGAATATAATATTTGTCGCTATATTTTTTGTCTTAATTATTATTTTTCAGGAACGAAATTTAATTGTTACAATATGCATAATATGATGTATCCAAATTTAATTTACGACGAATCTCATCGATCACTCTTTCAGTTACATCTTCATGCTGAATACTATTACTGAAACTATCCACCATTAAATATAAAATTATGTTGAAGAAGCAATAACCCTATCTGTCATTTGTTAAATTTATTTACACCTTTTCTTTTCGGATCCTACTTCATCCTTATGTAAATGACTATATTCCTTCTACAATAAAACTCTTTGATATTTTCGGCCCGGAAGGGTTGGTTGAGTTGAGTAAGTGATTTTTCACATGGGAGACCTGGGTGTTTGACCAAATATATATATCTTGGTTCAACCAATTATATTTGAATAAAGAAAAAGTCAATCTTAGCTAATGATAATATCCAAAAGATAAGGTTACCGGTTTTATGACAGATTATATGTATATTTGATCCAGTGGTAATGAATGTGTGCAATACAGTATTCAATGATCCAAAAAGATGGAAGATATCATTAGATAATAATAAATATCAATGAATGACACTTAAGTAAATAAAAATGTGTGAGTCACCCGAAAAGGGGTGAGATCTGTGAATATTCTTTCTGACAATGATGAATGATTGATGAGCCTTAAAAAACTCGGGGTTGTTACGTTCTTGGATCAAGTGGAATATGGTCAAATTCTCTCTATAAAGTCAATATCTTTTCTTACAAGTGAATCTCTCCCCCTCCCCTATCATTCCGTCTCTTTCTATTTATAGAAAATATGTTCCTACAAACCCTAATAGTATAAGTGCAGAGAATATCCACTAGAATATTCTCTTTTGTATTCTATCTTTAAACTAGCCGTTATAACTCTGTCCAAGATGCTCTACCTCGACTTTTTATCTACGATGACTTCACGACCTTGATCTTTGCTGACTCTTCGACCGCACCCTTCATCACTCCGAGGCTACTTCGACCTGGGTAGCTCTTTGCTAAGACTTACTGATAGCACGTGGCGGGCGATGAAGGCTATCATGGTGCTAATGTGGCTTGCCTATATCAAAGATATTTTTTGTCCCACACAGTTAGTCTGTGCGCTTATCGAGGTCGTCCTCGCCGGCGAGGTCGATGAGTGGATGATGCCATTTGTGGTCTAGCTTACCGAGCTGGCTATACAGGTCGTGGTCGTTGTAACGATCAGACAACGTGGCTCTCTTAGGGCCGCATATTTTGAATTCTTTGAATTTCTCGGAAAGTTTGTTGGAGTCATCTGGTCCAAGAGAAAGAGTGATGTCATGCGTCATGATGACGCCGTTTTCTGATGCATTGCATCAATTTACGCGTGATCCTTGATTGGTTATGTCGTTTCGATTTTCGTGCTAATTAATCACGGCCTGCCGTTACGATTTAGGTGCCCCTAAGTACACATATTCATATATTGGCCATGCAAATAGTTGTCATATTAGCAAAACGTTGGCAATCGCATATGCATCACAAGTTAATTCATTGGAAACTGATGTGTTGGAGTGTGAAATTAACTGGTCCAATAGTCCAGCGCCGAAATACAAAGCGAATAAAACTGTAAAAACCCCCCAAAGGACCCTTCAAAGTTCCGCATGTATATGCAGGACATGACCCATGTAAAGGAATAAACTAAAATGGCCTAGGTTTTTTGTCAATTCATGTTGACCAGAAGCTCCTTTCATTCCCTTTTCTATATAGTAGTAAAGTAATACCACTCGTCGTTTAAGGATAAGTCCTACCACGACAGTACTTGTAATATATATGTCATCTACTGGAAGGCCTGAATAAAGCGAGAAAAATAAACAAAAAAATTGAGTGGACATTAGTTTGGATTTGGATTAAGTTTTTTTCCTGGGAGTCTACCGTCCAATTTCAAGAGAAAATCCTGCTCAAATTACGATCGACTTGACAGTTGTCACATATTATGCTATCATATTGACGGGATTTGTGTAAGTTTGTGATAAGCTTTAATTTATCACGCGCTCATAGTTTGAAAATGATGCTTCTGTCGACTAGTCAATTGCATGCCCAAGAAAGTCGCTCCGTCAATTGTAGGCTAACTTCTCGATAGTTTTATTAGGATCGTAAAAAGCTTTATTTTGGTGACTTTCTGAACCTTCAATCTAATTTAATAAATGCATTATGAATTTAACTTATAGATAATGACAGTATAAAACTTTTACACTATCAATATAATTTAACATGGTGTAGTGGGATAATTTATTTTATTTTTCTAAGTTACTAATTCTATTTTTTTATGGATAGTTTCCACGATATATGCATAGATGCATAATATGATGTATCCAAATTTAATTTACGACGAATCTCATCGATCACTCTTTCAGTTACATCTTCATGCCGAATACTCTTACTGAAACTATCCACCATTAAATATAAATTATGTTGGTCACTAAACTTATTTGTCATATGTTAAATCCATTTACACCTTTTCTTTTCAGACCCTACTTCATCCTTATGTACATGACTATATTCCTTCTACAATTAAACTCTTTGATTTTTATTTACCTCCTTTAATTCTTGCCGATTCAGTAAATTACAACCATTTCATTTTTGAAACCTTGTTATTCCCCAATTTGAAAACGTAGCGCCGCATTTGGTTCACTATTTGTTTCCCTTTTTTTTCCCGTAATGATAAGTTCAATTTAGAGCTTTCCACTACAGTCCGACTAGCAATATCAATCGTACTTTAAAAAGCACATGATTCATATTTTCCACTAGTAATCATTATTCATTAGATCACAGGTCATTTAATTTGCTGCTCAAAAGGCCGTTATCCAAATTAATTTCGGCTCTTTCCTCTTAGATTTATATACCACTCGTCGTTTAAGGATAAGTCCTACAACGACAGTACTTGTAATATGTCATCTACTGGAACGCATGAATAAAGAGAGAAAAAATAAAAGAACAGAAAATTGAGTGGACATTAGTTTTGATTTGGATTAAGTTTTTTTCAAGGGAATTTACCGTCCAATTTCAAGAGAAAATCCTGCTCAAATTACGACTTGCCACATATTATGCTATCATATATTGATGGGATTTGTGATAAGCTTTAATTTATCACGAGCTCATAGTTTGAAAATGATGCTTCTGTCGACAACTCAATTGCATGCCCAAGAAAGTCGCTCCGTTAATTGTAAGCAAATTTAGAGTGTAATTTCTCTATAGTTTTATTAGGATCGTAAAAAGCTTTATTTTGGTGACTTTCTGAACCTTCTATCTAATTTAATAAACGCATTATAAATTTAACTTACACATAGTGGTGGTGTAAAATTTTTGCACCATTGATATATTTTAACATATTGTAGCAGGTAATCTATTTATTTTTCGGGTTACTAATTTCATCTTTTTATGAATAGTTTCAACAACAACAACAACAATAACCCAGTAAAATCCCACTAATGGGGTATGGGGAGGGTAGTGTGTATGCAGACCTTACCCCTACCCCAAAGGAGTAAAAAATTATTTCCGAAAGACCTTCGGCTCAAGAAAACAAAAAGACAAAAGGACAAAAGGAGACAATATTAGTATCACCACAACAATCATAGGAAAAATAGGAACACCATGAAATGCAGAAGAAAGATGCAAAGCAAAAGCGATAGCTAGTAAATAGGACATGCACTGAAAAGCAAATAGTAAAATACAACATTGTCACTAGCTATCTTAGACAAAAACCCTACCTGGCTAATCCCACAATGGTACGAAGTAAGTCAAGACTCAACTACATCCTAACCTACTACTCTAATACTCGATATCCACATCTTCCTATCAAGTGTCATGTCCTCGGAAATCTGGAGTCTCGCCATATCCTGTCTGATCGCCTCTCCCCAATACTTCTTAGGTCGCCCTCTACCTCTTCTCGTGCCCTCCACAACCAGCCGCTCACAACTCCGTACCGGAGCATCTGGGCTTCTCCTTTGAACATGTCCGAACCATCTAAGTCTCGCTTCCCGCATCTTGTCATCAATGGGAGCCACGTGCACCTTCTCCCGAATAACATTATTCCTAATCTTATCTATCCTAGTATGCCTGCACATCCACCTCAACATCCTCATTTGTACTACTTTCATCTTCTGGATATGTGAGTTCTTAACGGGCCAAGACTCAACTCCATACAACATGGCCGGTCTAACCACCGCTTTATAAAACTTACCTTTGAGTATTGGTGGCACTCTCTTGTCACACAGGAGAGTTTCCTGCGATTATTAATTCTTTGGGTGATCGATCTAATAGCATAAATTTTTTTTATACTGTCAATGCATATTAGTTAAGCTCTAAGTGAATAATTCATATGTGGTGTATACAGTACATTTATTAACAATAGCACCTCGAAATATTCAACTCAAAATCTGATCTATTCTGCAGACGAGCAAAACGACCCTTAGTAATTTTCTAATATGAATTTGACTCTAATACATGGAATAAGATCATTAAATTGATTGGTCAAAAATGTTGAAATTTAATTTAACTTTAATACATGAAAGATTACAATAATGGATGGTCAAAGGCATTGAAAATGTTACATAATATGAGGTGTATTATCATGAAAAGAAGCTTCAGGTTGAATAAAAGAAAGAAGCTTAGAATCGGTTTAAGGTCTTAGTCTTCCTTATAGCCAGTGGCGGTCACATATTGCTTTAAGTGGCCGTGTCTTCTAACATCAGTTTGAAATAATAGTAATTATAGCTTTATTAAAACTCCACAACTTGAACGCGAACCTATATATTGACAGGGTTGTAACAATAAGGCACCATTACTTATATTAAATTCATTTGACCGCGATTCGTGTGGTTATAAAAGATAGCAGTAAATATTTAGAAATAATATTTTTATACACTTAGCGGAAATAGAACAACTAACAATTTTCTTGTATATGCATATAATTTTTAATTCTTTTATATTGATTAAATAAAAAAGGTAATATTTTTACTGAAATTAGAATATTTTACTGCATATTTCATCATCAAACCTCTTTTCTAAAATAAAATAAAAATAAAAAGAATTTTTAAGTACCTTTTTCACTTTTAAATATAGGTATGTACATTTTCATATTCAAATTGAAGAAACAAAAAATAAAAACTAAAGAAACTAAAAACAAAAAGAAAGCAAAAATATTCAAGTGAAGTACATATTCACGTACTACTAAAAAATGAAACCCACAACACACAAATATGTGTTACGGTGACTCAAGTCTCCAACCGAAGGCAAATGAAGATAAGAACTCCATAGTAAGCAAAAAGTTACTATAATTTCGAGTAAACCCCGGCCTCTCACGAAGGGCTCGCACATTTTCATATCAATGGTAACAAAGATTTTTAGCAAAGACTCAGTTTATAGTATAATATCTTTCTGGATCATCCTTAACCTTAAGAAAACAAATAATAATGAATTAATAATGGAAAACAGTTTCCAGCAAGCTAAAATTCAGAGGTCATAAAGGCGTTCCAATAAACCATTCTCGACAAAATAATTTTTTTTTCAACTGGACAACTATTCTAGGCATGATTTGCTTCTGTTTCCATAGAAAAATTACAAGCTAACATATGTCAAATTAGAGATTGGAACAGCTATGTATAAATTGTATAGAGGAGTAAAAAATATGTTTAAAATATTTATCTTATATAGTTACCTTTCAGATGAAGATTTTTCACCAAAATGTGGATAAGCCTCGTCTGCCTACTCTCATCATCCAAAATATAATATTTTCTTCAAACAACACCTTCGCCCAGACAAAAAAATTCACAGTACTATTAATAAGGTGACATGAGAGGCCAAACGATAAGGTGACAGAAACTGAGGAAGATAAAGAGTTTTAAATCAAGAAAATAAAATATGTTAAGAAGTGAAAAATGTTAGAACTGGAAAGCCAAAAGATCAAATAGAATATCAATCGAATGGCCAACTCTCCTTGTCTTGTTTGGCTTATATCTATATACAAAGATTAAAGAATACATTGGAGTGGGAGAAGAGAGTAATTAGAGTAATTAAGGTGGGGATTGAGAAAGTGACTATTGGAATGCCTAGTAATGTAATAGGAGTAATATTTAGTGTAATTACACACTATTACACCTTAATAGACATTAATCATAGGAATTAAGGAAGGAAAAGAAAACCAAAATATTTAGTTATATTGGGGAATAAACCAAAAATAGGAGAAAATAGATAAATAGGATCCTTGGCCAAAGAAAGGTGCCAACTCATCTCCTATTTTTTCAACTTTATATATATATATATATATATATATATATATATATATAGAGAGAGAGATGAGTTTGCGTGGTCAACTATTAACCAGACATCAATAACTAGGTTAGATAAATTGACGTTTGCACAGTTTGTTACTCCCATATGGTAAAAAGATAAGAGTTAATTGAGGTATATATGTTGACTAACTAGTACTGTTTAATTAAAATAGTTTTATGGTATATATAAGCTTTGTATGTGTACCTATATTGATGAGTATAAATCCTAAAAGACTACATAAATATTATTCCCTCATTTTCACTTTATGTACTGTAATTCAAAGTATAAGTATTAAACTGACTAATTTTCGATATGAATGGTGCATAGAATATAAATTTATATATTTAAAATTTATATAAAGAATATTATAAACCAAAATGGTACAAAATTCAAAATATTAAAAAAAAAATACAATAGACTTGGCAAGAAAATATTATTTGACTCTCCATAATAGATGTATCACAAAAGTGGAACAAAGTACAAAATAATGAATAATTGACTAGTACTGTTTAATAAAAATCTTCATAATAAAAAGACATTTTTTCTTTTAGATGTGGGAAGACATTTTCTCGGCGCTATTCTGACAAATTGTCAGCCGCAGCCTACTTTCACGTTTCAATTTCGGCATAAGAAGCACGTGATGAAATTAATAATGAAGTGTAGCAAATTTCCTCTCTCGTGTCATTTTCTTTCCACAGATATAAATAGAGCCTTTTATCCCTCAAAATCAATCAAACCTCATTCACTCTTTCGGTTAGCTCCCTATCTTCCTTTTGATCACACTAATCACCTGCCAAAAAGATGTTTCTTTCCCTCTTACTTTCCTTCATTTTAGGGTTTCTTTCCTTCTCTTTTTTGTCTTTCTCCAAAAAACTTCATCTCAAATTCCGAAGAATCACTCCCATCTATGGCCCTTCCTCTTACCCAATCCTTGGCTGTCTTATTTCCTTTTACAAAAATCGTCAACGTCTATTGGATTGGTACACTGGACTTTTGGCTGAGTCACCTACACAAACCATTCTAGTTCAACGTTTTGGCGCACCTCGAACTATAATCACAGCCAATGCGAATAACGTCGAGCACATTCTCAAAACGAACTTTATTAATTATCCGAAAGGCCAGCCATTTACAGAGATATTAGGCGATTTTCTCGGGATGGGGATCTTCAACGTGGACGGCGAGCGATGGAACACACAGCGCAAATTGGCGAGCCACGAGTTCAGCACAAAGTCATTGAGGGAATTTGTGGTCAAAACTTTAGAAGAAGTAGTTGAGACGAGACTGATTCCATTGCTTGACCAAGCTGCAAAATCTACCAAAGTTGTGGACTTGCAGGACGTGCTTAGGCGTTTTGCATTCGACACTATTTGCAAGGTGTCACTCGGCACTGACCCACATTGCTTGGATGATCTTTCGCACGTGCCAGTTCTCGTTGAAGCGTTTGACAACGCTTCACAAGCGTGTGCCATGCGTGGGATGGCGCCTATATACGCGGTCTGGAAAAGCAAGAGAGCGCTCAATTTAGGATCCGAGAAGAAGCTGAAAGAAAACGTGAAACGTGTTCACTGTTGTATTAACGAGATCATAGAGAAAAAGAAACAAAAGATCAATGAAAATGAGGATCACAAAAACATGGATCTCCTCTCGAGGTTATTAATTGCTGGCCACGAGGATGAAGTGGTGAGAGATATGGTCATAAGTTTTTTAATGGCAGGAAGAGATACTACTTCTTCAGCCTTGACTTGGCTTTTTTGGTTAACTACCAAACATCACAAAGTCAAAAGCGAAATGATCAATGAAATAACGTCTATCAACAATGGCGATAAGGCACTCGAATTCGACGACTTGAAAGAGATGAAGTATTTACAAGCATGCTTGAATGAATCAATGAGGCTTTATCCGCCAGTGGCATGGGACTCAAAGCATGCGGCTAAAGATGACATTTTACCCGACGGTACAAGAATTCAAAAAGGGAATAGAGTGACTTATTTTCAGTACGGAATGGGTAGAATGGAGGAGATATGGGGAAAAGACAGACTTGAATTTAAACCGGATCGTTGGTTGGATGAAAATGGAGTGTCGAAAAGTGTTTGTCCATATAAATTTCCAGTGTTTCAAGCAGGTCCAAGGGTGTGTTTGGGAAAAGAAATGGCATTCACACAGATGAAGTATGTGTTGGCTTCAGTATTAAGGCGGTTCGAGATTAAACCGGTTAATGTAGATAAGCCGGTTTTTGTGCCTCTTTTAACTGCACATATGGCAGGTGGTTTTAATGTGCGAATTTATCACCGTGCATCGAATGAAATGTAAAACATTTAAAGCGATCAATTAGAATTAGATGCATGTTATTTGGCAATGAAAAATATAAACGGTACATCTGATATATAGCTTGATGCTTAGTGTGTGTTATGAATATTTTTTCCAAGGTAACTAGGATTAATGGGTAAAATCTTATCAGCAAATATGACACGTCTTATATAAACTCTTATTATTATACCATAATTAATTAATACACATTCCCAAATTAATTTATAATTATATCATGATAAATTGGTATGATATGATATAAATTAACAGTACTGGATTGGAGAAGTTTTTACTATTAGGAACTAACAACTTTTAGGAGACATAAATGCTGCATTCTGATGACTCGTATTGAATTAGTCGAACAAGAAGAAGAAGAGAAGTTCATTTTTATTGCTCGGGTAGGTGGTACTGCTGACATTTCTTGATTTTTTTACAAGAAAAAATTTATATGACTAATATACTAATCACAATCTTTTATTTTATTGTGTGACGCTCTAAGACTTTAACTTAGCTCCTTTATTTTATTAAAATATTTAAACTCATGTTGGATCGTTTTTAACACGATTAATTGACTTGATTATATATAGGTAAATTATGAATGTGTAAGTTTTAGCTTTAAAAATGATGTAACATTTTTTAAATATCTCTTATTCAGAAAAATATTACTCCTACTCTTCTTTATTTCTAATAAGTGTTGGCTCGCCTTTGAAGTACCGTTCCAATTAAAGATCAGACTGAAACTAATCAAATATTTTTATACTTTTTGGAAGAAAGAAAAAAATTAATGCCGTGGTTTCTGATTAATAGCTGGTCCAGCACTGTAGTAATGATAAGAATTAGACACGTGATATAATTTAGAGCATGTTCTTGGGTTTGTTTCGAAACTAAGAGAAGGAGTAAAATGCCGATAAAAACTTACCTGTACTTGATATTTACGCATATAACCAAATTTTTAAATGAAAGGATGAAACTTTTTTTTGGGGGGTATGTCGACATCAAGCTCTCATATTAATTAGATGTAATGATTGTAATGAAATGAGAAAAGAGGTCATGAATCATGATTAAAAGGTGGGTTACAAACCTAGCTAAAATCAGTAATGGTTAAGAATATCATGAAAAATATCTCTTTCCGTATGTTGGTGTGTACATAAAAAATAGAGCATTCAGTCTAATCTAATAAGAAGGGAACAATAATCCTCTTACCTAAATATATAAATTAACTATAAATGCTCTAGGACTAACCTTGAGTTTTAAAAGGGCGAAAAGCTATCATAATATTGTAATAATTACTTATCTAGATCTAATATTTACATCAAATTATATCAACTAACTAATCATGATAGAAGTGATTTAATCATTATAGAAGAATTAGTCAAATAGCCGTCACCTAATCTCTTAAACTCAAAATAACCAACTAATGTATAATATATATATTATACATTAGTTGGTTATTTTGAGTTTAAGAGATTAGGTAATTAATATATAATTATAATTATAATTATAATTATGTATAATTAATATATAATTAATATATACTGACTAAAAAAAATAAATATTAAATCTGGCCGGCTATTTTTGCAACAATTCCACATGAAAACACTTTGATTTTTCTTTACCTCTTTTCTTGCCAATTCGCCAATTTGAAAACGTTGTTGGATTTGGTTCACTAATTGCAGCATTATAACTAATACTCCTAGCACTACTTTCATATCAATGTAGTGCCTACTTAATTATGATCCTAATGAAGAAATATAGGCATGTGATTATTAGTAGTGTTTTAACTTATGAACTTTTATGGAAAGCCCTAACCCCACTTCCGAAAGACTTCCTTAATATCAGTGTACGTAGTGGCAATTAGGGGTGTATATGGACCAGATTTATTCGATTTTTATCAAAACCAAACCAAATCAACTACATCGGTTTGGATTGGTTTGGTTTTGTCAGATTTTTTGGGTTTTTCGAATTTTTTTGTTACATGAATATTTTTCAATCTTACTTTGTTAAAGTTATAGATAAAGTTTTGATAAGTGAATATATGTTTAGTAAAAATTTAAAAAATTGAATAATATATGATCTATTAAAATATTTTTATGGGAGAACTTTCTTAGTAACGCATGATAGTTATTTTCTTAGTTCTCTAACAATAATTTTTTTGTTAATGTACGCTTTCAAGGCAAACCGAATTTAATAATTAAACATAAAAATCAAGATGATACTTAAATAATAATATATTCTATTTAATTCTAAATCAAATTCGAAAAAGATATAAGAAATCTTGACATATGAATATGGAAGAACAAAGAGATGATTGACGCATTTCAGTAACACTTAATAAGAAAGTGATACAACTCATTAGTTATAGTAAATAAAAATAAATGCACTTTATAGTTCTATTAAATATTACATCTCATAAGAGGATCTCGAATATTTCTATATTTTTTAAAGAAAATTCAATATAAAGTCTTAAAAGTATATATAAAAATTATATATTTATATGTCGGTTTGGTTCGGATTTTTTTATTCAATACCAAACCAAATCAAACCAAACCTAGTCGGATTTTTTAATCGATTTTGTATAGGTCAAAATCTACCACCGAAAATTTAGGGCGAGGTAGCATCGAGGGAAGAGTCAATCGAGGTCGATCAAGAAACGGCAAAGCTCGTGGTCGGGATGTCAACAACTACGGAGGTCGAGCACCGTGAAAAGGGATATAACGGCTAAGTTTTAGAATAGTATAATAAGGAAAATATTTTAAAGAATATTTTGGGCACATGTACTATCAGGGTTTTTTTAGGGATATGTCCCATATAAAGAGGGAAAAGATAGGGAAAAAAGGGCATGTGATTTTTACTCGATAAGAATAGACTTCTGAGAAAGATTCTCTCTCTTGTAAAAGATATAAAGATTACCTTTTTATCAAGATTCTTGTTCATATCATTCCACACTTTTCCATCAGATCCGAGAATAGTCCAAACATTCTAGGATTTATCTGCCACTCATCATTGTCAGGAGGAACAATAATCTAGTTCGTTCATCATTGGGTGAACCACTTCTTCTATTTACTTAAATACCATTTATTGTCATTTATTGCTAGATACACCTCCATTATTACGCATAACGTTTAGAATATTTAATGTATGTTATTGTCAATCTCCCACTAGATTCGTTCCACATTATCCACGTGTTCTGAAATTGCATCTAGAGATATTATCATTAACTAGGCTTAACCCATTATTGCACAAACACTATAGTTTTAACTGAAAGTTATACCTTTTGGTCAAAATATTTGGCGCCATATGTGGGGATTTTCTAGTTAAATTTCTTAGTTTCCTCTAGATCTATAACTAACACAGGTTACTAGCGTAAAAAAGAAAAAGGCGAGAATAAGATCTCCTTTCTTTGCATATATTAATCCAATATGGCAGGTAACAGGGAAGAAAGGATGAGAATAACGAGTGACCTCCCAACCAATCTCATGAACATCATCAACGAGAGTTGTGCAACAGCAGACGGAGACGCAACGCCCAACGCCTCCCCTGGACGAGATAGATCACCCCCTTCAGTGCAGCATCACAAAATCTCTTGGTAAGGGAGCCTCTAAATCCGTGGTGGATGAGACGCCCCCAGCTGTAAAAAGCTCCTTGAGGCTTGGCTAACCGACACGCTAACCAACGTCCTCCGTAAGCCTACTCGGGACCCGGCTATAGAAAATGCAAGTGCTTGCGCTGTACTACCAGAGGACGAACAACATGACCAACCTCCTCTAACAATAGGTATTACTCACAATGTAAATAATAGTACAGGTGACGACTCTCTCGCAATCGTTCTGAAAAGGATGGAGGAAATAGAGAATGAGAACAAAGCACTTCAAGAACAAATGAGAGAATATCAAGAAAGGGTCGATAAGATACCGGGCGCCCCCAAGCTCTTGCCGAAGAGAGATGTCGGGCGGTTCGTCGAGCAGCCAAATAGTGATGGCGCCGCCCTGCATGCCATACCAAAAACTTTTAAAATGCCGCCCCATCTGAAAATATATGACGGCGCGACCAACCCCGAAGACCATGTGACTCACTATGTCACCGCCGTGAAAGGAAATGATCTCGCCAAGGAATAGGTATCCTCTATTTTGTTGAAAATATTAGGCGAGACCCTCACGGGAGGAGCATTGACATGGTACTCACAGGTGCCTGCACGTTCCATCGAAACTTTCGAAGAAATAGCCGAATAGTTCGTAACGGCCCATGCTGGGGCAAAGATGGCCGAGGTGCGAGAGTAAGCGACATATTTTCTATTAAACAATCCCCGGGAGAGGGATTGAGGGACTTCCTTGCTTGGTTCAACCGAGTAAGGATGACCTTGCCAAATGTATCAGAAGGGATGGCGATTGCAGCCTTTCAGAACAGGCTGAGTAGACACGGTTCAAGGGCAACAAGAAAGTTGTTAAGTCGGCTCATGAAGTACCCTCCAACCACTTGGGATGAAATACATAACGCATATTGTGCCGAGGTTCGAGGGGACGAGGACGACCTCAATGGATCGACTCATTGATTGACCTCGGTACAGGCTGAATCCAAAAACAATCAAAGGAATGATAATAGAACGGACCTCGCAACTCCGTGATCCAATAGGGAACGACATCTACCATATGTTAGAGCTGCCACTACATCCTCCTCCCGCCATGAAGAGGGCCCACGCAGATCAATGGCATGGACTCACCGGAACGAAAGAGGTATGCCCCATTTACTATCCGCTCACAATTTTTGTGTGTCACCTACAGAAATAGTCTACGCCATGGAGAAGCTCGGACCAAAGGTGAAATGGCCGCAAAAGATAAGGTCAGACCCGAGTACAAGAAAATCGGACGCCCTTTGCGAGTTCCACCAAGAGCGAGGGCACAAAACCGAGGATTGCATCGCCCTAAGACAGGAGTTAGTAAACATGCTACGTCAGGGACATCTCAAAGAGTTGCTGAGTGACCGGGGAAGAACCAACTTTGCTAGAGGTCGTGAACAACATTAAGAACCGCCAAAACTGCCCTCGTCGACCCGCACCATCCACATGATCATTGGCGGCGGCGATGATGCTTCCATCAACAATATGAAGTTCACCACAACCCACAAGCTCAAGCGATCAATCACTCATGAATGGTATGATGAACTCGAAGAAAGTATCATCTTCGATAAGTCAGATACCCATGGTTTGGCTTTCCCTCACTATGATGCCTTTGTTATCACTTTAGGAATTTTAGATACCGCTGTGAGACGCATTATGGTAGATAATGAGAGCGGCGCGTGCATTATCCACCCTCTAGTACTTGCATAAACAAGCGAACATCCGACAAAATCACACTCCCAGTCTTGGCCGGTGGCATTACTCTGGAAACCACGTTCCATATCATGGACCAAGACACAGCGTAAAATGCCATAATAGGGCGACCATGGATACACAACATGAGAGCTATCCCTTCTAGCTTGTACCAAGTCATCAAGTTCCCAACTCCGTAGGGAATATTCCGTATACGATGGGAACATCGCACATCCTGGGAATGCTACCACATCGCCCTAGACTGTACGGTCACTCAACAAATGAAGGACAAAGAAAAAAAGGCATAGCAATCAACTAGGTCGAGGTCGATATGTGATGATAGCGAGGACGTCATCAAAGATCCCGATACGGTTAAAGCCGCGGAATCGACCATAGAAAACATCGACCCCGTCCGATTAGACAGCAACGATCACAGTGTGCAGAATGAAACCTCCGACATCGACTACTTGAGAGAACCTCCGACATACTCAGGCGGTACAGAATGAAACTGAACCCCAAGAAGTGTGCATTCGGCGTGTCCTCAAGACAACTTTTAGGTTTCCTGGTATCGCAGTGAGGTATCAAGGTCAACCCTGATCAAATTAAATCTATTGAAGAGATACCAGAGCACCTGACCACTAAAAACCAGGTTCAGAGGTTGACCAGTCGTATCGCCGCCCTTTCAAGGTTCATTTCATGATCGTCGGATAGGTGCCATAAATTCTTCAGCGTACTCAAGAAAGATAACAGCCTCCAATGGACTTTTGAGTGTGTCCAAGCCTTGAAGGAGTTAAAAGCATATTTGTCATCGCCCCCATTGATCTCAAAACCAGAATTAGAGGAACGCCTCTTCATCTACCTCACTTTTTCCGAAGTAGCTGTGAGTGTCGTCCTGGTCAGAGAAAATAAAGGTACGCAGTCTCCCATCTATTACATTAGCAAAACACTAATCGATGCCGAGACGCGATATCCTCACCTTGAAAAACTAGCCCTGGCTTTAGTCGTAGCTTCACGAAAGCTTAGACCATATTTCCAGTGCTATCCCATCTCGGTCGTCATGACTTTTCCCCTAAGAAGTATTTTACACAAACCTGAGCTATCGGGCAGGTTGGCCAAATGGGCCATCGAACTAAGCGAGCATGATATCACATATCAACCGCGAACAACGATAAAATCACAAGTTCTTGCTGACTTCGTCGCCGACTTCAGCGCAAAAATAATGCATGAAGTTGAAAGAGCGATTGCCCACGCTTCTCCCTAAATACAGGACCTCTGGGTCCTGTACACTGACGGCGCGTCCAATGCGTCAGGGTCCGGACTGAGGCTCGAACTTGAGGTTCCGACCGGCAAAGTGATTCGCCAGTCCCTAAGGTGCCAGGGCATGACTAACAACGAGGCCGAGTATGAGGTCGTAATTGCAGGGTTAAGACTAGCACTCAAATACGGGGCAAAACGACTTAGGTTATGCCACAATTCCCAACTCGTTGTCAACCAACTCACAGGGACTTTCCAAATCAAGGAACAAATGCTAAAAAAATACCAGACCGAAATCTGCAAGATGCTGCACAAATTCGACGAATGTTAACTCGACCAGATCCCTCAAGCAAAAAACACCGAGGCAGACGGCCTCACCAAATTAGCCCCAGCCACCAAAAAATTACAATTGGAGATAGAAGTGTGGTCCACCTTCTCAATTCATCGATAAACCAAATCAAGGTAAAAACCATAAACCTGACTTGGGATTGGCCCAACCGTATTATTACATACTTGAAGGATGGCGTACTCCCAAATGATTAAAAAAAAGGTGAAAAACTGTGAATGCAAGCAGTTAGGTACAACATCAGTCACAATGACTTGTACAAGAGAACGTACGGCGGCCTTATAGTGAAATGCTTGGGCCCAAATCAAATGTGGCGCGTCCTCGAAGAGGTCCATGAAGGCCATTGTGGAGCTCATTCCGACAATCGGGCTTTAGTCAGATGCCTCATACGGGCAGGGTATTACTGGCCCACCATGAAAAAAGAGGCCATGGACTTCGTGAAAAAATACGAACAATGCCAAAAGTACGCTCCAATGATTCACCAAATAGGCGAGCACCTCCACTCAGTCACTTCTCCTCGGCCATTTATCAAATGGGGAATGAACATGGAAGGCCCCCTCCCGGCAGGGAGAGGTAACATGCGATTTCTTTTAGTTTTAACTGACTATTTCTCTAAATGGGTAGAAGCACGAGCATTCGCCAAAATACGTGAACAAGAAGTGATCACCTTCATATGAAAAAATATTTTGTGCCGGTTCGACCTCCCCAAAGAGATCAGCTGCGACAACCGACCCCAATTTACAGGAAAGAAGGTCACTGAATTTTTTTAGAAGTGGTATATCAAAATAATATTCTCAACGCCATACCACCCCGCGGGCAACGGACAAGTAGAATCCTCCAACAAGTCGATACTGAACAGCATGAAGAAAAAACTTGAAGACGCCAAAGGGCTATGGCGGGAAATATTACCAGAAGTACTCTAGGCCTACCGAACACTGCCGAAGACAAGCACATGAGAGACACCTTACTCTCCAGCCTAAGATACTCCCACGAGAACGGACCAAGGAATGACGAAAACAGAAGGCAAGAGCTCGACGAAGTCGAAGAATGACGAGACATGGACTACATAAGGATGGTCGCCCAAAAATAACAAGCATAATGCTATTATAACAAGAAGGCAAAGGTCAGGCCGCTCAAAGTCGGGGACTACATGCTTAAAGCCAAAACACAAGCCAGCAAAGACCCACGGGAAGGCAAAGTAGGAACAAATTAGGACGGCCCATACAAAATCACGGCAACAGCAAACAAAGGATCATTCCAACTAGAAACAATGGAAGAAAAGCTACTACCAAACAACTGGAATATTACCCACCTCAAGTACTTCAACTTCTAAGAGGTAAAGCATCCCCCAAAATCGTACTCTTTTTTTCCTCACTTGAGTTTTTTCCCAATTGGGTTTTATCAAGGAGGTTTTTAATGAGGCGACGAAGGGGACACTTCAAGTCGAAGTACGAAAAAATGGAGGCCCGGGATGGCTAATTCATTGCCCGACCTCTCAATCCTTCTCTAGGACGACCAATGAAGGAACTAGATAGACTGGGACTGGAACGCCAACAAACACATGAAAATTTGTAAATTTCTCCTAGTGTATGAACATAGCAACAATGCATGAAATTTATTCCTATCTCTCTAAATGCACAACCAAGGCAACAATGCCTAAAGCTTATGATGTTGACAAACTCAGCACCTAGAAGCATATCTTTCCAAACATAGGTTATGTTCGACCTTGTTCGAACTAATACCTAATGGACCTCGGCCTTAATCAAACATAGGTTATGTTCAACCTTGTTCGAACTAATGCCTAATGGCCCTCGTCCATAGTCAAAAATAGGTTATGTTCGACCTTTCGAACTAACACCTAATGGCCCTCGGCCATAATCAAACATAGGTTATGTTCGACCTTGTTCGAACTAGCGCCTAATGGCCCTCGGCCATAGTCAAACATAGGTTATGTTTGAACTTGTTCGAACTAACACCTAATGGCCCTCGACCATAATAAAATATATGTTATGTTCGACCTTGTTCGAACTAACGCCTAATGGCCCTCGGCCATAGTCAAACATATGTTATGTTCGACCTTGTTCGAATGAACACCTAATGTCCCTCGACCATATTCAAACATAGGTTGTGTTCTACCTTATTCGAACTAACACCTAATGGCCATCGTCCATAGTCAAACATAGGTTATATTCGACCTTGTTCGAACTAACACCAACTCGCCCTCGGCCATAATTAAACATATGATATATTCGACCTTGTCCGAACCAACACCTACAGGCCCTCGGCCATAGTTAAACATAGGAGATGTTCGACCTTATTCGAACTAAGTGATTACGACTAAGAAAATTAAGGCAATCAAGTGACAAAAGCAAAAAACATACAAGTACGAACCACAAGAAGAGAATAAGGTAAAAATAACAAAGTTGACATTTCATACTTAGAATATTTTTACAAAGGCTCATAAAGACGCCTACAAAATACACGCAAGTTTGCAGCAAAAACAAGTAGGAAAAGCTACTGGTCGCCGCTAGGCCCATCAGTGCCATCGGCTCGACCATCTGGTCCATATCCATCCACACCACCGCCCTCTGGGTTATGCCTCCTCATACCAGGCATCCTCTTCGATCTGGTCTGAATCTTGAAGGTTGAGGCACTCCATAGTATAAAAAGGGAAATATTTTAAAGAATATTCTGGGCACATATACTATTAGGGTTTTTTAGGGATATGTCCCATATAAAGAGGGAAAAGATAGGGAAAAAGGGGCATGTGATTTTTACTCGATAAGAATAGACTTCTGAGAAAGATTCTCTCTCTTGTAAAAGATATAAAGATTACCTTTTTATCAAGATTCTTGTTCATATCATTCCATACTTTTCCATCAGATATGAGAATAGTCCAAACATTCTAAGATTTATCTGCCACTCATCATTGTCAGGAGGAACAATAATCTAGTTCGTTCATCATTGGGTGAACCACTTCTTCTATTTACTTAAATACCATTTATTGTCATTTATTGCTAGATACACCTCCATTATTACGCATAACTTTTAGAATATTTAATGTATGTTATTGTCAATCTCCCACTAGATTCGTTCCACATTATCCACGTGTTCTGAAATTGCATCTAGAGATATTATCATTAACTGGGCTTAACCTATTATTGCACAAACACTATAGTTTTAACCTAAAGTTATACCTGGTCAAACAATTTGGCGCCGTTTGTGGGGATTTCCTAGTTAAATTTATTAGTTTCCTTTAGATCTATAACTAACACAGGTCACTAGCGTAAAAAAGAAAAAGGCGAGAACAAGATCTCCTTTCTTTGCATGTACTAGTCCAATATGGCAGGACGAGAATAATGAGTGACCTCCCAACTAATCTCATGAACATCATCAACGAGAGTTGTGAAACAGTAGACGGAGACGCAACGCCCAACACCTCCCCTGGACGAGATAGATCACCCCCCTCAGTGTAGCATCACAAATTCTCTTGGTAAGGGAGCCTCTAAATCTGTGGTGGAGGAGGCGCCCCCAGCTGTAAAAAAGCTCCTTGAGGCTTGGCTAACCAACGCGCTAGCCAATGTCCTCCGTAAGCCTGCTCGGGACCCGGCTATAGAAAATACAAGTGCTTGCGTTGCACTACCAGTGGACGAACAACATGACCAACCTCCTCTAACAACAGGTATTACTCATAATGTAATTAATAGTGCAGGTGACGACTCTCTCGCAGTCGTTCTGAAAAGGTTGGAGGAAATAGAGAATGAGAACAAACCACTTTAAGAACAAATGAGAGAATATCAAGAAAGGGTCGATAAGATACCGGGCACCCCCAAGCTCTTGCCGAAGAGGGATGCCGGGCGGTTCGTCGAGCAGCCGTATAGTGATGGCGCCGCCCCGCATGCCATACCAAAAACTTTAAAATGCCGCCCCATCTGAAAATATATGATGGCACGACCAACCCCGAAGACCATGTGACTCACTACGTCACCATCATGAAATGAAATGATCTCGTCAAGGAATAGGTATCCTCCATTTTGTTGAAAATATTCGGCGAGACACTCACAGAAGGAGCATTGACATGGTACTCACACTTGCCCGCATGTTCCATCGAAACTTTCGAAGAAATGGACGACAAGTTCGTAACGGCCCATGCTGGGGCCAAGAAGGCCGAGGCGAGAGTAAGTGATATATTTGCTATTAAACAATCTCCGGGAGAGGGATTGAGGGACTTCTTTGCTTGGTTCAACAGAGTAAGGATGACCTTGCCAAACGTATCGGAAGAGATGTCGATTACAGCCTTTTAGAACGGGCTGAGTAGATAGGGTTCAAGGGCAACAAGAAAGTTGTTAAGCTAGCTCATGAAGTACCCTCCAACCACTTGGGATGAAATACATAACGCATATTATGCCGAGGTTCGAGGGGACGAGGACGACCTCAATGGACTGACTCATCGATTGACCTTGGTACAGGCTGAATCCAAAAAAAATTGAAGGAATGATATCAGAACGGACCTTGCAACTCCACGATCCAACAAGGAACGACATCTACCATATGTCAGAGCTGCCACTACATCCTCCTCCCGCCATGAAGAGGGCCCACACAGATCAAGGACAGGGACTAACCTGAACGAAAGAGGTATGCCTCATTTACTATTAGCTCACAATTTTTGTTTGTCACCTATAGAAATTGTCTATGCCATGGAGAAGCTCGGACCAAAGGTGAAGTGGCCGCAAAAGATAAGGTCAGACCCGCGTACAAGAAAATCGAACGCCTTTTGCGAGTTCCACCAAGAGCGAGGGCACAAAACCGAGGATTGCATCGCCCTAAGAGAGGAGTTAGTAAACATGCTACGTCAGGGATATCTCAAAGAGTTTGCTGAGCGACCGGGGAAGAACTAACTTTGCTAGAGGTCGTGAACAACATTAAGGACTGCCAAAACTGCCCTCGTCGACCCGCACCGTCCACATGATCATTGGCGGCGGCGATGATGCTTCCATCAACAATGTGAAGTTCACCACAACCCACAAACTCAAGCGGTCAATCACCCATGAATGGTATGATGAACTCGAAGAAAGTATCATCTTCGATAAGTCAGATACCCATGGTTTGGTTTTCCCTCACTATGATGCCCTTGTTATCACTTTAGGAATTTTAGATACTGCTGTGAGACACATTATGGTAGACGATGAGAGCGGCGCGCGCAATATCCACCCTCGAGTACTTGCATAAATGAGCGAACATCCGGTAAAATCACACTCCCAGTCCTGGCCGGTGGCATTACTTTGGAAACCACGTTCCATATCATGGACCAAGACACACCATACAATGCCATAATAGGGTGACCATGGATACACAACATGAGATCCATCCCTTCTAGCTTGTACCAAGTCATCAAGTTCCCAACTCCGTGGGGAATATTCAGTATACGAGGGGAACATCGCACATCCTGGGAATGCTACCGTATCGCCCTAGAATGTTCGGTCACTCAACAAATAAAGGACAAAGAAAAAAAGGCATAGCAATTAACAGGATCGAGGTCGATATGTGATGATAGCGACGACGTCATCAAAGATGCTGATACGATTAAAGCCGCGGAATCGACCATAGAAGACCTCAACCCCGTCTGATTAGATAGCAACGATCACAGTAAGAAAGCTTATATCGGCTGCAAACTTCAGGAACCAGGTAAATTTCGTCAATTCTTAACTGCTAATGCAGACCTTTTTGCTTTTAGCCATGCAGATATGCCAGGAATCCCAAAAGAAATCGCCACGCACAAGCTAAACGTCGATCCACTCCACCCCCGGGTGAGACAGGTTAGGCGTAAGTCCAACTCCGCAATTAATGATGCGGTACGCAAAGAGGTGGAATATCTATTTTAAAATGACTCCATCAGGGAGTCAAAATACCCCCAATGGGTCGCCAACGTGGTCATGGTGAAAGAGATGAATGGGAAATGGCGGATGTGCGTAGATTTCACAGATTTGAACAAAGCATGCCCCAAGGATGCATTTCCATTACCCCATATCGACTAACTCATCCACACAATGGCCGGACATGAACTTCTGAGCTTCTTGGATGCCTACTCGGGCTATAATCAAATCCTCATGGTAGAAGAGGATCAGGAGAAAACCACTTTAATTACCCATCGGGGGACGTATTGCTACAAGGTCATGCCTTTCAGGCTAAAAAACGCAGGGACGGCTTACCAAAGGTTAGTGATGAGGATAATCCAAGATCAATTCGGTAAAACAATGGAAGTCTACATGGACGACATGCTGCTCAAGTCCGAAAGGAAAGAAGATCACATCGACTACTTGAGAGAAACCTCCGACATACTCAGGCGGTACAGAATGAAATGGAACCCCGAGAAATGTGCGTTCGGCATGGCCTCAAGATAACTTTTAGGTTTCCTGGTATCGCAGTGAGGTATCGAGGTCAACCCTGATCAAATCAAAGCCATTGAAGAGATACCAGAGCACCTGACCACCAAAAACCCGGTTCAGAGGTTGATCGGTCGTATCGCCGCCCTTTCAAGGTTCATTTCATGATCGTCGGATAGGTATCACAAATTCTTTGGCGTACTCAAGAATGATAACAGCCTCCAATGGACTTCTGAGTGTGTCCAAGCCTTGAAGGAGTTAAAAGCATATTTGTCATCGCCCCCATTGATCTCAAAACCAGAATTAGAGGAACGCCTCCTCATCTACCTCGCTTTTTCCGAAGTAGCTGTGAGTGTCGTCCTGGTCCGAGAAAATAAAGGTACGTAGTCTACCAACTATTACATTAGCAAAACACTAATCGACACCGAGACGAGATATCCTCACCTTGAAAAACTAGCCCTGGCCTTAGTCGTAGCTTGACGAAAGCTTAGACCATATTTCCAGTGCCATCCCATCTTGGTCGTCATGACTTTTCCCCTAAGAAGTATTTTACACAAACCTTAGCTATCGGGTAGGTTGGCTAAATAGGCCATCGAACTAAGCGAGCATGATATCACATATCAACCGCGAACAGCGATAAAATCACAAGTTCTTGCTGACTTCGTCGCTGACTTCAGCACAAAAATAATGAATGAAGTTGAAAGAGAGGTTGCCCACGCTTCTCCCTAAATACAGGACCTCTATGTCCTGTACACTGACGGCGCATCCAACGCGTCAGGGTCTGGACTGAGGCTCGAACTTGAGGTTCCGACCGGCAAAGTGATTCGCCAGTCCATAAGGTGCCCGGACATGACTAAAAACGAGGCCGAGTATGAGGCCATAATTGCAGGGTTAAGACTAGCACTTAAATACGGGGCGAAATGGCTTAGCCTATGCCACAATTCCCAACTCGTTGTCAACCAACTAACAAGGACTTTCCAAATCAAGGAACAAATGCTACAAAAATACCAGACCGAAATATGCAAGTTGCTGCCCGAATTCGACGAATGTCAACTCGACCAGATCCCTCCAGCACAAAACTCCGAGGCAGATGGCCTCACCAAATTAGCCCCAGCCACCAAAAGAATTACAATCAGAGACAGAAGTGTGGTCCACCTTCTCAATTCATCGATAGACCAAATCGAGGTAAAAACCATAAACCTAACTTGGGATTGGCGCAACCGTATTATTACATACTTGAAGGATGGCGTAGTCCCAAATGATAAAAAGGAGGTGAAAAAACTATGAATGCAAGCAGTCAGGTTCAGTATCAGTCACAACGACTTGTACAATAGAACGTACGGCGGCGTTATAGCGAAATGCTTGGGCCCAAATCAAATGTGGCATGTCCTAGAAGAGGTCCATGAAGGCCATTGTGGAGCTCATTCCGACAATCGGGCTTTGGTCATATGCCTTATACGAGCAGAGTATTACTGGCCCACCATGAAAAACGAGGCCGCGGACTTCGTGAAAAAATACGAACAATGCCAAAAGTACGCTCTAATGATTCACCAAATAGGCGAGCACTTCCACTCAGTCACTTCTCCTTGGCCATTCATCAAATGGGGAAAGAACATGGTAGGCCCCCTCCCGGCAGGGAGAGGTAACATACGATTTCTTTTAGTTTTAACTGACTATTTCTCTAAATTGGAAGAAGCACGAGCATTCGCCAAAATACGTGAACAAGAAGTGATCACCTTCATATGGAAAAATATTTTGTGCCGGTTTGGCCTCCCCAAAGAGATCAGCTGCGACAACCAACCCCAATTTACAGGAAAGAAGGTCACTGAATTTTTTTAAAAGTGGCATATCAAAATAATATTCTTATTGCCATACCACCCCTCGGGCAAAGGACAAGCAGAATCCTCCAACAAGTCGATACTGAACATTATGAAGAAAATACTTGAAGACTTCAAAGGGCTATGGCGGGAAATGTTACCAGAAGTACTCTAGGCCTACCGAACAATGCCGAAGACAAGCACAGGAGAGACACCTTACTCTCTAGTCTATGGGACTGATGCAGTAATACCGGTCGAAGTCGGGGAGTTCAGCCTAATATACTCCCACGAGAATGAACCAAGGAACGACGAAAACAGAAGGCAAGAGCTCGACGAATTCTAAGAATGATGAGACATGGCCTACATAAGGATGGTCGCCCAAATACAACAAGCAGAATGCTATTATAACAAGAAGGCAAAGGTCAGGCCGCTCAAAGTCGGGGACTACATGCTTAAAGCCAAAACACAAGCCAGCAAAGACCCACGGGAAGGCAAAGTAGGAACAAATTAGGACAGCCCGTACAAAATCACGGCAACAGCAAACAAAGGATCATTCCAACTAGAAACAATGGAAGAAAAGCTACTACCAACAACGGGAATATTACCCATTTCAAGTACTTCAACTTCTAAGAGATAAAGCGTCCCCCAAAATCGTACTCTTTTTTCCCTCACTTGAGTTTTGTCCCAATTGGGTTTTATCAAGGAGGTTTTTAATGAGGCGACGAAGGAGACACTTCACGTAGAAGTACGAAAAAATGGAGGCCCAGGATGGCTAATTCATTGCCCGACCTCTCAAGCCTTCTCTAGGACGACCAATGAAGGAACTAGATAGACTGGGACTGGAACGCCAACAAACACATGAAAATTTGTAAATTTCTCCAAGTGTATGAACAAAGCAACAATGCATGAAATTTATTCCTATCTCTCTAAATGCACAACCAAGGCAACAATGCCTAAAGCTTATGATGTTGACAAACTCAGCACCTAGAAGTATATCTTTCCAAACATAGGTTATGTTCGACCTTGTTCGAACTAATACCTAATGGACCTCGGCCTTAATCAAACATAGGTTATGTTCAACCTTGTTCGAACTAATACCTAATGGCCCTCGGCCATAGTCAAACATAGGTTACGTTCGACCTTGATCGAACTAACACCTAATGGCCCTCGGCCATAATCAAACATAGGTTATGCTCGACCTTGTTCGAACTAGCGCCAAATGGCCCTCGACCATCGTCAAACATAGGTTATGTTTGACCTTGTTCGAACTAACACCTAATGGCCCTCGACCATAATAAAATATAGGTTAAGTTCGACCTTGTTCGAACTAATGCCTAATGGCCCTCGGCCATAGTCAAACATATGTTATGTTCGACCTTGTTCGAATGAACACCTAATGTCCCTCGACCATATTCAAACATAGGTCATGTGCTACTTTATTCGAACTAACAACTAATGGCCATCGGACATAGTCAAACATAGGTTATGTTCGACCTTGATCGAACTAACACCTACTCGCCCTCGGCCATAATTAAACATATGATATATTCGACCTCGTCCGAACCAACTCCTACAGGCCCTCGGCCATAGTTAAACATAGGAGATGTTCGACCTTATTCGAACTAAGTGATTACTACTAAGAAAATCAAGGCAATCAAGCGACAAAAGCAAAAAACATACAAGTACGAACCACAAGAAGAGAATAAGGTAAAAATAACGAAGTTGACATTTCATACTTAGAATATTTTTACAAAGGCTCATAAAGACTCCTACAAAATACGCACAAGTTCGCAGCAAAAACAAGAAGGAAAAACTACTGGTCGCCTCTAGGCCCATTAGTGCCCTCGGCTCGACCATCTGGTCCATATCCATCCACACCACCGCCCTCAGGATACGACTCCTCGTACCAGGCATCCTCTTCGATCTGGTCCACACCCACGTCCCTCTCATCATCATCAGCCTCCAGCAAGTGATTCGAGCTTCTCGGGCCTTGATGCGAGCATCTTCAAGGGCGGCCCTATAAATAGACCCTGCCGCATGCAAATCTCAGAACACATCCAGCTGAGCCTCAGCGTGAATCCATTCCTCATACAGGCCCCGAGGAAAGTTTGGAAAATCTGAGGTATGAGAAGATGACGGTTGCACAAGCATTTGAGCCTTCTCAGCTTCTAAGGGGACCACCTGGTCCTGAAGGAAGGAGTTATCTTTCTCCAACTCCCCAATCCTCTAATCGAGTTGCTCCTCCTTGAGTCTCGACGTCTCCAAATCAATCTCTCGCTCAGAACGGAGAGTCCGGATAACCACCTCGAGGGCCTCAGCTTTCCTCGAAGCCGTCGTACGAGTAGACCCCATCATCTCTAGCTCGTTTTTCTTCGCAGTAATCTCGTTGTGAAGTACCTCCATCTATAAACGACACTCCTCCAACTGCCTGCGCAACTCGATCACCTGCGCGAGATAGACACATTGAGCCTCCATGGCCCTGCTAACCTCGAGATCTTCCTCTTTATTTCTTAGCGTCCCCTCAAGGATGTTGCACTTTTTGATGACCCTCACCAGCTCGTCATCATTCTCCTTCAGCTCATCTAGAAGGGCCTGCAAATTGCCGCTCTCACCAAACCGCCTGCAAATCTACTAGTTTCTACCACGATACTCACGGTATTTTCGATGCAATTTCATAAAAATAGCTTTACGCCTCTCCTCTCTTCGAGCACTTTCAATCTCCAAGATCACGGTCTGTAAAAGAAAGAAAGAGAAAACAGATAGAGTAAAATCGAGGCCTAAACGTTGAACATAGCAAACATAAACATGAAATGTCGATAGACTTACCCTGAGAGCGAGGCCGGCTATGCTCCTCGATAAGGTAGCATCATTTAGCTCTCGGAGAGTTCGACTCTCCACGTCGGAGAAAAGGGGACCTAGGGCAGGAACCACGTTCTCTGTATCTTTTAATAAATCCCGATCCATGGGGATCACAATAGTTCGCGTAGACCCTTCCAGTCTCACCTTCAGTTGGGTAAACCCCTCCTCCATTATCCGCATCTCGTCAGCGTCGAGATCAAAAACCCATCTCATAGCCATCCTCGGCAACTCTTTTGCCTCTCCCATCATTAGCCGGCCGCAAAGTCGACGGTTCCTCCTGCCGCAAAGTATCAGAAGCCACAGTGGCCGGCCCCTCGACTCCTAGCTCCGCGAAAGGAAGAGATATACCTTCAACGGCCTCCGCCGACATCGGAAAATTAGATGTCGGCTCGGCGTCATCCTCAAGTATTATGGCCGTTGTCTAGCGGATGACAAAATCATCTATTACTGAATCTGCAGCTCGGGCGACCCCATCACAAACGTCCACCAATCTTCTCTTATAGGGATCCAAATTCCCACCGCTAAGCGACGACTCCTCCTCGTCCACAAGATGGTACAAGGGGGAAGAAGGAAGCTCCGCTATCGGAATATTCGCAGGTGAAGAAGAAACCGATATCGAGGCATCAGTAGAGGGGGTCGACGACTGAGTAGACCTGGCCGCGATTGAGGAAGGGACAGAAGCGGACGATCGAGTAGGCCTGGTCGCGGTCACAATGGGAATAGACGCCGAAAAGGAGTAAACCTTCCTCTTACGAAATACAGGAGGAGGAGCCCTCGGTTTCCTTAAAGGTCCTCGGGCTGGAAAAAAAAATCAAAGAAAGTTTATCACCACCACCAAGAGCAAACTATAATAAGTAGGCAACCATGAGGCCAAAGCAGCAAAGATATACATAGATGAACTCATCGGCCAAGGATGGAGCAGGCCCAAACTTCTTTAAAAAGCCCGGCCACTCGCGAATTCCCACAATATGAGGCAGAACCAGGCCAACCCAGTCTGAAATACCCCCAACCAAAGAAGGGGGTGTAGTCTTGGCTACACAAAGAGGGGACAAAAGTTCAGAGCCTTCGACTAAAAAAGACAGCTCAAATGTTTTAACGAAAGAAGAATAAATGCTTACGAGTGTAATTCCAAGTCTCAGGGAAGCCGTCCTCATTGGCCACCACGTCTTCGATTCTGACAAAGAAACAATTGTACAAGAACTGACGATTTGCTTTGTCATCTAACTTCACCACCAGGCATTTGTTCCCTCGATGGCGAAGGTTCAACATCGTTCCCCTATAAAAACTAGGGGCGAAGAGATGCATCAGATGCCGGAGAGTGATCTCGACCCCGGCCAACTCAGCAAATTTAGTAAGAATCCTAATGAGCTTGTAGATATATGGGGCGAGTTGAGCTGGGCACACGCCATAGTAGCGACAAAATTCCTCTGCCAATGGGAGAAGAGGAAGAGCATAACCGACCTGAAAGGGATACGCATAGAATGCGCAATACTCGGGGCGTTGGAGTTGTACCGCATCATGCCCTGCTAAGACCAAATCGATACAGGCAGGTATGTTGAATTTTTCCCTAAGCTCTGCTAGATCGGCCTCTTTCAATGCTGACTCCGAAACCTCGGGCTAGTCTTTAGGGGGCTTTCGAGAAGTCAGACCTAACTTTCTCGCCACGAGGAATTATTTTCTCCACCGTAGGAAAGTTCTCATCTTCGATGACGACAGAGACGCCCTCAGCATGAGGAGGCACAAGCACCGCCAAAAGGACAGAGTCAGTTCCCACACCGAAACCAGAGGATACATTAGCCATAACTTTAATGAGAATGGATATTCAGGCAAAGAAGGATTAGAAGCAACAGGAATCGCTAATAAAGAAGACACACAGTAATGGAGGAAGGATAAGAAAACACAAGGTTTTGATGAGAAAGATACGCAAAGAACAAATGAATGTCATCACATCTCTATTTATAAGAATCTGGGCATCAAAACTAAGAGATTATGCCATCATTAAGCAGCACTGGAATCAAAACGGCAGTCCCAACTGACAGTCGCACGGAAAATGATGCAAAGCATTGGGAAAATACGCCATAATGACGCATGGTGTCATGACATCATTTTAGAGTAAAAACGACCTAACCTCGAAAATTGCGGCTCATGAAAGGCCATATTGCCAGCTCGTCCCAAACTTAACTGTCCGAACCACTCGCCTACTCTCCTCGACCATAACCAACAAAATCCACTCATCGAGGTCTTATGAAGATGGCCTCGATAAGCGGAGGGACTAATTGCATCTACCACTGAGCATTTAGGGTGGGATAGCATCGAGGGAAGAGTCAATCGAGGTCGATCAAGAAACGACAAAGCTCATGGTCGGGATGTCAACAACAACCGAGGTCGAGCACCGTGAAAAGGGCTATAACGGCTAAGTTTTAGAATAGTATAATACGGGGAATATTCTAAAGAATATTCTGGGCACATGTACTATTAAGGTTTTTTAGGGATATGTCCTATATAAAGAGGGAAAAGATAGGGAAAAAGGGGAATGTGATTTTTACTCGATAAGAATAGATCTATGAGAAAGATTCTCTCTTTTGTAAAAGATACGAAGATTACCTTCTTATCAAGATTCTTGTTCATATCATTCCATACTTTTCCATCAGATCCGAGAATAGTCCGAACATTTTAAGATTTATCTATCACTCATTATTGTGAGGAGGAACAATCATCTAGTTCATTTATCATTGGGTGAATCACTTCTTCTATTTACTTAAATGTCATTTATTGTCATTTATTGCTAGATATACCTCCATTATTACTCATAACTTTTGGAATATTTAATGTATGTTATTATCAATCTCCCACTAGATCTGTTCCACATTATCCACGTGTTCTGAAATTGCATCTAGAGATATTATCATTAACTAGGTTTAACCCATTATTACACAAACACTATAGTTTTAACCGAAAGTTATACTTTTTGGTCAAACAGGTTTGGTTTGACTTTTCGGTTTGGTGTAATTTTTCGGTTCGATTTGAACACCCCTAGTGCCAACTAAATAATTCTTAATTCCTTTATAGTCAAAAACTAATTAGAACTTTAACAGTATTAATCTTCATTAGTTTCTTCTTTCCTTTTGTTAACCATAATGTAAGTTCAGTTTAGATCTTTCAACTACAGTCCACTTTTATTTTCAGGCAGTCCCACCAATACTTAACAGCTAAAAATTGTGGATTGTAATTGGAACTAACACTAAAAGTCTTTGATATATTCTTCTCATTAAAAGTATAAGGGATGCAGTAGGATGAGTATAATCCTTAACTAAAGGTCTTACGTTTAGAATTTTAGAATAAAAATTTTCTAAAGCGCTTTAACCTGAAATTGGACCCTACGACCTACCCGAGACGAATCTTAATAGGACGTCACTTCAGAAAGTTCCGGACATAAAATAATTAACCAATAAAAATCCAGAGGCCAACTAGTAAGGACGTTCGTACTTTTGAAAAACCACATGATTCACGTTTCCTATGGTCCTATTTTAGATCACTAGTTAGCTGCTCTGCTGCTATCCAATTTCGGCGCTATTCTCTTTGAAAAACAACGACAAACGTAGAAAATCCCACTCGTCGTTTAAGGATATATGTTCTGTCATGACAGCACTTGTTATATGTCATCTACTGAAATACATTATAAAAGAAAAAATGGACAGAAAGTTGAGTCGACATAGTTTGGATTAAAGTTTTTCGTTTGGGGGCAGTCCACCGTCCAATTTCAAGAGGAAAAAACCTGTTCAAATTACAACTTGTCACACCTCTGGCTTTGCTATCTGCCAGTTGTTATCATATTAATTGGTGGTATGGCTGTCCAACGGGATGGGACGTCCCGTCCCGTCCCGCGTCCCGTCCCGCGTCCCGTCCCGTCCCACTTAATTTTATACGGGATGGCCCCATGTTAAACGGGACACGGGATGGGACGGGATGGCCATTTCGTCCCGTTTATCCCGTCCCATTTCGTCCCGTTTCGTCCCGTCCCGTCTGTCCCATCCCGTCCCGTCCCGTCCCGTGTCCCTTTTTTTTTAAAATTATAGCCGTTGCCCAACGGCCAAAACGGCCATATTTGGCCCCCACTCCCACCAAAACACCCCCTACCCCCAAACTTTTAATATAATCCTTAAGTTTATTAAATTACACTTTAGCCCTATTTTCTACTATAAATACCCCAATCCTTCTTCATTTCTTCCCACAAAAATAAATTATTCTCTCTCAAATCCTTTTCATTCTATCTATATTATTCTCTCAATTTTTTCGCAATCAAGTGATAAGTTTTAAGTATTTGGACAAATATTTGGAGCAACTTTCAAGCTTCAAATTAATTTATCAAGTATTTGGAGCAATAGTTTGGGCAATTTCTTCAAGTTTCAATATTTAATCACGGTGCACTCGTTCCATCTCCTAATTTTAATATATATTTTTTGCGCATTATTTTAGTGCTTAATTTTTGTGTTTACTTTACGTGTTCTATTTTCGTATTTTATTTGTGTTTTTAATTTTTGTATTAACTTTTTAAATTTAATTTCGTATTTAAATTATGGCACCTAAAAATATATTTGGCGTATTTAAAAAAACTAGTAAAAAAAGTAGTAAAGGTGAAAGTAGTAGTAATCCTAATCCTAGTCCTAATCCTAGCCCTTCTCCTATAATTAGAAAACATATAGATGAAATGACTCATGTTGATGAAAGTTTATTTTTCCAACCCCCCGCATGTTATAATATTAATTTCGAAGAACAACTAGATCATGAAACTTTACAAAGACAATTTGGCAAGGATATTTTTATTGAGGACGAAGAAAATGAGGATGAAGAAAATGAGGAAGAAGAATTAGATGAAACACCCACTAGTCCCGTAACACAAGCTCCAACTCAGAGTCAATCTCGATCTGGAGCTTTACCCCCTGTACCTCCTGTAAGGGGTAAGCCTAAGGGTGAACGTCCCAAAACATCACTTGTATGGAAATTTTTTAAACATGATAAAGTCAATCAACGTGCTACATGTAAAATATGTAAGCAACGATTTGTGCACACCAAAAGTGGTGGGACGGGGGGCTTATCTAGGCACTTAGGTAGGGACCACAAAGATTTATGGATACAAGCTAAAATAGAAGCCGGACAAATACCGGATCCTAGCACTGGTACTAGCACTCCTAGTATATCTGGCGGGGGTTCTAATTTTTTACAACAACAGCTTGACCCTGCTTCTGGTACGATTTTACGCTCATATAACAAAGATAGAGATCGTGAGAACTTAGCAAAAATGGTAGCTGTATGTGGCTTACCTTTTACCTTTCCTAAGACTATAGTTAGAAATGATGTTTTTAAATTTCAAACCGAATATCTTCAGTATATTCGTTGTGTATTTTTTTACTTAGATTGTAAAGTGTCCATCACATCTGATATAGGTCGTAGTCCTAATGGTTGTGATTATTTAACTGTTACATGTCATTGGGTTGATCATCACTTGAACATGCAAAAACGTATTATTGGTTATAAATTTGTTGATTCAAAACACACTGGAGCATATATTGCAACTACTGTTCTACAAATACTTGATTTATATGGACTCATTGATAAAGTTTTAACTATCACCTTAGATAGTGCTTCTGCTAACACAACTGCAGCAACTAGTTTAAGAACTAGATTTTGTCCAATTAATCCGATAATTTTTCATGTTAGATGTGCATGTCATATTTTTACTTGGTTGTAAAAGATGGTATTAATTTATTTTCTGATGCTTGTAGTAAAGTACAACATGCTTGCGGCTATATTTTTCGGGCTAATAAAGCGAGTAGAATTCATGAATTTGCTCAACAATGTGCTAGTGCTAACCTTCCATATAGAAAAGTTCCAAAAGATGTTTGTACCAGGTGGAATTCTACTTATGAAATGCTTAAAGTTGCTTATGGTTAGCGGGTGCCTATACAAAAGGTATTTAATATGCATAATGGTATTCCCGCTGATCAAATTGTTGATTCTGATTGGGATCAGATCAAAGAGCTTACTAAATTTTTAGAAAAATTTTATTATGCTACAAAATAATTTTTTGGTATATATTATCCTACTATTACACAAATATTATGGTATATTTGTGAAATTTCTGTTGTATTTGGTAAGTATAAAACTAATCCAACTTATGCACCGGCCATTAATGAAATGATTACAAAATTTAAAAAGTATTTTCCATATTCCCCAAGTTTATTTAATTTTTACTATACTTAACCCATCTTTAAAATTAAGAGGTGCAAAGGGACTTGTTCATAAAATTTATGAGAATTTAGCAATTCAAGAAAATGAACAACCATCTCTCGAAGAATGCCAAGCAAACATATATTCTTATGTTAGATCAATGTTTGATAAATATAAATCTATGGAAACAACAGGTGGTGAAACTGCTCCTTCTACTTCTAAGTCTAGAGTAGAAGTTCTATGGGAAGATATGGATGATATAACAGGTTTTGATTCCTCTATTGATGATGAACTTGATTCTTATCTTAATCAAGGATTGGAAAGTATTAAAGACGAAGAAGGCAACGAACAACTTTTGGCATGGTGGAGGGAGCGTGGCAAGGCTTTTCCAACACTTTCCATAATGACCCGAGATATCCTTGCTATTCAAGCATCATCAGTAGCATGGGAGAATGCTTTTAGCGCGGCAAGATTTCAAATTGGAGATCATAGACATTCATTAGCGGAGGACAGCCTAGAAATTTCCGTATTATTCAGAGATTGGATTAATTCAGAAAGAAGAAATCTTGGTTTTGAAAAATTAACCACTAGGGAAGAAGAAGAATACAATGATATACTTAGAACTGGGAGCGATGACGGAATGGAACTCATGGAACATCAATCAACATTGCCAATTCCAGAACAATGTCCGAGAGAAATTATAGATAAGTTACAACGAAGTTATATAGGAGCTTACAAATATTAGTATGATAATTTTTTATTGGCTACTAAGTGGCCTAGTTCAAAGTTCAAAGTTCAAACAGAACCCTTCCTAGAAGTTGGCTGCATAGATTAGGTGCTCTTCAAAAGAATTATATTTGTATGTGAGATTTGAAAGTTCTATTAATAAAATAAAAGGCTCTAAGCGTTGAATTTGTTTTATGAATTCTCTTACACTCGAAATTATATTAAATAAATTATAACTCTATTATATATTTATAATTGCTAGAATATTTTATTACAAGTCTTTTGTTTTAATATTTTATAATTCTTTACTTAGTTTCCTAATTTTTGTTTAATTTTTAAATTTATTGAATAAGTCAAAAAACTAGATGTTGCAAACTTTAAAAACTTAGTCATTGCCAAAAGAATATCCGTTGTCAAACTCAATGCTTAAATAATTTTTTTAAAATGGCACTTAAGGCCCGCGAACCCGTCCCGTCCCGTCCCATCTCGTTTGTTAGCGGGATGGGATGGGCCTACCGTCCGTCCCGTCCCGTTTATTAGCGGGACGGGATGGGCCTACCGTTTCATCCCGTTTGTCCCGTCCCATTTCGTTCCGTCCCGCCACCGTCCCGGCTAAATGTCATCCCGTCCCGTCCCGTTAATTTTGTCCCGTCCCGTCCTGTCCCGTCCCGTTGGACAGCCATAATTGGTGGTAATTGAAGTTGTTGTATTGTTGTGTAAAGTTTGTGATGAGCTTTTACTACGAGCTCATTGTTTTGAAAAAGACACAATAAATTATATGCACGCAATAGTAAAATTTATTTACACAGACAGATTACTAAAAAAATAGTTGCATGTAACTGTAAGTATAAACTTTAATTCATATCACGATCTTGAACATAACAATCTTACATATAATTATTATAGAAAATATACCTAAATCATAAGTCATTATCACGAAGCAGAAACGTTGATTGGAATTGGTTTCTCGTCCCTTAACCTACCTTTCGTTACCGCCGACTTTAGTGATGGAAGAGAAAAAATAAAATACGATAACCCTAAGGGAGATGACCAATTTATAGAGGTTCTCACTTAATCCGGTACGTCCATCAAGTAACCGATCGGACGGATGAGATTTAATTATTAATTATGGACCTTAAATTTATTGGGCCACACACGTAGGAAAACGTACATTCTCCCACTTGGCCCAATAATCAAATAGTATTAATATTTAATAATATAAATATTAGTTGCGCATAAACAAATCTCTTATATAATGTCCATCATAAATACCATAATACGATAAACTACTAAATGTGAGTTATGGCGGTTATATATAATTTGTCTACATACTCCCTTCCATATACTACAACATTAGCAACTCATCGTACTAGGTCCATAAGCTATAAAATATTATGGTACACAATAGTGTCTCATTGAAACTTATCCTCTAATATCTCAAAACAATAATGTGTACACTATTATGAGAAACAGGAAATCATTAATATATATCAGAAATATATAAATGAGCTCAAAGTGTCAAAACATCATAAATACATCAATCATATATACAGCCAAGACCCATTCTATGTACATATTTTTTAAATATCTTTGGTTGTAAACCTTTCGTTAACAGATCTGCAATCATGAGATCAATTCTAATATTCTCAAGTGACACTCTTTGTTTCTGAACTTCCTCCTCGACGGTAAAGTACTTTAATTCCATATGTTTGGCACATTTGGAGTACTTATCATTCTCGGAGAAGAATACTGCTGCGGAATTATCACAGTAAATTTTCAGTGGCTTGGTAATGGTGTCGACAACCCCAAGTCCTGAAATGAAGTTTCGCAGCCATAATGCATGAATTGTGGCTTCAAAACATGCCACAAATTCTGCCTCCATCGTGGATGTAGCAATGACAGACTGTTTGGCACTCTTCCATGATATTTCTCCTTCAGCTAATTGGAACATATAACCAAATGTGGACTTTCTAATGTCAATACATCCAGCGAAATCTGAATCCGAGTATCCAACAACTTCCAAATGCTTGGATCTCCTATACATGAGCATGTAATCCTTCGTTCCTTTCAGGTACCTCAAAACTTTCTTTGCAGCTTTCCAGTGATTAATTCCTGGGTTACTCTGATATCTTCCTAGCATTCCAACACAAAACTAATATCCGGTCTTGTTCAAGTCTGAGCATACATCAGACTACCAACAATAAAAGAGTAAGAAATTGTTTCCATTTTTTTTCGTTCTACATCATTCTTAGGGCATTGCATGAGACTAAATTTGTTCCTTTTTTGAATTGGAACAATTCATGCTGAACAGTTGTTCATATTAAATCTCTCTAGCACTCTTTCGATATATCCTTTCTGAGACAATCCCAATAATCCTCGTGAGATTTTACGGAATATTTCTATTCCTATCACATAGGATACCTCACGCATATCTTTCATTTCAAAATTCTTAAAGAGAAAATCTTTAGTCTCGTGCAATATGCTTAAATCATTAGCAGCAAGTAGAATATCGTCAATATATAGGACTAAAAATATAAACTTGTTCCCACTGATCTTTTGGTATATACACCGATCAACGGTATTTTTCACAAATCCAAAAGATGTTATGGTATCATTAAACTTTATATACCATTGTCGTGAGGCTTGTTGAAGTCCATATATTGATTTGTTCAGTTTACACACCATTTGACCTTTTCTTTTAGTTTGGAAACCCTCTAGTTGGTTCATATAAACTTCCTCCTCGAGATCTCCATTAAGAAAGGCAGTTTTCACATCCATTTGGTGTAACTCTAAATCATAATGAGCCACCAAAGCCATAATAATTCTAAACGAGACTTTCTTTGAGACCGGTGAAAAGGTCTCTTTATAATCAATGCCTTCTTTTTGAGTATAACCCTTGGCAACAAGTCTGACTTTATATCGTTCAATATTGCCATTTGAATCGCGTTTGGTCTTAAAGACCCATCTACACCCGATTCTTTTATAACTTTCCAACAATTCAACGAGATCCCAGACTTTATTGTAGTCCATGAATTTTAACTCTTCCTTCATGGCATCAATCCATTTTCAGACTCATTACTTTCTATAGCATGTGAAAATGAAACCGGATCTTTATTAAAACCAATGTCAAAATAGGAATTCAGAACATTTTTCGATTTTTCGTGCGCTAATGTTACGAGCGCAAAACACAACACGAAATTGATGCTCGCTAGCCAAAGATAGGTATAGTTCAATTATCGTCTCCACAAGGATTGGATTTAAACAATGCTCTAGTAATTTCTGGTTTAACTGCTATTCACGATGATCAAAACTTGATTTGGATTGATTAAGAACTACGATTAACTACAAAAGTTAAGCAATTGACAATTGACTACAAGGAATTAGATATTAGCAGAGTTGGTTTCTTATCAATGTGAGGAATAAGGGTCGTGACAGGATAGGTGCAAGACAACTATTAGGGATTTAACTCTAGTTCAATGCACTCTAATGTTCTAATGATTCTCACGAATTCACTCGATCATTAGTTCAAACGTGTAGTCAAGACTCCTTTCTCGATTAAATCTTAACTCTACGAGGTGAACTAATATAAGCACTGTGAAAGTATGCAAGCATGCGTTAATGGATTAGTCTTTAGGAAAACGTCTCTTGAATATTCTCCTAACTTGATTTAATAAAAAATTCAACGAGATCTTTCAATTACTTAGGAGAATCAATGTATTAAACCAAACAAAATAATGCAAAAATAATCACCAAAATATTTCTCTTTCGATTAAATAAACCGGTGAATAAAGTTGCAACAATTCAAAACTCCATAAACGAATTCAAGTAAGAACTAGAGTTAAAATCCGCAAATATTTATCAAAATACCATATTCGTCAAACCCTAAAGCGAACTACTCCATAATCATGGAGGAAGTCATCATAAATATAAATAAAGAATAAGGAAGCATCAATCTAATGTTACAATCCAAACTCCAGTATTGAATTGATGGAAATATGACTAAATCCTGATTCTTGTAGCCTCCAATGCTCTCCCAAAGCTTCCAAGGACAAAAGTCCCTTCAAAAATGCGTTTCCAGTGTATTTATACCAAGAAGGAACGAACACGGACAAAACTACCCTCTTTGTGCCGAAGTGGAAAAACCTACAAATATTTTACACTTCATGCGTCGCACAGTGCTACGCAGGGTATGTCGCATTAGTGCAATTTGCTCGGTTGTAAACTCTCTGAACTTAGCTTGTCTGGCAAAATTTTGTACTAATGCCTCGCACTATGCCACGCGCTATGCGTAGCATTAGTGTATTTTTTTGTCAAACCCAAAAACTTCAAATCTCTGAACTTCTCAAACTTTTGACGAAATTCTGTACTAATGCGACGCTTAATGCCACACCTAATGCGACACACTAGTACATTTTTCTCTAGCCCTTGCTCTTTCTTCGAACTTTCGTATGCAACGATGGTCCACGATCCCGATTTAATTCCTTGGGCTTTTACTCAGACTTCAAAGCTCCAAATTATTCGATTTAGCTCCATAACATCTTCTTAACTCAGAATCATCTCCTACAAAGCATAAACCACGTAATAAGTGCAAATCACCATCATATAAGCTCAAACACGCTCAAAGTGCAGTAATTAGAGTGCAAAATGTGGCTAAAACACGTGATTCTAGCCTACCATCAACACCCCGCACTTAAACCAGTGCTCATCCTCGAGCAATCAAACTACACTTCACATAGAAATGACCTTCTCATAAAACAACTTCCCTAATGCATCATACCAAGAATATTTAAAACAAACTAAGTACCATATCATAATACCCTAGCCTCAACACTCGACTCAAAGCACCACACATTTTTCACAACCTGCTCATTTAATCTAACACAGAGGTCAAAGACTTTACCTTATATTCGCAAATCATGTGCCTTCACACAAACAATAGAGAGTAGTTCTACACAATAAAATTCACGAACAAATAGGAACTCTGGATAGACAGAATTAACTCACTCTCAGAAATAAAATTTATGCGCCACAGAGAATGTATCAAAGTCTTTACCGTAGTGTAATACTCTACTAATTGAGCTAATTCAGTCAAAGATCAAGTAGGACTTTATTTTGGTTGTAATGTAGACTGCGGGACGGGTAGGATACATTTGGATATAGTGACTACACCTCCCTAAGCACTTTAATATTTATAATTTCACAATTTAAAACCACACTTGTGTTGAACCACATCCTAACCTTCACATCATATTAACACCAAGATCTTAATTTCTTTAAGCACAAACAAAGAAAGATTTACCACTAGCAAGGAATAATTTTCTTTATAACATATACAAACACAAACATTTTTTTTCTTTTTCTAGATTCTGATTTTCTCTTCTTCTTTTTTCAATTCCCTACAAGTGGCACAATTTTTTCACATAGTGCACCTTTCTCCTTCTTAATAGTTCCACTCAAAAACCTGATCATACCTTTACTTAGCTTTTACAAGCTTATAACAAATTCAAGTGCTCAAGAGAGGTAAAAGATTCAAACAGATAGTCAATTCAAATAATAGGGGCCAGACTTGTAGTGTGGTTGCCAAAGAAATAGGATTACAGGCTCAAAGGGGCTAACTATGATACACATTAGTTAGGTGGGTAAAAGCATATATCTGGCTCACAAAGAAACGCCTCTATCAATTCCTAGACAGAACAAAACTATTATTTTGCTTTGCAAACACACGGGGCAAGTTCGAGACATCAACTGACATGCACATGCACACAAATCACTTAGAACCGGATTTATCCCGACTCTTTAGTCAAAGAAATTAAGCTGAGTCACAATCAAACAATTTAAGATGCCTATCCATGAGTCAAGAACTGATCCTAGGCATCACAACTAAAGAACTCACTACTCTCAAGGCATAACAAAGTCAAGAAAAGTCATCTCCACTTAATACCATATCATAGGACTTCACTATTCTTAATAAAAGAAAAATTAACTACACCCGGTTCAAGCAAAACCCTTGAAAAAGAACTGCAACACAAAGAAAAACTAAGGGGAAATTGTTACACTACCTAAGAAAAACAAAATATGTTTTTCTTCTTCGACTTTTATCCCTCAAGAAGAAAGTCGAGGAACTCCATCGTCGGGAAAAGTCAAACTTTTTTTTTCAAAAGAAACGAAAACAAACACAAATGTACATATTTACATCACCCACCCTACATTTTAAATTGTGAAATGTCCACATGACACAAAAATAACAAGCACGGGGTAAAAGAAACTTCCCTTATTCATCTAGTTGGGGTCTAAATCTAAGTCAGGATCTCCTTTGCATGCCCGACCCAATGCACACATCCATGCTGAGAGCTTCTTTTCGGCCTTCTCTAGGTACATTCTACACTTATTAGTTTTACTCTCTCCAAGTTGCTCCTTTCGGGACCCCCTTTCTCCTTCCATCTTGAAGATCGGCCTTTCCTCTCTCACTCTAAGCATGAGCTGCCTTTCCTGAATATCCAGAATTGCTCTACCCGTAGCCAAGAAGGGTCTTCCTAAAATCTGAGGGATATCCCAATTCTCCTCCATGTTCACCACAATGAAGTCCACAGGGAACACAAATTTGTCCACCCCAACTAGCACATCTTCCATTAATCCTTCAGGTATGATTGTGGTATGATCCGTTAGCTGCAAGGACACAAGTATCGACCTGATTTCTCCATTATCTCCCTCTAATTTCCTGAAAATAGACAAAGGCATAAGATTAATAGAAGCAATTGAATCACACAAATAATTTTTAAATTTAGTGCTTCCTAACGAGCAAGGTATAGTAAAATTCCTTGGATTTTCACATTTTTTAGGGAGCTTATTTTGCAGAATGGCACTACAATGCTCTGTGAGCTTGACAACCGATGTCTCTTCCACTTTTTGCTTTTTGGATAATACCTCCTTCAAGAATTTAGCATAAGATGGCATCTGTGAAAGCACCTCCATGAAAGGTATATTCACATGCACCTGCTTGAGCACTAATAGAAAGCGCCCGAATTGTTTGTCCAACTCCTCTCTTCTATGCTTCTGCGGGAAAGGTAGAGCAGACATATATTTACCCTCTCTTCTTCTTCTTCTTCTTCTTCTTCTTCTTCTTGCTCTACCCTCACTTCATTCTTAAATTAATTTCTTGTAAACTCACTCTTCTCTTCTACCAACGGATCTTGCAATACTTTGTCATTCCTCAACAACACTGCATTTATTATTTCCTTTGGATTTCTTTCGGTATCCATAGGGAGGGTTCCTGGAGACCTCTCAGACGACAGACTAGCAATCTGTCCCACTTGCCTCTCTAAGTTTCGAATAGATGCACCATGAGTTTCCAATCTCTCATCCGTTTTAATAATGAAAGCTTTCATTAGATCTTCCATGCTATATTGATTAGACTGTAGAGGCTGGTATTGCTGCCTCTGCTGATTCTGAAATCCTGGAGCTCCTTGTCCCTGGGGTCTCAGATATTCTGCTGGCATGAGTTCATGCTACCACTTGGTAAACTCCAAGAAAAGCCTGGGTGCCTCTGTCCCATAGAGTTAAAATTATTACCACTATGATAGTTGCCTCTGTCAAAGTTTCCCAAAACATTTACCACTTAATCTGAAAAATCCCATACCACCGGAACAAAATCAATGGCAGGAGTCTCTGCACTAACATCTCTCACAAAAGTCAAATAGGATAGACAACCCTTCTCAACCACCCACTGAGCCTTCAAGTATGAAATCACTCTACCGGGAACATAGTCTATAGAACCGCTCCACTCAACCCTCGGCAGCCCCGGCATCGCCAACGTCACAGTCTTAGCATGATAATCTAGAACAACATGACATGGAGATAACTAATCCATACCCAATATCATATCAAAATTGACCATACTAAGCAGCAAAAGATCCACTCGGCTCTCCAGACCCCCAATGGTCACCACGCATGACCGATATATGCGGTCCACAATAATAGTATCAACCAAAAGAGTAGATACATGAACAGATGAAACTAAAGACTCATGGGGCATATCCAAAAAATGAGCAAAATACGAGAAAACGCATGAATACGTGGAACCAGGGTCAAATAATATAGAGGCTTCTCTGTGAAAAACTGAGACAATACCTGTAATTACAACATATGAAGCAATAGCATTTGTTTTGGCAGGGAGGGCATAGAAACGTGCCTGGCCACCCCCTGATCTGCCTCCCCTTCTCAGGCGACCCCTAGCTGACTAAGCTCCACCCCTAGCTGGCTGAGCTCCACCCTTGGCTGGCTGGGCGGGTGATGGAGAAATTGGTGCTGGTGCCATCGGCAGAGTACTCCGCTATGGAGTCCCACCCAATAACCTAGGGCAATCTCTCATAATGTGACCAAAATCGACGCACTCAAAACAACCCCTCCTCTAACGAAACTGCTGCTCCTGATGCCCAAAAGAACTGCCCGAGGATGTTTGAGTGAATGGGGCATGATGAGAAATCTATGCTGGTAGTGCACTAAATGATGACTGGCCCTGCTAATGACTATGAGAACCATGGCCAGATGATGCACCACGGTGAAGTGGCCGAGCTAACTGAGCATGTCTGAAATGACGACCTCTACCGTGCTGGAACTGAACCCCAGAAGGAGCACCGCTGAATCCACCCTGACCACAAGGCCTCTTGGCCTCCCTCTCAACCCTCTCCTAACCGCGAACCATCTCAATCTGCCAAGCAATGTTGACAACCTCATCAAAGGTAGCACCAAACACCCTCTCTCTCTGATCATAAGCAATCGTAGCTGAAAAATGAGACCATCGAAAAACCTCATGATCCTCTCCTTATCTGTGGGAACCAACCAGATAGCATGACGGGCCAACTTCGAGAATCACATCTCATATTGCGTCACAGACATATCACCTTGGCGAAGCTGCTCAAACTGTCTACGCAGCTCCTTTCTGCGGAACTGAGGCACGAACGTTTCCAAAAGACCACGGAGAACTGCTTCCAAGTAAGGGGTGCTGCGCCAACAGGACTACACCTCTCGTAAGTCTCCCACCATCTAAGTGCAGCCCCAGAAAACTGAAAGGTAGTGAATGAGACCCCACAAGTCTCCAGAATACCAGCTGTACAGAGTATCCTCTGACACATGTCCAAGAAGTCCTGGGCATCCTCTCTCTCTGTGCCACTAAAAGGTGGAGGCTGGAGTCTCCCAAACCTCTCCAACCTACGATGATCAACCTCAGGCATAGCAGGAACCACATAATCTTGAGCAGCTGCAACCGGCTGGGCTGGTGGTGCTCCCGGTGTCTGGAATCCCTATACCACCTGCTCTGGTGTGCGGGCAGCGGGAGTTTGAGCACCTCCCCCAGCCTGAGAAGTAGCTGCTGCGGTTGGAATAGAGACCGCCTGAGCAAGACTGGTACACTCGGTCAGAATCTGAGCTAAGGACTCCTGAAGGCCTGGAATCACAATAGGCACATATGGTGCCTGAGCTGGTGCATCAATAACTGGAATCTGGTCTTAATCTGGGACAACTAGTGGATCTGCAGGTACTATCCCAGCTGTTGTGCGGGCTACACCTCTGCCTCTACCATGGCCTCTACCGCGGCCTCAGCCTCTCGCGGCCATGGCTGATGGAACTGGTGCCTGGCCCTCCTGACCGGTAGCACGAGTCCTCACCATCGGTTAGAGAATGAAACAACAAGTGTTTAGTTACCAGAATAGACAGATTCGCACGACAAGAATCCAAGAATGTGAAATTTTCCTAAGGGTTCTGCAGCCTCTCGAAGATAAGTACAGACATCTCCGTACCGATCCGCAAGACTCTACTAACCCGCTCATGACTCTTGAGACCTATGTAACCTAGGCTCTGATACTAACTTGTCACGACCCGAAACCTAACGTGTCATGATGGCGCCTATCGGTGGTACTAGGCAAGACGACCTTCCAAAAAATACTTCCAAACGAAATATAAAAGAAAGTAAATCTTTCCATATCAGGAATGTTTTCATAAAATCAAAGTTAAACTCAAATTGGAAACGAAGTGCAGAAAACGAGCCCCAAACATCGGGGTGTCACCAAGTCATGAGCGTCTAAGTATATAAAACTATTACAACCAATGTCTAAATATCATTACAAATGGAAAGAAATATGGAAAGAGTAATAAGGTCTTATAGACGCTGGCAGCTACCTTGCAGTATATGAAACTCAAACAGGCCTGGAATCAACAGTCTCCATGCGCAGACACTCCTGGATCTGCACATGTAGCGTAGGGTGTAGTATGAGTACAACCAACTCATTATGTAACAACAATAAATAAGGAATTGAGAAGTAGTGACGAGCTATACAGAACAATTCAGTTGATAATTTTCACAGTTAAGAATAAACATGAGTATAAGATCAGTTGCATAATTACCAATTCCTGCGAGACAATTATCAGCTAAATGCAGCAACAAAGTGAAATAGATGAAACCTCACAGACACTGGCACTCGAACCCTCAATAACTCGACACTCAACTCTCATCCCTCAATGCACACGCTCAATAGGTACTTTCATACACTAGGGGTGTTCAGACTCATGAGGGGCTCCTACAGCCCAAGCGCTATAATTCGCGCGGATAACTCACGTGCTGCACGAACAACTCACGTGCTATAATATCATATCAAGGCCCGTACGGACAACTGACGTGCCATCATATCACATCAGAATACGCAAAGATAACTCACGTGATAAGGTACAATACCTCACAAACATGCCCTCAGCCTCACTCAGTCATGAACCTCTCTACTCTCATAACTCTCAATAAAGAAAGGGAAAATAGGTAGTGCAATTTTTGATATCGGGGTCGTTTTCCGATTCCGAAAGTTAGAGTAGGTCCGTAATATTTATTATGACTTGTGTGTAAAATTTGAGGTCAATCGGATATGATTTAATAGGTTTCGGCATCGGTTGTAGAATTTTGAAGTTTCAAGTTCTTTAAGTTTGAATTGGAGTGTGATTCGTGATTTTAGCATTGTTTGATGTGATTTGAGAGCTCGACTAAGTACGTATGGTGTTTTAAGATTGGTTGGTATGTTTGGTCGAGGTCCCGAGAGCCTCAGGTGTCTTTTGGATGCTCAACGAGTCATCTTTGGACTTAAAGAAGTGGCAGATTTCTAGTGTTTTATTGCAGAAAAATCCTTCATCGCGTTTGCGAGAGGTGTCTCGCGATCGCGTAGAGCATCTGGGAAAGGCAGTAAAGTTGTTCTTCGCGTTCGCGATGTTGTTCCCACTTTCTCGAAGGTGTGGGACCTTAAGCCTACGCGTTCGCGATATGGTCCTCGCGTTCGCGTAGAGGAATGGGGCAGAGGAAGCTTCAGGCATTAAGCCTACACGTTCGCAAAGAGGTTCCCGCGTTCGCGAAGGGTCCGTCAGTGGAAGGTACACGTTCGCGAGATTCCCCTCGCGTTCGCGAAGGAGGAATTTTAGGCCAGTGGAAGATTGTTCATCGCGTTCGCGATCGTGATGTCGCGTTCGCGAAGAAGAACGCACCTGGGCAGAATTTAAGGTTCAAAAATGAGGGTTGAGTTCATAACATAAAAAATTTAATTGAGAGCTCAGTAGAAGGCAAAATTTGGAGAGATTTTCGGAGGAAGTTTTTGGGTAATAATTCCTAACTCCTTTATGGTTATATTCCACTAATTTATGATTGATTTCATCATTTAATTTTGAATTTGGGGTGAAAAATTGAGAAAGATTCTTAGGCCGAATTTTGGGGTTTTGATCGAGATTTTGGTATCGGATTTGATCAATTTTGGTATGAGTAAACTCGTGAGTGAATGGGTGTTCGTATTTTGCGACTTTTACCCAATTTTGAGATGTGGGCCCGGGGTGACTTTTTGGGCATTTTCCCTAATTTCATGCTTTAGCTTCGAATTAATTAGCTAAATTAGTTATTTGTAGTTATATTTATATTATGAAATTTATCTGAATAGATTCGGGCCATTTGGAGTCGGATACTCGTGGCAAGAACGTGTTATCGAGGTGATTTGAGCGGTTCGAGGTAAGTGGCTTGCCTAACCTTGTGTGGGAGACTTTCCCCTTAGGATGTCTTGATATTATTTGGTGTGCGGGCGCCGTGTACGTGAGGTGATGAGTACGTACACGGGCTGTTATTGTAAAAATCTTGTTTATCCTTTTTAAATCATAAATTGCTTCTCTTATTAAATTGCACTAATATGCTTAATTATTTAGTTTATACTAGAAGAGCATGCTTACGTGTTTTAACTGCCTATTTGATATTATGTGCGCCATGCTTAGTTAAATCCCTATTCCCTTATCTGTGTTCAGTATAAACTGTATAACTCGATGTCATACCTGTCATTTTATCTTGCGTTGGGAGTTTAGTTGGTGGATTTGGATAGATGAAAGGGCTGTTGAGAATAGATCAATTTCATGTTTAAATCTTTTTCTAGTATGGACTTTTTATAAAGGAGAAACTATGCATTGAACAAAAATCTTTGTAAAGGAGGATTGTGTTCTTTGATGTATGAATGTATAATGAACAAAAATCTTTACCTTGATTTTCTTCAGCACATTCAACAGCAAGATCTATTGCTGATTTTTTATAGCCCACTACCACAACTTTCTTCCCTTTTATATCCCACCACCACACATTCTATTGCTGGGTGTTTTTGTCAACACTGCTGCATATACTCCTCGTTGCTGCTGTTTTTTCTTTCTTTCAATGTTCTTCCATTTCTCTTATATTGTGTTTAATATATAATTCTCAAGTCCTACTTGTAAGTTGTTGTTTGATGTTTCTTTCTGTTTGCAGAAAATGTCTAAAACTAACATTGAGAATCAGAAAATGTTGAAGAATTCTTACAATGCTGGAAAAAGAAATTTTACTTTAGTTCGCTCTAAGTTGGCGTGTAACTAGCAAATCATGGCAAAAAAAATTTCAGTTTTAGATTTTGTTTAGTTCATGGCAGATCACTAGGAATACTAACTCACTTTCATGTAACTAGGAAAACGACAAGGAAACTTCCGATCCTTTATCAGCAAAGGAAGTCTTTGTAGCTACAAGAAAAAGAAAAGTTGGGCGATCATACAAGTCCTCAGATGAAGATACAACTAGTAAAATTGTGCGAATTATATTTAACTAATGTTATATCGAGATCAATTATTTGTTTCTATTTGTTTACTTTTTATTTACTTGAATTATATTTTTTTGAATTTGCTTTGTAGGTTGAAATGGAGGAAATTGAAGCACAACAAAACGAAAATGGCAATGAGTTCGTAGAGGCATTTGCATCTGTCATGGGACCTGAACATCCGGGACGTCTGAGATTATATGGACATGGGGTCACAAGAACTTCTTTGAGAGAGAAAGTAGGATGTTTTGAACCCTCTTCAAATTCTATACAAAAATTGGAGGAGAAGATACAAAGAATGGAGGAAAAATATGAGGAACAAAAGGCAACTATCCGTCAAGAAGTTGTTGCAGATGTCCTTGCACGACTTTAGCGTTCAAGAATTGATATTGATGCTAACATTATTCTAGCGGCATTGGGTGATAATTCATTGGGAGAAGCTTCATCTGCTCAAGGTGGGAGTGGCACCTGAGTGTAGGGGTGTTTGAGACCAATGAAATGCCATACTTTGTGAATCTTTCCATATCACAAGTATGGTATCCTTTCTTTCTTATGTTGGAAGACCTTCAATAAATCCATGTTAATTGATTTTCGAGTTTTTTGAGCTATTAGTAAAGGTTGGAATAGTCCAGGATAAGGAATACTTTTAGTCCTGACTCTTTGGCATGTGTCACATTCAGAATCAAATTCATTTACTATCAGATGCATATTGCCCCAGTAGAAAGTGGGATTGTATTCTTATGAGGGTTCCCATCTGTCCAGAATGGCCTCCCAAAGGGGACTAATTAATATCTTTGCTTTCTGCCTTATCACTCCTTGGGATGGCGAGTAGTCTGGTTGGCCAACAGTGCCACTAGTAGAGTTGTTTGATCTTGCTCATATCTCCCACTCACTTCTTATACCCATATCGAAACCACATCCCTTATAGCTTTGTATTCAGAACTTTGATAGTCTAACTTGACTTAGTGTAGCAGTTCTGGACAAATCCAAAGTAACCATGGTTGATTAGTGACTGATTGTTAGCAGTGGATAATTTCCTTAACTTTATGAGAGTTATAGAGTAGTTTCACTATAAAGTTGCTCCCTTGTCTTCTTGTTTTGAATCAACTCATTGAATAATTTAGTTGTGATGTTGTTTTGTGATGTAATAGTGTTCGAAGATGTTAAGGCAGATTGTTGCTTAAAAAATAACAGACTGGAGAGTTGTTTGATATGGTTTGTCTGTTGTTGATTCTGGTTTGTTGTATGTTGTTAAAGAAATTAAATATCATTGTAACAGACGGGAGAGTTGAAAATTATTCTTGTGTATAACATAATGTTATTTTGAGCAGGTTAAAATTTTTGGGATAGTCGTATTTACAAAGGATACTCTGCCAAATATTTTAAAAATTTAGAGAGTTAGAAATTTTTTAAGTTACAAATTGGTCATTCAACACTTTGTTATTCAATTATCTTAAAATTTTCTTCGTTTAATTATTTCTGATTGAATTTTGTAGGTGCATCGATTGCGGATGAAAGTAGTGATGAAGACCTTACTTGAGTTTTGTTGATCGTTGTTAGACTTTCTATCATCATGTTCAAGCATATTTTAGTTTAGAACTTTTTGTATGCAAATTAAAACTCATTTATTTTGACTTTTGAATTGTTGATCAAACAATGTATTCATATTTTGTTTTTGTATATGGATAATGCGAGTTAGATATTTTAATCTTATTTCATGGTTTCTAAAAGTTATGGTGTATAAAATTTCATTGCATAGGAAAATATTCCTCATTTTGCTTCCATAAATATTAAAAATTACAATAGTGAATTGCTGCAATAGACAATATAATTGTTCCAATAGAACTAGCAAACAACAATAGCAGCCCTCTAATAACCGTTGCAATATGTTGCAATATCCGTTGCAATAGGATACATGTAATTGTTCCAATATATAACAAAATCGTTACAATATACCATGAAAACCGTCACAATAGACTTAAAAAATTGTTATTATAATTATAACACAATGGTTTATAACTGTTCCAATACAACAGAAAATCGTTCCCATAGACTGGTCGATGGTTGCAGTTATAACCGTTACAATAGCCATATACGGAGACGGTTTTGAAACCGTTACAATTAACAGTTCCAGATGACCTATTGTAACGCTGAATCTTGGAATGCATCACAAACCGTCACAAATGGTTACAGTATCTATAGGTACGGTTTTGAAAGGGTTGCCATAGGCTTAATTTCTAGTAGTATGAGATTTTTCTTTCAGCAAATAGATGTATCCATAACATGAAGAATCATCGATAAAAGTGATAAAATATTTTTCTCCACTAAAAGATGGAACATCAAAGGGTCCACAAATATTGGTGTGTATAATTTTAAAAAGCTGGGTACTTCTTGTGGCACCTTTTTTACTATGCTTGGTTTGCTTTTCCTTAATGCGATCCAAACATATATTAAGATCAGTAAAATTTAGATTCATAAGAATCTCATTCTTTACTAATCGTTCTAACCTTTCTTTAGATATATGACTGTCACGACCCAAAATCTCAACCGTCGTGATAGCGCCTATCTCGATACTAGGCAAGCCGACAACATCAATAACCCATAATTTCTTTTAAATACTGAAAACATAATAATTAAGTTTAAGAGTAAATCCTACAAATATTAGAAATAAACACACTCCCAAAATCTGGTGTCAGTGAGTACATGAGTATCTATACATTACAAATTTGGGAAACCCGATCTATAATAATCTGAGACCAAATATAATAAACAAAAGGATAGGGGAGGAAAGACAAGGTCTGCAAAACATAGCAGCTACCTCTGAATCTTCGGAAAATCAATTGTGTGAAAGAATCAATACCCACTGTGTTCGGGATCACCTGGATCTGCACACGAAGTACATGGTATAGTATGAGTACAACCAACTCAGTAAGTAATAATAATAAATAAGAACTGAAGGTAGTGACTAGCTTCACAGCTAAGTCCAAATACAGTACTTTTCCACATAAAAGGGTAGGCATGCTCTCAAGTTCAACATTTAGAAATTCATAGTAATTTCATAACAAATTTGACTGAAACAGACAATAATATGTCACGACCCAAACCGATGGGCCGCGACGGGCATCCGGTACCTTACATAACCGAGTACTAACGTAATATATCTTTCTTATTACATCATCATATACATGTGACATACGGGCCTAATAGGCCAACATGATCATTTATAAACTCAAAACATAGGTCGACACGGCCGTACAATCTTTCACGTACACGATATTTGTTTACAAGCCTCTAAGAGTACATAAATATCATAAAGTCGGGACAGGGCCCCGCCATACTAATCAGTACATGTCCTAATCATACTGACCACATAAGCAACTCCGGAGCAAATAGAGCGCACCAACACCTTCCGCTGAGCTGATAGCCTATTTGGAGGACTCTCGACCTGTCTATCATGACCTGCGGGCATGATACGCAGTGTCCCCAGGCAAAAGGGACGCTAGTACGAATAATGTACCAAGTATGTAAGGCACATAAATAAGTACATGACAGACATGGAAGAAATATAGAGTAAATGACTCAACCTGTAATTCTGGATAACTCTGTAAATCATGAAATAATTATAGTGTCATGCATATGCGTATGAATGTCATGTCGTGCATAGTTACATATTTCATAACATCATCAGGCCTCTAAGGGCATCCCATCATATCATCTCGATCACTGCGGGCAAAATCATCAACGTATACCAGCTGATCAGGTGGTGGTGCATATATAACGCCGTAACCTTTTTTAATATCCCCCTCCCCTCAATATTAACAACACACACACACACACACACACATATATATATATATATATATATATATATATATATATATATATATATATATATACATATATACGCGTATATAATGCCATCTGATCATGGGTCAATGTAAATGAATGCAATGCATGAGAAGTACGTCAATAAAATCTTCCGGGGTGTCATAAGACCATTGTCTTTGATTAATATCATGAAATAAACTTTATCAACTTACGTATTTTCTGAGATCCATGAACAGATGATAAAATAATAGGACACATGGAGAATCAAGAACATAGGCATCTCTAGCATTTTTACGAATAGAGTCATTTATGGAAGTTGTACATTTTCTCATTTCGTTTGTATCGTATAGATCATGCTAAAAGAAATAAGGGATAGCCTTAACATACCTTTAACGCCAACTTTCTACTTGTATCCATGAACAATCCCCTCCATCTTGTATGCCAAAACTAGTCTTCTTCCACCTTACTTTATTACGATAAAATCTCCAAATTTCTATCATCCGGAGGAAACCGTTGTGGGTATAACATCTATGGTCATTTGCGTGGTCTAATTACATGGCGGCTTTAACATAATAATATCCAATCATCTCTAGAAGTTGATAATCATTACAGGCTTAACAAATATTAGGCTTCAAGTGCCACAGGATTCCAGCACTGATACAGATCAGACACTACTCAAGAGGCACGCATATAGAGCTCTTATACTCTTAATTAGACCACACCTACCATTGTCAAATAAGAACAAGCAGTGTTGTATTTTACCAAAAGAAGTAGTGTTGTATTTTGAGTTTAATGAGTATTTTCCCCTTTTGGTATATTATATATGTGTTTGCATGTGTTAAAGTGATTATAGGTATGCAAATCACGTTATGAAGGCTAAAGAGAGGGTGAATCACTGGTTGAATCACTTTAATGGAGGGGTTGAATCACTTTAATGGACACCTTCCTGCCACTTAATGTATATGAGTCACGTAATGTGTATATGAATCACTTAATGCATTTGTATGTGGCTACCACGTTGGTTAATTTAATTCTTATCCAAAGACCTTAGTCTTTATACAAAAGACAACCACTAATTATTAATTAACTAGGTAATATCCCATTATCCAATAATTAATCAATTACCCACATAATTAAGAATTATCCTAAATTAATTAAAATACTACTCACTTTTAATACAAATTATACATCTTACTATCATGGTCATGTAGTACCTTTTATGGCACTAGTCCATAAATATCGGATATTATAGCTCGGTCCGTATTTTATCCCAAATTGCCAAGCTTCGTCGAAACTCATTTTCTTCGATTTGCTTACCATCTCACCTTCACGAATTTACTTATCCCTTGTTTGCAATAGAATAATGCTTATAACCTCAAAATAATCTCATTCCCGAGCTTACATTGATTAACTTATGACAAAACTTCAACGTACGAAAATGCGGGACGTAACATCTCATTTCCGATCTTATATCAATTTATTTATGGCGTACTTGTACTTTCACGTATGAAAACATAGGGTGTAACATAATGTTTTTTCGAAATTTCCAAAAATAGTGATATATGACAGCTGAAATACAGCAAATAATGAAATCAATACATCCTCTTAGAGTAACAGTCACTCAGTCCTCCCAATCACTCCAACCTCACAGTCACTCTTTCCTCACAGTCACTCTTTCCTCACAGCCACTCATTTCTCACAGTCACTCATCACTCGACACTCGGTACTCGCACTCGGCACTCGCACTCAGTAGATACTTGCGCTCACTGGGGGTGTGTACAGACTCCGGAGGGGCTCCTTCAGCCCAAACGCTATATCAAGCCAATCATTGCATAAATCAATGAAACATGCTGCGGTGTGCCGCCCGATCCCATAAATATCCTCACAATTAGGCCCTCGGCCTCACTCAGTCATCAACCTCTCCAGTCTCTCAGGCTCTCAGAAATCATGATAATCAGCCCAAAAAATGATAATATAATGTATTAATAAATAGCAACAGAGACTGAGATATGATATGAAGCGAATAAACAAGACTGAGTGTGAAATTACACTTTGAACATATAATTCAATCACAAAAATGACCCTAGTGGGTACCAATAATAACATCATATGTTTAAGCATGATTTTTAATATGAGTCTCAGCTCAATTTTCTCTAACACGTAGAGGATGTACTGGTATCAACAGATTATTCTACTACATAGTTCCATGAAATTTGACCAAGTCACAATTTCTATGGTGCACGCCCACACGCCCGTCACCTAGCATGTGCGTCACCTCAAAATCAATCACATAATACATAATCCAGAGTTTCATACCCTCAGGACCAAATTTAGAACTGTTACTTACCTCAAACCGTGTAATTCTTTATTCCGCCATGCCTTTGCCACGAGAATTGGCCTCTGAAAGCCTTGTATCTAGCCACAATTAATTTAATTTAGTCAATACCAATTATTGTAATTAATTTCATAAGGAAATACTAATTTTTCAATAAAATCTGAAATTAACTCAAAAATGGCTCGTGGGGCCCACATCTCGGAACACTACAAAAGTTACAAAATCTGAACGTCCATCCAACCACGAGTCCAACCGCATAAATTTCACCAAATTCCGACATCAACTCGACCCTCAAATCTTTGATTAAAATCTATGAAGATTTCTACCATTTTCAACCCAATATTTACCGATTTGAACTTAACAATTTTTTCGCAACCTTATTGGTAAGTATACTTAATACTCTTACACCCAAGAATCATACTATTAATCACCCATCTTTACTCCAAACCCGAAATTAAAAAATTGGGGAAAGAAATTCTTACCTCTTTGAAGCCCTAGCAAGATCCTTATGAAATCTTCAAACCTTGAACAAGAATTGATGGATAAATGATAAAGTCTTCACTTTCTCTCTCTAAAATACTCTCACCTCTCTCTAAAATATCAGATGAAACCCTTCCAAATTACCTCCAATAGTGTTTAATAAGAATGGGGTCGGGTTTATAAAACCAAAAAAATTAAGCCCCGAAACACACTCTGCAGTTGCATATGCGACCGCATAACGCTTATGCGGCTCGCGAAATGGCCGTGAAATGTGGCCTCTGGAACACTTAGCAAAAATTCTCCGGGGTCACTACACGTACGTCAATATCTGGTCAATCTTTTCAACTTAATTTCGAAACCTTGGAACTAGGTGTTCCAAATCATTCAAAACCTCACCGGACCCGAACCAATTACCCCCGACATGTCACATAACAAATATAAATCATAAATTGAGCATTAAATGGGGGAACGGGGTTGTAATACTCAAAACGACCGGTCGGGTCGTTACATTCTCCCCCTCTTAAACAAACGTTCGTCCTCGAATGGGTTTAGAATTATACTTGGAGTCTCAAACATGTATGGATATTTGCTCTGTATCTCCCGCTTAGTCTCCCAAGTTGCTTCTCCGATTGGCTGGTCTCTTCATTACACTTTAACTGAAGCTATGTTCTTTGATCTCAACTTTCGAACCTGCCGGTCTAAAATAGCCACCGGTTCCACATCATAAGTCAAATTACCATCCAACTGCACTGTACTGAAATTCAAAATATGAGACGGATCCCCGACATACTTTCAGAGCATGGATACATGGAACACTGGATGAACACCTGATAGACTAGGTGGCAAAGAAGGTTCATAAGCCACTTCTCCAATTTTCTTAAGTATCTCAAAAGGCCCAATATACTGAGGACTCAACTTGCCCTTCTTCCCGAACCTCAGCACACCCTTAATTGGTGAAATCTTGAGCAGAACCTTCTCCCCAACCATGTAAGCAACATCACGGACCTTCCGGTCGGCATAACTCTTCTGTCTAGACTGCGTCGTGCGAAGCCGCTCCTGAATCAATTTAACCTTCTCCAAAGCAACCTGAACCAAATCAGTACCCAATAGCCTAGCCTCACCCGGCTCAAACCAACCAACCAGAGACCGACACCGTCTCCCATATAATGCCTCATATGGAGCCATCTGAATACTCGACTGGTAGCTGTTATTGTAAGCAAACTCCACGAGAGGCAGAAATGTATCCCAAGAACCTCCGAAATCAATGACACAAGCGCGTAACATATCCTCCAATATCTGAACAACACGCTCGGACTGTCCGTCTGTCTGAGGGTGAAATGATGTACTCAGCTGAACCTGTGTGCCTAATTCTCGCTGTACTACTCTCCAAAATTGTGATGTAAACTGCGTGCCCAGATCTGAAATGATAGACACTGGCACACTGTGTAGGCGAACAATCTCACGGATATAAATCTCAGCCAACCGCTTCAAAGAATAATTAGTACCAACTCGAATAAAATGCGCGGATTTGGTCAACCGATCCACAATCACACACACCGCATCAAACTTCCTCAATGTCCGTGGAAGCCCAACTACAAAGTCCATGGTAATGCGCTCCCATTTCCACTCCGGAATTTCAAGTCTCTGAAGTAATCCTCCCAGTCCCTGATGTTGGTACTTTACCTATTGAAAATTTAAACACTGAGCTACAAACCCAACTATATCTTTCTTCATTCGCCTTCACCAATAATGTTGCCTCAAATCCTGATACATTTTTGCGGCACCTGGATGAATGGAGTACCGCGAACTGTGAGTTCCTGGAGAATCAACTCACGCAAACCATCTACATTAGGCACACATAGCCTACCCTGCATCTGTAATACATCGTCATCTCTAATAGTGACTTCCTTGGCATTACCGTGCTGAACCGTGTCGTTAAGGACAAGCAGATAGGGATCATCATACTGGCGCTCTCTAATGCGATCATAAAAAGAAGACCGAGAAACCACACAAGCCAAAACTCAATTCGGCTCGGAAACATCCAATCTAACAAACTGGTTGGCCAAGGCCTGAACATCCAAGGCTAAAGGCTTCTCTGTTACCGGTAAGTATGCTAAGCTGCCCAAACTCTCCGCCTTATGACTCAAGGCATCGACCACCACATTGCCCTTTCCGGGATGATAAAGAATTGTGATATCATAGTCCTTAAGTAACTCCAACCACCCTCACTGCCGCAAATTAAGATCCTTCTGTTTAAACAGATGTTGTAGACTCCGGTGATCGGTATAAACCTCACAATGGACACCGTACAAGTAATGCCGCCAAATTTTTAAGGCATGAACAATAACTGCTAACTCAAGGTCGTGGATTGGATAATTCTTCTCATGTACCTTTAACTGTCTGGACGTATAGGCAATCACCCTATCGTCTTGCATCACTACTGCACCAAGACCAATATGCAACGCGACATAATACATAGTATAAGACCCTGAACCTGTAGGCAACACCAATACTGGAGCTGTAGCCAAAGTTGTCTTGAGCTTCTGAAAGCTCTCTTCACATTCATTCGACTACCTGAATGGAGCACTTTTCTGGGTCAATTTAGTCATAGGCGATGCAATAGACGAGAAATCCTCCACGAAGCGATGATAACAACCGGCCAAGCCGAGAAAACTACGAATCTCAGTAACTGAAGATGGCCTGGGCCAACTCTGAACTGCCTCTATTTTCTTCGGATCCACCTTAATCCTTTCACTGGACACTATGTGTCCCAAGAATGCTACCGAACTAAGCCAGAACTCACACTTAGAGAATTTGGCATAAATTTTCTCCTCTCTCAACCTTTGTAGTATAATACTCAAGTGTCGTGCATGCTCCTCCTGGCTACGTGAGTACACCAGGCTATCATCAATAAATACTACGATAAATGAGTCAAGATATGATTGGAATACACTATTCATCAAGTGCATGAATGTTGTTGGGGCATTTGTTAGCCCAAACGACATCACAAGAAATTCATAGTGACCATAACGAGTCTTGAATGCCGTCTTTAGAATATCCGAATCCCGAATTTTTAACTGGTGGTACCCAGATCTCAAATCAATTTTGGAGAATACCCCCGCTCCCTGAATTTGGTCAAATAAATCATCAATATGTGGCAAAGGATACTTATTCTTGATTGTAACTTTGTTCAACTGCCTGTAATCGATACACATTCGCATGGTACCATCTGTCTTTTTCACAAACAGAACCGGTGCACCCCAAGGCGACACACTAGGCCTAATAAACCCCTTATCAAAAAGTTCCTGAAGTTGCTCTTTTAATTATTTTAACTCAGTTGGTGCCATATGATACGGAGGAATAGAAATGGGTTGAGTGCCCTGCACCAAGTCAATACCGAAATTAATATCCCTGTCGGGCGGCATACCCGGTAGTTCTGCAGGAAATACATCAGGAAAGTCTCTCACTACCGATACTAAATCAATAGTAGGAGTATCTGCATTAACATCTCTCACAAAAGCCAAGTATGACAAATACCCCTTCCCAACCATACATTGGGCTTTCAAATAAGAAATTACCCTGCTAGGAACATAATATAGAGAACCTCTCCACTCAACCTTTGGCAACCCCGGCATAGTCAACGTTACAGTTTTTGCGTGACAGTCCAGAATAGTATGACATGGAGACAACCAATCCATGCCTAGAATTACATCAAAATCAACCATATTGAGCAATAAAAGATTAACTCTCGTCTCCAGTCCCCCAATAGTTACCACACATGACCGATACACACGGTCCACAATAATAGTATCGCCCATATGCGTAGATACATGAACAGGTGAAACTAAGGAATTACGGGGCATATCCAGATAATGAGTAAAGTACAATGACACATACGAATAAGTAAAACCAGGGTCAAATAATATAGAAGCCTCACTATGGCACACTGAGACAATACATGTGATCACTGCATCTGAGGCAACAATATCTGGCCTGGCAGGAAAAGTATAGAATCGAGCCTGACCGCCACCTAATTGGCCTCCCCCTCTTGGGCGACCCCTAGCTGACTGACCTCTACCCCGCGTTGGCTGGGCAGGTGGAGAAGTAACTGGTGCTGAAGTCGTAGCCTGACTCCTTTGCTGCACTGGACCTCCCGAGCGATGAGGACAGTGTCTCCACATATGCCCAAATTCCCCGCACTCAAAGTAGCTACCTGGTACTGGTGGTGCGGAATGAATCGGGCCCCGAGAACCAGAATAACTGCTAGAAGCACCCGGTGCAAATGAACCCTAAACTGAAGAGGCACAGGACGAACTCTGGGCTAGAAGGGCACTAAGAGATTACTGGCCCTGATGAGAACTATATGAACCCTAGCCGGATGATGCACCACGGTGAACTGGACGACCCGTCTGAGCGTGTCTGTAAGGACGACCCCTACCGCGGTAAAACTGACCCCCTTAAGGAACACCGCTGAAATCACCTGGTCCACGAGGCCTCTTGGCCTCCCTCTCTCCACGTTCATGACTACGGACCACCTCTATTTGCCGAGCAATGTTAACTACCTCATCAAAAGTAGCACCTGATACTCTTGCCCGAGTTATAAGTAACCGCAACTAATATGTGAGGCCATCAATGAACCTCCTAATCCTCTCCCTATCAGTGGGAACCAACTAAACTACGTGACGAGCCAACTCAGAAAATTTCATCTCGTACTATGTCACAGACATTCCATCCTGACGTAACTACTCAAACTGTCTGCGCAGCTTCTCTCTACGAGACTGCGACACGAACTTTTCCAAAAATAGAACGGAGAATTCCTGCCATGTAAGTGGTACTGCACCGACCGGCCTGCGCTTCTCATAAGCCTCCCACCATCTGAAGGCAGCTCCAGAAAACTGAAAAATAGTGAACGAGACCCCACTGGTCTCCAGAATACCCGTTGTCCGCATCATCCGCTGACACTTATCAAGAAATCCCTGAGCATCCTCTGACTCAGCACCGCTAAATGATGGAGGTCGAAGCCTCCCAAATCTCTCAAGTCTCCTCTACTCATCTTCTGCCATAACGGGGACTACCGGGGCCTGAGCAGCTTCATCTGGCTGGGCTGGTAGTGCCCCCGGTATATGAAGTCCCTGCACTACCTGCTCTGGAGCACGAGAAATAGGGGTATGAGTACCTCCCCCGGCCTGAGAAGTGGCTAGTGTGGCCTGAGCCGAAACTACCTGAGCAAGGCTAGTGCAAACTGTCAATATCTGAGTCAAAGCCTCCTGTAGGCCTGGAATCTCAATGGGCACAGCTGGTGCCTAAGTGGGTCTCGCCGGCTCAACTACATCCGGAATCTGCTCCTGAGCTGGAGCAACTGGTGGTGCTACAAGTGCTGCTCCAACTGTTGTACTAGCGACACCTCGACCTCTACCACGGCCCCAGCCTCTCGCTGCCCCAACTGGTGGCACTGATGGATGCCCGTCCGATCCGGTAGTACATGTTCTCACTATCTGTGAGAGAATAGAATAACAGAATTTTAGTTTTCCGGAATCAACCAGTTTGCACGATAGAATACAATAAAGTGAAATTTTCCTAAGGGTTCGGAAGCCTCTCAAAGATAAGTACAAACGTCTATGTATCGATCCGCAAGACTCTACTAAACCTGCTCATGACTCGTGAGACCTATGTAACCTAGGCTTTGACACCAACTTGTCACGACCCAAAATCTCAACCGTCGGGATGGCGCCTATCTCGATACTAGGCAAGCCGACAACATCAATAACCCACAATTTTTTTTAAATACTGAAAACATAATAATTAAGTTTAAGAGTAAATCCCACAAACATTAGAAATAAACGCACTCCCAAAACCCGGTGTCACTGAGTACATGAGCATTTATACATTACAAGTCTGGGAAACCCGGTCTATAATAATCCGAGACAAAATACAATAAACAAAAGGATAGGGGAGGAGAGACAAGATCTGCGAAACATAGTAACTACCTCCGAATCTCCAGAAAATCAACTGTGTGAAAGAATGAATATCCATTGTGTCCGGGATCACCTGAATTTGCACACGAAGTGCAGGGTGTAGTATGAGTACAACCAACTCAGTAAGTAACAATAATAAGAAGAACTGAATGTAGTGACGAGCTTCACAGCTAAGTCCAAATAGAGTACTTTTCCACATAAAAGGGTAGACATGCTCTCAAGTTCAACATTTAGAAATTCATAGTAATTTCATAACAAATTTGATTGAAACAGACAATAATATTTTTCCGAAATTTCCAAAAATAGTGATATATGACAGTTGAAATGCAGCAAATAATGAAATCAATACATCTTCTCAGAGTAACAGTCACTCAGTCCTCCCATTCACTCCAACCTCACAGTCACTCTTTCCTCACAGTCACTCATCACTCGGCACTCACACTTAGTAGGTACCTGCGCTCACTGGGGGTGTGTACAGACTCCAGAGGGGCTCCTTCAGCCCAAGCGCTATATCAAGCCAATCATGGCATAAATCAATGAAACATACTGCGGCGTGCAGCCCGATCCCTTAAATATCCTCATAATTAGGCTGTCGGCCTCACTCAGTCATCAACCTCTCCAGTCTCTCGGGCTCTTAGAAATCATGATAATCAGCCCAAAAAAATAATAATATGATGTATTAATAAATAGCAACAGAGATTGAGATATGATATGAAGTGAATAAACAAGACTGAGTGTGAAATTATACTTTGAACATATAATTCAACCACAGAAATGACCCCAGTGGGTACCAATAATAACATCATATGTCTAAGCATAATTTTTAATACGAGTCTCAGCTCAATTTTCTCTAACACGTAGAGGATGTACCGGTATCAACAGATTATTCAACTACATAGTTCCATGGAATTTAACCAAGTCACAATTTCTACGGTGCACGCCCACACGCCCGTCACCTAGCATGTGTGTCACCTCAAAACAAATCACACAACACATAATCCGGAGTTTCATACCCTCAGGACCAAATTTAGAACTGTTACTTACCTCAAACTATGTAATTCTTTATTCCGCTATCCCCTTGCCACAAGAATTGGTCTCCGCAAACCTCGTATCTAGCCCCAATTAATTCGATTTAGTCAATACCAATTATTATAATTAATTTCATAAGGAAATACTAATTTTCCAATAAAATTCGAAATTAACTCAAAAATTGCATGTGGGGCCCATGTCTCGGAACTCGACAAAAATTACTAAATATGAGCGTCCATCCAACCACGAGTCCAACCGTATAAATTTCACCAATTCCGACATCAACTCGACCCTCAAATCTTTAATTAAAATCTATGAAGATTTCTACTATTTTCAACCCAATATTTACCCATTTCAACTTAACAATCTTTCCACAATCTTATTGGTATGTATACTTAATACTCTTACACCCAAGAATCATACTATTAATCGCTCATCTTTACTCCGAACCCGAAATTGAAGAATTGAGGAAAGAAATTCTTACCTCTTTGAAGCCCTTGTGAAATCTTCAAACCTTGAACAAGAATTGATGGATAAATGACTAAGTCTTCACTTTCTATCTCTAAAATGCTCACATCTCTCTCTAAAATATCAGATGAAACCCTTCAAAATGACCCCCAATAATGTTTTATAAGAATAGGGTCGGATTTATAAAATCAGAAAAATTAAGCCCCGAAACACACTCTGCGGTCGCATAGGCGACCACATAATGGTTATGCAGCTCGCGAAATGGCCACGAAATGTGGCCTTCGGAACTGGGCAAGGCTGCCTCAGTATGCGGTCGTTATGCGGTCCGCAGACCTGTTCTGCGGTCGCATAATGCACCGTATAACTGATCTGCAGCCGCATAATGCGCCGCAAATTTTCCTCCACACTTGCCCCTCTCCTGATCCACTCTGCGACCATTATGCATTTCGCAGAGTAATTTTGCGACCGCATAGTGGTCGCAGAAATGACCCTTTTTCAGGCAAAAAGTTTTCTTTATACATCGGTGCATTATTCAACCTAAAAAGTCTGAGCCGCGGCGAGCTTGCCTTTGTACTAATTGATCTACCCTGGCACCACAAAACCTTAATTTCCTTAGCAAAAATTCTCTGGGGTCACTACACATACGTCAACATATGGTCAACTTTTTCAACGTAATTTCGAAACCTTAGAACTAGGTGTTTCAAATTATTCAAAAATCTCATCGGACCCGAACCGATTACCCCCGGAAAGTCACATAATAAATGTAAAGCATAAATTGAGCATTAAATGGGGGAACAAGGTTGTAATACTCAAAACGACCGGTCGGGTCTTTACATTCTCCCCCTACCGTTTATACCACAAGTAAGCAGAACTTTTATCTAGTGAACTACGTTTAATTCCAACATTATGTTGAACAGTAAGAAGGGATTCAGAAAAACCAATATCGAGTTTCAATTTATATAAACCATCACTAAGAAAACCAGAACCATAAAAAATAATATTCTTATATAAATTGAAACATCCATTTTCAAACTTTAAATCAAATCCAGAAACATCAAGTCTTGAAAGAGAAATCAAATTCCTAGAAACTGAAGGTACATAAAGAGTATATAATAGATCAAGGTGATGTCCAGTCTCCATGATCAAACGATAAGTCCCTATGCCTTCAATTGGAGCCTTCATACGATTTTCCATGAACAAGAAATCTTTATTTGGATTTATAGTTTGGATCGTAAGGAATCCCTTCAATGTAGTAGATACATGAGCAGTTACACCAAAATCAAGCCACCAAGTATTATTAGGAACTTCTACTAAATTTGATTCGAAACATACAAAAGCACTAACTGTACCTTTCTTTTCGAACCAAGCTTTATGTTTCAGGCAATCTTTCTGATAGTGTCCTTCCTTATTACAGAAACGACACGTATCTGCCTTATGTTCCTTCTTAGCATCCTGTGGAGCTTTAGCAGGTGCTTCCTTCTTCTTGAACTTGTTGGCCTTCACTTTAAGTTATTTACCAGCTCCTTGACCCATGAGGTTAATTGAATGACTCCCCAGTTTCTTAAGTCTTGACTCCTCCTGAGTAAGCATACTGGACAATTCACTAACATTTCACTTATCCTTAATAGTGTTATAGTTAATTTGAAAAGGTCCATACTCAGAAGGCAACGAGTTCAAAATAAACTGAACCAAGAAGGAGTCATCAACTTTCATCCCCAAGGTCTGAAGTTTTGCTGCAATATTTAGTCATCTCAATGATATGATTTTGCATACTAGGCGACCCATCAAACTTCATGGTCGTGAGTTCAGCCATTACTGTACCAGCGAGAGACTTAACTGTAGAACGAAAATGTTCTTCCACAAACTTCAGGTATTCCCTGGCACTTTCTGTTTGTGGAATAGTACTCTTAATGTTGTTGGCAATACTCATTCGCATAAACATAAGGCTCATACTGTTAGAGTGTTCCCATGCTTTATGGAAAGACTTCTCATCTGAACTGCTTGCATCAGTAACGGCAGTGAGCTTATCATTCAGCAGAGCCAAGTCAAGATCCATTACACTTAAGTGGAACTGGACTTGTTCATGCCATTCAGAGAAGTTCAATCCATTGAACACAGTAACAGACGAAGCATGCGAATGAAGAGGAATAGCTGCAAAATAGATAATACATGCTCACAAATCAATATGGATTCAGCAAAACAGTTAAAGCATATCGTAATTCTCCTTTGGGTAAATACTACGATACACTATCATAATTTAAATGTCATTTAATCATTAATAGGCAATTAAATATTTTTAACCAAACATATATGACATCTTTGGATAGACAATATATATTTGACTAAGAATATTAATTTACCTCATTATATTCACTATTCATAGAATGATTGATCTACCTTTGGGTAAATTCTTAAGTTCTAGCAATAGTAAAAATTAATTTATCCACTAATTTTCAATTATAAGAATTTTATTAATTTCATGGATAAATTATAATTTTATGTATGCATACTTTTAATAAACATACTAGTTTGGCCACTTTGGTGACTAACAAACTATATAAACATAAATGCACACATAAAATAAGCATCGGAAAATTTTATGCATGTAAATATTTTAAACAATTTAGTTTGATCACTTTGGTGACTAACAAACTATCTTTAATATAATCACATACATAAAATAAATAATAACTGACTTTATCAACTAATAGCCCAATCGAATTGCTCTATAGCCAAGGCAAAACAGTAATGAATTCTAAATCAACTTATGGAAAATTACTTTTAAAAACAAAAACATTCATTATGGGCTTAGAAAGTTGAGGCCGAATATCTACTTCAAAGGTCACGTTACTTTATTGGTGAGATTGTGGAGTAATTTAATCTCACAGGTTTAGATTACCAGTACAAACATTAGTTACTCTCCTTCTTTATTAGCCAATTATCATTAATTGTGTAGTACTACTTCATGGGTAAGTATTAACTTTAGGTGTCAGAGTAAACTCTAAGAAAAAGTAATCAACCAGCCGTCAAGATCATTAAACTTTCACTGTTCAACCTTCAAACTGATTAAATATTTACGGCCAACAGCGGGAAAGCAAAGGCAAAAACGTAAGATAAAAGAATTACAAATTATTAGATTCTTTTTTCGATAATTTATTATCCATTGATACATTCGATTTCCACAAACAGAGAAATCTACAAAAATCGGTAGCGAATAAAGGTATGGCATAATTTCGTAATTACCGTAGGTATACATAATTTCAAAACAGCAACTCATTCGCAAAAGTTTATTATTTTTAATGAAGATTATCAATTCAAGTAATTCAGGCTCTGATTCCACGTGTAAGCATAAACTTTAATTCATACCAGGATCTTGAACATAACAATCTTACATATAATCAATATAGAAAACATACCTAAATCATAAGCCATTATCACGAAGCGGAAGCGTTGATTGGAATTGGTTTCTCGCCCCTTACCCTAACTTTCATTACCGCCGACTTTAGTGATGGAAGAGAGAAAAATAAAATATGGTAACCTTAATGGGTGGGGAGATGACCAATTTATAGAGGTTCTCACTTAATCTGGTACGTCCATCAAGTAACCGATCGGACAAATGAGATTTGATCATTAATTAAATATTAATTATGGGTCTTAAACCTATTGGGCACATACGTAGGAAAACTTACAGTAACTCTATTGATTGATAACTTAGAGAAAATAATAATATGTAAAATTGATTAAATTGCACTGATAATATAAAAATTAATTACAATATTTATGGGGTAAATTTCACAAATGGTCATATAACTATGACTTTTTCACTAAAGTCATAACACAAAAATTATATAACTATGACTTTTTTTCACCAAAGTCATATAACTATGTTTTCTCACACAAAAATCATAAAACTTTTACTAACTTACACAAAAATCATAGTAATTGAAAAATATAATTTTTCGGTAGTATTTTTTTTGTTTTGTGGTTATTTATTTTCTTATTTTCAGTCTAATAAATAATAATCCAATTAAAATTGGGATGATCCAACCCGACCTGGCCCACCCGACCCACTACTCATACTCCCTCCGTTTCAATTTATGTGAACTTATTTCCTTTTTAGTCCGTGTCAAAAAGAATGACCATTTTCTCTATTTGGAAATAATTTACCTTTATGCAATGATTTATAGCCACACAAAATATATGTGTCTCATTGTACATCACAAGTTTGAAAGTCTTCTCTCTTTTCTTAAACTCCGTGCCCAGTCAAATGTGATCACATAAATTGAAACGGAGGGAGTATATAAAAATTAAAGTGATACTAAAAGTGAATAGTACATCCTTCAAAACATGATACTTCTATCTTTTATTTTTCTTTTCAAGATTTTTATTCAAATCGATAACATTTTTATTTCAAGTTCTTTCTAATTATACCTTTTATTTTCCTAATTTTTTGTCAGAATCTCATGCATTCCGAACTAAGTTTCTTATGGGGGGAGAATTCACTTTTAGTGTTATTTTAACTTACGTATATGGGTATTGGGTCAGGCTAGGTTGGGTCATTCCTATTTTAAGAGAAAAATATAAAATTAATCGACCGGCCGAAACTAATTGCATTTGCTAGCCAAAATATATATAGAATGTGTATATTATTTGTATATAATACACATATATATATATAAAAAAAATATTTTATCGGCTATTATTTTTGCAAATAACTAAAAATATACTCATATTTCTCCTATTTTAATTGGATAATTATTTATTAGATTGAAAATAAAAAATAAAAAATATATAAAATAAGAAAATACTACCGAAAAGATTATTTTTCGACCACTATGATTTTTGTGTGAGTTAGTGAAAGTTTTATGATTTTTGTGTGAGAAAACAAAATTATATGACTTTGATGGAAAAAGTCATAGTTATATGATTTTTGTGTGAGAAAATAAAGTTATATGACTTTAGAAAAAAAAAGTCATAGTTATATGATCATTTGTGAAATTTACCCAATATTCGTGTGTACTAACTACTAACTTATAGTTTTAAATAGTTGTTCAACTATAAGGTGCACCAAAATGCACTTAGTCTGCGTCCACCAATGGTGGGATCGTAAAAAGCTTCATTATGCTGGCTTCGGAATAATTCTTCAACTGAATGGCCCTTTTGATTATTCTTATATTAATAATTAAATGGTTCTCAATTATATCACAAAAATAGTATGCTGTGAAATGCATTTCGCCAATCAAATGCAGGGTTTATGATTTGAAAGTCAAAAACAAATCGATATGCCAGAGGACTTCATTGATGTTGATGGACTCATAATTTAAAGTCTTAAATTGTGAGCATCCAGAATGGGTTAAAATGTTTTAATAAAATAATTAAGTTAAAGTCTTAATGGTATAATTGGATAAGCAAGGAGTACAAGCTTGACTATTAACCAAGTCAAACATCTCATTATAATGTAGTGAGTCCTAGTATATTCCCCACAATAATGCATTTCTCAGTTTTGGTTAAATTTTTTGAGAAATAGACAAAAAAGAGAAAATAATGGGACTGGAAAATGGAACCAAGTGGTGAAGGACTAAAATTGAAGTAGCTTTTGAACACGTTTTTTCCTTTTTCAGGAAAGGAAAAGCGACTGCTAGTCGACTTCAAACAATATTCTAGGTGGCCCTCTTTGCTACCGACGAGTACCATTGTGGACCGTAGGACTTGTAGCAATTTGTTATATTCTTAATAGTAATTACTCCCTCCATTTTAATTTTTTATCTTTTTGAAGTACGAGAGTCAAATTGATTAATTTTTTATGTGAATTCGGGCATAGATTCTTCAAATTTTTTGAAATAAAATTTACATATCTAGAAACTACATAAAAAGTATTATAATTCGCAATAGTTAACAACTCAAAATATTTAAAAATTATTTGCAAAAAAACATGTTAAGAAAAAATCTTGTTTGACTCTCCAAATAATAATAGGTTCATTTTTTTCTGAAACAGTTGGAGTACAATTTATTACTGGTGGAAAGGTGCTAAAATAGCAGCTGGTAGAACTAATTGTCGTTAATGTTGGTACCAAGTTTTAGAATTTCTAGTTGGATATATTTGGTTGAACAGCATGTTTTATATATCATTTCAAGTCGTGTCGACAACCATACATACATTAGACCTAACATCACCGTAATCCATAATTTTTCACCACTTAAAATCAAGTATATGTGTCGATCAATTTAGGCAGTAGCTGCATACAATTCAAATCATAGTTATTCAATATTCTAATTTCGTGCTTAAATATTTCGTAGCAAGAGCTGAAGTGCTGAACCCGCAACTTCTACTTAACACTATACTTAAATAGTTCTCGTGTCCGTATTCAACAATTGGATCTTCCTAAGATGCATCGCTAGATGGATTTCAGTAGTTTTAAATGCCAAATCCTCTTGTAAGAGTACTCATCGTGTAATTTATCGTTCTTGCCTATTGTCATAAAAAAATTCAAGACTTTTGATCTCTTAAAAAGCTTTGGGAGCAAATTTGACTTGTGAAAGTCAAAACAGCGACTTCATACGGTGGGTAGAGACTGATTTTTAGTAGAATACAGGTAGTATGAGAGCTAAAAAATTTGCATCTTCAAATTTCAATTCTAACGGAGGTTTATAACACCTAGCCAATTGCCGACATGAAATACGTGAACAAAGTGATACTCTCCTTGAGCAGTTTGCGCTATCTGGATTCAACAATATGACATATAATTATATCCAACTATTTAGTGTGTTTTTTAGATAATGATATGTCCGAGTCAGTTTCCAATAAGTACTTGGTACTCACTAGCCCATGTATCAAGTTAGCTCACCTAGACTAGTGATTTTTAGAAGAGACCACTAGAAGCGCACCTAATATAAATACCTTCCACCTCGTGCGCTTCTTTTTGAAGATACAAATATAATTTGGTCACTTTTTCCAGATTTTTAGTTACTTCTATGAAGAACAATGGAGTAATTCATTATTATTTGTGTATACGGGTAAAATCGAGCACGATATTCGATCGAGCTTCCAAAATTCCCTGATTAGGCCAGGGTCGAATTTCTGTGATCGGGTAAAGTGGAGCTAGGAGATCGATCTAACATCCAACACAACCAGGCAAAATCGAAACATGGTGATTGAGATCGAACCCAAAGCATTGTCAATATTAGCCATCGAAACCATTAGATTTGCCCTTGAGTTTACCAAAGACGTAAACCGGCCCTGTTTCTAACGGTCTCGAAAAAAGCCTTGTCAACTCATCTGACAGGGGTCCGTAATTCTCGCCATTAATCAATCATTATGGCAGAAATCACGGAACGACTCAAAAAAGGGAACCAACGGTCAGCAAATCAAGGACTTTTGCCTTTTATAGAACAATAAAATAATACCCTAAAAGGTAAATCTCCCCTAATATATAAAGGGGACTTGATAATTAATTAGGGACATGGTAACATACTTGATAAGCAATGCATTCTCTAAGTTCTTACTCTTTGATATTTTTGTGTCAGTAAAAGTGCATCCAACTCAAGGGTGGCTTCCTTCTCTACTCTGAAGTCATCTAATTCATGTGGTTTGCAGTTAATTCATCGTTATTTATTTCAATTGCAATCTAATTTATCGCTTTGTATCAAGTTAATCCGCATATCATTTAAACCACCAACAAATTCAATTGTTATCCGATTTTGAGGGTAAACAGTTTGGCGCCCACTGTGGAGGTGAGGATAATAGTGGCGATTTGATACGGATCATCATAACACACCCCATTTTACACTTGTTCTTTGAAGTGTTTCTGATTTTAGGTCAGGATCGAATTGTCAAACCTACAGTCTGTCCCTCTAAACATAGACACGAAATCCGGCCACCATGGCAGGAACAATAATACTGCGCTCGGTAACGAGGCAACACCAGTCGATCTTGGTAGAATCCCGGTGGTGGTTCCCATCGACGCCTGTTCGCATATGGCCATCGAAACAAACCAACCAACCGACCCCGAAAACAGCATGCGCAAGGAAGTGCATTCGATTGACCAAAACACTCACGACGGCAAAAATGATGGGATGAACCTGCGTATTATCTTCGAAATTCTACAAGCTCAACAGGTGGCGATAGCTCAATTGCAGAACCAAGGTCGAACACTGAGCAGGAATGAACCCGAGCTTCCCCGGGAAGCCGTCCGCAGAAACGAACCAATCTTGAAAAAAACAAGCGAGAGTGAATCGGGGACTAACCCTAAAATCCTGAAATTGCTCGAAAAATTGACGAAACGGATAGAAACAGGGGAAAAGAAAATTGAAGCCAATGATAAAAATGTGAAAACCTATAATTCCAGGGTCGATCAAATTCTAGGAGCACCCCCGATATTGAAGGGACTGGATTCCAAGAAATTTATTCAAAGGCCTTTTCCCCCGAGCGCAGCTCCAAAGACGATCCCCAAAATATTTCGCATGCCCAAAATCCCTAAGTATAATAGAATGACCGACCCAAACGAGCATGTAACCTCTTATACATGCGCCATCAAAGGGAACAACTTGGAAGATGATGAGATCGAGTATGTCTTGTTGAAAATATTCGGAGAGACCCTGTCAAAGGGATCTATGGTATGATACCACAACCTTCCTCCTAATTATGTTGACTCATTTTCTATGCTTGCAGATTCCTTCGTAAAAGCATACGCCGGTGCTACAATGGTCGAGACCATGAAGTCAGACATTTTCAAAGTAAAGCAGAGGGATAACGAGATGCTCAGAGAGTTTGTGTCCCGTTTTCAAATGCAACGAATAGATCTGCCACCGATGGCTGACGATTAGGATGTTCAAGCTTTCACTCAGGGACTCAATATTCTAAGCTCGGTGGCTTCACAGCAACTGAAGCAGAACCTGATAGAATACCCAGTCGTTACATGGGCTGACGTGCATAACCGGTATCAATCAAAAATCAGATTTGAAAATGATCAACTTGGGGCCTCTTCGGGGTCTGCCTATCACGTCAGAACCCTTGACAGAGTCAAGAGAGACATCGATCGTGAACCGAGGCCAAACAGGGATCGGTACAGCCTTATAATGGAGACCGAAGAAGTAGTGGGTCCGGACAAAACTCCATAAAAATGAAAGGAGAAATGACCGAGGTCAAGGCAACTGGGGTCTCATGACCAAGAATGGATTCGATAGGTCCGTCGGTCCTAAAGAAGCACCGAGCCTATCGGAATATAACTTAAACATCAATGTTGTCGCCATTGTATCAGCTATCGGCCGCATCAAAGACACCAAGTGGCCTCAGCCTTTACAGTCCGATCCAACCCAAAGGGACCTAACCAGATGTGCAAATATCAAGGCACTCACGGTCATAGAATGGAAGATTGTCGGCAGCTGAGAGTGGAAGTAGCCCGTCTATTCAAAAATGGGTACCTTCGAGAATTCTTGAGCGACCGAGCTAAGAACCACTTTAGGAACAGAGATTCTAACAAACAAACAGAACAAGAAGAGCCTCAACGCATCATTTATATGATCATCGGTGGAGTCGATATCCCACAGGAGTCGATGTTGAAATGCACCAAAGTATCTATCACCAGGGAGAAACGAACTCGGGACTACATACCAGAAGGAACTTTATCTTTTAACGACGAGGATGCGTAAGGTATCGTACAGCCTCACAATGATGCACTGGTAATATATGTACTCCTAAATAAAATTCGAGTTAAACGTGTGTTAATTGATCCATGTAGCTCGGCCAACATCGTTCGGTCGAGGGTCGTGGAACAGCTCGGTCTGCAAGATCAGATTGTACCAGTGGTCCGAGTCCTGAACGGATTCAACATGGCATGTGAGACCACAAAAGGGGAAATAACTTTGCCAGTAAACGTCGTTGGGACAATTCAGGAAGACAAGTTCTATATGATCGAAGGGGATATGAGATACAATGCTTTGCTCGGAAGACCATGGATTCACAACATGAGAGCAATACCCTCGACATTACACCAGGTGTTGAAATTTCCGACGTCAGGGGAATCAAAACAGTTTATGGGGAACAACTAGCCGCCAAAGAAATGTTCGCAATCGACGAGGTGATTCTGGCATCCACACTCTCGATGCTGAAGGATCTGAGTATGATGGTAAAAAATAAGGCCAAATAGCAGTCACCGATACTAGCCTCGACGGAATCAGAGCTTCGAGGAGCAAACGAGGGCGACGATTACGTGGTCCCCATATCCTTCATATCCCCTGACGATTCTGATGCTACAAAATCAACGGTCGAGGAACTGGAGCAAGTCGTATTAAGTGAACACTTGCCCGATCGAAAGGTATACTTGGGCACGGGGTTAAACTCCGAGCTTAGGAAAAAGCTCATTCAATTTCTCATAACTAATGAAGATTGTTTTGCTTGGTCCCATATCGATATGACGGGTATCCCGCCGGAGGTAACCACTCACAAGCTAAGCTTGGACCCGAAGTTTCACCTAGTCAAACAAAAGAGGAGACCCCAGTCCGAAGTAAAACACGTTTTTATCAAGGACGAGGTATCGAAACTCCTTAAAATAGGGTCCATTCGGGAAGTAAAATACCTAAATTGGTTATCCAACATTATGATAGTCCCTAAAAAAGGGAATAATTTAAGAATGTGTGTTGGTTACAAAGATTTGAATAAGGCATGCCCCAAAGATTCTTTACCTCTGCCAAATATCGATCACATGATCGATGCCACAGTCGTCCACGAGGATCTTAGTTTTCTTGATGCCGACTCCGGGTACAACCAAATACGGATGAACCCGGATGATTAGGAAAAAACTTCATTTATTACTAAATATGGCACTATTGCTATAATGTAATGCCATTTGGATTAAAAAACACTGGTGCCACTTACCAACGCCTAGTAAATCGAATGTTCGAAGAACAAATAGGCAAATCAATGGAGGTTTACATTGACGATATGTTGGTTAAGTCTTTGCGAGCAGAGGACCATTTAAAACATTTGCAGGAAACCTTCAACGTATTGAAGAAGTACAATATGAAGCTGAACCCGGAAAAATGTGCGTTCGAAGTCGGATCAGGTAAATTCCTCGGGTTCATGGTATCCAACTGAGTAAACGAGATCAACCCCAACAATATCAAAGCCATCGAAGATATCACAGTCGTGGACAACATAAAGGCCGAGCAAAGGCTAACCGGGCCCATAGCTACCCTGGGGCGATTTATTTCGAGGTCGTCCGATAAAAGCCACCGATTCTTCGCACTATTGAAAAAGAAGAATAACTTTTCATGGACTCCGGAATGCTAACGAGCTTTGGAGGAGCTAAAGAGGTACTTATAGATCCCACCATTGCTTCACACACCAAAGACAGACGAACAACTATACTTGTACTTGGTGGTCTCGGAGATAGCGGTAAGTGGAGTCCAAGTTCGGGAAGAACGAGGTACGCAATTTCTGATTTATTATATTAGTAGGACCTTAGGTGAGGTCGAAACTAGGTACCCTCACCTAGAAAAACTTGGCATTCTCCTTGCTAAGCGCCTCTAGGAAACTAAAACCATACTTCCAATGTCACCCCATATGTGTCGTAACAACTTACCCATTAAGGAACGTTATGCATAAGCCCGAACTCTCGAACTGATTGGCCAAATGGGTCGTGGATGTAAGTGGTTATGATATTGAGTACCGACCCCCGGACCACCATTAATTCCCAAATTTTGGCAGACTTCGTGGCCGACTTTACGCCGACCCTAATACCCGAAGTCGAAAGAGAGTTATTGATTAACTCGGGACTTCCTCGGGAATCTGGGCCCTCCTTACGGATGGCGCCTCAAACGCAAAAGGGTCCGGACTTGGCGTCGTATTAAAGCCACCAACAGGTAATATAATTAGGCAATCTATTAAGACTGTGAAATTGACTAAGAACGAGGCCGAATAGGAGGCCATGATTACAGGCCTTGAATTAGCCAAAAGCTTGGGGGAAAGGTGATCGAAGCCAAGTGCGACTCACTCTTTGTGATAAACCAAGTTAATGGGATATTCGAGGTCAGGGAAGAACAAATGCAGAGATACTTGGACAAGTTACAAGTGGCATTACATTGGTTTAAATAATGGACTTTGCAACATGTACCTCGGGATCAAAAAAGCGAGGCTGATGCCCTCGCTAACTTGGGATCGTCGGTCGAAGACAACGAGATCAACTCGGGAGAAGTCGTACAATTTATGAGATTGGTGGTGGAAGAAGGCCACACCGAGATCAACTCAACGAGTCTAACTTGGGACTGGAGGAATAAGTATGTGGAATATCTCACGGCCGGAAAACTCCCCTCAGACCCGAAAGAATTAAGGGTCTTGCGTACAAAGGCATCCCGATTTAGCTTGTCTGAAGACAGAACCCTGTTTAGAAGGACATTCGATGGCCCACTTGCAATATGTCTAGGGCCAGGGATACTGAGTACGTTTTGAGGAAAATCCACGAAGGTACCTGTGGAAATCATTCGGGCGCCAAATCACTGGTTCGAAAAATAATCAGAGCCAGTTACTACTGGATCGACATGGAAAAAGATGCAAAGGAGTTCGTTCGAAAATATGATGAATTCCAAAGACACGCTCCAATGATTTATCAACCTGGGGAGCACTGCATTCGGTTTTGTCACCATAGTCGTTCATGAAGCGGGAAATGGACATCGTCATCCCCCTTCCATGGACACCTGGTAAGGCTCAATTTATTTTATTTATGATTGACTATTTTTCTAAATGGGGGGAAGAACATGCATTTGATAAGGTCAGAGAAAAAGAAGTCATCGATTCTATCTGGGACCACATAATATGTCAGTTCGGAATACCGGCCGAAATCGTGTGTGATAATGGGAAACAGTTTATTGGCAGCAAAGTAAGCAAGTTTTTCGAAGACCATAAGATCAAAAAGATCTTATCCACTCCCTATCACCCTAGTGGGAACGGACAAGCAAAATCCACCAATAAAATCATAATCCAAAATCTCAAAAAGAGGTTGATCGACGCCAAAGGGAAATGGAAGGAAATCCTGCCTGAAGTCCTTTGGGCATATCGTACAACTTCAAAGTCTAGTATCGGGGCAACCCCTTTCTCGTTGGTTTACGGTTCCACAGCTCTGATACCGGTCGAAGTCGAAGAACCGAGTCTCATGCTTTGATATGCTACCGAAGAAGCAAATAACGAGATCCTTAACACAACTCTGAAACTACTAGATGAAAGACGTGATATTTCCCTCGTTCGAGTGACAGCCCAGAAATAACGAATCGAGAGATATTATAATCGAAGAGCTAACCTTTGACACTTCAACATTGGGGACTTAGTACTAAGAAAGGTCACATTAAGCACCCAAAAACCGAATGAAGGGAAATTAGGGCAGAACTGTGAAGGACCATACCAAATTATCAAGATCACTGGAAAAGGATCCTACAAGCTCGAAACGATGAGCTGCGAGCAATTACCGAATGACTGGAATATAACTCACTTAAAGAGATATTAGTGATAAGGTACGGCCTCATTCCTTCTTTTATTTACATTTTAAACTGACACTTACAGGTAACCAACAAGGGACGATACGAGATCCTAGGTCTGAAAGCACGCGTTTTACTCTTTTACCCTTAAGCCGGCTTTGTCACAAATGGGTTTTCCGGTAAGGTTTTTAACGAGGCACCAAGTAAATCGTGCTAAGTTATAGTTGAAGGCCGGCTACAAACTAGTAACAATGCTCAGAACAGCGTTCGAGGCCTTTCTTCGATCAGACCCGAACACTGAGGGCAATATCCTCGGATATCGAGAGTTTCGTTAGCAAGGAAAGAAACTTCGTGATTAAAGGGTCTCGATCAATAGGATTTGTTGTAAAGGCAGTCTCGATCAATAGGATTTATTGTAAAGGCAAAACGGTCAAATGAACTATCCCGACATAGACCGCTCGAGCCCTGGCACAAAATATGTATACATGTGTAACTATTATGCACAAGACCGCTCGAGCCCTGCCACAAAACATGTATACATATGCAACTATTATGCACAAGAATAACAAAGAAGACTCTTCTTTGCACATAAACCTCTTGTCATTTAAAACGTTTCTTGCATTTCTCAAAGAATTTCCTACACCTGATCCCCTAAAGGTATCGAGCCCAAGGGCCACCTTAATCTGAGTTCGAACATTCACTCTCACTCGGGGACTTCCATCTAAAAATAATCTCGGGCGGTCCGGGTTAACAAAATACGAGGGCACGAAACTTATTTGGCATTCCCCGAATTAACAGGCTACGAGCATTTCAGGTTAACAAAACCCGAGAGCACAAAGCTTATTTGGCATTGCCCGAATTAAAAGGCTACGGCCATTCCGGGTTAACAAAACCCGAGGGCACGAAGCTTATTTGGCATTGCCCATATTAAAAGGCTATGACCATTACGGGTTAACAAAACCCGAGGGCACGAAGCTTATTTGGCATTACCCGAATTAAAAGGCTATGACTATTTCGGGTTAACATAATCCAAGGACACGAAGCTTATTTGGCATTGTCCGAATTAAAAGGCTACGGCCATTCCAGGTTAACAAAATCCGAGGGCACGAAGCTTATTTGGAATTGCCCAAATTTAAAGGCTATGGCCATTCCGAGTTGACAAAACCTGAGGTTACAAGATGAGACGAAAACCTGAGCAAAACACAAGTCGTATCCCAAAAGGTATAAGTATGTTGGAGAAACGTTCACGTACATAGCGGATCCCACGATGCCTTAAGAGATAATGAAATCGGAGGCAAAGCCTATTCAGAATTCCGAACATGACTATTTAATGCTAAGGCATACCAATCTTTGCAAAACATAAAAGGGAAAAGCAAAGGAAGAACTCGAGAATTATCAAAAAGAAATAGAAAGTTTGTATTTATGAAGTATGACTTTACAAAGGCCGAGCGGCCTTTACACAAAGTACTAAGTAGAAAAAAAAGACAAAATCAAACAGAAGCGGTCTAATCCTGGCCGGATCCTGCCACTTCACCGGGATCCCCGAGTTTTTATTCATCCTCGGACCAGCTTGAGTCCTCGGAATCCTCCTCTTCAGGATAGGCCAGCTTTCTGGCCTCGGTTTCGAGCACCTTGGCATCCCTAATCTCGGCTGATAAGTCAAAACCCCGAGCATGAACTTCCTCGAGGGCCTGTCTTCGAGATTGCCACTTCATATGCTCGGCTATATTATTTGATTGGTCTTGAGCAGCTTTGGCATCAGCCTTGTACTGGGCCACCATTTCAGCAGCCCCAGACTTGGCCACGACGACCTCTGACTTGGCCGTTTTGAGCTCTTTGACCAAATTGTCTCGATCTAAGACGGCCGAATCGAGCCGAGATTGGAGTTCCTCAACCTTTTTTGTCTGAAGTTAGTTGTGCCCGAAGAGCCTCATTTTTCGAGGCCATGAGATCTATTTTACATCTTCATTCATCGGTCTCAGCTTTGATTATATCCATTTCAGCTCGGAGCTGAGCAATCCGATCGAGTTTTTGTTGGACCTGCGAATTTTGACCATCAGTCATCGAATCAAATTCATCATCACTTACTTCGAAAACTTTTACCTGCTCGACCAAGTCATCATGATCCTCCCGGGCCACTTCTAGCTCGGCACGGAGGTTCTTAGTCTCCTCTTCGAGCTGCTCACTAAGAAGTTTAAAGGCATCTCTTTTCTCAGTAAGATATCGAACTCCGACTTTGAGTTGTTTCAGTTCATCTCGATACCTCAAAAACACCTCGTGATAAAGCACTGAAGTCTGTGAGCACCAAGGGAAATGCTAAAACATCAACGAAATAATCTAAGTATAAATCAAAATTTCACTTAGGAAAGCAAGAAGTTACCCGGTTCAGCGCTTGTTGCGCTTCGTTGAAAAGGCAGGGTGTATCCACCTCGTTCATCTTAGCTTGATAATCCTCAGTCACCAGGCACCGAAGATAGCTGGCCGCCCCTACGGGGGTAGAGAGAACCCGGGCATCCTCCGTAAGGGAAAAAATAATGGTGCGCTTCCGATCAGGATATGCACTCGGGGCAGGGAGTCGATCGACCAATTTCGGGCTTGAGGAAGGCCCGCTTGCTTATGAGGGATAGCTCTTCCTTGGTATCTCTAAATTGCCAAATCCAATGGCGTCCTCTGGGTCCGTCGAATCCACACCGTCGAAAAAATCACGGAAGGGGTCGTTCGATCTATGGGCCCCCTTGAGGGGGCGTTCTTTTGCAACCTGGGCCTCGTTAAACATCGACCCTGTGAACTAGGGCGACTCAGCAACCTCTATCGAGCCGAGTGCTTCATACGGGGATTTGCCCGCATCTCGGGGAGCCTCAACTCCTACCTCCACCTCGGCCTCCCCGATATGATGAAATTCGGCCCCGCCTCCCCGTGGTTCGGAGGCCCCTTTCACTTCGAGCTGCGACGGCATACTATCCACGAGATCAAAGGATTCTCTTTCCCCCTCAGACTCGTCCCTCAGTCGATAGAGTGAGTCTGGGGACAGTGCTCGACCATTAGTGCTTCCCTTGGTTTTACGAGCTAATCTTTTCTTTGGACTCTTCTTCTCAGGGCCGGGAGATCTTGGAGCCTTTTTCCTTTTCTTCTCTTTATCCTCCCCCGAGGCAGGGGGCTCGGTGAAGATATCTTCATCACCGGACAGAGGCCTCATCTCAATATTTTTTGGTAAACATGCAAAAAAGGAGTAAAAACAAGTTAGAAATCGATAGCGTGAAATGGAAATCAAAGTCACTTGAGAAAACTCTTACCATGGGAACGGGCCTCCCATCGTCCCTTTGAGATCTCGCGCCATGAATGCTCAGAATAAATTCTTTGCTTCACGATGCCCTAGACCCATTCCTTTGAGTCGAGGAACCGCATTCGGCATCCGAGCAACACCTGCACCATCACAAAATATAGATGAGAAGGGAGGAAAAAGAAAAGCAATAAAAGAAATCTTAAAGGCAAAGTTATACTTACATTTCATGTTCCTTTTTCTTAGGAAATGGCATATCCTCGGCCGGGATTAAATCTAAGTTCTTCACTCGAACATATCAGCCCAACCAGCCTCAGTCTCGATACTCGAGAATAGGGCCTTACTAGACCGATGTGCAAGCTTGATTAATCCCCCTCGATAGAGTCGAGGGTTATACAGGCGCATAAGGTGGTCGATGGTAAAGGGACACCCCTCTAGTTTTCTCACAAAGAATCGATGAAGAATTATAATCCTCCAAAACAAAGGATGAATCTGCCTATGAGTCACCTCATACTAAGGCTATGATAACTAGATCTAAAGGACCCAGCGCGAAAGAGTAAGTGTAAACACTTACAAAACCCTCCACGTGGGTGGTGATTGATTCCTCGGGGGTAGGTACCACTACAAGCTTATCGGCCCAGTTGCAGTCCTCCTTGACCTTATCGAGGACACTATCGGTGACCGAACATATATACCTCGGGACCGGCTCGCACCTACCCGATACCGAGGAGGTTTTCTCAACCTTGAAATCGGCTTCGATTGGACACTCCGAAGGGACGAACATCTTTATAGGAGGTTCTGGTGTCTGTTCTTCAATGACAGCAGGCGAAACGTTCTCAGATGATCTCGAGGAAGAGGGGTTTTCTTTTTGAGGAACAGATTTTGAAGTCTTTGCCATTGCTTCTAAATAGAGGAGAAAAGAAGGTGATGATAAAAGAGGAGGTGTAATTAGCAGATAACTTATGAAAGCTTTCAGGACAACCAGAAGGGAAGCAGTTTTAAACTTAAGCGTTCAAAAAACTAGAAGATGAGAGTGATGAAGTTTTCTTAAAATACAAGGGCAAATATTTGAATGTAAAAGTCCTAATGAATGGATGAAAGGGGGTATTTATAGTTTTCTCAAAAAGGCGGTTCACATCCTGTAGCGGCCGATCATTAACTGACACACATTTAATGCCTTGAAGACTGGACCGACGGGATGTTTCAACTATTCTTATCACTTACGTCATGAATTCGTCATCATGATTTATCGAAAAGAGAATCGGAAGCTCATATCATTTCTCATCATTTACTCTCCGAAAAACAATAGGATGTTACGTCATGATTTTGTCATTTACGTCATGATATATCGAATGAGAATCGGAGTCTCATATCATTTCTCATCATCTATTCTCCGAAATACGAGGGGGCTATATACGGGTAAAATCGAGCTCGATATTTGATCGAGCTTCTGAAATTCCCTGATTAGGCCAAGGTCGAAATATCTGTGATCGGGTAAAGTCGAGCTCGGAGATTGATCTAACATCCAACACAATCAGGTAAAATCGAAACATGGTGATTGAAATCGAACCCAAAGCGTTGTCAAAATTAGCCATCGCAACCATCAGATTTGTCCTCGAGTTTATCAAAGACATAAACTGGCCATGTTTCTAATGGTTTCGAAGAAAGCTTTGCCAACTCATCTGATAGGGGTCCATAATTCTCGCCATTAACCAATTATTATGGCAGAAATTACGGAACGACTCAAAAAAGGGAACCAACGGTCAGCAAATCAAGGGCTTTTGCCTTTTATAGAATAATAATAATATTCTAAAAGGTAGATCTCCCCTAATATATAAAGGGGACTTGACAATTTATTAGGGACATGGTAACAAACACTAATAAGCAATACATTCTCTAAGTTCTTACTCTATGATATTTTTGTGTCAATAAAAGTGCATCCAACTCAAGGGTGGCTTTCTTCCCTACTCTGAAGTCACTCAATTTATGTGGTTTGCAGTTAATTCATCATTATTTATTTCAATAGTAATCTAATTTATCGCTTTGTATCAAGTTAATCCGCATATCCTTTAAATCGCTAACAAATTCAATGGTTATCCAATTTTGAGGGTAAACAATTTGACCAACTCATCAAAGAGGTAATTCATTCAGGTGACACAAGTCTAACTGATTTTAGGTACAGTTCATGCTTGAGACATCAGGATTTAAAATGCATCACCAAAACAAAGATGACATAAGTAGTAGAGCAAAGAGGCTCAGTTGAATGCAACAGAAATATCAGTAGTTGAAGATAATGCAGAGGTAGAACGAGAGATTACAAAATTGTTAATGGATGCTTCAAATCGGGATTTTGGGTCGTGATACCAATCCTTCAAATTGCAAACATTCAGAAAATTTCATTCTGTGGTTACGTGACTTGCCGGTCATTTTGAGAGTATTAGCTCTGAACCCCTATTTATTGCTCCCTCTATTTCATTCTGTGGCTACGTGACTTGCCGGGAGGTTTGGTTTTTGATTTCGGAGTGAAACGGGACACATAGTCCCTAAAATTGAAGTTTAGTCGTAGGAATTGACCGCAGTTTGATTTGTGTGAAGACGACTCAGGAATGGAGTTTCGACAGTCCAATAGCTTTGTAGGGTGAGTTTGGTCTTAGGAGCATGTCTAGATGTTGATTTGGAGGGTTGTAGGTCATTTCGGCGCCAATTGGCGAAAGTTGGAAAGTTGGATGATTTTTGGAGAGTTTGATCGGGAGTGTACTTTTTTATATCAAGGTCAGAGTTCAATTTCGAAAGTTGGAGTAGGTCTATAATGTTATTTATGATTAGTGTGCAAAATTTGAGGTCAATCGGACGTGATTTGATAGGTTTTGGCATCGAATGTAGAAGTTAGAAGTTCTAAAGTTCATTAGGCTTGAATCGATGTGCAATTCTTGGTCTTAGCATTGTTTGATGTGAATTGGAGGGTCGACTAAGTTCGTATAATGTTTTAGGAATTGTTGGTATATTTGGACGGGGTCCCGGGGGCTCGGGTGTGATTCGGATTGAAACCGGAACAATTTGAGACTTGTGAAATCTGCTAAAGCTGGGTTGTTCTGGTGTTTTCGCATTGCGGGGGATTAGCCACAGGTGCGGGCTCGCAAAAGGTAGCTCTTGGTCGTAGAAGCGAGTTTGGTCATGCCCAGCAGTGGTTGCAGAAGCGGGAAATATTCCACAGAAGCGCCTTTGCTCCTGCGATGGAAAGGGTCGCAGAAGCGCTAGTGGTTACAGGTGCGATCCTAGTCCCGCAGAAGCGGTTCCGCAAATGCGGGCCCATAGCGGAAACTCTGGACTTGAGTGTTTTCCGCACTTGTGATTGTTTTTCCGTAGGTGCGGCATCGCAGAACCGATTCTTGGGCCACAGATGCGGTTTGACTTGGCAGAAATAAGGAAAAGTTGAGGGTTTGGTTTAATTTTCACTTTGGGACTTTGAGAGCTCGGATTGAGGCGATACTTTGAGAGATTTTCAAAGAAAATATTTGGGTAAGGATTCTTGACTTATTTTTAATTAATTCCCACTAATTTATCTTCGATTTCCTCATCTAATTAAAGTTTTGGGTTGAAATTTGGGAGAAAAGGTGTAAAGTTCTTAAACCAAATTCTTAGGTTTTGAGGGGCCAAATGAGGTCGGATTCGTATAATTCTTTTATGGTTGGACTCGATATCGAATGGGTGTTCGAATTTTTTAAATTTTGGTCGGGTTCCGAGACATGGGCCCGAGTCGATTTTTTGGAGCGATTTTTCAATTCCTTGTTAAAGTCGTAATTTCATTATTTAGATTAGTTTCTTATAGTTATATTTATAGTATGTAATTGCTTTTGGCTAGCCTTGGGTCATCCGGAGCTAGAAAATCGGGGGAAATGCATTCTTATTGATTGATTGAGCGAGATTCGAGATAACTGACTTGTCTAACCTTGTGTGGGGGAAATCCCCCTTAGAATTTGGTATTGTTATGTTATTTACAATACGTGAAGGCCGTGTACATGAGGTGACGAGTGCGTACTCGGGCTAAATATTGAAAATCTGGTTTTTGCTAATTAGTTCATTTTTATTCCCTTAATTGAGTAACTCTAGTGCGTGTAGTCATTATGTTTAGCCTAATATCACATGTCTACGTGTCTTATCTCTTACTTGCAATTTGTGTAACATGCTTAGTTGAATTACCTGCTTTTGTGATTTCGTATTCATTCTTTAACTGTGACATTCCTTACTGTAATTTCATTGTTCCAATTGTTATGTGTTGATTTCGTGATTTTTGATTGAGATGACTGTTTGGTTGTGGCACGGGTTTTCTGTCGTGCTGAGTGTTATTGCGGCATGGGGTTTCTGGCGTGCGAAATGTAATTGTGGCACGAGGTTCCTACCGTGCTGAGTGTTATTGTGGCACGAGGTTTCTGCCGTGCAGAGTGCTATTGTGGTACGAGGTTTCTATGTGCGGTTATCATTGTTTGCACGAGTTTTCTACCGTGATTTATGAGATATTTATTTTTGGGACTAGGAGGTGGTACCTCGGGAGTACCCCTATTGTTTACCTCTATTTGCTGCATTGTTGTTGTTGTTGTAGTTGTTCCTTAACTTATAAGATTGTGCTCCCTTACGTGTTGTAATTGTTCTCTTTGATTACGGGTTGTTATCTTCTATGAATTTCTATTGTTACACATCTCTATAATTTCATTACATCATTATATCTCTACCTTGTTTTCCTATAATTTCCAGTAGGGCCTTGACCTGACCTCGCCACTACCCTACCGAGGTTAGGCTTGGCACTTACTGAGTACCGTTGTGGTGTACTCATACTATACTTTTGCACATCTTTTTGTGCAGATACAGGTTCTTCCTACTAGACCAAATATCAGTGAGTTAGCCCGTGCGTGGAGACTTCAAGGTATTTCTGCCAGCGTCTGCAGACCTCGGAGTCCCCCCTCTATCCTTATTATGTTGTCTTCCTTATTCTCTTTAGACTCTGATGTATAGAGATATTTAGCATTTCTCTTTAGAGTTTGTGACTTATTTATACTGGGTTTTGGGAGTTGTAACTGTTTCGAATCGCAGTTTTTATTTATTTTAGATGATGAGGTTTGAGGTTCAAATTTATATTCAGTTATTCCGCATAATTGTGAGGCTTACCTAGTCTTAGAGACTATGTGCCATTACGACAACCTACGGAGGGAAATTGGGATCGTGACAAGTTAGTATCAGAGCTTTAGGTTCATAGGTATTATGAGTCACAAAAAGGTTTAGTAGAGTCTCGCGGATCGGTACGGAAACGTCTGTACTTATCTTCGGGAGGCTATGGAACTATATGAAAAGCTTCACTTCTTTGATTCCTTATCGTGAGAGATTTTGGATTTCGGACTCTAAATTGTTGTCTTTCTATTCTCTCATGGATGGTGAGGACACATACAGCTGAATCGGATGACTAGACACTTGTACCCCCTGCTAGAGCCGCGAGAGACCGGGGCCTGGGTAGAGGCCGAGGACGTCCACGTGGTGCAGCCAAAGCACCCGCACAAGCTGCTACAGAGGATCCACCAGTAGCTCCAGTTGGAGGGCAGGCACCTGAGACGCCTATTACTGCACCAGCCTTCCAGGAGACTCTCGCCCAGTTTCTGAGCATGTTCAGCACCTTGGCTCAGGCAAGATTGATACCACTTGCTCCTGCCACATCTCAGGCCGGGGAGGAGCATAGACTTTCGTCGCCCGCACCCCAGAGCAGTGGGTCCAGGTCGATGAGGTTCCGGAGGTCATACCAATGCAACCGGTAGCCCCAATTCAGCTCGAGGTTAGGGCAGCAGTTTCTGAGGAGGAGCAGCTCAGGCTCGAGAGGTAATAGAAGTACCACCCTCCTACTTTCAGTAGCTTGGCGTCAGGGGATGCCCAGGGTCTTCTTGAGGAGTGCCACCGTATCCTCTGTATTATGGATGTTTCAGAGACTAGTGGGGTTTCTTTCACTACATTCCAGCTTAGAGGAGCGGCCTATCAGTGGTGGAGAGCATACAAGTTGGGTAGTCCGGCCGAGGTAGCTTCACTCACTTGGACTCAGTTCTCAAATATGTTCTTAAGGGAGTATGTCCCCCAGAGTATCAGAGATGCATGGCGTGCAGAGTTTGAGCAGTTGTGCCAGGGTTCCATGACTGTGTCGGAGTATACGGTCTGGTTCAGTGATTTATCAAGGTATGCACCAGCCTTGGTTGCTACTGTTCGAGAGCGGGTTCGTCAATTTATTGAGAGGCTCAACCCTAGTATCAGATTTAGCATGGCCCGGGAGTTGGAGATTCACATCACATACCAGCAGATGGTGGGGATCACTAGGATATTGGAGGGTATGTTGACTCGGGAGAGAGAGGATAGGGAGGCCAAGAGGTCTCGAGAGTCTGGCACATATAATGGTACTCGTTCCCCAGCTGCAGCTCGTCCGGGTAGGGGCTATGTGGGTCGCCCTATTCATTCAGTACTTCCAGCCGCCGGCGGTACTCCGGCCACTCCTAGGCCCCAGGCTCCCTATTATGCACCGTCATTATCTAGTGTACCTCCTACGTGGGGTCCTTTCAGCGATCATTCCAGGCGATCAGGCTCGAGCCAGTCACAACAGCCATGTCCTCCGAGAGGTTGTTTTGAGTGTGGTGATATTTATCATACGCTGACGGATTTCCCCAGACTCAATAGGGGTGCACCTCCACTGACCCTCCCAGGCACTGCATGCTCCACCAAGTCCTCGGACTATGGTTCCAGCACCAGCCACCATTCCACCTGCACATCCAACTCAAGGTGGAGGTTGGACATGTAGAGGTCGCCTTAAAGGGAGAGGCTAGGCCAGATATTATTCCCTTCCTGCTAGGACAGAGGCAGTTGCATCAGATTCTGTCATCATAGGTATTGTTCTGGTCTGTCATAGAGACGCATCAGTCTTATTTGATCCAGGCTCCACTTATTCCTATGTGTCATCTTATTTTGCTCTATATTTGGGTGTATCCCGTGATTCTTTGAGTTCTCTTATCTATGTGTCTATACCCGTGGGAGATTCTATTATTGTTGACTGTGTGTATGGGTTGTGTTTGGTTATTCTTAGTAGTTTTGAAACCAGAGTCGTTTTATTGTTGCTCAATATGATGGATTTTGATATTATTTTGGGCATGGACTGAGTGTCTCCCTATCACGCTATCCTTGATTCTCACGCCAAGACGGTGACGTTGGCTATGCCAGGTCTACCATAGCTAGAGTGGAGAGGTACCTTAGATTATGTTCCTAGCAGGGTTGTCTCATTTCTAAAGGCTCAGCGGATGGTTAAGAAGTGGTGTGATGCGTATCTAGCATATGTGAGGGATGTTAGTATTGATACTCCTACTGTCGGGTCAGTTTCGGTAGTGAGGGATTATCCAGATGTATTTTTGGCAGATCTTCCAGGCATGCCGCCCAATAGGGATATCGACTTTGGTATCGATTTGTTACTTAGCACTCAGCCCATTTCTATTCCACCTTATCGTATGGCCCCATAAGAGTTGAAAGAGTTAGAGGAAAGGTTTTAAGAGTTGCTCGATAAGGGCTTCATTCGGCCTAGTGTATCGCCTTGGGGTGCTCCTGTCTTGTTTGTAAGGAAGAAGGATGGTTCTATGTGAATGTGTATTGATTATCGCCAGTTGAACAAGGTTACAGTAAAGAACATGTATCCATTGCCACGTATTGATCACCTATTTGATCCGGGTGCCAGAGTGTTCTCTAAGATTGACTTGCATTTAGGCTATCATCAGTTGAAGATTCGGGAGCCAGATATCCCGAAGACTACTTTCAGGACTCAGTATGGTCATTACGATTCCTTGTGATGTCTTTTGGGCTAACCAACGCCCCAGCAACATTTATGCACTTGATGAATAGTGTATTTCAGCCATATCTTGACTCGTTCGTCATTGTGTTTGTTGACGACATTCTAGTGTACTCCCAGAACCGGGAGGATCATGAGCAGCACCTGAGGACTGTTCTTCAAACCTTGAGAGAAAAGATGTTATATGCGAAATTTTTGAAGTGTGAATTCTGGCTGGATTCAGTGGCATTTTTTGGTCATGTAGTATCGAGTGAGGGGATCGGGGTAGATCCGAAGAAGATTGAATCAGTGCACAGTTGGCCCAGATCGTCCTCAGCTATGGAGATCCGGAGTTTTCTTGGCTTGGAGGGGTATTACCGCTGATTTATAGAGGGTTTCTCATCTATTGCAACACCTATGACCAGATTGAACCAGAAGGGTGCTCCGTTCAGGTGGACCGAGAAGTGTGAGGAGAGCTTTCAAAAGCTCAAGACTTCCTTGACGACAGTCCCAGTAGTGGTATTGCCTACTGGTTAGGGGTCCTATACAGTGTACTGTGATGCGTCGCTCATTGGTCTTGGCGTGGTTTTGATGCAGGAGGTAGGGTGATTGCCTACATGTCTAGACAGCTGAAGATGCATGAGAAGAACAATCATGTCCATGACCTTGAGTTAGTAGCTATTGTTCATGCCTTAAAGATCTGGCGGCACTATTTTTATGGTGTCCCTTGCGAGGTCTACACCGATCACCGGAGTCTACAGTATTTATTTAAATACAAGGATCTTAAATTGCGGCAGCGGGGGTGGTTGGAGTTGCTTAAGGACTATGATATCACCATTCTATGTCATTCCGGGAAGGCCAATGTGATTGTTGTTGCCTTGAGACGAAAGGCGGGGAGTTTAGGCAGCTTAGCATATCTACCGATAGCAAAGAGGCATTTAGCCTTGGATGTTCAGGCCTTGGCCAACCAGTTTGTTAGATTGGATGTTTCCGAGTTGAGTTGAGTTTTGGATTATATGGTTTCTCAGTCTTCTCTTTATGACCGTATCAGAGAGCGTCAATTTGATGACCCTCATCTGCTTGTCCTTAAGGACATGGTTCAGCACGGTGATGCCAAGGAGGTCACTATTGGAGATGACGATGTATTACGGATGCAGGAAGACTATGTGTGTCCAATGTAGATGGTTTGCATGAGTTGATTATCCAAGAGGCTCACAGTTCGCGGTACTACATTCACCCAGGTGCCGCGAAGATGTATCAGGATCTCAGGCAGCATTATTGGTGGAGGAGAATGAAGAAGGACATAGTGGAGTATGTATCTTGGTGCCTAAATTTTCAGCATGTGAAGGATGAGCATCAGTGGCCAGGTGGATTGCTTCAGAAGCTAGAGATTCCGGAGTGGAAATGGGAGCGGATCACTATAGATTTTGATGTTGGGCTCCCACGGACTCAAAGGAAGTTTTATGTAGTTTGGGTGATTGTGGATAAATTGACCAAGTCAGCTCATTTCATTCATGTGGTTATTACTTACTCTTCGGAGTCGCTGGCTCAGGTTTACATTTGCGAGATTGTCAGGCTTCATGGCGTGCCGGTATCTATCATCTCGGGTATGCAGATTACATCGCGATTCTGGAGAGCCGTACAGCATGAGTTGGGTACTCGGGTGGATTTGAGTACAGCATTTCACCCTCAGACGGACAGACAGTCCGAATGCACTATTCAGATATTAGAGGATATGCTTTGAGCTTGTGTGATGGATTTTTGGGGTTCTGGGGATCAATTCTTGCCACTTGCGGAGTTTTCCTACAACAACAGTTATTAGTCGAGCATTCAGATGGCCCCGTATGAGGCTTTGTATGGTAGGCGGTGCCGATCTCCAGTGGGTTGGTTCGAGCTGGGCGAGGCTAGGCTATTGGGTACAGATTTGGTTCATGATGCTTTGGAAAAGGTTAAATTGACTCAGGATCGACTTCGTACAGCCCAATCAAGGCAGAAGAGTTATGCGGATCGGAAGGTTTGCGATGTTGCATTCATGGTTGGGGAGCGGGTCTTGCTCCGGGTTTCGCCCATGAGGGTGTTATGAGGTTCGGGAAGAAGGGCAAGTTAAGCCTTAGGTATATCGGGCCTTTAGAGATTCTTGAGAGGGTTGGAGAGGTGGCTTACAGACTTGCACTACCACCTAGTCTCTCTGCAGTTCATCCGGTATTCCATGTTTTCATGCTCCGAAAGTATCACGGTGATCCATCTCATGTGTTAGACTTCAGCTAAATCCAGTTGGACAAGGATCTATCTTATGTTGAGAAGACGGTGGCCATTTTGGACAGTCAGGTTCGGAAGTTGAGGTCGAAGAACATCGCTTCAGTGAAGGTTCAGTAGAGGGGTCATCATGTCGAGGAGGCGACTTGGGAGACCGAGCATGATATGTGCAGCCGTTATCCTCATTTTTTTTTACCACTTCAGGTATGTCCCTATACTCGTTCGAGGACAAATGTTTGTTTTAAGAGGGGGAGGATGTAACAATCCGGCCGGTTGTTTTGAGAGTATTAGCCCTGAACCCCTATTTATTGCTCCCTCTATTTCATTCTATGGTTACGTGACTTGCCGGGAGGTTTGGTTTTTGGTTTCGGAGTGAAAAGTCCCTAACGTGAAAGTTTAAGTCGTAGGAATTGACCGTAGTTTGATTTGTGTAAATACGACTCCGGAATAGAGTTTCGACGGTCCCAATAGCTCCATAGGGTGATTTTTGTCTTAGAAGCGTGTCCGGATATTAATTTGAAGGGTCGTAGGTCATTTCGGCGCCAATTGGCAAAAGTTGGAAAGTTGGATGATTTTTGGAGAGTTTGACTGGGAGTGGACTTTTTTATATCGGGGTCGGAGTCTGATTTCGGAAGTTGGTGCAGGTACGTAATGTCATTTATGACTTGTGTACAAAATTTGAGGTCAATCGGACGTGATTTGATAGGTTTTGGCATCGAATGTAGAAGTTAGAAGTTCTAAAGTTCATTAGGCTTGAATTGGTGCGTAATTCTTGGTTTTATCGTTGTTTGATATGAATTAAAGGCTAGACTAAGTTCGTATGATGTTTAAGGACTTATTGGTATATTCGGACAGGGTCCCGGGGGCCTCGGGTGTGATTCGGATTGAAACCGGAACAATTTGAGACTTGTGAAATCTGTTGAAGCTGGGTTGTTCTGGTGTTTTCGCACCTGCGGAGTAATGGCCGCAGGTGCGGGCTTGCAAAAGCGAGCTCTTGTGCGCAGAAGCGAGTTTTGGTCATGCCTAACAGTGGTCATAGAAGTGGGAAATATTTCGCAGAAGCACCTTCGCTTCGGATTTTTATAATTTTGGTCGGGTTCTGAGAAGTGGGCCCGAGTTGACTTTTTAGAGCAATTTTTCAATTCCTTGATAAAGTCATAATTTTATTATTTATATTAGTTTCTTATAGTTATATTTATAGTATGTAATTGCTTTTGACTAAATTTGGGTCGTCCAGAGTTGGAAAATCGGGAGAAAGGCATTCTTATTGATTAATTGAGCGAGATTTGAGGTTAGTGACTTGTCTAACCTTGTTGGGGGGGGGATCCCCCTTAGGATTTAGTATTGTTATGGTATTTGTAATACGTGAAGGCCATGTACGCGAGGTGACGAGTACGTACTCGGGCTAAATATTGAAAATCTTGTTTTTGCTAATTAGTTCCTTTTTATTCCCTTAATTGAGTTACTCTAGCGCGTGTAGTCATCATGTTTAGCCTAATGTCACACGTCTATGTCTCTTATCTCTTACCTGCAATTTGTGCAACATGCTTAGTTGAATTACCTGCTTTTGTGATTTCATATTCATTCTTTAACTGTAAGATTCCTTGATGTAATTTCATTGTTCAAATTGTTATGTGTTGATTTCGTGATTTTTGGTTAAGATGACTGTTTGGTTGTGGCACGAGGTTTCTGCCGTGCGGAGTGTTATTGTGGCACGAGGTTTCTTCCGTGTGAAGTATTATTGTGGCACGAGGCTCCTGCTGTGCGGAGTGTTATTGTGGCTCGAGGTTTCTACCGTGCAGAGTGTTATTGTGGTACGAGGTTTCTATCGTGCGAAGTGTTATTATGGCACGAGGTTTCTGCCGTGCGGTTATCATTGTTTGTATGAGGTTTCTGTCGTGCTGCTATGAAATATTTACTTTTGGGACTACGAGGCGGTACCTCGGGAGTGCCCATGTTGTTTACCTCTATTTGATGCATTGTTGTTGTTGTTGTTGTTGTAGTTGTTCCTTAACTTGTAGGATTGTGCTCCCTTACGTGTTGTAATTGTTCTCTTTGATTCCGGGTTGTTATCTTCTTTGAATTTCTATTGTTACACATTTTGTCATTTCATTTCATCATTATATCTCTGCCTTATTTTTCCTGTTATCTCCAGTAGGGCCCTAACCTGGCCTCGCCACTACCCTACCGAGGTTAGGCTTGGCACTTACTGGGTATCGTTGTGGTGGACTCATACTACTCTTCTGCACATCATTTTGTGCAGATCTAGGTTCTTCCTATCATACCAGATATCAGTGAGCTAGCTCGTGCGTGGAGATTTCAAGGTATATTTATCAGCGTCCGCAGACCTCGGAGTCCCCCCTCTATCCTTATTATGTTATCTTCTTTATTCTCTTTAGACTCTAATGTATAGAGATATTTAGAATTTCTCTTTAGAATTTGTGACTTATTTCTATCGGGTTTTGGGAGTTGTAACTGTTTCGAATCGTAATTTTTTATTTATTTCAGATGATGAGGTTTGAGTTCAGCTTTATATTTAGTTATTCCGCATAATTTTTAGGCTTACCTAGTCTTAGAGACTAGGTGTCGTCACGACATACTATGAAGGGAGATTGGGGTCGTGACTTATATGTTTGGTGTACAATCTTTACATTTTCATCCGAAAAAGAATTGGTAGTGTATAATTCTGTCATTTTGATCTATTTATGTATATTGGTTGTTGGATTGCCTAGAAAATGGTGTTAGACTTCATCAGGGCTCCAACAGAATTTTGGGTCGTGATACCAATCCTTCAAATTGCAAACGTTCGGTAAATAGATTCCAAAATATTCTAGGAACCCCCGAATCCAAATACGAATATATGCCCAAGTCCAAAATTACCATACGAACCTATTGGGACTACCAAATCCAGATTTTGGGGTCATTTACTCAAAAGTCAAATTGTGGTCAAGTCTTCCAACTTAAGGTTTTCGAATTGAGAATTATTCTTCCATCAATAGTCTGGTTCCGGCTCACTAGTAGCTACCATGGTCAGCAATATCTGGATCTACACATGAAGTACAGAGTGTAATATGAATAAAAGTTTCTGATATATTCTTCTCATTAAAAGTATAAGGGATGCAGTAGGATGAATATAGTCTAACATTTTATCCTTAACTAAAGGTCTTACATGTGGAATAAAAAAATTCTAAAGCTCTTCATTTAAAATGAACCCTACGGCCTATGCGAAACGAATCTGAATTAGGCGTCGAACAGAAAATTTCAGACGCGAGATAGTTGACCAATAAAACTCTAGTGACCAATTTGAAGTCTTGTGTAACAATTTATGACATATTTTTTGGTTAACAAAAAATATGTAATTAAAGGGGTTCGGGGTCAGATTAAAAATAATAAAAGTTGTCGGTAAATATTAAAATTTTCAAAAATTTTAAAAAACATACCCATTCAAATTATTTCAAATTTTCATTTCCCTCTTTTTTCTCCTCTTTACTTCTTCTTCTCCTTCTTCCTTCCTTCTTCTTTCTCTTCCTCATTCTCTCATTCTTCTTACTTACTTTCTTCTTTCTCTTCAACTTTTATTCTTGTTGCTGCTGGTTCGCTTATGTCATCTTCTTCTTCTTCATTATCTTGCTTGTCTTTTCTTCTTTCCCTCTTCATCTCATTTTCATCTTCTTCTTCTTTTTAATTTTTTCTTTTCTTCTAGTAATTTAAAATATACGAGAGAAAGAGAAAAATATAAAATTTTACAAAGTGAGTATTCTGTAAAATACCCTCGAGATATTGTGAGACATTCCCATAAATGAGTATTATGCAAAATATCCCTGGGATGTTTGAAACATCTCCTTTGAAACATCTTCCGGGATGTTTGAAACATCTCCCTGGATGTTTGAAACATCCTCGGGATATTTGAAACATCACTCGGCATATTTCTTCTGCTTCTTTCTTTTTGATGTTTGATATTTTTTCCACAGATATTTTAAACATCTCTACAGATGTTTGAAACATCTGTGCAGATGTTTTGAAACATCTCAGTAAATGTTTGAAAATTTTCTCTAGATATTTGAAACTTCTTCCTAAATGTTTGAGGATTAGGAGTGGCGGGGATAGAGAGGAGCGTTGCGAGATGGATGAGCAAGGGGAGGATAGAGAGGAGCGTTGCGAGATAGAGGAATAAGGAGAGGAGGAGGAGGAATATGGGTGGAGGAGGGGAATTCTTTTGTAAATAAGAAAACTTTGGCATTTTTAAAAATTATATCATTAACACTAATCACAAAAGTGTCCCTTCTATCTCATTTTTAATACTTTTGTCTTAAAATTGATATAAATTTTGAATTGTCTTAAAATTTAAAATCCCCCACGTTCGTACTTTAAAAAAAGCACATGGTTCACATTTTCTATATTCCTAATTAGGTCACGGGTAAGCTAGCTGCTCTGCTGCTATCCAAATTTCGGCGCTGTTCTCTTTGAAAAACAACGACAAATGTAGAAACTCCCACTCGTCGTTTAAGGATTTATGTCCTATCTTGACAGTACTTGTTATCTGTCATCTACTGAAATTCATTATAAAAGAAAAATGAATAGAAAAAGTTGAGTCGACATCAGTTTGGAGTTTGGATTAAAGTTTTTTTTTTTCTTTTTTTGGGAGTACACGCTCCAATTTCAAGAGAAAAAAACCTGTTCAAATTACAACTTGTCACATCTCTCTCTGGCTTTGCTATCTGCCAGTTGTATCATATTAATTGGTGAAAATTGATGTTATTGTATTGTTGTGTAAAGTTTGTGATGAGCTTTTATTAAGAGATTTGTTATAAAAAAAATTAAATTACGGTGGATGTTATTCTTCTCCATTATCTTCATAACTCATACTACTCTAATACTTATTTATGTTTATTTAAAGGTCTTGTAATAGATATGAGAAGAAACACAATTGAAGAAGATTGTTTTTCAAATATCTAGAGAAAATTTTCAAACATCTCTTTCTCTCTATATCTCTTAGCTTGTTTTTCTTTGATCTATGTTATTATTTTGAACTATATTTTATAACAAGCTCATTGAACTGATAATGGCCACCGCCTTCATTGATGTCTATGGAGTAACATTTTAGGTCTTAAATTGTGAGCATCCAGAAAGGGTTAAAAGGTTTTAATAAAACAATTAAGTTAAAGTCTCAATGATATAATTTGATAAACAAGGAGTACAAGCTTGACTATTAACCAAGTCAAACATCTCACTATAATGTAGTGAGTCCTAGTATATTCCCCACAATAATGCATTTCTTAGTTTTTGGTAAAAAAAAATAATAATACTAATTGAGAAACAGACAAAAAAGAGAAAATAATGGGACTGGAAAATGGAACCAAGTGGTGAAGGACTGAAATAGAAGTAGCTTTCGAACACGTTTTTTCCTTTTTCAGGAAAAGCTACTGTGCTAGTCGACTTCAAACAATATTTTAGATGGCCTCTTTGCTACCGACGAGTATCATTATGTATCCTAGGACTTTGTAGCATTTAGTTATACTGGTAATTACTATTCCCTTCGTTTTAATTTGTTTGAATGTTTTCGGAGTACGATGGTCAAATTAATTAATTTTCGATGTGAATTCAAATATAGATTCTCTAATTTTTTTTTGAAATAAAATTTACATATATAAAAACTACATAAATAATACTATAAGTCGTAATATTTAACAATTCAAAATAATTAAAACTATTTACAAAAAAATATGGTCAAAGAAAATCCTATTTGCTTTTTCAAATAATAATAAGTTCATTCTTTTTGAAATAGTGAGAGTACTATTTATTACTAGTGAAAAGGTGCTAAAATAGCAGCAGAGTAATTGCCGTTATGTTGGTACCATGTTTTAGAATTTCTAGTTGGATATTTGTTTTGAACAGCATGTTTTATATATCATTTCATGTCGTGTCGACAATCATACATAAATTACACCTAACATCATCGTAATCCACAATTTTTCACCACTTAAAATCAAGTCTATGTATAGATCAATTTAGGCAGTAGCTGCATAAAATCCAAATCATAGTTTTTCAATATTTTAATTTCGCGCTTCCATATTTCGTAGCAAGAACTGAACCCGCAATTTCAACTTACACTACACTTAAATTGACAAATCCTCTTGTAAGAGTACTCATCGTGTAATTTATCATTCTTGCCTATTGTAATAAATTTTTAAGAGTTTAATCTTAAAATCATCTTTGGGAGCAAATTTGACTTGTGAAAGTCAAAAAACGACTTCATTCATACCAACATGGAGTCAGCAATTATGGGAAATATGGTGGGTAGTATGAGAGCTAAAAAAAATTCATCTTCGTGGTAAGAATGAGTTGAAGGGGGACAAATTTCAATTCTAACGGAGGTTTATAACACCCAAATTGCCGACATGAAATACGTGAACAAAGTGATACTCTCCTCGAGCAATTTGTGCTATCTGGATTCAGCAATACACAACAACATACCCAATATTATTCCACTGTGAGTCTGAGGAGGGTAGTGTGTACGCAAACCTTACCCCTACCTTGTGAGGATAGAGAGGTTGTTTTCAATAGACCTTCGGCTCAGGAAAGCATAAGCACCACATTAATGAAAATATAGACAAAGGGACAGTACCAAAAAGCCATATAAAAGCAAGATAAAAATAACAAGACAGTAAGGTAATCAACAATGAAAGAAAACAACGGTTAGTCATAAAAACCTAATACCAACAGAAAGCGAGATTGCGTGCCAATACTACTGTTATGAACACTCTAGACTACCTACTCTACTACCTTAATCCTCGACCTCCATACCTTCCTATCAGGGGACATGTCCTCGGTCAGCTGAAGATGCGCCATGTCTTGCCTAATCACCTCTCCCCACCTCTTCTTTGGCCTACCTCTACCTCTCTGTAGGCCCTCCGATGTCAACCCCACACCTCCTCACCAGTGCGTCTGTGCTCCTGTTCCTCACATAGCCAAACCACCTAAGCTGTGCTTCCCGCATCTTGTCCTCAATAGGGGCCACCCACCTTGTCGCGAATAATCTCATTTTTGATCCTATCTAACCTGGTGTGCCCGCACATCCATCTCAACATCCTCATCTCTGCTACCTTATCTTCTGGACATGAGCGATCTTGACTAGCCAACACTCGGTCTCATACAACATCGTTGGTCTGACCACCACTCTATAGAACTTACCCTTAAGTTTCAGTGGCACTTTCTTGTCACGCAAAATACCGGAAGCTAGTCTCCATTTCATCCATCTCGCCCCAATACGATGTGTAACATCTTCATCAATCTCCCCATCCCCCTGAATAATAGTCTCGAGGTACTTAAAACTCTATCTCCTAAAGATGACCTGCGAGTCCAGCCTCACCTCCCCTTCCCCTCCTTGAGTCTCGCCACTAAACTTACACTCCAAGTATTCTGTCTTGGTCCTGCTCAACTTGAAACCTTTAGATTCCAAGGTCTGCCTCCATACCTCTAATTGCGCATTCTCATCGTCGCGCGTCTCGTCAACCAATACAATATCATCTGCAAATAGCATGCACCAATACCATATCTGGATTCAACAATATGACATAATTATATCCAACTATTTAGTGTATTTTTTAGATAATGGTGATGTGCAAGTCAGTTTTCAATGAGTACTTGGTACTCACTAGCCCATGTATCGAGTTAGCTCACCTAGACTAGTGATTGTTAGAAGAGACCACTAGAAGCGCACCTAATATAAATACCTTCAACCTCGTGCGCTTCTTTTTGAAGATACAAATATAATTTGGTCATTTTTTCCAGATTTTTAGTTACTTCTATGAAGAACAATGGAGTAATTCATTATTATTTGACCAACTCATCAAAGAGGTAATTCATTCGGGTGACACAAGTCTAACTGATTTCAGGTACAGTTCATGCTTGAGCCATCAGGATTTAAAGTGCACCACCAAAACAAAGATGTCATACGCAGCAGAGCGAAGAAGCTCAGTTGAATACTACGGAAATATCATCAGCAGCTGAAAATAATGAAGAGGTAGCATGAGAGATTCAAAAATTGTTAGTGGATGCTGAAGAGTAGATCCATAAACTAACGAGAGTAGATTCTGAAAGACCAGTTTCATACTGAATTTGCAAAGGGTAGCAAATTTTGGAAGTCCTTGACATGCACTTTTTCACAGATCAGATGCGTGATGTAGCTATTAACGCACACATCTAGTGCACCCTCACATTTTAACAAAAAGCTATGTCATACAACAAGAACACAGAAACGCACGAATGCACACAAAGAGTTGTAAGGCCAAAAGTTGACTCTTAATTAGTTGTAAAGTACACAAATAATACATATGTGAGGGCCTACTTCTCACACAGCTGCATGGTGTACAAAATGGAATTTGGAATTAGCTGCCTCAAACTCTTGGAATATGCTTAGTCATGTGTCCCCCTTTAACCGTGCAATTAGTTCATCCTGCCGACAGAATTGCATAGTGAGAGTTTATTGAAAGAGAATGACATGTCATGCTACAGAATAGGCCAAATATTCAACAAAACACATTATACAAGTACAACAACAACAACGACGCCTCAATCCCAAACAAGTTGGGAAAAACACATCATAAAAGTACTACTTAAAAAGTGTATAGTGAATAGATTTACCAACAAGCTCCTTAAGGAGGAAAGGTAGAACATTTCAAAACCTATCTAAGATAAAAGGATATGCAAATACTTACCTTCCTTCCTCTCAGTGAAAGACCTTTCTCCTTTAACAGAATCCGTAGCCTCTCAACAGTCATATTTTGTATGCCAGGTGTACGAGCTTTTGAAGTTTCTGCAGGAGTTAAGACAGAGTTTAATACATCATTAACTATAGATGATAATGCCCATGAATTTATTCTGCAATAAGTAGTTTCAACAAAGACTTCAAACAAGTAGATTTGCACAAAGACAGTAGGAATTTTAACAATGAAGTTCTACCAGTGTACATCTGACATGAAAAAACATGACGATGTCTACGTGAGAACATACTATTTCTGGGACCTTTGGAGTCAAATCAATAGACCCCACTTTTTTATAAGGGAAATTGATAGACCTCATTGTAAGTGGTTTCCACGTTAACAGAGGTTTCGGGGATATGACACTCAATGTCCCGGAAGGGACATTTACAGAAGTTAGAGCTAAGGCATGTTAATCACCTTTTTTCCATGTCATTCAATGTCCCGAAGACACATTTTCTGAAACAGCAGCTTGTATTCACCATCTAGTCTAATTAGATATATACATAATACATGTACTTGATGCTTGACAGTAATTCACACGGCCTATTATTGGTATAATATGTTTGGTGTACAATCTTTACCTTTTCATCCGAAAAAGAATTGGTCGTAAATGTTATGATCTCATAAGCAGTCCTAATACTGACATGATTATTGGTTTCTTTATGGATGATAAATACACTTTTTCTCATTATGTCATCAATGTATAGTTAAGTCGAATCTCCTCTCTATTTATCATAATTCAAGAGGACCTCCCAGTTCTTAAAATTACACTAGCCCCCTGCCCATTTTCTCTTTCATTGCAAGAGTAACCTTCTCCTTTTGTGTTCCGTGATTAACTTTGTAAAATATACTAGCCCCCCCCCCCCCCCCCCATGCCCCTTTTTTTTCTTCCATTACCAGCCTAGAATTCCCTCTTTGTGTTCTGCAATAAAAAATTTAAGTTAAAATTTAATTCATTACCTTGCCTAAGAATATCAAGATTGACCTTTAAGGTCAACGGAGGCTGTTAGAATGAAAAACACTACGATTAACTCATTAGTAATTTAGATACTACGGCTTCTATCGCAATCCATATGAGATATTCCATTTTATGATGTCCTAAAATATTCCAAAATTCTGCTAATAAAGTTATTATAGTTCCTACGAACTTTTAGAATTCAAATTAAAATGGGATGCTCTCCAACCAAGATAAATTTTCAATATATATGTAATATATCCTTCTACTGCTCCTACTAATGTATACTAATCAAGTAACATCTTTTTTTTAATCGTGGTGTCCGGGCCAGCTTGTGCGTACCTCGACAAATTTCACGGGATACCTGCTACCTCTCACCAGCACATGCACCGGGTAATCTGTTCACCAAGGCTTGAACAAATGAAAAGAAATCACCTAGTGTTTTTACCTCCTCTTTGTACCTGAAACCTCATGGTTCTCAACTCACTTCATTGACCACTAGGTCACATCCTTGGATGTAAGTACATCTTAAATTCCTTTGTGCCCAGTCAAATGGTATCTCATAAAATGGAAGGGTACGTTTGCATATAATACTAATGTTCTCCTTTTGTGGACCCAAAAGTATTACAGCTGATACTCAAACAATGCGATGAAAATTTTCAGTTAGAATTTAGGAGTCAAATTTGACAATTTAAACAAATGAAGTAATAGAGAGCTAAGGGATACTCACCTGCTTTATTCTTTTTCAATTTAGCAATAGAATGCATGAACCACAATAATTCAAGTATATTTTTTATGAAAGACCACTTCATTTAACAATATTTTTTATTGTACCACCTACAAAGACCCTAAATGATGATTAATAATGGGCTCACCTTGGCAAGAGGCAACTTGGTTACTGGTAGTAGCCTTCTTGCTTGATGTCCTACTATCCAATGCTTTTTCAGCAGCCCTGAAAGTTAGGTGGTGGCAGTAGATACAACACCAATAAGTTAACTGGACAGAGGTACACTAGCTGGTATAGGATAGCAACAATACTGAACAAAGAAAACATGGACAATTACCTTTTTCTACCATTGTCATTTGAGGAAATCCCCTTGCCATCTTTTGAACTATAATCACCCCTCTGATTCTTAAGCATGAGAGATCTAATCAATATGTTTTGTTGGTTTGTCTTAATAAGCTGCTCCTCTGCATATACAACATTTTGTGAAACATAATTAGCAATCCAGATGGATGAAGACAGCAATCTACCTTGAAGAAAATGGTAAATGAGGAAAAGCATAGAATTTAAAATCCTAAGAGGAGGAAAAAAAAAAGAGAGACATTCAAATTGCTTGAATCATCAAGACTCAAAACCAAGCATGTACTAGATGAGACACAATGAGAGGATATCAGTGCTTTACAATGACTTATAATAAAATTGCATATGCAAAGTCCAAGAAGCCAAACACTAAGCAATAAAACAACCATATGCAGGTAAAAATATGGCTGTCCAACGGGACGGGACGGGACAAAATTAACAGGACGGGACGACATTTAGCCGGGACGGTGGTGGGACGGGATGAAACGGGACAAACGGGACGAAAAGGTAAACCCATCCCGTCCCGCTAACAAACGGGACGAGACGGGACGAGACGGCACGGCACGGACGGTAGGCCCATCCCGTCCCGCTAACAAACAGGAAGGGACGGGTTCGCGGGCCTTAAGAGCCGTTTTTAAAAAAAAATTATTTAAGCATGGAGTTTTGAAACCGCTATTCTTTTGACAATGACTAAGTTTTTAAAGTTTGCAACATCTAGTTTTTTGACTTATTTAATAAACTTAAAAATTAAACGAAAATTAGAAAACTAAGTAAAGAATTATAAAACATTAAAACAAATGACTTGTAATGAAATATTCTAGTAATTATAAATTTATAATAGAGTTATAATTTATTTAATATAATTTCAAGCCATTAAGTAACTAAGTAAGAGTGTAAGACAATTCATAAAAAAAATTCAACGCTTAGAGCCTTTTATTTTATTAATAGAACTTTCAAATCTCACATACAAATATAATTCTTTTGAAAAGCACCTAATCTACGCAGCCACAGCCACCTTATAGGAAGGGTTCTGTTTGAACTAGGCCTCTTAGTAGCCAATTACAAATTATCATACTAACATTTGTAAGCTCCTATATAACTTCGTTGTAACTTATCTATAATTTCTCTCGGACATTGTTCTGGAATTGGCAATGTTGATTGATGTTCCATGAGTTCCATGCCGTCATAGATCCCAGTGCTAAGTATCTCATTGTATTCTTCTTCTTCCCTAGTTTCACCACATGTTGTTTCCATATATTTATATTTATCAAACATTGATCTAACATAAGAATATATGTTAGCTTGGCAGTCTTCGAGAGATGGTTGTTCATTTTCTTGAATTGCTAAATTCTCATAAATTTTATGAACAAGTCCATTTGCACCTCTTAATTTTAAAGATGGGTTAAGTATAGTAGAAATTAAATAAACTTGGGGAATAGGGGGAAAATACTTTTTAAATTTTGCAATCATTTCATTAATGGCCGGTGCATAAGTTGGATTAATTTTGCAATCATTTCATTAAGCTAGTTGTTGCAATTGTGTTAGCACTTAGCAGAAGCATTATCTAAGGTGATAGTTAAAGCTTTACCAATGAGTCCATAAAAATCAACAATTTGTAGAACAGTAGTTGCAATATATGCTCCAGTGTGTTTTGAATCAACAAATTTATAACCAATAATACGTTTTTGCATGTTTCAGTGATGATCAACCCAATGACATGTAACAGTTAAATAATCGCAACCATTAGGACTACGACCTATATCAGATGTGATAGACACTTTACAATCTAAGTGAAACAATACACAACGAATATACTGAAGATATTCGATTTGAAATTTAAAAACATCATATCTAACTGTGGTCTTCGGAAAACCTTGAAAAGCAAGATTATAATTTTCCTGTATATAATGCACAAAAAATAAATAGGACGCGGGACAGGCGAGACGGGACGGGACGGAACAGGACAGGGCGGGGCGGGACGGGACGGGCGGGACAAACGGGACGAAATTGTTATCCCATCCCATCTCGTGTCCCGTTTAACATGGGCCCATCCCGTTTAGAATTAAGTGGGACGGGACACGGGACGAGACCGGGACAGAACGGCCTGTCCCGTTGGACAGCCTTAGGTAAAACCATTCAAAAGACAAAAAAAAGGAGAATTAGAGGCTAAATCAATTTTCACCGCAAATCAGCTAATTCGCTTATATAGAATTGCAGCTCCTTAAGCAATTTAAAAGGCATAAATATATAGAAACAGACCCGGAGGCGATGTTTCATGATCACAGACATATACCCGCATTCCACCCTGCATAAAGTTTCAAAATAAGTGGAGATCAAAAGAAAAAGAAAGAAACATTACTAAACATTTTCCAATAGAATCAATTCACCTTGAATAACCAAATTCTTTTACAGCTTACGCTGGTGGGCAGATAAGATGATAGTAAACACGTAAGAGGCTAAGCCCATATAGACAATATAATCTTACAGAGAAGACAAACATAATAAGGAAAGACAAGGTTGACTGTTACTCTAAAAGGTGCAAGGAGGTAGTTGATCTCAGATACGAGGTGCCACCTATTTATTAATCTTTAGAAAACCTTTTGTGATCCTACACCGATTCACGCAGTTTTAAGCATCACCCTGATAGCCATTTCTTTTTGGATGTAAAACCTTATCACTGTCTGGGCTGAGATTTAATAGTATCGAGCAAAAGGCAAGCATGGCTAGAACAGGTTTTTTCTCTACTAAATGAAACTTTATTCAGTAAAACATACTACTGTGTGTACTCGTGTTTGTATCTCCCTGAACTCTACATCCAATATAAGACCTAATTTCTTCTGCTGTTTTTTTTTCTATTTCTACTCCAAAATTTATCCCACCAAAGAAGAGAAGAAAATAAGTTTGGGATAAATATATACTAGTAACAGTTAAATCTACTCAAAACATAAAAAGGAACAGTTATATCTACTCAATTAAACTGTACAGTGAAACATCATGTTTAACCTGTATTAATTACACATATAAAACATCAGTAAAGAAAAGGGAATAGGGCAAGGATGAAAAAATTAGGGTTTTGGAAGGGGGGGAAATATTACCGGAGTAGAGGAGACGACAGTAGTGGTGGAGGAAAAGAGGCCGCGAGAAGGGAGGTCGGCTAGGTATTTTGCGGCACCAGAAGTTGTTGCTTTGTTCAGAGGAAGGGATGATGTGCAATCCTCCATTGCTGCCGCTGCCAAATTACACTGCGAATTTATTTTGAAGTTAGAAATAAAAGGAGACTCTCTTCAAAGGGCAGGAAATTCGTTTTCCCCCCTTAATAGTGTGTTTCTTGGGGCGGTAAATAAAAGCCATTTTTACCTACTTATTGTTACAGTTTATACTAAATTTATTTACCCTCCCTAATTAAATTTTAACTTAATTACATTATTATATAGAACTTGTTAATTATATACATATTAATTTTAAATGAGTATTACTTGATTATAGCCTATTAATTTAGTAAATTCTGAAAAATCCTCACAATTCTTTACTTACCTAGACAAACTCTAGTCTTTCTAAAGGATTTTACTCTCTCTCTCTTTGAAATCAACCATCTTTCTACACCGATTCTACAAGATTTTTTCTTCTAAAGCTCATAATTTTCTCTAACAATGGCGAAGAAAGGGATTAAATTTTTATCGATTTGAATTTTGCCATGGCTGAAGTTTTGGAGCTTTTCTAGGCTTCCCCTTTTCTTGTTGGTATTCCAATAGTAGGCTAGCAGTAGATGTACATTAATTATTTGGCTGGATTGTTTGAATTGAAATTGCCAATCAATAAATTTTGAAGAGGTTTGTCTTCCACCGTTGATAGCCATTAAAAAGCTTCGAAGCTTTGAATTCGAATTCGGATTTTCAAAAAAATATGTTTTCTTTGGATTGGGTGTTATTGCAAATGATTGAAAATATTATATGGAGTTTATATCTCGATTTTGAGGGTATTTGGTGAAGATTATATTTGATTTGGCTGGATTTTCATATTGAAATTCGAAGAAGAACACACCACATACAAAATATATACAAAAGATCTATTGTATAAAATTCGTAGGAAAATTGTATTTAAGTTGTATGATGTTGTAGTTGTATTTAACTGGGTAAAAATGATGTATGAAAGTTGTAAATAAGTTGTATATTGTATAATTAGTTATATGAAATTTGTTTTTAGTATGTATGTTGTTGTAGATATATCAAATTTTGTATGAAATTTGTTTTAAATTTTATGTTGTTGTACCATACATTATTCTTTTCTTAAAATAGGTAATTATGACAAAGAGATAAGAGTTGCGCTAATTATGTCTTAAAATAAGTAACACACAATTGGAAGGGAGTCTTATTTAGATGAAAGGACAATTTGAATTTCGTTCCCTTCATTTATGTCATTTTTCAAGCAAAGAATCGCCTAATTTAAGGCATTAATAATGGATTGTATATAAATTGTAAGAAAAATTTATTTAGGACGGGAATATACAAAACTTGAACAATTTTGATAAATAAGTTTCAAATATTGTATAGGAAAGAAAAAATATTTGCTCTAATCCTGAATTAATAATTATGTAATTCACTAACATTTCCCTTCTAATCATATTCTTCTATTTAAATTGTAAATGATCATAGGAGATAATTTACAGTATTTACTCTTATAACATCATAGCATATATCTTAAACTAAAATAAACTGTTATTATTTCCTTCTTTCTTTTTTCTTTTTGTCTAGTTACTATTTATTATCAAGCAGTGTTTTCTTTTTATCTTGAAAGAATGATATTGTATAGCCGCTCTGAAAATAATAGCCAAATAAATATATATATATATATATATATATTTTTGCAGCTACATGATGTAAATAGTTTTAACATAATTAAGATAGAGCGTAGAATCCCAAATAGTTTAAGATTTAACCCAAAAAATAAAGTAATAATCTGCTATAATCATTTAAATGACATTACTAATTCAAATAACTTAACTCTTAAATATAGGGGCGGAGCTAAAGGGAGGCAATAGGGTTCAATTGAATCTCTTTCACCGGTCATAAGGAAAAGATTCTAGTATAGTGGTAAAAGTAGTTAAAGTCGTTTTAGATCATAGTTTAAAATTCTAGTTGTGACGCTTCAATATTTTTTAATTTTTTTTTGAATTTTCTTGTATAAATTTGTAGCTCCACAAATGCTTAAATATATATTCTATTTTAGTGTACTTGTTTTTCTTTTAAACATATGCACATGGTAAACTTTCCCTCGTAAGGAGTTCAAACTAATATCACGAACTTCATGTTGCCTCAGTGTGGACATCTGGACAATAAACACTTTATCTTCTAGTTACTAACATGATATAATTCACTCAATATTAACTAGGCGATAATAAAACCAAGATATAGGCCTTCCCTTGACTAATTAATAAAATTTTAATTATAAAAAATTTCTTATTACACAAAGAGACTACAATAATTTGCATAATTTAGGAAATAAGAATTATGATTGATGGAGCTATGACTTCGCCCAAAACAACTTCGAAAAACTCAACTGTCTGATGCAATTAAACCTTAGGAGTACGATAATATGTTACTATACCAAGAATTAATTAATTTGGAAGAATTTTTCTATAAATTATCGCCTTCTATCCTTGATAAAGCAGATTCTACATCTCATCTTCACTCTTCAAGGCTTTCAATGGTATAGTACAACATGCAATACGTGATCAATAGTGCCTAGTAGCGTACAAGTACCCCGAATCAAACGTAAGCTAACTCTTATCATCAAAATCTCGACAACTTTTGAGCCACTTTCAACTTATCCACTCAGGAAAATATTACGTAAGATTTTTGTCTATCCTCCTATTTTGAAAAAATGGAAACTTAGGTAAGTGCTTTCTCAACACTCCTAACCCCTAAAATCACTAAAAATATTGCAAAATTTACCAGCCTTTCACCAGCTTATAAGGACACCTAATAGGTCAATCCCTCCTCCGCCTCTGGCTTCATTTGGAGAGCTTGCGCAACAGCTAAACAAGAGGTGCCAGTACAAATGATGAAGTCTTGAGTCTGCATTTTTAAGGGTGCATCGGTCTTTTTGGATAAATCTAACTGACCACAATTTCACATCCCACCAATGAAGAATTACCTCCACAAACACTAGCCTCAATCACACATATGCAATCATTTCTGGGCCGTCGCCTCCAAATCAGACAAGATCTCATTCATCTCCTCAAAGTAAGGCCATTTTTCCTGGCTTTTCTTATCACTCTTGCTTTCCTGTTACAGAATAGCAAAAAGCTGTTAAAAGTAGCATCTTATCACTTGGCTGAGGAAGAACTTCCAAACAGAAAATGTTGGCACAAGAATTTCAATGAAAAGCGAATCTTCAACTAAAAGGAAATATACAAATATTTCATGTGCGTCTATTTTGTGTCGATTTCTCTCCTTTTTGTCCTAAGAGGTCACAACACACCATAACAAAAGGGTACCTATCCCTTTTTTCACTTCTATGTCCGCAGAAAAATAAATAATGTGACATCCTTCAGGAAAAAATTGTTCTGAAAAGGATAGTCATTTAAAATGCATGGTTTTATCGTTTTATTGTGATATATTGTTTCTCCCAATAAAGTTTGAGCATACTAACCAGCACTGCCAAGTAAATGTACACGCGCTCAAGGAGGAAACAAAAAAGAAACACTCACCTCATACTTTTGAACTAGAGAAGCCCAGAGAGATTTACACTGCGCAGGACTTCGATTGACTCCAGTAGATAGTAAATTTGAAGATATCTCTTCCCATAGTGCCATTCGTCCTCGAACAACTTGGAACCTGCTGTGGAGTTCCCCACGCAATTTTATCAACTTCTTCATCTCATCATGTTTCCATCTGTTCCTCTTCAAAGGCTTGGAAGATTTCATCATAGATTCCGGAAAGCCAGAATCAATTTGAATGCTCTCTTCTCTGGACGATTCTGATTCCTCCTGTGTCAAAGCACCAAGACTAACTTCTTGTAACTGAGCAAGTAGTGATGATGATACAAATGGATTCAAAGAATCATCTAATAATACCTTGGTGGTAAAATATCCATCCCCCGAGATTGAACTTGAAGTAGTTGCTCTGTCGTGTGTAAGTCTCTCAATATCCATATCATCACCTGTGTGACGTAAAAGTTAAGGAAGAAACGACAGCAAATTTAAAGCATGCATTGGATGCATAAGATTTAGTCATATCAGAAGACGAAAACCAACAAGCAATTTCCGATGTAATATCTATCCACCCACTAATGAAATTATCTTCTCCAGAAAAGAAAATAAAAGACACTACTTTCATGATGCACAACATACTGCAAGCCAGCAACTGCACAGTGCACTTTAGACATTGAGAACATGTAAGAATTCCATTGTGGAGAGCAGAAATCAAGCAATCAGGTTCTGGGGAAAATTTTTGCAGACCAAAAAGGTCAAAGTAGTATAACAGTGTGAGAGTGGTAGCACCAAATATCTCTTCCGTTTCACCCACTACAGTGCTTCTAAATATTGGAGCAACCCCTTTCAGCACTTGTTATGCACATGACAAATGCTAATACAACAAACTATAGTTAGTTGATAACCCGTAATTGCAGTATATGTGTGACACACACACACACACACACACACACACACATATATATAGCTTAAGTGATGTTTTAGTTCTACTCAAAATTACTATATACCCACATGAATAGCCAGCCCCACTGCCCTACCACCTAGGTTATTGGTCCATTTTGTGAATGTCAAAGCAATTACATTAAGAGGATCACAAGCATACCAACACCGAAGATGATTACTATGAATAGCATCTTATTAGATTAGAAAACCACGGAATGCATTGGAAAGAATTACTGAGAAAAATTCTTTCATTGTAAAGAAACATTAGAGGAACAAAACCTTCCACTTGCTCGGCTGCATCATCAATTGGATAGCCAGGGCCATGGCCTTCTTCTGCATGTGCCTCACTTGCCCGTTTTCCCTTCTGATCTTCATCCATTACATTCCTCAGTGCTGAAATTCCAAAACCAACATGTGATTTTCCAGCAAGTTTTCCATTGATTTCATCAGCCAGGACTCCTGCAGGATTTTCGAAGGCAATGGCAATAACCTCAGGTCTTTTACTACTGTACTTCCGGACCATTTTTCTTAGAACTTCAGACACAGTTCTTTCCATGTGCGGCAAAGGGCAACTCAGTGGACAGCTTGACAGTGCAGCATGTGCAGCTTTATGAAGCGCATCCAGAAGTTTCCCTTTGTCAAGCCACAAGCAGCGTGTGGTGATTCTTATTTTTCCTTTCAAAGCTTTCTCTGTCGCACCATTCGTGGATTGAGGACGTAATATTTCCATACTGCATTAGAGATATCTTACAAAGTTCAGTATCACAAAGTGGACAAGTTTGTCATGCATCAGAAGCTTTAGAAGTTTACCTGACCACTATAATACCATCAGAAGCAATTTTCTGTCTCTCATCAATACAAAGTTCAGCAGCTGTACCAAATGCTTTGTCACCATCACTATACATCAACTGCAAAAAAAATTACTAGATCAGTGTCATGTCTGCACATAACAGCTTAAACTAGCAAGCAAGATTAAAGACTGCAATCTTTGTGTACACAATGAGAGAGTAAGACACCTGCAAATTCTCCTTCCCTAGGGAAATGAAACCATTGGATAGAACTTTTCTGTTCCTCAAATGGGAGACTCCAAGCATCTCTCCGTTCTTGATAACCTATTCACACACGGTTACAATAACAGAGGTCACTTTAAATAAACATTGAGAATGAACTGAGAAGGCTTGACGACAATGCTTATAAAGCAAGCAATTCGACAAAATCATCCCCACTGCAGATAATTCCCGATGCTTGGAGCCCTTTTCTCCCCTTTATCCTTCTTCAAGTCTATATATTCATGTATTTTAGGAAAAACTAAAAATCATCAAAATAAATAGGTTTACACTTTTTGCATCCCATAGTGAGAAGCTGGAAACTGAAACATGAGTGATAAAACAGCACTTGGTCAGCTTAGATCCAATTCGGTAAAGAGAAATCAGTCGAAATAGTTTAATCCTTTAATTAGAATCTTTAGACTTTAGGACCACAGGGTCACAGAAATGTTAATGGAGCAGAGAATTAATTACAACTGTTGAAACAGTTAGTTAAGTTCTAAGCCATTGTAACAAATTGGACATCAGACAAACTTCCCTCAAACAGTATATCTAGCTTTAGTAAGATCTGTTCTCTGACAAGGGAGGTATAGTCTAGTGGAAAGGGCCATCAATCCCTAACCATGAGGTAGGGCTTCAGTTCACCAAGGAAGCAAAATGGGAAAAGCCATTGTTTGGCTCCTGGGCAGGTGGGTCTGGGTTTGACGTTTACAGAATCTCAAAAAAATAAGAAAATACATAAAATGAAAATCTGTCACATTCTGGGCCTAAACCAGTGAAGATATCCACTTCTGACCGGACATCATTTCTAGCCAGAGATGAAGGGCACTATATGAATGGACTTTCAATCCGGATTTTCCTTGCAAGCCTACTGCCCAGCTCCAGCTGGAAAAGATAGAAGACACAAATGCACCAAATTCGAGGTTTAGGTTGAGCTCTAGAATAAAGATACAAGACATGTTTATCATCCATGATTGGCATCGACTTCTAGAAGCTCACAAGTTAGCTAAGTGCCCAAAAAGACATCAAGACCTGAATATTGGAGTTTTGTGAAGGGATGCTGGAATTCAGAAATCTTAATCGAGCGTCTATAATTATGGGTGAACTGAAGAAGAAATATTAAACAAAAGAAAATGAGCGAGTCAAGTATCAGCATAATGGGCATGTAGAAACGAAGCGAACTGGTTTTCATCAATTCATTATTGTTTTAGAAAGCAGGAGAATTGCAAATCTTGAGAAATCCAATGGGGAGCATACACCTCGAGCAAACTCCCAAAAAGACATGCTTCTATCATGACACCATTTCCTAAAATAGCGAGAATACCATTATGGATAAATCTTCCCCTCATTGTCTCAAGAAGATATTCCTATAACACACCTCAAATCCAATGGCTACAGGTCTATACAATTTGAAGGTACTTGGAGAAATAAGCATTATCAATCAAACATCGAAACAAAACCAAACTACTTACAGCCGTGTGCCGAATTCCAGTTGATTTCCCCAATAATTCATGCTCTTTTAGGAATAAGAGCTCGCCATGGATTGGAAGAAAATGTTGTGGCTTCACAATCTTCAGGACTTCTTCCTTCAAACAAGAAATCCAACTTCAACATTGCAGCTTAGAACATTGGGCATGAGATCGTAAAGGAGAATGACAAGAAAATTGGTCAAATAGATATAAGGAATCAGTATTGTCTCATGCTCAGGAATATAATCTGAGAAACTGGTATTCTTAAAATTTGATACGATGTCTAATGTCTTCCCCCTTCCTTTGTTATTCTAAAGCATAAAGATACATAAAAATGTAAATCATACCCCCCTTCCCCTCCGCTTCTCTTCCACATATCTTTCATCTACGGACCAACAATGTAGAGCTTCCAAATATAAGTCAACTTAAGAAACAGTACCCGCAGTGCGGTTCACTCACCCTTTACATCACTTACCCATCCCTCAGACCTTTTCCCTTTTCTAGTCACAATATGATGAAAAGAAACGCACATGATCTTGTAACTAAGTTTTTATTTTGCTTCTATTAAGTGGAAGCGAGAATGACGCCTAGATCGCCCTTTAAGTTGGGGAATGAAAGGAAGTCAACTAAGATCTACCAGGTATATTTGTACTAGCTTCTACCAGCAAAAGGAATAACTCAAGATAAAGTCATGATTAAATGGGCCTCGAGAGATCAACAGAAAGAACCATTATCATAACAGTCAGTGTAATGCAGTATGCTTGAGATTAGAGATTTAAACCCCCCCCCCCCCCAAAAAAAAAGGAAGCTTTACTCCCTAAAATATAAGAGTGCACTTAAAAGAAGACTTTACCAGCTCTTCACGATGAGCATGGCCGGATGTATGCAGCAGCTCATTCTTTCCCATCACTATTGTTGATCCAATATCTGATATACGGTTTAACATATCCATCACCCGGGTCTCATTACCAGGAATCACCTATAAGAAAAATTGTGCAGCTGATTAAAGCAGTACAACAACATTATCAATTATCTATCTGCAAACTTAGATTTCTAAAGAACACCTCAAGGAATCTTTCTTTTGAATAGTTTCAAAAGTGCCCGAAAGCACAAACAAAATCAAGAAGATATGTTCCTAAGCATTCATCATATAAATAGGAAAAAGAAATTAGAGAAAAAAAGATATTCAGAGTTACCAAATAGAGTTTACCCTAACTTGTTCATCAAATGAAACAGTGCAAGGATACAAATCAAGTCAGTATCTGCTCTCAATCCTCCTTACACAAATTTATCCCCCAAAAGGACCATATTTTGCTCCTTTTCCGTATGTTGATTTCACTTTTTCTATTTTTGTTTGGTATTGCAAGGAAACTCAGCAGCACAACATCATTTTCAAATGCAATAACATAGTTTGAAAGATCTCACCGACAACGAGGCAATGGGTTCAGACTAATGAAAACTCCAATACTCTATGTGAAAGATTTTGAGCATCCAATCCAAAACCCCAAGGCCATTGGTATTTGGTAGAGTAGTCCAAAACCTTTATAAACCTCTTTGGAAGCCCTAATATAACTCATGTGGACAACTATTTATCCCAATACCCTCAGACGCGTGTACTCTGATTTTGGCGTCCAAAGTGCACCAGATTTACGAATATGAGAATGAGCTTATAAAATGTTGGCTCTTATACATTATATAAAAGAGTCTAAGCACCCAACCCAAGATCTTAAAGGCATGGTTTAAGTAGTCCAAGACCTTTATAAACCTCTTTGGAAGTCCTTATATAATTCCATGTGGGCAGCAATCTATCTCAGTATTCTATCTACCAGAATATTTTAACCAACATATAGATAGATGCAGAAAATTTAGTGTGTATCTACATGCAATAATTCATATACCAGTGAGAATTGACTGCATCAACTACCACCAATCCTAAGTTGTATTGGACTTATGATACTATTCAGCTCGCTAAGCAGGAAATTTATGGTTCACTTCGTTTACGGTAAATGCTCTTTGCGAAGCTACTAATCAACAAAACCACGTCCTTTCATATGGCAGGGATTTTTCAAAAGCATATAAACTTCATTAAATGACAGGAAGCATAAAATGGTGATGACAAAGCACAAAGAAGGGCTACCAGGGAGTTGCTACAAACACCAAGACTAAAATTCCTCAACTATTAGTACATGGGCTGCAAGGAAATAAAAAAGTTGGTAGAAGAAGAGTGAGAATAAGATTCTTCTCTTTAGGTGGGCATGCATGTATCAAATAGTCTCTTGTTGGAGTCAGAACTAGGGCATAAAAAGATTAAAGCTAATATGCCAAAGCCAAGACACATGTGATCTTAATTGATCAGATACATCTGCTGAGAATAGGATTCCTAAGAATGAATTTGTCATTAACGAAAAATTCTCATTGCCTTGAGTTCTACAATACATTACCTTGGCTGAATACAAAACTATATCTTCTTTGTTTAATTTGAGTGAATGACTACTTCCATATGACGCAAGATTCAATGCAGCACGAGGTTCTGCCTGACACACCAGCAGACTAGGTTACATATTTTCTAATTGAAGCCTGCAAAGCTGGCAAACGCATCAACAATACTTACTTGAGAACCTGTTGTCACAATGAGCAAATCTTTTGGGGCATAAGCATCAATATCTTCCACCTTTACCTGAATTAGATGTGTGGGAAGAAATTAGACTAAGACAAGTAGATTTATAAGGAAAAAATTTAGGAAAATAGGCACTGTTACATATTGAAAATATCCCTTCCTTATATCACCAGATGCACTCCACAGATTGAACAATGATTTCATACAAAAAATCTGAGTGATACTCCTCACTACATAAATGTTCAAGGTGTTTTTGCTCCCTCTATCCTCAGACTCTAATTGGGCAAGACATTAGATCTATGTTGTTCAACTTCAATCAGAGTAGCAGATCCAAAGAGAAGACAAAATTTAACGAAGTTGTATGATAAGGAAATGCAGGAATCTGAACCTCCATCTCCCATCCCCATCTCCACCCCATCCCCGCCCCGGAAGATCAGAAAAGAAGAAAAAAGAAAAAAACAACCTCAACATGTTCTTTTTCTCTCTTAGGGGCCTTTGGTGCTTGGCTAAAAAGTCATGTTGTTCTATTGACTTCCATGTTATGGCCATTTGTTTGTACTTTTGGCGTATATTAAAACTGTGGTGTAATCACAAAGCCGCATACAATCTATTAAGCTATACCATCGTGGAGGTGAACCTGGACTAGAAGTATCTCTTAGGCCTTCAGATCACCAAAGTGACCTATGCATATGATGTCAACAGATATAATTCAGGGGTGATGATGGAAACAAAGTCAATTTTGCTGCATAACAAATACTGGGATAAATTCCGCATATCTCGTCTTAGACAATCAAATAAAAACTGAGTTATTTAATCCTCGCTTTATCTTTTAGCGATTTTACACAGCACTCCACCATTTATATTTTATATCATGGTTAACATTTACGACTATGGTATAGAAAAAAGATGCAAGTCGAAACTGATACGCTTAACAGTCTTTTGGACAATTAGGCATGTCACGTGGCATATCAAAGTCATTGCAAGCAGATAAAGTATGTCCTCCAGTCAAAAGAGACCTTGACAATTTAGGCCATTACCAGAGTTGATGGATCTATTGGTGCCTTTCCATCTTTCCATGCAGCGTCAAGATATGTCCTCAAGGACATGCCGACAAATACCTATTAAGCAATCATGTTATAATCTGAATCTGGAAAACAGGAAAAAATAATCTAAACAACACTATAATGTCATGAGAACATATTCGAATAACACAGATGAGAGACTGCATACCAGCTTTCTGCCAGTCAAGTCAGCTGCAGCTTTCACACTGCCAAGACGATGAATATTTGATGCAAACTGGGTAGTGATAATCCTTCCTTTGGCAGCCGAAATGTGCCTCAGGAGCGAATCTGCAACTACAGTTTCACTTAGTGTCCTTCCAGGGGAAAGGACATTTGTCGAATCACTCATCATCTGAAACAAAATACCCATCAATAATTTCTTTTAGGTTGCTCCAATCAACAACATATCCTCCATGTTTTACCAGGCATGTAGTGGAACTTTTAGAATGAAAAAAAATAACTAGAGGTGTATGCACATAAAGCAAATACGGTTATGGGATTGAGAGAAATTGGATATCAGCTCCTGGCCCTGGGAAAAAAAAACCCAACACCATATCCAAAAATATGTACATGTACGCAAACTTGAGAACAAGAGACTTTATCGAACACAAACATAGTAAAGAAAAACATAAACAAACGACGCATGAGAGACCAAGAGAGAAGATTGCAGCTCAAGAACCTAACAAGGGGTAAAAGTAACACTACATTTGAGGCAAGCAATGAGATGATTTACAATTGGGGAGAAAAGAGCTAGTATAATTAAGATAGCATGGAGTACTATATGCATCACATGTTCAAAATAAACATACCAAAATATAAAACAAAAAGACATACTATTCACAGTTCAGAAAAGTTAACAACGATGAAATTGTGGTGTTAATCTAATTCAAGAGGATTTTTCAACACTTTTAGGCAAATCCGCATGTAAAGAAGGAGAGACTGAGCCCAAAGAGCAATGTGGGAAGGCGGGAGGAGAGCACAGTGGGAGCATATACATCATAGCTATGCATGTATGCACTCAATAAGAGAACTAAGAAAAGCTCAACAATACTGCATAATTGCAGGATAGTTGTACATACAGCTGAATATTAAAAGGAAAAACAAAGGACTAAATAGGAGAGCATTTAAGGAGAAAATACAGACGTGCATGTACATTTCATATGACTGAATAGCAGTTACAGTTTACTAGTAGAGGAAGCAAATAGTAAATAGACTCTTGCTGACCATACACTCTTCAAGCCCCTCAAATATATGATACAAAAATAAATATATATATTTAGCAACTGTTAACTCTTTCAATAATACCCCATTATATTAAATGTAATTTAACATTACACATTATTTCAATAGATTGAACAGAGTCATTCTAAAAGTAGTAAGTTTAATTGAAAAAAGCAATTTCCACAATAAGATACTACCGTACCAAAGTAACCCCTTCTTTTGACAGTTCCTCAAGGCCCTCTCGGTCAAAAACCTTTCCATCAAGTGGTGACTCATCTATCTGTCAAATACAGAATACTCATAATCCTAAGATAAAGATTATAAACCTAAATAGTTTCAGATAACTTATAAGAAGGATGCAGAATGCAATACCTTCCAGTCACCTGTATGGAGGATGGTACCATCGGAACAACGTAGAACTATCCCACTACAATCCGGAATAGAATGAGTAACCGTTATAGGTTCTACCTCAAATGGCCCAGCAGTAAATTTCCTTCTTGTTTTAAATACCTTAAGCCTAGATGGAACAAATATCCCAAATTCTTTCAGTCGCTTCTTAATCAGCTGCTTGCAAGAAAAACAGATACTTAGTTCAACAGATATCGATATGTAACACTGTTGAAAAGTTTAAAGCAAAAGGAACATGATGCTCTAAGAAATAAGTATCCAACAGTAGGTATTGGTGTCTCAAATCATGTATTACATGGGTATCGGATCATACTCCAAGAAAAGTAAATAAGCCTTGCAGCCAGTTTGATAGTTTTAGTAACCACTTGACCTTGTTTCCTAATAGCAAAAATGAAGAGAACAAGGCACCCACACTAATAGAAAGGAGAAAAGAAAAAGCAGAAAAGAGAAAAGAGAAAAATGAATTCCAAATGGAGATAGGAAGGCTGAAGAAAGAAAGAAACAGAGCAACAGGTAGATAAAGAGATAGAGAGATCAAGGATAATGAATAGAATAGATGAGAGAAGGCAGTTTCACTTTTTCCTATTTGATGAAGATAACAATGAAAAGACAGAAGGTGCATGATTGAAGAGAAGAAAATCAAGTAATTTCAGATTCTCCTTGCTTGGTAGGAGATACAAGAAGAAAGACTTACGTTCCATTACTGGATCTAGAGGATAAACAGACTTAGTATGATTTCACCTATTTGGTTCTCAAGGACAGAATTTCAACTTTGACTTAAGATCTTCTCCTTTCCTTATCTTGAATAAGGCTGACTTATGTTTTATGGATTTAGGCTTCAAATTACCACATATCCCTAGTGAACACAGGAAATGCTGTATAATTAAAAGCAATCAAAGAACTCATAGGATCGTAACGAACCTCCATTGTGAACGATGATGCAAAAATTGGTGTGTGAGAATCCAGAGCAGGAATTACCTGTTTGGATAACACTGTTAATGCAAAACAAACTGTGCAAAAAGCATGCAAGCATATTTGAATATTAAACAAGAGGAACTGGAGTGCCCAGAAATATATTCCGTGCATCAGCAAAAGCTAATTCCAATAAAGGGGAGACAATCAATAAAGGGGCATGGGGCAATAAAGATGCAAATTTTTACTAAACCTATCAAAGAAAGGGCCTTCTTAGAAGCACAAGAACTCTAGGTAGCAGGAAAAATTTTATATGACACAGACTAGTCACTTAGAAATATTAGAAGGATGGTCTATTTAACTTAGATCTAGCGGGTGAGTTCATTGTCCCTCATATTAGAGAATGATCTGCTTTGTACTTGGATTCCCAATTATCCACTGACACATCTACGCAAATATATCCAGTCCACCAGTACATATAAAAAAATGAATAGCTTAGAATAGAAACTTTACCCATGGCAATGCACCAATGTGGTCTTCATGTCCATGAGTTATAACAACAGCTTCAATTTTGTGGCTCCATTTCTTTATGAATGTTGTATCAGGAATAATCTTCTGGACACCAAGGTCTTCATAGCTGAGTTGGACATCCAACAAGATCCCAAGTCAGTCCATGACAAAGAAATAAGGATAAGGTAACTAAAATTCAAAGTCGAAAGCAACTAGCCCCATTTAAGGAAATAAATTCTTTGAACGGCTTATCCTCATAGGAACTATTAACTTAAACATAAAAGTGTAGAGGATCTTTCAGTAGGAAATGATGACGGATCCTCTGGACCTCCACCATCAGATTAATGACTAAAGCAGAAAGTGCAATCAAAGAAGACCCATTAAAGGATGATTCCACATAATTTTCTACACGGCAATATCAAAATAGATTGTTAAAAAGTTGCATGAAAGACCACTTTGTAACACCTACCCTGGGAACATTATTCCAGCATCAATGAGAATATAACGATCATAATTTCCAACAAGCATGCAATTCATCCCAATTTCTCCCAGACCACCAATAGGAAGAACACGTAAAGGTGGGCCATCAGCCCCTTCATAGAAGTGCTCCATCCTTCGTTGGACAGAATCGTCAATGCTTCTTCCAGCGCCCTCAGTTTTTGCAGGTCTTCTACGAGGACCTTTTGATCCACGCACGCCTGAAAGGACATCAAATACCAACCATAAATAGAATAAATAACTTTTAACGAAGTTCTGCTCAACAACACCTTATCAAAAAAGTGAAGTTCTGCTAATTGGATTTACATCAATGCTGGTCATATGTAAGAGCACAATGTACTCACAGGTAGTGCAAGAAAGATACAATATCAATATATGATTGTAACTGTAATGAGAACATATATCCAACTATAGCTGTAAATGACTAGACGATATTCTGTGAAAAATACATAAATTGTCTCATTTGTCTTGACAACAAAAACGAATAATTTTAAATTAAATGATAAGAACTGCAACCAGTAATTGGAACCAATTTCTTTCTAATACTTTTTCAACTCAGAAATAAACCAAAAAGGGAAGGAGGCAATGTAAGAAAGCCCCACATACCTACAGTAGAAGAGGAAGGAGTATAGCAAGAAATGTAACGCTTGCTAGGGTTTAATTGATGGCATAGTTTGTACGGACATAGTGAAATAGCGCTGAAAGCGGCCATGTGAACAAATAATACTACACCGTAACTATTAGAGTAACTATATGAATGGCTGCTTAGCTGACAGAGAAAGCTATGAAGGAATTTGAGAGCTTATTTCTCTGCAACTGCTAAAGGTTTAAAGGGGGTAGCGGGAAATGGCGAGATAAAGGTGGAAGAAGAGGATTTTGTTAGCTGAAACTCAAAGAATTGAATGTGACCGTAAAATATCTTTCTTATCGTTTTGGCCTCTTGTATTCGCATTTGCTTCCTGGGGAAAAAGATTAGAGGGATGATGGAATGCACGTGTCTACGCACTAGTATAATGGTACTTCTTTTTTTTGTTTTCTTAACATTAGCGTCCGACTAAATTCGGAAAATACTACATTGGATGCGACTCTATTTACTTAAGAGAAGAAAAAGCAAATAAATACATATGTGTTATGAAATAAAAGCAACTTAGTAAAACATGAACAAGACATGTTATTATGAAACAAAAGCAATTTAGTAAAACATGAACAAAAAAATGGAGATAGAGAGAAAGAAGAGGTTTTCTTCTTCAATTGTGTGTATTTTACTATCTATTACAAGGTCTTTATATAGGCATGAAAAGTGAAGAAAAATATGTTATTGAATATGTCATTAAGCATAGAAATATGTCATTAAGCATTTGAGAAGATCATGGATGAAGAGTAGACATCCACCATAATTTGATTTTTCTTATAACACTCCCCCTTTGATGTCCATAGATAATGTGCCTCGTTAAAACCTTATTAGGAAAAAACCCTATGGAAAAAAAAATCCTAGTGAAGGAAAAAGAGTACACATGTTTAGAAATACGCCTTTTGGTTGCCTCGTTAAAAACCTTGCAAGGAAAACCCAGTGGAACAAAACCTTGTAAGGAAAAAAGAGTACAACGCGTATTAACTCCCCCTGATGAGAGCATCAATTCACATCCTTGAGCCTTCGCATCCCAATCTTGTATACTAGTTTCTTGAAGGTTGACGTCGGTAGAGATTTGGTGAACAAATCAGCCATATTGTCACTTGAACGGATCTGTTGCACATTAATATCACCATTCTTTTTAAGATCATGTGTAAAAAATAACTTTGGTGAAATGTACTTTGTCTTATCCTCTTTTATGAATCCTCCCTTCAACTGGGCTATGCATGTTGCATTGTCTTCATATAAAATTGTGGGTAATTTATCACACTTCAAACCACATTTGTCTCGAATAAGATGTATTATAGACCTCAACTATACACATTCTCGACTTGCTTCATGAATAGCAATTATCTCAGCATGATTAGATGAAATAGCCATGATTGATTGCTTAGTCGATCGCCAAGATATGGCAGTGCCTCCATATGTAAACACATAGCCTGTTTGAGATCGAACCTTTTGTGGGTCATATAAATACCCAGCATCAGCATAACCAACAAGATCAGGACTGCAATCATTGCCATAAAATAATCTCATGCCGGTAATCCCTTTTAGATACCGCAATATGTGTTTGATTCTATTCCAATGTCTCCTTGTAGGAGTAGAGCTATATCTTGTTAAGACATTAAATGAAAAAGTTATGTCAGACCTTGTAATGTTAGAAAGATACATTAGTACACCAATTGTACTAAGAAATAGTACGTCGGGACCAAGAAGCTCTTCATTATTTTCATGAGGTTGGAATGGATGTGCTTTATCCATATAAAATCGCTTTAAAATCATTTTAGTGTATGTTGATTGATGGACAAAAATTTCATCTTTCATATACTCAATTTGTAGACCAAGACAAAATTTTGTCTTTCCAAGATCTTTCATTTCAAATCTTTCTTTAAATAGTCTACTACTTTAGGAAGCTCTTTAAGAGTTCCAATGATATTTAAATTATCAACATACACGGTGATTATAACAAATTTAGATCCAAATCCTTTTATAAATACACAAGGACAAATTGAATCATTCTTGTACCCTTCTTTCAACAGGTACTCACTCAGGCGATTATACCACATGCGCCCTGATTGTTTCAATCCGTATAAGAATTTTTGAAGCTTTATTTAATAAATTTCTTGGAAACCTTAATATGCTTCAGAACAATTTAAATCCTTTAATGATTTCTATTATACGCATATCACGTTTTTCTTGTATTGTCCTATTAAAATCTGAAATGGCGACATCCACCACATGAGAACATGTCTCTATATAATCAATGCCAGGATATTTACAAATCTTCTTGTGACACAAGTCGTCTTTATGTCTATCGACGTGACCCTTGTTTTTCCGCACAAGAACACATTTATACCTCCACTGGCTTTATACTTTCAGGTGTTGGGACTATCCGTCCAACTTTATATTTTTCATGTGAAATCAATTTTCATTGCGTATTTTTCATTTGGCCAATCATTTATCTGTCCAAATTTTATGACAGATTTGAGCTCAAGATCCTCGTCAATATTAATAATATTGAGCGCTATATTATATTAACAATATCGTCGACGATCATTTTATATCAGTTCTACTATTACCCAATAAAGACATAACTTATTGAGATATTTTATCTTATTATTTTCAGGTACCTGAGCCTCTCACATGAGGTCTTAGGAAGTGTTATGTCGTGGTGCTATTCTAGAGTACTTGCCTCCTTATTATGACCATCTTGAACATTTGTTCCTCTCCTTCTTCAAGGAGTTTTATCTTTGGAACCGATTAGTCTATTATGCTTTATGCATGCCATTGACTCTATTCATTATGAATTTTATTTTATTTGGAGCATTAGCAGCTGAATGTGACATTTAGCTTTGGGTCAGCAAATACGCCTGGTAATATTTTGCAAATGAATTATCACTTGAACTTCAAGTTCACATTTTGTCGTACGAGGATCTCGGTGTACTCATAATAATTCATTACATGCATTACTTTTTCAGCTGCCCATTTTCTCCCCCTATTGTTGGGATCACCAACACATATCCCTAGCCTTATTTGGGGATCCATCTTTGTGCATTGTGGTAGAGCAATTAAATCATATAGCACATTCATATTTCTAGATGGAAATTATTTGGTTCCTGACCCCTGAACCGATTGTGATAGGGAGAACTTATCATAACTTGGCTAGATGCATACAAGTGCTGTTGTATATTAAATAATACATCACATACCAAATTTTATTTTTGGCAATTTTGTTCTCATAACCAATGGTTTATATATAATTGGAGGTATATAATTTCTGTTAAACCAACTTGGATTTAAACCAGTATTATCAAGATAAATCATCATAATTTATATTCTGGAACTGTGCTCTAATAATTTAAGCAATCAATCTTGCAAAAGCCAAACTACAAGTTGATAACAAATGCACATGTGACCATAGAATAGATGCATCTATTAAAATCATATAATAGTAAACGGTCCACGTGGAAGGTGGCTGAGCCCATATATTTATCACCTTTTATTCGTTTCAGAAATCAAGGGATTCAATCCCAACCTTAACTGGTATATCATGAGAATAAGCAGCACATAATTTTTTTTGAAGAATCTTATATTTCTTCAATATATGCCAATGTAATTCTCAATTAATTTTTCGCATCATAATTGAACCGAGATGGTCAACCAGTCATGCCAACTAATATTTATTTCAGTAAACCTCTAGTTTACTTGTGACATATGATTCCATCATCATGCTTATATTTGTGTAGTACAAATAGAAAGAAAATCGGGTAATCTTTTATATTTACCCGTTATGATTATAGAAATATGAAGATATTCAATATTTCATTCATTTATAGTCTCAAAATGTCAACCACTTTGACTTATACATTTGAAACTCAAAAAGTTTCTTTTGAGACTTTATAATATCAATGTCGTGAATAATTTTATTCATCCGGGTAGTAACAAATTAATTTTTTCGGAGCTCTTAACAACTTTTGTACTGCAAGATCTTTTGTCACACCATTCATATGATAAATGTCTCCTTTACAGAGAAACTTATATCTTAATAAATTGTCATGGTTAAAATCATCATAAGCAAAATCACTTCTTGCTTTAATTTTGCCTTTAATAACCTTTTATAAGGCACACCAAAATATTTTTTTTTAGCGTATCACATGTACGCGACCAATGACATATTCATGTAACCACACAATAATATTTATTCTCTTTATTTCACTCAAACCTCCATCAGAGGTGAGTTGTGTGGTATTCATCTAATCATGCATTGCATGTCTTTATTCATTACTTTTATCATATATTGCCACATTCACCTTTAGGAATGAGTCTTCATTCTCAATGCTTGTCACAAGTCACATTCTCTTTGGATCATAATTAACGCCGTGCTTTATTATTTTTCATATCAATTTGATGGTAAACATTTCCTACACATTTTGAAGGACTAATTTGAGAACCCTTATTGTTCTCCTTTTATAATCATAGTGATAATTATTATTATTTTGATCTTTGGAACGCCCACGTTCATTATTCAACCACTTGTCTTCATTTAGACTTGTTATGCGCCACTACCACATTCACTTCAAGAATGAAGCAAATCAAGTGAGGCAATATTCATGCCTTTTCATGAAAAATATATTATTTTTCTTTAGTCATTATTATATCATCAATATGGTATAGTGGGACTCAAACCTAATATCTTGCCAATATAAAGGCATGTTAGGCCATAATGAATTGTGGCTCAAACCCAACTCTTATCATCGTGGAGTATCAAGACTTGATCCTGATGTCTTACCCTCATGGTTCATTATGACTTGAACTCACTGAAGCTGATATCATAAATAGCAAAGGACAAAAACAATTTCAAATACGAAAGGAATGCTTACCTTTTGAGTTAAACTCTTCATAATGTCATTTGGATATAATTCTCAACAATAGACTTTTCGTTTACTCAAATCAGCTAAGTAATTAGTGTCAAACAGATATATGAAAATATAAAATAATATTGAAAATTCACATGTGGTCTTTGCTGCAATAAGCTTACTTCAAGATGAAAGTGATATGACCAAAACATTAAAGAAAAATGATATATCAAATAGAATAATATAGTACTACTAGTTACCATACATTTTTGTGGAAATTAAGTATTATGCTCTCTAGAAAAACAAAGAGATATAGCAGAACATTTAGGTTAATCAGGGAATCAAAGAAAAATTAGGGGACAAATCTCTCTCTACTATCTACTACTATATGCTTTCCATATAGAAATGATTCAACGTGTTAATTTGATAAGAACTATCACAAATAAAAATTTTGGTGTAGTATATACTTCTTGTACTAATATTTTATCTTATTAAAATAAAATAGTTACGAGTATTATTATTATTATTATTATTATTATATTTTAATAGCATGAATCATTAAAATAGTGAAAAATAATTTTCTACTTATCCTTCTCAATCCACAAATAAATTTTACTAAATATTAAAGCTACTTTTGATATAAGAAGACAACAGTGCTCTAATCAAATATATATGGAACACACGTGTTAGGAATTCTTTTTCTTTTCTAACCATGTAGGCATAAAAAATTAATTGAAGCTAAGTGTCACACATATATGTAGATTAAGATTTTTGGTTTGATTATCATGTTGTCATATTGCATATAAGTGTAAACTCAAAGCTAGACATGAATTAGCAAACATATGCTGACATAAGAATTTAAAAGTAAAGCTTACTGGACCGAAAAGAAATTTGACTAACTCTGGTTGAAAGAAGATAAAATTCGATTAAAGCACATAATCTCAGTTGGTTAGAGCATCGTGCTGATAACGTGTTATGAAATAAAAGCAACTTAGTAAAACATGAACAAGACATGTTGTTATGAAATAAAAGCAATTTAGTAAAACATGAACAAAAAAATGGAGATAGAGAGAAGGAAGAGGTTTTCTTCTTCAATTGTGTGTATTTTACTATCTATTACAAGGCCTTTATATAGGCATGAAAAGTGAATAAAAATATGTTATTGAATATGTCATTAAGCATAGAATTATGTCATTGAATATATCATTAAGCATTTGAGAAGATCATGGATGAAGAGTAGACATCCACCATAATTTGATTTTTCTTATAACAATATGTAATTAATTACTATTGTTGAGATTTGGTTTTTTGTTCCACTATAAATTTTATTAAGTTACATGACCCTTCTTAGAGGAAATGTAAATTAAACACAAGAAATCTTTGTAAAGTAGTTTTCTTCTATACAACTTGTAACAGGTGAAGATCATTTCCATGTTTGAACATATAAATGAAATAGGAACGAAGTCTATAAATACTGAAGTTGTTCATTAACAAGCAACGAGTTCTTATCTCCAAAATAACCAATAACATCACATTCTGTTGAATTACAGTACAACAACAATAAAGATTGAAGAGGTCCGGAGAGGGTAACGTATACACAAACCTTACCCATATTTTGTGTGTAGATAAAAATTGAATTGCAATACCCAGATACTAATTATACACCTTCAGAGAAAGTAAAAGGAGCATAGTAGAATTTTCATCTCTTTTTTCCGTTCTGCTTAATGGTAGTATTAAAATTGGAATATCCATTAACCTTCTACCAATTACAATAAAGCTGGAGTACAATTTGGTTCGGTAAAAGAACTTCTGGTTACAAAAGAAAAAGCTTTTACGTGCCTACAAAACTTGTCTTGGTAGTGAGCTTGTTATGACCAATTTCTTGTTTCAGATACATCTAATAAAACACCAAAAAGCCAAGAATGGCCAAACTACAAAAAGCTGAAATGCTGTGAATTGTACTCCATCCATTAAAATCAAAGCATTCCTGAGGATGAAATTATTATGACAAGGCCAGAGAGTAACCATTTGCTCGCAGTTCGGCGTTATCCTTTTCTGAGGATGCAGTTGACAAATCCCTAACACATACAAGCCCTAATGAATAACACTCTCTGGCCATCAGCGGAAGAATGCTCTTGAGCAGATTATTTAGTATGCTGCTATAAGATCCCCCAGTTTCTGTAGGACATCCTTTTGTCCAAAAATGGCTTGACAAGACCTATTTGCTTGCAGAATGGTCAGTACCAGAAGCATGCTTGCGGTTCAGGTAGCGGATGACGGCATCTTCAGTCCTGTATGGTGCACATAAAGTAGGTTAGATTATCTGAAAAGTTTGTAAGGTACACCGAATGTAGATTAACACTGACAGATCAATCAGAAAGGTTCAGTGCCGCTGCATTCTGATTACAAAATCCTCCCTAAGTTAGATCAAAGATGTTCACAGCAACAAAGTACCATGATAACCATTTAATTTTCCTTTTGAAAGATAGAGCGACCATAACATTGAACGAAAAGAATATGGTTATACAGCATTGTGAACACAGAGAAGTTTATACACAACTAGCATGAATTAGGATACTTAGGAAAGAAGTTTACCAAGACTGATTGTAGAATTCAGAACGCCGCTCCATTTCTGCATCACGGCCAGAATCTCCAGAAACAAGCTTAAGATCTCTGGCTTGAGACGCAACTAATGCATTAATAAAATCGGCAGGTGACTGACTAAATCCAAGAAAAAAAGCTCGCCTTCTTTGATGTTCATGGATTTTCTTTATAGCAGTAGAAATAACTTCATCACATGCATCGATCTCCTTGTTCTTCTCTAAATTAGATAAGAAAGTGGACATTTCCTTCTGCAATGTGAAGGGAACATCAACCAGTACATCATAACAAGCGTTCCCAGCAGGGCTACTTCCAGATAGCTTAATCCTGTGCTCCAAATGAATAGGTTGAGGGGCAGTCAGATGTGGATTAATCTTTTGAGAAACCAGGGAAAATTTTAACTTTTCCTCTCCAAAAACTTTCCTTAGAGGTGGATCACATGTGAATGAGGAGGTGTCATCGGATATCTGTAGCTTCCTAGTTTTTACATAGTACCAGAGAGCAGCTAAAACTCTTGCTCGAGTCTCAACCTCAATACCAAGAACCTCTTGCAAAGCTGGCGAAAGTTTAAATTTCTCAGGCATATAATTCATTTCCAATCTGATGATTGCTGTAAACTCCTTATCCCCTTTTCTCTTAATCTCAAAACCATCATGATGCACTGGTGATCGAGAACTATCCCACAAGATTACATGGTTATCAGGATATAGACTCTGATCCAAGTAAACAGTAATTTTCTTGAAGAAAGATGAAAACTTAGGGTAAGAAACACCAGATTTCTGCTCCATTTTAGACGCAGGACGATCCGGCCCATCCCCCAAGATCCTCCCGAAAATCTTAATAGACCAAGAAGGTGGCTCAGCAGTTTTGCTCTCGGGAGTAGCTGGTGGTTTCTGATTTGTGAAAGTGTTGAATACATAAATCCTGAGGGTCTTTTGGACATGCGGAGGATCCTTAAGGGATTCCAACATGTCAATCTTCTTTCTACAAAGAGTAGCATCTACACGAGCCTCGAGTTCAAGCAACTGAGAGTAAAGCACAGACTCGGGCAAATTCGCAGCCACTTTATCTGGTATACACTTATCAGAAACTTTACGCTTTTTTCTACGCACAGCAGGGGTTAATTCCATAGTCTTTAAAGGTGAAGCAGTTGCTTGGCCATGACCAGAGGAACCACCAGCACGAGAAGTCGGTCTCTGGAGCACTTTTCTAGTACCACCAGTCGTAGCTGTGTTAGGTGTGGAAGTAGCAGGGGATGAGACACCAACATTGGTGTTAACCCCTGAAGTGATGAAATGGCTAAAGGCCTGAGCTTGGCCTTGGAATTGAGCATGAGAACGTTGAGATTGTGGTTCGGACAATTGAAAATGGCCAGGGAACTGTGACGCACGTTGTACGTGTGACTGAGAGAATAGATGTGGCGCTGGTTGATTATGGTTCATGGGCATAGATTGAGGTATTTGCATTGGCCCTGAATTTCCTATACCAACATTCCTAACTGTGTTGTTATTATTCATAGGAAAATTCTAACTAAGAAAAGCTACAAAGCAGAATGTGAAATCCTATACTCGTCTGCAAAATTAGGGTTCCTTTTTCAAGTTTAACCAAAAAAATATCGTTTTGAACAATTACAGCTAACAAAAAAAAGAAGAAAGGAACCTGAAAAGGATTTCACCGGAAAAAGAGTGAGTTGCCGGCGAAAGAGACGGAAAGGAGCAAGTTCGCCGCCGAGGGAGAGTGGTAACCGGTGGTCGTTCAAATGCCTTGGCCCAAATGCAGCTCGACTAGTTTTTCCAAAAAGCTATTGGAAACAGGCAGGCCCATATCTATTAACGGAAAGAAATTCAAAAATAACCAGATTTAGAAGTGCTAATTGAGAAATAGCCACAATTTCAAAATTAATCGAAATTTAGCCATTTTCCATGTAAAGATAAATCTGAACGAAAACACTGTTCAAAATCTAAAAAATATTCCAGCATAATATACTGGAGTTTCAGTATAATTCCAGCATATTATACTGGAGTTCCAGTATAATATACCGGTCCAGCATAATATGCTGGAAGTTCATACACATGTATACCAATCTCCATTATATTATGCTTGACATGTCCGTGTTGCAGCAAAAAAATGACTATTTTTAAATGACTTTGTAAATACTGACTATTTTTAAATTACCAGTCCGAAAACTGGCTAGCCCGTGCTATTTTTACTCTATTAACTAACATTTGAGTTGACGGAAATTTACTTGTGTGTTGGGACTTGGGGGCCCAACAGAACCCAATAATTCCTTTTACGTATACATAAAGGTTTACAATTTTAAATAATGAAAGAATCGTCATATTTAAAATGAATTATATATTGTGAAATTATATGAGCTCAAAGTGGGAAGTCATGTTTAAAATTAGGTTATATACAGTAGTAATATATTTTTTTAATACTATCGATTAGGGGTGGCAAACGGGCGGGCCGAAAACAGGTAATGGAAAAATGAATAAATTATCCGACCAGTCCCATATTAAATACGGATAAACTATGAGTTTACTGGCGGATAATATGAATATCTACATTATCCATGAGTTCTTGAATATGATCATTTTTTAGGAGAATCTCTAATCTCCCAAACTTGAGGAACCTCCAATTTGATTTTTTACAAATGTTAGAGTTAAACTCACTAATTATCCATTATTATCTATTTTCTAAGTGGATAATATAATTCTTATCCATATTTGACCCGTTTTTAAAAAACTAATTATCCAACTAATTTTTTAGTGAATAATATTGGTGGATAACTGTTTTTTCTATCCATTTTGCCACCACTACCATCAATGTAAATATTCTAGTATAGCAGGTTGTTTGTAATCTTTTATAAGATTATCAATCAATGTAATTAATTATGAAGGCTGACAGACTTATGACTCATGAGGTCAAACATAGATAATTATATTTTCAAACATACTGTAAAAAATTTCTTATTTTACCGTAATCCTAAAATATTATAACATATTCCAAAAAATAACCTATATTACTTTCACAAATCATAGCTAATCTCAACCTATATAAAGCATGAAGATTGCAGTAAATTGAAATTCAACATAAAAATAGCCAAATCATAATACTCTATGATATATATACTTTTCGTACTGAACCCCAAAATAAATCAGTCCAACAAAGAATATTCAATATGATAGGAAGAAAGAAAATAAAACCTCCGTTCCAACCCCCACCTCATATTTAGGGATGCTAAGAAACATGAGATGGAACACAAATTATGTCAGAATTTAGACTTATTATACACAACTAATTGTGATTCGTACTATTCCGCAACCAAACGAAATTAATCAGATATGAGATTATTAGCATGCTTTCCAAAGATATCTAAGTTGTAATTGCGAAGAATACAACAACAGTAACAAACCTAGTGAATTCCTACCAGTAGGGTCTGGGAGCATAGTGTGTACACAAATCTTACCCCTACCCTGGGAGGGCAACGAGGTTGTTTCCGATACAGTCTCGGCTAAAGAAAAGATGAAAAAAAGCAGTGAATAACAAACAATAACAACAACAAGATATTAAAAAAATTGAAACGAAAGGGAACTATCAAACAACACATAGTAATAGCAATCTATGAATAAGAAAGATACCATACTAACACCTAATACCACCAGATAATTGCGACAAACTTCAAATCTATAAACTGCATTCGGATAGATGTAGCTACTAGAGACCGTTTTGGCCCAAATATAGAAAATGAATTTTAACACTTGAATAGATTGGTGTCAAAAGAAATCAACATTGAATCCACATAAGAGAATGTAGATGCACATGTTTCATTCTTGGATGATTGAAAACAGTAAATTGAGATTAGTAATTAAAACCTCAGAAATTTGATTCTAACTGTAATGAAAGCAATTGCAATTTTGAGCAATAATACATGATAAGTCACTCAATTTTTGTCCCAAGGTATCTCTCGCATCTGACTGAGATATGTGGCGATGAAACAAGTACACACCATTCCCTATATTCAATCAATCACTAGAAGCTTTACCAACAACAAAGGCTTACACTGCTTATAAAATTTTAAGAAAAGTGATTGGTGCAAATCTCTCATACGGTTCAAAGTTCATTTTTACATGTTTGAAGAAGCTGTGAAATTTTGACATTATGATGCGAAGTTTTGTTTCTAATGGTTTTAGGTGGTAGAGTTCGAAGTGATTTTCATAGTGATAGTTCGGTGGGAGATGGAGGTGCTTATGCTGTGAAAGTACATGTGGAGGTGAGAATGAGGTGGTGATGAAGACAGTGGCTATGGAGGCGGCGTGATATCTGCAGAGAAGCCAAATAAAGGAGATGGAAGAAAAATTATAGCCTAATCTCAATATTTTGTATCCACGCTCTCAAAGAGAAGTGTGACGCACTCACTTTGCCACCTCAGCATTTGTATCTAATAGGTCAAGTTAAGGTGTTAAAATGAAATTTGGAACAAACTTTAAGGGCCGTCTATATATTTGGCCGATAAAGAACCTCTAATTAATCCCGTGCGGCAAAGAACTTTTGATTCAAATACATCAACATAACATTTGTCGTCAGCAAAAACATTTATAATTAGCGTAGGCCGCATAGAGTAAAACAGTAAAAGGAAACACCAGCTAAAGCACCACAGGGGAATTATCAATTATTCTTTCTCTGACCCATGAAACAACAATGGCGTCTAAAACTACCTGTAGTTAAATCAACGCGATTGCAAGCTCGTAGGACAAGACTTGGTGATCAACCAAACGCAAATTTTTCATGGGTTCAGCCACTAATAAGCAATAAGGTAAACATTCAATTCAAGTTTCAGAATAGCAAGGGCATGCTAAATAGTACCACAAATTTCTGGAGAAACATAAAAATGGTTCAAAATGCCAAAATTGTTTCATGACAGACTACAACGAAACGGAAAACATTCCACCATCTGCATTCCTGGAGCCACTGTCCGGATTAAGAGGATGCCTTTGCCTTCCTAGGAGCCAATTGTGTCTCAGGCTGCACAACGAAGAAAATGTTTAGTCACATCTTAGGGACTTACATGGCAAAGACAAAAATTGAAAAATTAAATAGATATGTAAATGACCAAAAAAAAAGACAAGCTATATGCAGGTGAACATTACACAACATATTGAAGTAATAAAACAAACTCTGACGAACAATAATGGAATAGTTTACCTCCTTCTTGACAGACTCTTCCTTTTCAGATAATGTCAACTCAACATGGCAGGGGTGAGACATGTAGGCTGCAAAGGGTCAACAGGTTAGGATCAAGATATCAATGACTAGATACAACAAGAGCCAGCAAGAAAATAAGAGCTCTTACGGTTTATTCTTCCATGAGCTCGGTACGTGCGGCGCCTCTGTTTTTGTGCTTGATTTACTTGGATGTGAGATATGTAAAGTGAATCCACATCCAAGCCTTTAACCTAAAGGAGTTCAAAAGAACAAAACTAATTTAGGAAAAAACAAAATATGATACACGTAAGGGGCAAGTACAACAATCAAGAAACTGAACAAAATGAAGGAAAAGATGAAACATAATCATTACCTCAGCATTGCTCTCAGCATTCTTGAGTAAATCCAGAATAATCTTGGCAGATTTGACTGGCCAACGTCCTTGACCATTTGAATGGCGATGCTTTACCTGAGCAGTACGACCAACCCCACCACAAAAGCGTGTGAAAGGAATGGCTTGTTTGTGAGCAAGAACATCTTCTAGATATCTCTTGGCCTTGTCCAAAGGCATTTTCCTAAGTGCATGGGCTGTCTCTCGTGTATTCTGTAGTAGATAATAGAGAACAAACAACACAAATTTCAGATGTTAAAGAGCAGTCCAACTTAGGGTGAAAAGGCTGTATTTGTGAACTGTATTCAGTTCAACTTCGATCAAGGCACTCTGCTTCAGAAGAATGCTTCAGCTCAAGGTCAGTGCTTGGCCTGGGGTTTACCACCAAATACCTCATTAACTCTTTCTTTCTCTTTTTTCCCTCTTTTTGATAGAGACTTCAATAAAATTACAAATGTATATTGCTAAATCAGTCTTATTTGCCAAAGTTCAATAAATCAGTCTTATTTGCCAAAGTTCAATAAAAAAGAAGGGAAGCTCATATTAAATACATCTGAAAGACCAAACCAGTTAAATGTCAACCAGAATGGCAAAGACTCAGTAACAAATAGCCAAAGCAAAAACAATCCAAAAACAAGAATGAAAATCCCAGGTAACCACATCTGACCAGAATAAACCACAGGTATCACAGGTCCAAACAAAAAGAGCAGACAGACCAATTTGTGTTGTCATGAATGATTGATAGAACCTGACTTTGTCGCTTTTGGCAGCCAACAAAATATTTGCAGATACTGATTAAAATATGCTACATAAGAATCTGAAGTGAAATAGTTCTAATATTACACATTAGGGAATCTGAAAATGGATGTTGGGTAAACTAAGCTAACATCTGCAACAGAACCTTAAAAGTAAAAAGTCACAGCACACTGATATATAGATGAACCTCTTGTACTTGAACAATTAGCAACTAGCAAAAGATTAGCAAAAGAAAACCTCAGAGACCGAGAGGTCATAATAGCAAGTGTTGCCAGAAGCCTCAAAAAGCAAAGGACATAAAATACAAGTCGATAGGCATGCTTCTACCTCAAATAGAACTTCTCTCTTCCAAATTCAATCATATAGTATCATGCTTGTTTGGCATTCACTACTTACAACAAATTAAGAGTTTATTCATATATCAATAGCAAAAACAGAGACATGCTTCTACAATCAAGGAGAAGTATTTTCTTCATATGAATCACTTCTTACCATGGGCCCGACACAATTTAAGACAAATATTGAACTTGTAAATTTTATATTCATCTATACCAGCACTCACTCATTTTGACAGACACTAAGACGAAACAGAATCCACACTTGTATGCCTTTTACCCATCCATAACAGTAACAGTTCAAATCATCAATTTTAAGGTGCGGCATAACCAAAAAAGGAATAAAAAAGAATAAATCATTGTAAGCGTTTATTCATGAAATAAACATACCTTATTTAGTTGCCATACACTGTGCTGAATATGGGGTGAAGAAAGGGCCAGCTTTTAAATAATTATTGTCACTTGATAAATAAAAATTAATCGTTGTGGAATAAGGCACTACCAATTCATATAACCCAGTATGCACATGAGGACAAAAAAAAAAATCTGCAGCAAATTAAAACGAAAAAGAGATCACGCACCTTAAAGTGAACTCTGAGACTTGCGCCCCTAGCTTTGCAGGCTGATGTAAGAACACGAACCAATCTCGAATTAAACTCAGGAAAGAATAAATAATGCAAAATCCAAAACATGAATGTACAGAGATGAAAACATTGTATAAAACAGCTTGTAAGCAAAATTTTGTTCAGTACTCACACTTGGTAGGGTTGTCGGGTTCCCTCGAATACTTCACCTACAATAACCAAAAGATACACATATACAATAAACTTAACACGTAATTTGACTGGAAAAAAAAAAGCAAAGGAATAGATCGTAGGCAAACGTTTTGATTTACCATGGCTGCTGTCGATGCTGCGGTTACTCCCCTTCTCCTGCTGCGGCTGGTAGAGCTCGCTTCTTCGTTGCCAAGTAGAAAAGAAATGAAGAATAGGGTTTCAACTTAAATTGGAAGATAGTAGGGTTTGGCTGGGCTTCAGCTTGACCGGCCTGTTAGAGTAATGGGCCTCACGGTTGTTTAGTTTGGGTTCATTTTCAATTTTCAATCATAGTGAAACATATAAAGATTGTTTTTGGTAAACCAAAATTTTGAGAAATATAAATTTGATATTTTTCAAATTATAAAGTTGATTAGAGTATGTTAATTAGGGATGAATTGATTAGTATTAAGTTACTATCCATGCTATAATACTAATGCTATCCAGGCTAAAATATGAATAAGGGATATATATAGAGAGAGGATATATATGGGGAACAATGTAAACATTGATGGTTTCTAGTATCACGTCGAATATATATATATATATATATATATATATATATATATATATATATATATATATATATATATTAGTTTTAGGGTATGCGTTTTGCGTGTGTACTCATATTAATGAGCACATAATTTAAAAAAATTACATGAATATTATTAGACAATACGTTTGAGTTATATAAAACTATAAAATAATAATTAAATAAATTTTTGAAAAATGATAAATACTTATTTTATTTAGCTAGCTCAATAAATAATTTTTTCATCCCACATAAATTTTTAGATGGTTTATTGTGATTTATGAGGACTTATGTAAGAATATCTTATAAAAATTACAGTTATTTCTATGACCTAATACTGAAAACAAAACACAATTTTTCTTATCATGTTCTTCAAAGATTTGTCAAAGAAGCATTAGTCGAAATGTCGATCGACCTTTTATCCTTTAAAACTAAATTTATATGAATAAAATCATACTTTATTTATTTTTTTAATATTTAGAACCTTAAAATCAATTGTTCGCTCTGTTTAAAAAAGATTGGCACTATTTTTTTATTAGTCTGTTCCAAAACAATTGGCACACATTCTTATATTTTCTTAGTAAAAATATTTATAACCACACAATTGTTATTGTTTTCTTAAGATCGCAAATTTCAAAAGCTTTATTTTAACGACACCGCTTGTTATTTTAATGATTTATTGATTTATTCATTTTTTCAAATGTTAACATCGCTTACCAAAAATCATGCATACACCATTCTATGTAAAGACCTTTGTTAATTGCTAATTTATAAATAAAAAATCAGCTTAAGACAAGGTGAGTTAATCGCTTGAATAACAAATCAAGTGAAACACATATGTTGTCGTTGTCAGCATGTATGTATAAGGCAAACTCTCTTTCTGGCGAAAGAGAAAGTTTTCTTGTTCAGGAAATCGTTTTAATTCTTTTAGTGTCAAGAATTTCGTTTTCTAGAGGAAGGAAAACAGAGGGATGATTCCAACGAACTGGAAAAAGGTTGGAAAAAGGTTAGAAGGTATAGAGGATAAAAAAGACGAACAATATTTCGCTAAGGGTTTTCGTGCTTTAAATATAGTATACTAGTTTTAGTGTACGTGTGTTGCACGTGTGCTTAGCGTCAATCAGTAAAATATATGCATATGAAAAACACGTAAATCAAGTTATCAAATGTTGAGTTTTAAAATGTCTACATTAAGTTAATATTTTAAAATAAGTAACTTTGTACATAGAAAAGTATAGGGAGTTGTCATTTATTTGAATGAATACCAAAAGAAATAAAATTAATTAATGGCAATTGACTTAGAATATATTTTGTCTTCTAATGTTTCATCCTTATTGCTTTTAATGTTTGCATTTTTAACACTTTGAATCTTACTACTATATTGTAATCTATTTTATTATAAATTTTGAAAATAATGACTTGGATTTCTCGCCAATTAGTTAAAGCAAAGTTTTAAATATTTAACTGTAATTATAATTTTTATCCAATAAAAATTTTACGTTCAATGTAATAAAAAAATCATTCAGGATACGCGCATCACGCGTGTATCCTATCTCAATGAGCGTTTGAGTTCTGAAATAAAAGTATAAGTTCCTAACAGTGATCATTAATATTGATATTATACGTATAACTAACTCAATTAAGAAAAAAATGCCTCATGAAAATCCTCAATCATCAGTTAATAATTCAACTTAAAATTTATGTCAGGTTCTAATAAATAAAGTTAGCAAGTTTTCTTTTCAGATTCAATGAATGTTCTAACATATATAAAACAACTATGAATCCAGAAATTTCAGATGAACACAAAATCAAAGTGCTCTAGAAATGAGAAAAGACATTCAAAAAGATTACTAAAGTAAGCTAGTAAAATTGTCACGACCCAAATCTCCCTCCGTAAGATGTCGTGATGGCACCTAATCTTAGGGACTAGGTAAGCCTAACATTTACTGAATAACAACAATAATTAAATAACATCTAGCAATTTGTTTTTTGAAATGGAAATCTCTATAAAATTTACAATTCCTAAAACCGGTAGTACAAGTCGTAAGCTCTACTGAGTTACTAGAAAGCCTATAAATATAACTGTTTTGAAATAGAGATAAAACAGTGCAAGTACAATATCAGAAGGTGACTCCGAAGCCTGCGAACGCAGCCACAGGTTTACCTTGAATCTCCACATCAAGATTCGTATTGCTAGCGATCAGTCAACTGACTTCACATTTACCTGGCTCTCCACAAAAATGTGCAAAAGTGTAGTATGAGTACACCACAGTCGGTACCCAGTAAGTATCAAGACTAACCTCAGTGGAGTAGTGACGAGGTACAGTCAAGACATTCACTAGTCAAATAACTTGTGTCATACTAAAATAATCGAAAATAAATAGCAGTGATAGCAACAATAATCCCCTAGTGCTATAAACATGTCACGACCCAAAACCCCGCCACATGTATCGTGATGGCACCTAGTCTCTAATACTAGGCAAGCCAATTTCAATTACATATTTGAAGCCTTTTTTTGTTTGAATTAAATAAGTAATCAAAACTAACAACGGAATAAATAAGAATATACAACCTCCCAAGACTGGTAGTACTGAGTCACGAATTTTAACTGAATACATGGAATGATCACGAGGACCAAATATACAATATTGTTTGATTAAAAATTAACAGTACAATGAAACGAAAAGACTCCAATGGACTGCGACGACCAAACAGCTCTACCTTGAATCTTTACGGTCCCTCTTTAACTCTGCTCACGTCCGATATCTCCAATACCTGGCTCTGCACAAAATGTGCATAAGTGTAGTATGAGCACACCACGGTCGGTACCCAGTAAGTATCAAGACTAACCTCAGTGGAGTAGAGACGAGGTACAGTCAAGACACTCATTAGTCTAATAGACTGTGCAATATAATATACAAGATAGTAGGCAGCAGATAACAATAAGGACATCATAAAATAACCAGTGATATGCATATCAAGACAACAAAATACCATTTAATATCGCTCAACAAATAATAAATACAAGTACACCCAATTAAATCAAATTCTTCAAATAAATGTCCTTCACATATAATTCTACCAAATAACTCTCCTTCAAATATAATTTTCCTCAAATAAAATATCTTTCAAATATAATTCTTTCATATAATGCTTTCTAAATAAAAATCCTTCCAAATAAATATTTTGAATATAATTCCTCAATTAAAAAGTCACCATGTGACACCTAATTTCAAAATCATAAAAATACGGGTCTCATCCCATTTTCATATCTCCACGGTACTTCGTGCCCATAATTAAATCATCATATTTTTCCGGCACCTCGTGCCCCATAATTAAATCATCATATTTTTCCGGCACCTCATGCCCTCATTTCATATCACAACTGCATGGATAATTCACATGCCAATATCCTCAATGTATATAAGATCCACATGATCAATTTATTTCCACTAAATTGAGTTTAAAATTTTTAAATCAAGTAAGAAATCATCAGAGAAATGATTTTATTTTTTTCTTAACTCATTTGGGTGAAGAAAATGACATTTTAATTAAAATGAAGCATCCGGCGACTACTAATTTGGATGTAAAATTTATTAAATTAAAATATAATAGTAATTTTTTTATTCAAAATAACTCAATTCTCAAAAACTAGTAAAAAAAACCATAAACACAAACATGCAGAGTCTTGTACAAAGAGCCAAAGCCAACACAATACAACAAGGAATACCAAAACACATAATAAAAATCAAATAATACATCACGAAAGAACACAATAATTTACATATCACGGAAAATAAAATAACCAACAGCAAGTGCATCCATAGAAAAATATGCAAGACATGGGGATCTCCCGAGGTACCGCCTCGTAGTCCCAAAAGTAAATATGCAAGACAGGGGGATCTTCTGGAATACCGTTCCGTAGTCCTAAAATAAATATGCAGGGCAAAGGGATCTCCCGAAATACCGTTCCGTAGTCCCAAAGTAAATATGCAGGGTAGGGGGATCTTCTGGAATACCGTTCTGTAGTCTCAAAGTAAATATACAGGGCAAGGGGATCTCCCGAAATACCGTTTTGTAATCCCAAAGTAAATATGCAGGGCAGGGGGGGATCTCCTGGAATACCGTTCCGTAGTCCCAAAGTAAATATGATTTCAACAACTGCACATCAAGTGCTCACATATCACAAATGGCTCATCAAGTGCTCAAATATTTTAACTTGCCACATAAATCAACAATACATCATTTTTCACAATAAGGAGCCCATGGCGCGACCATAATGTATACAAAATCTTAACAAAATCCGGGAGTAAACAACTCAACAAAATAATATTTCACATAAATTCAAGGTGGCAATCACACCAAATCATCATTTGAAAACAATTTCAACAAACAAGGATCTAGGCATGACAAATAGAGGATTTAATAAGTGCCAATAATTTCCAACTTAATACATAAGGGCGTCTAAGGATTTTAATCAAAGAAATTTGCACATATAAACCAAGTACGTCACCTCGCGTAAATGGTTTTCAATTACACAATTTGCACATAATACTCAATGCCTAAGGGGTATTTCCCCCAGTCGAGGTTAAGCAAGACACTTACCCTTTTGAAGTTATGCCGATATTCCAAAATCGTCTTCTTGCTTGAATTGACCTGCAGACTGCTCAAATCTATCCAAATTAATTGTATAACTTCATTAAAATTCATCAAAAATAATTCCGGATAATAATACGTCGACTTAAAAATTTATTCCAAAAAGTCAACAAAAGTCAATGCGGGGCCCGCCCCTCGGAACTCGGCATAATTTTCATGAAATCCGAACATTCATTCCGATACGAGTTCAACTATACCAATTTTATCGAATTCCAATAACAACTTGACTTCCAAATCTTAAATTTTCGTTTTTGGAAGATTTTACAAAAATCTTGATTTCCTCCGTTTAAATCCGAACTAAACGATGAATATAATAATAGATTCATGAAATATAATCACTTTATGATATATAACACTTACCCCAAGTCAAAGTTTTGAAGAACTCCTCCAAAATCGCCCAAAAATCGAGCTCCAAAATCTCAATCGAAAAATGGCGAAATGACCATTTTGGGTCCTTAACATTCTGCCCAGTTTCGCACCTGCGGACTAGTTTTCGCACCTGCATGCTCGCTTTTGAGAGCGAAATCTCGCTTCTGCGAAGGCCACTTCCAACAAACACATCGCACATGCGGAATCATTTCCGCTTCTGCGCATTCGCAGGTGCGATGCAACATCCGCATATGCGCAAACAGCCGCTTTTGCGCTTTCCTTTCCCGCTTCTGCGCTTCCGTAGGTGCGGGATTTTCTTCGCACATGCGACCACTGCCATGCCCTTCCATCTTCGCTTCTGCGATGGCTCCCTCGCTTCTGCGTGGTCGCACCTGCGCCTAAAATTCCGCAGGTGCGATTCCAACTGCTGCTGCCATTTTCCAGCAGCTTCTTCCAAGTCTGAATTGCTCCGTTAACCTTCCGAAATCCACCCGAGGCCCCCGGAACCTCAACCAATTATACCAACGTGTCCCAAAATACAATCCGAACTTATTCGAGGCTTCAAACCACATCAAACAACGCCGAAATTATGAATCACGCATCGAATTATAAGTTTTCAAATCCTCCAACTTCTATATTTTGCGCCGAAATGTATCAAATCAATCCGTAATGACTTCAAATTTTGCACACAAGTCATAATTAACGTAATGGAGCTATTCCCATTTCCGAAATCGAAATCCGACCTCGTTATCAAAAATTCATCCGTCAGTAGGATTTTCCAAAATCTTCAATTTTCCAACTTTCGCCAAAATGTGTTGAATTGTCCTACGGACTTCCAAATCCAAATCCGAACATACGCCTAGGTCCGAAATCATCATACAAAACTATTGCCATCATCGAAATTCCATTATAGGGTCGTTTGCTCAAAAGTCAACTTCCCGATCAACTCTTTCCATTTAAGCTTCAAAATGAGAATTTTTCTTTAAATTAAATTTGAATCTTCCGAAACCCAAACTCGACCACACACACGGATCATAACTAATATTGCGAAACTTCTCGAGACCTTAAGTTACTGAACGGGGCGTAATTTCTTAAAACGACATGTCGGGTCGTTACATTCTCCACCTCTTAAACAAACGTTCGTCCTCGAACGTTCTAAGAATTATTCTGAGGTTACCAAATTGATGATTTTACTTTTACACATATACTCACGGTTGATTCCACACTACCGCATTTGAGATAAGCGTGACAACATCATCTCATTTGAGTTTATTTCTTTTATCCATATTTGTAAACTTTAAGATCAATTTCTTACACTTCAACATTTCAAAAGGTCTGATTTTTCACAACAACGCACGGTATTAGTCTCAACTGGCTATAGCAACTCGTGCCTACGCACACATCAATTTTTCTTGATAGTGTTGAAGTATTTCAAAAAAAAAAATTGGGGTGTTACATTTTTCCCCGCTTAGGATCATTCGCCCTCAAACGCATAACATAACTTATCTCTTCCTTTGCAAATCTCAATCCTCCAAATTTTACTGACTCCCAAATTTTTAAGAAAAATCGGCAGAGTCTCCCATGTGATTGGGTCTATCCACCTGCTAGAGTAACACCAAAACAACTCCTAACAACACATCCACAACCCGACACAATACCACAAGGTATATATCAATAACAACAATCTCAGCATTACAAGCACTGCATTATCATAATGATATCAGGACATGAAGCACATCATATGTATGCTCATCACCACATCTCTGGTCTTAAAAGCTGTTCATACTTAATTCCAGTATCATCAATTAATCTCATATTAACCACCACCTCATTTCGAATTTTCACAACGCTTACAACAGAATATGAGGCATGAAGACCTCATGATTGCTTACTCGAATTAATGAGTCACATTTAACGCCACCTGGGCACTCATCTCATAGGTTAAAACTCAATGTTTACATCACCAAAAATGGCTGAATATGCACAGAAAAATATACAAGAATTATCAAATAAGCCTTACAAGCATGACTCCCTATTAATACTATTGTACAGTTAAATTTAACAAAGAAATTTTTTTTAACTCATAAATATTTTACCACAAGGACCTCGTCCTTATATAGCGTCCACTGCGGCTTGTAGCCCGGTTTAAATATTTCGCATCATATAAAAATGCGAGTATCTCGTCCTCAACTCTGAATCACAAGTATTTTGCACATTGTGCCAACTGAAATTTCAATTTCCTTTCTTTCTTCTTTTTAATATATTTCATAAATAGTTTTCACAACATATAATGAACCCTCATACCGGTGGAAAATATAATTCATAAAAATTGGAATCAATTATTCCGAAACACATTAAACCCACTGTAATGAATAATAAAAAATTCTTTTGGACTTATAGCCCTCAATGGTGTACAAAAATAAAATGACAGACACGGGCTCACATCTTCATATCTCCCAACAAGGATAAACATATAAGTGGGTCACAAAAATTACGAAGCTCACCCATAAGCGGAGCATAATAGGAGAACTCACCTCAATATTTAGAACCGAAACAAATTAAAGGAAAATATCCTTTTATAACAAAATTAGGATCGTACCTGTAACGACACCATCTGGTGTATTGGCCTAGCCCAAATCATAGCGATTAAATTAACGAGTCGGGTCTCCACCTCTCAGGCGCCCACTACCCGCCTGTCCTTCACCTCTAGCTGACTTTGCACGTGGAGTATTAACTGGAATAAAGCTTGTAACTTGAGGCTCTGGTGAAATCTACCCCTCCCAAGTCTGGGACAATTTCTCTTGATGTATCTAGTAGCACCACTCTCATAACAACCCCTTTGCGGGTGTGGCTGCTCATACTGAATCTCTGTCGGATAATTGGAATAACCACCGTAAGAACCCCATGCCGGTGGTGCATTAAAAGAACTTATTGTAGCAGCCAGAATATTCTGAAATTATTTATATGACCCCACTGGTACTAAAATGTAGAATTATTAAGGATGCGGGAATACCGCAAGCCCCAACATCATCCCATACAAATCTCACCTCTTAATCATATACTAGTTTCGGAAAACCTTTTATTACCACATAAATACATCTCAGCACCAAAACTGATATAACACATAACCCTGCAATCTGATCGTTGATAGTGGACTCCCCTTACTTGGCGCGAAGCCATAGAACATATTTTGATGATCCACAATACTAACCTCATCGCTCGTAGGACACCGGTCATAAGATACCTCAAGTCATTTATTTGGTGCATGTCATCCTCGTGACAGTTAAACTCGCTTTCTCCGGCGAATGTCATCCGTCGGTAGGATTTTCCCAAATATTCTATTTTCCAACTTTTGCCAAAATATGTCGAATTGTGCTACGGACTTTCAAATCCAAATCCGAACATACACCTAAGTCCTAAATCATCATACGAAGCTATTGCCATCATCGAAATTCTATTTTTGGGTCGTTTGCTCAAAGGTCAACTCCCCGGTCAACTCTTTCCATTTAAGCTTCAAAATGAGAATTTTTCTTTAAATTAAATTTCGCGTCTTCCGAAAATCAAACTCGACCACACACGTGGGTCATAATACATATTGCGAAGCTTCTCGAGACCTTAAGTCATTGAACGGGGCATAATTTCTTAAAACAACAAGTCGGGTCGTTACAAAACAGTAAGGCAGCAAGAACACCATAATTATTACTCAGACGAATAAGAAATACAAGAACAACCAATTAAATAAGTCTTTCACATATAATCTCTTCAAATAAATACCCTCCAAATATATTTTTTCAAATAAGTATCCTTCGAATATAAAACTCTTCCAAATAAATATCTCATATCATAATCATAAAATACTGTTCTCGACCCCCTTTCATATTCTCACGGCACCTCGTGCCCATATCTCTAATCACAACCGCACGAACAACTCTCGTGCCAAATATTTCAATACATAAGATCCGCACGATTATTTTATTTTTAATAAAGTAAGGTTACAATTTTTAAAATCAAGTAAGAATTCAACAAAGAAATGAGCTTATTTTAGAAATAGTTTGAGTAAAGAAAAATGACATTTCAATTTAAATAAAACATTAGATATTCTATTACTTCATATGTAAAACTTATTAGTTAAAACATAATAGTAACTTCTTTTATTTAAAACAACTCAGTCATCAAAAATCGGTAAAAACCAAAAATATAATTCTTCAGAGTCTCGTACTAAAAAGCTCAAGCCAACACAATACAACAAAGAATACAAACACATAGTAAAAATCAAATAATACATCACGGCATATCACAAGGATTGATCTATCACGAAAATACAAAATAACCAAAGACAAGTGCAACCATAGAGAGATGTCAACAAAAGGGAACTCCCGAGTTACCGTCTCGTAGTTCCAAAAGTAAATGCTCAACAGGGGATCTCTTGAGGTACCGTCTCGTAGTCCCAAAAGTAAATATGCAAGACAGGGGATCTCCCAAGGTACCGCTTCATAGTCCCAAAGTAAATATGCAACAACAACAATGCCCCCAAACTATCACAAGTCATCACAATTCAATTTCCGACATAGCCCACCTTGTCTCGCCACGTGTGCAATAATAAAGTAAATGCCCGCCTTGTCTCGCCACATGCGCATAATAATATTTTCACCTTGTCTCGCCACATGCGTAACCCCCTATATATATATATATATATATATATATATATATATATATATATAGAGAGAGAGAGAGAGAGAGAGAGAGAGAGAGAGAGCCCACCTTGTCACGCCATATGTGCATAAATCAATAGTAATAATAGCATGGCAGAAACCTCGTGCAAACACCCGAACAAAATTTTCCAACAATATAACGTGCCAATATCACATCTCATAAATTATACCTCAAGTGCTCAAATATTACAACATATCACAGTTTAGCACATCAAGTGCTCAATATTACAATTTATCACAGATTGCACATCAAGGGCTCAAATATTACAACTCGCTACCATATTCAACAATACATTATTTTTCACAATAAGGAGCCCATGGCTCGACTATAATGTACACAAAATCTTAACAAATATATCTGGGAGTAAACAACTCAACAAAATAATATTTCACATAAAAATCAAGATGGCAATCACACCAAATCATCATATAAAAACAAATCCAACAAAACAAGGATCTAGGCAAGACAATTAAAGGATTTAATAAGTACAAATAATTTCCAATTTAATACATAAGGGCGCCTAAGGATCTTAACCAGTGCAATTTGTACATATAAACCAAGTACGTACTCGTCACCTCGCGTACATGGTTTTTAATTACACAAATTACACATAAGACTCAATGCCTAAGGGGAATTTCCCCGACTCAAGGTTAGGTAAAATACCTACCTTTTCGAAGTTATGTCGATATTCCAAAATCGCCTTCCTGATTGAATTGACCTCTGGACCGCTCAAATCTATCCAAATTAACTGTAACACTTCATTAAAATTCATCGAAAATAATTCTGCATAATAAAATGTCGACTTAAAAATTTATCCTTAAAAAAGTCAACAAAAGTCAACGCAGGGCCCGTTTCTCGGAACTCGACATGATTTTCACGAAATCCGAACACCCATTCCGATACTAGTTCAACCGTACCAATTTTATCCAATTCCGATAACAACTTGACCTCCAAATCTTAAATTTTCATTTTTAGAAGATTTTGCCAAAATTTTGATTTCTTCCATAAAAATCCAAATTAAAAAATGAATATAATCATAGATTCATGAAATATAAACACTTACTCCAATCCATATGGTGAAAATCGCCTCAAAAATCACTTCAATCCGAGTTCCATAGCTCCAAATATGTTCAAAATGACTAAAACCACGAAATATAGCTACTGCCTAGGTATTTACTCTTTGCGATCACGGAAAATGCTTCGCGATCGCGAAGAACAACTTTTCTCAGCCTAAAATTTGCCTTTCACAATCGCAGAAAATGCTTCGCGATCACGAAGCACAAGTGCCTAGCTCTTCTAGACAACCTCTAGTATAATGGTCATAACTTTTTGTACAAAACTCCAAATTACAAATGGTTTAACTTTATGAAAATTAGACACCAAGGACTACAACTTTTAGGTTTTGCTTATCTCTCAATTCCTCATAGATTGCGAGATATAAGCTACCAAAGTTAGTCTTATGCAACACAAACTTTTCTTAGCGATTTCCAAACTCTTCCTTCCAAACTCTTCCTAGACAGTATGTAGTTTATCAACCATAATTTTTTGTACACAATTCCAAATGTCAAATGGTTTGATTTTCTGAAAACTAGACACAAAGAGCTACAACTTTCATTTTTGGACCATCTCCAAATTCCTTATAGATTGCGAGATATAAACTTTCAAAATTGGGTCAGTGCAGCAGGATTTTCCTCTACGCGATCGCGAAAAGGCTTCCCCGATCGCGATTCACAGTGTCCAAACAGCAAAATTGCTCTTCGCGATTGCAACCGTTTGTCCGCGATCGCGATACATACCTCTGTGGCCAAAAACCAGCAACTAAAAATGGCCTGAAATGGTCCGAAACTCACCCGAGCCACTCGAGATCCCGTCTGAACATACCAACAAGTTTCAAAATATTTTACGGACTTAATTGAAACCTCAAATCACATCAAACAACGCTAAAACCACGAATCATACCCCAATTCAAGCTTAATGAAACTAAAAAATTTTAACTTCTACATTCGACGCCGAAATCTATCAAATCAAATCCGATTGACCTCAAATTTTGCACACAAGTCATAAATGACATAACGAACCTATGAAATTTTTCAGATCTGGATTCCGACCCCGATATCAAAAAGTCAACTCATCGGTCAAACTTCCAATTTAAACTTCTTATTTTCGCCATTTCAAGCCTAATTTAACTACGGGCTTTCAAGTAATTTTTCGGACATACTCCTAAGTCCAAAATCACCATACGAAGCTATTGGAATAATCAAAACTCTATTCCGGGGTCGTTTACTCAAAAGTCCAACTCTGGTTAACTCTTTTCATTTAAGTTTCAAAAATAAGAATTGTTCTTTTAATTTAATCCCGAATCATCTGAAAAACCAAACTCGACCACACACGCAAGTCATAATATACATTACAAAGTTGCTCATGACCTTAAGTCGTTGAACGAGACGCTAATCCTTAAAAGGACAAGTCAGGTCGTTACAAATATACAATTGAAATATGGTTCATCCATGATATACTAACTCCATAGAATGACTTAGAATTAGATTTGAAAGTGTATTTGACGTATCAAAGTGGAATTAGTATTTAAATAATTCTAATATTGATTAACTTCATTTGTCGTTATATTTGAAAATAATTAGTTTTATAATAATAATTCTAAAATTTATTTTTAAAAGGTAAAATGACCGATACACACTTCGTATTGGAGAACACATATTTCATCTTAATTTGAAGGACATATGTTTTGAAAAAACCTTATGAAAATTGTAGTCATTTTTGTAATATGATACTGAATCTAAAAATGACTGATATATCTGTTTTTTGGTAATTAAATTCCGATATTTTTTTTATATTATGATTCTTCAAAAGGCCATCAATATAAATAATTATATATATATATATATATATATATATATATATATATATATGGTTCGTCATATAAATTTTAGAATAAAATGGTTCACACGTAAAAGTTTTGAGCACATGTATTTTATATTAATTTGAAGGAAATATCCTTTGGGGTAAGCTTACATAAATTGTAGTCATTTTTGTGACATAATATTAAACCTAAAATGATCGAAATCGTTATATATTTTTATTATAATTATTCAAACAGTCATCAAATTAACATTAATTAAAAAATTATATCTTTCTTTTAGAACTATTGGAATGAATGACTAGGTCATATAATTTCTAGGGAAAAAATGGATAATTAAGTAATGTAAAGTCTAAAAATGACTAATACTAAATGTGTATTTTACAACCAAAAATTTATTACGTATAAAAAAACCACGGAGAGCCAATTGTTAGAATAGATGAAAAATGAAAATAATAATAAATGTCAACTAATTTTGAATGCTTATTGTTTCATTCTTATTTATTCTAGTATGAATTTTAACCAAGTTAATTTTTAATACTATATTATAATTGATTCGACTTTATTTCTAATTTCTGCCATCATCGCTAGTCTTTTTTTTTAAATATATCTATTTAAATCAAGATTATTGCCAACCTGAAGATAGTTTTACTTGTATGATAATTTTCAAAAAGAATAAAATTGATTTTTTTGCTAATTAGTTGTTCCAAATACTTAATTATTTATTTTCAGCAACAAATGAATATAAATTATGTTTTATTGATTTAAATTCTTAATATTAGCTCATACCAAATTTTAAATATTATTATAATTATATTTTATCGAATAAAAATTCTTTTGTCAAATTGTAAGAAAATCAAATTAGTGGGAAATCCTCCATGCAACTCATGTTCCAAAAGAAGAAGAAAAAAAAAACAAAAGCAAAATTTTGTAAGATCTCACAGATTTGACAATCACTATATACCAAAAATGAAGTTTAAAATTCGATTGTCCCTTTAGAAATCATAATTATTTTTGCAGTCAAGTAATCCACTATTTCAACTAAATTTATTATTATTTAATATTTTTTGTAGATGTCATAAATTATCTTGGTACAATAATTGATAATATCTGAGTGTATTATTGATTGTTGCTCAATATTTTAAATAATTATAATTGTCAATTTAAAACTTTTGAAATTAAAGATACAATGTAGAATAATATTATTAATGAAATAGTTTTATATATTTTAAAGTATTTTAGTATATAAAGGAGTTTCACCTAAATCAAAACATAAAAAAGTTACTCTGTTATCTTCCAAGAACGTGGTACATCCTCTTTCATTTTTGATTTAATTTTCGGTATTTGTCCAAAAGGTAAAATTCTAAATACCAAGTGGTTACGTCCTCTTTCGTTAGTCTTTTTAATACTTTCCTTTTCTTACTATTCATATATAATTTAAGTGTAAAGATTTATATAAAATAAAATATTAATATTTTTAAGTTCTAACTATTAAAATTTTCTACGTAGTCCAAATAAGGAAGAATATAATATATAAAATTTAGTTGATTTTGTAGTCCTAAATATTAGAAAAATAATTAAATGAGTATTTCTACATATTAGAAAAATAACTAAATTACAATTTTATCCAATGTAAACTCTATTTTTAAAGGGTAAAAAAGGAGAACGACATTTCACTAAGGGCATTCGTGCTTTTAATATAACTAGTCTTAGTGTACGCGCTTTGCGCGTGTATCTATATCAATGAATACATAGCTTTAAAGAATTAGATTAATACTATTCATCCGTTTTAATTTAGTTTAACTGGATACATAATTTAAGAATGTAGGATGTCACGACCCAAAATCCATTAAAGGTCGTGATGGCACCGGACACCGATGTCAGGCAAGCCAACACTAAATACTTAATTCAGGTCTCATTTTAATATTTTTAAAATCGTAAATTTACTTCAATTTATTTAGTAAAAGATGAATTTACAGAATAAATAACAATGTTTCCAATTCCAATATTGAACATCCCATTATCGTCCCAAAATCCGGTGTCACAAGTGCATGAGCATTAACTAGAAATGTAAAATAAAATACAACAACTGTCCGGAATACAAATTGGACAGAAAAAATATAAATACTCTGAAAAAGACTATGTTGGCTGCGGAACGTCGTATAGAATGCAACTCACCTAAGTCCCCGCCATAATCACACATCTACGCGCACAAGGCCGCTAAACATATGCTTACCTCCACAAAAATGTGCAGCATGAGTAAATGAACGCGTATCCAGTAAGTATCCCGCCTAACCTCGAAGAAGTAGTGACGAGGGGTCGACTCGGACACTTACTATTAATATAGCAGTGATATAGTATAAACATGAATTATATAAAACGGCTGTAAGCTCGATATTTTGAAGTAAATAAGCAATTCCTTTATAATTAAGAAATCTCAAAAAAATTATTTCTCATCATTTAACAATTCAACTCAGGACAAAGAGGCAATAGCATTATTTAAAATTTTAAGGCAAGCAATACAAGCATTCGCAAATCATGCCGAGGTCGTACGGCCCGATCCAACAAATATTTAAACTGTGCACTGCCAGAGGGTCGAATAACGCGAACCATAGATGCATCTATTTACTACCGAGGTGCTCGGCCCGATCCACAAATAACAATTATTTTCAAGCAAATACAAGTTTCTCATTTACAGTCAAGTATCTCATACAAACCTTCAAGTAAGTGAATTTAACCTTATACAATTCTTTTATCAATTTTCTGTCATGACTAATTGATTATATTAGCAAGTAAGGGTACAAACATTCCAAGTATAGCATGGTACGGGTCCTAAACTACCCGGACAATAGCATAATAGTAGCTATGTACGGACTCTCCTCGCCTCGTACGTACATATCCCCCACAATTAGGTACAAACATTTATTTAATTCACCTATGGGGTTAATTCTCTCTTACAAGGTTATAAAGGAGACTTACCTTGCTCCGAAATTCCATAACCGGTTCCAAGGCTGCTCCGACAATTCAAACCGATGCCCGTCGCTCCAAAACTAGTCAAATATGACGCAATCGAATCAAAATATACTCTAATACTCATAATTAATCATTTTATAACAATTTTCAACTCCGTTTGAAAAGTCGATAAAATCACCCTCGGGCCCACGTGCCCGGTTTTCAAAATTTTTCGAAGATAAAGTTTACCCATAGCCTCACGAACTCAAATATATAATTTTATGTTCGATTCCATATTTAAATTCGTGGTAAAAATCCAAAAATACCAAATTCTAGGTTTTCTACAAAAATTTCATAATTTCTACTAATTTTCATATTTAAATCCATATATAAACCAAGTATTTAACTTGCAATAGGTGGGAATCACTTACTTTGACATAGATGATGAAGATGGAGCTCCAAAATCGCTCCAAGACCTGCTCCCATGGAGGAAATGAAGTGAAAATGGCCAAAAATCCCGTTTTAAAACAACTCACTGCCTAGTCCGACCCTCCTTCGCGAATGCGGAAATCCCCACTTGTTTGCGAAGGCCAAACCTGAACGACCTTCAATTTTCCTCTTCGCGTTCGCGATCCAAGCCTCATGTTCACGAAGATCCAGGCTCCACTTCTTTGCGTTCGCGGGCCCTCCTTTGTGTTCACGAAGGCCAAATCCAGCACCCCCAAATTTTGTTCTTCTCGAACACGGGACTTCCTTCGCGTTCGCGAAGAAGGAAACCAGACACCAGAATCAGCTGTTCCAAAACAACTCCAAATGATCCGAAACCACCCCGAAACACACCCGAGGCCCCTGGGACCTCGTCCAAACAGACCATCCTGTCCCAAAACATGACATGAACTTAGTCGAGCCTCCAAATCACATCAAACAACGTCGAATTCATGGATTGCAGTCATTGCACCTCATTCCAAGCTTAATGAACTTTAGAATTTCAACCTTCTACATTCGATGGCGAAACCTATCAAATCACGTTTGATTGACCTCAAATTTTGCACACAAGTTACATTTGACATTACGGACCTATTCCAACTTTCGGAATCGGAATCCGACCCCTATATCAAAAATTCCACTTTCGGTCAAACTTCTCAAAAGCCTTCAAATTTCTAGCTTTAGCCAAATGACTCCAAAATGACCTACGGACCTCCGAATTCACTCCCGGACGCGCTCCCAATACCAGAATCACCATACGGAGCTATTCCCAGACTCGAAATCCTAAACGGAAATTGATAACATTGAAATGCACTTCAACCCAAATTTATAAAATTCTTCCAAAATGCCAACTTCCACAATAGGCGCTGAAACGCTCCCGGGTCATCCAAAACCCGATCCGGACATACGCCCAAGTCCGAATTCATCATACGAACCTGTTGGAACCTTCAAATCCTGATTCCGAGATCGCTTACTCAAAAATCTAACCTTAGTCAATTCTTCCAACTTAAAGCTTGCGAAATGAGAATTTTCTTTTCAAATCAACTCTGAACTTCCGAAATTTCAATTCCGACCACGCGTACGAGTCATAATACCTGAAGTGAAGTTGCTCATGGCCTCAAACTGCTGAACCACGCGCTAGAGCTCAAAACGACCGGTCGGGTCCTTACATAGGAAAGGAATTTTTTTAAAATGTATTATTAATTTTTTAAACGAACTAAAGAAATAGTGTTATCCTTTTGGAATGAATAGAATATTAAATAATATATTTGAGCTCAATAAAGAAAGAAATATTGCACCACAAAAGTCCTCAGATGCTAAGAGTTTAGTTAATTGAAAATAATTTTACTTATGTGATGAATTTGTAAGTTAAATTTAATTTTTTTGATAATTTATATTTTTCTCAACATTAAAGGTAATAGCTTATTTTTTGTTATTCAAATTCTTAATATTAGCTGATACAAATTTTTATAATTTTAACTGCAATTATAATTTTATCTACTAAGTATTCTATTTTCAAAGAATAAAAATTTTGATCTGATATTTTTCTTTTGAATCTTTATTTTTATTGACTCTTGGCAACCATTTTTTATCTATTTTATATTCTAAAATATTTATATTTGTTCTAATTATTCAATGTAGTTTTAAAATAATGTCATATAAAAACCAATCAATAAAACTGTCACGACCCTAAATTCTCACCTTCGGGATCATGATGGCGCCCTAACATTTCACTTGCTAGGCAAGCTAACGTTAGAATAATATTAGTCATTTTTAAAAATATTCAGTTGAAATGACAATAAATCAACCAAATATCTGGAATAAATATGAAATAGAAAAGTTTTCTACAATTCAAAAACTGGTAGTACAAGTCACAAGCTCTACAAAGTTTACTAAAAAATCTCTAAATACAACTGTTCCAGAATAGAATCAACAATGCAGGAAAATATCAGTGTGATGATCCAAAATGTCATCTTTAAATTTAATAATTAATTCTATATTCTAAGACCTCAAAAAAATACTATTTATCATTCCTAGACTTGCATGCGTAGTTCGTAAAATTTTCCGGAAAGTTTTTAGGTGAAAAATGAATTAAAATATGAATTAGAGCTTTAAAACTCAACTAAGTTGGTTTTGGTCAACATTTTGAGCAAACGGACTCGGATTAATATTTTGATAGTTTCGGTAGGTTCGTATCATGATTTGGGACTTGGGCATATGCCCAGAATCAAATTCCGAGGTCCCTAGCCCGAGATATGGAATTTTGATGAAAAATTAAAAGTTTAAGTTCAAATAGTGATCGGATGTCGAATTATGTGCAAACAACTCTGGAATAGAAATTTAATGATTCCAACAGCTCCGTATGGTGATTTTGGACTTAAGAGCGTGATCGGAATTTTATTTGGAAGTCTGTAGTGAAATTTGGCTTGAAATGGCTAAAATAGGAATTTTAGTTTGGAAGTTTGACCGGGGAGTTGACTTTTTGATATCGGGGTCGGAATCCAGTTCTGAAATTTTTTACAGCTCCGTTATGTCATTTATGACTTGTGTGCAAAATTTGAGGTCAATTAGACTTGATTTGTTAGGTTTCGACATCGAATGTAGAAGTTGAAAATTCTTGAATTTCATTAAGCTTGAATTGGGGTATGATTTGTGATTTTAGCATTGTTTGATTTGATTTGAGGTTTCAAATAAGTTTGTATGATGTTTTAGGACTTTTTGGTGTATTGGGTTGAGGTCCCGAGGGCCTCGGGTGAGTTTCAGATGGTTAACAGATCAAAATTGGGACTTAGTTGCTGCAAAAGCTGTTGCAATTTTTCTGCTGGAAATGCTGTCAAAATCGGGCTCCCTATCAAAATCGGGCTCCGTGTCAAAATCGGACTCCCAGTCAAAATTGGACTCCGTGTCAAAATCGGACTCCATGTCAAAATCGACTGTCAAAATCAGACTCCCTGTCAAAATCGGGCTCCCTGTCAAAATCAGGCTCCCTGACAAATTGCGCTCCGTGATAGATCTGTAAGTTATAAAAACAGGGGACTTCGTCCCATTTGCCATTTTTTACGAATTGGAGATTGAAGAGAGGCGATTTTGATGTATTTTCAAGGAAAAACTTTGGGGTAAGTGATTCTAACTCGGATTTGGTCAATATACACGAATATATCATTGATTTCACCATTTAATTAGTGTTTTGAGATAGAAATTTGAGAAACCTTTAGAAATCTCATAGAAATGAATTTTTGAGATTTCGGTGTCGATCCGGAGTCAGATTTGAGTGAAACTGGTATGGTTGGACTCGTAATTGAATGAGTTATCTGATTTTGTGAGTTTTGCTGGATTCTGAGACGTGGGCCCCACAGGTATTTTTGAGCTAATTTCGAATTTTATTGAAAAATATAGTATTTTCTTATGAAATTGATTCCTATAATTTTTGTTGACTGTATCGAATTAATTATGACTAGATACGAATCGATCGGAGTCGGAAAATCGAGGAAAAAATATAATACTTGGTTAAATTAGAGCAAGTCGAAGTAAGTGACTTGTCTAACCTTGTGTGGGGGAAATTTTCCTAGGATTGGTATTGATGTGATTATTGAAATGTGTTGAATGTCGTGTATACGAGGTGACTAGTGTGTACACGGGCTAAATGTGAAAGATTATATTTTTAAATTATGTAGATCACTGTTGCGCATTTATTAAATTATTTTATCTTGTTATATTCTTCATTATTGATCTGAAAATATATACCTTAAATTTGTTTGAACTTTTCCTGCTAATTATTTTACCTGTTTAGTTGAAACTTGTTTTCTTTTATTCTGTGCATTATTTGAAGGTTGATTTTCTTTAAATTAAATATTAATAATATGAAGTATTTGACATTTTTAAATTTGATATTGAAGCAACGTATTAAGATTTTAAAATATTATTTTCCTGAATTATTTATTCCTGAATATTTTTGTAAGATTTTCGTACTCATTGAGATGGAGCCGTGAGTTCTTTATTGTAGAAAAATATTATTGATGATTTATTTTGGCATGAGCCGTGAGCTCTTTATTGTGGAAAAATATTGTTGTTGAATTATTTTGGCAAGTTAAATTATTTGAGCACTTGAGGTGCAAATTATGATATATTGTGATATTGATATGGATGCGGTGGTATAAGGTCTGGGTATTGAAACGCATGCGGTGAGATAAGGGTGACTTGATACGCGTGGCTAGTAGGGGGAACTACTAGAAGTCATGCAATGTGATAAGGATGGCTAAAACGTGGGATGCTATTTCAGAAAAAATATTTTCTTTCAAATAAATTGTGAAGGCTCCCGCGGTGAGATAAGGAAATGAGATATTATGAATTTATTTATGATTTGGGACTACGAGGCGGTACCTCGGGAGTGCCCTTGTTGATATTGATTTATGGCCGCATGTGCCTTTGATTATTTGTTGTGATTTTCTTGAAGTTGAAAGGAAATTTTGTTTTGTTTCCACGAGATATTAAATGCCATTATTTGGTGTAATTAAATGTGACATACTACTTGATTCATTTACATTGTTATTTTATCTTATTATATTGTTTAAACATGTTACCATGTCATTATTTATTCTCCAGTAGGGCCTGACCTGACCTCGTCACTACTCTACCGAAGCTAGGCTTGGCATTTACTGGGTACCGCTGTGGTGTACTCATACTATGCTTCTGCACATTATTTTGTACAGATCCAGGTACATCTTATCAGACCAGGCATCAATAAACTAACTGTACGAGGAGACTTTGAGGTATATCTGCCAGTGTTCGCAGACTCTGGAGTCCCATTCTATCTTACTATGTTGTCTCCCTTATTTGTTTTAGACTCTAATGTATAGAGACATGGAGAATAAATTCTTAGAAGCTTATGACTTATTTCTACCGGGTTTTGGGAGTTGAAATTATTTGAATTGTAGTTTATTTATTTCAGATATTTATTATTATTCCGCATTAATAGGCTTACCTAGTATTAGAGACTAGGTGCCATCACGACATCCTACAGAGGGAATTTGGAGTCGTGACAATCAGAAGGTGACTCTGAGGCCTGCGAACGTGACAACAAGTATACCTTAAGTCTCCACAACAATGTCCGATCAATTAGTAAGATTATCAACAACACCGAGGTACCTCGATCTGCACAAAAATATGTGCAGAAGTGTAGCATGAGTACACCACAACGGTACCCAGTAAGTATCAAGCCTAACCTTGGTAGAGTAGTGATGAGGCCAGGTCAAGACACCTATCAGACATATAAACATGTACAATATATTACATAAAGCTAAAAAGGAAAGAATATCAATATAAGGCCAATAATAGAAGAATTTCCAATTCAATTCAACAATGAAAACAATGATAACACGAATGGCATCGAGCAAACAATCAAGCAATTAAGCAACAATACAGTCAGAGTACAACTATAATATAAACACGGCATGACATCACCCATCGTGCTCTTACTCTCGTCCTTACCATGAAATGATGAATAATTTAAACACAATTAAATACAATTCCAATCTGAACATAGTAAAGTGTCTAATGAGTTATTAAGCCAATTTAGGATTTAAATAAGGTAAAATAGGGGATAGGTTGTACAAATAGAATATCAATTGAACTTAGTTTAAGAATATATGATATCTGATAAAATATTATATTTATACAAATAAGACATTCAATCAAATCTTAACGAGGTAAATATGGGATTTATTAAAGTAATATGAAATAACAATTTTCGTGTAAATTACTCGACAATAAGATAATGAGTAAATTTGTCACGACCCAGAAATCACACCTGATGTGATGGCGCCTATCCCGATACTAGGCAAGACGACAACATTAATAACCCATAATTTTTTAAATACTGAAAATATAATATTTAAATTTAAGAGTAAATCCCACAAACATAGATATAAACACTCCTAAAACCTGGTGTCACTGAGTACATGAGAATCTATGCATTACAAGTTTGGGAAACCCGGTCTATAATAATCCAAGACCAAATACAATAAACAAAAGGATAGGGAGGGAGAGACAAGGTCTGCGAAACATAGCAACTATCTCTGAATCTTCGAAAAATCAACTGTGTGAAAGAATAAACACTCATTGTGTCTGGGATTACCTGGATCTGCACACGAAGTGCAGGGTGTGGTATGAGTACAATCAACTCAGCAAGTAACAATAATAAATAAGGAACTGAAAGTAGTGACGAGTTTCTCAGCTAAGTCCAAATACAGTACTTTCCAACATAAAAGGGTAGGCATGCTCTCAAGTTCAACATTTAATATTTTAAAGAAATTTCATATCAAATTTGACTAACACAGAGAATAATATTTTTCTGAATTTCCAAAATAGTGATATACGACAGCTGAAATGCAGCAAATAATGCAATCAATGCATCCCCTCAGAGTAACAATCACTCAGTCCTCCCATTCACTCCAACCTCACAATCACTCATTCCTCACATTCACTCAGCACTCAGAACTCGCACTCAGTAGGTACCTACGCTCACTCGGGGTATGTACAGACTCCGGCGGGGCTCCTTCAGCCCAAGAGCTATATCAAGCCAATCATGGCATATAACAATGAAACAAGTTGCGGCGTGCAGCCCGATCCCATAAATATCCACAACTAGGCCCTCGACCTCACTCATTCATCAACCTCTCCAGTCTCTCGGGCTCAAGATATCATAAAAATCAGCCCAAAAATGATAATATGATGCATCAATATATAACAATAGAGACTGAGATATGATATGAAATGAATGAACATGACTGGGTGTGAAATTACAATTTGAACATATAATTCAACCACAGAAATGACCCAGTGGGTACCAACAATAACAACATATGCCTAAGAATGATTTTTTAATACGAGTCTCAGCTCAATTTTCTCTAACACATAGAGAATGTACGGATATCAACAGATTATTCAACTATATAGTCCTATGGAATATGACCAAATCACAATTCTTACGGTGCACGCCCACACGCCCCTTACCTAGTATGCGCGTCACCTCAAAACCAATCACATAACACATAATCCGAGGTTTCATACCCTGAGGACCAAATTTAGAACTGTTACTTACCTCAAATCGTGTAATTCTTTATTCCTCTATGCCCTTGCCATGAGAATTAGTCTCTGAAAGCCTCATATCTAGCCACAATTAATTCGATTCAGTCAATACCAATTATTGTAATTAATTTCGTAAGGAAATACTAATTTTCCAATAAACATCCAAAATGAACTCAAAAATCGCCCGTGGGGACCACGTCTCAGAACCCGACAAAAGTTACAAAATATGAATGCCCATCCAACCACGAGTCTAACAATACAAATTCACCAAATTCCGACATAAACTCTACCCTCAAATCTTCAATTAAAGTCTTTGAAGATTTCTACCATTTTCAACCCAATTCTTAACCATTTGAACTCAACAATCTTTCCATAAACCTTTTTGATACGTATAAATAATACTCTTACACTCAAGAATCATACTCTTAATCACCCATATTTACCCAAACTCGAAATTGAATACTAGGGGTTAGACCTTACCTCTTGGGTGAAGATCTTGTGATATTTCCATGTTGGATTTCAAAACTTGAACAAGATCTTGATGAACAAAGCTTTTGAGCTTCTTCCTCTCTCTAGAACACTCTCCCTTCTCTCCAAAAATGTTAGATTTTTGCTCCAAAATGAGCTTCAAGGGCTATAAATCGAAGTTAGGTCGGGTCAAAAATTAGAAAGAATTGAAGCCCCGATGCAGATTTGCGATCACATATACGATCGCATAACACGTATGCGGTCCGCATATTGGCCGCATAATTTGGCCTCCAATACTGGACGTGACTGACCCGATATGCGGTTACTATGCGACCCGCATAACTGTTCTGTGGTCGCATAATGCACCACAGAACGGGTCTGCGGTCGTATAATGCACCGCAAATTTTCCTCAAATCTTGCCTCACAACTACTTCACTCTGCGGCCATTATGCGGTCCGCAGAGTGATTCTACGGTCGCATAATGGACCGCAGCAACGCATTTTTCTACCACAATTTTCCTTTATTCTCCAGTGCATTGTTCAACCCCTTCATACTAATTGATCTACCTCGACACCACAAAACCTTAATTTCCTTAGCAAAAATTCTCTGGAGTCGTTACACATAAGTCAACATCTAGTCAACCTTTCAACTTAAATTCTAAACCTTAGAACTAAATGTTCCAAATCATTCCAAAACCTCACCGGACCCGAACCAAATTACCCTGGCAAGTCAAGTAACAATCGTATATCACAATTTGAGCAGTAAATGGGGAAATATGGTTTTAATTCTCAAAATAACCAACTGGGTCGTTATATTCTCCCCCTCTTAATTAAACGTTCGTCCTCGAATGGGTTTAGAATCATACCTAGAGTCTCAAATAAGTGTGGATATTTGCTCCGCATCTCCCGCTCAATCTCCCAAGTAGCCTCTCCGACTGGCTGGCCTCTCCAATATACCTTCACTGACGTTATGTTCTTTGACCTCAGCTTTCGAACCTGCCGGTCTAAAATAGACACTGACTCCACATCATAAGTCAAATTACCGTCCAACTACACTTTATTGAAATCCAAAATATGAGACGGATCCCCGACATACTTTCGGAGCATGGGTACATGGAACACTGGATGAACACCTGATAGACTAGGTGGCAAAGCAATTTCATAAGCCCAATTTTCTTAAGTATCTCAAAAGGCCCAATATACCAAGGGCTCAACTTGCCCTTCTTCCCAAACCTCAACACACCCTTCATTGGTGAAATCTTGAGCAGAACCTTCTCACCAACCATGTAAGCAACATCATGGACCTTCATGTCGGTATAACTCTTCTGTCTAGACTGCGCCGTGCAAAGCCGCTCCTGAATCACTTTAACATTCTCCAAAGCATCCTGAACCAAGTCAGTACCCAATAGCCTAGCCTCACCCGACTCAAACCAACCAACCGGAGACCGACACCGTCTCCCATATGATGCCTCATACAGAGCTATCTGAATACTCGACTGGTAGTTGTTAACATAAGGAAACTCCGCGAGTGGCAGAAATGTATCCCAAGAACCTCCAAAATTAATAACACAGTCGTGTAGCATATCCTCCAATATCTGAATAGTGCGCTCAGACTGTCTGTCTGTCTGAGGGTGAAATGCTGTACTCAACTGAACCTGTGTGCCCAATTCTCGCTGCACTGCTCTCCAAAATTGTGATGTAAACTGCGTGCCCCAATCTGAAATGATGGACACTGGCACACCGTGTAGGCGAACAATCTCGCGGATATAAATCTCAGCCAACCGCTCCAAAGAATAATTAGTACCAACTGGAATAAAATGTGCGGATTTGGTTAACCGATCAACAATCACCCAAACCGCATCAAACTTCCTCAATGTCCGTGGGAGGCCAACTATGAAGTCCATGGTAATGCGCTCCCATTTCCATTCCGGAATTTCAAGTCTCTGACGCAATCCTCCCGGTCTCTGATGCTCATACTTTAAATGTTTATAATTTAAACACCGAGCTACAAACCCAACTATATCTTTCTTCATTCGCCTCCACCTATAATGCTGCCTCAAATCCTGATACATCTTCACTAAACCTGGATGAATGGAGTACCGCGAACTGTGGGCTTCCTAGAGAATCAACTCATGCAAACCATCTACATTAGGCACACATAGCCTGCCCTGTATCCGTAATACACCGTTATCTCCAATAGTGACTTCCTTGGAATCAACGTGCTGAACCATGTCCTTAAGGACAAGCAGATGAGGATCATCATACTAGCTCTCTCTGATGCGATCATATAAAGAAGACCGAGAAACCACACAAGGCAAAACTCAATTCGGTTCGGAAACATCCAATCTAACAAACTGGTTGGCCAAGGCCTGAACATCCAAGGCTAAAGGCCTCTCTATTACCAGTAAGTATGCTAAGCTTCCCAAACTCTCTGCCTTACGACTCAAGGCATCGGCCACCACATTGGCCTTTCCGGGATGATAGAGAATGGTGATATCATAATCCTTAAGCAACTCCAACCACCTTCGCTGCCGCAAATTAAGATCCTTCTGTTTAAACAGATGTTGTAGACTCTGGTGATCGGTATAAACCTCACAATGGGCACCGTACAAATAATGTCGCCAAATCTTCAAGGCATGAACAATAGCTGCTAACTCAAGGTCATGGACCGAATAATTCTTCTCATGTACCTTTAGCTGTCTGGACGCATAGGCAATCACCCTACCGTCTTGCATCAACACTGTGCCAAGACCAATATGCGACGCGTCACAATACACAATATAAGACCTTGAACCTTTCGGCAACACCAATACTGAAGCTGTAGTCAAAGCTATCTTGAGCTTCTGAAAGATCTCTTCATATTCATCCGACCACCTGAACGGAGCACCTTTCTGGGTAAATTTAGTCATAGGTGATGCAATAGACGAGAAACCCTCCATGAAGCGACGATAATAATCGGCCAAGCCAAGAAAACTCCGAATCTCAGTAACAGAAGATGGCCTGGGCCAACTCTGAACTGCCTCTATTTTCTTCGGATCCACCTTAATCCCTTCACTGGACACTATGTGTCCCAAGAATGCTACCAAACTAAGCCATAACTCACACTTAGAGAATTTGGCATAAAGTTTCTCCTCTCTCAGCCTCTGTATTATAATACTCAAGTATCGTGCATGCTCCTCCTGGCTACGTGAGTACATCAGGATATCATCAATAAATACTACGACAAATGAGTCAAGATATTATTGGAATACACTATTCATCAAGTGCATGAATGCTGCTGGGGCATTTGTTAGCCCAAATGACATCACAAGAAATTCATAGTGACCATAACAAGTCCTGAATGCCGTCTTTAGAATATCCGAATCCCAAATTTTCAACTAGTGGTACCCAGATCTCAAATCAATTTAGGAGAATACCCTCGCTCCTTGAAGTTGGTCAAATAAATCATCATTACACGGCAAAGGATACTTATTCTTGATTGTAACTTTGTTCAACTGCCTGTAATCGATACACATCCGCATAGTACCATTTTTATTTTTCACAAACAGAACCGGTGCACCACAAGGAGACACACTAGGCCTAATAAACCCCTTATCAAAAAGTTCCTGAAGTTGCTCTTTCAATTCTTTTAACTCAGCTGGTGCCATACGATACGGAGGAATAGAAATAGGCTGAGTGCCCTACACCAAGTCAATACCAAAATCAATATCCCTGTCGGGCGGCATACCCGGCAGGTATGCAGGAAATATATCAGGAAAGTCTCTCACTACCGATACTGAATCAATAGTAGGAGTATTTGCATCAACATCTCTCACAAAGGTCAAGTATGACAAACACCCCTTCCCAACCATACGTTGGGCTTTCAAATATGAAATTACCCTGCTAGGAACATAATCTAGAGAACCTCTCCACTCAACCTTTGGCAACCCCGACATGGTCAATGTCATGATTTTTGCGTGACAGTCCAGATTAGCATGACATGGAGACAACCAATCCATACCCAGAATGACATCGAAATCAACCATATTGAGCAATAAAATATTAACTCTCGTCTCTAGTCCCCCTAATAGTTACCACACATGACCGATAGATACAGTCCACAATATCACCCACCAGCGTAGATACACGCACATGTGAAACTAAGGGCTCACGGGGCATTTCTAGATAATGAGTAAAGTACGATGACACATACGAATAAGTAGAACCAAGGTCAAATAATATAGAATCCTCACTATGGCACACTGAGACAATACATGTGATCACTGCATTGAGGCAACAAAATCTGTCCTGGTAGGAAAAGCATAGAATCGGGCCTGACCACCACCTAATCGGCCTCCCCCTCTTGGGCAACCCCTAGCTAACTGACCCCCCACCCCGCGCTGGCTGGGCAGGTGGAGAAGTAACTGGTGCTGAAGTCGTAGCCTGACTCCTTTGCTACACTGGACCTCTCGAGCGACGAGGACACTGTCTCCAAATATGCCTAAATTTCCCACACTCAAAGAAGCTACCCGGTACTAGTGGTGGTGCGGACTGAATCAGGCCCCGAGAACCAGAATAACTGCTAGAAGCATCAGATGCAAATGAACCCTGAACTGAAGGGGCACGGGACGAACTCTGGACTGGAAGGTCACTGAGAGATGACTAGACCTGATGAGAACTATATGAACCCTGGCCGAATGATGAACCATGGTGAACTGGATGACCCACCTGAGCTTTTCTGTAAGGACGACCCCTACTACGGTAAAACTGACCCCCCTGAAGGAACACCGCTGAAATAACCTGGTCCACGAGGCCTCTTGTCCTCCCTCTCTCCATGTTCCTAACTACGGACCACCTCTATCTACCGAGCAATGTCAACTATCTCATCAATAGTAGCACCTAATACTCTCTCCCGAGTCATAAGTAACCGCAACTGATATGTGAGGCCATCAATGAACCTACTAATCCTCTCCCTATCAGTGGGAACCAACCAAACTACGTGATGAGCCAACTCAGAAAATCTCATCTCGTACTGCGTCACAAACATGCCATCCTGACGTAACTGCTCAAATTGTCTGTGCAGCTCCTGTCTGCGAGATTGCGACACGAACTTTTCTAAAAATAGAATGGAGAATTCCTGCCATATAAGTGGCACTGCACCAACTGGCCTGCACCTCTCATAAGCCTCCCACGATCTGAAGGCAGCTCCAGAAAACTGAAAAGTAGTGAACGAGACTCCACTGGTCTCCAGAATACCCGCTGTCTGCAGCATCCACTGACTCTTATGCAGAAATCCCTAAGCATCCTCTAACTCATGATCGCTAAATGATGGAGGTTGAAGCCTCCTAAATCTCTCAAGTCTCCTCCGCTCATCATCTGCCATAACGGGGACTACCGGGGACTAAGCAGCTGCAGCCGGCTGGGCTGGTAGTGCCCCCGATATCTGAAGTCCCTGCACTACCTGCTCTAGAACACAAGCAACAGGGGTATGAGTACCTCCCCCGGCCTGAGAATTGGCTGGTGTGGCCTGAGCCGAAACCACCTGAGCAAGGCCAATGCAAACTGTCAATATCTGAGTCAAAGCCTCTTGTAGACCTGGAATCTCAATGGGCACAACTGGTGCCTGAGCGGGTCCCACTGGCTCAACTACATTCGGAATCTACTCCCGAGCTGGAGCAACTGGTGGTGCTACATGTGCTGCTCCAACTTCTGTACGAGCGACACCTCGACCTCTACCTCAGCCCCGGCCTCTACCATGACCCGACCTCTCGCGGCCCCAATTGGTGGCACTGGTGGCTGACCGTCCGATCCGGTAGTATGTGTTCTCACCATCTGTGAGAGAATAGAATAACAGAATTTTAGTTTTCCGGAATCAACCAGTTCGCATGATAGAATACAAGAAAGTGAAATTTTCCTAAGGGTTCGACAACCTCTCGAAGATAAGTACAGACGTCTCCGTACCGATCCGCAAGACTTTACTAAACCTGCTCATGACTCATGAGACCTATGTAACCTAGGATCTGATACCAACTTGTCACGACCAAAAAATCACACCTGTCATGATGGTGCCTATCCCGATACTAGGCAAGACGACAACATCAATAACCCACAATTTCTTTTAAATACTGAAAATATAATATTTAAATTTAAGAGTAAATCCCACAAACATTGATATAAACACTCCCAAAACCTGGTGTCACTAAGTACATGAGCATCTATGCATTAGAAGTTTGGGAAACTCGGTCTATAATAATCCAAGACCAAATACAATAAACAAAAGGATAGGGAAGGAGAGACAAGGTCTGCGAAACATAACAGCTACCTATAAATCTCCGAAAAATCAACTGTGTGAAAGAATCAACACCCATTATGTCCGGGATCACCTGGATCTGCACACGAAGTGCATGGTGTAGTATGAGTACAACCAACTCAACAAGTAACAATAATAAATAAGGAACTAAAAGTAGTGACGAGCTTTTCAGCTAAGTCCAAATACAATACTTTCCAACATAAAAGGGTAGGCATGCTCTCAAGTTCAACATTTAATATTTCAAAGAAATTTCATATCAAATTTGATTGACACAGAAAATAATAGTTTTCCGAATTTCCAAAATAGTGATATACGACAGCTGAAATGCAGCAAATAATGCAATCAATGCATCCTCTCAGAGTAACAATCACTCAGTCCTCCCATTCACTCCAACCTCACAGTCACTCTTTCCTCACAGTCACTCATTCCTCACAGTCACTCAGTACTCGACACTCGTACTCGGCACTCGCACTCAGTAGGTACCTGCACTCACTCGGGGTGTGTACAGACTCCGGAGGGGCTCCTTCAGCCCAAGCGCTATATCAAGCCAATCATGGCATATAAAAATGAAACATGCTGCGACGTGTAGACCGATCCTATAAATATCCTCACAATTAGGCCCTCGGCCTCACTCAGTCATCAATCTCTCCAGTCTCTCAGGCTCAAGATATCATAAAAATCAGCCCAAAAATGATAATATGATGCATCAATATATAACAACAGAGACTGAGATATGATATGAAATGAATGAACATGACTAGGTGTGAAATTATAATTTGAACATATAATTCAACCACAGAAATGACCCCAGTGTGTACCAACAATAACAACATATGCCTAAGAATGATTTTTTAATACGAGTCTCAACTCAATTTTCTCTAACACGTAGAGAATGTACGGATATCAACAGATTATTCAACTATACAGTCCCATGGAATTTGACCAAATCACAATTCCTACGGTGCACGCCCACACGCCCCTCACCTAGTATGTGTGTCACCTCAAAACCAATCACATAACACATAATCCGGGGTTTCATACCCCCAGGACCAAATTTAGAACTGTTACTTACCTCAAACCGTGTAATTCTTTATTCCGCTATGCCCTTTCCACGAGAATTGGTCTCCGAAAGCCTCGTATCTAGCCACAATTAATTCAATTCAGTCAATACCAATTATTGTAATTAATTTCATAAGGAAATACTAATTTTCCAATAAAAATCCGAAATTAACTCAAAAATCGTCCGTGGGGCCCATGTCTAGGAACCCGACAAAAGTTATAAAATATGAACGCCCATCTAACCACGAGTCCAACCATACAAATTTCACAACATTTTGACATCAACTCGACCCTCAAATCTTCAATTAATGTATTTGAAGATTTCTACCATTTTCAACCCAATTCTTACCCATTTGAACTCACTAATATTTCCATAAACCTTATTGATACGTATAAATAATACTCTTATACTCAAAAATCATACTCTTAATCACCCATCTTTACCCAAACTCGAAATTGAATACTAGGGGTTAGAACCTTACCTCTTGGGTGAAGATCTTGTGATATTTCCTTGTTGGATTTCAAAACTTGAACAAGATCTTGATGAACAAAGCACTTGAACTTCTTCCTCTCTCTAGAACACTCTCCCTTCTCTCTAAAAATGTCAGATTTTTGCTCCGAAATGAGCTTCAAGGGCTATAAATCGAAGTTGGGTCGGGTCAAAATTAGAAAGAACTGAAGCCCCGATACAGATTTGCGATCGCATATGCAATCGCATAACATGTATGCGGTCTGCATATCGACCGCATAATTTGGCCTCTAAAACTGGGCGTGACTGACCCGGTCTGCGGTCATTATGCAGCCCGCATACCTATTCTGCTATCGCATAATGCGCCACATAACAGGTCTGCAGTCGCATAATGCACCGCAGATTTTCCTTAAATCTTGCCTCACAACTGCTTCACTCTGCAGCCATTATGCGGTCCGCAAAGTGATTCTGCGGTCGCATAATGGACCGCAGAAATGCATTTTTCTGCCACAAATTTGTTTTACTCCCCAATGCATTGTTCAACCCCTTCATACTAATTATTCTACCTCGGCACCACAAAATCTTAATTTCCTTAGCAAAAATTCTCTGGAGTCGTTACACATAAGTCAACATCTAGTCAACCTTTCAACTTAAATTCTAAACCTTGGAACTAAGTGTTCCAAATCATTCCAAAACCTCACCGGATCCAAACCAATTGCCCCGTCAAGTCAAGTAACAATCGTAAATTACTATTTGAGTAGTAAATGGGGAAACATGGCTTTAATTTTCAAAACGACCGATGAGGTCGTTACAGAATTAGATATCAATTTGAGTAAAAATATAATCACCATTTAAATTAGTAAATCTCCGAATAAGATATGAGTTTTATTTTACTGAAAGAAACACAAGTAGAACAGCTTGAAAATTCTTTTCATTTAAATCTACTAAGTTTTCAGCAACTTATCATATCACATGTGATGCATGAAACACCCAAGAAGTCCATATTGTTCCATTGAATATATTGACGGTTAATTAATTATGTTCAAAATATAATGAAGTGATTTAAGAAACCACAATAACCGTCCTAATATGGAATGCATCATGAAAATCATAATCGGAATTAACCTTAATAACACAATAATTTTATATTTGCATATCCGTTGCGGCGTGCAACCCGATCCTCCAATATATTCATATTAAATTCCGTTGCGGCGTGCAACCCGATCCTCCAATATATTCATTTTTATTTAATCCTGTTACGACTCTCAACCCGATCCTCCAATATATTCATTTTTATTTAATTCTGTTGCGGCGTGCAACCCGATCCTCCAATGTATTTATTTTCATTTAATTTCGTTGCGGCGTGCAACCCGATCTTCCAATACATTCATTTTCATTTAATTCTGTTGCGGCGTACAACCCTTTCCTCCAATATATTCATTTTTATTTAATTCTATTGCGGCGTGCAACCCGCCCCAACAATATGAACTTAAAATAAACTCAGTTGCGGCGTGAAACCCGCTCCTCCAACAACACAAATTAAACAACCAATTTACAACCAACTACGGTGTACCACAAAATCAAAAGGAAGAACGAGTCTACACAAAGAAGTCACAATTAATGAAAAAGCTACACGATAGCTCACGAAGTCAAATAGCAAGGTAATAACAATCCACAATCAAGGCACAATTTATGAGCATTAATTAACAATTGAGGCATGTAACAGACAAATCAGTAATTCAACAAGTGACTACAATCAACAATTAGAATATAAGGGTGAACTTGACAACAAGGATGGAATATGTGCTAACAATTTCAAGTAAAGCATGTACAAACAATTCTAACACCAAAAGATATAATCATAACATGATATTTACAAACAAATGTATAAAAGGAGCCTAACAGTGTAAACCGGTCAAATACCACATATAGGTCATGTACCCACTCGTCACCTCGCGTACACGAACTTGACATAATACGAATGACACAATAATCTCAAATCCTAAGGGGTAGTTTCCCCCACACAAAGTTAGACAAGACACTTATCTTAACAGAGTTAGGCCGATATTCCAAAATAGCATTCTCACGTGAATTGACCTCCGGACGGCTCTAATATTTCTTGATATTTCCTTATATTACTACAATGTTTCGGAAATCCTAGAAACTTCAATCTATTTAGAAACATAACAAAAGTGAAACATAATTAGGAAGATATTCGTGGGTTCACCTCAGTTAAGCATTTCATCAAACACTAGGTGTGCATCTTGATTTCAAGGTGCTTCTATGGAGGATTCTTTCATCCCACAACCCAATCTTTACTTATTTGAGCTCAATAATCTCCCCACAACCTTATTGGTACAAGCATATATACATAATACTCGTACATCCAATAATCATACTCCCAATCACCCATCTTTTACCCCAAACTCGAAATTGAAGACTAGGGGTTTGAATCTTACCTCTTAGATGAAGATCTTGTGATTGGCTTCCTTGATTCTTGAAGATTTGATTAGATGATTAGAATGTTAAGTTCCCTCCTTATCTCTCTAAAATGCTCTTACTTCTCTCTAAAACCCTCAGAAAAATAACCCAAAATAAGCCCCAAAGGCTATTTATCAAAATGGGGCCGGGTTATAAAAATAGGAAAATTAACCCTCCGAACTTAGGTCTGCGATCGCATAATGGACCACACAATGCACCGTAAAACAGATGCCCATAAATGGGCTTTACTGGACATGTCTGCGACCATTTTGCGGTCGCATAGCCACTTCTGCGGTCGCAGAATTGGCCGCAGAATTGCATTCTGCCAGCCTTTAGTAATTTGGTCATAACTTCTTGTAGGAGTGTCCAAATGACGAACGGTTTGAGGCGTTAGAAACTAGACTCGAATATCTTGAATTTTATAGGTCATAAATCACATAACTCTTTACATGTATTTAGATATGATCGTTCAAAGTTTGGTCTTGTGCGTACCCACTTGAACCTTTAGTCTATCATGAAATTTTCAACTTGACTTAGGCTTAGGCCTCTCCTTAGACCCCACATCACTTATAATATGCCTCGTACACTTATTATCATATCCAATTGATATCCATAATATTAATAGTCCTCGTCTGCACACAAAATAATATAATTAGCACACATCAACTTTCTAATTTCGCCAAAATGCGTTGAATTATTCTACGGACTTCCAACTCCAATTCCGGACATACGCCTAAGTCCGAAATCACCATACGAAGCTATTGGAACCATCAAAGTTCCATTCCGAGGTCGTTTGCACAAAAGTCAAACTCCGGTAAACTCTTTTCATTTAAGCTTCCAAAACTAGAATATATTGTTCTTGCAATTAAATCTCGAATCATCCGAAAATCAAACTCGACCGCGTACGTAAGTCATAATACACATTACGAAGCTGCTCGAGGTCTTAAGCCGTTAAACGGGACTCTAATTCTTAAAATGATAAGTCGGGTCGTTACATTCTCCACCTCTTAAACAAATATTCGTCCTCGAACGTGCTAAGAATTATTCCGAGGTTACCAAATTTAGGATTTTACTTTTACACATATACTCACGGTTGATCCCATGTTACCGCATTTGACATAGCCCCGACAACACCATCTCAATTGAGATTATTTCTTTTTTCCATATTTGTAAACTTTAAGACCAACTTTCTTACACTCCAAACATTTGCAAAAAGATCAACGCACGGTATTAGTCTCAACTGGCTATAGCAATTAGTGCCTACGCACACATCAACTTTCTTAATAGCGCTTAAGTACTTCAAAATTTCCTAGGGTGTTACATTATCCCACACTTAGGATCATTCATCCTCAAATGAGAAGTAGAGTCCGCCCTCAAACACATAACATAACTTATCTCTTCTTTCGCACAAATCAATCTCCCAAATTTTACTAACTCCGAAATTTTCCAGAAATTTCGGCAGAGTTTCTCCTATAATTAGGCCTATCCACCTGCCAGAGTAACACCAAAACAACTCCTAACAACACATCCACAACCCAACAAAGAACCACAATGTATATATCAATAACACTAATCTCAACATGCCACAACCTGAAATTCCCACCTTCGGGACCGTGATGGCGCCTAACATTTCACTTGCTAGGCAAACCAACGTTAGAATATAACTAACCATTTTAACAAAAAATTTAAATTTATTTAATAACAAGGAAACAATGCAGATATAAAGTCTGAAATAAAGTGAGTATTCCATAATAATCGCGATATCTAAATACCATCCCAGAACTGGAGTCACAAGTGCACGAGCTTCTAGAATAATACAAATAAAGGTCTGAATAAAATTCACGCTGTTTTAAATATAACACACAGCTGAGATAAGATAGAAGGGGATTTTAGAACTGCGAACGCTGTGCAGTTATACCTCAAGTCTCCACTGGTAGCTGTATCCAGGAAAATCTACAGTACGCCGCTGGGACCAACTCCAAAATCTGTACAAGAAGTGCAGAGTGTAGTATCAGTACAACCCACCCCATGTACTGATAAGTGCCGAGCCTAACCTCGAAGAAGTGGCGAGGCTAAGGCATGTCACTTACATTAACCTGTATGCAATAATAATAACAACAATAATAGAAATAAAACAGGTATATCTTTTCGACAATTGACGCCAACTCGACAGTCATAACCAATTATTATTTCAATCAATTTCCGTTGCGGCGTGCTACCTGATCTCACAATATATTCACATTCAATTCTGTTGCGGCGTGCAACCCGATCCTCCAATACATTCATTTTAATTAATTCTGTTGCGGTGTGCAACTCATTCTTCCAATATATTCATTTCAATCAACTCTGTTGCGGCGTGCAACCCGCCCCAACAATATAATTCCTCAATAAATTTTCGTTGCGGCGTGCAACCCGCTCCAACAATATAAACTTTAAATAAATCTGTTGCGGCGTGCAAACCGATCCCCTAATATATACTTTAAATAACTCTATTGCGGCGTGCAACTCGATCCCCCAATATATTTATTTTTATTTATGTTGCGGCGTGCAACCCGATCCCCAATATATTTAAACAACTCTTAAATGTAATAAAAATACTCCAATAAATACCACGTTCAATGAGAAACTATTAAGCATCAAGGCATACAATAATTATAATTCATTTATGAAACAAACAATGATAAGTAACAATTAATTATGGAAATCAGGGAGAAAATAGGCAATTTAATATTTAATATGCTAAATGTCAAGTAGCAATTAAGACACATAAATCAAATAAGCATGTGACAATTATTACAGGAATTCAAGAATTAATATTTGACAAGGAATATGAGAGAAACAATTATTATAATAATTAATCGTGTCTTAAAACTATTTAAGATGTTTAAATAATTAAGCAAACAATTAAATTGACCAAGTATAGGCACTCGTCACCTTGCCTATACATCGTTGCACATGAAATTCACATAGCAAATAATTCAGGGGTTCTATTCCCTCAAGTCAAGGTTAACCACGACACTTACCTCGCTTTGCAACCAAGTTCAAGAATCCAATAAACTTTTTTCTCGCGAATTTGTGTCCGAAATCCTCAAATCTAGTCATAAATAATTCAATATACTAAATACAAATCGTAGAAATTAATTCCATATGAATTTACTAATTTTCCAGATTAAAATCCGAAATTCATCTCAAAAATCGACAGTGGGACCCATATTTTGAATCTCGGAAAAACTTACGAAATCCGAACACCCATTCCGATACGAGTCCAACCATATAAAAATTATCAAATTCCGATGTCAAATGGACCTTAAAATCTTAAATTTTCATTTTTGGAAAGTTTTACAAAAATTTCAATTTCTTTCATCTAAATCCGAAATAAATGATAAATATAGACATGGATTTATGAAATATAATTACTTTTGATTATAGAACACTTAACCAATTCAAAGTCGTGAAAAATCGCTTTGGAATCGCCTAAATCCGAGACTAAAATCTCAAAAATGATTAAAAATGGCTAACTCCTGATTTTTATGTGTTTTGTCCAGCATTTCCGCTTTTGTGGAAATTTGACCGCATATGTGGTTTCCGCTTCTATAGAAACTTGACTGTATCTGCGGTTTCTGCTTCTGCAAAAACTTGACCGCATCTGCGATTTGTGCATCCACGGTCTAAAATCCGCAGGTGCGATTACACTAGAAGGCCAAAATTTTAGATTTTTCCTTAAGTTCAAATAAATCACATCAAACAACGCTAAAATTATAATTCACACCTCGATTCGAACTTTTGAGTTTCAAACGTTTCTATTTACAAATCTTGTGCCGAAACATGTTAAATGAATCCGGAATGACTTCAAATTTGGTACACAAGTCATAAATGACATAAAAAAGCTATTCCAATTTTTAGAATCGGATTCCGGCCCGATATCAAAAAGTCAAATCCGTGGTCAAACTTTGGAAATCTTTAGCCTTTAAATTTCTAGTTTCCGTTAAATGTCCATAACTTGAGCTAGGGACCTCCAAATTAGATTCTGAGCATACGCCTAAGTCCCAAATCACGAGACGAACCTACCGGAACTATCAAAACACTGATCCATGTCCGTTTGCTAATAATGTTGACCAAAGTCAACTTAATTGAGTTTTAAGGCTATATTTCACATTTTAATCAATTTTTCACATAAATATTTTCCAGAAAATATATGGACTGCGCACACAAGTCGAGGAATGATAAATAATACTTTTTGAGGTCTTAAAACATAGAATTAATTATTAAATTTAAAGATGACCTTTTGGGTCATCACATTCTCCACCCCTAAAACAAACGTTCGTCCTCGAATGGAATTAGAAAAAAGGTACCTGAGCTGGTGAAAAGGTGTGGATATTTACTTCGCATGTCCGACTCGGACTCCCAGGTAGATGATTCTACCGGCTGACCTCTCCATTATACCCGAATTGAAGGATAACTCTTAGATCTCAACTGTCAGACCTGCCAGGCTAGAATAACCACCGGTTCCTCTTCATAAGTCAAATCTTTGTCCAACTGGACTGAGCTGAAATCTAGTACATGGGATGGATCACCATGATATTTCTGGAGCATAGACACATGAAACACTGGATGAACTGCTGATAAACTAGGTGGTAGTGCAAGCTTGTAGGCTACTTCACCCACCCTTTCAAGAATTTCAAAGGGTCCTATATACCTAAGGCTCAACTTGCCCTTCTTTCCGAACCTCATTACACATTTCATAGGTGAAACCCAGAGCAATACTCTTTCTCCAACCATGAACGCAATATCATGAACTTTATGGTCGGCATAACTCTTTTGCCTAGACTGAGCTGTGCGAAGTCGATCCTGAATAACCTTGACCTTATCCAAGGCATCCTGTACCAAATCGGTACCCAATAACCGAGCCTCTCCCCGTTCAAACCAGCCAACTGGCGATCAACATCGCCTTCCGTATAATGCCTCATTTGGAGCCATCTGAATTCTCGACTGGTAGCTATTATTATAAGCAAACTCCACAAGTGGCAAAAACTGATACCAAGAACCTCCAATGTCTATAACACAAACGCGAAGCATATCTTGCAATATCTGAATGGTGCGTCTGACTGTCCATCTGTCTGTGGATGAAATGCTGTGCTCAACTCAACCTACGTGCCTAACTCACGCTGTACAACCTTCCAGAAGTGTGAGGTAAATTGCGTACCTCGATATGAAATAATAGACACGGGCACACCGTGAAGGCGGATAATCTCATGAATGTAAATTTCAGCTAACCGCTATGAAGAATAGTTAACTGCCACTGGAATGAAATGTGCTGACTTGGTCAGCCTGTCCACAATGACCCAAACTATGTCAAATTTTCTCTGAGTCCGTGGAAGCCCAACAACAAAATCTATAGTGATACGCTCCCACTTCCACTCAGGAATTTCTAACTTCTGAAGCAAACCACCAGGTCTCTGATGCTCGTACTTAACTTGCTGACAATTCAGACATCGAGCTATATATGAAACTATATCCTTCTTCATTCTCCTTCACCAATAATGTTGCCGCAAATCTTGATACATTTTGGCAGTACCTGGATGAATAGAATACCTGGAACTGTGGGCCTCTTTCAGAATTAATTCACGAAGCCCATCCACATTAGGCACACAAATACGACCTTGAATTCGCAGAACTCCATCTTCCTCTACAACAACCTATTTGGCATCATCGTACCGCACCGTGTCCTTAAGGACAAGTAAATGAGGATCATCATACTGCCGCTCTCTGATGCGCTCTTATAAAAAAGACCGACCGACTGTGCAAGCTAGAACCCGACTAGGTTCTGAAACATCTAACCTCACGAACTGATTAGCCAAAGTCTGGAAATCTATAACTAATAGTCTCTCACCAACCGGAATATAAGTAAGGCTGCCCATACTCACAACCTTTCTACTCAAAGCATCGACCACCACATTAGCCTTTTCGGGGTGATACAAAATGGTGATATCATAGTCTTTCAACAACTCCAACCATCTTCTCTGCCTCAAATTAAGATCTTTTTGTTTGAACAGATACTGAAGGCTACGATGATCAGTAAATACCTCACACGAGACACCGTAGAGGTAATGCCTCCAAATCTTCAACGCATGAACAATGGCTGCCAATTCTAAGTCATGAACAAGATAATTCTTCTCGTGAAATTTCAATTATCGCGACGTGTATGCAATCACCCTGCCATCTTGCATTAATACTACACCAAGCCCAATGTGAGATGCATCACAATATACCGTATAAGATCTTGAACCTGTGGGTAATACCAATATTGGCATCGTAGTAAGAGCAGTCTTGAGCTTCTGAAATCTCAACTCACACTCGTCTGACCATCTGAATGGAACACCTTTCTAGGTCAGTCTGGTCAATGGGCTTGCTATAGATGAAAAACTCTCCACGAACTGACGATAATAGCTTGCCAAACCCAGGAAACTCCGGATCTCTGTAACTGAAGTAGGTCTAGCCAATTCTAAACAACCTCAATCTTCTTAGGATCCACTTTTATGCCTTTTGCCGATATAACATGCCCCAAAAAGGAAACTGAGTTTAACCAAAACTCGCATTTTGAAAATTTAGCATATAAGTAATTATTCTTTAAAGTCTGAAGCACACTCCGAAGATGCTGCTCATGCTCCTCTCGGCTGTTGGAGTAAATTAAGATATCATCAATGAATACAACCACAAAAGAATCCAAATAGGGCTTGAACACTCGATTCATCAAATTCATAAATGCTGCTAGGGCATTTGTCAACCCAAATAACATCACTAGGAATTCGTAATTCCCATACCGAGTCAGAAAAGCTGTCTTAGGGACATCAAATGCCCTAATCTTCAACTGATGGTAACCAGACCTCAAGTCGATCTTTGAAAACACCTTGGCACCCTGAAGCTGATCGAATAAGTCATCAATTCTTGGCAGTGGATACTTGTTCTTAATAGTAGCCTTGTTCAACTACTGATAGTCTATACACATTCGCATTGAACCATTTTTCTTATTTACAAATAACACTAGTGCACCCCAGGGCAAGACACTGGGTCTAATGAATCCCTGATCAAGCAAGTCTTGTAACTGCTCCTTCAATTCTTTCAACTCCGGCGGGGCCATACTGTATGGTGGGATAGAAATGGGCTGAGTGCCCAGAGCTAAATTAATATAGAAGTCAATATATCTGTCAGGTGGCATCCCCGGCAAATCTGCACGAAATACTTCTGGAAATTCATGAACAACTAGTACTGAGTCCATAGAAGGAACATCCGCACTGGGATCGTGCATATAAGCCAAATAGGCTAGACACCCTTTCTCGACCATACGCCGAGCCTTCATATAAGAAATAACCCTGTTGGTAGAATGACCAGGTGTTCCTTTCCACTATAATCGAGATAACCCTGGCATGGCTAGGGTCACCGTCTTGGCATGACAATCCAATATAGCATGATAAGGTGACAACCAATCCATACCCAAGATGACATCAAAATCTACCATATCAAGAAGTAGAAGATCCACACTAGTCTCAAGACTACCAATAGTAACCACACACGAATGATAGACATGGTCTACTATAATAGAGTCTCCCACCGGTGTAGATACACACACAGAAGCACTCAGAGAATCACGAGGCACAACCAAATATGAAGCAAAATAGGAGGACACGTATGAATAAGTAGATCTTGGATCAAATAGAACTGAAGCATCTCTATGGAAAACTGGAATAATACCTGTGATCACGACATCAGATGAATCGGCCTCAGGCCTAACTAGAAAAGCATAAAATTGGGGCTAGGCCCCACCACTCTGAACTGCGTCTCTGGGATAGCCTCTAACTAACTCCTCCACCTCTAATTGTCTGACCTCCACCTCTAATAGCCTGACCTCCACCTCTAGCTGTCTGACCCCTACCTCTAGCTGGCTGAACAAATGGTGAAGCAACCAGTGCGGGTATGATGGCACGAGAATCCTACCGAGATCTGTTACTCGACAACCTAGGGCAATACCTCCTGATGTGACCAATGTTCCCACACTCGAAACACCCATCCTGATGCCGTGGCTGCTGAAGCTGACCCGAACGGGCTGGATAACCCTTGTAGTGAATTTGGAGTGGTGGTGCACTGATAGGAGCTGAATGTGTACTAAATGTTGTCTGCCCAGAGTAAGGTATAATAGGACCATGACTCCCTGAAGCACCGTGAGATGCCTGAAGTGCTACATGAAACGTCCTGGGAGGATGACCCCTACCAAAATTACCCCTGCCTCCAGACGAGGCACCACTAAACTGACAAGGCCTCTTATCAGACCCCTGCCCTCTCTCCTGTGCAAGAACCATCTCGATCCTCCCCACGACATTAGCAGCCGCCTGAAAGGAAATCTCACTTCTGATCTCCTTAGCCATCTGAAGCCTGATAGGGTGAGTGAGTCCCTCAATAAACCTCCTCACTCTCTCTTCCTCAGTGGGTAGTAAAAGGAGAACATGGCGGGCTAAATCCACAAAACGGGACTCATATTGAGTAACAATCATACTTCCCTGTTGTAGACACTCAAATTGCTTGCAGTAATCCTCTCTCAATGTGATAGGGAGGAACTTCTCTAGAAATAGCCGTGAAAACTTCTCCCAGGTCAATGCAAGCGATCCAACTGGTCTGGTCAATGTATAATCTCTCTACCACCTCTTGGCGGAACCCGTCATCTGAAATATAGCAAAATCAACCCCATTGGTCTCAACTATACCCATGTTCCGCAGCACCTCATGGCAGCGGTCAAGATAATCCTGTGGGTCCTCAGAAGTTGTCCCACTGAAGTGAACTGGAAAGATCTTAGTAAACTTATCCATTCTCAATAAGGCCTCAGAAGATATGGCGGGCCTATCACCGGCCTGTGCCGTAACAACTGGCTGAACTACCCCAACTGGCGGGACTACTGGAGCCTGATTCTGGGGAGCCATCTGCTCCGGAGCGGGAGTAGTGGGAGTTTGTGCTCCTCCACCATCCTGTGAGACGTCTGGTGCCACTGTAAATGTACCATTCTGGGCCACACCCTCCATAAGACTTACCAAACAGACTAGAGCGTCCTGAAGCACTGGAGTAGCTATGAATCCTTACGGGACATGAACTGGTCCAACTGGTACAGTCTGAACTGGAACCTCCTCCTGAAGATCCACCTGAGGTTCTACAACAGCTGCTGCTGCTCGAGCTCTAGACTGAGCTCTACCTCTGCCTCAACCTCTAGCATGACCTCGGCCCCGACCTCTACCCCTGGCCATAGTTACCACCGAGGGCTTTGGTCCCTATCCGTTGGTAGATTTATTACGTGTTCTCGCCATCTATGAGAGAATAAGAATAGAATGGTTTAATTATCGATGATAGAATAAAATTGCACGACATGATAAGAAAGAAGTGATATTGTTCCTAAACTTCATAGCCTCTGAAAGATAAGTACAGACGTCTCTGTACCAATCCTTCAGACTCTACTAAGTTTGCTCGTGACTCGTGAGACCTATATAACCTAGTGCTCTAATACCAACTGTCACGACCTGAAATTCCCACCTTCGGGACTGTGATGGTGCCTAATATTTCACTTGCTAGGTGAGCCAACCTTAGAATATAACTAACCATTTTAACAAAATTTTTAAATTTATTTAATAACAAGGAAACAATGCAGATATAAAGTCTGAAATAAAGTGAGTATTCCATAATAATCGCGATATCTAAATACCATCCTGGTGTCACAAGTGCACGAGATTCTAGAATAATACAAATAAAGGTCTGAATAAAATTCACTCTGGTTGAAATATAATACACAACTGAGATAAGATAGAAGGGGACTTCAGAACTGCGAACGCTGTACAGTTATACCTCAAGTCTCCACTGGTAGCTGTATCCGGGCAAATCTACAGTACGCTGCTGGGACTAACTCCGAAATCTACACAAGAAGTGCAGAGTATAGTATCAGCACAACCCACCCCATGTACTGGTAAGTGCCGAGCCTAACCTCGACGAAGTAGTGATGAGGCTAAGGCATGCCACTTACATTAACCTGTATGCAATAATAATAATAATAATAACAATAATAGAAATAAAACATGTATCTCTTTTCAATAATTGAAGCCAACTCGGCAGTCATAACCAATTATTTTTTCAATCAATTTCCGTTGCGGCGTGTAACCTGATCCTACAATATATTCACATTTAATTCTGTTGCGGCGTGCAACCCGATCCTCTAATATATTCATTTCAATTAATTCTGTTGCGGCGTGCAACCCGTTCCTCCAATATATTCATTTCAATCAATTCTGTTACGGCGTGCAACCCGCCCCAACAATATAATTCCTCAATAAATTTTTGTTGTGGCGTGCAACCCGCTCCAACAATATAAGGTTTAAATAAATCTGTTGCGGCGTGCAAACCGATCCCCCAATATATACTTTAAACAACTCTGTTGCGGCGCGCAACTCGACCCCCCAATATATTTATTTTTATTTACGTTGCGGCGTGTAACCTGATCCCCAATATATTTAAACAACTCTTAAATGTAATAAAAATACTCCAATAAATACCACGTTCAATGAGAAACTATTAAGCATCAAGGAATACAATAATTATAATTCATTTATGAAACAAACAATGATAAGTAGCAATTAATTGTGGAAATCAGGGAGAAAATAGGCAGTATAATATTTAATATGCTAAATGTCAAGTAGTAACTAAGACACATAAATCAAATAAGCATGTGGCAATTATTACAAAAATTCAAGAATTAATATTTGACAAGGAATAAGAGAGAAACAATTATTATAACAATTAATTCGTGTCTTAAAAGAATTTAAGATGTTTAAATAATTAAGCAAACAATTAAATTGATAAAGTATAGGCACTCGTCATCTTGCCTATACATCGTTGCACATGAAATTCATATAGCAAATAATTCAGGGGTTCTATTCCCTCAAGTCAAGGTTAACCACGACACTTACTTCGCTTTGCAACCAAGTTCAAGAATCCAATAAACCTTTGCCTCGCGAATTCGTTCCCGAAATTCTTAAATCTAATCATTAACAATTCAATATACTCAATACAAATCGTAGGAATTAATTCCATATGAACTTTCTAATTTTCCGGATTAAAATCTGAAATTCATCTAAAAAATCGACATTGGGGCCCACATTTTGAATCTCGGAAAAACTTACGAAATCCGAATACCCATTCCGATACGAGTCCAACCATATAAAAATTATCAAATTCCGATGCCAAATGGACTTTCAAATCTTAAATTTTTATTTTTGGAATGTTTTACAAAAATTATAATTTCTTCCATCTAAATCCGAAATAAATGATAAATATAAACATGGATTTATGAAATATAATCACTTTTGGTTATAGAACACTTATCCAATTCAAAGTCGTGAAAAATCGCTTTGGTATCGCCTAAATCCGAGACTCAAAACTCAAAAATGAGTAAAAATGACTAATTCCCAATTTTATGCGTTCTGTCGAGCATTTCCGCTTCTGTAGAAATTTGACCGCATCTGCGGTTTCCGCTTCTGCGGAAACTTGACCGCTTCTACGGAAACTTGACCGCATCTGCGGTTTCCGCTTCTGCTAACACTTGACCGCATCTGCGGTCTAAAATCCGCATGTGCGATTACACTAGAAGGCCAAAATTTCACTCGAGGATCCCTGACCCTCAACTAAATATACCAACAAGTTATAAAATATCATACGAACTTAGTCGAGACCTCAAATCACATCAAACAACGCTAAAATTACAATTCACACCTCGATTCGAACTTTTGAGTTTCAAACTTTTCAATTTATAAATCTTGTGCCGAAACATGTTAAATGAATCCGAAATGACTTCAAATTTGGCACACAAGTCATAAATGACATAACGAAGCTATTCCAATTTACAGAATCGGATTCCGGCCCCGATATCAAAAAGTCAAATCCATGGTCAAACTTTGAAAATCTTTAGCCTTTAAATTTCTAGTTTCCGTTAAATGTCCATAACTTGAGTTAGGGACCTCCAAATTAGATTTCGGGCATACGCCCAAGTCCTAAATCATGAGACGGATCTATCGAAACTGTCAAAATACTGATCCAGGTCCGTTTGCTAAACATGTTGACCAAAGTCAACTTAATTGAGTTTTAAGACTATATTTTATATTTTAATCAATTTTTCACAAAACACTTTCCGGAAAATTAAACAGACTGCGCATGCAAGTCGAGGAATGGTAAATAGTGCTTTTCGAGGTCTTAGAATACAGAATTAGTTATTAAATTTAAAGATGACCTTTTGGGTCATCACACAACATTACAAGCACTGTGTTATCATAATGATATCTGGACATGAAACACATCATATGTATGCTCATAACGGCATCTCTAGTCTTAATAGTTGTTCATAATCGATTACAACATCACCTATTAACGTCATGTTAACAAAAATCTCGATTCAAACCTCCAATTTACTAACAACGAGACCCGAGGCATGAATACCTCATAATTATTTACCTGAATTAACGAGTCACATTTAACGCCATCTGGGCACTCACCTCATAGGCTAAAACTCAATAATTACAACTCGAATTTGGCAAATTATATACAGAGAAATTCATACAAGAATTTTCAAATAAGCCTAACAGGCATGACTCCCTATAAGTACTACAGTACAAATTTAATTTCACAAGGGAGAGTTTAAACACATAAATTTTCATTACAAGGATCTCGTGTGATGACCCAAAAAACTCATCTTATATTTTAGAACTCGATTCTGCGCTCTTAAGCCTTAAAAATCTCATTTTTACCCTCCTCGATTTGCGTGTGCTGTCTGGGTATTGGTTCAGAAGGGTTATATGTTAAAAACTGATAAAAATAAGAATTTTTGCCTAATAACTTTAGTTGAGTTGACTTCGGTCAATATTTTTGGTAAACAGGCCTGGATCCGTATTTTTACATTTTCGATGGGTCCGTATCGAAATGTGGGACCTGGGCGTATGCCCGGAATCGAATTCGGAGGCGCCTATCTCGAGTTATGAATTTTTGATGAAAATTAAAAATCTGAAAGTTTAATGATTTTTAAGAATTGGTTGATGTTTGACCTTGTTGATACCGGGTCCGCATTTTAGTTCTGGATCCCGGTATAGGTCCAATATAATATTTATGACTTATCTGTGAAATTTAGTGAGAAACGGAGTCGGTTTGACGTGATTCGGACGTCCGATTGTAAAAATAGAAATTTTAAAGCTTTCTTGAGAATTTCATTTGATTTTGTGCTACATTTGTAGTTCTAGGTGTTATGTTGGCGATTTGATCGTGCGAGCAAGTTCGTATGATGTTTTTAGACTTGTGTGCATGTTTGATTTGGATCCCCAAGGGCTCGGGTGAGTTTCAGATAGGCTACGAGATGCTTTGGACTTGGAAAATCTGATATTTTTGCTGCAGCAGCTGTTCTGCGAACGCGAAGGGTAAGCTGGTCAGGGTGAGTTTTTAATTTTCGCAAATGCGAAGGCTTGTTCATGAACGCGAAGCGATGGGGGCTTTATCTTCGCGAACGCACAGTGTTAGGAACCCGGGGGAGGGGTCAGTCTTTCCTTCATCGCGAACGCGAGCAAGGTCTCACGAACGCGAAGGCCGGGGGGAGTAGCCTTCGCGAACATGAAGGAGGACTCACAAACACGAAGGATGCCTCGCGAACGCATAAACTTGGCAAACTCTGCTCTTCGCGAATGTGACAGTGTCCTCGTAAACGCGATGAACACTATCTCCCAGTGCATAAACAGTCCCAAAAACGGGACTTAAGCTATTTCTTCAACTTCTCAAAAACCAAACGGGCTAGAGGCGATTTTCAATAGATATTTTCTTCCCCAAAGTGTTGGTAAGTGATTCTAAACCATTTTCTTTCAATTACCCATTATTTTTCATAAATTTGCAACCTAAAATCTAGAGTTCTCATGGTAGAATTGGGGGTAGAAACTAGGGATTTCGAAATTTGGGAATTTAGACCTCAATTTGAGGTCGGATTCCAAAATCAATTATATATCCGGGCTCGGGGGTGAATGGGTAAATAGATTTTGGTCCGAACCTCGGGTTTTGACCAAGCGGACCCGAGGTCGATTTTTAACTTTTTGGAGAAAGTTTGGGAAAATCTAAATTTATGCAATGTAATTGATTCCTTTAGCAATATTTAATATTATTGAGTCGTTTTTGAATAAATACCAGTGGTTTGGAGGTGGATTCTAGAGGAAAAGTTGTGATTGAGTACTGAGCGGCCTTCAAAGCGAGGTAAGTGTTGTGATTAACCCTAACTTGAGAGAATTAGGAACCTCAGACTATTTGCTATGTGAAATTCATGTGAGAGGCATATATGTGAGGTGACGAGTACTTATGCGCCACCAATTTACATGTTCTCCCTATTTCTCTCGTTTTCTCACATTGTCTCTTTTTTCCCATGCCTAATTGCTACGTGTTTAGACTAGTGTTGTTAAGTTGATTGTTCTTATCATGTTTATGGATCTTCTGGTGATAATTGAATATTGACTCCGAAGTTAAGGTTGATATTGTGGAACCAAATGTTGCAGTAAGGCTTGTATTTGTTATTCTATCTCCCTGTTGTTAATTGCTCATTGCATTATGGTAAGGGAGAGTGTTAATGCATGAAGTGTGATGCCGTGCCATATTGTGAGTGTTAATGCACGAAGGGTGATGCCGTGCCATATTGTGAGTGTTAATGCACGAAGGGTGATGCCGTGCCATATTGTGAGTGTTAATGCACGAAGGGTGATGCCGTGCCGTATTGTGAGGGTTAATGCACGAAGGGTGATGTCGTGCCATGATATGAGAGTTAATGCACGATGGGTGATGCCGTGCCGTTTCTATTGATTTTATGGTGAGGTTGAGAGTAAAAGCACGAAGGGTGATGCCGTGAAAATTTATTTTCCTTTACTGTATTCGCTGTTCCTGTTGATTCATAGAATATTGGTTGTTTCAGTCATTATTCAGATGTAGTTCTTTATCTCGCATTTCCCTCAGCATGTTTCCCCCTCCCGTTATTACTTGTCTAGCTTTTCATTGCTGTTACTTGTATATACACTGTTAAATTGTACAGGTTGATTTGTAGGTGCCTTGTCTTAGCCTCATCACTACTTCGTCGAGGTTAGGCTCGAAACTTACCAGTAAATGGGGTCGGTTGTACTAATACTGCACTCTGCACTTTCTGTGCAGATTTTGGTACCGGCTCGGGTTGATCGAGATTTTTGCTGTTGGACCCGCTATTTGGAGGCTCAAGGTAGATCTGTCGGCGTTCACTGACCTTGAAGTCCCCGCCTATCATTTTCTATTTTACAGTTTCTTTCATCCAAACATTTGTATTTCTTTCAGACTATTACTTGTAGTGAATTCTAGAATGCTCGTGAATTGTGACTCCAGATCCGGGTGGTAGTAGTTAATAAAATTTTGATATTATTCCGCACTCACTATATTTTATCTTAGCTAATTTGCTGTTAATCACCGAATGGAATAAGGATTGGTTTAATGATTCTCTAACATTGGCTTTCCTAGCAAGTGAAATGTTAGGCGCCATCACGGTCCCGACGGTGGGAACTCCGGGTCATGACATCTCGTCCTTATAGAACTTTCACCGTGGCTCGTAACCCGATTTAACAAATCATATTAAAATGCGAGGATCTCGTCCTCAGTTCTGAATCGCAAGTAATATACACATCGTGCCAATCGAAACATTCCATTTTCTTCATTTAAATAATTTCCGTTAAACAAAATCACAATACATAATAAACCCTCATATCGGTAGGGCATATAATTTACAATTGAAATCAATTATCTGGAAATTAAATCAAACTCACCGAAATGATAAACAAAGTCACGTTTAGCCTCACAGTTATTTTTTGTGACCAACATCTAATGATAGACATAACTATCTCCATATAATCTCCCAACAAGAGTATTCACATAAGTAGATTTCAGGATTACGAAGCTCACTCACAAGCGGAGCATATTAGGAGGACTTTCCTCGATACTCAGAACCGAATCAAGTTAAGGAAATTGTTACTTTATAATAACTCGAGATCGTACTTGTAATGACACCACCTGATGTAGCGACCTCAACCATACTATAGCAAATATATCAATTGGCCAGGCCTCCACCTCTTGGGCGCCCTCTACCCGCTTGTCCTCCACCCCTAACTGGTAGTGTAGGTAGAGTAGTAACTGTAATGGAGTTCGTGGCCTGAGTGTTCTAATGAAATAGGTTTCTCCCAATTCTGGGACAATTTATCATGATGTGCCTAGTATCACCACACTCATAACAACCCATATGCGGTTCGGCTTCTCATACTGAGTCTGCGCCTGATAACTGGAATAACTATTGTAGGAATCCCATGCCAGTGGTACATTAAAATATGATTGCCCCACACGAGTCCCCTGATTAACTGGAGCACTACGAGTATTCTGAAATGTGGTCTGGGCTGGCCGGTTTCCCGAGCCTCCGCCATAATGGTCCATAGTTGTAGATTAGAATTCACCGAATTCTACAGAATCTTGAGACCTCTTGGTCTTCTTAGTTTCCTTTTCCTCACCTCAAACACGTTCTAACATCTTGGCAATTTCCACCAATTGCTGAAATGAAGTATCAAAATGTAGTTTCCGAGCCATTCATAATTTTATGGTCATAATTGAGTCCTTTAATGAATCCGTGGACTCGCTCTCTGGTTGTAGGAACCAAAGTAGGAGTATGACGGTTTAACTCACTGAACCTAATGGCATATTCTGACATCGTCGTGGTGTCCTTACATAACCGTTCAAACTCTGTGCAGCACACATTACAGAAAGTCTGGGGGAGCAAACTGTAACGACCCGACTTGTCGTTTTAAGAATTTATGCCCCGTTCAGTGACTTAAGGTTTTGAGCAGCCTCACAATATGTATTATGACCCGCGGGTGTGGTCGAGTTTGATTTACGGATGATTCAGAGAGATTTGGGACACTTAGTCCCTAAGATGGAAGCTTAAGTCTTAGGATTTTTACTGTAGTCGAAACTGTGTGAAGACGACTTCAGAATGGAATTTTGATGATGTCAATAGCTCCATATGGTGATTATGGACTTAGGAGCGTGTCCAAAAAATTATTTGGAGGTCCGTAGAGGAATTTGGCTTGAAATGGCGAAAAATAAATTTTTGAGAAGTTTGACCGGAGGGTTGACTTTTTGATTTTGAGGTTGGAATCCAATTCTGGAAATTTGAATAGGTCCGTTATGTCATTTATGACTTGTGTGCAAAATTTGAAGTCATTCCGGATTGATTTGATATGTTTCGGGACAAGATATAGAATTTGAAAGTTCAAAGTTCATAGATTTTGATTTGAGGTGCGATTCATCGTTTTGATGTTGTTTGATGTGATTTGAGGCCTTGAGCAGGTCCGTGTTATGTTATGGAATTTGTTGGTATGTTCGGACGGAGTCCCGAGGGCCTCGGGTGAGTTTCAGATGCTTAACAAATCAAATTTGGATTTGGAGGAGGAGCTGAAGCAGCTGGGCTGCTGGTGTGATCGCACCTGGGCGAAAAAGGGCCGCAGGTGCGAGCTCGTGGATGCGAGAAATGAGTCGCGGAAGCGGAAAATTCATGGGCTGGCCAGGCATCGCGGGTGCGAAAAATTTGCCGCGGATGCGAAGGCCGCGGGCAAAAATTTGCCGCGGGTGCGAACAATTGGCCGCGGATGCGAAAAATTTGCCGCGGATGCGAAAGCCGCGAGTGCGAAAAATTTACCGCAGGTGCGATGAAATCACCGCGGATGCGAAAACCCCTAGGCAATACAAAAACAGAGGGGTTCCGAGCTTTTGCCTTTTTTGGGCATTTCAAGCTCGGGTTGAGCGATTGTTGAGTAAGGTTTTCACGGGAAAACTTGAGGTAAGTCCCTTGTGATAATTTCTACTCCATAATATTGCATTACCATCGAATAATCCGATTAGATTACATGTTTTTGAGGTGTAAATTGGGGGTTTGAAAATGAAAAATTTAGATTTGGAGGTCGAGTTGTTATTGAAATTCGATAAAATTGGTATGGTTGAACTCGTATCGGAATGGGTGTTCGGATTTCATGAAAATTTTGTCGGGTTCTGAGGGGCGGGCCCCGCGTTGACTTTGGTTGACTTTTTGGAATAAAATTTTATGTCGACGCATTATTATCCGAAATTGTTTCCGATGAATTTTAATGAAGTTATACAATTAATTTGGATAGATTTGAGCTGTGTAGAGGTCTATTCAAGCAAGAAGGCTATTTTGGAATATTGGCCTAACTTCAAAAAGGTAAGTGTCTTGCTTAACCTCGAGTGGGAGAAATTTCCCTTAGGCATTGAGTCTTATGTGCAACTTGGATAATTGAAAACCATGTACGCGAGGTGACGAGTACGTACTTGGTTTATATGTACAAATTTTATTGAGTTAAATTTTTGAGCATATTGTGTAGTAAATTGGATAATTGTTGGCATACATTTTATCATCTACTTGTCGTGCCTAAACCCTTGTTGTTGACTCTGTTGTTATATGACAATGTGATGTGATTGTTATTTGATTATTTATGAAATTTCGTGAATTTGCTGGCTTGATAATTATTGGAATTTAATTTTATTTTGGATTTTCCCTCTGCAAATAATTAATTAAATGAGCTTAAGAAGAGGTGTTTATATAATTATTGAAAAATTGATATTTTATGAAGACTTTGCTTTATGTTGAGTAATTTCTATCTCTATTGATTATTTTTGGGTGTTGTACACATTGTGTGGAGCATTTGGCTATTTGCTGTAAAATTAATTGACTTGATTGTAGCTTTGAAATTTGGTTGTGGCCATTGGGAAAATTGTGATATGAATTGATTTTTGTTATGTTGTTGTGATAATTTTCCGTGTAAATTGTTGTGTTGTGTGAGTTGTTATTTTGGGGAGATAAGGGTGGCATTTCACCGTTGATATTATGTGGTTATAAGGGTAGCATTTCACTGTTGTGTTTGTTGGCTATTGATATTGTATGGGCGGAGCGATAAGGGTGGCTATAGGAGCGATAAGGGTGGCTATTGTCAGGGACGATATGTGATGATGTGAGGTTGTGGTGTTGAAATTTTTCATGTGATGTTGTGATTTTCTTGTGTTTATTTTTATACCTTGTACAACTTGTCTTGTTGTTAGTAAATTGATAATAATCTGATTTTGTTGAAATTGGGAGCCTGTGGCTATTGCCAGGCGGTTTATAAAATGAAATGTGGGCACGAGGTACCGTGAATTGTGATATGAAATGGGGATATTGGCACGTGAATTGTCCGTGCAGTTGTGATAAAAATGTGGGCACGAGGTGCTGTGATGAAATGATAATGATATTTAGCACGTGAATTGTCCGTGCAGTTGTGATAAAAAATGTGGGCACGAGGTGCTGTGATGAAATGATAATAATATTTGGCACGTGAATTGTCCGTGCAGTTGTGATATGAAATGAGGGCACGAGGTGCCGGGCAAATATGATGATTTAATTATGGGCACGAGCTGTTGTGAAAATATGAAAATGGGCTGAGACCCGTATTTTGATGATTTTGAAATGAGGTGTCACATGGTGACTTTTTAATTGAAAGAATTATACTCAAAATATTTTTTTGAAAGGATTTTTACTTAGAAAGTATCATATAAAAGAATTGTATTTTGAAAGATATTTATTTGAGAAAATTGTATTTGATCCGCGGCATCATGAACCGTCAGCGCACAACTAATACCGAGTGTGCAATGTCATACACTAGTGGATGCAAAGGAATGTGAGATATATGTTTCATGCTGAATCAATGCCGCACGACAAGGAATGAAATACGTGAAATTTCTTAATAGTTTACGTAGCCTCTCGAAGATAAGTACAAACGCCTCCATACCGATCCGCAAGACTCTACTAAACCTGCTTATGACTTGTAGCACCTATGAACCTAGAACTCTGATACCAACTTGTCACGACCCGAAATTTTCACCTTCGGGACCGTGATGGCGCCTAATATTTCACTTGCTAGGCAAGCCAACGTTAGAATAATATTAGCCATTTTAAAAAAAAAAAGTTGAAATGATAATAAATCAACCAAATATCTGGAATAAATATGAAATGGAAATTTTTTCTACAATCCTAAAACCGGTAGTACAAGTCACAAGCTCTACAGAGTTTACTAGAAAATCTCTAAATACAACTGTTCCAGAATAGAATCAACAGTGCATGAAAATATCAGAAGGTGACTCTGAGGCATGTGAACGTGACAACAGGTATACCTTAAGTCTCCACAACAATATCCGATCAATTAGTAAGATTATCAACAACACTGAGGTACCTGGATCTGTACAAAAAGATGTGCAGAAGTGTAGTATGAGTACACCAAAGCGGTACTAAGTAAGTATCAAGCCTAACCTTGGTAGTGACGAGGCCAGGTCAAGACACCTACCTGACATATAAACATGTACAATATGTTACATAAAGCTAACAAGGAAAGAATATCAATATAAGGCCAATAATAGAAGAATTTCCAATTCAATTCATCAATGAAAATAATGATAACACGGATGGCATTGAGAAAACAATCAAGCAATTAAGAAACAACACAGTCAGAGTACAACTATAATATAAACACGGCACAACATCACCCATCGTGCTCTTACTCTCGTCCTTACCATGAAATGATGAATAATTTAAACACAATTAAATACAATTCCAATTTGAACATAGTAAAGTGTCTAATGAGTTATTAAGCCAATTTAGGATTTAAATAAGATAAAATAGTGGATAGGCTGTACAAATAGAATATCAATTGAACTTAGTTTAAAAATATATGATATCCGATAAAATATTATATTTATACAAATAAGACATTCAATCAAATCTTAACGAGGTAAATATGGGATTTATTAAAGTAACATGAAATAACAATTTTCGTGTAAATTACTCGACAATAAGATAATGAGTAAATTAGATATCAATTTGAGTAAAAATATAATCACCATTTAAATTAGTAAATCTCCGAATAAGATATGAGTTTTATTTTTTTGAAAGACACACAAGTAGAACAACTTGAAAATTCTTTTCATTTAAATCTACTAAGTTTTCAGTAACTTATCATATCACATATGATTCATGAATAAGCCAAGAAGTCCATATAGTTCCATTTTGAATATATTGATGGTTAATTAATTATGTTCAAAATATAATGAAGTAATTTAAGAAACCACAATAACCGTCCTAACATGGAATGCATCATGAGAATCATAATCAGAATTAACCTTAACAACACAATAATTTCATATTTGCATATCCGTTGCGGCGTGCAACTCGATCCTCCAATATATTCATATTAAATTCCGTTGCGGCGTGCAACCCGATCCTTCAATATATTCATTTTCATTTAATTCCGTTACGGCATGCAAACCGATCCTCCAATATATTCATTTTCATTTAATTCTGTTGCGGCGTGCAACCCGATCATCCAATGTATTAATTTTCATTTAATTCCGTTGCGGCGTGCAACCCGATCCTCCAATATATTCATTTTCATTTAATTCTGCTGTGGCGTGCAACCCGCTCCAACAATATGAACTTAAAATAAATTCAGTTGCTGCATGCAACCCGCTCCTCCAACAACACAAATTAAACAACCAATTTACAACCAACTACGGTGTACCACAAAATCAAAAGGAAGAACGAGTCTACACAAAGAAGTCACAATTAATGAAAAAGCTACACGATAGCTCACGAAGTCAAATAGCAAGGTAATAACAATCCACAATCAAGGCACATTTTATGAGCATCAATTAACAATTAAGGCATGTAACAGACAAAGCAGTAATTCAACAAGTGACTACAATCAACAATTAGCATATAAGGGTGAACTTGACAACAAGGATGGAATATGTGCTAACAATTTCATGTAAAGCATGTACAAACAATTCTAACAACAAAAGATATAATCATAACACAATATTTACAAACAAGTGTATAAAAGGAGCCTAACGGTCCAAACCGGTCAAATACCACATATAGGTCATGTACCCACTCGTCACCTCGCGTACACGAACTTGACATAACACGAATGACACAATCATCTCAAATCCTAAAGGGTAGTCCCCCCCCCCTCCCCACAAAGTTAGACAAGACACTTACCTTAACAGAGTTAGGCCGATATTCCAAAATAGCATTTTCACGTGAATTGACCTCCGAACAACTCCAATCTTTCTTGAGATTTTCTTACATTACTACAATGTTCCGGAAATCCTAGAAACTTCAATCTATTTAGAAACATAACAAAAGTGAAACATAATTAGGAAGATATTCGTGGGTTCACCTCAGTTAAGCATTTCATCAAACACTAGGTGTGCATCTTGATTTCAAGGTGCTTCTATGGTGGATTCTTTCATCCCACAACCCAATCTTTACTTATTTGAGCTCAACAATCTCCCCACAACCTTATTGGTACAAGCATATATACATAATACTCATACACCCAATAATCATACTCCCAATCACCCATCTTTTACCCCAAACTCAAAATTGAAGACTAGGGGTTTGAATCTTACCTCTTAGATGAAGATCTTGTGATTGGCTTCCTTGATTCTTGAATATTGGTGCAAGATTGGATGGTTAGAATGTTAGGTTCCCTCATTCTCTCTCTAAAATGCTCTTACTTCTCTCTAAAACCCTCAGATAAATAACCCAAAATAAGCCCCAAAGGCTATTTATCAAAATGGGGCCGGGTTATAAAAATACGAAAATTAACCCTCCGAACTCAGGTCTGCGGTCGCATAATGGACCGCACATTTGGTATGCGGGTCGCACAATGCACTGCAAAACTGATGCCCAGAAATGGGCTTCACTGGACAGGTCTGCGACCATTTTGCGGTCGCATAACACTTCTGCGGCCTGCAGAATGATTTTGCGGTCGCAGAATTGGCCGCAGAATTGCATTCTGCCAGCCTTTAGTAATTTGGTCATAACTTCTTGTAGGAGTGTCCAAATGACGAACATTTTGAAGCATTAGAAATTAAACTCGAAATTTAATTGGTCATCCATCACATAACTCCTTATATGTATATAGATATGCTTGTCCAAAGTTTAGTCTTGTGCGTACCCACTTGAACCTTTAGTCTATCATGAAATTTTCAACTTGACTTAGGCTTAGGCCTCTCCTTAGACCCCACATCACTTATAATATACCTCGTACACTTATTATCATATCCAATTGATATACATCATATTAATAGCACTCTTTTGCACACAAAATAATATAATTAGCACACATCAACTTTCTAATTTCGCCAAAATGCGTTGAATTATTCTACGGACTTCCAACTCCAATTCCGGACATACACCTAAGTACGAAATCACCATACGAAGATATTGGAACTATCAAAATTCTATTCTGAGGTCGTTTGCACAAAAGTCAAACTCCAGTCAACTCTTTTCATTTAAGATTCCAAAACAAGAATATATTGTTCTTTCAATTAAATCTCGAATCATTCAAAAACCAAACTCGACTGCGCACGCAAGTCATAATACATATTACGAAACTACTCGAGGTCTTAAGCTATTGAACGGGACGCTAATTCTTAAAACTACAAGTCGAGTCGTTACAAAAACTCTTTGAATGGAAAAATAATTTGTTCTACATTATTGTGTTAAGTATTCAATTTACAATTAAAGAGAATGTTGAACCATGAAATAGGCTTTGTTCAAAAATGAACTATTTTAGTATGTTCCTTCTTGTATTATCTTACTCCGTAGTATATTTGTGTGCTTTTTATTCCTTAATGTAGTTCCTAACTACAGGAATGTGAGGATGTGAGGCTTGATTCGTAGGTCATCCCGAGTAAAGGCAACTTCAAGTACCTTGGTTCGGTTATCCAGGGGGGATGGGAGATCGACGAGGATGTCACACACCGCATTAGGGTAGGATGGATGAATTGGAGGTTAGCATCTGGAGTCCTGTGTGACAAGAGAGTGCCACCGATACTCAAAGGTAAGTTTTATAAAGCGGTGGTTAGACCGTACATGATGTATGGGGCTGGGTGTTGGCCCGTTAAGAACTCACATATCCAGAAGATGAAAGTAGCAGAAATGAGGATGTTGCGGTGGATGTGCGGGCACACTAAGATAGATAAGATTAGGAATGATGATATTCGGGAGAAGGTGCATGTGGCTCCCATTGATGACAAGATGCGGGAAGCAAGACTTAGATGGTTCAGACATATTCAGAGGAGAAGCCCATATGCTACGGTACGGAGGTGTGAGCAGCTGGTTACGGAGGGCACGAGAAGAGGTAAAGAGCGGCCTAAGAAGTATTGGGGAGAGGTGATCAGGCAGGATATGGCGAGGGTCCAGATTTTCGAGTACATGACACTTGATAGGAAGATGTGGAGGTCGAGTATTAGGGTTGTAGGTTAGGAGGTAGTTGAGTCGTGCCTTACTTCGTAACATGGTGAGACTAGCCATGTATGGTTTTTGTCTAAGATAACTAGTGGGAATGTTGTGGCTTACTATTTCGCTTTTCAATGCAGGTCCTATTTACTAGCTATCGCTTTTGCTTTACATCTTTCTTCTAGATTTCATGAGGTTCCTATTTTTCTTATGACTGTTGTGGTGATACTAATATTTACTAATATTGTCTCCCTTTATTTTGCATCTTTTTTCTGGATTTCATGGTGTTCCTATTTATCCTATGATTGCGGTTGTGATACTAATATTGTCTCCCTTTTTGCCCCTTTTGTCTTTTTGTTTTTTTTAAGCCGATGGTCTTTCGGAAACAATCTCTCTACTCCTTCGGGGTAGGGGTAAGGTCTGCGTACACATTACCCTCCCTAGACCCCATTAGTGGGATTTTACTGGGTTATTGTTGTTATTGTTGTTGTTGTTGTATGTAGTTCCTAACTAATATCATCTATTTGTTGATTTCCTGCTAATCATTTAAAGAAGGATTTAATAAATGAAATAATTTAATTCTAAAATTATAATACTAAAAAGATTAACGTGGAAGGATTCCAATACAGAAAGGAGATATGCAAGTTGAAATCTTAACAATTTTTAAGGTCCAAACTTTTATAACTTACATAATTCAAATAAGGAAAGATTTAATACTTAAAATATTAATTGCTTTTTAACTCCTAAATTTTAGGAAAATTATCAAATTACAGTTTTGTCCAATGTGAACTATAATTTTAAAGGGTCTAAAAGGCGAACGACATTTCGCTAAGGGCTTTCGTGCTTTAAATATAGTATAGATATAGATATAAATAATATAGATATCGATAGATATAAATATAGAAGATATAGATATAGATAGATATAGATATAGAAGATATAGATATAGATATATTAAATTACATGTAAAACTTGATATTCGAACAATAGGTACGGCTTGCGGTGAAAACCACTTCGTCCTGGTCTTTTCGTCTCTTGAACTCAAATTGAATATTAAAACTCTCTCCGCTGCTCCTACTTTTCTTTTTCTTTTTTTGGCAAACATCTTTTGTCAACTAATTCTCATTTTTGTGATGATTGTGAATTTTAATTTAATAAGAAGAAGAATCGAGTATTATTTATTTGGCTATTCCCCATAATTATGTTACATGAAGGTGTGAGACACAAAACGGAATAGATTATAATTTTTGTAAAAAAAATAAAATAATAACACTATAGATGTAGGCTTATTTTGTTATCCAATGAGATAGGCGACATTGTCTTTGAGAGAAAGTGCATGTAATCGATAACAAAAATTAAATCACCTAAAAAGAGACATCATATTCTCTGCGTGTGGCAACACTTGAAAAAGTGTACTATTAAAAATTGCAATAACATCATAACAAGATGGATAAATAATACAAGTAAAGCAAGAAGCATGCTAGATCTCATATTTTGGTCTTGATTGAAATAGATGCTTGGAGTAATTTTTGAAAGAGAATTGTGATGACCCAAAAGATCATCTAAGAGTGGCACGTGGGTCGGTTAGGACCGGGCCCGATCCAGGACCGCAAACCCAAATAGGCGGTGGGCCTAAACGATCCTAACCGGATAGGACCGGGACCGTGGGGAGGTGGGCTGGGTAGTGGGCCGGTCCCATAGGCGAGGCTCGCGAGATCGTGACCGACTGGGAAGTGGGCCGGTTCAAGCGGTCCTAAACGGGCCTATCCGGGCCCAACAACTAATTTGTTTTTTAAAAAAAAATTTGCCACATTATAACCGTTATGGCATTTAAAATATCGACGTTTTACCTGCCAAAATAGCCGTTGTCTATTTATAAAATAGCCATTTAACCCCTCCCCCAATTTTGTTTTAACCCCAAACTTTTTATAATTACAATTTTTCCTATTTTCAACTATAAATACCCCCTCATTCTTTTATTTTTCTCACAAAACCATCAATCTCTCTCTAATTTTCTTCTATAATTGCTTACTTTATTGTTACAATTTGTGCAAAATTGTGAAGTTGGTGAATTGAAGTCTTCTTTTCCGCCACCACCAATGAAAATTCCTCCGGACCTTGAAGGATTTATGAAATTTGTAAGAGATACCATGTAACTTATATGAATAAAAATTAATATGTAACTTGTATTTTGGCACATCTTGATTAGTTTCTTTTTCTTCTCAATAGTGGTATTAGCACCTTGTTGTGCTCATTCCATAGGGGGGAGGAAGACTAAGAAAGATATTACCATATTTTTTTAATGCTATAATAAAATTATAATGCATTGCTTTGAATATCTCTTTAAAATATTTTTGTCTTTAAATTTGAATTAAAAAATTTAGGTCACAATTCTATAATATAATTTACAAGAAATTGCCTTAGATATTGTTATTACCATTTTTTTCTCTAACTTCTATAATTTTAATTTTTTTTAGAAAGTATCCACTGGGCCCACTTAGGCCCGGGACCGGCCCACTAAACCCGAGACCTTTAGTTTGTGGTCCCGGACCAGTTACAACAAGAAGCCCGTGAAGCCCGGGACCACTTAGGACCGGGCCTACGAAGCCCACTTAGGACTGGGCCCCTCCCACATGCCACCCTTAAGGTCATCTTATGTTTTAGAACTCGATTCTACGCTCTTAAGCCCTAAATATTTCATTTTTACCCTCCTCAATTTGCGTGCGCAGTCCGGACATATTTTCGGAAAGCTTTTATGTTGAAAATTTATGAAAACAAGAATTGTTTCCTTAAAAGTTGATTTTAGTTGACTTCGGTCAATATTTTTGGTAAACTGGCCCGAATCCGTATTTTGACGGTCCCGGTGGGTCCGTATCGATTTATGGGACCTGGGCGTATGCCCAGAGTCGAATTCGTAGGTCCCTAGCTCGGGTTATGAATTTTTGATGAAAATTAAAAGTCTGAAAATTATTTATTTTTAAGAATTGATTGATGTTTGGCATTGTTAGTACCGGGTCCGTATTTTAATTCTGGAGTCCGGTACAAGTTCATTATAATATTAAGATTTGTCTGTGAAATTTGGTGAGAAACGGAGTTGATTTGATGTGATTCGGACGCCCGGTTGTGGAAATAGAAAATTTTAAAGCTTTCTTGAAAATTGCATTCGATTTGGTGCTAAATTCGTAGTTCTAGGTGTTATTTTGGCGATTTGATCACCCGGGCAAGTTCGTATGATATTTTTAGACTTGTGTGCATGTTTGGTTTGGAGCCCCGAGGGCTCGGGTGAGTTTCGGATAGGCCACAGGATGTTTTGGACTTGGAAAAATCTGGTATTTTGATGCAGCAGGTGTTCTGGCATGTCCTTCTTCGCGTTCGCGAAGGTACTCCCGCTAACGCGAAGAGTAAACTGATGAGGCCGGAATTTTCTTCTTCGCGAACGCGAAGGCTTGGCAGCCTATACCCTTCGTGAACACGAAATTGTTCTCGCAAACGCGATGAACACTGTCGCCTAACACTTAACAGAATGCAAAAATGGGAACTGGCCATTTATTTCATTTTCTCAAAAACCAAACGGACTAGAGGTGATTTTCAAGAGTTATTTTCTTCCCCAAAGTGTTGGTAAGTGTAACGACCCGGCATGTCGTTTTGAGCTCTAGCGCGTCATTCAACAGTTTGAGGCCATGAGCAACTTCACTTCAAGTATTGTGACTGGTACGCGTGGTCGGAATTGAAATTTCGGAAGTTAAGAGTTGATTTGAAAATAAAATTCTCATTTCGGAAGCTATACGTTGGAAGAATTGAATAAAGTTGGATTTTTGAGTAAACGATCTAGGAATTGGGATTTGAAGGTTCCAACAGGTTCGTATGATGAATTTTGACTTGAGCGTATGTCCGGATCGAGTTATGGATGACAAGGGAGCATTTCAGCGCCTACTGTGGAAGTTGGCATTTTGAAAGAATTTCATAAATTTGGGTTGAAGTGCATTTCAATGTTATCAATGTCAGTTTGGGATTCTGAGCCCGAGAATAGCTTCGTATGGTGATTCTGGTATTGGGAGCGCGTCCGGAAGTGGATTCGGAGGTCCGAAGGTCATTTTGGAGTCATTGGCTAAAGCTAGAAATTTGAAGGTTTTGAGAAGTTTGACCGGAAGTGGACTTTTTAATATCGGGGTGGTCGGAATCCAATTTCGGAAGTTGGAGTAGGTCCGTAATGTCAAATGTGACTTATGTGCAAAATTTGAGGTCAATCGGACGTGATTTGATAGGTTTCGGCATCGATTGTAGAAGCCGAAGTTTCAAAGTTTATTAAGTTTGAATTAGGGTGCGATTCATAATTTTGATGTTGTTTGATGTGATTTGAAGGCTCGGGCAATTTAGTAATGTGTTATGGGACTGGTTGGTATGATTGGACGGGGACCCGTGGGTCTCGGGTGTGTTTCAGGGTGGCTTCGGACCAAAACAGAATGATTTGTTGTTGCTGTATCTGGTATCTGATTTCCTTCTTCGCGAACGCGAAGGGAGTCTCGCATTCGCGAAGAGGAACTTTGAGGCTGCTAGGATTTGGCCTTCGCGAACACAAAGATTGAGACACGAACGCGGTGAAGAACTTGAGGAACCTACGCGAACGCGAGTGGGGAGTCGCGAACGCGTAGAAGAAATTTGGACAGGAACTGAGGATGTTTGGCCTACCCGAACGTGAGGCTGTGTATGAAAACGCGAAGCATCGAGGGCGGAAAGCTTCACGAAAGTGTCGTGAGGAATGCGAACGCGTAGAGGAAATTTGGGGACAATGTCTTTGGCCTTAGCGATCGCGATGGTCTTTCCGCGATCGCGAGGAAGGGCGGACCTAGGCAATGAAGTTTTATATATGGGATTTGGCCATTTTCCTCCACATTTCATTTTGGTTTGGCGATATATGGAGCTTTTGAAGAGGAGATTTCATCATTTATTATGAGGTAAGTAATTCCTGCACATTGTGAGTTAAATACATGGTTTATATATGGATTTAGACATGGAAATTTGTAAAAATTGTGGGGTTTTGGTAGGAAACCTAGAAATTTGTATTCTTGGATTTTGATCACGAAAGTGGGTATGAAATGGAGAATAAATTATATATTTGAGTTCGTGGGGTTATGGGTAAAGTTTATCTTCGAAAATATTCGGAATCCGGGCACGTGGGCCCGAGGGTGTTTTTATCGACTTTTCGAACGGAGTTGGGAATTGTTATAAATTGGATTATAATGAGTATTAGAGTATATATTTATGGATTTGCTCATTTGTTGACTAGTTTTGGAGAGTTGGGCATCGATTTGAGTTGATTGAATGGTTTGGGAGCCGGTTATGAACTTCGGAGCGAGGTAAGTTTTCTTTCTAACCTTGTAAGAGGGAATTAATCCCATAGGTGAATTAAACAAAGGTTTGTATCTAATTGTGGGGGTTACGTACGTACGAGGTGATGAGAGTCCGTGCGTATACTATTATGCTATTGTCCGGGTAGTTTAGGACCCGTATCATGCTATACTTGGAATGTTTGTGCCCTTACTTGCTAATATAATATCTTAGTCATGATAGAAATTGATAAAAGAATTGTATAAAGTTAAATTCAATTATTTGAAGGTTTGTATAAGATACTTGACTGTAAATGAGAAACTTGTGTTTTCTTGATAATAATTGTTATTTGTGGATCGGGCCGAGTGCCTCGGTAGTAAATAAATGCATCTATGGTTCGCGCCATTCGACCCTCTGGCAGTGCACAATTTAAATAATTGTTGGATCGGGCCGTACGATCACGGCATGATTTTCGCATGCTTGTATTGCTTTCCTTGAAATTTATAAATAACGTTGTTGCCTCCCTGGTCTGAGATAAATTGATATAGCCTCGTTGGCTGGAGATATAAATTGTTAAAAGATGAAAATAAATCTGGAAATACCCTATTAACAAGGGAATTATTTACTTGTCTCATGTTATTGTGTTTACCGCTGCTTCATAAAAATCCATAATTTATCATATCATTGGTATATTGATTATAGCCCATAGTAAGTGTCTGAGTCGACCCCTCGTCACTACTTCTTCGAGGTTAGGTGGGATACTTACTGGGTACGCGTTGATTTATGTACTCATACTACACTTGTTGCACGTTTTGTGCAGGTACATATATGACTAATGGCCTTGTGGGCGCAGAGGTGCGGTCGTTACAGGGACTTAGGTGAGCTGCTGCTTATGTACGACCCGCAGCGAGCAGAGTCTCCTTCAGAGTATTGTATTGTCTTCCTGTCCAAAGTTGTATTCCAGACAGTTATTGTATTTTATTTTAAATTCCTAGAAAAATGCTCATGCACTTGTGACACCGGGTTCTGGGATGAGTATGGGGTGTTCGGCATTGAAATTTGGAAAACATTGTTAATTATTCTGTAAAATTCATCTTTTACTAGTTAAATTAAAGTAAATTTACTATTTCAAAAATATTAAAATGAGGATTTAATTAACTATTTAGTGTTGGCTTGCCTGACAGTGGAGTCCGGCGCCATCACGACCTTTAACGGATTTTGGGTCGTGATAACATGGTATCAGAGCACTAGGTTCACTTAGTTCTCACGAGTTTTGAGCGAGTCTAGTAGAGTCTTGCGGATCGGTACGGAGACGTCTGTACTTATCTTCAAGAGGCTACGGGGCTGTTAGGAGCACTTCCCTTCTTGATTCCTCATCGTGCGATTCGATTCCTTTGAGGCTTATGCCTTAATTTCCTTCCTATTCAATCTTACGCGATGCAAAATGCTTATTATAAATTGGAATCGAGGAATTTTAATGGCGCTAATGATGTAGAGCGGGATGTTTCTTCCTGCGTATTCGATTGGGGGCTAACGTCGTCGCCTTGCGGAAGGATGTTCTGTCATCTCATCTCAGTAGCTGTATTTTTGATGGTTTTGGGGCTATGCGCCAATTGGTATGATGATTCGTGCGTTGCTATCGCACCGTGTTTGTGTAATGGAAGGATGCTTGTCTATGTATCGAAGTAGTGAATGACTTGAAAAGAGGTTTACTAAGTTCATGATTCAGAGATCCAGTATTTTATTTCCGGCGAAGGAAAGGCAATCGAACTAAGAATGTTAAGGCTTGGGTTGATGGAGTAGCGGGACTCGATATTTTTGAGTGTGGTGGAATCTTCGCCTGTGATGTGGTGTCATTGTCCTCGATTGGTTATGATGTGTTAAGTTCGCCGGTGTTATGGGTTCCTTCAATTCGCCTTGGGGCAGAGTATTATAAATGGTACCAAGAAAGCGGTTGTCAGAGGTCGCAGTGTGCAATGGTTCAAGATCGAATCGGCATTCCCGATATTGATGGCTTGAGAAAGATGATTTTCGGAAGGGTTTAAAGTTGGTAGCGGTCTATCGGTTTAAGTGCTACAGAGGTAGATTTTGATTTAAGGCAATAACTGGGCAGCGAAGGATGAGGAAGGACATGTGGGAGGTGTCTTGTGGTGGTTAAGTTCCTAGAAGGCCAAGTGTGAGAAACAAAAGTCGAGTAGTTGCTTAAAGGAGAGGGTATGACCAAAGTGGGAGAGTGACAGAGTAGCATGTGGGTTCTGTGGTAGGATGACTACACGCCTTGAGAAAGTTTAGAGTGATTTGGGATTCATGGTGGACCGTGACTAGGTCTACGGACTTAATTTGGATTATTGGCTGCTATATTGTGGAAAATTGGGTGTGATAAGAGGGAGTTGCTTGATATGAAGAAGGATACAACATGACTTTGGATTAGAATGTCTTGTCGCACCTTTAGTTGATGTCCATGAAGAGTGAACGAACCTGTATAGCTGGTGAATGAGCATGGGCTCAGGATGGGTTACTGATTTCGTAGTTATTGTACCTAGTGCAGCGGCATTGGATGATATCGGCATGGAATTTCCACAGGTGGGTTATCTCATGTGAGCAGGTTAGCGGTTGCGTGGTGTTGATGGGGCTGTCACGAAAGCATTCTACTAGTTATCTGGCAGAGGTCAAATATATGAATGTGGTTAGTGATTCAGAGTGTTCATGAAAGGTCAAATGGAAGGTTTTCGCGGAATTTGGCGAGTTGGTTGTGCAAGATCAGTTCAACGATGAAGAAAGAATATTGGCGGGTTCTAGAGTTATGCAACAGTAGCTTCAAGCTAAGTGGGAGAGTCCCACCGCCTATTGTTAGATTTCATGGTCGTCTATTTGTAAGATTTCTGGTTATCGGCATATTGATGGGTTATTATGACTAAGGAAAGAGAACATCAGGGGTAATCTGAGCAAGCGATTTGAGGAATGTGTGCTATAGTTGGCCTTATCGATTCATGCTCAGGCTTTGGGAAGATTCAAGATTTATGCTTAGTGTAAAGGAGAGTTACAAGGAAGATGATTCGTCCAGGTGCTTCCTTGAGAGGGTATTCATGTGCTAGTGGAGCCTTGGAGTTGATTATATTCGGGACCAAGTCAGAGTGGGTGACTCTCAATAACGGTCCTAGTGGATTCAAAAGTTAAGGTGGGGTGCCTAAGGATTTAGAGCTTGTAGTATGGTTGAATATCGAGCTTCTGCAGCGGATTATGATAAAGGAGCTTGGAGTGTTCTACGTTATCTTCGGGTTGTGGTGTAGCATTGGAGGAATGGAAGTAAATAACTTCAGATTCATATAGGGATTTTCTAGAATATGTGTACCGATTGAAGATGTGAACATGCGCACAAGGAGGGTATAAGATGGTTCGTGGGATTTGAGACAACGTGGTCTCGTGAAATAAGGTCATTCGGGATAAATGCGGAAGTAGGTTCGTGATGTAATGATTCGAGCTATTATTATTTCTAAGGAAAGTTAAGAATAAATTAGGAAAGGATGGGTCGGCTAACAATGGTTGAATTGGCATAATGATGGCAATGATCAGCTCCTTCAGTGTGTTGGGTTATTCATGTGATTTGTGACGGTACGTGCGAGGTTTGACGGTCGCCGTAACCGATCTTATTTGGAGGCTTTCGAGTATTATGGCATGGTATGTGCAGATGGATCCTGGAGGGGTTATGGTGGTTTAGACCACTACCTGAGGTTGGTATTTTCTGCGGATATGAGGATTCAGTCGCGTGTTGCTATGGTTCTCTTGGAATGAGTTAAGTAAAAGGTGTCTATGTGATGAAGTGTTTATCCTATTAATAATTCGGAAACTAAGATGAAATTCTTGCACTCTTGCGCATTGGCATGATTAAGTGCAGTGATCGGCATGGGATTCTGAAGTTGAGGATCAAGGTTACAGTTTGGTGTCGACAAGAATGTTAAGACCTCGGATAAGCGGGAAAGGATTCAGATGGTTAGAGTAAGCTGATATTTTCTTTAGCTTCACTTGATATCGATGTCCTGTGCAAGAGGCTTTGAGTAGTGATTTCAGATTTTTGATTTGCTTTACAACGTTTGTGCGGTCTGTGGTATGAATGTGCAGACTTGTTATCTGGTGCGGAAGGCTGTGGGAGCACGTTCCACGAGAAGATTATATAAGTGTGACATGTAGTCACTTGATTGATCGAAGATCAAAACCAAGTATGGAGATTGCGGTACTATTGTTCAAGTGAGAATTTATGCCTGGAGGGCGCTCGGTTCACTTGGTTGTGGACTTTGAAAGTTTGTTCTGGTTATGATGGTTGTTCTTGTGTGTTATGGGAAAATGGGTTATTATGGATCCTTGAAAGGTTATTAGCCTAGTGCGGTGCGATCAGAATTGGCTAGAGGTCTATGGATGGATTTAAATGTGAATGTGGGCTCTATGTCAGGCCAGATGTGTTCATTTCAGCATAGCGCTCCTTATGGAGGAGTATTCGGACATTGGATGTTATTTTGTCGTCGGCTATTTCAGGTTATACTATATTGTGCCGTGTGAGTTATGAAACGACTTGATAAATTTCCTATGTGTTGAGGTTCCGCGTAGCGATGATGTTATGTGAGCAGGATGGCTCTCGAGATTCAGATCATATATCGCACCTTAGTTGTGCTTGAGTTTTGGAGCGTATGGCGCTGTCGATCCTCTCGGGGTGGCATGATGCACTTAGCGTGCTTGTGTCCGATATTCGGATATTTTGTAGTAATGAGCATTCTAGCTCGGTAAGTATTTCCCTATAGATTCTTTTTGTGCGGATCAGGTGGCACGCCACCACGGGCATGTTGTTTGGATCGAGTTGCACGCCGCAACAATGGTATGTTGATTACAGTCCCTTATATCTATTTTCATGCATTTGGTTTTCCATTTTCTGGGGAAGGTTCATAACACCTTTTCGGTTGTCTAATTAGTTGCGTGGGTTGAGTAATCCCTTCCAGAGTTCATTTTCCTTATGTATCACGTTCGAGTGGGTAGCTTGTTGGCCCATTGTGGCATCACGTGAGACTTTTGATCGTGTCTGAGGTGGCTTGTTGCCTGAGCAGCTTATACTGGGTGAGACGAGATTTTGGATCTGGGATCAGTGTGATCGGATTATATGAAGTATATTAAAGAGCAAATGCCATTATTTGGTTCATAATGAGGTGATGATTCTAGTCAAGAGGAGAGGTTCAATGGTTTGTTGACTCGGTAGTTGGTTATGAATTTCTACACATCTTTTCCGTCGTGGCGGTATTGCCAGAGTTGAAACAAGACTTATATATGTCATGAGGTGTATTGTGAGCATCAGATTCGTGAGATTTCAGCTATTATGATCAGAGAATGTTATTATGGTCATGTGAATGTTGCAGTGCATGGTGTAAATTCAGCAAAGGTATGCAGTCATGTTCTGGTATATTGTGTGGTGATTGATACGGTGTTCGTATGTGGGAAGTCGGCCTGGCAGAGAATTTCGGATGTTGGAACTGGGCTCTAAGGCTTATTTGCCTAAATAAAAGAGAATATCTTCAGATTTGATCGAGCTAATGTGCTCAACTGAGTTATGGTACCCCGGGTAGGTGCATGAGGTATTAAACAGTGATTTCAGACAACCCCAGAGCAGTTCTTAGAACGTTCGAGGACGAACGTATGTTTAAGTGGGAGAGAATGTAACGACCCGACCGATTGTTTTTAGCTCTAGCGCGTCGTTCAGCATTTTGAGGTCATGAGCAACTTCACTTCAGGTATTGTGACTGGTACGCATGGTCGGAATTGAAATTTCGGAAGTTCAGAGTTGATTTGAAAAGAAAATCCTCATTTCGGAAGCTTTAAGTTGGAAGAATTGATTAAGGTTGGATTTTTGAGTAAACGATCTCGAAATCGGGATTTGAAGGTTCCAACAAGTTCGTATGATGAATTTAGACTTGGGCGTATGTCCGGATCAGGTTATGGATGACACGGGAGCATTTCGGTGCCTATTGTGGAAGTTGGCATTTTGGAAGAATTTCACAAATTTGGGTTGAAGTGCATTTCAATGTTATCAATGTCAGTTTGGGGTTCCGAGCCTGGGAATAGATCCGTATGGTGATTATGGTATTGGGAGCGCATTCGGAGGTCCGAAGGTCATTTTGGAGTCATTGACTAAAGCTAGAAATTTTAAGGTTTTGAGAAGTTTGAATGGAAGTGCAATTTTTGATATCGGGGTCGGAATCCTATTCCGGAAGTTGAAGTAGGTCCGTAATGTCAAATGTGACTTATGTGAAAAATTTGAGGTCAATCGGACGTGATTTGATAGGTTTCGGCATCGATTGTAGAAGTTGAAGTTTCAAAGTTCATTAAGTTTGAATTGGGGTGCGATTCATAATTTTGATGTTGTTTGATGTGATTTGAAGGCTTGAGCAAGTTCATAATGTGTTATGGGACTGGTTGGTATGATTGGACGGGGACTCCGGGGCCTCGGGTGTGTTTCGGGGTGATTTTGGACCAAAACGAAATGATTTGTTGCTGATGTATCTGGTATCTGGTTTCCTTCTTCGCGAACGCGAAGGGAGTCTTGCGTTCGCGAAGAGGAACTTTGAGGCTGCTAGTATTTGGCCTTCGCGAACACGGAGGTTGAGATGCGAACGCGGTGAAGAACTTGAGGAACCTACGCGAACGCGAGTGGGGAGTCGCGAACGCGTAGAAGAAATTTGGACTGGAACTGTGGATGTTTGGCCTACGCGAACGCGAGGCTGTGTATGAAAACGCGAAGCAGCGAGGGCGGAAAGCTTCACGAATGTGTCGTGAGGAACGCGAACGCGTAGAGGAAATTTGGGGACAATGTGTCTTTGGCCTTAGCGATCGCGATGGTCTTTCCGCGATCACGAAGAAGGGCGGACCTGGGCAATGAAGTTTTATATATGGGATTTGGCCATTTTCCTCCACATTTCATTTTGGTTTGGCGATATTTGGAGCTTTTGAAGAGGAGATTTCATCATCTATTATGAGGCAAGTAATTCACGCACATTGTGAGTTAACTACATGGTTTATATATGGATTTAGACATGGAAATTTGTAAAAATTGTGGGGTTTTGGTAGGAAATCTAGAAATTTGTATTCTTGGATTATGATCACGAAAGTGGGCATGAAATGGAGAATAAATTATATATTTGAGTTCGTGGGGTTATGGGTAAAGTTTATCTTCGAAAATTTTCGGAATCCGGGCACGTGGGCTCGAGGGTGTTTTTATCGAGTTTTCGAACGGAGTTGGGAATTGTTATAAATTGGATTATAATGAGTATTAGAGTATATATTTATGGATTTGCTCATTTGTTGACTAGTTTTGGAGAGTTGGGCATCGATTTGAGTTGATTGAATGGTTTGGGAGCCGGTTATGAACTTCGGAGTGAGGTAAGTCTCCTTTCTAACCTTGTAAGAGGGAATTAACCCCATAGGTGAATTAAACAAAGGTTTGTATCTAATTGTGGGGGCTACGTACGTACGAGGTGACGAGAGTCCGTACGTAACTACTATTATGCTATTGTCTGGGTAGTTTAGGACCCGTATCATGCTATACTTGGAATGTTTGTGCCCCTTACTTGCTAATATAATCACTTAGTCATGATAGAAATTGATAAAAGAATTGTATAAAGTTAAATTCACTTACTTGAAGGTTTGTATAAGATCCTTGACTATAAATGAGAACCTTGTGTTTTCTTAAAAATAATTATTATTTTTGGATCGGGCCGAGTGCCTCGGTAGTAAATAGATGCATCTATGGTTCGTGCCATTCGACCCTCTGGTAGTGCACAATTTAAATAATTATTGGAACGGGCTGTACGACCTCGGCATGATTTGCGCATGCTTGTATTGCTTTCCTTGAAATTTATAAATAACGTTGTTGCCTCCCTGGTATGAGATAAAATGATATGGCCTCATTGGCCGGAGATATAAATTGTTAAAAGATGAAAATAAATTTTGAAATCCCCTATTAACAAGAGAATTATTTACCTGTCTCATGTTATTGTGTTTATCGCTGCTTCATAAAAATCCATAATTTATCATATCATTGGTATATTGATTATAGCCCATTGTAAGTGTCCGAGTCGACCCCTCGTCACTACTTTTTCGAGGTTAGGCGGGATACTTACTGGGTACGTATTGATTTACGTACTCATACTACACTTGCTGCACATTTTGTGCAGGTACATATATGACTAGTGGCCTTGTGAGGGCAGAGGCGCGGTCGTTACGCGGATTTAGGTGAGCTGCAGCTTATGTACGACCCACATCCAGCAGAGTCTCCTTCAAAGTATTGTATTGTCTTCTTGCCCAAAGTTGTATTCTAGACAGTTATTGTATTTTATTTTAAATTCCTAGAAAAATGCTCATGCACTTGTGACACCGGGTTCTGGGATGAGTATGGTGTGTTCAACATTGAAATTTGGAAAACATTGTTAATTATTCTGTAAAATTCATCTTTTACTAGTTAAATTGAAGTAAATTTATGATTTCAAAAATAATTAAATGAGGATTTAATTAACTATTTAGTGTTGGCTTGCCTAACAGTGGAGTCCGGCGCCATCACGACCTTTAACAGATTTTGGGTCGTGACAGTAAGTGATTCTAAACCATTTTCTTTCAATTACACATTACCTTTTTATGAATTATCAACCTAAAATCTAGAGTTTCCATGGTAGAATTAGGGGTTAGGGTAGAAACTAGGAATTTCAGAAATTTGGGGATTCAGACATCAATTTGAAGTCGGATTCCAAAACCAATTATATATCAGGGCTAGGGGGTAAATGGGTAAATGGATTTTGGTCCGAACCTCGGGTTTTGAACAAGCAGGCCCGGGGTCGATTCATAACATTTTGGAGGAAAATTTGGAAAATCTAAATTTATGCAATGTAATTAATTCCTTTAGCAATATTTGATATTATTGAGTCGTGTTTGAATAGATACGAGTGGTTTGGAGATGAATTATAGAGGAAAAGCTGTGATTGAGTATTAAGTGGCCTTTAGAGCAAGGTAAGTGTTGTGTCTAACCCTGACTTGAGGGAATTAGGAAAATTCATGTGAGCAGCGTATATGTGAGGTGACGAGTACTTATGTGCCGCCAATTTACCTGTTTTCCCTGTTTTCTCCCATTTTTCTTGTATTATCTCTTTCCTATGCCTAATTGTTACGTGTTTAGACTAGTGTTGATAAATCGAGCGTTCTTATCTTTGTAGTTCCGTATCTCGTATTTCCCCCAGCATATTTTCCCCCTCCTGATACTTCCTGTCTAGCTCTTCATTACTGTTATTTGTATATACACTGTTAAATTGTACATGTTGATTTGTAGGTGCCTTGCCTTAGCCTCGTCACTACTTCGTCGAGGTTAGGCTCGACACTTACCAGTACATGTGGTCAGTTTTACTGATACTGCACTCTCCGCTTTCCGTGCAGATTTTGGTACCGGCTCGGGTTGATCGAGATATTTCTATTGGACTGCTATCCGGAGACTCAAGGTAGATCTGTCGGCGTCCACAGACCTTGAAGTCCCCGTTTATCTTTTCTGTTCTACTTTTTCTTTCATTCAGATAGTTGTATTTCTTTTAGACTATTACTTGTAGTAAATTCTAGAATGCTCGTGAATTGTGCCTCCAGATCCAGGTGGTAGTAATTAATACAGTATTTTTTATATTATTCCGCACTTATTATATTTCATCTTAGCTAATTATTGTTATTTACTGAATGAAAATAAGGATTTGGTTTAATGATTCTCTAACGTTGGCTTGCCTAGCAAGGGAAATGTTAGGCGCCAACACGGTCCCGACAGTGGGAATTTTGGGTCGTGATAAGTTGGTATTAGAGCACTAGGTTGCCTAGGTCTCACGATTTAGGAGCAAGCTTAGTAAAGTCTAGAGGATCGGTACGGAGACGTCTGTGCTTATCTTCTAGAGGCTATGAAGTTTAGGAACAAATTTCACTTCTATTCTTCTCTGTCGTGCGATGCTATTTTCTCAATACTGATTGAACTCTTCTACTTTTGTTCTCTCATAGATGGCGAGAACACGTACTGCTTCCTCAGTTGAGCAGCAGCCAGAGCCTCCAGTGGCAGCTCCTACGCGGGGCAGAGGTCGAGGCCAAGGCCGTGCTATAGGCCGAGGTAGGGGCAGGGATCGGTCTAGAGCCGAGCAGCAACCCCAGCAGTGGAGCCTCAGATAGATCTTGATGAGGAGGTTCCAACCCAGGCTGTTCCTACCGGACCAACTCAGGTTTCTGAGGGGTTCATTGCCACCATAGTACTTCAGGACGCTTTGGTCCATTTGGTAGGCCTTATGGAGAGTGTGGCCCAGACTGGCGCATTTCCTTTGGCACCAGCAGTCTCTCAGGCTCAAGGAGGAGCCCAGACTCCCACTACTCCCGCTCCGGAGCAGATAGCTCCCCAGTATTAAGCTCCAGCAGCTCATCCAGTCGGAGTTGTTCAGCCGGTTGTTATGGCACAGGTCGGAGATAGGCCAACTATGTCTTCTGAGGATTTATGGAGATTTGACAGGTTTACCAAGCTCTTCTCAGTTCACTTCAGTGGTTCCCCTTCAGAGGATCCACAGGAGTATCTCTACAGCTGTCACGAGGTCCTACGGAGCATGGGTATAGTGGAGACCAATGGGGTCGATTTTGCTGCATTTTAGATGACTGGTTCCTCCAAGAAATGGTAGAGAGATTATTTGTTGACCAGACCAGCTGGGTCGCCTGCTCTTACTTGGGACCAGTTCTCTCAGCTCTTCATAGAGAAGTTTTTGCCTATCACATTGAGAGAGGAGTGTCGCCGTCAGTTCAAGCGTCTCCAGCAGGGTTATATGACTGTTACTCAGTATAAGACCCGTTTTGTGGATTTAGCTCATCATGCTATTCTTCTGATTCCCACCGAGAGAGAGAGAGGGTGAGGAGGTTTACTGAGGAACTTGCTTAGCCTATCAGATTACAGATGGCTAAGGAGATTGGGAGTGAGATTTCTTTTTAGGCGGCTGCTAATGTCGCTAGACGGGTCGAGATGGTTCTTGCTCAGGGAGGTCAGGGGTCTGACAAGAGACCTCGTCACTCTGGTGTATTCAGTGGAGCCTCATCTGGAGGCTGGGGTACTTATGGCAGAGGCCATCCTCCCATGGCGTTTCATTCAGCACTCCAGGCATCCCACGATGCCTCAGGTGGTCGTGGTCCTCATATGCTTTATTCCGACCAGCTAGCCTATAGTGCACCACCAGCTCCTATTAGTGCACCTCCACTCCAGAGTTATCAGGGTGGTTACTCAGGTCGACAAGGTCAGTTTTAGGGTCAGCAGTCATAGCAGCCGAGGTTATGTTATACTTGTGGTGATCCTAGGCACATTGCTAGATTTTGCCCTCGGGCAACGGGCAACTCACATTATCAGAGTTCTCGTGCCATGGTTTCGGCTCCAGTTGCTGCACCACCTGCTCGGCCAGCCAGAGGCAGGGGTCAGGCTATTAGAGGTAGAGGCCAGACTGTTAGAGGTGGAGGTTAGACCGTTAGAGGTGGAGACCAGCCAGTTAGAGGCCGTCCCAAGGATGTAGTTCAGGGTGGTGTGGCCCAGCCTCAGTGTTATGCTTTTCCAGCCAGGCCTGAGGCTCAGTCATCTGACACTGTTATCACAAGTGCTGTTTCAGTTTGCAGTAGAGATGCTTCAGTTCTATTTGATCTGGGATCTACTTACTCTTACGTGTCATCCTATTTTGCTTCATATTTGGTTGTGCCTCATGATTCTTTGAGTGCTCCTGTGTATGTGTCCACACCTGTGGGAGATGATATTATTGTAGATCGTGTTTATCATTCGTGTGTGGTCACTATTGGAAGTCTTGAAACTCGTGTAGATCTTCTACTTCTCGATATGGTTGATTTTGATGTCATACTGGGTATGGATTAGCTGTCACCTTATCATACTATATTAGATTGTCACGCCAAGACGGTGACCTTATCTTTGCAGGGGTTGCCTAGTTTAGAGTTGAAAGGGACTTTTGGCCATCCTACCAGCAGGGTTATCTCTTATTTGAAGGCTCGACATATGGTCGAGAAGGGGTGTCTAGCTTATTTGGCTTATGTCCGCGATTCTAGTGCGGAGGTTCCTTCCATAGATTCAGTGCCGGTTGTTCGTGAGTTTTCATAAGTGTTTCTTGCAGACCTGACGGGGATGCCACCCGACAGGGATATTGATTTCTGCATTGATTTGGCTCCAGGCACTCAGCCTATTTCTATTCCGCCATATCGCATGGCCCTGCCAGAGTTGAAAGAATTGAAATAGCAATTGCAAGATTTTCTTGATAAGGGCTTCACTAGACCTAGTGTCTCGCCCTGGGGTGCACCGGTGTTGTTTGTGAAGAAGAAAGATGGATCGATGAGGATGTGTATAGATTATCGGCAGTTGAACAAAGTCACCATCAAGAACAAGTATCCATTACCAATGATTGATGATTTATTTGATCAGCTTCAGGGTGCCAAGGTGTTTTCGAAGATTTATTTGAGATCTGGCTACCATCGATTGAGGATTAGGGCATATGATGTCCCTAAGACAGCTTTTCGGACTCGGTATGGGTATTACGAGTTTCTAGTTATGTCATTTGGGCTGACAAATGCCCCAGCAACATTCATGGATTTGATGAACCGGGTATTCAAGCCCTACTTGGATTCCTTTGTGATTGTGTTTATTGATGATATCTTGGTCTACTCCCACAACCGAGAGGAGCATGAGCAGCACCTTCGGATCGTTCTTCAGACTCTGAGAGATAACCAGTTATATGCTAAGTTATCAAAATGTGAGTTTTGGTTGAGTTTAGTTGCTTTCTTGGGTCACGTTGTATCAACATAGGGTAGTCAGGTAGATCCTAAGAAGATTGAGGCAGTCCAGAACTGGCCTAGACCCACATCAGCTACAAAGATCCGTAGTTTCTTGGGTTTGATGGGCTACTACCGTCGGTTCGTGGAGGGGTTTTCTTCTATAGCAGCCCCATTGACCAGGTTGACCCAGAAGGGTGCCCCGTTCAGGTGGTCAGATGAGTGTGAGGCGAGCTTCCAGAAGCTCAAGAAAACTTTGACTACGACACTGGTATTGGTATTACCCACATGTTCAGGATCTTATACAGTATGTTGTGACGCATCTCGTATTGGTTCACGACAGCTGAAGGTTCACGAGAAGAATTACCATGTTCATGATCTAGAGCTGGTGGCCATTGTTCACGCGCTGAAGATTTGGAGGCACTATCTTTATGGCATGCCATGTAAGGTATTCATGGATCATCAGAGCGTACAGTATCTGTTCAAGTTGAAGGAACTCAATTTGAGGCAGAGGAGGTGGTTGGAGCTATTGAAAGACTATGATATCACCATATTGTATCATCTTGGGAAGGCCAATGTGGTGGCCGATGCTTTGAGTAGAAAGTCAGCTAGTATGGGTAGCCTTGCTTATATTTCAGTTGATGAGAGACCGATTGCATTGGATGTTCAGGCCCTTGCCAATCAGTTCGTGAGGTTGGATGTTTCTGAGCCCAGCCATATTCTAGCTTGTACAGTTGCTCGATCTTCTTTGTTTGAGCGTATTAGAGATCGGCAGTATGGCGATCCTCATTTGCTTGTCCTTATAGACACAATATGGCATGGTGGTGCCAAGTAGGTTACTATTGGAGATGATGGAGTTTTGAGGATACAGGGTCGTATTTGTATGCCTAATGTGGATGGACTTCGTGAGTTGATTCTTGAGGAGGCCCATAGTTCCCGGTATTCTATTCATCCGGGCGCCGCTAAGATGTATCAAAACTTGTGGCAGCATTATTGGCGGAGGAGGATGAAGCAACACATAGTTGCATATGTAGCTTGATGCCTAAATTGCGAGCAGGTAAAGTGTGAGGATCAGAGACCTAGTGGTTTACTTCATAGGTTAGAGATTCCTGAGTGGAAGTGGGAGTGTATGACACTGGATTTTGTTGTTGGACTCCCACAGACTCAGAGGAAGTTCGATGCAGTTTGGGTCATTGTGGACAGGCTGACCAAGTGCACTTCATTCCTGTGGCAGCTACATATTCTTCGGAGCGGTTGGCAGAGATTTACATTCGTGAGATCGTCTGTCTTCACGGTGTTCCCGTGTCTATCATTTCTGATCGAGGTATGCTGTTCACCTCGCACTTCTGGAGGGCAGTACAACGTGAGTTGGGAACGCGGGTTGAGTTGAGCTCAACATTCCATCCTCAGACGGACGAGCAGTTCGAGCGTACTATTCAGATCTTGGAGGATATGCTCCGCGCATGTGTTATAGACTTCGAAGGATCGTGGGATCAGTTCTTGCCCCTTGCAGAGTTTGCCTACAACAGTAGCTACCAGTCGAGCATTTAGATGGCTCCTTATGAGGCGTTATATGGTCGGCGGGGCCGGTCACCAGTTGGGTGGTTCAAGTCGAGGGAGGCTCGATTGGTTGGGCACAAACTTAGTACATGATTCCTTGGATAAGGTCAAGATTATTCAGGATCGACTTCGCACAGCTTAGTCCAGGCAATAGAGTTATGATGACCACAGAGTTCGTGATGTTGCATTCATGGTCGGGGAGAGAGTGTTGCTTTTGGTATCACCCATGAAGGGTGTAATGAGGTTCGGAAAGAAGGGCAAGTTGAGCCCTGGGTATATCGGTCCTTTTGAGATTCTGGAGAGAGTGGGAGAGGTGGCTTACAGGCTTGCATTGCCACTGGGATTGTCATCAGTTCATCTGGTATTCCATGTGTCCATGCTTCGAAAGTATCACGGCGATCCATCCCATGTGTTAGAATTTAGCTCTGTCCAGTTGGACAAGGATTTGACTTAGGAGGAAGAGCCGATGGCTATTCTAGCCCGGCAAGTTCGCCAGTTGAGATCAAAGAGTTACCCTTCAGTTCAAGTGTAGGGGAGAGGTCAGCCTGTTGAGGCAGCTACTTGGGAGTCCGATATGCAGAGTAGATATCCCCACCTTTTTACCAGCTCATGTACTTTTCTATGTCCGTTCGAGGACGAATGGTTATTTTAGAGGTGGAGAATGAAATGACCCAAAAGGTCATCTTATGTTTTAGAACTCGATTCTACACTCTTAAGCCTTAAAAATCTCATTTTACCCTCCTCGATTTGCGTGTGCAGTCTGGGCGTGTTTTCGGAAAGCTTTTATGTTGAACATTTATGAAAATAAGAATTTTTGCCTTAAAAGTTGATTTTAGTTGACTTCGGTCAACATTTTTGGTAAACAGGACCGGATCCATATTTTGACGGTCCCGGTGGGTCCGTATTGAATTATGGGATCTGGGCGTATGCCTGGAGTCGAATTCAGAGGTCTCTAGCTCGAGTTATGAGTTTTTGATGAAAATAAAAAGTCTGAAAATTATTTGTTTTTAAGAATTGATTGATGTTTGGCATTGTTAGTACCGGGTCCGTATTTTGGTTTCGGATCCTGATACAAGTTCATTATAATATTTAATACTTGTCTGTGAAATTTGGTAAGAAACAGAGTTGATTTGACATGATTCGGACGTCCGGTTGTGGAAATAGGAATTTTAAAGCTTTCTTGAAAATTTCATTCGATTTGGTGCTAAATTTGTAGTTCTAGGTGTTATTTTGGCGATTTGATCGCGCGAGCAAGTTTGTATGATGTTTTTAGACTTGTGTGCATGTTTGGTTTAGAGCCCCGAGGGCTCGGGTGAGTTTCGGATAGGCCACGCGATGTTTTGGACTTGGAAAAATCTGGTATTTTCCTGCAGCAGGTGTTCTGGCATGTCCTTCTTCGCGTTCGCGAAGGTACTCCCGCGAACGCGAAGAGTAAACTGATGAGGACGAAATTGTCTTCATCGCGAATGCGAGCGATGTCTCGCTAATGCGAAGGCTGGGGGGGGGGGATAGCCTACGCGAACTCGAACAAGGTCTCGCGAACGTGAACAAGGTCTCGCAAACGCGATGACAGCCTATACCCTTCGCAAACGCGACAGTGTTCTTGCGAATGCGATGAACACTGTCGTCCAGCACTCAACAGAATCCAAAAATGGGAATTGGCCATTTATTTCATTTTCTCAAAAACTAAACTGACTAGAGGTGATTTTCAAGAGTTATTTTCTTCCCCAAAGTGTTGGTAAGTGATTATAAACCATTTTCTTTCAATTACCCATTACCTTTTTATGAATTATCAACCTAAAATCTAGAGTTTCCATGGTAGAATTAGGGGTTAGGATAGAAACTAGGGATTTCGGAAATTTGGGGATTTAGATCTCAACCTATTATATATCCGGGCTCAGGGGTGAAAATTTTGGTCTGAACCTCGGGTTTTGACCAAGCGGCCCCTGTCACGCCCAATTTCACCTATAGGTCGTGATGGTGCCCAACACTACAGCTAGGCAAGCCAATTAGTAATTTAAACCCATATTAAATTCTTTTTAAAATTAACCGAGTAATTAAACTCTTCTTAATTGCAGGAATTTAGTAAATTAAAACAACCAAGAACAAAATTTAAATCCAAACATTCTACTAGTATGTGTGGCAAGACCTGGTGTCACAAGTGTTGCTATGCACGGACTCTCGTCACCTCGTGCGTACGTAGCCCCCACAATTAGCAACAATTATTAATTTAATTACCTATGGGGGTAATTTTCCCCTCACAAGATTAGACAAGAGACTTACCTCAACTTGCTCCAATTTAATCCACTAGAAGGCCTTTTCCACGATTATCCAACTCTGTCTCGCTCGAATCTAGCCAAAATAATTCGATACAATCACTAAAAATTATAGGAATCAATTCCATAAGAAAATACTACATCTTTCAATAAAAATCAGAAATTAATTCAAAAATCGTCCGTGGGGCCCACGTCTCGGAATCCGCAAAAGTTACAAAATATGAATGTCCACTCAACCACGAGTCTACCCATACCAAAATTACTAAATTCCGATAACAATTCAGCCCTCAAATCCTCAAATCTATCCAAGAGGGTTTTCAAACTTTTCCTACTTAATTCATCAATTAAATGATAAAAACAATGATGGATTCGGGTAATTTAACCAATATTGAGTTAAGAACACTTACCCCGTTGTTTCCTCTGAAAATCTCCCAAACATCGCCTCAATCCGAGCTCCAAATCGATAAAAATGTCAGAACTTAAACTCTCTGCCCAGTGATTTCTTCTACGCGATCGTGAACTTCCTCACGCGATCGCATAGCACAAGTTTTCACTGCCTAGAAAATAACCCTACGCGATCGCAAACTATTTCACGTGATCGCGAAGCACAAACGCGTGGCTTTCCCTGCTGCTCCACTTACTCTACGCGAACGCGACCTCCTCCACGCGGTCGCGAATACCAAATTCCCACACCTACGCGATCGCAGTCCTATTCACGCGATCACGAAGAACAAAAATATCACTGCCTCAAACAAGCCTACGCGACCGCAACCTATCTCATGTGATCGCGTAGAACAAAGTCGCCTCTGCCCAATTTACACTACGTGATCACAGACAAACTTACGCGATCGCGTATAGGAAAATCAGAAGAAAAATACCAGCACCCATCAGCAGTCTCCCAAAGGCCAAAAGTGATTCGTTAGCCGTCCGAAACTCACCCGAGCCCCTCGGGACCTCATCCAAATATACCAACAAGTCCCAAAACATTATACGAACTTAGTCGAACCCTCAAATCATACCAAACAATGCTAAAACCACGAATCATCCTCCAATTCAAACTTAATGAAACTTAAGATTTTCAACTTCTACATTCGGTACCGAAACCTATCAAATCAAGTCCGATTGACCTCAAATTTTGCACACAAGTAATAAATGACATAACGGAGCTATGAGAATTTTCGGAACTGGATTCTGACCCCGATATCAAAATGTCAACTCCCCGGTCAAACTTCCAAACTTAAATTCCTGTTTTAGCCATTTCAAGCCTATTTTAACTACGGACTTCCAAATACAATTACGAACATGCTCCTAAGTCCAAAATCACCATACGGAGCTATTGGAACCGTCAAATCTCGATTTCGAGGTCATTTTCCCAAAATATTGACCGAAGTTAAATTTAGCATTCTAAGGCCAACTTAAGGAACCAAGTGTTCCTATATCAACCTCGAACACTCCCAAATCCCGAACCAACTATCCCTGCAAGTCATAAATTAATAAAAGCACATACCGGGATTTTTATTTAGGGGAATGGGGTTCTAAAAGTCAAAATGACTGGTTGGATCATTACATTCTCCATCTCTTAAACAAACGTTCGTTCTTGAATGGGTTTAGAATTGTACCTGGAGTGCTGAATAAGTGTGGATATCTGCTCCGCATGTTTTCCTCGGCCTCCCAAGTCGCTTCCTCTACTGGTTGGCCCCTCCACTGGACTTTTACTGCAGAAATCCTCGTGGACCTCAACTGGTGAACCTGTTTATCAACAATGGCCACTGGTTCTCTTCATAGCCCAAACTATTAATAGTTGAACTATGCTGAAGTCTAACATATGTGATAGGTCAGAATGGTACTTCCGGAGCATAGATACATGGATAACCGAATGAACTCCCAATAGACTGGGAGGCAATGCAAGCTCATAAGCAACCTCCCCAACTCGTCTCAACACCTCAAATGGGCCTATAAACCTTGAGCTCAACTTTCCCTTCTTCCCAAATCTCATGATTCCCTTCATCGGTGAAACCTTCAAGAGAACTTTTTAACCCATTATAAATGATAAATCACGCGCTTTCTAATCTGCATAACTCTTTTGTCTGGACTGTGCTGTACGAAGTCGGTCCTGAATCAACTTTACCTTTTCCAAGGCATCTTTCACCAAACCAGTACCATATAACTTAGACTCACCGTCCTCAAACCATCCGATGGGCGAACGACATCGCCGACCATATAAAGCCTCAAATGGAGCCATCTCAATGCTGGATTGGCAACTGTTATTATAATCAAACTCGGCCAAAGGCAAGAAACGATCCCACTGACCTCCAAAGTCAATCACACATGCCCTTAGCATGTCCTCCCAAATCTGAATTGTCCGCTCTGACTGCCCATCGGTCTGCGGATGAAAGGTTGTGCTGAGATCTACACGGGTCCCCAACTCACTCTATACTGCTCTCCAGAAATGTAAAGTAAACTGAGGACCTCTATCTGATATGATGGAAATTGGCACACCGAGCAACCGAACTATCTCCTGAATATAAATTTGGGCCAACCTCTCTGAAGTATACGTAGTCACAACCGGAATGAAATGTACCGACTTGGTCAACCTGTCAACAATGACCCAAACTGCATCAAACTTTCGTAAGGTCCGCGGCAACCGAACTACAAAGTCCATAGTGACGTGTTCCCATTTCCACTTCGGTATAGTCATCTGCTGAAGTAGGCCACCTAGCCTCTGGTGCTCATATTTAACTTGCTGACAATTTAGACACCTAGCCACATACTCAACTATGTCTTTTCATTCGTCTCCACTAATAATGCTGCCTCAAATCACGATACATCTTCGTAGCACCTGGATGAATAGAATACCGAGAACTGTGTGCTTCCTCTAGAATCCTTTTCCTCAGTCCATCCACATTAGGAACACATAGATGATCCTGGAGTCGCAGAACACCATCCGCTCTAATAGTAACTTCCTTGGCACCACCCCGTAGTACCGTTTCTCGAAGAACCATTAAGTGTGGATCATCATGCTGGCGAGCCTTGATCTGCTCAACTAGTGAAGACTAAACTACAACACATGCAAGAACTCGGTTGGGCTTTAAAATATCCATCCGCACAAGTCTGTTGGCCAAGGACTGAATATCCAAAGCTAATGGCCTCTCTTCTGCTGAAATGAAAGCCAAACTACCCATACTCTCCGCCTTTCTTCTCAAGGCGTCTGCAACCATATTTGCTTTGCCCGGATGATATAGGATAGTAATATCATAATCTTTCAGTAACTTCAGCCATCTGCGCTGCCTCAAACTTAGGTCCATCTGCTTGAACAAATACTGCAAACTGCGATGATCAGTGTAAACTTCACAAGACACCCCAAAAAGATAATGCCTCCAAATCTTAAGAGCGTGAACAATCGCAGCTAACTCCAAATCATGCACCGGATAATGCTTCTCGTGGGGCTTCAACTGTCAGGAAGAATATGCAATAACTCGTCGTTCCTGCATCAATACACAACCCAAGCCAATTCGTGAAGCATCACAATACACTGTATACATTCCCGAACCGGAAGGTAACACTAACACTTGTGCTGTAGTCAATGTTGTCTTGAGCTTCTGAAAGCTTACCTCACAATTATCAGACCATCGGAACGGAGCACCTTTCTGGGTTAATTTGGTTAAAGGTGTTGCAATAGATGAAAAAACTTCCACAAACCGACGATAATAACCTACTAAACCCAGAAAACTCCTGATCTCAGTCGCCGAAGTGGGACGATGCGAATTCTGAACTACCTCAATCTTTTTGGGATCAACCTTAATGCCCTTGCCCTATACAATATGCCCTAAAAATGCTACAGACTTTAGCCAAAACTCATATTTGGAGAACTTAGCATATAGCTTTTGTTCCCGCAATGTCTGAAGCACTACTCTCATATGCTACTCGTGCTCATCCTTACCGTGCGAGTAAATCAAAATGTCATCAATGAAGACAATGACAAACGAATCAATATATAGCCTGAGTACCCTGTTCATCAAATCCATAAATGCTGTCGGGGCGTTAGTTAAACCGAAAGGAATCACCAGAAACTCATAATGACCATATCTAGTCCGGAAAGCAGTCTTCGGAACATCCGAATTCTGAATCTTCAACTGATGGTACCCCGACCTCAAGTCGATCTTAGAGAACACCCTAGCACCCTACAACTGATCAAATAGGTCATCAATACGTGGCAACGGGTACTTGTTCTTAATAGTGACTTTGTTCAATTGACGATAATCAATGCACATTCACATCGTTCCATCTTTCTTCTTCACAAATAATACCGGTGCACCCCAAGGCGATACACTCGGTCTAACAAACCCTTTGGCTAGTAACTCCTCAAGCCGTTCTTTCAATTCTTTCAATTCTTTTGGAGCCATGCGATACAATGGGATAGATATAGGTTGGGTATCTAGAGCCAAGTCAATACAGAAATCAATATCACGATCAGGTGGCATGCCTGGAAGATCTGAAGGAAATACATCGGAGAACTCCCGAACTACAGGCACTGAATTAATAATCGGAGTCTCTGCAGTAGTATCCCGCACATAGGCTAGATAAGCTAAACAACCCTTCTCAATAATGTGTTGATCCTTCATAAAAGAAATAACCCGATTAAATGCACTAACAGACGAACCCTTCCACTCCAGCCTAGGCAATGCTGGAATAGCCAAGGTAACTTTCTTGGCATGACAATCTAGAATAACATGATATGGAGATAACCAGTCCATGCCTAGAATAATTTCAAAATTGGTCATCTCAAGCAATAGGAGATCTGCTCTAGTTTCATAACCACAGAATGTAATAATACATGACCGGTAGATCTGATTCACAATAACAGAATCGCCCACAATAGTGGACACATAAACAGGAGTACTCAAGGACTCACGAGACACACCCAGAAATTGAGCAAATAGAGAGGACACATATGAATATGTAGATCCTGTATCAAATAATACGGAGGCATCTTTTCCGCAAACAGAAATAATACATGTTATCACGGCATCTGAGGCCTCTACATCTAGTCTGGCTAGAAAAGCATAGAACCGAGATGGAGCGCCAACTGGCTGGCCTCTGCCTGGCTGACCTCCACCTCTAGGACGACCCCTACCCACCTGTCCTCCACCTCTTGGTGGTTGGACTACTGGTGGAGCAACTGGTGCAGTAATCATAGGCTGCTGACCCTGCTACACTGGCTTACCCCGAAGTTTGGGACAAAATCTCCGTATATGACTCGGATCCCCGCACTCATAATAACTTTTCGGTGCGATAAGTTGCTGACTAGAAGTCTGGCCCCGGTGACCTGAATACCCACTAGAAGAACCCTTGATAGATGCTGGAGGATAAGAACTCTCTGGTATAGCACTGAAATAAGGTCGCACTGGAGCACCCCGAGGAGGCGGTGGTGCTGGATATGGGAGCCTGTTGGACTGACCTCTGCCCCCAGATGGAGCACTTCTGAACTCTCCAGAGTATCTAAACCGCTTATCTCTCATAACCTGCTCTCGGTTCTGCTGACGCACACCCTCAATCCTCCGGGCTATCTCCACGACTAGCTCATAAGAAGTACCCATCTCAACCTCTCGAGCCATAGTAGCCTGAATGCCAGTATATAAACCCGCAACAAACCTTCGCACTCTCTCCGCCTCAGTAGGGAGTATCATAAGTACATGTCGAGATAACTCAGAGAAACTCACCTCATAATCGGTCACTAACATCTGACCCTGCTGGAGCTGCTCAAACTGAAACCGCAACTCTTCCCTCTAGGAGGGTGGAATATACCTGTCCAGGAAATTACGGGTGAACCTATCCCAAGTCATGGGAGGAGAATCTGCTGGTTCTGCCAAGACTATAAGACTTCCATGATCTACGGGACCTGCCCTTTAGTTGAAAAGTAGCAAAGTCAACCCCATGAGACTCCAATATCCTCATGTTGTGTAGTCTGTCCCTGCACCGATCAATGAAGTCCTGGGGATCCTCATGTCGCTCACCCCCAAAGATAGAAGGATGTAGTAGTTTCTGCGAATCAGCAGCTGCAGTTGGCCTGGGCTCAGGTGTAGCTGCTGCCACTGGCTGGGCTCCACCCACGGTTAGTGCACCCTGGGTATGATATACAGCAACTGCCTGCCCATGAGCCTATGCGGTAGGGGTCTGTGCTCCCCCGCCCGCCTGAGATGTGGCTGGGTCTGCCGGAAATAAACCGGCCTGAGTCATAGTGTCCATGAACCACAGCATATGACCCATGACATCCTGGAATCCGGTGCAGATGTGAAATCCGCAGGAGATGGCTCTACCAAAGGTACCTCACCATGTTCCTCAATAATGGGATTCTCTACTTGACCCACTGGCGGCATAACTAGAACAGTCCTGGGACATCCTCGTCCTCTACCACCGGCTGGAGCCCTCTATCGGCCTCGGCCTCTAGAAACTGGGGGAGTAGGTCTTGCATGGTCTAGAACCTCATTAGAGTGTGTTCTCACAATCTGTGAGAGAATAAGAGAAAGATATTTAATACTACAGCAATTGCATAATGGAATATGAAAAAATATAGTTTCCTAACACCCTATAGTCTCTCGAAGATAAGTACAGACGTCTCTGTACTAATCCGCAAGACTCTATTAGGTCTACTCATAACTTGTGAGACCTATGTGACCCTAGTGCTTTGATACCATGTTGTCACGACCCAATTTCACCTATAGGTCGTGATAGCGCCCACCACTACAGCTAGGCAAGCCAATTAGTAATTTAAACCCATATTAAATTCTTTTTAAAATTAACCGAGAACTCTTCTTAATTGCAGGAATTTAGTAAATTAAAACAACCAAGAACAAAATTTAAATCCAAACATTCTACTAGTGTGTGTGCCAAGACCTGGTGTCACAAGTATATGAGCATCTAGTAGATTATACAAACTCCAAATACTGTCTGAAATAAAATAGACAGAATGCAAATACAAGAAGAGACATTGGTAGCTGCAGAACGTCTCAGAAAGGCAGCTCACCACTAAGCCTCTGGATAGCGTGGGTGTGCGATGATAGTTCCTCCACTAGTGCCTGTCTCAGATCCTGTACAAAAAGTGCAGCAAGTGTAGCATGAGTACGTAAACAACGTGCACACAGTAGGTATCAAGCCTAATCTCGAAGAGGTAGAGACGAGATGACCGACTTTGACACTCACTATGGGTCAATAATAATAATTGAAATAAAACTAGAACATCTAGATCAACATGATTCACAGAGTTAACGATAATTTATTTAACCAGCAGAAATAATTAAATTCCTTCAAATTTCCAAACACTTAATTAAATGCACAAACTGCAATTGAAATGCCAAGGTATCGTATAATTATCATTATTAGGCATGATTTCTGCCGAGGTCGTACGGCCCGATCCAGAGTGTCGTGTATACTATCGAGGGACGTGCGGCGCGATCCATAGATGCATCTATCCTGCCGAGGCGTTCGGCCCACTCCACAAGAAAGGAAGACATTTTTTTATGTACCTCCGGAAGAAGAGTATATTTATTATAAGATCAATTCGAGAGGATGAATAATTTCTTTAACAATTAATTAATTTAAACAGAAATTAAGCATATGATATTTTTACCTTTTAATAATCTCTCTAACAATTCACAATATATACCAAATAATTTAATTAAATAATGGATACAATTTACACAAGTAATTTATGCTTTGAGTCCTAAACTACCCGGACTTTAGCATTAATAGTTGCTACGCATGATCTCTCGTCACCTCGTGCGTACGTAGCCCCCACAATTAGCAAAAAATATTAATTTAATTACCTATGGGGAAATTTCCCCCTCAGAAGATTAGACAATAGACCTACCTCAACTTGCTCCAATTTAATCCACTAGAAGGCCTTTTCCACGATTATCCAACTCTGTCTGGCTCGAATCTAGCCAAAATAGTTCGATACAATCACTAAAAATTATAGGAATCAATTCCATAAGAAAATACTACATTTTTCAATAAAAATCCGAAATTAATTCAAAAATCATTTGTAGGGCCCACGTCTCGGAATCCGAAAAAAGTTATGAAATATGAACGCCCACTCAACTACGACTCTACCCATACCAAAATTACTAAATTCCGATAACAATTCAGCCCTCAAATCCTCAAATCTATCCAAGAGGGTTTTCAAACTTTTCCAACTTAATTCACCATTTAAATGATAAAAACAGTGATGGATTCGGGTAATTTAACCAATATTGAGTTAAGAACACTTACCCCGTTGTTTCCTCTGAAAATCTCCCAAATATCGCCTCAATCCGAGCTCCAAATCGATAAAAATGGAAAATGGGCCGAAGTCCCATTTCCAGAACTTAAACTCTCTGCCAAGTGATTTCTTCTACGCGATCGCGAATTTCCTCACGCGATCGCGTAGCACAAGTTTTCACTGCCTAGAAAATAACCCTATGCGATCGCAGCCCTATTCACGCGATCGCGTAGAACAAAGTCGCCTCTGCCCAATTTACACTACTCGATCGCAGACAAACTTACGCGATCGCGTATAAGGAAATCAGAAGAAAAATACCAGCAGCTATCAGCAATCTCCCAAAGGCCAAAAGTGATCTGTTAGCCGTCCGAAACTCACCCGAGTCCCTCGGGACCTCAACCAAATATACCAACAAGTCCCAAATCATCATACGAACTCATTCGAACCCTCAAATCATACCAAACAACGCTAAAACTATGAATCATCCTCCAATTCAAACTTAATGAAACTTAAGATTTCCAACTACTACATTCGGTACCGAAACCTATCAATTCAAGTCCGATTGACCTCAAATTTTGCACACAAGTCATAAATGACATAATGAAGCTATGAAAATTGTCGAAATTGGATTCCGACCCCGATATCAAAAAGTCAACACTCCGGTCAAACTTCCAAACTTAAATATCTATTTTAGCCATTTCAAGCCTATTTTAACTACGGACTTCCAAATAAAATTTCAAACACACTCCAAAGTCTAAAATCACAGAGCTATTGAAACCGTCAAATCCCGATTCTGGGGTCATTTTCTCAAAATGTTGACCGAAGTCAAACTTAGCATTTTAAGGCCAACTTAAGGAACCAAGTGTTTCTATTTCAACCCGAACACTCCCAAATCCCGAACCAACTATCCCCGCAAGTCATAATTTAATAAAAGCACATACCGGGAATTTTATTTAGGGGAACGGAGTTCTAAAAGTCAAAATGACCGGTTGGGTCATTACAGGCCCGGAGTCGATTTTTAACTTTTTAGAGGAAAATTTGGAAAATCTAAATTTATGCAATGTAATTAATTCCTTTAGCAATATTTGATATTATTAAGTCGTTTTTGAATAGATACGAGTGGTTTGGAGGCGAATTCTAGAGAAAAAGCTGTGATTGAGTATTAAGTGGCCTTCGGAGCAAGGTAAGTATTGTGTCTAACCCTGACTTGAGGGAATTAGGAACCTCAGATTATTTGTTATGTGAAATTCATGTGAGCAGCGTATATGTGAGGTGACGAGTACTTATGCACTGCCAATTTACCTGTTTTCCCTGTTTTCTTCCGTTTTTCTTATATTGTCTCTTTCCTTTGCCTAATTGTTACGTGTTTAGACTAGTGGTTTTAAATCGATCGTTCTTATCATGATTACGGATTCTCTGGTGATAATTGAGTATTTATTTCAAAGTTACGATTGATATTATGGAACCAAATATTGAAGTAAGGCTTGTACTTGTTATTCTATCTCCCTGTTGTTATTTATGCATTGCATTATGGTAAGGGAGATTGTTAATGCACGAAGGGTGATGTCGTACCATATTGTGAGTGTTAATGCACGAAGGGTGATGTCGTGCCATATTGTGTGTGTTAATGCACGAAGAGTGATACCGTGCCATATTGCGAGTGTAAAAGCATGAGGGTGATGCCGTGCCATGATATGAGAGTTAATGCACGAAAGGTGATACCGTGCCGTTTCTATTGATTTATATGGTGATATTGAGAGTAAAAGCACGAAGGGTGATGCCGTGCATTTTTCTTTCCTTTATTGTATTCGTTGTTTCTGTTTATTCATAGTATATTGGTTGTTCCAGTTATCATTCTGTTGTGGTTCTGTATCTCGTATTTTCCCCCAGCATGTTTTTCCTCTCCCGATGCTTCCTCTCTAGCTCTTCATTATTGTTATTTGTATATACACTGTTAAATTGTACAGGGTTATTTGTAGGTGCCTTGCCTTAGCCTCGTCACTACTTCGTCGAAGTTAGGCTCGACACTTACCAGTACATGGAGTCGGTTGTACTGATACTGCACTCTGCACTTTCTGTGTAGATTTTGGTACCGGCTCGGGTTGATCGAGATTTTGCTATTGGACCGCTATCCGGAGACTCAAGGTAGATCTGTCGGCGTCCACAGACCTTGAAGTCTCTGTCTATCTTTTTTGTTCTACTGTTTCTTTCATTCAGACAGTTGTATTTCTTTCAGACTATTACTTGTAGTAAATTCTAGAATGCTCGTGAATTGTGCCTCCAGATCCGGGTGGTAGTAATTAATACAGTATTTTATATTATTCCGCACTTATTATATTTTATCTTAGCTAATTATTGTTATTTACTTAATGGAAATAAGGATTTGGTTTAATGATTCTCTAACGTTGGCTTGCCTAGCAAGGAAAATGTTAGGCGCCATCACGGTCCCGAATGTGAGAATTTCGGGTCGTGACAAGAATTCATATTATTAAAAAAAAAATGAAAAACCGATATTCCAACAATAGCTAAGGCAGTTCAAACTAAACGTGATCCTTCATTATAGGAAAAAAGAAGAAGCGGTCCAACGTGTTCTTGTCCATCTTAGATTATATTGGTATGGTCGTTTCTATGAAAATTTGACCCTAAATATAAGATAACTCTTGGAATGCCGTGAAACTTTAGTCGTAAGTATAGCCTTATAGGACAAGTATATTATATTTAAAATCCTAAATATTAGGTATTTTTACATAGTTCAAGTAAGGAAGGTTTTAATACCTAATTGATCAAAAAGTCAATATTAGAAATATAATTAAATTACAAATTTGACCAATGTGAAATCTATTTTTAAAGGGTAAAAAAGGCAAACAACATTTCGCTAAACACTTTCGTGCTTTTAATATAGTACTAGTATCTATGAACGTGCGTTGCACGTTAATAATGACACGTGATGATTTAAACATTTATTTATATGAATGAACAATAAAATTTAATTAATGAAATTTTTTTTATGTATAATAATACAACAATCATCTAAATGTCTGAAAAATATTATTACATTAGCATAATACATGGATTTAAAATAAAAGGACATCATCAAAACTTACACAAATGATCAATTTTATCATATTAGTTAGATAATTACATATTATGGTTTAAAAGTATTTAATGTGATGGCATCTTAACGAACACTTCTTTGTGGATAATATTTTTTTGTGGTTGTTTCCTCCTAATGCTTTGGTTACTCTGCCTTAACCAAAACTCTTGCTGTCGATCTTGATATCCCTCTTGAAAGTGCAACATACAGTTGTTCGTGCAAGAAAACATATTGCGATAAATATAGTCTATTATTTAGGATATTTGTCCTTGTGCTTTATTTGTTATATTTGCAAAACATAAACATACTAAACATTATTTTTCACACAAATTTAAAAGGATATACCTTAGCTTCGGAAGACAAAAGTTGAATTCAGGGATAGTAATATACTTAGAAGCACATTGACCAGTATCATAATTTTTGCATATATAAGGTTGTTGTCAAAACTTCTATACCATCTGTGTGCTATTACATAAGCTATTCGGCGTATCTAAGTTTTTCAGTAGCATGACGTACATTTGTTTTTCAAAATTAACCTATATACAATGGAAGATCAATTTTAACTTAGTCTATTATATATACGGTGTCACTAACATACGTAAGAAATAATAAATTTGACAACAAATAAATATGGTAGAAGGCCGGTATGAAAGTATTTTTAAGTATTTATCTTGGTAGTAATTATTGGTATCATTTTCTGCTGAGTCAAAAACTGAAAAATATTTTATTTTTACTATAAAATTTTGCAATCAACCTTTTATTTAGTTGATCAACATATTCATTTCTGCTAGCTAAGATATATTTTTAATTCTATCATGCGATTTGCACAAATTGTATTTTAATCTAATGATAGAAATATTTCTCTTATTAAATGCACTACTATTACCATTTGAATTGATAACCAAGTGTTCAAGAAAAAATAAATCATCTTTTATTGGATGCTCTTATTCGTTTCCGATACGAAGCAAGAAGACACTGAATACTCGATCTGTTCTTACTTTATATTTCTTGTCAGTTGAATCTTTTTCATTTGAGGCTAGAAGTATAACCTTATCAAGCTAGCTTTTACAGTCTTTGTTTTTGTCAATTTTGGAACTACTGGTAGTACTTGATAGAAATCACCTCCCAAACCATTAATTTTCCACCAAATGGTTTATTAATATCAAGTATATCTCTAGAACTCCATTTGACACTTAGTCATAAGTGTTTCATTCCATATTATTAATTATTTTTCCTTATAAATTTATCATCATTGCTTTGCTTTGATATATTTGTGATGGTTATTTAAGTTGTTTGAAGAGTTATATCAAATTTAAAGTGAGTGACTTCACAATAAAATCACTGTTGGTACACCACTTGCTATTATTGCTAACAGTGTCATGCCTCTTGATATGATATTTGCAAGTAATGCATGACATAGAAATATTATTTCAATTCTGTCGGAGGTATCTACAAAGAATAATTCCGTTATAGCATAGTCAACTCTTTATAATATAGTTTTGAAAGCTTGTTCTTGTTTTGGATTTAGTTTTGGTTGTATTTCCTCAGACACTTGTATAGCATTTTGATTCTTAATAGTATATTAACCTTTTTACTATTATTCTAACGCTCTTTTTATGGAATAAGTTTATGTACCCTAAGGTTTTTTTTAACTTGAATAAGAATTTTACTCATATAATGAAGTTAAAAAATAATTTAATTGGATTCTTTTGCTAAATAATTAATTAAAAGATTTAATTATTTTATTTTAACATAAAAATATTTTACGCTATGTTGATTCAGATCTTAATATTAGTCCATCTCTTGTTTTGAATATTTAATCTTAAAATTAATTTTATCCACCATAAATTTTATTTTTAAAGAGTAAAAGATTGATATGACATTTCACTTTTAGATCTTTATTTCTGTAGAATTATTAGTGGTATTGACTCCTACCAGCCATTTTTTTCTCTTTCTCACACATTTATATTCTTAAATATCTTTTAGTTGTTGTTTATGTCACGACCCAAAATCCCACCACAGGCGTCATGATGATACTTAGTTTCTAATACTAAGTAAGCCAATTATAATTACAATTCAAGCCAATATTTTTTTATAGAATCCAACAGCGGAAATAATTACAAACAACCTCCCAAGATTGGTAATACTGAGTCACGAACTCTAACTGAATACATGAAATTATCTCAAGGATCGAATACTCAATACTGTTTAAATAATGATTAACAGTACAATATAATGGAAAGACTCCAAGGGACTGCGATGACCAAGCAACTCTACCTTGAGTCCTTGCGATCACGCTTTAACTCTATCCGAGTCCGATATCTCCAATACCCGGTCTCTGCACAAAAATATGCAGAAGTGTTGTATGAGTACACCACAGTCGGTACCCAGTACGTATCAAGACTAACCTTGATGGAGTAGTGACGAGGTACAGTCAAGACACTCACTAGTCTAATAACCTATGCAATATAGTATACAAAAATAATAGAAAAACAAATAGAAGTGATAGCAATAATAATCAACTAGTGATGTAACAGCAAGGCAGCAAGAACTCTATAAATATTTATCAAATAGGTAATGAACACAAGTACAACCAATAATCAAGTCCTTCAAAATATACATCTTTCATCTATAAGTTTTTCAATAGAAATCTCTAGAATATAATCCTTTCTAATAAATATATTTCGAACATACTTATTTCAATTAAATATCCTTCAAATATAATTCTTTCAAATAAATATCTTTCGAATATAATTCTTCCAAATACTATCCTTCAAATATAATTCTTTCAAATAAATGTCTTTCGAATATAATTCTTTCAAATAATATTTTGAATAATCCTTTCAAATAAAAGTCACATTGTGACACCTCATCTCATAATCATAAAATACGATAAAAGTCACATTGTGACACCTCATCTCATAATCATAAAATACGAGTCTCAGCTCACTTTCATATTTTTGTGGCACTTCGTGCCAATATCTCTATCACAATCGCACAGACAACTCATGTGCTAATATCATCATCATATTTTCTCCGGCACCTCGTGCCCACATTTTATATCTGTTGCGGCGTGCAACCCGATCTCATATAACACTTCTGCATATCTCAAATAGGTAATGAACACAAGTACAACCAATAATCAAGTCCTTCAAAATATACATCTTTCATCTATAAGTTTTTCAATAGAAATCTCTAGAATATAGTCATTTCCAATAAATATATTTCGAACATACTTCTTTCAATTAAATATCCTTCAAATATAATTCTTTTAAATAAATATCTTTCGAATATAATTCTTTCAAATAATATCCTTCAAATATAATTCTTTCAAATAAATGTCTTTCGAATATAATTCTTTTAAATAATATTTTGAATATAATCCTTCCAAATAAAAGTCATCTTGTGACACCTCATCTCATAATCATAAAATATGGGTCTCAGCCCACTTTCATATTTCTGCGGCACCTCGTGCAAATATCTCTATCACAATCGCACGGACAACTTACGTGCCAATATCATCATCATATTTTTTCTGGCACCTCGTGCCCACATTTCATATCTATTGCGGCGTGCAACCCGATCCCATATAACATTAATCATACCTGTTGCAGCGTGCAACCCGATCCCATATAACATAATCCGCCTGGCAATAGCCACAGGCTCCCAATTTCAACATAGATCAAGCTATTATCAGGTTTACCGAAACAACAAGACAAGTTAAACAAGATATAAAATAAACACAAGGAAAATCACAACATCACATGAAAATTACCAACGCAATAACCCCACAAAATTACATAAAAATTACCAACACAATAACTCCACATCATCACATATTATCTCTCCTATAACCACCTTTATCACTCCTATCATAGCCTCCCTTATCCCTCCACCCTGACAATATTAATAGCCACCCTTATCGCTCCTATGGCCACCCTTATCGCTCCGTATAATAGCCACCCTTATCACTCCGCCCAGACAATATCCCAACACACATAACCATAGTGAAATGCCACCCTTATACCCACATAATCTCAACCGTAAAATGCCAACCTTATATCCTCGTAATAATAACTCAAATCACACAACAATATATACGGAATATTATCACGACAATACAACACAATCAATTCCTATCACAATTTGCCCAACAACCACAACCAATTCCAATGATATAGTAAAATCAATAAATTTCTCAAAAATAGCCAAGGCTCCACACAATGTATATAAAACCTCAAAACAACAAGGAAGGAAAATTAACTCAGCATGACACAACACCTTCTTTAGTCCAAAATTTTGAAAAATATATTAGTACCTCAATTTAAACTTATTTAATAAATTATTTGCATACGAAAATCCATAATATAATTATTTCCAGGAAATATCAAATCAAAAAACACACGAAATTCTCATAAAATTTCAAGTCGCAATCACACTAAATTATCATATAAATACAAACTCAACATACAAAGAATGAGGTATGACAAATCAAGGATTTACTAAATTTCCATAATTTTCCAATTTAATACATAAGGGTGTCTATAAATTTTTAACCGATATAGTTTGAACATATAAACCAAGTACATACTCGTCACCTCCCGTACATAGTTTTTCAATCACACAATTTCCACATAAGACTCAATGCCTAGGAGAAATTCCCCCACAAAAGGTTAGGCAAGATACTTACCTTTTTGAAGTTAGTCTGATATTCCAAAATTGCCTTCTTGCTTGAATTGACCTCTGGACAGCTCAAATCTATCCAAATTAATTCAATTCAGTCAATACTAATTATAGGATTAATTCCATATGAAAATTCTAATTTTCCAATAAAATTCAAAATTTAACTCAAAAATCGCCCTCAGGGTCCACGTCTCGGAATCCGACGAAACTCATAAAATTCGACAACCATTCAATTACGAGTCCACCCATACCAATTATATTAAATTCCGATAACAACTCGACCTCCAAATCTAAAATTTTCTTTCTTGAAACGTTTTGCAAAAATTATGATTTCTTCCATTTAAATCCGAAATAAATGATGAATATAACCATGGGTTTCTGAAATATAATCACTTTTGGATATAGGACACTTACCCAAGTCGAAGTCGGAAGAAATCCTTAAAATCGCCCAAGAACCCTGCTCCAAAAATCCAAAAACGAAAATGGAGGAAATAACCTTTTTTGGTCCTTAAGTTTCTGTCCATCCGTCACTAAAAGCCCATTTTCCGTCACTAAAAGTCCATTTTTCGTCACTAAAAGTCCACACTAGAACTTGCTTGCACCAGCAATTATTTGTTTCACTCAAAAGGCTCTAACTCCATCATACGAACTCGGAATTCGAAGATTCTTTTTCTTATGAGTCACAAATAATAATACAAACCTAGTCATTTAATCGAAACTCAATTCAGAGCTTATTTGCTCAATATGATACCAATTTCGCTCGTTAAGCAATTAACTCATGTTTCGTGCTAAAAAATCCAATCGCGACTTGATGAAATTAGACCAAAATTTCTAGATCACTCCTATAATTCATTATCAAAATCTCAAAAGTCTCAAAATCGAATTTCAATATTTAGAACTAAAAATGGACCTTTGGATCATTACATGCTTATGTTGAAAACATTAAACTCTTCCAAAACTCTTCTCCGATAGCCTGTAGTATATCCACAATAACTTCTTGTACTCAACCCCAACGACCAAACGGTTTATATTTCTATAAACTAGATACAAAGGGCTACAACTTTCATGATTTGCTCATGGCCCAAATCCTTATAGATTGTGAGATATAAGCTCCCAAAATCAGCCCTGTACAGTAGAAATTTCTGGCGATGCACACTGTTGTAGCCAAAATCTGCAGTACCAGCTTCAGTCAATCGACCATAACTTTTGGTACAAATATCCGAATAATGAATTATTTATTAATATAGAAATTAGAATAAAAGGGCTACAACTTTCATGTTTTGATAATTTCCAGATTCCTTATAGATTTTGCGATATAAGCTTCCAAAGTCAGCTGTGTGCATCAGAAATTTCGCACACTGCTGTAAAAAAAACCAACAGTTAAAAATGATCCAAAACTCACCCGAGGCCCTCGGGACCTCAACCCAATACACCAAAAAGTTCTAAAATATCATACGAACTTAATTGAAACCTTAAATTACATAAAACAACGTTAAAACCACGAATCATATCCCAATTCAAGCTTAAGGAACTTAAGAATTTCCAACTTCTACATTCGATGCTGAAACCTATCAAATCAATTCTGATTGACCTCAAATTTTGCACACAAGTCATAAATGACATAACGGATATATAAAAAAATTCAGAATTGGATTCTGACTCCGATATCAAAAAGTCAACTCCCCGGTCAAACTTTCCAAAAATTTAACTTTCGCCATTTCAAGCAAAATTTCACCAGGGACTTCCAAAAATATTTCTGGACACGTTTCTAAGTCCAAAATTACCATACGGATCTATTGAAATCATCAAAATTCTATTTCGGGGTCGTTTACACACAATTCACTATCCGGTCAATTATTTCAACTTAAGCTTCCAAAACAAGAATTGTTCTTTCAATTAAATCCCGAATCATTCGAAAACCAAACTTGACAACCCTTGCAAGTCATAATATACATTTCAAAGCTGCTCGATACCTTAAGCCACCGAACGGAATGTAAATTCTTAAAACGACAAGTCGGGTCGTTACAGTTTAATAATTGGGTATTTTTTAATATTACTCGAAAAATTGATAAAAATATTATTTGAGTAGAAAATAGTTCAAATATAATATAAAAATATATTATGGTGGGGGTATTTTTTCTCAATTTTAACTCTTTATTCAGTTTATTTAATATTACTTTTAAGATTTTTGGTATTGGACATTATGGAGTGGTAATGTATTGCCAATAAAAAGGATTCTGATAAAATTGATTTTATTAAACTTTACTATATATTTTTAATAAGAATTTAATAGATAAATTTTATTAATTTTTAAATATTAAATATTAAAAATTAGCATAGAAGGCATTATACTCCAAAAAATAAGTTATTGCAGTTATGCCCTTTACCTATGAGTTCTTCTGTTTAATATTTTAGGGCTATTTTGGTATATTAATGTTATATCTATGCTTTTATAATAATAGAGGGTCTCATTTTTCTAAATGAATTTTGACAATATAATACATTCTCATAGTAAGAGGACATTATAATACGTTTTCGAATTAAATTAGTAATATAAATTTTTAAGAAGTATATCCTAAAAGTAATAGGATTACATGACTAAAGATATTTACTTGTTCAATTTTATATGAATTAGACAACCCGAAAGTAATTATACTAATAGGATTCCTAAAGGTAATCATGTAGGTTTCCTAACGTGTAGTGTTATGTCCTAAAACTAATAGGATTATAAGGCTAATATCTAGAATTCCAGTTATGTCCTTTTATTATGAGTTATTATGCTTAATATTATAAGGTTATTTTTGTAAACCAACATTGTATTCATGCTTTTATATATATATATATATATATATATATATATATATATATATATAGTCAAAACCTAATTGAAGATATCATTATTTATAGAAATTAGAATAAGTGTGTCATATGTAAGCATGTAATTATTTCATGCCACTCAATTTCTGATAATTTTACTAAACAATGACAAAGAAATTTTTTTATGAAAAAATGTAAAATTTAAAAATACATAAGCAAATTATTTGTTTTTATTTTATTTTTTGCTTTTAATGATGTTTAGTTATTTCAAGTGTCAAATTCTTTTTGAAGAAGTTGAATATATAATGAATTGTACAAGGGAATCAATAAAAATATATATAGCTTTGCTAAAGAATAAAATAAACACACTGTGGAAGGATTTGCTTAATAACAACGGTGTACGGAGTACAGGGAAGGAGGTATCCAACCGTGAATTTAGTGTTAATTTCTTGATTTTCTATAATGGAAGTTACATTATAGAAAACACAAATAAGAAGTATTATTGTTTAACCCAAAATTAGATTTTTGGGTCAAAACAACTAAATTTATATTATATGACACTAATAATTGATTTGATTCACTTTTTCAAATAAGAACAATATAAAATTGAACAAACATAGAGCATAATAGTAAATCTCTTGTATCACTTGGATCTTGAATTGCCAGCAATAAAATTATATGATTGCCAGAGCAATCAAGTAATATTTCAAATGGGATACAATAGGAGAACAAGGAATTAAACAGTACTCCTAATCGTAACTCTTTATCTCATTTAGTGCCTTCATGTTATGATCATTAATTGCATTTATTGTCCGTTACATCATTGAATGTAACTGATTATGTAATAATTTGCAAATCCCCTTTTATCCGGGATTAGCTGATTCTATTCACATTCGTATCTATGAGTGATTATTCATATCGGACTTGGTGCAGTTCCGTTATAATCAATTCTGGAACTAGTAGATACGGTGCTAATATGTTTAGTGTCGAGTGTTCTTTATATTTTATCGACGCCATTCTTAACTTATTTCGTAACTTACTTGACACATGTTGAGATTTAATTGGTTAATGTGGTGAGTCTATTTTTTACCAGTACTACTATACGTCAATAGAGCTGTCAATATGGGCGGGGCCAGGCTAGCCGAGCCCACTTGGGCTTAGGCAATTGACGGGTTGGGCTAGCCCATCATTTTAATGGACCTTATAATGGTCAGTCCACCCCAGTTCTATGTGGACTGCGGGCCCTCACGGGTCAGCCCATCATTTTTTAAAATATAATTTTATATTTTTTCTTTAAATTCTAACCTAAAAAAAAATTAAAAGTAAAAAAATCTTATTGGAAAAATTTTACAAAACTTATTAACTTTTTATACTGTTCTAATATATCACAATAAACACTAAAAAAGTAAAAGACAAGACTATATTTCATTCACTAAAAGTCAAAACTCAAAACAAACTATTCAAGAGAACGTCCATGAAGCTTATGGGATATCCAACACATCATCTTCATCAAACACATTTGAATCCGCTTGTGAGAAAGTTGTCTTAACATTTTCACTTTCATCTACATCTACAATTCATATGCAATATTAATTAGTTAAATATTAAGAATAATTAAATTTTAAAAACTAATTAACGTTTTAAGACTCTGATCTTTTAATATGATGAGCTTAATAAACTTTAAGCTTGGGATACTCTTCTTGTTACTTTTAGTGTCATATATTTTTTATATTTTTAATACATATTTTTATAAACCCGGCCGGCCCAGCCCAGCCTCAGTCAAGCCTCACGGGCCACGGGCTTACTCGGGCCGGGCTTAAAAGCCTCATTTAAAATGGGTTCCAAAAATTCTAGCCCAACTCTGTTAAATTACGGGCTGGGCTGACCCAATGGGCCAAGCCCACATTGACGGCTCAATATATGTAGTGCGAGTTTTATGCTTAAAAATACTACTCTCGTCAATTCAATTTATATGATGAAGTTTGATTCATAATGAAATTTAAAAAAGAAAGGAGATTGTAAACTTATGATTTAAACATGTTATAGTTTGTGTGGTTATAAAACTTTTAAAACTTGTTGAATTAAATAATCGAAAAAGGGCCAAACTGCCCCTAATGTATCAACTCCAGTCTAAAACTGCCCCTCGTTAACCTATTTTGTTAAGAATGACCCTACCGTTAAAAATCTAGTATAATTGTGCCCTTAGTTCTAACGGTTGACTTATGATTTAATTTAATATTTTATTAATTCCACGTGGTTAATTCTGACTGGCCATTAAATAAGGCACACCCCAAACCGGATTTTACCTCACCCATAACCCATCCAGACCGACCGACCCACTGAATATTATTTTACCCCCAAAATACCCGATTGTTAGTTCATTGACCACCCAGCTCGTCTACGCTAAGCAAAAAAGGGCAAATGGTCGGCGATTTTGGAGTTTGACATCTTGGGATTTTCTGCTACTTCAAGTTGCTCTTTAAAGTTAAAGTTTTCTCTTCATTCAAGTAAGACTTTATTGCTAATCTCGTGCTGCTTAGGGTTTTTTGAATCTTTCATCTTGTGTTGCTTTTAATGTTCTATGATGTTTAAGTTGTGTCTTCAATGTTAGTAGATATCTTTATATAGTAATTTTTTATTGCATGTGATCCCGCTTAGATTAATGTCGTCTGAACTTAGGGTTTTAATTTGGTAACATCTAGTTTATTTATTCATATGGGATTGTCTTTTTATTTTGTCGATTCCAGTTGTTTATTCAAAGCTTTTGTCGTTGTTTACTAAATTTTCAATTGCATGTGGTCCCTTCCCTTTTTGTGTTGGTCTGGACTTAGGGGTTCAATTATTGTTGATGCCTTTTTTTTTTAATTCATATGGGGTCTACTTGTTTGTCGATTCTACTCGTTTATTCAAAGCTTTTACCTTTGTTTACTGAATTATTGATTGCATGTGGTCCCTTCCCTTTTTTGTGTTGGTCTAGACTTAGGGGTTCAATGGTTGATGATATCTGGTATTTTTATTCATGTTGGGTCTGCTTGTTTGTTGATTTCGGTTGTTTATTCACTGATTTTGCTTTTGTTTACTTTGTTTTGGCCATATGTGATCCATGTCCCTTTATTGGTAGATACCCTCTTTAACTCCCTGTCCATTTATTAGTAGATGCCCTCTTTAACTTTTCTCTTTATATATTACTGATGGGTCCCTTTTCTTGTTTCTTTTATGACATACATTTGTTTTCTTTGAAGAATGATTGAGAAGGTTGATTTGGTCTTTAATCATGGGGGCAAGTGGGTGTTGGAACCTCAAGTGGTGTATCTTAAAAAAGGAAGCATGTATTGATAGGCTATGATGTAGATTTGTTGTCTTATATACATATTTTATCACGGCCCAAAATCCTAACTTGTCGTGATGACATCTATCTCGATACTAGGCAAGCCGACAACCTCAATAAACCACAATTTCTTTTAAGTTTGAAAATATAATATTTAAACACAATCCACAAGTCTCGCAAATACCGATACACACACTCCCAAAACGTGGTGTCACTGAGTACATGAGCATCTATACATTACAAGTCTGGAAAATATAGTCTATAATAATCTGAGACCAAATACAATAAATAAAAGGATAGGGAAGGAGAGACAAGGTCTGCGAAATATGGTAGCTACCTCTGAATCTCCAGAAAATTGACTGTGTGAAAGAATCAACACCCATTGTATCCGGGATCACCTAGATCTGCACACGAAATGCAGGGTGTAGTATTGTAACGATCTGGCCAGTCGTTTTGAGTATTATAACCCCATTTCTCTATTTACTGCTCAATTTATACTTTGCATTTATTTTATAACTTACCGGGTTAGTTGGTTCGGGTCCAGAAGGAATATGGAGTGAAACGAGATACTTAGTCTCATAATTAAATATTTAAGTTAGAAAAGTTGACCGGATGTGGACTGAGGTGTAAACGACCTCGGATCTGAATTTTTATGATTCCAATAGCTCTGTATGGTGATTTTGGCCTTAGGAGCGTGTCCGATAATGTTTTTGGAGGTCTGTAGAGGAATTAGGCTTGAAATGCCGAAAGTTAAATTTTTGGGAAGTTTGACCGGGGGGTTGACTTTTTGATATCGGGGTCGAAATCCGATTCTAAAAATTTTAATAGGTCTATTATGTCATTTATGTCTTGTGTGCAAAATTTAATGTCAATCGGACATGATTTGATAGGTTTCGGCGTTATTTGTAGAAATGAAAAGTTTCAAAGTTCATTAGGCTTGAATCTATGTGTGATTCGTATTTTTATTGTTGTTGGATGTGATTTGAAGACTCAACTAAGTTCGTATGATATTTTAGGACTTGTTGGTATATTTGGTTGAGGTCCTGAGGGCCTCGGGTGAGTTTCGGATGGTTAACGGATCAAAAAGTGGACTAAAATAGCTGCTGCAATTTCCTTCTCCTAGAATCGAACCCAGGATCGAAGCCACGATCGAAGGCAGGGTTGAGGGCCATGATCAAGCCCAGATCGAATGGCAGGATCGAAGGCCAGGGTCGAGGGCCATGATCGAGGGCCAGGATCGAGGGTCAGAATCGAGGCCCAGGATCGAGGAACGCGATCAAGGCCAAGATCGAGGCAGTATCGAGGGCTGTCTGGGCAGAATTATAAAGCAGGGGACTTCGTCCTATTCGCCATTTTTGACAAATTGGAGCTTGAGGAGAGGCGATTTCTGATAGATTTTCAAGGAAACTTGAGGTAAGTCCCTTGTGATCATTTCTACTACATAATATTGAATTATCATCGAATAATCCGACAAGATTACATATTTTTGAGGTGTAAATCGGAGATTTGAACTTAGAAATTTAGAAATAAGATTTTATGATTTGTAGGTCGAGTTGAGGTCGGATTTTGGTATAATTAGTATGGGTAGACTCGTGGTTGAATGGGCTTTCGGATTTTGTAACTTTTGTCGGGTTCCGAGACGTGATTTTTGAGCTAAATTTCGGATTTTATGAATAAATTTATATTTTCATATGGAATTAATTCCAATAAATTTTATCGATTGAAACGAATTATTTATGATTAGATTCGAGGCATTCGGAGGCCGATTTGCGAGGCAAAGGCATAACAGAGTAAAGAATTTCACGTTTTGAGGTAAGTAACAGTTATAAATATGGTCTTGCGGGTATGAATCCCCGGATTTTTGTGTCATGTGATTATTTTGGGAGGTGACGTACATGCTAGGTGACGGGCGTGTGGGCGTGCACCGAAGGGATTGTGACTTGGTCCATCCCGTGAAACTATGAAGTTGAATAACGTGTTGTTAGCTATATGCTCTCTTTGTGTTGAAGAAATTTGACTGTAAATCAGGTTAAAAATCATGCTTAGGCTATGTGATAGTATTGTTGGGACCCACAGAGGTCGCGTACTTGTTGAATTATTTGCTAATTGGTATCTTGTACTCAGTCATGATTTTACTTATACACCACACCTCAGTCTTTCTTGATATTTGTTGATTCACTATGTTATCTTTGTTTGGGCTGATCTTTGTGATTTCCGAAGCCCGAGAGACTAGAGAGGTTGAGGACTGAGTAAGGCCGAGGGCCTGTTGGTGAGGTAAGGATATTATGGCACGTGAGTTGTCCGTGCAGGATATTATAGCACGTGAGTTGTCCGTGCAGATTATGACGCTTGGGCTGTAGGAGCCCCTCCGGAGTCTGCACACCCCCAGTGAGTTCGAGTACCCATTGAGTGTAAGTGCTGAGGGCTGAGAGCCGAGTGGTTGAGCTGTTGTGACGAGCTGAGTGACTGTTGCATGAGAGGCTGTACTTGCTTTTCATTTGTTGTTGCATTTAGTTTCTATCTATCATTATTGTGAAATTCTCTGAAATATTCTATATCCAGATTACATGAACATGAACTGTATAAAATTGATTTGACTTAAACTGTTGGATTTGAAAGCATGTCTATCCTTTGCTGGAATTACTGAAAGTGAACTATAACTGTGTAGCTCGTCACTATCTTCAGTTCCTTAGTTATTATTGTTACTTACTGAGTTGGTTGTACTCATACTACACCCTACACTTCGTGTGCAGATCCAGGTGTTCCCGGACATAACGGGTGTTCATTCTTTCGTGTAGTTGATTTTTTTTTCGGAGATTCTGAGGTAGTTGTCGTGTTTCGCAGACGTTGTCTCTCCTTACCTATCTCCTTGTTTACCGTATTTGGTCTCAGACTATCATAAACCATATTTTCCAAACTTGTAATCATATTAGATGCTCATGTACTCAGTGACACCAGGTTTTGGGAGTATTTATTTTTGTACTTGTGAGATTTCTTCCGCTGAATTTAATCATTCTCTTTTCAAATTTAAAAGAATACGTGGTTTATTGAGATTGTCAGCTTGCCTAGTATTGAGATAGGCGCTATCATGACGGGTGAGATTTTGGGTCGTGACAAGTATGAGTACAACCAACTCAATAAGTAACAATAATAAATAAAGAACTGAAAGTAGTGACGAGCTTCTCAGCTAAGTCCAAATACAGTACTTTCCAATATAAAAGAGTAGACATACTCTCAAGTTCAACATTTAAGATTTCACTGAAATATCATATCAAGTTTCACCGAAACAGAAAATAATGTTTTTCCGAAATTTCCAAAAAATAGTGATATATGACAACTGAAATGCAGCAAATAATGAAATCAATGCATCCTCTCAGAGTAACAGTCACTCAGTCCTCTCATTCACTCCAACCTCACAGTCACTCTTTCCTCACAGTCGCTCATTCCTCACAGTCACTCATCACTCGGCACTCGCACTCGACACTCGCATTCAGTAGGTACCTGCACTCACTAGGGGTGTGTACAGACTCCGGAAGGGCTCCTTCAGCCCAAGCTCTATATTCAATCCAATCATGGAATAAATCAATGAAACATGTTGTGGCGTACAACCCAATCCATAAATATCCTCACAATTAGGCCCTCGGCCTCACTCAGTCATCAACCTCTCCAGTCTCTCGGGCTCTCAGAAATCATGATAAGCAGCCCAACAACAATGATATGATGCATCAATAATGAATAAGAGAGACTGAGGTAAAAATGAGCAAATAGAACTGTGACTGAGTGCAAAACAACAATTTAGCAAATAATTTCACAAGTACACAACCTATGTGGGTCCTGATAGTGTAAACATATGATTTAAACATGATTCATAGATCAATTTCTCTAATACGGGAAAAAATGTACGGATATGAAAAGATTTTTCAACTACATAGTTCCATGGAATTGACCAAGTCATAATTCCTACGGTGCATACCCATAGCCGTCACCTAGCATGTGCGTCACCTCAAAACCAATCACATAATACATATTCCGGGGTTTCATACCCTCAGGACCAAATTTAGAACTGTTACTTACCTCAAGCCGTGTAATTCTTTATTCTGTAATGTCTTTTCCTCATGAATTGACCTCCAAACGCCTCGAATCTAGCCACAACCACGAGTCTAACCATATCAATTTTACCAAAATCCGACCACAACTCGACCCTCAAATCTTCAATTTAAACCAAGAGGATTTTTTAAATCTTCCAACTTAATTCACTAATTAAATGTCAAAAATAACCATGGATTCGGGTAATTTAACCAATATTGAGTTAGGAACACTTACCCCGTTGTTTTCCTTGAAAATCTCCCAAAATTTCTCTCTCTCCGAGCTCCAAATCAGTAAAAATGGAAAACGAGAACTTAAATTCTCTACCCAGTCATTTGCTTTATGTGATCGCGGACAACCACACGCGATCGCGAAACATAAATTTTCACTGTCCAGATTTAACCCTACGCGATCGCGAACTTTTCCATGCGATCGCAAAGCTCACTCTCACAGGCCTACACGATCGTGGACTTGTCCACGCGATCGTGAAGAACAAAACACATGACCTCTACTTCTGCTCCACTTACTCTAAGCGAACGCGACCTCCTTCACGCATTCGCGAATAACAAACTCGCACAGCTACGCGATCACGAAGAACAAAATCATCATTGCCTCAAACAAGCCTACGCGATCGCGGACATTCTCATGCGATCGCATAAAAGAAAACCAGTGATAGAAATTGATCCGTTAACCATCCGAAACTCACCCGAGGCCTCGGGACCTCAACCAAATACACCAACATATCCTAAAGCATCATACGAATGTAGTCGGACCCTCAAATTATCTCAAACAATGCTAAAACCATGAATCATACCCCAATTCAAGCCTAATAAACTTTGAAATTTCAAGTTTCCACAAACGACACCGGAACCTATCAAATCAAGTCCGATTGACCTCATATTTTGCACACAAGTCATAAATGACATAACGGACCTATTAAAAGTTTTCAAAATCAGATTTTGACCCCGATATTAAAAAGTCAACCCCCCGGTCAAACTTCCCAAAAATTCGACTTTCGCCATTTCAAGCCTAATTATACTATGGACCTCCAAATAATTTTTCGGACACGCTCCTAAGTCCAAAATCACCATACATAGCTATTGGAATCAGCAGAATTAAATTCTGAGGTCGTTTATACATAAGTCAATATCCGATCAACTTTTCCAACTTAAGTTTTTAATTAAGAGACTAAGTGTCTTATTTCACTCCGAAATCCTTTCGGACCCAAATCACCTAACTCGGTAAGTCATAAAATAACTGTAAAGCATAAATTAAACAGTAAATGAGGGAACGGAGTTATAATAATCAAAACAACCGGCCGGGTTATTACACATTTATTCTAAATACACTGAGAAGTTAGGTTTTAGTAAGGTGAAACAATTACTAGTAACATGCCCTGTCTGTAAGTGCTTTTTAATTGAGGGTGATGCAGACATTAGAATACCACAGTCTTTACTGTCAAACCAATTCAATGAGATTCAAATATTTTTTTGTAGATGAGGGTGAATTACATGTGTCGGCTCCTAGCATCACTCACCATGATGAACCTTATAACTTGACAATAGGAATAAAAGTTGGAACTGATTGTGATTCATTTGATGAGGAGGAAGCTAATGAAACTAACTCTAGTGCTTATGATAGTGAAGAGTTAGAACTATTTAGAAGAGAAAGGAACAAAGAAGTTAATGACACACTAGACAAGTATAAAAACTTGGAGAAGGGTATGAGTTTTAAAGACTTGGAAAAAGCTAAAAGAGTTATGGGGTACTATGTATTTGCTAATAGGAAAGGCCTTAAAGTTAAGAAGAGTGGCACTGGTAGAGTTAGATACAAATGTGATATTGGATGTCCTTTTATGTATTTTATATCCAAGGATAATAGAGATTAAGGATTTAAGATCAAGACTTTGAACATAAAACATGAATGTGGTCCAGCATTTCAGAATAGAAGAGCTACTCCCAATGCTTTAGCCCATTATTTCAAGAACAAAGTCCAAAATAATCCTAAGTACAAAATCAAAGACATGAGGGTGGACTTAGAGGATAGATTCAGACGTAATGTTAGCTATTCAAAGATGAAGACGGTTAAAAGAATGATCTTAGAGAAGTTGGAGGGTGACTACATTGATGACTATAATAGGTTAGAGGCCTATGCTCAAGAGCTGAGGGATAGTAACCCTGGTACATGTATGGTTTTAAACATATCAAAAAATGTTTTGGAAGAGGAAAAAAGGAGATTTCTTAAAATGTATATATGCTTTCAAGCTTTGAAAAGTGGATGGAAAGTAGGGTTGAGGCCTCTAATAGGTCTGGATGGCACATTTCTAACAGGAAAATGCAAAGGAATTTTACTGGTAGCTATGGTACAAGATTCTGCCAAACCCTTTTATCCACTTGCTTGGGCAGTGGTGGATAGAGAAACAAGTATAACTTGGAAGTGATTTATGGGGATGTTGAGATCTTCCTTAGAGTTGGGAGATGGTGAAGGAGTGACATTCATTTCAGACACGCAAAAGGTAATATCATTAACAACTTACATTATTTTTCACTGTTAGTTTACTTTAACTACTAAAAGACTCGCCTTCTTTATTTGTTTTGATTATTGCAGGGTTTGATTAATGATGTTGCAACTGTGGTTCCCAAGTCACATCATAGATGGTGTGTTAGGCACATAGAAGCTAACTGGAGCAAGAATTGGAGGGGTGTAGAGATGAAAAGGAGTGGTGGTGTACTTGGAGCTCTTATGATGAAGAATTCAAGGATCAATTGAGAACCGTAGGGATTATTTATGAACAGGCTGCTAAAGATCTAATTTGGTACCCTTTACAAAACTGGTGTATGGCTTATTTTGGCGCAACATGCAATAATTAGATGGTTGACAACAACTTCACATAATCATTTAACAAATGGATTCTAGAGGCAAGACACAAACCCATAGTCAAGATGTTGGAAGAGATTAGAGTCAAGGTAAATTACTATTTTAGTATTTTATGAAACTAACTGATTTTATGCATTATTATATCATTCTTTGATTATTGGTTTTCCCTTGTTTGAAAGGTAATAATGAAAATGTTAAAAGATCGTGAAGATGAGTGTAGGACTTGGAGTGATGAATTCAGTCTATATGCCAATTATTGGATGATTCCAGAGAAATTGCACAAGGGTATGAAGTTGATTTTAATGGTGACTTTGGTTATGAAGTGCAGAACATGGGACTTGACAGTAATTCCATGTCCCTGTGCAATTAAAGCTTTAATTGACAAGAAAGAAGAGCCATTGAATGAAGTGCATTGGTGGTACTCACAAGAAGCTTACATTGATGTGTATATGCATAAAATACAACCAGTTAGAGGTAAATGATTCTGGAAGGTAGAACCATATCATGCAATGGAGCCACCAGAAATAGTCAAAATGGTTGTTTAGACATATAAAATTTGTTGAATTAAATTATAAATTAATTTGGACTATATTTTTAATTCAAGATATATTAGTCCAAATAAATTTATTGGGCTAATATAATTAGATTAATTACTTAAGTCTAATAAATATTGAATGGACTAGCCTATTTAGTTGGACTATAAATGTTGAGCCCATTTTATTAGGCCCAATATGTCATCTTCCTAGAGGCCTATTGGTGCCATGTGTCAAATGACGTGGCACGCCAAGTCAAATGGAAGAGCCAATAAGATCATGCCATATGTCAAAATGACAAGGCATGCCAAGTCACATTAAAAGGCCAATGAAACCGCGCCACGTGTGTAAGTGACATGTTCTAGCCAATCAAATGCGGTCTTGTCACACTTCAATTTGATTGGTCGGAGAGAGTTTGTTCTTATCATAACTCTTCCCTCCTACAACTATAAATATGGGTCTTCATAAACTAGAAAAGAGATCAGAAGTTATAACAAGAAGCAAGAAAGAGCTCGTAGATTAAACGCTATAAATTCCTCCACAAGTTTCAAGCTTCAAGCAATCAAGTTCAAGTTCAAGCAATCGGGTTCAAGCTCAAGAACGAAAAACATATCAAGCTCAAGCTCAAGAACGAAGAACAAATCAAGTTCAAGTTCAAGAAATCAAGCTCAAGCTCAAGAACGAAGAACAAATCAAGATTCAAGGAGTATGATTTCAAATCAACGTTCTTGCTAGTTGAATTCAAGATCATCGTTCGTGGCAACAACTACATATTCAAGATCAAGCTCGAGGGCCCTTGAATTTATTTACTATTGGAAAGAAGAATCAAAGGATTCATAGAGATTGTACACTCAAATTATTTGAAATCAAATACTACGATTGTTGTAATATTTTTCGGTCTTGATTTTTTTTATCTTGACACAATTTATTGTCTACAAATTCTGGTATGTCCAGTGTGATGATCTCTACCTCTCATCTCAACTTTTCAATCACCAAAGTTCAAGAATATCGAAATGGTTTCACAGAATATCAACTCCAGATCAACTTCCATTAAGGCTGCTAATACCAAGTTCTATGCTAATGTGAAAAGTATACTCGATGTTACCTTTGAAAGATTTGAGTCAGTTACAAGGAGAAAAACAATCTCTTCAGGACAACAAGCACTCCAAGTGTCGTCCGTATCAACCCCTATTTTGGGATCTTCATCCTCAAAAGGAGTGAGATCTTCTGTAATCATGACGAGCACAAAACACACACTTAAATTGTGCTCGCTAGTCAAAGATAGTATAGTATAATATCGTATCCACATGGAATGGATTTAAAAAGTGTTCTCGTAGTTTGTAGCTAGATTATTATCTAGGAGGATAGTGTTATAGTATAATATATGGATCTGCACGGACAACTCGCGTGCTATAATATAATATCTCACAATCAGGCCCTTGGCCTCACTCGGTCATAAATCTCTCCAGTCTCTTGGGCTCTCAATGATCATGCAAATCAGCCCAAACAACAATAATATGATGCATCAATAATGAACAATAGAGACTAAGATAAAATCAACAAGTAAACTGTGACTGAGTACAAAATAATAATTTAGCAGATAATTCAACATGTGCACGACCTCTAAACTTAGTCGATGCCTCAAATTATATTGAACAACACTAAAACACGGATCGCACCCCAATTCAAGCCTATTCAAAACTAACAAATTCCAAATTCTACATTCAATGTTGAAATCTATCAAATCAAGTGTGATTGACCTCAAATTTTGTACACAAGTCATAAATGACATAATGGAGGTATTCCAATTTTCAGAATCGGATTCCATCCCCGATATAAAAAAGTCAACTCCCTGATCAAACTTCCAAACTTAAATTTCTATTTTAGCTATTTCAAGCCTAATTTAGCTACGGGCTTCCAAATAATTTTCCGGATACGCTCCTAAGTCCAAAATTACCATATGGAGCTATTGGAATCATCAAAACTCTATTCTGGGGTCGTTTACACATAATTCAACATCCGTCACTATTTTAACCTAAGCTTTAAACCTTGGAACTAAGTGTTCCAATTTATTCCAAAACCTCACCGGACCCGAACCAATCACCTGACGAGTCACATAACAACTGTAAAGCACAAATTGAGCAGTAGATGTGGAAATGGGGTATTAATACTCAAAACGAACGGCCGGGTCGTTATATTCTCCCTCACTTAAACATACGTTCGTCCTCGAATGTGCCAAAAGTTGTTTCCAAGCCATCACATCACTATTCCATCTTACCACGCACATATCTGTGGGTGATCCCATGCCACCCTATTCCATATAGGCCTGACAATACAACATAATTGAAGATCCATACTTTAACTTTACTCCGTAAAACATAGAACTCAAATTTCCAACATCCAGAATTCTTTTCAAGACACGAATATCACATCTACACACTGTATAAGTCTGAACAAGCAATATCAAGCCATAACCATAACCCCAAGTATAGTCACATAACTACATAACTCACATACTCGCAGCACCATTTAGGATCATAGTAACTACTCAAAACTAACCCGGTACCTGTATTAAACCCCATACCAAACAAAACTTCATTCCAAAACCTTTGTACACTGCTGATAATGAAAGAAACATGCGTAATCTCATAACCACTCATCAGGTTATCTCACCCGTCGTGATGGCGCCTATCTCAATACTAGGCAAGTCGACAATCTCAATAAACCACATATCTTTTAAATTTGAAAACATAATAATTAAATTCAACGGAAGAAATCTCACAAGTACAAATATAAACACTCCCAAAACCCGGTGTCACCGAGTACATGAGCATCTAATATGAATACGAGCCTGGAAAATACGGCCTATAATAGTCTGAGACCAAATACAATAAACAAGGAGATAGGGAAGGAGAGACAAGGTTTGCGAAATACGGCAACTACCTCTAAATATCCGGAAAATTAATTGTGTGAAAGAATCAGCACCCACTATGTCCGGGAACACCTGGATCTGCGCACGAAGTGCAGGGTGTAGTATGAGTACAACTAACTCAGCAAGTAAAAATACTAAATAAAGAACTGAAAGTAGTGATGAGCTTCACAATTGAGTTCAATTACAGTAATTTCCAACATAATAAGATAGGCATGCTTTCAAGTTCAACATTTAAAGGCCAAAACAGTAATTTCATGTCAAGTTCAACTGAAACATAAGATAATATCTCTCAGAAATTTTCAAAACAGTGATATATGACAGCTGAAGTGCAACAGTAATGAAATCAAATGCATTCTCTCAAGACCACAGTTACTTAGCCATTCCATTCACTCAGCACTGAGCACTCCGCACTCCGCACTCGCACTCAGTAGGTACTTCCGCTCACTGGAGGTGTGTACAGATTCCGGAGGGGCTCCTACAGCCCAAGGGCTATAATCCGCACGGACAACTCACGTGCTATAGTATCAATATCTGGATCCGCACGGATAACTCACGTGCTACAGTATCAATATATGGATCCGCACGGACAACTCACGTGCTATAATATAATCTATGGATCCACACGGACAACTCACGTGCTGCACGGAATACTCACGTGCTATAGTATAATATATGGATCCACACGAACAACTCGCGTGCTATAATATAATATCTCACAATTAGGCCTTGGCCTAACTCGGTCATAATCTCTCCAGTCTCTCGGGCTCTCAATGATCATTCAAATCAGCCCAAACAACAATAATGTGATGCATCAATAATGAACAATAGAGAATGGGATAAAATCAACAAGTAAATTGTGACTGAGTACAAAATAATAATTTAGCAAATAATTCAACATGTGCACGACCGTTGTGGGTCCCTACAGTGCCAACACATTATCTAAACATTATTTGTGTTTCAATTTCTCTACTACATGGAGAATGTACAGATAACCACAGATTATTCAACTACACAGTTCCATGAAATTTGACCAAGTCACAATTTCTATGGTGCACGCCCACACGTCCGTCACCTAGCATGTGTGTCACCTCCAAAACCGATCATATAACACATAATCCAGGGTTTCATACCCTCAGGACCAAATTTAAAACTGTTACTTACCTCGAACTATGTAATTCTTTATTCTGCTATGCCTTTGCCTCGCGAATCGGCCTCCGAACGCCTCAAATCCAAGTCAAAGTCGTGAACAAATCCTCAAAATACCCAAGAACCGTGCTCCAAAAATCCAAAATGAAATGAAGAAAATGACCATTTTTGGTCCTTGAGTTTCTGCCCATCCGTCACTAAAAGTCCATTTTCCGTCACTAAAAGTCCACACCAGAACTTGCTTGCACCAGCAGTTATTGTTTTGCACTAAAAAGGCTCTAACTCCATCATACGAACTCAGAATTCGACGATTCTTATTCCTATGAGTCACAAATAATAATACAAACCTAGTCGTTTAATCAAAACTCAATTGGGAGCTCATTTTGCTCAATGAGATACCAATTTTGCTCGTTAAACAATTAACTCATATTTCGCGCTAAAAACCCATTCGCGACTTGATGAAATTAGACCAAACTTTCAAGATCACTCCTATAATTCATTGTCAAAATCCCGAAAGTCTTGAAATCGGATTTCGATCTCTAGAACTAAAAATGGACCTTTGGATCATTACATTATGCTCAAAACACCAAACTCTTCCAAAAACTCTTCCAAAACTCATCCGAGCCCATGGGACCCCAACCAAGTATACTAACAAGTCCCATAATATGATACAAACTTAGTTGATGCCTCAAATTATATTGAACATTACTAAAACATGAATCGCACCCCAATTCAAGAATATTCAAAACTAACAAATTCCACATTCAACATTCAATGCCGAAACCTATCAAATCAAGTCTGATTGACCTCAAATTTTGCACACAAGTCATAAATGATATAATGGAGGTATTCCAATTTTCACAATCAGATTTCTTCCCCGATATTAAAAAGTCAACTCCCTGATCAAACTTCCAAACTTAAATTTCTATTTTAGCTATTTCAAGCCTAATTTAGCTACGGGTTTCCAAATAATTTTTCGGATATGCTCCTAACTCCAAAATCACCATATGGATCTATTGGAGTAATCAAAAGTCTATTCCGGGGTCGTTTGCACATAAGTCGATATCCAGTCACTATTTTAACCTAAGCTTTAAATCCTGAAACTAAGTATTCCAATTCATTCCAAAACCTCTCCGGACCCGAATCAATCACCCCGACGAGTCACATAACAATTGTAAAGCACAAATTGAGCAGTATATGTAGAAACGAGGTTGTAATACTCAAAGCTAACGGTCGGGTAGTTACAAAGGTACAACTTGTAGACTTCATAACTACAACAGGAAGAATAGTGGGGAAAGGGAAATCACCTCAGGGAACCCTAACTTGAGATATGGCCAGAGAAACTACACCAAAAATAGTTATGGGATCTATGGAGGGAACGAGCTCTAGCATTGGAGTGACTACTGAGTCACAATCGAAGGATGCATGCATGAGAACTCCAGAAGTAGCCAAGCAATTGATGATGGCAATCCCTAATCCTATGGAGACAAAATCAGATTCGAAGAAGGAATTAATGCCCGATCGATTGGGGGGAAACCTAGGCCAGGGGGATAATAAGGAAGGAGCAATTGACATAAGTGAAACAACTGAACCTATTGAATTTGAGGGAGAGCAAAAGCAACAACAAGCTTCAAATGGGAAGAAGACATGAGCGAACCTTGTCACTGGGAACAAATTTGCAGTACGAGGTTTGGATTTAACTTTCATTACACCTACAATTCAGAATGGAGAACCAATTGTGGAGCTACAACAGACTGAGATTGAAAAGGGCACTGAAAATGGAAATATGCTATCATACTCTACGTTGTAGGGGAGGCCCTAAGCATTGAGATAGTAGAGAGATTTATTGCATTCCAATGGAACTTTACTTCTAAGCCTAAGATATATAACCACAATGAGGGTTACTTTGTGGTCAAGTTCAATAGTTTGGAGGAAAGAAATGAAGTCTTGCATTCATGGACATACACCATCAATAGCAGGACAGTAATTACAAAGGCTTAGACTGCTGAGTTTGATTCTAATGAAGAAGTGTTGAAGACTATACCATTGTGGGTGATACTGCCCAACTTACCACACAATTGCTGAGAAAATGAAACATTAAGCAGGATAGGGAGTAGTCTAGGAACTCCTATATATGCTGATGACTGTACTACCAAAGTGGATCATATATCATATGCCAGGATTCTTGTGGAAATGGATATCACCAGGTCACTACCTACAAAGGTGAAGCTCAAGGATCCTAAAGGAAAGCTGTGATGACCTAAAAGGTCATCTTATATTTTAGAACTCGATTTGCGTACGCAGTCTGAGCAGGTTTCCGGAAAGTTTTTATGTTAAAAACTGATGCAAATAAGAATATTTGCCTTAAAAGTTGATTTTTTTTAATTGCCTTCGGTCAACATTTTTAGTAAACGGGCCTGGATCCATGCTTTGATGGTCCCGGTAGGTCCGTATCAAATTATGGGATCTGGGCATATGCCCGGAATCGAATACGGAGGTCCCTAGCTCAAGTTATGAATTATTGATAAGAAATAAAAGTCTGAAAATTAATTGTTTTTAAGAATTGATTGATTTTTGGCATTGTTAGTACCAGATCCGTATTTTAGTTTCGGAGCCCGGTACAGGTTCATTATGATATTTAAGACATGTCTGTGAAATTTGGTGAGAAACAGAGTTGATTTGACGTGATACGGACGTCTAGTTGAGAAAATAGAAATTTTAAAGTGTTCTTGAGAATTTCATTTGATTTGGTGCTAAATTTAGAGTTCTAGCTGTTATTTTGGCGATTTGATCGCGCGAGCAGGTCCGTATGATATTTTTAGACTTGCATGCATGTTTGGTTTGGAGCCCTGAGGGCTTGAATGCCATTTAGGCGATGCGCGAGTTGAGTTCAAACCTCAACAAGGCTGCTGGTGCACCAAATCTGGTGTGTCGGCACCTGCAAGCCTTTGGTCGCAGGTGCGAGATCACAGGTGCGAGCGAAAGCCCCACAGATGCGACCCAGCCCTGGACTTCATTTTTTCGCAGATGCGAACTTTTCTCTGCAGGAGCGAGACCGCAAAAGCGGAACCCTGTCCGCAGGTGCGGCCCCAGTTGGCCCAACCCTTTTCCGTAGAAGCGCATACTCCGTCCGCACATGCGGATGCGCAGGTGCTACCAAAGCACCTCAGGTGCGAAGGTTGCTGGGCAGTGAGCATTTAATTCGGACTCCAGCCATTTTTCTTATCGTTTTCAAAAGGGTAGGAGGCCTAGGGAGATTTTTCAAAGACATTTTCTTCCCCAAATCATAGGTAAGTGTTCCTTAACTCGTTTCTTTCAATTACCCATTACATTTCTTGACTTTTCAACATAAAATCTAGAGTTTTCATGGTAGAATTAGGGGTTAGGGTAGAAAATAGGAATTTCAGAAATTTGGGGATTTAGACCTCAATTCGAGGTCGGATTCCAAAACTAATTAAGTATTCAGGCTTGGAGGTTGAATGGGTAAAAGGAATTTGGTCCGAACCTCGGGTTTTGACCAAGCGGGCCGGGGTCAATTTTTTGACTTTTTGGAGGAAAATTTGGGAAAATTAATTTATGCAATATACTTGATTCCTTTATCAATATTTGATATTATTTAGTCATTTTTGAATAGATACAAGTGGTTTGGAGGTGAATTTCAAAGGAAAAGTTGTGATTGAGAATTAAATGGCCTTCGGAGCGAGGTAAGTGTTGTGTCTAACCCTGACTTGAGGGAATTAGGAACCTTAAATTATTTGCTATATGAAATTCATGTGAGCGGCGTATATGTGAGGTGGCGAGTACCTATGCGCCGCCAATTTACCTATTTTTATTTTTATGTTTCTCTGTTTTTTCTGATATTGTCTATTTCCAATACCAAATTGCTACGTGTTATACTAGTGTTGGTCAAATTATCGTTCTTATCATGTTTACGAAATTTTCTGGTGATAATTGAGTTTTTATTTCAAAGTTAAGATTCATATTATCTAACCAAATGTTGAAGTAAGGTTTGTACTTGTTATTTTATCTCCCTGTTGTTATTTATGCATTGCATTATGGTAAGGGAGAGTGTTAATGCACGAAGGGTGATGTCGTGCCATATTGTGAGTGTTAATGCACGAAGGGTGATGCCGTGCCGTATTGTGAGTATTAATGCATGAAGGGTGATGCCGTGCCATATTGTGAGTGTTAATGCACGAAGGGTGATGTCGTGCCATATTGTGAGTGTTAATGCACAAAGGGTGATGTCGTGCCGTATTGTGAGTATTAATGTACAAAGGGTGATGCTGTGCCATATTGTGAGTGTTAATGCACGAAGGGTGATGCCGTGCCATGATATGAGAGTAAAAGCACGAAGGGTGATGCCGTGCCGTTTCTATTAATTTTATGGTGAAATTGAGAGTAAAAGCATGAAGGGTGATGCCGTTGGTTCCTGGTGTCATGGTATATTGACTGCTCCGGTGATCATTCTGTTGTAGTTCTTTATCTTGGTTTTCCCCCCCCAGTATGTCTCCCCTCCCAACATTTCCTGTTTAGTTCTTCATTCCTATTATTTGCGTATACACTATTAAATTATACAGGTTGATTGTAGGTTCCTTGCCTTAGCCTTGTCACTACTTCGTCAAGGTTAGGCTCGACACTTACCAGTACATGGGGTCGATTGTACTGATACTGCACTCTGCACTTTCTGTGTAGATTTTGTTACCGGCTCAGGTTGATCGAGATTTGCTATTGGTTCACTCTCCGGAGACTCAAGGTAGATCTATCGGCGTTCACATACCTTGAAGTCCCCGTCTATCTTTTTATGTCCTACTGTTTTCTTTCATTCAGACAGTTGTATTTCTTTCAGACTATTACTTGTAGTAAGTTCTAGAATGCTCGTGAATTGTGACTCCAGATCCAAGTGGTAGTAGTTAATACAGATTTATGATATTCCGCACTTGTTATATTTCATCGTAGTTAATTATTGCTAATTACTGTACAGAAATAAGGAATTGCTAAATGATTCTCTAATGTTGGCTTGCCTAGTAAGTGAAATGTTAGGCTCCATCACGGTCCCGTCGGTGGGATATTTCGGGTCATAACAGTTGGTATCAGAGCACTAGGTTGCCTAGGTCTCATGATTCACGAGCAAGCTTAGTAGAGTCTGGAGGATCGGTACGGAGACGTATGTGCTTATCTTCCAGAGGCTATGAAGTTTAGGAATAAGTTTCACTTCTATTCTTCTTTGTCGTGCGATTTTGCTTTCTCAATACTGATTGAACTCTTCTACTCTTATTCTCTCATAGATGGCGAGAACACGTACCGCTTCCTCAGCTGAGCAGAAGCCAGAGCCTCCCATGATAGCTCCTACACGGGGCAGAGGTCGAGGCCGAGGCCGTGCCAGAGGCCGAGGTAGGGGAAAGGATCAGCCTAGGGCCCGAGCAGCAGCCCCAGCAGTGGAGCCTCAGATAGAGATGGATGAGGAGGTTCTAGCCCAGACTGTTCCTATCGGACCAGCTCAGGTTCCGGAGGGGTTCATTGCTACCCCGGTACTTCAGGACGCTTTGGTCCGTTTGGTGGGGCTTATGGAGACTGTGGCCCAGACTAGCACATTTCCCATGGCACCAGCAGTCTCTTAAGCTGGAGGAGGAGCCTAGACTCCTACCACTCCAGCTTCGGAGCAGATAACTCCCCAATATCAGGCTCCAGCAGCTCAGCCAATCGGATTAGTTCAGCCGGTTATTGAGGCGCAGGTCGCAGATGGGCCAGCTATGTCTTCTGAGGCTTTATGGAGATTGGACAGGTTTACCAAGCTCTTTCCAGTTCACTTCAGTGGTGCTTCTTCAGAGGATCCCCAGGAGTATGTTGACACCTGTCACGAGGTTCTAGGGAACATGGGTATAGTGGAGACTGATGGGGTCGATTTTGCTGTATTTCAGATGACTGGTTCCGCCAAGAAATGGTGGAGAGATTACTTGTTGACCAGACCAGCTGGGTCGCCTGCTCTTACTTGGGACCAGTTCTCTCAGCTCTTCATAGAGAAGTTTCTGCCTATCACATTGAGAGAGGAGCGTCGCTGTCAGTTTGAGCGTCTCCAGAAGGGCGGTATGACTGTTACTCAGTATGAGACCTGTTTTGTGGATTTGGCCCTTCATGCCATTCTTCTGCTTCCCACCGAGAGAGAGAGGGTGAGGAGGTTTATTGATGGACTTGCTCAGCCTATCAGATTGCAGATGGCTAAGGAGATTGGGAGTGAGATTTCTTTTCAGGCGCCTGCTAATGTTGCCAGACGAGTCGAGATGGTTCTTACCCAGGGAGGTTAGGGGTCTGACAAGAGGACTCGTCATTCCAGTGAGTTCAGAGGTGCCTCATCTAGAGGCAGGAGTACTTTTGGTAGAGGCCATCCTCCCAGCCGTTTCATTCAGCACTCCAGGCATCCCACGGTGCCTCAGGTGGTTGTGGCCCTCGGATGCATTATTCCGACCAGCTAGCCTACAGTGCACCACCAGCTCCTATTAGTGCACCTCCACTCCAGAGTTATCAGGGTGATCATTCAGGTCGATAGGGTCAGTTTCAGGGTCAAGCAGACAGAGGTAGGGGCCAGACAGTTAGAGATAGAGGTCAAGCCGTTAGAGATAGAGACCAGCCAGCTAGAGGCCATTCCATGGACGTAGTTCAGGGTGGTGGGGCCCAGCCATGATGTTATGCTTTCCCAGCCAGGCCTGGGGCTGAGTCATCTGACGCTGTTATCACAGGTACTGTTTCAGTTTGCGGTAGAGATGCTTTAGTTCTATTTGATCCTGGATCTACTTACTCCTATATGTCATCCTATTTTGCTTCCTATATAGTTGTGCCCCGTGATTCTTTGAGTGCTTTTGTGTATGTGTCCACACCAGTGGGAGATGCTATTATTGTAGATCGTGTTTATCGTTCGTGTGTGGTCACCATTGGGAGTCTTGAGACTCGTGTAGATCTTCTACTTCTCGACATGGTTGATTTTGATGTCATACTAGGTATGGATTGGCTGTCACCTTATCATGCTACATTAGATTGTCATGCCAAGACGGTGGCCTTACCCTTGTAGGGGTTGCCTCGAATAGAGTGAAGAGGGAATCTTGGCCATTCTGCCAGCAGGGTTATCCCTTATGTGAAGGCTCAGCATATGGTCGCTAAGGGGTGTCTAGTTATTAGGCTTATGTCCGCGATTCTAGTGTGTAGGTTCCTTCCATGGATTCAGTGTCGGTTGTTCGGGAGTTTCTAGAGGGATTTCCTGCAGACCTGCCGGGGATGCCACCCGACAAGGATATTGATTTCTGCATTGATTTGGCTCCGGGCACTCAGCCTATTTCCATTCCGCCATACGGCATGGCCCTGCTAGAGTTGAAAGAATTGAAGGAGCAGTTGAAAGATTTGCTTGATAAGGGATTCATTAGACCTAGTGTCTCACCCTGGGGTGCACCTGTGTTGTTTGTGAAGAAGAAAGATAGATCGATGAGGATGTGTATAGACTATCGGCAGTTAAACAAAGTAACCATCAAGAACAAGTATCCATTGCCGAGGATTGATGATTTATTTGATCAGCTTCAGGGTGCCAAGTTGTTTTCAAAGATTGATTTGAGATCTGGCTACCATCAGTTGAGGATTAGGGCATCCGACGTTCCTAAGAAAGCTTTTCGGACTCGATATGGGCATTATGAGTTTCTAGTGATGTCATTTGGGCTGACAAATGCCCCAGCAACATTCATGGATTTGATGAACCGGGTGTTCAAACCCTACCTGGATTCCTTTGTGGTTGTGTTTATTGATGATATATTGATCTACTCCCACGGTCGAGAGGAGCATGAGCAGCACCTTCAGATCGTTCTTCAGACTCTGAAAGACAACCAGTTATATGCTAAGTTCTCAAAATGCGAGTTTTGGTTGAGTTCAGTTACTTTCTTGGGTCACGTTGTATCAGCAGAGGGTATTCAGGTGGATCCTAAGAAGATTGAGGCAGTCCAGAATTGGCCTAGACCCACATCAGCTACAAAGATTCGTAGTTTCCTAGGTTTGGCGGGCTATTACCATCGATTTGTGGAGGGGTTTTCATCCATAGCTGCCCCGTTGACCAGATTGACCCAGAAGGGTGTCCCGTTCAGGTGGTCAGACGAGTGTGAAGCGAGCTTTCAGAAGCTCAAGACAGCTTTGACTACGACACAGGTATTGGTGTTACCCGCAGGTTCAGGATCTTATACAGTATATTGTGATTGTATCTCGTATTGTTCTGGGTGCGGTATTGATGCAGGGTGGCAAGGTTATTGCATATGCTTCATGGCAGCTGAAGGTTCACGAGAAGAATTACCATGTTCATGATCTAGAGCTGACAGCCATCGTTCATGCACTGAAGATTTGGAGGCACTATATTTAAGGCGTGACATGTGAGGTATTCACTGATCATCAGAGCTTGCAGTATTTGTTCAAGCAGAAGGAACTCAATTTGAGGCAGAGGAGGTGGCTGGAGCTATTGAAAGACTATGATATCACCATATTGTATCATCTCGGGAAGGCCAGTGTGGTGGTCGATGCTTTGAGTAGAAAGTCAGTCAGTATGGGTAGCCTTGCATATATTCCAGTTGGTGAGAGACCTCTTGCATTGGATGTTTAGGCCTTGGCCAACCAGTTCGTGAGGTTAGATATTTCTGAGCCCAACCGTGTTCTAACTTGTATAGTTGCTCGGTCTTCTTTATTTGAGCGCATCAGAGATCGGAAGGATAACGATCCTCATTTACTTGTCCTTAGAGACACAGTGCGGCACGGTGGTGCCAAGCAGGTTACTGTTGGAGATGACGGAGTTTTGAGGATGCAGGGTCGTATTTGTGTGCCTAATGTGGATGGACTTCGTGAGTTGATTCTTGAGGAGTCCCACAGTTCCTGGTATTCTATTCATCCGGGCACCGCCAAGATGTATTAGGACTTGAGGCAGCATTATTGGTGGAGGCGAATGAAGAAGGACATAGTTGCCTATGTAGCTCGGTGCCTAAATTGCCAGCAAGTAAAGTCTGAGCATCAGAGACCTGGTGGCTTACTTCAGAGGTTAGATATTCCTGAGTGGAAGTGGGAGCGTATCACTATGGACTTTGTTGTTGGACTCCCACAGACTCAGAGGAGGTTCGATGCAGTTTGGGTCATTGTGGACAGTCTGACTAAGTCAGCGCAATTCATTCCCGTGGCAGTTACCTATTCCTCGGAGCGGTTGGCAGAGATTTATATTCGTGAGATCGTCCGTCTTCATGGTGTGCCCGTGTCTATCATTTCTGATCGAGGTACACAGTTTACCTCGCACTTTTGGAGGGTAGTTCAATATGAGTTGGGTACGCGGGTTGAGCTGAGAACATCATTTCATCCTCAGACGGACAGGCAATCCGAACATACTATTCAGATCTTAGAGGATATGCTCCGCGCTTGTGTTATTGACTTTGGAGGTTCTTGGGATTAGTTTTTTCCCTTAGCAGAGTTTGCCTACAATAACAGCTACCAGTCGAGCATTCAAATGGCTCCCTATGAGGCATTATATGGTAGACGGTGCAGGTCGCCAGTTGGGTAGTTTGAGCCGGGGGAGGCTCGGTTATTGGGTACAGATTTAGTACAAGATGCCTTGGATAAGGTCAAGATTATTCAGGATCGACTTCGCACAGCTCAGTCCAGGAAGAAGAGTTATGCCGACCATAAAGTTCGTGATGTTGCACTCATGGTCGGAGAGAGAGTGTTACTTAGGGTATCACCCATGAAGGGTGTAATGAGATTCGGAAATAAGGGCAAGTTGAGCCCTAGGTATATCGAACCTTTTGAGATTCTGGAGAGAGATGGCATATAGGCTTGCGTTGCCACCTAGTTTATCAACTGTTCATCCGGTATTCCATGTGTCCATGCTTCGAAATTATCACGGCGATTCGTCCCATGTGTTAGATTTCATCTCTGTCTAGTTGGACAAGGATTTGACTTACGAGGAGGAGTTGGTGGCCATTCTAGACCAGCAGGTTCGTCGGTTGAGGTCAAAGAGTTACCCTTCAGTTCGAGTGCAGTGGAGAGGTCAGCCTATTGAGGCAGCCACTTGGAAATTCGAGTCCGATATGCGGAGTAGATATCCCCACCTTTTCACCAGCCCAGGTATTTTTCTATGTCCGTTCGAGGACGAACGGTTATTTTAGAGGTGGAGAATGTGATGACCCAAAAGGTCATCTTATGTTTTAGAACTCAAATCTGCGCTCTTAAGCCTTAAAAATCTCATTTTTTACCCTCCTCGATTTGCATGCGTAGTCCGTGTAGGTTTCTGGAAAGCTTTTATGTAGAAAACGGATGAAAATAAGAATGTTTGCCTTAAAAGTTAATTTTAGTTAATTTCGATCAATATTTTTGGTAAACGGGTCCAGATCCGTGCTTTGACGGTCCCGGTAGGTCCGTATCGAATTATGGGACCTGGGCGTATGCCCGGAATCGAATTCGGAGGTCCCTAGCTCAAGTTATGAATTATAAAAAAAAATTAAAAGTCTGAAAATTAATTATTTTTAAGAATTGATTGATGTTTGGCATTGTTAGTACCGGGACCGTATTTTGGATCCGGACCCCGGTACAGGTTCATTATGATATTTAAGACATGTCTGTGAAATTTAGTGAGAAACGGAGTTCATTTGACGTGATTCGGACGTCCAGTTGAGAAAATAGAAATTTTAAAGTGTTCTTGAGAATTTCATTTGATTTGGTACTAAATTTAGAGTTCTAGGTGTTATTTTGGCGATTTGATCACGCGAGCAGGTCCGTATGATATTTTTAGACTTGCGTGCATGTTTGGTTTGGAGCCCCGAGGGCTTGGGTGCCATTCGGGCGATGCGCGAGTTGAGTTCAAACCTCAACAAAGCTGCTGGTGCACCAAATCTGGTGTGCCCGCACCTGCGAGCCTTTGGTCGCAGGTGCGCGCTCGCAGGTGCAAACGAAAGCCCCGCAGATGCGACCCAGGCCTGGACTTCATTTTTACGCAGATTCGAACTTTTCTCCGCAGGAGCGGGACTGCAGAAGCGGAACCCTGTCCGCAGGTGCGACCCTAGTTGGCCCAGCCCTTTTCCGCAGAAGCGCACACTTCGTCCGCACATACGGATGCGCAGGTGCGACCAAAGCACCGCAGGTGCGACCAATGCACCGCAGGTGCAACATATGCACCGCAGGTGCGACCAAAGCACCACAGATTCGACCAAAGCATCGCAGGTGCGAAGGTCGCTGGGCAGTGAGCATTTAATTCAAACTCCAGCCATTTTTCTTCTCGTTTTCAAAAGGGTATGAGGCCTAGGGCGATTTTTCAAAGACATTTTCTTCCCCAAATCATAGGTAAGTGTTCCTTAACTCGTTTCTTTCAATTACCCATTACATTTTTTGAATTTTCAACCTAAAATCTAGAGTTTTCATGGTAGAATAAGAGGTTAGGGTAGAAAATAGGGATTTCGGGAATTTGGGGATTTAGACCTCAATTTGAGGTCAGATTCCAAAACTAATTACATATTCGGTCTCGGGGGTGAATGGGTAAAAGGATTTTGGTCCGAACCTCGCGTTTTGACCAAGTGGGTCCGGGGTCGATTTTTCGACTTTTTGGAGGAAAATTTGGGAAATTTAATTTATGCAATATACTTGATTCCTTTAGCAATATTTGATATTATTGAGTCATTTTTTAATAGATACGAGTGGTTTGGAGGTGAATTCCAAAGTAAAAGCTGTGATTGAGAATTAAGTGGCCTTCGGAGCGAGGTAAGTATTGTGTCTAACCCTGACTTGAGGGAATTAGGAACCTTAGATTATTTGCTAAGTGAAATTCATGTGAGCGGCGTATATGTGAGGTGAAGAGTACCTATGCGCCGCCAATTTACCTGTTGTTTTTTATGTTTCTCTGTTTTTTCTGATATTGTCTCTTTCCTATGCCAAATTGCTACGTGTTATACTAGTGTTGTTCAAATTATCGTTCTTATCATGTTTACGAAATTTTCTGGTGATAATTGTATTTTTATTTCAAAGTTAAGATTGATATTATAGAACCAAATGTTGAAGTAAGGTTTGTACTTGTTATTCTATCTCCCTGTTATTATTTATGCATTGCATTATGGTAAGGAAGAGTGTTAATGCATGAAGGGTGATGTCGTACCATATTGTGAGTGTTAATGAACGAAAGGTGATGTCGTGCCGTATTGTGAGTATTAATGCACGAAGGGTGATGCTGTGCCATATTGTGAGTGTTAATGTACGAAGGGTGATGCCGTGCCATATTGTGAGTGTTAATGCACGAAGGGTGATGCTGTGCCATGATATGAGAGAAAAAGCACGAAGGGTGATGTCGTGCCGTTTCTATTAATTTTATGGTGAGATTGAGAGTAAAAGCGCGAAAGGTGATGCCGTGCATTCTTCTTTACTGTATTCACTATTCTCGTTGATTCATGGTATATTGGCTGCTCCGGTGATCATTCTGTTGTAGTTCTTTATCTTGTTTTTCCCCTCAGTATGTCTCCCCTCCCGACATTTCCTGTTTAGTTCTTCATTCCTGTTATTTGCGTATACACTGTTAAATTGTACAGGTTGATTGTAGGTGTCTTGCCTTAGCCTCGTCACTACTTCATCGAGGTTAGGCTCAACACTTACCAGTACATGGGGTCGGTTGTACTGATGCTGCACTTTGCACTTTCTGTGCAGATTTTGTTACCTGCTCAGGTTGATCGAGATTTGCTATTAGTTCGTTGTCCGGAGACTCAAGATAGATCTGTCGACGTTCACAGACCTTTAAGTCCCCGTCTATATTTTTATGTCCTACTGTTTTCTTTCATTCAGACAGTTGTATTTCTTTCAGACTATTACTTGTAGTAAGTTCTAGAATGCTCGTGAATTGTGACTCCAGATCCGGGTGGTAGTAGTTAATACAGATTTATGATATTCCGCACTTGTTATATTTTATCGTAGTTAATTATTGCTAATTACTGTACGGAAATAAGGATTTGTAAATGATTCTCTAACGTTGGCTTGCCTAGTAAGTGAAATATTAGGCGCCATCACGGTCCTGTCGGTGGGAAATTTTGGGTCGTGACAAAAGCTATTTGAGCAAAATGTTGAATATGAGTGGAAACCTCTTTACTATAGTTCATGCCTACAATTGGGGCATTGTTGTCAAGCTAAAGCCCATCAACAACACCCCAAGGCTCCACAACACCAGCAAGGCAAAAATATTAAGCAGAACCAAGGATGGAAACCTAAGGGAGGGCAAGAAGAAAAACACAGTAAAATAGACAAGATACAAGAGAAGAGGACTCTGCAAATATCTGAGGGAGTGACAAAGACATAGAGCAAGGAAATGAGCCCTGGAACTAGTAGAGCTCCAGTGCATACTGCAAATGAAGGTTGGCAGACTATAAGAGGAAAGTCTGCTGCTAAAGGGGGCCAAATATGTTGTGAACAATCAGTAGGGGTGGTAAATGGGTTTGGGCTGCTTGGGGATAATGAAATGCAAGTGCACATTAATGCTTTATGAAGTACTCAGTAAGGTTGCCAAAGTAGTAGAGGGGTTGATATAGGAGGTACTATAATTAATTCCAAATGAAGTTAATTACTTGGAATGTGAGAGGCTTCAACAAAGCCTATAAGCAAAAGAAGTTAAAGAGGTTTATAAGAGATAATAAAATTAATATGATTAATATAGCTGAACATAGAGTCAAACAACAACAAGCTAGTAGAATAATGCAGTAGATAGCACCGACTTGGCAGCAGTGCCATAATTATAAGACCAATGGGAGTGGAAGACTGTGGATACTCTGGGATCCTAATGAAGTTCAATTCAACATGATATGCCATAAAGAACAGTATATACATGGAGAGGTCCTAATTCACGCCTTGAGATTGCAGTTTATCTTTACAGCTATATATGGACTACACACTATTGGGTACAGAAGAAGCTTATGGATTGAAATGCTGAGTCTGCATCAAATGATACATGGGCCATGGCTTTGTATGGGAGACTATAATGCAGTACTAAGTATAGATGATAGATTTAATGGTAATCCTATTCAGGAGCTAGAAGTTAGGGATTTTCAGCAATTTCTCATGGATGCTAGTATGGCTGAAATAAGAGCAGTGGGCAGGAACAATACATGGACTAACAGCCATGTGTTTAGCAGAATTAATAGAGCAATAGGGAATTTTGAATGGATGACACAATTGCCTCATTTAGATGTACTGGTGGTGGATCCCTACTACTATGATCACTCCTCACTATGCATTCAATTCAAAGACAGTCCAAAGAAGCCTAAGCCTTTCAGATTTTTTAACCATCTTGCCGAGCACAAAGATTTTCAAAGTATAGTTAAAGAAGTATGGGATACCAATCTTGCCACTGACATGAAGACAATTTGGCTGAAACTTAAAATGGTTAAACAAGAACTCAAATGTCTTCACTCCTCAGAGATTTTAGAGATAGAGTCAAGGGTGAAAAATACAAGACAGCAACTAGTAGAAGTTCAAGAGAAAATGCGCGATAGAAGTACATCTTCTGAGTTCCTTGAGGAGGAAAAGCAATTAAAACAACAACTTGAGAAATGGGTATCCGTTGAAGAAAATATTTACCAACAGAAGTCTAGGGTCCAATGGTTGAAACTAGGAGATTCAAATTCTACATACTTCTGTGCATCTATGAAAAATAGAGTCAATCATAACAAAATCAAAAGCTTAGTTAATATATGGGGAGACATGATTCAAACTGACAAGGGCATTGAGGAAGAGATAATAGGGTTTTATAAAGACTTACTTGGGTCTTCTGCAAATGAATTACCTGCCATACAACCTAGTGTGATGAAAGAAGGGGGAATACTGGGCAGGGGACAACAACTAAAACTAATTGAGCCAGTTACAAAGGAAGAAGTATACATTGCACTCTGTGGGATAGATGACATGAAGGCTCCTAGCTGTGATGGGCTCAATGCTCATTTCTTTAAAAAGACATGGGCAACTATAGGAGATGATATTACTACATCCATGTTGAGGTACTTTGAAACAACTACTATGTATTTGCCTGTTAATGTCACTACAGTTGCCTTGATCCCAAAAGTAAAAACCCTCATCTGTTAGAGATTTTAGACCTATTTCCTATTGTACAGTCATCTATAAGATCATCTCAAAGATCTTAACAAACAGATTGCAAGGAGTTATGGATTTTTTGGTGGATAATAGCCAATCAGGGTTTGTACCAGGAAGGGTGATCACAGACAACATCATCCTTAGTCATGAACTGGTGAAAGGTTATGGGAGAAAAGGGGTATCTCCTAGTTACATGATTAAATTGGACATGCAAAAAGCGTATGATTCTATTGAATGGGTATTCTTAGAGTAAATCTTAAACAACCTGAACATACCTGCTATTTTTGTTGATTGGATTATGAAGTGTGTCTGTACTCTCTCATATTCTATACTAATTAATGGCAACCCAACAAAGCCTTTCCAAGCTAAAAAAGGACTTAGACAAGGAGATCCACTGTCTCCTTACTTGTTTGTGTTAGCCAAAGAGTACCTGAGTAGAATGCTTAAGACTTTGCAGAGACATCCAAACATTAACTATCATCCTAAGTGTGAGAAATTGAAGATAGTCCAATTGGGGTTTGCAGATGATCTCTTATTGTTATGTAGAGGAGATGTCATATCTGTGAGTATGTTATATGAATGCTTTGATCTCTTCTCCAAAGCATCAGGTTTGAAAGCCAATGTGAGTAAGAGCTCTATCTATTTTGGAGGGGTGAATTGTAATGACCAACAACAGATCTTAAGTGAGCTGAAGTTCTCTAAGGGTGAATTTCCTTTTAAGTATCTGGGAGTTCCTCTAAGCACTAAGAGGGTATCTGTTTCACAATGCCAACCACTAATAGAGAAAATTCCGGGCATAATTAAGACCTGGACTACCAAATACCTCTCATATGCAGGAAGACTACAACTGATCAAAACTATTCTGTTCTCTATACAGATATTCTGGTCTCAGATCTTTATATTACCAAAGAAGATCCTAAAGAGGATAGAAGCTCATGCAGAAGCTATCTCTAGACAGGTGGTTCAGAAAGTTCAAGCAAGGCTCTACTATCATGGGAGAAGGCATGTTTACCAAAAACAACTCTGGGATTCAATATCCTGGATGTATACACCTGGAACAAGGCTGCCATCTGTAAACTATTATGGAATCTTAGCAAAAAGAAGGATAGGTTATGGGTCCAATGGTTACATATGTACTATGGGAAGCAGGAACCAATCTGGATCAAGGCACCCAAGCAAGCCTCATGGGTGGTTCAGAAAATCATAAATGCAAGAAGCTACATTGAAGATGTGGGGATAGGCATGGATGATATTTTGAAATAGAAGCATTTCTCTATCAAGAAGTTGTATTTACAAATGAGAGGTGATTTTCAAAAAGTATCATGGAGGAAACTAACATGTAACAACCTCGGATTACCCAAATGGATTTTTGTATTAAACTTGGCTGTACAGAACATGCTAATTACCAGAGATAGACTTATCGCTAGGGGAGTCATTGGCAATGCAAGATGTCCACTATGCAATGAGCTTTATGAATCTACAAACCATTTGTCCTTCTCATGTGGAGTATGTGTTGAGATATGGTGGAAGCTATTGAGATGGCAAGGCATTTACAGACATGCCATGAACTGGCAGAATGAAATATTATGGGCAGAAGCAAATGCTAAGGGCAGAGCTACAAGTGTTGAGATCTTTAGAATGACTAATGGCTGCTTGTGTATACCATATCTGGCATGAGAGAAATATGAGAGTGTTCCGGGGAAAAATCGACCAAACCAGGTGTTGATAAAGCTAATCATTCAAGAAGTAATTTGCAGAGGATCCAAGGAGACTAGACTGGCAAGGACAATTAAAAAGCTAAACTTTTATCCTTAGATGTCATGGTAGCTGTAAGTAGTAGACTGATGTAGTGAATTGTGTAGGGGAATAGAAGGTAGCGATGGTGAGATTGGGGTTGTCCAATCTCTGTTTACTTGTTTTGTTTCTTTTAAATACTGTACATATTGTTACTGGTAATAAAATAATTACTTATAAAAAAAAACTAATTATAATTGATTGGACAAAACCATTTAGTACGAAATAATAGTTGATCATTGGATTTTTAATAATAGCAAAACACGACTCTAAATTAACCCAAGCAAAGTCAATCTACCAAACATGTCTAAATAATTTAAGACGAGATATTACTTCGACCTGGCCTTTCCTTTTCTTTTGTTTTCCTTTTTTAATGAAAAATTAGAAAATTAGACTAAAATAATAAAAGGAGACACCACTGGGATCTGATCATTTTAAGATGTATTAAAGAATTATAATAGAGTACTATTTAATGTCAAATTTGAACTCTAACATAGCAATACATGACATTCCATAGTAGTTATCATGTGACTAGCCAAAAGGATTTTCCAGAAGCAAGGCCAATTTTATAAACATTTTTGGAAACCATTGCGCAATTCATGTGTGACAAGTGACAACTCTATAACTCAACACCCTCCTGCGTGTATGTTACCCAATTTTGAAATTCACATGTTAACCTGCGGATGTGGAAATAGAGACTGTGATACCGTATGAAAGAATCTGAACCAACTACACATAAGTATAATACCTGACAACTGTACAACTCAATAGGGACAACAACTATAATTAGGTGGTATGAATTAAAGTTGTACATTCAACAAGGACAATGATAAGGAGTTATCTGGAAGTATTTTACAGACCGAACTCTTTCCTATTATAAAACGGAAAGCATAGTTCAATCAAGAAGCATATAAATTAAGTATTTGAACTGTTTTAGCAATGTCAAGTATTCATACAAAATTCATAGAAACTAGCTTGCTTAGTATTTTTGGATAAAGTACTATTCTCAGATCTGCGTCTTCATAATAAAATGTCCAAGCCTCAACCAATTAGATGAACAGCCACTCATGTTTCAACCACAAACTACTCGAAAAACATGAACTCCAATATCCTCTTTGCATGCTTTGATGCCCCCAAAACAAGGATACTCCAATCTTGAATACTATCTCAAAATGAATTTAGCCTGGCATGTAGCCATGTACCATATTTGCAGTGGAAATGCTAAAATTTGACAAAGCTAATCAGCACATAGTTATTTTGATAAAACATGCAAAGGAAGTAATGAGTCAATTTAAATGCAAGTAAAGATATTCATCTAGTCATGCTAAGGCATCGTGATGATATATATGAATTTTGAACCACTTTCATTCATGATGTATTTCTTTGACACTAGATTATTTGCAGAACTAGATCAATCACTCAGCCTAGACACTGAAAGAACCAGAAAATAAGCCACCTTAAAGGGTAATCAAGAAACGAGTAAATGTCGGCCTATTTGTCAGTAACCGAGCACTGTACCATAAGATTCTTCATGCTAACCTCTTCGCCATCTCTCTAATGCAGCACATAACTTTTTTCTTTTTCTTTTTTTTTTTATATTGTGCTCAGTTTATTCACTTTAAGATTGTATATTTAATCCAGTAACCTCAGTATTTACAGCTTCCACTCTTACTTCTATCTTCCTGGATTAGTCGTGAGATGGATCCAAAGATGGATATAGCATCATATCAAGAACGTAGAGAAAAGAATATGTTATGTTTACCAGTAATCACCACAAGAACAAACACCATTTTCAAAATGGTGAAACCTATTACGATCTCTTACAACAATTCTCCTCTGTGTAATCTTAGATATAAGCTTAATAACTGAATGGCAGTCATTGCAAACTCTAAGATTTTTTACAACTCTTATAGTGGTACATGGTTTGGTTGAGATCAAGCCATAGCATATTGCCAGCCTTTCGCTATGTATGCTCAAGGCCCACTTTTTCTCATGTTCTTCAATATCTTGTGAGATGACATCGGTTTCTGGAGCATAATCTTCTGATTTTAGCATATCGTCCAGCTCCTTCAGTTTATTGTATATTGCTTCCCTTTCGGGGTGTCTAATGTCTCCCAAAAGGAACTCATGGATCTCATTTTTCACTTCAATTGAACTGCAACCTGGTTCCTTTTGGACGCCTTCTTCTCTCAACTTTGCTCTCACTTGTGCTGCTTCCTTAAATTTACCCAGTGAAGCATAGACATTAGACAGAAGAATATATGTTCCAGAATCAGCAGCACCATACTCCATTAAAATCTTTGCAACCCTTTCCCCTAGTTCAAAATTTTTATGAATTCTACAAGCACTTAACAGCGACCCCCAAATTATATTGTCTGGAGCAATATTGGCTCTTTGTATAAAATCATAAGCCTCCTGAAGACGTCCCACACGACCAAGAAGATCAACCATACACCCGTAATGTTCAATTCGCCGTTCAATCCCATATTCAGTTTTCATACTTTCAAAGATGTCAAATCCAATGTCCACTAACCCACCATGACTGCATGCATTCAAAACAGCAGAAAATGTTATACTTGTTGGTTTAATTCCATCACGTATCAGTCTCTGGAATATTTTGATGGCCTCTGTACTCCTACCATTCAATGCATATCCCACAATCATAGAATTATAAGTGGTCACGTCTCTAGCTTCCAAGTCTGCAAAAAGGCTAGCTGCCTCATCAATATCTCCACACCTCGAATACATGTTCACCAAAGCTGAACCAACTATATGATTAACTTCAATGTTGTACTTCTCCACATACGAATGAACCCATTTACCAAGTTCTAGTGCTCCCAACTGCGCACAAGCCGATAGAACGCAAACAATTGTGACTTCATTAGGCTTCACACCTTCCATCTGCATTTCTCTGAATAACTCCAATGCCATATTCATTTCACCATTTCTAGCTAACCCATCAATCATAGCTGTCCAGCAAACATTATCCTTGGTAGAAACCAGCCAAAATTCATCCATCGCCTTACGCACTAATCCATGATCAAGATAACATGATATCATAACAGTGGAGGCAACAACATCTCTTTGAGGCATTTCATCAAACATCCTCTTTGCATCACTAAACTCTCCGCATTTTCCATAAAGCTCCACTAGCTTTAACCTCACGAATCTGTCCGAACACAATCCCAATTTCATGGCCTGGCAATGGATTTGTTCACCGCTGTTCAAATCGAGAGCAGACCCACATGCTTTCAGGACCAAAGGGATAATATAATTATCTGGTAAAATGAAATCTCTAACCATTTGAAAATAAGTTCTAATTCCATCACTGTAAGCACCCGAAGAGATAAACACGTCAATAAAAGCAGTATAGAGAAAAACATTCGGGTTTGAGGTTTTTCGAAAGATCTTGGAAGCGTATTCGATGGAGCAGCTTCGAGAACATACTCGAAGAAGCTCGAATAAAATAAAGGGATCATTTTTATTGCCATTCTTGATTATATGAGCGTGAATTGGAGCTGCCTGTTTTATGCTTTTGCATTTCTGTAACTTGATGAGAAATTGCTTTCGATCTTGGAAACTGTAGGGATTTGAGTACAAATATGGCGGGGACAGATGTGGTGACGCAGTGGCGCCTAGCATGAAGGCGATTTATCTGAAGCGAGTAAGGCGATTCTTTTGATTGAAAACAACTGTTGTTAACTCTTACTGCAAAAATCTTGAGGCAACAGGATACAAGAACGGTAGCCTAGCATGAGAGCACGTCTTGTTTATTCGTCTTTCGTTTTTCATAGTTATACTAAACTAATCTTTCTTTCTTATGCGACAAAATTAAACTGCTCTCAAGCTCCACTAATCTTGGGATTATGTGATACTTCTTAATTTTTTGTTCATCTCAACAAAAAAAATGAGTCTCGACAAAATAAAATATTTATATTTAATAATAATTTAACTTTAAATTTCTCAATTACACGTTAATGTTATGCTTTATAGTAACATAAATTTTTATAGTGTGCTTAACACAAGTTCAAAGGTTTTCTTTCATTAAATCAATATCTAGTAAAATATAATTACGTAAACTGGATGAAGGGAATACTAAGATTTTGATATAACATTTTTAACCGATATTTGCTAGTATTCATAATTAAATATTAAATAAATATAATTCTAAATTTTATACCGAGATTAGTATCATATTTCTAGTAATCAAATGATCTCATATAATTTTATGAGTCAAACAATTTTTTGAACATCTTTTTGTTACTCACTATATTTTATCTTATGTAACATTATTTCTTATTAGTTTGTCTCAAGAAATAATGACACTTTTCGATATTTATAATAATTTAATTTTAAACTTTTCATTTATCCTATGAGAAAAAACTTTTGTAGCCACACAAAAATTATTTAACGGAAAAGGGTCAGACTTGCACCTAACGTATCAACTCCAGTCTAAAAATGCCCCTCGTTATATTGCTAAGAATGACCCTACCGTTAAAAACTTAGTATAGTTATGCCCTTAGTTCTAACGGGTGACTTAAGATTTAAATTAACATTTTATTAATTTCACGTGGCTATTTCTGACTGGCCATTAAATAAGGCACACCCCAAATCGGATTTTACCCCACCCATAAACCATCCAGACCGACCCGACCCACTGAATATTATTTTACCCCCAAAACACCCGATTGTTAGGTCATTTTCACCCAGTTCATCACCAAATTACAGCAAAAGACTACATCCATCCACCAGAGATGCCAATTTGCTATTGAGACTTGCCAATTTGTTATTGAGGCTTGCCTCCCTTGAAGCATCAATCTTTGATAAGGCACAAAGTTCAACGAAAGAATACATGTAAGCCCGATTTTTTTAAGTTCCAATCTTATGGATTATATTCCATCATGCCTCATTCTAGTAATGATCGGGGCAATATGTATCTTTTGAACTCATGCGACTGAACTTAGAATGAAACTCTAAGCTGCCTACGTACCTCGGTAAAGAAGATCAAGTCATACCATAGTTCAGAATGGGTGAGTTATTTTTTTTTTTAATGTCCTAACTTTTTCCTAGGCCACCTCTTTCGAGGTTTTCAACCTAGCAGACTCTTTATTTTTTGTCCCATACACAGTTTATACTCTTGCAGGCCAAGAGTAACATGTAGTTTATGCTCTTGCATTAAAAAGCATAGCGACTTGCAATTTAAGCTCGTATTTGGAGGAGCTTTGCAACTTGAAGATTTTGCTCAAATTTGAAGAGCTTCATGACATGCAGTTTAGGCTCGTGCATCCAGGAGTGTTGTAATTTGAAGATTTAGCTTACAATTCGAAATGCTTTGCGCCTTGTAGACATGCTCAATTTTGAAGAGCTTTGCAACCATTAACACTTTGCTCGAATTTGGAGAGATTTACAAGTTGAAAACTTTTCTCGAATTTGAAGAGCTTTACATCTTGAAGTTTGGCTCTAATTTAAAAAGCTTTGCAACTTGAACTCTTTTCTCGACTTTGAAGAGCTTTCGACTTGAGTTTTTACTCAAATTTGAAAAACTTTACAACTTGAAGACTTTGCTCAAATTTGAAGAGCTTTACAACTTGAAGACTTTGCTCGAATTTGAAAAGCCTTACGTCTTAAATATTTAGTTAAAAATTGGGGAGCTTCGTGACATACAATATATACTCATGTACCAAGAGGCATTATAACTTGTAGTTTAGGCTCATGCGTTGAGGAGCATTGCAACATGCAATTTATGCTCGTGCATTGAAGAATATTATAACTTGCAGTTTAGGCTCGTGAGTTAAGGAGCGTTATGACTTGTAGTTTAGGCTCATGCGTCAAGGAGCATTATAACTTGCAGTTTAGGATCGTGCGTTGAGGAGCATTATAAATTGTTAGTTGAGTCTTAAGCTCCTATAGCGGTTGATGAAGTCAATAACTGGCTCATCCTTTCCTTGATGAGTGTTTGTAAGTTCGATCATGCTTACGATGCGTCTTGTGCTATAGAAACGATTGAGAAACTCTTGCTCCAACTGCTCCCAACTATCGATAGAATCAAGTTCGAAATCGGTGTACCAATCCAATGCATTACCTTTGAGAGAACGAACAAATTGTTTGATAAGAGAATCATCGTACATTCCGACATTGTTTGCAAGTTTCAACAAAATGCGCTGCATGTTGTTTTGGATTTCCCTTGCTATCGAATTGTTGCAATTTAGGAGGTTGTTAACCAACATGCATCTTCAAGTTATCAATTCTTTGCGTATACGGCTTTGCATATGTGATAGATAATTTGGACGATGACTCAGACTTATCTTTGATAGCCTCCATGATGAAGTCATTTAATTTCTCAATGGGAATCAGGCCTTTGACGGAGACTTGGATCTCCTTGGTTGTCGTTGCTTGTTTTTCTGAAGAGTCTACTTTTTCTTGTGACCTTTGAAAATTTAAAGGTGTTTGTGTGGATTCTCATTCTACCATGCTATCCAATTTGTTTGTTAACTTGGAAAGTTTAGCATCTCGATCATGCATGTGCTTTGATAAGCCTTTAACTGCTTTCGTCAAATTTGCAAGTTGTTCTTCTATGGTAGAAGCTTCAATAACCATTGCTTGTATGATCGACGTAGAAGATGAAGAATGATATAGGTCATTAGTGGGATAGAGCTCTAAGGTCACATTAATGAAGGCTATAGTAGATCCAGTGCTTAAGTCATCATCATCGGCTTGCATGAAGGGTTTCTTAGACTTAGATAAACTAAGTTGGGCAAGAATTTTTTCAATCACTTCGGCGACGTCGTTCCCTTTTTGGGTCATGATTTGATGGTAGGCTATAATCTCATGTTTTAGTTGATTATTACATTCCAAATTATTGTACTTTAGTTAAGTTTGAGCTTTAATCGCTAGTATTTTTCACTAATTATGTGTTTTATGCCTTGTAGGAGTGATTCCGAGCTATATAGATATTATGGAATGAATTCAAGTGATTTGGAGATTTGAAGTCTGAGTAAAAACCCAAGGAATTAAGCCGGGATCGTATTCGGGGATCAATGGATAATAGTTGAATGAAACGAAGAATCGAGCAGGCATATTGCATAGTGTCTAGTAAAATGCACATAAATTTTCGCTCGGAACTCTTTTTGGGCTCTACAATATATCGTTGAAAATCTGTTTAAAAGGGCTACAACTTTCATGTTTTACGTTTTCTCAAATTCTCAAGAAGAACAGGGTGAACAGTGTGTGGCAGCGCACTGGCCGCGCATATTGGGCAGAATGTGTGAAAAGTGCGCGGCCATATGTGCGGTCACCTGCCCCGGTGCGCGCCCGCGCACATCTGTCCGAAAAATTCCTATTTCGCTAATAAAGAGTATTTTCGTCTGGGATTTATTTTGAAGGCGGATAAAACACCCCAAAATACCATTTTGAGGGACTTTTGACATACCTTAGACCTAGGGAAGCTTTGGAAAAGAAGGAGAAGCAGGAGCACAAGGATTTCATCCTTCCTTCCTCACTCAAATCCGGGTTTGGATTGTATTTATGTTTTCCTTTACTTTTATTTTATTTGTGAAGAACTTCTCCATGTCTATGGAGCAAAACCTTTTGGGTTTTGATGGATTTGGTGTATTGATGATTGTTTGTGGATTATAACTCTATTTTTATGTATTTGAATCATTTTTGGAAGATTTAATTGTTGTATCTATATTCACTTGTTCTTGTAATCGAAATAGGCATAACTTATGATATATTTGCACTATATTACTGGTTGAGTTCATAGATTCTTCTAAGTAATCGAAAGAAGCTAGTTGAATCCTTGATTAAATCTAGTTAGGAGGATAATCGAAAGAGATTCTTCTAAAGACCAATCCATTTTGAATTCTTGCATATATTCGCCGAGCTTAAATTGGTTTATATTGTGAGGTTGAAACTTAATCGAGAGATGAGTTTCTACTAAATATTTGTACTGATAATTAAGTGAATTTGAGAGACTCACTTGAACATTAGAAGTGAATTATCTAGAGTTAGATCCCGAACAATTATCTTGCACCTATCCTATCAACCCATATTTTTTCCCATTTATAACTTCCTTGCTTACCTTTGTTGAGATTGTCATTAGTCAATAGTTGTAGATTTTAGATTATTAATTATATAAACCTCAATTGTTTATCCTCCTAGATAATAATCTAGCTACAAACTACGAGAACACTGTTTAAATCCATTCCATGTGGATACGATATTATACTATACTATCTTTGACTAGCGAGCACAATTTAAGTGTGTGTTTTACGCTCGTCAAATTTTGGCATCGTTGCCGGGAATTGGCAATCAATAGTATTTGAAATAGTTTGGAGTGCCAATTCAGGAATTAGTTTTTATATTTTCTTTTCTTTCTCTTATTTTTAGTTTTGTTATGTTAACTTCTCTTCAAGATTTCTTTTGTTGAAGAAATCTTGAAGAGCATATTCTTGATACTGAACTCTAAATATTGTAAAGATGGAGTTCAACCAACCTAAGAAAATGGTTGAAGAGTTAGCAGCTGAACATTGTCAATGGTCTGCTATGTGTTTTAAATGCGGTGGAAATCATCTTTGGGTTGATTGTCAAGCAGGTAGGTATTCTTCCTATGGTTCACATTTTGAAAACTCTTATTCTGTCTCTAGTCCTTACAGGTATGAGGATTCATATGGTTACAATTCTGACTCTGGTTGGGATGAATACACTTATTATAACTGGAATGAAAGCGAAGTGAGACAACCACCTTAAGATGAGAATGGTAGTTTAGAAGAGCTTATGTACAGGTTCATAAATAAGGTGGAAGAGAGGTTTACACAAGATGATGAAGCCATTAACAACCTAACAATGCAAGTGAGTCAAATAATAAGTACACCTTCAGAAAGCTCATTGCATTGTGATGGTGAATATATGGAGGAGATACCCGGTGAGAATGAGCCTACCTAAGATGATGAACATCTACAAGGAGAGTTGTCCACTCTGCAAGAGGACTCTGCTTCAACTGAAATGATTGAAAATGAGGCTTTGGTTGATTATGAAGAAATACAAGAAGAGTTCAACCCCCCATCCACCTATCCACAATTGTAATTTTTAGTAGAAGAAAATGAGGAACAAATGGTCTTGGACTTTCCAGAAGAGTACTCACATGAACTTTCCTATTCATTTTATTACTCTAACCTTGATCATGTGGATTTTATTTTTGGGAATTTACAGGAATATGCAGGGATTGATCTTGTAAATGAATGCAGAAACAAGTTAAGGATAATCCTACAAAAACAATCCTCCGCTCAAAATGAGGCCAAGAAAGAAAGAAAAAAGCAGGTCTTTCAAAAATCACTAAAGTACTTTGGCCTGATGAGCTCCATAAAGAATCCCGAGGAGCGAAATCAAAAAATGCATTCAGAATTAGGGGTGGAGTTCACAAGTTCTCGGAAGCGAAAAAAGTCCATGGGAGTTTTCTTTACCTCTTGCTTTTTATTTGTGTGTCATGCGGACATGCCATAATTTAAAGTGTGGGGTAGGGATGTAAATATGTAAATAAAATAACTGTTTGTTTTTCGTTTCTTGTTCTTGTGTGAGTTTTCATTTCTTTTGATTGAACATTTTAAAGTCGAAGAAAAAATATATATTGTCTAACTAATTCCCCCTTGGTTTTTCTTTGTGCCGCTGTTCTTTTCCAAGGGTTTTATTTGAACCGGGTGTAGTTAGATTTTTGTTTTTAGAAGTAGAAAAATCTTGTGCTATGATTTGAAATGGAAGCAATATCTCTTGACTTGAACATGCCTTGAGAATAGTGAGTGCTTTGGTTGTGACGCTTAGGCTCAGTTTTTTACTGTTGAATAAATGCCTTAAATTGTATAATCTTAACTTTGCTAAACTGTTTTGACTAGAGTGTCTTGATGAATTCAATCTTGAGTGAGTTATGTGCCATGTGTGTGAGGTTTTGTGTTATTCTGTGCATTGCATTTGATGTCTAGAACTTGCCCCGTGTGTTTGCAAAGTGAAATAGTAATTTTGTTCAGTCTTGGAAGTGATATAGTGATTTCTTTGTTGAGCCAGCTATATAGTTTACCCACCAACTATTATGTATCATAGTTAACCCCGTTGAGCACGTTATCTTGTTTCTTTGGCAACCACATTACAAGCTTTACCCATTTATTTGAATTGACCATCTATTTGAACCATTTACCTCTCGTGAGCACTTGAAATTGTATGAACTTTGTAAAAGTTGAAATATGGGGTGGTTGGTTAGGCTTCTGAGTGGAATTCTTGTATGAACTAAAGGGAAAGGTTCACTATTTGAAAAAGAAATAGCCACTTGAATTGAAAAAAAAATGTGTGATTGTGAAAAATATTCCTTGATAGTGGTTACTTGATGTAATTGTGCTTAAAGAAGTAGGGAGTTAATGTACATTGATGTGAAGGTGGAGTTATGGTTTGACATAAGTGTGAGATTTTGAATGGTCAATTGTATGTATTAAAGTGCTTAGGGAGGATTAGTCAATATATCCAAATGTATCCTACCCATCCCGCAGCCTACATTACAACCAATTGAAGTCCTACTTGATCCTTGACTGGATAAGCTCAATTAGTAGAGTAGTACACTAAGGGCAAGCTTATGGTACATCTTTTGTTGCACATGAATGTTGTTCTGAGAGTGAACGAATTCTTCCTATCTTGAGTTCCTAATTATTCTTAAACTTTATTGTTTGTGGAACTACTCTCTATTATTGTGTGAGGGCACTTGATTCATGAAGGAATGGTAATGTCATTGACCTCTGTGTTAGAGTAAGTGAGCAGGTTGTGAAAAATACGTGGTGCAATTGAGTCAGCTCTTGAGGCGAGGGTGTTACGGTCTTGTGCTTAATCTGTTCTAATATTCTTGGTGTGATGAGTTAGGAGAGTTTCTTAAAAAGGTCATGTCTAAGTGAAGTGTAGTTTTGTTGCTCGAGTACGAGAAATTGTTTAAGTGTGGGGTGTTGATGGTAGGCTATAATCTCATGTTTTAGTTGATTATTACATTCCAAATTACTGCACTTTAGTTGAGTTTGAGCTTTAATCGCTAGTGTTTTGCACTAATTGTGTGTTTTGTGCCTTGTAGGAGTGATTCCGGGCTATGTAGATATTATGGAATTAATTCAAGTGATTTGGAGCTTTGAAGTTTGAGTAAAAGCCCAAGGAATTAAGTCGGGATCGTGTTCGAGGACCAACGGATAATAGTGGAACGAAACAAAGAATCGAGCAGGCATATTGCGTAGTGCCTAATACAATGCACATAACCTTTTAATCGAAACTCCATTTTGGCTCCACAATATATCGTTGGAAATATGTTTAAAAGGGCCACAACTTTCATGTTTTATGTTTTCTCAAATTCCCAGCAGAAAAGGGTGAAAAGTATGCGGCCGCGCATATTGGGCAGAATGGTGTGAAAAGTGCGCGGCCATACGCGCGGTCACCTGCCCAGGTGCATGGCCGCACACATCTATCCGGAAAATTTCTATTTCGCTAGTAAAGGGTAGTTTCGTCCAAGATTTGTTTTGGGGGCAGATAAAACACCCCAAAACACCATTTTTGAGGGACTTTTGACATACCTTAGACCTAGGGAAGCTTTGGAGAAGAAGGAGAAGTAAGAGCACAAGGATTTCATCCTTCCTTCCTCACTCAAATCCGGATTTGGATTGTATTTATGTTTTCCTCTACTTTTATTTCATTTGTGAAGAATTTCTCCATGTTTATAGAGCAGAACCTTTTGGGTTTTGATGGATTTGGTGTATTGATGGTTGTTTGTGGATTATAATTCTATTTTTATGTATTTGAATCGTTTTTGGAAGATTTAATATTTTATCTATATTTACTTGTTCTTGTAATCGAAAGAGGCATAACTTGTGATATATTTGTACTATATTGTTGGTTGAGTTCATAGATTCTTCTAAATAATCAAAAGAGGCTGTTTGAATCCTTGATTAAACCTAGTTAGGAGGATAATAGAAAGAGATTCTCCTAAAGATCAAACAATTACGAATTCTTGCATATCTTCACCGAGCTTAAATTAGTCCATGTTGTGAGGTTGAAACTTAATCGAGAGAGGAGTTTCTACTAAACATTTGTACTGATAATTAAGTGAATTCGGTAGACTCACTTGAACATTAGAAGTGAATTATCTAGAGTTAGATCCCGAATAATTATCTTGCACCTATCCTATCAACCCATATTTTCTCCCATTGATAACTTCCTTGCTTACCTTTGTTGAGATTGTCATTAGTCAATAGTTGTAGATTTTAGATTATTAATTATATAAACCTCAATTGTTAGTTTATTTCAGCTTGCGAAGCTAATTGATAAATTGGAGAATCCTTAGAATTTAATGAATTATTATTCCTACTTGTTAAGGAATTAATTGTTATTCCTGTAAATGAGATTAATTGATAAATTGAAAATTATTTGAATTGAAGGAATTTAATTAATATATTAAGAATTGTTGCATTTGAAGGAATTTGATTATTTCTGCTGGTTAAATAAATTATTGTAAATTCTGTAAATAATGTTGATTTAGATATTCTAGTTTTATTTCAATTATTATTATTGACCCATAGTAGTGTCAATGTTAGCTATCTCGTCTCTACCACTTCGAGATTAGGCTTGATACTTACTGGGTACATGTTATTTTCGTACTCATACTGCACTTGCTGCATATTTTATTGTGCAGGTACATATATGTATAGCGGCCTTGTGGGCGCAGAGGTGTGGTTATTAATTGTGGGGACATAGGTGAGCTGCATTCTATATTACGATCCGCTGCTAACAGAGTCTCCTTCATAGTTATTATATTTTCCTGTCTAATTTGTATTCTGGACAGAGGCTATATTTTATTTTAATTCCCTAGTAAATGCTCATGCACTTGTGACACCGGATTTTGGGAATGGTTGTGAATTGTTTAGAAATTTAATTGCTAAAAATATTTGTCATTTACTCTATGAGTTTTATCTTTACAATTTTATTAAAAAAAATTTATTTCAAAAATACTAAAATGGGTAATTAAGTTAATTGATTATGGTTGGCTTACATGACAGTGGTGTCCGACGCCATCACGACCTTCTTTTTTGGATTTTGGGTTGTGTCAATATGGTATCAGAGCACTAGGTTCACTTAGGTCTCACGAGTCATGAGCGAGTCTAGTAGAGTCTTGCGGATCAGTACGGAGACGTGTGTGCTTATCTTCGAGAGGCTACAGGACTGATAGGAATACTTCCCTTTTTGATTCCTCATCGTGTGATTCGATTCCTTTTAGGTTTATGCCTACATTTCCTTCCTATTCAATCTTATGCGACGTGGAACGCTTGTTATAAATTGGGGATCGAGGAAATTTTTAATGGTACTACAGATATAGTGCGGGATGCTTCTCCCTATGTAATTAATTGGGCTATTGTCGTCGCCTTGCGGAAGGCCGCTCTATCGTTTCAGTTCAGTTTCAATACTACCTAAGGTTTTGCGATTTAGCATTGATTGTTATGACGATTCATGCGTTGTTATCGCATAGTGTTTATGTAATGGTAGAATGCTTGTCTATGTGTCAGGGCAGTAAATGACTTAAAAGAAGTTTTTTCTCAGTACAGATTCAGAGTTTCCATGTTTTAATTCCAGCGAAAAAAAGGCAATTTGACTATGAATGTTCAGGTTTGGGGTTGATGGAGTAACGAAGCTTGATATTTTCGAGTGTGGTAGAGTTCTCAATTTTGATGTGGTGTCATCGCCTTGTAAAATGCGTTAAGGTTCGCCAGTGTTATGGTTTTCTTCAACTCACCTTCACGACGGTGTGTTAGAAATTGGTATAGGGGAAGCAGTCATTAGAGATTGCGGTGTGCAGTGATTCCGGATCGAAGCAGCATTTCTAGTATTGATGTCTCGAGAAGGATGATCGTCAGAAAGGTTTAAAGCCGGTAACGAGATATTGGTTCAAGTGCTACATAGACGGATTTTGAGTTAAGGCAATAACTAGGCAGCGAAGGATGAGAAAGGACATATGGAAGGTGTCTTGTGGTGGTTAAGTTCCTAAAAGGCCAAGTGTAAGAAAACAGAAGTCGAGTAGTTGCATAAAGAAGAGGGTTTGACCAAAGTGGGAGAGTGTCAAAGTAGTATATGGGTTACGTGGTAGGATAATTACACGGCTTGAAGAAAGTTTGAAGTGATTTGGGATTCATGGTAGATAGTGACTAGGTCTACAGGCTTAATTTGGAATATTGGCTGCTATATTGAGGAAGATTTGGTGTGACAGGAGAGAGTTTCTTGATATTAAGAAGGATACAACATGACTTTGGATTGGAATGTATTGTCGCACCTTTAGCTGATGTCCATGAGCAGTGAACGGACTGATGCAGCTGGTGAATGAGCTTGGACTCAGGATGATCTACTGATTTCGTAGTATTTTCACCCAGTGCAGCGGCATTGGAATATGTTGACATGTAATTTCCACTGGTGGGTTATCTCCTGTGAGCAGGTTAGAGGTTGCATGGTATTGACGAAGCTTCTGCGAAGAATTCTACTGGCTACTCGGTAAGAGATTTAATATGTAAATATGGCTAGTGGTTTAGAGTATTTATTAAAGGTTAATAGAAGGATTTCGAGAAAATTTGGCGAGCTGCGTATGCAGGATCATGTCAACAATGAAGAAAGAATCTCGGTGGATTCCCAAAATTTTGTAATTGTAGCTTCAAGCTAAGTGGGAGAGCCCCACCGTCTATGATTGGATTGCATAGTGTCAACTTGTGCAGTTTCTGGTTATCGGTGTATTGGTGGGTCATTTCAAATAAGGAAAGAAAACATCAGTGGTAATTTGAGCAAAGTATTTGGGGAATGTGTGCCATATTTGGCCTTATTAATTCATATTTAGGTTTTTGGAAGACTCAGAGTATATGCTTCGTGTAGATGTAATGCACAGGAAACTGAAATAGTCGGACGTTTCCTTAATAAAGTGTCCATGTGCTAGCGGGGCCTTGGAATTGATCATGTTTGGGAACAAGTCAGAGCAAGTGACTCTCAATAACAGTCCTAGTGGATGCAAAAATTTAAAGTGTGGTATCTAAGGATCTCGAGTCTGTAATATGGTTGAGTATCGAGCTTTTGCAGTAGATTATGAAACGGGGCTTGGAGTACTCTGCGTTATCTTCAGGTTGTGGTGTAGCAATAGAGAAATGGAAGAAAATAACTTCGGATTCATAAAAGAAGTATCAGAATGGGTGTTCCAATTGAAGATGTGAAAGTGCGCACAATGAGGGATATGAGATGATTAGTGGGTTTTGAAACAACGTGGTTTCGTGAAATAAGGTCACTCAGGATGAGTACGGATTTGAGTTCATGATGTAATGAATGGAGCTATTATTATTTTTAAGTCAAGCTGGGAATAAATTGAGAAAAGACGGATCGGTTAACAATGGTTGAATCAGCATGATGATGGCAATAATCAGTTCCTTCAGTGCATTGAATTATGCGTGTGATTTGTGGCGGTACGTGCGAGGCTTGACGGCCTCCGTAATTGATTTTATTTGGAGGAATTCAAGTATTATGACATGTTATGTGTAGAGGGATCGCAAAAGAGTTGTGGTGGTGCAGACCACTACTTGAGGCCTGTATTTTTTTACGGATGTGGGAATTCAGTCACGTGTTGCAATGGTTCTCTTGAAATAAGTTAAGAAGAAGGTTTCTATATGATGAAGTGTTTACCCTATTAGTGGTTCGGAAATTATGATGGAATTCTTGTACTCCTGCGCATTGGCGTGGTTAAGTGCACTAAGTAGCATGGGATTCGAAAGTTGAGGATTTAAGATTTTGGTTCGGTGTTGACAAGGATGTCATGAGCTCGGATGAGCAAGAAAAGGATTTAGATGTTTAAAGTAATATGGTATTGTTTTTGGCATCATCTAAAGTCGATGTCAGGTGTAAGAGACCTTGTGTATTGACTTGTGCTTTCTTGATTTGCTTTACAACATTAGTGTAACTGGTAGCATGAATGTGCAAACTTGTTACCTGGTGCGGAAAGTATAAAGATTGTGGTAATATTGCTGATTCGAGAATTTATGCCTGGAGGGCGCTTGGTTCATTTGGTTGTCGACTGTGGAAGTATTGTTCCGGTTATGATGGCTATTCTTGTATGTTATGGGAAAAAGGGTTATTATGGATACTTGAAAGGTTATTAGCCTAGTACGATGCGATCAGAATTGGCTTGAGGTATGTGGATGGATTTGAATATGAATATGGGCTCTATATCAGGCATGATGTGTTCATTTCAGCATAACCGCTCCCTATGGAGGAGTATTCAGACGTTGGATGTCGTTTCGTCGTCGGTTATTTCATGTAATACTATATTGTGCCGTGTGAGTTGCGAAACGGCTTGATAAATTTCTTATGTGTTGAGGTTTCGCATAGCGATGTTGTTATGTGAGCAGGATGGCTCTCGAGATTCAGATCATATATCGCACCTTAGTTGTTCTTGAGTTTTGTAGCGTATGGCGCTGTCGGTCCTTCCAAGGATGGTATTATGCACTTAGCGTGCTTGTGTTCGATGTTCGGATATTTTGCAAGTAATGAGCATTCTAGCTCGGTAAGTATTTTTTTCATAGATTCTTTTTTTGTGCGGATCGGGTTGCACGCCGCAACAGTGTGATGTTGAGTACAGTTCCCTATATTCTATTTTTTGTGTTTTGTGTCCCATTTTCTGAGAAAGGTTCATGACACCTGTTCAGTTGTTTAATTAGTCACGCGGGTTGAGTAATTCTTTCCATAGTCTGTTTTCCTTATGTATCGCAATCGAGTCCGTAGCTTATTAGATCGTTGTGGCGTCATATGAGACTTTTTGTCATGTCTGAGGTGGCTTGTTGCCTGAGCAGCTTATACTAAGTGAGATGAGGTTATTGGATCCGGGATCAGTACAATCGGATTATATGAAGTATAATAAAGAGCAAATACTATTATTTGGTCCATAATGAGGCAATGGTTCTTGTCTGAAGGAGAAACTCAATAATTTGTTGGCTCAACAGTTGGTTATGAATTTCTACACATTTCTTCCATCGTGGAAGCAGTTCAAGAGTTGCAACAAGAATTATATGTATCATGAGGTATGTTGTGAACATCAGATTTGTGGAATTTCGGCTATTGTTATCGGAGGATGATATTATGATCATGTGAATGGTGCGGTGCATGGTCTAAATTCAACCAAGGTATACAACTCTGTATTGGTGCATTGTGTAGTGATTGATACAGTATTCGTAGGTTGGAAACAGGCATGGTGGAGAATTTTGGATGTTAGAATTGGGCTCTAAGGCTTAATCGCCTAAGTAAAGGGGAGAATCTTCAGATTGGCTCGAGCTAATGTTCTCAATTGGGTGTGGTAGCACGGGTAGGTGCTAGAAGTGTTAAACTGTGATTTTGGACAACTCCGGAACAGTTCTTAGCACGTTCGAGGACGAACGTATATTTAAGTGGGAGAGAATGTAATGACCCAACCGATCGTTTAGACTGTTAGAATCCCGTTCCCCTAAATAAAACTTTTCGTATGTGTTTTTAATAATTTATGACTTGCGGGGATGGTTGGTTCGGGATTTGGAAGTGTGTGAGTTGAAATCAGAACACTTGGTTCCTTAAGTTAGCTTTAAATGGACAAGTTTGACTTCGATCAACATTTCGAGCAAACAACCCCGGAATCGGGATTTGACACTTTAAATAGGTTCGTATGATGATTTTGGACTTGGGCGTATGTCCGAATCGGGTTTTGGATAACCCGGGAGCGTTTTGATGCTTAATAGTAAAAAATCAACTATTTAAAGGTTTAAAATTCTTTAAATTTGGCTTGGAGTAGGATTTTGAGTAATTGAAGTTCATTTGGAATTCCGAGTTTGGGAATAGTTCTGTATAGTGATTTAAGACTTGTGCGCAAATTTTTGTCTCATTCCGAGTAGTTTAAGTATATTTCTGCGCATTGGAAGTAAATTGAATAACTTGAAATTCTTAAGTTTGAATCAATTTGGTTTAGGGTATGATTCTTAGATTTGATGTTGTTTTATGCGTTCCGAGAGTTAACGAGTCTATTTTATGATTTAAAACTTGTTGGTATGTTCGAGCGGGGCGCTGGGGGTCCCGAGTGTTAACCGGACGAGGCTCGAACCAATTTTGGGAAATTGAGCAATGACTGAAGCTCCCATCTACTATCATAATCGCACCTGCGCTTGGACAACAGCAGGTGCGAGCTCGCAGGTGCGAAAGAGAGTAGCCTGCCCAGCCATCGCAGATGCGGAGTAATTTGGCGCACCTGCGAACGTGCATGTGTGAAGATCTTGTGTGTAGCGGAGGGATGCGCAGGTGCGAAGGAATGGGCGCACCTGCGCTTGCGCAAAAACGAGCTCTTCTTCCGCAGGTGCAGAACCAGGAAAAGAGAGAAAATGCGCACCTGCGAGGAATTTCACAGGTGCGAAAGTTGCATGCGCGGTACTCCTTCCGCAGGTGCGAAAAACATGTATGGGCAGAATCTTAAAACGGACGAAAACTCAGTCCATTTCTTTCTATTTTTCATCCATTGTTGGGCGATTTCAAAGCTTTTGAGAAGGGGGTTTCAACTAGCAATTGAAACGTAAGTTAATTCCACACCCCTTGAGTTAAATACATAGATTATAGGTAGATTAATTACTAGTAAATCTTAGAAATCAAAGATTTAGATGAAAAATCTAGATTTTTATAAAAATGAGATTTTAACCACGAAAATAGTTATAGAATTGGGTAGAAATTATATATTTAAGTTCTTGAGATTATGGGTAACGATTTCATCCGAGTATTTCCAAGAATCCGAGCACGTGGGCCCGGGGTGAATTTTAGAAATTTTATCATTTTGGATAAGGTAATTTATTTAATAGATAAATTTTGAATCATTTAGCATATATTAATTATTATGTATAATATTTGGATAGTTTCGGATCTTTCGGCAGCGAATCAAGAATTCAACGCGACGTGGTAATCAGAAAGTGGATTTTGAGACGAGGTAAGTCTCTTGTCTGATTTTGTGAGGGGAAAATTACCCCATAGGGATTACAATGAATAATTATTGCTAATTGCGGGGGCTACGTACGCACGAGGTGACGAGAGTCCGTGCGTAGCTACTATTAATGCTAAAGTCCGGGTAGTTTAGGACTCAAAGCATGAATTACATGTGTACATTGTATTCTTTGTTTAATTAATATTAATTAATATATATGAATATACTGTGAATTGTCAGATAAAGATATTAAAGGATGAAAATCTCATATGCTTGATTTTCTGTTTAAATTAATTAATTATTAAAAGAAATTATTCTTCCTCCCGAATTTATCTTTAATAAATATACTCTTTTCCCGGAGGTACATAAGAAAATGTCTTCCTTTCTTGTGAAGCGGGCCGAACGCCTCGGCATGATAGATGCATCTATGGATCGTGCCGCACGTCCCTCGGCAGTGTACACGACACTCTGGATCGGGCCGTATGTCCTCGGCAGTAATAGTGCTTAATAATAATAATTATACGATACCTTAATAGTTTATTTCAGCTTGCGAAGCCAATTGATAAATTGGATAATCCTTGGAATTTAATGAATTATTATTCCTGCTTGTTAAGGAATTAATTGTTATTCCTGTAAATGAGATTAATTGATAAATTGAAAATAATTTGAATTGAAGGAATTTAATTAATATATTGAGAATTGTTGCTTTTGAAGGAATTTGATTATTTCTGTTGGTTAAATAAATTATTATAAATTCTGTGAATCATGCTGATTTAGATATTTTAGTTTTATTTCAATTATTATTATTGACCCATAGTGAGTGTCAAAGTCGGCTATCGCGTCTCTACCACTTCAAGATTAGGCTTGATACTTACTGGGTACACGTTGTTTTCGTACTCATACTGCACTTGCTGCATATTTTATTGTGCAGGTTCATATATGTATAGAGGCCTTGTGGGCGTAGAAGCGTGGTTAATAATTGTGGGGACATATGTAAGTTGCATTCTATATTACGATCTGTAGCTAACAGAGTCTCCTTCAGAGTTATTATATTTTCCTGTCTAATTTGTATTCTGGACAGATTCTGTATTTTATTTTAATTCCCTAGTAAATTCTCATGCACTTGTGACACCGGATTTTGGGAATGGTTGCGAATTGTTTAGAAATTTATTTGCTAAAAATATTTTTCATTTACTCTATGAGTTTTATCTTTACAATTTCATTAAAGAAATTTTTATTTCAAAAATACTAAAATGGGTAATTAAGTTAATTGATTATGGTTGGCTTGCCTGACAGTGGTGTCCGGCGCCATCACAGCCTTTTTTATTGGATTTTGGGTCGTGTCAACTAACTAATATGATACCTCATTAATAATCAAATACCAATTTCATCAACAGACCTTAGCACAATATAATCATAGCTAATTAAACATTTCCTTAATTAATCTGAAATGAACTACTAATTAATCTACTCTTAAACATGTAATGCAATCAGCCAAATATAAATGGATATCAATCCAAAAGTAGACTGAACAACTAAACAAAATGGAAATGAAGGAATGAAGAGAAGGATTACCCATTGAAGACATCACTTCCGGCCTCAAGGAATCCGGGCAGTGGTCGAATTCGTTACGCGAGAACTGATTCACGCTTGAAAGGCAGAGCCAGTGCTATATGTAACGATAACGACCATGGCCAGCCGAAGAATCAAATATAGGGAGATACTTCAAGGCTACAAAGGTCTGTCAATTTGAGATATTGAGGATTTTGATCGAAAAAGAGAGGATAAAGAAAATTGTTCAAGCTCCGGCGGGTCAACGAGAGGTTGACCAGAGTCCGACCGCTGTGAAATGATGTGAAACCAACACCAATAGAAAGTACTCATCGTGGACAGTCGTTTGGTGTAAGTTTTACCTCGAAACGGATCCAAGCTGGCGAGGAATTTAAAAATGGATGAAAAAAGATTAGTTTTTTTGGATCCGAGATCTTTAATTCGAGAAAATCGGGTGATCTTTTGGGGAAACAAATAAGATATTGAGAATGTAGGTGATGTGGGGGTCACAAGGTGGTATTTGGTGGTTGATTGGAGGTGGGCCGTCGTCGTGGGCAATTTTCGACGGCGATGTGGGGCGGGGCTAAGAGAGAGGAAAAGAAAGGGTTTTGTGAGATCGATTCGGGGGTAGGGGGTCGGTCTTAGACTATGTGAAAGGGCTGACCAGTTCACGGCCGTTGGATGAAGGGAGAATGAACAGCTGTGATTGATGAGCACCAAAACGGTGTCGTTTTATTTAATGCAGGGCTGGACCAACTTATTTGAATGGACTGGGCGTGCATCTCATGAACTTGGGCCTCAAACACTGGGCCTAAACGACTTAGCAAATCCTTACACATTTGTCACGACCCAATTTGCCCTCCGTTGGGTATCGTGATGGAACCTAGTCTTAGAGACTAGGTAAGCCTAACATTTACTGAATAACAACATTAAGAAATAACATATAACAACTTTTGAAATAGAAACTTCTATAAAATTTATAATTTCCAAAACGGTAGTACAAGTCATATGCTCTATAGAGTTTGCTACAAATTTCTAAATACAACTGTTTAGAAATAAGAATAAACAGTGCAAAACGAAAACTTGAAGGTGACTCCAAAGCCTGCGAACGCAGCAACATGTTTACCTTGAGTCTCCACAGCAATGACCCGCACAGCTGCTAACGAACAAATACTGGATCTGCACAAAAATGTACAGAAGTGTAGAATGAGCACACCACAGTTGTTCCTAGTAAGTATCAAGACTAACCTCGGTGGAGTAGTGACGAGGAATAGTTAAGACACCCACTGGTCTAATAAACTGAACAAGCATAAGTATATGAACAACAAAAATATGATATCTACATAAAGACTATGCAATATGGCTCACAATACAGTAATGGCAATAAGAAAGGAAACAACAAGTATCAGCGGAATACCATAAAAATGACACAGAAAAGTGAATGGAACACAACCTAAATCCGGAATCACAAATACAACAAGGACAAGTAATAACTCAACAACTACAACCGCTTTTACATAAGGTTTTAGTCATCAAACTCCACGAGGTACCAAACCTCGGACAAATCACAACTCATGGGTCTTAATACCTGAACCCTAACACTTGGCATCTTGTGCCCTCATTACATTTCATAACCGCACTGATGACTCGCGTGCCAAATAGAGCCATTCTCACATAGAAGGCAAATAAGCTAGGGTGTACATCTATACTCAACAATATAAAGAAAACCTTTTATCCGATAAGAGTGCTTAACTAACATAGTTCATGCCAGCTAGTGAGCATAAGGGGAAAAAACGGACAGCACGTAGAATGTTTTCTCACAACTTTCACAAGATAAAGCTCACACATGTAAGTTTACCACTACACAAATATCAACAACAAGAATGCCCCTAGGCCATTACAAATCATCACAAATTAATCCCTGACACAACCCACCTTGTCTCGCCACGTGTGCAATAGTAAAGTAAATGCCCGCCTTATCTCGCCACACGTGCATAGTAATATTCCCACCTTGTCTCCTCACATGTGCAACCCCCCCATATATATATATATATATCCCGCCTTGTCACGCCACATGTGCAAATATCAATAGTAACAATAGCACGACAAAAACCTCGTGCAACCCCATAACAACAACCGCACGGCAGAAACCTCGTGCATCATAATAACCACAACCGCACGGCAGAAACCTCGTGCATCACAATAACAACAACCACACGGCAGAAATCTCATGCGTCACCACAATAAATACAACAACAACAATGACAATAATACAATGGTACGACAAATAAGTCAACTCAGAAATTCCAGAACTCAAGGAAACAGAGGAACTAATTCACAAGGAGTAGCAACAATAGATAATGCTAGTCATAATAAGAACAACTCAACAAGAAAGGAAATATTATGTAACAATGATTCACAATGTACAGTTCGACAACGAGGGAGCTAACACAAGACGAATAATTCCAAATAAGGACAAGTCAACTAAAATATAGGATATCTAACTTATTTTAAGGTTGGCAATTAAGAAAGAGATACAACAATTTCAATTAGGGATAAGTAGCAGAAAGATAATCATATCCTCAATTAAGGATGAACAATTATAAAAGAGATAATTATAACTTCAAATAAAGATAAGCAATTAGGGGAAAAATAACATGGCAATAGAAGAGATAACAATTTCAGTTAAGGCACAGATGACTCAAATAAGCATCAAGGGCGGATCATGAAGCAATTAATTCTATTTAAAGCAGGTAGAGGTGAAACTAGTAACTAAGAGAGGTATTCATAACATCACAACTACATAATCAGTGAATACAAGGACCTAAGAACCCTAAAAGGCCAACTTTCCATAAATAGGTCTGTGCACGTACTCGTCACCTCGCGTACACAGACTACAATTAGCATAGAAGACCTAAATCCTAAGGGGTAGTTCCCCCACACGAAGTTAGGCAAGATACTTACTTCAAAGAAGACAGACCGATACTCAAAAATGAACTTCTCGGGTGAAATGACCTCCGAACGGCTCAAATCTAACCAACATAATTTCAAAGCACAAATAAAACTCATAAGGAACTATTCCGGACCATAAAGCCCCAATCTTTATCAAAATCTAAAAATCGGCCCAAACGTCGACTCCCGGGCCCGCACCTCGGAACTCGACAAATTTCACAAAACCTGAACCCCCATTCCGATATAAGTTCAACCATACTAAAATTATCAAATTCCGTTACCAATTCGTCCCTAAATGAGTTACAGACCTCCGAAACACAATCCGGACATGTCCTCAAGTCCAAAATCACCCAACGGAGCTAACGTAACCGACGAAACTCCATTCCGAAGTCGTCTTCACACAGTTTCGACTACAATCAAAATCCTAAGACTTAAGCTTCCGTTTTAGGGACTAAGTGTCCCAAATCACTCTGAAATATCCGGTAACTGAATTCAACTATGCACGCAAGTCAATACACATAATACGAAGCTGCTTAGTTTCTTATGCCGCCGAACGGGACTTAAATTGATGAAACGAGCGGCCGGGTCGTAAAACATTTGGATTTTACGGACCTTAATATTTGTGTGGACTGTATTAAAGGAAAACAAACAAAACACACAAAGAAAGGATCCACAAGAAGCACTTAGCTTCTTGAAATTATACACACTGATATATGTGGTCCTTTTGATGTCACTTCACAGCAGCCCCCACCTCTCTTTACTCTTTGTTAATTTTTCAAAATTAGTCACTTTAGACTTAATTTCTACTTAAAAAAAATAATTTTGTATGGCTAACCTATTTATCAATTTTACCTATTGATTTACTAATGAACGAATTAATTAATTAATTAATTCTAATAATACAAAATAATGGCAAAGCAACTAATGCATTTTTGTGATTTTTATGTAATTATGCCCTTAAAACTACGAATGAAAAATCTAAAAATGCAAAGATGTAAGATAAAATGTTTTTTGATGGTTTTAAAATATTTCCAATGATGCAAATGATCTATTAATGCAATAAAAAATGCAATCAAATACACAAATAAAATTACTAAAATTCTACAAAGCAATTAAAAATTATTTTGAATACTTTTAGGAGTAATTTCTTATGCGGGGCAAAAATTACGTGCTCATTGCTACCCCTCTTTGCTCGAGAACATAAAGAATTTTCGAGCAAAGATAAAGTGAGCAATCATGAACAATGTTTTCCCGTTTGGTACTCCACGAGAAGCATTTTGAAAAAGTTTGACCAAACCTAGCCTCCGAGGCTGCCTACATATCCTTGGCTATAAAAGAATCAGGTCAGTGTAGTTCTGGGAGTTTTGGTAGATGGGACTACCAAAAAGCTGTGATTTCACTACTGTTGCTGTTGTTACTGCTTGTTGAACTCCTTATTACACCAAAAATGAAAATCAAAAGAACTAAACAAAGCCTATTAGTTATGAGTTACAAAATTCCCATCTATAAGTCTTCTGAACTTGGTCTTGAGTCTTGAATGGTTCTTCATGCAAACTTTGATTTGAACCTTGATACTTGCTCGCTGCAGGTGCTAGTTCTTTCTTCTGTGGCTTTTCTGATCAAAACGGGAAATGCAATGCTCGTGACTTCAGTCATGTCTTGAGTTGTCCACACCTTTTCATCCGCTTCTACATTTTGGATTCACTTCTTTTTTCTTTTCTTTTCTATTCTGGATTGTGACTTCTTCTTTTGGTCATCTCGAACCCTGTGCCTCGAGGTAAAACCTACTTAGTCTCCAAAACAAACAAACGAACGAAATGTTTCTGCCCTAGTTTTCACTAGGAAAATTTCGTGAGGTATTGTAACAAAACTCTAAACGGATGTCTCGTGAGGTATAAAAAAGGTGGGGTATGGTCCCTAGAATGGTGTTCCCTTATTGTCAAAATAATGTCTCAACTAAGGATTGATGTACCTTATGTTGGGAAAATGCGGTCGAGGATTGGTATACCCTATATTGGCTAAGATATTAGGGAGTGGTGTACCCTCCACTTAAGATCAAATCAACTAGGGAGTGGTGTACCCTACAATTGGTGTACCCTATACTGGTAAAGAGATTAGGGAATGGTGTACCCTATATTTGGAATGATATTAGGGATTAGTGTACCCTACATTTAAGATTAAATGGTAATGATATCAGGGAGTTGTGTACCCTGCGTTTAAGCTTAATCAACTAGGGAGTGGTGTACCATATGTTGGAAAACACATCTAGGTATTGGTGTACCCTACACAGGTAAGGAGTCTAAGGAGTGGTGTACCCTATGTCTAAAATATCATTAACTAGGGAATGATGTGCCTTACATTGAAAAAACATCTATGGAATGGTGTACCCTATACTGATAAGGAGACTAGGGAGTGGTGTACCCTATGTCTAGGAATGATATCAGGGAGTGGTGTACCTTGCATTTAAGGTCAATTGGTAATGGTATCAGGGAGTGGTGTACCCTGCGTTTAAGCTCAATTAAATAGGGAGTGATGTACCCTATGTTAGAAAACACAGTCAGGGATTGGTGTACCCTTTACTGGTAAAGATACTAGGGGTGGTGTACCATATGTCCAAAACATCATCTACTAGGGAGTGGTGTACCCTATGTTGAAAAATACAACTAGGGATTGGTGTACCCTATACTAGTAAGGAGACTAGGGAGTGTGATGGTAGGCTAGAATCACGTGTTTTAGTCATAGTTTGCACTATAATTACTACACTTTACTTGTGTTTGAGCTTAAAATATTAGTGTATTAAACTTATTATGTGTTTTATGCCTTATAGGAAGTGATTTCGAGTTAAAAAGATATCTGGGAGCTAAAATGAACAAGTTAGAGCTTTGAAGTCTGAGTAAAAGCTCAAGGGATTAAATATGGATGTGTTCGGGGGTCAGGAGCCAAGTTTGGATGTTAACAAACAACAACAATAACAACAACCCAGTATAATCCCACTAGTGGGGTCTGGGGAGGGTAGTGTGTACGCAGACCTTACACCTACCCTGGGGTAGAGAGGCTGTTTCCAAATGAACCTCGGCATCCTTCCCTCCAAGAACTTTCCACCTTGCTCTTGGGATGACTCGAACTCACAACCTCTTGGTTGGAAGTGGAGAGTGCTTACCATCAGAGCAACCCAAGAGCATGGGGCGGCGCATGGCGCGGTGTGCCTGTGCAATGTTCTCAGAGTATTTGTCATGTTTCAACTTGGAAAAGGTAATTTCACCTGGGCCCACTCCTACAGGGTATAAATACTCCAAAAAGACTTTTTGATGGGACTTTGGACCTTGGAACCTTTGGGAGAGCATTGGAGGCTACAAGACACGAGATTCCATCATATTTCTATCAATTTAATACATGAGTTTGGATTGTAGTAATAGATTTATGCTTTCTTACTTGAGAGAAGTTGGACAAACAATTCGAGCACTTTCTAGAAGTGTTCAAGCAGGTGCATGTGAATATACCTTTCACAGAGGTGCTCTCTCAGATGCCAGCTTTTCCCAAATTCATGAAGGAGATATTTTCCAAGAAGTGAAAAGTGGAAGAGACATCAGTTGTCAAGCTGATAAAGAACTGTAGTGCCATCTTGCAAAATAAGCTCCCTAAAAAATGTGGAGATCCAGGGAGTTTTACTATACCTTATTTTTTAGGGAAGTACTAAATTTAAAAAATCATTGTGCGATTCAGGTACTTCTATTAATCTTATGCCTTTGTCTATTTTTAGGAAATTAGAGGGAGAGATTGGAGAAATTAGGTCGATACATGTATCCTTGCAGCTGGAGGATCAGACGACAATCATACATGAAGGAATAGTGGAAGATGTGCTGGTTCGGGTAGGCAAATTTATATTCCTTATGGACTTCATTGTGGTGAACATGGAGGAAAATAGGGAGGTCCCTCTGATTTTAGGAAGACCATTATTGGCTACGGGCAGAGCAATTCTAGATATCCAGGAAAGGCAGGTCATGCTCAGAGTAGGGGATGAAAAGCTGATTTTCAAAATGGAAGGAGAAAGGGGAGCCCTAAAGGAGCAACTTGGAGAGAGTCAAGCGGATAAGTGTGGGGTGTACCCAAAGAAGGCGGAAAAGAAGCTCTCTGCATGGATATGTGCACTGGGTCAGGCGTGCAAAGGAGATCCCAACTAGATGAATCAGGGAAGTGTCGTTTACCTCTTGCTTTTTATTTGTGTGTCATGGGGACATGCCACAATTTAAAGTATAGGGTGGGGAATGTATGTGTATATATATATATATATATATATATATATATATATATGTGTGTGTGTGTGTGTGTGTGTGTGTGCGTGTGTGTGTGTGTGTGTGTGTGTATTTGTAGTCGTTTCTTTTGATTCCTTTGAGAATTGTTTTTTGACTTTTTTCGACGATGGATTTCCTCGACTGTCTTCTTGTGGGATCAAAGTCGAAGAAAAATATTTTATTTTTCTTAGGTAGTGTAATAATTCCCCCTTGATTGTTTTTTTGTGCCGCGATTCTTTTCCAAGGATTTTTGTTGAACTGGGTGTAGTTAGTTTTTCTTTTAGTATGAGTAGTGAAGTGTTGTGCTATGTATGAAATGGAGATGACTTTCCTTGACTTTGTTGTGCTTTGATAGCGGTGAGTGCCTTATTTGTGACTCCTAGGCTCAGTTCTTGACTCATCTATAATTGCCTTAAATTGTTTGATTTTAACTTTGCTTAACTGCTTTGACTAGAGAGTCGGGATAGATCCGATCCTAAGTGAGTTATGTGCTAATATGTTTGTGAGATTTTGTGATAGTCTGTGCATGTCATTTGATGTCTAGAACTTGTCCCGTGTATTTGCAAAGCGAAATAGTAGTCTTGTTCAGTATAGAAAGTGATATAGGTATTTCTTTGTTGAGCCACATATATGCTTTTACCCACCTAATGAATTTGTATCTTAGTTAGCTCATTGAGCTTGTAATCGTATTTCTTTGGCAACCACACTACAAGCTTGAACACTTTGTTTGAATTGTCTATATATATGACATTTTACCTCTCGTGAGCACTTGATGTTGTTATGAGCTTGTAAAAGCTAAGTGAGGTATGGTCGGGTTTTGAGTGGAACTATAGAAAAAGGAAAAAAGGTTCACTGTTTGAAAAATTGTGAGAGACACTTGTAGAGAATTGGAAAAAAAGAGTTTGATTGAGAAAAAAAGAGGAAAAAAAATTAGAACTTAGAAAAGAAAAAAATAGATTCCATGCTAGTGGTAGTTCTCATCTTGTTTGTGCTTAAAGATATTGGGAGCTTGATGCTATTATGAATGAAGATTGGGGTTTGGTTCAACATAAGCGTGGGTTTTGAATTATTAATGTATATGTATTAAAGTACTCAGGGAAGTAGAGTCACTATATCCAAATGTATCCTACCTGTCCCGCATCCTACATTACAACCAAAATAAAGTCCTACTTGATCTTTGATTGAATGAGCTCAATTAGTAGAGTATTACACTACGGGCAAACCTATGGTACATCTTCTCTGGCACACAAATTCTATTTCTTAGAGTGAGTTAATTCTTTCTATCTTGTGTTCCTATTTGCTCTTGAATTTATCGTGTGTGGAACTATTCTATATTGTTTGTGTGAGGGCACATGATTTGTGAAGGTAAGATAAATTCTTTGACCTCTGTGTTAGAGTAAGTGAGCATGTTGTGAAAATTGTGTGGTGCTTTTGAGTCGAGTCTTGAGGTTAGGATGTTATGATAGGGTGCCTAGTCTGTTTTAAATATTCTTGTCGTAATGCGTTAGGGAAGCTATCTGATAAGAAGTTCGTCTCAATGTGAAGTGCAGTTTGATTGCTCGAGGATGAGCAATGGTTTAAGTGTGGGGTGTTGATGGTAGGCTAGAATCACGTGTTTTAGTCATAGTTTACACTCTAATTACTGCACTTACTTGTGTTTGAGCTTAAAATGTTAGTGTATTAAACTTATTATATGTTTTATGCCTTACAGGAAGTGATTTCGAGTTAAAAAGATAACCGAGAGCTAAATTTAACAAGTTGGAGCTTTTTAGTCTGATTAAAAGCTCAAGGGATTAAACCAGGATGTGTTCGGGGGTCGGGAGCTAAGTTTGGATGTTAAAACGCGAAGAAAAAGAGTAACTCTGTAAAACCTCCACTGCTACGCCGCAGTGTATTTCTGCTGCTGCCCGTCAGAACATGCTTTCTGAACTTCTCTACTAGCGCCCCGCATGGGGCGGCGCGCCTGTTCAATTTTCTTATATTATTTATCATGTTTCGACTTGGACAAGGTAATTTTGTATGGGCCCACTCCTAGAGGGTATAAATACACCAAAAAGACGTTTTTGAAGGGACTTTGGACCTTAAAACCTTTGGGAGAGCATTGGAGGCTACAAGACACGGAATTCCATCATCTTTCCATTAATTTAATATGAGAGTTTGGATTGTAGCGTTAGATTGATGCTTTCTTACTCTTTAATTACTTTTGTGATGACTTCCTTCATGATTTTGGAGTAGTTTACCTTATGGTTTGACGGATATGGTGTTTTGATAAATATTTTTAGAATTTAACTCTAGTTCTTGCTTGAATTCGTTTATGGAGTTTTGAATTGTTGCAACTTTATTAATTAGTTTATTTAATTGAAAGAGGAATATCTTGGTGATTATCTTTGCATTATTTTATTTGATTTAATTCATTGATTCTCTTAAGTAATCTGAAGAATTTGTTGAATTGTTGATTAAATCAAGTCAGGAGAATATTCGAGAGACATTTTCTTAAGGACCAATCCATTAATGCATGCTTGCATACTTCACAATGCTTATATTAGTTCATCTCGCATGGTTAAGATTTAATTGAGAGAGGAGTCTTGACTACACGTTTGAACTAATCATCGGGTGAATTCGTGAGAATCATTAGAATATTAGAGTGAATTAAACTAGAGTTAAGTCCCAAATAACTAACTTGCACTTATCTTATCAAATCCTTATCCCTCACATTGATAAGAAACCACTTCGTGAATCCCCAATTCCTTGTTGCCAATTGTCAATTGCGTTATTTTAGTAGTTAAACTTAGATCATAATCATTTAACTCAAGTGTTGATCCTCCTGAATAGCGATTAAACCAGGAATTACTTGAACATTGTTTAAATCCAATCCTTGTGGAGACGATATTATACTATACTATCTTTGATTAGCGAGCATCAATTTTGTGTTGTGTTTTGCGCTCGTCAGCGTGGTGTACCCTATGTCTAAAATATCATCAACTAGGGAGTGGTGTACCCTATATTGGAAAACACAGCTAGGGATTGGTGTACCCTATACTGGTAAGTAGACTAGGGAGTGGTGTACCCTATGTCTAAAAGAATGATATCAGGGGGTGGTGTACCCAGCATTTAAGCTCTATCTATAAAGATATCAGGGAGTGGTGTACCCTGCATTTAAAATCAATCAACTAGAAAGTGGTGTAACCTATGTTGGAAAATACAGCTAGGGATTGGTGTGCCCTACACTGGTAAGGAGACTAGGGAGTGGTGTACCCTATGTCTAAAATAGCATCAACTAGGGAATGGTGTATCTTATATTGGAAAACAAAGCTAGGGATTGGTGTACCCTATACTGGTAAGGAGACTAGGAAGTGGTGTACCCTATGTATAGGAATGTCATCAACTAGGGAGTAGTGTACCCTCTGTTGGAAAGTGCAGCTAGGGATTGGTGTACCCTATACTACCATGATTTTGAATTTTCTATCCTTTTTTATCTTTTATTTATTTATTTATTTAGAGAATGAGTAAAATGCGGGAAAGAAGGACTTACCTATTTGAGAGTTTTGTTGTTGCAGACTGTTTTTAGTCTCCGCGCGATTTCCCTTTTGGTTGCACCTGCTTCTCGCAAGGTTATTTTTTGGATTGCACTTGTTTCCTATTTTTCAGCAAAGAGCAATTGTTAGTTCAAAACAATGGTTGGTTTGTGGCCTTGAATGTTTCAATCACTTAATGTCAGCCGATCTTCTTTTGATGATGATTTCAACTGCAACTAGATACCGATTGCATTTCTGGCCCCGGAGAAACTTTGGCTTTTCAAAATTTTAATGGCGGTTGGTCGCGTGGGACTAAACCTTTTTCAACTTTATTTTGCCTTTGTAGCATTTCACTTTCGACTTCTTTCTTCCGAAGCTTTCAATTTCAGAGCATTGGGGAACCTTTAGCTTTTCAAACTTTGCAAGACGGTTAGTCACGTAGGACTTAACCTTTTCAACTTCATTTTGCCCTTGTAGGCACTTCAATTTGATTTCCTCCTTCCAAGAGTTTTCGATTTCGAAGCATCAGATACCATGGCCAGTCGGGGTTGACTTGATACCCTTGCCGAGGTTGGGTGACTTTTGAATATATTAGCTTGTGTCGAACGAGAGCCCTGTAAATCAGTCTTGCCATCTCTTCTTTGCCTTATTTTATTTTTGGAACAAAATTAGACCGAAAGGGATTCAAAGAAAAATAAGCAATGGAATGGAGAATGAGTTTAAACAAGAGGTGTCCCTCTCGGGGAACAGAAAGACGGACTTATCTGGGTGTACATGCGGACTTCAATGAACATGACATGCCTTTTGGACTGGATGCCTGATTTGTGTAAACCGTCCGACTCTTAGAAACTTATCACAACGTTTGCCTTGAAATCGAGAAACCTTGTCCAGGACTGTGTTGATGCCATGGCTGTGAGGAAACTCTTTTCGATCAGTAGTGCCCTTTGCGGGTTTTCATCAGTTCACCTCTCTCATTTCTCTTCTCACCATCGCCTTATAATGTCATTTGCGGGTTTTCACTAACAAGACTCTCTCATTTTCATTCTCTCTACTCATCATCGTCTTAAGGTGCCCATGAGGGTTTTCACCAACAAGGCTCTCTCATTTTATTTCTCTCATTTTGTTTACATCAGATCCAAGTAACTGTATTCTCCAATTCTTGAACATTCTCGATGATTGATCGGAAGGACTTGAAAAGGATTTGGGTAAAAAGAATTTGGTTTGAATTACAACTTTGGAACATTTTGGTGAAACCATCGCCGAACCATTGTAACATCTACCCTAGTTTTCACTTTTGGGGGTATGTGGATTTTTTTTTTGGTGTGACCGAACGCCAGAATGAGGCTGCCTACATATCCTTTCGGAATAAGGTTGAACGTAGTTCAATTACATGAACTTGTTTTGATTTTTGTTTTGTTTTTATTTTCTTTCTTTCTTTTTTTCCCTTTTTCTTTCCACTTTTCTTTTGTTTTCAATAATAACTTCCAGGTTCCAAATAGAATAATCAAAGAAAGGGAACCGGCTCAAATGGTTTGCAAAGGGTTGATAGTGTTTGGGTAGCGAGAAAGAAAGCCTTCGTCATCCCAATCAAAAAATGTTAAAGCTGCGTAAAGGGTCAACCATAATACCTTTTGAACGCGTCTGCATTGACAGCTGTCTCGGGGACATTTCCTTCGATTTCTCCCAAATATAGCGCTCTTTTTGGCAGCACTCTTGTCAAAATGTACGGACCTTTCCAATTTGGGTCGAATTTTTCTTTAGCTTCCTCGTGATGCAGAAGAATACGCCTCAAAATAAGTTGCCCCACTTCAAGTTTTCTGGGCTGCACTTTCTTGGTGTAGGCACGGGCCATTCTTTGCTGGTACAACTGCCCATGGCAAACTACAGCTAATTGCTTTTCATCAATCATAGTCAATTGTTCCAACCGGGTTTTGACCCATTCATCATCCTCGATCTCGGCTTCAACAATGATCCGAAGAGAGCGAATCTCAAATTCTGCAGGTATTACAACTTTAGTGCCATAAACTACTAAGTAGGGAGTGGCCCCAATTGATGTGCGCACGGTTGTGCGATATCCCAATAATGCAAAAGGCAACTTTTCATGCCATTGTCTCGAACCCTGAACCATTTTCCTGAGGATGTTTTTAATGTTCTTGTTTGAAGCTTCAACGACGCCATTAGCTTTGGGACAATAAGGGATAGAATTACGATGCATAATTTTAAATTGTTCGCATACCTCCCTTATCAAGTGGATGTTCAGATTTGCAGCATTGTCTGTAACGATAGTTTTAGGAATACCAAAACAACAAATAATTTTGGAATGCACGAAGTCCAACACTACTTTCTTAGTGACGACTTTGAAAGTGACCGCTTCAACCCACTTTGTGAAATAATCAATGGCAACCAAGATGAATCTGTGCCCATTTGAAGCTTTCGGCTCAATTAGCCCAAAAACATCCATACCACAGGCAACGAACGACCAGGGCGCTGACATAAGATGAAGTGCCGAAGGCGGTGAATGAATCATGTCACTGTGTATCTGACATTGATGGCATTTTCGACAAAACTAAAACAATATTTTTCCATGGTCATCCAAAAATAACCTGCCCGGAGGATTTTCTTTGCCAATATATACCCGTTCATGTGGGACCCACATACTCCTGAATGCACTTCGTTTATAATCATATCAGCTTCTCGAGAATCTACACACCTTAACAGATTTAGATCTGGAGTTTTTTTGTACATAATTTCCCCACTCAAAAAAAAACTGCTTGCAATACTTATGATAGTTCTCTTTTGATCCCCACTAGCTTGCTCGGGATATTCTTTTGTTTTTAAGAACCTTTTGATATTATGATACCATGGCTTACCATCTATCTCCATTTAAATTGCGTTACAATAACTGTTCCTTTCTTGAACCTGAATTTCCAACGGGTCAATATTATCATTATCGGGGTACGACAACATTGAGGTCAAAGTAGCTATTGCATCTGCTAGCTCATTGTGGCATTGGGGAATATACTTGAACTCGACGGACTTAAACCAGTTACTGAGATTTTCCACATGTTGCCTGTAGGGGATGCGTTTGATATTCCGAGTTTCCTACTTGGGCTTGCCGAATAATTAAATCAGAATCCCCATGATTAATAACTCTTGTACATCCAGATTAACTACCATGTTCATGCCCATGATGCAGGCTTCATACTCGACAGTATTGTTTGTGCAAAAGAACCGAAGCCGGGCTGTGGCCCGATAGTGTTGACCTGTGGGCGAGATTAGAATTTCCCCAATCCCTATCCCTTTTGTATTTATAGCCTCATCAAAGAACATTTTCCAGGAATTGATGTTCTCTGGAATCACTTCAACTGAGTTTACTTCCTCATCCGGCAAGTAAGTGCTTAAGGGTTGCTATTCATCATCGACCGAGTTCTCATTTAGATGATCCGCCAAGGCTTGAGCTTTCATTGTCGTGCGAGTGACATAGACAATATCGAACTCGGTGAGCAGGATCTGCCACTTTGCTAACCTTCCAGTGGGCATCGGCTTCTGGAATATATACTTTAAAGGATCTATCCTTGTTATGAGATATGTTGTGTAAGCCAACAAGTAATGTCTCAGCTTTTGGGCGACCCAAGTTAGGGCGAAGCAGGTTCTCTCCAACATAGTGTACTTGACTTCATAACTGGTGAACTTCTTGCTCAGATAATATATGGCTTGTTCTCTCTTCCTGGTTGCATCATGTTGCACAGAACACAACCGAAAGAATTTTTGAGGACTATCAGATACAACAATAAAGGTCTTCCTGGTTCGGACGGAACCAACACCGGCGGATTTGACAGATATTCTTTGATTTTATTAAAAGCTTCTTGACACTCATATGTCCATTTGATTGTTGTGTCTTTCTTCAACAACTTGAATATGGGCTCACAAGTGGTGGTAAGCTGAGCGATGAATCTACTAACGTAATTCATCCTCCCTAGCAGACCCATAACCTCTTTCTTGCTCTTCGGCGGTTGCAAATCCCGAATAGACTTTATTTTTGTCAGAGTTAATTCGATACCCCTCCGACTGATTATAAACCCCAAGAGCTTCCCAGACAGAACTCCGAATGCATATTTAGCTGGGTTTAACTTCAAATCACACTTGCGCAACCTCTCAATGAATTTCCTCAGATCTCGCACATGGTCTTCTTGCGTTCTAGATTTAATGATCACATCATCCACGTATATCTTAATCACCTGATGCATCATGTCATGGAATATGGCAATCATAGCTCTCATATAGGTTGCCCCGGCATTTTTCATACCAAACGGCATGACCCTGTAACACTAAGTGCCCCAAGGTGTGGTAAAAACAGTCTTTTCTGCATAATAATCCACGAAAGCCCGTATCTCGTGTTTAGCATAATTGTCAATAAGAATGTAGATATTTGGCAATGGAAAGTTGTCTTTGGGACTCGCCTTGTTCAAATCCCGATAATCAATACAAACTCAGATATTTCCATCTTGCTTTGGTACCGGTACCACATTAGCCAGCCAAGTGGTCTATCGGACCACTCGGATCACATAAGCTTTTAATTGTTTTGTGACTTCTTCCTTAATCTTATCACTGATGTCAGTTTTGAACTTTCTTTGGTTCTGTTCGACATGGGAATAACCGGGATAGGTAGGCAGTTAGTGTACCACCAAATCAACACTCAACCCTGGCATATCATCATAAGACCATGCAAACACGTCTTTGAATTCAAACAAAAGTTGGATCAAGGCATATCTAGTTCTCTCATCAGTGTGGATGCTTATCTTGGTTTCTCGGACCTCTTCTGAATGGCCCAAATTGACTAGCTCAATTCCATTTAAGTTTGACTTAGGCTTATTCTCAAATTGTTCCAATTCTCGATTTATTCCCCCAAAAGCCCCATCTTCGTCATATTCCGCATCTTGATTCATTATTTCAAAGTTAGACAACATTTTAGGATCTGAGCATGAAGTCCGCAAGTATGTCATGTTACTAAAGTTCGCATAATTAGAACCGAAAAGAGAAAGATAAGAAAAATAGCAAAATAAAAAAAAGGAGACATATATGAACGATAAATATTGGTTTCATTTCATTGAATTGAAAGATATAAGGGTTTACATCATAATTTAAAGACAGTAAAGTAAAAACATTCGAGTTACACCCTGAAATAACCCGTAATGCAGAAAAAATATCAAGACTGAACTACCGGGATTCCTGCCTGACGGGGAACAAGGTAGCCTCCCAGTTCTGGAGCTTGAAATCTGGTCCCATATACTGTACCTCGGAACGACTCGTGCCTTCCCCTAGTTGGACCCTGTCGAATTCGTACAACATTTATTTCAGAGCTCCGCAAATATCATCAATTTCTTCGGCCGTGAAGGCCTCTTCTTCTTCCTCCACATACTTTTGTTTCAAAAATGATCGGGAGAGATGTGAGATGGGCTTTTACAGGACCCACCTATTTTCTTTGCATTTTCCAGCCCATGTTCTGTTAGCCAATGTAGCTCGGAAACTGGCTTCTCATTCACAACCAAGGAAATTGGCTAAGTAATGCCCTGCAGGGATGCCCCGAGCCCCTTTTTGGGCTTGTACCCATTTTTGATCATCTGGATTGCAACCATAGTTGAAGCATTGGACAAACAAGGTTGAGGTAGTTGGGCCCCCTCTTCAAACTGGTCAGAGACCACAATTTCAAAAGCTTGATATACGATGTGCTCATTGCCCTCCCTGACTTCAAGACACGGGACTTAGGGGTCCCAGTACATAGATTGCTCGTCTTTTTCATGGACAAAAATTTCTTGATTGTCATACTCAAACTTGACCATTTGATGGAGAGTGGATGGAACAGCTCCAGCGGCATGAATCCATAGTCTGTCGAGAAGGAAATTGTACGAGGTTTCCATGTCCAAGACTTGGAAGGTTACCTCAAAGTCCACAGGGCCAATATTTAAGACTAGATCAATTTCTCCGATTGTATCCCTCTTAACCCCCATCGAAGGCTCGTACACAGACATTGTTAGCCAGAATTCTTTCTGTACTGATTTCCATCCTCTGGAGCGTTGAGAGGGACACATATCTACTCCAGACCTACCATCCAACATCACCCTTTTCACATAGTAGCACTCACATTTAACAGTCAGGTGGAGGGATTTGTTGTGGACAACTCCCTCTACATGCAAATTATCATGGCTAAATGAGATCTTATCGACCTCGAAAAATCTCTCGGCCATACTTTCCAATTGGGCAACAGTAGAGATAGAAGTGAGATCTGGGAGGGAGTTTTTCAGAGTTGATTAATTATCGAGTATTTTGAAGTTTTCATTTTCCTAAAGAATTCCTCCACATCTTCATTGCTCGCGGGTTTTTTAGATGGCATCTGGTTGTCCCTGTTTTGTTTAGATTTCCTTAGCTCATCCGGGGTATAGTACCTCCCCGATCGAGTCATCTCATTAACTTCCTCCACAACTTGTTTCCCTTTATAAATGATAACTGTCTTGCTATAATTCCAAGGGAACGCAGTAGGATCTTTCATCGGTGTTTGTGGTGCGGGACTGATAACCACAGGCTCAGTCAGCCTTGGTGATATTATCGGTCCCCGCGCCACATGTGTTCACTTCGGTGTGTACAACCTTGGCACGTTCAATGTAACTTTCCTTTCATCAAACTTCTTTGGAGTGGTGAGGACAAGCTGTTCTTTCCTCGGGGCTTTTGGAACATAAAGAACCAAGTTCTTGGCGGGTGTCGGCACAACTTTCGTTTTAACGGCCGGAGGGACTAGAGCTATTTTATTTTCACTTTTTTGCCGTTTTTGCTGTTGCTTTAGGTTTTGCCTCCGAACTAGCGATGGCAACAATGGCCTTCAGCGTCAGGTTAAATTCTTTATCATCACATATCATACCGATAATTGTCCCATTATTATGAGCATGCAATGGATTATTAGTCACATTGGGAGCCTCCTCGTCCCTCAGCACAATTCCTTTAGCTTCAATCAAGTCTTCAACCGACCTCTTGAGGGTCCATCAATCTTTTGTATTATGGCCTACCACCCCCGAATGGTATGCACATATGGCATCAGCCCTGTATGTCGGAGACTCAGAATTTGGCCGATTCGGAGCCACATGTTGCAGTAAACCCAATTGGGTTGACTTCTGGAGCAAACTCGAGTATGATTCACCAATGGTGGTGAAATGGTTTCTTCTGGGAGGCTTTACGATATGAGGATTATATTGGGGTGTATTTTGTGGTGGGCGAGGATTATATGGTGCTTGGTAATGATGGTTATTTTTGAGAGGTGGAGCTCGGTTTTGATTGTAATTTTCCTGTGGCCATACGTAAGATTGTGCGTTCAACACCGCATAGGGAGGTAGTTTCACGACATATGCAGCATAGTGGTGCAGGTAGTAATGTTGTAGGGGTTCGGGGTGGCATATAAGATTGAATAAATGATCTGTGAGACCCCCTCGAGCTTGAAGCCATCATGGCTCCCTCTTCTCCCTTTCTCCAATTGGCTAACCCCCTCCCCCTCCCCCCCCCCGAGCCATTCTGGATGGCATGCGATGTAGCTTTAAGGGCTGCCTGACTCAATATCCTTCTTGTTTTTAACTCATTTTCAACCATTTCCCTAATATTTATGGCTTCGGCAAATGGCTTTCCCATGGCAGACATCATATTCTGGAAATAATCGGCCTCTTGGGCCTGTAAGAAAACCGTGACCATCTTTGTCTCATCCATTGGAGGCTTCACACGGGCAACCTGTTCATGTTAATTAACAACATACTCACGGAAACTTTTCGTGGATTTCTGTTTCAGATTAGATAGGGAGTTTCTGTCCGGAGCAATATCCACATTGTATTGAAATTGTCGAACAAAATCTCTAGCAAGGTCGTCCCATACGTGCCAGTGAGCGATTTCCTTGTCCATATGCCATTTAGAGGCAATTCCTACCAGACTCTCTCCAAAGTATGCCATCAGGAGTTCCTCTTTTCCACCATCGCCCCTTAACTGGTTGCAGTACCTTTTCAAATAAGCAATCGGGTCTCCGTGCTCGTCATACTTTTCAAATTTTGGTGTTTTGAAACCAGCTGGAAAATGGACATGTGGAAACATGCACAAGTCAGAGTAGGAGACACTCTTTTGGCCACTCAGGCCTTGCATGTTCTCTAAACTCTACTCCAGGCTTTTCATTTTTTGAGCCATTTCTTCTTGCTTGGGATTTTTGAATATTCTTTCTGGTTCAGCCAGAAACTCATACTGTGGATAGTGAGTATATGAGATCGGAGTGATATAGGTCACATCCCACTGAAATTATAGGGCCTGGAATGTGAATGTCAGAGGTTCAAAACATAGCCTGGGCACGCTCGGTTGCGCGGCGGTGAAGATAGGCACTGTAGAGAATAATGTTGAAGGTGCCCCGGAAACCGGCGCCTGGGGGCGAACCACAGAAGGCATGCCGGGAGCGTTAGGCGGTATTGGAGGGTACTCGCATGAGATAAACGGATTAGTTATAGGGACGTTGGTAGACCCACCCGACCTTAGGATCAACTCAGGGAACCCAGGAATTGCACTCCGGCGTTTCCCTACCATTATTAGACCAGGCGTCCCACATTTCAACATGCGGAGACGCAACATCTTATCCTCTTCAATAGTTGCTGATTCTGGTTTTGAAATAGCTAGTGTTAGGCTATCCTCAGGTTGATAATGTGTAGATTGCTTTCAGAGGCCATCAAAATCTTTCCTTTAGATCTTGTGAAGTAGGGATTGAAAGTCAGATTACTAATAAAAACCAACCACCTGAATAGAACCTCGCTTAATTGCAAGCACAACAATTTTGTTACTTTTGAAATATTTAACATATAAGAAATCGCACGTTGGGATGCAATGCAGCTAAATAGTTAAACGCTTCTACCATGTGTTTGCAACGATCGCATGTTTCATCCCTGCTTTTAATGTCTACTCTTTTCTTCCGTTTCTTGTTCTCTTTTTCTCTTTTATTTTATCGCTCCAAGTTTTTCTCTTTTGTCTTTTGTCGCTCTTTGTTTTTCTCTTTTTGTTTTGTCACTCTTTTTGTTGATTTTTTGCTCAGTTTTATTTATGGTTATGATCACATCCGATGGGGATTGCCTACGTATCATGACGCCGCATGAATCAGATCATTACGTAATTCAAGAAAATTGAGAAAAATAAAAGAATTATTAATATTTATTTATTTTCTTTCATTTTTTGAAAGGAAAACTCCTAAGGATTCTTTTGTTTTTCTTTTTCTTTTTGTTTTGAATTTTGCGAATTTCGAAAGTAGAAAGAAAAATATATATTTTCTTTGGATATCGATTTGTTTTCTTTTTTTCTAAAGAAGAAAAATATATATTTTTTGATTTTGAAAGTTGCCTTTGGATTTTTCGAAAGAAAGACTTCTAAGAAAATATTTCCAATTTCTGAGTTTTCTTTTAAATTTTCGAAAGAAAATTTTCGAAGAAGAACGAAAATATTTTTGGAATTCAATTTTTTTTCTCTTTATGAAATTTACGACGAATGACTTCCAAGAAGAAAGAGAATATTTTTTTTGGGTGTTTTTGTTTTTGATTTTTTTGAAATTTTTGGGAGAAAGACTTCTAAAGAAGTAAAAAATATATTTTGCGATTTTGATTTCTTTTTTATTTTGTTTGTTTTCATTTTGTTTTCGAATGAAAGACTACGAAAAGAAGGAAAATATTTTTCGGCTTAAAAATTTTTATTTGGGATTTTCTAAGGGGCGACTTCTACAAAAGGAATTAAAGGAAACTATTTTTTTTTTTTTTGAAAGTTGGGGCCGGACCCAATTAAGATTGCCTACATATCTCACATCTGCGTAGTTCGGGCAAAGCAGGGAAAATATGACACTTAAAAATTTTGGGTTATTTTTAAATGACCTTTCTTTTCTTTTTCAAAATGAAATTCGACAGAGTTTCAGGGTTTTTCGAATACCGAAATTTTTGAAAATCGGATGAATTTTCTCTCTCCTACCTCTCACTACTATTTTTTTCTAATTTTCTGTCAGTATTCTAGAAACCGATCAACATGCAAACCAGATCAAATAAAATGCACAAGTAGCATGTAAGATGCATCAGGATGGTCTTGTAATTTTGGGTACACATGTCCTAGATGGACCCAACCCCTATGTTGAGTCTCCAAAGTCTAATGCACGTGATGCAAACAAACGTTCCTACTAGGGATCTAACATGAGGCTTTGTTATTCTAGTTTTAACTCTTGGGGGAATGTTTTAGACCTGGCTTACCCAAGCGGACATTTCGAGCCGAGGTGGGGGCAACGTACTAGGAGCACAAAAGTCTACTCGACCTAGTTACTGACCCAACCTCGTTCTAATTGGTATGACCTCTAACAAAAAAGTGGGTCACGCACATGTGTGCACCATAAATTCAGAAGACTCAGAAGGGAGGCATAAGAAGACAGTTTAATACAGTCCAAGTAATATCAAAGCGATAAATGAGCGACACTTAGCACATTAGGCCAACAAACACAGTAATATCATACAATTAATAAAGACAAGTACAAATCACATTACAAGTTCGAATTCTTAACCCTGAACAAGAAGTTGTGGGTTCTTATCCCTAGCAGAGTCGCTAGAGCTGTCACACCTCCTTTTTATGGGGAAAGGAGTTTTTTCAATTTAAGTGACATTATTGAAATTGGATTAATTTATTTTAATTAGAGTCGCCACTTGGAATAATTATTTACGGCGTCCCAAGTCGCCATTTATTTTGAATCCCAAATCAAGAAAATTTGACTCTGTTTAAAGTCTGCGAAACACAAAAAATCGGGTAAGGAATTCTGTTAACTCGGGAGAAGATGTTAGGCATTCTCGAATTTTGCAATTTTAGCGTGGTTGCTTTATCATCATACCGGAATTAATTAATTGTTAATCACATATTTTTAAACCTATGTGCATTTTACCTTTTACCGCTTTTAAATTACTTTGATTATTACATTATGAATTATGTTTGAAACAGACCACATGTGTGTGAATCCATTTTATTTAGTGTGCTAGAAATCATGTCACGCAGACGTGTACATGCTTAATAACACTCTATTATTTATTAAGATTGTTTGGCTAAAGTCGCGCGAATGAGTACTTTGATTTATTTCTAAAATCATAATTATGTCACGCGAATGTGTACATAATTACAATAATATATTAAATCGCGCTTAAAGCATTCTACGATGTTCAAAAGTATTTTATTTGTTTTCCTAAATTCGAGACTAGCGAAAAGGAGAAGCATTATAGAATTTAATTTGTGGGAAAAAATGTATATTGGATAATGGATAGCAAGGAGCCTACAACTAATTTGTTTTGAAATGAATGGGTTAAACTTGGTCTTCGCTACAACCTGATAATTGAATATGTAAGAAACGGGGATATTCTGAATAAATGGTTTAAATCCACTAAGGCATTTGCATTATGCAACTATGTCCCTCTTCATTGTTTAAATAAAATTGTTTGGACATTTGGGCAATAAGGTATTACTCTGTTGGTGGATCAGATAACAACAAAATGGGCTCAAGTGTTAAGCCTACACCTATTTAGCCTTTTACACGTATAACCAGCAGTGGGTCCATTTGACCCTGCACCACTAGGTGGGCTGTAACATTGTGTTCCAGGCTCCTTTTGAATTTCAGGCCCATAATCAGGCTTCATCATAGCAAAACAAACAACTCAAATTCCAGAATCCACATTTACTCTGGATTTAACATTTTTAACACTAATTGTCGAACATTTTTTTTTTTACACATAACAGGAATATAATTGACTAGAATCATCCTCATTGCATTTGTACTTGCATTCAAATCTTAATCTAACAAAACTCTAACATTTAACTCCACAAATCATTTAAATTAAAGCTACATGTCACAAATTCATATTACAATTCCAAATATAAAAAATTATACTTCTATTTGAGCAAAATCTATATTGATTTCAAACACCTCTGACGGCCCTATTTTGGCTTTGCAATTTACATATTTGACCAACTAGTGGCCAAATCTATGAATTACAGCTATGTTCATTGCAGTAAAGTCCCTTCCCTGTCATGAGCTTAACTACTAGGCACTTCTCAACCCATCATCAGGAACACATTCGAATCAAAATTCACACTCAAACAATTTGTGATACAGAAATGTCAATAGGAAAAATTAATCAGAAGCATGCATCCTTTGTTCAACCACAATTCCAGGTATTTTACACATATTGTATAAACATCTCACATATATGTGAACATAAGCATCGCATGAATACAATAACACAACTGAAACTCATAAAAATAACAAAGAATTCTGATTATGTTGAAGTTCAAATTGTACAAGTTTATAGATGTGTACCTAGACTTGAAAACAAGCCGGAATAGCCAAATAAAGGTAAAGAAATGAAGAATGAAGCTCAGTAAATCCAGGAACAAGAAGAATCAACAAATCAGCACCTTTAACAGCTCAATCACTTGAGAAATCCCAGAATTATCAAATGGATGAATTAAAATTTGAAAACAGCTTCAAAATCTCCTTTTCTACTATGCTTTTCTCCTCTTTTTTGAAGTTTTTCTGTTGTTTTTCTTAAGAAACTTTGCAACTCAGATTTGGAGCTCTAGGGTTTTTAGCTGTTGATGTAATTTTTGCGTGTGTAAAAATGTATGAGAGTGTGTCTTTTTATAACAGGGATTTTAGGGCAACCTACAAATTTTTCTATTTCTTTTCCACCCTTGTAACTTTCTATTTTTACCCCTTTCCCCAAATTCTGACCTGTTTCTATTTTTCCTTTGCAGAGACAGTCCTTTTTTTTCTTTTTCCTAGAAGCTTCTTCTCTAACTAACTAAAATTTCCTAAGCTAATTCCCTAAATTGCCCTTCACCACTTTAATATTTGTAATTTTCAGAATTCAATCACTCTTTTTACTTTTGGCTCTTCTTTTACCTAATACTTAGCTTTACTAAATAACACACTCTTGGCCCTGGGCCAAGTCACCCTGGCCAAATGGCCCACACCATGCAACACCAACTCATCAAGACTAAATGGAAATCAAAATCACAGAAGACATCAATTGCTATTCCAATTTCAAGATTAAAATTAAATGAAACAATGATAGTACTAACTAATATGGCACCTCATTAACAATCAACTACCAATTTATCAACAGACCTTAGCACAATATAATCATAGCTAACTAAACATGCCCTCAATTAATCTGAAACGAACTACTAATTAATCTACTCTTAAACATGTAATGCAATCAGCCAAAATAAACGGATATCAATCAAACAGTAGACCGAACAACTAAAAAAAATGAAAATGAAGGAATGAAGAGAAGGATTACTCATGAAGACATCACTGCCGGCCTCAGGGAATCCAGGCAGTGGTCGATATCGCTACGCGGGCACTGATTCACGCTTGAAAGGCAAAGCCAATACTACATGTAACGATAACAACCATGATCATCCGAAGAATCAAATATAGGGAGATACTCCAAGGCTATGGAGGTTTGTCAATTTGAGATATTGAGGATTTTGACCGAAAAAGAAAGGACAAAGAAAACTATTCAAGCTCCGGCAGGTCAACGACAAGTTAACCAAAGTCCTACCGCCGTGAAATGATGTGAAACCAGTACCAATAGAAAGTACTCATCAAGGACAGTCATTTGGTGTAAGTTTTACCTCGAAACGGATCCATTCAAAAGGGGATGAAAAAAGATTATTTTTTTTTGGATCTGAGATCTTTAATTAGAGAAAATCAGGTGATCTTTTGGGGAAACAGATAAGATATTGAGAATAGAGGTGATGTGGGGGGTTGCAGGGTAGTATTTGGGGGTTGATTAATTGGAGGTGGGCCGCCGTCGTGGGCGATTTCCAGCAGCAGCGTGGGGCGGGGCTGAGAGAGAGAGAGAGAGGAGAAAAAAGGGGTTTGTGAGATAGATTGGGGGTAGGGGGTCAGTCTGAGATAGTTATATGTGGAAGGGATGGCCAGTTCACGACCGCTAATCTGTCGCTAAAATGCTCATATCTAGTAGAATTTCTTGATAATCCGTTGCTAATCCATCGTTGAATGATATTAGTGACGGATTTTTCTATTTAGTTACAGAATTTGTCCGTCGCTAAAATCTGATTTTTTAGTAGTGGATGAGCACCAAAACGATGTCGTTTCGTTTAATGCAGGGGGTGGACTGGCTTGTTTGAATGGACTGGGCGTGCATCTCATGAACTTGGACCTCAAACACTCGGCCCAAACGACTTAGAAAACTCCGCAGCCCCCACCTCTCTTTACTCTTTGTTAATATTTCAAAATTAGCCACTTTAGACTCAGTTTCTATTTTAAAAATCAATTTTGTATGGCTAACCTATTTATCAATTTTAGCTAATGATTTACTAATGAACTAATTAATTAATTTTAAGAATACAAAATAATGGCAAAGCGACTAATGCATTTTTGTGATTTTTATCTAATTATGCCCTTAAAACTACGAATGAAAAATCTAAAAATGCAAAGATGAAATATTTACACTGTATTTATTTTTTGTAGCTATATTTTCAGCAAATTTATCATTTATAGCTATATTTAAATTTTATAGCAAATCCATGAAATAAGAGATTAATTGTTTTAAACTGAAACAATAGAGCAACAAACTCTCGTAGCTTAGTTGGTTTGCACTCGCTTAGTTAGCGAAGGTCTTGAGTTTGACTCCCAACAATAGTATTTTATATTTTTGTATTTCTGTATTTTGCCTTAGTTGTAGTTGTTGAAAGGATTCAAGATTTTCTATATGTTTAATAAATTTATTCTATTTGCGCAGCATAAACTTTTAATGTATCATTCGGTCTGAGAAACAAGGTGATCTCAATTTTTTTTTTCAGATGGAGCTAGGATTTTTAGTTTATGAATTTTGTATTCCATAATAAGGCAGCTTACTAGGTTCTTTATAAATTATCTTTGGATGTTAAGTGAATTTTTCAACGGTCAAAGTAGGACTGGTTAGCTGGGGAGTTCATTATCCCTTGCCAGTCGTAGTATTGCACTACTACGAAGGAAAAATCACTCTCATTGAAGCGCTACTTAGCTCATAAGTTGTACCACTTGTGACTAACCATACAATAAATTATACTAGTATTTTTTTTAATTATAACCACTAACATCACTATGTTCCAGTGTTACGATCTTGATACTCTCTTGTGAAGATCCAAAAACTCCTGTAAGAAAGGTTTTGTGTTTTGTCCAATCCGTTCACCTTAATTTGTCTGTGCCTTGTCTGAAACTAACGCATATAAGACATACACACTACAAGAAATGTGCTTTTCTGTGACGGGTTATAGTGGCGACTATGATAGTCGCGGCAAAAATATGATATTACTGGCCACCGAATATATACTAAGTGGGCGTTTGGATATAAGAATTGTAAAATACCCCAAAAAAGTGAAAAAGTTTTTCAAATAAAAATGATATTTGAAAATTAGAGTTGTGTTTGGACATAAATATAATTTTGGGTTGTTTTTGAAGTTTTGTGAGTAATCTGAGTGAAAATTTTGAAAAATATTTTTTTGGAGTTTTTCAAAATGTCGAAAAATTTCAAAATGTATTTTCAAGTAAAAATTAAAAATTTTATGAACAAATTTGATTTCGGAAAAAAGTAAAAAAATTTTAGGAAAAAAGAAATTTTTTTTCTTATGTCCAAACGGGCTCTAAGTTTCCCATAAAACTGAAATACTTTTCGTGGCGACAGAAAAATTGTCGGCGCTAAAATATCTTTTGTCGCCACTTATGTGGAGCTTTTGTTTAGACCTTCTTAGTCGCCACTATTTCGTTTGTTTGGTATTGTTTAAATTTTTATGTAAATCCAAATCTACCCAAGCCCTAGTAAATCGACTTAATGCGGAATTGACCTTGGCTTTCTTTAAGGTAGCAATTTCACAATTTTGCTTCAGATCTGAAATCCTATATGATATCAACGCCTCTCCGCTACTGAATACGGTCCTTATCTCCAAAATCGGTAAGTTTCTCGTACTTATTAAACGATCATAAACTCTCATGCTATTGTATTTATCTTTTGATTAAAATTTTTTTATGAAGCAATAATATATATAAGGAACGGCATCTGTAGAGGCTTTTTTATTTATATCAACTGGATAATTTGAGTAGTGGCACAGGTTTGTATGCAAAAGGTAGTGCTGTACTTAGGATCTGTACATCCGAAATTGGCTTGGAATTAGTTTACAGTATAGAGAACTTCACGAAAATAGGAAAAACGAATTTCATTTGATGTATAGTGTGAGTTGAGATTGAAGAAAAGAAAAGAAAAGAAAAAGACTTTCCCAAGTAAAAGGTCTACTAAAAAGATATAGCCTGAGAGTTATATGACTAATTTGATACCTTCTGCTGATATGTGATGTGTAATGTGAGACTAGATATAGGAATTTAGAGGACTGCGCATCAGAATTTGACTATTTGAAAACCAATAGCTTAAATTTAATAATGCAGTAGGTAAGCATAAACAACTAATTAAATGTTCATTATGCAGATACTAGTTGTCTGGCCAAGTCCTGTTTTTGCTTTACTTGTGGATTAATACACATTTTAATACCTGCTTATTTTGTTGTTTCCTATGATTTTTTCTTTTCCCTAATAGGGATGTCGTGCTAAAAAAGTAGGCATGTGAAATTGAATCCTTCGTGTGAGTAATTTGAAGTATGTGAAAGAACAAATCGTTTGTATTGTGCAAGATGCAAGGTTCACTGGCATGCATATGGTAAATAACTACTATCAAATTCTAGTCCTTCTACCAGCTGCATTGTTCAACAATGGTAACTAATTGAAAATTGTATGAGAATCTCAAAGAAAACATTCCCCCTATGTGCGACATAAGGTAGAATGATTTTTATTCATCCTTGCTTCTTGGAAAATTGAACAGGTGCATTGCTACTCGTCCTATATGTGCGACATAATATAAATCTTCATTTTGTGCCTATATTCCTGATTTTCTATTCATTGTTAGGAAATTTAAGCGTTTGTTGCCTACTGTTTTGACCAAATTATAGGCATGATGAGTACTGAGTAGTATCATCTATGGCATACTCTGTCTCTCACATGAGAAGCGGTAGTCCTATAAACTTAAGACTAAAACTGTTTGATTCAAGAGATGCATCAATCTGTTGTTATCTCTCATTTGTTGCTTGCTACCCTGTTTGCTACATGCTTAGAAAATTTCTGGTTTAGCTAATGGTATTGCGATTCCTTAGCCTACTCTAGTCTCTGCTAATTTGTTCAAGCAGGTTAATTAGAGAATTGTTAAGTCATTTTGCAGGATCTTGTTTGCTTTGTCTAGTTCATTTTGCATGATCATGCTTTAAAAAATTATTGTCCTATCTCTGGTACTCTCTTCTTTATTGTGCTCCATGTGCCTAATTAATTATTATTATAATTTTTGGTTGAAATGTTAGAACATGTTATGATTTAGAAAAAGTGATAGTCTGAAAGTTGGTCTTCGTTCCTGTACCAATTTTTAAAAAGTTTATGTTCGATATCTTAAATAATCAAATTACAGTTAATAAGGTATTATATCTCATCCTGTATTACCTCAGAAGAAAGAAAAAGGTAGCTAGTTATCTAATACCTGATAAGAAACAATACAAGTTTTGTCATCGCGCTCTTTTTGTTTGAGGAAATTGTTTTATTAGCGTTTGTCTACATGGTGAACAGTTGGCTGTGAGTATGAAGCTTGTATCCGTTTATGTTATTGAGTTTGTTTGTATGATCTTATCCTATTATTTACTTTGTTATAGTTTCTGCCATCTTTTTCAAGATGATCCTAGAGTTTCTCAAAATCTAGTTCCTGCTTAATATTGAATTATCAAAGTGAACCTTTGCATTCTTCTTCTCTTTTTTTTTGTTTTGTTTTCAGCGACACAGATTCTTCAAAGATGGGAGCTGGTTGCCAAGAAGGAATTTGAAGATATTTTGTGGGTTTTTTTTGGCCATGTTTATATACAACTACAATGTATTATGAAGTATTATGTACACTTCACATTATGATATCTGTTACACCCCGTAGTATTGTACGTTGGATTTGTAGTAAGATAATTGACATCAGTTCAAGGACAAGATTATTTTGAGGTTATAAGTATAATGTTATTTCAAATAAGTGATAAGTAAATTCGTGAAGGTGAGAGGGTAAACGAATCGAAGAAAATGAATTTCGTCGAAGTTTGACATTTTAAGAATTAGTACAAAACTTTATACTCTTTATATTAGGTTGGAAAATGTAGAATTTTAAAAATATATTTTGTGAAACATTTAAGTGAGATTTTTGGATAACTATTAGGTTTGCGTACACTCTATCTTTCCCAGACCCCACTTGTGAAATTTTACTAGGATGTTGTTGTTGTAGTAGTAGTAGGGACATCATCCACGTGAGATATAGAAATTTGGCAGCAAGTTGATATCTATTCATGTGCTTAAGGAGGTGATGCCAATGTTTAAAGACGTGTTGAGTTGTATGTATCAAAGGGGTCATGTCAAGGGAAAAAGTGACATTTACACCTTTATCTCCTTCTGTTAAGAATGCCATTAAGAAGACAACGTCCCATTCTTAAAATCCACAAAAATCTTATAGTAGCAACGTCCTATTCTTAGCATCAACAAAAATCTTTTGTTGAGATTTCACTTTAGGAAAATTAGTGATAATCTTAACCATGAAATACAGAAACTCTATTCCACACGAAATATTGTTCATAAGTTCTAAAGTGAATCGGGTATTACTTCGTAGTGATGTAAATTAACGTGAAGCGATTAAGAATGCAACCCAAGTTCGATCCAACGTCTATGACCTTCAACGAGCTTGTATGAGCATTCGAGGTTAAATGTTTATCAGAAGGATTTACTAGTCGTAGTCATGCAAAGATGGAATTGAGGTGTGTTAAGGCTATCCTTTCTTTTCTTTTGGCATGATCCACACGATATAAACGAAATGAGCAAACGCGCAACTTTTATAAACGCCTCTATTCATAGAAGCACTAGAGATGCCTATGTTCTTGATTTCCCATGTGTCTTATTATATCTTTTGTTCATGAGTCTCAGAAAAATACGTAGTTGATAAAGTTTATTCGAAAGTATATTGATCTTATGACATTCCGAGAAGTCTTATGAACTTACTTGTTATGCATTTCATTCATTTATATATGTACATTGACCCATGACCAGATGTCGTTATATACACGTATATTATATGTATATGGGATATGGGAAAAGGTTATGGCGTTATATACGCACCACCACCTGATCAGCTGGTATACGTTGATGATTTTTCCCACAGTGGCCGAGATGATATGATGGGATGCCCTTAGAGGCTTGATGATGCTATGTACGCATATACCTATGCATGATATGATATTTATGCGCATATGCATGACATTATAAATGTTTCATGATTCACAGAGCTATTCAGACTTACAGGTTGAGTCTTTTCCTCTATGTTTCTTTCATGTTTATTATATACGGCTTTTATGTCTTACATACTCAGTACTTTATTTGTACTGACATCTCTTTTTCCTGGGGACGCTGCGTTTCATGCCCGCAGGTTCCGATGGACAAGTTGAGAATCCTCCAAGTAGGCTATCAGCTCAGCGGAAGGTGTTAGTGCACTCCAATTACTCCAGAGTTTCCTATTTGGTCAGTATTATTTGGACAGGTATTGATTGGCATGGCGGTCCTGTCCCTACCTTTATGATATTTTTGTACTCTTAGAGGCTTGTAGACAGATGTCGGGTATATGAATACTAGTATTGCCTTGCCAGCCTATGTTTTGAGTATACAAATAATCATGTCGGCCTTATAGGCCCGTATATTATATGTATAAGTCGGTATGTCATGTTGGATCATCCTATGTCGAGTATTCCCTCATGTTTTATTCTAGTTATCTCATGACGGCCTTTCCGGTTCATTTACCAAAGATAGTATGATACGAAAGATACGTTACGTTGGTACTCGGTTGAGTAAGGCGTCGGGTGCCCGTCACGGCCCATTGGTTTGGTCGTATCAAAAGTATTATCAGAGCAGTTCTGTCCTAGGGAATCTATAAGCCGTGTCTAGTAGAGTCTTGTTTATGGGTGTGTTGTGCACCACACTTATCAGCAGGAAGCTACAGGGCATTTAGGACTGTCACTCTTTCTTCTTACTCTAGATCGTATGGTAGAGTTCAGTTGTAGAAATTCAAATTCCTAAATTCTATTCTATTTGTAATACAACAATACTTACATCCAGAAAGACAGTTGGTAAGAGATTGAATGTGGCTGTGGAAGAGTTGTGTCAGAGAAACTCGATTTTGCATTATGCTTATGATGAGTAAATGTGAGGTCTTCAGTAACTCATGTGTGTACTAAGACGTGTGAGTTTCTTGATAAGGAGTTTTAAGGCAAGAATATCTATCCACCCATATGGTGAAAAGAAATAAGAGATTCAGAAGGTAGATACAAGTTTCAACAAGTAAAAGAAGAAAGGTGAAGAAGGGTACGAGGCACCCAGTTAATGAAGATTTTCAGTATTTACAATTCAGTCAGAGATATATAAGCATTTTGAGTTACCTTCAACAGTAACATATGTATGTACAATCGGCAGCACCCATCTCAGTTATGCCCTATGGGAGCTAACAAATATAGTTTAAGAGAAGGACGGGATATCAGGATCCGGCTAGGGTTTGAGTGACCCAAAATGGCGGATGGATTATTGCATTAGTTAACATTTCCTAAGGATATTGCTGTCACGACCCAAAAACCTAACCTGTCGTGATGGCGCCTATGGTTGTACTAGGCAAACCGACTCATTCCAAAATAAACCGGGAGTTCAAATCAAAACAAAAGAGCGGAAAAAAAAGCCCGACATTAGGGTGTCACTAGTCATGAGCATCTACTACAATCTGTCTAACACTATCAAGACTAACTCAGTCTGAAAAATAGCTAAATACAACTAACGGAAGATAAGAGGGAGAAGAGCAGGGTTGTGATCGCCACGTAACTACCTTGCTATCCTCGGGAAAAATCTGCAACCAGAATAATCAACAACCGCTACCGTGTCCAGCTACACCTGGATCTGCACACAAGGTGCATGGAGTAACGTGAGTACGCCAACTCAGTAAATAACAACAATAAATAAAGACTGAGCAGTAGTGACGAGCACTAAAGCATATAACGTTCATATCAGGAAATCTCAGTAAAATACCACATGCTTTTAAAATCAGGATTTGAATCAAAACATCTCGTTTAAACCCAGTTCCAGTAAAAATCATTTAAAGATATTTTTCAACAGTTTTCAAACAGAGAAAAAATGCAAAGGTGAGAAAAATGGTGAAATCATAAACAGCCCCTCGGGCAAAACATCACTCATATACAGCCCATCGGGCAAACCTCACAGTCACTCGTGCCACTCGGGCATACCTCACAATCACTCTTTGCCACTCGGGAAAACCTCACAATCACTCTTGCCACTCGGGCATACCTCACAATCACGCGTGCCTCCAAGTCACTCAGCACTCGGCACTCGCACTCAGTAGGTACCTGCGCTCACTGGGGGTGTGTACAGACTCCGGAGGGGCTCCTTCATCCCAAACGCTATATCAAGCCAAATCATGGCATAAATCACTCAGGCCCTTGGCCTATATCAAACATGCTGCGGCGTGCAACCCGATCCCATAAATATGCAACATGCTGCGGCGTGCAGCCCGATCCCATAAATATGCAACATGTTGCGGCGTGCAACCCGATTCCATAAATATGCAACATGCTGCGGCGTGCATCCCGATCCCATAAATATCTTCACAAATCAGGCCCTCGGCCTCACTCAGTCATAAACCTCTCAAGCCACTCGGGCATTTCAGTAAAAACAGGGTGCTCAACCCAAAATAACATTTATATGCATCAAATTCGAGTAATAAAATTGAGTTATGCAGTAAACAGGTATAACCATGACTGAGTATATATTTTCAATCGAAAACAGTGAGAGGATAATAAAAAAAGGCCCTTAAGGGTCCAAACAGCACTGGCAAAAGGCCCAAACATGGCATTCAGTCCAATTTACAGAAACTCTTTCTAAAACATATAAGTATCTTTACAGTTGCTACGGGACGGACCAAGTCACAATCCCCAATAGTGCACGCCCACACGCTCGTCACCTAATATGTGCGTCACTTCAAAATAGTAGAATGATACCAAATCCAGGGTTTTATACCCTCAGGACTAGATTTACAATCGTTACTTACCTCAAACCGGACAAAACTCTATCCCGCGATGCTCTTGCCCCTCGATTCGGCCTCCAAACACTCTGAATCTATCCAAAACCAGTATATTATCATCAATATACGCTAAAGGAATGAATCCCATATGAAAATTATCAAATTAAACCACAAATCCCGAAATAGGTCTCGAAATCCGACGGAATTCACAAAACTAGGAAACCCATTCACTCACGAGTCCAACCATACTAGTTTCACTCGAATACGACTCCAATTCGATGTTCAAATCCCAAAAATTCATTTTTTGAAGTTTCTATAATTTTTCCCAAATTGCTACCTCAAAGTACTAATGAAATGATGAAATCATTGATATATTCACAATTAGTAACCAAATCCGAGTTAGAATCACTTACCCCGATGAATTTCTTGAAAAACCGTCGAAATATCGCCACAAACCGAGCTCCCTAGGTCCAAAATATGAAATAATACCCTAAACCCCATTTATATAGTGTACTCTCTGATCTCCACTACGCTGACTGCGAAAATCTAGGCGCGGCCGCGAAAATCCAACCCCCCGCGGTCGCAAACAAGTAGCGCTGTCCGCGCTTCTGGTGGCTGTAGTGACAAGCTTTAGTATTTTGGCCATAACTTTCATTTTTGAATCATCTCAAAATTCCTTGTAGATCGAAAGATATAGGCTTCCGAAGTCGGATCAGCGAATCTGCAAATCTGCCCTGGAGCGCCTCCGCGACCAAATTTACGCGGTCAACGCCCCCTCCTCCGCCCTCAGCGGAATTTTTGCCACCCTCAGCGAAATTTTAAGCACGAGAACCATGCCTCAGTTCCGGAAATGCCCGGACTCGCTCAAAACTCACCCCGAAACACACCTGAGTCCCCTAGGACCTCAACCAAACATACCAACCAATCCTAAAATACCATACGAACTTAGTCGAACCTTCGAATCACTCAAAACAATATCAAAATACCAAATTACCCTCGGATTCAAGCCTAAGAACTTCTAAATTTCCAAATTCGGCATCCGATGCCGAAACCAACCAAACCACGTCCGAATGACCTCAAATTTTGCACACACGTCACAAATGATACTACAAACCTACTTCAACTTCCGGAATTCCATTCCGACCCCGATATCAAATTTTCCACTACCGGTCGAAATCGCCAAATTTCTAACTTTCGCTAATTCAAGCCTAATTCCACTCCGGATCTCCAAAATACATTACGGACGCGCTCCTAAGTCCAAAATTACCTAACGAAGCTAACGGAACCATCAGAATTCCAATCCGAGGTTAAATGGTAAAAAGTCAAATTTTGTCAACTCTCCCAATTTAAAGCTTCAACAATAAAATTCTTTCTTCCAATTCGGTTCCGAAATACCTGCAAACCAAAACCGACGATTCACACAAGTCAAAGTACATCATACGGAGCTACTCATGCCCTCAAACAACCGAGCGAAGTGCAAATATTCAAAATGACTGATCGGGTCGTTACATCCTCCCCCACTTAAATATACGTTCACCCTCGAACGTGCCCAGGGTTGTTCCAAAAGCCATCAAATCGCCGTGTAACTTTCAAATGCACATACCTGGGGGTGATCCCACGTCACCCTATCCCATACCGTATAAGTCTGAACAAGCTGTACCCAACCAGAGCCATAACTCAAAATGAAATCACATGATATCTCACATAACTCAAACACCCGTAGCGATTATTTATGATCACAGTGGCTGCTCAGAACAACCCAATTCCGGTAATAAACCTATTATCAAATAGAGACCCGTTCAAACACCTTCATATACTGCCAATGATGAAAGAAACATGCAGGAACCCATAACCATTCATCGCATATACAAGTGGTGGAACTCCTTCCCCTTCGATAGGAACTATAGCAAAATTTCTAAGCCGATCAACATCAATATCATCCCAAATATACCGCACCATGCCTGCCTAAAACCAACGGATCATAACTCCTCGTAGCATGGAAGAGTATCTCATAACTCATTCCAGAACACAAATAAGCCCAACAATGACTGAATCACAACACACACTAACCTTTGACTAACCTTGGCTATGTCTCCATAGCCCACAACTATGAAATTATCTACTCATTAAAGTTCCCAGTCTCCAAATCCATAGAGCACACGAACTACCATATTTGATTCCACCTCCACCGTCCGAATGCCTAACGCCTCTCTCGCACACAATCATCTCACGAGAAATACTTTAAAAATTCTTCTGTTCCACCTAGCAAAAATTTGAATATCAACAGTTGATCAACCGGGAGAGTGCCGCAATACCAGCGAAGTACCCATAAATCAAAACACACTGCCCCTTTTAAAATGTACACTCTCATCACGCCATACCAAATAGTAATATCATTTACCTAGTCATCTGAAACCGACCATGCTGCCTAAGAATTTATGTCCTTCCCTTCAAAACTGAATTGTGACCTTATACATGTAAATCCTATTCCCGCACAACACACCACATTTATTATGCCATCATGTGACAAGCATAAGAATTCCATTATCAACTCTGAGTCACTAGCAAATTACATACCTTATTAGTCAGAAACCTCTTTCTTGCTTCTTTCTAGGAGGAAATCATAACACACAACACGTTCCGTACATCGGTAGAAAATATCTGGTTCAAACCATGGTAGAAACCATCATGAATATTTTGGAACCCATTTGCACATAACTAAGCTGTCCTATTTCTCCAAGTCCTTTCCAAATTGCCTTCGAATTGCTACTTTTTCCTTGTTAGAACACTACTATCCTTAACTAAAACTTGCCCCACGACCTCTAGCACATAATCACACCGCCCTAAGGCTTATAAGCCGCTAAATTCCCTTTTTTTTGTATCCCAAAGGTACCACACATCAAACACTTACTCTAAGGAGACTTTCTATGAATTCGAACTATTCTTCCCCTTTCCTGATACCGAAATGTAGAATCCATAATGATCTAGAAATGCCACAAGTCTTGACACCCTCCAACGTGAATCTCAATTTCTAGCTAAATACACATTCTGAAGATCCCCAATTGTTACACATAAATCTTGAATCCATCAGAACCATTCTCGAGAGTCATCCACGCTACTCAAATCTCGAATTAACCGACCAAACGGACCAAAACGACATGTGCCCCATTAGCACACCAACACCCAAGGGAAATAAAGAGTAACTCACACTCCTACAAAACCGAGCAAATTCCCGCTCCATGTACACTACATTCTTCGTGAATAACCACTCAATTATTTTATGGTCCTCCTATAACCACAGAGTGCAATTCAACTTGTGTCCAGAAATTCCTTTACCCGAGTCATCCTCGATCTCGACCTCTGTAAGTCATAACTGATTCACCAGTATACCCCGAATCGAAACTAATACGACACATAACTGTGCAATCAACTCATCGATAGCAGACTCCCCTACTTACCCTCAAGCTGTAATTATATAAAATTAGAACCCGCAAGGATTTCTCCTTCTCAATTACCAAGATCTCGCACCGTTAACCCGCCAGACTTCTCGAAGTCTTTCATTAAGCTTTTCATAAACATTCTAAATCGTCAGCCACAAGCACACACGCGACCTCCTACCGGGTAGCAAGTAATATTCCTCGCAAAAGCTTCATCAACATCACGCTACCACTAGCTGCACATAGGAGATAACCCACCTATGGAATTCCTTACCGACATCTCCCAATGACACTGCACTAAGTGCAACGACCATGAAATCCGTAAATTCTCCGTAGTTCATGCTCGCCCACCATTTGTATAAGTCTGCACTTTCCCTATTGACATCAACTATATGTTAGAAAATATCTTCCGAACTCAAGTCATATTGCACCTCACACGATAATCAAATCTTCACGCCTCTCTTCATTTCAAACACACTCCTTTCTGCCATATTAAATCTTACTTTGTACATTAACCATCACTCCAAATAGAGTCTACAGGCCAAATCACATACTAACACGATTCCAAACCATTTTACACTTTCTCAAGGCGCACGACTACCCTACCAGTGAATTCATATGCTAATCTACCACTCTTACTTCGGTTAAATCATCTCCTTTAAGAAACTTCTCAACCTCTACTTCTCCTACTTGACCCGCTAGTACTTCAACCACCATGAAACGCTTCCCATCATGTCTTTCCTCATACTTTGCTGCCCAATTGCTGCATCAACTCGAAATGCATCTATGTCGTACCAGAAACAATAGAAGGTTACCGACTCTAAGTCTCTTCAAAGATTTTCTTTCTCGAGCCATCAACATCAAAATACCCATTCGCAACCACCATTACTACCCAACCACTTACTTTTCTTGAGTCCAACTCATTGACAGACATGAGAATTTAATTTGCCCCAAAATTTAACAACGTGAAAGATCCTTCAAAATATTCACACTCGAGACCATACGTCACATCAAAATTAAAATCAAGTACCCAATGGCCTTCCTTTACATTACAAGAAAATACTTCTCGTCACATTCACATCATCTTAACACCTTCCGCAGTTACGTCATACTCACCATAAAGCCATTCCACCGCTCATCGAGCCATAAATTTCTACTCGTAGGGACATTATCGGACTTATAAGTTCAAATATATAGGTTACAACTGAAGCTACCGAGCCTAAGCTGCGGTCTAACCATGGCCTCAAGTCCTCCAAACCAGTCCACCACCACAAACACAAAATACCCATATCAACCTTGTTCATAGAATCACAAGCCGGTGATTCACAACCGATACCGAGCGCTCATGTGTGCATACGAGATGTGTGGAAGAAAATCAAAGAGTTATGTTTCAAGCTGAATCAATTTCGCACGATAGAATACAAGAAAGTGAAATTTTCCTAAGGGTTCTGCAGCCTCTCGAAGATAAGTACAGACGTCTCTGTACCGATCCACAAGACTCTACTAAACACGCTCATGACTCGTGAGACCTATGTAACCTAGGCTCTGATACCAATCTATCACGACCCAAAAACCTAACCTGTCGTGATGGCGCCTCTCGTGGTACTAGGCACGCCGACTCATTCCAAAACAAACCGAGAGTTCAAATCAAAACAAAAGAGCGAAAAAGAAAAGCTCGACATCGGGGTGTCACTAGTCATGAGCATATACTATAATATGTCTAACACTATCAAGACTAACTCAGTCTGGAAAATAGCTAAATACAACTAAAGGAAGATAAGAGGGAGAAGAGCAGGGCTGTGATCTCCAGGTAGCTACCTTGCTATCTCCGGGAAAATCTGCAACCAGAATAATCAACAACCGCTACCGTGTTCAGCTACACCTGGATCTGCACACAAGGTGCCGGGAGTAACGTGAGTATGCCAACTCAGTAAGTAACAACAATAAATAAAGACTGAGCAGTAGTGACGAGCAATAAAGCATATAACGTTCATATCAGGAAATCTCAGTAAAATACCACATGCTTTTAAAATAAGAATTTGAATCAAAACATCTCGTTTAAACCTAGTTCCAGTAAAAATCATTTAAAGATATTTTTCAACAGTTTTCAAACAGAGGAAAAATGCAAAGGTGAGCAAAATGATGAAATCATAAATAGTTCATCGAGCAAAACATCACTCATATATAGCCCCTTGGGCAAACCTCACAGTCACTCGTGCCACTCGGGCATACCTCACAATCACTCTTTTCCACTCGGGCAAACCTCACAATTACTCTTTCCACTCGGGCATACCTCATAATCACCCATGCCTCTTAGTTACTCAGCACTCGGCACTCGCACTCACTAGGTACCTCCGCTCACTGGGGTGTGTACAGACTCCGGAGGGGCACCTTCAGCCCAAGCGCTATATCAATCAAAATCATGGCATAAATCACTCATGCCCTCGGCCTATATCAAACATGTTGCGGCGTGCAACCCGATCCCATAAATATGCAACATGCTGCGACGTGCAGCCCGATCCTATAAATATGCAACATGCTGCGGCGTGCAGCCCAATCCCATAAATATCCTCACAAATTAGGCCCTCGGCCTCACTTAGTCATAAACCTCTCAAGACACTCGGGCATTTCAGTAAAAATAGGGTGCTTAACCCAAAACAACATTTATATGCATCAAAATCGAGTAATAAAACTGAGTTATGCAGTAATCAGGTATAACCATGACTGAGTATAAATTTTCAATCGAAAACAATGAGAGGATAATAAAAAGGTCCCTAAGGGTCCAAACAGCACTGGCATAAGGCCCAAACATGACATTCAACCCAATTTACAGAAACTCTTTCTAAAACATATAAGTATCATATAGTTTCAAGATGTTGAAATGCGCAAATTTACAATTGCTACGGGATGGACCAAGTCAATATCCCCAATAGTGCACGCCTACACGCCCGTCACCTAGCATGTGCGTCACTTCAAAATAGTAGAATGATACCAAATCCGGGGTTTCATACCCTCACGACTAGATTTATAATCGTTAATTACCTTAAATCGGACAAAACTCTACCCGCGATGCTCTTGCCCCTCGATTCGGCCTCCAAATACTCTGAATCTATCCAAAACCAGTATATTATCATCAATATATGCTAAAGAAATGAATCCCATATGAAAATTATCAAATTAAACCATAAATCCCTAAATAGGTCAAACCCGGCCCCCGGGCCCACGTCTCGAAATCTAACGAAATTCACAAAACTAGGAAACCCATTCACTCACGAGTCCAACCATACTAGTTTCACTCGAACTTGACTCCAATTCGATGTTCAAATTCCAAAAATTCATTTTTTGAAGTTTCTACATTTTTTCCCAAATTTCTACCTCAAAGTACTAATCAAATGATGAAATCATTGATATATTCATGATTATTAACCAAATTCGAGTTAGAATCACTTACCCCGATGAATTTCTTGAAAAACCCTCGAAATATCGCCACAAACCGAGCTCCCTAGGTCCAAAATATGAAATAATGCCCTAAATCCCATTTATATAGTGCACTCTCTGATATCCACTATGCTGACCACTCAAATCCAGGCGCGGCCGCGAAAATCCAACCCCCGCGGTCGCGAAAAAGTAGCGATGTCCGCGCTTCTGGTGGCTGTAGTGATAGGTTTTAGTATTTTGGCCATAACTTTAGATATATCCAAATGATGACATCTTTACCTTTCTGGAAAATAGACATGAAGGGCTACAACTTTCGTTTTTGAATCATCTCAAAATTCCTTGTAAATCAAAAGATATAGGTTTTCGAAGTCGGAGCAGCGAATCTGCAGATCTGCCCTCGAGCGCCTCCGCGACCCAATTTACGCGGTACGCGCCCCTTCCTCCGCCCTCAGCGGAATTTTTGCCACCCTCAGCGAAATTTTATGCACGAGAACCATGCCTCAGTTCCGGAAATGCCCGGACTCGCTCAAAACTCACCCCGAAACACACCCGAGGCCCCTGGGACCTCAACCAAACATACCAACCAATCCTAAAATACCATACGAATTTAGTCGAACCTTCGAATCACTCAAAACAATATCAAAATACCAAATTACCCTCGGATTCAGGCCTAAGAACTTCTAAATTTCAAAATTCGGCATCAGATGCCGAAACCAACCAAACCACGTCCGAATGACCTCAAATTTTACACACACGTCACAAATGACATTACAAACCTACTCCAACTTTCGGAATTCCATTCCGACCCCGATATCAAATTTTTCACTGCTGGCCGAAATCGTTAAATTTCTAACTTTCGCCAATTCAAGCTTAATTCCACTCCGAACCTCCAAAATACATTCCGGACGCGCTCATAAGTCCAAAATCACCTAACGAAACGAACGGAACCATCAGAATTCCAATCCGAGGTCAAATGCTAAAAAGTCAAATTTGGTCAACTATCCCAATTTAAAGCTTCAACAATAAAATTCTTTCTTCCAATTCGGTTCCGAAATACCTACAAACCAAAACCAAAGATTCACACAAGTCAGAGCACATCATACAGAGCTACTCATGCCCTCAAACAACCGAGCGAAGTGCAAATGTTCAAAACGACCGCTCGGGTCGTTATAATTGCAAATGTGCTAATAGATCTCCTTGTGAGACACCTAGATGGTGCATTCTAGAATAGTACAGCTAGATATGAATACTAGAATGTTCAAAAAAAAAGTTTACAAAAACGGGCACTGGAATCCTGAAAGGGATAAATATTACCTTAGTATGGCTCCCGTTCCTAATAGAGAGAGAATGTTAGGCAACCCGAAGAGCCAGTGGATGGATCAAGGGGAGTTAAAAGCAAAATAATATCTTGTTGAAGTTTTTAGAATAAAGTAATAGACAGAAATGTTAGCAGAGAAATAAGAAGAGAGTTAATGAAGCATTATGAGTAAGATGTGATACATGGATGACAATGGTAGATAAAAAAAAATAATAGTATTACAGAGTCTATAGTCAAGGAAAGGAAAAGACGAGAGGTGACAGGCCTTGGTACAACAAAAGAGTATAGGCCATAAAGTCGTATCCTCATTTCGAGAAATAAGTTCGTGATTCTAACGTGATTACCAAACGAAAAAGTTAGACCCTAGAGTAATACAAATCAGTATGGGCTGGTGAACAAGATAAACTAAATATGAATTAGGGACTGAGAGATTTGATAATAGTCGGCATCATGAGAATTTCAGAGATTACGTTCCAGCAATAATAGAATGGACGACAGAAGAATAACCTTTAAAGGTCATTCAGGAAGACGCTTCCTAAAGCAAGCAATGTGAGCAAAATTAAGCTTAAGGGACTATGTGTGCCAGTTACACTAGGTGTCACCCTCGTGAGTAAGGAATTTTTTTTATCCTTGGTACAGAAAGGTTACAACAAGGCAAGTAAGGGTCATCGATGATGTGAAAAACTGTCAAAGATGAAGAGGTAAAACATCTATAGGTAGATCGTCGTAGCACTAAATCTTAGTACTCCCCTAAAGGGAGAATATGGAATGATGTGGAATTAAGTCAGAATTAAGTGGTTCTAGTAACTATGGAATAGTAAAGGAAGAATGCGATAAAAACGAGAAAGGGATGAGATTGAACTTATTCAAATCCTACAGATATGCTACGATTCCAGAACATTATGCAAGCACGACGTCAAGGAAAGGAAGTAAGGGTTTCTGCCCGGGATGTTATTAATTAATAAGGAGCCAGTGCGAGAGGTAAGTTAAGATAAAGGAAATAATCCAAGAAAGATTACGCGGAATATTGATACAAGAATGGGCCAACGAGTAGTTAGTAGTTGAATCAGGAAGAGCCTAGTTATGGATAAATAAGAGGATACAGACAAATCAACAGATCATGCAAGATAAACATAGTGAACCCTAACATGGGGAATTCAGTCTCACAGATATGACATCGTGATTCTTGAGAAATATTCAGATAGGAGTTGGGGTAGTTAAAGGTACCGTATAAGTGTTACAAAAATAAAAAAGAGTACCATTGGGAAGACAGTCAGAAATTTTAGTTCAGAAGCAACCCAACGAGCACAAGGGCACGGAGGTAGTAACTAGGAATAATTATAGACGAGCAAGAATATGATGTAATTAGCTTGCAACTTGACAAGAGCCATAAGGTATCCCTAAGTACTACAACAAAAGACTAGTTGAGGAAATAAGGAAGAAGGCTTCAACCTAAGCATAGTAACTTGAAAAAGAAATGGTCTTGTAATAAAAATCTCACTACAACATTGTATGCACTCCATAAGAGAGTGGCACCTATTGTGGCTAATGAGCGGGAAGTGAAACCAAAAGTAATATTCGAGATCATATGAGTTGCACAAAAATTTTGGCATACGTGGGAACTAAGATAAAGCCAGTTAGAAGAGTACCGACCTCATAAGAAGTCATAGAGCTCCCACCCGATTGTGTATGCAGTAGAGGTGCAAGTATTATAAGAGAGCTTTAAGTTGTGGATGTGAATTATACCTATGTGGAGGGGGGGGTATGAAAGAGATAGAGGATACAATGTAAGATCTTAAGGAAATAAAGGTAAATGTGAACAACGTACGGGATACTTAGGTGTAGAAGGTTATGAATAATCCATACTTCAGATAGAGGGCTAAAAGCGCTGGGATTCAGTATCCAGGAATGATAGCGGTGTCACTAGTGGCATATCTTCCAGCCTATGATTTCTAGGTACCGAAAAGTCTAGTTAAGAGAGTAAAGAAGAGTTAGATATGATGTGGTGTCTCGCTTGATGTTCCAGAATAACATAAGGAAATCTATGGTGCTAGCAAGTTATAGGAAGGTTGAGTATGGTAGAGCGACAAGGTTTTAGGAAGACAGGAGTAAGGATAAGAAAAGGTGAGTGAGAAGGTGACGAGAATCGATAAGTCCTCGGGATTAAGCCCATCAAAACAAGAGAGTTATTGGTTTTTGTAAGATATAAAAAGCTCAGTATAGCTTTAATGATTGTAAATGAGTCTAAGACTAGTAGCATTTAGAAGAGATGGAATGCTGCCCTGGTAATAGAATAAGGGTGTAATTGTAATAGATAAAGGATGACGTTTGGGCATTCGATTGAGTAATAATTTTAAGAAAAAAGGATTTCATAGGCGGTACGGGATTAGAACCCCCCCCCCCCCATAAGATGAATCACGTTGGGATGCTATGAAATATCGTTATTGAAGTATAGTATCATCCCTAGGTGGATCAGCAAAAATCACTTCAGATGTTTTCCGATGAGACGTGAGTCCCAGTGACAATGTATTACTTAAGAGGTTTCAAGTTATTAGTGGTAGATTATGGGTCAACATTAAGATGAATCAACACTGCATGGATAAAAGTTACAAAGTATGAGATGAGATTAGGCTGTCATTATTAAGATGAATGGTAATGAGGAAGCATTAAAGGACTTAGATTTATACATATATGATAAGTAGCGAGAGAGAAACCTGGAGTTGGGTAGCAGACCTCGGTAATAATAAATCGAAGTAAGAGTTAGGGTATAGTATGACCTACCTATATGTAGTAAAGCCATAAGGATAGATAACCAAGGCTATGAAACAAGATACAACAATAGTCGTAATTTCAATAAAGTACTGAGCGAAGAACTTCAGTACACCAATACATGCCCAAAGGGACATCTTGTCAAGTTTTGTACATGTTCCCAAAGTGAGGCCTAGAGATTGGCTAAAAGCTGGAGGGAAGAGTCGCATAGGCGCACATACAAGAAAAAAGTCATACAGGCTGCATGACGGGAGGTAGCAACAGTTACGAGATTGGAAGAATTTCGAGCACAGGTCGTGGTGTGAGAAAGAGGCCTAAAGGTGGGAATGCCCCGGACTTAGGATTTATTCACAGAACAGTTGCCTAGATGAAAAGGACAATATTAAAACCATTCATAAAAGCTATCCGGTTATGAGACCGATAAGTGCATCAATCAACATTCGAGGACGAATGTTCCAAAGAGGGGAGTGATATTACATCCCGTAGTATTATACGTTAGATTTGTCGTAAGATAATTGATATCAGTTCAAGGACAAGATTAGTTTGAGGTTATAAGTATTATGCTATTTCAAATAAGTAATAAGTAAATTTATAAAGGTGAGAGGGTAAGCGAATCGAAGAAAATGAGTTTCGTCGAAGTATGACATTTTAAGAATTAGTACAAAACTTTATACTCTTTATATTAGCTTGGAAAATGTAGAATTTAAAAAATATATTTTGTGAAATATTTAAGTGAGATTTTTGGGTAACTATTAGGAGGACTCATCCACGTGAGATATAGAAATTTGGCAGCAAGTTGATATATGTTCATGTGCTTAAGGAGGTGGTGGCAATGTTTAAAGACATGTGTTGAGTTGTATGTATCAAAGGGGTCCATATCAAGGGAAAAATTGACATTTACATCTTTATCTCATTTTGTTAAGAATGCCATTAAGAATACAAAATTGTATGGCATCTAGTGATTTCTTTTTCTTATAGTAGCAACGTCCCATTCTTAGCATCAACAAAAATCTTTTGTTGAGATTTCACTTTAGGAAAATTAGTGATAATCTTAACCATGAAATACATAAACTCTATTCCACACGAAATATTGTTCATAAGTTCTAAAGTGAATCGGGTGTTATTTCATAGTGATGTAAATTAACGTGAAGCGATCAAGAATGCAACCCAAGTTCGATCCAACGTCTATGACCTTCAACGAGCTTGTATGAGAACTCGAGGTTAGATGTTTATCAGAAGGATTTACTAGTCGTAGTCATCTAAAGATGGAATTGAGGTTTGTTAAGGTTATCCCTTCTTTTCTTTTGGCATGATCCACACGATATAAATTAAACGAGCAAACGCGCAACTTTTATAAACGTCTCTATTCATAGAAGCACTAGGGGCCTATGTTCTTGATTTTCCATGTGTCTTATTATATCTTCTGTTCATGGGTCTCAGAAAAATACGTAGTTAAAAAAGTTTATTCGAAGGCATAGTGATCTTATGACATTCCGAGAAGTCTTATTAACTTACTTCTTATGAATTTTATTCATTTATATATGTCCATTGACCCATGACCAAATGGCGTTATATACGCTTATATTATATGTATACGGGATATGGGAATGGCATTATATATGCACCACTACCTGATCAGCTGGTATACGTTGATGATTTTGCCCACAGTGGCCGAGATGATATGATGGGATGCCCTCAGAGGCTTGATGATGTTATGTACACATATACCTATGCATGATATGACATTTATATGAATATGCATAACATTATAAATGTTTCATGATTCACAGAGCTATTAAGACTTATAGGTTGAGTCTTCTCTTCCATATTTCTTTCATGTTTACTATATACTGCTTTCATACCGTACATACTCAGTACTTTATTTGTACTAATATTTCTTTTGCATGGGGACGCTGCGTTTCATACCCGCAGATTCCGATAGACAAGTTGAGAGTCCTTCAAGTAGGCTATCAGCTCAGCGGAAGGTGTTAGTGCACTCCAATTGCTCCAAAGTTTCCTATTTGGTCAGTGTGATTTGGACACGTATTGATCGGCATGGCGGCCCTATCCTGACATTTATGATATTTATGTACTCTTAGAGTCTTGTAGACAGATGTTAGGTAAATGGATACTTGTATGGCCTTGTCAGCCTATGTTTTGAGTATACAAATGAACATGTTGGCCTTATAGGCCCGTATATTATATGTATAAGTCGGTATGTCATGTTGGGTCATCCTATGTCGAGTATTACCTCATGTTTTATTCTAATTATCTCATGACAGCCTTTCCGGCTCATTTACCAAAGATAATATGATACGAAAAATACATTACGTTGGTACTCGGTTGAGTAAGGCGTCGGGTGCCCGTCGCGGCCTATTAGTTTGGGTCGTGACAATATCTCAGTAATGAAATAGTTTTGGTATTATCTTTGTATTGGTAATAGACTACTGTTATATTGCTTGGCAATTAATGCGTTTATAGTAAAATATATTTTTTATTTTTTCAAAAAAAAAAAAATTGTGGCTACCTATTGTCGCCACTAAAATTCTATTAAGGAACATAGGTTATTTGGCGCGACTCAAAGTCACCACGAATGATGTTTTGTAACGACCATGGTCGCCACAAAAACCTTTCTTTCAATGATGCCCCTTTATCTGAACACATTAGTTTGTACTCTTTGGCGATTTTAATAACCTTTAGTGACAACCATGGTCGCTACAGATACTCACCTTTTGTGGCGACTTAGTTTGTCATCGCGGATTAGTATCAACCACTGAAGCTACCCGTTGGTCGCCACGAATTGTCCTCTGTGGTGACATATTTGCTTTTGTTGCGACTTTCGTCGCCACAAAGTGATTCGAAGCTAACCACTATGTATTGCAGGAAAGTCCTATGTGTACCTTTGTATACCTAATGAAATCCAACAAGAGCCTCTCTCTCTTTCATAAATTCAATAAGTTTCTTAAGGATTTTGAGAAAATTCGACATAAGACTCGACTTTATTTTTTTCTTTTTTGGTTTTTTTTTATTGGTTTACATGAGTAAATTATCCATGTCTTTCTTATTCCACAGCTAGGAGATAATTTGAAAATGTTCCCTTCGTTATTCCTTATTTCTTTATATCAAAGACCAGAATCTGAAAACATCATTTTTTTCATTCTTTTCTTATGAGGTCGTGTACAACAACCTTAACCGCACAAGCGTGGGCTGGGCCAAAAGGCCTCATTTCTTGTAGTGAAACAATAACATCGTCTAACATACTTATGCACATTTCTCCATAGAAAATAAGCAAGGACGAAAGTCTCGGAGGTCAACGGAACAAGTTGTTTACCCGAAAAATCGGATAATGTTAAATTTATATATGGTTCTAAAGATATGTAATACCTTTTTATATAAAGATAACGACACAAGTATTTTGATTATGAGAATGACAATGATGAACAAAAAGAATGAATAAGATCCAGTAAAACGAGCACAAGGATATATCTTTTTATAGGAGAAAAGATCTTTTTGTTCCAATCTATTCCGTGTATTTAGTATATCCATAGATTACAAGGACTCCCTCTTTTATAGTAGAGGGTCATTACAAAAAATAATAAAATAAAGCATATAGTGAAAGACCCATAATGATTTGTCTCTTCCTCGATTCCCGCCAAGATTCTCTCTCTTGGTGCGGTTGCAACGGCTCTTGTCTGTGAGCTCGATACTGGCTCGAACTCATTACTGGGTCTGGCCCTTAGGTCTTGGCTCGAGTTCGACCTTCGGGATGGGCGTCACGTATTTCCGACCTCGAAGCAGTGCCTTACGGATCGATTCGGTCACGGGCTCGATAAGGTTATCGAGCCGACTCCTCGAGTGACCTTCGGACTCGAGGATCGTTAGTACTGACTTCGAAGCTCACTCCCAAAATCTCACTCCGACTTTTTAACACTTGAACTCGATCGAACGTAGAAAGGCCAAAATCTATTTCGACCGTATACAGATAGTCCCCTCATTTCTCACGAAGGATGCAGTGAGAATCGATGTGATTTTTGGTGGTTCGATCGGGTCATAAGCCGACATTTTAACAGGGATCGATTATGACGTTTGTGATAGTTGTCCCATAGATTTAACCTTTCAAGGTATTTAATGCTTGTCATATGACGGTCGGCCACCTGTGATATTGAACCGTCATGATGCGAGCCTATAAATAACTCTTCCATCTATCATTTACCACTTTTACGCATTCACTCCCCCAAAATTTCTCATCTTTTCTTCATATCTTGTCACTACCAGAGTTTTGGTGTCGTCAATTTTTCACTTTCCTTTGTCTTTCTTCCTTTCATATCAATGGCCAAAACTTCAAAAACTGTACCTCAGAAGGAGAAAGCTTCTGCTTCACGGCCGTCCGGCGACAAGGCGCCGGTGGAGCCGTCCACCTATGACTACGTTCCCTGCCCGTGTACTCTGAAGATCGATTTTAAGGTTGAGAATCCTTCATCCGTCCCGGGTCGATGCGAGCACGTGTCAATGTATATTTGCTCTATAACAGAGGGTCATCTCAAGGCCGTTAGAAAAGACTACAACTGGGGTTCCAAGGTTGTGTTGCAAATTTCATCCCCCGAAGAGAGCGTCATCAACCATGTGGAGGGGTTTTTAAGTGTTTACACTTATCCCTTCATATTGGGTCCGGTCGACCCGGTGATCATTGATTTTTGCAAAAGATATCAGGTCACCCGCGGTCAAATTCATCCCTCTCTATGGCGTATAGTAATCCTACTTCGCTTCTTCTCCATCAAAGTCGGGGGGCTGGATTTTTCCCTGAATCACCTCATACGGTTGTATCGGCTTCAAATCTTTCGAGGATTAATCAGACTTCATCGTCGAGTATCGAAGGCTTTGATGTCGAGCATCGACGAAGACAAAGATCGGGGTTGGATGGGGCATTATATTCGGGTGAGGACCCGTGACCTTATTCCGGAAGAGAAGATGTCATTCCCCGAGGAATGGAATTTCGACCGTAAGTGGTTCTCATAAGACGTTGCTTTTTGTATCCTTTCCCGATTTTTTCTGATGTCTCTTCCCGATATACAGCTGCCCCTCGGATGCCACTAGCGATGCCCGACCTCGAGGATTGGGTTCTGAAGTTAGCCTCGACTTTCTCTTATGCCGAACGCGCTTAGCGTGATTTGGCAAAAGGTAGATGGGAAGCCAAGAACCATGGTAAGGTTTTACTTCTTGTTTCCTTCGAAGTGTTCTTAGTGCTCCATTCGTTGCCGATTACCTTTCATGCAGGTGTAACCAAGGACGCCGCTTTGAGGCCTTCGAGCGGTGAAGAAGGAACCAAGTCCTCGGTCCCGAAAATGGGGAAAGACAAGAAGCAAAAATCTGTCTCTCGGTCAGAGGGCCCCAAGTCCAAAACTCGAAGGGTGAGGAGGAAGTCAATTTCCCTTTCGATTGACTCGGTCCAATGACTGAGAGAAGAAGAAGAAGACGGAGAAGAAGAAAAGGAAGAAGGAGGTGCCTTGGCTTTGGTGATCCTATCTGCGAGAGCTATCGAGGTCACTGAAGCTCCTGAGCTGATGGCGGCTGTACCGATCAAGGTTGACCCAGGGATCCCGAGTCTTGATCGGAATGCCCCGAGTGATTCGCTTGGGACTATGACAGTGGGTTATTCGCCTTCTCTTCCTACCTTTTCTGAGGAGGCATTAAAGGAAGCTCGAGAATTGAAGACCCCCGATATGGGTGGAGGCTCAAGTATAGGGGATCCCTTTCGGGATTGCTTTACTGGAGTCGATGATGCTTCCGATATTGGGGAAGCTTCTCTTCTACTAGAAGAGGCCCAACGTTTCATTACTCGGGTAATGATTTTACTATACTTGGTTTCTTTGTTCTTTTCTGAATTTGACTCGTGTTCTTTCCCTACTGTGCAGGCCATTAGTATGTTTCGAGTCGACCTTAGCCAGTGTGAGGTCAAGCATCAGAAGGTCTCGGGGGAGAGAGACGCCATGCGGCTTCTTTGCAGCCAAAAAGACAAGGCTATAAAGGACCTCCAAGCGAATTTGGCTAAGGCTCGTTAAGAAGAGGCCGAACTTGATAAGCAGGTGACACTCGTTCTGATAAAGTATGGGTTTGACTTGACTATGGAAGTTAACCCTTCGTTGTCTCAGCTGCAGCAAAAGGTTGAAAAGATCGGGTCACTTCGGGAAGAAGTCGATAAAATCAAAGCTGAATGTAATCGGTGGAAGGAGACTATCGATCGCCTGGCTGCGGAAAAAAAGACCATTTTAACCAACTTATTATCGGCCGATGTCCAGCTTCAAAATGTTATGCAAAAGGGTTCGGCTCAAGCTAAGAGGATCGAGGAGCTTGAAGCCCAGCTTGCAGAAGCCAAGGCGGAGGTTGAGTCGTCGAAAATCTTGGCGGATAAGTCCATTGCCGTGTATCGGGCTGATGCCGAGGCTGCTCAGATATAGGCACGAGAAGCTACTCAGATGGAGGCGTAATAGTCGAGAGAGTGCTTTGCTTGAACTCGAAATGAAAGTAGCCCGTGGGATTTAATCGTAGAGTGAATGATTCGAACTCGAAGTAATGTAGCCCATGGGCATGATGGTCGAGTGAGTGCTTGCTCGAACTCGAAATAAAAGTAGCCCGTAGGCTTTAGTTGTTGAGTGAATAATTTGAACTCGATGCAATGCAACCCGTAGGCATAATGGTCGAAGTAGCTCGTAGGCTTAGTGGTCGAGTGAGTGCTTGCTCGAACTCGAACTAAAAAGCAGCTCGTAGGCTTATTAGTCGAGTGAATGATTCAAACTCTATGCAATGTAGCCCGTAGGCATAACGGTCGAAGTAGCCCGTAGGCTTAATGGTCAAGTGAGTGCTTGCTCGAACTCAAAATAAAAGTAGCCCGTAGGCTTAGCAGTCGAGTGAATGATTCAAACTCGATGCAATGAGCCCGTAGGCATAACGGTCGAAGTAGCCCGTAGGCTTAGCAGTCGAGTAAATGATTCGAACTCGATCCAATATAGCCCGTAGGCATAATGGTCGAAGTAGCACGTAGGCTTAGCAGTCGAGTGAATGATTCGAAATCGATGCAATGTAGCCCGTAGGCTTAATTGGTCGAATTTAACTTGATTCTGTTTGCATAATAAATCTCCAAATAGAGGAATTTTCTTTGGATATAAGATGTCGATAAAGAAGAGAACTTTCTTCGCACGTCATTACACATGTGTTCATGTTTCACGCCTGGGTTCGGGCCAATCTACATGAGCACGGTTCATTTCGACCATTTGGCTCTTACAATTTTTCCTATTGGAACCCTGTTATTGTGAAATAACTCTCTTGCATCTGAACTCGATATATTTGAGGGCCTAATGCCCCCTCAGTATTCGAGGTCGATTGTAAAGAGGCCTCGGATATTGTTGTAAATGCAGCACGATCAATGGTTGCCTCATTAAAAACCTTGCCGAAAAACCCATTTGGGATAAAACCGGTCTAAGGTAAAAAGAGTGCAACGCGCGCTTTCAAGCGAAAGATCCATCTTAGCCCTTGTTCGAACTTCTGCAGGGGTCAGTTTTGAAATGTAAACGAATATGGAAAGGTCGTACCTTAGCAGTAGTACCGTTTTAGATGTGATACATTCCAGCTGCTTGATAGCTTTTTGCTGTTTATAATGCTGAGCCTGTATGATCCCTTTTCGATGTTCTCGAGCACCTGATATGGTCCTTCCCAATTCGGTCCTAGTTTACCTTCGTTCGGATTTCGGGTATTAATAGTGACTTTTCTTAACACTAAGTCCCCGGGCTTGAAATGGAGGAGCTTGGTTCTTCGATTATAATATCTTTCGATTCGCTGCTTTTGGGTGGCCAATTGGACGAGAGCAGCTTCTTGTCTTTCGTCCAATAATTCGAGGCTGGTATTCATAGCCTCATTATTTGATTCTTCCATCGCGAATCGAAATCTAGTACTGGGTTCACCAACTTCGACAGGTATCAATGCTTCGGTCCCATATACTAAGGAGAATGGGGTCGCCCCCGTACTGGATTTTGACGTCGTCCGATATGCCCAAAGGACTTCGGGCAGGATTTCTCTCCATTTTCCTTTAGTGTCGTTCAACCTCTTCTTTAGGTTTTGAATGACAGTTTTGTTCGTTGATTCGGCCTGTAAATTTCCACTGGGGTGGTATGGCGTTGATAGTATCCTTCTTATTTTGTGATCTTCGAGGAATCTTGTTACTTTGCTGCCAACGAATTGTTTTCCATTGTCACATACTATTTCGGTGGGTATCCCGAATCGGCATATGATATGATCCCAAATAAAGTCTATAACTTCTTTCTCTCTTATTTTCTCGAATGCCTGCGCTTCAACCCATTTAGAAAAATAGTCAGTCATAAATAAAATGAATTTGGCTTTACCTGGGGTCGATGGCAGAGGGCCGACGATATCCATTCCCCATTTCATGAACGGCCATGGGGATAGGACTGAGCGAAGTTGCTCTCCGGGTTGATGGATCATTGGTGCAAACCTTTGACATTTGTCATATTTACGAACAAATTCCTTCGCATCTTTGCCCATATCGATCCAACAATACCCTGCTCTGATTATTTTTCGAACTAATGTATCAGCACCGGAGTGATTCCTGCAAGTGCCCTCGTGCACTTCCCGTAGGATGTAATCGGTATCTCCCGGACCCAAGCATACTGCCAACGGTCCATCGAATATCCTTCGGTACAGTGTTCCGTCTGAAGCCAACGTGAATCGAGTAGCTTTAGTCCGTAGGGTCCTAGAATCTTTAGGGTCCGATGGGAGCTTTCCGCTCTTTAAGTATTCAATATACTTGTTTCTCCAATCCCAGGTTAAGCTTGTAGAATTTATCTCGGCGTGACCTTCTTCGATTACCGATCTCGAAAGTTGAACAACAGTCTCCGAGCCCAAGTCATCTACCTCGACCGACGATCCCAAATTCGCAAGCGCATCGGCCTCATTATTCTGTTCTCGTGGAACATGCGGTAAAGTCCATTGTTTGAAATGGTGCAAAGTGACAAGCAGTTTGTCTAAATACCTTTGCATTCTACCTTCTCGAACTTCGATGGTTTTGTTTACTTGACTCACCACCAGCAAAGAGTCACAATTGGCTTCAATGACTTCTGCTCCCAAGTTTCTAGCTAGCTCGAGACCTGCAATCATGGCTTCATACTCGGCCTCGTTGTTAGTCAACCTGATAGTTTTAATAGATTTCCTAATAGTGTTACCCGTGGGTGGTTTCAAAACTATGCCTAGCTCGGACCCTTTCATGTTCGAAGCCCCGTCCATGAAAAGGATCCATACCCCCGATGATGTACCTGATTTCAACAGGAGTTCTTTTTCGACTTCGGGTACGAGGGTTGGCGTGAAATCGGCCACGAAGTCTGCTAAAATTTGAGACTTGATGGCCGTACGGGGTTGATATTCGATATTGTACCCACTGAGTTCGACGGCCCATTTGGCCAGGCAGCTTGATAGCTCGGGTTTGTGCAAAAACTTACAAAGCGGGTAAGTGGTTAATACGCATATGGGATGACATTGAAAGTACGGCCTTAACTTTCTAGAGGCGCTTATCAGTGCAAGTGCTAATTTTTCTAGGAGCGGATATCTAGTTTCCGCTTCTCCTAAGGTTCAACTCATATAATAAACGGGGAATTGCGTATCTTGCTCTTCTCGAACTAGGACACCGCTTCCGGCGATTTCTGATACTGCCAAGTACAAGCAAAGTTTTTCGTCTGTTTTTGGAGTGTGAAGTAGTGGTGGGCTTGATAGATATCGTTTTAGTTCCTCTAATGCTTGTTGGCACTCCGGGGTCCAAGCAAAATTGTTCTTCTTTTTGAGTAGAGAGAAAAATTTGTGACTTCGATCAGATGATCTTGAAATGAACCGGCCTAAGGCTGCAATCCGACCCGTTAGCCTTTGTATGGCTTTCACGCTGTCCACAACGACGATGTCATCGATGGCCTTGATTTTATCGGGGTTAATCTCGATTCCCCGATTTGACACCATGAAGCCGAGGAACTTTCCCGAACTGACCCCGAAAGCATATTTTTTGGGGTTGAGCTTCATGTTGTATTTCCTCAAAATTTCGAACGTTTCCTGTAAATGGGTCAAATGGTCCTCTACGCGTAGGGATTTAACTAGCATGTCATCAATATAAACTTCCATTGATTTTCCTATTTGTTCTTCGAACATTTTATTTACTAGGCGTTGGTAAGTAGCCCCTGCATTTTTTAGCCCGAAGGGCATCACATTATAACAATACGTTCCATATTTGGTGACAAATGAAGTCTTTTCCTAGTCCTCCGGGTTCATTTGGATTTGATTATACCCGAAATAGGCATCTAGAAAAGTGAGGATCTCGTGGCCAGTCGTGGCATCGATCATGCGATCGATGTTGGGAAGCGGAAAGGAATCTTTGGGGCATGCTTTGTTCAAATCCTTATAATCCACACACATTCTAAGTTTGTTCCCTTTTTTAGGCACTACAACTACGTTGTCTAACCATTCGGGATAATTCACCTCCCGAATGGACCCTATCTTGAGAAGCTTGGTTACCTCGTCCTTTATGAATGCGTGCTTTCCCTCGGACTGGGGTCTTCTCTTTTGCTTCACCGGTCTGAACCTAGGATCCATGCTTAGCCGATGCGTCGTTATGTCCGGTGGGATCCCTGTTATATCTAAATGGGACCAGGCAAAACAATCGATGTTATCGATAAGAAATTGAACAAGTTTCTTCCTGAGTTCAGGCCAGTGCTCGATTAGTGTGACTTGCTCTAGTTCCTCGATTGTTGATTTGGTGGCGTCGGAGTCATCGTGAATCATGAAAGATCAAGGGCCCCTTTGATCATCATCTTCTTCGATCTTCTGGTTATCTGGCTGGATCGAAGCCGATGTCTGTGATTGCTATTTGATGTCTCGTTCTCCGCTCGAGCCCGATCCCTTTATCGGCGAAGGTGAGGACATTGGTTTTGCTTCCTCGACGGCGAACATTTCCTTTGCGACTGGCTGTTCTCCGTACACCGTTTTGACACCTCTCGATGTCGGGAATTTGAGGGCCTGGTGTAGGGTCGAAGGTACAACTCTCATGTTGTGGATCCATGGCCTTCCAAAAAGGGCGTTATATCTCATATCGCCTTCGATCACATGAAAATTTGTTTCCTGGATGGTTCCGGCCACGTTTATTGGTAGGATTATCTCGCCTTTGGTGGTTTCACATGCCATATTGATCCCGTTTAGAACCAGAGTTACGGGTACGATCTGGTCCTACAGGTCGAGTTGTTCTATGACCTTCAATCTGATGATGTTGGCCAAGCTACCTGGATCGATTAACACACGTTTAATTTTAGTTTTATTCATGAGTACGAATATTACCAGTGCATCGTTATGAGGTTGGATGACCCCTTCTGCATCTTCATCATCGAAGGACAAAGTCCCCATGGGTGCATAATCTTGAGTCCGAGATCGCTTTTCCCTCACAATCGATATTTTAGTGCGTTTAAGCACTGGTCCCTGAGGGGTATCGACGCAGCCGATGATCATGTGAATGACGTGCTGCGGTTCTTCTTGCTCGTTTTGCTTGCCGAAATCCCTGTTTTTAAAATGGTTCTTCGCCCTATCACTCAGAAATTCCTGAAGGTGCCCTTTGTTAAATAAGCGGGCTATTTCCTCTCTTAGTTGCCTGCAATCTTCCGTTCTGTGGCCATGGGTGCCATGATATTCTCACATTTGATTGGGATTCCTTTGGGCAGGATCGGTCTGCATGGGTCGAGGCCATTTAGTGTCTTTGATGCATTCGATAGCCGACACGATAGCGGATGCACCAACGCTGAAGTTACATTCTGATAATCGAGGTGCTTCTATAGGATCGGCATATTTATCAAAGCCGCTCTTGCTCATAAGTCCCCGAGAATGTTTCCCTCTATCAATCCTTCGATTGTTCCGAACTGTATTGTGTGCTGAACTGTTGTTCACCCGATCTGTGATGTACGGTTGATATCAGTCTCTGTTCGACCTTTGTTCTCTGTCGATCTCCTTTTGGTTTTTAGTAGCTGTCCTGTTCTAATGCACGGGTCCATACGGAGCTCCCAACTGATCATCCTCGACCCTAATTTTTGATTGGTATCGGTTGTGTACATCTGCCCAAGTTATTATTGGATACTCGATCAAATTTTGTTTCAGCCGATGTGATGTTGTCGAACTTAGCTCATTCAACCCTTGGGTGAAAGCTTGTACGGCCCAATCGTCTGTGACCGGTGGCAATTCCATGCGTTCCATTTGAAATCGGGACACGAATTCCCTCAGCATTTCATTAACCCCTTGCTTTACTTTGAAGAGGTCTGATTTCCTTGTTGCAACCTTTATGGCACCGGCATGTGCCTTTACGAACGAATCTGCTAACATGACAAAAGAATTAATGGAATTCGATGGTAAATTATGATACTAGATCATTGCTCCCTTCGAGAGGGTCTCCCCGAACTTTTTCAACAACACGGATTCTATCTCATCGTCCTCCAAATCGTTACCTTTGATGGTACATGTGTAAGAGGTGACATGTTCGTTAGGATCGGTCGTACCATTATATTTGGGAATTTCGGGCATACGAAATTTTTTGGGGATTGGTTTTGGGGCCGCACTCGAGGGAAAAGGCTTTTGTATGAATTTTTTCGAATCAAGCCCTTTTATCATTGGTGGAGACCCCGAGATTTGATCGACCCTGGCATTGTATATTTTCACTCTCTTGTCGTTAGCTTCGACTCATTTTGTGAGTTCCTCGAGCAATTTAGTAATTTTGGGAGTGGTCCCCGATTCTTGCTCGTTTGATTTCATTATGGCGGGCTCCGTTCTAGGGGTGATTTCTCGAAGTGGATTGGAATCCGGCCTGCTTTGTACGCGAGTTTGGCTTTGTAACTGAGCTATCGCTACTTGTTGGGCTTGTAGCATCTCGAAGATCATACGTAAGCTGGCCCCGATTTTCCCCGTGTTATGGGTGTCTCGGGCTACGGATCGAGTACCGCCCTGAATGCTTATTTCCGGTTCGGAACGCTGATTCGCCTCCAGAGCTATTTGTGAATTGACATCCAATGGTACTTCGACTCGAATTTCGGGTACTTCGATTCGAGCCTCGGTGCCATCGTTAAGTGGCCTTCCGGCCCCGGGTGCCAAGTTGTTAGTTTCATCTTGAAGGCCGGCTTCGTGGTCGATAGGTAAAGCCATTGCTGATTTGAAGTTGTAAGCTGGCGTGTACTATAGATTTATATCAAACGATCACTATTATCCTTAGCCCCACGATGGGCGCCAAACTGTTTACCCGAAAAATCGGATAATGTTAAATTTATATATGGTTCTAAGGATACGTAATACCTTTTGATATAAAGATAACGACACGAGTATTTTGATTATGAGAATGACAATGATGAACAGAAAGAATGAATAAGATCCAGTAAAACGAGCACAAGGAGATATCTTTGTATAGGAGAAAAGATCTTTTTGTTCCAATATATTCCGTGTGTTTGGTATATCCATAGCTTACAAGGATTCTCCCTTTTATAGTAGAGGGTCATTACAAAAAATAATAAAATAAAGCATATAGTGAAAGACCCATGATGATTTGTCTCTTCCTCGATTCCCGCCAAGATTCTCTCTTTTGGTGCGGTTGCAACGGCTCTTGTCTGTGAACTCGATACTGGCTCGAACTCGTTACTGGGTCGGGCCCTTCGGTCTTGGCTCGAGTTCGACCTTCGGGATGGGCGTTGCGCATTTCCGACCTCGAAGCAGTGCCTTGCAGATCGATTCGGTCACGGGCTCGATAAGGTTATCGAGCCGACTCCTCGAGCGACCTTCGGACTCGAGGCTCGTTAGTACTGACTTCGGAGCTCATTTCCAAAATCTCACTTCAACTTTTTAACACTTGAATTCAATCGAACGTAGGAAGGCCGAAATTTATTTCAACCGTATACAAAAGTCTTTCCATTACTTTGGTAAACAGTAGGGACAACCCCAGCTTGCCGCCTCGACACATCATATTATCATTTACCTTCGTACGTCGTCCCATAACTCCGAGGCACATGCAAGGTACACCTATCGCATGAGCTGTGTCATCCCCTTTCTTTTTTATAGTTGGCGCTTGAATGCATGCCATTACTAGCTAATTATGCAATGCAGTAATATAGGCACATGACGTGAAGTAACATTTATTAGCCGTACATAAAACACGTGCCCATGAAATGACACTTGCAAAGAATGGGTCAGCTGTCGAGTCCAAGTGCCATCAAATTTCACAAGGAGTTCACGCAGGATATATATGAGCAAACGTGCAATAGTACTTTGGATTCCGCCAGTGGCTAGCTATACAACTATCAACCTCTTACCAAAAACAAGCCAAGCATATAGAACAAAGCCGTGGCCTACCGGGACATCTTATGAATGACTTTTTGATCATTAATTAATACTTGTCAATTATATTTCCACAGGAAGTATAAATATATAAGAGAGAAAGTTCCATAGAAGGTCGATTTTTGGGAAATAGTAATGACTCTGACTGCTGCTTAATTTTAACTCGCTTAGACGCGTCACCTTATGATATGCTCATAAACACCAGCCTCTTTCTATTGGAATTTCACACTGTTGATATATAGACATTGTAAGATCTAAAAATCTAAAAAATAAGCTAACTAAGTAGCCAAAAGATATACAATCCAATGAACATTGAGTAAATTGAAATCATCATCTTCACTGATCATGCGTAGTTACTCTCTATAAGTTAGGTGCGAAATAAAATGAAAAAGATGTATTTTGATATTCAATTGTATTTTGTTAGTTCTTACTGATGTAATTTACACATAAGTACGTCCGATGCAAGTAATGTCATTTAATTAATAACAACCCAATATAATCCTGTTTGAATATTTTAATTCTAGGTTCAAAATAAGCAGCATATGAGGTCCGTTTTAAGAAAATAATATTAGTTTGGATTATTACAAAGGGTCAGCGTTTCGATGATATATCTTGCAGAAATATCGCCAGATGGGTGTCTTTAACTGCCCAACAGTTCGGAAATTAATGACATGTACGCCTACCCGACTTTTCTTCACTCCCAACATGTTCAGAATCAAAGAACACGTACGTATTCCACTCACGAAAAAAGAAGAAGAATATATTCCAAAAAATTTCAAACCACGATCATTTGGGAGAACGAGAAATGCACAACAGCAAAACAGCCAATGGGGACCCTTGGAATTGGAAAAGGATAAGCTGAAATAGTGGCGAAGCAAAATTTTCAACAAGGAAAGGTAAAATATAAAAAATAAAATACACTAAAAATCAAGAGTGTATATATATATATATATATAATTTGTTTGAACCTTATCGGAGTGTAATGGTCAAATTGACTAATTTTTAGCTGAATTCGAACATAATTTCTTTAATATTTTTGAAATAACATAACATATTTAAAAACTATATAAAAAATATTTTTAAATTATAATTAATAATTCAAAATACTTAAAAGCTATATGAAAAAATATGATAATTTTTTTTTTGTTTTCCCCAGGTTCATTGAAGGATATTCATTTCTATTTCTCCTTTTTACTTGCTGGATATCCATTAATATGAAAACTTAATGTGGTTTCAAAGCTTGATTGCATACAAGTAAACGGAAAAAAAGAAGAGACAGAAATTTTCAAGATCGGAACTGCTATTTAGGTTGTGAATATGATATTTCATGCTCAAAATAAGAAAGCGTGAATTAGCTTTATCAGATTTGGTTCATTTCTTTCCTTAACCCATTTTCAATATTGAATGAGTATAATCTAAAGGTGACAAAGGGGTGGTGTATTGGTAAAAAATAAATACTATACGTGGAATTATATGAGGATGACAGGGCAAGATATGTGGATTACTAAGAAGATGATAACTGGAGTGTCGCATTAAAAAGAGTCACGATTTACAACAGGTACGAGCAAATCACTCACGAGACGAAAAGGTACGGTTGCCCGAGCCTAATAAATTATTCAGTGAAGAGACACATGCAGGATGAATCAAGACAGTAAAGAGGGAAGATTCATGAACCTCAAATTAATGTGGAAGAAGAATCGAAACCGTTACAGAATCTTCATGAACAGTTACGGTTGCCAATTATAACGTTTCATTAATGTCATTAATGCTCATAATGATTCTGTCATAAAAGGGAAGAAACGTTATATTTGTAAATTCCTATATAAGGGAAGGGAATTTCACTTGTAAGGACACGTTCTGATGAACATGGGAATATAATTACTTTCTTGTGCTTTCTATTGATTACTTTGCCATTTCTGATTCCGTTTTTCTTTCTTATATTTGAGAGAATATTGAATTTCTTGATTATCAGTAACCCGAGTACTTCTAAAAATAGGCTTTGACTGAGAATCTAATTCTTTGGTTAAACAAATTAGTTCCGTTACCGGGAATCTAATAATCTTCTCTTACTTTTCAAATCACTCTCTCTCAACTGAATCATGTCGAATGTCGATAACAACCAGCAAGTGGAAGGAACCCCAGTTCCATCACCTCAAGGAAGCCCACGCAATTCAAGAGAAGCATCACCAGAAAGATCCACTACTCATAACAATGAACAACATGGAAATGAACAAATTGTCGAGCAGGATGCTGTGAAGCAGTTAATTGTCGAGTACGTGAATGATGCCCTCTAGGCTTTCGTGAGGGGATTACCAACTGTACCACCCACACCTCCACCAAATAATACTGCAACTGTGAAAATTCCACGATCAGGGTTGGCTAATTCTGGAAGCGGAGGAACTCCCAACGAGTCACGTGATGGGAGATCAGGTACGCCTAATAATTCTGATTTACAAACTTTAATACTAACCTTGTAGAACTAGGTGAAAGAATAAAATAACCGTATTGAGCAAATACCCAGTGTACCACCTGTGATCAAAGGAGTTGATTTCGACAAATATTCATAGCAACCATGAAAAGCAAACGCAGCTCCATTACCAATTCCCAAAAAGTTCAAAATGACGGACAACCTGAAATACGATGGAACGACTGATCCACGTGACCACGTTACTGCATTCACCACGGGAGTAAAAGGCAATGATTTAACCAAGCAGGAGATTGAATCTGTGCTGGTCAAAAAGTTTGGGGAAACACTTACTAAAGGAGCGTTAACATGGTACTCTCTTTTACCTGAAAATTCTATTGATTCTTTTGCTGAGCTTGCAGATCTATTTATAAAAGCACACCCGGGTGCACAAAAAGTTAAAAAGAGAATGAAGGATAAATTCAAAGTAAAGCAAGGAGATACAAATTGCTTCGAGAATTTGTAGACAGATTCCAACGTGAAAGAATGTTGCTTCCAAGAGTACCTGATAATTAGGCGGCCATGGAATTTGCAAGTAATTTAAACGAGAAAAGTTCAGAAGCTAGAGGAGACTTAAAAAGAGCCTACGAGAATTCCTTGCCACGACATGGAATGATGTATATAATAGGTGCAAACCAAGTTACGGATCGAAGAAGATACCGTAGCTCAGTCAAGGGTTGAAGAAAAAACAGGTTCGAGGCGGTCAGAACCTGAGAAGAGATCCGGTAAAAGTAGGTACGAGCCTTATATGGGACCTTCGGGGAGAGAATTTTGTTCCAAATTCGAAAACGTGCGGGCTGATCACAGGTTCGCAAATATAGATTCAAGTTCGTCATCAAGATTCAGAAAAAATCAAGATGAACGTAACAGATATGCTAATGCAAACGCAAGGATTGGGGACTACAATTTTAATGTGAGTACCTCCGAGTTGGTCATTGTTTTAAGAAGCATGGGAGATAAGGTATGATGGCCTAAAGAGATGAGATCAAATCCAAATAGAAGAAACCCAGACTTTTGGTGCGAGTTCCATAATGATCACTGCCATAGAACATCAGACTGCAGGTTATTATAAGGTGAGGTGAAACATTTATTAAAGTAGGGCTATCTAACAGAATTGTTCAGCGAGAAAGACAAACAAGCTTAGATGAAAAATAGGCAAGAGCCGCCAAAACCTCCGTCTCCAAAGAGAACAATAAATGTGATAAAAGGCGGAGAATAAGTCAACGACGTAACCTATACAGCCGCGAGAAAAACAACAAAGTTCACAATAACCCACAGGAAGCGAACTGGCCAAACTCTGAAAGACGGCAACATAACCTTTGATGATGCAGATGCCGATGGATTAATGATTCCTCACGACGATGCACTGGTAATATCTTTACTCATACATGATACTAACGTAAAACGAATTTTGATTGACCCAGGTAGCTCTGTGAATATTATTCTATTACGAGTGGTGAACGAAATGCTGATGGGCGATCGTGTAGTTCCAAAAGCACTTTCCTTATCTGGGTTTGATAACTCAACCGTTAATACAAAGGGCGAGATTGAACTAAGCACAAACGCAGAGGGGTTCATCAAAGAAATAAATTTTCAAGTGATAGAAACAGATATGGCCTATAATGTGATTCTTGGGAGGCCGTGGATTCATGATATGGATGTTGTGCCAGACACATTGCATCAGATTATCAAATTCCCTTCAAAATAGGGAATTCAACAGATTTGAGGAGATCAACAAACTTTAAGGAGCATCAATTCGGTGATACAGCTAAGTCAAAAAGATACGAGTGCAAATCAAAAAGATGCGGGTGCAAGTGAGAAAAATGCGGTAAATCAAATTTCAACAGAAATTGTATCAAAACAAACAAACGTGGATTCCAGACCAGATGTAATTCAAGAGCCAGAGGATAATGAAAACATTAAAACAACGATTTAGGAGCTTGAAGCTGTTCCATTATTGGAACAATGACCAGATCGAAGAATTCATATCGGAGCAAGGTTAAACCCAGATATGAGAGGTAATTTAATTGAATATTTAAAAGCTAACGCGGATTGTTTTGCATGGTCCCATTCAGATATGACATGTATACCTCCGGAGGTGATGACTCATAAATTAAATGAAGATCCATCATTCATACCTGTCAAACAAAATAAGAGGAAGCAAGGATCATTCAAAAATCAAGTGATCGATGAAGAGGGGGATTTATTGTTATAAAGTCATGTCTTTGGCTTGAAAAATGCTGGAGTCACGTATCAGAGGTTGGTGACCAAGATGTTCCAAGAACACCTGGGCAAGATGATGGAAGTATACATTGATGATATGTTGGTCAAATATACACAAGCGGAAGATCACTTTCAACATCTTTCAACTACCTTCGAGATTCTCCGCAGATATAGTATGAAACTGAACCCAGAAAAGTGCGCTTTTGGCGTAGCTTCAGGTAAGTTTCTGGGCTTTCTCGTATCTAATAGAGGAATTGAAGTAAATCCTGCACATATTAAAGCTATTGAAGAAATACCCGATATACTCACAAGCAAAAAAAAAGTACAAAGATTAACAGGTAGGATTGCAGTTCTAGGAAGATTCATTTCAAGGTCTTCAGAGAAAAGTTTTAAATTCTTTTCAGTTTTGAAGAAGCAAAATCAATTTGAATGGACTGAGGAATGCCGGCAAGCCCTCAAAGATTTGAAGGCATACTTAACAAATCCTCCCCTACTGTCTAAACCAAGGGATGGAGAAAGACTATTTGTATATCTTGCAGTTGTAGAAGTAACTGTAAGTGCAATTTTAGTAAGGGATGACAAAGGTAAACAATCTCATATTTATTATGTTAGTAAATCTTTATTAGATGTTGAAACTAGATATCCTCATCTAGAGAAACTAGCTTTAGCATTAGTCATGGCAGCTAGAAAATTGAGACCATATTTTCTATGCCATCCTATCTCCGTAGTAACTGCATATCCGTTAAGGAATATTTTGCATGAACAAGAATTGTCATGCACACTAGCCAAGTGGGAAATAGAACTAAGTGAATATGACATTATTTATCAACCTCGAACAACAATAAAGTCTCAAGTTTTAGCAGATTTTGTCGCAGATGTTAATACAAAAATAATTCTTGAAGTAGAAAAGGAATTATAATTTTTTACTGGAGCTAATCCAGGTACATGGACTTTATTTACTGACGGCTCTTCAAATGTCAAAGGAGCCGGTTTAGGTATTATCTTAATCCCACCCTCAGTTGAAAGTATAAGACAAGTAATTAAATGTTACCCAATTACTAACAATGAAGCAGAGTATGAAGCTGTAATTGCAGGTTTGGAACTAGCACGAGAACTCTCCATAGAGCAAATCATGGTTAAAAGTGACTCTCAATTGGTAGTCAATCAGATGCAGGGGACTTACACTGCTAGAGAGCCACAAATACAACAATACTTGGAAAAGGCACGAGAATTGGTCAGGCAATTCCAATCATGGAAGATTGTGCAAATACCCGGGGAAGAAAACACAGAAGCAGACGCGTTGGCTAACCTTGCTTCAGTTGCAGAAGTAACGAGTGAGGAAAATGCTATTGTAATCCATTTATTTCATTCAACACTTGACCAGGATAAACATGAGGTAAGATTTAATAATTTAACCTTGGATTGGAGAAACGAGATTGTTATTTGTTTTGCAGTACGAGATCGTACCTGAAGGCAAAAAAGAATCTCAAATGCTTCGACGGAAAGCTGCTCGTTACTGCCTAATTCGAGATAATTTATATCGAAAAATGTTTGGCGGTCCTTTAGTAAGGTGCCTTGGACCCAATCAAATGGAGTACGTGATGGGGGGAGTACATGAAGGACATTGCGGAAATCACGCAGGTGAAAGATCTTTAGTTAAAACACTAATCAGGGCAGGATACTACTAGCCTAAAATGGAAGAGGATGCGAAAAATTTTGTAGCCAAGTGTGATAAGTGTCAACGATATGCCAACAATATGCATCGACCTGCAGAGTTATTACATACAATTATTTCCATGTGGCCATTTATGAAATGGGGAATGGATATAGTAGGGTCTTTACCACAAGCTAAAGGTAAGGTACGGTTCCTATTAGTGTTAACAGATTACTTTTCATAATGGGTAGAGGTAGGAGCTTTCAAACAGGTACGAGAAAAGGAGGTGAAAGACTTCATTTGGCGGAACATCATATATCGGTTTGGAGTTCCAAAAGAAATCGTATGTGATAATGGCCCACAATTTATAGGCTCGAAAATCACTGAGTTCTTTCAAAGTTGGCAAATCAAACGAATAACCTCTTCACCTTACCATCCCTTGGAAAATGGACAAGCTGAGTCAACAAATAATATTACCATCAATAATTTGAAGAAGAGACTAGAAAAATCAAAAGGGAATTGGCCTGAAGAATTACCAGGAGTATTATGGGCTTATAAAACCACAATAAAAATAGCCACGGGAGAAACTCCATTTTCTCTTGTGTACGGTTCAGAAGCTTTAATCCAGTTGAAATAGGAGAACCAAGCATGAGATTCACATTGGCAATGGAAGAGTCGAACGATGAGGAGTTAAGAACAAATTTGGACTTACTCGAACAAAGAAGAGAAGCAGCTCTAATACGAATGGCAGCACAAAAGCAAATCATAGAATGATACTACAACAGAAAGGCTCACCTCATGTACTTCAAAATTGGGGACTTCGTTCTTAAAAAGCTTTTTCAATCAACGAAAACAACCGGAGCAGGAAAGTTAAATCCAAATTAAAAAGGACCCTATAAAGTTCGAGGTATTGCTGGAAAAGGTGCCTACGAGTTAGAAACCATGGATGGCAAGATTTTACCCTCGAGTTGGAATGTTGTTCATTTAAAAAAATACTATTTCTGAGCAAAAGAAATTCCCACGGTCAGATTTCGTTCAATTACAATTTTTATTTTGTACAGATAAAATTATACTAACAATTTTAGATGATAGGCAAAAAGCTAGCCCATACCAAATGATGATATTAGACCTGAAGGACACGCGGAAGCAACAATATTCCCGGTCTAGGGTTGCAACCTTTCTGATGGAAATATAAAGGGTTAAGCAGTCATCATCTAAATTATATATACCCCCGAGTCCCATATATTTTTTCTTTTCATGAAATGGACCACATGGAAGGAATAATCAAGTACTCGAGATTTCATACTTCAAAGCTCAAACACTTGGGGGACTCTCTCTCTCTCTCTCTCTCTCTCTCTCTCTCTCTCTCTCTCTCTCTCTCTCTCTCTATATATATATATATATATATATATATATATATATATATATATATATATATATATAAGGAAGGCAAAGAAGACTGGAAAAGTCAGAATTCAAGTCAAGTCTATGATCTACCCAACAAATCGAAAGTTAAGAGCAAAATCAAGAGCCAAAAATGCAAGCCTGATTCAAAAACCTATGAAGAATACACTCGTGGATGTAAATTCCAAAATCTTACGAATGTTTAGGTTAAAGGCAATATTTAGTCATGGTTTGCAAGATATACCCTTGATTTTTACAAAATCTGTTGTAAAGAAAACAGTTACGAAAGAGTTATAGATGATACTTGAATACATGTAAAGTATTATACAATTTGAAAGTTAGAATAATACAAAACATCCTCAAAGTTATTCAAAGAAACGTGTGTGTTTCTATTTCTTCTTTCGTATGTTTACACCATTATCAAGTTGAGACGTCTTCTTCATTAAGTGCCGTTTATAAAAGAGCCCTCTTTTAAAATTCGTTCCTGTTCAAAAAGCCACGAAGTATTGAAGCATTTTTAAATGCAGAGTAGAGCAGAAACTCAAAATAAAATATTATAAGAGTAGAACAGAAACTCAAAATGAAATATTATATAAACCCGGTTAAAATTAAGTATAAACTTAGTTCAAACCAAATTATTTGATATTAAACCCCAAAATAGATCAGGGGTAAAGCTTGCCAACCATTCCACAAATAAAAAACAAACACAATAAACTTTCCAGACACAAGTTCACTATGAGGCAGATTCTAAAGTAGTACTATCAGCAACGGGAGAAGTCAAGATGGCATCATCATCAGCAACAGAAGGTTCGACTTGAGCAGGAGAGATTTGAACACTAACTTCACCAGAAGTAAGTTCTTCACCCTCGGGAATACCGACCTCAAGTGAAGAAAAGTTTTGACTCTTTTGAGTTTTTTCAATGGTTTCCTTAGCTTTTGCAATCTCAGCAGTCAAGTTGAAACTATCCTGGTTAGCCTCCATCAAAGTCTTGAGGCGCGTGTTCAAGAAAGACCAGCTTATATCAAGAGTTGATTTATCCTCAAGGGCCTCATAATCCCTCTCCCATTGCTCAATTTCGGCCTCCAACTTTGCTTTTTCAGTCAAAGCAGCATCATAAAAAGTTTGTAAAGGGGAGAGTGATCTCTTTAAGAACTGGATCTTGTTAGAAGATGCACGGAGGTCTTCTTGAGCGTGAGTGAGCGTTTGAACAAGCTCCCCGGCATAGACTTCCTTCTGATTAAGCAGTTCTTTCAGACCCCTAATTTTCTCAATAGCTTTAGAAAGTTGCTCGGGAAATGAAGACTCAAGGAGGTCTTTATCCTTGCCCACTTGACTGGAAGAGGCTTTTTCAATCGCCAATTATGCTGCCATCATTTTCACTTGCTGTTCCAAAGAACACTTTTCCTCATCTAAAACTTCTTTTTCTAACTGAAGGCCTTCAAATTGTTCTTTCCAGTTGTCTGCTTCCGTATGATAGTCGTTGACTAACTGCTCAGTATGGACAATTCTCTTCATCAGCTCTGTACCTATCAGGTTGATCTACAAAAGAAAGGGAAGAAGTGATTATCAAACAAAGATAAAGAAATCACATGTAAAATAAAAATCTAAAGCTTATACCTTTAAAGATGAATGGACAATGTCATTCATCTATGTCAAAGAGCCGTGGTTTTCCAATTTAGACTTCTCAACTGGGTCAATCAATGTTCTTAGCCATACATCAGCTTGGCCAGACTTTTTCAAAAGATTACCATCCTCGGGGACTTCAATGGTAACGTTTTTCATCATCCTACTGCTATTGGGAGAACCAACTTCAACATGAGAAGTGGTAGCAATAGGGATAGTTGAGTAAGTAAAAATAGCCACGGGAGGAGAAGTGGCAACAACAACAGGCGCGGTAAACTGAGAACCAATAGGAACAGACACTGGAAAGGAGGCAAGGGGTGGTTCATCAGAAACTAAGAAAAAATCTTCGTTATCAAACCCTCAGTAATCTGGGAAGGATAAACATCGGCACGATCATGGGAAGTCATAAAAGTAACTTGATTTCTAATTGATTCACGATCAGTAGAGAAAGAAAATTCTGCAGGAATAATTTCATCAACTGTTGGTTCTCGAATAGGTTCACTCGAATCCCTATTTCTAGCAGAAGATCTATGAGTTGAAGAAGCCCTAGTTCTAGAAGAAGAAGGGGTAGCAACGTTAGTTTGAGAAGTAGAACCACGAATGGATATAGATCCTAAACTACGTAATCTACCGCCTTTTCTATTCCTAACAGGAGCAGTTAAAAGGGGGAAGTTCATCTACAATTACTACTCTGCGAGGATCGGGGTTTGATGAAGACATGTTTATACGAGAAAATAATGCGTGCTGAAGAACAAGAATGATTAAAGAAGAAGAACATTGTAGATTCAAGGTTCTGTGAAACTAAAAGTGAATGATGCAGCCGCAAGAAAGCCTTAAAAACCGCTGAAGAATCGTAGACCCAATCGAAGAAGGCCACGTAGCACATACATTAAATGGAAGTGACATGCGAAATGATGGTTCGAAGAAGATGCAATGATATATGGGAAACGGCGACAAACAATTCCCGTCATAAATACGAGCCACTTCCCAAATATTCCATTGCAGAATATTCGGCAAGTGGGGGGACTATCTATATTGGTAAAAAATAAATATTATATGTGGAATTATATGAGGATGACATGGAAAGATACGAGGATTATTAAGAAAATGACAACTGGAAGTGTCGCATTAAAAGAGTCACGATGTACAACAGGTACGAGCAAATCATTCAGGAGACGAAAAGGTACGGTTTCCCGAGCCTAAATTATTCAGTGAAGAGACACAGGTACGATGAATCATGACAGTAAAGAGGGAATATTCATGAACCTCAACTTAATATGGAAGAAGAACCAAAACCGTTACAGAATCTTCATGAACAGTTACAGTTGCCAATTATAGCGTTTCATTAATGTCATTAATGCTCATAATGATTCTGTCATAAAAGGGAAGAAACGCTATATTTGTAAATTCCTATATAAGGGAAGGGAATTTCACTTGTAAGGACAGGTTCTGATGAACATGGGAATATAATTATTTTCTTGTGCTTTCTATTGATTACTTTGCCATTTCTGATTCCGATTTCCTTTCTTATATTTGAGAGAATATTGAATTTCTTGATTATCAGTAACCCGAGTACTTCTAAAAATAGGCTTTGACTGAGAATCTAAATCTTTGTTTAAACGGGTGGGTCAGCCGGTCCGGGTTGAGAAAAATAGTGACCGGTCGTTCACCAATCTGGGCCGGTTACCGAGGTTTACAAACTAGGCTTATTGGGTCCGGGCCCATCCGCTGAAAAATTGAACGTGAACGGTTCCGGGCCTAAGGGGCCGGGGCGGGCCGGGTTTATGTAAATTTTGTTTTTTGGTATTTTGTATAACTATCGTAATTTATATTTAGATAAAGTAAAAATATAAAATAAAAAAATAATATTATAAAAAGAGTGTTTGAATAAAGGATTCAAAGGCCTTAAAATTCTAATATTTGAATATTTCATTAAGAATTTAAGATAATAGAATACAATGAAGATGGAAAAAAAATTGCTCTTATAATTCTTGTTTCAAACTTGAAAATTAAAGTTTATATTTAACAACTAAATTAACGGAAAAAAAGTAAATTCAAAGATTAATTATTAAACATAAATCTAGAACTTCAAAGGTTTTGCATTGCCTTAGTAAGTTCTTCATAATCAATATGAACTTCTTGGCCATCTTCTGGAGTGTTAAATTCAGATGAGTGACCATGTGTTAATATATTTCCAAGTTCCTCGTCTTCTGGTTTATCAACATCTTCACGTCCTTGATTTCTTCGTTCCGGTATAATACAATCTCTGAAACATACTAAAACTTCCAAAGCATTGCTTCCCAATGAGTGACGGGTGTCTCCTAGTTATTGTCTTGCTTGACGAAATGCACTCTCTGATGCAACAGTTGAAATTGGCACATTTAGCACGTCCTGAGCCATAGTGGAAAGAACAGGAAATTGCTTTTCATTCTCATGCCACCATCATAACGGTGAAAATTCCTTAGTGCGAGGCTTTGATTGCTTTTGCAAGTAGAATTGTAGTTCATCAATGTTCGTGCTACTAGTTTGAGTGTAAGGAAATGTAGCCCAAATATTATAGCCATCAAGGCCTTCATCTTCATCCATATTAGCAGATGCAGTAGAAGTAGTACAATGCATAGTGAGATTAACATTGCCTACATTAATAGCATCATCATCAATTATATTTGCATAATAATTATATAATTATTGTAAATAATCATTTAGCTTGTTCATACAACAATATAGATTTGGGGTTTCAGTTGGTCAAATAATTTTAAAAAAATAAAATAAAATTTGAAATTAGCCGTTGAACCGGTCCGAGCCGGTCCGGTTAACCGGTTCAACAGTAATTTTAGTTTACCGATTTTGACCAGTCCGGTTAACCGAAAAAAAAAATGGACCAACCCCCAGACCCAGCCCTACTTGACCCCCCACCACCGGTCTAGGCCGGTCCGGGTTAATACTGGTCAGGGCCGGTACGGAACGGGTCAACCCGGCCTATTAAACACCTTTAGTATAATCTACCATTCATCTCCTTCTGCCATGTATCTTAAAACGACTTAGAGGGTGTTTGGATAAGCTTATAAGCTGGTCAAACTAGCTTATAACAACTTTTCGGCTTATCTACGCGTTTGGTAAAGTTAAAAGTGTTTATAAGCCAAGTGCTTACAAGTCAAAAATAAGCCAAAAGCCATAAACTGGTCACCCCTAGCTTATAAACTTTTAGCTTACAAGCACTTTAAGTTTGATCAAAATTTTTATTATTTTATCCTTAAAATATTCTTTTTTAGAACAAAACTCTTACATCGATACTCACTGCCTCGAGTACTATTTCAACCTACCCTACCCCCCCACCCCCCTCAAGTCTACATTGCTCATTGACTATTTAAGATAAACAAATTTTCTGTTCCTTTGCATATTTATATCTATGTGATTATGTATTAATCTTTGAACTGCATGTAATAAATGAAGACATATCAAATTTTTGGTGTGTTGCTTTCTAGGTGTTGTGGTGATAAAGGCAGTGTTTGTTTCTCTTCAAATATTTTGTCTTATTTAGGTTTATTTTTTAGTGAGAAACTTTTATCAATTTATTAATTACTATAACTTATGATTATATGCTTATCATAAAATAAATTATATTTATCATAAAAGTTATGACTGAGTTTCTTTCTCATGATATAACAACACAAAATCCCCGTTGAAACCCTAGATCTGGTTCACTATCGGAGCCTGAAAATCCTGGTAAGCTCCATTTTATTATCTGGGTTTTGCTCAAAATTGAACTTTTTGTTATTTGGGTTGTGCTCAAAATTGAATTTTCTCTTCTGGGTTTTGCTCAATATCGAATTTTGTTATCTTGGTTTTGCTCAAAATCGAATTGTGGTAGTGGGGTTTTGCTCAAAATCGAATTTTGATATTAGGGTTTTGCCCAAAATCATTTTTTTTCTCTTCAGGTATAGTAGCGTTTTAAAATATTTTCTCACTTGTTTTCCTTTTGTTCATTCCAAATTTGATTTATTTTTCCTTTTTTACATATATTTTTAATGTTTCATTGTGTTAGTGTGAAGATCGGTCTCTGATATTTATGTTAGTTTTATGTTTATGTTTTGGTGTAAATGTGTGCTATATACTGTGTTCTATTGTTAAAATAAAAAATTTTAAAGCTTTTTGTTGTTACAATATTTTTGTTTCAATATCAATTTTGTGCCTGTTTTATGTTAGTTCATCAAAGTTTGACTTTTCACGCTTCATTTAACTTTTTGCTCATATTTTGAAAAAAAGGAGTTTTATAGTTTACTTGTTGTTCTGGAAACAACACTTTATGCACCAGTTACCTATATTACTTTCCGGCGACCCTTGATTTTTGGCGACCCGTCTGGTTTTGCTTTTTCCGGCGAACCCCGCTCCATCTTCTCCTTCCCCTCTCTCTCTTTCCCTTTCTCTCTCCCCCTCCCTTGTGTGTGTATGGGTGCGTCTTTTTCTTTGGACAGGTGCAACATCTTCCCGACGAGGACGGACTATTTTTCAGTGTGTTCAGATTGCCGGCAAGTTTTGTAAATTCCAGCGACTTCCGAACAGCTTTCTGGCGGGACACAACAGGACTTGCCAGTGCTCTTGAGCAGATCCGACACGCTTCAGGAAAACTTGCTCCAGGTTCTTTCGTTCTATATCCGGTACTCGTGGTATCGGTATTTTTATTATATTTTTTCTGCTCGCGGGAGTTGGTACCTCCCGTTTTCCAGTTTTCCCTTATTGTGTGAGTTAAATTGCTGACATCATACCTCGTACTAGTTTATTTACTGTATTAGTGTGCCTGTTGTTGCAACTTGTATTCTTCTGGTTTGGTCCGTTGCCTTGGGTGATAGTGATTCCCCTTACTCTGCCGTAGGTAGAGTGGCTGTGGTCTGGGATGGTCGAGTGAGGTCATGTCCTCGGGGGGAACGGGGTGTGGGGCGGGAGGTAGGGCAGGGTTTAGGGGGTGGGGCTGGAGGCAAGGGAAGTAAAGGGAACAAGGGTGTCTGTAGGTTGAGAATTGGGTCATGGAACGTAGGTACATTGACGGGTAAATCTATAGAGTTGGTGAAGATCATCCAGAAGAGGATGGTCAATATAGTGTGTGTCTAGGAGATAAGGTGGGTAGGGTCGAGGGCGATGGATGTGGACGGGTATAAACTTTGGTACTCAAGAGTCCAGAAAGGTAAGAATGGAGTGGGCATCTTGGTGGATAGGGAACTTAGAGAGTCTGTGGTTGAGGTTAGACGAGTGAATGATAGATTGATGACTATTAAGTTGGTGGTTGGAGAGTGCACCCTAAATATCGTTAGCGCCTATGCGCCGCATGTGGGCCTAGATGAGGAGGTTAAGCGGCGCTTCTGGGAAGGGTTAGATGAAATTGTGCGCCAGGTTCCGCCTGCTGAGAAGTTATTCATAGGAGGGGATTTCAATGGGCATATTGGGTCGACCGCAGGTGGTTATGGCGAGGTACATGGAGGCTTCGGTTTTGGGGAGAGGAACGGAGGAGGTATATCGCTGTTGGACTTCGCTAAGGCTTTGGGGTTGTTGATTGCGAACTCTAACTTTCGGAAGAGGAAGGGCCATTTGGTTACTTTCAAAATGCGGTGGCGAAGACCCAGATTGACTATCTCCTCCTCAGGAGGTGTGACAGAGGGTTGTGCAAGGATTGCAAGGTGATTCCGGGTGAGATACTTACGACGTAGCATAGGCTCTTGGTGATGGGCGTTGGTATTATGTTAAAGAGGAGGAAAAGGTCTACTCGAGGAAGACCGAGAATCAGGTGGGGAGCCTTAACTAAGGAAAAAGCCCAAGCGTTGGAAGGGCGGTTGTCGGCTATAGGAGCTTGGAGGAGCAGTGGTAACACGAGCACTATGTGGTCAGCGACAGCAGACTGTATTAGGGAGGCTGCGAGAGAGGTGTTAGGGGTCTTGATGGGCGTCTCTGGTGGGCACAAAGGAGACTGGTGGTGGAATAAAGTGGTCCAAGGTAAAGTGGAAGCAAAGAAGGCGGCGTACCTGAAGTTAGTTGGGAGCATAGGTGAGGAGGAGAGACGAGTGTGCATGGAGAGGTATAAGGCAACTAGAAAGGAGGCAAAGCTGGCGGTGACAGAGGCTAAGACTGTGGCTTATGGTCGTATGTACGAGGAATTGGGGGGAAAAGTGGGGAGAAGAAGTTATTCCGGCTGGCCACGTTGAGAGAGAGGAAGGCTCGGGATTTGAACCAAGTGAGATGCATCAAGGACGAAGATGGTAGAGTATTGATGGAAGATGCCCAGATTAGGAAGAGATGACAGACTTACTTTCATAAACTTCTCAATGAAGAAGGGGATCGAGATATTGTGCTAGGCGAATTGGAGCATTCCGAGAGTCACCGCGACTTTGGGTACTGCAGGCGTATCGAGGTTGAGGAGGTCATGGGAGCTATGCGTAAGATGAGTAGGGGAAGAGCAACCGGGCCAGATGAGATTTCGGTGGAATTTTAGAAGTGTGTGGGGAGAGCAGGTTTGGAGTGGTTGACTAGGTTGTTTAATATTATTTTTAAGGGGAAAAGGATGCCGGATGAGTAGAGGTGGAGTACGATGGTTCCATTGTATAAGAACAAAGGTGATATCTAGAGTTGTAACAATTATAGGGGTATCAAATTACTGAGTCATACCATGAAAGTGTGGGAGAGAGTGGTTGAAGCGAGGGTGAGGATGACAGTGTCTGTATCCGACAACCAGTTCGGGTTCATGCCTGGTCGTTCGACTACAGAAGTTATACACCTTGTTAGAAGGTTGGTAGAACTATACAGAGAGAGGAAGAAGGATCTGCACATGGTGTTTATTGACCTAGAGAAAGCGTATGACAAGGTTCCTAGAGAAATTCTCTAGAGATGCCTAGAGGCAAAAGGTGTGTCGATTCCCTACATTATGGAGATTAAGGACATGTATGATGGGGCTAAGACTCGGGTTAGGACAGTAGGAGGCGACTTTGAGCATTTTTCGGTTGTAATGGGGTTACACCAAGGTTCTGCGCTCAATCCGTTCTTATTCGCCTTGGTGATGGACGCGTTAACACACCATATTCAAGGGGATGTGCCATGGTGCATGCTATTCGCCAATGACATAGTTTTGATTGATGAGTCGCGAGCCGGTGTTAACGAGATGCTGGAGGTTTGGAGACAGGCTCTTGAGTCTAAGGGTTTCAAGCTGAGCAGGACGAAGACGGAATACCTGGAGTGTAAGTTCAGCGCTGAGCAAGGGGAAGTGGGCATGGATATGAGGCTTGATTCGCAGGTCATCCCGAGTAGAGGCAGCTTCAAGTACCTTGGTTCGGTTATCCAGGGGGGAGGGGAGATCAATGAGGATGTCACACACCGTATTGGGGTAGGATGGATGAAGTGGAGGTTAGCATCTGGAGTCCTATGTGACAAGAGAGTGCCACTGATACTCAAAGGTAAGTTTTATAAAGCGGTGGTTAGACGGCCATGATGTATGGGGTTGAGTGTTGGCCCGTTAAGAACTCACATATCCAGAAGATGAAAGTAGCAGAAATGAGGATGTTGCAGTGGATGTGCGGGCACACTAGGATAGATAGGATTAGGAATGATGATATTCGGGAGAAGGTGCATGTGATTTCCATTGATGACAAGATGCGGGAAGCGAGACTTAGATGGTTCATACATGTTCAGAGAAGAAGCCCAGATGCTCCGGTACGGAGGTTTGAGCAACTGGTTGCGGAGGGCACGAGAAAAGGTAGAGGGCAGCCGAAAAAGTATTGGGGAGAGGTGATCAGGCAGGATATGGCGAGGCTCCAGATTTCCGAGGACATGACACTTGATAGGAAGATGTGGAGGTCGAGTATTAGGGTTGTAGGTTAGGAGGTAGTTCAGTCGTGCCTTACTTCGTACCATGGTGGGACTAGCCATGTAGGGTTTTTGTCTAAGATAGCTAGTGGGAATATTGTGGCTTATTATTTCGTTTTTCAGTGCATGTCCTATTTACTAGCTATCGCTTTTGCTTTGCATCTTTCTTCTAGATTTCATGGTATTCCTATTTTTCTTATGACTGTTGTGGTGATACTAATATTTACTAATATTGTCTCCATTTGCTTTGCATCTTTCTTCTGGATTTCATAGTGTTCATATTTATCCTATGATTGTTGTTGCGATACTAATATTGTCTCCCTTTTTGTCCTTTTGTCTTTTTGTTTTTTGAGCAGAGGGTCTTTCGGAAACAATCTCTCTACTCCTTCGGGGTAGGGGTAAGGTCTGCGTACATACTACCCTCCCCAAACCCCATTAATGAAATTTTACTCGGTTGTTGTTGTTGTATCATAAAAGTTATCTTATCTAACCACAATTGTATTTAAAATAAAATAACAAATAAAATATTTTGTATTTGGATTGATTTAGAATCTAAAATTTTAAAGAAATTACGTCCTTATAAGTGTAAACACTTCTAAGGTTATTTAAGTCATTTTAAGAGAAAAAGAACTTATCAACACTTTTTTATCAAATAGTGTAGCAGCTTATCACTTGTATCCAAACACGTAACTACTTATTTATTAAATTTATTTCAACACTTAAAAATACTTTTCAACACCTAATACTTATTAGGTATGTCAGATGAGCTAATTCAAATCAGCTCTTGTAAGAAAGAAAAAAATAAATCAAATACTACCTCCATGCATATTGATTTGTTCTTTTTTATCTCGCTGAGGTGGTAGCTGTCTTCTCTAAGTGCGTATGCTAATAAACTTAACCGAAGGGCGCGTTTGCATTGTGTAGGACCGTTTAAAGTGAAAACAAAAAATCTTCTTAACTGCAGAAACTATACCACGACCGTACCGTTGCCATCCCTATAATCATATTCATAGAACCACGCAAATCCCAATATAATCGAGCTCTAATACGAGTACTGTATATGCCAATAAAAAATAAAAAAAATACTTCGCTCAACAAAATCCCACTAATACGAGTACCATATGCCAAATAAAAAATAAAAAAATATTTCGCTCAGCGAAATCCCACTAGTAGTATCCGGACAACTCTTATTAATATATCATGCATAATTAGGTGTAATTAGTTCAAAAGTTCTTTTAAAGAGTTCGTGTACACAAATTATTAAACCCAAGAAATATCACCTTTGATTTCAGTCTACTTTAGTAAGGAATAGATTTCCATATCACAGCAGGATATTTTGTCATACGTTCCCCTACCAGGAACAACCACGTTCAATTTCCTCTCTATTGTCCTATCTTCATCGTTGTACCAGTAGAAAAAGTAAAGATAAAGCTGAGGCACAACAAATTAAACATGAAAAGGATCTTATGTTAGAAACACAAAAAGCAACCCAGGTCAGATTAGTTACAATACCATCTCTTGTCATGGTTCAAATTAGTACATAGTAATACTAGTATTTTATCAAATCCCTATCAACATCTCCTCCGAAGAACAAAGAGCAGCTCCAACACACTTCTGTGAACCACAACTACCATAACTAGATCTGCTACCACCCAAATCACCTTGAAATCCCAAGAGATATAAAAGTGACAACTCCCAATTCCCACCACCCCACTAAAAAAAGTTTTAGAAAATATTTACAATTTCCTTTTGATAGAGAAGCATGCAGTTCATCCGTGCAATGCATGCCTTGCTATTTCATGTACGTAGACAAGCCTAAGGGGGCACTTGTATTATCCGATAGCGCATAGATTTACACTTTTACCCTTTGGGTTGAGTTGATATTACTTTACCTACCGGCCCAAAGAGAGAGCTGCCTTTGTATCCAACCTCCATGCATATCCGCCACCGTCCATTCTCCACACATCACACGGCAGAATCAGCGAGTTTTTCTCCTTCCCACTTCTAATCACCCTAACCTGGCACGTGAACGCAGCCGTGTTTTTGTTCTCCGGCAGCCGTAGATCTTCTTTCATCACCAGCCAAACAACCACTTCTCCTTCTGCTACGCCACCCTCGCTCACCATCTCCTTGTACGCCTTATTGGCCCACCTAACTCTATTTAAACCGTCTGATACAAACCCTGGACAGCTGTCCAGCTCTAGATTTACCAGTTTCTCCTCATCTGTACGTCCTAGCCCATACCCTTCTACCCACGCGTCAGTCACGCTTTCCACCTTTACCCATGACCCCACTACCCTTACTGGCTGAGGCAACATAAGTACTGAACGATCCATACCAACCCCTCCGTAACCCTGCAACTGACTATTATCATTACTATTCCCTTGGCTACCAAAGTTTAACCAGATCGGAGTATATTTTTCTGGTTTTTTCACCAAACCTACTGAATGATCGCCAGGAGAGTCCTTCCGTTCAGGAGACTCTGATAATAAGGGTAAGGTAACTACAGCTTGCCCACCAGATACAGTCTTACCGTTGGACTCATTTTCCTCAGGTGAAGATGCCTTCCTTTTTCTACCACTAGGACTACGACTTCCGCTACTAGATCTCTTGTTAGAAGTGCTACTAGTGTTTTTATTATCTTTAACGTACCTTCGCTTCCAACGGCCCGTACGAACAGGAGCCTCAGTCTTTTGTGGAGGAGTAGAAGCGCCGGAAACAGACCCACCAGCGGCTGGTTTAGGAGCGATGGGTCTGAATCTGAGCATTATCCGGTCCACTTTTGACATATCGTACGCACCACCCCCTGCGTACCTAGCAATACAACACCCTCCTCTACCATCCATTGCCTTTTGTTCGTTTCTCTCTTAATTACTCCAATCTCAAAGAAGAAATATACCAGAGTATATCTCTTGATTTTGGGATTTTGTTAATGTTGAAGAAAAGTAAGGTGAAAATTATGAATGCAGAGATAAGTTAAGGGAGAGGTGGTGAATTTATAAGTGGGAAGAAAGAGGAGAGGACGCGTGTGAGGGGGTGAATAACACGTGGGAGAAGAGAGGTGAAACAGCGCAGAGAGCTGATTGGTTAGTGATAAAACGTGGCGCTAGCTTAAGGTGAGCCCCACGTGACAGAACCTATCAAAGGAGGGTTTCCGATGGGGCCCATTATTGGCCAATAGGAATGCAGGGAGTGTTAAGTATGGCATCAAAAGCGGGGCACGTAGATCTTTGTAGGACGTGTATAGTGGAGTTTGTTCCAGAAGGTAAATACGTGGTCCAATTATAGAGGATCATCTTACACTCTCTCTGTCGATTGCACCACGTGGACGGAAGATACGACCACCAGAATTGTTGGTTCCTAAGTTCTGATATTTTGACGAAAGCCACGTTGTTTATAGCTACCGGATTTTGAATTTAAACTTTATAAGTTTAATATTTAAAAATTTTAAAATTAAATTTATTATATTTTTGAGATTATAATTTATATCTTTTACTTGTTGTAAATTATATACAAATTTATGTTTTGCGTCGAATGTTATGTGTTTAATTGAACTCGTAAATATAATGATATCCGCCTTATCTATACCATAATTTAAAAATATCACAAATTAATGTGTGAATAGATATTACTCCTATTTGAATGGTTAGGTGTAAAATAGTATGTGAAATATACTCTTTTGCATATTTATTTAAAGGAAATAATAAGTATGGTATTTTCTCATTTTTATTCTTGTATTTTGGTAGGAATAGCAAATTGTGTAGGCATGATGGTATTCGCAAATACATTAAATTTTGTAAAAATTGAATTGAACATGAAATTATGGGTTTCAAAGGAGATATATTTCAACTTTGATTGAATGTTAAAATAGTGATTTGTGTGTATTTATTTATCTCAAGTGAAGTATTCATCTAAGGTGAAAAAAGGTATTAATCCAAACTTTTAATTTGTGCTATCAAAATTTCAATTTTCACAAAAAAAAAAAAAAAAAAATCAAATTCAAATATTTAATATCGTTTTCTTAAAATTCCACTACAAATAAAATATTGTCCAAAGATATCTGATGCGGGGAAAGAAAACATTGTCCGAAGACATACTGTACGAACAAGTTTTTCCCGTCTTACGGCAACCAAATAAAGAAAGGAATAATATACATTTTTCTCCTTTATTTGCTTGGTAAAAAATAAAGTAGCAACGAATAATATGGTTTTATTTTTGGACTCGTTAGTTTATTCTCCTACCTTTTACTTCTTCTTTCCTAACTTCTAACACTAGGTTGAAAACGCTTATATGTGCTTGATCCAATTTTTCCGATCACTAATATAGTGGATTGCCGCATCAGATTTACTTGGAATTTCTTTCCTTCTTTCTCTTTCTTTTTTCTTTACTTTTTACTATGCTTTTAAGTGTTTTGTTTTTCAACAAAAAAATTACTATAGCAGAAACACTTGATGCTTTGTTTTATTTCCCGTTGAATTTGAGAGCTTAATTGTTTGGATGATTTTATGGTTTATGCATTACGGAAGATAAATTAGCTTTAAGCAATTTTTCAACAAGTAAGTTATAACAACTTATAAAAATCATAACCAACGGATTTATACAAGCATTTTAGGAAAATAATGAAACTACAGTTTTGTTTTCATGTTTTAATAAAAAAAACGGAAAATGGCCAAATATACTCCTGTACTATCAGAAAAGGTTTAAAATATCCTTCGTTATACTTTGAGTCTAAATATACCCCTATCGTTATATTATTGATTCAAATATACCCCTTTTTCGTTAAGTTTGTCCAAAGTGGACATCTAATCTTACGTGACACTGACATTTGATGAGGTAGATGCCACATGACTTGCTATCTCAGCGCCCCTAACCCATTTTACCCCTTCCTTCTATTTGTTTTCCACTACTAAAATTTTTTTCCCCTCCACCACTATTGCCACCATTAATTACCGCTACCAAAAAAATATTGTCTTTCAAATTCAAGTCTTTTATATATGGATTAGGGGCACTGAGGTAGCATGTCATATATCATCCACCTCATTAATTATCAGTGTCACGTAGGATTGGATGTCCACCTTAATCAAACTTAACAGAATATGAGAGAACCTTTACAATGGACTAACAAAACGTGCCCCACGCGCTCCCTTTTTCTTCTTTCCAAAATCTAGCTCTGACATGGCCACTACGGCACTTTTAGGTCAGCCTAGAGCGAGTGGAGAGATGCTCAGAGATCCTCGCAATGACGTAAATATGGACACAGGACCTTCCAATACTGAAGTTCCCCAGAGCAAAACCACTGCGGCTTCGAAGACCCGACTGAAATTTAGAGCTCCAGAAATGTACAAAGGGAAACCAGCAGTTTTCTTCACGCCTCAAGAAGATCTTGAGCTAGCTAAGGACTGTAGACTCACTTTTATTGGTATGTTTAACCATATCCACCCCCTGATTGAAGATATTAGAATAGACTTTGCTGTTCGATTTCCTCTAATTGGCACGGTAAAGATTGGGTATTATAATTGTATGCATATATTTTTGGATTTCACAATGGAAGAAGATTATCTCAATATATACTCTAAGAGAAGTTTCATGGTTCTGGGATCTTCGATGCAACTTGTTACCTGGATCAATAATTTTAATCCCGAGGAGGAGACTTCATTAGCACCAGTTTGGAATCATCTACCGGGGTTGAGATGTCACTATTATAATTGGGATGCTCTATTGAGGATAACCACTCCTATTGGTACCCTGCTGAAGATCGACAAAGCAACATATATTAAATCGAGGCCTAATTTTGCCAAAGTCATGGTGGAGATTGATTTGGCTATTCAAAGAAGAATTTTTGTTTGGGTAGGTATTAAAGAGGAAGGAGGAGTTAAACGTGATGGATTTTCACAAGAGATTGAGTATGATTTTGTACCAGATTAGTGTTTTAGGTGTAAGTATCAGGGACATATTGAAGATGTATGTTATGCTCATAGGAGGCCAGACAAGATTTTTCCCAGACCACATGTTGTTGAATAAAAGAATGTGATTATTAGACACCCTCTAGTGATCAATAATCCAATACACAATAAACCAGTGATCAACAAACCTCCTTTGCCTCCGGCGCGATAAAGATTCAATTAGCTAAAGGAAAGAAATGTTGTTGTTATGCAACCACCTCCTCCAAATAAGATCACTAGGAAAGATAAAGTTGTGAACAGACAGAGGATACAGAATGACATTAGAGCTAATTTGGCAAAGAAGAATAAGATGAAGTGGCAAGCAAGGCCAACTACCAAACTGGGGGACCAGGAGAAACATGATCAATTACAGCAGTTGATAGAGAACAATAGAGTTGTTATCATAGATGCTCACAATAGTACCCATGCTGGTGATCAACAGAAGGAACATGAAGTTGGTGAGGTTAATTCTAGACTGCCTACACCAATACATACCTCAATACCAGTGAAGAACTCATTTCAGCATCTAATTCAACTGATGGAAGATCAACATAATATAACCACTACAGCAGACATTACTGACACCACTCCGGCGAGGACCGAATCTAGACATAATGTGGGAGCTCTATCGATTGTTACTAAAAGGAACCATCAAGTTGAAGTTGGACATCATGAAGGTGTTCTATCTATTATTTCCTCAAAAAAGCATTCAGATGAAGTAGGAATTGATATTGGGATTCGTCGTTAGAGCCCTACGCATCTACAGACAACAGAATGACAGTTTTCAACTCAAAGAGACTATGGACAGTCTATCCAACATGGAGGAATGAACACTCATGAACAAATCACACCCCTTCATATATTTGATACACAACTCAAGGATAATAATATTGATAGGTTGGCAGAAGAAGAAGAAGAAGAAGAAGAAGAAGAAGAAGAAGAAGAAGAAGAAGAAGAAGAAAAAGAAGAAGAAGAAGACAATGGGTATGAAGATAAGGATGAGTATGAAGAATGCAACTCTACCGATGAAGAAGATCTTATCAAGGCCTTTGCACTAAGGACATCATGGGTTGATAATGAACCAGAGAATATTGTTATACAACATAGAAATGATCTTATTATGAGAGGTAACTTATCTCCTAGAAGAAAAGAGAGTAACATGGAGAAAATGAAAGATATAATTAGTCCCTTAACCAGAGCTAAATCCAGGGCTTCTAAAAGCAATGCTCAAGCCCCCAATGTTCCTCATGGTTGACACAATAATATGGAATATTAGGGGGGTAAGGTCCAGGGGGCCCTTCGAAAGATTAAAATTTTTAGTAAACATGTATAAATTATATTTTGTGGCAGTGCAAGAAACTTTTGTGATTGATGTATATATAGATCACTACAGAAGGAAGTTAAGGCTAGAGGGAAGTTATGCCAACATAAATGAAAAGTTATGGATATTCTGGTCAGCTGAGTTTGATGTAACAATTATGGTAGATGAGCAGCAATATATCACTGTTAAATGCAAAAAGCTAGGGTCTGCAGATATATTCTGGATGAGCTTTGTCTATACCAAGAACAAAGAACATTTGAGAGCTGAATTGTGGAAAAGCCTGAGATCCTGCAACAACTACATAGAAGGTCCATGGTGTATCAGTGGTGACTTCAATGTGATTATGAGTGCTGAAGAGAAAAAGGAAGCAACCTCATAGAATGGAGAAAAGATGGAGTTTTATAGACTGTATGGATGATTGTGGTATGATGGATGGTGGATTTATTGGTCCAAGGTTCACCTGTTGCAATACAAGAGACAATCAATACAGAATCTGGAAGAGGTTGGACATGATCTTGATTAATCATGAATGGAATGCTATGTTTTCCAGAGAATGTCCTTCTTGCCCAGGAGATTATAGATGGTATCAAGCAGAAGAATACCTGAGGGAACGTGATCATAAAATTAGATATGTCAAAGGCATATGATAGAGTCAACTGGTTGTTTCTTTTCTTAACTTTGAGAAGATTTATTTTTTCTGAAGGGTGGATAGATCTGGTTTGGAATTCCATTGCCAATGTTTGGTATTTTATCCTCATCAATGGCAACAAGCAAGGCTTCTTTCACTCCACTAGAGGATTAAAGCGGGAGGGCCCTCTCTCACCAGCTTTGTTTATTATTGGTGCTGAAGTATTGCCCAAGATGCTGAATCAGTTAAAGGAAAATCAACATTTTAAGTGCTTTTCTATGCCAAGACATGGACCATAAATCACTCACCTCGCCTATGCAGATGATGTCATAATTTTCTCAGCAGGAGATCAACCATCCTTGAACATGGTCAAACAATAGTTACTTAAATATGAAGAGTGTTCAGGTCAGCTGATTAATGAAGAGAAGAGTTGTTTTTTGGTAGCCCCTAATACTTGTGATGATGAGGTATTAAGAATTAAAAACTCAACCGGTTATAAACATAAGGAGTTCCCTATGATTTATTTGGGCTGCCCTATCTATGTGGGGAGGAAAAAGATAGCAATCTTCAATGATGTTGTTTCCAAGATCATCAAGAAGGTAGCATGTTGGCAAGGAAAGTTATTATCCGTTGGTGTTAGAGCAACACTTATTAAACATGTTTTACAATCCCAACATACCCATCTTCTAGCGGCGTTAGAACCTCCAAAGACTTCATTTAAACATATTGAGAGACAGATTGCTAGATTCTTTTGGGCTACTTCAGAGGGTAAGTAAAATTTTCATTGGAGCTCTTGGTCTAACATGTGCTTTCCAATTGAAGAAGGAGGCATTGGGTTCAAATGTTTAAAGGATTTCAGTGATGCTCTAGCTATGAAAAGATGATGGAGATTTAGGACGTGCGACACCCTATGGTCTAATTTCCTGTACACTAAATATTATAGGTTAACCCATCCAATCGAGAAAGTTTGGAGGACATGACAATCATATTGTTGGCGAAAAATGCTTCAAATAAAGGAGAAAGCTGAGGAGAACTTACCATGGAAGATTAACGCCGGTAACTCAAGCCTTTGGTGGGATAATTGGATAGGTATGAGGGCGATAGCTCAGATTATCTCCTATGAGAACACTCCAAGAGGACTGTAAGAGATATTATTGTGAATGATAAAATGGCAGTTTGACCAATTGCATATGCCTGAATTTCTAACAGAACATATTATGAGTAGTCGTATTGGTGATTCAAATATTTCTGATTTACCTATCTGGATGCCATCTCTTAATGAAACTTTCTCTAACGCTTCAACCTGGGTCCTAGTAAGACATATACAAGATGCAATACCTTTATTGCACAAAGTCTGGCACAAACATCTTCCCTTTAAGATGTCCTTTTTGGCCTGGAGATTGTTGAAGAAGAAGTTGCCCTTTAATGAGGTTATGATCAAATTTAGCATGAACTATGTTTCTAAGTGTTGTTGTTGTAGAGTTTCACAAGGTGAAACAATTAAACATACATTTATGGCTGGTGAACATGCAAGGGACTTGTGGAATACATTTGGAACTCCTTTGAATATTGGGTGGGAATCTATCCCCATCAAAGATATGTTTATTAGATGGTGCTCAATTAAGCCCAAAAATATTATACATTAAGAATTGCTGAGAATAACTCCTATTGTAATTTGTTGGGAAATTTGGAAGACAAGATGTGTATCAAGGTATGGAGATACTAGAATTTCAAGGGCTAGAGTAAAGTATAAAATTCTGAACCATTTAAGATGGTCCATATCTAAACACCATTGCAGTAAGGAGTGGCATGGGCACTGGATTGGCATCTGTGATTAAGTTCTTTCACTCGCCCATAAGATTGAATGCTTTGTTGTTAAGTGGATGAAACCTCTCTCCAACTGGGTGAAAATAAATACCGATGGAAGTCGGAATGAGGAATGGATTATAGGGGCTGGAGGTATTATTAGAGATTCCGAAGGCAATTTGATATTGGCGTTTGCATATAACATGGGAAAGGGCAGTAGCAATTTAGCGGAGGCAAAGGCAACATGGTTAGGGTGAAGTGGTGTATTTCACGGGGTTTCCAAAACATCGTCCTTGAATGTGACTCTATGGTAGTAATCAATATGATTAAAGGGAACGCAAGCTTAGCATGGCAAATGCATGATATAATTTTGGATACTAAACAACTACTTCAACATGTGAATTTTGAGATCCAACATTATTTTCGTGAAGCTAATCAAGTAGCAGATGCTCTTGCTAAATGGGGCATTGAGGAGAATGAATCCATTTTTCTCAATCCTAGAGATCTGCCCAGGTATGCCACTGGACCCTATCTGATGGACAAAGCTCAAATAGCTTCAATAAGACATAAGCAAAGGAGGAAAATGTTGTCATAAGTTGGATGTACAAGGGTACTAATCTTGTATAGGATCATATGAGTGTTTATAACTTAGATTGTGTATCTTTGTACTTGTATACGACTTTTTTATTTTTTTGAACAGAGCCTAGGTTGATGCCCTCCTTTATTATGCTGTAATTTTTAGAGAGCAATATAAGGACTACGCCTCCTAATGACGTAAATTATATTAAAAAAATTCCACTATATATGATTTTGAAGGACAAAATAAAATAAAATATAAGTATATGTGAACCAATAGTATTACGATAATGATATATTTAAATTCAAATATAGTGAAAAGTATATTTAAACTTTTTCTCATAATGCAGGAGTATATTTGGCAATTTATCATTAAAAAAATGATAGGTGATGACTGAATGGCCAAACATGTTAATTTGGCTTCTAGTGAAACAGACTGAATATCAGATATTTACTGCGCCAATTCAATTGACAAGACAAAGGACAAATAGGTAATGTTCTACCTCTAGATTTTTGGCACATAACTCAGAATATGATGTGACTTACCATACTGCTCATTTCGTGTCTTGCCAAAAGGTGAAAATAAATGGGATCTTTGCGCAAATACTTGATCATATTTATTATTATTATTTTTTAATTATATATATATATCAATCGACTATTTTTAGTTTAAATGATTGAGTGAGCGACTATTTAGATTAATTCTTCAAAATAAATTGCAGACATTCAATATACGACTTGATCTTTTACTTTTAACCAATAAAGATGATCTTATTGGAATTTCATAGTCGACTTGTTAGCTTATGCTTGGACTATATTATAAGAGAGTTTTTTTATTTGATAGGTACAGGATACTAGGCGCGATGATCTAAGTAGCACTCCTTCATTTCAATTTGTTTGTTTTAATTTTACTTAATACAAAGTTTATTAATAAATAGATAAAGACTTTTAAAATTATATTGTTTTAAATATGTATGTTTTAATATTTGTGTGGCTATAAGTAACACTCTCTCCTTAATTCTTTGTTTTACCGTATAGTAAAAGGATATTTTGACGAATAATTGGAAAAGTTGACATATACCAAAATATGTAAAGATCAATGCTTAATGCTTATACTATTTTATTTTATATGACGCTCTGTTAAGCAAAGCTTACGATATTTCTGTATTGATTAGCAATTTCTCTATTTTACCCTATAGGATCTTACTTGAGTAAAACCTTATTTTATTAGACGAGAGAAAGATAAAAGGCTATGTGAAATTTTTAACATTTCTTGTTTAATTGCTTGTAGTGAAAAAGAATTTTGATACTTTGCATATTTTTAACTGCTGAGTACTAAGTGGACGTTTGGACATAAGAATTGTAAAATTCCAAAAAAAAGTAAAAAAATATTTCAAGTGAAAATGGTATTTGAAAATTTGTGTTTGGACATGAATATAATTTTGGGTTGTTTTTGAAGTTTTGTGAGTAATCTGAGTGAAAATTTTGAAAAATAACTTTTTGGAGTTCTCAAAATTTTGAAAAATTTCAAAATGCATCTTCAAATGAAAATTAGAAATTTTATGAACAAACGTTGATTTCGGAAAAAAAGTAAAAAAAATTTGAAAAAAAAAAGAGAAATTTCTTATGTCCAAACGGCCTCTAAAGCTCTTGCTCTCGTATATGTATCTTATTACTTAACTCATGTATCAATATGCACCTTGTCCCCAACGGAGTCACATGAAACTGCTTTGTAGATTTTTTTACTAAATGTATATATATAAATAGGAAGTAAAATGAAAATCATAAATATCAAAAAAATGACAGTGCTAGTCGTTATAGTAATTATTTATTTATTTATTCATGTTTTCAATTTTTAACATCGCTTACAAAAAAATTGTACACCTCTAAATGATCAATTAGGTCATAAAATACTATGTAGATATTGTAGTTGGTAATTTAGAATGTATATACAACTTCCTGATTTCGTCAATACTCTTCTGGAGTATATTTTATAGAGTAAGGATCTATCCACAAATTGGGGACAAGGATATATACCAAAATAATGTAAATAATCCACTATCGGTATGTCAAATTATTTCAAGAAATACGTGTTGGTTGGTAGGGAGATACCAGATATATTCAAATGGCTCTATGCAATCTTCATCCAAAATCTATACTTGGTGTCAATCATACATATAGTCTATTTTGAAGATGTCAATAAGAAACATTTTAAATACATAGGCATTATATTACTGTATATAGAGTTCAAACATTTTTAATTAGGAGTATGATTTTTCAAACACTTTTACATTCTCTTAACATAATTATGATTATTAGTACTTTTGTGCAATTTGTAAAAGGAACTACAGTACCGACTTACACAAGATCTAATATATATTTGTTGCATGAATAAGAGGATATGTTATGATTTATGAACTATAAATAAGTCATGAGTTGATTGGACCAACAACAAAATATACTGTAATAATTAAGGTGCTAATAATCTTTTTTAAAATGTTTCCAGTGAACAGCTTACAGCAAAGGAAGTGTAATCATGGATTAGATTCATTTCTTTAACAGCTCTCAAAAGTTAAATCTAAAATAAAACAACGTACGTACACTTCATGATTTACATGATTGCAACGCCGAATTTTAGTGTTTTTAGTAACTAACACGAGTGACTTTATGTTAGTAACTTCAATTAGTTGGATAGTTCCATTATCTAGTATTTTTGATAATAACTTGGCAACATAAAAAGCGGAACAGTGAGAGTGAATGCAACGAAGTGATAGCAATTTCCATGGTTTAAGTGATTTTATTAGGCGAAGACATGTATTAATAAATCATGATTTAATAATTTTTAAATATATGTCATGCATCTTATGTTTTGATGTATACTTGTTATCTAGATGTAACTTGTACTGCGGTGTGAGTAAGTTTTTTTTGCAACAACTACTGCTCTTGCAAACAGCGGCGAAACCATGAAATTCAATAACTTTGCTAGTAGGCTATGCAAGAGTGTTCAAAATCTATTTTTAATTAATAATAAATATTATTTTATCCTATATATAATATAATTTTTCGGTGAAGGGTGTTTTGTTGACCACCCTTGGCATAGGCAGCTTCGCCCCTGCTTGCAAACACTGTTTAAACGGAAAATATGAGCTGGTCTTTTTAGCAGAGTTTAATTTCTGCAAGTTGAAGGTGTAAAACTTTTTACATTATCAAGTTAAAGTAATACTAACAAACTATAGTAAACCTAATTTAATAATTTAAAAAATAAAACAAATAATCTATTGTGATCAATTAAAATACATTAATGGGATAAAAATTTTGCACTACTCATATCGTGTACACTGTACATAAGTGAAGTCCTTTGGAAAAAAAAACATAAAAGAAGAAAAATAAAAAGAGCATACACATAGAGAGATCTTCTTCCAAAGCATAGACACAGTACGTTGCTAGATCGGCTAAGTACTTTTTACTGGTTTTCTGCAGTTTATGAGGGACATAAGTACTAAAATAGAAATGTGAAAGGCCAATTATAACTGCTCCAATGGTTTAAACTTTAAATTACTTCTTTCCACACAAAAAACAAACAAACTAATATTTGGTGTAAATTCAAACATTGAATTTTATAGCAGGAGTTCAAATTTCACAAAAAAAATTCTTTTTTGATGGGGTTGGGTTTAATATTTGTAGAAAGACCAAAAAGCCACATCTATTAACTTGTCGAGGCTAAGATTCATGGCATTTAAGGAAAACAATATGTATGCATATTGCTAACTTATTACCTTCATTTCTATGTTTGTCAATGATTTTTTTTATTTTATAAAAGATAATAGTGGATTATGTGATTGGAATCATAAAAATTAGCCACAAGTCGTGAGACACCTTGCCGGCCAATATCCAAATACTTAATGTTTCTTTCTATTTATTTTGAATTAAGAATTAGATAACAAAAAAGTTATTCTCAAAGGGAGGGTATGGTTGACCATAAATTATTTTTCTGCTATAGATTCTTCTTCTTGAGCTTTTATGAGTGTTTTATTATCCTTGAAAACTAAGTGGGTGTTTGGACATAAGAATTGTAAAATTTCGTTAAAAAGTGAAGAAAAAAATTCAAGTAAAAATGTTATTTGACAATTAGAGTTATGTTTGGACGTGAATATAATTTTGGGTTATTTTTGAATTTTTATGAGTGACTTGAAGTGAAAATTTTAAAAATAGTCTTTTGGAGTTTTTCAAATTTTAGACAATTCCGAAATTCCTCTACAAGTAAAAATCGAAAATTTCACGGTCAAACACTAATTTCGAAAAAAAGTGAATTTTATGGCCAAACAGGCACTAAGAAAATCAAAACGGTATTTTCTTGGTCTTTGCAGGTTTAGTGGTTTTTTTGGCCAAACACTAATTTCAAAAAAAAAAAAAATTATATGAGTTACTGAATTCTAAATTAATAATTTATACATAATTAATAAAATTTTTAAAAAAATACAAAATTAAATTAAAGTAACTGAGTTGGACCAGACTAGTAACTTAAGCTTTCCAACCCTAGGCGTACAAAAATGGATACTCAATTTAGTTATTTATATTTTTGTAAAGCAACAAAAGGGATCTCGGGGAAGCTGGCCTCAACGCGTGGCCATTGTGGGCCGCATTAGTTGTTGAGAGCTGAAAACAACATGGAACAATCCCTTTGTTGCGCTGCGGCGGATGGTCTTTTTGCAATATCTCTAGCTTTTGGCTATTAGGCATTAGCTACTTTTTTTTAGTCAAAATATAAAATTGACCGGTATGCTGAAACTAATTATATTTGTTATATAAAATATTTTTTATTGTCTATTATTTTTTAAAATGATTAAAAATATACATTTCTCTTTTTTATGTCTTTGAAGTTTAAAGAGCCAAAACATTGAAGGTAAAGCTGAAAAAATCAAAGCTATATGTGCAGGTGGACCAATTAACGCTAAGCGTCCGATCAACAAAGGAAACTCTTATATATGCTGTCTATACTACCCTCTCCTCATCAGACATGCATGTGCCCCAATTGTTCTGACTCTTGAGTTATTCTCTTTCAAGTACAACCACCTAAAATGATGTGAAAAGTAAGGCGTTAGAGAGAAAAATGTGGAATTATTAGCTGGAGTATTTTTAATGGAGGAGACAATATAATCTCTGGCTGTAGGGACCTCTTTTCAGCATTTCATTTGTGTATAGACTATAGACGAGATCATGCCGTTTTTGCTGATGTGCAAGACTTTTCTTTATCAGAACTAGAAGAGTGAGACGGACAAGTTAATAGAAAGGAGGATGAGATCGAAACTCGAAATTATAAAGTGTATATTTGGTGAACAAGTTAGTTAGATTGCCAAATACATTATGTGTCTTAGTGAGTCAAAAATCATCAGTTAGTCAGATCACAACCTACGATATTGTTGGATTTGTAAACACAGTAAACAAAGTTCTACACGAAAAGTATAAAAAAAAATGAAACTATTTATAAGGTGTTATATACTTTTAACGGTATAAGACTTTTTGGAAAAAAATCATATAAACTTGATAAATTCAAAGTGAACAATATCATATGACGTGTTGAAAGTATCTTTGGATCAGTTTAATCCAACAACTGACATATATCAAATCAATTAGTAAATTCTAACCCAAACTCGGTGTTGGCACTTGGCAGCAGGAATATGGAGGATGAAATAGAAGATGTCATTGGAGTCCTTTCCCTCATTCACATGCCTCCAACTAGCATATTAATTAAACGGCAAAAATAGTCATAGAGGAAAGCGAAAGGTTAATTGAAAAAGTTGGAGCGAAATACTATCAACTACTTAGTATAGTATATGAATGCGCAATCTTGCTTACACATATCTAAGTGGTAGGCAGGATTCTCTGATAGCTACGTACTCTACGAAGTTACCACTTCTGCACGCTGCTTAATTTGGGGACCAGTTATTTTCATTACATTCACTGTTTATCAGCTAAATTTACTTGTTTCTCCTCAACCAAGGCTTCATATATATAAATATATAAAAGTATTGAATTAAGAAGTTGACACGAAGTAATTAGAAAAAACTCCTTCAATAACAAAACAAGTGAAATATATATCTTTTCACCTAAATATTGTGTCAGCTTACCTATTTTTGTTGTTACTTGGATTAAATTTTCAACAATATATTTTGAAGTATTTTTAAATATTTTCGACTTTATGATTGAAATTTTCCAACATTTGGTATCTTTTGTTTAGCTTTTAAATATCTAATTATAACAGGCATCAAATGGATAATTATATTACATTATATTATATTCACATTAAATGTAACAGGCATCAAATATAACAGGCATCAACGTAGTTCTGATTGATGAGTCGCGAGCCGGTGTTAACGAGAGGCTGGAGGTTTGGAGACAAGCTCTTGAGTCTAAGGGTTTCAAGCTGAGCAGGACGAAGACGGAATACCTGGAATGTAAGTTCAGCACTGAGCCAGGGGAAGTGAGCATGGATGTGAGGCTTGATTCGCAGGTCATCCCGAGTAGAGGCAGCTTCAAGTACCTTGGTTCGGTTATCCAGGGGAGGAGGGGAGATCGACGAGGATGTCACACACCGTATTGGGGTAGGATGGATGAAGTGGAGGTAAGCATCTGGAGTCCTGTGTGACAAGAGAGTGCCACCGATACTCAAAGGTAAGTTTTATAAAGCGGTGGTTAGACCGGCCATGATGTATGGGGCTGAGTGTTGGCCCGTTAAGAACTCACATATCCAGAAGATGAAAGTAGCAGAAATGAGGATGTTGCGGTGGATGTGCGGGCACACTAGGATAGATAAGATTAGGAATGATGATATTCGGGAGAAGGTGCATGTGGCTCCCATTGATGACAAGATGCGGGAAGCGAGGCTTAGATGGTTCGGACATGTTCAGAGGAGAAGCCCAGATGCTCCGGTACGGAGGTGTGAGCAGCTAGTTACGGAGGGCACGAGAAGAGGTAGAGGGCGGCCTAGGAAGTATTGGGGAGAGGTGATCAGGCAGGATATGGCGAGGCTCCAGATTTCCGAGGACATGACACTTGATAGGAAGATGTGGAGGTCGAGTATTAGGGTTGTAAGTTAGGAGGTAGTTGAGTCGTGCCTTACTTCGTAACATGGTGGGACTAGCCATGTAGGATTTTTATCTAAGATAACTAGTGGGAATGTTGTGGCTTACTATTTTATTTTTCAGTGCAGGTCCTATTTACTAGCTATCGCTTTTGCTTTACATCTTTCTTCTAGATTTCATGGTGTTCCTATTTTTCTTATGACTGTTGTGATAATACTAATATTTACTAATATTGTCTCCATTTACTTTGCGTCTTTCTTCTGGATTTTATGGTGTTCCTATTTATCCTATGATTGTTGTTGTGATACTAATATTGTCTTCCTTTTTGCCCTTTTGTCTTTTTATTTTTTTTGAGCCGAGGGTCTTTCGGAAATAGCCTCTCTACTCCTTCGGGGTAGGGGTAAGGTCTGCGTACACACTACCCTCCCAAGATCCCATTAGAGGGATTTTACTGGGTTTTTGTTGTTGTATATTATATTCACATTGAAATTGTGCTTGTTGAGTTTCCCACATCGACTCTTGGGATTAAATATTTGACTCCTTATATAATTTTAGTTGATTTGTATTTCATGGGCTAGCTTTTAAAATTGAGTTAGTCTCAAGGTTCATTTTCTATCATTACTAAAAAGATCAATGAAATTAATTTTCACAATGGGTAAAATGAGAGGATTATTTGTACGGATGGAGTATCCGTTACCCATTATCCTTTCTCTACTTTATTTCTTGCAATTTCCTGTTAAATAATAACACAGAATATCTGTAAATAAATAAAAGAATTTTTTTAGACTTATAATTTTCTTCTATTAAAATTATAAATAGGATAGCAGGAAATCACTTCCTCCTATTCAGGGGCGGATCCACCCCTTTAGTGTAATGACCCAATCGGTCATTTTAACTTTTAAAACCTCATTCCCTAAAATAAAACTTCTCGTATGTGCTTTTAATAATTATTGACTTGCGGGGATGGTTGGTTCGGGATTTGGAAGTGCTTGGGTTGAAATCGGGATACTTGGTTCCTTATGTTAGCCTTAAAAGGGCAAGGCAATATTTTGAGAAAATGACCCCAGAATCGGGATTTGACAGTTCCAATAGCTCTGTATGGTGATTTTGGATTTAGGAGCGTGTTCGGAATTTTATTTGGAAGTCTGTAGTTAAATTAGGTTTGAAATGGCTAAAATAAGAATTTAAGTTTGGAAGTTTGACCGGGGAGTTGACTTTTTGATATCGGAGTCGGAATCCAGTTCCAAAAATTTTTATAGCTCTGTTATGTCATTTATGACTTGTGTGCAAAATTTGAAGTCAATCGAACTTGAATTGATAGGTCTCGGTACTTAATTTAGAAGTTGGAAATCTTAAGTTTCATTAAACTTGAATTGAGGGATAATTCATGGTTTTAGCATTTTTTGGTGTGATTTGAGGGTTCGACTAATTTCGTATAATGTTTTGAGACTTGTTGGTATAATTGGTTGAGGTCTCGAGGGGCTCGGGTGAATTTCGGATAACTAACGGATCAGTTTTGACCTTTGGAACATTGCTGATAGCTGCTGGCATCTTCTTCTGAATTCCTTATACGCGATCGCGTAGAGTAATTTGGGCAGAGGTGGATTTGTTCTACGCGATCGCGTGAATGGGGTTGCGATCGCGTGAATGGGGTTGCGATCGCGTAGGCTTAATTTGGCAGCTGAGAATTTGTTCTATGCGATCGTGTGTGCAAGTCCGCGATCGCGTAGGTTGGATTCAGTTGTGCTATGCGAACGCGTGGCTAAGGCCGCGTTCGCGAAGAGGAAACGAAGCAGAAGTGGACCACGCGCTTAATGCTTCACGATCACGTGAGGAGGCTCGCGATCGCGTAGGCTTGCGGAGACTGTGCTTCGCGATCGCGTGTGATTTTTCGTGATCGCGTAGGGTTAATGTTTGGGCAGAAAATTTGTCCGTAGATGGAATAACTGGGCAGAGAGTTTAAGTTCTGAAAATGGGACTTCGTCCCATTTTTCATTTTTAACGATTTAGAGCTCGGATTTAGGCGATTTTTGAGAGATTTTCAGAGAAAACAACGGGGTAAATGTTCCTAATTAAATATTGGTTATATTACCCGAATCTGTCACTGTTTTTATCATTTAATTGGTGAATTGAGTTGGAAAAGTTTGAAAACCCTCTTGGATAGATTTGAGGATTTGAGGGCTGAATTGTTATCGGAATTTAGTGATTTTGGTATGGGTAGACTCGTGGTTGAATGGGTGTTCATATTTCGTAACTTTCGCTGGATTCCGAGATGTGGGTCCCACGGACGAATTTTTAATTAATTTCGGAATTTTTATTGAAAATGTAGCATTTTCTTATAGAATTGATTCCTATAATTTTTAGTGATTGTATCGAATTATTTTGGCTAGATTCGAGCCAGACAGAGTTGGATAATCATAGAAAAGGCCTTCTAGTGGATTAAATTGGAGCAAGACGAGGTAAGTCTCTTGTCTAATTTTGTGATGGAAAAATTACCTTATAGGTGATTAAAATTAAATACTTATTGCTAATTGTGGTGGCTACGTACGCACGAGGTGACGAGAGTCCGTACGTAGCTACTATTAATGCTAAAGTCCAGGTAGTTTAGGACTCAAAGCATGAATTACTTGTGTAAATTGTATTCTTTGTTTAATTAATATTATTTGATATATATATATATATATATATATATATATATATATATATATATATATATATATATATATATATATATATACTGTGAATTGTTAGCTAAAAATATTAAAGGATAGAAATTTCATATACTTGATTTTCTATTTAAATTAAGTAATTGTTAAGAGAAATTTGTTCTTCCTCCTGAATTTATCTTATAACAAATATACTATCATTCCGGAGGTACATAAGAAAAATGTCCTCCTTTTCAGTGGAACGGGCCGAACGTCTCGGCAGGATAGATGCATCTATAGATCGTGCCGCACGTCCCTCGGCAGTGTACATGACACTTTGGATCGGGTCGTACGTCCTCGGCAGAAATCGTGCTTAATAATAATAATTACACGATACTTTAATAGTTGTTTCAACTTGCAAAGCTAATTGATAAATTAGAAAATTCTTGGAATTTAATTAATATACTTAGGATTGTTGCATTTGAAGGATGATTATTTCCGCTGATTAAATAAATTATTGTTAATTCTGTAAATCATGTTGATTTAAATATCCTAGTTGTATTTCCATTATTATTATTGACTCATGTGAGTGTCAAAGTTGGCCATCTCGTCTCTACCACTTCGAGATTAAACTTGATACTTATTGGGTACACGTTGTTTACGTACTCATACTACACTTGATGCACTTTTTGTGCAGGACCTGAGGCAAGTACTAGTGGGGGACCTATCGTCTTACACCTACGCTATCCAGGGGCATAGTGGTGAGCTGCCTTTTTGAGCCGTTCTGCAGCTACTAGTATCTCTCCTTGTATTTTTCATTCTGTCTATTTTATTTCAGACAGTATTTGAGGTTTTGTATAATCTACTAGATGCTCATACACTTGTGACACCAGGTCTTGGCACACACATTGGTAGAATTTGGATTTTATTATTTCTCTTGGTTTTAAATTTTGTCAATGAATGCTTAATTTATTAAGTTGGCTTGCCTAGCCGTAGTGTTGGGTGCCATTACGACCTATAGGTAAAATTGGGTCGTGACAACATGGTATCAGAGCACTAGATTCATATAGGTCTCACAAGTTATGTGCAGCCTAATAGAGTCTTGCGGATCAGTGCGGAGACGTCTGTACTTATCTTCGAGAGGCTATAAGGTATTAGGAAAAATACATTTCTTCATATTCCATCGTGCAATTAATGTAGTACTAAATATCCTTCTCTTATTCTCTCACATATGGTGAGAACGTGCTCGAATGAGGTTCCAGACCAGGGAAGAGCTACTCCCCAGTTACTAGAGGTCGAGGCAGAGGCCGAGGCAGAGGGAGGGCTCCAGCCCGTAGTAGAGGGCGAGGCGGTCCCAGGACTGTTCCAGTTATGCCGCCAGTGGGTCCAATAGAGAATCCCATTATTGATGAGCAGGGTGAGGTGCCTGTGGCAGAGCCAGCTCTGGTGGATTTCACATCTGCACCGAAATTTCAAGATGTCATGGGTCTTATGCTACGGTTCATGGATAATATGACTCAGGTCGGTTTATTTCCGGCAGACCCAGCCACATCTTAGGCGAGTGGGGGAGCACAGACCCCTACCGCGCATGCTCATAGACAGGCAGTTGCTGTATATCAGACCCAGGGTGCACTACCTGTGGGTGTAGCCCAGCCAATGGCAGCAGCTACACCTGAGCCCAGGCCAGCTGTAGTCGCTGATCCTCAAAAGCTATTGGACAGATGGACTAGACTACATCCTCTTGTCTTTGGAGGTGAGCGACATGAGGATCCATAGGACTTCATTGATCGTTGCAGGGACAGACTACGCAACATAAGGATATTAGAGTCTCATAGGGTAGACTTTGCTACTTTTCAGCTAAAGGGCAGAGCCCGTAGATGGTGGCAGTCTTATGTTCTCAGCAGACCAGCAGATTCTCCCCCCATGACTTGGGACAGGTTCACCCGTATCTTCCTGGACAGGTATATTCCACCCTCCCAGAGGGAAGAGTTGAGGTTTCAGTTTGAGCAGCTCCAGCAGGGTCAGATGTCACTGACCGATTATGAGTCGAGGTTTTCTGAATTATCTCGCCATGCACTTATGATACTACCTACTGAGGAGGAGAGAGTGCGGAGGTTTATAGCCGATTTACATACTGGCATTCAGGCCACTATGGCTCGAGAGGTTGAGATGGGTACTTTTTATGAGCTAGTTATGGAGATAGCCTGGAGGATTGAGGGTGTGCGTCAGCGGAGCCGAGAGCAGATTATGAGAAATATGCAGTTCAGGTACTCTGGAAAGTTCAGAGGTGCTCCGTCTAGGGGCAGAGGTCAGTTCGTGAGGGGCCAGTCCAGCAGACCCCCATTGCCACCACCACTACCTCCTTGAGGTGCTCTAGTGCGACCTTATCTCAGTGCTATACCAGAAAGTTCCTACCGCCCACCAGCTATTTAGGGTCCTCCCAGTGGGTATTCAGTTCCCCAGGGCCAAACACTTAGTCAGCAGCCCATCGCACCGAAGAGTTGTTACGAGTGCGGGGATCCCAATCACATGCGGAGGTTTTTCCCAGGCTTCGGGGTAGACCAGTACATCAGCCTATGCTTACCGGACCAGTTGCTCCACCAGTAGTCCGACCATCGAGAGGTGGAGGACAGGTGGGTAGGGGTCGTCCTAGAGGTGGAGGTCAGCCAGGCGGAGGCCAACCAATTGGTGCTCCATCTTGGTTCTATGCTTTTTCAGCTAGACCAGATGCAGAGGCCTCAGATGTTGTGATTACAGGTATTATTTTTGTTTGCGGCAAAGATGCCTCAGTATTATTTGATCCAGGATCCACGTATTCATATGTGTCATCTCTATTTGCTCCATTCTTGGGTGTTTCTCGTGAGTCCTTGAGTACTCATATTTATGTGTCCTCTCCTGTAGGCGATTCTATTATTGTGAACCGGATCTACCGGTCATGTATTATTACATTCTGTGGTTATGAAACTAGAGCAGATCTCTTATTGCTCGAGATGACCGATTTTGAAATTATTCTGGGTATGGACTGGTTATCTCCATATCATGCTATTCTAGATTGTCATGCCAAAACTGTTACCTTGGCTATTCCATCTTTGCCTAGGCTGGAGTGGAAGGGTTCGTCGGTTAGTTCATTTAATCGGGTTATTTCTTTTATAAAGGCTCAACACATGGTTGAGAAGGGTTGTTTGGCTTATCTAGCATATGTTCGGGATACTACTGCAGAGACTCCGGTTATTGATTCAGTTCCAGTAGTTCGGGAGTTCTACGATGTTTTTCCTTCAGATCTTCCAAGTATGCCACCTGATCGGGATATTGATTTCTGTATTGACTTGGCTCTAGATACTCAGCCTATATCTATTCCACCATATCGCATGGCTCTGAAAGAATTAAAAGAGTTAAAAGAACAGCTTGAAGAGTTACTAGCCAAAGGGTTCATCAGACCGAGTGTATCGCCTTGGGGTGCACCGGTATTATTTGTGAAGAAGAAAGATGGCACAATGCGAATGTGTATTGATTATCTCCAATTGAACAAAGTTACTATTAAGAAAAAGTACCCGTTGTCGCATATTGATGACCTATTTGACCAGTTGCAGGGTGCTAGGGTATTCTCTAAGATCGACTTGAGGTCGGGGTATCATCAGTTGAAGATTCGAGATTCGGATGTTCCGAAAACTGCTTTCTGTACTAAATACGGTCATTATGAGTTTCTGGTAATGTCTTTTGGTTTAACTAATGCCACGATAGCGTTTATGGATTTGATGAACAAGGTATTCAGGTCGTATATTGATTCATTTGTCATTGTCTTCGTTTATGATGTTTTGATCTACTCACGCAGTAAGGAGGAACATGAGCAGCATACGAGAGTAGTGCTTCAAATATTGCGGGAACAAAAGCTATATGCTAAGTTCTCTAAATATGAGTTTTGGCTAGAGTCTGTAGCATTTTTGGGACATATTATATCGAGCGAGGGTATTAAGGTTGATCCCAAAAAGATTGAGGCAGTTCAGAATTGGCATCGTCCCACTTCGGCGACTGAGATCAGGATTTTTCTGGGTTTAGCAGGTTATTATCGTCGGTTTGTGGAAGATTTTTCATCTATTGCAACACCTTTGACCAAATTAACCCAAAAGGGTGTTCAGTTCCGATGGTCCGATGAGTGTGAGGCAAGCTTTCAGAAGCTCAAGACAGTATTGACTACATCACCAGTGTTAGTGTTACCTTCCGGTACGGGAATGTATACAGTGTATTGCGATGCTTCACGCGTTGGTTTGGGTTATGTATTGATACAGGAAGGGCAAGTTATTGCATATGCTTCACGTCAGCTGAAGCCCCATGAAAAGAATTATCCGGTACATAATTTGGAGTTGGCTGTGATTGTTCATGCTCTTAAGATTTGGAGGCATTATATTTATGGGGTGTCTTGTGAAGTTTATACAAATCATCACAGTTTGCAACATATGTTCAAGCAGAGGGACCTAAATTTGAGGCAGCGCAGATGGCTGGAGTTACTAAAAGATTATGATATTACTATCCTATATCATCCGGGCAAAGCAAATATGGTCGCAGATGCCTTGAGTAGGAAGGTGGAGAGTATGGGTAGTTTGGCTTTCATTACAGCAGAGGAGTGGCCATTAGCTTTGGATATTCAATCCTTGGCTAACCTACTTGTGAGGTTGGACATTTCGGAGCCCAGCCAAATTCTTGCATGTGTTATAGCTCAATCTTCACTATTTGAGCAGATCAAGGCTCGCCAGTATGATGATCCACATTTAATGGTTCTTCGAGAAACGATACTACGGGGTGGTGCCAAGGAAGTTACTATTGGAGCGGATGGTGTTCTGCGACTCCAGGATCGTCTATGTGTTCCTAATGTGGATGGACTGAGGAAAAAGATCCTAGAGGAGGCACACAGTTCTCGGTATTCTATTCATCCAGGTGCTACGAAGATGTATCGTGATTTGAGGTACATTATTGGTGGCGACGAATGAAAAAGGACATAGTTGGGTATGTAGCTAGGTGTCTAAATTGCCAGCAAGTTAAATATGAGCACCAGAGGCCAGGTGGCCTACTTCAGCAGCTGACTATACCAGAATGGAAATGGGAACGCATTACCATGGACTTTGTAGTTGGGTTGCCACGGACCTTGCAGAAGTTTGATGCAGTTTGGGTCATTGTCGATAGGTTAACCAAGTCGGCACACTTTATTCCTGTTTTGACTACGTGTACTTCAAAGAGGTTGGCCCAGATTTATATTCAGGAGATAGTTCGGTTGCACGGTGTGCCAATTTCTATCATATCAGATAGAGGCCCTCAGTTTAGTTCACATTTCTAGAGAGCAGTTTAGAGTGAATTAGGGACCCGTGTAGAGCTCAGCACAGCCTTTCATCCGCAGACCGATGGGCAGTCAGAGCGGATAGTTCAGATTTTGGAGGATATGCTCAGGGCATGTGTGATTGACTTTGGGGGTTAGTGGGATAGTTTCCTGCCTTTGGCCGAGTTTGCTTATAATAACAGTTACCAATCCAGCATCGAGATGGCTCCATTTGAGGCTTTATATGGCCGTCGATGCCGTCACCTATCGGATGGTTTGATCCCGGTGAGGCTAAGTTATATGGTACTGATTTGGTAAAGGATGCTTTGAAAAAGGTGAAGTTGATTCAGGAGCGACTTCGTACAGCACAGTCCCGACAGAAGAGTTATGTGGATCAGAAAGCGCGTGATTTATCCTTTATGGTAGGTGAAAAAGTTCTCTTGAAGGTTTTGCCGATGAAGGGAATTATGAGATTCGGGAAAAAGGCAAGTTGAGCCCAAGGTTTATAGGCCCATTTGAGGTGTTGAGATGAGTTGGAGAGGTTGCTTATGAACTTGCATTGCCTCCCAGTCTATCAGGAGTTCATCCGATTTTCCATGTATCTATGCTCCGGAAGTATCATGCCGACCTATCACATGTGTTGGACTTCAGCACAGTTCAACTAGATAAGAGTTTGGGTTATGAAGAAGAGCCATTTGCCATTGTTGATAAACAAGTTCGCCAGTTGAGGTCCAAGAGGATTTCTGCAGTAAAAGTCCAGTGGAGGGGCCAACCCCGTCGAGGAAGCGACTTGGGAGGCCGAGGAAGACATGCGGAGCAGATATCCACACTTATTTAGCACTCCATGTACAATTCTAAACCCGTTCGAGTACGAACGTTTGTTTAAGAGGTGGAGAATGTAATGACCTAACCGGTCATTTTAACTTTTAGAACCCCATTCCCTAAAATAAAACTTCACGTATGTGCTTTTAATGATTATTAACTTGCGGGGATGATTGGTTCGGGATTTGGAAGCGTTGGGTTGAAATCGGAACACTTGGTTCCTTAAGTTAGCCTTAAAAGGGCAAGTTTGACTTTGGTCAACATTTTGAGAAAACGACCCCGGAATTGGGATTTGACAGTTCCAATAGCTCTGTATGGTGATTTTGGACTTAGGAGCATGTTCAAAATTTTATTTGGAACTCCGTAGTTAAATTAGGCTTGAAATGGATAAAATAAGAATTTAAGTTTGGAAGTTTGACCGGGGAGTTGACTTTTTTATATCGGAGTCAGAATCCAGTTCCGAAAATTTTTATAGCTCCGTTATTTCATTTATGACTTGTGTGAAAAATTTGAGGTCAATCGAACTTGAATTGATAAGTCTCGGCACTTAATGTAGAAGTTGAAAATCTTAAGTTTCATTAAGCTTGAATTGAGGGATGATTCATCATTTTAGCGTTGTTTGATGTAATTTGAGGGTTCGACTAAGTTCGTATGATGTTTTGGAACTTGTTGGTATAATTGGTTGAGGTCCCGAGGGGCTCGGGTGAATTTCAGACGACTAACGGATCATTTTTGGCCTTTGAAACACTGCTGATAGCTGCTGGCATCTTCTTCTGAATTCCTTATACGCGATCGCGTAGAGTAATTCGGGAAGAGGTGGATTTGTTCTACGCGATCGGGTGAATGTGGTTGCGATCGCGTAGGCTTAATTTGGCAGCTGAGAATTTGTTCTATGCGATCGCGTGTGCAAGTCCGCGATCGCGTAGGTTGGATTCAGTTGTGCTATGCGAACGCATGGTTAAGGCCGCGTTTGCGAAGAGGAAACGAAACAGAAGCGGACCACGCGCTTAATGCTTCGCGATCGCATGAGGAGGCTCGCGATCGCGTAGGCTTGCGGAGACTGTGATTCGCGATCATGTGGGATTTTCCGCGATTGTGTAGGGTTAATGTTTAGGCAAAAAATTTATGCTACGCGATCGCGTGAGGAAGTTCGCGATCGCGTAGAAGGAATAACTGGGTAGAGAGTTTAAGTTCTGAAAATGGGACTTCGTTCCATTTTCCATTTTTAACGATTTGGAGCTCGGATTTAGGCGATGTTTGGTAGATTTTCAAAGAAAATAATGGGGTAAATGTTCTTAACTCAATATTGGTTATATTACCCGAATCCGTCACTATTTTTATCATTTAATTGGTGAATTGAGTTGGAAAAGTTTGAAAACCCTTTTGGATAGATTTGAGGATTTGAGGGCCGAATTGTTATCGAAATTTAGTGATTTTGGTATGGGTAGACTTGTGGTTGAATGGATGTTCATATTTCGTAACTTTTGCCGGATTCCGAGATGTGGGCCCCATAGACGAATTTTTAATTAATTTCAAATTTTTTATTAAAAATATAGCATTTTCTTATAAAATTGATTCCTATAATTTTTAGTGATTGTATCGAATTATTTTGGCTAGATTCGAGCGAGACAGTTGGATAATCGTGGAAAAGGCCTTCTAGTAGATTAAATTGGAGCAAGACGAGGTAAGTCTCTTGTCTAATCTTGTAATGGAAAAATTACCTCATAGGTGATTAAAATTAAATACTTGTTGCTAATTGTGGGGGCTACGTACGCACGAGGTGACGAGAGTCCGTGCGTAGCTACTATTTATGCTAAAGTCCGGGTAGTTTAGGACTCAAAGCATGAATTACTTGTGTAAATTGTATTCCTTGTTTAATTAATATTACTTGATATATATATATATATATATATATATATATATTATGAATTGTTAGCTAAAAATATTAAAGGATGGAAATTTCATATACTTGATTTTCTGTTTAAATTAAGTAATTGTTAAGAGAAATTTGTTCTTCCTCCTCAATTTATCTTATAACAAATTTAATCTTATTCCGGAGATACATAAGAAAAATGTCATCCTTTTCAGTGGAGCGGGCCGAACACCTCAGCAGGATAAATGCATCTATGGATCGTGCCGCACGTTTCTCGGCAGTGTACACGACACTCTGGATCGGGCCGTACGTCCTCGACAGAAATCGTGCTTAATAATAATAATTACACGATACTTTAATAGTTATTTCAACTTGCGAAGTTAATTGATAAATTGAAAAATCCTTGGAATTTAATGAATTATTATTTTTTCTTGTTAAAGAATTAATTATTATTCCTATAAATGATATTTAATTGATAAAGATATTATTTGAATTGAAGGAATTTAATTAATATACTGAGGATTTTTGCATTTGAAGGAATTTGATTATTTTCGCTGATTGAATAAATTATTGTTAATTCTGTAAATCATGCTGATTTTAATATCCTAGTTGTATTTTCATTATTATTATTGACCCATAGTGAGTGTCAAAGTCGGCCATCTCGTCTCTACCACTTCGAGATTAAGCTTGATACTTACTGGGTACACGTTGTTTATGTACTCATACTACACTTGCTGCACTTTTTGTGCAGGACCTGAGGCAAGTACTAGTGGGGGAACCTATCGTCTTACACCTACGCTATCCGGGTGCATAGTGATGAGCTGCCTTTCTGAGCCGTTCTGCAGCTACTAGTATCTCTCCTTGTATTTTTCATTCTGTCTATTTTATTTCAGACAGTATTTGAGGTTTTGTATAATCTACTAGATTCTCATACACTTGTGATACCAAGTCTTGGCACACACATTGGTAGAATTTGGATTTTATTATTTTTCTTGGTTTTAAATTTTGTCAATGGATGCTTAATTTATTAAGTTGGCTTGCCTAGCCGTAGTGTTGGGCGCCATTACGACCTATAGGTGAAATTGGGCCGTGACATTTAGGATGGGTGGCATAGCACCCGCTAAGATGATAAAATTATTATATACCCATGTTGACATTTTCTTAAACTTGGTTAAATATTTGATCCTGCCACCCGCAGTCATAACTAGATAGAGGTGTAATGGCTGGTAGACCTTTTGAAAACTTTTCTCGTGCGTAAAATTCAAGTTAGAATTTATCTGGAACCTTCTCCAATTTCCTTTTTTTTGGTGGTTTTTATTTCTTTTTGTCCTAGTCATTTCTCTTTCGGCTATCTCCCAGTTTTTTATTTATCGTTTTATTATTTTTTTATATTTTTTTTGTCTCTATTCTATTATTTTTTATATGGTCTCTAGAAAACATTCAAAAAAAGACTCTAAATTTTTAAATATGATAAAATAAGCATTCATCTTAATCTCAAATCTATGAGTATTCTTCTCTCAAATCCGAAAACTTTGTCTTAATGGGAATTTTGCATTGAGATAAGATTTAATTTTCATCTTTTTTTTGTTATATCATAAAAAATTTGTGATATTCTATGGTTATTAAATATAATTTAAATCTTTTCACTATTAAATTATGGTGAAAATTTCGTAAGCATTGCTTAAAAACAATGAGATTTATGATTTTGTTTTTGAAAACTTGTAGTTTGTTTAATTCTATACTTATAGGGTATAATTTATATATTGATCAAGATTGTTTTTGAAATTTTCTTGTTCTAATTGATGTAATTCCCTTATTGAAGATGTTATCTTACTTGTGAAATTTATTTTTAATATTCAGAAAAAGATGTAATTCCTTAGTGAAAATACTAATTTTACTTGTATTGTTAAAATAAAGATGTAATTTTCATATTTGCAAATAAAACATACTTATTAGGTTGGCCCGAATAAACTAAAAATAACAAATAAACTGTATAGGGTAAAATTGATTCGTATTAAATACTCGAATAATAGAGCGACACGTGGAACCGAAGATAGACGAAAAGCGAGGCGAGTGAAAAACAAGACCGGGGACACCAGCTTTGGTTGGCACCGGGTAGACTCCGAAGGGAATATCGTTAATGAAGAAAAACGAATGTTTGCCACCCAATGACATTCAATGAAGAATATTCTTCAGTATTAGATACACAATCCGTTATAGAGAATTTTGGCATTAATAGCCTACCGTTACACATTCATCAATGGCCCACGTAATTGTCATTTAAGAGGGGCTTGATCTTAGGACCTTCTTCCCTAGGTACAACTATAAATAGTGACTTCAACAAGCATTGTAGGGCACGAATTTTCTAACAAACTTATGCTACACATTATTCTAAGCTCAATAATACTCTATTTCCTGTCTATTGATATTCTTATTACTGTGTTCAGAAGCTTTATTTCCGGAACCAAGCTATTTGCTGCCTTATCTCGATTTCAATGCTAAGTCATGCATTTTATTTAACTTATTTATCATTTTGAGTTCAAATCGATTCACTTGTCTATAAACCACGTTACAAATTCAACTGTACTGTTTTACGGGTAAACAATTTGGCACCCCGTGGGGCTTAGACAGTTACATAATTGAGTTGATCCTTGCCTATATTACTAATCTGTTTAATTCTTTATTTCTTAGTGAAAAATCATAAAAAATAGCAGATAACGATGTCAACATCGCACACAATGTTAAGGCCCAAGGAAACCCACACAAAGATTCGATCAGTGATACCCTCAATGAGGAGGATGTAGCCACGCCGGTCCATGACGGGCAATATCCACGACATATTCGGGAGGCAACTCCTGATGATGCTGAAGACGAGCACGTTGTGGAAACGGTGAAAATCCTGAGGAAACAAATAAAAGGCTATTATGGGCCATCTCTCGCGACAAGATCAGGCTATGATGGAGTTGGGGCGAGCGCTGTCGGGTGCATCCAACAACGCGAATGGAAGAGGTCCAGTTCCTCCCGGTGCTCCCGCAAACCAAACAGCACAAAGGGTTGACAACAACACTCCTATAGGTGAGGTCGGCTTCGACGGGGCCGGAGGGAAATCAGCGGATCTGGTCACAATAATGGGAATGATCCCTTTAAAACTGAACGCATGTGGTTTATGAGGGAAGTAAACGCCGGGTGAACCAAATCTAGGGCACGCCACCAGTGTTGAAAGGAACTGGCTCAAAGAAATACACCTAGTTGTCGTTCAAATCGATCGCGACACTAGAGTTAATCTCGAAGCGGTTTAAATTGCCAGACGTGCCAAAATATGATGGGACTTCGGATCCTCAAGAGCACATCGCAATGAAAGGAAACGATTTAGCTCCGCCCGAAATTGAGTCAGTCTTCTTGACGAAGTTCGGGGAGACCCTCACGAAGGGGGCCCTGACATGGTATTCATTTCTACCCGAGCACTCAATATATTCCTTTGAGATGTTCGCAGATTCATTTATCAAGGCCCATGCTGGGGATAGGAAGGTGCAGGACCGAAAGGCCGATATATTCAGAATTGCTGCGAGAGTTCATGACCAGATTTCAGAAGGAAAGGATGCTGCTACCGACCGTGCCAGATAAATGGGCGGCTGAGGCATTTATTAAGGGGCTGAACCTGGAAAGCTTTGACGTTTCCCAGAAATTGAAAGAAAGTTTGCTCAAGTTCCAGACAACAACATGGGCAGATGTCCACAACCGCTATGAATCAAAGATAAGAATAGAGGATGACCAACTGGATTTCCCGGCATCAACCAAGGGTCGGGGTCGAGAGAAGAATAAGGAAAAGTTGAAGGATGATTTTGGCATAGATCGACGGTCTCCTAAAGGCCGATTTTTTCCCTACGAAAGGGCCGAAGGATGACGCAGAGGTTTCCGATCGGCGGACAGGTCCGCTATCGATAAGAGAGTTGACCGCGGCCAGAATAATAGATCGTTGCACGATAAAGAGATATCAGGCTTCCGGGATACCACCTACCCCAGATTGTCTGAGTATAATTGCAATGTCAGTGTTGTGGAACTAGTTTCGGTGATGAGGAACATTAAGGAAGCAAGGTTCCCGAGGCTGATGAATCCGATCCCAGTCAGAGGGATGCTTATTTATGGTGTGAGTATTATGGGACTAACGTCCATCAGACTGGGGACTGCCGACATCTACATGAGGAGGTGGCAACATTGCTGAAAAATAGTCATCTCAGAGAGTTCTTAATCGACCGTGCTAAAAATACTACGATCGCAACCGGGATAATTCAAAACGCTCGAAGACAAGAGAAAATCCTCCTCATCTAACGATCAACATGATTTTCGGATAGAACGAGATAAATGGTGTAACCTTTTCAGCAGTAAAAAAGACAAAGGTATCGGTGACCCATAGCAAAAGACTCCGAGAAGTTGCCGAGGATGATATTACCTTCACGGAGGAGGAAACCGATGGAATCCCACTACTACACAACAATGCCCTGGTAATTTCTCTTAATGTTTTAGATTTTAAAATTAAACGTGTTTTGGTGGACCTAGGAAGTTCAACCAATATTATCCAATGGAGAGTGCTGTAATAAGCCAAGCTAACTAAATCATTCTAGCCATAAAGCTCCTCGCCAGGTTCAACTTAGCAGTGTGACAACCCGATGGGAGATCCTGCTGCCAACAAACGCCGAAGGGCATAAAGACGACCCTGTTTGAGGTAGTAGACGGCGACATGGGCTAAAATATTATACTTGGAAGGCCATGGCTACACGAAATGAAGGTCGTGCCATCAAAATACCATCAACTTTTGAAATTCCCAACTTCAGAGGGAATTAAACAAATAAGAGGAGATCAACCAGCGGTAAGGGAGATGAACGCGATCTCAATTTCCAGTAGTAAAGGGAAGGAACATGTGGCATATCAATTACAGGAACTGACGCCTGCTACCGAGCCAAACAAAGTCGACAAAGGGTAGGAGCCATTGGAATTCTATTAGGTACAAGGTATTTCCAGGTACTAGAAGAAACGGATGCAACCAAATCCATAGCGTCGCATTGTTCGAGAAGTTCTTAGAGTGGAAGTTCCACTTGGGGACAAGATTAAACCCCGAGCTCAGGTTAGAATTTATATCATTTCTTAAATTTAATGTTGATTGTTTTACGTAGTCGCATGCGAATATGACAGGTATTCCGCTAGAGATGGCCATGCACAAATTAAGCTTGGATCCCAACGTCCCTCCTGTAAGGCAGAAGAAACGCCCTATTGTCGAGGTTAAAAACATGTTTGTCAAAGACGAGGTAACTCATTTGCTTGATATCGGTTCAATCCGGGAGGTAAAATATCCCGATTGGCTAGCTAACGTAGTGGTAGTTCCAAAAAAGAATAATAAATTTCGTATGTGCATAGATTATAAGGATCTGAATAAGGTGTGCCCAAAAGACTCGTTCCCATTGCCAAACATTGATCAAATGATTGATGCAACGACCTAGCACGAGTTGATGAGTTTCCTTGATGCTTATTCCGATTACAACCAAATCAAAATGAACATGGAGGATCAGGAAAAGACTTCGTTCATAACGAACTTTGGCACATATTGCTACAATGTGATGCCTTTCGGGCTCAAGAACGCCGGAGCCACTTACCAGAGGCTTGTGAACAAAATGTTCGAAAAGAAAATAGGGAAAACAATGGAAGTTTACATATATGATATGTTGGTTAAGTATTTGAATGCAGGTGATCATCTGAAGCACCTGCAAGTAACCTTTGACATCCTAAGGAAGCACAACATGAAGCTTAACTCTGAAAAATGTGCATTTTAGAGTCATCTCTGGTAAGTTCTTGGGTTTCCTGGTGTCACAAAGGGGGATCGAAGTTAATCCCGATAAAATTAAAGCCATCGAGGACATTCCCGACCTGCAATCAAATGTGAAAGAAGTTCAGAGGTTAACTGGAAGACTGGCCGCTTTAAGCGGATCATTTTCCGATCTTCAAAAAAATGCCATCACTTCTTCTCGCTTTTGAAAAAGAAGAACAACTTTGAATGGACTCCGGAATTTATCAAAGAACAACTTTGAATGCCATCAGACCTTGAAATATTTAAAAAGGTATTTATCAAGCCCTCCGTTACTATCGAAACTGGAGGAAGGCGAACAATTGCTAATTTACTTATCGATCTTGGAGGTAGCGGTAAGTGCCGTTTTTGTCCGCGAAGACGAAGGTACGCAATCTCCTATCTATTATGTTAGTAAAATTTAAATGAGAGTAGAAACTCGCTACCCACACCTTAAAAAATTGGCCTTAGCTCTCGTAGTCGCCGCTCGAAAGCTTAGGCCTTATTTTTAATGCCACCCGATAGTTGTGGTGACCACCTTTTCTCTGCGGAATATCCTTCACAAGCCTGAATTGTCAGGTCAACTAGCCAAATGGGTAGTAAAAATGAGTGTATTTGACATAGAGTATAAATCAGGAATGCGATCAAACCGCAGGTTTTGGCGGACTTCGTGACCGATTTTAGTCCCGAATTGCTGCCTTTGGCCACCAAAGAAGCGGTGATGGTGTCGAAAACGACATCAGGAGTCTGGACCTTGTTCATGAATGGAGCTTCCAACATAAAAGGTTTTGAGCTTGGGGTAGTACTAATTATGCCCTCGGGAGAAACCCTGAGGTAGGCCATAAGAACTGTTCCCTTGACTAACAATGAAGCCGAGTATAGGCTTTGATTGCAGGACTTGAACTGGCCTGGGGACTAAACTCTAAGGTCATTGAAATCAAATGTGATTCTCAACTGGTAGTAAATCAGGTATACGGGATATTCGACACCAAAGAGGAACGCATGCAACAATATATAGTGAAAGTCCAGACTTTGCTCGCACGGTTCATGGAATGGTCAATCACCCATATCCCGAGAGAAGAAGACGCACTGGCCAAACTGGGCTCGTCCATAGAAATGAAGGGATCAAGCTCAGGTACGGCCGTACAACTCATGCATTCAGTATTGGATGTGGACGGTTATTATAAAGTAAATCCGACCAATTTGGTCTGGGACTGGAGAAATGAGATCATCGACTATCTTGAGCATGGCAAACTACCTAAAGATCCCAAGGCATCTCGGGCACTCTACACCAAAGCAGCTCGTTATAGCTTTCGGGGAGGCCAATTGTATAGAAAGTCTTTCCAAAGCCCATTGGCTCAATGTTTAGGAGCCTCCGAGGCTAATTACGTCATGAGAGAAGTTCACGAAGGAATCTGTAGAAATCAATCGGGTGTGGAGTCGTTATTATTAAAGTTAATTAGGGCAGGATACTACTGGACCCGGATGGAACAAGACGCTAAGGCATTTGTTTAGAAATGCGACAAGTGTCAATGCCACGCACTGTTGGTGCTTCAACCGGCAAAACTATTGCATTCGGTATTTTCGCCTTGTCCATTCGTGAAATAGGAGATGGACATAGTGTGTCTGCTATCGCCAGCTCCCGGTAAGGTAAGATTATCTTACTTTTTATTTTAACTGATTACTTCTTTAAGTGGGTTAAAGCAGGTCCTTACCAAAAAATCGGCGAACGCGAAGTGGTCGGTTTCCTCTAGGAGAATATAATTTACAGGTTCGGATTACCAAAGGAAATAGCCTACGACAACGGGCCACAATTCATAGGCGCAAAGGTCACAAAATTCCTTGGAGAATTAAAAATCAAAAGAAACACATCTTCGTTATACAACCCGAGCACAAATGGCTAAGCGGAATCGAAAAGGTGATTATTCAAAATAACAAAAAGAGACTGGAAGCAGCCATAGAAAAATAGCCCGAAGAGCTACCGGGAGTGCTATGGGCATACCGAACGACGGTCAAGTCAAGCACGGGAGAGACACCTTTCTCTCTCGCATACGGAGCAGAAACCCTGATACGGGCAGAAGTGGGGAACCTACCATGAGATACTTCCGGGCGGACAAAGAAGTAACCAATGAAGCATTGCTGGTTAAATTGGAGATGCTTGACGAACGACGGACTTTGTGCGTATAAGGATGGTGGCCCAGAAACAAAGAATGGAAAGATACTATAATCGAAGAACCAATCTCCGTTATTTCAAAGTGGGAGACTTGGTTTTAAGAAAAGTGACTCAAAACACCCGAGAGCTCAACACAGGGAAGCTGGGTCCGATGTGGGAAGGCCCCTACCGGGTTTCAGCTGTCACCGGGAAAGGATCATATGAACTGGAAAATCAAGACGGAGTTAAAATTCCAAGAAACTGGAATGTGGCACACCTCAAAATGTACTACTGTTGATGAGCACCGCTTATACTGAAAGTATGTACTGCACTCTTTTTTCCTTCGTCCAGTTTTTGTCCCAATTAGATTTTTCAGGCAAGGTTTTTAACGAGGCAGCAACAGAAAGCATACTACGAAGGAAAAACCATAAGCAGAAATAAGACCTTTAAACAACAAGGCATGGAAACGACAAACCACTACGGGATGGTTAGATAGTCTTTGGCTCGATAACAAAGTTCCTAACGGGAAACAAAGCTTGCTATCGGACCAAAAGTTATCTAACCGTTCACGAGTGCCCCTTCACCACAAGTCACTGGGGGTGGTTAGATAATCTTTGGCTCAGTAGCAAAGTCCCTAACGTAAAATGAAACTTGCTATCAGACCAAAGATTATCCAATCATTCACTAGTAGAATCTTCAAAGGAGCAAGACTTCTAGTATTCCAATTCACATTCTTCGCATTCGAACACTGGGGGAGGAATGATATGAGAATACGACAACTTGATTTCCACGGTTCCCAATAACTCGGAACCGAAGCCAAAAGAGTCAGTTGCATCGGGTCGAGTCGGGAGGCACCTTCGGGCAGTAGACTCCAGCTATTGGGCCTTGTTGATCTCGGCATCAAAATCAATGGCGCCCGCTTTGGCCTCTTCTAAGGTTTTTCTCCTTATGATATAAATAGAATATGATTTCTCAACAGTGAGGGAATCCGCTTAGTGTTGGAGCTCTGATTTGAGCCAACCAACCTCGATCGAAAGGCTATTCCGCTCAGACCTTGTGGCCGTAAGGGTGAGATCAAGGTCAAGGAGAGTGGATATATGAACCTTATTGTGTTTCATGACCTTCTTATACTTCTCCTCCATCTAGGCTAGCTTCTCCTCAGCAGTAGCAGCCGCTTCAGCTTTGGAGTTCTAGGCTGCCTCTAAATTATTCAATTTCTTAGTAGAGGCAGCCTCGCGCTCGGTAGAAGCTAGTATAGCATTTTGGATGTCAGACCATTTAGCCTTGGCTTCTTGAAATTGTGTATTTATTTGGGAGGCTTCTTGGCTGAGGGCCGTGACGAGCACAAAACACACACTTAAGTTGTGCTCGCTAGTCAAAGATAGTATAGTATAATATCGTATCCACAGGGATTGGAGTTAAACAGTATTATCATAGTTTGTAGCCAGATCGCTATACATAGTGATCAACAATTTATATTTATGCAGTTAATACTAAAATTAATTAAGAATCTAGAGCTAATTGACTAATGAAAATGAAAGCAAGGCCTAAGCAAAGGTAGATATCAATGGGAGAAAATGGGTTTTTGATAAGATAGGTGCAAGATAATTGTCTGGGATTTAACTCTAGATAATTCACTTCTAATGTTAAAGTGAGTCTCTCGAATTCACTTTATTATCAGTACAATTATTTAGTAGAAACTCCTCTCTCGATTAAGTCTCAACCTCTCAATATGAACCAATTTAAGCATTGTGAAGATATGCAAGAATTCATAGTGGATCGGTCTTTAGAAAAACCTCTTTTGATTATTATCCTAACTAGGTTTAATCAATGATTCAACTAGCCACTTTCGCTTACTTAGAAGAACCTATGAACTCAACCAACAATATAATGCAAAGATATCACAAGTTATGCCTCTTTCGATTACAAGAACAAGTGAATATAGATGCAACAATTAAATCTTCCAAAAATGATTCAACTACATAAAAATAAAGTTATAATCCACAAACAATCATCAATACACCAAATCCATCAAAACCCAAAATAATCTACTCCATAGACATGGAGAAGTTCTTCACAATTGTAATTAAAGTAGGAAAATATAGATTCAATCCAAACCCGGATCTTGAGTGAGGAAGGAATGATGAAATCCTTGTGTTTGTGTTCTTGCAACTCCTCCTTAGCCTCCTTGGCCTCCTTAGGTCGAAAATCTGTCAAAAGTGCCGAAAATGGTATTTTCCTATGTATTTAAGCCATCCCTCAAAAAACACCGGACGAAAATACCCTTTTTAGCAGAAATGGGACGATACTCTAACATTTTTGAATTACGGTGCCGCCCCATGCGGCGCGCTTGTGGCAATTTCCAGAACACATCGAAAAATAAAATTTGGGCACATTTTGCAGTGTCGCGCTGTGCCTCGCGGCGCCCCATACGACGCAGTAGTGGACAGCATCAGAGGATTGCATTTCTGCCAAAACAAAGCAAATCCCTAACGTTGGTCAAATGTCCTATTGGACCATGTCTTGGGGAATTAAATTTCTTCATAGAATATGGTGACATATTGTCACCTTGTCCCCCATTTTAGTTACCATGCCATGATGGCCATTTAAATGGCTTTAAATAATTTTCCTCTATCTTTCACATGTGTATTCGATCCTCAATATTCAAACGTAATACCGGTTTAATTCCTTGGGATCCAACTTAGACTTCAAAGCTCCAAATTATTTGATTTAGCTCAAAATTATCTTCTTAACTCGGAATCATTTTCTGCAAGGCATAAAACACGTAATAAGTGTAAATCACCGTCATTTAAGCTCAAACACCAGTAAAGTATAGTAATTAGAGTGCAAAATACGGCTAAAATACGGGTTTCTAGCCTACCATCAGGCGGTCACTTTTGCTCGCTCTGCTGCAACCGAGCCTCCAACTCACCGGCTTCGGCAGTTTGTGCTTCTAGTACCGGGAGGCGAGCAACAACTTGATCTCCCTCATCCAACAGTTGATCCCACTCGGATCTGAGTATTTATTTATCGAGGATCAACTTCTGAACGCCCTCAGAAGCAAGAAAGTTAGCCTGCAAAGTAAAAACTCAAATAAGAAATCCTGTTATAACAAGACCAGAAGAAATAGTAAAAGGAACAAATATCATACAACTGTTGCATTGTGCATGGCATTGTTTATCATACACTCCCCCGAAAGAGAGTGTAAGCCAGTGGCTTCAGGTAATTAGCGAGTTCTACCGGCGGAGACAGCAAATGGCACTCGGTAGAAACCAAGAGGGAGACACTCCTCCTCCTCTGGGGATCTGTATAGGGGGAAGAATAGTTGTGCCCCAAATTCCCATGGTCTGGGGACTGGGGACGAGGGACGTCCTCCTCTCGGGTGTATGCGGCCGGTAGGGGAAATGTAGCAGTAGATAAAGATGATGGCATTATGGGTTGAGAATCAGCTGCGGCAAAGGCAGTGCTGGTTATAGGTTGCTCGTCAATTGAAGACGGAAGAGGCTCGGTACTGAGCATCATAATACCGGGAGCAGGAATTGGGAATCGAAAGCGAGAAATTGCATTCTCCACTATATCACACTCTCCCAGAGTATTTGGACATCGTCCTCGGTTGGTGTTATAAACTCTTCAGATTGAGCATTTTGTTGAGCTGATGAAGTTTGTTGTCTTCTCTGTAGGAAAGCCTCTCCATCACTGGTTTCCCCATCATCATCAATCACCACAGTGGTTGCGGCTGGTTCGGGGCGCGACGTTCTTTACCTTTTTATTTTTGCCCTCGGCCGAGGAGGACCGCTGCCTTTTTGGTTGTTTGTTCTCCGGCCGGGGACTCTGAGAGGAAGCACCTGCACCGAAAGCCGATCTTATGGCCCCTGTTTGGGTAAAGGCCTCCTTTAGCAATCTCGCAGCCTCAGCGGGATCAGCCAAAACATCCTCCGAGGGGACGATAACAGAGACATGCGGAAGACCTGAATTTAGCTGAAAAAGAAGTTAACCAATTTTCTTATACACAAAAATGAGATAAAGACGAGATTATTTTCGCGAGTCAACTTACCATGAGGGCTAGTTCTTCCCACCGTCGGGTCTCAGGCGTAGTAATATCCAGAATCTTCTGAACCTACTAGTCCACGCCTTCAACCCTTGGTGGTGTCCATCGAGTTGCTGAAATAATGAAAAGAGAAGGACCAGTAACAACATGAAACAACCTTTTTTATCAGAGAAAAGGCAAACATTGAACTTATGTGTACGAGTCCATGACTCAAGAAAAGATGGAGTTGTGGCCGGTATGATATCCCTGGCGGCAACAACAACGAACCGCTTCATCCATACATGGTCGTTGTCATCATCTATGCTGGTGAACAAAGCATGGTGTCCACGTTTGCTAAAATCTATTATTCCTCCACGGAAAACCTTAGGGGAGTAGAGGTTTATCATGCGAGCCAAGGAGAGCTCTTCCCCCATCTCTTGGTATAGCCGCGGTAGACAGGCTACCGTCCGCCACACAGATGGGCTCACTTGTGCCAAGCAGACTTGATACCGGTGGCAGAACTTCAAGATTATGGGGTCAAGTCCCCTGCTCAATGAGAATGGCCCAAAGTGAAGGGGTACGAGTAAATGTACGTAAAACCCTTCTTAGCAAAGGTTACTCGCTCCACCAGATCGGGAGTGATGATGTTCAGATCATGGAAACCACAATCTTCCTTCACAGTAGAAATGCTAGAAGGACGGATGGAAGAAGGGTACACACCAACAGCCCATGTACGAGAGCTTGTAGAAGGAAACTTCTCTTCAAAATTCTTGGATGTACTGAGCCTTCTAGGAATAATGGTGCTTACTGTAGGAGGGGAAGCATCATCGGTACTTTCTTTGTTTTTTTAGAAACTTGAGTTCTTAGAGGAGGAGGCCATGGTTAGCAGAAGGTAATAAGAGTTCTTAGAAGCAGAAGATTCAATAAGAGTAAAAGCAAGAAAGAGTTGAACGCAAAGAAGTTGAGAGAGTTTGAAAAACTATGAAGTGTAAAAGAAGAAGAATGAGGCATATAAGTAAAGGAATATGCGGCTAAAATCGTGGCCATGATTACCTCGAAAACCGATAAAAGTATTGCTAAATCGTGAAGTGACGCATGTTCGGGGCATTAAATGCGGAGTGACTGGAGTCTAATCAAGCGTCAGAAAATTTTTCGCCAAGAAAGGTATCTTCACCAACTTCGCGATGACACAAAGATATGCCACCAAAGATAGGGGGACTATTTGTATAGGGTAAAATCGGTTCATATTAAATACTCAAATAATAGAGCGACACGTGGAATCGAAAACAGACGAAAAGCGAGGCAAGTGGAAACGAAGACCGATGACAGCAGTTTCGGTTGGTACCGGGTAGACCCCGAAGGGAATATTATTAATGAAGACAAATAAATGTTTGTCACCCGATGATATTCAATAAAGAATATTCTTCGATATTAAATACACAATCCGTTATAGAGAATTTGACATTCATAGCCTACCGTTACACATTCATTAATGGCCCCATAATTGTCATTTAAGAGGGACTTGATCCTAGGACCTTATTCCCTAGGTGCGGCTATAATTAATGATTTCAACAACCATTGTATGACACGAATTTTCTGACAAACTTATGCTACACATTATTCTAAGCTCAATAATACTTTATTTCCTGTCTATTGACATTATAATTACTGTCTTCGGAAGCTCTACTCCTGGAACCAAGCTATTTGCTGCATCATCTCGATTTTAACGCTAAGTCATGCATTTTATTTAATTTATTTATTATTTTGGGATCAAATCGATTCGCTTGTCTATAAACCACATTACAAATTCAACTGTACTGTTTTACTGGTAAACATAAATATTTCTAACAAACTCCATATTAATCATTACAAAGTATACTTTAAAAGAAATTATGGCATCCACCACCTTCAAATCCCAGATCCAGCCTTTGCTCCTATTCCCTTCATTTTCGCGCAACTAAGCTGAAGGTTAATTTGGATAGGAGAAGGAACACTTAGAATATTGGAAATTGTACTAACCGGCATGGATCCATTACTAAAGAGTATCATTGGCTTGTCAACCAGCCAACTTATTGTCCTCTTCCATAAGGACTTGTATGTAAACTGATTATTGAGTAGGGTTTTGAGGTTACTTTCAAAGCAATATAATAATATGATAACATGGGTTATTGAAATTCCAAAATGAATGGATTTGCTGGTTGAAGTCGATTGGCACCTGTCATGATAAAGTGATTGCGACTCGAGTAGCTTTCCGGCAGACAAGATTATCTATCAGATCTAAATTATATACGTTTATTATATAATATACATCATCCTCTTTGGATGGGACCTTTTTTTCTGGTCCTGCATGACACGGGATATCCTAGGCATCGAACTGTCCTTTTTTTATGCTTAATTTATATATACTGACGAGGTATTAAACATATTTCTCTCTAATTAATGCACTTTAAGTAATTCAATAGCAGGTTAATTTAATTACTATTTTTATAATATTATGAATTACATTTATTATAAAATTTATCTATCTTATAAGTGATATATTTTTTTCACTATTAATTCATACTATAACTTAAATTCTCTATGGTTTCAGCTAAGGGTATACATAGGTCGGGTTGGTTCGTATTTTTCAATTATCAAACCAAATCAATGGTGTCCGATTTTTAAATTTATAAACCAAACCAACAAAGTCGTGTTTTTCAATCTCGATTTTTCTTGGATTTTTCGGGATTTTTCGGGTGTTCGAATTTTTTCCTAGTAAAGTCTTCATAGCATAAAATATGTAACTTGTGCTCCAAATATTTCTTAAGTCCTAGTAAAATACAACTATATAATGTGTTTTCCAAGAAACTAACACAATAATATGAGATAAGTCATAACATCATACTACAGTATTCAATAACAAAGATAAAATAATAAAATTATATAAAATAAATATTGCTAATTAATAAGCCATAATAAAAATTAACATAATCTAAAAATACTATTTAGGTCATGCTAAAATAAGTATAGCTAATAAGTACTAATATTAATTACATAACTAAGCACTAAAGAAAAAGATAAACTAAGATATGCATTTTTATTTTAAATCAATGTAAAACTAAAATTATTATCCAACGCTATCGTCATTCCTAGTATTGAATTGAATTTCTTTTGTTTGTATTAGTATTGATTTGAACTTTGTTTGAGTTGCTACATTTATGGGCTATAAAATTTATTTACCATTCAAGAATGTTAAGTCTAAACTTGAAATAATACGTTAAAAGATAAAACTGTAAAAATTTTTAAGAAATATTTATAAATTATATTACAATAAATATTTATATGTATAAAATATTTTTAAAAATTATATAAATGTATTATCGGGTTGGTTTAGTTTCGGTTTGACTTTTTTTAGTTAAAACCAAACCAAATCAATTATGATTGAGTTTTATTTTCCAATATCAAACCAAATCAAACCAAACCACATCGGATTTATTTTTTTCCGATTTGACTCAAATTATTAATTTGATGCAATTTATCGATTTTTTTGTACACCCCTAATTTCAGCCAATACGCCAAACGCCATCTTTTCAAATTAGATGGCTAAAGCATCTACCAGATCAGACTGATGTTATTCATGTTTTACTTTTTCTTGGGCAGGGGACGGCTGATAGAAAAAGAAAAATAATAGTTTGGTTAAAATCAAATCCACATTTAGAAATTTTCGTATGTTACGTCCTAAAGGCGTAAGTAAATCAATCATTCCTTCAACTCATATTTCCGACCTTCTTATCCAGTTTAAATCAATTATTTCTTCTTCTTTTTCTCTTAATGTCAATGACATTTTCTTTTCGACGACTGAAGAATTTGATTTCTAATTTTGTTAGGGTGAGGAGAGACAGGTAGAAATCTATAACCAATTCTCCTATATCTGCCAAGTGTACTCAACAACTCCATTTTCGGTAAATGAGCATCACTGATTCAAATTACAATCCTACAGCATTAGTTATCTATTTTAGCATGTTACGACTCTGGTAGAAACCGTTTATTACTCCCTTCATTTCAGTTTATCAGTTTATTTGAATCTATTGACTTTTTAGTCCGTTCCAAATAGAATAATTCCTTTCTAAATTTGGAAACAATTTTGCTTAAACTTACAATTCTACCCTTAATGAGAAACTTTTATAACCACACAAATACTCTGGACCCCATTTTAACTTGTTTAGGACCATAAATTGCAAAAGTCTTCATTTTTTCTTAAACTCCGTGCCCAGTCTAACAGGTTCACATAAATTGAAACGGAGGGAGTAGATTATAAGATTAATTATGTCATTTATAATATAATTATAGATATATTTATATGGTACACATTAACAGTAACTTGCTAAAAATAGTAACTAACTTACTATATCACATATTAAAAAAAAAAATCAACTTGAAATAACCCATTTTACAACGTTATGGGATGTATTTTCCGAGTCGAGAATTTATCTTTTTAGAATATATTATTTTGGATATGCCATGTTACTACATTCTTTCATAACATATTAGAAACAGAACTTGGATCTAGAATGATAACAATCCTTTTCCACTTTTAGCATTAAGATATTCCATAATCAAGATGTGATATATATATATATATATATATATATATATATATATATATACACACACACTATTGACCTACCTGCAAAATTATGTATATCATATTTTATTGGTGTTGTGTTTGAATAATTCGCAATTATGGGTATGGGTCACTTTCCTTTTCTAGCTAGATATCAACAAGGGAAACGTATTATTCAATCTTGACAAAGACATTGCAGTGAGACTGGAGAATTTTAACAAATATATATCTTAATTTCTTAATATGGCATATAATATAGTCTTAAAAGCTAGCAGCCCAAATGTCCCTCTCAAAAGTGATCTGATTGATCATAATACCTTTTTTTGTTTTTGTTTTTTTTTTCTTAATCATATTGGAGATTTTCAAACGTACTAGTGTGGAAGAAGACCCACACAAATTAACGACAAAATGTTTCGCCTATTAAAGTGAGCCTTGCTTCCTCGATAAATAATATAATACATGTATGTATAAAGTAATATCATCAAAATTTTGTGTTTACTGTATCTTATAGGTATGTTGCATCAGATCATTAGGAGGGTCGAGCTTAGCTTTTTTATAGAAAAGATCTAGATATTCTGACCCCCTAATGGCCAAATTCTTTTCTTATTAATCTTATGCAAAACATCACATCCCTCTGTATTAACATATCATTACATAAACATTTTGGTCTTTGGAATTGAATATCAGACGACATATACTTATATTACTTAGAATTTAAGTATATATTTATCCACTGACAATGAAAAATATTTTTACACCATGTTAAGTTATTTGCAGCAATAACTAGTACTACCGTTTATAACAAACATGATCTAATAATATGAAAAATAGAGAATTAATAACCCATTATAACATGAAAAATAAAAGATTTTACATTGTTGGTGTATATTACTTAAATCCATTTATTTTAGCCAATTGAAGTCACACCCATTATTTTGAATTGGCAGTTTCACCTTCCATTTTAGGTTGTCTCAATTTTTATTTTCCTTATATATATATATATATATATATATATATATATATAAACAATATGGGATCAACTTTAATAGTTCAATTAAATATTTTGAAATATGAAATTTATCTACATTTTAGGTCTGCTTTCATTTAACTATAATCAAAATTTCAACTCTCATCGGAATAATCATATCATAACAAAATAGGACACCTTAATTTAGGGATAAGATCAATATTTTGAGATATATCTTTGATGAACAGTATGTTGTCAAACAGACGGTGCAAGGTAAAATTTTTGAATCTTGGCTTCAAAACCTACACAGTGCTGTATTTATTTGATATATATTATGCAAATTAAGTTCTTGAAATTTGATTTGTTCTAACAAAAACTGTCAATGGAGTTATTTCATGTATGGACATGCAAGCAGGCAATAATTCAAAGAATTATTATATGTGACTTAATTGTGTAAATATTATTTTTATGTTACAAGTGTGGAGGACTTAATCTCTTATTTTAAGCTAAGTTTTTGTCGTTTATATTCATTCATTTACTTATACATAGGGGTGTTCATAAAAATCCGAAAAATCTAACCAAACCAAAAATCGAACCAAACCTACAAAAAAGACCGATACTTTTTAGGTTTGGTTTGGTTTTGGTTTTGAATTTTAAAAACCGATCAAATTTGGTCTGGTTTTGGTTTTAATAAAAAAATAATCGAAAAAATCGAACCAAACCGACTATAAAAGTAGCTATTTATATTTATTATTACACCTATATATATGTATATTTTTATATAAAGTTTCTAAAATTGTTTGGTACATATTAGTCATTTATATTTTTAGTCTAGTTCTTTGCTATTATAATAATCTAATTCTTTGCTTTTACATTCTAGTTTGATTGGTAGTTTCTTTTGCTAAGTACAAGAATTTATTTCATGTTAAAAATAATCGATTTTTAATTGAGTTCTTTAATTATTCACCACCATTTGATTCAATCATCATCAATATATCTTGGTAAATGATAGATTTCTCAAAGAACAATTGATTTGATAGTGTTACATTGAAAATATAGTCGTCGAAATATGCGTTTAGTAGTGTCTCATATTTAAGAAAAAACCCGATAAATAATCAAAAAAATCGAAAAACCAACAAAAATCGAATCAAACCGAATCGATAAAAAACTGACTTAATTAGTTTGGTTTGGTTCCAATATTTGAAAAATCGACTTACTTGGTTTGATTTTTTTTTTGAAAAAAACTGATCCAAACCGAACCATGTACACCCTTTCATATACTTGTTAGGGTTTTAAGGACTGCCAGTGTCAAAGTGTGACATTGATTATGTCCCTAATTTCCACATTAAATAAAGGGAAAAAACAGAGAAAAGTACAGGGCTCTGTCTTATTGTGGGGTTTCAAAAATAGTTTTTTCCTTAGTTTGCTAAAAGTAGATAGCAATATGGGATTCTCCTAGATTTAGATAATGGCAAACCAAATAGAATTGAACACATCGAAGCAAATAATTGGCTTCAGCAAATACTGGATGTTTAGCTCTATAAATAAATTGGATGTTTAGCTTAAGTTGGAAACCAGAATCTAAGTCTTGACACGTGTTGACATGGGTACCAAAAGAAACATGAAAAGTGGGTAAAGCTTTGGACTCCTGCTGGATTAGGTTTCCACTTTCAAAGTCTTACTCCAAATCCAAGGAACTATATATTTATTATATAGTACTAAATTCGTAGAATATTTGCTGCTTTTAGGGCAACAAAAGCAGATACTTTAGATGACTAATGAGTAATGACCACTTCTTCCAACCAAAAAACGACACATCCACCTGGTTCCTTTCCTAGAATAGTACTATATCTTTTATTACAGCTATTGTGGTATTCCTTTTTAAGTTTTAATACCAAAGCTAGCCCTACAAGAAGCCGCTTTGAACGGAGCAACTCCAGTTTTTATGGAAAGTTACTAAATAGGGAATAAGCATTTTATTTTCCTTTTGTTACTTTTTGCCCATAAAAATAGAAAATGATTAAAAAAGAGTTAGTGCGTGCAGAGGCGGACGCACACAATCGGGAAAGGGGTCACGGCACCCCAAAATTTCGTCAAAAATTCATGTATACAGATAAATATTTTCAAGAAATAGTTAGATATTAGTTTAGGTCTTCGTATTAATTTTTATGAGTAGTGATAAATTTATATTGAATGTCACCGTATTATGTGATCAGCGGTGAAACCATGAATTTCCTCTAGGGTATTCAAACTTGACAGAAATAAAAAAAGTTCTCTGACACAGAGCGTTCAATATATGTCATATACCTCTAAAACCTACTCCTCATGTCCATAATAAGTGATCATTTTACCTTTTTATTTTAGTCCAAAATATAAGTGTCCATTTACATAATCAAGAAGGAACTAATTTTATTTTTCCAAAATTTGCCCTTATTTACGTATTCCAATGTAATTAATTAAGGTTAATTTAGTGAATATATCTTTTTCTTTCAGGAGTTCATATTTTCTTAATGGTTATACCAAAGATAAAATTGTCACTTATTGTGGACCGGATGGAGTAATATTTTACCTATATATACAATATAATTTTTCGACGAAAGGTAGTCAATAGACCACTCTTTAAAATATGTAGCTTCGCCCCTGCCAGTGACCGCCTAATCCTAGGTCCGCCTCCGGATGCTAGCATCTTTTTCTGTGGAGTACTGCATAACGGTGATGACTGTTAATTTGACTCTAAATAGTAGTATAACTTTTTTCTTGAAAATATAATCTGTATATGGAGCTGTTTAATAATTTCCAATTATTCATTATTAATAGTTAGATAGGAGGTTCAGGGCAGAATTTGTTCTATCTACTAAGACAAATTAACGCAGCCCTCGGACAGTATGCGAAGTCACCTAGAAAATTTGGAGTTTCATACTCCCTCCGTTTCACTTTATGTGAACTTATTTTTTTTTTGGTCCATTTCAAAAAGAATGATCCCTTTCTAAATTTGGAAACAATTTAGCTTAAACTTATAATTATACCCTTAATGAGAAGCTTTTATAACCATACAAATACTCTGGGTCCCTTTTTGACTTGTTTAGGACCACAAATTTCAAAAGTCTTCATTTTTTTCTTAAACTTCGTGCCCAGTCAAACATATTCACATAAATTGAAACGGAGAGAGTACTAAGCAAGATGCGGAGAAGATTGTTACATGAGCCCTTTAAGGGGTTGTTTGGCTGGCCATATTGTACGCAAAATTTAGGCAATCTTCACTTTATTACTTACTGAATAAACAGTCCTTAAAATTATATCATTCCTATATAGTTATTTCGTGAACCAAACAACCTCTCAATATTTTTGTTCATTTTTAGGATACGGGTAGGATTAGGAGACTAATTGTTGGGGATAAAAATCCTCCAAATATTAGGGGATACTTTTATTTCGCGAGTGATAACTATGAGGGGACTCAGTTCTCTCTAGGGTTGTTCGTCGGTCGGTCGGTACGGTACGATATTTAGATATTTCGGTTCGGTATTTTCGGTATTCGGTTTCTTAAAATGCTATACCAATAACCGTACTTAATTAAATTCGGTATGGTTCGATTTTTCTCCTTTTGGTTTCGGTTTATTCGGTTCGGTAACTTCGGTTTATTCGGTTTGAATTCTAACTAGTATGTAGAGTCTAGAGACTGTAATATTCTTAATTAAAGTACTCAAAAGTACAAAACTATAAATGTTTGTTGACAAAAGTTTTGTCCAAAACCAATAAATACCAACCCACAGAGAGAAAACTATACATAAAGGAATAAATTTGATCATTAGAAATGTCTTATTACTTGCTTAGAGTTAATTGATGAACTTAGAGAATAAAAAAAAGTAAAGTTTTAAATTTTTTATATTTATATTATAATTAATAATATGTGTATTATGCAATATAATATATATTTTGGTACGGTATCGATATTTCGGTATTTTATTTTAAAATACCAAATACCATACCTAATACCAATTATTTTTAAAATTAAACCGAATACCATACCGAATACCAAAATTTCGAATATCAAATACCAAAATTTTCGATTTCGGTACGGTAATTCGGTATTTACCAAATTATGCGCAACTCTAATTCTCTCCTCGCCTACGGGTCCTTACACTTTTTATATATAACACACTCCTACTTAATTATTCGATAATATAGTCATTGGCCGAGGTAAGATTATCACTAAAAAATTTAAAATATAAAAAATTAAACACATGAAAAAGCGAAACATATATGTTTAATATTTTTTAAAACTATTTATACAATATAAATTTTCAGCGAAACTCTCCTTGGATAAAGATAGCTCCGCGCCGCATAAATACTCTTATTTAATTATTTTATATATTTATGTAAGTGAGTACGCGACATAATATTTTCAGTGACTTTCAATTCTCACCAAACATTGAGCATAAGACTATTTCCATCCATAATTGACTCGCTGGTCTTTACAATTTAGTACTAAGTTTGTACACCTACTTGAATGGAAAGGAACTCTAGAAAAATCATCTGGACTTATACCCATGCCATGGGTCAATTCCCTAGAGAATGTCACCCGGCATACAAGAAGAAATTGAGCAATTAGGTAATATCACAATAATGAAAAGGCTTTTAAGGGAATTTTTACGCAAATAGCCGGGGGATTCACTATTTACCTTTTCAAATTATACATTGATTATATAAAATTATATATATATATTATACATGAATAATATACATATATTATTCACATTTTTAGTTTAACCGATAGGTGGATAACTATTTAAGTTAATTCTTCAAATAAAAGATGTACCAAATGTTGGGCCTCACCAATAGTTTATAGAAGGTCCAACATTATCATTTTTAGATGGGCTTGCTCTAACAAGGATTAGATGAACCAATTTTAGGCACCCTTCTTTTGTACCTATCTTGATGTTGCTAGGATTTAGCAATGAATTCAGGAGATATATTGATTTTGATGCTTAAAGCAAAAACACAGTAACGGGGGCATGAATTTGTACCTGTTAACGCAGCAGAATCAAATCTCAATCGGGAAATTGCTCCTAAGTCCACTTTATTTCTCTTGGAAACAAAAGCAAAATTACCACGGAACTAAATGTCTTCTTGTGTTGATTGGGAAGAGATGAGAAAGACATTTTTGATCACACTCTTTGTAACGACCCGACCGGTCGTTTTGAGCTCCCGCGCATCGTTCGGCGATTTGAGGCCTTGTGTAGCTTCACTTCAGGTATTATGACTTGTGCACATGGTCGGAATTAAATTTCGGGAAGTTCAGAGTTGATTTGGAAAGAAAATTCTAATTTCGGAAGCCTCAAGTTGGAAGAATTAACTAAGGTTTGATTTTTGAGTAAACGACATCGGAATCGGGATTGAAAGGTTCCAACAGATTCGTATGATAATTTTGGACTTGGGCGTATGTCCGGATCAGGTTTTGGATGACCCGGGAGCGTTTCAGCGCCTATTGTGAAAGTTGGCATTTTGGAAGGATTTCGTAAATTTGGGTTGGAGTGCATTTCAATGCTATCGATATCCGTTTGGGATTCTGAGTCTGGAATAGCTCCGTATGGTGATTCTGGTATTAGGAGCGCGTCCCGAAGTGGATTTGGAGGTCTGCAGGTCATTTCGAGGTCATTTGGCGAAAGTTAGAAATTTGAAAGTTTTTGGAGAGTTTGACCGTGAGTGGACTTTTTGATATCGGAGTCGGATTTCGATTCCGAAAGTTGGAGTAGGTCCGTAATATCAAATGTTACTTGTGTACAAAATATGAGGGCAACCGGGCATGATTTGATAGGTTTCGGTATCGAATGATGAAGTTTGAAGTTTTAAAGTTCAAAAGACTTGAATTGGAGTGCGATTCGTGGTATTAGCGTTGTTTGATGTGATTTGAGGCCTCGAGCAGGTCCGCATTATGTTTTGAAACTAGTTGGTATGATTGGACGAGGTTCCAGGGGCCTCGGGTAGATTCCGGGTGGTTAACGGAATAAAAAATAGAATTTTAGGAAGGGTTGAAGCAACTGGGCTTCTGGTGTAATCGCACCTGCGGGTGCGAGTCTACGGGTGCGGGAAAGGACTCGCAGAAGAGGATTTTGCTGGGGGAGGCGTGGACAACAGATGCGGTCGAGATCCGCAGAAGCGGGACCGCACCCGCGCACGTGGAGCCGCAGGAGTGGATGGTGGCCGCAAATGCGGAGTTGAGGGGTCTGGTGGAAGACCGCAGAAGCGGTAGTTGGGCCGCACCTGCGGAACCGCAGGAGCGGTCAAGTGACCGCAGGTGCGGAAGTCAGGGCTGGGCAGTGTCTTCTTTAAAATGAGGGTTTGGCTCTATCTCATTTTATTTTGCCCATGGGAGCCGATTTTGGAGTACATTGGAGTACCATATTCATCAATCATAATGGGATAAATATTTTCTTCACAATTTTGAGTTAAATACATGAGTTTATATGGATTTAGACATGAAAAATTATAGAAATTTGAATTATTTTAAAAAACCTAGAAATTAGTATTTTTGGAATTTGACCACGAATTTAGGTAAGGAATTGAGAACAAATTATATATTTGAGTTTGTAATGCTATGGATAATGTTTATCATCAGAAAATTTTGTGAAATCCGGGCACGTGGGCCCGAGGGTGATTTTATCGACTTTTCGAGCGGAGTTGAGAATTGTTGTAAATTGAATTGTTGTGAGTATTAGAGTATATTTTTATGGGTTTGCACATTTATTGACTAGTTTGGAGCGTTGAGCATCAGTTTAAATTGTTGGAAAGGCTTGGGAGCCGGCTATGAAACTTCTGAGTGAGGTAAGTCTCATTTCTAACCTTGTATGAGGGAATTAATCCCATAGGTAAATTAAATCAATACGTGCTTCTATTTGTGAGGGCTATGTACGCACGAGGTGACGAGAGTCCGTGCGTAGCTACTATAATGCTTAAGTCCGAGTAGTCTAGGACCCAAAAGCATTCTATACTTGCGATATTTGTAACCTTATGGTCAATTTAAATTGCTTAAATCATATCGAACTTGGTAAATGAATTTCAAAAAGGTTAAACATCATTTTCTTTACCGTTAAAAGAGGATTTTCCATTTCCTTGGACAATTTCTCCTTGATGAATTATTGACTAACTGTTTGAATGTGTTTATCTTTCGAGGAACGAGTCGAATGCCTCGGCAGATTAAATAGATGCATCTATGGTTCGCGTTCGACCCTCCGGCAGTGTACAATTTAATATTATGTTGGATCGAGTCGTACGACCTCGGCATGATTTGCGCATGGCATAAGATTATTTTGGAATTATTGATAATTGATATGGCCTCATTGGCTGGAGATATAAATTGTTAAAAGATGAAAATAAATTTGAAAATCCCCTATTAACAAAAGAATTATTTACATGCTTCATATTACCGAGTTTACAGTTGCTTATAAAATCCATAATTCATCATATTATCGGTATATTATTGTTGGCCATAGTAAGCGTCCGAGTCGACCCCTCGTTACTACTTCTTCGAGGTTAGGCGGGATACTTACTAAGTACGTGTTGATTTACGTACTCATACTACACTTTCTGCATATTATTATGCAACTGCATATATGTCTACCAGTCTTGCGGGCGCAGAAGTGAGGTAAATGCAGAGACTTAGGTGAGCTGCATTTCCATCTACGATCCGCAGCCAGCAGAGTCCCCATCAGAGTTACTTATGTATTTTTCTATCTAATTTATATTCTGGACAGGTGTTGTATTTTATTTTATCTTCCAAGTTGATGTTCATGCACTTGTGACACCGGGTTCTAGGATGATTATGAAATATTTATTATTGAAATTGAAAAACATTATTATTATTCTTAAAGTTTGTTTGTTACTAGTTAAATTGAAGCAAATTTATGTTTTCAGAAACACTAAAATGAGAATTTAATTAACTATTTAGTGTTGACTTGCCTGACATTGGTGTACGGCGCCATCACTGCTTTTAATGGATTTTGGGTCGTGACACTCTTACTCTTATCTCTGTTATTTTTTTTAAAGAATAAGAAAGCGCACGTTTAAAAACAGAAGGAAAATAGCAGTTATGGGAAAACAGTTCCCACTACACTTTAACGTGTAGTAACCTCTTTGAAGAGGTTGTTTCAAACCCTATCTCTTCTAAAATTCTTTCTTTTCCAAATGGGTTGGGCCATCCCATATGTAGCGATTCGATACCCGGATCCAATATCCAATATCTCCCACTTCGCTCATGATGGGCTGAAACTCAAACCAGTATCATGAGTAAATAACACACTTAATTCATACAGACAAGTAGTTCGTGCGACCTACGAGCGTCAAGAGCTATAATATATTTCAAACCTATTAAGGTTATTCTAAAGCTTTATGTAGAAATCCGATCACATTCGGAAAGGATTCACTACTAACATGAGGATCTTATTACTCGCTATACCTAGACATCACACGCTACTCTAGTAGCTAGTTATTCGTTCCCTCATCCTTGAAAGAGGTGAACTCGAGTTCATGTTTAACTTTGTATCCATAATTATATTTGATACCCTCATGGTAAGTGTAATGGTCGACCTATGAATACAAGTTAAATTACTAAAAAAGATCTTTTTAGTTGTCTTCCCTTTCTACTCGAATCTCTCCATTCCAAATCAACTGCTTTCCTACACATGCACTGCATTGCCGAATCACTCATGGCTATTAGTGACATGCTAAAGTAGCAACATTGATTGGCACTTGAAGAGACAGTAAAAGGTCAACGAGTATTTCATAAAAGTTAATATAACTTCTTTGGGATCTCACACAATGAAGAAGCAGGGATTCATTCTTCCATTATCCTATGGTCGATAACACACGTGGTATGAAACACATGTTACGGTGTTCTCACCTTATATTGGCGCGTGTGTCTTATTATTTTAATTATTCAACACCGTACAGATCTTAGTCTAGACACATCCAAATGTCTAACCCGAGTTTCTCACTTTAATAATCCTCAAATCTAACTTTTTGGAGAAACTTGTATTTGACTTACAAAACAAGTCATAATTGAATATTAAAATTCATAAAGCCTGACTAGTTGTCAAGACCGACCTTAATAAGTAAATGTAACCTCGCATTATCCAAGGTTCTATAAGGTCTCATCTCTTCACGATTCTTAACATAAGAGGTGATTGCTCGTGTGAGAGAGCCAATCTCGCGACTTGTTCGACACTCTTTATCAATAAAACATCATCACATGCATACGAGATATAAGCATAAATTCAAAAGTCAAATATCGATGAGCATATTATAATAATCAAGTTATTTTACAATACATAAATATATATTCATATCATTCTCAAACCTAGAGACATTACATGTTTCTCAAATAGGTCTCTAGATATCGCATTTGTAAAAAGGGTGAGCTACTATGCTTCGCGTATGAATGTACTCTAAATTTATCTCTCCACTTGCTACCATGTCTCTCTCAAAGTTATACTTGATGTCAATATGTTTGGTCTTGCTGTGATACTTAGGATCTTTTGTGTATGCAATAGTCGCTTGACTATCACAATATAGAGTCATGGGATCTTGAGAGTTCTTTGTAATATCCAAATTCTCAAAGAATATCTTCAACCAAACAGCTTCTTGTACTGCAGACGCACAAGCCACGAACTCAGCTTCCATCATTGAAAGGGTTGTACAATTTTGTTTCTTACTTTTCCATGATATAGCACCACCATTAAGTAAGAAGACATAATCGGATGTTGATTTTCTATCATTCCGGTCACCAGTCGAATCAGCATCTGTATATCCTCTCAAGTATAAATCATTTCCACTATAACATAGTGAATATTCTACAGTTCCCAATGGTCTCTTCCAGGATTGGATTGATACTTGCTAACCAGACCTACGACATAATAAATGTCTGGGCGAATACACATCATAACGTGCATCAAGCTACCGACAACACTTGAATACGGAACTCGAGACATGTCTTCCTTTTCATTTTCAGTCTTGGGACACATTTCAAGGCTTAAAGTTTCACCTCTTGCTATAGGAGTATCCATAGATTTGCAACTATTCATGCGAAAACGCTCCAAAATTTTTTTTATAAAAGTTTCTTGAGATAAACTCAACAACCTTTTTGGAATGGTCTCTTTGGATTTTAACTCCAAGGATATAGTCTGCCTCACCCATATTTTTCATGCCAAATGATTTTGAAAGCCATGACTTGATAGTTTTTAAATACTCCAAATTATTTTCGGCCAAGAAAATATCATCCACGTAAAGAAAAAGAATTACAAACATCCCATTGGACTTCTTCACATAAATGCAATGGTCTTCACTGATCATGGTGAAATCATATGAGATCACCTCCTTGTGAAATCTCAAATACCATTGCCTTGAAGATTGTTTCAGGCCATAAATAGATCTTTTTAATTTACAAACCTTATTTTCTTGGCCTTTAACGATGAAGCCTACAAGTTGTTCCATGTAGAATTTTCCGTTTAGTTCTATATTGAGAAAAGTTGTCTTCGCGTCCATTTGATGTAATTGCAAATCCAAACGTGCAACAATAGCCAAAAGTAAGTGAACTGAGGTAAATTTCACAACTGGAGAAAATGTTTCTTCATAATCTATTCCAGCTTCTTGAGTAAAGCCCTTTGTCACCAATCGTGCCTTGTATCTTTCTATTAACCCATCCGCTTTGTGTTTATCTTTGAGAACCTATTTGTTCCCAATGGCTCAACACCCAGGCGGAAGGTCAACTAGATCACATACTTTGTTGGTTTTCATGGATTCTAATTCTTCTTTCATTGCTTTCATCCACACATCTTTTTCAGGGCTCGATAAAGCCTCAGTCACAGACTTTGGCTCATCCATTTCTGTGTGAGATACCATGAAAACATAATCTTCAATCTCATAATTACGTTTCAGTATATTTTTCCTGGTGCTCTTTCGTAGTTGAAATTCGGATTCGTCAAAAGGATTTTGGGATTGAGAACTCCCACTCCCACTCGGATCAAGAACAAGATCTTAATCGATTTGATTATCAATTGTGTCAGAAGACACTTGCTGACTATTTGAGTTCAACATTTTATAAAGAGGCTCTCCATTCTTTACCTCGCCCTTCTTTGGAAAATTATTTTCCAAAAATATGACATCTCGTGATTCAATCTCAGTAACACTTCCATCCTCTAATTCACCAATGGAGACATACCCTTTGGAGTGTTCTGAATATCTTATAAATATACATTTCTTACCTTTTGGACCTAATTTACCAAACTTGCTAAAAGAATCTTTTACATATGCAGCACAACCCCAATATCGTAAATCTTTTAAGTTTGGTTTATGACCAGTCTATAGCTCATAAGGAGTGGAAGAAACTGATTTAGAAGGTACTTTGTTCAATATGTAGGGTGCAGTCAATAACGCATCTCCCCAAAAGAAGATAAGTAAATTTGCATGCGCCATCATGGACCTTATCATGTCCAGTAGTGTTCTATTCCTCCTTTCGGCTACACCATTTTGTTGAGGTGTGTAAGGAATAGTTAACTGTCTGGTGATGCCCTTTTCATTACACAATTCTTTAAATTCTTTTAAAATATATTCACGTCCTCTATCGGTTCTTAAGGTCTTAATCCTTTTGTCTAATTGATTCTCAACTTCATTCAAATATTTCTTAAAACATTCAAGTGCTTCAGATTTATGAAAAATCAAATCGACATAACCAAAGCGCGTGAAATCGTCAATGAACGAAATGAAATATAAAGCACTAGACCTATCCCTTACATTTATTGGACCACATATATTTGAATGGATTAATTGCAATGGAAAATCAACTCTCTTAGCCTTTCTAAATGATTTACGTGTAATCTTTCCGGCAAGAAAATTTTCACAAGTTGACATTTCAATTTTAGAGAAAGAACCTAAATTACCTTCCTTAACCAATCTATTCATTCGATCCTGCCCTATGTGACCTTATCTTGAATGCCATGTAATAACATCAACATCATTGTTACTAGAATAACATTCCATAACAAAACAGTCAACATAATAGTTATACATAGAATGATTACAATCTAACACAATAAAACCATCATAACGATGTCCAAAACCATAAACAACATTGTCTAGAGTAATTCTAAGACCATTGTGACTAAAGTTCAAATTGAAATCTAAATCTAGAAGAATAGACACAGACACTAAGTTTCGTCGACTCTCTGGAACATATAGGACTCAAGCAACATCAATGATCGGCCACCACGCATGTCCATTCTGCAAGTGCATATCCCTTTGACTTCAAGCTTTGCATTATTTCCCACATATACATGTCTTGATCCAGGTGGAACTCGACGAAACTCTATAAACGCTTCTCTATCATGGTTCACATGGTCGCTGGCCCCTGAGTCTACAATCTACACATGATAAGATTCAGTTAATAAAACAGTACTAGAAACATAAATAACACTTAGAGATGCGTTTTGAAATGCTACCTTTTTCGGCTCAGTGCACTCACGAGCAAAATGCCCTGGAACTTGACAATTGTAGCACTTCATCATGCTCTTGTCTTTCTTCTTGTAGAACCGTTTTTCTTTCTTGGAATTTGGCTTGTTTCTTTTCTTGGAGGATCCTTCTTCGGTTTCCTTACCCTTTCCATCATTTTTCTAGTTTCTCTTGTGTTTGAAGCTTCATCTCTTTGTACCACTTGATTCTTCCACAAATGCATTAGGTACAGCTTTAGCAGCACCAAGCCGCTCGTCTTCAAACTCCACATAACAGGCAACATCAGCAAAAGTCTTGATGATATCATTGCGGGTTAAGTTAACCTTCATATGTTTCCAATTATTGGGAAGAGACCGAATCATTGCCTGAACCCACTGTACATCAAAGAGAACATGGCTAGCACTTTTGAGATGAGAAATCATAGTTGACATCACTCTTAGATGTTGCTTGACACTGTGATCATGACGCTTTTTGTACGTGTCAAACTTGATTGTCAGCTGTCGAAGGCGAGTCACAGTATGCCTCTCTTAAATATGCCCACATGGCTTGAGCAGTAGGATATTGCTCATATTCATGGATGAGATCATTAGCAATTGAACTTACAATAATTCCACGTGCAGTGGAGTCTTTCTTTTTCCAAATATTATAAGTTTCCAAATCCTTCTTATGTTGGGCAGTGTTACTCTCCTCTGGGTGACTCATAACATGGTTAATACTTTCAAGAGCATCCTGCTCTTCGAGTACATACCACATTTTACGGCTCCAGATATCGTAATTTTCACCATTCAGTTTGTCACCCTTGTTTAAGTCAGCAATGATACTTTTCGATGCCATGTCTGTTATTAGAGACAATATTACAAGTTTAACTCATCAATATATATATATATATATATATATATATAGCAGTCAATTTATGCATGTGATTACACACTCAAGCAAATTAATTATAATATTAATCCTACATTTAGTATAGAATCGAAAGGTCACTATGTTTCTATTCATCATCTATATCTAAATATTTTAATTAATATTAAAATCACTTCTTAGTGTGTACTTTATTTCAAGTCTCAATCCATTACAAAATAAAATAATAAATAATATATGTAACTGGTGAGACAAACAACATAATTTAAATTTTATTAAAATAAAACATATAATAACAATTTACATGTTTGCTAGGATATCCATGTACCAATCGAATACTAACTCTTGCACATATACGCTAAAAGGTGCACTAAGCCAAATATCATGATAATTCTCAGTTAAAATTTCACCCCAAGGCTCTTGAAGAGAGTCTGCTAAAATAGCTAATTCTTCCCAATCAATAATCTCTATGTAATTAGATAATTCTGCTCTTTTTAACTGAAAAATGTGTACATGTTTATGTAACGACCCGACTTGTCGTTTTGAACATTTACGCTCCTTTCAACTATTTGAAGTCTTGAGTAGCTTCATATGATGTATTATGACAAAGTTTGAGTTTTATTTTGTATTCGACCTCGGATCAGAGTTTTAATTTTTCTGTTAGGTCCGGATGGTGATTTTGGACTCGGGCATATGCCCGAAATTTAATTTGAATATTTCTAGGATGTTTCGACATCGTTTCTTCAAGCATAAGTAGTATAACATTAAGAAAATGAGCTTCAAATTCAGTTTTTATTGAAGCATTAGATCCGTATGGAAATTACGGATCCATAACAAAAAGAATCGTCGAATTCGAACATCGTATGAGAGAGTTATGCCCATTTCAGGGCGAAATAGAAAAGATTTTCCATCGCTAGAGCCCAGGGTAGCGTGGGGCGCTGGGAATCTTGAGGTTCTGGAAACTGGGCCACAAGTAGCGCCCCACGCTACCTGTGACGCTCAAAATGTTATATACTCATTTCGGGGTTCATTTTTCCCCCATTCCTCTTGGTCGAATTTTGGAGATTTCCTCCACTCTCTCAAGACCTCCAACTCCCCCATCTCCAAGGTGAGTAATCCCTACTAATTTGGGGTTTCATTCTATCATTTCCACTCTAAAATTAACTCAATGTACCATTAAATCCTTAGATTTTCAAGAAATTTCTTCAAGAACTCAAAAGAGGGTTTTGGCAATATTTCTTCCAAAAGGTAATCTTACACCCTTAGACACATATGCATGGATTTATTATGAGTGTGTGAGCAAGAAATAAGTATTAGCACTTATTGGATGTTGTTTGGAAGCCATAAATACTTAAACTAGATTATTGGGTGTTGTAGAGATTTTGTAATGAATTAATTAGTAACAATAAGTGGATGTGAGTTTATTAATGATTTTAATGGTGCTAAAGAAGGTTGTTTGTAGACAACGGATGATTTAGTATTTCTTGTTGGTGGGAAGGAGAGATTATTGGATGAAGAAACACCATTACTAGAGGTAGTAAAATGGTATGTACTCTACGTGTTTGATAAAATGCCTAAATGACCAAAAATCTAGAAATTTATTTACTAATATTGGTCCAATTGAATTATGTTGATGTAGATTGAAGTTGTAAGAGTAGTGGGAGGTTTTAATACCACTAAAGTGCTGAATTAAGAAAGATCGATTTGGGGCGATCTTATTTCGAGGAATTTTTAAGGAAATCATCAGAATTTGAGCCGTCCGGAGGTGGTTTCACTCGCGAAGATCATTTAAAGACTCGGTTTAGTTTCATCGAGGTAAGTATCTTGCCTAACCTTGAGTGGGGGAATTACCACTTAGGCATTGAGTCTTATGTGAAAATTGTGTAATTGAAAACCATGTACGCGAGGTGACGAGTACGTACTTGGTTTATATGTGCAAATTATATCGGTTGAAATTCGTAGACGCCCTTATGCATTAAATTGAAAAATTGTTCGAACTTAGAAAATCTTTGATTTGTCATGATTCATTCCTTGTTTGTCGAGTTTGTATTTTATATGATAATTTGGTGTGATTGCCACTTGGATTTTTATGTGAATTTCATGTGTTTGTTGATTTGATATTTCTTGAAAATAGTCACATTATGAATTTTTCATATGTAAATAATTAATTAAATAAGTTTAAATTGAGGCATTTATATATTTATCTAAAATTTGGATTAAAGAAGGTGTTGTCCTATGATGAGTTATTTTCCAATCCTTGTGGTTATTTTTGAGATTTTATATACATTGTGTTGAGCCGTGGACTATCTGTTGTGAAATTAATTGACTTTATTGTACTTTTGGAATGGCTGTGGTATACGGAAAATTTGTAAATATGAGTTGATGCTATTGTGTTATTGTGATAATATTATGTGTGAATTGTTGTGTGATTTGGGTAACTGTTATGCGACGTATAAGGGTGACATTCCATTGTTGACATTATGTGGGCATATGGGTAGCATTTCACTGTTGTTATGTGTGTTGGGATATTGTCTGGGCGGAGTGATAAGGGAGGCTATTAAATGGAGCGATAAGGGAGACTATTATAGGAGGGATAAGGGTGGCTATTGATATTGTTAGGGCGGAGGGATAAATGAGGCTATTATAGGAGTGATAAGGGTGGCTATATGAGAGATAATAGTGGCTATTGTCAGGGATGATATGTGATGATGTGATGTTATTTTGTTGGTAATTTTTATGTGATGATGTGGGGTTATTGCGTTGGTAATTTTCATGTGATATTGTGATTTTTCTTGTGTTTATTTTTATATCTTGTGCAACTTGTGTTGTTATTTCGGTAAACTTGATAATATCTACTCTATGTTGAAATTGTGGGCATGTGGCTATTGCCGGGCAGATTATGTTATTGGCACGTGAACTGTCCGTGTTGATGTGATATGAAATGTGGGCACGAGGTGCCAAGGAAATATAATGATTATGTTATTGGCACGTGAACTATCTGTGTAGATGTGATATGAAATGCAGGCACGAGGTGCCGAAAAAAATATGATAATTTTTATTATTGGCACGTGAGTTGTCCGTGCGATTTTAATAGAAATATGGGCATGAAGTGCCGTGGAAACATGAAAGTGGGCTGAGACCCGTGTTACGAAAATATGAAAGTGGATTGAGACCCGTGTTACGAAAATATGAAAGTGGATTGAGACCCGTGTTTTATGATTATGAAATGAGGTGTCACAAAGTTACTTTTATTTGAAAGAATTTATATTCGAAAGATATTTATTTGAAAGAATTTTATATTCGAAAGATATTTATTTGAAAGAAGTATATTTGGAAGGTATTTATTCGAAAGAATTATATGTGAAAGATTTATATTTGAAGGACTTGATTAATTGGTTGTACTTGTATTCCTTATTCGTTTGAGCAATAATTATGGTGTTCTTGTTGCCTTGCTGTTTATATCACTAGTTGATTTTTGTTGCTATCACTGCTAATTATTTTTCAGTATTATTGGATACTGCTATATTGCACATGTTATTTGACTAGTGAGTATCTTGACTGTACCTCGTCACTACTCTACCGATATTAGTCTTGATACTTACTGGGTATCGACTGTGGTGTATTCATACTACACTTCTGCACATTTTTGTGCAGAGCCAATTATTGGAGATATCGGACTCGGGTAGAGTTAGTGTGTTGATCACAAGGATTCAAGGTAGAGCTGCTTGGTCGTCGCAATCCCTTGGAATCTTTCCATTTTATTGTACTGTCAACTCTTATTTGAACAGTATTCTATATTCAATCCTTGAGATCATTGCATGTATTCAGTTAGAGTTCGTGACTCAATATTACTAGTCTTGGGAGGTTGTTATATTTGTTTCCGCTTTTGGTTTCGACACTTGTATTAAATTATATGTTTTTAAAAAAAGGCTCAAAATGTATTTGTAATCGTTTTACCTAGTCTTAGAGACTAAGTACCATCACGACGCCTATGGTGAGATTTTGGGTCGTGAGAGTTTAGGAATGGAAGCATCAGGACCCATTTTAAATTCCTTAAACTCCCTAAATTTCTTTTCTCCTTCCCTTCGTTCAGCCCTTCGATACTTTAACTCATTTTGCACTACCCTCGGGACTATCTTGATGACTTCAGGCTCTGAGTTTGAATCATTATAGAAATAAATCCTGGGACGACGCATCCTTCTACGTTGTCCCCTTCCTCCACTTCGAGAACTCCCACTTGGAGTAATTTGAACTTGTCCCTGTTCAGCCATATCTGAAATAAGACCAAGCAAAAATAAGAATGGGTACAACCATTCAATGTGGTAACATATATCACGATTACTTGTAGAAGGATGTCAATTGAGGGATTAGAACTAAACTAATTTTCTATATTAAGAGACAACCTTAGATATTAAGACTAAATATGTTAACAGATACAGAGATTCAGGAAGCCATATCATTTTCTATTCTAACAGTTGTGGGAAAAATATTACCCTTCTGAATCATGGACATTTTTAGTGATGTCTATTAACTGTAATAAAAAAAATTCTCTTAGCAAATAGAATAGAAAACGACACAATTGGTGATCTGTTTTTCTAAAATCTAAAAGGAATGGACTGCAAACTCCGTCTACATTTAACTTATAGAAATCACTTAATGATTCTGTTAAGTTAAAGATATAGCTTGTTAATCATCTAGATTGTTAACGAGAGATTTCCCAATACTGTTAAGTTGAACAATAAATGACAAAGATCAGATCACAATTCCATATATTTTAAAGTTAAAGACTTACATACCTTACCAATCAATTAAGTAGCAAGATTCCTTTTGTCCCAACACAAAAATAATACTAAAGCAATAGACATGATGTAGATTTCTAGGAATCAATCATGACTTTAAATGACATTCCATTAAAATACTCCTTCCATTCACTTTTACTTGTCCACTTTTGACTTTTCACACCCTTAAAAAATAATAATTATAGTATATATTTTACCATATAACCCTTAATAATGATAGTACTTCAAAAGTCTTGAGAAATAATTTTAAAAATGAGTAATTAATAATAAGGGTAAAACATAAAAATAAAAATTATTTTTCTCTTGATTTAATATAGTGGACAAATAAAAGTAAAAATATATTTTTAATATAATAGATAAGTAAAAGTGAACTGGAGTAAATTAGAATATGGAAGTTAATGCAATTCACATAGATTGTGAAGGGGTAGATATATAATCCTCCGTATAAGTTCTTTAACGTTTAGGAGACGCCAATTTATCGAAACGAGAAAAAAGCAATTCAACTTTAACAGTTGCAGTTCTTTGTTACACTAGTTTCAAAGAGATGAGAAAGAAATTTTTATCACACTCTTACTCTTATCTCTGTTATTTTTTTTAAAGAAGAATAAAGTACATGTTTAAAAAGACAAGGAAAATAACAGTTATGGGAAAACTGCTCCCACTACACTTAAACGTGTAGTAACCTCTTTGAAGAGATTATTTCAAACCCTATCTCTTCTTAAATGCTTTGAGAAAAATGGTCCTTAATGTATTGCGGTTGCTTTATTTTGGTCCTTGATCAAAATGGTCTTTTCTTAAATTTTTTTCCTCTTCTCTTAGTTTCAGTCAGCAAGGAAGATAAAACGAGCAACTATCGTACTTTTGTCACTTCCTCTTTGGACCGCTTCAGACGCTTTAGATTTATCATATGCAGATTTCACTAATCTTCTAAATTAAAAGAGATAATCATTCATAAAAGGGACTAAAAATGGAGCCTATTGCATCTAACACAATTTCATTCACGAAAACTGACAAAAAGCTCCGATAAGAATGGAGATTTAATTTGAACGTTATCTGAGCAAAACAGAAATTCCTTCAGCTGAAAAGATAAGGAAGAAAGAAAAGGAGTTAGAACCATTCAAGAAGACCCATATTTAGCTTTTGTTATAATTCTTGGTTCTGTGAGAAAAGGCAATTTCTTTTTCTTGTTTGCAAGTGTACAATGGTGAAAAACACATCTGTAAATTAATCTATGTTGTACTCAAAGAAAGAAACGGTAAAAGAATAGAAAGAAACAGTAAAAGAGCACAAAGAAGATTGGATATGACTTCGTATAGGAGGAGGAAACTTGAGATTGATATTGTATTAAAATTTTGTAATTTGATTAAAAAGCAAATTAAAAGTGAAAAAACATAGTAGAGTGTGGACAGAGAAGATCGAAAGTGAGCGTGTGAGGATTGAGTGGGAAAAGAGAGCACCTGAATGAAGACATCTACGGTGACGAGAGGAAGAGATGCATGGGTTTGGCTTAATTCTTCTTTTCGAAACACACGTGAACTGTTAAACTAAAAAGCTTTTATTGGAAATTCTTTTAGATTAAGGGGTTTAGACCAAATGTGTCACCTTTTTACATACCCCTACATTAAGGACCATTTCCTCTAAATTCTTTCTTTTTCAAATGGGTTGGGCCTGCCCACATGTAGCGACCCGATACCCGGATCTAATAATTGAACAGTGAAAGTTCTCAATCTCACGTAACACGTAATCAGGTTATGATTCATTAACTGAAAATACTACCCTCATAATTAATTTATCCTCTAGACTTTGAGTGGAACTCTTTAGATTTGGTTTCAAACTTTTCCACAGCCTGTACTATCCTGAATTCATCAAAATTTTAACACAAATATCCAAAGAAAATAATTGTACGTACTAGGGAAAGAGGATAATAAAATGAACAACTGTCTTTATTATTACAGGGAAAGATAGCAGTACTCAATACAGATAACAGATTGATTGAAAAGCAAAAGCTGAAAAAGAGAGCCTTTGGATAATCAACTATCTCCGCAAAGGCAAAGTTCCATTTTTCTTTCATTATTACTGGGGAAGATAGCAGCGCAGTCACAATACAAAGACA